>NC_136065.1:399953472-402353472 GCF_964261635.1 Lissotriton helveticus
CGCATTACAGACAGTCTTTTTGGGCACCCCTGGAAGGCCTGCATCTCACCATTGCCAGGAGCCATGCGGGTTTGAGTCTACTCACTTGACCCACTGGACTAGCTGGTGGGAGTGGCTCTGGCTGTGGTGGGGCTTGTGCAGACCCGGGGTTTGCGGTGGTTCACCCAACAGGGAGGTAAGGATTTGGGCACTGTCCCAGACCGGGCCATTTGTTGTTGTGCCGCAAGAGTGGTGTTTGTGGCACAAGGTTAGCTGAAGCACGGTTGGCTTGAGGTTTTGTTTTAAACTCTGTTGCAGAAGCAAAGTGTTAGTAGCTGGTGCAGGTTGGGTGAGGGAGGTTGCCCCACCCTTGGACTAGACCCGCAGTATCTGTGTTATGGTGCTGTCTAGCATCTAGGGAACAAGGTCAATTCTAGCTATGGCACCAACCGTGAAGAGGGGGCAGGTCCCATCTCGAATGGAAGAGTAGATGGCGACCATGATGAGCTCAATGAATGATCTGAATCAGACCGTGGCTGAGCTACGCAGGAAAGTGGATGGGCGGGAGGAAGAAGGGAACAGACGCAAGCGTACAGGGGTGGCACCCATGGTGGTGTTCTCTCCGGTACTCCGTTGGTCCAAGTCCAAATGGGAGGGTGAGGGGCCGTCCCCTGCAGGCTTACCAGCCCCACCTTTTCCAGTACCCACAGTACCGGTATTCCCAAAGCCTGTAGTCCCAGCCATCCCAGGACCTCCAGAGCCTGTGGTGCCAGCCCTCCCAGGACCATCGATCCCAGAGCTGGTAGTCCCAGCCCTCCCGGTGCCTGTAGTCCCCGTACATGGGGTCCCAGCAGGGGGGCACTGCCAAGGGGAGCCATGCCACCAGCAGGCATGGGTAGCCCAGGGCAGCCTAGCGCACCAGTGGGTCCTATGTTAGAGGAGGCTCCGGCTCAGGCAGTAGTACCCTCCGGCAGTACCCCTAATTTGGTTCAGTGTCAGCCTGATTTAGTGGCAAGTTTAGCAGCGGTGCTTCCATGACTAGCTAAGGCAGTGACAGCCATCCCATCTGCAGGCAGTGGGGCACTGTTAGCTGGAGGGGATGCAGTAGAGAGAGCCAGGAGCTTGGTAGCGCAAGTTGAGAGAGCTACACAGGTGGTGCCGCCAGT
Organism: Lissotriton helveticus; assembly: GCF_964261635.1. Taxonomy (NCBI): domain Eukaryota; kingdom Metazoa; phylum Chordata; class Amphibia; order Caudata; family Salamandridae; genus Lissotriton; species Lissotriton helveticus. The sequence goes on from NC_136065.1 coordinate 399,954,618, forward strand.
AGTTGGCGTCCAAAAAAGAACAGGGAACAACACAGGTGGCCGAGAACCACCTATAAAGGCCACAGATGCAGGACCAGAAGACGCAAAGATGCAAGCGGGCACATCAGCAGGTACGGTGCAGTTGTTGCCAAGTTTAGGGTTGGGGGAGCTGCGCTCAAACAGGGAGCGTCTGGCGAGACACATCTCGCAGGATGTAAAGGAACAATACGTGAACATGCTTTCTTTGTTGGTAGACAAGGATGAGAAGGAGGAGGCCAAAAAGCTAAGGGAATGGGTTCACCCATGGGACTGGGGCAATTGGCCTACCCAGAAGAAGATTGAAGAAACATTAATTAACTGGATAAAGGTGTTTTCAAACTTCCATACAGTGATGGTAGAGACATTTCCAGGGTTGGGCACTGAATTGACGTGCTACTAGAAAAGGATCACATGCGCACACGATGAGTATGGGGTATGTGTTGGAAGGAATATGACAAGGCTTTAGAAGGGAAAAGGCCTCTGACCCAGCACACACATGGGACCAGGTGGATATGATTTTGTGGTTAAGACACATGAAGTACCAAAGCAAGGAAGTGCCAGAAGGGCAGTCCTTTCGGCAAGGGGCACTCCATAGCTGGGGAGGGGGCACAAAGAAGGGAGCGTATTGGGATTTCAACAAAAAGACATTTACAAGGCCCAACGGTTCATGTAAATTTAGGCATGCCTGCTCTTTCTGTGGCCTTTCCTCCCACCCAGAATCTAAATGTTTTAAAAAATCAAGGGAGATAAGAAACAGGAACGAGGGTTCCTTACTTGAAAAAGCTCACTCGCCCATAGACACAATGGCTTTGATACCCTGGTTGAATAAATATCGCTGCCCAAACACGGCCCAGATTTTGTTGGAAGGTTTTAGGGATGGTTTCAGGATTACTGCCCCTAGTTACGCTGGGGTTTCTTACAACTGCAATCGGCAGTCAGTGAGGGATAACATGTCTGTGGCAAGAGACAAAGTGCTGAAGGAACTGCGTTTGGAGAGACTAGCTGGTCCCTTTGATGCAATTCCGGGGGAGGATTTTGTATGCTCACCACTTGGGGTGGTTCCCAAAAAGGACCCAGGGGAGTTCTGCTTGATCCATAACCTATCTGCTCCCAGAGGTCAGTTTCTGAATTCAACACCCAGGCCTAGTCCTAGAGACTGTTTTGCTTTGCCCTAATATTACAGCTGTGATCTATTCCATTGGAATGGCATGCTAAAATCGAATACAGAGAAACAGTTAATGCCTTCTGACACTTATGTACAGTTTTCTGTTGGATATGAATAGTAAATTACTTTCTCTTTTTAAGATAATGCACTGACTGGACATTGATGTAATAATTACTAATAGATGGCTTATAGCATCTGAGTGTCTAACCTGCACTGCATCCTGAGTAAGCTTTATACTGCTCGACTTAGCTACACTGAGAGTAAAGTACTAAAGGGGTTGTACTTGGTACTCAATTTTGGGCTCAAAATGGCATTTAAGTCCAAGAAACCAGAGGTATCTAGTTGTGTTTGTCTCAGTCTGAGACACAGTAACTCCCATCTGCCCTGGGAATCCTGAAAACATTTCTACGCAGCAAAACATCTGACTGGATCAATGTGCTCGCTGAAGAGTTCATTGCAGAAGGGCCATAAATTTGAATATGGTGTGCACAAAATACAAATTTCAGCAGTGCAAACTTTGCATTTGGACACAAAATCCCACAAAAAAAGGTTTGTAACAGTATTGTTTTTGCAGAAAGCTTTTTCTGCAAAATATTTTCTAACTATAAGTGAGCCTTTGAGGGCATATTACCTAAAAAATATACTTTTTAAGGGGTTGTGTCTCCATGCAATAAGACTGTGCAACGTTTGCATTACTTCATTATATTCACTATATCGCAAAGGTTCTCACCCTTTCAATATCTCTTGGTAGATATTAAAATATGTTTGCTTTCCTCCAGACCGAATGTCATTTGTCAGTGTTCAGAGGAAAAGTAATGCTTTGTTGAGCAATTCTCAATAATATGACCTTGAAACTTAAGTAACATTTTCTTCCTCAGAATTCAACACTTATATTTTGAAGCTATCTCAGCTTGCCTAATTCCTGAATGATAATGACCTCGCCCAAAACTCATCGAAACCAGCTGTAGACTGTGTCCTCAAGCTGGAACACATTATTTACAAGATGGCCAGCCTCCAAGAGAGTGAATGCACAAGATATAGTTGATCTGATCACTGAAAATGAAATTTTCTCTATATTTTGACCAACTATCCAACAAAGGAGCACATAGAAAATACTTGATCTCAGTTTTGCAAAAACAAAACATTTACCCATGCTCACAAGTTTACAAAGTGGATTTACACATGCGTTTTGCCTGAAAGTGGCTTGGACTTTGACTCACCTACCACCTGTCATAAATAACATCAAGAATTAACTCGTGCCTCTTAAAGGGGACACTCAGTGAAGGATGTTACAATACATCTCATAACCCGAGTTGAAATCTTCCAGCAAAGCAACATTCTAGCATGCTTATTGTTAGTGAATGTTAGACATGCAGGGCTGGGTAAGGAGAACTGTTTTTATCTACATTGGATGGGTTCTCTAAGGAAAAGAAAAAGTAGGCAAATAAATTGTCTTGATGATTCTCCCAAAAACTGAATACGAAAAGAAGGAAGGAAGGCCGGTAGAATGTAAATGTCACCAAGATAGTTCTACTGGTCTTTTTAGCCGCAGAAGACATGTTGAAAGGCCTATTTACAACTCTATATCATCAATACTAAAAAACTCAAACCACTCCAGCTAAAAATAAATAAGCCTAAACAATTGTTTGACATTGTCAGGCAGACTATAAATTCCACCTTTCTTTCTTGATAGCCAATTAATCTGCTAACTTCAATTTTCAAAGGTATGTTAAAACAAATTATGTGACATTAGATCAAATACTACCCTGCCAGCCTCTCAGTCTTTTGCTTCTGACACCAGTGGCATGACATGAACTAATGGGGTCACCCTTGCAGAATGTGATGAGGGCTCCCGAGTTTCCCATATCTCACAGGTATTCATTGGTGTTGGGCTACATGTGGCTTCCCCTTGAAGAATTGTTGGGCTCCTGCAGTGTTGGGGGCCCCTGTGAGTCACAGGGGTTGCATGAGCCAGTGTTACGAAGATGCCTGACACCCCTCATAGAAACTGCTGAGCAATTGGCATGTCTTTGATATTGTTACTCCCATTGAACCTATCCATATGATTGAACGATTAAAACTTTCAAATAAATAGTGTCACCCAATGTCAGCTGATCTTACCAAGTCAGTGAGGCATCTGGACCCAGATTTACTAACACATTTCACCGTATTTGTGTTACTTTTTTGTAATGCAAATCTGATGCAAAGTGTTATGCTGGGATTTACTATCCAACGCAAATCACGATTTATGTGGATACTTTGCCAAAGAAACGCAAAGTTGTGCTATGCATTGCTTGCGTTACTTTGTATCAAGGGGGTGTTCCATGGGTAGCACATGGGTGTTCCCAAAGCAACCACCCAATTGTTTTGATGCAAACCCCTATCTACAAACCTTTGTAGACAAGGAATTGCACCAAAATCTTATGCCTCCACAAGGCATGCGTAAGAAGGAGGATTTTTTTTTATTTCTCCTTGTTTTTCTTACTTTGCATGCATGCTGTATTGTATAGCACACACACAAAGTAGGGAAACTGTTAAAGGATAGTTTTTGTTCTGGAAGAGTTCCAGTTCAGGGAGATAGTATTATATACAGGACTGTTCTCCTCTCTCCCTTTCACACAGCGCAGCACAATGTTGCCTGAGTTTTTTTCTAAATCTGGGATCTGCTATTCCTGTTCCTACTAGTCAAACATAATAAAGTAATTAATTTCACAGGATAAACTCCCTGACTGTCCGATAGTTGATCAAATTAAATCTCTCCTTGAAGAAGTCCCTGACTACCTGAGTAGCCATTGGCTCATAAAGTCTCTCTCTTTCTTAGTGAGAGCAGTGGGGTAGCTAAAACTACGCACAACAATCTTCTGGATACAACCAATATGATTTTAGACCTTGTTGTGGATCAGTTAGATCTAGCTCTTCAAACTATTATTGAAATGATCAAATTTCAATTTTATGGGTAAGTTAAGAAGATTGTTTCCCTTGCTGACACACTTCCACTTATTGAAGAAGAAAAATAATGTGAGGCATTTCATGTCAACACCTACAGCAATTTGGATTTATTTGAAGCACTAAACATGGCAGAGTACCCTATCCGCCAATCTGACAATCTGCCAGCTCAATTGAGAGTAAATCAAGCCATCATGTTTATGACATAAGAGCCAACACTGGCTCTGCTGGCAGAATGGTTCCATGGATATTGGGCCATTAGTCAAAGCATATCAAACTGTGTGTTCTATTTAGGGTTGATGCTCTTTTTTTCCCAGTACCAGACCGCCAGGAAAAGCCTAATGCCCCGAAATTGGTCCCATGATGCTTGTTTACGGTCCAGGGAGGACCTGGCTTGGCAGTTCAGGCTGGACTGTTCCCATGAGGAGCAGGATGAGACTGATTTGCATATGACTGGGTCAGAACTGGGGTGGCATGGTGAGCAAAATGACGATGAATGAGAGCTGCCTTTAATAAAGCCAATAGACAGGGGTGTATTTCTTGAGAAAATCACACCTGTCAAAGACTGTGGACAGGCATAGTTTGATTATAAAAACCATTTGTCAAAGCCCAAAGACATTTGTTTATTGGTTGTGACAACCTATTGGCAAAACCTGCATGCTATGGCATAATAATCATGAAAAAACAATTGCAAAATGCCATAAGTGGAGGTACATGTTTCATTCTCCATATTCTATGGTCGGTTTCAGTTGTGTATACACTGTCACTAATTAAACCATTCAGGACGCCTGAGTCTCTAAACACTGTCAAACCTCAGAAAAAATAGTTTTATTGCAAAGAGGGAAATGCATTGAAATAGAATGTACAAAAAATTATAGAAAAGATTCAGGTAAATCAAACCTGGAGACACGAATCGGAACCGAAAATCCACTTCAGAGAAGAGAGGCATAAGTGTCCATCACAATACTTGGTTTGCCAGGTTTCTTCTATGCTCCATTTGTTAAGTTGTGGGTCTGTGGGAAGAAAGAAAAGAAGTGACATACTCAGGAAAGGATCCCTTGAGATTTCCATTTATATATGAATATCTTTCTAGCAATCAATACATGCAAAGAAACCGATGAAAACATTTTCAAGGGATCCTTATTAACTTAAGATAGTCTTATGATTTACTTAGGTCAAGAAAGATAAACCTGTTTTAGAAAGTATTTTTTTACCTAGGTTAAGAAAGTCTTATCAATTCCTTTGGCCAAAACAGAGTAGTTGGGCTGATATCTGGGCTCAGCAATAGGAATCATGCCTCTTAAGCCAGGCAAGCTTGTCACTGGCTGCAAGTTCATGATAGAACACATGTTCAATTAAGTTATCTCATTATTCTGTTACCTTGAGGGAAAAAAATTCTTGATGTCAGCCAAGTAGAAATTTAAGAGTAAGAATCAGAGACTGCTAGTAGCGCCCTTGCCAAAAGAACAGAGAAAGTCCCAAGCCAGAACCCTCTTTTTGGAAATTCCTCACCCAGAAAACATTCACTTTTATCCAATTCCATCATCTTTAAGAAAGCACTCAAGTCACATTCATTTTAGGTTGGCGTCATGACCCGTCCCAAAACTCCTACGAGTAGTGGGTGCATAATAAATGCAATGATCGATTGATTAAAGAGGGTTTTAAAATAATCTTACAACAAAGTCATTCTTCCTAAACGAGGTCAGATATCCTTAAGACTCCGTAAAGGACGAAATACAGTTTTTTAAGGCATGAGAAAATATTTGCAAATCAGGTTAATTTTTCCTGTCTAACTGCAGTCCTTCCACTGTCATACGGCAAGTACAATTTTTCACACACCCAGATCCTTTTGCAGCACAATAGGATCACCTAACCCTCCCTACCCCGAGTCTGCCCATATTTCTGTCTGCTTCCACTATTGCTTGCTCAGATCTAATGCAGCAGTTTGTGTGCAGTCTTTTTTTTATTTTAATTACAGATTTCCTACCCATCACTTCTTGATGGGATAGTGTGCTATGCATGTTTTGCCCTTTTAAGTAAATGTGCTAATGCTGTGCATCCTCTTCTCCCAACCCCTCCAGTCTCATACAGTGACCTCTTCAGCTATGAATGATCCCCTCTTGCAATTTTCCTTTTAGTTACTTTTTTTATCTACCATTAACCATCCCTCCTTCCACCAAGATCCACATCAACTGTAGAGCAAGTTTTCAATGAGCATGTGGCATGAGCTACTCGTTTTTTAGTACCATTGCAGATTGTCTCTCTTTATCCTTCTGAAAAGGATCTAGAAATGGTCAGCGTACGGAAAAAAAGGGCTTTTCGTTTCCATCCCAATCTTCATATTCCTCTTCCAGAGGACTGGCCACATACTTTAGCCACTTTTATGTGACGTGATATGACAGAGAAAAACTCTTTTCCTTTCACGTACCTTAGTTTTAATCTCCCCCCTAACACTGTTCCTCATGTTGTCTCTGAACGTATGGCTTGGCTGTACTGCACTTGAGTCAGTTCTCATATCACTCGTGTGTTTTCTGATACTCACGAATCCAGCATCTAAACCTGTACAGGAAGGAAGGAATGAAAGAAGAAAAACATAATTGATTGTTTAGTGGGAATGAACGAAGAGATGGTGGATGGGATGGACGAAAGAAAAAAGGAAGGAAAAATTAAATGGGAAGGAAGAAATTAAGGCTAAAATGAAAGAATGATAGGAGGGTGGTGGTTGAAGTGAGTGAGAGCAAAGAATAGAAGGAAAAAGAAGGGTAAAAAAGGAAGAGAGATAGAAATCAAGCGAAGATGTGAGGCTAGAAATGAAGGAAAGGAAAGAAGGAAAGCAAGGAAGGAAGGGAGGGAAAGGAAAGGAAAGAAGGAAAGCAAGGAAGGAAGGGAGGGAAAGAAAAAGGAAAGGGAAAGGGAAAGGAAAGGGAAGGGAAGGGAAGGGAAAGGAAGGGAAGGGAAGGGAAGGGAAGGGAAGGGAAGGGAAGGGGAGGGAAGGGAAGGGAAGGGAAGAGAGGGAGGGAGAATGAGTGGAGGGGAGGGAGCGAGGTGGCCCTTTTTGACTGGTATCTGATGCAATTGTGGCAGAAATGTAAGTTCCTAGTAAATGATACCCCTGGTACCTAGGGCAAGGAGGCTAAAGAGGGCCCATAAGGGCTACAGCATACATTGTACCACCCTAACGGTTTCCTCAACACCATCATGCAAACTGCCATTGCAGGCTGCATGCCATGGTGCAGAGAAAAGTGAAGACAGGACATGGCACACCTCCTGTGTGCCATGCCTACAGACACTGCATACAGTATAGGTAAGCCACCCCTACAGCAGGCCTTCCAGCCCAACCACATGGGTTGGAATATCTGCATGAGCAGATATGCCCTGGGATGTCTAAGTTGATTATTTGATTTTACAAATAAACAGGGAAGCCATTTTGAAAACATGTGCTGGACAGTGGTATTTAGGAGTTCCCCATCTATATGACGGTTTCCTTGAAACTAGAGATGTTTGGTATCAAACATCTCATATTAATAAACCACACTGATTCCAGTGATTGATTTATTAGTACATGCACCAAGAGGGCACCTTAGAAAACCTGAAGACTACTAGGGTACTGGCTGACTGGTGTAGACCAGCTTTCCACCACAGACAGGTTTCTGACCCCCTGCAGGTGAGAGCCCGCACTCTCTGAGGGCACAAACAATGCTTGCTCCAGCCAGATGTGTTGTCACCTCCTCCAATCAGGATGGCTAAGCGATCAACATATCAAGGCAGGAGGCTTCAAAGGCCTCTGCCACCTTTGATATGTGACCCAACGCTTCCCAAGACAGGGGACACAGCAATCCCTGCTCCGGGTCCATTTGGCACTAGGACAGATGGGAAAATAAGCCAGTCAGGAGGTGCCTTCCACCCTCAGGCTAGTTCCATCCCTAAGGTAAGCTACCTGATGTGGACATGAATTTTAGAATTCTACCATCTTGGTTTTTGGAAAATTAGGCTCACTGGGTCAGGGTTATGCCCACTTACCACACGAAGTGCTCATATCGATGGTGTAGGCACACTAAAGGTAAGTAGCCTATTTGCTACTACAGGTCACTCCCATTAACGCCCCTAAATTGAGTATTTAGGAGGATCCCCTGATGCCAGGAACTCAAATTTAACTGATCCAGGAGAAGAAGAAGACAAAGAAGAGCCGCAAGAAAAACAAGAACTGAAGGCTTGCTGCGGACTTCTGACACCAAACCTTGCCTGCCTGCACAATTCTTCACAATCGTGACCGGCCTCTCATCCTGCAGCTGAGCATTTTCCAAGGGCCCCGGGAGACTACCGGCCCTTCATAAATGGCCAGCTATTTCCCTTGGAGTAGTGGATCTTCTCTCCTGCAGTCCACAAGCACTGAAAAAGAAAAGTCTGGTTCACTGAGTAGCCGCTCTCTGGCCAGCCCGACGCAGCAGCCCTGAATGAAGAGGTACCTGTGCTCGTGAAGGTCAGATCTGCCTCCTCCCACCCCCCACCAAGTGAGGGGACACCAGGACCGACCGGAACCTCATAGGATCAATCCCTGGGCTGCCGGACCCCTTGTAGCAAACAGAGCACGTGAGAGTCTAGTCAGGACTTCCACTACACTGAGACCTGGCAGCTGTCACGGGACACCAGCACCGCAGAGCCCCATCTCCAGTGTGACCCAGCTGTCCTAATTTTGTCCCCTCAACCGGTGGGACCGACAACTTCAACACCCTAGGATGCACAGAGCCCACTCTGCTCCCAAGCACCCCAGACTGTGTACCAACAAATCGGCTGTGCCCCCTTGTTCACAGGATCCTGGTGACCCGAGTCCCCCATTGGTAGCTCCCAGATTTGTCCCCAAGCCCCCCTTGCAGCCTGTTTCTAGGTAGCCCCCTTCTTTCTACCAGCATAGAGCGTACAGCTACCAACCCGACCAGCACCTCTGCACCCGGACGCTCCAGGGCAGGTAACAAGTAACTGCTGGTGGAATTTTAGACCTTGGCTCTCTATGACCCTAAGTCTGGAAGGAGACCCTCAGAAACATATGCCTTTTCTCCCATAGGGAAGCATTGCTGCATAAAGAGGCATTTAAGTGAACATTTTACTTACATGAAAAAAATGAGAGGGGGAAGGGAGGGGAGAAACGAAGGAGCAGAGGAAGGAATGAATTGAGGGTGGAGGATGAAGGATGAAGGAAGAGAGGAAATAGAGGACCAGAAAAGGTAGAAAAAATAAGGGCAAAAAAAAGAGGAGAGGAAGAAATGAACAGAAGTGGTGGAGGAGGGAAGGAAGGAACAAAAGAAGGAAGTAAGAAACGAACAAATGATAGAAGAAAGGCATTGAGAAAGAAAGGACAATGTAAAAACAAACAAACACTGCATCACGACGAAGATGCTTCTGGCTATGATAGGGAGTCGGAGAATTGAAGATACCAGAGTAAGTGATAAACAGGGGTGGCAACTCCCACCGATGCCTCGCTTAGGTTGAAACCGACATCATGTACAAACCCCCGCCTCTTCCTCCTCTGCAGCCCCCCACCCAGACTCGCTAAAAGCCTTATGCTCCCCCACGCCCAAAAAACATAACTATATTTAAACAATGTCCTCTGTCCTTGATGTGCACAGATGGGTAGAGGACGCCAAATGTGATTTAAAACACAAAACACTTCTCGAAGGAGGCGTAAGGAAGGACTCTGAGAAACCCTGTTCTGTGGCGCTGGGGAGAGGGGGGGGGGGGTTGAGGGGGGTCTCATATGAAGGGGGAGGGGCAGGGTTTGACGCGTGCAGCAAGCTGCAAACTCACTAACGAGGTTCAGCCTTGAAACCAACAGCCTCGTTAACCCCTACCCTGCCAGCCCAGGCCCCATCCCCCACCTCAAGCCACAGGCTAACACCAGAATCAGGGGCGAGCGCAAGACAGGCGATACAATGAAAGAGGCAGGCAACATACAACATACATCTGTACATTTCTATGTTTTTATATAGCAAATACCATGGTGACCAGCACTTCTGACAAGGAGGGCTGGTTTTCACAGAAAACAAAATGAAGCTGCCCAGGATCACACCATGCGTTGAGTAAGGAAGTTTATATTACAGCCAGTATATTTTGGGTTTACCATAAACATTTTATTCACTATCCATACATTGGACATACAAGTCACAGCGTGGAAAGTCTGCGATTGTTCATAACATATAGAATTACAAACGGATAACAGTGAATTATGGGGATGTGTCTCACCAAGGTGTTCTGCGTGGCCAAACAGACGAGAGCGAAACTCGAGCTGTCTATGAGGTTACTCAGAACTAGGGCTCGAGTCGGGGTACCACGTGGGTGGACGGCGCCCCCCCACTTATTTTACCGGGTGGACGCCGTCCCCCCTGCCAAACAGCTGGACTTCACTCTTTGGCCTCTCTGGGACGAGATCGGAGCGCACCTTTCGTGATGTCACTTCCGGTGTCAGCGTCCCCCCACTTCTCTTTTTAGGACTCGTGCCCTGCTCAGAACACTGAGATAAAAAACATCCCAATAATTCCCTTTTTACCCATATATAATGTTATGTTATGTATGGCCCCCAAACCATTTGTCTCTGCTTTAAAGTGCTACACAGTGGCAGAGGAATAAAAGAAGAGCCATTCATAACATGGCCTCTGTAATGTACCCCTGTCCCAAAGGTTTAAAAAAAGAAAACTTACCTGCCACCTTCCCTGCCTTTTCCCCTCTCCTAGAACTGTGATTTCTGATTTCAGTCTAAGAAAGAAACAAAAAAAGAAATAAATGAAGATAAAAAGAAGAGCAGTGAATAGAAAGAGTGCAAAAAATGAAAACATATAGTTCAAAAGAGAAAACACAAAAGGGCATGAGATAATATATGGTAAAAGAGAAGCAGAGAGATGAAGGGAGAGACAAGGAGAGTGAGAGAAAGACGGACGGTTAAAGAAGCAGAGATAACAATAGGGACACAGACATGGGCCAGAGAAAGAGAGTGTTAGATAAAGAGATGCTGCAATGCATCGAGACATAGGGAGAAAGAAAGAGACTGGGCAGTTGGAGAGACATGTGAGAATGCATAGAAGAAAGAATGAGACATTGGGACAGTCCTGGAGGGGAGAGAGTTGGAAAGACAAAATAAGTCAGTGATATAGAGAGTGAGATAGAGAGTAGTACGGAGAGGAATAGAGAGAGAGAGAATATGACAATGTGATAGAGAAACAGGAAAAAAAGGCAGAGAGAAAAAAGAAGATTGAGCACGAAACAGCGATGGAGAGAGAAAGAGAGGGGTTGAATGAGAGAAAGACAAGCAAAGAGCGAAAAGGAGTGAAGGAGAGGCAGGAAGAGAAAGTAAAGGGGGAAATAGAGACAAAAATCAAAAGAGTGGGACAAAGGGAGGGAGGGAGGGAGAGATAAAAACAAAAACAAAGGAGGAGAGAGAGAGAGGAATAGAAACATGAAGATATAGAGTGAGTGAGAGGAAGCAAGGGAGTGAGAAAGAGAGGTTGAGAGACATAAGCGGACATATCCTACAAGATAACTAAAGAGAAAGAAAGAAAGAAAGAAAGAAAGAAAGAAAGAAAGAAAGAAAGAAAGAAAGAAAGAAAGAAAGAAAGAAAGAAGGAAAGAAAATGAGACGAAGAGACAATGAGCCAGAGAATTACGCAGAAAGATGAAAGAAAGGGAGACAGATTGGTGAGGGCAATTGAGAGAAGGGAGACAAAGAGAGGCAGGTTGAGAGTGAGTGAGAGATAGATTGAGAGAGCAATAGAGAGGAAGCAGCGAGAGAAAGAGATAGATAAAGAAAGGGAAACAGAGAAACAGAGAGAGAAAAGACACTGGAGAGTTAAATAGATAGGTAAGGAAACACAGGATAAAGAGTAAGAGAGAAAGGGACGGGCCGAGGAGGGCAGGAAGAGGGGAAAGAAGCTAAGTGAGATAGAGAGGGTGATGGAGATGAAGAGTGGAAGGCATAAATGAAAAGAGGCATGGTGAGACAGAGAGAGAGAAAAAAGCAGAGAATATGACAGTGTGATAGAGAAATAGGAAAAAAGGCAGACTGAGACTGGGTACAAGACAGAGCTGGAGAGAGAGGGGGGTTGAGTGAGAGAAAGACAAACAAAGAGCGAAAAGGAGTGAGAGCGAGAAGAAAGGAGAGTAAAGGGAGTAATAGAGACCAAAATCAAAAGTGCAAGACAATGTGAAGCAGGTAGGGAGAGAGAAAAAAAGAGAGAGAGATAGAAACAGAAACAAAGGGCGAGGGATAGGAATCGAACCAGAAAGACCTACAGTGAGAATATGAAAAAGAGCAAGGGAGTGAGAAAGAGAGGACGAGAGAGATAGGCAGACAGAGCCAAGGAGATTCAAAAGAGAGCTTTAGAGAAAGAAAGAGACGGAGATGAGGAGTCAGTGACCCAGAGAATTGCAGATAGAGATGAAAGAAAGGGAGACAGGTGGGCGAGAGGCACTGAGAGAGAAGGGGGGACAAAAAAGAGGCAGGTAGAGAGGGAGTGAGAGATAGATTGAGAGAGCAATTGAGAGGAAGCAGAAAGAGAAAGAGACAGATAAAGAAAGGTAGACATAGAGAACTAGAGAGGGGACGAGATTGGGGAGTGGAAGAGATAGGTGAAAGTACACAGAAGAAAGAGTGAGAGAGAAAGGGACATGCAGAGGAGGGCAGAGAGCGGGGGAATGAAACTAAGTGAGATAGAGAGGGAGAAGGAGAGTGTTAGAAAGAAATGAAGAGAGGCATGATGAGAGAGAGAGAGAAGCAGAGAAAATATGAGAGTGTGATAGAGAAATAGGAAAAGAAAATGGCACAGAGAAAGACCGAGATTGGGTGCAAGACAGAGATGGAGAGAAAGAGAGAGAAAGAGAGAGCGAGAGAGAGAGAGAAGGAGGGGTTCGGTGAGAGAAAGACAAGCAAAGAGCGAAAGAAGTGAGAGAGAGGGGGAAGGAGAGTAAAGGGAGGAACAGACAAAAATCAAAAGAGCACGACAAAGGGAAGACGTTAGGGAGAGAGAGAAGAGAGAGATAGAAACAGAAACAATGGGCAGGAGAGATGAATAGAAGCAGAAAGACCTAGAGTGAGAGAGGAGAAAAGACTAAGGGGGTGAGAAAGAGAGGATGAGAGAGATAGTCTGCCTATGAGATAAAAAAGAGAATTAGAGAAAGAGAGAGGAAAGGAAAGAGAGAAAGAAAGAGAAGGAGATGAGGAGTCAGTGACCCAGAGAATTGCAGAGAGAGATAAAAGAAAGGGAGACAGGTGGGAGAGGAGCACTGAGAGAGAAGGGGGGGGCAAAGAGAGGCAGGTAGAGAGTGGGAGATAGATTGAGAGAGAAATAGAGAGAAAGCAGAAAGAGAAGGAGACAGTCAAAGAAAGGTAGACATAGAGAAATAGAGAGAGGGGAAGAGGGGAAGAGATTGGGGAGTGTAAGAGATAGGTAAAGATGCACAGAAGAAAGAGTGAGAGAAATGAACAGGCAGAGGAGGAGGGAAAAGAAAGAGGAAAAAGAAACTGAGTGAGATAGAGAGGGAGAAGGGGAGTGGTAGAAAGAAGTGAAGAGAGGCATGATGAGAGAGAGAGAGAAGCAGAGAAAATGTGAGAGTGTGATAGAAAAATAGAAATAGAGTGAAAGGCAGAGAGAAAGACCAAGATTGAGAATAAGACAGAGAGAGAGAGAGAGAGAGAGAGAGAGAGAGAGAGAGAGAGAGAGAGAGAGAGAGAGAGAGAGAGAGAGAGAGAGAAAATAGAGGGGTGAGTGAGAGAATTACAAGCAAAGAGCGAAAAGGAATGAGAGAGGGGAAGAGAGGAAGAGAGAAAAAGAGGGGGTAGTGAGAGACAGACAAGCAAAGAGCGAAAAACAAGTCAGACAGGGAGAGAGATGGCGAGGAAAAGAGAGCAGATAGAGGAATAGAGACACAAATCAAAAGAGCAAGACAAAGGGAGAGAGGGAAAGAGAAAAGAAGAGAGAGATGGAGGCTATAACAAAGAGTTTTTTAGGGAAAGAGAAACAGAAGTACGTAGATCGAGAGAGGGAAGAGAAGCAAGGGAGTGGGAAAGAGAGGATGGGAGACATAGGCAGAGAGGAAGTGAGAGAAAAGAGCGCAAGGGGAGTATCTAAAGACAACTAAAAAGATTAGAGACATTGAGACAGAAAAAGTGACAAAAGTTGAGATAGACAGGGAGAGGAAAAGAAGAGAAGACTCGCTGAATTGGGATGTGAAGCCAGGACCTTTCTCTCACCTCACTATCAAAATGAGTTGAGAAAAAAGAAGCAACAGGAGGAATGGAATAACAAGATTAAAAGAGAGACAGGCAAAGAGTTAAATCAAGTGAAAGAGTAAGAACAAAGTCAAAAGTAAGAGGAAATTTGATAAAGTGAGCAAACAAAGACAAGCATATCGGGAGAAAGACAAAGGTGGAAAGAATGAGAATGAAAGAGAAAATAAAAATACTGATAAGAGATGGGAAAGTGTATAAAGGAGGGGAAGTCGGAAGAAAAGAGTATACACAGGAGAAATAAAACGAGATATACGAGATTTGCAGACAGGAAACGAGAGAAAGACAAAGAGAAAGATATTCAGACATAATTTCAATATAAAAATTATTTTACGAGCTTCCACTACCCAAATCTCTACTAAATAGCGGTAGGCATTTGAAACTTCACAGATAAGCACTGTTCCGATAATTCAAGGGCTGGAGTTAAAATACTAAGCTAGATAAATGCAGATGTGTGTGGAGGAAGAAAGAGAAGAGAGAGAGAGAAAGGAGAAAGAGAGAAAATGAAGCAACTAGAGAGAGCGATTGCAGGCAGATAAAAGACCTAAACAGAACAAAAGAAAAGAGGAATCAGAACGGTGAGTGGGGAGGGAAAATAAATTGAAGAAAGGCAGAAAGGGAAATAATGATGAGAACTAAAAAGGAAAGAGAGTTGAAACAGAGCAAGGAGAGATTAAAATATAGGACTAAGAGAGGAAGGGGGATAGAAGTGAGAAGGGAATGAAAAGACGAAGAAAGATCAAATGAGAGAAAATTGAAGAAGTGAGAAAGAAAGATATGGCAAAGAGAGAAAGAAGTAAGGAGAGTGGGCGAGAAGGAATGAAAAGACGAGAAGAGAAAGAGATGTTAAGAAAAAGGAAAATTAGAAGGAAGGAGGGTAAGAAAAAAGAGCTTGAAAAGAAGAAGAAGACGAATGAGTGAAGTGAGGTAAGAGAGCAGGAAAACAAAGTGTGATTTGTAACGTGAGGAAAATCGGGAGGGAAAGAGTGTAGTTGAAAGAGTAAACCGAGCAAAGAGGGAAACAGACAAAATAAAAGAGTAAGAATTAAATGAGGAATGAAAAGTGGAAGAGGATAACGAATGTGGCGAGCTGTCAAGGAAAGAGATGATGCGGAAAGCAAGAATGGCGAGAACTGAGAAGGAAAGACAAAGATGAAGTGAGAAAGAAAAGATGCATGAAGAGTGAGAAGGCAAGAGAAGTCGAACTGAGAAGGAGAGATTGGGAATGAGGGGAGTAAGAATGGAGGAGAGTAGGAAGAGAGAAAGAGAACGAAATGGGGAAGTGAAACAAAAGAGAAGTGAGAAAGTGCGAGTAATCATGAGGGAAAGAAAACGAAGAGAAAGAGTGTAGATCAAAGAGGGATACACAAAAAATACCCGAATAAGAAGAAAAGAGAGGATGGAGAAAAGAGGAAAGATAAAGGGTGATGGGAATGAAAAAGAAGAGGTAATGGAAAGATGAAGTAAGAGAGATTAAGAAGAGAGAAAGATTAAATCATGTAAAATGAGAAGAAAATAGAGAACTAAGAGAGAAAGGGAGAGAGAGAGAGGAGGTGAAAAGGAAACAGAGGGTGCAGATAGAAGGCAGAATAACAGAGTGAAAAGGATAGAGAGAAAAAGAAAAAAGAGAAAGAGAAAAAATCATGTACAAAGGGCAGAAAGAAGATAGAAAAAAGTGAGATATAAATGAAAAGAGCTAGTGTACATGAGCAAAAATGGAACATGCGAGAAAAAAGAAAGATTTTGAGAACCGATGAAAAGGTAAAAGACAAAGAAAGTGAGAGAAGGACAGGAGAGGGAGAATCAAAAGATATAGAATGAGTCGAAGTGAAACGTCTTTGTTAACAAAAAACGCGCGTAAATTCAAAAGTGTCGAATCAACCAACTGAGCCGTTCAAGCCTTACCTCAGGGCTGCCCGCTTGTTACCGCCTGTCTCTCGAATGCGCACCCCCTCTCTTCCCGCCCTCGAACCCCCTCACCTCAAACATGCATCGCATCGACCAACAAAGGGTCTGTGTCCCTGACAGACACAGATGGGGCATAGACGCCGAAATATGTACCAAAAGACAAAACAAAACTTCAGAAAGCGTCCATTAAAACGAGTGGAAGGGATTTGGGGGCAGGGAGTGAAAATCTCTGGGGGCGGAGGAAGGGGGGGTCTCGGGGGACAATGCTACCTCCTCATCAATCCTGTTCGCAGCCCCCCTGGCAAGGACGGCAAGCTGGTCCAATCTGTACCCTTGGAGACGCCACGGACTCTGCGCCACAGGGCTCTGCGCAAAGGACCGACTTTACAACAGTTAGAACATTACAATATTCACAGTATGTTACAAATTGATTTAAAGGCATTCGCAGAGAGATTAAAGATATTAGCAGCGAAATATACTAAACAAGGCCACATTGAGCAAACGCGGGGACGAAGTCGTTCTATGCGCAAAGGTGGACGAACGTTCGACTGCCCCATTTAGTTCACCGAGAGTCTTTTTGGCCAAGGGCGAAGCGCGTCTGTCATTGTTGAACCTCAATGAGAGGTGAATATATTTCCACACATTTAGCCTTAATGAGTACATTCTGAGATTGTTAATAGAAAGAGTAAACTGCAGGCACGTGCGTGGCGTTTGAAATATATGGAATCCATCGCTTATTCGTACTGGGACGAAATATATCCTGCCAAGGACGAGTGTGAGATAAAACCAAATAGGAACCCCTCCCCCAACTGGATGCATAGAAAGATGAACCTGGTCACGTTGTGCAGTACATCTGTGCTAGGGAAGCCGCTTGCCCCGCGGCGCTTAGTTACAGGGGCCCATTATCCCCAATAATGCCTCCCTGGCATTATACACTGGCCACAACTGCATCCAGGAGAGGAGGGGGCTGTTTGGTGATGGGTTGGGGTGAGACGAGTTATCAACCAATCAAATGGCTGGGACCCCTATTATCCCAGTCAACAATTATTCCAAATCTGTCCAAACAAAACCATGTACACAAAATGGCAGCTGCCAGGTAGAGAGGCCCTAAAAAGGGGGTGTTGTGATCCTCGGGGCGTACATGGCACAGATGGGGCCCCCACGCCAATAAGAGTTTCCAATGATCAAATCTCAACGGAAATGTAAATGGAAAAAAATCAGCACGAGGGGGGTGGGGGCAGGAGGATGTCTAAACTTGGCGTCTGGAAATAAGCCCCCGCCAAAGGAGGCACAGCTGGCGCGTCACGGCGACTCTGCGCGCCCCCGCCAGAGCACTGACTGGTAGACACTTGTAAAGCAGAACATACAGTGATAAACGCACTTTGACAATTCTGAGCTAAAATTCAAACAAAATGCACGTAATCAGGGGCACATGGGGAGCACGTTGTGGCTTGCACACGGTCACTGTGTAGTAAAGCAGCAGCCATCAGGGCCGCCATGCTCTGAATTACGTGTTTTGGAACAGACACAAACAGTGACGAACAAAATGTTGTACGTGAAAACAGTCTTCAAAGACTTCCCAGATTCCTCGAAGAGTTTCCATGCAAAGTAAGAATGAAATGCTATGTGCTTTATTTACATCATGCGTCAGACAAGTATAAATAAACGAAGGGGGTGCTTTGAAAAACTCTTCCGTGGTGGCCATTTCAGATTCCAGGCTGTGCCAAAGCCCGCTTTGTTTCGCGCGCCTGGACTCTTTCGAGGCAGCCGTAGGCATCCTCGGCTTACCACTGTCTCTAGTGGGGCCTGGGAGGGGAGGGGTGGGGGCAGGTGTCACATGTGGCCATGTTGCAACATGCACCCCCTCCCGGCAGCCTGTCCCTTTGTCCTTGACTCTCCAGACAGGTGCTGCCAGCAGACAGCGTGGCTTGGGCAGGGACGAGGCCAATCCCCTAAAGCAGATTTCAGGGCTCTTGTAAGGCACCTGTGTCACCACGATAGCTAGAATAGGGGTGCTGGGTACTTTTCAATCAGCCTTTACGCGCCATAATGACACCAGCGTCCTTTAGACTTGTTTACTTAGTTCTTGTATGTGTTCCGAGCCGTGCGTAAAGACGCATTGCCAACTGCGAGCGCATTGTAATCTCCATCTGTAAGCGCCACTGGGGCAGCAGGTGACACCGTGGTCGCTTGGAGCTGAAGCCTCGGCCACCTGCTGCTAGGATAGGCCAGAGGTGCGAACAAAGATGTTTACCGTTAGAAGTATTAACAACGTTCTTTTGTGGTCATTAGCGGCTAGTCCTGAGCGCAGTTCATGAGCGCACCGGAGCGAAACTTGTGTAAAACCATCGTAATTGCCTTTAGGCATATAATACCAGTTACAAATATGTTTTTGTGGCCTTCTTACCTAAACCTAGGCAGGTATTTCTTTTGTTTGCGTTATTGACGAAGCGGTTCCAAACACAGATAATGTGCAATATTCGGTCATGTTATCTTAATCGTATACACGCATATCTGCCATAACTGTCATAACTCATAGGTGCACATTGTATACGTACCCAAGGCCCATATCTCCTGTGTTTATTATCCGCATAAATACGTTTATGGTCGATATAAAATGCGCGTACGTCACCTACATTAGTGAGCCACATCTCACGTGCGTATATGATCCATATACTATATGTGAATGATCCATATGTAATATAGGTATATTACCCGCATCTTACGTGTTGATATGACCCTCATCGTATATGTGTATATATCCAAAAGTTATATGAGCCTATTAGTCCTGCATTGCTTGTGTATGTGACCCACTCTGAGTGTATACGATCCACATATTGTATGGCTATATAATCCATATCGGAATCCACAGGCTATATGTGTATAAGATCCGCATTTTAGATGTACGAGAAATATCTTACATGTTTGCATGGCCCGCATCTTAAATGTGTGCCATCTAAATAGTATATATTGATATGATCCATACCATACGTTATCAAGAAAACAATATATGATCTCGGCATATGATCGACATCGTATATGTGCTTATAAAGTCTGCGTGCTTTTAGGGGTTTATAATATGCAGCGAGAGCAATATGATATGCGGAATAGAACATCAGAAACTCTTCGAGTGAAACAGGAACAAGCTACGCCAATTTTAAATCACAAAAGAAAAGATATATACCTCACAAAATGAACAATGGGTGCACCTCCTCCGGAGTCAGATATATAGGATATATACATGTATGAAAGTGCAGACAGAACCTATAGACGTTTTTTTTAGTTCCACGGATATCGCATATGGACGTAGGTGCCAATGCAAGATTCTAAAGCTATAATCGAAGTCTGTACAATCAAATAATATAGGTATATTAACTCAGGGTCTTAAATACTCAAATGTGTATCTGGACGTATTAATAACTTGATAGATAGATAGATAGATAGATAGATAGATAGATAGATAGATAGATAGATAGATAGATAGATAGATAGATAGATAGATAGATAGATAGATAGATAGATCCCCTGAACAGATGGGATATGTAATTCTTGTCCTGTCTATAGCGAGACGCTAACGGGGGAGTCAGGGCGTGCCCAGCCCTTGCACAGGGACGCCAAGGGGCGTGGCCAAACGCGCGGCTGCTCCATAAAAAGCCCGGGCCGCGCCAGAAAGTCATTCAATCTCTCTCTCATCTCTGAGCGAACACCGAGCCCTGTGCGAATACCGACCACAGAACGAACAGTGAGCGAACACAGAACAAACACTGAGCGACCACTGAACGAACACTGAGCGACCACTGAACATGTCTCCAAACATCGCGGTGCCTGACACTCACCAGCCTTCCTACCCCACCAAGATGGGCAGGCGCGGCGCGGAGAGCAGCGACATGAGAAAGGTGAGCTCCGGCCCAGCGCCTATCCGCACATGCCGCCTTCGAGGCGCTCTGATCTGATCTGTGCACGCGCTTAGAGCTCGCGATATCATATTTACCAGGTTCTCTCTTCTCTCCTCAGACTCTCAAGCCCCTGATGGAGAAACGCCGGCGGGCGCGGATCAATGACAGTCTGAACCACCTGAAAACGCTGATTCTGCCCCTGATCGGCAAAGATGTAAGTGTGCTTTCTCCCTTCTGCCCCCTTCCTCCCCCCAGAATGCCAGTATGGTTCAGGCCACGGCCTGCGGGTTGCCCTGTGTGCTATGCATGTTAACAAAAGTGAGACATGTGAAAATACGAGCTGCGCTCTTACCTTGTGCAGTCTGGCCTTGCGCTGTGAGGTAGAACTGAACGTGCCGAGGCGCTCTGTGATGTAATCATCCTAAAGGCACCGCAGGCACATATTATTTATGTAGTTAAATGTATAGTTACAATGCACCAGTAATCCAAAGCTACAAACTGCCCAGGATAGAACATTATATCATGTATTATAAAAATGTGGGAATGTGTGATTTTAAACATAGAAGTATAAATGGACTGTTCTCGGAAAAAAGTCATAGATATGTGAATACATACGTTAATATGTAAATAGATAAATATGCTAGACGTCATTAAAATAGTAAAGTTATCTTCCCACAAATATTTTGAAATAAAAAAAAAAATAGTAAAGTTATTACCACGAATATGATAGATAGATAGATCGATCGATAGATAGATAGATAGATAGATAGATAGATAGATAGATGCACTGACGCACGCGCCTAACTAACACTTTCCTTAAAACAAAGGTCATCCCGAATGAAGTTTTAACGTCTTCTTGTGCTTTTCTTCTCAGAGCTCAAGATACTCCAAGCTGGAAAAAGCTGATATTTTGGAAATGACCGTGAGATTCCTGAAAGATCTTCCCTCCGCCCACGCACAAAGTAAGTGTCTTTACATTTCCTCGCTACACCCCGGCTGAACTCGTAGTGTTGTTTCACAATATTAAGAAATCCCATTATTATTCACGTCTGTGCATGGTGTAAAGGAACGTTATATTTGAAAAAGAGACGCGTGCAGTGCACACGCAGTGGGTCTCGCCCCGCCCCCTCATTGCTCAGGCTGCACAGTGTGATCTTTGCACAGTAAGGGATTGGGGAGGGGGGCGGTGTGTTTCGTTTCTGGGGGCAGTGCGCCTAACCCGCGAGTCAAGCCTACTGGCGTCTCCGAGCATAGGCACTGCCCTCACAAGGGGGCGCCAGTCCGCAGAAAGGCGGGGCTCTCTGTCCAGCAGAGCACAGCTGACAAGGCGAGCTCCAAAACTCCCCGAAGTGCAGGATTCTCTGCGGAGCTGTCCAGATGCGCACATTGTCCCCATAAGCCTGGGCACGTGGCTTTTGCTTTCTCTCTAGAAAGGGATGACGGCTTTCCCTGTGTCTCTCGCTCGCTCTCTGTCCCTTTCATACTCTCTGTCTGTCTGATTCTGTCTTCTTCTCTCCTCTTTCATACTAACTGTCTCTCTCTCTGACTCTCTCTGTATCTCGCTCTGACTCTCTCGGTCACTTTCTCGCCCTTTCCTTCTCTTTCGCTCTCCCTGTCTCTGAATCTCTGTAACTCTATCTCTCTCACTCATTCGGACCCTCGCTAGAGCAGTGTATGTTTTAATAGGTCCCTTTCCCTGGCTGACAAAAGCAAAGTCCTAGCGCGGAGAGACCCCTTGAGGGTTGATTCGAGCGCTTTATAATCCATACATCAAATCAAGCAGGCGTCTCTCTGTAGGACAGGGCTCTCTCTAGGACAGGGCACCACCCAGGTGGGCAGGACTCTCTTTAGAGCAGCTGGCCTCTTCCATAGGACCCCGAACAACATAGTTCTGCACAGGAGGGCATTGTTCTTGGCACAGGAGGTACTGGAAGTTTACTGACAAATATACAGCACACTATATGTCATTTTCAAAAGCTAACAATGTTAAATCAAAAGAGTGCTGTGATTTTTCAGTATTCTGTCCAAACTCCCCCATTAAACAAAAAAAAATAGAAATTTGGACTACAGTCCAATCAGCAAGCCCATTTTTATTTCGAACGTTTACATATGAGTAGGGTTTTATAGAACCATTGCTGTGTGTGTGTTATTTCATGATTTGGGTAGATAAATGGCCTAATGTATCAAATTATATTTCCTATTCTTTGCCTATGGAAAATACGTTAGGTCACATGGGCCACAGGGACTGTGTTTGTTCTGGGCTGTCAGTGTTTGCCCTGGCATGTTGTAATGTGTGCAGCTCGCGCCCTCTAGGCACTGTGACTAACCTGCCCGTTCTTTCCCTCCTCAGCATCCTCGGAGAGCTACCGAGAAGGGTTCCAGGCCTGCATCGGCAGGGTGGGCGGTATCCTCGCCAAGAGCAGCCTGCTAGACTCGGACACCCAGAGCCGCCTCGTGGAGCACCTGCAGCGGAGCCCCGAGCTGTCCCCCTCCTCCCAGGGGCGCGTCGCCCCCTCGGCCCCCGCCCGCGAGCCGGGCAGCGGCACCCCCAGGATCGTTTTCCGCCTGAACCCCAGCAGCAGGAGGCCCGAGGCTCGGCCCTCTGCCCCCGGCCCTCAGGCTCTGCCCAGACCCGCGCCCGCACCTCTGCCCTCCAGTGGCCCAGTCTGGAGGCCATGGTAAACACCGAGAAAGGACTTACACTCAACCAGAACGGACTAGTAGCAAGAAGTTGTACAAAAGACAACTGTGCCTGAGCTATTGGTCGAGATATTTATTTATATGAAATAACCCTATGTGGTTGGTAGGAGAGCTTTTTAAATGATTCAGTCATTTACTGTAAAACACGGTTTCGGGGTTTTGTATAGGAATTAAGAACACGTCTTTTTTTCTAAGATAAACTTTTTTTCCATATTTAGTCCAAATGCGGGTTAAATGTAAGGGGTTCCACAAAAACCCTAGTAAACCCAACGGGTTGGTTCGCTGTATGCGCATTGCATGTCCTTAAAGTGAGAGTATGTGCAAAGAAAGGGGCGTCTGTACGAGGCTACTACGCATTGTGCCGATTTGGGCCTTTCTATTCACTTTCAATGTATTTTCTTGTGGAAAATTGTTGGATAATGATTTTATCTGAATAAAGTATGAAATATTTTCAATTTACGTGTCTGTGGTTTTTCTGTGGAATCCTCGACAGTCTCTTGTTACTGAGTGGTAAAATCTGAGACCGTATAGGGGTGGGGTAGGAGATGTACTACTCAAGTTATCAGTGCCTTTGGGGGAAGGTACATGAATAGAAGACGTAATTATAACGTGCAAGCTACTGCGGAGAAGAAGCAGGAGAAACATTGCCCCCTGCAGGACGACTCGGAAAGTTATTGCAATGCAAATAAATCCGCATGAGAGTAATAACCTGGCATTGGGATACAGGAGACATCATAATGAAAATACTGCCATCTGCTGGAGAACAATAGCATAAAAAGCGGGAGGTGGAGTCAGGAACACAAAAACTCCAGGCGCCTACCACTGAGGCATACATTGGCGCGTATGTGTAGGTGCACTAGAAATACTGACATCTGTTGAATGGTCAAGGGCATAGAGAGGATTTTGAAACTGGCGGTGAAAGCCTGGGTTAAGATTTACTGGAGCACTCTGGGTGGATTAAGTAAATACAATAGAAATGCTGCCACCTGGAGGGCGAGTAGCAGCATTACTGTTTTGCTGCCATTGTGCATTACGCATTTACTAATATTTGGGGATGGTCAGGGAGGGCGGCCTGTCACTCTGCCTTCGGTGTATGCCATTACTCGATGCATTTACACAAGAAGCAGTGGTCGTTAAAAACCACAGATTTGCATCTGTGTCTGCTTCTGTCGTGTTTCTAGCGTAAAATCCGCAGACAAATGGTCGATTGGGTTCGTATGGAATCCAGACTGCCGGTAGAAACTTGTCTTTTCTAGTGCAGACATGGCTTTGTCTATTGGCTAGCCAGAAATGCTCAGCGGGGAATGGGGTAACGGTAACATACCCATGAGAAATGCTGCCATCTGCTGGGGGATTCACGTCATGGTGGGTGGAAGGAGTGACTGAAGGCCTAATAATAAAGGGGTCGGTTATGCTCATGGCATATACATGCGATGAGATGTGTTTTTAAAAAATGTAAATGTTACTGCCAGAGACAATAGGAACAAAACTGAAGTGGCGGTTTCTCGAGACCAGATCGGGAACAACATTGTCGGTTTATGCAGGGATGGGGCAAATATAAAACAAAGGGGCACGAGCATGTGTTATAGTATTTCAGAGGCCTAGGATGTTTATGCGCAACTGGTGCGTATGAAATACTGCCATCTGCCGGTGGCCCCATTGCGTGATGGGGGGGGGGGGGGAGAAGGAGGGATGGGGGGGGTATGCAGCCGTGATGGGGGGAGGGGGGATGGGGGGTGCAGCACCCTCCAATTCAGACAAGATGGCGACACCTGCTGGCCGACCCTCAGCATTATTTATTTAATGTGAAAACAGATTCCGAGTGTATGCCGCATCCTGCCAGCAGAGGCTCATCATATTTGATTTATTACTTCGGTAAATCAGACCCTGAATATTTTCTACTCTTTCCCGCCTGAGCTATAGCCTTATTTATCCTTCGATGTGAGGGAAAGCGAAGAAACCTGTGGCATCGGGTGAATCAATAACAGTGTGAAAAAGGCCGCTTTCATGAAACACGTGTAAACTTCACGTAAAACAAACCATTGGCAATACGCCATACAAACGAGATAAAAACCCTGGCCTCACTAAACACTGAACCACATAACCAGCCACCTCCCCCTAAGACCCTTTGACCAGGGCTTTAAGGGGGGTGAGAAAAATGGGGGTCTCTCAAAGGGCCGTGGCCAATGTAATTAAGTGCGTGGCTTAAAAACACATAAGATAGAAATCTGTGCTTACCATAGTGTGTTGCCCAACTTGTATTTTGCTGTTTCTGTCATTGCATCCAGATATATGATACAACAACAAGTAACATCATGCCTACAAGAAGTCAGGACTATTGGCTTTGTCAATGGTTGTCAGTTACATAAGATAAATAGGAAGCAACTATGGCTTGTATGTAATATTGAAAAAGCTTCCACTTAAAGCCCTGGTGACACCACAATAATGTTGCTGCTCCTGAGTTTCAAAAAGAGAAGGGAAATCCAGAGAGAAAATGACTCTCTTTGAAGGATTTCCCTTCCCCTACAACACTCACCTGGCATGACGTCATGCCGTAACTTCTCCACTAGTGAGAAGTGGGCAGTGTGAGAACGTGCACATCATGTGCCTGCTGTCACTGCAGTCCGTGGAAAAAATGGACCGCCTGTGCCATGGCACAAAATAAAGCCCGATAGAGCCCTGTTTCGAGGCGCCCTTTAAAAACCTGCTGATGCTCAGCACCGGTGAGACCCGGCCCACTTAAAGCCCTACCCTTAACATTTAGGGTGACCAACCATTCGTAAATTTCATGGACCGTCCGTAATTTGGACCTCACGTCCGTTGTCCGTGAAGATCCCTTTTACAGACACCTTTTGTCCGTAAATTTGGGCCTTGCAGGGAGCAGTGCTATTCCCCTGCGAGAGGCCTCAGCTCCCTGATGGGGCAGCCTCACACTCACCCTCGCAGCACAAGAGCAGCCCCACCCACCCATTGTCATCCTGTATGCTGGTAATTGCCACATACAGAATGGCAATGGGCCAGTCTGGGCTGTTACTGCATGTGGTGGGCCTCCTCCTGTCACAGTCTAGGGCAGGGCATTCTGTTAGATGGAAGTAACGTATAAAAACAAATGTCCAACAACGCACATGCTGCTATGTGCCAGTTCATGAAAAAAAGCCAGGGAAAGAAGTTAAAAAGAAGAGGTTATAGTTCTTTCACAGTCTCATCATTTCAGAGCTGAATACTTTTTACTATTATATACAGCAAAGCCATAGATGCTGCTTTTTTATTTATTTTATGCAACTAACACCCATTGACAAATCCAATAGTCATACCTTGTTGTAGGTCAAATGTTACTGGATGCAATGATAGAAATAGCAAAATACCAGTCGGGAGGCAAACAATGCTCTGCACATAGTTTTAGCTTAGGTGTTTTAAACCACGCCCTTAATTACATCATACATGCCCCTTGGAGAGATCCCCAGTTTTTTCATCCCACTTAAAGCCCTGGAAACAACCCCATGTCACAGTCACCTCACTTCATGGCACTGTGCAAAAGTGCATGACTCATGACTTACAAGTTTTCAGTTGCCTATGTGCAGGGGCATAGTGAACCTTCCCCCACCCCTTGCTTTAGGAACTACAGCGGGGTTGAAGTTCTTGATGGGCCTCTTCTGTCTGCAACTCAGTAGGCAAAGGCTCAGCTCATGTGAACAGGTGAGTGAGTGAGTAAGTAAAGGAATGGGTAAATGGCTGGATGGATCAGTAAAAGGATGAATGGATGAGTGAAAGGGTGAATTAATGGATAATGAGAGAAAGGATAGATGGATGAGCGAGTGGAAGGATGGATGAGGGTTTATAGATGGATGCATGGGTGGAAGGGTTGATGGATGGGTAAAGGGTGGATGGATCAGTGAAAGGATGAATGGATGAGTGAAAGGGTAGATGATGGGCGAGTGAATGGGTGGATGGATGAGAAAAATGATGGATGGTTTGATAAATTGATAAATGAAAGGGTGAATGGATGGATGAATGAAAGAGTGGATGTAAGGATGGACGAGTGAGTGAAAGGGAGGGTAGATGGACAAAAGGATGGATAGATGAGTGAAAGGGTGGATGGATGAGAGAAAGGATGGATGGATGAGTGAAAGGATGGGTTCATGAGTGGATGAGTAAATGAATGGGTGGGTGGATGGGTGAAGGATGGATGGAAGGATAGACGGCTAAGTTGAAAGGGGAATGGAGAGAGAAAGGGAGGATGGATAGATGAATAATTGGCAGAATGGATGGGCGAATGGGCGCATAGATGAGCAAAAGGATGGATTGGGTGAAAGAGTGGATGGATGGATGGATGATGGATGGATGAGTGAAAGGATGTATTGGGTGGAAGGGTAGATGGATGGATGATGAATGGATGGATGAGTGGAAGGGTGGATGGAGGGATAGATGATGGATAGGTTTGCAAATGGTTGAAAAGGTTTGGATATGGATGGGCACACAGATGGAAGGACAGAATGAATGGTGAAAGACTGAATGATGGATGAAATCATAAATAGATGGCAGAATGTACATTTGAAATGGTAGATATCAGGGGTTTGATGGAAGGATGAATGCCTAGATCCCTGGACAAGAGAGCTGTTCTGGGGAGGGGTGTGGTGATTTACTGTGCTTTCTTGGTACCATAAGAGCTTTAGTTCAAAGTGGGAGGTGTTTTAATTTTATGGCTACTCCTTTGCCCATGTGTTACTATTCTGTATTGATGTGTGCTTATGTGCGGGATGTATACGTCATGCATATGACATTTTGAGTGACACCCAACTGCTACTTGAATGTTACACTAGTAATTGTAAATGTTTGCATGTTTTGTTTTAGGTGTAAGGTTTTACAGAGAGCCTCATAGTGCCATGAGCTGTGCTTGAGATGTATATTGTGTTTGTAGCAATAGACAAGGCGTAAAAAAACTATATATAATGTATCGACAGTGCCTTCTTTAAGAAAGCTCCAGGGAAAAGCACCTTTGTGACTTCCGTCAGCTAGTGCAACTCTCTGTGAAGCCCCCATAAGCAAAGACAGATTCCATATTTTAAGTTCCACTTGCTGAAACACCCCTAATGAATTCCCTATAGTGGGTTCATCACAGCAATCTTCCCCTTAGTTCACCTATGCGTGCTGCTTTACATCTAACTATCAAGAACAAAAACAAGGGACACCCTACTCACTCGGAACCAGGGTAAATTGTATGAGACAGAAACAGCGGTTCCTGCGGAAAAATATTTATCTATATATGCACAATCGCAATGGTTACGGGTTACATCGATGTCAGAAGGAAAGTAGACGAGAACACTTCTGGCTGTATTAACAATGTTTCTTTTATATTTCAAAGAGTATATAAATATATACATAAACAAACAAACAAAATAGTGCTTAGTGTCCCCAGTGTAAATGGAATAATTATTAATGGTCGTCTTAGAAAATTTTGGAAACCAAGTTATATATGTCACAAACTCACTAGTTTTTGTTTTTGTTGGTTCCATTTACACTGGGGACACTAAGCACTATTGTGGTTTTTAGTTTATGTATATATTTATACACTCTTTGAAATATAAAAGAAACATGGTTAATACAGCCAGAAGTGTTCTCGGTCTCCTTTCCTTCTGACATCGATGTAACCCGTAACCATTGCGATTGTGCATATAATTATCAATATAGATCAATATTTTTCCGATGGAACCACTGTTTCTGTCACTTACATCTAACAATGGCACTAAGATATGAGATGCTAGTAACAAAGTCTATCCAAGCAGATTTTCCTGACCACTTCTCTCACCAAACATGTTTCCTCAGGATCATGAGTTGTAAACGAATTATCAGACTGGACAACCCAGTGCAGTAACAATATACATATATTATTATCATATGAAATACCATAAAAAGACCTGCACAATTGCTCAAAGATGTGCGCATACCGAAAAAAGTGAAGTGCACGATTTTCTCAACCAAATATAATTATTTTGACTTGTACTTAAGTGTTTGTCTATTTAGTTACTTATATACTTTCGCACAACTTCCTCTGAGGTGTCTGTAAAACTTACCTTTTGTCCCAAAGTTTTGTCCTGAATTTTGACCTTCTATCCTGAATTTTTGTCCTGAATTTTGACCCTTTGACCTGAAATTTTACACTTACCGTCCTGAATTCGCACCCATGCCAGCTGGTCACCCAGCCTAATTCAAACAGAAAGTCCTCATTCTAAGCTTCCTCCATCCAGACAGTGCATATGCTCTAATCTTGTTACCTTCCTCCTGTCTTCCAATATTCCCCCCAAGTTTGTAGATTTATATAGCACAGCTTATCACTCGTGAGGGTATCCAGGAGCTGTCCATGGGCACAGGGAGTGATTTGCCCAGAATCACAGGGTGTTGCCCTGAGGCCGAGACTCGAATCCGCCCCCCCCCCACCAGAGTCGACAGCTCTGGCCGCTACACCACATCCTCTCACCCTCCTGTCTTGCCCACACACCTCTCAACATGGACCTCAACATAGCCAGCTTTCCTTGGAAGGGCTTGAAAACCTGTCAAAAAATGCCACCAGAAAAAACTTACTGCATGTTTCTGCTCCCCCTAACTGCTTTGCATACAAAGCCACCCGCAACAATGCACCCCAAAACTCCGTCATTAAAGTAAATAAAGCCCCATTCCTATGAAGGATAAATGGACCCCGTCATCCTCAAAGAAATGCACTAACTCATCCTTAATGTCTTGGTGCTCCATCATAAAAATCCCTTCCGCCCTAAAAAGCTTTCTCGGTTCACTGATAGAATATCAACGCCCAAAATATCCCCATACACAAATATCAAGTCATAAATATCGATGTCAAAAATATCAACATCCTATATTTATAATGGTAAGTATAAACAAATCGGAAAAAATATAGATGCATAAAATATAGATGTACAAAATATCGATTTTTTTCATTTATATAAAAATTAATGGTAAATAAATAAAAGAATAACATTAACTTAGAAAATTATTTAGATGTAATATACATTTTAACAAATATAAGAAATATATTAAATTAAAAAAATATTTAAACACACATATATAAAATGTAATATATATACATCTATTTACTTTAAAACCATTATTAAACTATTCATTTTAATTCCCTTTATAATTTTATAAATATATAAAAATTTACAAATAAATATATCTATATTTACATACACTTATAACATAAAATCCTATTAAAAAAACATTATATTATAAATTAAAACATTAAAATATTTAATAGTCTTTAAACTTACATTTTGCACTCCATTCAGTGCAACGGTAGGGAAAGTGTTGGATAGCAGAGGAGTAAAAATGACTATTGCCACTCCAGTTAGTGCAACAGTAGGGAAAATGTTGGATAGCGGACTAGTAAAAATGACTACTCCCACTGCAGTGACCTCAACAATACGGAAAGTGTTGGATAGCGGAGGGGGAAGTGTTGGATAGCAGAGGGGTGAAAATTACTATTCCCACTCCAGTGAGTGCAACAGTAGGGAAAGTATTGGATAGCAGAGGGATACAAATTACTGTTCCCACTCCTGTGAGTGCAACAGTAAGGAAAGTGTTGGATAGCGGAGAGGTAAAAATTACTATTCGCACTCCAATGAGTGCAACAATAGGGAAACTGTTGGATAGAGGAGGGGTAAACATTACTATTCCCACTCCAGTGAGTGCATCAGTAGGGAAAGTGTTGGATAGCGGAGGGGTAAAAATTACGATTCCAAATCCAGTGGGTGCAACAGTAGGGAAAGTGTTGGATAGCGGAGGGGTAAAACGTACTATTACCACTCCAGTGTGTGCAACAGTAGGAAAAGTGATGGATAGCAGAGGGGTAAAACTTAATATTCCCTGTGCAGTGAGTGCAACAGTAGGGAAAATGTTGGATTATGGAAGGGTAAAAATTACTATTCCCACTCCAGTGAGTGCAACAGTAAGGTGTCGTGTTGGATAGCGGAGGGGTAAAATGTACTATTCTCACTGCTGATAGTGCAACAATAGGGAAAGTGTTGGATAGCGGAGGTGTAAAAATTAATATGTCCACTGGAGTCAGTTCAAAATTAAAAACAACCAAAATATCAACAACAACACAAAAGATTTTTTTTAAAAACCAAATTAATATTCCCACTCCAGTGAGTGCAACAGTAAGGAGTCGTGTTGGATAGCGGAGGGGTAAAATGTACTATTCCCACTCCCGTTAGTGCAACAATAGGGAAAGTGTTGGATAGCGGAGGTGTAAAAATTAATATGTCCACTGGAGTCAGTTCAAAATTAAAAACAACCAAAATATCAACAACACAAAAGATTTTTTTTTTTAAAACCAAATTAAACATATATAAAAATATTAAATATTACAAAAGATAGAAACAGATTATAATGTTAAAAAGATCTAACAAATACCTAGAAAGATTATTCAAAATTTGTAAAAGAAATAATTCACAAACAAAAAACAATTTTAAATAGAAATTATTTATAAACAAAACAATAATTATTACATAAATGTAATCTTTTTTATTTCCTACACTATAACACCACATAATTCACAACACACATCTACATTTTTAAAAGAATGTACCTCCATAATTAACATATTTGATTATCAATTAAAGAAATATTATTAATTAAAAAACAAATTAAGACAGCTAAAAATTCATTTCCTCCCCAAACATTACCCCTATAAAACCAAAACCCACACACAAAATAAAAATAAACAATTACCATAAATATTTATCAATTGATGAGTTAATATTAATAATCAACTAATTATTAATTAATTAATTAAGCATAAATTACTTTCCTCCCTCTACCCCACTAGACACCACAACGCACACCTAAAAATCATTACACAATTTCTATACCTAATTTTACATTAATAAATTAATATAAATTAACAACTTATTAATTCATTTAAAAGAATTTACTTCCCACCCTTTACCACTATAAACCCCACAACTTACATCTAGAATTAATTACACAATTCATGTATTTAGATTTTAATAATTATTTAGCATTAATTAACAAACAATTATTAAGTAATTATAAATAAATTACTTCCCCCCCTATTCCCCTATAAACCCCACCACCGCTCCTAAAATAATTACACAATTTACATAATTCATTACCAATTAATAAATAATTAATAATAAATTAATTCCCACACTTAACACTATGAAATATTAATTAAATAAATATGAATAAAGAAAAAATATGAATACATTTTTTATTAAATTATTTCCCACCCTATTCCCCGATACAACCTGCTCCTACAAAATATGACACAATTAAAATAATTACTAATTAATTAATTAAAAATAATTAACAACCAATTAATATCTAATCAATAATAAATTAATTCCCACAATTAACACTATAAAATCTAAATTATATAAATATTAATCCATAAAAAAAGTAATAATTTATTATATTAAATTAATTCCCACCCTATTCTCCTATAAACCCAAAACCCGCTATAGAACTAAAAAACCCAAAATATAATTAAAATAAAATTCATAACTACTAAAAATGTAACACATATATTAAAACACAAAAGCAATTCTTATACAAAAAAAATCACATACTTTTAAAATACATACTAAAATACATAACACTAATTAAAACATCAATATTTTAAACAACTATATTTTTGCAAATGATATTGACTTCAATATTTCCAAAAACGATATTTCTTACCTGCAAGTCGAAATTCTTGACTACGATATTCTTGCTGTCGATATTTCTGTATCACGATATTTCCAACTCCCATATTTGTGTATGTCGACATTTAAAACTCGATATTCTGTCTGTGCACCAGCTTTCTCATATCCTTGTTGCATTTACGCCTCATCCTCTCAACAACCTCAGGCCTCCTGACATCTCTCCATTCCCTCTGTGGCAAAACTCTGCCTGTCCACAGCCATTTGCTCTCCAAAATGTCTTCTTTCATACCCTTTAATAGGGCTAAACCTTTCATCTATATTAAGTTCTTCTCCCCTAAATGAATAGGCATAAAACCCGTGCAGGAGAAGGCTTCCGTCAATTTATTTATTTATTTTATTGAATGAGTTTTATATAGGGCTGGCTAGACCCGAAGGTATCAGAGCGCTTTACATGAGATTCCACAAAGTTACAAAAATTACATCAGGTAACAGGTTACATCACTTTCTACTAAAACATTTTAAGAGTATAGAAAATTAGATAAATGGAGCATAGAGGAGTAAGGGGATAGGGTGAAGGAGTAGGAGGGAGATACGAAGTCAAGACAAGGGAAAGTCTGCCCCAATTCCGGCTGGGTAGGTGATGGCCTAGGGGGAAATCCACGGCCCATCTCCTCTTTAGCAATCTGGTAGCTCCACCGGGCTTCTGCCAAATAGCAAAGTCTTGGCTAAAAAACAAATAAAGAGCATAGGAAGGCGAGATAAATGGAGCGTAGAAGGGTAGGGGGAAGGGTAAAGGGGTAGGGGGAGATACGATGGAGAGACGAAGGAAAGTCTGCCCAAAGTAGGTAGGTAGGTGATGGCCGAGGGGGAAGCCCACAACCCATCTCCTCTTTAGCTAACAGGTAGCTCCACCGGGCATCGGTCAGCCAGCTAGGGCTCAATGGTCGGAGGAAGATCACATAGTTTATGTCATGATGGGAGAGCCGGGTGGGGGAGGATGGTGGAGGGGCACCCCTAGCCTCGCTGGTGTAAACTCGATGTGCCAGTCCATAGAGTCCGGTGTGGTTGGAGAGGCTTCTCTACTACAGACCAGTGGAGCGAGAAGGGGGTGGGTGATGTAAGGGCTTTGAGAGTGAGGAATAGTAGGTAGGAACCTAGTTGTTTAGTCCATTTGTGTGGTGGCCATGACGAGGTCAGGCACCCGGGTATTCTGAGATCCTTCATCTGCTGCCTCCTGATGACTGGGGCTCGCACGGCCGCCATGTTGGACTCAGGCATCCTCCTCCATGAGTGTATTCTTGCTGACCCCCATCACCCCCCACACTGTTTCTCCGAGGGGTCAGGGACCGGGGGGGGGGTTCAGGTTTAGACAGCCACCCTCTGTTGCCCCCTGTTAGCGTCCTGAATGCCCCTCACAACTAAGACGAGGTGGGGGGCGGGTGGGGACACCGTGTCAATTCACGAGCTGTATCACGTGCGGCGCGTTCGGTGGTACCATGGTCGGGCCGTTTTCTCTACATCTTTAATTCGGAGCTATATGGAATTTCGCCACTTCAATAGGGTTTCTGTTGGCCTTTGTTGCAATTTTGTCTGGCCACCCCTTCTGTTGTTGGTTCACCGCACTTGGTGTGAAGCTTAGTGGAACCGCATTACCTTATTAGGCTACTTACGCATTACAGCCTTGATCCCTATGCTGATTTACATTTCTTTCAACGCGGCATGGCTGAAGAACGTCATTCTCACAGTAACATATATTGTTTTTGATTCATCTATTCCTTTTGTTATTAGGAACTCCATTCTTTGGACTCATGCTCAATCAGCCACAATTTTTTGATTTATCCTCAGGCTGCATTTCAAGCTCACCACAGTCTTCTACTTTTTTGAGACTGTTCTTAATTATTAGTCGCTGACTACGTGTGGATCTTCTACCAACCTTGGTTTGACGGCAAATTTATTAATAATCAATCTTTAGCCTTGAGAAAGTCTGAATACTGATTAGTACAGACAAAACACATGTTGGCTGTTTTATATGCTGGAAATTATTCTAAATAAAAAGAATGTTTTCTACAGAAGTCTTGTGAACTACCCATTATGTCCTGTACATTATTGGGTTTCCTTTTATAATTTCAAGATTGCTTAGATTGACTTACTGAATTTGGATCAACATATTTCCACAATATTGTTTCTTTTCTTGGACCAACTTTAACTTATGATGGGTGTGCTGTATAAGCTTATTCTTTGGTTGTGAAGTTGCATGTTGTTCTAGACGTGCTAATAGCACCCTTGGGTGGTGGGTGCCTCAAGCCAGCCAAGCACCCCTCTGTACTTACAGCAACTTGTTTATTATTCACGCCATTGACTGTTAGTTTGCATAATATTTGTTTACTTTGATGTGCGGTTTTTCCATTTCAGGGAACGCTACTACCCTTTTCTGTGATTAAAAACATTATAAAGTTGACCTCATCAACCATTCGCCAGTCAAGGCCCTCTTTTGCATTCACTCTCCTAGCCCCCGAAGCCCAAAACTTTGACCATGTTTGTCTATATTCTTGTCATGTGGAGTCTGAACCTTTGATCAGTTCCATCACACGGCCCATCCAAAAGACCACAGGTGCCCAGGCATGAATGTCTTCCTCTAGTCTGCCCATGGAATCTCTGCCACTGCCAATGGGAGAGAGCATCCACAATGTAATTGTCTACTCCCTTAATATTGAAAGCCCTAAAAGTCACATTGTACATGCTACACCTCATAAAAATTCTCAAAATCTTCTAAACTTTCAAATCCCTAGCTCACTGCATGTTAACAATATTGACAAATACCAAGTTGTCCACATTGAAAAGCACCATCTTATTAGTGAAGTGCGCACCCTGAAGACATACAGCAACCACCAAGGGAAAGAACTCCAAAAAGGCAATGGTGTGTCCACCGCATTTCCATTCTTCTGGCCATGACTTTGTGCACTAGTGCTCTTCACAAACAACACCAAAACCAAAACCACCTGCAAAACCTGAATACAGTTCAAAAGACCACTCTGCCTCCTCCTCAGCCCTTCTGTAGGAACACCATGGAAGTCCCTAAAAAATCAATCAGGGGAATTGTACGTGCGCTACTCACCCATGAGGGTCTCAAGGCGCGGGGGGGGGGGGAGGAGGAGGTCCGCATTTCCGTTCAGTCGAAGAGCCAGGTCTTGAGTGTCTTCCTGAAGATGTTCAGGGAGGGGGCGCGTCTGATATCGATCGGGAGCTCGTTCCAGTTCTTGGCCGCAATGTAGGAGAAGGCTCTTCCAACTGTCCTGGCTTTGCGGATACGCAGGATTTTGGCAATGTCGGTGGATCGGAGGTTTCTCTTGGGTATGTGGAAGGAGAGCCTCTTGTTGAGGTATTGGGGTCCGACGTTGTGGAGACATTTGTAGACATGGGTGAGAATCTTGAAAGTGACTTTCTTCTCTACTGGGAGCCAGTGGAGGTTGCGCAGGTGTTGGGTGATGTGTTCGTGTGGATGGATGCAGAGGATGAGTCTGGCTGCAGTGTTCTGTATGGTCTGGAGTTTGTGGAGCCGAGACTTGTTGATTCCGGCATAGAGGGCGTTTCTGTAATCCAGTCTGCTGATTATGAGTGCTTGGGGACAGTCTGCCTTGATTCGGGGGGATCCATTTGAAGGTCTTTCGGAGGATGTGGAGGGTGTTGAAGCAGCTGGAGGTGATGGGGTTGAGCTGTCGGAACATGGAGAGAGGAGTCGAGTTTGATGCTGAGGTTTTGGGCGTGGTCCGTGGGGGTGGGAGGGCTGCCGAGGGCGGTGGGCCACCATGTGTTGACTCATGCAGAAGGGTAGGGTCCTAGGACGAGGACTTCTGTCTTCTCTGAGTTGAGCTTCAGGCAGCTGCTGCTCATCCAGGATGCGACTTCCTTCATTCCTTCCTGGAAGTTGAGTATGGTGGTGGGGGGGTCCTTGGTGAGGGAGAGGATGAGTTGGGTGTCGTAGGCGTAGGATACTATGCTGAGTCCGTGCTGTCTGCCAATGGCGGCAAGGGGGGCCATGTAGATGTTGAAGAGTGTGGGACTGAGCGATGATCCTTGGAGCACTCCGCAGTTGATTTCTGTGGGTTCGGAGAGGAAAGGTGGCAGTCTGATACTTTGGGTTCTACTGGTGAGGAAGGAGCGGAACCATTCGAGAGCTGTTTCCTGTATGCCTTCATCGAGGAGTCTGGCAGCGAGTGTGTGGTGGGAGATGGTGTTGAATGCTGCAGAGAGGTTGAGCAGGATTAGGGCATCCCTACCCTCCTTGGTCAAGGAGGGTAGGGATATTGTCTGTGGCGGCAAGTAGAGCAGTTTCGGTGCTGTGATTGCTTCGGAATCCGGATTGGGAGGGGTCAAGGATGGAGTTTTCTTCAATGAACTTTGTTAGTTGGGCATTTATTTATTTATAAGGTTTCATACAGCGCAAATATGACCCACAAGGGTATCAGAGCGCTTTACAGTATACAGTTATTGAACAAAAAAGATGAGGTAGTATGCAAGCATATGATAGTTGTCATTTCGTACAAAAGAGGTATATAGTGTATGGATAACATATGTGACCAGTAGTCAAAACATAATACATGGTCATTAAACATTAGGTGGTTGAGGTCATAAACATACATATAATATTCTCCTTCAATACACAAGAGGTAGGCAGTGAAATGCAGATCATGTAGGAGACTCGTGGTCAACCTAGAATTCAGTCTTAGGACGTGAATTTGTTTCTAAGGAGTATTTTTACATCTTTTTGAAGGTGGAAAAGGAGGAGATTCCACATATCCCAGGAGGGGATGTATGACGGTACGACGCGTACCATCACAACGCATGCTTTTACAACGCGTCTTTTACAACGCAAGTCATAATCACGACTTGCGTTGAGGGCGCTGATAGTAAATAATATAATTTACTATTCCAACACCAGTCCCCGTGGATATTAGGGAAGGTGTTGGAATAGTACATTTACTATTCTTTATCCTCTAGCGCCCTCCAGCGCAAGTCGTGGTTACGACTTGCGTTGTAATGGACGCGTTCTAAAAGTACTGCGGTGTAAAATCCGCGTCGAAAAGGATGTTCCCCCCCAGGAGGTAAGGAGTTCCAGATCTTTGCAGCAATCCCTGAGAAAGCTCTGCAATCAGTTATCTTTTTATGGAAGAATTGTGGATTCAGAAGTAAAGAACTCACGCTGCGTAGTTGTCTGCGTCCTCCCGAACGCTCCAGCTTTAGAGCTAAGTAACTGGGTGTATTGGTATGCAGTGCTTTGTGGGTCATGCAAGCGACCTTTAGGTGTATTCTTGCCTCGTAGGGCAGCCAGTTCCGAGCTTTCAGGGTCGGAGAGATGTGGCTATTTCTTTTTGTTCCTGATACCAGTCTTGCCGCAGCATTAAGCGACGCCCTCAGCGGAGCCAGCTTGTATTTGGGGAGACCGCAAAGAGTGGTGCTTCCATAGTCTAGTCTTGGTAGCACTAGGGCTTGAACTGCCGTTTTTAGGTCGGCCTGTGGGAGGAAGAGTTTGAGTTTCCTTAGTATACTCAACTTGTGATTAGCTCCCTTGGTGGCATTAGTAATGTGCGCCTGCATATTCAGTTGTTTGTCTATGGTGACTCCCAGGGATTTCGCGGAGTCAATGATGAGGGGAGCGCAGTCAAATGAGGTTAGGTGTTTCAGCCAAAGATCTATCTTAGGAGTGTGATTGGGTGGGGAGGTGAGAAGGAATTCTGTTTTTTGTATTATGCATGAGATGGTTGCCAGTGAGCCAGCTTTGCGTGTTCTGTAGAATAGAGTTGAGGAAAATGAAGTCTTATGGAGTGGAGATTTTCAAATGCAGTTGGGTGTCCTCCGCATACAGGTGATTTAGAATGTTCGCTGAGTTCAAGGTGTTCGCCAGGGGTTCCATTAGTAGGTTGAAGAGAATGGGTGATAGAGCTGAGCCCTGTGGAACGCTTAGGGTGACCGTGGAAGGTTGAGAGAGTGAATGCTTCGTCTTGATTCTTTGTGTTCTCTTATTCAGGAAGGAGTAGAACCATTGTAACACTGTGCCCGTAAGGCCCATCCTTCGTTCCAATTGGGACAATAGGTTGTCATCAGTAGGCATGATTCGTTGTGGTCTAGCACGATCTTCTCTGTGACTTTGACCGTGAAGGGGAGGAGGGTGATGGGGCCGTAGTTCCTGAGGTCTGTGGGGTTGTCTGACGGCTTCTTGAGCAGGGTTCTAACTTCTGTTCATTTCCAGTCACTGGGAAAGTTGCAGGTGTTGAGGGTGGTGTTGATGGTGCGTCGTAGTTGGAGAGCGATGGCAGCTCTTTGGTAGATGTGTGGTGGCCATGGGTCCATGGGGGCCCCTGAATGGTACCTTTCTTGGTCAAAGTGGTGACTGGGATCTAGTGGGAGATGGTAGTCTGGCTCTCGTTGCTGGAGAGGGAGCTGATTTTGGCATCTGGTGTCTGGTCGTTGAAATGGTGGTAGAGGCTCTTGATTTTCAGATGGAAGTAGGATCTGAGCTTGTCGCTGAGGTCCTGGGAGGGGGTGATGTCGGTGGTCTCGCTGGGGGGGCTTGGTAAATTCCTGGATGACGCTGAGGAGTTCATTGGAGTTGCTGGAGTTTGTGATGATCTTGTTCCAGATAAAGGTCCTTCACCCCTGCATTCAAGAACACCCTGGGGCAAGGAAGTAAGGAACAAGAAAGGGCCAAACATAATCTCTAGCAAAAAGCATGACCAACACTCACAGCTTTACAGTCAAAATACAGATGTCAAATAAGCACCTGAATGTCTCTGACCTAGCCAATTTCTTTTGCTAGCTTCCTGTCCACCTCAATTTTCTCTTACGCCAGTTCCATTCCTAAAAGGTCAGAATATAAACTGAACCCACCATATTAGCTGGCATCAAATACACCTATGGTACTCCCCCATCTTGCATCAGTTCTTCAAACTTACCCAACAAAACAGCACATTCTAAGGATAACAGAGGACCAGCAATGAAAAAACATTGAAAACATCATCTAAATATTAAGATATATTGTCTGCTCCATTCAGAGACTCAAACAAATGCTGTAGGAAAGTACAAGAAGCCTCAAACAATGAACAGGAAATGGAACTACCCATAGGCAATGCCCTGTCCACAAAAAACCTGCAAACTCAATCCTAAACAATTCAAAATCCATGGGATGCACTGGCAATAGTCGAAAAGCTGACTTAGTATCTCACTTTGCCATAACTGATCCAGTCCCAAACTCAAGGTAATGGTGGTCCTTGCTCAAATCTTCAGGATGGATAAGTGATGTAAAAGCCTAAATTCTTCATGCTCCTTCTTAGAGACTGTGCCAATTATCAATTAATCAAAGGTAAATCTCCTTCATTAGTTTTGTCCAAATAAAAACTACATGTTCCTTTACATTCCCTTGGGACCTCGTATCCCAACCTAAATCCAAACAGCAGTGAAGTCTCCCCCATCTCCCCACACAATGAAATCCAATTCCACAGTCAGTTAAACTTAACTGTAGTATGGGCCCTTCCCCAAGGCGTTCTGACCTCCACTACCCCTCTCTTTATCATTGCTGTCCTACTAATGGCCATCTTGAACCCCTCAAATTCTTGTACAACATTGCCTATGACCCACACTGCATAACTGTGCGCTTCCCACTGAACTTGGAGCATTTGTGCCAAAAACATCAGAACTCTCTGTTGAATACTCCCTTGTATGCCCATAAGGCCCTTGCAGGCCCATCTTGTCCGAGTGCCACTAAACCCAATTCTCCTTGGATGAGAAGTCGCTAAACGGGTCCGCATATTAGCGGCCAGCCGCTTGCAGTATATGTCATTGGTGCCAGCCTGGCCGGTGTCATTGTCTACAAAAACAATTCATTGTCCAGCTATCCCCAAATCCCATCCACATCTTCCACTCACCATGCCCTGAACTCTTTGTCATACATAACCCACTCCCACCCGCAAAAAGTTAATTGCACCTTCCGGACCATATCAATGTATGTAAAGAAGGCCAGACATCATTTGGGAAATGTTTGCAATATCTGCTAGAATAGAAAAGTACGGTAGCCATCCAATTCTCTATTGTAACCGCACCCTGGGACTCTTGGAAACTCATACTCTTCTTCTTTTGTGCCCTCCTCTGCCCTCACCTCTCTATGTAAGAGCCTGATTACTTCAATTTACTTCCCTTTCCAGATAAGCTTCTTGGTCTACACCATTAAATACACCCAACCAGCTTAGTAACTCTTATGTATGAAAGGCTCTTGTGTTTAATTACCTTACTCTCCATGTCTCTTTTAATATCCTCACCCATCAAGTCCCATTTATCACTCACGCCTGCATCCTTAGTCTTTACCTGCTATAGCTTCTTGTTCACTCTGGGCCGGGACCTTGATCTTGCACATACTTGCTTTACCTCACCTCCTTACCATCAGTTGTGTCAAGAACACATACCACACAGTGCACCACAACTTTCTTCCCTATGTTCATTGACCCTACCTTTGTGTAAGGTCTGGGCTTGCACAAAAGTTTGCCGTCCTGATGCCAGCCATGATTTTATTTGGATGGAGAACCTCTTGCCTGATCATCTGATCCCTCACTCTGAAGCTGCGTCTCTCTGGCCGCTTGGCTGTCCTCATCCCCCAACACCCACCTATCCTTTGGTGCTGAATCCTTCTTGACCTTCCCGCTGGCACTAGCTCTACAAAAGATGGCTCAAACTGAGCCTGGTAATTATTACCCCCAACGCCTTCACTCAGAACCATGGCTAATTTAACATTAGGAAATACAGCCCTATTGCTAGGGGCCATCCACTCAACTGACTTCCTGTGCACCTGTTGTGCAGTAATAGTTCTCTGGTATCTTCCACACCACCACACTACCATCATTTTCTTCCCCTCTTTCATCATTCTCCAGCCACGACTGTACCTGGGCGCAGTAGGGCCCTTTGTTTGCTTTTTCTATCAGTCCCCTAACCCTGTCTAAGGCCCGAGACTGCCACAGTCCTCTTTCTTTGTCTGCTGATTGGGCCTGCTGTCTACATCTAGAGGCAGGCCAGCATCACATATTGGCTCTCCCACCTCCTCCACTGCCAGCACCACCTCCCTAGGACCTGATGGCACTGCGTTCTTGAAGAAATCGGCACAGCTTTGATGAAACTGGTAAGTTATTTGTCTACTCCAACCTAAGCTCTTTGTTACCAGCTCTTGTAGCCCCTCATGCTGTCTCCCAGACACCGCCACCATGCACACTTCACCTGTGGCAGGCTTGTCCTCCTACCCAGCACTCAACTTATTACCCATATCCACCATAACTTGTTTGCCTCTCAGAACAGCCTCTCAGCTCTGGAGAGCCAGCCTCTGAAGATGCCTCATCTTCTCCTGCCATTGCACCCAACCCAACTGTCCCCCACTTCAGTTTGCTTTTTAGGGGAGAGCAGACAAAAATAATCACTGCTACGCCCCAGTCAACCACCTCCTAGGGAACCAGGCCTGGTATAACACCACAGGCTTAGTAAGATTGGCCCTACCCACCACCTCTTCATCGATACCCACGTGTGCTTGTCATCTACAACAAAACTAACTTTCACCCTTGCAGCTCTTCAAGAAACCTGACACCACACCTACCCTAAGTCTCAAAAGCTAAAACTCACACTGTCCCTGCTGGGTAACTGGACATAATATCGACTACATAATATCGAATGGACAAAATATCGACGGAAAAATATCGACATTAACAAAATATCGACTATAGGAATATCGTTGAAAAAAATATCGACTGCAAAAATGACCCAAAAATATCGAATACAAAAATATCGACTTAAAAATATCGACTAGACAAAATATCGAAATATAGTGAAAGTAAAAAATATCGAGAAAATGTTAGAAAATATTGATTTTATAAAATAATATATATATAATATATAAATAAATAGTACCAAATGTTTAGGAGCGGGTTGTGGGTTTATAGGGGAATAGGGTGGGAAGTAATTTAATAATAATTAATTAGTTAATATATGTGTGGTAATTGTTTTAATTAGATTGTAATTGGTAATTAATTAATATTAATTAGTTAATTGTTTAATTGATTAATTAGCATATAATTTAATTGATTAATTGATTAATTGATTATTAATAATTAATATTGTAAAAAAAAATTGTATATGATTTTCATTGATACATTGGTTATTAATTAATAATAATTAGTGATTCATTGTATTAATGTTTAGGAGCGGGTTGTGGGTTTATAGGGGAATAGGGTGGGAAGTAATTTAATAATAAATAATTAGTTAATATATGTGTGGTAATTGTTTTAATTAGATTGTAATTGGTAATTAATTAATATTAATTAGTTAATTGTTTAATTGATTAATTAGCATATTATTTAATTGATTAATTGATTAATTGATTAATTGATTATTATTAATTAATATTTTAACAAATATTTTGTATATGATTTTCATTGATACATTGGTTATTAATTAATAATAATTAGTGATTTATTGTATTAAGAATTAGTATATTATTTACATTTATTAATTGCTAACACATTAATTATAATTAGTTAATGATGTCATTAATATATTGCATATCATTTAAATAAATTAATTGGTAATTAATTTATAATAATGACTTAATTACATTAATTGTATACATTTAAATGTAATGTGTTAATTAATGTTGATGTTAATTAATTAATTGGAATTAAACAATATTAATTAATCTAAATTATTATTATAGGTAATGTGATAATATATTTTATAATAGTTTTTTGAAATATATTTGTTTTTTTTATATATTTATGTTTAATGTTGTGTTCATTATTATTTATAGTGTTCTGGCTTAGTTTCATATTTTTTGTTATAGGTTAATTGTTTAGGGTTCAGGGTAATTTTGGTAGTCGTGAGTGAAGGTGTATTTAGTGGGATTTGGGAAATTTTTAAGTTTGTGGGTAAATGGGTATTTTTGAGGTTGAGGGTCAGTTTTCTGTTCTTGTGTAAAGGGCTATTTGTAGAGTTCAGGGTCAGTTTTCAGTTTGTGGGAAAAGGAGTATTTGTAGGGTTCAGGGTCAGTTTTCAGTTTGTGGGTGAAGGGCTATTTGTAGGGTTCAGGGTCAGTTTTCAGTTTGTGGGTCAAGGGGTATTTGTAGGGTTCAGGGTCAGTTTTCAGTTTGTTGGGAAAGGAGTATTTGTAGGGTTCAGGGTCAGTTTTCAGTTTGTGGTTGTAGGGGTATTTGTAGGGTTCAGGGTCAGTTTTCAGTTTGTGGGTAAAGGGGTATTTGTAGAGTTCAGGGTCAGTTTTCAGTTTGTGGTTGTAGGGGTATTTGTAGGGTTCTGGGTCAGTTTTCAGTTTGTGGGTAAAGGGGTATTTGTAGAGTTCAGGGTCAGTTTTCAGTTTGTTGGGAAAGGAGTATTTGTAGGGTTCAGGGTCAGTTTTCAGTTTGTTGGGAAAGGAGTATTTGTAGGGTTCAGGGTCAGTTTTTAGTTTGTGGGTAAAGGGGTATTTGTAGGGTTCAGGGTCAGTTTTCAGTTTGTGGGTAAAGGGGTATTTGTAGAGTTCAGGGTCAGTTTTCAGTTTGTTGGGAAAGGAGTATTTGTAGGGTTCAGGGTCAGTTTTTAGTTTGTGGGTAAAGGGGTATTTGTAGGGTTCAGGGTCAGTTTTCAGTTTGTGGGTAAAGGAGTATTTGTAGGGTTCTGGGTCAGTTTTTAGTTTGTGGGTAAAGGGGTATTTGTAGGGTTCAGGGTCAGTTTTCAGTTTGTGGGTAAAGGGGTATTTGTAGGGTTCAGGGTCAGTTTTCAGTTTGTGGGTAAAGGGGTATTTGTAGGGTTCAGGGTCAGTTTTCAGTTTGTTGATAAAGGGGTATTTGTAGTGTTCTGGGTCAGTTTTGGCCTTTAGGGTCAAGGGGTCTTTTTAGTGTTTTGGGACAGTTTTGGGTATTTTAGAGTGCTGATGTATAGTTTAACTTAACAGTGATACATAAAATTTATCACACGAAAATAGATATTATTATAACTTTACATTAGTACACTTTATTTAGATAAAAACTATTTATGTATTAGCATGTTTCCAGACAGTAGCTAGAGTGGAGTTGGAATTCTAATTATTAATTGGTTG
Organism: Lissotriton helveticus; assembly: GCF_964261635.1. Classification (NCBI taxonomy): domain Eukaryota; kingdom Metazoa; phylum Chordata; class Amphibia; order Caudata; family Salamandridae; genus Lissotriton; species Lissotriton helveticus. The sequence goes on from NC_136065.1 coordinate 399,999,313, forward strand.
GTGTCCAGCACCATCAGTAATATTACCAACACTGGAGTTGGATTAATAAAAATACATTGGTTAGTCTCCACCACATTTTATGGTATTACCTTGAGTGTAGTAGGAATAGTAAAATAATTTTTGCTAGTGTCCTGCAGCTTCTATGATTTTAGATTGACTGGAGTAGTAACAATACATATAAAATTGGTCAGTGTGCAGCACATTTGTATACATTTGTTCATTACTGTATTTTAATAATAAAAAATTATGCAACATAGATGTTTTCAAATTAGTTTATTAAACAATTTTTAATTTTTTTATTGTGTACTACAATAAAATCAATAACAAATATAACATCAAATTTTTTTTTACTTTTATTATTCACACAATTACATCTTTACATTTATATACATGTGGTCAATGTAAACAATAATTTGGATTACTAGATTCTTTCAGTAAATTTTACATATTCCCATCAGTCATTTACAATTTAAAGTATTTATATAGAAATACATTAAACAATGATTTGTTATATATTTCTTACATTAATATTTAATAATGTTAATATTAAATATTAATATAATAAAATATATAATACATATTTCTTTGTAACAAGTAACATGACTATTATTACATTTCTTAGGATAAATTGAAATACCAAAATAAATTTTCTTGGTGTATATTTCACACAATGTTGTTTTTACATAAAACATATAAATCGCTTTGGTTGTAAAGTTTATAATTGTATAGGGAAACAATATGTTTAATTATAATATCTGGTATTTATCAAATATTAGTTAAGCAATTATATAATTTTGTTATAATTATAAATAATTATATAATCTTTTTTAATAATTAATAAAAATAATAATTATTTTAATAATAATTATTATTATTAATTAATAAACATAAACATTCATTGATTATTAACAAAAATATATATATTCACAGATAAAATAGAGACTTTTTTCAGGGCATTCTTTATATACTAAATGGTTCTACTTGTTATATTAATAACAATAAATAAGTTATATTATTTATCATTATTAATTATTCCCATAAACATTTATAATGTTTTATAAAAATTATACACAAAATTATTCTTATAAATATACAGAATAACTAAATATTTACATCTTTTATTCAAAGTTTTACATAATTATTTTATATTATTAATATATAATACATATTATATATTAATTAATATTAAATATATTATTTTTTGTTAATAAAGGAAATTTGTCATGAGTATAGTGTATTAATTTGTTACATTATACATGTGTATGTATTATATATTTTTTATTTCACATTGTTTATTCTATTATCCTTTTACACAAATGGGTTAAGGGGACTACTTTTTTACCGCGTAAGGTTATTGCGCTCCATTCAGGACTGGAGAAGCTCGCGGTTGGGAGTTGCTTCGCTTGGAGAGAGGTAAGGTTATTTTGTAATACTAATTATAAGTAAGTGGTCATGTTTGAGGGTGTAATCAAACTCTGTAGTGTTTTTTGGTGTATGTATTATTAGTTTAAGTAGCGTTTGGGTGAAAAGTCTGCGTTATAGATGTGTCGTGCTTTTTTTCCTTCAAGTCTAATTTTAATTGTTCGGAAATGTCTTCTTACATGGTTAATGTTAATTGTTAGTATATTTACAAATGTGAAGGGGGTATTTGTGGGTGGCTTTCGTTATGTATGTTATTTTACAGGTTTCGGTTCCTCGCATGAAAACTACATGGAAGGAAGCGTGTTTTTTAACGGAGAAACAAATGTTTAAGTTATTATGCTTATATTTTGACTTTTAGCTCCTATTTTTCGTGTTTGCCTGGAGCGGTTTTTTCACTTTTTAAACCTTTTTCGGGTTTTTTGGAGGGTTTCGAATCGGATTGATACTTTGATATGCGTGACCGTTTTTTTAAAATTGTGTGTATATAACTTTAAATCCTAACGTGTACACACTACTGTTTTCGGGATTTCCTGGAGCGTTTTTTTACGTTTTACAATTTATTTTCGGGTTTTTGAGGGTTTCCCATATTGGAATAGTAAGATATTGGATTGGATTGTATGGATTGATTTTTCCTTGATTGCGTCTCTTAATTCTAAAAATTTTTTGTATTTATTTTACAATTTTGATTGGGTGGGAAATGTCGATTTCTAATGTTATGTGTATGTTATAAAAAATTATAAACATTGCATATTTGTTACGATTTTTTTAACATATTTTTTAAAAGTTTGTCAAACAAATATGTTTTATTTATAATTCATTATATATGTTTATGACATGTGATTTTTATTAGTATTGTAAGAAGACATTCGTATATTTACTTGACATTTTTATAGAAGACTTTTTGCTATTATTGCCAGGTATTCTAAACCTCTAGTTGTAGGGTATAATGTGACTTGACTTTGAAGTAGTCGGAACATTTGTTGGGTTTGTTTAGTGAGTTTGGGCCCTATTTGTGACACTGATTGTTCCATTCTTAGTTCCTGATAGCTTTGTTCTTTTTTCAAAGCTTCAAGAAGGTTGTGGAATGTGGGTTTGCCTCTGTTTGTAGTTGCTTGGAAAGCATTATGCCACCCTTCAACACTGTTGTTGGTTTTCGCCTCTTGGTTTAAAGTACTGAGATAGACATTCCACCAAGGGATTTGGAATTTGGGCTGGCGTCGATGTCCTGATCTGTGCAACCTTCCCACCCAAGTGTCTTCAAAATAGTCTAGCAATGGTGTTAGCTTATCCTCATTCCTCTTATAATATGCGCTGTCAATTAATAAATTGTAATGTTCAGCAACATCTGTAACAGGGACGTAGGCCAGGGCTATTAACTTTTTAACTTGATAGGCAAAGGTGCTATCTGTAGAGTATAGTACACTTAAAGTAGATTTTTGGAGATGCCTCCATATACTCTGATTAAAATGATAATAGCAACCCTGGATTGCTGTGTGGGGAAATGTTCTCAAAATGCTATTTATCATAGCTAATTCGAAATCAATAATTATTTTTTCGGGAAAATAATTATTGATTTCCGTTTTGAGAACATTTAAAATTTCGGTGTAGGTTGTTTGCTGTTTGTTGGGTAGCAAACAGTAAATGAAAGGTATGTTAGAATGATAGTATAAACCGTGGATGGAATACAGTTGGTAAAAAGGTTTTGGGCAGGGTTTAAATGTTCCATCCATCATCCATTGGGGACACTGTTGGATTTTTCGTAAATTACTTGCAGTTGCAAACATAATTATTCTGTTTGTACTGCTTTCATTATCAAAAAGAATAAATTTATCTTTATTGTGTGTGATGGCCATTTCGGGTGAAATAATAATTTCTTCAAAACAAGTTGGGTTGGGTTGGGTTGTGCTAGTGAGTCGTTTGGTGCGTGCAATTGTGCGTTTCAGGGAATCAATAGAGGGTAGTTGCCCTGAAGCATGGTTAGGGATTTTTACCAGTTCTTCTTTAAGTATTTGGGTGGTGGGTTTGTCACTTTGTGTGCTAGCACTTTTAATACTTTCTAAGGCATCTCTAATTTCAATTTCGGTGACATTTGGGGGATGATTATGTTCTCTAGTAAATAGCACATTAGTTTCCTTGGTAGTGGCCCTCCCATAACATTTGTTGGAGTAATATTGTGTACACTTCCAAAAAACCTTTCTACCACTTTGTCTCTCCTGATTATACACATAACCCATGTAGCATAATAGCAATTTATTTTTCTGAGACATGACAAATTCTGCACCTTCAGTCATTTTGATTTACTTGTTCTAGGAAAGAGTAGAAAGAAACAAAATCAGTACACATTTTTTTACTTATGTGGTGCTAACATCATTAGTGATGCATTTATACTTACAGTTAATCAAAGTAGTAGTCACAGAAGCAGAAATGTCTTTTGAATGATGTTCTTGTATGTATGTCTTTATTTGCTGTTGGTATGAAAATATAGAAAAACAACGTTAATGTTTATATATAACAAATGTATTTCCTACTCAAAAGCAGTTGTCATTTTTGTCTACTAGTGCATTTGATGTAAACATTACATATACTTACTTGTTTAAATAGTAGAATAGTAGTAATTGCTGGAGTTCATCAATTTAGTACAGGTATGATCTGTAGAGTAGATAGAAGAAATAAAAGCAAAATATTATAATTTTAATACTGAACCGTTTGGAAATGTAACAGATTTAAACGTATACTAACTTCTAAATATGTCGTTTTCTTTGTTGTAGGTAGAATAGCTGTATGATGTATTCAGAATATCTGTAGAGGAAATATAAAATAGATAAGATGTTGTTAAGAACATAGACTGTGTTATTTTAGGCAGTTTTAGAGAAATGATAAATATACTTACATTTTTTACAAGGCGATTCTTCTATATTGGTATATTTTGTGTAGGATGTTTTCATATGATATGTAGAATAGATGTATGATGTTTTCAGAATATCTGTAGAGGCAATTTAAAATAAATAACATGGTGTTAAGAATATAGTTAGCGTTTTTTGTGCCAACATTTTAGCAAATAACAATTATACTTACTTTTTTCTGAAGGGTATTTTTGTGTTTTGCTATAGTTGATCTTGGATTTTTCAAATGATCTATAGGGAAGATGTAAAAAGCAAGATATGTTGTTTAAAAATGTGCATTAATGAAATTGGCCGTTTTATAACAAACACATCTATACTTACATGTGTAATTAGGTTAGTTTTATCGTTTTTGCTGTAGAAATAGCACCATTTCTGTATATCTGTAAATATAATGTCAATGAAAAATAAATACTCTTGTAAATTAGTGTTTAAACAAAGCAGTTGGTGTGTAACAGAGAATTATTATATACTTACTATCTGATTTTGCACATGAAGAAATATGACCATGTAATAGGAATTGTGTTGGAGTAGTTTCTATCAGAAAAGTAGGAAGACATGAAAATAAAATAAGTCTAAGAGTTAGGAGATGTAAGGAAAATAGTGCACTTCTAATGTAGTTTTCTACTAAAATGCTGTGTTACTTACTTGATTAATTAGCTAGTAAGCTGGATCTTTAAAGATGTTTATTCTGCAACAAAATCTTCAAAGTGTTGGCATCTACTTTCCAGATAGGTAGCAGCAACAAATGGTAGAATGCATGTAGCCCTTTTATAGTATATGTGTTATGTGTGCTTTGATTTGATTGGTTGTAGGATGTAAGGAAGCATAGTATAGGCTAGTTTGAATTTTTTTAAGTTAATTGGAGTGTTTGTTGATGTGAGAATGGTGGTATGTGGTTGTTCCCGCATTAAAGCAGGTTCGTGTTTAAATGAAATATATTTATATGTGAAAATAAGTAATGAAAATGTTAGTTAAATGCAAAGAATAATAGAAAATGATAAAATGCATGTAATAGAATGTATAGTAAATGTGGATTAGTAGTAATTTTATGTAAGAAACAGGTATTCTATGTGAAAAGTTTTTTTTACAGAGAAATGACTTTTATTGATGATAAAGATGGTATTTTAGAAAGAAAAGTGTGCAAACATGAACTCGATATTATTTTTTTTACGATATTGTGGTAGTCTATATTTTTGTAGTCGATATTTTTGTAGTGTTAGGGCTAATTTCATGTCCAACGATATAATTGTAGTCGATATTTTTTTAAGCGATATTTATGTTTTCGATATAGTTAGTACTCGATATTTTTTAGTCGATATTTTTGTAGTTTGTGTAATAAGTATAGTAAGTCGATATTTTTGTTCTCGATAATTTGTCAACGATATTTTGGTAAGTCGATAATGTGTCCGTCGATAATATTTCAGTGATCCCCCTGCTGACCAGCATGCTTGGTATTGAGGAACAGAGATGCAGTTAGCCCTAACTGTCCTTTGATTTCAAGTTCTTGACTCTACCTGCAAGAAATCAGGTTACTGGTTGAGGGGGCAGAAACTCTACTGAAGCATCAACCACAATTCTTGTCAGGGGTAAACACAAGTAAACCCCAAATTAACCTATGCCTAACCATCTTGAAGCTTGGCACAGTCCCTCTGGTAGCTTAGCTCAGGATTAACTTAAAGGCAATGTGTAAAGTATTTATGTGGCACTTCAAACCGTAGTAAAGTGAAAACACAATGGAAGAAAAATCCCACACCAAAACAGAGTAAAATTAAATAAATTAATTGAGACCAAAAGAACAAAAATCCAATCAGTAAGACCAGGGATATGCAATTTTAAATATTTAAGTTGTATAGCGCCTAAAATAACAACCCCCCACTCGTGGTTATCAGGTTGTGCAAGACTGGGTGAAAGTCACAAGTGCAGGCCGACGCGATGGAGCATGGGCAGGATAAAAGAACCAGGTTAGGCTAGTTGAAAGAGTTACTTTTAGAAGTCTAGTGCAAAGAGTCCAGTTTGCAGTGGAGGAGGGCTTGAGGAGCAGGGAGAGCATTGCAGATGGTCATCGATGTAGCGCAGTAGCAGGCTTGGAACCGCAGATGGTATTCGCTGTAACACGAAGATCTTGTCAGGCATCGCGGACGGTTATTGTTAGACATGCACGTTTGGCAGCCACCACAGGCTGTCAATGCTGTAGTGCAAAGTGTAAATCTAACATTGCTGATCGTCGCTGGTGGTCATGGTAGGGCAAAGTGTCGGGTTCACTGAAGTTTTCGTTGGATGTGGGTGTGGGCGGAATCATTTGGGCGCAAATGGAATATTTGCGGTTGTGAAGAGCACAAAACATCATGATTTCTCATTTTCTTGGAAGGGGAGCTCAATTGATGCCACCCCAAGTGTCTGGGATATGAGGGGCACCACTTGGGGGTTCATGAACTCACTCCAGCAGAGGCCAGCAAGGCTCCGGCAGGTCCAACTGCAGGTCCTGTTGCAGGTTAAGGCAGCTGCAAGGAGGCCTTTGGAGCTTGTTATGTCCCTGTAGATCAGAAAAGGAGATCGGTCTGCCAACCTTTGGAGTCACTTCAGCCTGTGATGAAGGATGAATGTCCAGTCTTCCTTCACAGCAAGCATGTCAGGCCTCAAGCAGCACTGGTGCGGCAAGGTACCTTTTTCTGTAGTATCCACAGGTCCAGGTCTGCTTTGAAAAGTTGGGACTGAGGGTCCAATATTTATACTTGGTGATAGCTTTGAAATAGGAGAAGTTAATCGAGGCTTCCACCCCAAAGGTGTTTGGAACGTTTCTTTCTACCTATCCTATCCCTGGCTTGTCTGGTGGCACAAACCAATAGTGTGAGACCTGTTGTCAGTGCGCTGAGGCAGAGACTTTGTGATGTGCAAGTGTGATAGGTGCCAGCTCCACCATCTATAAAGTCAGAGATGGCCCAGCATGTTACCACATACTCCCTCTTTGTTTCTCTGTTGGGGAACAATACACGAAGACCAACTGCCAGCTACACCTAGTCATGTGACTCAGGGTACAGGCTGCAGGCACCAAGTGGTTAAGACAAGAAAAATGCCAACTTCCTAAAAGGAATAAACAGGTAAAAAGTGCCTTGAAGGGATTTATTTAGAATACTCTGTTCTATTGCTTTTGATATATATTTTTAACTGCAAGAATTATTGATAAACTCTCCAGAGAGATATTATTCAAATGTCTTTTATCTAAGAAATATTTTTGTTCCTTGTGAGGACATAAGAACCAATCACAAAACAATAAATATTCAAAACACGGGTATATATAGAAAAAAGATTATCTTTTGAAATTTATCAAGGGTACTTCACAGTTATACAAACAATGTAAAAGAGGAAAATAAATACAATTGTATAATCCTTCAATGTCACTATTGTAAACACTTCTTCTCAGTGTACATCATTTTCCAGAAGAGAGTGTAAGTGTCGACGTTTCGGTCTCTATGCATTTCTCCATGAGACCATCATAAATTTAACAGTTGACCCCTGAATGGTGTTTCTAAAGATTCAAGAATTATAGAATACAATTGATACGTATATGTGAAATCGATCGTCATTCTGTAACTTTTGTTTAAAGTGAATAGTTGTCAAAAGATACAGGTAAGTGAACTCTGGTGCTTTTTGGACGGTGTAATTAAATTTCCAGTCCAAAGCGACTTCTCAATTGAAGGAGTTTATTGTGTTAAGTTTTGTAGCGCAGCGGAAATTTGGCAGTCTGCAGTCGGATTAGTAACTTCCTAAAAGGGGCATCTTCAGAATTGTGAAATAGATTCCGACTTAACCACTAAAGAGGGCTTTAAATTACAATTCTTTAAAGACCACATTTCAACATTACTACCTGCTCCCAATTGACAGTTATCACTTATTAAATGTAATATGGTAACCCAATGTTATCCTATGAGAGAAGTAGGTCTTGCAGCAGTGAAAAATAAATGTAGGAGTTTTTTACTACTAGGTCATATAAAATATAAAAGTACATGTCCAACTTTTTAACTACATTGCGCCCTGCCCCATGGGTTGTTTGGGGCCTACCCTAGGGGTAACTCAAGTGTATTATAGAGGAAGGTTTAGGCCAGTAAATGGTTTATTTTGCCAGGTCGACACAGCAGTTTAAAACTGCACAAACTGGCTGCAGGCCTGAGACATGTTTAAAAGTCTACTTAAGTGTGCAGCACAATCAGAGCTGCAGGCCTACTAGTAGCTTTTAATTTACAGCCCCGGGGTACATGTAGTACCACTTTACTAGAAAGCTACAAGTACATTAAATGTGTCAAGTGGTTGTAAGCCAGCTTCACCATGTTTAAAGGAAAGAGCACAAGCACTTTAGTACTGGCTAGCAGTTGTAAAGTGTGTAGAGTCCTAAAAGGTTATAAAAATGGGTTCAGAAACAGGATGGTGAAAGGAAAACGTTTGGGTATGACCCTGTAGAGAGGGCCACGTCCAACAATGCCCCTTTAGGCTATCTGCCAAATGTTGTCCCCCTTCATGATCATCAGACAATATCACCCACCAGAGAAGCCCAAAGGGGGTAAGGCTCAAATGCGCCCACCACTAAACCCTCAAAGTCACAGTTAGAGATCTCCTTACCAGAGTACCTTTTGGAATCTCAATGATGACATCACGATGGGTAGTAAATACCTGCCCCGAAAGGCACTAAGAGAGCCTGGCTACTTCCTGGTACAGTTCTCTGGTTCTTCCAGAGAGACAATTTAAAAAATGGCGTCAAATAGTGAATTTTACAGCTCATTTCCACCTACGGTTGCAAAAAATCAATACGTTTTGAAGTAGCGCTCATGAAAAATTCTACTACCTAAGAATATTTTGAGAAAAATAGAGAATTCCCCCCAAAAAGACTGAAATGAGGTTGGAGTTTAGTTTGCTTGATGCATCATCTCTGTAAAAGATGAATAAGATATAAATACATTTTTATTGAGCTGATTTTAGCTCACTGTCCAAAGAGGGGCACCTGGTAATGAATCATTACCTCATCAAACCTTTAGAAATGTTTCTTTTTGGTTTGAAGTTCAACCTACAATATATAGGAAGCTATAGTAGAGATTGAGTACATAAAAATCCATCAACTGAAGCGCTAACAGCTTCTGGGCCAGCATCACAATCTTAAGTGACTTTTTGCCGAGGATCAGGTTGAAGATGTGGAGTTCTAGGATTTTACCCAGATCCTGCCTGTAATTCTTATTGTCTGCCACAAAAGAATGGGAGCATAAGCCCAGATGCGACTCCTCTAGTGAGCCAGGTCCATTGACCCCAGCTTCACCAGTTTCTGTTGATCTGTTAGTTGCTTTTAAGAAGCTGATGGAAGTGAGGAAGGACTGACCAGCAGATGGGGAAAAAAGGATTAAGATAATTTATTTTTCCTTATAGCGCTTCATACTGCACTTTCATTTTCCAAGTGGTGTAAGCAAAATACGTTACTATTGCACCATTTAAAGGTAATCAATTTACCAAACTGGGAAGTATGAAAGGCTGAGGCAGTCTTGTCAGAATTCGAAATTTGACCTGCAGCCCACCACTTCTCTCAGAGGGGAACAATTAACTCACTAATCCATTTTGCCACAAGATCTTGCAGTGGCAGGTGCCTAAAGGGACTGACAATCTATGGTTTGCCTATGGCTCAAATACAGATTCCTCTTCTACCATAAGACAATATATGCTCCAATTCACTGGACTGCATCAAGGATATCCCATGAGTGTGAAGTAAGAAGATAAGAAATCCTGCTAGGGGTGAGGTAAATTACAATTTTGTCTTCAAACGTTTGTGATGTCAGTAAATCTCGCATCATGGTATGATTGAACACTTTGCCAACTTTTCATATAGGCAAAAACTGTTTCCACAAAACTCTGCATTCCACACTAATTTTCCTCCTAAACGGAGGTTATACTGAAAACCCCCGTTTGCACGTCACTATGATTGTAGAGGGAAAATTTTGCACCACTGTCTACCTTTGTTGCCTATTCAGAAAGAGTCAGTCTAAGCAAAATCTGATGGCTAGGGAAGTTTTCTGAATAGGCATATTCAAAATATGAAAGTAGATAGGACGGGTATAATGCCTTCTCTATTGTAGGACCTTTAATCTAATATTCACGGTAAACGAAAACATGCAACAGTGATCAAATATTTTCTCAGGAGGACTAAAAGATTTAGGTAACATGATCATTGTGATGGAGAAAGACTTGTTGAATATCTCTGGGGACAGTGCACCTGTAGTAAGGTGACTTTTCTTGTTCTGTCTTTGCTCTCTCTTTCCCTTGCTGTTCAGCCTGAGTAAGTGTGGAACGTTGACGATGTCATGGAATGTTGGGTGCCTGATGTGAATCAGTTGGTGTCAGCAGGCTGAGCAGCTAGGAGGCTGCTCCTGGTGGGGCATAAATACAGGCCTACTTATCATCTTGGCTGCAACTTAAAGCTTTAAGTTGTAGCTAAGATGATAAGTAGGCCTGTGCACTGTTACTCTTGCTAACCAAGAGTAAAGTGTTGGTGTCCTCCTTTAAACATGGTTATTTTGGCTTATCCCTTATTGACATATTTAACTTGCCTATAAGTCCCTAGGATATGGAGTAGGAAATTCACTCAGGGACTCGATGTTCAATGCCACCTGTGGACTACTGCACCTATTGTGCCACCAATCAATCAATCAATCAATCATAGCATTTGTATAGCGCGCTACTCACCCGGAAGGGTCTCAAGGCGCTTGGGGGTGGGGGTCCGCTACTGCTCGAACAGCCAGGTCTTGAGTTGTTTCCTGAAGGCGAGATGGTCCTGTGTCAGCCGGAGGTGGATGGGGAGGGAGTTCCATGTCTTGGCTGCCAGGTAGGAGAAGGATCTTCCTCCGGCGGTGGCTCTTCGGATGCGTGGTACGGCGGCGAGGGCGAGGCTTGTAGAGCGTAGCTGGCGGGTGGGTGTGTAGAAGGTCAGGCGGTCGTTGAGGTACTTGGGGCCCAGGTCGTGGAGAGACTTGTGTGCGTGGGTAAGGAGCCTGAACGTGATCCTTTTGCTGACGGGGAGCCAGTGCAGGTCCCTCAGGTGGCCGGAGATGTGGCTGCGTCGGGGGATGTCCAAGATGAGTCTGGCGGAGGCGTTTTGTATGCGCTGGAGTCTTTTCTGTAGTTTGGCTGTGGTTCCCGCGTAGAGCGTGTTCCCGTAGTCCAGTCGGCTGGTGACGAGTGCCTGGGTTACCGTCTTCCTGGTTTCGGTCGGGATCCAGCGGAAGATCTTTCGGAGCATGCGCAGGGTGTTGAAGCACGACGAGGAGACGGCATTGACTTGTCTGGTCATCGAGAGGGAGGAGTCCAGGATGAAGCCCAGGTTGCGTGCATGGTCTGTTGGCTTGGGAGCGGTGCCCAGGGCGGGAGGCCACCAGGAGTCGTCCCAGGCGGAGGGCGATGGCCCCAGGATGAGGACTTCCATCTTGTCTGAGTTCGGTCTCAAGCGGCTGTTCTTCATCCACTCGGCGACGTCTTTCATCCCTTCGTGTAGGCTGGTTCTGGCGGTGGCGGGGTCATTGGTGAGGGAGAGGATCAGCTGGGTGTCGTCGGCGTAGGAGATGATGTTGAGGTTGTGTTGGCGTGCGATGGCTGCGAGAGGTCTCATGTAGATGTTGAAGAGGGTTGGGCTGAGCGATGATCCTTGTGGTACGCCGCAGATGACTTTGGTGGCCTCGGATCGGAACGGGGGGAGGCGGACTCTTTGTGTTCTTCCGGCGAGGAACGAGATGATCCACTCCAGTGCCTTTTCTTGGATACCGATGTTGCTGATACGTTGAACTAGGGTGCGGTGAGAGACAGTGTCGAATGCTGCAGAGAGGTCCAGGAGGATGAGGGCCGCTGTTTCCCCGTTGTCGAGCAGGGCTCGGATGTCGTCGGTGGCTGCGATGAGGGCGGTCTCGGTGCTGTGGTTGGCTCGGAAACCGGACTGCGAGGGGTCGAGGGATCCGTTCTTCTCAAGGAAGGCTGCAAGCTGTCTGTTGACGGTCTTCTCGATGACTTTGGCAGGAAAAGGGAGGAGCGAGATGGGGCGGAAGTTCTTGAGGTCGGTGGGGTCCGCTGTTGGTTTCTTCAGTAGGGCGTTGAGTTCGGCATGCTTCCAGCTCTCCGGGAAGGTGGCGGTGTTGAAGGAGGAGTTGATGACGTCCCGGAGTTGGGGTGCGATGATGGAGTCGGCCTTGTTAAAGACGTGGTGGGGGCAGGGGTCGGTCGGAGGTCCGGAGTGGATGGTGTTCATCGTGCGGGCTGTGTCTTCGGTGGTCACCGTGGTCCAGGTGCGGAGGGTGGCGGTGGGGGGCGTTGGTTCGACGGTTGGGTGCGTGGAGGGTGCGCCGAAGCTGTTGTGGATGTCGGCGATCTTGCGGTGGAAGTACGAGGCGAGAGAGTCGCAGAGATCTTGTGAAGGAGTGATGTCGTTGTTGCCGGTGCTGGGGTTGGAGAGCTCGTTGACGATGCTGAAGAGTTCCTTGCTGTCGTGGGCGTTGTTGTCCAGTCGTTCCTTCATTGATTTCTTCTTGGTGGTGCGGATGAGCTGGTGGTGCTTGCAGGTGGCGTCTTTGAGGGCGGTCATGTTGTCTGTGGTCTGGTCGAGGAGCCAGGCTTTCTCGAGGGTGCGGCAGTTCTTCTTGGAGTCCTTGAGTTCGTCGGTGAACCAGGAGGCTTTCTTGCTTCTGGGTCTGCTGGGTGGGTTCTTTAGTGGCGCGAGGTCGTCGGCGCAGGCGGTCAGCCACTGCGTGAGGTTGCGTGCTGCTTCGTTGGGGTTTGTTGTGCTGGCGGGTGGGTTCTGGCTGAGGGAGGTGGTGAGCTGCTCGGCCGTGATCTTGCTCCAGTTCCTGCGAGGAACCTGTTGCGGGTGGTGGTGGGTCGTGGTTCTTCTGAAGCTGAAGTGGACGCAGCTGTGGTCGGTCCAGTGAAGTCCGGTGGAGTGGCTGAAGGTGATGTGCTTGCTGGATGAGAAGACGGGATCACCACCCACAGCCTGAGCCTACAAATCATGGATTTAGGCCTATCATTGCAGCCTGACTGCTACAGTGTAGTGCAACCTATTAAATTCATCCTTCTTGACAGACAAAAACCTCCCTTTAAAATATGAATAACTCCACTCAATGTAGACCTTGTAGCCCACCATGTAGATGCATGGTATTTAAAAGTAGGAGATGTAGAAAATGTATGTTACCATGTCCCTACAATAACAAGGCCCGTAAAGCTATCTGCACAGTGGCAGGCCTGGGTATCTTATACAGAAAACCAGAATACAGATGAAAATATTAATTGTGGATCTCAGTTTTGGGACCAGTTCGACAAATAATTAAATCACTCTTTTAAAACATTTTCAAAGCCCAATTCAGTGGTGAAACTGGATCTTTCATAAACATTTCAGAAAAATAATTTTTATAAAGTTATCTTTTTCCTGCCAGAGCTCCTGGAGGCTAATTTACATTAGCTCGCCAGCAGCTGTCAATTAAATACAACCTTAATGAGGTGTGAACACTACTCCCAGAGCAGGGACATTAGCCTGGGAGTAGGGAAGTGTTTCTTTCCCTGACAGGAAGACCCGTTGGAGTGGCCCAGGAACTTAATTAACTTCCAGGGGCCAGCCTTGTCATAAGGCAATGTCAGGTGACACTTGGAAAGGCATGGCCTTTGTCCCCATAGTCAGGTAGGCACCAAACCCAGTGGGAGGAAAGCAACCCCCAGAACTAGATTTGATGGATCACAAAGGAATGGACTGCTTGCTCATTACCCTGGCCACACCTCTGGCTGGGCACACAGGTTTTTTGCACACACGGAGAAGGGAGTTTCTATCTTGAGTATTGAGAATACATAGGATTGCCTGTACTAAGGCTAACAGGAACTAATGCAAAAGTGGGAACTTGCCTTCCATTCGTTATGGAAGAGCCAGGAGTCACCTCACCCACTAGCTGGTGCCAGGCATAAATGTGGCACCACAAGGCACCATCCTTAAAACACATTCTGAACCTGTGGAAGATCAGAAGAAGATTGAACCTGTTGCCTGTGATCTAAGATGAATCCTAGAGAACTAGGCCTGCTCCCGCTTGTACCCAGGACAAAGAAATGGACTCCAAGGGTACATGGCTGACCTCCTATGTGGTACAGGGACACATAACACCTGCAAGAGGCCTTTTCCCTGAAGTTCCCAGCTGACTTGTGGCAACTAGACCTGTACGAGACTTTGCTGTGGCTTATGCCTGACACTTGAGTGCCTTCCGCTGAGGTTCTGAGGGCCCTGAGAAGGGTACTCCTGTGGTTGTTCAGTTATCAGAAGAAAGTTTGGAGTCTTTTGAAAACCTTTAATCCAGAGCTTTAGGACCCAGACCCACAGGAAAAAGTATCCGATCGGAAGCTCCACAGCATCAAATTGAATTTGAGCTCTTTCACTCTCAAGGATCCACACATCTCAGAAAAAGTGACACAGTCCCGTGCTGCATTGGCACTTACAACATTTTCAGTGATAAATCTCCAAAGCTGCTGTGCGCCAATGTACCAACCTGCTTCAGATTTCATGGCGGTGGCTACAGTTTTAGCAATGTCCTTATAAGGAGTATTTTTCTTCTCAAAACGTGACAAAGTCCCATTCGGCCTTGGAACTTAGAGGACATTTCAATGTGTTTCTTCAAAAAACGGACAAAATCCTTTTCTGAAGTGGGACATTTTTCAAACATTCTAGACTTCCAGACTTTTGCCAGAACCAATCCACTGTGTTGATCCCATCCGGGCACCATCTCAGTCAGCCTGAAATCTCACCTACGTCCCAGTCTACCACTCTCATAGACTATTCTTGGCATTAGTGCTTTTTGAAATTATTTAACTTAAACCTTTAAAACCTCCGGTTCTCCTTATTGGAGCTTTGCCATTTTGGGTAATTATATTTATTACATTTTACTTTATTTTTCTAATTTAGTATGGGATTTTTATTGATTGGTGTTTCATTGTTCATTGGAAGGGCTACTCATAACAAGTTAACTGGTAGTTAAGTGGGACAGCCTACCTTTCTTTTGTACCCTTGTTTTGGGTCCCGCCTGAAAGGAGACTCACAATCCACCCCACCTTCCTGCTAGCAGCTTGAACAAACACCTTAGCAGGACCAGTACGAGTGGAATAGACAATTGCCTCCGGGCTGGTTTGCACCTTCCAGATGATCTTCTGAGATATTGCATCAATTATACAATGTGTGTTTGGAAGCATTTTTAGAAGCTACCGCATGTCCTGTTCCTAGTTGTCAGGACTGTGCTTACATTTTTTCGGTCTGGTAATGGATGTCCCATCACAAGGCCAAATGGTAATAGTACTATCACATATGCTTCCGTGTCATGAACGCAGGATACAGTGCTTTGGCACACCTTACTTCAAGAACGGAATGACTAATGGTTCTTGACCTTTTGGCCTGTCTGGCTATACTGCATCCAGCCCTTTTTCCACTGTCTTTTGTGTACTTTCGAGTGTGCCCTGGACAAATGCTTCAGATCGCCACTAGTTTGATCTCCGGAAATTGACCTACTGTTGGGTTCATTAACGGCTCACTTGTAACTTTGTTCTTTGCGCTTGCCATTTATACTGAATGCATACTATAAGCCCTCCTGGGGTGCTTCGGCTCCTGGTGATCTGGATTCTGGCTTGTCTTCTATGGACTCAGCACTGGCTGATCCTCCCTTGGGGGACACTAAGGGGATGGACTGGAATATGTTTGCTCGATGGAGCTGATGCATTGGGTGTCTCTGGGAACATTGTCTGCGGTTGCTGGGAACAGCAATATTTTGTCTTCTCCTCAGAACACATAAACCATATGTCAGTTTCGAATTGTGGGAACTTTTAATTCAGCTATGTTTTTTAAAATCCTAAATTGTTTTTAAATAGTACCACTTTTTTGTTTAAATCGTTGTATTTTATTGAATAGGTATATTAGAAAGGAAGAATATAAGAAAAAGAGGAACAATACAGATTGTACCACTTTTTATCTCATTTTAAATTCACCTTCTTTTAAATATGGCTTTCTGAATGCTTTTATTTTCAAAATAGCACAATACCTTTTTATGATTTTAGGGTTTTATGCCTTTCACTTACATTGTTAACAATGGTTCTTATTGGTTCTAGGAAGCTTTTTTAGTCCTCTGACGTCCAAGGAGTGAGTGTCATGTGGTTACATTAGGCCTGGATAGAAATGCCATTTTACATGTTCATGTTCTCAAGTTGCTTACTCTCCTTAAAACATGGACATTGGACACACATTCATTTGTGTGCAAATACCAGATAATATTTTTGGAACTCAGGTTTTGCTTCCAATTCCACTTCGTAGGTACACTATCAAATACCATGAACATATTTGTACAAGGGTTAAGTTCATCACGCAAACTGTAATTTGTTTTGGCTGTTAGACGATAGGGCTTTCGTAATAGCAAAAACAATAGAGGCCGGACAGGGTCTTTGGCATGGTTACATGGATGCTGTTTATTATGTATACACAACATTAATCCTTTATGTAGACAGAGGAGCATTTTGCTGATACTGTGAGGCCAACCCATGCCGGAATTCCAGCCCAGCTGATTCCTATGTATCTCCTTCGAGGGATGCTGCCCAGGTCTCCACCAAAACAGGCAGCCTGATGAAACTTACCCACAGTAGGTTTTGGCAGATTCACTCAACCTAGACATACTAGGCTAGGTAGCACAAGGTAGCAGTACAATAAATTACAGTATTTATATGCAAGCATATATTCTCTGTAATAAGCAAAAGTGTTGAACTGTTATCTTTTTCATTATTCTCGTAATACTAATCTCATTATTCTGTTTCCTTCTATTGAATATTGCAGCACATGTATTCTACTCAAGAATCACACTGCTTCAATTAATATTGAAATATTTTATTGTGTATTTCTTGTGTATCTGGGTATGCCTAAGTAACTGAGTGACAGGGTGCTAGATCTGTTACCATGTGACCATGATTTCCTTGGGCAGTCAGGCTGTCATGTTCTGTGGTTGCACAATCCATTTGTTACCTTGTCAGTTTAGGGGTGCAGATGGTGCGCTGTGAGCTAGCAGGACTTCGGCCAACATATCTGGGTGGTGTGCGTGGAGTTAATCTCGCACAGTTCTGATGTTTATGTCTTTCAACAAATGCACAGTTTTACTTGGGAATTATAAGCCATTTGACATGGTGCTGCCAACGTTCTACCTTGGGTTCTAATTTAATGTATCACCTGAGTAGTTTTCTTTTTTATACTCAAAGACCCCATCTCACCTCTTAACCGGAGACATTCATTGTGTTGGGGGAACTCCTCCTCAGCTGAGTAGGTACATCCTATTTATTGGCTGTAGGTTGTTCAAGCTAGCTTGAACCTTTCAAAGGATCACCCCATAGAGGAGCCCTCTCTGAATTCCACATTTTCATATGGCTGAAGATGCAGGAACTAACATACTAGTGAACTGCAGACATGCCGTTACACAAATGCTGTTACAATAATAAGCACAAACATGACAGTTTCAAACATACATTGAGGCTGCAGTTCCTAACAACTACACCGCTTATGAAGCTATGAAGCTTTAGAAAAACCACTAACATACCCAGAACATCAAAATTGGTTTGAAGACGCCCTACAACATGTACACAACAATGTTAGACTAGGTCCTCTTAGCAATGAGGGAGCAACATGGCCAGTCTTAGCCTGTGAAACACATTACCCAGATATAGAAAATCTGACAGCTCCAGACATACATGTGTTATATACAGATCTGGTTAAAACATATAGATGTTTAACACAATTTGTCATGCAAATAATGATAATAAATCCTGCAAGGGCTGCTTAAGCTGCACATCCATAGTTCGGTACGCATGGAAGTAGTCCAGTGACTATCAACGCAGTCATGGGTAAAATTCCTATCAGATGGGAGGAAGTTCCGTTCTGGATTGCACAAAAAACAAATCAGCATGAAGTAGTGTTTGCCCAAATAGGACCTCAGGAAAAACACAGAATTCTAACAATATGCTTGCCAATGGAGATGGATCCCCGGTGGAAGACTATGCCACTTGGGGTTCAGTTTTTGCTGCAGTATATACCAGAGCACATTGGACACCCTCATTAGCTATTGTGCCAGAAGTGCTTAACACCTTGACCGCGGCGCCGTAGCCGCGCCCTGTGCTGGACATTCCAGAACAGGGCGCGGTCGTGACGGAACCGTTCCGTCATCAGCACTGCTCAGCCGTGACTGATGACGGAACGGTTCCGTCATCAGCATCGAAGGGGTTAAACAGATTCAAAATGAGTCTGCCCCTGCCCTGGAGTTGGGTTGGAAACTGATAGGCAATTTTGCCACAGTATCCACCATAATTTTAAGCAACATTAAAGGGGAAGCAGCAGCATTGACTATACGCCAGCGACTCAGAAATATGGCTCCAGGAAAACAGGAACATGAATTACCAAAGATTATTGAGGAAACCTATGCAACAAAAGGTAGAGATAATTTGGGAGCCAGACCTAGTAAACCACAAATTAACAGTAATTCTGAAAAGGATAACTCAAAGCAGGCATCAGACTCTTCTGCTAAGAAGAAGTGGGATAATAAGAAAAATAACGAAAAGACTAAATCACAAGGTGGACGTCCCTAACAGAAGTCCACTGAAGAGCGCTATTATCTGCTTAACCGTGATAATATTAAAATGCCTGACAGGTATCAGGATACTGATACACGTTCATGTCGTTCCTTTCAGGAGTCATCCGCAAAAATGCTTGGAGAGAGTTAGACAATCAGAGCGCAGATAAGAGGAGTAGGTGTTTGGCCTTAAAATCAAGCATGCCATGGATATTGAGGGAACTGCTTCTGAGCAGGGCATGGGTTTTTGACCATGCTGGATGCCATGGCATAAGTCACAATAGTTTGTCGGAGCATGATAGATTGTCCAGCGGCAGTAGCATTGAATGACTAAATCCAGATGGAAACACCAGATACAAGAGTAAGTGTCCCGCATCGATTACATAAAATGCAACTCCAAATGGAGGGGTACATACCAAGATATATTAATGTTCTCTTTTGGGAGAACTTGTCATTCAGCTATGACATTCTCTTGACTGAAAGGGATTGGCCACTAGAATTCGTCATGGACTGCCCAAAGGGAGAAATTGTTATTTTGGCTGCTTTCCCCGACCTCGTCCCAGATGCAGTTAAACATTCATATGTCAAGGAGTGGGCTTTAGCGCAAGCTCCTACATTATACCACAACCATGTGGGGTGGGATGATGGTTCCCCTTAACACATCATACTAGTGAGATCCACCCCACAACCTCAAAGAAAATACCCTATTAAACATGAGGCTAAATAACAAGTTAGAGAAATACTCACACAACTTAAATACCAAGGTGTGATAGAAAGTTGCACCTCCCCTATGAATAACCCTTTCTTTCCAATAATGAAACCAGACCATTCCATTCATATCATCTAGTATTAGATTACAGACACTTAAACACCACTATATGCACATTGGTGTATGTGGTGTCCTTGCACGTTTGCTGTATAAAGCGTACATAGTGCAACAAAAATGAATAGCATAGTGCAGAACAAATACAAAACCACTTTAGAAATTTCCAGTGGACTTTTCTGCCAAAACCTAGCACTTGAAAACAGGTACATGACCGCATTCAGTAAGCTAGGTTCTCAAATGCAGTTCTGTCAATTGCCCCAGGAGTATAAGAATAGCCCAGGGTTGTTTTCTGCCTGCGTTACAGAACTTTTGCAAACATTGGATGACCAGACATTGTCCTATGTTGATGACAAAGATCTGAGGGATGATGACCTTTCAGCTCACTTGGCTAGAGTATATCAAAGTGTTTTGGGATTCCACATATGGGCTACAAATTCAATAAAAAAAGAAAGAAAGTACCCCACCTCAGTGTCCTTTTCCTAGGATATAAGTTGTTAAGTGAAGGCAGAAGCCTAGCAACACATTTCCTCAAGACGTGTGCACTTCTACAACCACCAAACACATTGAAGATACTCTAATCAATATTGGGCTTTCTGAACTTTGGCAGAAAATACATTCCAGACTACGACCATTCTACGCCTTGATTTGGGCAGACTTTTCAAGTCGACACGGGTCAACTGAAAACACTTGAATTTTACGTTCAGTACAAACTGACATACCAGCATACAAACACATTCACACATGTAAACACAACCAACTTGATGATTCATATAATTGCAGGTGCATTAGGGTATACCAATGTCACATTCAATGAAGGAGACCCTGTACCAATTGCATTTAAATCGCATTTATACATGAATGCAGAGAAGAGTTTTGCACCAATTAAAAAGGTTCTGATGGCAGTACAGACTGATGTAGTGAGAGAAAGATCTTTGGCTCAGGGGAAACACATTATTGTTGTGACTCCTTCCTAGCCTTAGAGGCTGTTACAAAGGACAATGTTCCAAACGCGAAAGCTTTACATCCACGATGGATGCAATGGCCAACTCTCTTACAACGACAGATGTTGATTACACATTTAACTCGACAGTACAAACAGAAGCATATCTGCAATATGAATATGAATATCCTCTGCCTATTGATGTCATGCCTCTAGATCAGTATGATTACATCCTTTATACTAACCATTCAGCACAGCCTGCCATAGGGACAAAGCACCAATACTCTGCAGCGTGCACTGCTGTAAAGGGTAGAATGAAGGATGGAAAATGCCACCATCGCAACACCTAAACACATTCACTAGGTGATTGCACAGCACAACTTCCAGTTCTTATTTTGGATCTTGGGACTACATATCCCTGATTTCCCACACTTATAGTGTGTGATTAGTATTATTGTGTCCACTCTTACAATTAATACTTACTGTACTGGAGCCAGAATGGGTTCAGATTTTCCAAAGGGTACACCATAAAGCACAAGCTGTTTTGGGAACAGGTGACCAAACTAAAAGCGTGTTTTCCACAGGCTCATGAGATACACACACTGAGTCATCAGTGTGTAGGAATAAATGTTGTAGGGAATTCCATGGCCGATAAAGCCACAAAAACAACAGTGCAAACTGCTGTAGTCACTGCAGTTACTCGTTCAAGTACGAGGATAGATGGAGACATCTTGATGGCTATCAACACTGTGCACGATGGCACCCATCTGCCGAAATGCTTTCCAACAAAATACTCCTGCCAGTTAAGTGTGCAAAATATTCTGTTTGCTCAGGTTTGAATGAGTGGGGGCTTGAGTAATACCAAACTCAGATTTCTGGTAAGGGTTAATCTTAGCAGCACATGAGGGCCAAGCATCTGCTATTGGTGGCTAGGTCCATACAAACTGACTACTGATTTTGACATTAAATGCGACATCTGCCTGCAGATTAAGGTTTACACCGTAGCACCCCATCACAGACACCTCTATTGAACTCAGACCAGAATCTCGCTTATGTTTATTTGGACCATTACGGCCCCTTAAAATCAGCTGGCTCTTACAAATACAGCTTAATAGCACTGGATTCCTGCTCTTGATTCCTATGGGTTTGGCCACAGTGTTCAGCTGATGCCTGAACTGTTATAAAAGATTTGCAAACCTTTATTGGTACATATGCAGTAGCCACATTCCATTCATACCAGGGTCCGGCGTTTGCCTCCAGGGCTTACAGAGACACAATTGGAAATTTGGGTGTGACTGTGCAGTACTCCTCCCTCTATCATCCCGAGAGAAATGCTGTGTTGGAGAGGAAGAACTGGGACTTAAAGTAGTCTTTAACAGCTAGGGTATTAAGTAAAGGTCACAGTTGGATCCATCACCTGTATGGAGTCCAGAGAGCTCTAAATAATCAGTGTCGAAAATCCCTGGGTGTTTGTACTCCCTATGAGGTACTGTTTGAAGTTAAGATGTGGGTTTCAGACCTTGACAGTCCCAGTATAGTGGTGGCTGAAACACCATTTGACATCAATGTACATTTGGATGTTTAACATGATCTGAACAATACGAAGACAGAGCACAACATCAATGGTAATCATTGACCATCAAGAGTCAGTAGTGTTTTTAAATATCAAAGTGCAATATAGGCAAAAACAATCATAATGACAAGAGCATTGATAAAGCTAGGTAATATCTTGCAGTGTTGACACGTATTAGTTGTAAGATAACAGCTGACACGTGTTTCGTCGTAGACCGACTTTCTCAAGGCTTTAAATTTAGATCAGAGAATCCTGAAGTCCAATAGGATTAGAATCTCAAACGAAGTACACAAAAAAGTATCCAGTTAACTGTGTATCCATAAGCACAGAAACCTCCACGGAATTTCGGTAAAGCAAGAGTCACATAAGGCCGCCCTTATTTATTACAGAGTAGCGCATCAGTCGCAATCATGTCTGTATGTTGTCTTGGGAATTCCCCATCATACGGTAAATCTAGATGTGGGTATCGTAGTGAAGTCTCCGTTTCGATAGATGAATATTCGGACCCACGTCTGGGACTCACGTATTTAGTCTCCAACACGTCCCGACATCCACAAAAGTATGAGGTCCGTCTCTAGTGGTAATGTTGACCCACTGAAGTAATTCAACTTTCATATGTGTTCAAAATTTGTCTGTATGATTTTATCACTCCTAATACTATCTCTGATGACTGGCACATTGATAGAGTGCATGTAATGCTAGATGATCTGCAGCATTCAACTATTTTTAACAAGGATTAAATCTATGATGGCGCCATTAATAATCATGAAGCGTTCTGTTTTCACCATTATGGTCACCATTTCCTACATAAAGCAAGTACTCCACTTGCAGTATTTAATTACACACAATGGGAAAATGGCCCTACACTACCACAGGGTAGCTCAAACCCATTTACACAGAAGTTTACATACTTTTCTAGTCACAATCCAGCTGACCTTGAGTCTAATTATTACAAACTTGACATGGGATTACAGGACTTTTTACTGGGTCCACGAAGACCACGTCAAAAGTGCATTCTGTATGCAATATACAATGAAGTGTGAAAGATTTCACAGCAGGAAGCTGCTGAGAGACTGCATGAAATTGACAGGGCAAATTTAGAAAGGGCTCTATGTAACTATCTATCCACCAGAATTTACTTTCCCTGTAACATTGTGTCATCTGCAATCAACATCATACAGAATGAGATGTCTTCTTTACAACATGGGCAGTCACAGCTTAGGGCTATCTTGTTACTGAGTTGGACTCTATAGACTATTCATGCCGGTCATATTCCATGTAAACACCTTAATGCCACTAGTTTGTTTCTACCATGTTATCTCACAAAACAACAGCGTTGTGTGACAGAACAACGCATGCCATTACCACGCATGCTGGTTCAATGCAGTTTTAACCATGCAAGTCTTAACCACTCATAGGCCTTTACCATGCATGACTTCACAACGAAACATGCATTGTCAAGTCATGTATAGCAAAGACATATGTGTGGTTTAAAAGTACCTATATATCATAACCTTGCCCCGCGCCCTGATCCCTAAAATGCCCCCAGGGCAAAAATCTACTCGGAACCCAGCTCCCCAACCCCTGCCACCTGCCCTGTGCCCTAAAATGCCCCCAGGGCAAAAATCTACCCCGACCCCCAGCTCCGCCCCACCCTGAGTCCTAAAACAGCCCCTTAGCCCAAAAAACAAACTCGAACCCTGGCCCCGCCCTGAGCCCTTAAATGGCCCCCTGATCAAAAAACGACCCCATCTTCCCTGCCCTGAGACCTAAAACTAGCCCCCTCCCTCCTAAAACTTCCCCAACCCCCCTAAGCCCTAAAAACTACCCCACCCCCAGCCCTAAAAACTTTCCTGAGCTGTAAAAATGTCCTGACCCCACCGAGCCCTAAAAACGTACCCTGAATCCCCAGTCCTGACAACTACCCCAACCCTTGAAAACTAAACCCCCACCCCCAATACCCAGTCCCACTTACTTCACCGCATCCTCTCCCAATCCTTCTTATTCCTGGGCCCGCCCATTCCAGACATCTAGACCGCACATATGCCTTAATCACACATATGCGTGGCTAAGGTATATGCGTGTCTAAGGCAAGTGTGGTTGCGATTGCGTGGATCGGGCACGCGTGGCTGAGGTCACGTTGGTCCGACAGCTTCCCAATAACAGATCATTATGGCAAGAAAGGACACCACATACACCATGTTACACATAGAGAAGTTGAAAACACTACTATTCACTGTTGCAGAAATACCGTCTGCAGATTGGATAATACAGGGTATTAGTTCTCTGCCAATTTTGACATTTCACTTCCAATACTGCTTACAACACTATCAAGAGGACAGATATGAGGTGCTAGGAGAGGGGTATATACACAAGGCATGGATCTTACCTTTTAAATTCCAATTTAGGAATCGTGAGACTGAGGTTTTTCATAGCAAGACTGACTGTGAAAGAATCCTCAAACATTTCTTAGTTTTCAGTGAAGTTTTGCTTCATGGTGCATGCAATGCGTCTAGGGCAAACTTGTCATGTTATTTGAATGGTTTTCCAGATGCTGTGATCCATTCGGCTTTCAGATTACTCTCTAATGGGAGTGACTTGATGCTGATGATCATGGCTGCTATGGGATGAGACCAGGCATTGCCTATCTGCAGTCGTGACCTGTTGTACACAAGTACTGTTTCCACCTGCCCACACATTTAGGGATGCAACACTTTGGCCTTCAATAGCCCTTATGAATGTGCATTTTGATGCTTTAAGTAGACTGAAAGCCTTATTGACCCAGAAGGAAGTAGTCGCAACATCTGTGAGGGGAGTGTTTGATCTTCGAGTTGCAAGGTACTCTTCTGAGATACAGTTGCTACTCTGCACTAATTTCCCACACCACTTTGGGGAACTTGTGCACCACATTTTTAACATGCTTAGTACTGCGGGGGTAGTGTACTTTTTAAGACAATTAGCTCTGGGTTGGGTAGCACCTTCCAGACCGTCTTCAGAATTATTCCAGCATTTATACACTCTGTGTTTGGAAACATTTTTGGAGGCTTACCGGTTGTGCTGTTCCTAGTTGTCAGGACTGTGCTTTAATTTATACTGCTTCGAAATGGATGTCTCATCACAAGGCCAAGTGGGGATAGCACTACCACACGTGCTCCTGTGTCATGAATACATCATGCAGTGCTTTGGAGCACCCTTCCTTCAGGAACTAAATGACCACTGGTTCTTGTCCTTTTGGCCTGTCTGTGTACAATGTATGCAGCCCATTTTCCAATCTTAATTGTGTATGTTCGACTGTTCCCTGGACATATGCTTGGGAAACTGGTTCAATCTCCAGACATTGACCTACTGGTGGGTCCATTAACGGCTCACTTGTACCATTGTCCTTCGCGATTGCCATTATTCCTGAATGCATACTATATAAGTCCTCCAAGGATGCTTCAGCCCCTGCTTATGTGGATCCTGGCTTGTCTTCTGCAGACATAGCACTGGCTGATCCTCCCTTGGCAGACACTGAGGGGGATAAATTGGAACATGTTTGCTCTATGGACCTGGTGCATCGGTTGCCTCTGGGAACATCGCCTTCTGTTGCTGGGATCAGTATTCCTTTTTCTACTCCTCAGAACACATAAAGAATATGCCAGAGTTGTGGGAACGTTTAATTTGGCTATGTTTTTGACATCCGAAATTGTTTTTAAATTGCACCACTTTTAACCTGCTTTTAAATGTACTTTCTTTTAAATATTGCTTTCTGAATGCTTTTATTTTCAAAATAGCACAATGCATTTTTATGATGTTAGGGTTTTATGCCTTTTACTTACATTGTTAGCACTGTTTTAGGACGTTTTTTAGGCATCTCACGTCCAATGAGTGGGTGTCACATGGTTACATAAGGCAAGGATAGAAACGCCATTTTACATGCTCATGTTCTTAAGTTGCCTTCTCTCCTTAAACCATTGTGACATTTGACACAGATTCATTTGCATACAAATACCAGATAATATTCTCCAAACTCAGGTTTTGCTATCACTTACACTTCGAAGGAACACTGTCAAATACCTTGAACATTTTGTACAATGGCTAAGTTCATCACGCAAACAGTTGTTATTTGATTCGGCTGGGCTATCGCAATAGCAACAACGACAGTGGCCTGACTGGGACTTCGGCATAGTAACATTAATGCTGTTTATTATATAAACACGATAAATCCTTTATTTAGACAGAGGAGCATGTTGCTGGCACTGTGAGGATGACCCATGCAGGAATTCCAGCCCAGCTGAATCCTAATGCCGCGGAGGCTGCCCAGCTCTCCACCAAGACAGCCAGCCTGATGAATCTTACCCACACGAAATGTGGAGTTAGGTCACCCTACAGGAATTATGCAGATTCACTCACTCTAGACACACTAGGTTAGGTAGCGCTAGGTAAGAGTACAATATATTACAGTACCTATATCAAAGCGTATATTCTCTGTAATTAGCAAAATGGTAAAACATGTTATCTTTTTCACCATTCTCATAATGCTAATCACATTATTCTGTTTCCGTCTATTGAATATTGCAGTGCAAGTATTTTACTCAAGAATCACAATGCTTCAATAAATATTGAAATGCTTTACTGTGTATTTCTTGTGTATCTTTTTATGAGTATGCATAACTAACTTAGGGAAAGAGTTTTAGATCTGTTACCATAATTTCCTGGGGAGTCAGGGCTGTCATGTTCTGAGGTTGCATAATCCATTTGTTACCTAGTCAGGTTAGGGGTACAGATGGTACACTGTGAGCTAGCAGGACTTCAGCCAACATATCCGGATGGTGTGCACAGAGTTAATCTTACACAGCTCTGATGTATATGTTTTCCCACAAATGCACAGTTTTAATTGGGAAAGAATAAGCCATACAACAGGGTGTCTGTCTGGGCTTAGGTAAGAACCAATGCTGCAAGATATGTCAGCTAAGAGTACCACAACTCCCTCACAGCCTCCCTGACACATGCCAGCACTGCCTCAACTCACCTACAACTTCACTCTGCCATGTAGAAAAACTTGTTCATTAAATGACTGCGCTGGGGTGAAGTCACTATCCCTTCCACGCTCTATGAGCTGTGTTGTGTGCACCACATGGAATGGCACTGCCACACCAAAATCCAAAGAATTCCAGGCACTGCCTGCACTAACCAATGGCTGAACAGAGAAAAGCGGTACCGTTTAACCGAGGGGAACCCAGAAGGTGGGGACAAAGTTCACACTTAACAGGGAGGGAGTAATCTCAAGTGCTAACCCGCATCAGCTCAGCCTCCCTCAAACACCATATTTCTTTCCATTCTGCAAAGAAGGATCACTGAGACAATCATGAAAGGTTACACAAAGAGTGTCATAAGAGGTTGTTCCATGAGAACAGCCTAAGCTGCCTCCTTACTATTTGTAATACCCAATATAATTTGCTGCTTTAGGAGTTGCTATGTACGGTATTACATTATATTTGATTTGAGTAAAGACCAAGCACTTGCAAGGCACTGAGTAATTGACTTGCATTGATTGCTCTATTAAGCTTTGCTACCCTGAGAGTCAAGTGCTACAGGGGGTGGTTACTGGTCGCACAGGTGTGGGGTCAATAGTATTATTGATCTCCCACAGTTGTTTGAGAATCTTTTTTTTTTGGTTTTTTTTTTGAGTTTTTATATAGCACAAACTAGACCAGAAAATATCGGGTATCAGAGCGCCTTATATAGCACCAGTTTTGTTACATCAGGACACAATCATTTTTGTTAGGGACGGGGAGATTAAGTGATTTGCCCAGAATCACAGGATGACTCGAACCCGGTTCCCCAGCTTCGACGTGGACCAGTCTGGCCGTAAGGCTACATCCTCTCCCCTTTTAGTGACACTGATTGTATCAGGACACAGCAGAATGGACACACCTGGATTATGCAGACAACACTGTTTTGTAGCACTAGTATAGACATACATATGGTCTACTTCATTCATGAACCTAGTGGTATATTTACAGACACACACTCAAGATTTTTACACAAACACAATGAAATGCAAATAGATCATGGAAAAACATAATCTAGACGCCATTTTCTTTTGCGCGTTTCACATGCACGCTCAGGTAATCTGATATACTGGTGAAATATATTACCAAGAACTGACGATGCACTCATATATCCATTTACTCATGTTACCACCACAGTGGTATAATATTGCACATGATTTAATACTTTACATTTTAAATAAACAAATAAAAGTGTCTTTGCACAAACATCATTTCTACTTGATTGTTAATTACGTACAACGGCACATCCAGAAATACCTGAGGATAGTCACAAGTGCAATTCAGGAAAGTTTTCCAGGAGTACACGTGAAACCTTAGAAGCAGGGCTCGAGTCGGGGTACCACGCGGCTGGACGGCGTCCCCCACTTATTTTACTGGGGGTACGCCGCCCCCCTGCCAAACAGCTGGACTTCACTCTTTGGCCTCTCTGGGACGAGGAGCTCGCACCTGTCGTGACGTCACAAGAGTAAGCCGTACCTGCTTACACCACACACGTTGTGAATGGAGCCCCTGTGAATTCCAACAAGTTGGAAATCTACACTCAGGTGCAGATGTAAACCATGGGGCTTATATACAAACACCTTGCCACTTAGGCATCACTTTTCCCATGTTAAAAGCGACGCAAAAGTGGCGCAAGAGGCCTGTAAATCTGCTCCGTGTGTGCAGATGACTGACTTTTTGTAAAACAGACCAAAAATTATTGATAACCATT
The DNA here is from genome assembly GCF_964261635.1 of Lissotriton helveticus. NCBI lineage: Eukaryota > Metazoa > Chordata > Amphibia > Caudata > Salamandridae > Lissotriton > Lissotriton helveticus. Next base: position 400,028,375 of record NC_136065.1, read on the forward strand.
TCCAGGGCATGCATTTGAAGTCCCAAGCCCATTGGGACTTTATTTGCACAAGACACTACTAAATTAGAAATACAAGCTTTTTAATGCAGGTATCTTAAATGTCAGACACTGCTGCGAAAAATGTTTTCTAACAGACTGCTTCTTAATTTGCTTTTCCTCTTCTGGTTACACGTGCTCCAGTCCCAGAACCTGTAGTTTAAGATGTGCTTGAAGTAATTGCGAGGTAGTTTCTCAGAATTAAAGAACGCTAAGTAACCGAGGATAAACAGAGACCTAAAGCAATCTTCTCAAAATACACCCAGTATTGGAATCTGTAAACATGACAGTTAACGAGAGACTTGCTACCTTTTGCACTATCCCACACTTCTTGTCTAATGTAACAATCTATCTGTCCGATGTGTTTAACAATATAAAGAAAACATGATGTAATGCTTTGGCACCTGCTCACACGCCGGCTTGTGCCTGGGCTTGTTCGCAATTCTTTTGTTAACTACTCTAAAAAAAATCCTTTTGGTAGACTGCATTGTGCTTTTCAGTTCCTTTCAATAAATCGCTGCAAATCACTGTTAACTACAGCGGGGGAGGAGAGGCCGACAATAAAATGAAAGTGACATTTCTAAATCTGCGAAAGAAGCTCGGGGTGAAATGTCCCCTGAAGACATTGCTCAATCATGGGAAACAAGTTTTTAAATGTTTTTCAAACTTTGTTAAAAGTCATAAAACGGACACACCAGCACCCAGAAATTGCAAATGTGATGCTTTCAAACTCTAGAAGTATTAGGATTCGGCCTTTTGTATAAGTATTGTCAGAATATCTCAAGGAAAATATGGTGTGACAGAAAAACATGTTCTACATATCTTTTAGAAAAATATCCTATTGGTTATATTTTCTATATTACTGCAAATAAAGATATATTTTTGTGAACAATATTTAACCCGTTTGCTGCTGCTGTCGGCCAACGGCCGTTGCGAGCCCTACCGCGGTATTGCTGTGTACGTCCGTTGGCCGACGCGGCCCCGCCCGCTTAATAGAACGTTGCGCACTGGCGCGGAACATTCGAAGCACCCAACGGGTTAAGAGACAATATTTCTGTTAGACAATATTTTGGTTACAGTGTTTTGTTACCTCAAGCACACAAAACATGATGGGAGGAAAGCTCGAAATCTGTCTGTCATCGTTCTTTTGCTTACTTCACCACCTCTGTTTGGACCCAGCCATATGCAAATCAGCCTTGACCCTGCTCCTCATGTGAACAGTCCACACTAAATCAGAACACAAGCAACCTAGGACCAGTTGTGCACTGATAAGGGCTCATCAGCCAGGTATAGCTTGGTTCAAGTGGCACAGTGAGCGTGGCACCCATATCTGGGCATATCCTTCCCACTTAGGGCAGTACATTAAATACACAAAAAGGTGATAGGAGGATTGCTTGCAATTTGTCTAACTACTGTCAATTCCTCATGGAAGCATCCCCACCCATTTATCTTTTGCTCACCATGCCACCTCAGTTTAGTTCCAGCCATATGCAAATCAGGCTTCACCCAGCTCCTAATGGCAACAGTACAACTACTGCCATGCTGGGTCCTCACTAACCCAGAACACAAGCAACCAATGACCTGTTTTGCCCTGATACGGGCTCATCAGCCAGGTACAGCTTGGTATCAGTGCAACAGTGAGCTCGGGGCCCACTTCTGGGCATACCCTAGCATCTTAGGACGGTACATCAAACACACAAAAAGTGATGGGAGGAATGCGTGCAATTTGTCTAACCAAAGGCAATCACTCAGACTAGCATCCCAACACATTGTTCTTTTGCTCATTATGCCATCTCAGGTTGAACCAAGCTATATGCAAATCAGCCTTGACCCTGCTCTTTATGGGAACAGTCCAGCCGGAACTGCCAAGCCAGATCCTCACTAAACCGGAAAACAAACAACCAAGGGTCGGTTTCACCGTAATAAGGGCTCATCAGCCAGGTTTAGCTTGGTTGTACTGTACAGTGAGCACGGAACCCATGTCTGGGAATACTCTTGCTGCTCAGTGCAGAACATCAAACACACAAAAGGTGATGGTAGGAATGTTTGCAATTTGTCTAACCACTGGTAGTTACTCTGGGTACCATCCCACCCATTGTTCTTTTGCTCACCATACCACCTCAGTTTGTGCCCAGCCATATGTAAATCAGCCTTGACCTTGCTCCACATGGGACCAGTCCAGCCTGAACAGTCAGGTCAGGTCCTCGCTGAACCGGAGTACAAGCAATCTAGGATTGGTTTTACCCTGATAAGGGTTCATCAGTCAGGTATAGCTTGGTTCCCGTGCCACAGTGAGCAAGTCACCCACTTCTGGGCATGTCCTTAAAACTGTGGGCAGTACATCAACCATGCAATAGGTGTTGGGAGGAATGATAGTAGTTTGTTAAATCACTGGTAATCACTCAGAGCAGCATCCCAACCCATCGTTCTTTAGCTCATCATGCCAAAACCTGGCTGTTTTCTAAAATCTAAACATTCAGAGTCAGGTTCTACCAGTTATCCTTGTGTCACAGTCAGCGCCAAGACGCCTCGGCATTCATGCACTTAATAATGTAACAATTCAAATCAAATCAAATCTCAGTTTGAAACCAGCAATATGCAAATCAGTCTTGACAGCTCCTCATGGGAAGAGTTCAGCCCGAATTGCCAGACCAGGTCCTCACCAAACCAGAACACAAGCAACCAAGGGCCGATTTCGCCCTGATAAGGGCTCATCACCTAGGTATAACTTGGTTGCATTGGTACAGTGAGCATGAGACCCACGTCTGGGAATACCCTGCCAATCGGGGCAGTACATCAGACACACAGAAGGTGATGGGAGGAAAGCTTGCAGCGTGTCTAACCAAAGACAATCACTTGGGGGAGCATTCCAACCCATTGCTCTTTTGCTCACAAGGCCACCCCAATGTGGATCCAGCCATATGCAAATCAGCCTAGACCCTGCTCCTCATGGGCGTGGCAGTTTGGGCTGGACTGTTCCATGGGTTGGTTTGCTACCTCCAGCGATTGGCAGCGATTAGACAAATTGCAAGCATTCATCCCATCACCTTTTTGTGTTTTATCAGTGTTCTGGTATCATACAGCGGCGTAGCTACTAGTGGTGCAGCAGGTGCAGTGGCACCAGGCCAGGGGGCCCTAGGAGTCCACTCAACACTGTTTATTGTTGCAGTTTACTGGCTGTCTGGCAGTGAGAGGGCATATTTGCCTTGCTTGCACCAAGGCTCATGGCACCCTTGCTATGCCACTGGTCTACATTTCAGGAGTCATCGAACAGGGACATGCCACAGGTCCAGAAGGTCCAACCCATTGCAGATATCTTGTACAGCAACAGAAAATGCATTTACTTATTAATCTGAGTGGAAGCAATTTACCTAGATAGTAAGTATTGTCAATCTCTCACAAAGATACAGCCTTTCTGAATTTATCTTAGACACCTGTGATGTATAATAATGGAAAGATGCTTGCACATTTCCTTGCACTAAATGCCTGTCGGCCAACACATCTCATAGGTAAGCCTAAAGCTGTGAATCTTCATCCACCTTTAGTTCTCCAGCGCCATATCCTCTCTCACCAACTTTCCCACCCACTCTACTTTTGAGTTTCCTGCCCCTCCCATTTCTTTCCTCTCTGTGGCAGGCCTGTTACCCTTTGCCCCTGTATCTTTTCACTCTCCGCTTGCCCATCTCAAATCCTCTTCTCTAGTGCCCTACGCCAACAAGCCGCCCCCGTCTGGGTTCCCCATCCATCTATCATCTTTGTCTCCTTGATGGCCCTCATTACAAGTAAAGGGATAAATTCCAATGTATGTGAAAACAAGAGTTTTCACAGGGGTTGGAATTATATGTTTACTCTGATAGTTTCTGGTAGGACAAACCTGTTGAAATTTATTGGAGTAAAATGACTGTGAAAAAGGCAAAATGTGTGAAATTTGGTATGTTACCAGTTGCCTCATTTTGAGCCAGTAAGCTTTCTCCAGATGTGAGTATACATCCGCAGAGCAGCGGTACGCCTCTAGTCAACTGGAAAATGGAGAGGTCATGTGATAGAGGAACCTACAGAGCTTTGAGTTTGCAAGAAAATCTAGCATCTAGTGTTGCCCATTTGTCAATCAGTTTATCAAGATTTCATGGCTTCATATGGTGTCCAGGCAAATAAGTGGTGACATGCTGTAATGATGACCTCCCATAAAGTGTTAATACCCTATCAATATTGATGTTGAAACGCATCAGCAATTATTGAGGAATGTGGAGGAGCCATTTCTGCACTTATATATAAAAAGCTAAATAAAATACAATGGATAAATGAAACAAATAATGGAAAGTTGATCCCTACAGTGGAAATTTGACTGTAAATAATTATTTCCCTCTCCTCATCCTTGTATATGAGACTGTGTGTTAAAGCATACACATGAAAAGCTTTTTCTTTGGGATACTTTTGTGTTTTTCATGTTTCTGCATCACTTTTGTAGTTCCTGTTTGATATAAATTCACAATGTATATTTTATGTCAATTGTGTTGCAATGTATTTGTTCATGGTCTGTTCAAAACTGTGACATATTCATATTGCCTGATGGCATTAGAGTTACATTTTGTTTGTTTATGGTATGAGGTTTACTGTGAAAAGAAGTGATATAATAAAAAATAGGCATTAAATAATTTACGATTTATACCAACACACAGGATTCATGTTCGTGTTACATTTTGAATAAGAATTGATTCATGGCCAGTGGGGGTTGTGTTTTTTGAGGATGCGTCACACAGTGGCGGTGCTGATGGGGCTTCAAAGGCGATGCAGGTCTTTGAGACCGGCCAATTCCACGTAGCAGCAGTGATGCATCGGTTCTGCTCAGGTTTGCACCGCACAGGGGAGGAGATGCATCAGTTCCACTGGCTTCAATGAGGTTGACAGAGCACCTTAAGCCCACTTCCAAGGGTCCAGGACTGGGGAGGCACCATATGACACGATAGACTCACAGATGGCACAGTCCAGGTACAGGTGCAAGGTTGTTCGAAGCCTGTTGTGTCCCTAAGGCTTCAGATCAGGAAGCCAGCCAACTAGCTCTAGGAGTCACTCTGGGTTCTGAGTTCAAGAGATGAAGGTCCAGTCTTTCTCACCTAGGCAAGAGGGCTACAGGCAGCAGGTCAGCATAGCAGGGCAGCAGTCCTTCAGAACAGCACTCCAGCAGAGTGGCATTCCTTTATGCAGCACAGCAGTCCTTCGCCCTGGCAGAGTATCCATAGGTCCAGAGGTGTGCTGAAGAGATGATGTCTAAGGTCCAGTATTTATATCCAGTTGTGCCTTTTGAAGTGGGGAGAAGCTTCTAGAGGCATGCCTTTGAAGTGCACAGGTGCCCTGACTTATTTGCCCCTGGCTCCAGACTAAGTATAGGATGTATCCAGCCCTTGCTGTGGAGACAGGGCACATCCTATTCAAGATTAAGTGGGCTCAACTCCACCCTCCTATCACGGCAATAATGGCCCACCTGGTCACACTTAAGCTTCCTATTGTGTGTGGCTGTCTAGGAGGAATACACAAAGTCCAACTGTCAACTACACCCAGTCATGCAACCCAGAGACAGGCTGGAGGCACTGAACGGCTAAGGCAAGAAAATGCCAACTGTCTAAAAGTGCCATTTTCAAAACTATAATTTGAAATCCGACTTCACTAAAAATTAAGATTTTTCATTACAATTCCAAAAATGAATTTAAGAGTTTCTCACTACTAGGACATGTAAAACGTAAAAGTACATGCCCCACTTTTTAAATACATTGTACCCAGCCCTTTGGTCTATCCAGGGCCTACCCTAGGTGTGGCTTGTATGTATTAAAAAGGAAGGTTTGGCCTGACAAAAGGTTTAATTTGCCAAGTCGAAATGGCTGTTTTAAAACTGCACACACAGGCTGAAATGGCTGGCCTGAGACATATTTAAAGTGCTACTCAAGTGGGTAGCACAATCAGTGCTGCAGGCCTGCGATAGCAATTAATTTACAGCCTCTGGGCACAGGTAGTGCCACTTTACAAGGGACTTACAAGTAAGTTACTGTTGTATAGCGGGCTCAAAAGGGTTCACAACACAAGTTTCTTGAATATGTCAGTATTTTATTTGAATATAACTCCATCAATAATATTCAGGATGTGGACTAATTCTTGTCTCTGTTCCTCTTGATAGTCATTGGGAAAGCTGAGACCACCGGATCTTCACATGCCCCTTGGGAGGAAGACAGAGGCCACAGGTAAGTGAACAGAGATCTACTAATGAACTGTCTTTTGGGAAGGGGTTGTGAGGGGAATGTATTTGCAATACCTTCACCATCACCCAGTGGTATATTGCTTTAAGAGGGCTAAGAAAATATTCTAGACTAAGCTTTCCAACAAATGAACATAAAAACCAAATAGGCAGAGAGCCTTTTCTTGAGGGTTTTCCTTTTTTGAAATATCACTCTTCTCTCATTTTCTAATTATTTTGTAGTGTGTGGTAATTGTTTATGTAATTATCTTCCTCCAAGGCTTTTATGTAGAAGAGCTTTAGGATGTTCCCCTAAAGGATTTCACCCTCTTACCGCATCCCGAACCTTCCCAGGAATCGCAATCGCAACTGACTAAGCCACCCTGGCTCCTCCTGGAGCTTGGCGGGGCAGCGTCTCTCCGGTAGCCTCAGAGCTTCTTATTGTTGCCTTTGTCTCGCTTATTCCATTTTTAGCCGTCCTTCTCCTGGAAGCAAGTAATGAAATGCTTCTCCTTGTCTGTCTCGTCCTGCTGCCTTTCCCCACAGCCGGTATCGTCCCCGTGTTCTACTTCTGTCTACCTTCTGTACTCCAGGTCTCATTCTCCACCTTCCACTTTCTTGTTGGTGTCTGATTCTCCCAGGCCTTCCTTCCATCAGCCCGCACGCCCTCGCCTCCTCTGACTACATCCTCCTAGGGGACCTCAACTTCCACCTGGAGAACAACAATGACAGCAACACCACCACCCTGCTGGATAACCTCGCAAACCTCGGACTCAAGCAACTGGTGAACACCCCTACCCACTACGCCGGACACACGCTTAACCCAGTCTTCTCCTCCAGCAAGTACATCTCCTTCAGCCACGCCACCGGACTCCACTGGACAGACCACAGCTGCGTCCACTTCAGCTTCAGAAGAACCATGACTCACCACCTCCCGCAACAGGCCCCCGCAGAAGCTGGAACAAGATCACCACCGACCAGCTCACCACGTCACTGAGCCAGAACCTTCCCGCCAGCTCAAAGGACCCCAACCAAGCAGCCAACTACCTCGCACAGTGGATCACCAACTGCGCTGACGCCCTCGCACCTCTGAAAAATCATCCCAGCAGGCCCGGCAGCAAGAAATCCTCCTGGTTCAACGACGACCTCAAGAACTCCAAGAAAAACTGCCGTACCCTCGAGAAAGCCTGGCGCAAAGACCCGACAGACAACATGGCCGCCCTCAAGCACGCCTCTCGCAAACACCACCAGCTGATCCACACCACCAAGAAGACAGCATTCAAGGAACGACTAGACAACAACGCACACAACAGCAAGGAACTCTTCAGCATCGTCAAAGAGCTCTCCAACCCCAGCGCCGGAAACAACGACATCACTCCCTCACAAGACCTCTGCGACTCTCTCGCCTTGTTCGTCCACAGCAAGATCGCCGACATACACAACAGCTTCGGCACACATACCACGCACCCAACCACCGAACCGACGCCCCCCACCACCACCCTCCGCGCCTGGACCCCGGTCAGAACCCAGGACCCCATCCACACGATGAACACCATCCACTCCGGATCACCAACCGACCCATGCCCCCACCACGTCTTCAACAAGGCTGACTCCGCCATCGCACCCCAACTCCGGGATATCATCAACTGCTCCTTCAACACCGCCACCTTCCCGAAGAGCTGGAAACATGCCGAACTCAGCGCCCTCCTGAAGAAACCATCAGCGGACCCCACCGACCTCAAGAACTACCGCCCCATCTCGCTCCTCCCTTTCCCTGCCAAAGTCATCGAGAAGACCATCAACAGACAGCTTGCCGCCTTCCTCGAGACGAACGGATCCCTCGACCACTCGCAGTCCGGCTTCCGAGCCAACCACAGCACCGAGACCGCCCTCATCGCAGCCACTGACGACATCCGAGCCCTGCTCGACAACGGGGAAACAGCGGCCCTCATCCTCCTGGACCTCTCCACAGCGTTCGATACTGTCTGCCACCGCACCCTAGTGCAGCGCCTCAGCAACATCGGAATCCAAGAGAAGGCACTAGAGTGGATCATCTCGTTCCTCGCCGGAAGAACCCAGAGAGTCCGCCTCCCCCTGTTCAGATCCAAGGCCACCGAAGTCATCTGCGGCGTACCACAAGGCTCATCACTCAGCCCCACCCTCTTCAACGTCTACATGAGTCCCCTCGCAGCCATCGCACGCCAACACAACCTCAACATCATCTCCTACGCCGACGACACCCAGCTGATCCTCTCCCTCACCAATGACCCAGCCACCGCCAGAACCAACCTACACGAAGGAATGAAAGACGTAGCCGAGTGGATGATGAACAGCCGCCTGAAGCTGAACTCAGACAAGACGGAAGTCCTCATCCTTGGATCATCACCCTCTGCCTGGGACGACTCCTGGTGGCCCCCTGCCCTGGGCAACGCACCCAAACCAACGGACCACGCACGCAACCTGGGCTTCATCCTGGACTCCTCCCTCTCGATGACCAGACAAGTCAACGCCGTCTCATCATCATGCTTCAACATCCTTCGCATGCTCCGAAAGATCTTCCGATGGATCCCCACCGAAACCAGGAAGACGGTCACCCAGGCACTCGTCACCAGCCGACTGGACTACGGAAACACCCTCTACACCGGAACCACAGCCAAACTACAGAAAAGACTCCAACGCATCCAGAACGCCTCCGCACGACTCACGACTCATCCTGGACATCCCCCGACACAGCCACATCTCCGGACACCTGAGAGACCTACACTGGCTCCCCGTCAGAAAGAGAATCACGTTCCGACTCCTCACCCACGCACACAAGGCCCTCCACGACCTGGGCCCAGGTACCTCAACAGCCGCCTGACCTTCTACACTCCCACCCGCCAGCTACGATCAACCAGCCACGCCCTCGCCGCCGTTCCACGCATCCGAAGAGCCACCATGGGAGGAAGATCCTTCTCCTACCTGGCAGCCAAGACTTGGAACTCCCTCCCAATCCACCTCCGTCTGACCCAGGACCACCTCTCCTTCAGGAAGCAACTCAAGACCTGGCTGTTCGAGCAGTAGAGGAACCCCCCCCCCCCAAGCGCCTTGAGACCCTCCGGGTGAGTAGCGCGCTATACAAATACCCTGATTGATTGATTGATTGATTGATTGATTGATTGATTGATTGGGCTGTATTACCTCGTCTCTGTTTCGGCCACCTCCCACTTCCTAACAGGCTCATTCATGGCGGTGTTTCCAGATGTCCCTTCTCCTAGTGTCTGACCTTGGAAACCAGATTGTAAAAATAAAACAGTCATGTGACAGTCCTGGAGGGTCCTACCTGTACAATGCCACAGTAAGTTGTCTGTTAGATCTTCTGGGGAGTCCGTGCTACTCCTGTCCCCTTGACAATAAACTATGCCAATTGGGTATAAGCCAATTGTACCATGTTTTAAATAGAGAGCACAAGCACTAAACTGTGTAGAGTCCTAAGACCAGAAAAAATAATGTCAGCAAAACAGAAGGTCTGAAGGCAAAAAGCTAGGAGGAAAACCATTCCAAAGATGCCAGGTCTAACAAAACCTGAAATCAGGGCAAAGTTATTCAAATAATCTCCATCTTCTATCTGCTGTTATGTATAGTGATGCAACTGATCACCTTGTATCATCTAATACATGGTAAAGTAATACAAATATACATTGGTCCTGGAACTAGGGGGGGAGGGGCTGGAGGAAGAGCATCACCTCTACTAACCTTGAAAGTTGAGATGTCAAATCAGTGTACACTGCTTTGACACCAGGAGAACCAAAAAAGCCACCTATCTTGGGGTTTCTATATCATCTGATGTTCAAAATATTACAAAAATCAATTATGAACCCCTAATCAATACAATCAAACAGGATTTAACTAGAGTAAACAGTCTTCATCTCTCTATCAAAGGGAGGGGGAATTATGTTAAAATGAATGTTCTTCCCAAGGTACTTTATTTATTCCGTGCCATCCCTATGTTAGTGGAAGATAGCCTTATTAAATCCTTTGACTCTCAGATCTCCAAATATATTTGGCAGTATGGCACGATAAGAAGATCCCTTAAATTGTTATCCCTACCACAGAACAGGGGTGGGCTGGCAGTTCCACACACACTGCTGTACTATTGGGCAGCCTTTATGCAACAACTCGCACCAATGATCAACTCCGCACAGAATGTGTAGGAGCCGGATATACCTTCAATATATGGATTAGCCCTTGGTAAGAAAGCCAAAGGACTCCTCCTGAGACAACTAGAACCCAGCTATTTTAAAAAAGCTAAAAGTAAAATTATTATTAGTGCATGGAAAGTCTGGTCCTAAACTGTTACGTTTATGCAATTTCCTAAATTCTGCCGTTATACTCCACTTTGGCACTCATCACTGCTCCCTCAAGGTGTTAACGATATGATTTCTGTTAGATGGGAAAGACTGGGAATTATTACCCTATTTGACTTCTTAGGTAAAGATAAGAATGCAAGCTTCACGAGCCTCCAAAATCAGTTCAAAATACCCGTGTCGGATTATTTTAAATTCCTTCAAATAAGATCTATTGTTAACTCGAAAGCATCTAGCATTAGCTGGGATAGAATACCGTTTATTGAAAGTATTGTCAGGCCCTCCATCAGAATTGGTACAATCTATGCCTCCCTCCTCGAGAAAGTACCGGATAATACAGAACGCACCAAAACAGTACGGGCAGATAAACTTGGCAATCCAGACGTGACATCGATAGGACCCTAGCATTGACTTCACAACTGCTACTCTCTACTAACCTAAAAGCCCAACTCTACAAAACAATTTACAATCTTTACTATACACCAGCAAAACTATACGCATGGGGTAAAAGTCCAAATGATCAGTGTCCTAGGTGCAACATCGGTCCAGCTACGATACTGCATATGTTCTATGAGTGCGACAAGCTTACATTATTTAAGAAAATGGTATGGGCATTTTGGGTGGAGGTCTTGGGGCGGGAGTTACCTGAGTCTCCCACAATCTACATGCTGGGTCATGATAGCTCGCTTAAACTAAACTCAAATGAGGAAGCTATTCTCTTTATTGGAATGGCAGTATTCAGAATTATACTTGCCGCACGCTGGAAAGATCCCGACCCACCTAGTTTTCAAAGGTGGCTAGCCCGGTTCTTGGCTGTTTATAATCATGAGGTAGCAATTTACGCCACTAAGGATATGAAGGCCAAAAGACGAGGCGATAAGATTTGGTCCCCCATTTCAGCATGGAGCACAGTATTAAGGTCAAACTGAGTGTTTAAAAACTTTATGAATCATATCGCTTATGGCAGATATTCTATGATCCCTTATGTCTCTTTTTCTTTCTATAATTTTCTTACTCTCTTTAATTTTTGCATCCCTAATGTATATATCTTACTGTCATAATCTGTGCTTTTTCTCTTCTCCTTCCTTCTTTTTGCCTGTGGAATAGCATTACTATATGTGTGTCTCTTGCTTTGATTTTTTGTTTACAATTCTGTATGTATTGGAGATGTTTAATAAAAAAAAAAATTTTAAAAAAGAAAGTTGAGATGGAAAATTGGAAATAAGAGGGGTTTTGTCTTTTTTCTTGGAGCATTTACTTTTCATTTCAAAGACAGGCTGTCAAATATGAGGAAACATATTTTGGAAAACTGTTGGGAAATCATTCAAACATGTAGATTAATTGGTATTTATGGTTTTGGATCATTACTGTAGTGCATGAAATATTAAAGCCACATTGCAGTAAAAGTTTCAGAACACACTTGTAAATAAAGAAATGTAATCGCTTTACAAACTGAAATCCAATTATTTACATACAAGTACATGTGAGCTGCAAGGAAAGTACACTTTGATTTTAATCCGGAAATGTAAATACAAATATTTTAGTAAGGTCATAGCAAACTAACAATCATAGTTTTTGTATGAAGCATAGCTTACAAGGTTAAACTGTTAGTTTTTATTTCTCAGGTTTAAATATACCCCTTTTGAATTTAAAATTGAAAAGTGTTTGCAAACAGAAACAACAAAATCACAGTATTTTGTGACATTCTTGTGAAATCGAATGCACTAAAGGCATTCAATGTCATTATCGGCCAACGTACCTAGTGATGCTTATGTAGAAGGGAGTGTAAATGGTAAATATGTAAGGATTTCTTCGCTGGTTAGCTTTTGCACGCATGATGGGTTTAACAGGTACATCGTATACGTGATGCAAAATTCCATAAACTTCCCTAAATGGCAAGCAACATCCATGCCTCTTAACACACAAGCAAAATGCTGAGGTAAAATTGTTCAAAATCCTGGGGTCGGGGTCTTATCATGTGGCATGCATTGATTTAAGCACTCGGAAAAAAATGCTAAATCAAGATGTACAATCCAGATTAAATTAAACTTATTCGTTTCCCTAAAAATGTAGGGCCTTATTTGCAAGAAATGATGCATCGTTGCGCCAAGGCATTGATGCGCCAAATTTTCTTGCACCTGCATTAAAAAAAAACGTATGATGCGCCATCTATACAATACGGGGCTTCATGGCACAAGGTCCCAAAAATGCATCAGAAATTCCAACTCATACATAGGTAGGATGCCGCAAGACATCAAGTCCAAAAGTGGCATATTGCTGTAGTTGGTCAAAAGACACAGCTACAGCAATATGTCAGAAATCAGAGGCGATGTGTCTTTTTTGACTGGCACAAGTAGCATCATGTATGGGGACTAATGTAATAGAGTGTGAAAAGGGGAAAACTCACCTTGCACTCTATTACATTGATCCTGGATGTCACACATACAAGTGGGCATATTGTACCTATGTGTACCACTATGCCTACGTATGTGTGACATATTATGTGAAAGTACAATGTGAGTGCATACAAGTTTGTGATGGGGAGTAATGTGATATTTACTGTGTTAACTAACTTATGTGTGAACTTACCTGTTGGGGGATGTGATTTGAGTGCAGATTACATCGTTTCAAGTCACTTCAGTTGGTCCGTTACCTATGCCACAGCCAATGTGCTATTCCTATGCCTGGGCTTTAGAGCATAGGAATTTTGATGCATTTCCAGCTCAGCGGCCCGCTTCCCGAAGATGCAGCGCTTCTGCAAAATGTCATAAATACCACTGCGTCAGTTTTACAGGGGATTTTAGGTGGAAACACCTACCTTGCTTACATTAAAACTAAGGCGATGTAGGCTAGCCCATTAAGACTAAGGGAAAAAATGACAAAAAGTGGTGCTTCACCTTGCAAATATGGAGCAAAGAACGGGCCACGGCTGTGTAAAACAAACCTGATGCAGCGAGGATGAGCACCATCATTGTCTCTTTTAACATTTTGATTTAAAACTTTGCATCTAGACCTTTCTGCCGTTGTTATCGTGGATGTTCTACATTGTATCAGTATATGGTATTTCATGCTGATTTTTAACCCATTTTATTTTAATTTTCCTAATTTTGAGATATTTTGTAGACTGCGCACGAGCTGCATTACTTGGTACTCGACTGCTGATAAAGAGTTGGTACCTGCTCCTTCAGTCTTAATGGTTAGGTGACCTAAGCTGTAATTTATATAGTCTTTACCAAAGCCCAAAGACCATTAGGTGCTGCAAAAATAAAACAAATGCTACAATTCGAATGTTTTGTCATTGTTGTTAAAAATGCTCTTCAATGAGCAGCACAATCATACAACACATATTGGGGAGTCACAAGTTCCCAATTGTATTAATAATAAACATGATAGCTTGCACAACTTAAATTATACATGACACCACACAAAAAGTGGAACTAACTAATGTATATTTTTCACCACTGACTTACTCCCATTTCCACTGCAGAGACTGCTCCAGCCAGGTATCAATCCTGTTTAAGAAGGCTAGTATGGGCATGTATACAAGAGTTTGGCTGATAATGGGATTTACTCTCTAAGGGCTCCATTACGATGGCGAGTGGTGCGGCAGTCCCGCACTTCGAATTAGGATGTCACCAACACCTTGGCAGTGGCAAACCCTATTTCCAGCATTGTGGCAGGCGGTATTCACAGCACCGCCCGATTTCTGCCTCAAAGGGCAATGTTTCTGTTCCGGATCACGCAGAGTCATCGCTGCGTAGATTTTGATGGCTCTGGACAGCAGAAATCACCTTTCAAGGGCCCATGATTAGATTGGCACCACTTGGTTGGGCAGGACTCTCAGATGGAGGAGTCCAGGTGCTGCTGTGGAGTTGAAGGAAGTCTTTGATGGCCCTAAGACTTCAGAACAAGGCAAGCCAGCAATTCCTTGGAGTCACACTGGGTTCAAATGAGATGAGTCCAGCCCTTGCCCTCAGCAGGGCAGAGATCAGTAGGGCAGCTCAGTAAACTAGAAAGCAGCTCCTTCAGAGCAGCAGTCAGTGTGGCAAATCTTGCAGCATAGCAGTCCTTACTTCTGGCAGAGTTATTCACAGGTACAGTAGTGTATTGTCTTGGTAGGGTCAGAGCCCCAGTATTTATATACAGTTGTGCCTTTGAAGTGGGTGGGGGGCTTCAAAGCAGGCTCCTGAAGTGCACAGGTCTCCTTTAATCCCAGTCCTGTCTACCAGGCGATATGTGGAGATAATCAGCCTTCGGTTTGAGAAACAGGACACTGCCTAATCAGGTGTTAGTATGACCTTCCCTCCCCTTTCTGCCCAGGCAGAGCTATCAGAATGTAGATGAATGCAGATGCCTTCTCTGTCATACCCACCATGCCTGTGTTTGTGGCTCTCTAGAGGGAATGCACAAAGTGTAACTGTCACCCACCCCAGACGTGTGTCGGAGACAAGCTACAAGCTACAAGGTACACAGAGCAGTAAGAACAGAGAAATGTACATGTTGTAAAGTCATCCTGTACCCTGGGCACCCCCCAACTGTTTGTTGACTGATACTGATGGTAACTGATTTTGACTGACTCTGGGCTCTGCCTAACCAGGCCCAGGGCCAGTGCTATGTTGAAAGAGACACATTAGAATACAGTTAAGACACCTACATATACTAGGGTACACAATGGTATGGTGGGGTACCCCTGTGATTTGCATGACCTCCCCTATAGGCCCCTAGTATATAATAGGGTAGGGGGATTGAAACTACCTAGAAGTGACCAGTACCCTGGGGCATGGCAGTTTAGAGGCAAGCAGCCTTTTTCTGCACTTGCATGTGTGCACTGCTAAAGCCTGAGGTCAGTTTAAAAACAGCCTTGGATGCCAGGACTGCTTTTAAAAAGTAAATTGTGCCCAAACTCGACTTCTGTGGTTAAGCAGAAAGGAATCCAGTCATCTTGGACAACACCAGGCGTGAGTCCTGGCATATCGGTTTTGAAACAGTATGCCATGACTCACGCCTGGCTTTGTCCAAGACAACTGGATTCCTTTCTGCTTAACCACACCGGCAGCTGGTAAATCCCTAGACAGGAGTTCCCGCGCTCGAGAGTGACCATCTGAATAGGTAAACGCCCCTCCTGACCGGTTGCAACAATAAGGCTGTGCCATTGCCTAGATGCTCCTTCTGCCCCACGGGGCAGTGTTAGGCTGTCATCACCCCCAGCCAATGTCCTGATGAAGACCTGCACTGACTCACTAGTAGTGCAGACCCTGGCTTGAAACGTCGATAGTATCCCTTGGACCAGCCCTAAGGCTCTGCGAAAAAGACTTATTCATTCAATTTGCAGAATCATTAATTTCCAATACCTGGTTCCTGGCCACCAATTTTCTTGTACATATTTTAATCACCCTGTACATATTGTGCACCATTACTGTATCACCGAGCACTAGATGTCACTTTTGTCACATATCACAACATATTTCACTTTGTGTGTTGACAGCCTTCAGAGAATGTTGTTATAAAAAGTGACGCAATACCCCATATGGTCTTCGTGTGTGTTCCTTTGATTGAAAGCAAACACTGAATAACTCATTTAATTTTTCGACTGCCTAAGGAATATGTGCTACCCAACAGAACCATTTTCTTTTCTATATACGACTGCCCAGGTTCTGAGGGATACTGGATTACTGTGATAGCAGCTATACCTAATTGGGTGTAGCTGGATTACCCCATTGCTACTAAATTTGAAACTTACTGAAGCAAGAATTGCCCTCTTGAGAAGTTTAGCTGTGCAAAGATTTCTAAGGCCTGTCCTCTAAGACTGCACCATCTGAAATTACAGCCCTGTGGATTATCTTGCTGGAAAAGAACGAAAGAGTGGACTCCCTGAAAGCTACAGGTTAAAAGAGCATCTGGAACATCACCAACTAAATCTACACTTGGGAGAACCATCAGTGGATTTGTAAGGGTTTTGTACCAGTGGATTGTGGGAACTGACGTCCTCAACTTTCAAGGACCATCTTGGAGCTTCCAGACCCTTGGAATGAGTTTTAGACACTTTGGGACCCCTTGAGGAACTTTAGGAAGAAGTTCAAGAAGTTTGGAGAACTTTGGACCAACTTTGAAAAAAAGCTCCATAGAGCGACCGACTCAACCTGGCCAGCCAGGCTGCCTGCCTTCAACCGCGAGCCGGCCAAGCCAACCAGGTTCGTCCCGCTAAAAGCTCCATAGCTCCAACTTCCAGAGATTGCCCGGGACTAGAGAAAATCTGAAGCCGGCGAACCCTCACCAGATCCGGCTACATGAGGAGCATCAAGAGACACCACGAGAAAAAGCTCCAGAAAAGTGTCTAAGTCCGCTCGTAGAAAAGGTGACCGGGAGCAACCGCGAGAGCCAAGCCACCTGCCTTCCATCTCGTGTCGGCCTGGATTCTTGAGTTGTCCCGCTGAAGCAATCTTGAAATATTTTCTAACTCCACTCCAGGGAAGTTGACCGAGACCTCGTCACAAGTCAAGCCGGCGAACCCTCACCGAATCAAGACTGGCTGGGAGCTTCGAGGGGCCTTGAGGAGAAAAGCTCCAGAAAAGTTTCTAAGAGTGAAGGTGAAACTGAGACCCGGACCTGCCGAGAGCAGTTGCTGCTCAGGGCTCCATTGCGCCGGGACTGTAACTTTGACTTTGGTTCAGTCTATCGCGAGCAGGTATCACAATATGGTGCTATATTCTTCTATGTGCTATATTTTATGAAAATGTGAAAATTCATATCTCAGGTTCCCTACATTGGATTTTTGTCGTTTTGGTGTCATTTTAAAGATAACATATTTCCTATTTTTATAAATTGGTGTTGGATTTTTATTATGTGTTGTATCTTAATTATTTACTGGTGTTTTTAAATGCTTTACATACCTGTCTTTGAATTTAAGCCTGTCTGCTCGCAGCCACGTTACCAAGGGTTGAGCATAGGAATAATTTTGAAGTCCTATGCTGAGTCCTATCATGTGTTAGTGGCCTTATTGCCAGTGGCAGACCTACATTTGCCCCTACCAATAACCCACTTTTCAACAGTCCACTTTCTAAAAGTGCCATTTCTAAAACAGTACTTGTTAAATCCAACTTTACCAGTAAAGAGGATTTATCATTACCATTCCAATGATATGAAAGATCATGTAGCTGCTCTTTTCTAATCAGGAATTACAGCTTAAAGGTGTTTTAAGGAATTCCCAATGCTAGCCCATGAGAGGAGTTGGCCTCACAGTAATGAAAAACGAATCTAGCTGTTTATCACTACCAAGACGTGTAAAATCAGTGGCAGTTTCTCGTCGGGGCAGAGGAGCATTACCTCACTAGGTGCCAGTGCCATAAATTCCAAGTCCTTTTTCACATTGCCCAAAGACTACTGGGCTTCCTGCAGCATGCGGGGACATTGTGTAAAGCAAGGGATGGCCAATGGGAGATTGGCAGGGAATGCCGTACGCCGACCACATTGACTTCCAGTCCGCATGTCGGGTTATTATTATTATTATTATTAGAAGTTTTCTATAAGGCTAACAAGACCCGAAGGTAGCAGAGCGCTTTACAGTAGAGGGAATGAAAAAGAGAACAACATGACACAAATCCAATAAAAGCAATCAGCGAATGAAAATTTGGAATGAGGAAAAGTTCGGACAGCAGGACTTCTTGGTACAGGATTCAACGTTACCGCATGGATTCTGGGACGTTTGCTGATCCAAGTTACCCACAACCAAGGGAGCGGATAAGGCACAAGGATTTGAGTTGGCTCTTGAATTCTGCATAGGACGGTATAGTTCTGATGTGCGGGGGGATGGCGTTCCATATTTTGGGGGCATTTCCTGAGAAAGAGCAGTCTGCAGTTCTCTTCTTTCTGGTTTTAGGTAGGATGAGCAGCAAGGAGTTAGAGCTTCTCAAATTTCTGGCTTGGCCTGCTTTTTTGAGCTTGTTTGCCAGGTATTCCGGTTTGCCGGTGTGGAGGGCCTTGTGGGTTAGGCAAGCCGTTCTGAAGGAACTCCGCATTTCCGCAGGGAGCCATTCGAGTTCTTTGAGTGCCGGGGAGATGTGGTCAGATTTTTTGCAGTCTGTGATCATTCTCGCTGCCGCGTGAAGTGTTGTTTTTAGTAGGGCCAGGTGCAATTTGGGGATGCCTGTTAGGATTGAGTTCCCATAATCCAGTCTTGATAGAACTAGAGATTGCGTGGCTAGTTTGAGGTCCTTGTTAGGAATGTAAGGTTTAATTTTGTTCAGAAGTCTGAGGTTGAAAAATGCGCTTTTCGCCGAATTCTTAATGTGGTTTGTCAGGGTTAGTTTGGGGTCTAGGGTGAAGCCCAGGGATTTAACGGAGTCGGCTAGCGTGAGGTTACCTTTGAGAGCATCGATCGACTTTAGCCACTCGGTGATTTGAGGGTTATCTTCTTTGTTTGAGATGAGGAGTGTTTCTGTCTTGTCGGGGTTGAGTTTCAGGTGATTCTTTGTCAGCCAGTCTTGAACTTCATTTAGGACATCGTTGAGTCTGTGAATGTCTTTAAGAGAGGAGGTTTCCAGGTAAATCTGCGTGTCGTCCGCGTAGAGGTGGAAGTGGATGTTGGCGTTCCTGAGTAACTTGGCGAGCGGTTCCATGTAGATGTTAAAGAGCTGAGGAGAGAGCACTGATCCTTGAGGGACACCCTTGTTGACTTGCTGGGTATCGGAGGTGCAGTTCTTAATTTTTATTAATTGCGAACGGGTTGGACAGGTCTCAGGCTCTGTCCGATCCGGCATGCTCACTTCAGGCTTCGGACACAGCGCTCTGTCTGGGAGCCGGAGGAACACTGAACAGCACCTCTGGGAGCGAAAAAACCTGAATTGGTTTGTTTGGGAATATTGGCCTACCCTGGTGTGCCCATGCTTTCAAGAAAGTGGACGGCAGTCAGTAGGCGGGTCGGAAGCCCTGCGCAATTTTACTGCATTGTGCAGTAGTAATGGCGATTTGTTTTAATAGAATTGCCCGATGTGCTCCTGCATTGTCAAATGCCAGGTGTCTGTCATCCTCTAATAGCTTGCACTATCCCAGCAGCACGTGCCTTCATGCTAGATCTTATGCTGGCAAAGGAAGAGTGTTGGAACTGAACCTGCCTTATTGTGGGTTGTGGAGGCCCTCGGCCTTCGTTCCGGTTCGAATTTCTGGTTTCCCTTATTTTTCGTCTATTGTGGGTTCAGAGATTTGTGGAAATAAACAAAATTCTCCCGGCCTTGGAAGAGCTGCTGTTCACCTACAATGGGGGGCTGTACCCCAGTATGCTGTGCAGCACAGAGATTTTCCATGCGCTGGACACTTTCCAGATCAAGGCAGACGTCCTGCTTATGGACTCTTACTATAAATGCGATGGGTGAATACACTATTTATTGTAATCGTGGCTTACACTTCGCAGGCTGGGATTTTTCAGGGGAGAGGTGTGGGGCCGCGGCCAGGGTGACTGATGCTGGAATCTGGGGATCACGGTTGGATCCCCGGCTCCGGCGGCAGTTTAGCCCAGCACCATGTGACTCTGGGCAATAGCTTGCTCAATCTTCCCGACGGCCCCCAGCGCCTAGAGACCCTTACGGGTGATTGTCGCACTTTACAAATGAGGATTATTTATACTGTCAAACTACAAGGCCCAGAATGCAACGTTGTTTGGCCTTGGGTAACACTAGTTGACGGGTTTCAGTCACAACTTTGGATTACCTGTCTAAAACCCATACATACTAAATTCAGTGGAACAGTCTGGTTGTGATCTCGGCTCCCCCTGTAGTTAGCTAATGACGTCACTACTGTACTAACTAGGAAATGTGTGTGTTGACTTCACAATGCCTGATGCCAGATATTAGCATGCAGTGTGCTCATCTTGATAGAACTAAGTGAATACAGCTATTTTTAGCTACTTTACTTCCTCTCTGTCATCCAGAAAGTGCAAAACGTTAACCGTGCAATGCTGCAAGGTCGAGACAGACTTTTCCAATATTATGTACATTAAGGGGCATATTATCAAGGGGGTTTATCTCCGCTTTTTTGGCTTTAAAATCCAAGAAAGCGGAGATACAATTATCTCCCTATTACCTAGCTGTCGCTAACACCAGTTAGCGACAGCTAGTAGGAGATAGCGACCATCTTGGGCCCCACTTTGCATGTCAGTGATATTTATCACTAATGACATGCAAAGTGGGCGTGCCAAGATGTTAGCGACTGGAAACAGTCACTAACATCGCTATCTCCTATTACCAACTTATGGAGATATTCGCGCTAAGCGCGAATATCTCCAAAAGCTAACACCTGCACCTGAGCAGTTCTTAGCCATGTTATCCAATGGGAGGTGGATAATATGGCTAAGAGCATTAGCTCGGTAATGCATGAATATCGCTGACTTTTCAGCGATATTCATGCATTGCGGCCGATTTTTATCGCATTTGCGATAAACCTTGGTAATACCAAGGTTTATTTGCGATAAAAATCGCCGCAGCTCAGCGGTAAAATTTTGTCTCTAACCAAGGAATAGCGATAATTATCGCTATTGCTTGGTAATATGCCCCTAAGTACGGCATATGTTCCACATACTCTGGTAGACGTTTTAGAAAAAGATGATCCTCCGTTCTTGTTTTTTTATTCCACTTCTGCAGGAGCGTCAACTGTGGTGCTCCAGGTAAGTGCGCTACCAACTTAATTGTAGGACTCCAATTCCTTCATATTTGCTGAGCGTTTTAAATGTTTCAATTTTACATTTTTGTTTTAAATAGGTTAATAAGGAGTTGTAGACCGCTGGTTAAGAACACCTTCTCTGGAGAGTTCTTAACCTTTGTGGTGGTCCTAATCCTCTAGCGTTGAACAACTCAGTAGCACAGGAGTTCACACAGGTTGAAATACAAACATGTCAGGGGGTAGCTACCAATGGAGCAGCTGGTGCGGTGACACCGGGGCCCAGATGTGAGAGGGGGGCTTAGTTTGCACTACACCAGCTGGGGTTCTTTTAGAGGCTCCCTGTTGAGTATATTTAAGCATCCATACCAGAGCTACACCTTTTGCTTTGTTAGTGATATTAAATGGCCCTAAACAAACAATTTTCTGTGACAAACTCAAGCAGTACCTCTTCTTGGTTTACAGATAGAAGGTGTGTGTCAGAAATCCACGTTTACCTATTAAGCTTGCTTGCTTGCTACATAAAAGTCATACCCAACTTTTACGCCCTACAGCTTTCAAATAACACCAGGCACCACTTTGTAAAACTTAACAGTACATGTCCTATCTTTTACTTACACAGCCCCCTGCCCTTGGAGCTACCTACACCATACCTTAGGGGTGACTATTGTGTAATAAAATGGGAGTGTAAGGCTTGGCAAGAAGTTTTAAATGTCAAGTCGAAGTGGCAGTAAACTGCACACACAGGCCTTGCAGTGGCAGGCCTGAGACTGGTTTGAAAGGCTACTTGTGTGGGTAACACAACCAGTGCTGCAGGCCCACTAGTAGCATTTAGATTACAGGCCCTGGGTATTGGTATACCACTTTAGAAGGGACGTATAAGTACACTAAATATGCCAATCAGGAATACACACATGGTCACCATGTTTAGGGGAGAAGCACATGAACTTTAGCACTAGTCAGCAGTGGTAATGTGCTCAGAGTCCTAAAGCGAACCAAAAATATTCAGCAAAAAAAGGAGGAGGAAGGCAAAATGTTTGGAGTGACCCTTCAGAGAGGGCTATTTCCGACAGGGACAAACACCAATAGGTTAGGACTGATATCAAATCCAGCATCAGAGAAAGAGCAGACTATCCAGGAGGAACATGTTTGGGCTTTGAGGGACGAAACAGATGCCAAGGCTCTTAACTGTGGTGACATCAATGGCAAAAAATCCCAAATAAAATTTGTTTCCGCACCACTGCAAATGTGGGTTGGTTTTCCAATACAGGGAGAAACAAACATTTTAAACCCTCCTGAATTCTGATGCAGATTGTACTTATGGTGCCCATACTGAACCCATTATTTGCCTAGCTTGCATTGCAGCTTCACATGCTCTACCTGTTCACTGTGTGTAAGGTTGGCCTGCACTTCTGCTGCAGCGCTGTTCCTGTTATGTGCGTGCCCACCCTGGGGTACCCATTCTTAGCATGAATGAAACTTACATGGCTGCTGCCCAGTATGCTGCGTCTGTTGTATCTGCACCAGAAGGTTTGCTCGGCTGATGCCTATTCTGTGTCTGTTCTATCTGCACCAAGAGCTTTAGATGGCTGCTGCCTAGGCTGTGATTGTTTTATCTCCATCAGGAGGTTTGCACAACTGCTGCCCACACTGTGCCTGTTCTGTCTGCACCAGGAAGTTTGCACAGCTGATGTCTATGATGTGGTTGTTCTGTCTGCACCAGGAGGTTTGCACAGCTAATGTCTAAGCTGTGTGTATTGTATCTGCACCTGGAAGTCTACACAGCTGATATCTACACTGCGCCTGTTCTATGTACACGAGGAGGTTTGCATACCTGCTGCCTATGCTGTGCCTGTTATAACCGCAACAGGAAGTTTGCACAGCCGATGTCTATGATGTGCCTGTTCTGTCTGGACCAGGACGTTTGCGTGGCTGAGGCCTATTATGTAGCTACACAAAAAGTTGATGGACAGAATGCTGAACATTGTCACACATTCCCTTCCAGTCAAAGGTCTGGGTCCCTCGCTCACTTTGCCACTGGATTCAAGCTAGCCTAGCTGATGAGGGGTGTTACCCCGATACCAGTCCTAGGATGCTTGTTTCCGGTCCAGGGAAGACATGGCTTGGCAGTTCGGGCTGGACTGTTCCCATGAGGCACAGGGTCAAGACTGATTTGCATATAGCTGTGTCTGAACTGGGGTGGCGAAGTGAGCTAAAAAGTGATGATGGATTCAACCCAGATCTGTGACTCCATCCATCATCTCCTTGTGTTTGCCTGTTCTATCTGCACCAGGAGCTTTGCACGGCTGCTGCCAAAGCTGCACATGTTCTATCTGCACCTGAAGGTTTGTACTGCTCTGTTTCTGCTCTGCCTGTTCTATTTGCACCAGGAGCTTTGCACGGCTGCTGCCAACGCTGAACCTGTTCTATCTGTACCATGAGGTTTGCACTGCTCCTTCTGTGCTCTGCCTGTTCTATCTGCACCAGGAGCTTTGCACGGCTGCTGCCCAAGCTGAACCTGTTCTATCTGCACCTGGAGGTTTGTACTGCTCTGTTTGTGCTCTGCCTGTTCTATCTGCACCAGGAGCTTTGCACGGCTGCTGCCAAAGCTGCACCTGTTCTATCTGCACCTGGAGGTTTGTACTGCTCTGTTTGTGCTCTGCCTGTTCTATCTGCACTAGGAGCTTTGCACGGCTGCTGCCAAAGCTGCACCTGTTCTATCTGTACCATGAGGTTTGCACTGCTCCTTCTGTGCTCTGCCTGTTCTATCTGCACTAGGAGCTTTGCACGGCTGCTGCCAAAGCTGCACCTGTTCTATCTGTACCATGAGGTTTGCACTGCTCCTTCTGTGCTCTGCCTGTTCTATCTGCACTAGGAGCTTTGCACGGCTGCTGCCAAAGCTGCACCTGTTCTATCTGTACCATGAGGTTTGCACTGCTGATGATAATGATGTGCCTGTTCTGTCTGCACGAGGAGGTTTGCACTCCTCTGTCTGTGCTGAGCCTGTTCTATCTGCACCAGGAGGTTTACACGGCTCTGGCTGTGCTGAGCTTGTTCCATCTGCACAAGGAGGTTTGCACGGCTGATGTTTATGATGTGTCTGTTCTGTCTGCACGAGGAGGTTTGCACGTCTCTGCCTATACTGAGGCTGTTCTATCTGCACAGAGAGGTTTGCATGGCTGATGTTTATGATGTGCCTGTTCTGTCTGAATGAGGAGGTTTGTACAGCTGATGTCTATGATGTGCCTGTTCTGTCTGCACGAGGAGGTTTGCATGTCTCTGCCTGTGCTGAGCCTGTTCTAGCTGCACCAGGAGGTTTGCACGGCTCTGGCTGTGCTGAGCCTGTTCTATCTGCACAAGGAGCTTTGTAAGGCAGCTGTTAACGTTGTGGCCATTCTGTGCATTTTAGAAAACCTTGAGAAAAAGTTCCTAAAACTTGGTCTTTTCAATTCTTCCTCGGCATGAAGAACCCTATAAAAATGAAGGGCTGTCTACTTGCTATATTGCTTGTTTGGTAAGTGAGAACAATGACAATTTGGAGTGCTCCAGACCATTTGCCTGTGGGGAAGGCTGCTCTACGTGCATACACCCTGATGATGTCACTTCAGTGCGTACAGGAGTCAACGATAATCACGCACGAGTTGACAGGAGGCTCACGCAAGACAAAGAGCGGTTTTAACATGAGGCCGAAGTTAGCTTCTTATTCGGTCAGCATGGCTCACGCAAAGCAAACAGTGGTTTTATCTCGTGTCAGGTTAAAAGCAAGTGCACTGCCCGGGCTTGCAGCAGCAGCCCCAAAAGCCGAGGCCCGCTCCCTCTGAGTAAGCAGTTTCGCTTGGCGCTTCCCAGGCCAGCCGTGGGCGCTAGACGGCTTTGTAGTGACAGAGAGTAATTGCTTCAGAAGCGTGAGAAAGGAGCAGAGCTGAGGTGCCCGAGAGTGGCGCGTGCGTGGCGCCTGCAGGTGCAAGTAGCAAACAGGATCGGCTTCCAAGAACGACCTTATGATGAAACACTTACTGTAATCAAGGATGTACAGCAATAGGCACTCAGGGCAGCTTTCAAGTGATGTTCACCTTTTGATGTTTATTTTAGAAGCCGCTTCCTTTGCAGTTATTACATTTGTACATTAGCAAGGCCTTTGTTCCGAATAGCGCACCAGGCCGGAATTCGCCATGGACGGTGTAGCCTGCTATCCTAGGAGCTAAGCCCCTGATTGCCCCACTAAGAGGTAGCAAGCGTTTAACAAGTGCTACAAAACAACCTGGTGGGGTAATTACTGTGAACGGTAATACCGCACTCTTCCAAGTAGTGGGCAATTACTGAAATTAATGTTTTTGGGCTAATTGCAATTCAAAGTTCCCACATTTTGGAATGGTTACCATAGATTTTTTCAGGTAGATAAGTCCACGGAAAACCTTAAGGATATTGTAATAGAGCAGATAAAATCACAGCACATCCAAGACTTCAGTTCGACCACTAACTCCTGTGGCTTGCCGAGTCCAGAAGTTAAAAAAAGCTTGGAGGGCTTAAGTATAAAAAAAAAATACCACGTTGGGGTGTCTAGGCCTACCGCAGAGGGAAATGGCCACTTGTTAAAGCCAGAGGCGTAACAACACTTGAGCGGGCCCCCTCAAAGTACACAGAGCTCTCAGACCAGGGGCCTGCCGTCTGTGCACAGTGCCGGAGGGATGTATGACATCACAACGCATACTTTCACAACGCATGCCATTACGACGCAACTTTTACAACGCATACCATTACAACGCATAGTGCTTTGGGGCGCTGGATAGTGAATAGTTTAATTTACTATTCCAACTCCAGTCCCCATGGATAGTAGGGAAGGTGTTGGATAGTAAATTAAACCTATTCCCTATCCTAGAGCGCCCCCCAGCGCAATGCGTTGTAATGGTTTGCGTTGTAAAAGTTGCATCGTAATGGCACTGCGTAGTAAAAGTTGCGTTGTAAAGGTTGTCTCCCGTGCCGGAGGGGGCCCGCTGGAACTCAGGGGCACCCCGGCACAGCAGGGGCTGTGGGGGCTAATGATACGCCACGGGTTGAAGTGGCCCAGACACTAAGCCGCCGGCCAGCGACCATCGAAACCACGGCCGGGAACTGATGATGGACTGCGGTCTGGATCCCCAAGCTCCACTACGGGAGCCTCAACCGAGAGGGGGAAAGAGTGGCACCATCCGTGCAGCCCTTCCACTACCTGAGGAGATAGAGCACCATAACGTCACAGGCGATCTGGGGTTAATCCAGGGGTCATGTTCCTGAGGAGGCAAACAGAGCGAGCGCAATGCCCCGCCTCCCGGAATCAATTGTTGAGGCCAATAAGGAGAAACAGTGGAGCTTGCTGTGCGGGTCTCCCTGCTTCCGAGTAATGTGGGCACCGAAGGAGCTGGGTTCCATGTTCTAGATTTACTCTGGAACCCCTGGCCAATGTCACTTTTTGTCTCCTTGTAAGTGTGAAGGTGAGAAAATAATTAGCCAATTATGCACTACCATCTTTGTGAACCATGACTCCAAAGTGTCACAGACTCCAGATTCAAAGTTTAGTAAGTTTATTACAAAGCCAAGAACAGTTGGATATACAAACAACTCAAGACGAGGGTGTAAAAATACATTAGAACTAATACAAAGCCAAACCACGGGTGAAATTAAGATGGTGCTGCATGCACAGAATAACTAATTCCAGAATCAGGACACAAAAGATGACTGCTACGGTATCAAGAGTCCCCTTCATCGGAGGTTCGTAGGTGAAAAGCATTAAACTGTCCCTACACTACAGCTAACGTGACATCCCTACTTAGAATTCCCCAGACAAGTTCTGTAAAGGTGTCAGCTCGCGAAGGCTTCCTAGGAAGAACATTCACGTTGAATGGGTCAAGTAGCATAAAGCTACAGAGCTCGTTCTAAGATGCTCTCTTTCTGATTGCAAGGCAGAAGGACTCTGTCCCTAACTCCAATAAGTGAACCTGTAAAAGATGTCCCACAATGCTACTCCACATCGCCCCATCCACGCAAGGCTCCTTGTAGGTAACTTTCCATTCAGCAACGATGCTCCCAGGTCTTGGCTCCATGACCCTGATTCCCAGGCTCTCTCTGGTGAGAAAGATCACAGTCCCACATAACCAGCATTGCCGCTCAAATGTATCTTCTTCTCCCTAAGCCTAACTCCTGAAACAAAGACATTATTCTAACTAACAAGGATGAATTTCTCCACCTGCAACAGAAACGTGAATAAGACAAATTCTACATGCACATGAATTTTACAAGCAAATCTTAACATGAGAGTGACCAGGGAGAAATACATGTTAGGCTTACAGAATTAGGCCAACTTAAGACCGAGCACATTTACTTCATAAGGCACATGCATAAGTGAACATCATTGCGGTGCACTTTTAAATCAATACATTACATAAGCACACTAATCATGAACTTCTCGTTAGCCACATATACAGTTCTACAAATTAACGTTTTCCTCTAGTCACACATAATTTCAACATTAATTTTCTTCACATTTTTACACTGAAATACCTCTAACACTTCACTTTTTACTTATTACAGTACACAATCTAATGACACACATGTTAACGAAATAAAGGATTATATGCGGGCGCAAACTTCTCATGATTAAAATGCACCCATACAAACGACAGAGCAAATTGCACTCTATCAGCACCATAGTGTAACCGGGGCCCCAGGGGACACCAGGGAGCCCAAACTTGAGGAGGTAGCAGGAACGGACACCACGCCTAGAAAGAGCAGCAATATACCCGGACGCCAGCGAGGCTTGCTGTGCCAGGGCAATCTTGGCCTAGAAACAGTGTAGGAGGCCTTTGGGAAAACTGGGAGGCCGCAGAGCTTCAGAGAGCAAGTGGCAAAAACCACCGGCAGCTGGCAGTGCATACCTTCACCACGGGGGCAGTGTTTTATGAGTCAACAAACTGCCAACATGATGTGATGCATGGGGGTAAAGGTGCACAGCAAACACAGTTAGACAAATATGCAATGCCCAAGGCATCAAATGAGGTATCAACCTCAATGGGGATCCAAGGAGTGAGCTTACCCTTAAGGACATAATGAAGGCAATTCAAGTTGTCCAAGGGTCACTGGAATCTAAAAGTGACTCTGTAACAACAGAAGTCATACTCCGTTCTTGCTGGTGGATGTGCGCAAAATGGGCAACAGGGTCATAGAGAATAAAACCTTACTAGCCACACTGCACACAGAGACACAGGCTCTCAGAGATCAAATCAGTTGTCTCCAGGTGGATGCTGAGACAGTGGAAGCCAAACTGGATGACATAGAAGGGTGATCCAGAAGAAATAACATCAGGGTTGTTGGGGTCCTGGAATGAGCAGAAGGGCCTAGTACTGATCTATTTCTGGAGGACATGATTATAAACACATTGAAACGGTGAGGGCTCCCTAAGTTCTTTTCTTTTTTGTGTTGTAATTCTTTTATTGAGTGAAACAAAATATGAGATCAGAGTGTATAAGTAGTAAACAATACAGTGCGATGCAGTCCACTAAGGAGTGGGGGAAGAGAAAAGAAAAAAGGGGTATGGGGGACTCAAAGTGTAAGTGAAACTACTATCCAAGAAAACCCACCACCCCAGTGCTGGCCAGTCCTCCAGGAGGCAGGTGTTGAGGGGCTGTTGGCCCAAGGGCCCACGAATGGGGGGAGATGAGGGAGGGGTATGGGAAGGCAATCCCTCAAAGGAGGAGTGGAGGGGAGGAGGGTTGCATCTCCAGTGGTTGGGTATTGCAGACTGCAGGGCTGGAGGGAGGCATTGACCACGACAAGGGAGAGGGGTGCCCTTCGCTATCAGTTCAGGTAGTTCCCATGTCCACTGCCTAGGGAAGGGGCACTCTTGTCAAAAGATAGAATGGGTGGAACGGGTTATAATGTCGGTTTTCACAAAAGAAACAAACTGGCCTCTATGTCATAAGCCCAACCTTTTTGCTTTTTTCACCTTCCATTGCAGGTGTTCCTTCACAGAGGAATGATTGTAGCTACTCTATTCATCCAATACTATGGACC
Organism: Lissotriton helveticus; assembly: GCF_964261635.1. Classification (NCBI taxonomy): domain Eukaryota; kingdom Metazoa; phylum Chordata; class Amphibia; order Caudata; family Salamandridae; genus Lissotriton; species Lissotriton helveticus. The sequence continues at coordinate 400,057,676 of NC_136065.1, forward strand.
AACGCAGTTGTGCGAAAAATGTATAGTGTTGGTTTTCCTTGAACAGGGGGGCCCACGGGCCTGTGAGCCTGCGTGTCCGGGGGAGTGAAGGGGGAGTGATGGGTGAGGGGGTGACGAGAGGGTCATTGAGAAGGGGCAGAGGAGGGAGGGGACGTGGTGGGGAAGGAAAGGGGGCAGAAGGAACGCAGAGGAGAGTTTGGAGAGAGTGGGGAAGGCAGAGGGAGAGAAAAAGCAGAATGGGGGAATGATGGAAAGGGAAGTCACGAGGGGAGGGTAGAGGGGTTGGGGGAACCGAGGGAGGGAGAAGAAGGGGAACGGGCAATGAGAGGAGGGAGAGAGGTGGCAGGCCACCAGGGGATACAGTGAGGGTGGGTTGCGCGATTCAAGGAGATGTTGCCCTTGGGGTAGGTGCCCATTGGAGGCCTCATCCCTGAGGAAAGGAGCCCATATTCGCGTAAATAACTCAGCCTGGTCCTGTAAGTTATAAATGACACGTTAGTGTGAAGCAGTTTGGATCATTACCACTGCCCAGTCTTCCCGGGATGAGGGCACATCTGACCTCCACTGGAGAAGGATACATATCTTAGCTGAAGCCAGGGCCGTGTGGAGGAGGTGGCACTGTGGGCGGGAGAGATCTAGAGAGTCCCCTGTGTCATGGAGGAGGATGACGGAGGGAGTGAAGGGGAGACGCAATTGCCTGGACGCACCCAGGATGGTTCCAATATGTGACCAGAAAGATTGGATCGAAGAACTCGCACAGAGGATGTAGGCTATGTCACCGTGGGTGTTTGCGCACCAAAAGCAGATCATGTGGGGAAGGAGTCCTGCCCTGTTCAGTTTTGTCAGTGTCCAGAGCTTTCGAGCATTTTGAAAAAACAGAACTTTAAGCAGGCCTCTCGTGTGCCCTTGTGTAGGACTTCCAGGATGTCCGCCCAATCTTCATCCTCGTATGAGGTCTGTAGGTGGGTGTAACATTTGGTGCGAAGGTTGCCTAAAAGAAGTTGTGAAAAAAGGTAGCTTGAGAGCGCACTGTTCAGTCCTGACATCACTCCTCTGTGACGTCACCACACGGTTAGATAGGCCACCAGTGGTGAGGACTGTAAGGACCAGGGGTGAGGGCCCAGGCAGAGCCTCAGGCAGTATTGCAATTGCATGTAATTCCAGACTTGCCAATTTGCAGTCTTGCTGCTTGATTCTGCACCAGCTGTAGACGTTTGGTTAAGAACAGTGGCATACCGAAAAAGACTGAGTTTGTGTAGTCTAAATGGGACATGATCATGGCTATCACCACCTGTATTAGTGCTTCCCGAGTGAGCAACCTGCTGATCTTTCTAATCTTCCGTAGTTGGAAGAAACAGGTAGAGATCACAGAGCTGACCTGGGATTTTATCGATAGGTCATTGTAATTGTAATGCCAAGGCTTTTAACACAGAGAGAAGGGGTGGGAGATGACCGAAGTTCCATTGGCCAAAGTGTGGGCCCCAGAGGTTATGGCTGCCACCCGCGAGAACCAGTTAAGCCGTACCAGGGTTAAGCTTTAAGCGATTGCAGTCCATCCAGTGACAGATGTGCAGCATTGTAGACTGAAATTTCAGCGCTGATTCGGAATAGTTGTCGATGGTAAACATTAGTTGAAGATCATCCGTGTAATTGAAAGTGGTAACATTCCTATCTTTGAGGGACCAGATCAAGGAGAGGAGGTAGAGATTGAACTGGAGAGGAGATAGCGAGGAACCCTGTGGGACCTCGCAGGTTGTTGCCAGCTTAGGTGCCGTGCATTGGGCAACGCAGCCTGACTAGGAGCGGTTCTCATGAAAGGAGCTAATCCAGCCGAGGGTTGAGCCCTGGATGCCTGCCTCCCTGATACGGCCGACCAAGATGCCATTGTTGACCATGTCAAAGGCAGCAGAGAGATCTAACAACATCAGGGCCTGAGGGGAGCCCTTGTCGGCTTTCCCTCATGGGGAGTCTTATACTGCCAATATTACTGACTCGGTTGAGAGGGCAGGGCAAAACCTGCTTGGTGTGAGTCGAGGTAGTTAGATTGTTCGATGAAGTTGGACAAGCACTTAGCCACGTGGGCCTTCAGAACCTTGGCCAGGTAGGAGAGTAGAGAGATTGGGCTGTAATTTGACAAGGTCAGAGGGTCCGCCCCAGCCTTCTTCAAAAGATGGATGAAAATTGCCTCTTTAAAAGCTTTAGGGACATGACCCTGGGATAAGGATTTGTTCAAGAGAGGAAGGACAGTCCCTGGAAGACTGGTGAAGGCGTCTTTTAGGACATGCAGTGGACAGCAGTCCAAGGGAGATCCGGATTTTACTTTCGGCATTAGGTGTAGGAGTGCCTGTGTGCTTATAGCTGGGAATTGAGCATGGGTTTGCAAGTATGGGAAGTAATAACTCGAGGGGGTGCGGGTAGGAATACTTGCTTTTATGGTGGAGATTTTATCAATAAAGAAATTGTTTAAGGAATGGCAGAGTGCTTGAGTGGGCATGCGTTTAGTGGAGATTCTATCAGAGTTGGACAGTTCATTTACAATAGAAAAGATCTCCTTGGATCTGTTGTTAGCAGTTAGAATTCTGGAGGAGAAATGAGCTGCTTTAGCAGTTAGTATGGCCTTTTTATTTTTTTTCATAGCTTCCCAGTAAATGTGTTTTCTTCTGGAGAGTAGTTCTGTCCCCACTTCCTTTCCAGTTGGCGCACGGCCAATTTTTGTGTTATCAATTCCGTGGAGAACCATCTTTGAGCATCATGAGCCAGTTTTATTTTTTTGAGTGGGGTGTGTTTGTTACTGGCTGCTAATAGCCAAGCTGAGACATTTGTCTTGCTTATATTGATACCAAGTTCAATGACTGGGGCTGTATTAGCCAGTGTGCAGTGGAATTGATTTTTATCAATATTGTTCCATTTTCTGACCATTCTACCTTCACTGGTAGGAACTTTGGCTGTGGTAAGGATCTTTATTGTGAACTTTATTTTATGGTGGTCCGACCATAGGCAAGGTAGTATCAAGGGTACGGATATGACCAAATTGGAAGTCCAAATTTTATCCAGAATGTGCCCTTTAGTATGTGTGACCGAGAATCCCTACTGAGTGAAGTTTAAGTCGCTGAGTAGATCGGTAAGCTCGGTGGAGCGGGGCCCACCTCGAGGATCATTTGACCAATTGTAAATATCTCCTATCAGCAGGATTTTGGTGTGGTTAGTCGCCATATTGGCTACTTGTTCACCCAGGGAGAGGGGGAACAGGGGCATGAGTTGAGGGGGCCTATACAGTAATACACAGATTAGGGGGGCAGAGACAGACTCCAGTTTAATTACAATATTGTCTACTGCAGGAAGGAAGAGGGGGGTAAGAGCAGGGAATTTAAAGTCTTGGCGAATGATAGCCGCCACTCCTCTGCCTATTTTACCGGGTGGTCAGTTCATTTGAAGGATATAATAGTCATTGCAGTGAAGATATCAGGGGTGGAATCTTGTGTACGCCAGGTTTCAGTGAATAGGAGAATGTCTGGTTTGTCAGACACCCGAAGGAGAAATATATCAAGCTTGTGTCTGACTAAGGAGCGGGTATTTAAATAAAAAATAGATAGTTCTGAGTCCTGTCTGTCCTGTCTTTGTGACTGTGAGGAGTGGTGAGCACGATGTGCAACTTCAGGAAAGGAGACCCGTTGAGTCTTAATCTTGTTTATGGTCAGACTAGTGCAGACAGCGGGGTTAAGCGGGTATTTGACTGAATTAAGCTGTCTTAATTCTTGCGAGTAATATTTATGAAATTGGGCATAGCTGTTGGCCCCTGGCCACAGACATCCACAGACTGGCGCAGACGGGCTTGCCTGTGGCGCACCCGCTGCGCCGGTCCGCAGCGCTCCCGCGCTATTACATGCAAATATGACTGAATAGCCGAAACAACTCCATGCTGAACGGCAAGATCATCCAGATCATTTATCTCTTCTACTATGACAGGCACGCAGCAAAGAATAGTGATCAGTAAATTGGAGGCAGGGTGTTTACTTGACATCGATGGCCATGTCACCTGTTTGGTATGGACAGGTTTTGGGGCAACAGGAGCTCTGCAGTGTTGGGCAGGTAGGCAGTTCTATGGGAGGGGAGAGTTATTTGATTGAGTTGCCTATTTCAGGTGTGTTCTTCCTGTTGTTGCATTTCACTGTTGAACTATGCAAATGGGGGGAACTTTTCAACCGCAAACAGGTTAACCAATGAGTCAAAGAATGTGAGAACAGGACAGGGTGGGCCTCCAGTAAAGGACAGTATTGCTATACCTTGATCAACATAAGATCAATGAAAATACTTTTGTGGAATGTTAATGACTTAAGGAACAAGATAATAAGAGGAGAAATCCTTTGATACTTTAAATGGCATACACCAGATATAATGATGGTTCAAGAGATGCATATGAGGGGCAATACCTACAAAGCCTTACATAGAAGTGGCTATAAAATGCTAGCCCGTGCAAGGTACACCTCAAGCACCAGAGGGGTGGGCATACGCATCAAGAAAATGGTCCCCATAGTCCCAAAGCAGATAGACCCACAGGGCAAGCAAGTGGCTCTCTAAGGAAGCTGGGAAAGCTTGACAATAAATATTTGCTCTGTCTACATCCCGCCAAGCTACATACACTATCACTACCAGAAGTGAGCTCTCTACTCCTGCGGCTACCAGAAGGCAAATTGCTGATGGGAGCTGATTTTAACATAATTTTAAGGGAGGACTGGGATAGATCACCAAGTAGGGCAACACAGGAAAATCAAGTTCACTCCAAGATGTTTTAGCCATGACAGGCTAGGCTGGTAGGTCGGAGAGTCCACAACCCTCATGCCAGACAGTATACAGACTACTCAAGTGCACATGTTAGCCTCTCTCATATTGACTAACTCCTTGCCCACCATGCACGAGTGCACCTGTATTCGAAAGTCCGACACCTTGTGTTAGACTTCGCATCTTTAGCATGGTTTTCCCTGACTTTTTTCTTTCTACCTCCTGTATTTTTGATGCCGTGCTGGATTTCGTTTTTGCTGGCTTAGATGCTTTGGGCACTTTGCCACTGCTGATCAGTGTCAAAGTGCAAGTGCTCCCTGTGTAAATTGTAACTGCAATTGGTTCTCCCTGATTGGCATATTTTATTTACTGGTAAGTCTCTAGTAAACTGCACTGAGTGTACAAGGGCCTGTAAATAAAATGCTACTAGTGGGCCTGCAGTACTGATTGTGGCACCCATATAAGTAGCCCTGAAAAGGTATCTCAGACCTGCCACTGGGGTGTCTGTGCACTGTTTTAAACTGCCATGTCAACCTGGCAAGTGCACCCACTTGCCTGACCCTAACCTTCCCGTTTCTTACATGTGAGTCACCCCTATGGTAGGCCCAAGGTACCCCCATGGGCAGGGTGCATTGTACGTGAAAGGTAGGACATGTACTGGTGTGTCTGACATGTTCTGTTAGTGAAATACTGCGAATTTAGTTTTTCACTATTGAAAGGCTATCTGCCCATAGGATAGAATGGGAGAGACTTTGTAACATCTTTCAGGTATATCTTACCATGGGGACAAGATAGAGAAATAAAGTTTAGGTTCTCCGAACTCAGAATTTAATAATATATTTTTTTAGTAAAGATGGTTTTAAATTGTGGGTTTGAAAATGCCACTTTTAGGAAGTAGTACAAAAGGGGGTGGTGATGGACGGAGCATCTGAATCAATCAAACACTCACACCCAGTCAAAAGATCTGGGTTTAATCCATCACCGTTCTTTAGCCCACTCTGCCACCCCAGTTCAGACATGGCTATATGCAAATCAGTCTGACCCTGTGCCTCATGGGAACAGTCCAGCCCGAACTGCCAAGCCATGTCTTCCCTGGACCGGAAACAAGCTTCTGAGGACCGGTTTCTGGCATTCGAGCCATCTTCAGCCCGGCTTGCTTGAATCCAGTGGCAAAGTGAGCAAGGGACTCACGTCTGAGCATACCCTGCCACACTTATGGAGGCCAAAAGCGGTACAAAAGGGGGTGGTGATGGACGGAGCATCTGAATCAATCAAACACTCACACCCAGTCAAAAGAAGTAGGCATTTTCTTGTTTAACCATTCTTTGTGCTTCTGCCTGTTTGTGGAGTGACTGTCTGGTTTTGGAGTGACATTCACTGTAGATAGCCGTGGGGTGGGGTTGAGGGGTGCCTGCCCCTTCCTGGATGACTCAACGCTGAGATGAAAAGACCTTGGCTGCATTTAGAGTAGTGGGAGGAGTTTTCCTTGCACCTGAATAAGGCCTGTCTCCCTTGGATAATGTTGCCTCCACCCACTGTGGTCATACTTCACCAGTAAGGACAGAACTGGTTTGGAATGGGCCCAGAGACCCTTGCACAAAGAAGAACAAAGCCAAAATGGGGTATAAGTAGTGGACCTTAAACCCCTGACCTTTGGATCACTTCTGGACTCAAGAGGAACCTTTGCCAAGGAAAAGACCTGAAGAGCTGTGAGGAAGAGTACTGCCCCTTTGCTGTGTGCTGTGTGGGGTTGGCCTGCAGCTGCTGTTTCTGCCAAGGAAAGGACAAAGACTGGAACTTTACTGTGAACCTGCTTGAAGAAGAATATCCAATGGTCTGAGTGTGCTGGCCTCCTGTTCTGAAGTCTCAGGGACATAAAGACTTCACCCCCAGCTCCCCTGAACTCCATTGCTGAAAGCTCTGACCTGCCATGGGGTGCCTATTCCATTTTTGGGCCTCTGGAGGTTGTTCCTGCTTTTGGGAGCTGGAAGAAACCTAAGAGAAGTAAGTCTCTGATGCCATCAGTGACACCGTTGTGACGCCACCACCTGCACCAAGACCCGGGACACAGCTCATGAAGTGAGCGAGGCACTGCTCGGCCTGCATCACAGCTCCAACGCCTGCAGACGCCTGCAGTTTTCAGCATTTCCCAACGCCAGCACTTGCACCAACTCTGTAATCACCAGCACCTGAATCCTGGTATCGCGGTGCCGATAACCGCCAAGGGTGACTCCATGAACTCGCCGACTTTGCATCGTCACCGGAATCGACGCCTCACTGCTGACGCAACCATATTCCCCTGTCCTGGACTCGACACGTCGCCTCCTCACAGACATGGCGCCTCGCCCCGCCTCCCCCCACTGCAGCCAGTGAGCCGGCCTCGACCTCGGCACCAATGCCTCACCGCCACGATGATGTGCATCTCCATAGACTTTGTTTCCAAGGTACTGTTTGTTTGGGGGTCCATGTGACTCCTTGTCCGTCGCCGTGCTTCTCGCGGTCAGCACTGTACTTTGAGGTTACTTTGGAGTTACTGCTGTCACGACGTCACTATAGCCCTAGGTGGAGCTATTTGTTTTCTACAACCTTTATTTTTGCAATAAGTATTCTGAAGTTATATCTTTTTACCGGTATGTTGGATTTCTGTCAACTTGTTGAGTTTAGATAAAAATACTTTATTTTTCTAAACTGGTGTGCTGTCTTTTTGTGGTGTTATCACTGTATTATTGTGTTTTGAGTACAAATAGTTTGCACATTACCTTTGGGATAAGACTGTCTGCTCGTGCCAAGCTACCCAGGGGATGAGCAGGTGTTGTCTAAAGTGTGTATCCCTCTTACCCTACTTGGACAAAGGTACCTACCTCTGCCAATTAGAGCTCCCCATTTCTAACACCTTGCCAGAAGAATCTCAGACCACTAACCAATATGAGTGTGGTACATAAAAAGCTGGACACTCGAGGGAGGGTATGGCCAATCAATCCATGGCACCTTAAACACCGGGAAATCATGAGGGGTCTTCCGATCTGCACAGTCCACTACTTTACTGAAAATGAAGTAGCACTTGTCTCACCCCTTACATTGTGGAAGGCATACAAAATGGTGGTCAAGGGACAAGCATTCTCCCTGATATCAGCAATTAAGTGGACAGGCAGGGAAAAATGGATGAATTGGAGTGGAAAATTGTGGAAATGGAGAACCACCTTTTGACGGGCCAAATGCCGCCATGCACCAGAGTTTGACCCTCAAGTAACAAGAATATAAAACCTCATCAACTGTGCTGCATGCACAGCACATGGATCAACTGCATACCGACTGTTTGATATATGGGTAACAAAGCAAGAAAGCTGTTGGCCTGGCTAGATAAATAGGACCAAATCCTGGAACTGGATGCTGGAGGTTAAGTATGAGGCGGGCAAGCTTGTCAGAGGGGAGACACATATTGCAGAAGTATTTGCTGCCTATTACACCCTTTTATATATGCTGGTTGTAACCAAGACTGCCATAGAGATTGCAGATTGTCTCAAGGCTATCTGCCTCCCATGATTGACCCGGGATGATAGAGACTGCCCAGAGACTGACATAGGGGTTGAAGAGATTGAGGCAGCAATATAACAGCTGCAGCTGGGGAAAACCATGGGCCCTAATAGGCTTCCAGTGGAGCTATAGAAGGCTATGGCCACAAAACATGGCCCACAATTGTTGAATACAGGCAAAAAGGGCAGGGAGTGAGACCAGCAGCTCACCACAATTGCAATTGTTCACAAGGATAGGAAGCCTCCAGAGGACCGTGCCTCATACAGGCCAATATTGTTATTGAACACAGAGGTAAATATATTGGGCAAGATATTGGTGACATGACTGAGAAAAGTGCTTCACTCTTTGATCCATTCGAATCAATCGGGCTTTACACCTAAACAAAGCACAAGGCTTAATCTTCGGTGGCTATATAGAGTGCTGGGACAACCCTGCAAGAAAGTAGACTGGTGTTGTCCTTGAACGCCAAGATGGAGTTTGATGCTGTGGAATGGGGCTATATCTTTAAGGTACTGGACAGATTAGAATTTTGCTCTCAATATATGTCAGAAAATTCTTTATTTTGGCGTGAGCTATAAAAGAAGCAGCAAGATTAAAACATTTACCAAATATTTAAAACTGTTAAAAACCAAAATATTCCATTATTTACAGAAATGACAATAATAAATAATTTAAAAATCATTCCAATGTAAAATATTTTGTCCTTGCCCACCACATACGACATAAAAACCTGGAAACTGCGAATACAATGTTCAAGTCTGTGTTCGTTTTTAAAAGTCTGTAAACTTCCTTACAGTGCCCAGAACCCAAGTTCCTGCACAAATTTATAAGCTCTTTCTGACGTATTTTGCCGTATCCTCGGCAGAAAAAGAGCATATGCAGGTCAGAATCCTCTTTGGTTGGCCAAGCAGGGCAACCCTGGTCCCGCCCGGGTACCCACTGATTAGTGTATGCATTGAGCGGGAGACAACCATATCGAAACTGCAAATAAAGTTTCCTTGCCAGGTTTGGATAAATAACGACAAGTACAGTCTCCAGCATATATGGACATCTCGCATCTAGGAATATAGACAGCCTGGAGCCAGCCCTAGGACTCAGATACAATTGGTCCATTTGAACATCCCAATATCTTCTTATGAAGTCCATCCTAGTAATGCTTGCACAGGCTAATCTGGGATTCTTCCACAAATCACAAAATCCTAGAGCAATCAAACAGTTTTTAACATACATAAGCCATGGAAACTTCCTGTTCCCCGGAATGCTAAGGATCTCCTCTAGCTCAGTTCTATATACAGCGAGTTCCTGGGTAGCCCATATCCCCCGCCAAAAAAGAAGTGGCCTACATCCTACAACCTGGGTGATTGGTCTTACTCCTAGGTCCATGCGGAGAGGGGATAAAGGGGTGCTTACCGGGAGACCAACGGTTTGTCTGAGAAATTTGTTTTCGGTGATCAGCATTGGATTTATGTTTGAGTGGCCCCATATCTCAGCACCATACAGTGTCGCACTTCTCACCTGTCTTTTATAAATCTGTAAGACGGGGCTCATAGGTTTGTGATGGGTATCCCTGAAGACTTTGGCCAAACCCCCCGAGGTTTGGGTTAATTTAAGGTTTGCCTTTGTGACCTGGGGTCCCCAGGTCATTTTTTCATTTAGGGTAACCCCCAGGTACTCAAATTCGCTAACCCTCTCAAGGGGCGAGCCATTCAGGTGGGGGCCGGGATAAAGCGTTTTCCTGGGGTTAAAAACGAAATATTTTGTTTTCTGTACGTTTATCTCCAACCCCCTATCCTTACAAAAAAGTGAGAACCCATCCATTAGTCTTTGTAGCCCCATAGGGGACTTAGACAGGAGTAGCGTGTCATCAGCAAACATCAACGCCGGCACACAGCCCCGAGCCAACTTCAGGGCATCGATGTTCTTGCATTGGCTCAGGGCGCGTACCAGACCGTCGATGGCTCTCAATATAAGCAATGGGTCTGCTTGCTCTACAGCAGCCCACTGCTAGGGTCATGTCCAATGGGGTATTTTCATCAATAATCAAACTTCAACAAAGCACTAGATATGGCTTCCAATGTCTCCAATGATCTTCACTCTACAACGGGAGCCACTGGCTGCCTAGGTGTGAAAGACCCGCTGGTCAGGGGACTGCTTGGGTTGGTGCCTGGGAGGACAAAATATCTCTATACGCAGATGATGTCCTAGTCTACATTTCTGACCGTAAGATGGCGGTGTCCAGACCAATGCAAATGCTAACAAATATTGGCAAATATTCAGGGTATGTCATTAAGTGGCAAAAGTATCTGCGAGCAGGATACTGCGACTACCCCCAGACTATGAATCTTCAACTGCACTGAGTGGATTTTGTTACTCAGGTATATATGTAACAAATGATGCAGAGCTCTTCTATGCACAGAATCTGTCCACACTAACGGAACAACTAAGGGGCGATTTGCGACACTGGCATGCCCTGCCGCTTTCCTTGTTGGCCAAATCCGCATTATTTAAAATTATGTCTCTGCCACGCCTTTTGTATGTGCTGTAAAACACCCCCTATGACATCCCAAAGGCATATTTCGGGGTGATTGCACTGGAAATTCGACTACTGCTTTGGGATGGCATAAATCGCCTGTCCAAACTGACAAAGGGATGGTATGATGGGGGAATTGCCCTTCTGGTTGGACATCCCAACTGATAGCAGTCCATGACTGGGCCTTCATGGCACAGATTGAGATTGCATTACAATTGGATAGGTATGAAATGGGCAACAGGGGACACCAGGAGATGCTGTATGTTTAAGCAGTAGATGAGTAAGCTACCACTCCCACTAAAAGTGGTGGTCAAAATCTGGATACAAGCAATGGTATTCTTAAGAAGGTGGAATAAACTTACACAAGCTACCCTACTTTGGGATGCAGCAACATGGGTGCTCTGAGGGGACTGAAGGGATTCGCCAGATGGGATCTAACTAGGGCTGGACCAGGGCCGACTGGCTACCAGGTGTTTTTTGCTAGGGTGGCAGGGTGGGGTCCAGGTTCACTGCTGAGGGGCTGATATTGTTGTGGGGGAGCTGCCGGTGCTTTTAAATGAACAATGCACAACAAAGAGCTTTAAAGCATACTTTTTAAAACATTTGATTTGCATTGTTTATTGTGGAAAGCCTGGTAGCCAGTCCGGCCCTGCCTGGACAGTAAACTTTGCAGAGTTTTTCCAACTCCGCCTGGAGCGCAGAGGTCCGAAAAACTCAGTGTAGTGGCACGGAGTGGAGTTTTTCCTCTCTCGTTGCCCACCAATGTTAAGTTGGTGAGTGCAAGTGAGGAAAATCCAATGCTAGACCACCTCCATGTGAGATTTTTCAACAAGGGCCGTTGCTGCGGTCGCTACCGCTCGCATTGGGGGACGTTCCTTACAGGTGGTAGTGGGAAGACTATGGAACACTTTTCCTCTTTCCCTCAGACAAGAACGAGAGCTTCTTAGTTTCAGGCACCAACTTAAGACTTGGCTGTTCCACCAGTAATGGGGCATGTAGGATTTTTAGTTCATGCTCTCTCTCTTTTCAAGGGGGACCTCTCCGCGCCGGGACACTCCTCGGAGTAGCCGTGCGCTTTACTAATTCCCCATAACATTAACATAACATTAACATTGAGAAACCTGCTGCTCGCAGTGAGGAAGCTGCTGCTCGAGTAGAACATCTACTTGAGTGGCAGAAAGAAGCTGCACCCTTTTACGCTGCGCGTGGTGCAGTTAGCGTTGATTTTATAGATCGTCACAAATGACCGGCGCTAATAATCAGCTCGAGTAGCGCAACTTACCTCACTCCACTGTTTGTGAAATTCCACGGAGCGCGGCAGAGGTTTTTTATCACTTTGCGGGTTCCGCATAGCGGAACTCTGTAAACTCTGCCCAGGCCTAGATCTAATTGGTATCGTCACAATAGGTGACCTATTGGTGAGAAGAGAAGTAATTCCCAGGCTGGACTTAATGAGAGATTACCAGTTAGCAGCCTCCGAGACCTATCAATAGCTGCAGGTTAGGCACGCCTTTTTTACTATTTAGCATTATAAACACTTCTAGAGCCTCAATTGCGGTACCAGGAGTAGTCCCAGTTTTACTGCATGCCTGCATTTCCCTATCTCCATTTTGGTAGTGGAAAATATATGTGATTTGTTCTCAAAATGTCCAGACAGGTGCTTAATTTGTCAAACAAAAAAAGTGCCAGGACTCTCGTTAGGAGGCCACTGCAGCTTGCACCACCCATTGCCCTTGCCAATGAAGGTACAAACACAGCTACTAACCATCACACTCTTATAGATGTGACAATTCAGATTATTTCAGGCCCCTAGAGCTATAAGAGTAGCTTGAGTGGGTTGTGTTAGTCATTTTTAATGTATATTAAATTAATAAACAACTGTTGTTGTGCTGATCTGTAATTTAGAAAAAAAATGCCACCATTAGACAGACTGTCATAAGTGCCACATGGCGCTGAACACCAGAAACCACTGGTTCAAATTAAGCACTGGTTTTGACATGGGTGGAAACAAAGGGCCACATTACGATGTCAGAGGTCCCGTAGTTTGCGGTCTGACAGCCCTTCGGTCCGACCACCGTTTTACGATACTGGTGGTAAAACCCACAGCTGTCGGACGCAACACAGCCACCTTCGCCAGGATCATAGATCCTGATGGTGTGGGCGATCGCAAAAGCATCCCAGAATGGTAGGACGTGCCGATGCAGGCACCACTGTTGCGATTACTATATCCCTTTCTGCCAACCCTTATATGGTGGGGATTCTGCTATGTAAAGTTTGTCGGAAATGGATCGATGGAGCCTCAAACAGGGCCCCTGGGCAGCGGAGCCCCGAATAAACTGTGCCAGGGGCATAATTATAATGCCCTCCTAAACATGCTGAAGGTACTGCACACTGGTGACCTCTGCTGTGGAACTTTCCTGTTTTTGTCGTATGCCACCACCTTGGTGCTGCCGGGTTTCGACCGCCAACCTGGCGGTCCTATAGAAATTCGGCAGTTGGACCACGGCATGCTCGTCAGGCGGTCTCCCGACCGGCACAATAGCTGTCGACAGTCCAACCGCCCGGTATTGTAATGATGCCCATAGTGTGGAAATGGTTGACACCAATTTTAATACCGAATCAGTGAGTGCCACAATATCTAATTGGAAGGTGCTAAATTGGGGTCTCATTCAAGCCAAATTAAGACCTTTGCTGAATATGTTAGAGTAGGTAGATGCACTTTATTACTATTGTCAGGATTTTCATCATACTTTGAAAATATCTGAAGAAAATGTGGAATAACAACAGTCAAGTGTGAATATTTATTTCCTTCCTCACCAAAAGGCTGCTGGAAACATTTGTCAAACTTTGTGCGCAATATTACCATCTCTCATCCCAGTAATTAATTGGATGTTTGTAGTGCTTCACAGTGAAGAAAAAGTGAACTAACCCAATTAACTGACTTTTTTTCCACTCCAACTCATCGCCAAGAAGTTTTCTATGAGGGACTTACAATCATTTTGGACAATTTGTGGTCATATGCATATGCTGTCAAACTTAGGACGAGTCAGGTCGTAAATATTAGGTTGCAAAAGTTGTATGACAGAACAACGCATGCGTTTACAATGCATACCTTTACTATGCATCCATTACCATGCAATGTCTTTATATCACATTGCCTTTATAATGCAAGACTTTGCCATGCATATGCCTTAACTATGCATGTCTTTACAATGCAAAGTAAGTATATATAACTTAAGTGAAATGCCTCTCTCTATATATCTGTCTCTCTCTCTCTCTCTCTCTCTCTTACTCTCTCTCTCTCGATATATATCTAGAGAGATAAAAACATATGTATATTTATATTTATTTATTTTAATTTGGGGCAACCCCCTTCCCATTTTTTACATTACATTTACCAACCCATACCCATACCCACTCCTAGGCCCCAAAATACCCTTACCACCCAATACCCCTAAACCCCAAAGGTACCATACCACCCTATACACCTACCTATCTTTAAACCCTAAAAACACCCTTACCACCCAAATCCCCACCCCAGCCCTAAACCCTAAAACACCCTTACCACCCAATACCTTACCCAACCCTAAACCCAAAAAACACCCTTACAACCCTATACCCCTACCCCATACCCTAAAAACACCCTTACTACCCAATACCCTTAGCCATTAACCCTAAATAAACCCTTGCCACCCTATACCCCTACCCAATGCTAAACCCTAAACCCTAAAAACATGCTTACAACCCTATACCCTTATCTACCCCTAAACCCTAAAAACACTCTTACCTCACAATATCCCATTCCATCCCTAACCCCTAAATATATATCTACCGAAATTACATAAAAACACCAATAAACCTCCAGGTCGCCCTATTGTCCGTTCCGGTGATTCATTATTGGAGAACGTCTCGAGATTTGTGGATGTGTTTTTTATTTCCATATGTCTCACACCTCCCCTCCTATATAAAAACAATGTGTAGTATTGGCATGCGATGTAAATGCATATTTACGGTAAAAACATGGGTGCTAAAAAATGTGAGGCAAAGGCCAGTGATGTATTTACCAGCCTTGTACCGTCGAACAGCCGGAAGACATGGCCAGCCTATCACACTCTAAAAGGATACATTGGAAAGACTGAGAAAAAGAAATAGACAAGATCTTCTAACACCTAAGAAAAGAGAAGCCTTACAATAATTGAAAGACAAGATTAATCATGGATTTTAATGATTCAGACAAAAAGGTCAAAGCATTGATCGAAGGTAATTGGATTATCTTGGAACAGGATGAAGATCTCAAAGTGCACCTTTCGACCCATCCAAATATAACATACAAGATGACGTCATCTCTAGAGGACATTTTAGTTCAAAGTTTTATGACCAATCAGAGAAATACTTCAGACTGGCTACCCCCAAAGAAATATGCCTTCTTTAAGTGTAAAAAAGTGTAAAGCCTGAAAACAGGGTGATAATAGAACTGCCTTTGATTTTATGAATAGACGTACTAAAAAAACAAGGAACATATACATTGTGGGATCACACGTGGTATATATACTGGAATGTAGTTGCGGGAAACAGCACATCGGAATACAATTAACAAATTGAAACTTAAGATACTGAAACACATACGGGCAATTGCCAATAAGGATTTAACCTATGTGATTGTGAAAGATATATGGTGATATTGGTAAGTTATGTTTCTTTGGTATGAACATAATTTACCATACTCTAAAGGAGTAGATCATGAATTGATCCTCAGAAGAGCACAGTCAAGATGGAATATCATGATTGGAACTGAAAATCCATGAGGCTTACATAGAGATGCAGAACTAAATGTCCATTTATATGTAAGAACTGCAACTCCATACCCACAATATTGTTTGCAATTGGCAAAGTATGTGGGAAGTTAATAGAGGAAAAAGAACAAGAAACCGTTACTCTGTGAAACTATTTGAAGTAAGAATTAAATACTGTGCAAATATACTTGGTACATTTAAATTGCTCTGGATAGGTCATCAAACAACCAGCAGGAAATTATGGACTATGATTAGAATACTTTCATAAGACGTTTTTTGATATGTAATTTCTCATGAATTTATTGCTATGTAATATCTTAATAATTTCTTGTTTACTGTGGTTTAAAAAAATGTGCACAGGCATTCCATTTTATTTCTAATAAATTGAGACTTTCTAAAACAATCAAACATACACTTCAATGAAGATCATAGAGAAGGCACTTAGAGAGTATTAGAATCATTTTTCACATTTTTTATCGATAAATTAATATTTAACATTTATTGTTTAGCAATGTTTGCACAAATTGAATAACAATAAATTCTCTTAGTAGCACATGCTTATAGTCTATAATGAAGAATTAGATATGGGGTGGAATGCTTAGAACAAAGGTGACATTCAGTACCAGGAAGATCTCAAGGTATACACTTTTTCAATTATAGTATTTTTAGTAATTTGAAATATTCATTGGAGTGTATCAGGTTTTGAGCAGTAAATAATATTGTCAGAGGCAAGGTTAGGGTGACAGAAAACGGAATGTATAAAAAGGAGTGGAATGTTTACAAACCAGTCATTGTTTACATAAAAAAATAATTTGCACTCTAGCCTAAATGTGCAGAATGTTTACAATCTAAGAGAAAGTGAAATAAACAAGAGAGAAGTTTACATATTTTGCACAATGCCCTTGAATTCAGAACCATTGGAAATGGACTGTTGAGAAGCATTTAATATTGGAATAAAATAGAAGCAAATTGAAAATTGCAAATAAGTTTAAATATCATAAGGACATGGATTGTGAAAAGTTGAAAGAGAGAGTTTCTAAATATGTTCTTTATTCTTTATATTTTTTGAAAATTAACAGGATAAGAAAGTGATGAATGGGAGAACAATGGTATTTGAAATGAAGGAATACATCACTAGAAGTTGTAATGAATCATGGTGGTGTTTGGGGTGCTTTACCAATTTAAGCAAATAAAATATAAAATACAAAATACAAAATATAAATCATGAAATATAAAAACAATTATATGCATTAGAGTTGTTAAATATTAGTTAGGATTGTTTATGTAATTTACTTATAGAATATGACGTAATTTATTTATAGGAATTTTTCTTAAATCGACTATTATATACTTATAAATCTTTTTAACTCCCAAGGAATCCTGTACAACAACTAGAATAAATATATAGATAATTTTGTATTTATAAGGTCGACTTCCTGACAATTGCAAATTGCATTTTACCATGATGATGGTATTAAGGGGTTTCCCCTTTAAATAGACACTCTGTACACACAATTCTATGGCCCTGTGGAAGGTTACAGCCTAAACGCGTAGGCTATATTAAGCTGCGCAATGCACTTTTTGTGAATACTGAAATAAACAAAACCGATTGAAAAGATAATTCTATTGTGCCATGTACTGCTTAAATGAGCTACAACTTAAATGAAAAATTAATCCAGCGAGCGGACTTACCAAGGTGATAGATATATATATATATATACACACACACACACATATATATATATATATATACATACACACACACTTACCTTATATATACTTACCTTGCTATGTAAAGGCATGTGTTGTAAGGGCATATATTTGTGGTACAGGTTTGCATTGCAAAGGCAATGCATGGCCAGCGCATCCATCGTACCCCATCTCAGCAAGGTGATCAACATCTCCTTAGAGACGGCAACCTTCCCGAAAAGCTGGAAACACGCGGAGATCAACGCCTTACTCAAGAAACCAAAGGCGGACCCCAAGGACCTCAAGAACTTCCGGCCCATCTCCCTGTTCCCTTTTCCGGCGAAGGTAACTGAGAAAATCGTCAACAAACAGCTGGCCCGCTACCACGAAGACAACAACATCCTGGACCCATCCCAGTCCGGTTTCCACAGCAACCACTGCACCAAAACAGCCCTCATCGCCACCACAGATGCCATCAGGACCCTGCTAGACAATGGAGAAACAGCAGCCCTCATCCTTCTGGACCTATCAGCGGCCTTTGACACGGTATGCCACAGCACCCTACACACACGCCTACACGACGCCAGAATCCAAGGGAAGGCCTTGGACTGGACCACATCCTTCCTCTCCGACAGAACTCAGAGCGTCGACTTCCTCCCCCTCTACTCCAAGGCCACCGAGATCATCTGCAGCGTACCCGAGGGCTAGTCCCTCAGCCTGACGCTGTTCAACATCTACATGGCACCCCTCACCCATGTCGCCCGTCAACACGACCTCAACATCATCTCCTAAGCCGACGACACCCAGCTGATCACCCTTCACCAAAGACCCCCACACAGCCAAAACCAACCTCCACGAAGGAATGAGTCCGTCGCCGACTTGATGAGGAACACCGGGCTGAAGCTGAACTTGGAAAAAACTGAGGTCCTCATCCTTGGGTCCACCCCTTCGGCCTGGGACGACTCCTGGTGACCGACCTCACTGGGAACTGCTCCGACACCCACAGACCAGGCACCGAACCTAGGGGTCATCCTCGACTCCACCCTCACCATGACTAAACAGGTCAACGCCGTCTCCTCCTCCTGCTTCAACATCCTCTGGTTGCTACGTAGGATTTTCAAGTGGATCCCCACTGAAACAAGAAGAACAGTCACCCAGGCCCTCGTCACCAGCAGGCTGGACTACGGTAACGCCCTCTACGCAGGAGCATCGGCCAAGCTCCTGGGACGGCTGCAACGCATCCAGAACACCTCGGCACGTCTGATCCTCGACATTCCCCGCTGCAGTCACATCACACCCCACCTGCGAGACCAACACTGGCTCCCCGTCAACAAGAGGATAACTTTCAAGCTCCTCATCCACGCACACAAAGCACTCCACGACACTGGCCCAACGTATCTCAATAGACGACTCAGCTTCTACACCCCTACCGCAAGCTCCGCTCTGCTGACCTCGCCCTCGCCGCTGTCCCCCGCATTCCGAAGAACAACAGCCAGAGGCAGATCCTTCTCCAACCTTGCCGCCAAGACCTGGAACACCCTCCCCACCAACCTACGGCAGACCCCAGACCTTCTGGCCTCCAGAAGACCACTCAAGACCTGGCTCTTCGATCACTAGCAGTACCCCCCCTCCCCAGCGCCTTGAGACCCTCACGGGTATGTAGTGCGCACTACAAGTGCCCTGATTGATTGATTGATTGATTGGTTAAGGCGTTGCATGGTAATGGATCTGTGATACAGGCATTACGTTGTATGACTGCATTGTAAAGGCTATTACCCGATTGCAAATGATGCATTGTATTTTTTTGACCTGTCTGTAATTTTGCATTGCAATGTGACCTATGTAGTAATGGGACGCATCATAAAAATCCCATTTAAAGGGATAAGGAAATGACCTGCCTAATGAATAGTAAATAGGCAGGTTACTATTTGTAACGCACTGTGATTGGGTTGGCTATAATTACAGGGATAGCATCCTGCAAGGGACTGTAGACTTTAATTCCTGTTTGCATTTCAAACGAGAATAATATTTTACATACCCAGTAATCCTTAAAGGAGTTCGGTGCGGCTTTAAAATGATTTCAGTTTATGAAGATATGGGGGGGGTGGTGGCAGCTTTCAGTAGTCCTCCTGACCACTGTCAGGGGGACTGACACTGCCAAATATGATTCCTTAAAAGCAAGGTCACTGCAATTTTGTGAATCTGTAATTTACGTTTTTCTGATATTTATAGATTTGCTACATCTAGCATATAAGCCAATCTGCTGCATAATCTGCAAATTTTGGCAAAAAAATAGTTTCTAGCTCAAACGAATTAAAAGTTACCAAAAACGTGGTGACAAGTATTCCCGTGCAGTGGAAAGCTAATAAGGCTGACTGTGTATGCTTCAGTTGCTTCCTGCTGTATTATGTTGTGAATAAACCGGTGCTAATGAGGTGAAATCTTTACCCAGACCAACTCAAATTGGGAGTCAGTAACTTTTGAAAGGTTTGCAACCTCAATTGCAATCAGAAATCGCCAACACATATCATCCAGAATTGCAAGAAGGAGGGACGGTCCCTTTAAAGCCCCTTTCTAAATGCAATTTAGAATGAGTTGAAAAACCTCTTTTGAGGATAGGAAAGGCGTTTCTGGCTCATTAAAGGGGTTTATTATATAGCCAAGCATCCATTTGAGATTGCAAACCTGGCGACTTTTTGTGAATCGCACAACCTGTGACCACAAAATGATTGTGCACATCCGGCCATTGAAAGACTCAATTTACTTGATTGAAAATAAAGAAAAAGCAATTGTACTATACACTCACACAGAATTAACCACCTAGCAATACATAAATGTCCAATATGTACATATAAACTATAGACTTATAAGACCATTGATTCTGGTTATTTTAGGAAACTTTCACAGTTTGTACTTCATTTGCAGGACTGGCATTTTAAAGGTGCTCATGGAGGCCTCCAGACAGCTTCTTTTCAGATTCTGGTGGTTTTGTTTTGCAGTTTTATATAACATAAACTCGACCTAAAGGTAGTGGAGTGCTTTACATGAGAAGCAGAAACACAAGATTACCTTTATGTTTTTTTTAGGTACAAGGAGATTTAGTGCCAGATGTACAAACCATTTTTGCAGTCAGAAATGGCCCGATTCTGTGAATCGAGACATTCAACAGGGACGCGACGATCACATACGGGGGGCTTATCATGGCTCGCTGGTATCCTCACGGCTTTCTAAGGACGGGCAACAGGAGGACGTTATTGATATCGGAGCTCATCCCTACTATCACCACTTTCAGAAGAGACTAATTACAGAAGGACGGTACAGACGTCCTCCACTTTCAGGGAACATACGTAGCAATGACACGAGACTACGCCAATAATCTGCTTCCCTGTACTCAGAATATTACTACAAAAGGGCGGACTTCATCACATTTATATTGCAAAGGTCTCTTTGGAAATCTTAATCATATCAGCTGTTACTTCATCTAGACTACTCAACCTGATCGCCATACAGGATCAGCGGCTTTGCACCAATGCTTTAGCCTTGAAAAAGTCACAAGCGTGACGAAACACGTCAGCTGTACTTTCCTGACTGGTTGTTTTCCACCAATTGAAAATACAAGCTTCTGTGAAACACTTGGCTCCAGTCTTTAAATTATTGAATGTACTAATTACTAAAGAAAAGTGGAAACACTTTATGTGGATTATTGTGATGAGTGCTATGGTACTTGTCTTTCAAAGGCCCTGGGCTAAAGTGTGTTATGCATTCTGGGTAGTATAATGCATATGTAACATACAGCACCATATTGAAAGAAAACTTTGTTGGATAAGTATTGATTACAGACACAGATGCACATTACAAGAGAGGTGCGATCTAATTTTCATCACTACCCGTTCCAATTAATTGTAAATATTCTTTAAGCATATATCTATGGCAGTGCTCACTGGGCGCCACTGGATGAGTCAAGGCCCTCTAGAAGCATTGAAGTCCTCCTGAACGCCTTTTGTTGCCCAAGTGTACACTAAAATAAGCTTTTCAGCTGCCTTTATTTCTCCCCGATGAAGATGCCTTAGGTAACTTTTAACATCTTACTAGCCGAGCAGTGGACGAGAGGAGTAGGTCGATTCTGATCTTACCTGCCTGAAACTAATTTGTTATTATACAGGCATTGACCCTACGCCCTGCCCGTTGAAGCGCAGAGCACTCAAATTTGAGTCTCTTTTTTACCCGCCAGCTCACTTATTTTATTGAGCGGCACTCACCACTGGCAATTTTTGCCAGTAGGCACACAGGGGATCAAGGACGGGTGTGCTTTTTAGGGAGCACGCACCCCCTGTCCACCTGTTTTTTCTGGTCCTGACGAATACCGGGCAATAGCCCTTATGGTAGAAACATGTTGACCACTCAACACATATAGAGATCCCTGGGTCGTAACCCTCCCTACCAGGATCTCGCCAGTATTAATTTTAAAACATTGTTCAGTTGCTCTAAAAATAAAACTACTTTTTCTGAGTACAACCAGGACAATTTTTAACATTTTTTTGCACCTACAGCCACAACCCGCTCCACTGTAGTCCAGGTGTTGCAGCACACCTTGGTGTCGCTAGGACGCCAAGGTGGACCCCGATGATGAAGCATGTCACCACTAGGTGGTGAGTGAGGGGTTTCTATCAAAAGGATGAATTTCCTTCTTTTTGCCAAGAACCGGTCCTCCAGATACGTCTGTTCTTCAAAATCATAGTGGATACTCCTCTCTTTGTTTTTGCCACAACTTTTAACATCGAACATTTAGGGTTCTATTCACTAAGATTTAACACTGTGTTTGCGATACACGAAAGTGACATAAAACAATGCAAACTCTTTCATACCTATTTACTTTCCAGCATAAAACTTGTTTTACCCTGGAAAATAAATTGAAAGTAAAACAAAGAAACACATAGAGCTCCTTAGCATTACTTGGCGCCAAGGGGGAGTACCATGGGTGGTTCTCATGCAACCAGCCAATTTTCTGATGCTAAACCCTATTTACTTAAAAAAGTAGACAAGGTTTAGCATCAGAAACTAGCGCCCATTTCAGATAGGTGCTATGAAGGAGAAATGCTTTTATTTCTCCTTTCTTTTCAGACTTTGTATGTGTGCTGGACTGTACAGCACACATACAAAGTGGTAAAAAGTTTAAAGTTAGTCTAAGCATAGTATTTTCCAGTGCAAAACTTATGCTAGATGCATGGAGAGACCCTTGCACTATGGTGCAAAGGTGTGTCCATTCCGCACGGCTGAATATTTCTGTGCCGGCGTTGAGGAGAGGGGAGAAGAGTGCCATATTTCAGTAAATATGACGCTCTCCTGCTCTCTCCTTCTCACGCAGCGCAGTACAGCATCTGCGCCTGCTACACAGTGCTGCCTGAGAAGCTGGAAAATCTAGTCCATAGAGTTAGTCTTCTTTTATAGGTACCTTGTCCAAACAAATTTTATATAGTTAGACTGTTCATAGCCAGTTGTAACTTTGAACTACAATCCCCCAATACTCTGCAGGATTCTGTTTGATTGTGATGCGACCAATAGTAGATAGATGTTACCCATTACATATCTGATATTTTACATGTTTAGTTTAGTGCTGCACAAAACATATTTGGTTTTTAACAAGAAAACATGGATTGAAAACAGTGTGTAAATTCTTTAACATATTATGGATTATTTGGCAAAAATGTGAAATGTAAGGACCTGATTTAGAGTATGGCAGAAGGGTATTCCCTCACAAACATGAAGGACATTATGTCTGACTTATTATAAGTGATACAGGATTTAATTTACTTATATTGGACGGGACATCCATCATGTTTGCGCCTTTCACCAAACTTTAAATCCACCCTTAAATTTATGTTAGTCAATAATGGTGTTGGTTGTCAATTGCTGTCTAAAGACATTTTTCCGCAGGGATGGGTCTCTGCAATTCCTCTTTACAATGTTTAACTAACAATGAACTTTTGATGCTCCAGAATGTTTATGTTTTATTTACTTTGCATGAGGAGTGTGCTAATTAAATACATGGAATCCGTTCAATCTGACAACTTATGAGATCAAAGGCTAGGTGAATTGTGAGAAGGCAACCTGCCCGAGTGATACATTTTTTAGTCTCCCTATTGGCTTGGATGCCAAATTCACAGCAATTAATCATAACATGGGTATTTGTAAAGTCCCCGGGGAAGGAATTGAACCTGTGACAATGAGGTCGGAAAGTGATTGTTTATCCCCAAAGGGGGATCTTGGCACTGAATAACAAGTGTTTATTGCTACCTACTGGAGCTCACCGTGCCACACTGTATCACTCTTGACTCTGTGCCTCATGGTTACAGTCCGGACCAAACTGCCAAGTCAGGTCCTCCCTGGACCAGAAGCAAGCATCATATGACTAGTTTGTGGGTATTACCCTTCATCAGCCAGGCTAGCTTGAATCCAATGGCACAGTGAGCAACAGACCAATGTCAGTGAGCAAGGGACCCATGTCTGGGCATGCCATCCCACTTAGGGTGAAAAGTGCTATGCAAACAAATGATGGACGGAATGCTGAATAAATCATACTTTTACCCCCATCAAGAGATCTGGGTTAAATCCATTGTTCTTTTGCTCACCGTGCCACCCCAGTTTAGACCCAGCCATATGCAAATCAGTCTTGACCCTGTCCCTCCTTGGAACAGTCCAGACCGAACTGCCGAGCCAGACTCCAACCAATAGCTCCAGGATTGGTTGGATCCGCATACAGGCAGTAAGCCACCTGCCTTTCCTGCTCGTCATCTAGGAGAGAGAAGAAATGCGACGTGTCGGTGAGTTGCACAGCGCGCCGCCGATTTTAAAAGTTGCTAGCCGTCCTGCCTTCCACCTGCTTGTTGCACTTTTAATGTCTGTAAACCGGAGTTTTAAATTGAAACCGCTATGACAGCCCTGGGTGAATAGGGACATATGAATTAATAATACCAGTCCCCTTAAGTAAAGGCTGACCTGTCACCTACCACAGCCATTTGGGAGAAATGCGGTGATCAAGATTCAGAAACGACCTTTTGAGTTGGGCAAGCAACTTAGTAGCTTTCAGACATGAACGAACAAAGAAGTTCAGACTGCAGAAGATGTTGACAAACTGTATGCATCACTTTCAGAGCCGGGATGATGTGCAACATGCCCTGTGGCTGGGTGTACTGTCTCCCTGGCCCCAAGGGTGGAACTGGGATGCCAGTTTCGGTGAGGCGTGGCTCTAAGCTCCCACATGCGTGCTGCAAACCCTGTGAAAGTGACTGCAGCAAAAGGCATGCCTCCGGGAGTTCAAAGGCAAGCAGTTCGTGCATGAAGCACACGTCGTGAACCCCGAGGCTACTCTGGTTCGGTGCGATTACAGAGAGCCTCGCCTTTTCCTGTAACGCTAGATACGTGGGAAAATGGAAATCAGGTTTATGTTGTCCAAGCTGGTAATGCGTCTCGGGTACGATTTACTGCACTAGAGAACATATGAACTACGAAGAAAGGTGACACAGGGACTTCATGGTTGTTGTGCACGTCGGGAATTGGCTGCAGTGCCTGGCCTATTGCCAGACCCTGATTTTTAAAAACACCTTTAAAGGTTTGCTGACTGTCCTGTAGGTTTGAGGACCTTGCAAACTCGTGTAACCTTGTTGGATATTTTACAGGGTTCACAGGTCTAGAGTTGAGTTTACAAACCCTACAGACGAG
Source organism: Lissotriton helveticus (assembly GCF_964261635.1). Classification (NCBI taxonomy): domain Eukaryota; kingdom Metazoa; phylum Chordata; class Amphibia; order Caudata; family Salamandridae; genus Lissotriton; species Lissotriton helveticus. Next base: position 400,082,720 of record NC_136065.1, read on the forward strand.
TCAAGAAGGGTCCACTACCATATGATGTGTGTTTATAGACCCTTCGCCTTTCTCTGTACTGCTTGGAGTTCTGCACTTGGGTCCACAAACACATCCATAGGTTATTTGAACCCTGTGCAAAATTTGCATTTTTTTTGTTTTACTAAAGAGGAGGGTTGTTTTGGAGTCTCCCATCTTAGCCAGGGAATCAGTGGATGTTCCTTGGACCTCTTACGGCTTCTTCATTTTTTTCCTCAGGACGTGAGTACTGAGCCCCGTGTCCTGTTATGGCAGTTGCAGTATTTTTCTTCCTGTTGCAGCCAGCCCATCAGATAGTTTGAGTTCCTTGACCTGGCCTTAGGTCCATGATCTCAAATGGAGGACAGGATAAGGTTACCTCACACAATATTCTTTAAACTTTAAGTCCACAGATGGTCTTCAAAACTGGGTCCACAGGCCATCTGTTGACTAACAGTCCAGGTATCTCTAACTTGATAGAGAGCACAGCTCAATTTGAGGCCTACAAAAGCACTTTTTAATGCTAATTTCACAAAAAACAATTAAGGTATTAACAGCAAACCAAGCACAGGCACTTCCTTCAGTCTTACTCTTATCCCATGTTGGTGTAATTCTGTTCAGTTAAACAAAGTTCAAAGATATACATGGGAGTTAAAATGCAAAATGTCACTTTTTTTTACCCTCCTTCCTTTTTCCTGCCACCACTAACTGGATCTGCACAAAGCTTGCTATTTATTCCAAAGCCAAATCAAACAAACCATTTTTGGGGAAAGGTTCATACAGATTTGTCAAGCAGCACCAATGTTAGTAATAAAACAAAAAAAGCTTTTCTATGGAAAGTGTGACCTACCCGTTTCTACAAAAGCTATATCCCCACCTCACTTATTTACAGTAACTGCGCAGACGAGCACAGTGTAATATGCTATTTATTGTCTTTGTTGTGTGTGTGTGGAGGATCATCACTCACAATAGGTGAAGTGTGGTGTTAGTGTACTTATGGGTAGGTTAAAGTTTCCTTAGAAAAGGCATTTGGCGGTTTTCTTAATATATTTAGTGCCATTCGACGAATCTGCATGAAACATCTCAAATAAAAATTCATACACATTGGGTTGCACAAGGCAAGCTTTGTGCAGATCCATCAAGTGCAGGACAAAAAATAGGAGAAATCCCAAAAGTGCTATGTAAATTCCCATAGGAGGTATTGCTCGCCAATGCAGAAAAAACAGCAAAACAGAATTACACCAAATTTGGCATGTGGGTAGAACAATTTCGATGGAAGTGCCCTTGCTTGGTTTGAAGTAAATCAGTTGTTCTCGAGAGAGAGAAATTGCTGTTTAAAAATGTGTTTGGGTAGGGCATAAATGGGTTAAACTACAGAAAATGTTAGTGCTATTCGGACCGTTAAGGATTTACAGATATTCTTGAATTCAAGAATTCAAAAAAATAGTCAAATCCCATTGGCCAAGGGGGCTCTGTCTTCTGGCGGCCATTGCAGATAGATGGAGACAAAGATGGATCTGTGAATACGAAAGGAACTGATTGGCTGTTCGCAGCATGAACAAAAATGTTGTGGCTGTCATTACATGATTTGGGGACTTGGTCCCCATGCACTGAAATTAAAATAAAAAAGGGATACAGGAAGGCAGGTTGAGCACACCGAGGTATAGGTTAGGAGTGCCAACATTTTAAAAAGTAAATGTATATTTTTTGTGGATTTTTTAAACTCCACTGTGTCTTCTAGTGATGATCCACGATGATGTGTGCATGTGTTTCGGTCTGCAGAACTGTCCAGGTTCACCCGTTTCGTAGACCACCAGCAGGCAGAGCTCCACAGACGAGAGGGCCCTGCTACACAGGTCCAAGGTGGTACCGCTTAAAGTTTCCATCCACCTACAGGACCACCAAGAGGCTGAGCCTCAAATACTGAAGTAACCTGCTGCACCAAGCACACAGGGTTGGCGTATCAAGTTTCAATCCATTCAATGGGCCACCACCTGGCTGAGCATCACAGACTAAAGAGCCCCGCTGCACCAAGCCCACAGGGCCACTTTGTCAAGTTTCCATTCAACCATTATACCACAACCAGGCCAAGCTTCACAGACTGAAGGGCCATGTTGCACTGGACCTGCATGCGTACCACTCCGAGCTTACATCCACTTGGCTGACCACCACAAAGTCAAGTATCACCATTTGATGGGTCTCACAGCACCGGAGCCAGAGGCATAGTCATCAAGCTTTCATCCACCCCCAGATCATCACCAGACTGAGCTTTATGGCCTGAAGGGACCAACTGTGCTTGTCCATTGGGGTGCCACATCAAGCTTCTCTCCACTCAATTAACCACCATCAGCCTATGTTTTACGGACCGAATCATCCACCCGGAAGACTACCACCAGGACGAGCTTCATGGACTGAAGGACCTAGCTCTACCAAGCTGAAGGCCGTGTGGTGTGAAGTTTCCATCCACCTAGCAGACAACCAGCAGGTCGAGCTTAATGGACTGAAGCCAGGCCCGGACTGGCCACAGCGGGCACCGGGCGTTTCCCTGGTAGGCCGCTAGGGTGGGGCCCGTTTTGGGCCCCTGGGGGGCCGTTTTTGTTGCCGGGGGTTGGCAATATCGGCCCCCGGTAACAAAATCGGCCAAAACCGGCCCTCGCAAACTGCTCGCTTCACTCCCCCTCACTCCAGGGGGGGTGCAGCTGAGCAGTTTGCCAGGACCGGTTTCTGTTCCCAGTCCGGCCCTGACTGAAGCTCCCCGCTGGACATGACAGAAGGTGGCACAGTCAAGCTTCTCCCACTTGGCCAACCAATATAAGTTCCAAAAATAAAAAACAATTGTAGAAACATTTGGCTGGCCGTAGTGGGATATTTGCAGGTCAGGCCCTATTGCTGACCTCTGCTGTGTACGGTGAAAGACCATACATAACACAAGTTGGATGACCAAGGAGGGTGGCGCTCTGGGCATGGCTCATAGCCATGACTTGCAGCCCATCATCACTGCACACAAGTGTAGGCCGTGTGTAGGGGGCTTTGATGCCCATGGAGGGTGGGGGTTCTGGCTAGGCTTTGCACCCCGAACCCCACAATATACAGTATGTAGCCCTTGGTCTCACCTGCAATATACTTAATCGAAGACCATGCACCATAGAGGTTGGTCGCTTGTCAAGAATGAGTCGCGGGTCCTTGCCAGAGCTCAGACCTTGTGCTTCTCCCTCGTCTGCACACAGTAACAGAATGCTTGGTGATTTTGAGGGGGAGGTCCAGGCCTGTAATGCCCTTCATTCTAACCCTACTTCCTGACTGCTGACGTAGGTTAGTAATCAAATTCTGCATACACAATCCCTCTGATACGTTATTTAGAGCGTATCATTGGATGATGACATCAGTGATGTTTTCAGTGATGTCACCAATGATATAATTTAACAAGTAATAATGGATATGAGGTGCATGCATATATGTATATATATCAATTAGGTTGATTATGTTTATTTTGGATATAAATCCATAAAACATTACATTCAGTATCACATACGTATTCCAAATACAATAACATTAAAAGTTCATAATGCAATATTTAAAAGTGCAACATGTAGAAGATAAGATCCATTTAAACTACTAGCCCCGTTTGGGCATACCCATACCAATTAAGGTGAAAAATGCTGTGCGAAAAATGCTGTGACAACAAATGATGGATGGAATGTAGAATAAATCAAACATTCATCCCCAGTCAAGAGATCTGGGTTAAATCCATTGTTCTTTTGCTCACTACACCACCCAATTTGGACCCAGCCATATGCTACTCACTCTGGACCTTGCTCCTCATGGGAACAGTCCTGCCCGACCTGCCAAGCTGGGTCCTCCCTGGACTGGAAACAAATACCCTGGGACTGGTTGCGGGGTATCACACCTCATCAGCCAGAGTAGCTTGAATCCAGTGGCACAGAGAGCCAGGGACCCACGTCTGGGCATACCCATCCCACTTAGGGCAAACAATGCTGTGTCAACAAATGATGGACCGAATGCTGAATAAGTCAAACATTCACCCACAGTCAAGAGATCTGGGTCAAATCTATCATTCTTTTGCTCACTCTGCCACTCCAGTTTGGAACCAGCAATGTGTAAACCAGTGTTGACCCTGCTCCCAAGGGGAACAGTCCAGCCTGAACTGCCAAGCCAGACCAGAAACAAGCATTCTGGGACCAGTTTCTGGGTACCAGCCAGGTTAGCTTGAATCCAGTTGCAAAGTGAGCAAGGGACCCATGTCTGGGTATACCCATCACACATAGGGAAAAAAATGCTGCAGCAACAAATGATGGACGGAATGTTGCCATCCTGATGAAAAAGTTAGCTTCTCCACTTTGCGATGGAGGAGACAATGAGGAGCAAGTAGAGTGTTACAGATGGTCGTCACTGTAGAGTGAAGAGCAGGCCTGGGGTCACAGACAGTTGTCGCTGTAGAACGATGATCTGGTCAGGCGTCGTAGGGACTTTGCTTTGGCGGGTACCGTAGGCTGTTGGTGCAGTAGGATGAATGGCAGATCTCACGTTGCCGGTCCTCACTGACAGCTGTTGTAGCCTGACTAGTCGGGTTCACTGGAGCTTCATGTTGGCAGTCTGGTACATGCACCAAAATCTTGACGCGAAAGTGCCTGTCTATGATTGCAAACAACACAAACTTCAGGATTTAACTTTTTCTTGTAGAGGAGTGCTCTCTGATGCCAGCCAAGAGTCCAGAATATAAGGAGGCTTCCTTAGGGGATCAGGAGCTCCCTCTAGTAGAGGCCAGGAGGGCTCAGTCTGGTCCAGTTGAAGTGCCAGGCAGGTCAAGTTGCAGCAGGTCAGCTGGGCAGTTGCAGGGAGGCCTCTGGAGCTTGCTGTGTCCCTGTAGCTCAGAACAGGAGGCCATCCAACCAATCCTTGGAGTCTCTCAAGTTAGCCTGGGATGAAGGGAGCAGTTCTAGTCTTCCTTCTCAGAGAGCAAGGTAAGCCTCAAACAGCAGGCCTAATAAAGGGAATAAGGCAGTCCTCTAGTAGCAGGGGAGTCCACTGGTAGCAGCAGGATAGTCCTCTGGGGGACAAGACAGGCCTCAAGCAGCAGGGCAGTCCTTTGGGGAACAAGGCAGTCCTTCTTCCGTAGTGTCCACAGGTCCAGGAGTGTACTGAAGAGTGGCTCTGGAGGTACAGTTTTTATACATGGTGCCAGCCTTTGTCGTGGGAGGATTCCCTATACTATACCCACATCTGATTCTGGCTTCAAGAAGTCTGGGATGCCAACAGACTAATGCAAGGTTCCTTTATGTGTGCAGGAAGCAAAGCCCTGTGAAATGTGAGTAGGACTGGTTACAGTTCTGTCCCAACCATCCTGGCAGGATGGTCTATACTGTCCACACCTAATGCCTTTTGTGTCAATATCTGGAAGGAATACAGAACAGATAACAGCAGAGCCAGTCAAAGTCATGTGACCCAGTATACCCGCACAAATGGCAGGACAAGATAATCCACACTTTCTAAAAGTGGCATTTTCAGAATTGTGACTTAAAATGCAACTTTAAAATTAAAGATTATTTTAAATTACAATTCATCTCAGTGTACACGCCATATTTCTATATGCTCCCTATCAAAAGTTATCACTTATTAAACGAAATAAGGTAACCCCATGTTAGTCAATGGGATATATAGGCCGTACAGGAGTGGAAATGACTTTAGGAGTTTTTCACTGCTAGGACATGTAAAACTTAAACCCATTTATTCTACACTTTAAATACAATGCACCCTGCCCTATGAGCCTTTAGGGCCTATCTTCGGGGTGACTTATATGTATTAAACAAGAAGGTTTAGGCCTGCCAAAAGGTTTATTTTGCCAGGTCAAAAAAGGCAGTTTAAAACTGCACTACCAGCTGCATTGATAGGCCTGAGACATATTTTAAAGGACCACTTTAGCGGGTGGCACAATGAGTGTAGCAGGCTCAGTAGTAGCATTGAATGTACAGGCACCGGGTACATGTAGTACCATTACTTGGGACTTACAAGTAAAGTAAATTTACCAATCAGGTTAGGGAGAGAGCTCAAGCACATTAGTACTGGTTAGCAATGGAAAAGTGCAGAGTCCTAATGCCAAAAAAACAGGTTCAGCAACAGAAAGCATAACATCTGGGGGAGACCTTGCAAAAAGGGCCAAGTCATAAAAAGACAAAATCAAGGCTGGTAGTGATAGAAAAAAAATTATGAATATACAAAGAATCACAAAGCATTTCAGGAACAAAGAACACAAGGTTAATCAAGTGGCTTATATAATATTAAAGACTGTAACACTGAGCCTAGATATAGACATAAGAATACAACTACAAAAGTGGATCATTTGGATTTAAAAACTGGACATACTAAAGCCCAGAAGGTTCTCTGGTTGGTCAGAGATGGCATGTTTTTAAGAACATAGCAACCACTCATATAACTATGATATTTAGTACATGTACTACTGTCACAATGGTGCACCGAAGATCAGCTAAAATTTGAGGCTTGTTAAAGATTATCTGCATAATGATATTGTAAACTGTTCGAAAAAATCTGGTAATAATGCTCTACAGTCTAGATACTAAGAATAGCAAGTTGTAAAGGTTGTCAACCTCATTTACATTGCACCCTTTGTAACACAAAAGTGTAAAGTTATGATTGCTATCATGAAAAAAAAAATATATATATATATATATTCACAAAATGCACATAAATTCTTGTGACATAAAACACTAAACTGGATTTTGGATCCTGCAGGAGAGATGTACTTTTCTACACTTTTTGGTGGCCATGGACAAACATACACAGTAGGAATATCATGGTTATCACTAGACCCGAGAAAAGGGGGATGGACAACAAAGAGAAATTGACACTGGATATCACCACTCGGACTCATCACTCTGCTGGGTGCAGAGGTCTATTCTGCTGGTCCTACGGTCTGCTGGATCAAAATTAATGTATAAAATAAGATTATTATATTTAGAACCATCTCTATGTATCTCAGAGTTATCAATCATTTGAAGTAAAAATTACATACCTTCAGATTATATTTATACCAAAGATTTTCTTTGACATTGATTGGACACTGACATTCCTTACACTTAAATATAGAAAATATCTAAGTAATGAATACCTTTTGGCATTAACATAATATCAATCCTTTCCCTTCCAAAGGTAATTGCCTTCTGCTTTTGTGGGTATGCACTGTCTGATTCCAATATACATTCACATTTATTCCAGGCACTAACACTTGAGATGCACTGGCAGGCGGGATGCCTGGCTTTCACCTTGGGGATGCCCAGTAGGGGTTATCTCACAGGGAAAAGCCAGGACGGGTTCCCAAAGCAAGCGCCTTGAGACCTTGCGGTGATAAGGCGCTATATAAGAACCTTTGACATTGACATTGACATTGCCATTGACACTGTTAGACTTCCTGTGAAACTGAAGTATTGCGCTTCAATATATATTTAACACAGATCTTAACAGTGCCGCCTAAAAAAAAACATCTTTTAGGTGTGTCTCTGGGAGTGCATGGATTCTTGACATTAAAGTCACTTAGCAGATGAAAGACATGAAGAATAGAAGCCTGTTCACATGAATGCTTCTCAGCAGTGTATGCCTTCCAATCTAGGCGTTTTTGCTATTGTTTTATAGCATTTCTTGCATTTAGAATATTTTGCCATTCATTCTATTTTACAGCATTAACTTGAACTGTTACAAGATTTGGAGCAATACATGTATGCCCAGATGAGGGTAGGAACAAAAATACATGAAACAGGTACAATTTTAGCTGTAAAGTAAATGGATGCAGAATCTTTTCAATACAAAATGGTCCAATATAAAACGGACCAACAAACTTGGATGTAACCTATAGAATTTTTTCTAATGCAAATTCTTTCAAGTGACGGTGCAGATCCTAAATAAGTTATCTCATTAATACTATGAAATATGTTGTAAAAATATTAACTTTTAATTGTTATGGGTACTATTTTAGGAAGAATGTGTGTCCAAAATGATTTCTTTTATATTTAAAACAATATTTATGTCAACTATTTGTATAATATTGATGTGGAACTAGTTAATATTGGTGTACAACTTTCTAAATAATATAATACAAACATTTCAATTAATTTACCTATTTAAAAAATATTTAGTTTTATTATCACTGATATTATTTTTTTTAAACTAAATTAAGTTAAACAACTTATTTTCAATTAACAAATACAAATGTAATACATTTGTGTGAAATTTAAATGATTTTTTGGGATGTTTTCAAATGTTATATTTTGGGGATTGTATGCACGTATATAGGATTGGCTCATATATTTTTAAATGAAAGGTATCAAAATAATAATGGAAATAATAAAGGGAATACATTTTAATTATCAATTGTGACACAAATGCTTGACCTTACAACAATGTCTGTAAGCCTGGAGGAAGAAGAGTGAATATGCCCCATTCCCAAACTAAATACATTTTCCTAAGTGTGAGCAGAACTGAATTAGAATATAATATATGCACACTACAATTATATGCCATGTTCCATAGGTCTGTCGAACTGGAGTTAGTATAGCAAATTTGGCGCTCATAAATAAATGCATTTGCCCCAATATTTGCAAGTCTCGAGTTAGAATAGTAATTATGCCCCACCCAATTATATCCACTTTCCCCAGGATAGTGAAACTGATGTTAGAATAGCAATTTTGACACCCACAAATGTATACCAATATCCCAATGTTGGTAGCCCTGAAGTTAGGCTAGCAACTGTAACCCCCAATTAGATACATTTTCCACAATGTGTATAGGCCTAGAGTTAGAATAGTCAATCAATCAATACATTTGTAGAGCGCGCTACTCACCCCCATGAGGGTCTCATGGCGCTGGGGGGGGTGCTGCTACTGCTCAAAGAGCCAGTTCTTGAGTAACTTCCTGAAGGTTAGTAGGTCTTCGGTCTGCCACAGGAGGATGGGGAGGGTGTTCCAGGATTTGGTGGCGAGGTAGGAGAAAGATCTGCAACCGGTGGTCGCTCTTCGGATGCGGGGGATGGTAGCCAGAGCGCGGTCGGCGAAGCTGGTCTGGTGTCGTGGAGTGCCTTGTGAGCGTGGGTGAGGAGCTTGAAGGTGATCCTCTTGTTGATGTGGAGCCAGTGCAGGTGTCTTCGGTGGGGTGTGATGTGGCTGTGGCAAGGGATGTCGAGGATCAGGAGTGCAGAGCCGTTCTGTATGCATTGCAGTCGTTTCAGCACTTTGGCCGGGGCTCCCGCGTAGAGGGCGTTTCCGTAGTCCAGCCAGCTGCTGACGAGGGCCTGGGTGACCATTTTTCTGGTGTCGGTGGGGATCCACCTGTAGATCTTTCGGAGCATGCAGAGGGTGTTGAAACAGGAGGACGAGATGGCGTTGACTTGCTTGGTCATGGAGAGTGTTGAGTTGAGGATGAATCCCAGGTTGCGTGAGTGGTCGGTGCGGTTCCCAGGGTAGTTGGCCACCAGGAGCATCAGGGCAGTCCCAGGCTGAGGGGGTGGAGCCAAGGATGAGGACATCTGTCTTGTCTGGGTTCAGCTTCAGACCGCTGTTCTTCATCCATTCAGTGATGGCTTTTATTCCTTCGTGGAGGTTGGTTTTGGCAGTGAGGGGGTCCTTGGTGAGGGAGAGGATCAGCTGTGTGTCGTCAATGTAGGAGATGACGTTGAGGTTGTGTAGTCTGGCGACGTGGGCGAGCGGGGCCATGTAGATGTTGAACAATGTCAGGCTGAGGGATGATCCTTGGGGTACTCTGCAGATGGTCTTGGAGGCTTCGGATCGGATGGGGAAGGCGGACGCTCTGTGTTTTGCCGGAGAGGAAAGAGGTGGTCCAGTCCAGTGCTTTGCCTCAGCCTCTTGCATCATGGAGGCGAGTGCGTAGGGTGCAGTGGCAGACAGTGTCGAAGGCGGCTGACAGGTCCAGAAGGATGAGGGCCGCGGTCCCGCCGTTGTCCAGTAGAGCCCTGATGTCATCAGTGCCGGCGATGAGGGCCGTTTCGGTGCTGTAGTTGCTGCGGAACCCGTACTGGGACGGGTCCAGGGTGTTGTTCTCCTCAAGGTAACGGGTCAGCTGTTTGTTGAAGGTGTTTTTTCGATGACCTTCGCCGGGAACGGAAGCAGGGAGATGGGCCGGAGGAAGTTCTTGAGGTCTCTCGGGTCTGCCTTGGGTTTCTTGAGCAAGGCGTTGATCTCGCCTTGCTTCCAGCTCTCCGGGAAGGTCGCGGTCTCGAAGGAGATATTGATGGCCTAGCGGAGATGGGGTGCGATGGTGGTGCTGGCCTTGTTGAAGATGTGGTGGGCGCATGGGTCTGACGGGGAGCCGGAGTGGATGGTGCTTATGATTTTGATGGTGTTGTCATCGTTGATGTTAGTCCAGGCGAGCAGGAGGTAACTGTGGGTGGTGGCCTTGGGGTCTGAGGTGTCGTTGGGTGCCGTGGTGGTCTGGTTGTCAAAGCTGTCATGGATGTCTGCGATCTTGCGGTGGAAGAAAGAGGCAAGGGAGTTGCACAGGTCTTGCGATGGTGGGATGTCGCTGGGTTTGGAGCTGGGGTTGGTATAGTAAGTATACTGCTTCCCCTCCCTGCTCCCTCCAATACAGTGATTATAAAACTGGAGTTGGAATAGTGAATACAGCCTCCACAATTATATACAAACTCCCCATATATTAGTTGGATGGAAGTTAAAATAAAAAAGTTGTCTCCCTTACCCCCAATTATATACACCTTCTCTATTGTTTGTAGGACTATAGTAAGATTAGTCATTTTACCCCGCCAAATACATGAACTTTCCCACATGTGTTTAGGCCTGGAATCATAAATGTCCACAGTATATGACCCTTTCCCAATATTAGTGGCACCGAAGTTAGAATAGTACCCTTGACAACTACAAATGTATGCAATTACCCCAAAGTGTGTAGAAAAGTAAATCCAATCCTCTTTTGATACAAGACTTGACATCTTAAATATTGTTTGACGGATTAATTCAGTCTCTCAGCCTGGCTGACTCTCTCAGCCTGGCCAGTCTGCGAGAGATAACAAGTAGACAGATTAGCTTATGTATCTAATTCTTTACATGCAGCAGAATACTCTCTAAGGTGAATTGGGGACCATATCAGTAATTCAAACTTGTGCAATATCATGCAGTTGTTGATAAGATGTACACATATTAGTGCTAACTCTTTTGAAGTAGAAGGGGCCTGGTAATGAGATAAAATTAACTATTTCACTTACATGGTCTACAACCATAAAAATTACAGTGCAGTTGTGACACTGTATGCCATACTAAAAGGAATATGGGAATCCTTTATTGAGCTCATAAGGAGCATGTTTGAACGTATTCAGGGCTACTCACAATCAGAGCTAATCACAAAGGTAAATTACACCTTTGAGTAATTTACACCTGTAATTTACTCCTACACTTTTGAGTAACTTTACTACTTTCAGCTAATCATAAAATCATGCAACACTACTTCGGAGATTCTGCATTGTAAAGTATGGGCAACAGTTAAAAAATATTTTTTTAACTTGAACAAAAAAAAGAATAAAGATATTTTTATGTTAAATAGTATTGTAAATTCATTCTATATATTTATTTTGCACGTAGTCCAAATGGAAAAAAGGGCGCACCACCATTCACATCATTTTTACATTTCAATTAAATCTTTAATTAACATATTTAAGTTTAAATTAAAATATACATTTCAATCTAAAGTAAAAAAATATTTTTGTATGCATTAATAATTATTGAAAGTGGTCTATGGAATTACTTAAACATAGTTTAATTATATTTTCTTAAAATGTAATCTTACACTAATTTTTAAATGCAATAAAGATTACAATATGTTATAATTAAATGACACGTGTATTATTTTTAAATTGCTTAACAAAAAATTACATTTATTTTTATTTTTAACTCTTTTAAATAATGTAATTTAATTTAACATTATTTCCTATGGGGTTTTATTTTGAGTCCCTACATAAATCATTTTATATGGGATAGTGGTCGAGGACCATTGGATGGCCATGTGTGGTAGTTGACTTGCCTTCAACTCTGAGCTGAAATAATTTGCTACTGTTTTGGGTCCCTTTTTGGCTGTAGTAACTTTAGAAGTGCAGTTTGTGAGTAGATATGGTCTTACTCTTTTGTGGGTGGGTGCACGTTCCTCCCTAAACCTCCCCTTAACCTTCCCTTAACCCTGACTTACTTCCCACTAAACCATACCTGTTTTGCAGTATGTATACTCCATTTTTCAACCAATTCAAAGGTCCCTACTGCATTTACTACTATGGGCCCGATTCCGATCCTGGTCAGAAAACCCTCCGTATGGCTCGGATCCAGAGGGCTTTCTGACCGGCTGGTGCTCTGGGGCTCCGAGCGCCCGAGTACGATGCGAGTGTGCGCTGACAGACTCGGGTCGCTGGGAGCCCCGGTGAAGTCAATGGAAGCCTGTTGTATCTCGCGTCATAGGCTGCCATTGACGAAAAAGGTATGTTGCGGAAAAGGGCGCTCCCTGTTGTGGGGACGGGTCGGTGACACCCGCAACATACATGCATGGGTGAGGGGGACCCCTGGGTCCCCCTGCTGTCTGAGTCATAGGGCCCCAGGTGAAGGGGGGTTCGGCGCGGACCCCCGAATTATGCGTCCCAGAGCTTTTTTGAGCAAGAGGCTCCGACTCGCACTGGCTGCTCACAACGCGCATCGCAGTTGGCCGGCCGGTAATCAAACGCATTACGTCGTATGCGTCGGACATCTGTGAGCCCCTCGGAAGGCATCGCTGAAGGGTATGAGTCGGTCAGGCAGCGAGGCGATTATCGCATTGTACTTGCTCGCTCGTACAGCTGTACGAGTCACACGGAAATCACACGTTCGACTCAAACTCCCTACTGGCGGATGCCGCTAAGAGCCCTTCCGAGCGAGATCAGAAACGGCCCCTATGTAGTAAACTTACATACGTAAAGATAGAAGGGACAGGAGAGGTGGAGGTTCAGATTTACACTTGTAGACTTGTCCATAGGATTTTGTAGTACTTTGGTATTAGAAACATACTACAAAATGAAGTTTGTGAATATGCCCCACTGTGTTTATATGGTTGCACAAGTTACTATGAGATAGCAGCCTTGAGATCCGAGATGTAGGGTGAGACAAAAGTTATGGGAATTCTCACCTACAAACATTCATATAGGTAACTGCCAGATTAAGTTTATGATATGAAAATATGAATTAGAAGCACATCACAACACATATATACTCTATTATAAATTGATGATGACGTATGTAATAAAATCAAAAAAATTTATAATGCATTTGAAATACATGATCAAGGGCTTTTGGCCATTAAAGAATAGTGGGTTGGTGCGTGCTACACTGGGCATCTACGCAAACAATGTGGAAACATGAATCATTAAGGTTTCTTTACCTTCTTCCACAACATACTAGGATTTAAATGAAAACTGTATTAACACCTAGTATCACCATAAGCCACCATTCGGATTGATATACAGCCTCTAGAAGACAAGCACCAATCACAAAAGTAAAAAAAGTGAAAATGCTAATTTATTGGTTGAAGCCAAACCCTGTCAGTGGTAGACACTTCTAAAAACTAGTTATACACCTAAACAACAGACAGTTAGTAGAGCAGAGCTTTTTGTGTTATTCCGGAACAGCTCCAACTCTTTCCATATATTAACGTTCGGTGTCTGCTTTCCTGTGTATAATAAAGGCACTTTCTATTTAGCTGTGGTTGGCTATACCTATATGCATCAGGGAATCTTCACGTTCTGTCACACACAAGTGAGGCACTGGAACCCCAATAATGATGATCATAAGCCAGTGTTAGAATAATTGTGTATCCTATAGAAAACAAAAACAAATCTTTATACTGGCAAAAGTAAATATACAAATTTGAAACCACGTCCTCACTCTAGCCTGCTGTACTGACAACAAAGCAGTCATGTTTTTTGCCGTTGTTCTGTCCCACTTTTAACAAAAGGAGCCATGTTGCATGAAGCACTTGTATCTAACTTAAGAGGGACTCGTAGCAGGTTGTGCAGCTGCAGCTTTGTGAAAGATTTTTCAAGCACTTGCATCTGACTCCAAATGGACATCTATTAGACTCGAGCCTTCCCGTGTAGAGAAGCTTTGTGAAAGACGTCAGGCATTTGTATCTGACGCAAGAGTGTCATCTAGTAAAGCTTTGCAGTACTGCAGCTTTTCAAGCACTTGTTTTTCACTCTGAGGGACTTTCCTGCTCTGCGATAAGCCACACCTATTGGCGTCGCAGATGCTTAAGTTCTGGCCTAGAACCCCCACAACCCGAAAAAAACACATACACGTTCAGTCAAATTTGAGTGATGGTATTTTACTTGCGCACACATGCCTCAAATGGAGCCCACCAGTGCAAAGGCTAATGGTACTTCGTATTTACCAGTGACCGATGATACCTGCAGTGTGAGGCGTGGTGTGATGTTCATCATGTAGTTAGTTAATCTATCTGGTCATGGAAGAAGAATATCTAGGTTTGACTCTTGCTTGGAACCCATTCATGGAAGATGTTTCTTCACAGCACTCATCAGGGACGTAATTAGAGCCACATTTCGGGAAGGTGGGGGTGGGGGGCGGAGGGGTGCTACTTAAAATTTCGGGGGGGGGGGGCTAATTCATCCATCAATAGTCAGAGTGGAGATGCAGGGGCTCTAAGAAGGGGTGAAAAAAACAACAAAGCCTCTTTAACAAGTAAATGGTCTTTTAAAGACCCGTGAGGTCCTCAGGTGCAGCTGTGTGTGCCCGGGAAGCTGTCTCAGCCCGGGCTGAAACACACGACGGGGGGGCTGAAGCCCTTTCAGCCCAATGGACATTGCGCGCCTGGCACTCATCGTCCACACTTGCGCTCACTGCCAGTTAGAGGAGAAAATAAAATACACTGCATTTTGTACGAGATGAGATCAGCCATCTTGAATTCAACAAGCCTGCCTAGCTATCTCAAATGTAGCAATGCCTGATGCAGAGAAGCCATTTAGAAACTATCTGAAAGTGTTTTGTTTTTCTTTTCACTCTCCATCTACTTTGTTCAGATTGTTGCTATAAAACATGGGCAAATTGAATGCAGCATGATTTACACGTGTGTGCTATCTCCATCCAGACTTGATCCTCGCAATACAATCTTGCCTTCTGAACTTAAATAGAGCTTTTTGAATCAGGCCACAGTGGCTTTCAGAAGTGCATCTGTGTTTATACTCAATTTGAATTAAATGTAAACTAAACATTGCCTATTGATGTAAAGTTGCCTTCAAATCGAGATGCATACTAAACCCAACTCCGAGCAGCTATCTGCATCAAATTATATGCAATGGTGCCATGCCCTTTTGAGATTTTTCTACTTGTGTGAAAAAAGCACAATCGATGAATCTATGTGGATTCTTGGGCCTATCGAACAGAGGTCATGCTCCTTGCTTCATACGCATCTGAACACCATGCAACTACTTGTCTCATCCCGGAACAGTCCTGCCAAACTTAAAATCTCAGAGGTTAGCTGACTACAACACCCCTGTATGGTAAGGTGGAGTGTGGAGGCCACCAGTAGCCAATGCTCAGCGCCCTAGCAAATAAAGGTGCTTGGTCTGTGCTTCGCAAAAAAGAACAAGTGATGGACTGAATGTGGATCAATGTCACACACTCCCCCAGTCAAAAGATCTGGGCCCATATCCATCATTTTTTTTTGCACTCCACACCACCCTGGGTCAGATAATGGCTTTATGCAAATCAGCTCTGACCCTGTTGCCCCATGGGAACAGTCCAGTCCGAACTACAACAGCCATATCTTTCCCAGACCGGAATCAAGCATCCGAGGACCGGACCGGTTTCGAGGTAACACCTCTCTTCAGCCCGGCTAGCTTGACTCCAAGTGGTGTGGAGTGCCTGGGACCCACGTCTGGGCATCCCCAGCGCACTTAGGGCGGCAATTGCAAAAAAGAACAAGTGATGGACTGAATGTGGATCAATGTCACACACTCCCCCAGTCAAAAGATCTGGGCCCATATCCATCATTTTTTTGCACTCCACACCACCCTGGGTCAGATAATGGCTTTATGCAAATCAGCTCTGACCCTGTTGCCCCATGGGAACAGTCCAGTCCGAACTACAACAGCCATATCTTTCCCAGACCGGAATCAAGCATCCGAGGACCGGACCGGTTTCGAGGTAACACCTCTCTTCAGCCCGGCTAGCTTGACTCCAAGTGGTGTGGAGTGCCTGGGACCCACGTCTGGGCATCCCCAGCGCACTTAGGGCGGCAATTGCAAAAAAGAACAAGTGATGGACTGAATGTGGATCAATGTCACACACTCCCCCAGTCAAAAGATCTGGGCCCATATCCATCATTTTTTTGCACTCCACACCACCCTGGGTCAGATAATGGCTTTATGCAAATCAGCTCTGACCCTGTTGCCCCATGGGAACAGTCCAGTCCGAACTACAACAGCCATATCTTTCCCAGACCGGAATCAAGCATCCGAGGACCGGACCGGTTTCGAGGTAACACCTCTCTTCAGCCCGGCTAGCTTGACTCCAAGTGGTGTGGAGTGCCTGGGACCCACGTCTGGGCATCCCCAGCGCACTTAGGGCGGCAATTGCAAAAAAGAACAAGTGATGGACTGAATGTGGATCAATGTCACACACTCCCCCAGTCAAAAGATCTGGGCCCATATCCATCATTTTTTTTTTTTTTTTTTTTTTGCACTCCACACCACCCTGGGTCAGATAATGGCTTTATGCAAATCAGCTCTGACCCTGTTGCCCCATGGGAACAGTCCAGTCCGAACTACAACAGCCATATCTTTCCCAGACCGGAATCAAGCATCCGAGGACCGGACCGGTTTCGAGGTAACACCTCTCTTCAGCCCGGCTAGCTTGACTTCAAGTGGTGTGGAGTGCCTGGGACCCACGTCTGGGCATCCCCAGCGCACTTAGGGCGGCAATTGCAAAAAAGAACAAGTGATGGACTGAATGTGGATCAATGTCACACACTCCCCCAGTCAAAAGATCTGGGCCCATATCCATCATTTTTTTTTTGCACTCCACACCACCCTGGGTCAGATAATGGCTTTATGCAAATCAGCTCTGACCCTGTTGCCCCATGGGAACAGTCCAGTCCGAACTACAACAGCCATATCTTTCCGAGACCGGAATCAAGCATCCGAGGACCGGACCGGTTTCGAGGTAACACCTCTCTTCAGCCCGGCTAGCTTGACTCCAAGTGGTGTGGAGTGCCTGGGACCCACGTCTGGGCATCCCCAGCGCACTTAGGGCGGCAATTGCAAAAAAGAACAAGTGATGGACTGAATGTGGATCAATGTCACACACTCCCCCAGTCAAAAGATCTGGGCCCATATCCATCATTTTTTTTTTTTGCACTCCACACCACCCTGGGTCAGATAATGGCTTTATGCAAATCAGCTCTGACCCTGTTGCCCCATGGGAACAGTCCAGTCCGAACTACAACAGCCATATCTTTCCCAGACCGGAATCAAGCATCCGAGGACCGGACCGGTTTCGAGGTAACACCTCTCTTCAGCCCGGCTAGCTTGACTCCAAGTGGTGTGGAGTGCCTGGGACCCACGTCTGGGCATCCCCAGCGCACTTAGGGCGGCAATTGCAAAAAAGAACAAGTGATGGACTGAATGTGGATCAATGTCACACACTCCCCCAGTCAAAAGATCTGGGCCCATATCCATCATTTTTTTGCACTCCACACCACCCTGGGTCAGATAATGGCTTTATGCAAATCAGCTCTGACCCTGTTCCCCCATGGGAACAGTCCAGTCCGAACTACAACAGCCATATCTTTCCCAGACCGGAATCAAGCATCCGAGGACCGGACCGGTTTCGAGGTAACACCTCTCTTCAGCCCGGCTAGCTTGACTCCAAGTGGTGTGGAGTGCCAGGTTAGCTGACTACAACACCCCTGTATGGTAAGGTGGAGTGTGGAGGCCACCAGTAGCCAATGCTCAGCGCCCTAGCAAATAAAGGTGCTTGGTCTGTGCTTCAGCATTCATGCGCATGCTTCTCCTGAACCACTGGAGCCATTGATCCCGAAAGCGGCAGCCTCTTCGGAAGTTAGCAACCTGCTAGCTTCACTCCTCACTCTTGGCGTTCTTCTGGAGCGTGGTGTGTGTAGTGTCTGGCTGGACACATTCTAGTGTTCCGCCTGCTTGTAACCCACACTATTCACCCACCCATCACAGGCATCACCAGTCAAGTGACCCTCTTAATAAAAGGGCCCGGGTGCACTTGCTCGTGGCGAGTTTACTAACCGTACCTCAGGGGTCTGTGTCATCCTTTTGTAGCATGTGGGCCTAGGACCCACAACACCACAGTGTGCACAGAGCATGGAGAATTATTTGTTGAAACAAAGAGAGTAAGACAGAGAGAAGTACGTGTGTGCATGGGCCCAGCCCTATCCAAATGTGGGTTTGTGTGATCGAGTCTGCTTGCTTGTGTAGATATTTGTTATTTGGGCAGCATATTTAACCTCTTGGTTTTTACCCTGGCAAGAAGAATATGTTTAAGAGTGTGAGAAGCGCAAAGGTGCTTTTGGACAGGTACAAAAGGCCATTTCAAAGGCTAATTTTTCTCCTTGACGTGGTCTTCCCATAAGGTTCTTATATATAATAAGTTACACAAAGTCCCTCAATCTTGGGTTGGGTCTGAGACAGGCCTCAGGTTTTCTTGGACTCCCATAAGTGTTTCAGTGAACCAAACTACCTCACTCATTGATGAGAGCTGCACGTGAGAGGAAGGCCACGTGATAAGCGATATTCCCGGTGCCATATCTGCATTCACAACAGTGCGCAGCAGAGAGAGCAGGGATCCTTCCCACCCGTGGAATGCTGTAACAGCATGAAACTGTCCAGCGTGGCAGAAAGAAATCGGTATGTGGAGTGCAAGAACCAAAGATCGTGACCTACATTAGCACCCATGAAAAGGGGAAAATACCCAGGAAGCTAATCTGTTGATTGTGTGGACCGTTGTTTCTTGCACCAGCACAGAGCACCTTCGGGTACTGGCTTGGTGTCTTTCTGTTTGAGAATTACCATAAAAAGTAATTAAGTGAGGCTGCCCCAAGAAATGGAGAAGAGTGTGAGGCGATTGGAGGGCCTGCAGGGGATAGGGTTTGTGAGATCAGTGAGTGGGCAGTCGCATGGTAAAGATGATAAAGGGCACTGTGCAAATTGATTTAAAGGGCCATAAAAGTGCCAAGTCTATACCTCAGGACTCAGTAACAAAATGGGCTGTGAGGCATTAAGGCAAAATGTTTATGTGCTATAACCTCACCAGGCCATCGCTTTATGATCTGTGAAGCCTATTGTGTGGTTTTTAACCCTGGGCGGTGAACTCCGCTCCGCTCACGGAGTTTGCAGAGTTTCTAGGACTCCGCATTACGCGGAGCTCGTGGAGTTCCCAAAAACTCCGCTTCGCGCAGCAGAGCGGAGGTTTTTTCCTCGTTTGCGTTCACCTACGTCAAGTTGGCGAGCGCGAGCGAGGAAAATCCACCTCCCGGCAAGATTTCCCCTAATTTTCGATCGCCAACATCAAGTTGGCGAGCGCGAGCGTGGAAAATAAACCTCCCGGTGAGATTTCGTAGCGCGGGCGGGTCAGGTTTCTCATTGCGAGTGGTCGCGTATGCTCGTGACCGCTCGCTTTGAGAAACTACTCGAGTGGCAGAAAAGGTAAGCTTGCGCTGTGCATGGTGCTGTTCGCAATGGTTGCACATTGCGAACAAGCATCCGGCACAGTGCAATCACCACGAACAGCATTTTCCTACCGTACTCCGATGCTTGCAGAGCTCTGCGTAGTGCGACAGAGTTCTCTTACACTTCACGTAGCTCCGCGTAGTACAACTCCGAGAACTCCGCCCACGGTTAGTGGTTTTCCATAAAAAGACTTTAAAAAAAGGTAATAAAGTAATACCTGTGCTAAAATCTCCATGTTTGGCAAAGTGGAGGCACAGTGGTCACGTGAACCAAGTAAATATTGGAAATAATTAGACATCTTATATTAGCAGAGATAATGTACTGAGCAAATTTTTCGGGTTTCTAAAGGATTCCGAGTGACTTTGACTCGACCCATTGCTCAAAGCATGGCCTTGTTCTTTGTGCGGCATTTATAATGCCAATCAGAAATAAAATCGGATGATTTGTGTTACTAAAAGACTGACTGTCAGGAAGTTAAAGATGGACATGTGCCTGTGTAGAAACGATGAAGGAGAGAAAACAGCTGCATATCTTCTACCTATTTCGCCAAGCTGCATGTTCTGCCTGCATGTCATTTCGCCCCAAACCCAGTGCTTAATTTGTAAAAAAAAATGCCAGGGCCTTCATCAAGAGGCCACTGGGTGCTGCACCACACATTGACCCTGCCAGCACTTCCAGTGACAGTACCAACACAATTACTAACCCTCACACGTGTGACAATACAGCCTATTCCAGGCCTCCAAAGCTTTAAGAATGGCTTGCGCTGCAGTCAATAGTCATTTTAATGCACATTGAATTAATAAACATCTGTTCTTGTGCTCATCTCTAAATTAGACAGACAGTGCCACCATGTGGCAGACTGTTACAAGCCTAGTGTTGACAGTTACAATGCCGAGGCGAGCACCGGAAACCACTAGCTCATATTCAGTACTCCACAAACCCTGCCAAAACGTGTATTTACATTGTGTGAAGCAACAGGGCACCGTATATCATCAGGGCCGGACTGGCCATAGGGGCCGGTACCGGACTAGTGTAGGAGCAGTGTTTTCCATCAGCACCCCCCCCCCAATCCCGCCATTCGAAGTAATTGCCAGGGCTGATTTGCTTTCATAGTCCATTATATGGGGTGAAGTGAATGCCATATGGGGAGTACACAAATTATTCTTTCAGACCACTGCTCGCTGCCTCACGGGGTGAACTATTGCAAACTGCCTAGCGGGACGGCTGGGGAGAGTGTTCTGTGCAAATGCAAATGCTTTTAGATTTCCTGATTTTTAAAATTATTACATTTTTTAGACGCACTCTTGAGCCACTTACTTGGTATTTTGCTGCTTTCAAAGCGCCTCGGTCCACCGCCGCAGCCACGAGGCTGATTGTTGTGGAGGGCGAGTTGAAACGTACAGCCGGGAATCCTCTTCCGGCTGCACACATAGCACCGCCATCTTGGTTGGCGGTCGAGTGGCTCCATATTCCTACTGCCGGGTATTTAACTGGCTAGGAAAACGCAAGCAGGTCTGTTATTCTTTCAGACCACTGCTCGCTGCTTCACAGGGTGAACTATTGCAAATTGCCTAGCGGGACGCCTGGGGAGAGTTTTCTGTGGAAATGCAAATGCTTTTAGCTTTCCTGATTTTTAAAATTATTACATTTTTTAGCCGCACTCTTGGGCCACTTACTTGGTATTTTGCTGCTTTCAAAGCGCCCCGGTCCACCGTAGCCACGAGGCTGATTGTTGTGGAGGGATGGGAATAAAACAATCAGCTACACAACGAAACAAATTGAGAAAAACGAGGTTGATATTCGACACAGTCCTAAAATTAGTGAGAAACTTAAATTTACACCAGAATTCCGCTCTAGAGGTAGACACGACATTCTTAATCGAGGGAATTTACTTCGACTTTTTAAATTCATACCCTCACTGAATAACATTGTAAGTGAGGACATTATATCTGTACAATTTATGGAGGATGAACAGACTACCCAGAGTCCAACCTTAATCTCAATAACATCATTATCCATAGCTGAACAGATAATGAATGAGCAAACGACATTCAAAACCTGGGGCATAACACTTACCAAACAAATCCCAGAGGTTTATAGAAGTTTATACATCACTGAAACAAAAAATGGTAGGGACAAAGTTTGTATCAGTCTTAAAAAATGCACTTGGTAGATCACCAGTAAAAAATGTATGTCCCACCTCGCAAAACGCAGTAGAAAGAAATCTAGAAATAAATGAAAAATGGATCAACATGGCACTCCATAGTAACCAGACACAATGATATGGTAGTCCATTACAAATAGGAGCTAATAGCAAAAACAAAGAAACAATAAGACTATGTTCATGGAACATTAATGGTTTGAGGGGGGAAAATTCACAATGCACATATAGACTCTATAGTGGGAAACCCAGACATCGTAGTGTTGCAGGAAACATGGGAACTTAATCCATTTATGCTACACGGTTATGCCGGGCACTATGAAAACGCAAAGAAAGAGCAAAGGTTCGGGCGAGCCAGTGGGGGGCAGGCAATATTCATTTCTAATGCGTTGCACATCAACCATGAGCAAGTGGAGATAGATGATTCGAACATTCTGATGGTTAAACTTAGCTACAAAATAAACAATCACAATCCTAGAACACTATATTTGATTACTGTTTACATACTGCCCACTAACAAGAGTAGGGAGACAACATGTGGAATCTTGAACAATGTACTAATTGATAAAATGCTCGAGGATCCGATAGCAGATTTTCTGATTACCAGGGATTTCAACCTTAATCTAATGTCATCACACTTAAGAGATGAAACCACGCAACTTCAAAATCACCAATGGTTAATACCTGAGCAGGATCTAGGGATTGATAATAACTGCAACAAAAATAAAACGGGACAGAAATTCGTAAAGGATATGGAAGCTATGGGTCTTCGAATACTTAATGGTAGAGTAAAAACGGATGTTCCACCAAGATACAGTTACTTCGGGCACAAGGCAAACTCCAGGATTGACTACACTATGACAACATTATATATGTTCCATAACATCACCTCATACCAACTAATGAAAGTAAACGAAAGTGATCATGCCCAGAAGTCAATACTAATGGATATTGGAATAACTATGAAAAAGACTTACCAGACGGTCCAAGGGCATTTTGGTACTATTATTTATTAAAAAACTGATCTGGAACATTGGTAACAAAGATGTAATGAATGATCAAGTGTAAAAGATTTTGGTAAAATGCCTGAAAGACACTGCATCAAAAACAGCAATTGAACAATGGGAAAATCTGACTGGGATGTTGACTAAAACACAAGGGCAAACAAAAACAAATAAGTTTAAATACGGGAATGAACCTAAAAAGGAAAACGAAGCTAATTTAAACCTGCCTCATACAATAAGGTCACTGAAGAAAGAACGAAATAGGATTAGCAGACTAAGGAAGAAACCGGAGGTAAAAGCAGAAAACCTTGGAAAACTAAAGTTATTAAATCAGAATTTGAAAACATTATTATGGGGTGAGAAAAACAAAGCGAAACAAGCTATTTGGGCAAAAATATTCCATGCCAGTAACCAGAAGAATTCAAGAGACTTCTGGTACATTATCAATGGTCTTGCTAGACCCAACAAGCAAGCAGTCTCATCACCTTTAACTGAGCAAGAATGGGACAAGTTCCTGAGGAGACATTTGAATCAAGACTCTCTACACACAACTTCACTGGAAATGCAACAGGGGCGTAAATCCGACAATGAGAATGACATTACTTATCAAGATAGTGATACGGATATGCAATTTCCCATAGAAAAAGAAGAGATAATTAAACTTATAAAACATCAGAAGAACGGTGCTCCGGGACCAAATGGGATTCCGTTTGCACTCTTGAAAGAAAATCCAGAATTATGGGCAACAATCCTAGAGAAATTGTATTTAGAAGTCGCGCTGACAGGAAAGGTACCCAAGTCATGGCGCGGATCACTAATAACCCCAATCTTTAAAAAAGGAAATTGGGCACTGCCAGAAAACTATAGGTTGATCACACTGCAAGACTCGGATGCCAAGCTATTTGCCAGAATAATATTACCTAAACTAACTGACTGGGTGACGGAAGACAAAAGAATGCCCTTAAACGAAACAGGCTTTATACGAGGATTAGGAACTACCACTAATATACTGGTTCTCGCCCTACTTATGAACAAATCGCTTAGATTAAAGCAACCCTTGTATCTTTGTTTTATAGATTTTAATTCTGCATTCGATTGCGTCAACCAAAAATTACTTTGGGAAAAGCTAGAAAAAATGAGGATTCCAGTTCCACTACTTAAGCTAATTCGCCTTCTCTACTCAGAGACATGGGTGAGGGTGAGGATGGGTGACGGGCACACACTATCCAGGGAGATTCCAGCAAATGAAGGTTTGAAGCAGGGCTGTGTTTTAGCCCCTCTTCTTTTTAATTTGTTTCTTGCTGACTTACCAGGAATATTGGACAAAGAAAACGCACATCCGCCGAAACTAGCTGACAAGTGGCTCACAAGTTTGATGTATGCAGACGACGTCATACTTATGAGCCACACAAAAGTGGGCCTTCAGCGCTTAATGAGAAGGACCTATACCTACTCAAAAGAGAATGGAATGGTGATAAACGAGACCAAAACTAAGATTATGGTAGTTGCCAAAAACGCTAAGATGAAACATAAAAGCCAATGGTTCATGGGTAAAATTGAGCTTGAACAAGTAGAGGTCTATAAATACCTAGGCGTATTATTTGATGCAAAAGGCAATTACCATCTACAAAAAATTGATGCTCAAAGAAAAGCGAACGCATTAACTGCTGCATTTAGAACTGTGCAGAAGTCTCTTCCCAGCCTGACCTATGGTCCTCTCCTGAGCATTGTTGGTGCAAAACTCTTACCCACTATTACATATGGTAGTGAAGCTTTAATGGGTAAAGATAGTGATACTTTGAACAAAATCATAACCAGAGTATACCGAGCGCTATTCCATCTCCCAGTGAACGCTTCCCCGGCGCAAGTAAGGTTGGAGTTTGGCCTAACCAATCAACAGTTCGCAAGGCAAGGCCATTTTATTAAAGTCTGGAATCAAATAAAAAGTGACCACCAAAATGAGATATCGCTGCTCCTATGGAGAGAAATAAAGAAAGACACTAACTCTAGTGCAGCTCTTTACCTTAGAGATGCAATTAATGAGTTTGGGGTCATGTCTATATGGGAAACGAATATAACCAAGTCATCATTTAAGAAAATCATTATTAAAACCGCAGACCACCTATCCATTCTAAAGGATAAGGCTACCCTTATCAAGAGGAAACACGCCTGGACGGTGCTAAATGGCTATAAAAATAAGGAGATACAACAATATCTGAAAACCCCGTGGACGGAAAAAAACAAGCAGGTGCTCCTTAAAGCGAGATTTGGATCCATGCCAGGGATATGTCATCTCCCACCATGGGAATTTCAAGAAACCCAAACGAAATGCAGACTATGTAACAGGGGCGAGGAAGACATTCAACATCTTTTGTGTACCTGCCCTGAACGCCTTCAAGAGAGAAAAACATTGCTTAAGGTTCCTCTCAAGTCACGCGGCATACGGACATGCAGGCAGGCCGTGATTAAGGGTATGGTCTTAAATGATATTGTTTTAAACGCTTCCTTTGTACAGTTCCTACTGTTAGTTAAAAGGAAACTCGGAGATGTAATTATTTCAAATACTTAATTGTTTGTAAAGGTCACGCAATGACATTTTATGTGATTTTATGCTGGAATATATATTTAAAAATTTTTCTTTTAGATGTGTAATGTTGTAAGATTTTAAATAATCATCACAATAAACTACTTGTAGACTTGTAGATTGTTGTGGAGGGTGAGTTGAAACGTACAGCCGGGAATCCTCTTCCGGCTGCACACATAGCACCGCTATCTTGGTTGGCGGTCTAGTGGCTTCATATTCCTACTGCCTGGTATTTAACTGGCTAGGAGAACGCGAGCAAGTCTGTTATTCTTTCAGACCACTGCTCGCTGCCTCACAGGGTGAACTATTGCAAACTGCCTAGCGGGACGGCTGGGGAGAGTGTTCTGTGCAAATGCAAATGCTTTTAGCTTTCCTGATTTTTAAAATTATTACATTTTTTAGCCGCACTCTTGGGCCACTTACTTGGTATTTTGCTGCTTTCAAAGCGCCCCGGTCCACCGCAGCCACGAGGCTGATTGTTGTGGAGGGTGAGTTGAAACGTACAGCCGGGAATCCTCTTCCGGCTGCACACATAGCACCGCCATCTTGGTTGGCGGTCTAGTGGCTTCATATTCCTACTGCCGGGTATTTAACTGGATAGGAAAACGCGAGCAGGTCTGTTATTCTTTCAGACCACTGCTCGCTGCCTCACGGGGTGAACTATTGCAAACTGCCTAGCAGGACGGCTGGGGAGAGTGTTCTGTGCAAATGCAAATGCTTTTAGCTTTCCTGATTTTTAAAATTATTACATTTTTTAGCCGCACTCTTGGGCCACTTACTAGGTATTTTGCTGCTTTCAAAGTGCCCCTGTCCACCGCAGCCACGAGACTGATTGTTGTGGAGGGCGAGTTGAAACGTACAGCCGGGAATCCTCTTCCGGCTGCACACATAGTACCGCCATCTTGGTTGGCGGTCTAGTGGCTCCTTACTCCCGGTCACCTATATAACTGGCTATGGAGTGCGAGAGCAGCGG
This sequence comes from Lissotriton helveticus, assembly GCF_964261635.1. NCBI lineage: Eukaryota > Metazoa > Chordata > Amphibia > Caudata > Salamandridae > Lissotriton > Lissotriton helveticus. The sequence continues at coordinate 400,109,216 of NC_136065.1, forward strand.
ATGCGTGCAGCGGGCGCGCCGAAGGCGCACCAAAGGCAAGCCCGTCTGCGCCCGTCCGCGCCAGTACGTCGCCTCTCGCGTCCCATATGGTGTGGAAAAATGTTCCGACATCCCCGCACCCTCTAAGGCAATAAGGTTGTGCTATTCGTCCCATTTTGTGTAGGTTGTGTCTTGTATAGTATAAGTGATTCAGGATGCGTAATTGCACCAGTCTAAGACGTGAAGGAATGCCTATCTCTTTCGGGGATGCCAGTGCCTCCCGCCATTCAGAGTCATCACTCTCACCCACATCAGTGGACCATCTATCGCGCAATGTTTCATCAGATCAGGTAGGTTGTTTATCAATTTCCGATATGTGAGAGAGGTCGCCCTTCTCGCCATGTAGTCTGTTAACAGTCGGTCCTCAAGGGGGGAGGATTCAGGGAGTTCTGCGTCATGTGTAAGTGCTGTCATTAGGGTGTGTCTGATTTAATTGTATCTAAATAGTTCAGATGGGGCTAGGTCGTATTGCTGCCGTAACTGATCGAAAGGTAATACTCTTCCTTTTTGCCATAAGTCTCCAATGGTGGAGATTCCAATATTATCCCATCGATCAAAGCCTTTGCTGTATATAAGTTTTCCTAGCCGCTTTGTGTCCCATAGCGGAGTGAGTTGTGTGAGCACCCCCTGCCAACCCAGTCGCGCCTGAGCTGTGTGCCATATCCCCAGTGTGTGACGCAGCGGTCCTGATTTCTGCAAAGATAATTTTTTATCGTAAAGTGGAGCCAGCATCTCAACCACGCCCAACTGGTGTCTGTCCGCCCTCAGTGCTGGTTCTGTCTGGGGAATATGTACCCATTGATTAATAACCTTCAATTGTGCTGCCCAGTAATAAAGTCGCACATCAGGGAGCGCTATCCCACCGTCATACCAACTGCGCACTAGCTTTGCCTGCGCTATGCGCGGTGGTTTGCTGCCCCATAGTAGATTGGTAACTTGTGCTGCAATTGCTTTAAAATATGCAGGTTTCACTGGGTAAGGTGTGTTTACTAATATATATAGGAAACGAGGCAGTGCCATCATTTTGAATAGCGCCGCTTTCCCCAGTAGGGTGAGTGGTAAAGTTTCCCAATGTCGAATATCCTGTTTTAAGCGTTCCAGCGGTGGTTTAAGATTCCTATTGTAAAAGTCTTCAGCATCAGCTGTAATGTGAACCCCTAAGTATTTGAACGTGCCCTCTACTGTTGTAAGTGGGTAGTTGTCTGGGAGACGTGGAGGAGGACCGTGGAGCACATACATGATGGACTTGGACCAGTTTAGGGTGTATCCTGAAGCCTGGCCATAGGCCGTGCATACATCTAATAGGCTAATTATGGAGCGCCTAGGGGCAGTGAGGTACAGGAGTATGTCATCAGCGAAGAGGGAGATCTTATCTTCCCATGTATCTGTCCACCTAAGCCCACGTATCGTGGGTTCCCACCTTATCCAGACCGCCAAAGCTCCAATACTCACGCAAATAACAGCGGCGATAGTGGGCAGCCTTGATGCGTGCCTCTCGCCAGTGTGAAATTTTCTGAGATTTGACCATTAACTGCGACATGTGCCATAGGTTTTGTGTAGAGGAGATGGACCCAGGCACAGAACTTGGGGCCAAAGCCTAGATGTCTCATCACCACGAAAAGGAAGGGCCAGTGGACCATATCAAATGCCATATGGGCGTCAAGTGAAAGTATCACCGCCGGTTCTTGGACATGCACCGCTTGGGCCAGTGTGCCATGTAATCGTCTCAAATTGAGCGCCGTGCTCATGCCCGGCATGAAGCCCGACTGGTCCTGGTGGATACGTTTAGTTAGGTGTGGCATTAGCCTTATCGCTAGTAACTTGGCAAGAATTTTGGTCTCTGTATTTATGAGGGAGATGGGTCTGTAAGAGGCACATTGATCTGCTGGTTTGCCTGGTTTAAGGATGGTAATTATGGTGGCCCTGCGCTGGTCAAGTGGGAGCTCCCCCTCTGATAAGCTTTCCATAAACATGTGTAGCATATGTGGTCCTAGTGTGTCTGCCATGTTTTTATAAAGTTCGATTGGTATGCTATTGGGGCCTGCCGCTTTGCCCGATTGTAACACCCGTATGGCGGTGTGTATCTCTTCAACTGAGAGGTCTTTTTCCAAGGCTTGTGCCTCCTCTGCAGTTAATTTAGACATGGCCAAAGCCATTACGTAGGTCATAGCCTCCTCCTCCGTAATCACTGAGTTGGAAGAGTAGATATTACGAAAGTGATGTGCCATCAGGTCAACTATGGTGTGAGGGTCTGTTACGCTGAGGCCATCAGCTGTGTTTATCTGCGCTATCCATCTACCCTCTCTATCTCGTTTATCTAACCATGCTAGCAGCTTTCCTGCCTTATCGCCAATATCATATATTTTGTGTTGCGTATTTGATATCTGCTGCCTGGTCAGTTCCGTCAAATGCTCCTTGTGGCGTCTCTGTGCTAGATGCAGGGTGTTGGATGTGTCAGGGGTAGGGTCAGTGTTGTGTCTTGCCTCCGCCAACGACAACTCCATTTCCAGAGTTTGTAGTTCCCTCTGTTTTTCCCTTTTGTTATTTGTTATGGAGGATATGGCCTGTCCCCGAAGGACTGTTTTATATGCCTCCCACAATATGACAGAGGAGGTCACCGACCCCTCGTTTTCCTGAAAGTATTGTTTTGTCGTCTTTTTAAGCGCTTTTTTGATCTCAGGGATTTTGAGGTAACCCAGGCGTATTGGGTACGTCCGGCGTTTTATGTGTTGATGGTGTGTATAAGTGAGTAACATCGGGGAATGGTCAGAAGTTCCTTGGGGCCTAATCTCTATTTTGTTAATATCAGCCAGACTACCCATAGAACCCACGAAGTAATCTATTCTGGTGAGGCTATTGTGTACACTGGAGTAATATGTGTATTGTTTTTCGGTAGGGTGGTATTTCCTCCAGATATCGATCAGTCCCATCGCTGCAAAGAAACTCCCTAAGCGGGATTCCCCCTGTGTGCTCGGCCTTCGAGGGTGTCTATCCATAGAATTGTCGATCACCGAGTTGAAATCTCCACCAATGAGCAGTACCCCCGCAGGGAGTCCAAGCAAAAATTTACTCAAGGCTGGGAGGGCCACTGTCTGGAGTGATGGGGGTATGTATACTGAGACAATATTTAGGTATTTCCCTTCCCATTGCGTGTGTAGCAGTGAACCTTCCCGCGTCATCTGATTTAATTTCTTTTACAATTAACGGAAATTGTTTTTTAACTAATATTCCCACACCTCTTGAGTTCGACGTGAAGGCAGAGTGCGCTACCATTTTATAGCCCCACCTATCGAGTGCCTTAGTGGACGTACCAGTGAGATGTGTTTCTTGCAGCAATATTACTGCGGGGTTTGCCCTTTTAATACACTGCAATACCAACCCGCGCTTAATTTTATCTCCCAGACCTCTAACATTCCATGTCATCACGGAGTAGGGTATTTCTCTCGCAACGCCTTTTTGACTTCCATGAAATTCCACCTGCGTCGGGAGACTGCCGCTGTATAATCCGGGAAGAAGGAGATTGTTGAATTCTGTACTCTGATCGGCGGGGAAACTCTTGCAGATTGTAAAATGGCGTCTCTATAGCGGAAATTGAACAGTCTTACGAGCACCGGTCTGAGAGGTGCCTCCGATTTAGGTTTTCCGCCCGCTACTCTATGAGCTCTCTCCACCGAAAAGAAACTTGATAGTCTTTTGGGCTGCAAACGTGTTTTCACCAGTTCTTCAATGTAGAGGTCTATAGCTTGCGAGCCCTCACTTTCCGGAATACCTAAAATGTTCACGTTATTCCGTCGCAAGCGCCCTTCCTGATCAACGAGTTTTTCCGCCAGGATTTTGTTTTCCGTCTCGAGTCGGGATAGCGCCTTCTGCATTGTCGCTGTGTCCGCCACTAGAGTTTTTCTCCACTTCAGTTACTCTGTCCCCCATTTTGTGAAAGTCCGCTCTCAACAACGACAGATCTGTAGAAATCGTCCCTACTGTTGTTTGAACACTAGATAGGGCTGCCATGATGTCTTCCAATGTCACTTTTTTATCTCCTTCGCCGTTTGCCGTTTTTCCCCCGAGGAGTTGCGTCCTTCTTGAAGTGGCGGATTGTTTTTTTCATACGCAAACTTGTCGAGCTTTGCCTGCATGTGTTGGGTCCGTGGGCCCCTGCCCGCCATATTGATGTTGACGGTGGCGTTGTCGCAGATCACTCACTGCGTAATGCTTATGGTTCTCCCCCTTATATGGTCTGTTACCTTACGGATCATCCGGAGAGGTTAACACTTGAAAGCCAACCGCTTGATCCTGTAACTAGAGTGCGTTTTACCCCCCCGGCGGTTGTTGCGTGAAGCATGTGATCAGTTCACCTTAGGGGTTCTCCTTTTGTTACTGTGGTTGAGTGTGCCTTGTTATTCATGAAGCACCAATATTCTCTTTCTGTGGCAATTATTGTGGTTTCAACGAACTATTGGGAGGTCCCGCGTCCGGAACAATCAGTTAGGCGTCGCCGCTGTAACTCGAGCCCCCGGCTTTGCGATGTTCAACCAGGCCGCACCTCGTCTATATCCGCTCTACTGTCCGACGTCGTCGGGACTTATCAATCCCGGAACTTGACCATCTGTATTGGCGTTGGAAGCGTTGCTTATCTTGCTCCTGTACTCTCTGGTTACTCTCCCGCCATGTTCTGCAGCTCGAAGATACTTCAGGCCCCGGTCTTTGTTCGGGCGCCAGGCCGGATTTCGAGACTCTCTGTAATTTTGGCACCCGGTGTTCGATTTCGGCTGGAATTTCGCCTATCCCTGCCCCTCGGCCCCGGGCCTCCACTCAGGCCTCTGGACTGCCGTTATGTACCGGATTAGTGGTCGGATTGACGTGAAGGGCTGTGTCGCCCGTGGAGCTCCCACACTAAGCAGCCATCTTGCTCGGCTGTTAGCCACGCCCCCCACTTTCCCCTATGTTTACCTTACACCACATGATCCTCATCCTGCTGGCAGGCCCACCGTCGGCTCGGTGAACTCCTTGTCATCAGGTGAGCATTGCTTTCTCTCACGGAATTGATATTGCATATTGCATTCTAACAGGAGACGCATTTAACAACCTAGGGGGCCATCAAGCTTCAGAAGCGCTGGCACGGTCATCTGTTTTCCACTAATTTTCCACCTACAATAGAGGGGCATTAGTAGGGGTTAGACCGAGGACTCTCTTTGTGGCAGGCGAGACTGACATTGATGTGTAGAGACTATATCTTTTTGTGCGAGGTCACCTGCATGGCAGATACTTATAGATTCAGAACAGCCCCTTTTCCTCAATAAGCTGTCTGGTACGCTCTCCCGCTGGACTGGACTACCGTGGCTCTTAGGGGGGAACTTTAACAGTGTTATTGAACCAAAACTTGACCATTAGTTTCCCCCTCTGCCCAATGCACCCACAAATTCAACCGCGTGGGCGCTATGGGACTGGCTCCACCATTGGCAGTTAACAGACATTTGGCGCCAACGTAACACTACGGCTAGGTTGTACTTCTCTGCCCCACACCAATTGCATGTCTGACTCGACAGAATAATCTGCCCAGCTAACTTGCTGCCTTCAGTACTACAGACTGACTATTTGGGTCGGATTCATTACGATCACAACCAGCAATATTTACTGTTGTCATGGAACACCATTACACCTTTCATTCCCACTTGGCAGTTATAGCCGGGGGGCCTAGAGGAGCTTCTTTATGGGCATATTTGGGTACCGGCATACACGAATATTTAACTACAATGACTGCACGGCGTCCACGCGACTTCTCGAGTTGTATGTATTTAAAGACACTATAGGTGAGCACTGCATGGGTACACAATGGAATATGCGTAGAAATCTTGAGGATGGTGTTACCCGTCTTGAAAAACACACTTCTATGCAGAAAACCAGAGCAGTACACATCCCGACTGAGGTACGTCATTTAGCAAGCAATCACCGAGAACACATATTTCTGTTGGAGAGACTGTGCTGTCTCAATTATGCTGTCCACTCAACCTGCACGCATGCTACCACTAACAGATCTGGGCGACTGCTGGCCTGGCTCATTCGCCAAGACCAATCCCGTCCCCCTATCCTGATGTTGCAGTACTCCACTGGCGCTTTAATTTATTCCCAGTACGAGATACACAACGACTTCACGCAGCAGTACACATACTACTACAGCCGCTACCCCAGTCAAACTCAATACATTCTTCTCTCAATCTCGCTGCCCCATTTACTGCCCAAGCAACAGGCAGAGTGTGATGAACCTCTCACACAGTTTGAGTAAGAAAGACAGAGAATTCACATTTAACTGACAGGCCTTAGGGCTGGGCCATTTGGTGAGATGCTTTTTTTATGACTGTAGATAAACTGGGCTCCTACCTTGCCTGGGTTGGCTTGGCTGCTGCTGAAGAACCCAAAAGAATACTACAGGCTTAAAGTTGCTGTACACAGAGTCAATCTGACCGTGCTCATATAGCCAGCCTGCTCATTGTCATATGCAGAATGACAATGGGTCAGCCTGGGCAAGCACAGTATGATATGTGCCTCCTCCCACAACAAATAATCTCAAACCTCGGGGAGTGACAGCAAAGCCTGGGGAAATGGCTGCTTTTCAGGAGCACAGTTAGAATTGGCCTACTGTGGGAGATGAGGGGAAGTGGGAGATGAGGGGAAAAGGGAGTGTACGGGAGATAGGGCTGTGGGGTGGAGGGCAACTGAGAAGCGAGGCTGCATTCCATAGAGTACATCAATGCACAGGGAGTGATCTGCCAAACACTGAGCCTATGCAAGTAGGAAGGCAGTAGGTTCGGCGAGGCAGTTCTTGCATTGAAAGATCAACAGTGTTTCGTTAGGGAACTGGGGGAGTGATTGCAGTGACTTGTGGATGACTGAATTGGTCTTGCATTTAATTATCTCTTTAACCAAGATCCATTGGAATTACCTGAGGGCAAGGACAATTTGGTGATTTCTTCATAAGCTAAATGAGTTCAGTAGCATCGTTTGGTCCCTTTGCAATTTGGCAAGTTTCTTCTCAGGTATTAAGAACATGTGACTTATTTGTTTTTAAACTATAAGTCTCTGGTCTTACTTTAGAGTTTTATTTAAGTTTATTTAAGTAGTTTATAAAGCGCGCAGCTACCCCCGAAGGGGTGTCCCGGCGCTAGAACCAGAGCCTCAAGGGAGGAGGGGAGGAGTAAGGATTATTGCAGGAATCACAATCCGTAAAACAGCCAGGTTTTTAATCTGGCACGGAAGATGGGTTCAGATGGCCAGAACCTGAGGTCGATAGGAAGGCGGTTCCACAGATTGGCAGTGATAACGCTGAACCCTCTACCGCCCATTCTGGAGAGTCGAAAGCGAGGTGAGGTCGGGAGGCGTAAGTTGTTGGATCTCAGTGATCTAATGGATTGAGATAATGAGACTCGCTTTTTCAGGTAGCTAGGTCCAAGGCCGTTGATAGCTCGGAAGGCGAGGATGAGGATCTTAAACTGGATGCGGCTCGCAATGGGAAGCCAGTGGAGTTTTTTGCGATAAGCGGCAACTGACTGACGGTAGGGGATATTGCCGATCAGTCTGGCCGCCGCATTCTGAACGATCTGGAGCCGATCGATCAGATATTGAGGGGCGCCGGCGTATAAGCTGTTAGCGTAGTCCAGGTGGGAGGTGATGAGGGCCTGAGTGACTGTTCGGCGGGCGACCAAGGGGAGGTAGGGAAGGATTTTTTAAATCATGCGCAGCTTCGCGAAGCAGGCAGATGTGACCTTGTTCACTTGTGCTTTGCATGAAAGCGAGTCGTCGAACTGATAGCCCAAGTTACGTACTGAGTGGGCAGGGGTGGGTGCGGGATCAAGAGATGAGGGCCACCACAGGGAGGGGGAAATAGAATTTTTCTGGTTAAAAAACATGACTTCTGTTTTATCAGCATTCAGTCTAAGGTGATTATTGGTCATCCAGTCACAGATGTTGTCTAGACATTGGCGGAAGTTGGCAAACGTGGAGTCCGAGTGATCTCTAAAGGAGAAAATCAGCTGAGTATCATCAGCATAGGAGACCACTCGGACTCCACAAGCCTCTGCAACTGCGGCCAAGGGGGCGAGATATACGTTAAAGAACAGAGGGCTGAGGGCAGAGCCCTGCGGAACACCACACAGCAGGTGTTTACCCTCTGATTTAAAAGGCCTAAGCATCACCCTCTGACTTCTGCCAGCGAGGAAGGATTCAATCCAGGTTAGAGCGGTGCCACCGATTCCGACCTGCCTAAGACGGCTTAGGAGGATTTTGTGGGAGACCGTATCGAAGGCGGCGGACAGGTCGAGGAGGACGAAGAGTTAGTTTGCAAGTCAAGCAACACCTCCCGCAGCCAACCTATTCCACATATTGCTATATTTGTTTTCCATATAGCTGTAAACTGCACAGATTCTACTATTGTAAGTCTTATTTTGTTGCTTTAATGTCATGTTATGTTAGAAATGTATAAAGCGCCTGGTTACTCCAATACGGAGTGTCCAAGTGCTAGGTTTTTCTCCTAGTAGCCATCAGTTCACTCTGTTGAGAGAGCCAGCCATAACAGTTAGATAACCAATGATTGCCTAAAGTGCCAGGTCTTTAAATTTTTGCGATACATCGTTTTTGAAGGTTGCATTATAAGGTCCAGGGGGAGGAGGTTCCACATCTTTGTCGCAAGAAGACTAAAGGAGCTGCCACCCAGACGAGCTCTGTGCCTTTTGGGGTATCATAAGCTGCGCTGTTCCAGAGGATAGACAGTGATTTGTCAGGTAAAGTTTGATAAGGGCCTTTCCAATTTACAATTCTGTGACAAAAGCATAAGGCTTTAAAAGTCACTCTGGCCTGAATAGGAGCCAATGAAGCTTAGCAAGGGTAAGGCCCAAGGAAGAATGCCTGGGAATATTTAGAAACATACAGGCCACAGTGTTCTGCACCCTCTGTAACATTCTTATTCTGCCTTTAGAAGCTCCAAGTTCAAGAACACTGCAGTAGTCCAGGTGACACGCTACAGACTCCTTTATCACTTTTTTCCTAGTCGAATCTGGCAAAAGCTCTAAGACTTTACAAAGCATCTTTAAGATGCTGAAACAGGAGCCAGCCAGAGTAGAGATCTGGTAATCGAAGGGCAGTGCCGAGTCAAACCACACCCCAAGATTTTTTAACTTCGGTTTAGGAGCAGGAACCAACCCAATTCAGAGGGCCACTATTTAGAGGACCAGAAAGACGGTTGCTTCACAACCACAAAGACCTCAGTCTTTTCTGTGTTTAGTCTGAGGCAGCTGCAGTCCATCCATTTTGCCAGGTCCACGGGGCACAATTTAAACTTAAAGTCAGCATCACCTTCATCCTGTGTCAGGGTGATAATCAACTGAGTGTCATTTGCATAAGACATCATCTTCACCCCATGACACTCAACTATATCAACCAGGGAGCACATGTAGGCATTAAATAGGGTCAGCTCACAGCGGAACCCTGGGGCACTATTTGCTGCAAGGGTCGAGTGTCAGACGTGAAGGCCTGAAGACCTGGAAGGTACGGTCATGGAGGAAGTCTGTAATCCAGTCAAGTGCACAGCCCCTCACCCCAAGGACCCAAAGTCATTCAAGTAGGAGGCCATGGGGTACAGTATCGAATGCAGAACTCAAATCTAGCTAAATTAGGGCTGCAATCCTGCCCTCATCAACAGCTAATCTAAGGGATTCAGAGGCTAGAAAAATATCGGATTCATGCTGAACATAGGTGCAAACCCTGACTGAGTCCCATGAAGAAGATTATTTTCTTCAATTAACTTCTTCAGCTGGAGGTAAAAATATTTTTCCGCCACCTTAGCGAATAAAGGAAGCAATGAGATGGGTCTCAGGTTTTCCGAGAGAGTAGGGTCAAGTGAAGGCTTCTTTAGTAAGGAAACCACCATTGCATGTTTCCAGTCTAAAGGGACTTGGCCAGAGGCAAAGGATAGGTTCAGTAAATTACAGAGCGCGGGGGCAATAGCATCCTCCCTACGTAGCAACATGGTCAGTGAGATGGGATCAAGAGGAGAGCCAGATTTCACTTTTGAGAGAAGTCTATGAGTCTCCAGAAAAGTTAGAGCTTTGTTGTTGGAAAAACCCTCAGAGGGGACAGTATTCTGCGGTGGGATGAATTTAAAATTCCTGCTTGATTCAGGAAAGGAATCATAGATATTATCTATCTTTTCAGAGAAATAGCAAGCCACTAAATTGCAATATTCAATAGTGGGAGGAGTGGTGACTGCAACACGCTCAAGAGAGCTTTTAACAATATGAAAGATCTGCCTGAATGAGCCCTTAGAGGATTCAATCATATGAGTGAAGAATTTGGTGTAAGATCTCTTAATATGTTTATGATAGGTTTTTAGTGCTTCTATGTATGTAATTTTATCATCTAACTTATAACTCCTCCCCCAAAGGCGCTCTAAAGTCTTGCACACCTTTTTTTAAGCCAAGAAGTTCCTCAGTAAACCATTCCACAGTTGGATTGCAGTTGCTGTTGCATGGCTTCAGAGGAGCTAAAGTTTCTAGAACCCTAGTTAGTGAGGAAGAGATTTGTTGATTGACAATCTGCGGACACGTGTTGGGTACAGGGGAGTTAGGAACCAGTTTGGCCATGAGAGCAGCTGAGATGACAAGACCATTTACCTGTTTTGTTGTTGGACATGGAACTATTTGGGGAGCCTACTAAGGTGGAGGTATCTGTGATCTGGAAAGGCAGAATGAAATGATCAGACCAGGCAACAGGGATCAGGGAGGTGATTTTCACAGACGCACAGTTAGAAAAAATGGGGTCAAGGGTATTGTCTCCAATGGGAGTGGGAAGTTGTACCAGCTGATTAAGTTCTAGTGTCTGCGATGGTGTGCCTATTTTGTCTTGGTGTCTTTTGTCTGTCTCTCTTTAAAATATTATTGTAATTTTTGTGCCTGTTTGTCTGTGACTCTGTTTTGTGTCCTTTTCATTCGTCTTTTGTGCCTGTGCCCTTGTTTTCTCCTCTGTGCCCGTTTCTCGCTGCCCTTTTCCAACCACTGCTCCCCTATGGCCCCTCCCCCTGCCGGTCCCACCTCCCAGCTGTGCTTCCCTCCACCTTCCCTATTGAATGGTGGCTGCTGCTTGGGTGTATAAGCAGGACCCGTGACCCCCTGGCCAGAGACCGATCTCAGCCCAACCAGCTCCGCAGTAGCCTAGCCTCCCACTGCCCCAGACACCTCTCTCCAGGTAGGTGTTCAAAGCTCCACCCACAGGCTCCTGCCTTCGCCTCATCCCTAGTGGCCCAGTGGGAGAACCTTGCTCTTCTGCTGTTCCACTGTTGTCTGTCTGCTTTGTTGTGCCCATTTTGTCTTTGGGTCTTTTGTCTGTCTCTCAATGTAATTTTATTGTAATATTTGTGCCTATTTGCCTGTGACTCTATTTTCTGCCTTTTTCATTCGTTTTTTGTGCCTGTGCTCTTGTTTTCTCCTCCGTGCCTGTTTTTCGCTGCCCCTTTCCTGCATCTGCTCCCCTGTGGCCCCTCTGCCCTGCAGTTCCCGCCTGCACTTCCCTCCCACCTTCCCTATTCCATAGCAGGACACACCATCGACCCCATTTTTCCAGGAGGGAACAACATCCACTTCAGCCACACCACGCAACCCCTCTGGACAGACCACCACTGCGTACACTTTCACATCAACAAACCCACTGCCTTCAAACCTGCACCCCGACCACCCGAAGGAACTGGAGAAAGGTCCCCAAGGAGCACCTCAACTCCACCCTCAACAGTGATGCCCCCTCTACCTCGACCAACGCCAACCTCGCAACCAAAGAAGTACACAGATGGATCACCAACTGCACAGACAAACTCACACCCCTTCGCAACCCAGACAGACAGCGCCCCAGAAAGGCCATGTGGTTCACAGCGAACCTCCAAGAATTCAGACTCACCTGCAGACGTCTTGAGAAGAATTGGAAAAACAGCAAAACTTTGAAAGACCTCACCACATACACGAACGTCATGACAGAATACCACCAACTCATCAGATCAACCAAAAGGACTTTCATCCAGAACAAGATCACCGCCGACTCCAGCAACTCAAAGGAACTCTTCAGCATCATCCAAGAGTTCATAAAACCCCCAGCGAGGCCACGGACATCACCCCCTCTCAGGACCTCTGCAACACGCTCAGCTCCTACTTCCTATCGTAAAATCAAGTCCCTCTATAACAACTTCAATGAATGGACACCAGACTCCGAAACCACTCACTCCTCCAACAACCCCAGCCAACCCACCATCTTTGGCTGGACCCAAGCCACCACTGAAGACAGATAATAAACCATGAAAAGCATCCACTCAGGAGCACCCACGGACCCCTGCCCTCCGCACATCTTCCATAGAGCCGCCATTGCACCGGAACTACGACACACCATCAACTCCACCTTCAAAACTGGCATTTTTCCAGATGACTGGAAACGCACAGAAGTCAAGCCCCTGTTCAAGAAGCCCATGACAGATCCTTCGGACCTCAAAAACTACCAACCCACTTCATGGCCAAAGTTACCGAGAAGACCATCAACGCCCAACTAACAAAATCCATTGAAGAGAACTCCATCCTCAACCCCTCCCAATCTGGATTCTGCAGCAACCATACCACTGAGACTGCCCTACTCGCTGACACAGACGAGATTCGCACCCCCCTTGACCAAGGCCACACTGGGGACCTGATCCTCCTCAACCTCTCTGCAGCCTTCGACATCGTCTCCCACTGCACACTCACGGCCAGACTCCATGACGGCTGCATACAGGGAACCACCCCCGAATGGCTTTGCTCCTTCCTCACCGCCAGAACCCAAAGAATGAGACTGACACCCTTCCTCTCCGAACCCACAGAGACCAAACTGTGGAGTACCTCAAGGATCATCTCTCAGTCCTACGCTCTTCAACATCTACATGGCCCCCCTCGCCACCATCATCAGACAGCACGGACTCAAGTGAGTCTCCTACGCTGATGACACCCAGCTCATCCTCTCCCTCACCAATGATCCCGTCACCACCAGACTCAGTATCTAGGAAGGAATGAAGGACGGTGCATCCTGGATGAGTAGCAGCTTCCTGAAGCTCAACTCAGAGAAGACAGAGGTCCTAGTCCTCGGACCCTCCCCCACTGCATAGGACAACACCTGGTGGCCAACCGCCCTGGGCAGCCCGCCCACCCCCATGGACCAAGCCCAGAACCTCGGCATCGTATTCGACTCCTCCCTCTCCATGAACCGACAGGTCTACACCGTTGCCTCCACCTGCTTCAACACCCTCCACATCCTACGCAAGACTTTCAAATGGATCTCCCCCGAATCAAGAAAGACGGTCACCCATGCACTCGTAGCCAGCAGACTGGACTACAAAAATGCCGTCTACACCGGAATCAACAAGTCTCTGCTCCGTAAACTCCAGACTTTACAGAACACCGCAGCCAGACTCTTATTCTGCATCCCTCAACAAGAACACATTACTCAACACCTGCGAGACCTCCACTGGCACCCCGTTGAGAAGAGAGTAACCTTCAAGACCCATGCCTACAAATGCCTCCACAACACCGGACTCCAATACCTCACCAAGAGAATCTCCTTCCACGTAACCAAGAGAAACATCCGATCCGGCGACCTTGCCCTCGCCGAAACCCCATTCATCTGCAGAAGCAGGAAGGGTGGAAGGGCCTTCTCCTACATCGTTGCCAAGACCTGGGATGAGCTCCCGTTCCACATCAGACACGCCCCATCTCTGCACATCTTCAAAAAGACCCTCAAGACCTGGCTCTTCAACTGACAAGAGCTGCTTACCCACCTGCGCCTTTCGACCCTCACAGGTGAGTAGTGCACTTGACAATTCCCTGATTGATTAATTACATTATATTACATGTGATGGCACATCTGCATGAGCAGATATGTCCCTGTAATACCTAATTTAATTTTTAGGCATTGAAAGTGATTAGGAAGCCATCTTAGGGACATGTACCGGGCACTGGTCATTATGAGTTACCCAGCTACATGATGGCGTCACTAAAAATAATGGTGTTTGGTATCAAACACCTTGTCTTTATAAATCCATACTGATGCCAGATTTAGATTTATTATGACAGGCAACCAGATGACACCTTAGAAGTTCCCCCTGAAACCTTACTAGTCACATAGTGTGCTGGCTGACTGGTATCTTCCAGCCTGCCACCACAGATGAGTTTCTGAATCCTAGCAAGGAAAAGCCCACTCTCTCAGAGGTCAGAAAAAATTTCTTGCAGAAGGCATTCACATCATCTCCAGCAGCATGCCTTGCAGATCAGCAACTCAAGGACAGGTGCTTCAAAGCCTCTGCCACCTCTGGAATACAACCCCACTTCCCCACACCTGGGGAACGTCACGCCCTGGCTTGAGGCCTATTTGGCACCAGAGTGGGTGGGAAATTAGATAGTCAGAAAGTATGTCACATTTACAGTCTAGGTACACCCCTAAGGAGGGCCACCTGAAGTGGACAGTCAAAGAAGAGTTTCATCATCTCTATTTTGGTGATACCAGGAGCTCTGGGCCAGGATTATGCCCACACCCTGCAGGAAGTGGTCATTTAGGGTGTGTAGACACCCCAGGGATAGGTAGCCCATTGGCTACTGCCCTACACTCCCCTTAAAGCGCCTAAATTCAGTATTTAGGGATTCTCCCAACATCAGAGAAACAGATTTGTATACCTAGGAACAGAAAAAGGACAAAGAAGAGCCATCACCCCAAGAACAGAGGGCCCACACCTAAATTGGCACCAAATCCTGTCCGTATGCTGGCTCCTCAACAATTGCAAAGACCAAAATCTGTGCATCCTCCCAAGCCCTTGGAGGACTGTTCTGTGCTTTAGCAACCACTTGGCATCTCCTTTGGGGTGGAGAAGCCATCCCCCTGCATCTGCAGGCACTAAGTCCACTTGTCTGGTAGACCGTTTTGCTGGTCATCGGGCCCACCGAGGGAGCATCATGGCAGGAAGAGTTTTTTGTGGTTCCAAGAGGTCAGCTCCATCTCTCCACTGAGTTTCAAGATGCTTATCTCTCCAAGAGCTTGCCTGCACCAATACCCTGGGTACTGGAGAATTTTCAGCAACCAAGGTTTGTTGAATATAAAGCCCATATACCACTGCAGGGACTTCAGGACCAATGAGGCATACACCGAGAGTGACCCTGCTGTCTTGTTTTCCTCCCCTCTGCAGGTCTAGCCGAAAACCGTGAGAGCCTCCAATGCAAGTGACCAGCCAGCCAAACACCTCTGCACTTGAGCCCCAAAGCCCGGGATCATGACAATCGAATGCGTCCCCTTGCTCCAAAGACCTTCATAAGCTGAGCATCCCCTTTGGGTTCTTCAGGACTTCTCCCTAAGTCTCTCCTTGCCGCCTTTGTTTTCAGGTGCCCTTTGACTTCAACTTTGTAGAGCTCAATGGTACCAACCTGACCATCACCTCTGCACTCAGATATGCCAGGGCAGGTAAACTAAAACCACTGGTGGTTCTTTGAACCATGGACATTTAGCACCTTAAGTTGCAAAGGACACCCCCAAACCTCAACTACAAGTATATGTTTGCAGTATATCTCTTTCCTCCTATAGGATATCATTACTGCGTTCAAGGCTCAGACCTAAAAAATCATAAGTACTTAGCTGATTCTGACAATCTTGGTGTCTAAAAATATATAAAAATCTGTGTTATTTTTATAAATTGGTCTTGAGTGTGTGTACCATTTGTTGACTCTGTGTGTGGACCAAATACTTAACATTCCGCTCTGATAACCGTTAACTGCTCAACCACACTACCCAAATAGAGCATTTGGGATTATTAAAGTAACTCCTGTAAACTAGTAAGGGTCGTCTGGACTTTTTTCATGGTGTGCCCTTACATTAGCCCTAGACATAAAAACCCAGCTTCCTACAGAGAATAATTGCTATGTTGAGGTGCTTATTGTTTAAGTGTGTGCCAGTCTTTGGTGTTCGATTCATGCCCCTTCCTGCAAAGTCACTTCCTGTGATGTCACATTTTAGAGGAGCCTCGTATGTTTTTATTCTGCTCGGGGCCCTACAAATCCTAGGACCGGCCCTGTCAATGGGCACCTTGCCCATGGTAGCATTTATAGTCTGTGGACTGATTGCCTGTACGGCATCCTTGTCACACATAAAGCATTGAAATATCATGCATGAGCACACTGCAAATACAGAACTGTCACACAAGATAAGTACACTGCGGAGTAGTCTTGGGGTCTTCTACCAACTTAAGGCCTGACCATCACCTGGGACTCCAAATTCCAGGAATCCAAGCGCCAGGAAGTATGTTTTCATTCTGCGAGCCCTGGGGGCGGGACCTGTCACATTGCGCTGATAAGCGCTTCCACCATACCGCAGCACAGGCATCTCTGAGGAGAAGTCTTGGGCTCTCCTACCCCCTGAGGGTCTGATCATCACCTGAAACTCTAAATTCCAGAATTCCAAGTGCCAGGAGGCACGTTTGCATACAGCGAGCCCTGGGGGCTGGGCTTGATGCATCACGCTGATAAGCTATTAGGCAGTCCTGCAGAGCGAGAAGCTTGCAGGATGTGCCCAGGGAAATCCCTGGCCAAGGACGGGCCCATCTTCTCCCATCATCACCCAGAAGAGGCAGGGATGGGCCCACTTCCTTTGCTTGCAGATGTGGATGCCAAGGAGCTTGAGCGACGTTCTCTGAAAAAGGCAGCGATGTGATTACATTTTCTCCTTTACTTTCTCTTTACTGTTGTGTATCTACAGTCTGCCCTCAAACATGGAGAAAAACAAGGTAACTGGTAATAGCCCAGGCCCCACTCTATCCCCTAAGGGCACATCAATCAACTGGATGCTAGAACGACTAGTAAATGTTATCAACAATGTTGTCTATTGGCTCCACCGGCCCTAGCCATGACCATGCAAGCGGCTTGGGCACTAGCTCACCACTTCTTCCCCCAAGACACATTTGCATACCTTTAGTGCTGCAGCCTTATCGTCTTACAATTCCCCTATTGCAGGTTCTCTGTGACCTGAGCAATGGGTCCCAGCAGGCCTGGTCCTAGAACTTCTGGGGCCCGGGCGAGAGGGAAGATGTGAGGCCCCTCTAATTTGCATGTAACATCTCAAGAAGTTACATCACAGAAAGTGACATCGCAGGACTACTGATCTTATTTGGCATCACTGAAGAGACCTAATGTGGATATCAGTGTGCTGGAACATGGGTTTCTGTTGCAGTAACCCCCCACTTTTTCTCAGACTACTGATGCACTTTTTCTTGGTGTGCCCTGGGTCCCTGCCAATCAGATTCCCATTGCCTGTGTTCTTTCCCCAAAACTAACCCAATAGGCATCTCTGTCCACAGGTCAGCCCCTGGTAAATTGTACCACTGGTACCAAGGGCACTGTGACCAGGGAAGACCTCCAAGGGCTGCAGCACTTATTGTGCCACCCTTAGAGGCCCTTTACCTTTACACACACTGCCTTTGCAAGCTGCATGTCTTGGTGCAGAACAAAGTGAAGAGTCGACATGGCACACATCCCTGTGTGCCATGCCCACAAACAACTGCCCTGGCATACATCAGTCACCCCTCTATCTGGGTGCCCTATGCCTGTGGTGAGGGTACAGGTGCATGAGCCCTGTACCCCTACAGTACCCAAGTCTATTCCTGGGCACTGTAAGTGCAGTGTTGCCCTTAAGAGTATATGGTGCTGGGAGTTTGTCATTACGAACTCCACAACACCATAATGGCTACACTGCAGACTGGGAAGTTTGGTATCAAACTTCTTACTACATTAAACCCACACTGATGCTAGTGTGGGATTTAATGTAAAATGCACCACAGAGGGCATCTTAGAGATGCCCCCGGAAACTCGACCAACCTCGAGTGACCTGACTGAGTGGCTGCTTAGGCTGCCACCACCAGACCTGTTTCTGGACCCCTGGGTCAAGAGCTGCTGCTCTCGGGGGCCTTAAACAATGCACATCCTGGGACGAGGTACCAAGCCTCCTCCCCCAGGATGGGCAGGGTTCACGAAGGAGAAGCTTCAAAGGCATGCCGCGTTTCTGAGCCTCTCCAGACCATTTGCTGCTTTCAGGAACTGGTCCTCACTGGTACTACCCCCCACTTTGGGCAGGAGAACCGGCGGGAAAAACAAGGGAGGAAGAGAGATGTACCCACCTTTGCCAACTCCACCCCTAAGGTGAGGGAGGCGAGGTGAAGCACAACCTCGAGTCCCCGCCATCTTGAGGATGGGAGACCCCACCCAACCAGGGACAGGCTCCTGCCCCCTTCCCACTGGAGAGTGGCAGAATAGGGTGTGTACCCACCCCAGGGAAGGGACCCATTGGTCCCTGCCCTTTACCTACCTGTAACACCCCTAAATTTAGTATTTAGGGGGCACCCTGAATCTTCCTTTCTCAGATCCAGCTGCCAAGAAAAGAAGATAAGAGCTAACAAGAGGACGACGCCCACTGACTAGGCCCCAGCCCTACCGGCCTGTCTCCCCTTGAACCTGCTCATGTGAAAACCTGATGTGTCCTGCAGCCAGCAACCTCAAAAGCCCCGGAGGACCTACCTGCCTTCACTTCAAAGACTGAAATCTCACGTGAACACCAGGCTTGTTCAAACTACAGCTTCTGGTGCCAACCAGAGACCACGAATCCAGCCCACTCTGCACCCGTCGAACCCACCCGAGCTCGAGTGGACAACACCATGATGAGGCCCCCACGGTGATCCTGACCCGAGATCCGGCGACCCCTGACCTACCTCAATCCTCCAGACGACTCCTGCAGCCTCAATCCAGAGGTCCCACCTACCGCGACCAGAGTGGGTAAGTAAGTCCAACGTCTCAAGGCACCCCTGCACCCAATGCCCCAATGCCTTGTGTGCCCCAACCAACAGTGCCTAACCAACCCATGACATCCCAACTTACCCCTAGAAGTGGTGGCCGCTCCTAGAAGATCCTCGTCCCCGAGCCTGCAATGTTTCTTTGTCCCGGAGATTCTCCGTTGGAAACAACAGGGCACCCGACCTCAAAACAACACCCTGCACCCGGCCGCCCTAGTGCCACTAAGGGTGTACATTTGGTGCTACTTTTGTCCCCAACAAGCCCTGAGCTAAACCCTAGGAGCTTTTCTCCAACAACCCTGTGGCCTGCTTGCCTGCCTCCACCAATCGGACACCCCCTATCCTCCGTTGGATAACATAGGGCCTCAACACTCTGCACCCAGCCACCATAGTACCGCTCAGGGTGCAACAACAGTGCATCACTGACCCTGGGGGACCTCTGAGTCTAACCCCAGAACCTTAACTCCCACAGTCGATTACTTACCTGAGAACCTTTAACCTGTTTTCCCTCCATAGGATAACATTGACACTTTTTCTCCAAAAAGTTTCAAAGTGTGGAGTTTTGAAATCTGAAAATATTCCTTAAAAATCGCAAAAATAACCAAAACATGTTTACTCACCTGTTTGCAGTCAATGTCCCAGTGCTGAATCTAGGTATCCAACACTGAGTTAGAAAAGAATGTGAAAAGTAACTTACCTGAAATTTACTGTAAAAGCAAATTAATTTCAATGTACCGTTCCATAAAGTTTCTAAGTGTGGAGTTTTGAAATCTGAAAATATTCTTTAAAAATCATGCGAATAACCAAAACATAATTACTTACCTGTTTCCAGAAAATGTCCCAGTGCTGAATCTAGGTATCCGGCACTGAGTTAGAAAAGTAATGTAACCAGTAACTTACCTGTAATTTACTGAAAAAGCCCATTCATATCAATGTACTGTATTTGCTAAGTGTTGCATACTACTGCTCCCCTGTAAATCAAACAAACTCCAATTTCTATTGCATTTTCAAACTGTTCTATATCCACTAACTTATTACTGAAAAGTATTTAATGCTTACCTGTGCCACACTTGCATGGTTCTAAAAATAAACAACAGTATATTTTTATACAAAAACAATTGGCCTAGAGTTCAGTTCTTGAGTGTGTGAATTCATTTGCAGACTGAGTGGGTACATCAAATGCATAACACTGTCTTCAGATACTGCCTCACTGCTCGACCAAGCTACCACTATTAGAGAGTAAGGTTCTATCTAACTTTAACCTCTGCCTACCTCTGGGGACACTTGGACTCTATACACACTATACCTCATTTTGGTGTAGTATATATAGAGCCAGTTTCTTACACAGTAACATGGACAAAAAGATAAATAAGTCCATATATTTGAAGACTGTATTAAATGGATTACATTTGTCACAGTGGATGGAAAAGATAGGTGCAAGTCTCAAAAAGATGGATATTGTTTGCTCCATGTTTCTAGATTCCATGAATGTTTCCAGATGAGTGCACGATAAAAATTCCAGTTCTGTCTCATAAAGGGGAGAGATCCTGTTCAGGTAATGACAGGTGGGATAATTCTAAATATAAAATTACACAAGAGAAAAACCCTCCCACCATGGATATTATCGCAAATTTCAAAAGGCTCCCTTATCTTTCCATGCCATTATTGTGCCACCTTAGGATGACATTAACCCCTTCAGTGCTGATGACGGCTCCCGGCCGTCATGAGTCATGGTCGGCGTGTGCTGATGACGGCCGGGAGCCGTCATGCCCACGCCCGCGATCTGAATGTCCAGCACCGGCGCGGAATTCCAGCCGCGGCCAAGGTGTTAATACTTAGTAAGTTGTTTTAACGAAATCCTCTCACATGCTAAGACTCATAGGACAATATTTTTTGTGTGTGGGCTCTTAACTGGCCAGAATTATGTTAAGTACAAAAACACAACACATATATTACAAACATACAAGACACCATTGTAAACAATTAAAGATTGTACATAAATAAAAAAAAATATATTTAGAATCACCGAGATCACTACTAAATCATACATTGACTTGAAGGTATGTTGCAGATTCAAGGGGTTTTCAAATCAATGTTTTTGATTTGGTGTTGGAACTGTAGGAAGCGGCAGAGGCCAGCTTTAGATCTGGTGGAGCCCTGTGCAACAATGTTTGTTTGTGCCCCCCAATGACTCCCTCTGCCACGGATTCCCTCACTACCACCCTTTAACAGTGCCCCGCAAGCCTCTGCAAACACGTTCTCGCTCAGATGCATTTAATTTGATCTACAGCGCCACTGATACCAGTGTAGGGTGTCAGACCACTTTACATTGCACACATTACACAGAGACAATCAATCATACGTATGTAAAACACTGCATAGGAAATGTTAGATAAGACAAAGGACTACAAGGTGTAGGAGTCACATGACAATCATACTAGTAGGCAGCATAATGTAATAGTGATTTGTCTGGAGAACCACAAACTATGAATTTAGAACGCAATATCATAGTAGAGGGTTGTCTTTAATAACCAGTATTGATTTCTATCCAAATGGACCCTTTTTGCAACATTAGGATAATCAAAGACTGGGGAAATAGCCATAATTCTCTAATTTATACCTTGCAGTTTGCGTGCAGCTCTAAGATGATAGTTAATAGCTCATTGTTCTATGTTAAGATTTTGGACTTATAAACTGCAAGTAACAAAAGGATCTCACTGACAAAACCAGTAACCCACTGACCTATTTACATTATGTGCACTTTGTGATCTGCGTGGTACATGTTCTTTGCATCAAGCACAATAAGCCTCTGCGCTTACTTTTCAGGAGTCAAAACTTCCACTTGACAAAACTACATCTCTCTGTAAGAAGAACATTAATCAATGGAGTTATCATGTAATTTTTATTGTTGCCGAAAATTGCTGGAGGCCTGGAAGGAGGCAGCAAGTGCTTTTAAAAACATAATATACTTGCAAACATGACTCTCCCACCCGAAGTCAGCGGCCGGTGCGATCGCACAGGTCGCACCGCGCTAGAGCCAGCCCTTCTCAAGGGTCCTGTGACCTCAGTGGCAGGGTCACTGCTGCTCTAGGGTGTGCTGTTTCATAGGCCTGCCCGCAAGACTGGAGGTGAACTTCAGTATGGATTGTGGTGGACAGGCCTTCAAGGTTAACCCACACTTGACACCGCTATGGTCCACCTGCTGGTTCCAAGAGACATGGGCTTCCATGGTCTGGCGGGGTCTTTTAAGGTCTAGCACACGAATGTGCTCCCTCAAGAGAGTGGTCTGGGAGACTGGTCATGACTGCTGAACCTGGTTACCCAGTGCCATATTCGTCAGCTCTGACGATAGTGCCATATCCTCTCCCCACCTGAACACCATACTGCCCCACTGAGAGAAACTCTCACTGCCTTCAACCACAACCCAATTGTGCGTCGCTATAAACACCTGGATGTGTCATAATTCAAAATTACAATTAATTAAGAGTAATACGCTCCCTAAAAAAAAAGTAACAACATACTGGAAAAAGCAAACACTCACAGGGAATGCAAGATTAAGTAACACGTGAAATGTAGGAAGGAACAACATGGTTACCATAACACTTTTGCACTTATTATTCAGAAATCAGTGAGTGCATTTGCCTGAAAAGTTAAGGTCATGACTACAGGGCCCAGAAGGGACCCATTTCAATGTCCATTACTTATATCCTTACAAATCATAAGCAGTATGGTTTAAAAAGACCACATCCGTGAACACAGAGCCCAGGTACGCATTTTATTTTCCAATTCACCCATCAACCAGATAATACTGTACATCCAGGAATGGTGCACTTCCCCACTTGGGGAAAAACAATATTGACTTCACTGGCAAACTCTGTAAAGTAGCGCTAATGTGTTTTGGGTGTGAATAAAATCAATCTGGCCACTTTCCGACCCACTCTGTCTTGCTTTATTTCGTTATTTTTCATATTTTGAAACTTTTATTTCTCTCTGTCCCGAGGCTGCACTTTGCCATAGAAAAATGTCACATATCCAGCGAAGTGTTTTTCTTTTTTGGTCAATTTCACTGAGAACCAATTAAATGAAAGGAGAGGAAAGAGGACGTAATGGCTACAGGGCCCAGGGAAGGGGGCCCCCACACCTAGACCTTACAGCTAGCTCCAGCACTTCGAGGCAAAGAAAAAGGCGGCCCCCCTCCCCTGGGCCTCGAAGCAGGACGAGTCATTTTGCACAACACTGCCCTTGCACCTGCAGTTCTACATACATTTTAAATGCGCATTCACATCAAAGCAATCTTTGCTATGTGTGATGCAAAGATTACAAAAGCCAGTTGATCTGGCTGCTCCCTCCTCCCCTCACCCACCTCTCCTTACCTGTGTCCGGATGGTCCTAGAAACAAAGGGGCCTTCTGTCACCTAACAACAAAATGCCGAAAGGGCGCTTAGAATTGCCGGTACTTAACAGAGGCGCTGCCTCGCCCTGACACTGAGCCAACATAATTGCCGGCCCAGCTGCTGAACCAGCCCCTTCTTTTTGCTCCTTCCCCCCGCCCCTGCACCCCCAGGAATGCCACCACGCTTGGGCTAACTGTGAAAGTGTGGCCTTTCACAGTGAAGCGGGCCCCCTGTTTTTCAGCTGAGCGAGAGGCCCTGGCCAGCTGCCGACATTGCCCGTACCTTGCGCCGGCCCTGGGTCCCAGTCCTCTTGCCTCAGGGGATGTGGTTGTGGTTGATTCGCCTGCACCTTCCAGGAAATCCACGCAAAGAGCTCAGCCTAAACACCTTATAACGCAGTCAATCAAATCCAATACAACTTTATTCAAGCTTGGTTACACAAGTCATAAAAGTACTAATTCATTCTAAAATTGCAAAACATATAATATGACCATATATACAAGGTTAAAAATTAGACACCAATCTGTCAAAATTGTCAAGTTCATGATATGCCATTTTATAAAACCCAGTTAAAATGATGTAAATGGTTAAAATTGTATAAATCTCTTCCTAACAGGTAAAGCCCATATTACAGAAATAAACCACTTCTATCTTCATTTATACTAATTAACTCCTTCACTGTGTGCATCAGCCAACGGCGCATATCCGTTTGCCAATGCAGCCCCGCCCATACGATTAAACCGCCGCACCGTGGCGGAATTTGCACCATGGTTAAGCAGTTAGACAATGACCTATTTCTTCCTCTTTCTCATGCATGCCCACAAAAAAGAAGCTAGGGCAGAACATACAAACGGGTCCCGGTGGGACTATAAAAAATACATGGGCACCCTACATTGTTTGAATTTTTGGTACCTCAAAATTGGAGGAATAAATATTTTCCTTTCTGCAGTATAGTACTTACAGAATAGTGTTAGGTGGAGGTCTGACTGAAGGGAGTGATTATTGCATGGGCAAGGTGGCAAATCTGAACATGTGTATCTTTTTTCTGGGTACCCTAGCATTAGAGGGATCAAATTCATTCGAAAACGTAGAAGGATAAATCCATGCTCTGTGTTATTAATAGACGAGAGATAATAAAAACCTTCCTCTGGTCTGGGTGGAACTAGGTCATAGGCAATAGAGGATTTTTTTAGTCTTCTACAAGATTTGGGCTCCTGGAATAATTAGCCTAACCCTAATGCAATCAGTTGTGTCTCCACTTAGTTTAGCCAACCAATCCTCTTATCATAATCCATTTTGCAACAGTTCTTGATAATATGTTGGGTCAGATTTACAGTAGACATCCGCCAGATCGAGAAACACAATAAGAGTGGTGCCAATCAGATGCAGTTGCTCAAGTGTGGTAGCCCCATTTCTAGATGTAAGATATAGTTGGAAGCAGATTGGGGTAGAAATACACGGTTTTTAAAAAAGGTGTCTTCAAATTGCTGGAGATGTTCAACATTGGCCTTCCCCCAAACTCCAGCCCTATATGTTATAGCGTTAGCAAAAAAACAGGGTCAAACCCATATAGTCATCGGGACCTGGGTAGTACGTTATTATGAAGGAAGAGGGGTCCCAGACAGCCAGACACTTATTCATACATTGATTATATTAATCAAAAAGGAAAATTTCAACATATAAGTCAGTGGTTACGTTGAATTTATTTCACAATGTAACCCAAAGAATCAATGAATGGTTCAAGCAAATAGTGAAAAGTTCATTTGCAATTCATAAGCATTTGTGTGCCAACATAGAAAAGGGGGTAGGAAGTGAGGTGAGGGATGAAAGTGAAAATAGTGACAAAATACATCATTACTCAATTATACATCATTGAATAAAGGTTTTTTAACATATATATATATACACCGGTCTCCTAATTTCGGAGCCACGTACAAAGGAGCTTATCACAATCCAAAGTCAGACAGTATCTCCTATATAGGGCTGTATGAATCATATATAACCAAAGGAGTACATATCAAGAAAAAACGTCTACGTTTCGACCCTGAGCGGTAGGTTGAATAGCCCTTACAAGCGGGTCTTCATCAGGACATTGGAGAGGTGGGCAGACCTCCTAGGGTGAAAATAAAATAAAAGTGCTGCTTAGTAGGGTAGTGATTCCCCGAATACCTCTGCGTGTGTGGTCCGCAGGGCAATACATTAAAAATACAGTGATCTTGGGAGGACTATCATATTTACAAGAGCTATTACCTTAGGAAGGGGAGGTGCGGAGCAGTGGCCTTCACCATAGGTCGTTACCACCGCCAGGTATTCTAAACGAAAAAATGGGCGAACCCCAGGATTTAATACCAGGCATTACACGACAGAATCAATCAAGGCATGTTGTTTTACAAAGAGCGGGGGGGGGGGGAAATCGTACCTTCAGTCCCTTGTAAATCGTCACGTGCGATTTTGCAATTGTAATACAATATGTGTTGTTTGTATGTGACTTATATGTATTGGTATTACAAATAACAATGGCTTCTAATGAAATGTATGAATTATTAAATTTAAATAAAAGTTATTGTAATGTATAATGGTAATTGGTAAAACT
The DNA here is from genome assembly GCF_964261635.1 of Lissotriton helveticus. Classification (NCBI taxonomy): domain Eukaryota; kingdom Metazoa; phylum Chordata; class Amphibia; order Caudata; family Salamandridae; genus Lissotriton; species Lissotriton helveticus. The sequence continues at coordinate 400,135,107 of NC_136065.1, forward strand.
TTTGCAAATAACTTGGTGGACTTATATTTGGAGGGTGGAGTTTGATTGTGGTTTCATTTTTTGAGGCTGTTGTTTGATGGTGGATTTGGAGGGTGGAGGGTGGAGGGTGTAGTTGGTGTTGGAGGGTGGATTTGGAGGGTGGATTTGGAGGGTGGAGTTGGAGGGTGGAGTTGGAGGGTGGAGTGCTGAGTGTTGCTGTGGTGGTGCTGAGTAGTTTTGTGGTGGTGCTGAGTTGTGCTGTGGTGGTGCTGACTGATGCTGTGTGGTGCTTAGTGGTGCTGTGGTGGTGCTGAGTGATACTGTGGTGGTTCTGAGTGATAATGTGGTGGTGGTGTGTGGTGCTGTGGTGTGGTGGTGCTGGGTGGTGTTGATTGAATTTGTGGTGGTGGTGCGTGGTGGTCCTGAGTGATGCTGTGGTGGTGCTGAGTGGTGCTGTAGATGGTTTTGAGTGAAGCTGTGGTGATTTTGAGTGGTGCTGTTGCGGTCCTGAGTGATGCTGTGGTGGTGTTGAGTGGTGCTGTGGTGGTTTTGAGTGAAGCTGTGGTGATTTTGAGGGGTGCTGTGGTGGTCCTGAGTGATGCTCTGGTGGTTTTGAGTGGTGCTCTGGTGGTTTTGAGTGAAGCAGTGGTGGTTATGAGTGATGCAGTGGTGGTGTTGTGGTGGGTCTGGGTGGTGTTGAGTGATGCTGGGCTTGTGCTGAGTGGTGCTGTGGTGTTGCAGAGTGATAATGTGGTGGTGCTGAGTGGTGCTGTGGTGGTGATGAGAGATGCTGTGGTGGTGCGGAGTGGTGCTGTGGTGTTACAGAGTGGTGCTGTGGTGGTACAGAGTGGTGCTGTGGTGGTGCTGAGTGGTGCTGTGGTGGTACTGAGTGGTGTTGTGGTAGTGCTGATTGATAATGTGGTGGTGCTGATTGATAATGTGGTGGTGCTGATTGATGCTTGGGTAGCGCTGAGTGATGATGTGGTGATGCTGAGTGGTGCTGTGGTGGTGCTGAGTGATGCAGGGGTTGCGCTGATTGATGCTGGTGTTGAGCTGATTGATGCTGGTGTTGAGCTGAGTGATGGTGGCGTTGCACTGAGTGATGCTGGTGTTGCGCTGAGTGATGCTGGCGTTGCGCTGAGTGATGCAGGGGTTGCGCTGAGTGATGCAGGGGTTGCGCTGAGTGATGCAGTGGTTGCGCTGAGTGATGCAGGGGTTGCGCTGAATGATGCAGGGGTTGCGCTGAGTGATGCAGGGGTTGCGCTGAGTGATGCTGGGGTTAAGCTGAGTGATGCTGGGGTTGCGCTGAGTGATGCAGGGCTTGCGCTGAGTGGTGCAGGGGTTGCGCTGAGTGATGCAGGGGTTGCGCTGAGTGATGCAGGGGTTACGCTGAGTGATGCAGTGGTTGCGCTAAGTGATGCTGGGGTTGCGCAGAGTGATGCTGGGGTAGCGTTGAGTGATGCTGAGTGATGCTGATGTTGCGCTGAGTGATGCAGGGGTTGCGCTGATTGATGCTGGTTTTTGAGCTGAGTGATGGTGGTGTTGCGCTGAGTGATGGTGGTGTTGCGCTGAGTGATGGTGGTGTTGCGCTGAGTGATGCAGGAGTTGCGCTGAGTGGTGCAGTGGTGTTGCTGAGTGGTGCTGTGGTGTTCTAATTTCTACTGCATGCTTGATTAGAAGGGACTACAGTGTGTGTGGGAATGCGAATGCCCCAGAGTAGTCAGTGAGTTCACAGTCGAGCTGGGAATTTCTGGCAATGCCACAACAGCCCACCGCTTCAGAGCGACATGTTATGTTTACAGCACAGCAACTTGATAACAAGATGCTCATGGTTTTAAATGAGGCTCCGGGACCTAACAAGGTGGGCCCTGAGAGCTACAGAGAACCATGACAAACAAGGAGAGGGGGGAGACAGAAACAGGCAGGGAGAGAAGAGAAGAGAAACAAGCACAGATGACTGACACAAGATAAGCAGGAAAAAAGTAGAGCAAAAAGGTAGAGTGTAAGAGTTGTGAGAGAGGAATAAAGGGAGAGGAAACCTGCTTGGGAGGGAGAAAGAAATAGGCAGAGTGTAGAGAGACAGGAACAAAGTGAAAGTTACCCTGGGTTTGCCTACAACAAGTTTTTGCAGGTAGAGCAAGGAGAGGAGAAGAGGCCAGGAGAAAATGGAGAAACGTGGGAGATAGGGCGCATCTAGAGGAAGGTATAAGGTAGTAGACAGACACAGTGAGGGAGAGACAATGAGGGCTGATATTGGCAGTTTCCCATGAGACAAAGGCAAATAAGAAGAGAGATAGAGGAGATTAAGCCATTCAGAAAAGAACAACGGGCAGCGAAGGTGTCAGGCTTACGGGGGTGGGGGGGCTAACTAAATATGCATAAAAACGGACGGCATGAAGGAAACGGCACAGACAGGGATGGCGCCCTGCAAACCTAGAGTGAGAGAAATCCTGGCAGGAGGGACAGACGGGGAGGTAAGCCAGGAAAGTCACAGAAAGGGCAGGGACAGACCAGAGGAGCGGCATGAGGGATGCCCTGAAGCGGGTGTGGGAGTCAGACAGGGTGAGAGATTGAGCCAGCAGGGAAGAGAAGAATGGGCAGGGCATGCTTGTGGGAGGGTGAACACTGACAGGCATAGATACGATAGACAGGTATGGAGAGAAGTACGCATAAAGAGTGAGAGAGAGGGTGAGGGAGGGAGGAAGGGTTAGGAGAGAGGCATGTAGTCATACAAGAGCAAAAAGAGACAGGCTTAAAGTTAAAAAGAGGCACATGCACATGGTGACGGTGAGGGGTTTACAGACCTCCAGAGCTTGAACAGGCAAAGAACAGACCGAACAGAGGGGAGAGAGGTATTGATGGGAGATGGTGCAGCTTTACAAGATGAAAACTCTTTCTGGACTAAGCATGGGCGTAAAATCCGTTCCGCTCGCGGAATTTGCGGATTTTCGGTAAATTCGCAATCCGCGAACTCTCGCGAATTTGCCAAAAATCCGCAAATCCGCAAGCGGCGGATTTTTTTGCTTGGTGATACAATATTGCGGCGCGCGGCGTGGCGCACGGCGTTCACTTTCCGTCATTCAGCGTTTGCCGAGTTGTTTTTCTCGATATTTTGCGAGTGCTGCGCCATTTTGGATCTTGCTGCGGGATCCCGCGGGAGTTTGGCGCCCGCGAATACGTAATCGCGGCTTGCCACCTTACCTTGCACAAAACACAGTTGATGGACAGAATGTAGAACAATGTCATACATTCACCCCAGTACAAGGATCTGGGCCTAAATCAATCGTTTATTTGCACTCCACACCACCCTGGGTTAGACACTGGCTATATGCAAATCAGCTCTGACCCTGTGCCTCATGGGAACAGTCCAGTCCGAACTCCCAAGCCATGTCTTTCCCAGACCGGAATCAAGCATCCAAGGACCGGTTTCTGGCTATCAGCCTTCATTCAGCCTGGATAGCTTGACTCCAGTGGTGTGGAGAGCCTGGGACTCACGTCTGAGCATACCCAGCCCACTCGGGGTGAAAATTGCAAAAAACACAGTTGATGGACAGAATGTAGAACAATGTCATACATTCACCCCAGTACAAGGATCTGGGCCTAAATCCATCGTTTTTTTGCACTCCACACCACCCTGGTGGCAGAGTGGGCTAAAGAACGGTGATGGATTAAACCCAGATCTTTTGACTGGGTGTGAGTGTTTGATTGATTAAGATGCTCCGTCAATCACCACCCCCTTTTGTACCGCTTTTGGCCGCCATAAGTGTGGCAGGGTATGCTCAGACGTGAGTCCCTTGCTCACTTTGCCACTGGATTCAAGCAAGCCGGGCAGAAGACGGCTGGAATGCCAGAAACCGGTCCTCGGAAGCTTGTTTCCGGTCCAGGGAAGACATGGCTTGGCAGTTCGGGCTGGACTGTTCCCATGAGGCACAGGGTCAGACTGATTTGCATATAGCCATGTCTGAACTGGGGTGGCAGAGTGGGCTAAAGAACGGTGATGGATTAAACCCAGATCTTTTGACTGGGTGTGAGTGTTTGATTGATTCAGATGCTCCGTCAATCACCACCCCCTTTTGTACCGCTTTTGGCCGCCATAAGTGTGGCAGGGTATGCTCAGACGTGAGTCCCTTGCTCACTTTGCCACTGGATTCAAGCAAGCCGGGCTGAAGACGGCTGGAATGCCAGAAACCGGTCCTCGGAAGCTTGTTTCCGGTCCAGGGAAGACATGGCTTGGCAGTTCGGGCTGGACTGTTCCCATGAGGCACAGGGTCAGACTGATTTGCATATAGCCATGTCTGAACTGGGGTGGCAGAGTGGGCTAAAGAACGGTGATTGATTAAACCCAGATCTTTTGACTGGGTGTGAGTGTTTGATTGATTCAGATGCTCCGTCAATCACCACCCCCTTTTGTACCGCTTTTGGCCGCCATAAGTGTGGCAGGGTATGCTCAGACGTGAGTCCCTTGCTCACTTTGCCACTGGATTCAAGCAAGCCGGGCTGAAGACGGCTGGAATGCCAGAAACCGGTCCTCGGAAGCTTGTTTCCGGTCCAGGGAAGACATGGCTTGGCAGTTCGGGCTGGACTGTTCCCATGAGGCACAGGGTCAGACTGATTTGCATATAGCCATGTCTGAACTGGGGTGGCAGAGTGGGCTAAAGAACGGTGATGGATTAAACCCAGATCTTTTGACTGGGTGTGAGTGTTTGATTGATTCAGATGCTCCGTCAATCACCACCCCCTTTTGTACCGCTTTTGGCCGCCATAGGTGTGGCAGGGTATGCTCAGACGTGAGTCCCTTGCTCACTTTGCCACTGGATTCAAGCAAGCCGGGCTGAAGACGGCTGGAATGCCAGAAACCGGTCCTCGGAAGCTTGTTTCCGGTCCAGGGAAGACATGGCTTGGCAGTTCGGGCTGGACTGTTCCCATGAGGCACAGGGTCAGACTGATTTGCATATAGCCATGTCTGAACTGGGGTGGCAGAGTGGGCTAAAGAACGGTGATGGATTAAACCCAGATCTTTTGACTGGGTGTGAGTGTTTGATTGATTCAGATGCTCCGTCAATCACCACCCCATTTTCTACCACCTTACCTTGCACAGCACGCATCGCGAGAGTTCGCAATTGCGAACACGTAGGTGCGGCGGGCAGGAACAATCTCGCACTCGCGAAATAGAGATTTTGCAATTCTGAACAAGAAATCCACCAGCAAACAGCATAAACCTTCAGAAAATGATGATTTTTATCAGAATCACTCCTCAGGTTGACATTTGCCTGCACTTTTTTTTGCAAGGAGTCCATTTTGGGGGGGGGGGAAGGAAGTGCCCCACAGTCTCCAACTTCCTGTTCCTGTCCAGCAGGCTCCTCCCAGTGCTTTCTTCATGTGCTGGTCACTTTCATTTGGACCTTGACCTGGAAGGATTACTTTTTGTGGGTGCTGCTGGATATTTGGATTTGAGGCCTTTTTGACTTTCTTTGGATCACTTTTGGATTAGAAATCAACTTTCACAAGTAAGTTTGTTTGGGGCATTACAGTTGCTGCAACTACAATTTTGGAACTTTTTCAGAACATTAAATAAAATATATTGTGGGTAGCCACAGTATCCAGTAGGACCAGGGTTGGTTATGGGTGCATGATACAACTGTTTTGTTGAATTTAAACATCATTGAGGCCATGGATGGGCTGGGATTGTGCTTAATTTTGTGTTTTTTGTCGATTGTTTGGGGCTGCTGTTGGGGCCTTTTGCCCAGGGGTAGTGAGTGGTGCATGGACTGAGTTTGCCTGTGGGGTCTTTTTAATGTAAACATCCTGGACGGCATTGGATTGTGCTGATTTTTGTGTGTTTTTCGTTTTTTTTGCGGTGTACTGTTGATTTGGACTGGCCATGTGGGTGGTGGTGGTGGCCATCTTGAGTGCTGGTACAGGCAACATGTGCTTGGGGTGCAAGGGGCAATTTTGAAGAGAGGCAGTGTCTGAGGCCTGCACTTATTTTGCCTAGCTTTCATCCATTATGCCCAGGGGTAGTGAGTGGTGCATGGGCCTAGTCTTTCTGTGGGGTGTCTTCTTGAATTTAAACACCATTGAGGCCATGGATGGGCTGGGCTTGTTCTGAATTTTGTGTGTTTTTTGTCGTTTTTTTGGGGCTGCTGGTGGGGCCTTTTGCCCAGGGGTAGTGAGTGGTGCATGGGTCTAGTCTTTCTGTGGGGTGTCTTCTTGAATTTAAACATCATTGAGGCCATGGATGGGCTGGGATTGTGCTGAATATTGTGTTTTTGTCGTTTTTTTGGGGCTGCTGGTGGGGCCTTTTGCCCAGGGGTAGTGAGTGGTGCATGGGCCTAGTCTTTCTGTGGGGTGTCTTCTTGAATTTAAACATCATTGAGGCCATGGATGGGCTGGGATTGTGCTGAATTTTGTGCTTTTTGTCGTTTTTTTGGGTTTTGGGGCTGCTGGTGGGGCCTTTTGCCCAGGGGTAGTGGTGCATGGACTGAGTCTGCCTGTGGGGTCTTTTTAATGTAAACATCCTGGATGGCATTGGATTGTTCTGATTTTTGTGTGTTTTTCGTTTTTTTTTGGGTGTACTGTTGATGTGGACTGGCCATGTGGGTGGTGGTGGTGGCCATCTTGAGTGCTGGTACAGGCAACATGTGCTTGGGGTTCAAGGGGCCATTTTGAAGAGAGGCAGTGTCTGAGGCCTGCACTTATTTTGCCTAGCTTTCATCCATTATGCCGAGGGGTAGTGAGTGGTGCATGGGCCTAGTCTTTCTGTGGGGTGTCTTCTTGAATTTAAACACCATTGAGGCCACGGATGGGCTGGGATTGTGCTGAATTTTGTGTTTTTTTGTCGTTTTTTTGGGGCTGCTGGTGGGGCCTTTTGCCCAGGGGTAGTGAGTGGTGCATGGGCCTAGTCTTTCTGTGGGGTGTCTTCTTGAATTTAAACATCATTGAGGCCATGGATGGGCTGGGATTGTGCTGAATTTTGTGTTTTTTGTCGTTTTTTTGGGGCTGCTGGTGGGGCCTTTTGCCCAGGGGTAGTGAGTGGTGCATGGGCCTAGTCTTTCTGTGGGGTGTCTTCTTGAATTTAAACATCATTGAGGCCATGGATGGGCTGGGATTGTGCTGAATTTTGTGTTTTTTGTCGTTTTTTTGGGGCTGCTGGTGGGGCCTTTTGCCCAGGGGTAGTGGTGCATGGACTGAGTCTGCCTGTGGGGTCTTTTTAATGTAAACATCCTGGATGGCATTGGATTGTGCTGATTTTTGTGTGTTTTTAGTTTTTTTTGGGGTGTACTGTTGATGTGGACTGGCCATGTGGGTGGTGGTGGTGGCCATCTTGAGTGCTGGTACAGGCAACATGTGCTTGGGGTTCAAGGGGCCATTTTGAAGAGAGGCAGTGTCTGAGGCCTGCACCCATTTTGCCTAGCTTTCATCCATTATGCCCAGGGGTAGTGAGTGGTGCATGGGCCTAGTCTTTCTGTGGGGTGTCTTCTTGAATTTAAACACCATTGAGGCCATGGATGGGCTGGGATTGTGCTGAATTTTGTGTGTTTTTTGTCGTTTTTTTGGGGCTGCTGGTGGGGCCTTTTGCCCAGGGGTAGTGAGTGGTGCATGGGCCTAGTCTTTCTGTGGGGTGTCTTCTTGGATTTAAACACCATTGAGGCCATGGATGGGCTGGGATTGTGCTGATTTTTGTGTGTTTTTTTTTACTTTTTGGGGTGTATAACTGATGTTCCTCTGTCTTCCATTGCTTGTAGGTGCACAAGAGAACCACCAGTGCCAGGAAGAAGTCCTGCTGCGGTGTGTGCAGCACAACGTCACGTGTGGCCACAGACAACTCTGCAACTTGTGCAACTGCGGCCTGCTGTTCAGAGTGACATCTGAAGATGGCCCCAAAAAAAGTTGCCCGTAGCTCCTCTAGCAAGAAAGTTGCCAGTAAGGAGCAGAAGAAGCAAGTGGCGCCACTTACCAAGGAGACTGGTGTGATGACGACCGCCACATTTTTTGGGATAAAAAAAAGTACGCCTGCAGCAGCAGCGGGGTCTGCTGGGGACCAAGCTGGGAGCAGCACCTCCGCTCCATTGGGCTCAGTGCCACCACCACCACGACAACTTAGGTCCAAGCCCTTGAGTGCTGCAGAGGCAGCCAGTATAGTTGTTCAATCACCATCGACCAGTGATGTTGGCTCATCGCAAGTAAGTAGCAGCAATGTCCCTCAATCAACACAGGTTGTTGTAACTCATCTGACGAGTGTTGAACAACCACAGCCGCAACAACAATCACATGTGCAAGTACAAGCCCAAGTACATGTGGAAGGAGAGGCGGCGCAAGGAGAGGAGCAAGCAGAGGTCCATGGAGGGGCACAACAAGTGGCCACAATAGTTGTTCCTCCAGAAGTAGGGGCACATCTGGAAATCGACAATCAAGCCGAGGTATCATTCGAGGAAGCCACTCCTCCTGATGATCATTCATTGTCTTCCACATCCCGAGCAAGGAAAAGATCAAGGGTGTTGGTGTCTACATCTTCTTCAAGCCCACCTCCTTCTGATGATATGGATCTTACTTGGGAACCAGCACCACTGCCGTCTGAGAGTGAGGTTGAGGAGGCACATCATGATCTGACAAAGGTAGCTAAGCGTAAAAGGAAGGTCGTCAAAACTCTCATAGTTATGGAGTGTGATGACGCTCAACAAGAAGTGGCGTATACTCCTGCTGCTGAAGACTCTCACGACGACGACGCAGTCATCATCACTAACGTCACTGAAGCCCCAGCGGGCATGCAGCAAACAGACATTTTGACCCTAGCCCGACAAGCTGCTGAGCGTGATGATGAAGTCGACGAGGAGGCAATGGGAACACCACAATCATTGATGTTAACTAGTACACCACAACCTACCGCTTCCATATTTCTTACTCGCCAGAAGGGACCTCCATCCACCTCGACCTCAATTAGTGGTGGTGAAAGTGCACAACGTAGTAAAGTTCAGCAATACACATCCTCCACTTCATCTGGCATTAGCAGCACGACCACCACCAGTATCGCCTCCTCCGGCCCCCACAGACATTTCAAGTACGCAGTTTGGGACTTCTTTAGTGTTTGCCCAAAAAGGGAAAACATAGCCATTTGTAGCATTTGTAAGCTTGCAGTTAGTCGTGGTAAGCTTGGTAGCAACTATGGGACTGGAGGCCAGAGAGGTCATCTTGACAGACAGCACACTGTCCAATGGTTGGCGCACCTAAAGGAGATCAAGGAAGCCCGAATTGCAAGTCGAGAAAACGTTGATGTTCCATCTGATGATGACGAGGAGGAAGAAGTGTCACACACTTCACTTACACCCAGTACCCCTGGGAGCCACACTAAGAGTGTGGGACAGAGTGAGACACCAATGCGAAAAAGTTCATCAGCGAGCGTAACTGGGTCGAAGAAGTCATCATCATCATCCCGTAAAATGGTCCAGGGCAACATTAAAACAATGTTGTTTTCAGACGCGACATATGACCGCAACCACCCAATGGTGCGTCTGTATAACACTAAGCTGGCTAAAATGCTAGCGCTGGATCTTCTCCCTTTTTCTTTTGTAGAAGGGGTTGGTTTTCTAGAATTAGTGGCAGCACTCTGCCCTAAATGGAAGGTTCCTAGCCGGTACTATTTTGCCCGAGTTGCGGTTCCAGCACTACATGAAGATGTGCTGGAGGTGATTGGGGCAGCTTTGCAGAAGAGTGCTGTTCACACTATACATCTGACAACAGACATGTGGACCAGTGGCGCAGGCACTGATTACATGTGCATCACTGCACACTGGGTCTCTTTTTCAGGGGTTAAAGCAAAGCTAAACGCAGGTGCTGACCTGGACCAAGTTTTTAAAGCTGCTCGGAAACATGCAACACTAGCCATGTTTGGCTTGGAGAAACGTCATACAGCACAAAACATTTTGAATGAGTTCAACACAAAGGTCTTTCACTGGCTGTCTCCAAAAAAACGCGGCATTGGTTATGTTTCCACGGATAATGGCGCCAATGTAGTTAAGGGCATGGAACTGGGTGACTATTTCAGAGTGCCGTGTTTGGCGCACTGTATAAACCTGGTTGTTAAAAAATTCTTGGATAAAGACAGTCCAGCATGCCAGTTAGTGGTCACCTGCCGAAAAATGTGCAACCATTTCAGCCATTCTTTTAAGGCCCGGAAGCATCTGAGGAGCCTGCTACATGAACGTCGAATGCCAGTGAAAGCACTCATCCAGGAGGTGCCAACACGTTGGAACTCAACCTTCTACATGCTTGAGCGTCTGTATGAGCAGTTTACGGTACTCGATCAGTATTTCTTAACAATGGGTACAGCTGTGAAGGAGGACCTGAGGTTAAATGCGGCGCAATGGGAGCTAGTTAAAAGCCTGACAGACATGCTTCGTCCTTTTGAGGTCTTCACGCGTGCAGTCAGCAGGGAGGACTGTAATTTGGGAAAAGCTATCCCATTGTTGCGCATGCTGGAGCACAAACTGAAGGCGGTGTCTTCAAAGTTTCAAAAAGATGAAGAAAAGCAAGAAGCTTTTGTTTTGGCGGAGAAATTATTAGAGCGCCTACTTGGCGATGAACGTCTTCAAAAGATCCACTCAGAACAGCATTACATTTATGCTACTATTCTGCATCCACGCTACAAAAAGGCGCTGGCAGGCTCTGCATTATTTCCTTTTAGTGATGAAGATGTTACAAAGTGCAAACGTTGGCTAGCCTGGTCAGCCATCAGGTTTGAAAGAGAACGGAAGCAAATTGAAGGAAAAGGCAGTACATCAGCATCAGCAGGCCATCTCCAGTCAAAAGACTCCACTTCTGCACCTGTGGCTGTGGCAGAAATGACCTCTCAGCCGTTAAAGACACCGGCAACCGCATCATCTGCACCAGACACAACAGAAATATCGGGTGATGAAGAGGATTGGCTAGCTGAGATTGGTTATGATTCTGAAAAGGTCCGAGCGAAAATTCAGCAAAGTGGAGGAACCGTGGAGAACTTTGAGTCGATGGTGCAGGACTATCTGAATGACTCAACAGAGGTCTATGTTAATGCTGACCCATTGGCGTATTGGCATGGGAAAAAAGAATTGTGGCCAGAGATCACCCGCCTGGCTATACATTACTTGTCTTGCCCACTCGCAAGCGTGTCTTCTGAACATGTTTTCAGTGCTGCTGGTGGCATTGTAACTTGCAAACGGACCCGCCTCTCGCCCAAAAATGTGGAGATATTGACAATGATCAAGATGAATGAGCATCTCATACCACCAGATTTCAAAGTACCAGATCGCACGACGGAAGAAGACGAGGAGGACAGCAACTTAGATGAGGGAATTTCTTCTGTGTTAGGTGACACTGACCTACTCCTGCCTGAATTCGCAGAGTATGAGGACGAACTCTTCTTCCCTGACACCGAGGCCTGAAAATGAGCCAATGAATTCAGAAATTTTCTTTTTCGTACTTATTCACTTTTATTCCTGTGTTTCTGTCTTTCTTTGTTTTGCACAAGTTAATATAATTAAAACTTTAATCACCTGTACTTTTGCTTTTTGGCTGTTTGGGGGTCTTCTACTTGTTTTCGCCTGGGTTGACGGCTCTGGGGCCATTGCAGGGAAGGTCTAATACCGGATAAAACTGGTTTAAACAACATCCATGAGGAAAAAGGTTTTGCATTTTCTGACTTTTCGTTCAATGTAGCGTTTTCCGGGGCCTGTTTGGGGGGCTTCCTGGTGTTTGTGGGTGGGTTTCGGGGTCTGGGAGCACTACTGGGTATGGATAGTTTAGATAGCAAGAGGTTTGAAGGAAATCCATGGAGGCAGAGGGGAGTTAGGGCCTAGCTGCAGAGCGCACGCTGAGTGATTTTGGAAATTTTCAGAAAAGTGACTAAGTCCACATTTTTGTACTTTTGCTTTTTGGCTGTTTGGGGGTCTTCTACTTGTTTTCGCCTGGGTTGACGGCTCTGGGGCCATTGCTGGGAAGGTCTAATACCGGATAAAACTGGTTTAAACAACATCCATGAGGAAAAAGGTTTTGGCACTTTTTGTAACTTTTTTTTTTAAAACATCTTTTTATTATAGCGAAGGCACAGAAAAAAGTAGCACAGAGCATAACGGTATTGGTACCAGCAATATACGATCAATAAGAAATATGCAACCCCAACGGCACTACACAGCCATATATGGCCCACATCCCGGAGGCTGGGTGGCGTCAGATCAGATCACGGTCATAAGCAGGGAATTTTGCGGTCGTGCTCCAATAATACAAAACCCAGTAGTGGCTTCGCAATTTTTTGTCATTACACATAACCATAATACCAAACAGTTCAATAACAACTATTAACCCCTCTAATGGCATCGCTAGTACTAATTCAATAGAGTAGGACATTTGTGTGAGGGCCAGGTATGGTCCATGCAACGGGCGGCGGTATCTACCTATGGGGATCAGATCAATATACATACAAACATATCAAGGGCTCTTGGCGTGGCAACGTGGGACACCTACACCGTCTCACAGCCCTCGTCTCCAGCACCCTCCCCTCCACAGTCAGACTCCGAGGCATCAGAAGAAAACAACTCAGCACTGGTGGCATCAGAGTCATCCTCCGCCAATCTTTCCAAACACGGCGTCCTCCAGGCAAGTAAATCATCATGCAATTTGTCGTCCTTGCGGGTGCGCTGCATGTGAGTCTCCTCCGCCAAGGCCCACTCTCTTGCATCCCTCAACCACATAAGAATTTCAGGCGCCCTCTGACCCATCCAAGTGATAGCCACTCGTCTCCTTGCTAAGACTAGTAGGAGTTGCAGGAACTTATACGATAGTTTCTTTTTCCTAGGTTGGGCACCAATGCAAGGAGACATTGGAGTGGGTCCAGCAGGAGCCTAAGGTGCGTAGCCCGAACGACGTACCGCACCACCTGTGGCAAAAAATCCTGAACAAGAGGACACTCCCATGCCAAATGCAAGAAGCCCGCCCTCCCCAGTCCACATCTAGGACAATTGTGGCTTCTATCCGCCGATATGCGATGAAGGAAGACTGGTGTCATGTATGTACGATGGACGAAATTAAAGTGGATAAGTTTAAACCGAGCATTACAGGAGACCTTATGGGTCAACAGACCAATCCGCGTTCTCTGTGCTGGCTCCAACTCCACCCCCAGGTCTGCCTCCCATGCCCCCCATGCGGGGGCTAACGGGGGAGTCGAATCCCGGTGCATAGCCGAGTAGAGGAGGGAAATCAGGCGTTTACCTCTCCCACAGGACATAATGACGTCAAGGGTATTGGTGAGCGGGGGTGCTTCCGGGAATTGGGGCCACGTTATCCTGGCCACCTCTTGGAGGCAACCGTAATGAAGGTATTGTTCCTCAGTCAGTCCAAATGACTCCCTGGCACCCTCAAATCTCACAAAGGAGTCGTTCGGGTAGAGGTCTGCGAGAGTCGTACAACCACCAGACCGCCACTCCTGGAAGGACATGGTTTCCTCCAAGCGGATTATCGGGGCCAGGGACCAAACTGGGAGCTCTCTGTGGAACGGTGCTCGCAGCAGCACCCTTTCAACAAATCGCTGCCAGATATTAGCCGTATGACGCACCACGAAAGGTAAAGTGGCGGCGGCTCCTCGCCCCTGCATTAGAGCCTCCTGCAGGGTCGAATCAGTAGCCGCACCAGCTAGCAGTGCCAGCTCCCAATTCTCTCCCGTGGCGAACCATCTGGCGGCAGGAAGAAGCTGCGCCGCATAATAGTATAATATTACATAAAGGGGGGTTGGACCCATGCAGTCGCGGGGACCTGGGCGTAATATGGTACATGTATAGGGGGGTCCCCGCAAGGGAAACGTGTTGAGTACAACACACACAACCAACCGTAGTTGGTAACACTTAACACAAATTCATCAAATTCAAATAGATATGAATATTGTCATTTATTTTACAATATCACTTAGGAGATATATCCACAGACTTTCAAAAAGCCCCAAAGGAAGGGGAAAGGCAAGGGAAGTGAGGGACAGGGTGTGCTCAAAGCCACGTACAATCAGAGGAGAATAGACACAGTTGTAGAAATGGAAACAATAATATGCAATATTGACAACTGACTCAGGCCAATTCTAACACAAAGAAGCCTCTGTCTTCAAAAAGTCCATAACATTGATTATACAGAACCTTTCAACGGTCACATTAACAAACATTCAAGTTGGCTAGAGGGCATGTGCCGGAGGTATACAACAGGAGAGCCGTCGACGTTTCGACCCCTTGGCGTAGGCTAAATAAGGTCCTTTTACGGGGTCTTCATCAGGACAGGTGCAAGGTGAAGGGGAGGGGCGTGGTGATCTGTGAATTTAAAAATAAAGGGCAGAATCACTATCTATTATTAATGAGCATCACTAAATGATGTTTTAATTATAAAATTAAAAGAAAAAGAAAAATTAAAAGAAAAGTTGACCATGGGCTTAGGGCCACTTGGGCCTCATAGCGAAGGAATTAAAGTCTGACCACATAAAAATTCATGGTCAACCTATACGATATCGAATATGCTACTGTACAGAGGAAAAGGCCCTCAGGTGTCTCAATTAATACATAAAGAGGAAAAACACTCACATGTAGTATCAGGGCACGAGTAGATCACTGAAGCCTAACTGGCGTGTTTGTGACTACACTGGAAGGAATAAATCAGCTGCAATTAAGCCATTGAAACGAGAGGTTAGGTCAACCACTGTTGGGTAATGGCCTTAGTCCAAAAGTTATTTCGTGTCAACTACTTACATAAAATAGCGTAAACAGTGGGATGACGCCTTAGCTATAAATCAATGCTGCATCCAGCTTCTGAAGTTTGAAGGTCGCTGGTGGTACACAAAGGGAATTATCAGTTTGGTAAACAGTTAGGAGTTTGGTAAAACATTGCGGATTGACATGATAAAAAATGCGGGGCATAATGGCCACGTACATACCTCCGTTATGGAGTCAGACATTCATCAGCTTTAGTGTCGATTTGCCATCACCCGTATACAACAACTGGTCTTGTATCATGGGAAACCTATATGGAATAATTGTACTTAATATAGGTTTACCCTTTATAAGATGGACTAATTCCCTTAAGAATAACGATTAATTCTAGCTTACTCGTAATCTCCGGGGCTCCTTGGATACACCGCTAGCTTCACATAAAAGGTTTGACGGATAATAGAGCGGGAAACGTCGACGGCTCTCCTGTTGTATACCTCCGGCACATGCCCTCTAGCCAACTTGAATGTTTGTTAATGTGACCGTTGAAAGGTTCTGTATAATCAATGTTATGGACTTTTTGAAGACAGAGGCTTCTTTGTGTTAGAATTGGCCTGAGTCAGTTGTCAATATTGCATATTATTGTTTCCATTTCTACAACTGTGTCTATTCTCCTCTGATTGTACGTGGCTTTGAGCACACCCTGTCCCTCACTTCCTTTGCCTTTCCCCTTCCTTTGGGGCTTTTTGAAAGTCTGTGGATATATCTCCTAAGTGATATTGTAAAATAAATGACAATATTCATATCTATTTGAATTTGATGAATTTGTGTTAAGTGTTACCAACTACGGTTGGTTGTGTGTGTTGTACTCAACACGTTTCCCTTGCGGGGACCCCCCTATACATGTACCATATTACGCCCAGGTCCCCGCGACTGCATGGGTCCAACCCCCCTTTATGTAATGTCCTCTGCGCAGGTGCTGACCTGCGAGGTTTCTGAGTCTTAATTTATTTAAGTAAACCATGGTGGAATCTGAACTTTTATCCTATACAGAGGAATACATTAATCAGTTGACAAAAGACTTGTCCTCGACATTTCTATCTACCTCCGTCCCCACAGTTGATGTCACCCTTAATGATAAAATCTCTCGGTTAGAGAGACTTGAGAAAAAACTCATTAGGACACGGTTGCATGGACATCTGTTCACTAGATATTTACAAGAGAACATAATCCCGGTGGGGCTACAGATAAAAATCGAACCAGCCATTTTCGTGGATGTACCAAGATTCAAAGAAGGCTTTAGCTACGTGGCGAATAATTGCTCCCGGCACTGGATGGTGCTGGGGGTCGAAACCGCTGCCGAGCAAGTGGTTTCTCTCAGTAAGGAGATAGCTGACCTTAAAGCTGAAATTCTGGGTGATAGCACTCTCACGAAAGCTAAAGAAGCCTTGGAGAATTTGGACGTCTCTATCAAAGAGTTTGACACTACAGCACAGACCAAGAAGTTGGAGAAATTAGCCAGAGATCTGAAACAATTCGACAAAAAGGTTGTCTACCCATACCTACATCCTGAGTATTATAAACAGGACACTCAACGGCGCTTTTCCAACCGCGGGCGGGGTGGCTACAGGGGAAGGCGCAACTTTACAACTTTCTCCGACTCCTCTTATAGTTCTGGGAGTGACGGGGATACTGGTCCGAGCACCTCCTATAATTACCCACCACCAGACCCCAATTACCAACAATACCCTCCACAATTCCAACCTCATTTTTTAGATCAGGGTCAAGGACAATGGCGGCCCCCTCGGGGACGTGGCAACAATTGGGCGAGGGGACAGGCCAGAGGCCAACAGCAGAACACCGGTTGGGACGGCAACAGAGGCAAATCCCAGAAACGGGTCACGTTCCGCCCCGAGACACACGGAGAGATCTCGACCAGACGCAACACCTACAGGTGGTGAACGATGCTCCCACTTCTGGACTGAACACTCGCATTCCCAGCTTGTCTAACACCAATCCTGTGATTAATATTTCTAACTACCAATTACAAGATGAGGAGGTAAAAGCCTTGAGTAAAGGTCTCTCCTATGTCCCTACAGCACCCACTAACAAGTTTTTGCTTAAAACAGAATTGTACAGATTTTTCAGGAAGATCAGGTTGCGTTACTACTTCCGTAATCAGACTACGAGACAACATAGCTCCATTACTGGCCTCAGAGAACCTTCCACCTTCTTTCCGCCCACACATGCGATGAGCCATAAGATTCTGGCGTTTGAAGAAATCGTGACATCGGCAGTAGACCAACTACTTGGTCAAAAAAAGTTTGTGAAATACAATCTGAGCAAAAAAGAGAATAAGGCCCTGAAAGATCTTGGTGCTAATAAAGCTGTGATTATCAAACCCGCCGATAAAGGCGGGGCTATTGTTGTACAAGATCGGACTAAATACCAGGAGGAAATCCTGAGACAATTATCAGACGGTATCAGTTACCGTAAGCTACAAAATGATCCGTCAAAAGATTTGGCTCTCTCCATCCTGGCAACTACACAGAGAGGTTTGGATGATGGTTTTCTTAGCGAGCAGGAATTTAAATTCTTAAATCAAAAATTCCCGAGACTGGCTACTATCTATACCTTGCCCAAGGTTCATAAGAACCTTGACAATCCACCTGGACGCCCCATTGTGTCGGGGTGTGGTTCGATGTTGGAGCCACTTTGCAAATATATTGATTCTTTTTTTAAAACCTATTGCACTGAACACCAGGGCCTACCTTCGTGATACAACTCAAACTATCAATTTGATAGATGAAAGACCATTTGACCCGCTAAAGGAGCTTTTAGTCACGTGCGATATTATATCGCTTTATACAAGCATCCCCCAACAGGAGGCTCTGGATGTTATACAGAATGTACTTAACACAAGACCTGCCCCGGTTCAAGTCCCAACGGACTTCATAGTCGAGCTGCTGAGCATCGCAATGCAAAAAAACTTTTTTATTTTCCAGGAAGAGTTTTTTGTTCAGACGAAAGGCGTGGCGATGGGGGCTACATTTGCTCCAAACCTGGCGATCATTTACATGGATAATTTTGAAAACCAACACATTTTCTCTGCCACCAATCCTTTTCAGACTAAGCTGTCCCTCTGGGTCCGTTACATCGACGATGTTCTGTGTATCTGGGAGGGTAATAAACAACAATTAGCCTTATTCCACGACTGGCTCAATCTGAGAAATCCCAATATTCAATTCACCATGGAATCAAGCACTGAGTCTATACCATTCCTTGACATTTCGATTTATGTGGACACGGACCATCTACAGACCACATTATTTAGAAAGGCCACTGAGCGTAACTCCCTTTTACAATATGAAAGTCATCACCCTAGAGGACTGAAGGATAACTTGCCTGTGGGGCAATTCCTGAGGATCAGGAGAAATTGTTCCACTCGAGCCAATTACATCAAGGAATCTGAGACATTAACTGACCGTCTGATCTCACGAGGTTACCCTACACGTATGGTGAGACGTGCCAGAAAGAGGGCGTGGTACAATCCACGCGAAAGCCTGCTAAATCCTGTACCCTCTAATAATATGGAACCTGAACGCTCTATTTGTGTTACAACCTTCTCTACCCGGAGTAATGAGGTTAAGCAGATTATTAATAAAAATTGGCACCTGGTGGCAAGTGAGATCAACCAACCTCAACTCCCGCTTCATTCATTCAGAAGGGCGAAAAACATACGGGACATAGTGGTGCATTCCTATCTGGAGCCGGAAAGCCAACCAACAATTACATCATTATGGAATCTACCGCCAATAGTGGGACATTTCAGGTGCGGGAACTGCACAGCGTGCGAAACCACCATTCCAACCAAATCATTCACTCATGGTGGACGGGCGTACACTCTTAAGTTTCATACGAACTGTAATTCCAGTAGTGTGATTTACATCGTTCAATGCCCATGTAATCTGCTATATGTCGGTCAGACCCAACAGAAGATTAAATCCCGGATCTCCTCCCACTGCAGTAGATTACGGTGCAAGGTATTGGGTGCACCATTAGTTGAACATTGGCAGAAGGTAGGCCATGTGGTGGCTGACTTAAGATGGTGGGTTGTCGAGAAAGTCTCTCTCGGGACAAGAGGGGGTAATTTGCGGACAGCCCTGAATACACGAGAATCCAAATGGATGTCCCTCCTTGACTCAATCAAAAATGGCCTGAACGAACAGGACAGTAGCTTGGCACAGTTGGCAGCCCTAGGTTGATTAAGGAGTAACTCCGAGAGATTTTCAAATGATGGTCTTTCAAATAATGTAATGATGAGATCTGTATGGGTGTTTTTCCTAATATTCCCTAACCACTATCTTTACACCGCCTTAGGTTTACAGTAGCCAAGGAATGTGATAGCTATGGATTTCAACAAACACCCTCTGAACATTCATTTACACTGTCATGTTTGAGAAGTGCTTGATCTGTTGTGAGTGTAATTATTCGATTGCTCCATTGTTTTCAAGAAACATTTCTCACTGAATACGGGATGAAGTTGCTCGTCTACACCCTCATGTTTGAGAGGTGCACGAGCTATTAATAGTGGTAATAATTTAACTTATAAACAGTCTCAGTCAATTTTCCAACTGGTAATTTTATTTCATGTTATATGATGAGGCTCGTTTATACCCTCATGCTTGAGAGGTGCGCGAGCCCAAGTGAGTGGTGACTGGTGCATGTAGTTATTATTTATTTTTTACAAACATCAATGAATTGTTATAGTAATTGTCTATCAACATTAACAAACATCTTGAATAATTTTCCACGGAAAACTGGTGCCCGTAGTAACACGTCTCCTTTTGTTTACCTCGTGAAACCAGGGTTACTCCTCCCCCTATTTCACGGAGCAATGTAGGGGAGTTTATCGGTTTCTCATACCTTAGATTTGAGGGGTCTACAAGCAGTAATTGCGCAATATATTAACGTATTTTGGCATCGTCAAATCTCAACTCATGTGTTAATATACATAGATTAATTCTTCTATGTCTATTGAGGCCGACTATGACTGGCCCCGCCCTCAACTCCGCATAGCGGCTTTGCGGAGTTTCCTGCACGCAGACCCTTATCGTGCCACTGCCCCGTATTGACCGTGAGTACCTTGCCTCCTCTGATTACTGTTTTAAACGTGTAGACGCTAGTGGGACAGGCTGGTGACTGCCCTCTTTCATTTGTCTCATTTTAGAGTCAAATTGCACCGAGGTCCCCGGTGACGTTTCCCGCTCTATTATCCGTCAAACCTTTTATGTGAAGCTAGCGGTGTATCCAAGGAGCCCCGGAGATTACGAGTAAGCTAGAATTGATCGTTATTCTTAAGGAAATTAGTCCATCTTATAAAGGGTAAACCTATATTAAGTACAATTATTCCATATAGGTTTCCCATGATACAAGACCGGTTGTTGTATACGGGTGATGGCAAATCGACACTAAAGCTGATGAATGTCTGACTCCATAACGGAGGTATGTACGTGGCCATTATGCCCCGCATTTTTTATCATGTCAATCCGCAATGTTTTACCAAACTCCTAACTGTTTACCAAACTGATAATTCCATTTGTGTACCACCAGCGACCTTCAAACTTCAGAAGCTGGATGCAGCATTGATTTATATCTAAGGCGTCATCCCACTGTTTACGCTATTTTATGTAAGTAGTTGACACGAAATAACTTTTGGACTAAGGCCATTACCCAACAGTGGTTGACCTAACCTCTCGTTTCAATGGCTTAATTGCAGCTGATTTATTCCTTCCAGTGTAGTCACAAACACGCCAGTTAGGCTTCAGTGATCTACTCGTGCCCTGATACTACATGTGAGTGTTTTTCCTCTTTATGTATTAATTGAGACACCTGAGGGCCTTTTCCTCTGTACAGTAGCATATTCGATATCGTATAGGTTGACCATGAATTTTTATGTGGTCAGACTTTAATTCCTTCGCTATGAGGCCCAAGTGGCCCTAAGCCCATGGTCAATTTTTCTTTTAATTTTTCTTTTTCTTTTAATTTTATAATTAAAACATCATTTAGTGATGCTCATTAATAATAGATAGTGATTCTGCCCTTTATTTTTAAATTCACAGATCACCACGCCCCTCCCCTTCACCTTGCACCTGTCCTGATGAAGACCCCGTAAAAGGACCTTATTTAGCCTACGCCAAGGGGTCGAAACGTCGACGGCTCTCCTGTTGTATACCTCCGGCACATGCCCTCTAGCCAACTTGAATGTTTGTTAATGTGACCGTTGAAAGGTTCTGTATAATCAATGTTATGGACTTTTTGAAGACAGAGGCTTCTTTGTGTTAGAATTGGCCTGAGTCAGTTGTCAATATTGCATATTATTGTTTCCATTTCTACAACTGTGTCTATTCTCCTCTGATTGTACGTGGCTTTGAGCACACCCTGTCCCTCACTTCCCTTGCCTTTCCCCTTCCTTTGGGGCTTTTTGAAAGTCTGTGGATATATCTCCTAAGTGATATTGTAAAATAAATGACAATATTCATATCTATTTGAATTTGATGAATTTGTGTTAAGTGTTACCAACTACGGTTGGTTGTGTGTGTTGTACTCAACACGTTTCCCTTGCGGGGACCCCCCTATACATGTAGCATAATAGTATAAGTCAAAGCGCGGGGCTTCGAGGCCACCTTCGTCCCAACATCTCGTCACTGTGCGCAGGGCGACCCTACTGCGTCCACCCGCCCAAAGGGGTGAGGTGAGGAGAGAGTTCAACGTGCGGAACACTCAGGGAGGTAACGGACATAGAGAGTTCTGCAGAACATATAAGACCCTAGGGAGCATCACCATTTTGGCAATTGCCAATCGCCCCATGAGAGAAAGGGGGAGCGTGTTCCAGAAGGTAATAGATTTGCGGAGGGCCGTGAGAATTCTGTCGACGTTGTGAGCCAGCAGGACCTCCGTAGATGTGGCCACCTGGATGCCCAAGTATCGGAAAGCCGTGCGCTCGTACCGGAGACCCAAATGCTGAAGCTCCGCGCCCAAATCCGGGACAGCATTCGTCAGCGGGAAGACTAGGGATTTGGTAATATTTATACGCAACCCAGAGGCTGCGCCAAATCGATACAAGAGTCGTAACAGTTCGGGGAGGGCCTCAGCCGGGGAGGTCAAATAAAAAAGCGCATCGTCTGCATAGAGGGAGACCACATTGGTAGGATCATGCACCTCGATACCCCAAGCCCGCAGGTCAACGCGAGCGGAAACGGCAAGGGGCTCAATTGCAAGAGCAAATAGGAGAGGGGAGAGAGGGCAGCCCTGTCGGGTGCCTCTCCCCAGTGACCACTCCGCTGAGCGGGCCGACCCCAGCCGCACCCTGGCGCGTGGCGCCTTGTAGATCGCCCGGATCCAGTCCCGAAATCGAGGTCCGAACCCCATTTTTTGGAGTACTTGTAACAGATATCCCCAGTGCACCATATCAAATGCCTTAGCCAAATCAATGGCAACCAACATGTGAGGACCCTCCCGTCCCTGCACCTCATGCAGTATATAATTGAGACGACGCAAATTCATTGCCGTGTTACGACCCGGGATGAATCCACACTGGTCAGGGTGGACTAGGCGCGTCATGAGTGGAGCGAGGCGTGTAGCCAGCAACTTAGTGAGGATTTTCGCATCTGTATTCAGCAGCGTGATAGGACGATATGCCGCGGGATCAGTCTTGTCACCGCCAGGCTTCAGGATCATGCACACCTCTCCCTGGGTCATGGTAGGTGGAAGGGTGCCAGCTTGCAGAGCCTCATTGTAGACCTGCAAGAGGAGGGGGGCCAGGACATCTCCAAAGGACTGATAGAACTCAGCCGGATAGCCATCACTCCCAGGGGTCTTAGAACAGGGGAGGGCAGCGATCGCCGCTGTAATCTCTCCTAGCATCAGATTCGCGTCGAGTTCCTTCGCCGCAACCTCCGGCAACGTCTGAAGTTGGAGGCCCTCAAGATACGACTGACCAACCTCCTCTGATATCAATGGGTCAGCCTCATAGACAGTCTTTAAGTGGTCACGGAGAACTTCAAGAACCGCTGCCTCAGAGTGGACCATAGTGCCAGCGGAGTTCCGTAAGGCAACGATCCTCTCAGGTGCAAATTCTCGCCGCAAGATCCAGGCCAACAAGCGGCCGGACTTATCCCCCTCCCGATGGAGGCGCTGCCTGTACAGCGTGAATTTGTCAAGACGTGTAAGTATGTCATGGATCGACACCAGGGCCTCTCTTTCCATCCGGTGGCCCAGGTCCTCAGGATTAGCACAGGACTGTGCGCGTTGAAGCGCCAGTTCCGCAGCTTGCAAGTCGGACAACAACTGTTTCCGGACCCCATATGAAAGGCCCATGCATGCGCCACGTACCACCGCCTTCAACGCCTCCCATTTGGTGGAGTAGGGTAAGTCCTCCCCCCCCCCAGTTGAGGTCCAAGTAACCCGACAGTGACTCCGCTACATGCTCCCTAGCCACTGGGTCCTGTAGTAAGAGAACCGGCAACCTCCACGTACGCGGACACGCGGCACGATCAGGCCACTTCGCCACACACGTCACCGGAGCGTGATCCGACAAGTATCGTGCCTGATGTGTAACCGACAAAGTAAGGGAGGTGGTTAAGTTTGCCGCAAGTATGCGGTCCAGTCTGCTATGCGTACCGTGGGTCGGAGTATAGCACGTATAGAGCCTCTGGGTGGGGTGGCAGGTTCGCCACACGTCACTCGCCCCCAGATTGTGCATCACGTCCCTCAGACACGCTGTCATACGGGGCTTGGTGCCCGCCCTAGGCGGATGACGGTCCAGCTCGTGGTCCAGTATGCAATTGAAATCCCCAAACCAGAGGAGGGGCGCATCTAAACTCGGAACCAAAAGATCCTGTATCCGAGAGAAAAAGGTCGGGTCATCAGTATTCGGGGCATATGTGTTAAGTAGCAGGAATTCCTTGTCGTCCAGTCTAAGCCTCACTAACAAATACCTGCCTTCTACATCCGCCTCTATATATTGTACAGCACACGGAATCCCCGGGGCCACCCAGATAAGGACCCCCCTAGCGTACGTAGAGAAAGAGGAATGAAAGAACTGGCCTCTCCATTTCCTAGACAATCGCTGTGCGCCTTCATCGTCTAGATGAGTCTCCTGCAAGCATGCGTTTAAGAAAGGTGAGGACCCTGTGTCTTTTGGTGCAGGTGCCCAGGCCACGCACATTCCACGTCAAAAACTTGAAACCCACGGCATAGGAGTACGCCCAACCGGGCTATATCTTGTATACAACGCAAACCTGACCCCCCCCCGACCCCCACTACGTGTAGATCCGGAGGTGTAGCCCAAAAATCAAGCCCCCCATAAGTCTGAATCAGTGTGTACATGATGCCATTACAACTTCTGTCATGAACCCCGCCCCACCCACCAACATCCCCAAAACACAAAACTTTTGCACAATCCCCTCTCCCACCCCCACCCACGAGCAATAGGACAGCAACACAAAACAACGCCACCCCGCCCTTCCCCCGCCAGTGCCAGGACGTGCACAGCCACCCCATACCACTCAATCAACCCACACTCACACACACCAAGTCAACCCCCCCCACCACCCTCCCTCCCAGCTCCCCGAAAGACCCAACAAACCCAGGAAAGAAATGCCCGGGCATGTCTTCTCAATATTGCCAGCAATCCGGGTACGACAACACTCAGACTAATAGTCCGATCCCCACACCCCACACCCCCCTTCGCCAAAAACAGCAGGGCGCCAGTCGTAGCGCACGGTCCAACAACCAGGAAAGTTCCAGCAGCCCGCACGGTGAGCGGGGACCCAGCACACCATCAGCAAATAGCACCCAGCCAAAGGACAGTCGTACATATAGGCACTTTAAGGGCAAAGCGAATAAACAGGGGAGGCCAAACCAATAGAAGGGAAAAGTTATTCCAACCTCGATGCAGTTAGGGCCGTCTCCGGGACCACAGGAGCCTCTGAGTCCGCTCCCAGGGACAATTCTTGCAAGGTGTCCGGTACCAAGACATCGCCAGGCGCGGGTGCCTCGGGTAACCCCGAATCCGCCCCCCCCTGCGAGGATTCCATATGTATAGCTCCATCCGCCCCCACCGTGGGTCGAGATTCAGGAGAACCCCGGGACCTAGATCGGCGTCCTCTCCTACCACGGCGTCTCCTCTGTGGTCTGGTCCCCCAAGTCTCTCTCGGGCCCCCTCGCTCACCTGGGGGCAAATCGTCTCCTCTGATCTCCAGCCATTCCCAGACTTCCGCCGGCGTCTCAAAGAAGTGCGCGCTGCCTTGAGACAGTACTTTAAGTTTGGCAGGGTATAACAGCATATACTGAAGCTGCATTTCACGTAGCTTTTGCTTAACCCCCAAGTAGGATTTTCTCTGCTCCTGCACTTGTTGGGTATAGTCCGGATAGATCGATATTCTACTGTTCTCAATCATGAGGGACTCCGATTCTCTAGCAGCCTTAAGGATACAGTCACGGTCTTTATAATTAAGGATCTTCGCGATGAGGGCTCTGGGAGACTCACCCGGCCGTGGAGGGGGCACCAGGGCCGATGCACTCGCTCCACTACAAAGACACTGGATAGTCCATTCGGGCACAGGCGTTCACGGATCCATGTTTCCATGAAACGCTCAGGGTTCCCCGCCTCCAGTCGCTCCGGAACCCCAAGGACTCTGATATTACTCCGACGCGCCTTCCCTTCCGCGTCTTCAGCCCGTCGTTCCAATGCACGGGTAGTAGAGGTAAGTTGGGCCAGCGACTTCTGTAAAGAAGCTACCTCTCCCTGCAGTTGAGTGATGTTGCCCTCCGCGTCCGATACCTTATCCGCCACTTTGCGAAGGTCCTTCCGCAGCAAGTTGACATCGATAGAGACCGTCTCTATCTGGCGCTCCAGAGCAGAGTGGGATCCCTGAATGCCTTTGAGGATTTCAGCTCTGGATGGCTCCGCCGCCCCCTCTCCGCCATCCTCCGCCCCAGACTGACGTGTGATCCTCTGCGGCGGGAGGCGGGGGGTGGTATACTGCACGATCGTATTCGGCTGGGAGGCCTTCGAGGAACGGCCTGGACGGTCCGCCATGCTGAAGCTTGCAGCAGCAAGCGGTAAGGTCCAAGGCGTCTATGCCGATCCCAGGGGTTCAGAAGGAGCCGCCCAATCAAATCCAGGACTAGCGCTATAGGAGGTATGAAGCCACCACCGGGGTCGCAGGCAGCACAGTGCGGGCGGTTCCCAAGAGGAGAAAGCCAACCCCTCACAACCCCAGTAGTGCGGAGGAGTCCAGGGCCCAGGAGTGCCTCGAGGAAACAAGGATCAGGACTGGCGGTAGGGCGGCCACGGTCACTCCCTCGTTGCGCAATTACTCCCACCTCCAGCCGGCAGCCGGGTGTCAGGAAGCCACAGGGGTCGCCCGTCACAGGCCAGGTCAAGGGACAGGCGCACCTCGCTACCCCACTCCGCTGCCTCCCCCAGGGATCGTCAAAATGGCGGCTGCGTGGGGGAGGGGGGAGGGCGAGGGACCACCGCAGGCAAAGGATCGCCAGTGACTGTGCCCCCCCGAAGGTAGTATGTAGGAGAAAGTCAGGACCAAATCGGGGGGGCCGATGGAAGCAGGCGCGCAGTCTCTGCAGATCACCGCAGGAGGGTCCGGCGAGGTCGAGCACCGGGCAATCGGGACCCCCACTCCAAATCTCAGGGCAGCAGTACTCACGCCCTTCGCCACTGATTGCAGGCCCTCCGGCGGTGCTCCGGGCAATTCACGTCTGCGGCAGCTGCAGGAGTAGAGCTCCTCCTCGGGAGCACAGTCAAAATGGACGGCGCCTCCACCTCGTCAGTCTCTGCACGCCGGCCCCGAGGCGCATAGCCGCCACTCTCCGCCGCACCAATTCACCTCCGGGAGGCTCAGATAGGACGCCGGGACCCGGCAGGGGCCCGGCCGACCCGGGCAGCCGCAAACGGAGCGCCCGCAGTCCGGCGTCTCCCAACAGGCCCAGTCCACGGTGTCACGGTAAACAGGACGCCGGCGCCACCCCCGACAGTGTTGTCGCCTCCGAGCACGAGGGATTCCGGGACCGCTTCTCCGGTTCAATGGCCCCAGTCGGGTCAGGGCGGATTCCGACACAGGTTTCAGAGAGCGGGACAGCCCGGGCAGGATTTGAGACAGGATTTCGTTGGTCTTCGGGACGGAGCTGGAGGAGCTCACGTCCTGTCGGCCATGCTGCTTGGCCACGCCCCCCCCACTTTTTGTAACTTAGGGTTCGTTAGGGTTAGCCCTAGCAGCAGGATTGCATGTGTTTCGGGGTGTTCTTGATTTTTGCAACTGAGTTCTGGGGTTTTAGAGCACTCGTGGGAATGTGCAATTTTTGTTGCAAGCGATTTGAAGAAAATCCATGGTGGGAAAGGGGGGATCACTTACTCTGTGAGAGGCACTTAGTGTTGAAAACATTTAGCCATTTACACTTAAAGGAAGAAAATGACACATACTTAAGTTTCAGGAAAACAAACTTACTGTTAAACCACCACCCACCAGACTCAAAAGCAGTAAAAAACAGGTATGCTCAGATAAAGTTTCAAAAAGTATATTTGTATAGCCCTAACAAAATAATCTCCCTCAAAACCCTCCCTAACCCCAACGATTGTCTTTCAAAAGTCCCAAAAAGAACCCAACTCCCAAATCCCACCCCCCAAAAGTCTCTAAAAAAGGGGCAAGGGACACTACGGCAGGCTGCTGTTCACTGTAGCGGCCAGGGCATCATACTCCTTGCGGAGGGTGGCATGGTCGAAGCGGAGGCCCTCCACCAAGTTCTTATAGGTTAAGACCTCCTGCTCCAGGTAGGACACTCTGAGGGATAAGCGGCGCTGGCGTGCCTTGCAACTCCTGTGGGGGGCAGCTGATGGCTTTGCTGCTCGGCAGTGGCAGTTGGCTTTGGTAGCCCGGCTCCGTACCGCTGGAGCACTGCGCTGGCTGGCAGCCCGTGTGGGCCCGGAGGAGGATGCAGCTGTCGCAGTAGATGTAGTCGTAGACTGCGTGTCCTCCTCCTCCAGGGCCAGCAGCCGCCGATATTCAGCGACAGTGGCATCCAGCCTCCGTTGCCGGGCCATTCGAGCCTGCTCCTTCCTTGATGGTTTATGAGATTTGGAAGGAGCAACTATATAAAGAAAGAAAGACATAGTCTGTAACCAATGCTCTTAAGATTAACACAAAATGATTGAGCAGAAAGTTGTGTCACAGTACAACTAGCAACTTGAAAGCACAGTACATAACTATTGAGGCCAGTATCTATCTAACCTCCCACTTCTTCATCCTTGCTCTAACATTAGTGGGAGTTTAAGGAACAAATTCTACGAGCACTATGGACTTCCATTACAGTCGACTATGACAGTACACCAGTCTTATTCTTCTTCTTCTCTCTTGTTTAGGAAAATTGGTACGTTATCTTCTGCAAGCCGGCATAATGCCAGCGCAGTGAACTTGCACCCGAGAAAAACAGACGCACACCATGATGAGTGAGACAGACTTGCGTTACTGTACCGGTACAGTACATGCAGGTGGTGAAGCTCATATTTTTCCATTACAGGTGGCACTGAGAATACGCTGTTAAAAGGGCTACTGCTTAATTAATTTAACTTTCACCCTACAGTGCAAATGAGTACTAGAGAAGGAAAAAGAAGAAACTAAATAATCTGATTATCTATCACTTCACATGGGGTGTATTTGATTACATATGGGATGACTTTAGGTGCTTTGCTTTTTTGAGTGAACAGTGATACACCCACACATGAATTACGTACTACTACTAAACTAAAATTATTAAGAGAGGTAGGGAGGGTCCACCGTAATAACCGGATATATGCTGTGCTTGCAGTTGCATACAAACTACTGCTACTATGCATGGTAGTATTTGGACAAAATTACAACTTCTTTTCCTTGCCTTTCCTACACTGGAACGGATGTGCGGGTGCGGTGTTACATGGTCTTCAAAGTAACACTTAGTTCAGGGGTCTCCAAACCGGTCCTGGAGGGCCGGATCCATGCCAGATTTTTTGGATATCCCCATTGAGATACATGTAGTTATTTTAAAAATCTGGCATGTATCCGGCCCTCCAGGACCGGTTTGGAGACCCCTGACTTAGTTCATCCAGTGACCGTCTACTCTCTCTAGATACACATATGCTATCTAAGAGTCAGATAGTACCATGATCCAGGCATCCATCCATTCAAAGTATATGCACACATACAGTTTCTGTTTCACCCACCAAGGTTGTTCTCCTTCCACCCATTCTTGCTTCATCATTCACCCAGCCATGCACCATACCATATTCTTCTCAGCCACCTTGGGGACCAAGCAAACACATATCATTCTTCTTTGCCAGTCATCATTAAATTTCTCATCCTTCCACACTTACTTACACCCTTCTTTCGCTTTTCGTTTTTTTATGTGCACACTAACAAAAGATTCTCTGTGACAAAAGCAGTAACCACAGACATATGCACATAAAATACTGCTTTTCGTTCATCCCATCCATCAAGTTCATCTCAGATCTGATTGGGATTCTTCTCGCCAAAAACTTCACAGCTAAGTCGAAGTACATTTAGAGGAGGCTACTACCTGGTTGATACACCCGTGCAGAAAGCACACTCTGCAGTCTTCAATCTCAATAAGTAAGGAATATATAGCTTACCTCTGCCCGCCACCACCGTGTGAACCCTCACCGGCACATTGGTGTCGTCTGGCACTTGCACCGCCTCCTCCCCAGAAATGTCCTCCTCATCGACCACCACCACCACCTCCGCGCTGGCCCCGCCACCAGATGTTCCACCTACAAAGTACATTTAAGAATGTTAGAATACACCACTCACTACTATATAATATTTGGTCTAGGAATAAAGAAATGTGAAAAAAAAACAGAAAACAATGTAATAATTTGTGACTGTCTAATCTAAAGTAAAAATGTTCCTTTTTCCAGGGAAGGCTCAGTGCATAGAGCTATTGCTGACTAGAATGGGAGTCCAATGGAATTGCCAAATGTGCAATCTTAGTTAGCTACACAGACAGACTAATGAGAATAATCTAGTAATACCACAGGGAGTCATAGTCGAGGCAGGATAAGAATTTAGATACAGTCTAGAACAAGATCAAAGACGATTTATAAAAAATCGAATGAGGAACGCTAGGAAAAAATAGGTACTCTATATTAAAATGAAAACTTACTGGGGCCACTGCCCTCGCCTGGCCGATCCTGGCCTTCTACAGCAGCAGCAACCACCTCCTCCTCTGTCCTCTTGCCCCTGGGGGGAGCTGATGTACAACATGAAAGAAAGAAAGACCGGAAAACATGGATGATTATTGTCAACCAAATCAAACATTTCAAAAGAACAATAACAAAATATTTTGGCGAAATAGCAAATAGACAACTATTCCACGGGATATATTGACCGATCTCATGTGGTCTAATACGTTATTAGTATTGCTTGATTTGCGGACCGTTGACTTGGAAAGTTCCTATGTAACTCACTAAACAAACTACTAAAAAGGTTTGCCTAGGCCTGGCAGGCAGCAGTCCGCAGCACGCGAAGTGACAGACAAAGTCCATCGTGATTGCAGATCAGTGAATACTCAAACTATCAATCCACCGACCACCACCACTATTTCTTCTTATAGCCATGTGTCTAAAGGAAGGACTGGACTTGAGTCTGTAGGGGCTGATTTAGAAGCCCCTTGCGGCTCTTTTGCTCCATTGTTGCGTGACTTTTGTGACGCAGCGGCAGAACAAAAGAGGCGCCATGGTGCGGCGTATATTAACAACGTGACGCATATGGGAGATGCATCACATTGTAAAGCCCTGCGCCATCAGGGGGCATTCCGGCGCAAGGGAGGGCGTTCCTGCGCAGGAACGAATCCTAAAAGTGGCTGAGTGAAATCTACAAGATGTCAATCAGTCACTTTTGGGACAATGATGCGTGACTCAAACCCTGCGCCTGCTTGAAGCAGACGTACGGCTTGATGCAGCATTGGGGAGATAGGGCACCCCAGAGCATTGCTGGAGCTGCGCCATCGTTGTCATGGAACTCCAGCAATGCGCCGCCTTTACGGCACAGATGCGTAAGGCTTCTGTGATGTTTTGGGCCCATGGTGCGCCACATTGTAAATACGGCGCACCATGGGTGGTGGTGGCATGGCGCACAATTACTGGCGCATCCCTGCTACTTTGCAGGGATGCGCCGGTAATTGAAAATCTGACCCTTAGTGTCTAGCATTACGCAGTTCTTTACACTACACTCATACATAATTTCTCAGGCCAATGATATGAACACAAAATAGAAAACAAATAAGCATAGTAGCAAGGCTACTGAGAAGGAGAGCAGTGCACCTGAAATGCACAGACGATGTTGAAATATAATTTACCTACAATGTAATCGGCAGCATTATTGCTCTTGGTAAAAAACAAAAAATTGCAATATAATAACACACAGAGCGGGAGAAAACAGAGTAGTGATGAAATAGCTTGAAATAGCTACTACTACTCACCAAGCCCGGGGATCTCTACGCCGAGCACGTCCAGCAAGTCGCGCTCCCAGTCCATGAAATCCGTCCAGCGGTGGGTGGCCTGGTTATAGGTGCCCCGGACCCCAGAGTGTTCAGACATGGCCCGGCACACCTTCTCCCACCGCTTCCGGCGCTCCCGGATCCCGTAGCCGGTAGCGATCTTGCCGCCTCCCATGATGGTCTTGGGGAGGCGGCGCTGGACGTGAAAGACTAGTGCGGCCACCTCCTCCGCACTAAAAATCTCCCGAGCTATAACTGTCTCCCCCCTCAAACGCCCGCACGGGAACCGGGCACGGGGTGCAGGACCCTTCCCCTTCGCGGGCTTCTTCCCGGCTACCTTTGCCATGGTCTGGGTAGAAAGGAAGCAAAATAAGAAAGAAGAAATAGAACAGGGAAGAAGAAAAGAAAAGCGTTTAAAAAAGTAGTTTAAAATTAACAAAAAGTAGCAGAAAACAAAAATATAGAGCTAGAAAAATAGAGGGATAGATAATAAGTAAAATAGATAAAAAAAACTTCAAACAAGCAAAGGATGGCAGAGATTAAGAAAGGATACAGAGAGCATGCCCAGAACCATAGCAATGAATGAGAAACAAGATGGCCGCGCCCGTTCACGACCGCGTGGGTAAGTTCGCGCGAGATTTTCCTCGCGATCACACGCG
Source organism: Lissotriton helveticus (assembly GCF_964261635.1). Classification (NCBI taxonomy): domain Eukaryota; kingdom Metazoa; phylum Chordata; class Amphibia; order Caudata; family Salamandridae; genus Lissotriton; species Lissotriton helveticus. Next base: position 400,167,022 of record NC_136065.1, read on the forward strand.
AAATTGTACTAGCGAGCCGCACACTTTGCGAGATTACACATAGCGCCCGGAAATCGAATTACGTCACGCAAACAAGATGGCCGCGCCCATGTACGACCGCTAGGGTAACTTCGCAAATGTTGCGCTACAAGCGGCTTGCGAACACGCAAAAAATCACGCGAACAAACACGCCGCAAAAAAACAAATTGTGTATTCGCACAAATTCGCGGCTTCCGAAATCGATCTCGCACGGATTCGCGCCCCGCAAATTGCGCGAAATTGCAGAAAAACGATTTTTGCAAAACTGAAAGCACTCAGCAGGTGCAAAAGTTCAATCTTAACATTAGTAACCAGGTGTGCTTGCTTTTTTTCACCCCCATAATCTACAGTGATAAACCAACCAGAGGGTGGCAGTGAGGATGTACCAGAGGGTGGCATGGGTGTACCAGAAGGTGGCAGTGGTGAAACAGAGGGTGCTGTGAACCTGTGATGATGAACTAGACGTAGAAACAATATATTCGCGGCCGTTGCGAGCCAACAAGTAAGTTCGCAATTGCGAACTGGTACACAAACCTCGCGAACTGGCAGAAACCCTTGCGAACACAAAAAAACACAAAAATCCGCAAATTCGCGAGAGTTCGCGGATTTTGCGGATTGCGAATCCGTAAATACGCAAGTTCGCGTACGCCAGATTCGCAAAATCCGCCCATGCTTATTCTGGACCCGACGTAACATGCCCAATTCCCTCTACTGCTGGCCACCCAAAAAAATATAAAAAATACAGTGTAGATAAAAGTTAGACATGTGGCTAAAACATGACGTGCTGCGCCGTGAAGGGGCACTGTGCTAAAATAATGAAATCCTCCAAAATCACACATGCTACCTCAATGATTACCAAAAACGCGGCCGCGAAATCAAAGTAAATAAATGCGGCCGCGAAATGAAAGCCTTTGATGCAGCAGGGGGCGGAGCGGATCCCTTTGAAGTGAAGCTGCTGGCGGCACCACGCTGGGGAAGCAACAGATGGCTGGCTTTGATGTGGTGATGCGAGGCAGGCGGATAGAAGCGCGTGCACGGGACACATGCACTTCTGGAAATCCGCATTTTTGAGAGCTTAGTTTAGCTCTTAGTTTAGCCCTAATAATCTCGTCCTATTCATTCCTTGCGGAATGGAATAGGACGAGCCCTAAAAAACAGTCAACCACCTCGATCTTCTTTGAGGGCGAATTGAAGTGGGGGTGTTTCTCTCCTCTGACTGCTCCTGCTACTATTATAAAGGATTTTGATTTGTTTACATTTAAATCTAGGCAGGCCTTGAATGTTGTATAAGCTGTAATTAGGGATTGTAAGGCTACCCCCGTTCTGGCCATTAGTACTGAGTCGTCGGTGTACCCCAATATCGGAAGGGGGCTATGATCGAATTTAGGCACGTCCCGTGGGGTGGAAGAGTGGGCAGCCTCTACCCCGTTTGTGTAGATAGAAAAAAGAAACGGGGCAAGTACGCACCCCTGCCTCACTCCCTTTTCTATCTTAAAGGAACGTGTGCACTCCCCATTCCTGCCATACCGTACACAAGCGGTGGTAATGGCGGACAGCTGACGAATGAATCTTATTATCACGGGATCAATGCCCATCCGCTCCATCATAGACCACAGCCTCTGGTGGGAAACACAATCAAAGGCTGCGGTCAGATCTATAAAGGCCATATACATTTTCCCGCCTTTTGCTTTGGTGTATTTTCCTATGGATAGAGAAAGGTTTAGACATTGATCCACCGTCCCCATACCCCTCCGTAAACCGTATTGAGCCTTCATAAAGATGCTATGGTTTTCAGCCCAGTCTTCCAATCTGGCTCATAGGAGCCGTCCCATAAGCTTGGCAGTAGTGTCAAGGAGAGAAATTGGGCGATAATTCATTGGGACCCCCTATCCCTTCTTGTATATTGGCACTATTACGCTCTGCTTTCAGGATGGGGAAGGACCCTCTATCTGGATGCAGTTAAAAACATTAATTAGTAGGGGGACCGACATATCATAGTTCTCTAGGAAGAGATTGATTGGAATACCTTCAGGCCCAGTGCCTTTCCAGAGGCACAGGATTCCAGCCCCTTTCTAACCTCCTCTAAAGAGAAAGTTAGCCCACCCTGGGACGCAACCACTGGACCAAGAGGTGAGGAGATTAAGGAGGTTGTGGGACAACAAATATTTCCGAAGTGTCCCACCCATGCATCTTTGTCTACATGTGAATCTAGGGAGGGGTCTTTGGAATCTTTGAAAAAGGGGTGATTCACAATTTTCCAAAAATCCCTACTACTGCCCGACATAGCTGCATGTTCAAGATCCTCCCACACTGCTCCCTTAGGTCTTTCTATCTTTTCATTTGCACTTGCTTATAATCAGTACACAGTGCTCGTATCTTTGTAGAATCTCTAGTGATAGTTTTTAAGGCATTAACAAGGGTTTTATTTGCTAGAGAGCATGCTGAATCAAACCAGCGGGTGGTTGGAGTAATGGTTGCTGCCTTTGTGAGACTTCTTTTAGTTTCATCAGGAGGGCAGTAAACTGAGTTACCAAGAATGTGGGCGGTGGGTTCTCTTCCAGACATAATATCATTTCTTTCTTGGTTTAGGCTAGAATTTCGGGGACCAAGTTTAACTCATTGGCCTGTGACCATTTCAGTTGGTAGCCATTTTTCTGGTCAGGGATACGCCATCCATTACCTGCTGGTGGACTTTCACCTTAGACAGGATACTTAGTTGGGTGAATAGGATGGCTTGGTAACTGCAACAGGAAAACTGAGTACCCTTATGAACCACTGTACCTTTTGACGAAGCCAGTGCTAAAACAAAATCTATGATGGACTCTTGGTTTCCCCTTCTGAAAGTGCTCCCTAACTCTCCTTCTTTTCCTTCATTTATTACACCCAAATCCCACTTATATAGCAATCTATTTAAAGATTCGCCATACTCATTATGTGTGAAATGTTCTAGAGGGTTAACATAAGGGACCTCTAGTCCACACACCATGGTCCCATTACATTTTCAGAGAGGGATGTTAAAATCCCCCACCCATATGAGGTTTACCCGACCCCTGATTTTGGCTGCAAAACGTTTCTCTAACTCGATTGCTAGTGTGTCTACAACTACTTTCATATTACTCCAAAACTCATTATTATAATAATTAACTAGGTATCCTCTTTTTTATTAGCAATTTGGAAGAGTTGAAAATGGCTATTTCTAGAGCCAACCTGCCTGACTTGGTAGGGTGTGGTGTTCGAAATTAGGGTTAGTAACCCCCCCTTCGCCCTCCCAGATGCCGATGGAATTGCTGGGATATGAAAACTAAGAAACCCTAGAAAGAAGACTCCTGGAAGAATATGATCTCCAATGATTGCCACAGGTTTTTGCAGCCTTAACCCTAAACTGGTATTAGAGCCCTCGTTATCTTTCGGGCCTGCAAATACTGGAATTCTTCTGTTCCTATAATCCCTGTGGGGCTTTACACTCTGGTTATAAAAATGATCCAGGGGTAAGGGGATAATCTGCGAGATCCTTGGGAAAAATCTATGAAGATTAGCTAGAAGGGAAGGTCCTGCATAAGCGTTATTAAAATTGATAACCACACAGTCACCAGTAAAAGATTTTCTTGTACAGCCCACCCATTCCACTCTCCTGGACATGATGTTTTTGGTGGTCAATTGATAACTCCCCATTTGCGAACCCTTGAGATTGTCTATTAACCAATGAAGACATTTGTCCATTAGCTGTCTTGTACATTCACTCTGATTTTCTCGAAGAGGGGAGACGTTCGCCAATACCAACACCAGTGGGGCTGCTGCCAGTGGAAGATGGAGAGATTGTTGCGATTATTATTATTATTATTATTATTATTGCAACTTGTAGAGCGTTCCTCCAACGGTGGTGTCCCGGTGCTAACAGCGGGTGGAGAGTGGTAGTAACTGTGGGTGTAGCTCTAAGGTAGGCCAAAAAGCCAAGTCTTCAGAGTCTTCCTAAATAAAGGTTCTGAATTGGCCTTTCGTAGGTGCTCCAGCATGGAGTTCCAAAGAAAGGCGGTTTTAAGAGCAAACGATCGACCACCCAGCCTGGATTTTGTGAAGGGGGGGTGGCTAAAAGATCCCGGAGATTCGACCTCAGAGTCCTAGACTGGTTGTATTTGGGAAGTCTGAGCTTCAAGTATTGGGGGCCAGTATCTCTGGTAGCCCTGTAGGCAAGGGTCAGAGCCTTAAACTCAATCCTCCTTTTACCAGGCAGCCAGTGTAGGCTGCGCAGGTGGGGATAAATGTGGTGGTGGAGCGGCACATTTCTGATGAGCCTGGCAGCCACATTCTGAATGACCTGCAACTTTCTAATCAGGTAAGCTGGGAGACCCAAGTATAGACTGTTGGTATAGTCTAGCTGTGAGGTGATCAATGCGTGGACCATCGTTTTCCAGCAATCTATTGGTAGGAGATGAAGGAAACTCTGCAGGGTTTTCAGCTTCCAGAAGCAAGAGGATGAGAATTGGCATATCTGGGTTTTTCCCAAAACGGTGGACTCAAATTTAAACCCTAGATTTCTAGCAGATGGGACTGGATAAGGAGGGGGATTGAGTTTCGTTGGCCACCAGAGGTCAGCTCTAGGAGGAGACGGCTGATAAAAAAATAGAACTTTTGTTTTATCTGTATTTAGCTTTAAACAGTTGTCAGTCATCCAAGATGAGATGTTAATCAGACACTGTTTGAAGTTGGTGAAAGCTGCCACAGAGTGATCCCTAAAAGAGAACAAAAGCTGGGTGTCGTCAGCATACGAGACCACATTTACTCCATACTGCTCGACAAGTGAAGCAAGTGGGGCAAGATAAACATTAAAAAGGGCCCTGGGGGACTCCGCAGACAAGAGGGTGAGTGGTGGAGGCGTGGGGGCAGAGAAGGATTTTTTGGGAGCGGCCCTCAAGAAAGGAGCAGAACCAGGTTAAGACGGTACCTCTCACTCCCATCCGCTCAAGCCTCTCATGGAGCATCTGGTGTGAGACCGTGCCAAATGTTGCGGACAAGTCCAACAGCACTAACATTGCACAGCTACTATGATCCAAGGTTCCACGTATCGTTTCCGCCACCTCAAGTAGAGCTGTCTCTGTGCTGTAACCTGACCTAATTCCTGATTGGGAGTCATGGAGGCGTTTGTTAGATTCAAGATATGCTGATAGTTGTCTCTGCACTTCTTTCTCAAGGATCTTGGCCTGTGCTGGCAAGAGGGAGATAGGCCTGAAATGTTTTAATTCTGACGGCTCCGCATCTTTTTTCTTAAGGATTGGCTGGACGAATGTGGTTTTCCAGATAGATGGATAGGTGCCTGAGTTTAAGAATGCATTCCAAATCTGGTTTAGTGAGGGATTGAGTAACGGGGAGAGTAGTTTTAAAAACGTAGCCGGGCATGGTTCAATCGGAGATCCAGATTTGACTTTGATCAGTTCTTTAAGGGCCGCTTCGGAGCGGAACTAGGGAAATTCAGACCAGGCGTCTGAGAAGTTAAGACTAGGTGGGGACAAGGCTAGGGATCCTGTCAGAGTGAACGCAGAGTATATTGCCTGAACTTTCTCCTGAAAGAAGCTGGACAGATCTTCACACAGGGTGGCTGACTGCGCTATGGTGCTTTTCAAGGCCTCTGGCTTGATGAAGCCCTAAACAATCCTAAAAAATTCTTTGACAGAGTTGTCAGAGGATTTAATTTGGTCAGCGACAAAGGCCCTAATAGTGTCGCATTTGAGTTTATGGAATTTTTTTAGTGCTGCTCTGTGTCGTATGTTTTTCACCATACCCGCTCCAGCTTCTTATAGAGGCTTTTCTCCATATGGAGTTCAGCTGTGAACCAAGGGGCAGAAGGTTTATTTCTACCCATTTTCGTGTTTTTAATCCGGGCTATTTTGTCAAGGGCTGCAGTAACCCAACAGTTGAAGGTGGAAGCATCACAACTAGGTTCCCCTGTGAGCAGCAAAGAGGTATTTAATAGTGCTGGACCCATAGACTCAGGAGAGACTTTCCTCCAGTTCCTTCTATCTTCGCATTTTGCTCTCGCAGGATCCTTGTAGCTGGAACCAGCAAGGTTAAATGGTATCAGGCTGTGACCTGACCATGTAAGGGGAATAGGGTCTTCCACTTTTAAAGTAGAGACGTTAGTGAAAATCAGATCTAATATATGGCCAGCTTTATGAGTGGGAAGAACAACCTTTTGAGTAAGTTTTAATCCCTTCAAGGAGTCGGACAACTGGGAGACCAGGAGACAGCTGTCATTGTTCATATGGACACTGAAGTCACCCAGGACTATAAAATGTGCGTGTCTCAGTGAAAAATCCGCAATCAGATCGCAAAGCTCCAGCATTTCAGAAGACACAGAGTCCAGGGGTCTGCAGACCAACAGTTCAGCCACAGCGAAGGTGGAGGTGATTTTAATATGAAGGACATTGCTTCAATTAATCTGGTCCGTTCAATCCTTTTATGTGAGATCTCCCAGTGATCTCTTAGGATCAAGGCAAGCCCGCCCCCCACTCTATTGCCTTTCCGGTCAACTGTAATTATTCTATAACCTTCTGGAATGGCCAACAGTATATCAGGGTTAGAGCTTTCTCTTAACCATGTTTCAGTAAGAAACATGAGGTCCCAGGTTTTTGACTCAAGTGTAAGCCAGATGTCATCCCTATATTTGGGGACGGATCTACAATTTATTAGACATGCCTTATTATTGGGCCCTGTGGCTGGCGTGTTTGCTTTGGAGGACATTGACGTACATTTGGCCTTACATCCACTTCCAGGATCCGCCCTTTATCAAGTGCAAAGGAGCATGCCTTACAACACAGCTTCTGGCCATATTCCTCTAATACCAGAGTACATGGATCGAGACGTGCTGGCCGGGGGCAACCTCCTGAGGACAACTCGAGCAGTTGAACTCTGGACCAAACAGTTCTTGTTGATGGATCAGGAAGAGCAGTATGGCTGGCGCTGGACACGGGCCGGGCGCATACGGGTTTGCCTTTGGCGCACATTTGATTGATTGCCTAACGCTCCTCTGTAAGTCTCACGAGAACCTGTTGCCTGATTAAGCCCTCCTAGTTCCTCTTAGGCTGCTATTGCCTGCCGCAGTAGATCCCTTGAACTCTTCTCTTGGGGATTTTGGGTCTCCCACGTTGTATTTAGATTTGTAATAACTGTCAGAGGCAGTCCTGGGGCTGTGATAGTAACAGCCAGTAACGTTAACGATATTGCAGATGTAGATGGTTCCTGACCTTTATTCAATTGAGTTGAATTACTGCTACTAGGAATTCCCAGAATGGGATCTCTTAAAGGGGGCACTCAAGATATTAATAGACAATTCTGTGACTCTCGGTCGGCCAACCTATTTTCAATTAGAGACAATTTAGTTAAGATAGGTTCCATAATAGCTGTCAACCTTTTAGTCACTTCAGTCGAAAAGGAATTATCTGGAGGTACTCGAAGTGATAGTAAACTATCAGACACTGGAGGGGCTGATGTTATAGGGTTCATTGTAGACGCTCTAGTTTGGGGGACTTTTGGTCTAGTGCACGAGTGATTTTGGATTGTTTTTGCTTCGTGTTAGTATTAGTAGTATCCCCATTTCTAGTGCTCTTAGCCTGTGGTTTAGGAGTAGGCTCCTTTCGGGTGAATTTACAGGAGAGATTTCCGACACCCTCCTTGTTGTGGCCTGAGTGATTAAAATTGGAGAGGTAGTCCCGCGTTGGCCTGGCGGGAGATCCGATGACGTTAGCAGTAATGAAGGTGGTTGCGTGGCTGATAGGGAATCGTTCTATCTATCAAGAGTTGCCCCCAGAGGAAAAAGATCCAGCTCCATAGATAGGCGCCTTTCAGTTAGCTCTATTCCGTGAGTAAGGACACTTGCCACTCTAATCAGGAATCAGTCCAAGGTCAAAACTACCCCTCCTGTATTCTTGTCCGCCAGGCCCCTTCTTTTCTACATACTTTCACCAAAATAAGACAGTACCTGTCAATGGCGCTGAGGTTAGAGGGGTGGCCCAGCCCAGCCTCCTCTGAGCTCCTTTTGGCGTGCATGGGCCCGCCCTTGGCTCGGGCTTTGCCCGCGCCATAGGCCGACATTCAGTTTTAATAGCGCGTCCTAGCGCTGTGCAGGCTGGAACTTGTGGTCCTGAAGTGCCCTAGGCCAGCGAGAAGAAAACCAGCAGGGAGCACCCAGCGAGGAGAAAACCAGCGGGGATCAGCACAGTCACTTCTTTGATACAGGCTGCTACACAGACCTGTTGCCAAACCAAGGAGAAAGACGATCAGTGTCCTCCCCCACACCTTTTGGCACGCATTGTTGTCCCAGGGGGGAAATAACACCATTTGTTTTTCCCAAAAGGGTATAAAAACAGTTACTTGAAGCCCATTTTACTCGCCTAAACACCTACTAAAAGCAAAACTTTCCCTGATAGCTGTGGGCCTAGATGTCTTGGAAACTAAACTGCACGCGTCTCTGTCCCACCCAATTTCCTTGCATCAAGTTGATATCCCACAATCAACTGGAACCTCGTGCCCGGCCTCCTCCCATTCTCATTCCACAGCAGTAGCACAGTCCTCAAATCTGGTGTCCATGGCCGATGGAGGCTCATCCAACTTTTTTAAAAAACAGGACCTTTTTCTGAGTAGTGCCTAAGGATCAGCCCCCCCCCCCCAATCCCCATCTAGAACAGCACTTGTTACAAACATGGAACGGCACCCGACAATCTCCCGTGGGTTGATACCAACTGCAAGTACCTTACACCAAGAAGCATTCAACCGAGTTGTGATTAACCTCCCGCAAGCCCTTATGTGGCAGTGTTTATCAGGGTTCCACCCTTATTGAGGGGCCAACATGAATAAATGGAGGAACAGTATAATACATTTCTAAACTAATCGGTGAGACCTAAAATATTTCCCATTGTGCAGGCTAAAGATATCTTAATGGTCAAAAAAGCACTTGGATTGTGTGGGAAATCTCTGATTCATTTGGAGATTGTGTTATTGTTAATTTCGGATACCCATTTTTAGTTCAAAATGTATTATTTGGTGTACGACCACAGCCCGCCCCCAGGAGTGCTATTACTTTTGTACCTTTGAGGGGTTTCTATAACCTAGTTAATCATCTAGATAACAGTTTGAAGCACTTACCTAGTGGAATCCCCAATCTGGATCCCACCCATGACTCTCAGCCCCTGCAGTTTTTTTGGTTCTGTTGACTCTTTTCTCCGAGACTGCCACCTGAGATTTCTGCTCAAGCTCCAGCATTTTGTGGCAAAAGTCCTTACACTATTTTTTCCATTCTGACGGCTAACCGTTTTGACGCCCTCACTTCGATTGATTGACGTACTAATACAGTTGGTTCATCTATCGTATCTGATGGTTCTGGCCATAAGGCTCCTATTCCTTGCCAGATTGGTGCCTCCCATATCCCTCACGGTGATTCTTTATTCTCCCTATTGGGCTGGAATTTTACGGGCCTTCAAGAGAAAGTTAATAATCCAGATTGGTAGACATTTATGCACAATTTTGACATTGTTGCCCTCTAGGAGACCTATTCAACAAGACCAATTACAATAGAAGTTTATGCCTGGCACTCAAGCCAAGTGAGCGCTCCAATCCCCGAGAGAAAGCTGTGAGAGGACGTTCGGTCTGGGTCCGCCTAAAGTGTGGATGTCACATCTATTGAAACTGGAACTACATCTGTTAATTTTAAGTGCATACGTTTTGCTCATTTGTTTAATTTTCTTACTAATTTGTTACCACACAATGGCAGGTTATTAATGCAACCCTGCACTTGCTATGTGGAGATTTTAACACCAAACTAGGAGATCTTTTGCAGAAGGAAGGGCCCTTGGTAAGAGAAGATCAGGTAGAATTACTTGATGTTATGGGACGCGAGTGGGCTAGTTGCTTAGCAACGCACGATCTGGTTAATTAGGTAGAAGCACTTTCCGGTGAAGAGCATGGCCCCCCACCTAAAGAGGTCACTGTCGTCCCTCCACTGATGATTACATCTTTGGTACCCTTTTACTTTCTTTAACAGTGAGGGAGTTATGCGGACAGACTGGGGGGATCATTACTCACAATCTTGGGGTACGTGCCTTTAAATAGATCCCAAGTTACCCCAGTCATACACCCAGTGAGTTGTTCAGCTTTCTTGGAACCCTAAAAATCCCTACAACACGTTAGCCATCCTACTGAGTTTGCACCAAGGATTATTTCTAAACTGTTCAGCAGAAACCAGTGGGGATTCTATGCGATCTCACTATAATAGGTTAAGTCTGTTGGGAAGACATTCTGTGCCCTGGGCACCCCTATTTTTATGTTGACTGTTACTGGTGGTAACTAACTCTGACTGTCCCTGGGCTCTGCCTAACCAGGCCCAGGGCGAGTGCTATAGTGAAAACACAGAGCAAACACACACACATTAGGGTACACTATTAGTTAGGATACCCCATGATTGGCATGACCTACCCTATAAGCCCTAGTACATAATTGGGCAGGGGGATTAAAACTACTTTTAAGCCCCTACTATATAATAGTGCATGGCAGTTTGGAGGCCAGTAGCCATTTCTGCACTTGCTTGTGTGCACTGCTGACAACCTGAGGTCAACCAGGGCTGCTTTTAAATGTAAATTGTGCCCAAACTCGACTTTAGTGGGAGTGGCACATACACATTGATAAACTACAATATTTCGCATAGTAAGTACCCAAGGGTCACCCCTGTGTGTCCTAGGGGTGGGGGTCAGGTAAGTTTAAGGAGGACCTTTATAAAAGAGGATGTGTATGCCCTGGGATAGAGAAATTGCACATTTCACTTCTCTCGTTGTAGTAAAGTGCTTCCCAAAATTTACTTTTGTGCTCGGAGCACTGTGGAGTGAGTATCCAAATTATTTTTGTATATTCAGAACCCCCTAAAGTCTCTCTTAGGTATCCCAGGGGTGGGGTTGTGAAGCTATACGAGGAGCTCTTTTAAAGATGTTTTATAGGCCCTGGTGTTGGAGAAATTAAACTTTTTATTTTCCCCAATGTAGATCTCCAGCCACATAGGTTAACATTGCAATAGTTTATTAACTCAAAACTAATGCTAGGGATTACAGAAAAATAACATTTAAGGAATTAGAAGAATGGTATTGATAAATCAAACATATGCTATTGTGGACTTTATCCTGAAATGTACAGAAAAGAAGTTATAAGACTTTCTTGTCTGTAAGCCAAAATTCAGCCTTCCTGTAGTCTCCCCTGATTGGTCAGAGGTATAAGGATTAGTCAGGCTGCTTTGATGAGGTGATAAGTGGTACCCAGGGAGAAAGGCTATCTGATAGGAGAGTATCTGATAGGAGAGGGCTCTGTAACACAGAAATGCCTGAGCAGGGGGGAGGGGCGGTAAACCATGAGCTTCGACGGAAGAAGGGACAGGCAGAAAAGGCCAGGTCCATCTTCCCCATCCCTCTGATTCCAGCCAGATGGCAGGCTGAAGGAAAGAATTTGTAGATGACAGAGGGAGGAGAGCTGGGAAAATTAGCCATACTGGAGGTTGGTTTAACTAGTTCTTATTGCTCTGCTGAGATTTCAGCACTAATGATTTGTGGAGGAACAGTACTCTCTGGGAGACCATTATGACACACATTTTAGGAAGTGATCTTACTCTTATGTTATGTTATGTTATTATAAGCTTGTAAAGCGCTATATCACCCAGGGGTATCTAAGCGCTGTCAGCGGATACACAACATCAGTGGGTACAGACGCTAGATCACAGAGGTCCCCACGCCTCCTCAAAAAGCACCGTCTTCAACTTTTTCCTGAACAGCAATAAGTTTGTTTCTTTCCTAAGTTCCGCAGGAAGATGGTTCCATGCCAGGGGGACAGTGCTCGAGAAGGCTCTGCCGCCCTTGGATGTAAGGTTGTACCGAGGACAAAGAAGGTTACATGACTCAGCCGACCGGAGGGACCTAGTAGGTTGGTACCTGGAGAGCCGATCTTTGATGTATTTAGGGGCTGAGCCGTAAATAGCTTTGTGCGCAATGCAGAGACTTTTAAATTTAGTTCTTTGGGCAATGGGCAGCCAATGTAAGCTGCGGAGTAAGGGCGTAGCACGAGTATGCCTAGGTTTATTAAAGATAAGCCTGGCCGCATCATTCATTACAACCTGTAGTCGGGCCAGAAGGTTGTTTGGGAGGCCATCGTAGAGGGAATTACCATAGTCCAGCCGTGCCAGAATTAAGGCGGAGACCGTCAGCCTCATTGTGGAGAAGGATAGAAATGAGGGGAGTTTCCGCAGCTGGCGAATCAGACTCACACAGATGCCCACCACAGATGATAGCTGCTGAGTTATAGATAGTCGGGCATCAATTTTGATGCCAAGACTTTTAACTGCTGGCGCTGGAGCTGGAAGTGGCCCAAATACAGCCGGCCAGAACTGGTCACACCAAGGATTGGCGGCTGTAGTGATTGCCAGAACTTCAGTTTTGTCTGGATTGATTTTTAGGGAGTTATTCGACATCCAGCTGATTGTGAATTTGAGTATGTTCTGCATTCTCAAATGAGCCTGAGCAGTGTCGTCAATCTGAATCAGAATCTGTGTGTCGTCTGCGTAATTGTAGACTCTGCAGTCCATCCTGTTCAGTGACGCGATCAATGGCTGAAGGTATATGTTAAAAAGTAGTGGTGACAGAGCCGAACCTTGGGGCACGCCAAAGGTCAGTTTTGCTGACTTGGACACAAGGTCGGCAAGCTGCACTCGTTGCGACCTGTCTTCGAGGAAGGATGTCAACCAGGCCAAGGCTGTGCCCTGAATCCCCAGGTCCTTTATCCGTGACAGAAGTTGGCAGTGATTAACGGTATCAAATGCCGCGGATAAGTCCAGGAGGATTAGGGCACAAGGTTTTTTATTATCAGCCTTGAGTCTCAGGTCATCCAGCACGGATAGCGTTACCAATTCCGTGCTGTGGTGTGCTCTGAAACCCGCCTGGTTGGACGCAAGGAGGTGGTTACTTTCCAGGAAGTGGGTGAAAGAATGTAGCACATGCTGTTCTAAAATTTTCGCAAGAAAGGGAAGCTGGGAAATTGGCCTAAAGTTTTTTAGGTTTTTTGGGTCCGCACCAAGTTTCTTAAGTAACGGAACCACCCTTGCCTCTTTAAAATTGGAGGGCACCAGTCCCTTCTCTAAGGAGTGATTTAGCAACGTAAGGACTTTGTCCTCTAATCCAGGCCAACCCAGCTTGAAGATCTGAGGTGGACAGGGGTCAGCTGGCGAGCCAGATTTCACCCGGTTCAGTATAGTCGCTAAACACTCCTTGGTTAGGGCTGGTAGGGCTGATAATGTTTGCGAAGTGAGTCTGACAGGGGAGGGGAGGGATTCAGTAGAGCACGGGAGGATTGGTATCTGATTGATTTCTGTGACCAATTTCTTGATTTTATTCATGAAGAAGTCTTGAAAGTCCTGACAGTCTGGAGTCAAAGGAGGGTTTGACTCTTTGATAGTACGTAGGTCATTCAGGACCTTAAAAACTTCTTTCTGGGGGTTAGCTGCAGTTTGTATGGCTGTTTCATAAAATTCGGCCTTCCTCAAACGGATGGCTTTTTTATAGAGTGCAAGCTGCCGTGTATAAGCCTCGTGTTCCATGGGCGCACGGGACTTCCGCCATGCTCTTTCACGTTGACGTAAAACTTGCTTAGGTGTTAGGGTCTTAGGTGTTGCCCTGCACTCAATTGGATGGGACCCTTCTGCTTGACCCGAAAGAACGCTGAATAAATATCTGAGAGGGGCAGAGTCTCTCAGGTCTGCTACTTGGAACAAAGAGAAGAAGAAGGGCCCATTCTGGAAGTTTGATTTGTACCAACCAGGTCCTGCACTCAGAATGACTGCACCTGCAGAACTATCTGGAACTACAGCCCTGTGGACCTAACTTGCTTCAAGACGGCCCTACCGCTGTTACCTACATGAACCGCAGCTAGGTTCACTCCAATGTTGTATTTGCTGCCTCCTAACTCGTTTACTTTGCCAATACATCACTTACCTGTAAGGCTTAGGCACACTAGCCATTTACAGCTTCCTTACACTGTCCCTCTCGGATGTTATGTAGGAAAACTTTTTTAATTGTTCCTTTCTGCCATCGCTCGTTGCTACTTGTATTTACTCTCTGTGCCTTTACCCAGCTTTGGGCTTGTTTTGGTAGGACTCGTGTATGTTTGGGCGTCTTTCCAATTCTAATCCTGCAAGTTTTGGATTTGATGATGGGCAATGCATTCAAGTCGCTCTCCTGCGGTGAACAACATTTCCTCCACTCCTTCCTACCTCGGAAACACTGCGGTAAACATATTATGTTTGCAGTCATGTACACAGTGATTTGCTTGCTTCTTTGTTTTGTTTATTGATAATACATAAACTTTGTCTTTACAGGTTTTGAAATTATATGCATGTCTTTACTTTCCACAGTAGTTTTGCAAAGCCTTGTTGGGGTATTTGGTAAGGTGTAAAAGCATAGCAGCAGACATCTTGTTTACTATCTTAATTTTACATTTTTTATCTACTGTTTGTGACTATATCTCTTGGTGCTGGGGAGATTCAACAATACTCCAACAGTCGTCGCTACTCAAATTTACTCTCTGTGCCTTTACCCAGCGTTGAGCTTCTTTTGGTAGGATTCGCGCATGTTTGGGAGTCTTTCCAAGGCTAATCCTGCTTGTTATGGATTTGATGGCTGGCGGTGCATTCAAGTCACTCTCTTGTAGTGAACAACATTTCCCACACTCCTTCCTCCTTCAGAAATACAGTGGTAAAAGTATTATTTGTACAGCCATGTACACAAAAAGGATTGTTTTGTTTATTATTTTCAGTTTTTTCATTTGCTCAATCTTAAAACGGGATGGGAGCTTTGGGCATTTTCTTTAGTGTTGTCCCAAATACAAATATAACACCAATTAAATGCTTGGAGTGATATATAATATTTATAACAGTATTCACTGATCTCGTCAAACAACAATTAATTTAAGTCGCAGCTATGTTGTGTAAGTTGTTCACTGACACACAATAATTTTCCACATTCAAGCATTCCCTGAGTGAACACCGGAAAGTCAAGGCAGACGTTTATTATTTTAAATGTTTGTTGAAAGCACCATTGATCCGGAATTACCAGAGTACCAGCTAGAATAAAACCATGCAGTGAATGCGTTGCTAATGTAATACAGCTAATCTTTGAAACAAATGTCTATTTTCTGCCAAAACTGCTCTTTGACAGGTCATGTGGATTATGATAAATAAACAAGTAACATATGCAATATCTTTATCAGCAATGTGTCAGATAAAACCGTGGAGGTCGATATTAAAAAACAAAAAGCTTCTAATGTAATCTTAAAATGTCCCAACACCAATTTATAACAAGCATTTGCAATGGTATAGATTTGACTTTTTTATCAGGAAAAATTCAAATCTTTTATAAGTCATATGTACAAAAGCCTTATTGTCTATAGAAAAGGGGATGGTAATAAATTAGCAGAACGCTGGAGTAAATAACTGGGTGTAGGGGTCACGGTAAACAATATAGAACAAAGCTTAAGTGTCATTAAGAATTCTGTACACTCTACCAATATACGATTACAACAGCTTCGTACTATTTGTCTTCTCTATTATACACCAGGGAGAATTGCTAAGTGGGCCCTTTCGGGTTCTAGTGGTACTCGAGTAAAATGCCCTAGATGTGACCTTTTTGCGGAAAATATTATACACATGTTTGTAACTTGTCCTAAACTAGATAGTTATTGGCAAGAGGTGGGCCAAATATGTTCTCAGAAGATGGGAGTAGATCTCTCTTTTACGATTAAGGATATTATGTTGGGTCCTGAAAACCTGAATCAGAGACAGGCCTGTCTACTTTCGATTCTTCTGGTAATAGCTGGGTTGGTAATCGCTCGAGTTTGGATCAGCCCGAACCCTCCGCTTATAAATGACTGGTGGATGCTGGTTAGGGAAACATATGAGATGGAATTTGCATTGGCAAATGTACGGGGTGTTAAATCTATGACTAAATTAAATTCTACATGGGGGCTCATATTCTAATCTATGTTATATTGGAACTAGGATCTATTGTTACAGAGATCAAAAAACTTGAATTTTAGTTTTATTCATATATTTGTGTTCTAACTTTTTGTTTTGTATGATTAACTAGAAACTCTTTGTCTTTATTCTATATTGGGTATATGTAGTTTTACTTTTTGTTTATTGCTTGTGCCGTCTTGTTGACAAATAAAAATATATAAAAAAAAAAAGAAGGAATAGGTCTCGCATTTGCAAGAGTCTGAGCTATTGGCATTGCAAATGACAATGCCTTTTAATTATGTATTTAAAAACCTGCAAGCGGTGCGTAACCAACACACACTTCGAAGTTATAGTCGTTGCTTATGAAAAGTAAGGCTGGCAGTAACTGCACTTCTTGTACTGCCAGCCTTGCTTCTCATAAGCAAGGACTATCAGTACAAAGTGTGTATTTACGCCCCGCTTGCATGTTTTCAAAACACATAAATAAAAGGCATAGTTGTTTACAATGCCAATAGCTCAGACTCTTGCAAATACGAGACCTATTCCATTGCAAATGCTTGTTATAAATTGGTGTTGGACTTGTATAGTGTGATGTGTCTTAGATATTTACTGAATTGGTGTTTTTAAATGATTTACATACATATATCTGAAGTTAAACCTGCCTGCTCACAGCCAAGCTTCCAAGGGTTGAGCAGGGGAATAATTTTCTGAGACCTATTTGGAGCCCTAGACTGTGTCAGTGGCCTTTTTGTCAGTGGTAGATGCATATTTACCACTACTAATAATTCACTTTCCAACAAAGTCAGGCCATAAGATAGTTTCTCCTCAAACCCATACGGGGTGTCATGGATGTGCCACAGTGTTTTGATGAGTCCTGTTCAGTGGCCAATCGTAACTTAAGACGGCATTAGCCACCTCCCCAAGTGTAAAAGCTAATGCTAGGGTGGCCCGTTCTGCCTATAAATCTCCTCTTAGGAAAAGGAAGGAAGCGCTGCACAAACGAGATCTGTAGCTGTTGGAGGCAGCTGCGGTAGGGGGCAGTAGCAGCACCTTCTGGAATACAGAAAAGAGCATTAGGACAATGAATGCTCATGACAGCCCCCGGCTTGAGTGTAATATCTTGAGGCGGACTGGGTCTCACATTTTTCCACCCTATATTCTCTAGAAGAAAGCGCAGAGTTAGATAGCTCCTTAAAAATTGATCTAGCATGCCCCGCCATTTATCATATCCCTGGATGAGGTGGAGTTGGTCATACGCCAGTCCTCGGGAGGTAAAGCACCCGAGCCAGACCAGATCCCACTCAATTTGTTAAAGTGTAACAAAGAATTATGGGAACCATTTATTATAAATGCTCTTAATAATTCAGTTAACACTCACATACCACGATTATGATTTATATCGACCATTGCACCTATTTTTAAAAAGGGGGACAGCATGGCCCCCAAGTTCTATTGGCCTATCTCACTGATCAATAGCACTGTTAAAATCATCCGCCTTGTGGAGTGGGCTGTAGAGCATAATATTCTTCCTCTCTTTCAGAATGGGTTCCTTTGAGGTTTAGAAACCACTGAGCAGTGTTTGAACCTGATTATAATTATAAATAAATGCACTTTGGTAAAAATGCTGCCCCCTGTATCAAGGGTTCATGGGCCTGTCTATGGCTATTGATTCTGTAAACAGGAACAAGTTATGGCTAAAGTTTATTAGAACTTGGTATCAACGCCTCCTTGGTTAATTTTCTGTACTGTTTACACAATGATCTCAGAGCAAAGGGTCGTATTAGTGCAAAAGAAGAAATGTCGCCAGAGTTGAGCATGAAGCTTGGTGTCCACCAAGTGTGCGTTTTGGCACCCCTACTTTGTATTATATACATAAATGGTCTCTGTCCATACTTGATTTCTAGTTTAGTTGACACCCCCAAAATAGCCGAGGTTCAGGTACCTGCACTGCCATACGTGGACAACACTGTCTTATTTGCCCGTATTCCCAATGCTTTACCCATGCTAGTGGACCGTTTTGTCTCTTTCTTGAGTAACCTTGACCAAACTACGAACTACGGCAAATCGCAAATCAGGGCTTGCGGACCTGGTAAAAAAAAATCGGAAATACACATCATCAAAGGCCAGTCATTGGCTAGTATCAGAGAATTAGGCTACTTGGGAATTATTTTTAACTCTTTAGGCATGTGGCACTCCCAGGTGACTTCCTGCCATTTAAAACATAGAAGATCGGCAGGAATAGTTTTTAATCTTTCTAGCCCTCACTTAAAGGGAGTCTTTCAACCTTATTAAAAGTATATAATGATCAATGTATCCCCGGGGCAATTTATGGGGCAGAGGTTATCAAAATGTTTCATAACTCCAGCCCAAGGAGAATCGCATCTGTTGGAAGTTGTTATATCTTCTGCCTACAGCCTCGAGCAACATCATCCATGCGGAGCTAAGCTAGCAATTTAGTGAGGACAATGTGTATCTGGCCTTATGGCTTTGGATTAGCATTTGGGCTAATCCACATGCCAAGCTCTGCAGAAACACCATCCTGGACTGTATTGGATTGGATCATGGGCATGCAATACCGTGGCTGAGGTATACATAGAGATCATTAAAGGCATTGGGGCTGTCTACTCTTTTCTCTTTTCCCACAAACATAAAAAAAGAAGATAAATTGCGGGTTAAGCAATTATTTTTGCAGTCCAGTGAAGATAGTAGACTTGTAGCTGAGACCAAGAAAAGCACAGTGCTATATTATTACAAGTAATTTGCCGCTCCCGAGTCAGCACTTTAACAACTTTCACTTGAAATAACGCACTGGGAGAGATCATTGTTATTGAGTTTTAGATTTTTTTGTTGAAGAAATTTTTATTGAGTTTTCAAAACATGAGAAAAAGAACAAGAGAAGCAGTAAAATCTTAAATGGAGAAAAAGCCCTCAAATATCATATATGACATGAGAAAGATAAAAACAATTAGGCAGATATCAAATAAGTAAGTATGACAATAGATCAAGGAAGAGGGAGAAAGGGGAAAAAGAGAAAAGGAAAGAAGAGAAAAGTGGGAAAGAGAGAAGAAAAAGGAGAGAGAAAGAATTAATGTATAGGATGATGTCTAGAGAGATATGTAGAAAAAGGTAGCCAAAGAAGGTCAGATTTGATTTTTTGAGAAAGAGAGGCAGAAGAAACAGAAGCAATTCTATGTTCATCACAAATAAAATTCCACCACGTTAATAAAGAAATCTTTGAATTATCCTTCCAAAAGGATAAAATGACTTTAAAAGCCAATGCAATAAAAAGATCAAATAATCTAGGAGAGGAAGATGTAACATCTATATCAGGTGACAATGAACCTAGAAAAACATTTTGTAACGATAAACTAATATTAAAGTTAAACACTAACTTGCAAATATTCCAAATAGAGTTCCAAAAAGTTGAAACATTAGAACATTCATAAAGTAAATGAGTTAATGTGCCCATCTCAGTGGAACATGACCAACAATTGTTAAAGACCCTTGATCGCTGTAGGTGTAGAGAGGCCTTACATAATCTACAATTGCTGAATACTCTGAGCATTTGCTTTAGTGTATTTTTTTTAAAGCTGCTATAACAGCAAGGAGATCAATGGAGGTTAAATATTAGCCCTAGGTCAAGGAAATCACCTACTTTTATTATTGTCATTTGTTTTTCGGTGTGGTCAATTTCTTATTATTACGTTTATTGGAAGTTTAGAGTCCTTACGACCCATGTATTTAACAATTATATAAACACCCAGGAGTTTTATATTATTGACAGATGTCAATTACTGTCCCAGGAGCTGTGCTGTTTTAATTGGTTATTCATTGATGATTTTAGTCTCTGATGGATTTCCATGTGCTTGATTTCCGTTTTTATTTTGTTTTTTATGGCCGGATCGGCGGAATAAGGATTATTTTAAATGAATTGACACTGAAAACTAAGCTGGGAACTGTAAAATGCGCAGTGGGAGAAATTAGGATGTTTATGCTGCATGTGCCAATGCACTGACCAAACTATTTCCACGCATGCACTTGGTTCTTTCTAACTTTTAGATACATTTCAGGACGGCAGGAATACCTAAGTTATGCAACATTTCATGCACATTGGAAAAAAAAAATCTGGAATTAATAAATTTAAAAAACAGAATTTAGTCAGTCATATTAAATGCAATAAGTCATATTTCTAACCCGATATTTCATGGTTTTACAGGTTTAAGGTTAGTGGTAAACTGACACTAACTGATACATTTATTCATCCACTTCATGGTGGTATAGGATTAATTTGACAACATTTTATTTCGTAGTGTTGACTTTTGCATTATTTTCCTTTCTAGAGAAGATGTAACCCACTGGTGCAGTTTTTTGACAGGACTGCTGGTAGTGCTGACAGTAGTTTTTTGCGGAGCAGGTGAGTTTTGCTTCCCTCCCTTTTTGCTGCTGCTAGTATCAGCATCTCTCCCAGCAGCCACTAAGCAACGACCTCCTCGCGTCTCCTCAGCAGCTCCCGCATATCGTTTCGTTCCTTTGAAGAATGTCCCAGGGAAAGGCAATGCCCCCCTCTTCTTCCGCCATTCAGATTAGCCGGTAAGGTCTCTTCGGTACTTCTGTTCTTTCCACCGTCTCCACACACGGGGTGCGGGACGACAGACTTGTCAAATGGGCCACGGTTAAACTAGTCTCCGCATTCTATTGCATACAGTGGTCTTGATCCTCGTCCGCCATATTGTAGTGGCGTTTGAATGTAAGGCAGTCGGGGGTTCTAGTTAAAAGAGTATGTGTAATACAGATTTGTAAGTAAATGTTTTGTAAGAATGCATGTGTTTATTTATAAATTAGTAGTGTAATACATTCCGACAAATACTTGCTTAAAAGTAAAAAGTATGCTTTACTATTCCGTAGCGCAAGTAGGCTATAACTCTGACTGCCTTCATACTTTCCTGTATTAAAATTATAAAGACAGATGCTGCGTTTCCCACAGAATTTTTGCCGTTATCGGAACATCGCTGTTTCGCTATGGCCGCCGTACTCTCACAGCGGTGACCGGTCCTCCGAAGACGCACGCTGGGTTCTTTCTATTTCTGCTTTAGTTAATGTGTTTGACATGTTGCAGATTGCAGAATTCTGCTTTGCGGACTTGAGATATTGCTCTGGCTGCAGTCACCTTTAAAAAGAGAAATGGGCTTTAGTACGTGAGAATTGATAAACCTGGCTGTGTTGGATTTTTTTTAACATGTCCCGAAAGGGGAACGTGTGACTTGGCGTCAGTGAGGAAAGGCTCGTGCCGACAGAGATGGCGCTGCTGATAGTGAACACGTCACCTGCAGCAAAAGTCACTGTTTGTAGGAGGGAGCGGCATGATTGAGCATGATATGAATGGCACTTCCTATGACACTCACGCTTCAACCATCCTCCTTGGCTCACCTCCATGGAAAGCGCCAGATACTCCTTGCCCCCCCCCCCTCTCTCTCTTTCTTTCTCTCTCTCTCTTTATATATATATATATATATATATAGAGAGAGAGAGAAAGAGAGAGAATATATCTCACACACGTCCACACGTGCCCTGTATTAGAAAAAATAGATGTTTTAATATTGTAAGTTATGCGATGTACGTATGAGATACGACTTGGAATGCGGAAATAAAAAAGAAAACGTACCAGTTTTAGTTATGATGGCACAACCATAGGTAAAATTCGAGGTTTGGATAGGAGGGCATTTATCTTGAGTGACCTTCATTTAAAGAGAGTCGGACAAATATCATTTTATGTACCCCTTTTTATTGTGACCCTGAAAAATACATATTATTGTCATATCCCCATTAGAACCTTAAGAGTTAGTGTGGCGTGTGTCGGTAGGAAGGGCGGAGGAAAAATGGGTGACAGTGTAGGGTACTGCAAAAAGGTGACACCTTTATTGTTGCTAGGTATTTGCTTCGGTCTGTGCCATTTTAGGGTTCACCAGCTCAGGGCAAAAAGTTATGTACATCACTTGAGTGGCTAAAGAAGGAAAGGCTTATCTGTCTTTTGGCCTCATGTTGTGTGCGACTAAAGATGCCAGTTCCTGCTCTTTAGGAAACAGTTGTTTGCATTCTGGGACTGGAAGTAACACTTTTGACATTGTTAATATTGGTTTTAACGTGTTCACATGCAGCGTGGCTGCAGCTTAAAATAATGTATTAGCATGTGACATGGAACCAGTCGGCCAGATGTGATTGCTGCTGCATTCTGCTTTGTGTTGTGCATTATTATCATCCCTGTATGTTGGCATCTTCATAGCTCCAATAGTTTACATGCCTGCTATAGGAAAGTGCTCTTTTTGTTTGGCCACCCCCCGCTTTTTGCTCTAATGCTGATGATTACGACTCTAACAAATGAACTGGAGCCTTCTGCTCAGACCAGTTCTCTCTTCAGTGGTCCATGGGATAACATGGGCTGACACCTGGGCAATCTCAAGCTCACCAGCTCCATTATGGTACTGCCAAAATATGTCATGTTTGGTAGCAAACAATGTGCCTCCTCAGGGCTCGACAAATCCGCTCGCATTTGCGAGGTAAATTTTATGAGGTCGAGCTATTTTTAGGTCCTACTCGCCCTTTCTGGAGTAGGAAAACATACTAACATTTGTCCTCCGTCTTTGAAAACGGAGCAAATGTGACAAGATAACAAGATTTAAAGGCCTTTTTATTGCTCACAAAGCAAATAAAGTCCACATTTGTAAAGCGCACAATCACCCGTAAGGGTCTCTAGGCGCTGGGGGCCGTCGGGAAGATTAAGCGAGCTATTGCCCAGAGTCACATGGTGCTGGGCTAACCTGCCGCCGGAGCCGGGGATCGAACCGTGGTCCCCAGATTCCAGCGTCAGTCGCCCTGGCCGCGGCGCCACACCTCTTCCAAATGAGCAATAAAGATGCCTTTAAATCTTATCATGTCACATTTGCTCTGCTTTCAGAGACGGAGGTCAAGTAGGTTACTGTTAGGTCGAGGAGTTTTTTTTAAAGTACTAGACCTGCAGGACTAGTACCATTTTTCAGATTTCTCGAGCCCCTGACACAAATGTCATGTCAAGGACGATGGGGCATGCACCCAGGTGGCTACATTAGAGTTTGCTCACACGGGAGACCCAGCCTTTCTGGTGCTCTGGCTGCCAGCCTACAGCTGCTGTGACAAGACAGGAATCTGACCCCCTGCCAAGATTCGTGAACTCACCCAGGAGTCAGAAACAATGGCCTGGATGGGAAGAAGGTCACAACTCCCTCCTTGACAGGATGGATCGTGAAGTGGCACATCAAGGCAGTGAGCTTCAAAGCCTTCATCGCCTGTGATGTGCAACCAGGCTACTTCCCAAAGGAGGAAACATCCATCCCCCTGACCCTAGGCACATTTGCACCCAGGCAGGTGGTAAAATTAGGTATGCAGGATGTGTATACCCCAGAAGTATAGCCACACCTCTAAGGTGGTCTACCTGGTCTGTATAGTTAGGAGAGGTTACTGCCATTGTTAAAACTGGCAGTATAGAGAGTTCTGGGTAGAAAAGGGGATATCACCCACCTTCTCCCCCGGATGTGGTCACCTCAGGGACAGATTCGCTGCTGGGGTTAGTAGCCCATAGGCCTATAGGCCACTTGTACCGACACCCCTAAATCTAGGAATTAAGGGCTATCCCTGACTCCAGAACCTCATTTCTGATCTGACTTGCAACAAAGGACTCAATAAGAGACCAGAGCCTGCGACATCAGGACCTGCACAAACTATAGGCGTGATATTCTGGGCCTTTGGCAACCTTCTTGGAACAGCAGGACTGTGAGACGTGCTGGACCAAAGATCTGTTTTCCCATATAGAGGGACCGCTTTGAGAGCCGAAGACAACTCCAGACTCCCCTGGACTAGTGGCACTAGTCCCCTGCACACCGCAGTAAAAACAACATGCCGGAACCAAAGAATCACTGGCCTTTGGGCACTCTGAGGGATCACCCAAAAGTAGATGGTCCAGCGCATAGTGGGAAATGTAGTCCTAACCTCCAGCAAGTTTCAGGCAGCTACCATTTAGACCCGGCCTGTCGGATGTTGAAATAACTTTCTGTTGATCTTACCTCTGTCAGGGCTTGTTGGTCGCCAGTCCAGCAACCACCATCTTTACTTGATGCTGCACCTCAAGGGAACACTGCACAACCTTCATCCAACGTCAGCAGTGGCTTCGTTGTCGACTTTTTGCACTCGGTTCCCCACCAACCCTATGTAAGTGGTAAAACTAGCTTTACTGCTGCTCCTGCTTCAGCACCAAGGACAGCTGTTCACCCGGCTTCTCGAGCCTGGTAAAATCAAACTGACTATCATGGCTTGGTCCTAGGACCCGCATCACATTTACCTTTCTTTGGTTCCACACAACTCGACCTGCATGTGACCGATTGTCACTAGTGCTTTTTCCCATTGACCCCAGTGATAATGTTTTGCAGTACTATTTTGCACTGATTTAATTTTGTTTCAAAAATCCAGAACTCTGGTTATACTTATCCGATTGACTTTGTTTTGGTGTCTAAATTTATATAAATATCTGCTTTATATTTACAAATTGGTGTCTGATTTCTTTCGAGTCATGTCAATTACTTATTGCCCATGTTGATACTCTGAAATTCTAAACACATGTTCCTCTAGTAAAGCCTGACTGCTCTTTGCCACTCTTCTAGGACGGAGCTAGGGATTTAATATTGGGAATCCAAGGTTAATTTTTAGGGTATTGTGAGAGTATTGCGTGGTGAAGCCTAACCAGCATCGCCACATAATACTTCTCTTTCCTACCCCTTCGTTGTATTGTCCACTGGTAGTTTAGCATCAGCATTCTGATAGTGCTAGTTAAATAATTCATAACCATTAGCCCCTTTAAAGCTAGTAAACAAACCTCCCCAGTGCTGCGCTGTCCATTATCCGGTGCTGAACTGGACGTCCAACGGTCGTGCGCAGCACTGGGGAGGTAGTGCCCGTGACGACCGTTGGCCGACGGCAGCACTTAAGGGGTTAAGTTACCCAATTCCTTGATGTGTAGTCTTGTTAAAATAAGAACTACAAGGCCCAGAATTAAAAGAACACTTCTGGACTGGATGAGCAATTCATGTAAATATGAAACTTAAAAGTTATGTGAACAAATTAAATACAACCCAAAACATTGAAATGGACAGTTGAAAGACCCCCATTTCTGTGAAAACAACGTATAAAAGCAGGGGTGGGGAATTCATATCTCCCGATACCTGAGACATCTAGATTTTTTACAAGGGCAATAGGTTTTAATTTCCATTTTGTCCGAAGAACAAATAGAAAGCTCTACAGTAATTCGATACACAGCTGTTGAACTCTGTTGGTCACATCCTTTTAATAAGTAGCTCTGAGCAGTTTATTGGCACTGAAAGGACGAATGCAAAAGCTATGGCCTGCAGTTTCACTTTCCCCAGAGCAGAAGAACATGATGGAGCGCGAAGCTCAAAGTTGCAGCTACCTCCGACCCCAGCATGTACATCCACAGCACTATCAGGCTCTTGTGTGGCTTGTGGGCCCCCTCTTGGTCCTTTCATTTACTTTGAGCATGAGACAAACATCGAGCTTCTGCAGCTCCAGAAGACCCGCAGCACTGGCATGTATGCGACTACCTTTTCTGCCTCTTGGCCCCTGCTCTGACTTGAACTTGTGATCCTTGCCTTTTATTCTGTGCGTCACCCTTGGGCCAAGATTCCTCCACATTCTCACCTCCAGGGACTACTGTAAAGCACCTTGTTTTCCCTTCTCATGCAGCTCGGGCACACACCCCTTTGCACTTTGCCTTTCCTATACACCTTATGTTTTACCCAGTGCCAATACCTGCTACCCCCCTCCACCGCCATCTCTGACAGCCCTGACCCCTTTCTCTTGGCCTCTCATATCTTACATCATCCAGGGCGTACATTACATCTCCTTACTTTCCCCATGGGGCTTTCATGCAGGCCTCAGGCCCACACCTATTTCTGTACGTGCACTTCGTCTCTCTGTGTGCCTTCTCCAGGGGGCATCGTAAACACGCAGTTGTAGCAGCTACTACAGCTGTGGGGTTCTTGATAGGCGTCTCATCTGCAGGTTCACAGACAAAGGCTAATAATTAATGTGAAAGGGTGGGTGAGTGAGTTAAAGGGTGGATGGATAGATGCATGGATTAATGATTGAAAGAATTGATTTAAGTATGGGTGAGTGAAAGGATAGAAGGATTAATGCAAGGGTGAATGGATGGCGTGAACGAGGATGGATGAGTGAAAGGATGTGAAAGGATGGATGGCTGAATGAAATGGTGGATTGATGGCTGAGAGAGAGTAGATGGATGATGGATGGAGGATAGGTGGGTGGGTGGATGGATGGATAAGTGTGTGGCTGGGTGGAAGGGTTGATGGATGGCTAAGTGGATGAATAGATCGATGGGTGGATAGTGGAGGGAAAAGGCTGACGAGTGAAAGGGTGGATGGAGGGGGTGAAAGGGTGAATGGATGAGCAAAAGGACAGATTGGCGGGATGGCTGAAAGGGAAGCTGGATATATGAGTAAAAAGGAGGATGAATGGGGTGAAAGGATGAATGAGTGAAAGGATGGATGGAAGATGAGTGCAAATGTGGATGGATATCTGAGTGAAAAGGAGGATGATGGGGTTAAAGTGTGGATGTATACAACGGACTCCAGGGGGGTTGCGATTCTCATAAACAAAGCAGTGCCGTTTACGATTACACGCACCTGGCTAGACCCGCAGGGCACATATGTGGGGGTCCAGGGGATGTGGAATAGACGTAGATACACGATATTGTCAGTGTACGCCCCACCCAAGTTGCAGCCACGCACACTAAAGGCAGTCTCCGCCATCTTGCTGGACACGGCTGACACCACGCAAGTGGTGGGAGGGGACTTTAATGATGTGATGTGCACCATGCAAGATAGATCGGGGTCACCGCACACAGGGGGTCACACAACAGCCTTAGCACGGCTCATGAACACCATAGGCCTCACTGATGTGTGGAGGTGGCTTCATCCCACGCAAGAAGCATATTCATTTTACTCCGGGGCACACAAGGTCTTCTCCAGGTTAGACTATGTTTTTGTATCCCGACAGGAGATTGCGGCGGGTGACCTAGCGGAATACAAGGCGAGAGGGATCTCCGATCACTCCCCGCTATATGTCCACTTGGGGCGGGTGAAGGGAGTCAGGAAGCCGCAATGGAGATTAACGGCATGGGACCTTCAAACGCCGGAAATACTCGGGGGCGTACGGGCGGACATTAGGGTCTACATGGCTGAGAACGAGGGTTCTGTGGAATCCGGCGCTACCCTTTGAGAGGCGATGAAACCAGTGCTCCGTGACCGCATCCAGAGTAGGCTGGGAGAGGCCAGGCGTGCACAACAGGGCAAGATGGCAAGGAGGAGGCGAATGTCCTGGCCCTGGAAACGGAGTACCTCCAGCAGAAAGAAGAGGTGCGCCTTAGAAGGCTGCTTGACACGCAGAGACATTATAGGGAGTTGGCCACAGACGAAGCACGCACCCAGGCTCTGGCGACGCTACACAGGCTCTACGATGTGGGCGACAAGTCGGGTAAACTCTTGGCTTGGCTGAGCAGGAAGGAGCGAACGTCGCGCTGGGTGGATCAGATCCAGTTGACCGGGGACAGGAGGGTGACCACTGATGAGGGCATAGCGGAAGCCTTTGCATCTTATTATGAGGACTTCTACAGGGCCAGGGACCTGGGGGACAGTGGGGACGCCCAACAATACATGGGTGACATGGCGGTGCCTACCCTGTCCACAGAAGCTAGTGCGACCTTAGAGGCGGACTTAACCCTTGAGGAGTTATCGGAGGCCATAGCGGCGATGAAGCCGGGGAAGGCTCCAGGGCCGAATGGCTTCCCGGCGGAATTCTTTAAACGAACTGCGGACTTGTTGCAGCGGCACATGAAAGCCCTCTTTACCGACTCATACCGGGCGGGGGGCCTCCCTCCGGACCTAGACCTGGCCATCATTGTGCCAATCTACAAAGAGGGGAAACCTAGAGATGACTGCTCATCCTACCGCCCAATCTCATTGCTAAATATAGAGACAAAAATTCTGGCCACAGTCCTGGCCCGTCGCATGCGACCGGTCATCACTGAGTTAGTGCATATGGACCAATCCGGCTTTCTTCCGGATAGGGCGACTAAACTAAACCTCCGTCGCACCCACAATTGGCTGCAGGAGGTCTCCGAGAGAAGTGAACCCCACTGGTTCCTCTCCCTGGATGCGGAGAAGGCATTCGACGCAGTCCACTGGCCTTTCCTGATGGAGACCCTCCGAAGGTTTGGGTTTGGACCCAAGTACTTGAAATGGGTACAGCTCCTCTACTCGGACCCGAGAGCGAGAGTACGAGTCAATGGGAGGCTGTCCCGTGAGTTCCCTATAGGGCGGGGCACGCGACAGGGCTGTCCACTCTCCCCCCTCCTATTCACCCTCACCATCGAGATCCTCGCGATACGAATCAGACAGAACCAGACGGTCAAAGGGTTTACATGGGGGGACTCAGTTGCCACACAGGAAAAAATATCCCTGTATGCCGACGACGTACTACTGTTCGTGACAGACCCAGACACGACTATCCCAGCACTATTCAGAGAGCTCGACGACTTTGGGGCGCGAGCAGGACACAAAATAAACTGGCACAAATCAATCCTCTACGATCCACAAGGCATGGAGAGGGGAGCCTGCCTGCCAGAGTCACTTATACACACTAACGACGGCTTCCAATACCTGGGAGTCTTTATAACACTAGATAGGACGCGCTCTTTCACTACCAATTTATCCCGCATTATGCTGGAGGCCACAGCTGAGATGGACAGGTGGAGACAGCTCCCGCTCACCTTACTGGGGCGTGCTGCACTATATAAAATGATCATCCTCCCTAAGGTCCTCTATGCGCTCCAGAATGAGTACTATCCACTGCCGAATAAGACCCTGGACACAATACACGCTGACCTGCGAGCCTTCCTGTGGCTGGGGAAACAGCCGAGAGTGGCGCTCTCCACCCTGCAGCGACATCAATACAGTGGGGGGATTTCGCTCCCCAACCTAGAGGCCTACTACTGGGCGGAACATCTCGCCCCAATTAACGAATGGCTGCACGCTGCAGCCGACCACCCTACCTACGCCTTGGAAAGGTCTAAATGGTCAAGTAAAACTATACTACATTATCTGTATGGGGAAGCGTGGGAAAGCAGTTTCTCCCTGCCACCAGGATTACGTTAACGGCCTGGAATAGGGCATCCAAAAGAATGGGCTGGGAAAAAAGACCCACTAGACAGACACCCCTCTGGTGCTGCAAATGGTTGGGAGAGCTCCGTAAACTGAAAGGTTTTAGACGGTGGGACGACATTGGCATCTCCACAGTGGGGGACGTGATAGCAAGGGGAGACCTGAAAACATTCCAGGCTCTCAAAGACGAATTTGGCCTGCTCAACACCCAATACTACAAATACGCTCAATTGAAACACGCATGGAGGGCACAAAACATTACACTTTCTGACCTTCCTGAATATGCTCCGTTAGAGGGTAGGCTGCTGCAGGAACAGATAGGGAGGGGGGCGGTATCCCTCACATATAAAACCTTGACCAACAACATGCTAGGGGATCTGCAGGGGTTACGAGCTAACTGGGAGGCAGATGTGGGGGCCATGGAGGATCTAGACTGGGAGCTTGCTCTCATGCATCCCCGGGAGGTGGCAATCAAGTCGAGGCTCCGTCTCATTCAATTTAAGATGCTGCACAGATCATACTTTGACAGGGTGAGGCTATTTAGGATGGGCAGAGTACCTGACACGACATGCCTTAGGTGCCGCCAGCAGAGTGCGGACTTCTTCCACGTACTCTGGGGGTGCGCAGTCATCCAGGAATACTGGGAGGGTGTGTTCCTGGAACTGGGGGAGGTGCTGGGGGCGGACCTTCCACGGGACCCTAAATTGGCACTGTTGGGCACGACCACAGAAGTAGACCTACCCCTCCCCTTGATCATCTTTCTGGTGTTAGCACTAGTGGTGGCAAAACGGGATATCGCACGGCGCTGGGGGGCGTCTGCAAAGCCAGACTTAGAGGAATGGAGGCGTGGATTGGATCTGTACATGGCGGCGGAAAGAGTGACCTACAAAGCCAGGGGTTGCCCCAAAAAGTTCCGGAGGGTGTGGGCCAAGTGGAGGCAATACCACGGGCTGGAATGAGACATTGTGAACTGGTAACGTGAAGCCTATGGAACCCTAGTCAGGATAGTCTAGACGCCGGGATTGCATGCTTGGTAACTCTATACCGTACTGCCCAGTTCCTATGCTAGGGACGGCCAGGAACACTTGAGCGGGGGGGAGTGGAGACCGGGAAGGGGGCGATGGGAGGGAGAGGGTAGAGACCTGCTGTTTTACGGGACGTTTCTAGTTTATTGTTTTCTTTTCTGTGGCTGTTTCAAAAGCAAAAGTTCTAATAAGGGGTACTATGTCTAACAACACCAGAAAAGTTGCGTGGCTGTCGGCTAGAGCGGAATGTTGACGCTCTACCGTGTGCTGATCCTTTGCATGTGTGATCCTTCTGATGCAACAATAAAAAGAATTTTAGAAAAAAAAAAGTGTGGATGTATGAGCGAAAGGATGGATGGATGGGTGAGTGAAAGGATGGATGATGGAGGGATGAATGAAAGGAAGGAATGGATGAGTTTGATGGATAGATTTGGAGATGGAAGGAGAGGGTTGGAGAGGGGTGTCACAAACCCCCCATTGTAGCAGCTACAGTGGGGGTGCAGCACTTAGTGGGCCTCTACTGTCTACAACTCAGCATACAAAGGCTGATAAGTAATGTGAAAGAGCGGGTAAGTGAGTGAAAGGATAGATGGATGTGTGGGTGAAAGGGTGGTTGGATGAGTGAGTGTAAATGTGTCTGGCTAGATGGATGGATGGATGAATGAATGAAAGGATGGGTGCAAGGATGGATGAGTGACAGGGATGGTGGATGGACTACGGATGTGATGAAGAAAAGAGTGGATGGATGGGTTATAGGGTGGATGGGTTAGTGAGTGGAAAGATGTATGAGTGGAAGGATGGATGGGGAGCTCAAGGATGGATAAATGGATGAGTGAGTAAAAGGGAGGGTGGATGAAAGTTCAAGTTCAAGTTCATAAATTTATATAGCGCACTACTCACCCAGAGGGTCTCACGGCGCTTGGGGAGGAGGGTGCAGTTACTTATCGAATATCCAAGTTTTTAGTTGCTTTCTGAAGGAGAGGTGGTTCTGAGTAAGGCGGAGGTGGGTGGGGAGAGAATTCCAGGTCTTGGCCGCTAAATAGGAGAAGGATCTTCCCCCCATGGTGGATCTGTGGATGCGCGGAATTGTGGCGAGGGCTTGATTGGATGATCGTAGTTGGCGAGTGGGGGTGTAGAAGGACAGTCTCGTGTTGAGGCACTCGGGTCCTAGGTCATAGAGGGCTTTGTGTGCGTGGGTGAGGAGACGGAACGTTATTCTCTTGTTGACGGGGAGCCAGTGGAGGTCTTTCAGGTGACCGGAAATGTGAGCTTGGCGGGGGATGTCTAGTATGAGACTGGCTGAGGCGTTTTGGATGCGTTGGAGTTTTTTCTGTAGTTTGGCTGTGGTTCCGGCGTAAAGGGTGTTTTCGTAATCCAGTCGGCTGGTGACCAGTGCGTGGGTGACCGTCTTTCTTGTTTCTGTGGGGATCCAACGGAAGACTTTTTTGAGCATGCGTAGGATATTGAAGCATGATGAAGAGACAGCGTTGACTTGTCTGGTCATCGATAGGGAGGAGTCTAGGATGAAGCCCAGGTTACATGCGTGGTCCGTTGGTATGGGTGCGGTTCCCAGGGCCGGTGGCCACCAAGAGTCATCCCAGGCCGAGGGGGATGAGCCTAAGATGAGGACTTCCGTTTTGTCCGAGTTCAGTTTTAAACGGCTGTTCTTCATCCACTCGGCTACTTCTTTCATTCCTTCGTGTAGGTTGGTTTTGGCGGTGTTCGGGTCTTTGGTGAGGGAGAGGATCAGTTGGGTGTCGTCTGCGTAGGAGATGATGTTGAGTTTGTGTTGGCGCACGATGGATGCGAGGGGGCTCATGTAGACGTTGAAGAGGGTGGGACTGAGTGATGATCCTTGTGGTACGCCGCAGATGACTTCGGTGGCCTCTGATTTGAAGGGGGGAAGGCGGACTCTCTGGGTTCTTCCGGCAAGGAACGATATGATCCATTCCAATGCTTTTCCTTGTATTCCGACGTTGCTGAGTCGTTGTAAGAGGGTGCTGTGACAGACTGTGTCGAAGGCTGCGGAGAGGTCAGGTAAAATGAGGGCAACTGTTTCTCCGTTGTCCAGTAGTGTTCAGATGTCGTCTGTTGCTGCGATGAGGGCGGTTTCGGTGCTGTGTTTGGCTCGGAAGCTGGATTGTGAAGGGTCGAGGGATTTGTTGGATTCGAGGAAGGCGGCGAGCTGACTATTGACGGCTTTCTCAATGACTTTGGCGGGGAATGGGAGGAGCGAGATGGGGCGGTAGTTCTTAAGTTCGTTGGGGTCTGCTGTGGGTTTCTTCAGAAGGGCGCTGAGTTCGGCATGTTTCCAAATTTCCGGGAAGGTAGCGGAGTTGAAGGAACAGTTGATGACATCGCGGAGATGGGGGGCTATGATGGAGTCTACTTTGTTGAATATGTGGTGGGGGCATGGGTCGGTTGGCGATCCTGAGTGGATGGAGTTCATCAGGCGGATGGTGTCTTCGGTGGTGTTTGGGTTCCAGGCGCAAAGGTTGTTAGAGGGCGGTGTTGGATTGGGAATGGGTGGAGCGAACATGTCTTCGGACTGGTTTTCAAAGCTGTTATGTATTTCGGCGATTTTGTTGTGGAAGAATAAGGATAGAGAGTCGCAAAGGTCTTGGGAGGGAGAAATGTCGTTTGTGCCGGCGGTGGGGTTAGTGAATTCTTTGACGATGTTGAATAGTTCCTTGCTGTTTTGGGCATTGTTGTCAAGTCGATCCTTGAAAGCTGATTTCTTGGTGGATCGGATTAGTTGGTGGTGTTTGCGGGTAGCGTTCTTGAAGGTGGCTAGGTTATCAGTGGTTGGGTTTTTTCTCCAGGTTTTCTCGAGAGTACGACAGAACTTCTTGGATTTCTTAAGGTCATTGTTGAACCAGGGGGCTTTTTTGCTACCATGCTTGATTAGATGGTTTTTCAGTGGTGCAAGTTCGTCGGCGCTATGGGTGATCCATTGAGTGAGGTTAGTGGCTGCTTGGTTTGGGTCCGATGAT
Organism: Lissotriton helveticus; assembly: GCF_964261635.1. Lineage (NCBI taxonomy): Eukaryota > Metazoa > Chordata > Amphibia > Caudata > Salamandridae > Lissotriton > Lissotriton helveticus. The sequence continues at coordinate 400,200,359 of NC_136065.1, forward strand.
TTGGTGGGGGGGTTTTGGTGAAGCGATGTGACGAGTTGTTCTGTGGTGATTTTGTTCCAATTTCTTCGAGGAATAGGTTGTGGGTTGTGGACTTTTTGTAGTTGAAGTGAACGCAGCTGTGGTCAGTCCAATGGAGAGCTGTGGTGTGATCGAAGGAGATGTGCTTGCTGGAGGTGAAGATAGGGTCGAGTGTGTGTCCGGCGTAGTGGGTGGGGGTGTCTACAAGTTGTTTGAGTCCTAGATTGGCCAGGTTATCCAGAAGGGTGGTGGTGTTGTTGTCGTTTTTCTTTTCTAGGTGGAAGTTGAGGTCTCCCAGTAGAATGTAGTTCTCGGAGGGGAGGGCATGTGTGCTGATGAAGTCAGCAATGTCTTCGCTGAATTGTGTGCAGGGTCCTGGTGGTATGTAGATGAGGGTGCCTCTGAGTGTGGCTTTGTAGTCGGTGTGAATCTGGAAGTGAAGGTGTTCCAGATGAAAGGAGTGAAAGGGTGGGTGAGAAAAAGGATAGGTGGGTGGCTGCATTAGATGAATGTATAGGTTTGGGAGATGGTTGGGTAGGTTTAGATATGGGTGGGTGGACGGTTGGATGGAAATACAGAATGCCTGTTTTTGTTCCCAAAAAGGCTGCGTTGCCACAGTAATTCCTGGCCCTGAACAAAACTACTTTTTGTGCCGATATGCTCCTTGTAAAAGAGCAGAATGCTGTTACAACCTTTCTCAGTATTGGAAAGGATTAAAGAAGAGCTGGTGAATGCCCTCAAAACATGCAAGTTAGTAGGTTTGCATAGACTCGAAAGAGCATTCTAACCCTGTAAATATTGCTTACTGCTACCTCCAACCCCAGCATGTAGATCTGCAGAAAGAATGCAAAATAAGGGATTTGCTAGTATTCAAATCCGTCTATACTATGAGCCTGACATAAATAGAGTGACGATTGTCAGAGCTCTTCTATAATGAGATTGCTGCCATTATTTGACGGTGCACGATATGGCACCAAAGGGACAAGTGGATTTTGTTACAGGACAAGCAGATTTATGAAGCTACATGTCCCATGGACAACTAGATATTTTATTAAATTCCACACCCCTGAAAAGAATGGACCAGTTGCAGTGATCTTTACAACCTGCAGGTTCATAGATTGCAATCCTGAATGGCAAGATTCTGCTTTCTAATGTTGAGATGTACCTATTCACTGCCTCAAGATAATTTGTTTATATATGTTATGCTTATCCACTGTATATCGTCTGACCTCCAAGTGGTTATATAAAGCTATGTATATTATGGGATAAAAAGCATGGGCTTGCTTGAAGCACTGTATTTTTTACAAACAAATTCTACTATTTTACAGATAGACCGTGTATCAGACACAGTCATGTTTCATTTACATCAGCACTGAAGATCACGAATAACATCAGTATATCTTGTAGGTATCAAGGACCCCCTGATAGGGATAGGACTCCTGGGTCAGGGAAAACAATTTTTATGTAAGGGTATATACCCAGGCAGACTAATAATACAAGAAAAATGGCTATTTAGAAAAACATATTATATAAATATTAATAATAAAATTAGTGCAATGGACTGAAATGATATCAACAAAGGTAATTTTAATTCCAATAAAAACATATAGCTTTATATACACAATATGCACGATAAAAACTACTGATTCCTTGTGTGACCTCTCTTTTAACACATCTTATGAAATCATAGCAATTTGATAAAAAGATATTTTTTATTCCTTATTTTTGAGTCTCTGGTTATGGAGAATTGGGCTGTGTGTGTCAACGCGTTTCGACAAGATCTTTTGTCTTCATCAGGACAAATGAATATTCAGCCACTTTTTCTAGACAAAATAAAACAATATTTTTAGATGACATCGAATTAACAGTGCATTGCGACTTTTTTATACTTCAAAAAATAGAATATCTTTCATTTAATAAAAACATTATTTTCACTTAGCCATACTTGTATTTTCACACAAATTTTTCGAATAAAAAGAGTTGGAAAACGTACATATCTCATAACTCATGATGTAAATAGTCCACAATCCATCTTCATATTCAAGATAACGAAACATTACTAAACATACATACATACAAATGTTACGTTGACAATTGGCATAACATTTTGGCGATTTTGTATTAACGGAATATTTATATCCGTAACCGTAAAATTTGTACTGCTTTAAAAGAAGGCACTTTATTTTTATTTTTAATCCCTCCTAGGTTCATCCAGAATTTAATAAGTTCTTTTTATTTTGACCGGCCTGTATTTAAATAAGATTTCACTCACAAACTGTGTTTTAACTAGGAAAGGGCTCATTTTCTAGAAAAAAGTATCGGCAAGACATTTTATGCAAGGGACAAAAATTATTTTAAGTGAAATCGACTTTGATTACTTGCTATTTGTTCTTTATGAACCCAGGGGTCAAGAGAAGATACATTTTAATTAAAAAGAAGAAACTAAAAGAGACCTTCCTTAGTTCGTCGTTATCTAACTTTTATTTATTATTTTTCTTACCTAAAAACAAATTCTGAAAAGATTGTTCAGAGTTGATGAAGGGAGTAAGGCACCTTTTCTTTTTATATCTGGTGTAGGTATGTGATATCTGTTATTAAACAAAGAATTACGATTTGTTATTTTTCTATAATGACATAAAAACGTTTCAAAAAAACGTTTCTGAATTTTCCTCTCTCATAATTCGCGATTCTATAGGTGCATCTTCTTACCTGTTTAGATCATGTTCACTGCTTCCATCTTACTTCTACCTGCATCTATTTTTATTTAAATATAAAAAGGGGAACATCAAGCGTTTTCCGTCATTCTCGTCCACACAATGCGTTGTGATTGCTAGAGCTGATCGTCTGTTTAAATAGAGGGAATACATAAATTGGTACCAATTGATATTTTAAGCCTACAAAAAAGTCTAAAGTTGCTTCTCTTTTCTGTTATTTACCCTTATCCGGTGATAATTTCCAAAGAAAACGGGGGAGAAGAACAGCAATGTCGGATGATGAATCGTGTCAAGATCAGGTGTAAACGGGCTTTATTTGGAACTTGTCTGCTTTAAACAGGAAAAAGTACATAATATCCTGAAAAAGAACTGCTATCGACAATATAGCTCATTTTTGTATTTTAGAACCGACCAGAGACTGTATATTTATAACGGAGACAAGTTCCAGATAAAGCCCGTTTACACCTGATCTTGACACGATTCATCATCCGACATTGCTGTTCTCCTCCCCCGTTTTCTTTGGAAATTATCACCGGATAAGGGTAAATAACAGAAAAGAGAAGCAACTTTAGACTTTTTTGTAGGCTTAAAATATCAATTGGTACCAATTTATGTATTCCCTCTATTTAAACAGACGATCAGCTCTAGCGATCACAACGCATTGTGTGGACGAGAATGACGGAGAACGCTTGATGTTCCCCTTTTTATATTTAAATAAAAATAGATGCAGGTAGAAGTAAGATGGAAGCAGTGAACATGATCTAAACAGGTAAGAAGATGCACCTATAGAATCTCGAATTATGAGAGAGGAAAATTCAGAAACGTTTTTTTGAAACGTTTTTATGTCATTATAGAAAAATAACAAATCGTAATTCTCTGTTTAATAACAGATATCACATACCTACACCAGATATAAAAAGAAAAGGTGCCTTACTCCCTTCATCAACTCTGAACAATCTTTTCAGAATTTGTTTTTAGGTTAGAAAAATAATAAATAAAAGTTAGATAACGACGAACTAAGGAAGGTCTCTTTTAGTTTCTTCTTTTTAATTAAAATGTATCTTCTCTTGACCCCTGGGTTCATAAAGAACAAATAGCAAGTAATCAAAGTCGATTTCACTTAAAATAATTTTTGTCCCTTGCATAAAATGTCTTGCCGATACTTTTTTCTAGAAAATGAGCCCTTTCCTAGTTAAAACACAGTTTGTGAGTGAAATCCTATTTAAATACAGGCCGGTCAAAATAAAAAGAACTTATTAAATTCTGGATGAACCTAGGAGGGATTAAAAATAAAAATAAAGTGCCTTCTTTTAAAGCAGTACAAATTTTACGGTTACGGATATAAATATTCCGTTAATACAAAATCGCCAAAATGTTATGCCAATTGTCAACGTAACATTTGTATGTATGTATGTTTAGTAATGTTTCGTTATCTTGAATATGAAGATGGATTGTGGACTATTTACATCATGAGTTATGAGATATGTACGTTTTCCAACTCTTTTTATTCGAAAAATTCGTGTGAAAATACAAGTATGGCTAAGTGAAAATAATGTTTTTATTAAATGAAAGATATTCTATTTTTTGAAGTATAAAAAAGACGCAATGCACTGTTAATTCGATGTCATCTAAAAATATTGTTTTATTTTGTCTAGAAAAAGTGGCTGAATATTCATTTGTCCTGATGAAGACAAAAGATCTTGTCGAAACGCGTTGACACACACAGCCCAATTCTCCATAACCAGAGACTCAAAAATAAGGAATAAAAAATATCTTTTTATCAAATTGCTATGATTTCATAAGATGTGTTAAAAGAGAGGTCACACAAGGAATCAGTAGTTTTTATCGTGCATATTGTGTATATAAAGCTATATGTTTTTATTGGAATTAAAATTACCTTTGTTGATATCATTTCAGTCCATTGCACTAATTTTATTATTAATATTTATATAATATGTTTTTCTAAATAGCCATTTTTCTTGTATTATTAGTCTGCCTGGGTATATACCCTTACATAAAAATAACATCAGTATATCATCAGTCTGCTGTTATCAGATCATTACTCTATCACAACTAGCCTAGTGCACTTATTTAAACAAGCGTTTGCAATGCAATAGGTCTAGAATTAACAAGAGTTTAAGCTATTGCAATGCAATAGCTTAAACTCTTGCAAATGGGTGGGGCAAAGCTTGCCAGCGCAGAAGATGGCCATTTGAGCGAGGAGCTCCACAGAACCATCACGCTATCCTACAATAATCCAGCATCTGCTGACATATCACGGCTCCCTTGGTGCCGCTTTCGGTCCCGGTGGAGTATTGGAGTGCGAAGAACTGGCTCCGACACTTTAACTCACCCGGACGGCTGAGCAGGAGATCTCCGCCGGGCGACGAGCTGCCCAGGCCTCAAACCCTGGCCTGCCGTTACCACCGTTTGGCAGCCTGAACCAAAGCGTCTCTGCAGCGTGCGGAGCCCCAGTGGAGACAGCGGGGACGAGATAGCTGTGGCGGTCTTTTGCATGGTGTAACCCGCCTTAGCATGCACCAAGTGTTTTGCACCACACTGTCCTCCTGTGAGGGGTTGTCAAGAAGCTAGGGTCGTGAAGAGACGCTCTGAGAGCCTCAGGCGCTCCTCCTACTGTGACCCGTGGCTGCTGGCGACTCGGCGCGGGTGGTGTGACGAAGTGCAGCGGATTCACAACCGAGTCCCCTCGGCCTGCAGGCGAGGTTTGGAAACTGCAAGTGACCTGGTGAGCAGGGGGGTCTAGCCCGCATGAGCCTGAGCGCGGCGCTGTGTGAGGAGCGGAGCCTGCCATTTTGGGTGGACTGAATCACGGCGGCAACAGGCCTATCGGGCCGCTTTGGAATGAACATCTGCTTTCTATCTTCCTGTCATAGGGCCGTCCCCGGACGATGTGAGGAAGCTGACACCAATATTGACTTGCTCCCGCAACACAAAGGGACGGCAAATTGGTCGACGCTAATGCTGGGGGACCGCTGATTCTGCGCGGCACTGCTGCCCCGGTTGTCAGAGCCAGTGCATCAGGTACTGTGCCCCCCCCCCCCCCCGGAAGTACTGGGGAAGATGTTGACCTGCTGAGGCCCCTAACTGCAGTGGTGCGAAGGGCTCGTCACAACTTATATGTCAGTGAAGTAGGGAGTACATTGATCCGTCTCGATCTGGGCCCCTTGAGCAGCTGGGACTGGCGCAGCCCTGATTGTAGCGGTGCTGATCTAACGGAGTACCCGGATAGTTGTGGCTGGCTTGGGTGGCTTGATCCCGACTCCACGCTGCTGGAACACCCACCTGGATGGTGCCTGCTGCCTGCACGCTAGCGAGTCATGGACCTCAGTATTATCTACTGGCAGGTCAAGATGGGCAGAGTTGATAAAACGCAGCTGAAACTAACGTTTGACAAACGAAAGTCCAAGGGGCGAGAAGCGACCACAGATGAGGGAGACAATGGGTAGGATTTGCCTCGGGAAAAACCAAATGGTGACATCAGATCCATGCTCATGGCGATGGAGAAAGGCTTCCAGAATACTCTTTCCATCATGGGTACTAAGATGGACTCCCTCTCCTATCGCATGGACAGAATGTCAGAGAGACTCAACAAACACACAGAATGGATAGACATGGTGGAGCACCATCTCACGGAAGGGGAAGAGTCGCAGACAACGGTGGACACTGACCATAAACAACTGGGTAGGGTGATACAGGTCTTACAGGACAAAGCGGAAGACCTCCAAGCGAGGTCCCGACGTAGCAACCTGAGAATAACGGGCCTGCCGAAGTCGACTCAGACTGGCAACATGGAGCAATTTGTCGAAAAGTTGCTGGTATCGCTCCTCGGCAGTGACACCTTCTCACCCATGTTTGTTGTTGAGAGAGGTCACCACTCCCTAGACCCACGCCCGTCGCCTGGTGCCACTCCAAGGCCGATATTTGCAAAACTATTGAACCACCGTGACAGAGACACAGCGCTGCGAGTGGCCAGGGAATAACAGACCCTACATTATGAAGGTTACATACTTTCATTGTTTCCAGTCTTTACAGCTAAAAGAACACAACATAGACTATGCCATGCTGTACCTGGCTCGACTCCGTGTTAATCATCAGGGCCACTTGCGAATCTTCACTGACCCCAAAGCTTTAGCCCAGTCCTTCAGGGCTTTCTGTAAAGATCAGCGTCGGAGCCCGGACAGGGGCTCTTTGGCCGGAGCGGAAGGTGGTCGCTTAGATTAACAGGACTGAACTTGTGCCCGTCCAAATATCAGATAAGATTATTATTTTGGGGGCAGTGTGGGATAACTATTGTGAAAATGTAAGAATTGACTGGTTCCAAGGGACACTGATTGGCTCATTGGGTCTTGGACGCACAATGTGAGACATTTAGTTGTTGGTGTCCAGCCCCCACTGGTTTTCAGTACCGGGATGGGGTACAGCTGGGACATTGTTTGTCCCTACTCTACGTGGTCACTGTGGGGGTTGGAAATCCCCTCCTGATTGCAGATGCTTTATATTAGTTTGATGGTGTGCGGGGTGGTTAGCTGAATAAGCTTCGAAGTTTTGATTGACTAGGTCAGCAACCTCGGCCCACATGTGAAGCACACACTAGGGGTATTGTTTTCTGGGTGGTGTGGGTGGGGGGCGCCTCTTGTTCGAAGTTGAGTTGCCTCTCTGCTCGTTGGTTTTCCTAAGATGTGGCAAATGGGTTGTCAAGGCTGCATTCACGCAGCCGGCTTCACCATACGCGCTCAAGGTGTACTCACTTGGGTTAAACCCAAGGCCTCCAACACGCTTGATCCCTTAGCCACTGACAGAGATGGACGATATGTCATATCCAAGAGCCGGGGTAAGGGGCTTGACATGCTTATAATTAACATATATGGTCCCAATTATGACAACCCAAATTTTTATGCTGCTCTGTCTGAGAGAGTACGCTACTGTGGTGCGGGGCGCTAACTCTGGGGGCGTGACCTAAACTTAGTCTTACATCCAAGTCAGGCTAGATTGGGGGGGCCGGAGCACCAAGTCACGGCAGCGGCCCAGACGGTATCTGCGGCCTTGGTGCAGCTTGGCTTGTACGATGTCTGGAGGCAGAGATTCCCGGACAAAGGGGGATATACTCATTATTCACCGTATCACAATCTGCACACACAAAGAGATTATTGGTTTACTTCCGGTCAGTCATTTGAGAATATCCTGTCCTGTGAGGTGCTTCTTCGTACACTGTCAGACCATTCCCCAATACTACTAGAACTACGGGTGCCACGGTAGACTGCCCCCCTTCACTTGGAGGTTCCCACCGTATTCCCTGCTGGATGCAGTATTTAAAGAGGAGCTTGCAGAAGCTATCAAAACATTTTTTGCCACCAATGTCTGTTCCGTGGACAGCTTCCAAGTAGTATGGGAAGCATTTAAAGTTTACGTCCGTGGAGTGACTATGTCCAAACACTCTGGTGTCTTCCATACAGTACGCCGGAGGCTTACTGCTCTGCTTAGCTGGACTGGAGGCGCACCTCCAATTTAGTGTGGATGACGATGTCCTAAAAGACTTCAAGGCCCAATTAAAGCAATACCATGAATCCACCTTGGCAAATATGCCATAGCCCGCACCTACGGAGAGGGCGAGTGGCCGGGAGCGGTGCTGGCCCGACTCTTGAAAAAGCACTGAAAAAAACCTGTAATCGCTGAAATAAAATCAGCTGTCGACACTACACTAACTGACGAAATAGACATTGCTGAAAGATTTAAAAAATATTACTTGCAGCTCTAATCAGCTTGTAGTGGAGGTACAGACGAGGAAATCTTAGATTTTCTCGCTCATATTAAGTTGCCCTGGTTAACGAACACGCAGCGTGATTTTTTGATGTGCCCCCTGGAGAGAGAGGAAATTACACTGGCCTTATCCTGCATGAAACCAGCCAGTACACTGGACACTGATGGTTTGACCGTTGCTTTTTACAAGGCCTACTTAGACCTACTGTGGTCGCACCTAGCCACTGTCTTTGACGTTATGTGTGTATCAGGCACTACGCCACAATCGTTGGGGGAGGTGATCATTGTAGTCCTCCTGAAACCAGGCAAGTCTCCTGTGGAGTGTGCATCAATGAAAACCATTCACAGATTCAGGGAGTATGTCCCATGTTTCTTGAAACAAAACAATATCATAACCCCTAATAAAATGAAGTCAATACGGTAGCACAACCTTGGATCTAAAACCAGCCACAATTCAGCTTAGTATTTTAAGTGGCGCTGTGCCCTGATATCACTACTTGCCCTGTCAAAAACCCCTAGATTGGGTCCATCTGACAGTCCTTCATGAATTATTTCTGGACAAGATGTTTTCTCCTAGGTATTGAAGTACGCTTATTGTGCATGTATATGATGTAGATACATTATATTTTACTTGTAATTGCAGATATCCATACAGAGGGCACTAATTGTTGTGAAGAACTCTGTTCTGTCAAGGGTCCTGAGGAAGGTGGTTCTATCCCACAGAAACGCGTCGACCTAGCGTGACAGTTCACATAAATATCTGTGACTCCTCAGATACGGAATAAAGAATCTTTTTTGAGTGAATGCATTAGGATGTGTGTAAGTTGCATGAATGTTATGGTGTGCTCTTTGTAGGGTATCATGTATATAGAATTGATTCTCTCATTTTAATTGTTTGTATATAATATGTAAATGTTTTTGATATATTGATTCCAAGAAACATGTTTTGAAATATGAATTTGAAATGAAAAGAAAAAGTAAAAAAATGAATACTTAATAAAAATATAAATGCAATAAATAATTGTACTCGCCATGCTTTGAAGGGCTTTGTTTGAAAGTAGGAACTATATGTCTAGAGTAAATTAAATAAGGCCACGAGGGAATTTCTTTCTTGTTGTGATACTGTTGTTCCTCTCTGTTCCCTGGGACAAAGTACTTTAAGAGGGGTTCCCTTTGATATGTTGATCCATTTGGCGAGCTTACAGGGTCCACAATACAAGCATCTAATATAAAGTGTTCCAACACTCTGTTATTGGCCTCTGTGACAGGAGTATCATTACAAAAACGCTCCCCAGGTACCTCTGTCATAGTGTGCCCCTGTGTAGTTGATGGGGCACTTTTACCGAGTAATTCTACCTTATCCAGACCTGAGCAGAGAAGAATTTTGGTGCACTCAGTTTAAAAGGCCTAGACGGGAGGAGGGGGCGCGGGAGTAGGTCATCTATGAAATAATACTCCAAAAGGTACAAAAGCATCGAACTCTATATATTTTGGCTTGATAGTATCTGAGTTTACAATATGTCGCCCTACTTAACAAGTCCCATAAAGCTACGCAGCAGACTGGGACGTCCTAAATCATCCTTTCGCAGTCTGTTGAGTGTTATGTCAAGGCACTCACTTAGGGGGGGGGTGGAGGCGGAGGTGGGGTGCACTCAAGTGTGGGTGGGCAGCTGCTGCTTCTGAGGGAGCTCAGAATGCTTGGGGCTGTAGGAGCTGAGGGAGTGGGATGGGGTGGGGTGATAGTGTCACTTCATTTTCTTCATTCGGAAGCTTCCTGTGTTGTCAAGTAGAGCGATTAGTGGACGGCCCCAGCAATATTGTAGAAAGCCACTCAAGCTTTTACCCCCTGCATGAGCGAGTGTAGTGTGGTACCAGTGGGCCAAGACTCCAGGAAGGAGAAGACAGTCACTTAAGTTAGTATGAGCTCCTTAATTGTGAATTTCAGGTGCTCCAATGTAGTATCCTGCCATGCAAATGGCATTAACAACCAGGCAAAGTTTAGGTCCATTCTGGCATGGTTTAAGACATTCAAAACTCAGATTATATTACTTCAGGAGACCAACCTTAAGGCTTTAGCCAAGCAACCAAAAACGCCAAATTTGATTTCACATGCATTTTATGCGTCAACTAGTGTAGAAGTTAGGGGATTGGCAATCTTGGCCTTGTGGGATTTTCCAGGCGAAGTTCAACAGGTATTAAGAGGCCCTATGTCCATGTGGATTCTGGTTAGTCGTGTCCTCCATATACAGTTTATCCACCTTGTCAGTTTCTTTGGCCCAATTGAGGACGATGTTTCCTCCCTTAATGAAGTTTATAACATTTTACTCACATTAAATGGATTATTGATAATAGGGGCGGGACTTCAATATTAAACAGTATATTAGAATAGAATGCTCAACAGTAATAGCAAAATAAGCAGAGGGCATCACACTTTTTTTAGCTAAACTAAGTAGTCAGCTGTGTTGAGCGCTGTGAGATCCTCGGCGGATAGGCGCTTGACGGAATTCGAGTATTGGCTGATCACCCGCACCTCGGACAAACAGCTGATCTCGGGCCTATATAAAATGCTCATGCACAAACACAGATACACCTACAACACAAGCAGGGTGCGCTTGGAACGGGAGCTGGGGAGATCCCTTACTCACAAGGAGTGGGAGGGGGTGTATTACAGGGCGCGCCACTCGGCCTACCATGTGGGACTTACTGATACTCTCACGAAGGTAGCGACCTACTGGTACTACACCCCCGAGCGCCTGTACGAGATGGACAGTGACAAAGACCCCCTATGTTGGCGCGGCTGTGGTCAGGTTGGGACGTTAGTTCATGTACTCTGGGAGTGTCCACTTTTACAAGAATACTGGGGCCAGATCCTAGCAGAGGTAGACACTCACTTCGACACAGAAATTCCCCGCCTATGTACTCCTGGGGCTGCCTAATGCGCTAACCTACCCATTAAGATCCCGGAGGGGCCGCCTGATGGCCATCGCGCTGGGGTCAGCAATACACAATATAGTGGCGCACTGGCGATCGAAGCAAATTCCCACATATCGGGGCTGGCTTCACCGCCTCTGGATGGTTCTGGGCTTGGAAAAGCTGTCGCTGTCCAGGGCGGGGGAGGGAGCCCGCTATGCCGAGCTGTGGAGGCCTTTTCTCTCTTTATTGGCTTCTGAGTTTACGGAGATAACTTGTCCAAAATATCTCCGATTGTTGAGGTTGACGGAGACCGGAGCGGAGGTGTGAGGGACTCTGAGGGTTGGATGAGACCAACGGGGAGAGTAGATGAGGACCATGGACCACGGGGGGTTGGGGTAGGGTTTGGAAGGAGGGGGGGGTCACAGGGGTGGGAGGGGGTTGTTGAGTTCTGGGTTGGGATGGGATTGTTTGGGGGGGCTTTTCTTCTTTTTGATTATTTCAGATGACTGAGGGGCGATGTACCTAAGGTTGACTGAGGGATGATATGGCAACGGGGAGGTGCTAGAAGGGGGGCTGGTTGGACTCAGTTTGCTTGGTATTGATTAAAGATCCATGCCTCCTCAATTGGTAGAACGGGCGAGGTGTATGGGGGACACTTTCTAGTCTTATTGTGTTTATGACGCGGCCGGCCCATGATGGGTTGTAGGCGGCTTGCTGTGTATAACACTGTCTCCTCATGACATGGCTCGTGTCTTGCACCTTGGGTCGCTCGTTGGACTGCCTCGCGACCCTTTTGTGGCACTACTGTATTCTGTCTTTTATAATCGTCAATAAAAACATTTAATACTAAACTAAGTAGTCATCTCGCTTTAGTTGACCCCTGGCTCACTGATCACCCTTAAGGGAGGAATTATCCTTGTTAAACACTTTTAACTCTGCTTCGAGTATCGCATAAGTGGGACAGAAAGAGATCAGGTATACTATCGAACTCCTTCTTTAGACTTGTCATTGAATGATCATCAGGACGAACGGCCTTGATGGTTACTCGATAAAACATTGCGAATGAGGAAAGCTGGGTCATGAATATGCATCCAGCCATAGATTAATTTTTTCTTAGAAATGTATGGGTGGGGGGGGCTTTAAAGCCTGTATTCGAGGCAAGGCAAGTTCCTTTAAGGCCCAAGTTACTAAGTTGAGGAGAGAAAAGGCCTTAGCCTTACAACATGAACTTGACCAGGTCACATTCGAACACTCTACATTTCACACCATGGTTTCAAGAGCCAGGGTGTCACAAGCGAGCCAAAAGCCTAAAAGATTACTATATGTCCATGGAATTAGTAAACTAGAATACATGCTTTCAGTCCTATTATGAGGAAAGTGAGCAAAAGAAGCAAAACAGTGAGACCATTAAAACAATCTTCAATGAGGTGAAGAATCAAGTGGTTGCTCAACCTGACCAAATTGGCAAAGTATTTCTTGACCACTACACAGGGCTGTATGCCTTCTCGAATAGCAGTACATCCGAGCAGATCGGCAGGGGACGAATTCCCGTACCTTCTTAACGACTATACAGTTGAATGTAGAGAGTGGCGGGCTGAAACTTCTGCATATTGGAATGTATTATCAAGCAGCCTTTCTCGATTTGCTCATTCGAGCTGCGGCCACAAAGGAAATTGTTTTTACCTTCAGCAAATGTTGAAAGAGGTCGATATTCCTTCCGGTTTTCTCAGAATTCACAAATTACCCATGCGTACTAGATATAATTCATGCGCATTTTGGATTTTAGATGTACGAAATTTAAAGATCAATTTCAGTTTCCCTAGTTCCATCGCTGCAGGTATATAAGAGAATGCTTTCTTTTAGGAATACTCTTGGAGATCGGAGTTATTAGGGGCTGGGAAAAGGCGTTTTGTTTAGGCTGTGATTTTATGATGACCGGGGTAGTAAAATCCTTGCAACAAATGATTACCAGTGATTCTGCTTTCCCTCCCGACCTAGCATTCTCCTATTTACAAATCTATCACGACATGTGGAACAACCAACAGTTACCTAACCCACTTGTGGCAGGTATCCGCAAAGCCTACTTTGTGATCAAACTCACTAGAATATGCAACTGGTACCGCTTACTCCATCAGCAATTGCGCTAAGCGGTTGTCCCAGCTGCACTGACCAAGATTGCCACCTCCACAGGATGCAACAAAGATCAGCGCTCCTGGGCATGGTATCATAAAATACATAATAAAGCTGTTTGGGGGGCTAATTACAAAAGGATGACTTTATTTTCCGAATGGAAGCTGTATTATGCTCCTCACCGTATCCAGAAAATGTATTCTACCAACTCAGCTGCATGTGTTAGATGCAATCATGCTAAACAGGGCTATCTCCACATATATTTCACTTGTCCCGCTCTTGTTCGCTTTTGGACTAAAATATTCTAGTTGATTAGCCATAAGCGACAGGCTTGTATGACCCCAGACCTCCTCAGTGTTCTATTTGGTATATCTGCTTATATGGCCAAATTACCTTAAGACAGAAACAGTTGCTTTTTATTTCCACCTTGGTAGCTAAATCTTTAATTTTGCAAAAGTGGAAGTTCTCCGAGGTTCTCACCTTTGATTCATGGGTAGGCAAAATGAAGCAGGTTAAGCAACTGTAAAAGCGGTAAGCTCAAAGGATTGTGACCCTTTAAAAATTCAAGAAGATGTGACAGTATAAGGTCAGTATTATGACCTAGGGCATCTGATTGAGCTTGTGATATGTAAGCTTATTCTTTTTTCATCCATATGTTAGTACGTAAGGGAGACTCATCCCCCTCCCCTTTAATGAAATGGTTTTAGCTTATGGTCTCACTGTTTATTTCTGCTGCTTTCGATGTCGAATGCCAACGTTGTATTAATGCTAACGTCCATATATTTAGAATCGTGTCAATTGTTTGGTAATCAACTTCTTCCTGATCAATAAAATATAAAAAACAAAAAGCATTGGCATAGGCAAAAGGTGTCGCCTTTGGGTCCTTATAAGTATTTAGCCATGAAGCACATTATCCTGAGCTCTACAACATCTGATGTCACTTCACGTACCATTGGTGAACAGCCACACACACCCAGGGTTGGGCTTCCGTACTGTTTAATGAACACTGGAAATGCAATTTAAGGCCAGATGGGGCAAGTCTACTACCTAAAGTTTTTTATACAACGATTATAAATGATGTTATTCAAATAATGTCTTCACTAACTGCACCAGTCGGTAATGCAATGAAAACAAACCTATATTGATTAATGGCAGGAGTGACAAGACGCATGTTACTTGATTATCTTTGCTGATTGTTTCTGAAATGTGCAAGTAAATGCGGGAGGAATTTGTCTTATTCTTTGAAGTATCAACACGCTTTCTGTAATTTTGCATTGTGTTTAATAGTTGTTATTAATCAGGTTTTACCTTGTGCAGTGCCTATACATATGTGGAAGGAATGGTTTGAGTTTTCTTAGGATGCAGAGTTGAACGCTCGCTCCTTTGGCCGATGATCTGATGTGGCCTTGCACGTGTAGGTTTTTGTCTAGCACAACTCCCAGAGATTTAGTGGAGTCAACCATGTGCGGAGTGCAGTTGAGGGCGGTGAGGTTACAAAGAGATTGCAACACAGTGGCGGATTGACTAGCGGGTGCAATGAGGAGAAATTCCGCCTTGAGGGCATTTTATTTGAGGTGGTTGGAGGTAAGCCAGTTGAGGGTTTTGAGAAGGATCCCATTGAGCGGTATGATGTCCTCGGGGAGGAGATTTCCATGTGAAGTTGGGTGTCATCAGCATACATGTGAAATTTTATGTTGGAGGTTTTAAGTATTACAGTCAGAGGTTCCAGGAAGAGGTTGAAGAGGGTGGGGGAGGGTGAGGATCCTTGGGCGACACCAAGTGTGCAAGGATTTGGGTTGGAGAGAGATTGGTTGGATTTGACTCTTTGATTTCTGTTGTCGAAGAAAGATGCAAACCAATTAAGGACCGTGCCAGAGAGTCCCATTCTGCGTTCCAGTAGGAAAAGAAGATTGTTGTGTTTGACAGTGTCAAAAGGCGATGCGAGATCGAGCAGAATTAAAAGGCAGGTTTCATTTTGGTCGAGTAAAGTGAGGGCGTCATCTACGAAGTGAGTGATGGCCGTTTCGGTACTGTGGCCACTGCGGAAACCCGATTGAAATAGGTAGAGAAGCCGGAATTGCTCAATGTGTTTGCGAAGTTGTTCATTAAACACATTTCTCCAGAAGTTTCGCCAGGGTGGGAACGTTTGTGATTGGACGGTAGTTGTTCAGGTCATCAGGGTCAGCTGAGAGTTTTTTAAGAATAGGGAGCTGAATTGACAGAAGTGAATGATTTGTGAGAATTGCAATTTAAACCATAGTGGGCACATATGACGTAAAGATCTCTGCAGTGATTGTACTAAATGTAGGATTTAAGGAAGGTGTGATTAGTAGTTATAATCTGGGGAGAAATTAATTTTGGATTGTGTATGGATGTGGAGCACTGGAGGAGCTTGGGGCCTCTTTGAGAGTCTTAGAGTAAATCACTAATTTAATAGTCATCGTGATCCCATGGCTTATAAATATATTTTATGTATAAAAAATGTCAATAGGGATTGTGTGCAAGCTCATGTGAGTCTTTAAAAAATAAATACGGGTGACTTGATATGAATAGACAAAGGAAAGTAACACAAGAATTGTTTTTTTGTTAAGAAGGGGTCTTTTTATATGAAAACAAGAAAAAAAGTTATATATCGATCTTAATTTATAATTATTGGCTTTCTTGTAGTTTTTAAGACTGTTTTTATGTGTTACATCTGCCAATTTATGTGTAAGAATGACTGCGATGGAAAATTAAAAGATTTAAAGTGCTGAAGAAAGTGCGTAATATAAATTGATCCCACTGAAATGTGTTGATGATCTTTCTTTCACTATTTACTCATTACTTTGTCTGATTTTCTAATTCTTCTGTGGTTATGTTGATTATGTCCTGTGATGTTTATTATGTATGTATGCATATATATTTTTTTTATTGATAATACGTAATAATGTTTCCTTAAAATATATATAATTAATATATTTTCTATGTATGTGGTATTAATTTAACTTTCACTAGGCTCATGCAGTTGTTTTAGAAGTTGAGTGAATGAGTGACTGGATTGGATTTAGATATTTCAGGCTTTAGTAATACCTTTAGCAATAGCGTTGACAATTTCATCTTGAAGTGGTAACCTATATATTCATTTATTATTTTAGAATTCCAAGGTCGCCACCATGTATATAAACCGAAGGCTAGTGGTATGGCATGGGGAACGAGTATAGACAAAAGCTTATGAGAAGTGGGTACTGCAGGAAAAGAAAAAAACAATGTTTTTTTTCAAATCCATTTTAAGGGCTTTTGTCTGTGCTTGCGCGCCCATATGCAGACAAGCATTGTCAAAAACCAATAGCTTGGCCTAGAAACATCAAACCTCTTGGCTTTGTCAATGCTTTTTTAGTTTCCTTAGCTATTTTGGCACTCTTTTCAATTCCAATACAGATTATATTGCCTTTGTCGTACTTTCTTGTTCTCAGTGGTTCAAACACGACCTCCTAGACTTGTACAATTTCTCATTACCAGTCACCAATTGCTTCATAAACCAGTAATAATGAAAACTTCTAGTTGTGATAGATTATATGTATTACTTGTATTTTTACCCCATCAGTGCACATCGTTACTTATGGTTTGACTGGAACGTTCCTGCCTATTCCTACGTGGGTCACTGTGGAAAGTCACAAATCCTTCAGTCACTGTTTAAAAGTCGTTTGTTCCTCAGGTTAGGCCTTTTCTTATAACAAGGCCTCCTGTGCTGTCTTTGCTCATGAAAAGTTTATCTTTTTGCCCCAGTTGCTTCATCTGGAGTGTTCCACTCAGTGAAGGTACCACCCAAACGCCATTTGACTCGCAAGAGTAGTGGCGTATTGAGAGCCTAGAGTACTTATTAAACAATTGCCCGAGCAGCGGAATGTTCTCTTATAAATAATTGCTTTATTCAACAACACCCTATTTAATATTAGACTCCTTTCCACTAGAACAGTTATATGTTGCTTATTACAATCTAAGGCAAACATATTCAGGGATACAATATCAGCGTTGCTTCAGAAGAACGCAGGCAAAGTAGACATCTTTATTATACTGTCAACTTTATGTAGTGTTGGTCGTTTCTTATGATCTTGCCTACCAAAGGTGAGAGCCTACCGCCTAGTGCTCTCTAATCAGCTCCCCCAGGACCATCATGTACCAATAAGGCAAATGTACACGGACAAGGAGTGGGTGATAAGCTGGAACCATTTAAATTCCAGCCGACTTGGAATGCGACATATACATTGAAAATGTTGAAATGTAGAGATCATTTGGAGTGTCAGGAGTTCATGAATTAATTTCCACTAGATATGGTAGTGTTGTTCAGAACAATGCAGCCTCTATTCAGTGAGTTAACTCTTCCCATGCTCATGACGCTCCACACCGTCATGAGCCACGGGCGGCATGTGCTCATGACGGCGTGGAGCCATCATCAACTGCCACTCCGCCCATGCTGCACTAATTCCCCGCCTGTGCGGGCGAATTAGTGAGTGGGTGGGGTCATGACGGCTCCACGCCGTCATGAGCACACGCCGTCCGTGACTCATGACGGCGTGGAGCCGTCATGAGTAAGGGAGCGCCTTGCCCACCCCTAGCCCCACCAGCGCCCCGGCTGAATTCGGCGAAGAGGTTGATAGGATGGCATCAGTCTTGGGCCAAATACTCCTTGTAGAAGGCCACAGGAATTAATTTCCCTGCAAAAGACTGTCACACAAACCATCCCACTCAATTATCCAATTTCTTTTATAATTTTTATTGGAATGTTTAAAGAAAGATGTGTTTTATATTATGTGTACAATAATAAATATCTTGTGAAGGATCTCAATCAAATAGTTACAACTAACTTCTCAGCTGTAGCAAAGGTCTGCCGCAAACTTATGCGAACATGGGCACAACTTCCCCTATCGCTGATAGGAAGAGTCAATTTGATCAAAATGACTATCCTACCTAAAGTTTCTTTTTTATTTAATACTATTCCTTTACATTTTGATTCTTCACTGTTAACGAAATTACAGGCAGAAATTACTTCTTTTATTTGGGATAAGCGTCTCCCTACAATAGCTTGGAAGAAACTTAGGAGGCGTAGAGAGAATGGAGGGTTGGCAGTCCCGGACCTGCAGATGTATGCATGGGCTTTCCCGCTGTCTCATGCTCGGATGCTTTTAAAGATGCCTGTAGATCTCGGAGTTAGTTCTTTATTCTCTGCCTTGCTTAAAGTGGAAGGAGTTAGCTAGGCAGGCGTTTTGTTCAAATTTTGCAACCCTTAAATATTTTAAGAAGATCAAATTGAAGATTTTGCAGGGCATTTCAAAAATTTGGGCCAAGTTAACGATGGTTATAAAATTGGGTTACTTCGGCAGTAGAACACCTCTATGGGGTCTTCCTGAGTGTCCTGTTTGGTTGGGTGATAGCCTAGCTGCCCCACTAAAAGAAGCAGGGTTGGAAGTTTGGGGGGACCTATTCATTGAAGGGGACTTACTTTCATGGGAATGTTTAAGGAATAGGATCGGCCCCAATCTCGCAAGGTTCAAATATATGCAAATTGCCAGTTGGGCCCATTCGTATAATTCCCTGCCCACCAAACTAAATAGGTTCCCTATCGGAGGTCATAGCCAGTTAGTAGCTCTACTACTAGACAAACCCCCTGCAAAAAAGGAGATCTCCCTTTGGTATAACATGATCCTGGAAGAAGTTGATGGCGAATTTCTGTTACCGGAAGAACTTTGGGGTCATACATGTGCAGATCGCAATGTACAGGATCTCTGGACTACCTTGTTTAAAACCTTGTGGGATATCGTTAAGCCAGCTTGGTTGCGTAGGAACCACCTTTTTACGCTCCACAGAGCTTATTATTCTCCCCTTAGACTCTCAAAGTTCTCTCAAGAAAGCTCAGTGGCTTGTGCTAAGAGTGGGCTAGTTGCCGCATCTGATGTACATATGTTCTTTGAATGTCCTTGCTTGGCTTCCTTTTGGGATCCTATAAAAAACACACGGTCTGTAGCACTTGGCGTGCAAGTAGTCTTAGATCTCCCTCTGGTGATCTTCGGGATTTTGGATGGGGTTCAGGGTCAGGCAAAAAATCTACTATTTTATTTCATCTTACTTGCTAGAAGGGAGATTTGTAAAAAATGGAAAGACTCTTTACCACCATCTTTTATTGATTGGCAGAGCTCAGTTTTACAAGTCTCCAAACTCGACCTAGCAAGATCTGGCAATCAAGATAAAAGAGCATTCTGGCATTTGTTGGCTCGGGATCATTGAATTGGTCGGGGTTTTTCTTTTTTTTTCCCCCGGTCCGATGATTACACAGCTGTGGTTTACCCAACCCGTAAAGCCCTGTTCTGGCTGGAGATCCGGAAACGAATGGCTGTACTTCCCACCCGTACGTAACTTTTATCTTTTGATCTTCCTGGTTTCATTGGTGGGAATCCCTGGGGAAACGTCTTATCTGAGAGATTTTGGTTGTCTGTCTCGCCTAATCCCTGCCAGTTCTATAACTGTGACAGTTTTGTTGTATCCCGACGGTGGTTACACTTGAAACCATGGTGGAAAATGAGGACCAAAAAAAAAAAAAAATCTGTCATTATTATTATTTTTACTTTGCATATTACATATGCATTGTAGGTATTTCGGTTATTGTAGCATTCCAGACCTGTATACGGGCTCGTTTGCTCCATCATCAGTGCAGAAAAACATGATAAACATATGAAATCCCAACATTTTTGAGATGGAGTGTCCTGATTTAACAGAAAAGTGTTATGATATTCTTAGGGGTCAAAATTAAAGGAGACTGTAGGGTCTGATTCCTAAACTATAAAGGAGATTGTAGGGTCTGATTCCTAATTGATGTACAGAAAAAATATCCTGATTCTTATTCACAGAAGCATATCCTGCCGACATTTACTCTTACATTTTAATTTTAGTACCACGAAAATCCACCCAAAGTCCAGAAGATTTCCCCCAGTATTCAGTTTCTGTGAATGGCTTGGAAGATGGCTCCTCTCTGCGAACAAATTGGGCTATTACTTGAGAGGAGTGGAATACCCCTTAAGTAATAAACAAAATCTTTGTCAGAGTGAAGCACAAAAGTCACTAAATAAAGATGTGCTTAATCTACTCTGATAGCTCGACATAAAATCAGTCACGCTTAACTTGGAGGCAATGTGTAAAGTATTTATGGTGGACTCAAACAGTAATAAAGTGAAAACACAGCACAAGAAAAATCCCAATTCAATTTAGAAAAAGATGGCTAATTTTAATCAATAAAATGATACTAGAACTACAAAAATCGAATCAGTAGGACCGGTAATATGAGTCTTTAAAGTTTTAGGTGAAAATGGAGCCAAAAAATCACTAAGCACCATTCATGGTTATCTAGTTGTGCTGGACTGAGGTAAAATCAGTGATTTGGATCGTCTTTATTGAAGTGATATTCAGGTCTCGTTGAAGCCTCATATTGGCAGTCGTGGCAGACGGTCACTGTCAGTGCAAACCGTAGGTTTCAATGTTGCTTCGCTTTGGTGGTTCTCGGGCCGTTGTTTTTCAGAGCGAAGAGGTTGCTTCGAGGTCACAAGGAGACCAAAACCTCTGTATTTTCACCTTGGGTGAAGGAAGAGTACACTCTGATGCCAGACAGTGGTCCAGGACCTAGGACTCAACTTTTGGGGATCAGGACTACTGTAGCAGAGGCCAGCACCAGGGCTGAGACAGGTTCAGGCAGGTCCAGTTGGTTTTGCACAGCTGAGCAGTTAATGGGAGGCCTCTGGAAGCTTGTTGTGTTCATGTAGCTCAAACACAAGGTCAGCCAACTGATCCTGGGAGTCAGTCAGTTAGTCAGTCAGTCAGTCAAAAGCACTTTATTCGACACCCAAGAGTCATAAAAGCATACAATGTTATTAAAAAAATACACATTCCAGCCAAATACATAACAATATAATCGTCCCACATAACAATCACAATATTCATATTAAAAAGCATTTAAAAGAAAACCAATATCATATAAAGTGCACAGTGCTTGAGCAATAGACCAGGTCCTTAATCAATGTCACATTTAGGAATGCATCATATTAGTCAAAAGGAAAGACATAATTGTGCCAGCAAACTACATACAATTGCTATTGCGGCAGTAGTCTGGTCCTGTGTCTAGTGGCCCCAATTAAGACACTTGCGACCCCGAAGCAAACCATAGGTGATGCCAGCATTTTGAAGTAAAGCAGAGCTGGCCTCACTTGGACAAACGGACATTTTCTAAGTAAAGGGAGGATGTGTTGCCTGCGCAGAGACTCATAGTAGGTACAGAAAAACATTAGGTGCAAGGTATCCTGTTCCAAGAAGTTATCACAGAGGCAAGGTTTTAACAATTCAGGCTTTTAATATCCTCTTGGGAATGTCAGCAGCCAGGGAACCATATTTAAATGAAATCTTGTTAAGACAAAACTTTGGTATGGTTTATTGACATAAGATAAATAAGGTTGTTGCTTCGGGCCTAGGCTCAATGTAACATACCTTCTCACCGAGGGCTTACCTAACTCTGCCTCCTCCCTAAGGCATTTCTGCCTATCCACAAACTGCCATTTAAAATCTATGATTGCGGTCTTGCCCAAAGGCTTCGGGTTCAGAAATAATTCTGGGCAACCAAGGCATTTTGTCTCTTCCTTTATATTTTTGAGCCAAGGGATGTGTAGGGCTCTCTCTAGCGCCATGCAATCTGAAAGTTGATTAAGGTTTGGGGGGTTGAGCCCAGATTCTAAGCCATCATAGCAGTGGGGCAACTACGATCTGGTCTGCAATATACCCCATCACCAATTCTTCATGCAGGCTATAAACAGAAGTAGCTACAGGGATCCCAAGAAGTTTGCGCATAAAATTATTCTCTGCCACTTCTATGTCCTTTACATCCTTGTAGCCCCAGATATCGCATCCATACGTGGCCATGAGAATACATTTTGCGTTATAAACTTTAAAAGTGCGGGCAGGGGTTTTGACCCTAGTATTTCTGCAAAGTCCATGGTGGCCCCAGTAGCCCTTGCTAAGATGTTCTTTTTAAGTGTTCGTTACGCTCCCCATATACCATGGTCATCAAAGGGTACCCCTAAAAATGGGAACGTAGATACTTTAGTTAATTCGTCCCCATTACAGTAAAATTTGGCCTTGGCCGCCTTTCGAGGGCCAATGGACATTGCATGCAATTTCTTGAAATTCGTTATCAAATCTAGTGAATTCATAAAATCTATAAAACAATTTAAAAGTAATTGCAGACCCCTTGCAGTTCTAGACAATAAAACCGCATCATCGGCATACAGCAATGCGGGGATCATTTTGACCCCAACCCTAGGTATGTCCTTGCAGCATGATGTTAAAGTGTCCCCCAGTTTATTGATATATACGGTAAATAGCAGGGGTTCCAAAATGCACCCCTGCCGGACCCCCCTTCCTACTGGCCAAGAATCTGTCAGGCTGCCATCTTCATTAAACCGTACCGCAGCCATGGTGTTAGCATGTGCAGTATGCAGGAAGGAAATCAGTTCAGCATCTAGCCCTATGTCACGAAGGACCAACCACAGCTTAGACCTATTGACAAGGTCAAAAGCTGAGGTTAGATCCATAGAGGACAGATGCAGGATGCCTCCCGTGGCAACGGTATACTTCCCGATCACCAAATGAAGATTCAGGCATTGGTTTATAGTCCCCTTTCCCTGCCTGAATCCATATTGGAGATCGGAGATAACATTAGAGTGATCAAGCCAGGCTGTGAGGCGATCCAGGACTACCTTACCCATAATTTTAGACGCAGAATCTAAAAGCGAAATTGGCCGGGTCGTCACAAGGGTCGTCACGAGGGTCCTTTTTTTATAAAAATGGGGACAATGACTGCCTTTGCCCATGATGGGGGGAAGCCATACCACATGCAGCATTAAAAGCATGTGTTAGGATCTTGGCCCAGACTTTGGGGTCTGCTTTATAAAGGTCAACCAGAGGCCTTTCCACCCGATGTTGATATAATGGCTTTATAGAATTCTTCTGTGTTAAAATGTAGAGGGGCGCTATCTAATCCGGGACCTATATGTCCCAGGGCTTCTGCTGGATGTTGCTACTATAAATATTGCTAAAATGCTGGACCCATTTCTCTGCCGGTATTATACAGTCCTTACTTAAGTTTGGCACATCTGAAAAAAGAGGACTGTTAACTATGGACCAAAATCTTAAGCTGTCAGACAGGACGCTAGCTTGGCCAAGCTCCTCCCAGGCATGCTCTCTTAGTTGTTTTTTCCTCTCGCACACTGCTAATTTATATGCCTTTCTACAGCTCCTAGTTAGTATTGGATCCCTCAGCTTTTGCTTGACAACCTTCATTAGCTCCTTAAGGGCAGCTGAACAACTATCATCAAACCACCTTCTTAATTTTGGAGATTTCACCTTAGTTTTAATCACTAAATTCGAAGCCGACTGTTTAATAATGATATCAAAGGCCTCTAAGGTGGCTCTATCCTGTAGTGCAGGGTCCATACATACTTTGAGCTCTGAAGCACAGGTAGTATACATGTTCTCCAAGAAACTGTCTGGGGTGATCTTTTCCCACCTCAGCCTTTGAGCTTGATGCTTGGTGCTGATATTTGTATTAGTAATATGGTTCGCAGCCCCCCCTATTGAACCAGAAGAGAGGAGGAGAGCCAATATTAAAGGGTTATGGTCACTAAAACAATTACAAATAACATTAAAAGTCTGTACAGTCGACGTTAATAGGGCAGGTAAAAAGATATGATCAATTATACTAACTCTACCATTACCTACATAAGTAGGGACCAGGGCAGACTTGTCAGATTGTTGTAAACAATTCAGATTAAACACAGAGAGCAGTCCTTCTATGAGGGTTCCTGACAATGTGTGCTCAAAGTGGTACAACCCATGTAGATCATCTGCCTCCTGCAGTGTTAAGGGGCAGTTAAGGCTATATTACTGAGGAGCTCCTGTGAAGAGCTCCCAGTGATTGGGATCCCATTCGGGCAATATCCCTGTTAGCACCCACCAGCACGACGGAACGAAAGTAGAAAGAGTAACTGGATTGACTACTGACCCGATTAACGGAGGCTGGAGCCTGAAAAGCGATCGGACTTTCGCCTCAGACACCGGGAGCCTGCTGAGCCGACACTGCGGACCATCCTGCCACCAGCCCATCATTGGATCCAAGGCGGCATAAGAGGGCACCCCTGTCGCGTCGCAGGGGCGGCTGAAGCTCCGGGAGCCTGTTCCTGACAGCTCGAAGACATCGGAGGACTGGGAGAGGTCCCCCCCCTCCCCTACATGGCGGAGAAAGGTACAGGAGCTCGGTTGCGGAACGATCCATCCCTCAGCTGCAAAGGAGTCCCAAAGGCACACACGGCAGCATAGGAGGGCACCCCCGGCAGCACAGGAGGGCACCCCCCGCGCAGAGGCAGCTAAAGCTCCGTGAGCCTGCTGAGCCGGCACCGCCCGCCCGCTCCACTGCAGTGAATCTCGGAGGCTACGGAGGGCTGAGTAAAGCCGGTCGCGCCACAGCAGAGGAGCTACAGCGTCGCCGGAGGATTGAAAGTGCCCCCCCCCCCGTCCGCTCCACGGTGGAGGACGCCTGCTGCTACGTCGGGCTTGCAAAGGGACGTGGCAGTCTTCCCCCCCCCCCCCCCCCTCCCCGCACCGCAGTACCGGAGACAGGACACGGGCTCAGGAGATGGATGCGACAGGAGGTTATAGCGCCGTCGCTACCTAGAGGAGCGACTGAAGAGAGCCCTGAGACCAACATCAAGAGCAGTAGTTGCGACAGAAGACTGGAACCTGCCCCCATCGGCTACGTTGGATACCAGGTAATTACCTACGCTGCTTCTCACGGTAATACAGGCTTGGAGCCATGATCTAATCTATGAAGATCAATTACACACAATTCACATATTTCTGCAAATCGGAAGGGACGGAGACACTTTGTGGATTAAAACATTGCTTCTGAAAAACTCTGCGGACAAGACTCAAAAGGCACACAGAGACTTAAGGTATTTATTTCTCCTACCCGCCTAAAACTACCTCCTTTGTTCAAAATGGCTGTGCCATAAACCTGTAACAATAAATCCCCTCCGGTACCTCTGTCCACGAGGCTCCGCAGTTCAACTCCCCCACACAGAGATAAGCATTCCTCCCAGCTAGCTGGAGCACTGCTGGCTCAGATAGAAAGTGAAATTCCTTCCCCTATGCTCAAAGTAATAGCAGCAGACAGAGGACTAATATCTCCACCTCCCCGGCTTGCATGAAGGGGAAGGGAAACTGCTCTTTCATGCTAGCTAGGCAACAGCAACAAACAGAGGACTAATGTCTCTATCTCACCTATTTGGCGGCCATTTTAGACCAGTCTCTCTCGTGGGCGGCCATCCTGGACTAGTCATTTTCATCACTATCTGAACACACACTAAGAGCTTTGTCATTTTAGACCAATCTCAACTACAGAGTACTTTGCTCAGTGTTGCATCTACACCCTCTTGGGAAAGAATGCCTGCCTATTATTGCAGTATTATATTCCTACCTATATTTTGAACATCTGTAGTGCACAGATTGCTACCTCATTTATGAAAAGAATGTCTGCCTATTATTGTAGTGTTATACCTCTACCTGTATCTTGAACATTTGTAATGCACAGATTGCTACCTCATATACCTTTTAGCGCAGTATTATACTTCTACCTGTATTTTGAACACTGGTAATGCACAGACTACTACCTCAGATACCTTGGTTGCTAATTAATATCATTTCTGATTTTTGATTCATCTGTGTTCTGCTCTTATATTCGATCAGCAGTATACTTGAACTTGTACTCTGCACTATTCTGCACATTTCCGCAACCTGCACCCATCCCCGCTCTCCTCTCCTGTTATGCACCGATTGCTATCTCATATATCGCATACTTCTTCTGTATTCTGCACTATTCTACACAGTTCTGCCACAATTCTACCTTAATCTGTTCTCACTCTTCTCTCCTGTAATGCACCGATTGCTACCTCATATATGTCTGGCTGCTCTCTAGGGTCACTTCTACCTGTATTTTGAACATTTGTAATGCACAGATTGTTACCTCATATATTTTGGTTGCTCTCTAGTGTCACTCCTACCTGTATTTTGAACATTGGTAATGCACAGATTGCTACCTCATATTTCTTGGTTGTTAATTAATGTCACTTTGATTTGTGATTTTTGATTCATGTAAACTGCTGTTTGCATTTGTATCCTGCCCTTATATACTATCAGTATTATACCTACACTTACACCTTGTACTTTGGTTGCTAATTAATGTCACTTTGATTTGATTTGTGATTTTTGATTCATGTAAATTGCTGTTTGCATTTGTATCCTGCCCTTTTATACTATCAGTATTATACCTACACTTACACCCTGTACTTTGTAATTTACCGTATGTATTTGCTCTACTGCACACTCTTATATCCTGGTTGATCACTAGTGCCACTCTTGTAATTTATAACTTATTACTGTGTAACCTACTGTATGCATTTGTTTTTCTGCACATGTGTACCACTATAGTGCATTAGTGCATTCCCCCATACCCACCTAATCCATCACCGCAACATGGATCCTATCGGCAATCACACATAAAATCAACTACCCACCATCTCTCACCAAAAAAGCCGCCAAACGCTTTAAACACAACTTCCTTAGGTCACACCCTGAAACCCCCTTTGCTGACACCTACTTCTCACCGGTCAATGGATCCCTGAACACTGATATCATCTTCCACACCACACGCAGAGCTCAATGGAGAAAAGCGTTCCTCACCCTACTCACCGTCTCCTCCACCAGAAAATCCGCTCACAGCCTAACTCTCTCCATCACACCATCCAGAGTCTTTCCAGGCAGAGCCACCATCACTATTTACAATAACGGGATTGTCCTATCACAAGCCACAGACAGGAACCTGGAACTGCTAGACAACTTGTTCCCCACTTTCAAAGAACATCTCTCCAACTCACGAACCAACACTCATATCTCCTCCAGTCCCACCAACCATGACTTCACAGCTACATACTCCTCAATCAGGGGCACACCTACCACCCCTGACCTCCCATCCCCCACCCACAACACCACTAACCCAATTCAGCACTCAAGCACAGACACAGATCGCTCCCCCTCATACACCACTCACAGCCCCGCCCCTTCTACCAACTCGCGGACCCCCACACATACCTTCAACACTCCTATCACACCTACAGCGGGCATTAACACCCCGCTCACCGCTGACAGCACAGCTCCCACCCATAACGCACCTAACTTAATCCAGCACCAGAATAACACGCACTCCGACAAATCCCCCCCTTTATCCCCCCCATTCTCAGTCCCCACTACCCTCTAACCAACTACGCAGAACATACCTCCTCTCTTAATTTAACTCCCCCTCCCCTCAACAGGATCATCTCCAATCCCGCTTCCCCTCCTACTCGCAGCCCCCATTATCCTCCCTGCACCCCCACCACGGCTATCAGTCTCTCAGCCTACACCTTGACCCCCCCGCCCACCACCAATGCCCTCACTCATACCACCAACCTCCTCCCTACCTCATCCACACCCCTCCCGCCCGAAACCTCTCGCCTCCCTAACTCCATCCCGCACACCAACACAACGCAGACCTGCTCGAACACCAGCCCTCTCTCCCACCTGCACACGAATTCCCTTGTCAACCAATCACCCCTGACTTCCACCCCCACCTCCACCACCTACCCCACGATGGACTACATCATGGCCACCCTCACTCAGATCAAAGAAGACATACACACCATCAAAGAACTTCTCTCTACACACCCCATTCACCCCTCACCCACCCACCCTGACGCTCACCCACCCACCTCCACCTTCCCTCCCAACTTGCCCCCTACTCCGCCGGCTGACTCCCTCACTCAACACGCCCCACACCGGGCGTCAATCCCTGCTCATAGGCGCAGTAACTGCCCTCGTCCCCCGCATCGCCCCTGCAACGCCTCACTCAACTACACCTCCCCGCCCAACTTGTCCCCCACCCTTCCGACTAACTCTCTCACTCAGCTATCCCCCAATCTGACCTCAACCCCAGCTCGTAATCGCAACAATCGCCCTCGTCGCACCCACAACTCTTCTTCTGACCTCGACACACACACCCTTCTCCGCTCCTATGACCCAGCCCCCCAAATTCACACAACCACCCCACACCTCAACATTCCCACGATACACTCAAATCCCCTTAGACCACCCACACTAAACAGCAGATTCTCCATCCCCAATAACCTTAGAAAAGTCCCTCTCTCTCTAGAACCATCTACCACCCTCAACACACCCCGACTCAAATGCACTCTTCTCAACTGCAGATCAGCCAAGAAACATTCCGCCGCCATTGCTGACCTCCTCTTATCGCGGGACCTTGACCTAATCATCCTGACTGAAACCTGGCTAACTGAATCTTCGACACCTTTAATGGACATCTTGGTTCCTCCCAACTACCACATTATCAGGCTCGACAGAACAGGCAAAATAGGTGGTGGAATCGCATGCATCTACAGGAACAACCTCTCTGTTCAGAAAGTCAATTCCACCTCCCTACCATCCCCAACATCCTGGGAATACATCTGCCTCGACATCATTAGTGAGGGCAAACCGATATGCTCTCTTCACAGCATTTACCACCCACCCAGGGACAACTTCACCTTTTCCCAACAAATCATGGATTTGATCTCAACCAATTCCGGACGGCAACTCACCCAAATATACCTTGGTGACTTCAACCTCCACTGGAACGATCGCAACGACGCAGTGGTAAATAGTCTTAAAAATTTCCTCGATGCCCTTAACCTCACCCAAATATGCAACAGCCCGACCCACGAGAAAGGTTCTACCCTCGACCTGATCATCTCCAAAGAGGACTCTATCCAACTCGAGTCCATCCAACCCTGTGACTGGTCAGATCATCATATTGTCACATTCTTTATCAATGAAAAAGTCAAAGTTAACCCGGCTCAACTCCCCAAGCCCAAAGTCTGGAAAAGAGACTCGAAAAAGCTCAACCCAGGCTCTTTGCCCCTTAACAGTTGCAATCTCCTACTCCCACCGACAGGCGCTACGGACGTCCAAACTCTGACTGACCACTATCTCCACGCTATGACCTCTATAATTAATGAGGCTGCACCTATGGAGCTGAAAAGAGTCTCTACTAAAATCTCCAAACCATGGTACGACGGGAGACTCAATGAGGATAGACGAGACATGCGAATGGCAGAGCGTACCTGGAGATCAGCTCCCTCTGCAATGCACCTAAAAGATCTGAAGAAAAAGAGAAACGCCTACTTCAGGAAAATAAAACGCTCAAAATCAGACTTCTTCAGCCTCCAACTCGACCAAGCAAAAAACCGCCCGAGAAAACTATTTGAGCTAATCAATTCACAATCCAAGGAGCAACCCCAACCACTCAGCACTAGGCGTGAGGCACCCTCCTGTGAAGACTTCGCTGCTTTCTTTATCCAAAAAACTGACAAAATAAAAAGCGATCTCCTCATTGACGCAAGCCTCTACTCCAAACCCCAATGCCTAGCACCCACTGAACCAAAAAACAATGCTACATGGTCAACCTTCGGCACATACTCGGAAGAAGAAATTGGCAAACTGCTCAGCACCCTGAAACCATCCAATCACCTCACGGACCCCCTCCCTGTCTCCGCAGTAAAAGACTTCACCCCTTTGCTTCTCCCTCTCTGGACTAAAATTATCAACAGCTCTCTCCAACAAGGAAGCATACCCGACTCCCTCAAAGTTGGTCAGGTCACACCTCTACTAAAGAAACCTACAGCCGACCCCTCTGATCTCAACAATTACCGTCCCATCACCAATATTCCCACTCTCGCCAAACTGCTGGAAAAATGCGCACAACTACAATTGACTAAACACATTGAGCAATTTGATCTCCTCAACCCTCAGCAGTCAGGCTTCCGAGCAGGACACAGCACAGAAACTGCTATGACTCACATAATTGACGACGCACTTCAAATGCTAGACCAAAACGACACCTGCCTCCTCATCCTTCTTGATCTCTCTTCAGCATTCGACACCGTTAAACATGAGAATCTTCTAGAACTACTAAACACAAGAATGGGTTTATCTGGAACTGTTCTCAAGTGGTTCACTTCCTTTCTTCACAACAGGTCGCAGAAATTCAAGAGTAACAACCGGATGTCCTCGCCAATACCGGTAACGCTAGGCGTCCCCCAAGGATCCTCTCTATCCCCAACTTTGTTCAACCTAGTCATGGAACCTCTCACCACCTTGCTACAAGCATCCAATGTACACTTTCACATGTACGCCGATGACACCCAACTTTACCTCAAATTACAATCCCCCAATGACATCTTGCTCCTGAACTCAACGATCAGATGCACCCAATCCTGGCTTGCCGATAATCACCTCAAACTCAATGCCCTGAAAACAGAGTTCCTTCTGATCTCACCTCCAGCGAAGATATCCACCACTCAAATTTGGCTTAAACTCCTAACCGCACTCAATGTCCAACCCACCATCGTGGACTCAGCAAAATCTTTAGGCATAACACTCGACACCCAACTCAACATGCAGCAACATATCAGCAAGGCAACAAAGGGAGCAAACTTCCAGATCAATACTCTGAGGAAACTTAAACCCTACCTCCCAGCCAAAGACTTCCAAACCGCAGTACAAGCGCTAGTCATCCCACGAATTGAATACGGCAGCACCGCCCTCTGCGGACTCCCCCTAACTACAACCGCACCACTAAGAGCTTCACTGAATGCTGCAGCGA
Organism: Lissotriton helveticus; assembly: GCF_964261635.1. Taxonomy (NCBI): domain Eukaryota; kingdom Metazoa; phylum Chordata; class Amphibia; order Caudata; family Salamandridae; genus Lissotriton; species Lissotriton helveticus. Next base: position 400,231,730 of record NC_136065.1, read on the forward strand.
GACTCATCACGGGGTCAAAAAAGCACTCCCATATTACCCCTGACTTGAAATCCCTGAATTGGCTGCCTTTTGAAGCCAGAATACATCTGAAAATCGCCTGCATGACACACAAGGCGGTACACCTAAACTCACCCGGCTACCTCGCTCAGAAACTGACAATCTCTGGGGGAATTAGAAACACGAGAGGCACAAACAATCTTCTGCTGAAACCTCGAAGATTCCGGAAGGAAAAAACATACAAGCGCTCCTTCTCAGGAATGGCGCCTAGGATTTGGAACTCACTCCCTCCCGAAACCAGGCTTATCTCTTCCACTACACTCTTTAAAAAAGAAGTAAAAGCTATCCTCATGGCCAAATACACTTGAACTATTATCTCGAACTCTGTTAACACCCTGCACCGATCTGTACTACTTGTTTGACCCATTTACTTATTTGTATGAGTTGTCTTATTACTCACGTGATGGGCTTTGTAGCCACATATTTGTACTGTGTGATCTACTGATTTATTTGTTTGAATATGTTCCCTCATGTACCCCTCTATGTAAAGCGCTCTGATATCTGCGAAGATCTTGTTCGCGCTATATAAAACTTTGAAAATAAAATAAATAAATAAATAAATTAACGTATCATAATAGGCTTGGTTTCCTTCCCCATAATTTATTACTAGTTCTTCTAGGGCCAAGAGATGCTCAGTCTCGTGGGTCCTTGAAAAGGAATTATAGAATTTTGCCACTAACAAGGTGGTGAGGTTCTTTCCTGACAGTTCCACTGCTAACACATTCGGTGATGGGGAATCGATCAGTTTTGCCCTATAATAAAGTTTGAGACTGAACATTAGAAGGAGGCCTCCCTTGGCTCTGCCCATATTAGACGGAATTGCGTGTTTGCAAAAAGAGATAAAGCCATCGAGATGAATGCAGTCATTGGGTTTCCAAGTCTCTTGAAGGGCAATTATATGATGTTTAGCAAGGAATTGTACCCACGAAATATCCCACTTCTTTGGTCTCAGCCCAGCTATATTCCAAGACAATACCTTCATGGAGGCATCGTTAAAAGTACCTGGGATAGTGGTGAAATTAGTCGATTTATCCAGCAAACATTGGGGAATGGGGGCAGCTGTTATTGGTTCTGTATAAGCTTCTGACTGTGAAATCTTAACCTGTGATGTTCCTACTGCCATGACCAGTCAATCATTTGCGTCAAGTCCTTGCGGGTTTGCTAATGGTAAAAACCGATTTAATAGTGATAGTGTAATATTTGAGTTGCTTTCTTGAGCGCGTGTGAGCAGCTTAAATGGCCTCTGCCAGCCAGGCATCTGCCAGTCGCTATTTACTAGGAAATATTTGGGAGGATAGAAGGTTTGTAATGACACTATTTTGATTTTGGTTTTAGTACCATGTTTATGTTGACAATCTATTAATGCTTTTGCTTGCGTGGGGTGCTTGAAATTGATAATTATACAATTCCCCTCAGTATTTTTCCTAGTCCCATGGCCGATCCAACCAACCCTTCTTGCCATGATGATGTCTGGAGTAATATTTGGGCCATTTATCACGTTATCATTACACCAGTGAATGGTCTTATGTATGAAATCTAATGAAGTTTCCTTAATACCGGATGTAAGTGGAGGAACCCCCAAGAGTACAGCTACTAAAGGCGTTGATTGGGATGGGAGATCAATTGTACATTTGTTTGTCGATGTTACCCGTTTGTTGTGAACTAACTTGTGTAGATCGCAAATTCTCCTTCACACTATCCCGGGCTTCCTGATGAACTGCCAGTGGTTCGATGATCCCCCCCAGTTGCGCACAATCAGTAGTTGTAGTACTGGGATGAGACATGCCCAGTAGAGATTGAATACCCGTTGCCTGATCTACTTGTGTGCTACCGATCTGGGGTGTATATTCCGGGCCATTAGTGACCCAATGTGGCCCCCGCAGAACAGTTGTTATGTATAGAAACAAAGGAGTCATGTTTTAACTTTACGCCTTCTAACTTGGCGAGTACTGGTACTAACTAGGCTTTGGTCATAGTCTCTAGTCTCAAGAAGAGGCTATCCAGCAACAGATCCAGGTTTGGCTTAGCCGGTACCGATGCCGGTGGTGGTATTGTTTCGGTCCGTGGGGACTTTCTCAGGGCTTTGCTTCCAGCAGCTCGTTTTCTCGTAGTTGGGGGACAGTCCAGATAATCACATACAGTTAGAGTTGCCACAGGGATACCAGTAAATGAGACCTGACAACCCATTTGGCCTTCCAACAATGTGATTGAGGGTATGGAAGAGCATGTTTCTTCTGTTGCAACCCTGTTTTTCTCCTGAGTTAAACCACGCCCAACGTTGCCCAAAGCTATTTTCTCCGTCTCCAGAGAGAGTCTTTTCTCAGTTAGGGCTATCTCCTTTGTTAGGGCATCGGCTGCCCTGGTTAGAAAAGAGTCTATCGTTCTAGCTGAACCTGCAGCATTTGTCCCTGGAGCTCCCCCAACAGCCAGTTTCCTTTTACCCATTTCCAGCTAGTCAGGGAGCGCTTATATTAATCAGCACTTGATAAAGCCCACAGTACCAGAAGAAAAGCAAGCCCCCCCTGCTTCAGGATAGACACAACAAGGAGTACTTCTTAACCTTGGAGCCCGGGGGCTACAAAGCACTATGAAATTAATGCGGAGTTGTGGACCGTTATGGCTAAAGCAGGGCACAATCACTGCAATAAATACAATTTGATGCAGGTACCTTGTCAGCTGTTAGTCCTCTATGCCGTACCCTAGTGGGAAACAGTCCGGGCCACATGGATTAAGGGCCCTGGCCGAGCCCAGCCTCTACGGGCCACAAGGATTAAGGGCCCTGGCCCAGCCCAGCCTCTACCGGCCACGGACGGGCGCAGACGGGCCCACCCTTGGCCCGGGCATGCCCGTGCGCGTCCGGTGCTGCGCGAGGGCCGCTGTGGTTTTATCGTGCCCCCGGCGCGATGTCAGCTGTGGTAGTGCAGGTGCCTCTGGGGGATGTAGTTCCGTTGGCCCTCACGGCCGAAAAGGAAGGAAAGTTAAGGAATCTAGCCGTTCACCTCACGGCAGCAGTGGAGGTTGCTTGGCGATCCCCCAAACAGGTTTGTGTCCCGCACTGCGGGAGGGCGGCTGTGGTTTTATCGCGCCCCCCGGCTTGATGTCAGCTATGGTAGTGCAGGTGCCTCTGGGGGATGTAGTTCCGTTGGCCCTCACGGCCGAAAATGAAGGAAAGTTAAGGAATCCAGCCGTTCACCTCACGTCAGCAGTGGAGGCTGCTTGGCTATCCCCCAAACAGGTTTGCATCCCTGAGAGTCAATACTGTGGAGCTCGAGTTCAGGGCAAGCAGGTCCATTCTTCCTTCTTCCGACAGCAAGGTAGTCCTTCTTCTGAATCTTCCACAAATCCAGGAATGTTCTGATGAGAAATCCCCAGTGCCATCCTGTAGTGAGGGATGCTCCCTTTTTGTAAAACCTTCCCCCTTCCTGGATTTGGCCCAAAACTTAATAGGGTAACAAATGGCAGGCAGGCCTAGCTGTGAGCTGCATTTGTTAGTCTCAATTTAAATAGCCCATAGATTCAGGAAGGGGTGGGCAGCACTGATGCTACCCATTAATGCAGCTCTGAAAGGGCTAAGTACCATCCCCAGGTCATCCTGCTCAGGAGAGCAACATGATGTCCCACACCCAAAGCCCTTTTGTCCCCATGTCTTGAAGGAATACATCGGATACCACAGGAGAGCCTTTCGTTGTGTGCATGTTACCCCGGGCACTGGCAAAAAGGCGCCATTGCTATAGGCACAAAAATACAGTCTTTCTAAAATTGGCATTTTCAGAATAGTAACTTAAATTTGACTTTACCATTAAAGATGACTTTAAACTACTGTTGATTTGAGTGGAAAGAGCATTTCAATATTTGGTCTGAAACTGAAGTTCTCTTTTGTTAAGCGTAATAAGGTAACCCATTGTTAGTCTAAGGGAGTGATAGTCATCCTACAGTGAAAAACAACTTTAGGAGTTTTTCACTGACAGGACATGTAAAACCTAAATATACATGCCCTACTTTCTAAATACCATGCACCCTACCCTAAGAGTGGTTAGGGCCTACAGTAGGGGTGACCTACAGTATTAGAAAGGACAGTTTGCATACACCTTCATTGTAATTGTAATATTGAGACAACCAACTAAATTATTTGGAATGAAGTCTGTTACTGTTGGTTAAGGCATTTTGTTGCAACTCTCACAGCAGACAAACAATATCTTAGAAGGGTCCAGGAAAGCTTTAGTGGCAGAGCCGGAATAATAAATAAAGTGCAAATATCTATGTGCAATGTGGAGGCATGCACATGGTGTTGACATCATTTTACCATTCTGAAGAGGGTTGATCTGCTTTTAATTGCGCACCTCATTTATAGTCACTAGTTGAAGGCAAGGGTGCATTATGCTATATTGCGTCTTTTTTCCCGATACATTGCCTGAGCAGCAGCAGAGAAGATAATAGCATTTCTAGACGTCAGACAAGGTCACTCCACGAGCAGATAGTTTTGGATCCTGCAAACAATTAGCCAGCTTGTAATTGATTCATACAAACAAAGAATGTATTTCAGATGCTGAGGTACAGTATTACCAGTGGAAGAGCAACTGTGAATGGGTCTGTTTTAGCCATTAGCACAACCACAAAGAGCAGATATACTAAATAAACTCAGTCAGTAGAGTCAGAATTACATAGATGGGGAATTTCCTCCAGGAAGGGGAAGGGGTATTGATGGTATTGAACAGGTAGGAATTATGATAAAGAGAGTCATTTTTCAGTATTCAAACATTTCTTTCTAAGTAAGCAAATACAACCCCAAAGAAATAAAAAGGTGCTGGGATCGGAAAGAGTGCCAAAAGATTTGGAAATCTGAGAGATAGGACTAGCTGTAGTTGTAGGTAGACCATATTTGAAGATTTAGAGAAGACCATGTAGCTCTATTAAAAGAACACAGGGACCAAGAGAACTAATGAACACCAAGTTGAGGGTTTTGAGCAGCTACTGAGCGAAGAATGTGGAAGCTAGCTTAATCCTCAATGGAGCGCTCATGTCGAAGTTTGTGGACAACCAAACAGTATTGACCAAATGTAAAATGCCAGGAGCAGTACGGGGACTTACTTTGGTCAATGACTTGTTAGAGAAAGGCAATTGCATTCTTACTCTACAAATGTGGACATCTGGGAGACATCTAGTGATTCCAACCCAAACAAACTGGTATTGCTAGATGAGAAATCAATGTAATCATCTTTTAAGCAAGACTCTGCAAATTAGTTTAATTTAGTGTGTTACAAGACATATTGGAGCATGGACTTGCAATGGGAATGTCATGCCAGATAAGCATGTTGTCTTGGTGAACAGGACAAATTATTCAGATGGGTCTAAATCGACTTTAGAAAAACATATTTTGCAAAATAAGCTTCGTACATAAGCCAAATAGTTTTGAGGTGGAAGACACTGAGGTAGCGTGCACTCAATGAACATGACTAAAACTTTGTTCAAGTAGGTGATTGCAGGCATGAAGCTTGAGAGCTGGGCTGAACCAAAGTACAGTCACATGCAACTATATCCTACGAGGAACATACCACAGAACTATTTTATTAATTTGTAAGGTGCCCACATTTTTCGGGGGTATCATAGCCATAGAAAAGACAACTCCCTAACAGAAATCAGAGAAGTGAAGGAACAGATAGATTAAGAAAGCAAATTAGTTTTCAGATTTGTCTTAAATAGACCAAATTTTGAAGTCACAAGCAAGTGCAATGGAAGTATTCTAGAGATTTTGACCCAAGCTCCTAAGATTCTCCGCTACAGCATTCTTTGTTATAACACGGAATACTGAGAAGAGAAAGAGGCCCGAGCAACTGAAATGTGATTGAATTTAGAATGTCCACTGGCCAACCACACTGCCATGGTATGATTTGTTTCCAGCTTCTAGATCTGAGTGGACACCAGGTCAAGGTATAAGGCATTGCAGTGGTCAAGGAACAACATAATCATAGAGTCCATCACCTGAGGATGTTTATTGGTGGGGGAGTTAGAATCTTCATCAGAATGTGTAACGTCATAAGGCAGGGAGCCAGGGGTTCTGAATCTGATATTAAAAAAATAAGTTGTGGTCAAAGCAGAACCTGAGAATTCTGACGTTATCAGCAGGCACAGGAAGGCAGCCTAGTGATGAAGACCATTCCATGATGGACTAGCCTGTCAGGTCCCCTCCAATGACCATGATCTCTGTTTTATCATCATTCATTTTTGAAAGAGCCGTGCCCTGCTGCCAAACAATCTTTCGCACGTGCAGATAGAACCTGCACAACAGATTTGGTCCTACCTCAATTGAAGACAAACAGCAGTAACACTGGCTATCCAGCATACATTTAAAAAAGTTTTTTTTTACATTTCCCTGAAAACACACATAGTGGGTTGCCGTAAGCAGTAGTACAAAGATCCGTGACTGCAGGTAAAAACCAGACCAAATCTCGTACAGGCACACTGTGCAGGAGATGGATTAACCTTATTATAAATGATACCTAGAAACAGTTGTATTTTCACAGAGAGAGGCATAGTACAAAGTCAGCTGATGCTCCATACAAATTCAGAGGCTGCGGGCACATACCATATGCAGAGACAGCAAACAAACAGTGTTGGCACTAAATATTTACATTTCAGTCTGCTGAACATATAGAAATGTTATGCTAAGAAATGCTGGTGCAAAGACTACATAAATAAAACAAAGGCAGAAATCTTCACTGTGCAAAGGCAGGAAAACTATCCGGCCGGCGAGGGGCCTTACTTGTGTGCAAAATTCAAATTTCTCCTGCTCTGAGCTTTCGTGCCAAAAATAACAGTTTCACCGAGACCTAGTCTAGCGACTTTCCAACAGCGTGGGCATGTCTTATGCCACAGCCTGCTGCCTTCCCTTTCTGAGAACTTTTATATTCCATTTGACAGACTAAGACTAAAGGTAAAACATTTGACCATGTCAGATCTGGTTTCAGTATCCGACCCCCGCTCCATCGTGGTCAGCATAGGTATCATTACCAGTAAAGCAAAACCAACTAACTGCGGTTGATGCGTAATTTTTTTTGCTGCTATTTTGAACCTTAAACTTTTTTTTGTTTTGCTGTCATTTTATTTGTTAAAATGTATCCTATTTTCTAAATTAGATTGGGAATTTTCTTTTGAAGTGTTTTGACCTCATCACTGTTTTGGTACTGAACAACTTGTTTACACACTGCCTCTAAGTTAAACCGGTCTGCTCTGTTTGATAGGTACCACGGGGTTGAGCTTAGGTTAATTTTGTGACTTAAATGTCTCACCCTGACAGGGGTTGTCATTATTACTTGAGGTGGGTACTCACCCCCTGTTAAAAAACGACACCAATTTCTTAAAGTAATTTCATTGATTTTTTATTTAAATTAGGGCACAGTATAGAGAACTTACATCCAATAAGTACATTGAAAGAACAGTTTGAACAATTTTATAATGAGATCTCTGTCATCCTAGGCATTATACACCTCCTCCTGGAACAGATGGACTCAAGGGACAAGTACTACTGTGGTGGTGGCCATAGAACTTCTGTCACTCACACAAAATGTATAATTATGTTAAACTGTCAATGCATTTCTTTGCGGAAAATCCTCAGATTTATTTCGAAAAGGTTGTTTTATCTTCTGGTAATTTTACAAAGAAGTAATTCCCCATACTCTATATTTACATTTAAATGAACTTTGGTAGATCTTAGGGGCACATTACGATGCAGAGAGACTGCCACCGCCGGGCCGGCATTGGTGGTCCCTCTGCCATTTGGCTCCCATTTCCCCCGCCACATTAGGACGGCGGGGGGAATCGTGCCACAAGCTTGGTGGGCTCAAAGAGCTCCCGCCACGATTCCTCCACAGGCAATCGTTGCGATTGCCTGGCAGACCGGATCTGACCGGGGATATGGTGGCGGTGCCTAGCAGGCACCGCCCCCGATCACAATGCTGGCATCAGCCAGCCTTTCCATGGCGGTTGAACCACCATGGAAAGGCTGGAGCAGGCTGGCTGCAGGGGGGTGGGGGGTGGGGGGGGCAGTACAGGCCCCCTCGGGGGTGGGGGGCAGTTGTGCACGGGGGGTGTACCCATGGTACTCCCTACATTTCCATGCACAAGGTGGTGGGCACCGCGCGGTGCCTGCCACGCTGTGCAGGGAAATGCACAACATGGCAATTTAACAGTGCGGAGTGTGCTGCAGCCAGCAGCACCCGCCACAGTGTTAAATTGCCAGATGCGACCGCCTCAGTGGCGGTCGCATCATAATTAGGGGTGCGGGTCCGCCGCATGACAGGCAGGCGGTCCTGATCCCGCTCCGAGAGTCCGCCCGCCATCATTATCGGCCCCTAAGTCTTAACTGGAGCCCAAGCAACCTAGCTCTATTATACTTAGATGCTTAAATGTTTAAGAAACACAATACCTTATTAACAAGAACATTCCAGGTATTCAGAGGCCTAGTGCAAGAATGTCGTGCCAGATGTACTAAACTGTTTTTAATAATAATAATAATAAAACCATTTCTAAAGCGCCTGGTTACACTAAAGACAGTGTGTCCCCGCGCTAAGATTGCTGTTCACCCCCGAGAAGCAGATGACCTAAAGCAAGGAGCCAGAGCATAAGTGGAAGCAAGGGACGTTAGTTAACAGGAAAGAGGTGGGTTTTGAGTTTAAGTCGGAATCTCATTTCTGAAGGTTCCATACGGAGATGGATGGGAAGCTCATTCCAGTATTTACTCGCCAGAAACCTGAAAGAGCGGCCGCACATCCTGGCCTTACGAATACGAGGCACCCTAAACATCATTGTACCTACAGATCTCAGATTCCGTGTAGAACAGTGAATAGTTAGGAGTTTTTGCAAATACGCTGGGCCTTTCCCTTGGGCAATGCGATGAGCAAAGCACAGCCTTTTTAAACTTAATACGTTCCTTAATGGGAAGCCAATGGAGCTTTGACAGTGCCAGTTTCCCTGATGTTTTGCGAGGCAGGTTCAGTACCAAGCGAGCGGCTGCATTTTGAACACATTGCAGCTGATGTAGTCCTTTCTTGCTTAAACCAATAAGCAGGGAATTACCATAGTCAAGATGGGGCGTGACAAATGCGTGAATTAGCGTCTTCCTAGCACTGATAAGCAAAAGATCTAGTACTTTTCGTAATGTTTTAAGTATGCCATAGCATCTTCCTGTTACTTTACTAACATGTTGTTTAAAAGATAGACTAGGGTCCAGTGTAACTCCTAAATTATTCACAAACTCTGAGGGAGAGGGTGTCGGGCCTAATTCAGGTGCCACCACGCAGGTGACCAAGCAGAAGGAGATTTACCGATAACCAATAGTTCAGTTTTATCACCATTAAGGCGCAGACAGTTGTCATTCATCCAACTTGCCACTGATAAAAGGCAGTTGGAGAAAATGGTTGCATCTTCCTTCTGACCCTGCGTGAGTGTGATCATTAATTGAGTATCATCGGCGTATGTGACGATGTCTACTCCAAATGATTCCAGGATATGAGCCAGGGGTTCCATGTATAGATTGAACAGTGTAGGGCTCAAACTGGAGCCCTGTGGAACCCCATGTCTCAACCCCCGGGGGGAGGATTTGAAAGGAGGGCAGTGCGTTTGAAAGCTTCTGTTCTCAAGGAAAGATTTTATCCATTAGAGGGCTGATCCTTTTTACAGCCACAAGCACTCTGATTCAGACTCCAAATACTTTTTTTCCATGTACTTTATTCCATATAAAGTTTTACCAACTCCTTAAATGGGATTGTGATGGGATACTGAAATGCAATTTGCAAGGAACATGTTGTGGGCATCCCTTCCAAACTGCCATTTGATAACAGATGTATCAATTGTATCCGACCTAGAATTGAAAATTTACTGACTCCCAAGGTGGCATGGTAACTTATTTGGAAAAGGGAAAGGGTCGTCTTTGAACGATTGCACCTCTGTGAATTGATGTGCAAGTTTCATAGGGAATAAGCGATGGTCCAATAGCACTACCGACTCACTGAAACTTTTGAAAACATATTTATTAAAGGAAAAAGCAGTCCGATTTCCTTTGTTACCTGTGATTGTGGCCAGTCGGATTGAGGCACAGTTTGTGACCTGCCTAATAAATATTCATTAGGTAGGCCAGAATGTGATCCACTCTGAATAGGAATTTCGCAAACCGACTTATTAGTACACCGGTCAATTTGCACAATTAGATACAGGTTACAAAAACAGTAGTTCCAAATTGAGACTACTGGTTGTAACCAGTTTTTTGATCCAATCTTGCCTTAGGTCCTTTTACTAAGATGGCTTGGCAGGGCTTAACTTAGATTTCAAACCAAGCACAATGTCCACCTCACTGCTGCATGGATTTCTGCTTTCTCAGTTTCTCTGTTCCCAGCATGTACCTGCTATTGGTTGTGCAATGGAGACACGATTGGCTGGTATGGTAATGCAAACTTGGTTAAAATTGTTAAGCATTATCAAAATTAGCATTTTTTGAGAACATGCTTTGCTGTCACTGAGATTTTAGAGCGAGCATTTTTCTACTGCATACATTAGGGAAATCTACAGGTAGCTATATATTTAGGTTTTTATGTATGTTTGTGATTTGTATAGTGCAAACTTAGCCACAAAACAGCGGAGCATGCTGCATTAGGGGAGATTGCAAAAGGGCCAATAAACTGGGAGAGTTGGCACCTGGTGCACTGATGAGAGATGGAGGTTATAAAAATGCACAATGAGACGGAAGAGGGATGGTTGGAGGGGGGGGGGAAGAGCTCAACTTTCTGAGGAGGAAGAAGACATTGCAATTGGAAACACAGAGCAAGGTAGAAGAGTAGAGAGGAGATGCAGGGCATGGAGGATGCCGTTTTTTTTGTAAATAAAGGTGGTATCTTCTTGGTGTTCAAAACAGACACAAGGATATAATGGACAGAGCGCTGAAACTTTTCTGACACTCACCCCCAGTCACAGATCTGGGTTAAGTTCATCATCATTCTTTAGCTCACTTCCCCGCCCTAGTTCAGACCCAACCATATGCAAATCAGTCTTCATGATGTTCACCATGTTTAAATAAGTGAGATAAATAAGATTAAGAACACTTTAGAAACAAGTTACGACCGTGTGTCGTGGGAATTCCTGTGGGCTGTCTTGGAGTATAACAACTTTGGGCCTAAGTTTGAGGTCCATTAGGATGGCCGACGGACAAAGTCCGTCCGCCATCCTGTCGGGGGCCGGTACCGTCCGCCACAAAGGCGGAGGAACCGTGCCCCCAATTAGGATGCATCCGCCACAGTGGCGGGTGCATACGCATTTTTTACATTGTGGCGGACGGTGCTTGCGTTCAAGCAAGTCGCTTTACGTGCGAATCCTTGCTCCATCAATCCCCTCTTTGATGATATTTTATATCATCACAATTAATGGAACCAGATGCCAACTTTTCACATATCACCCAGTTCAATCTCTTCAAACTTTCTATTTAGCCTTTTCTCGGTGTCTTTATTAGGATGAGAATTTCTCATTTTCTTATCAATCTGATTATTCAGTTCTTCTAATTCAAGTTCTTCAACGTTTCTTTTCACTCCTCGCTTATTCACAGAATATTTCTTCTTATGTTTTCGACATTTGCAGCAAATTATTATTATGACCACTAGTAACCCTATTCCCGCTATTGGCATCAGTATTTTACTCACAAGACTTTTACCTAGGTTAGAGAACCAACTACCTACGGAGGAGAGACCATCAGTAAGTCTCTTCCATGCACTGTCAACCTCCAGTGGTTTTAGCTCTTTTTCCAAATTTGTAATGTTTCTCACATACCCTTTAATTTCCACACTTTTGTCTGGTATGTAAGTGCAACAATGTTGCGCTTTCAACATTCTGCAGACCCCGCCCTCTTTTGCCAATAATGTGTCAAGAGCAAGTCGATTTTGTAAAACCATCGATCTGATCGCAACCAATTCGGTATTGACCATCAGGAAACCTCCAGCAGTGTCAGTTGATAACCTATCCACTACTGTTGACAATTTACAGATTCTGTGTGTATTCATGGCCACTCCCACTGTAGGTATCAATGCACTAAAAATATCACCTACTATTTCACCAACACTTTCTCTTTTCCTACGTACTAATTCATTAGTTCTCTCAGTGCTTCCAGTGATTTTCCCCACATGGTATATCTTTGGGAAGACAATACCAAAGTAACAGCTCCCGTACCAATGGTCGGGCAATTTGAAATAAGCCTTGTTTCCACATATATAATAAAATCCAGGAAACAAAGGTTCTGACCCATCTTTGAAACCCCAACCACCAATTACCTTGTATTTGTGTTCGCATTCACTGGAACCAATGAATATATTGTTATAATAACTAGTTCTTTCTCTTTGAAGACAAAGTTTCCCTTTCTTTTCAAAATCCAGCAACATAGCATCATTAGCCCCACCATTTGAGGTGCTCCCAATGCTTTCGGCCCATTTGGGAGTTTTCTGTTTTATGTCTTTTGCTTTCTTTTGGAAACTTTCTCTCCTTTTCTCTACCATGTTTAGAAACATTTTCTCTTGTTCGTGTAATGAGCAGGTGAAGTTATCTCTGTGTGCGTCATCTATATTTATTTTACCTACAGTTAGAAAGTATTCACTCATGTATTTTGCTACATCTCTAGTTGTATGTACAGGGTTCAGGTTTCTGCGTACAGGAAGGTCAGAAAATATCACATCTAAGTTTGAAAAATAATACTGTAAAGGTCCTCTTCTATAGAATAAACTAGTCAGGATACTACAGGAAATTCCATAGGTTAGTGGCAGATGGTGGTATGTCACACCCTCAGCTACCGAGGTAGGCAGCTTCATGCAGACATAACAGTCATCTATTTCCATAGCTTCTACATAATGTACTAACATGTTTGCGAATACATTTAAATGAGTTCTGTTCTTGATTCTATTATAGTGTAATCCTTCCTCATCTGGTGCTTCTAAATCTACTTTTGTTTGCTTAAGACTAAGTGCCTTTTCTGGTGTATCTACTCTTTGTGGTGTATTTCTAGTTTGTAATTCTTCTGTATCTTTCGGCAATTGATTAGTAGGGTACAGGTTTGGGTCTTTGCTCATCATAGAAGGAATAGCTATTGTTAGTCCTATCCAAAGTATAAGTACTATTGCTACACTACATAAACATACTTTGCAGCATATTTTTAAACAACCTCGTCTCGGTCTCCCATTCACAGAGGAATCAGACATTCTGACTTAAAAGGAGTTTCAACCCCTCTTTGTAACTTTGCACAGTTAGCTTACTCGAGCAACTTTCAGGTTGGTTTTACTTCTTCGTCAGTCTGGTCAGTAATCAATTCTTCATCACTTTCGTCACTGATTTCCAGGTTTTCAAAGTCCTCCAACACAAGATAAGTCCATTCAGGACTCTGATACTTTCTTATTCAGTCTTTTTATTCGGGCACTTTGTCTCCTGGTTTGTATCACAGACGGATCAGCATGACTTGAAACTTCGTTCACCTGCTCAGGTTCTTCGTTGATTGTCTTTAGTCGCAGTCTTAGTCTCTTGACAAATCTAGGTACCTTGTCTCCTTTTCTGAGTCTTTTAACTGGCACTGTGTCTTGGCTTTCTTCAAACGCTCTTTTATTTTCATTCAGTTGTGGCACATTCGTTTCAAGATCGTCTTCTGTGTTACTCCCTAACTGACTAGGTCCAAGTCTTTCATCAGCTTCTTCCGCCTGGTCACTAAACTGGCCTTGTTCAGGTGTATGCTGATTTTGGCTTTGGTTTGTTTCGATTTCTTCTTCCTGAACACAATTGTCTAGTCCTATCTGATCCTGTTCAAGCACTTCGAACTTTTGATATTCTTCCGCTTGAACTTCTGCCCTAATTTCTACCTGTCCCTCTTCTGGCTCAGGAGTTCTTGGTGGGGTGTCAATTACCTGTTCTTTCCCTATGTGGTCCTCCTCAGAATCAGATTTGATTTGGATTTCGATGATCTGAGTATCTCCTTCTATACCTGTCTCGTCCTCACTATCCCACTGTCTATCTAAATAGGTTTGTCTTCTTGTTCTTATAGGGTCTATAGTCAGGTCGATTATTGGGACCCAATCATCTTAACTGGAGCTCGGTTGTTCTTCTTCAGCTACTTCAGGACCGATATCTTGGGACCCGTCAGCTGCACAACCTTCAGCCTCAGTTTCTTCAGGTTCAGTCACTTTCTTCGTATGGCTGGCATGGATCCACCCTGGCACTCCTGCACACTTTACAGCTGTGGTGGTAACCAGAATTACTTGTCGTGGTTTTCCCCACCATGGTGCAAGGCAACTTTTCTGAGTATGTTCCTTTATCACGACCCAATCACCTGGATTCAGGTCATGTGCTGGAGTTGTTGGTCTGGCGACAGCGTCTTCCCCAACCTGGTGAGAGATAGAACGCACTTGGTCAGCCAGTTCTTTGCAGTATTCTAGTACCAAATCATCAGATATGCTTATCAGTTTGTATCCTGGTACCCATGCTTGCCGCATTGCTCTTCCCATCAGCATCTCATGGGGACTTAAGCCCATGTTCCGGTCTGGAATACTTCTAAGTCCCATCAAAACAAGTGGCAAATCATCTGGCCATTCCATTTGAGTGGATTCACACATCTTTCCCAATCTTGATTTAATAGTGCCATTCAGTTGTTCTACCACTCCAGAAACCTCTGGGGGATATGCACAATGCAGTTTTTGCGTGATTTTGAATGCTTCACAGATTTGCCTTTTTACTGCACTATGGAAATGCTTTCCTCTCTCTGATTCAATTGTGACTGGAAATCCGTACCGTGGTATAAGTTCCCTAAGTAACAGTTTGGCTACAGTGAGGCTATCATTTCTTTTTGCAGGGTAGGCTTCCACCCATTTTGAAAACAGGCAGACAATGACAAGAATTTACTTCATTCCTCGACAAGGGGGTAACTGAATAAAGTCAAGTTGTAATCATATGAAAGGGCCTTCGTCCTTCCCAATTTTTCCTGACAACACTACAGTTTTCTTTCCTGGGTTAAATTGCTGACAAACCAGACACCTCTGGCAGAGTGCCTCTGCTATGTTTCTGAATTTCGAGTTGAACCATGCTTGTCTAAATATGCCTATCATGGCATCTCTTCCTAAATGTGTGTCTCCATGTATCAACCTAGCCATAGGAGCAAGCAGACAGTCGGGCAACACAGGCATTCCATCAAGGTAAACAATGACACCATCTTCATCCCTTCTCTAACAACCACATTTTCTCCAATCTTCCTTCTCTTTTGGCTCTGCTGCGTCTTACAGATCTCTCACTTCCTCCCATGTGTCTATTCCTTCTAGCATCATAAGTTGGCAGCTGTTTCCGTTTCCCCCAACTTTTTTATTAATAGCCATTTTGTACTTTGCACAATGTTGGGCTAACTGGTCTGCATATCGATTACCTGCTTTCACTTTGTCATTGCCAGATTTGTGAGCAGCACACTTGACCACAGCCAATTCTTTTGGTAACTGGATTGCTTCCAGCAAATCCTCTACATAATTTCCATTTCTGATAGGAGTGCCTGAGTGCCTGAACTTCCTTTGCATCCATAATTGGCCAAAGTCATGCACAACCCCATAACCATACTGACTATCAGTGTATATGGTTATTTTCGAGTTCTTCCCAAATTTACAGGCTCTTGCCAATGCAACCAATTCAGCTACTTGTGCAGACTTGACTCCATGTAAATAGGATGCTTCCACTGGACCTCCCAGAGTACACACTGAATAAGCAGCGCTTAGGCCTCCCTCCTCATGTCTCATGCATGAGCCATCCACAAACAGCTCATAATCGTTATCAGTTAAGGGCTCTTCTTTTATGTCTGGGCATGGTTTTGTGCTATACTCAGTCAGATCAATGCAGTCATGCTCAACTTCTCCCTTCACTTCTGCTGAGAGTGAATAAGGTAGTAAAGTAGCTGGATTCAGAATATTACATCTAGCAATGGTCACGTTTCCTGCACCTACAAGGATTCTCTCATACTTAGTTAGCCGACTAGGTGTGAGATACTGGACTTTGTTCTTGTCAGCAAAATTACAACTGCATGTGGAACATACACAGTTACAGGATGTCCCATAACAATGGATTCACTCTGTTCAAGACTCATACATGTTGCAGCTACAGCCTTTAGGCATCCGGGTAATCCAGCTGCCACTGGGTCCAATGTGGAAGAAAAATATACCTCTGGGCATCTGGTCAGGCCATGAATTTGGGTCAGGACTGAAAGTGCACAATTGTCTTGTGTGTCACAAAACAGTGCAAACTCTTTTGAGTAGTCTGGCATTCCTAATGCAGGAGCTGTACACAGACATTCTCGTAGTTTCACAAAAGCTGACATGCTTTCGTTATCCCACTCCACTGGGTCCTTAGCTCCTTTCTTTGTCATTTTTATCAATGGTCTTGCTAGGACTGCAAATCCCACAATCCACTGCCTACAGTATTCTACAACTCCAAGAAACATTCTGAATTCTTTCTGGGTATTGGGTAGCTCCATGTTTCGGATTATTCTAATCCTTTCTGTGGTAACTTTCCTGACACCTCTCTCTATCTGGTGCCCCAGATATTTCACTGATGTAGTACAGAACTGTACTTTGTCTGGCGACACTTTATGTCCTCCTCCACCTAAATGGTTCAGTAAGGCAATGGGGTCAATAACACAGTCTTTCCTGCTTTTAGACGCCACCAAAAGGTCGTCTATGTATTGCATTAGGACTGATTTTCCCGGCAATATCAGAGATTCAAGGCATTTTTTCAGAATTTGATTAAAAATCGAAGGACTCTCTGTGTACCCCTGAGGAACACGATTCCAGATGTAGACATGACTGTCAAATTCAAATGAGAAAATATATTTGCTGTCTGGATGCAATGGAATCGAAAAGAATGCATGACATAGGTCAATGACGGTAAACCATCCAGCATTCCATGGTATTTGGTATAAAATCTTTGCAGGGTTTGGCACGACAGGACAGCAAGAAACAACAATTTTATTAACCTTGCGCAGGGCCTGTACTACTCTGTACTTACCACTCGGTTTCTTTATGTCAATTATGGGCGAGTTACAAGGACTGCTCAACACCTCTTGCAAAATGCCTGCTTCCAGCAATCGTTGAATTTCAATAGCAACCTCTGCTTTTACTTCTGCACTAATTTTATACTGTTGAGTATTTGGGTAAACTCTTCTTTTATTGCTATTTTAATTGGGTCAACATTTGCCATTAATCCTACATCTTTGCCAGTAAAATCCCATACTTCCGGTTTCACTGTCTGTTGGAGTTCTTCAGGTAAATCTTGTATTGTCAATCTTTTAATTTCTGTGTCGGGTCTTGCTAACATTAATTTGTATATTCCGTCTTCATCTGGGGTCTGAATTTCAACACTATTTGTAGTGCAAAAGATGGTACAATTCATCTTGCACAACAAATCTAGTCCTAGTAGGTTCACAGGACTTGAATCACAAACAACACATCTATGCATCTCTTTAAAATTCCCTATTTTAATCTCCATAGGCTCTGTAACTGGGGTACTAATTAGCTTATTAGAAACGCCCACTACTTGGATCGCTTCTCCTGAGAGGGGTAGGTTTGGAACGTCTGCTGTTCTCACAGTAGAACGGGTAGCACCAGTGTCCAACAGAAAGGTGACATCATTTCCTTCAACCTTTCCTTTAATGTATGGCCCTGACTGGCCCACCGGCAAGGAGGCACCAAGCACGCACTCCTCGTCCTCCCCCCTCAGGCACCGTCAGAAGGGTTTGTCACAGAGGAATGTACCATTTAACAGAAATTGTGAAGTTGCTGCATTTCTATCCTCCCTTCCTTCCCAATTTGTGGTTGTGCTTTGCTCCTATAATTTGGCCTAGGTGCACGAGGCAACTGACTCTGTTTTACCTGCTACTGGGTCTTCCGTGGTACCTTGTTCTGCTTCTGTGGATTTAAATCATTAATTTGCACATTACCATTCTGCACAGCCTTACACTCGTCTCTCCAGTGTCCCATTTTTCCGTACCCGTGGCAGGGGAACTTTTTTCTCGCCTCTTCTCTGCTCATTTTTACCCTCTGCTTTCCCCCACTCCCAGGGCCCTGATTCTGATTACTAATCACTTGGTTAAACTGATGTTCCTGGTGCTCTGCTAATTTTACCTGTGCCCACATGACCTTTTTTTTCAATTCTTTTCCTTTATTTTCCAATTCATCTTCACAGTATTTAGCATATTTAAGGACTTCATCAATTGGCTTAGCCTGCCAGCAGATTTTATTGTCTTTGATCCACTGTGAGATCTCAGGCCTTAACCCTAACACGAATCGGTAAATGAAGTGGGTCATGTCTTTCATTTCAATATTGTCTAAACCACTGTACGTCTTGAACACCTGTAACAGACGTTCATAGTATGAATGTACAGTTTCATCTCGATTCTGAGTAGTTCTATCTATTCGGGTCCAGTCTGTCTCTTTTGCAGGCACCTTTCCTTTCAGGTACAACATCACCTGATTATACTTCCTCATAACATCCTCAGAAGGGGCCCCTGTCTTTGGGTCCCTGGGGTATTCTTCACTTGGCCAATCAACAGCAATTTTACATTCTGTCCACAAATCTACGGGAACTACAATGTCAAAGAAACCATCTAAATCTTTCAGGAGGCATTTTGAAACTTTCACAAATCTCTCGACCTGTCTGTACCATTCTACAGGTTTTTCTCGCAGTTTTGGGAAATCATTCGTAAAGGATACAATATCCTGTCGGGACCATGGCACCTGTACATATCCTCCACTTGGGACTTCTCGCATAGGATATAACTTTTCTGCCTTTTCTGCTTCTTTCAAAACATATTCAGAAGTCATTTGTTTGAATCTAATCTCTTCTTTTTTCTTTGCCCATCTGGCTTTCCACTTTTCTAAATCTCCACATTTTTGTAACAGGTTTAGTAATTCTCTCATCTGCACCTTTTTCCCTGACACGTTCATATTTTCTAAATCTTTGTCAGAGAATTCTGCTCTGTAGGGTTTTTGCAACACCTTAGATCTGCCAATGTCTATTCCCATGCTAGCTGCAGTGTCCATTAATTTTTCATGGAACACTCTGGTTTTTTGGGTAATACTTTTGCAAATGAATAACAATTCCTCTTCACTAAGGGTGTTCAATCTGTCCAAACCCACATTCCCAGCCATCAGTTCTTCCAATTCTATTCTTAGCTTGTAAATATCTAAAGGTTTTGGCTGGGGATTCATTTTCTCTAGTTCTCGGGTCCATCGATCTATCTCTTCAGGAGTCACTACCGTGGCACTTCTAGTACCATAGGATGACTCAATCTGGACTTCTCTTGAACTAAAAGGAGTGTTCTTTCTCTGTGAACTGCCTTCTGGTTCCCTTATTGGTAAATCCATCAGAGAAATTACAGATTCACATTCACTTGCCTGGTCATCTACTATCATGTGCTCTTTTCTTGGCTGTACTACAGATGTAGTCATAACTGGAGCTTTTGGACTACCCTGCTTATCCCCATACAAAGGAATAACTGGGCCAATAGTTACTGGAATTGTCAGAGCTTCAGGACTGGTATTTAATTGGGAGATTTTCTGGATTAATTCAGTTCTCTGTTTGACTAAAGCCTTTCGCTCTCTATCCTGTAATACCTTTTCCATGGAGGTTTCATGTACTATCTGTGGAATCAAGGGAGGGTTAAAACTCGGAGCACTTGGATTTGCCATACTTGGTCCTTCATCATAATTTGGTTTCAGGAATGGATTTCTCGTACTTAGGGATCTGGGTTCCTCATTATATGGTGGTGGATTCTTCATTAACAAATCTCCAGATAATCATCGTCTGAATCAACACTGGTCATTAAATGTTTTGTCTTCTCTGTCCTCTTACCTCCCGTAGGCTCTCCTACTGGCAATGCAGGGTATAGTCCCTCTACCATCATCTTCTGTCTCCACTGTTTCATTCTTTTTTCTCGTGTTTCTCCCTGTACTTTCGGAGATTTTTTTTTAACCCTTTGTCAATCCTGGGTCTGTCTCGCTCAAAAGCCTCTATTTCCCATTCTTGTAATGCCTCATATTGCGTTAGTCTAGGTCTGGAATGTAAATCATTCATTCGAGTCCTCAAGTTAAACAAAATTCTTCCATTAAATGTACCTTCTAAAGGAAATGCTAAAATTCAGTCATTTTTAGTATATTCCACCCAATTTTCTAACCATACACAAGCATGGTAGCCTCTGTCAAATAACAAAAATGATGCGGGAGAGTTTGGTGGTGGAATGATAACTCCTTCTCTAGTTTTGATGGGTTTGTCTTTCTTGAAATAATTCTTTACTCTGTATACAAGTGTCATTTTTCTCTTGCTTCCGTACATAATGTTAGGTCTGCCTCTTAATGCCTTATCTCTAGCAAACTCCTGGTATCTGGGATCAGGTCGAATCTCTGGATGAGTTGAATACCACATATACTTTTCGCAAAATTCTTTTGTTTACAAAATCACTTCCAATACTAGCACGTCTTTTATTTTTCTGCAACCAACCAACAATGCGATTTCAAAATAATTTCAACCAATGGGTGCGCGGCTTTTCTCGTGAGACGAGTTCCCACGCTCCAGTGCTCACCCCTCCTTTACAAAACTATCTCAGCTACACGCCCGCTGTCTCGACCAATACCAGTTGAGTGACGTCAGCGCAGCTCCGCAACTGACTCCCTCCTTCACAAGGTAACGGAAACCTCAATTTCTACCTTTAAAAGTGCAAGTGCTTTGTTTAATTTACAACGCAAAACATTCGCCACTGTACTCGAGTGTCTAGAAAGAAAATATTTATTTCACTGCAAGTAAACCCCTTCTGTTTACTTTTCATATACTGCGGATAGATCCCTTCTGCCTATCCTTCACACAAGCATTAGAGAACCTGCTACTCCTTGAGACTCATCCACTCGGGGATATATACTAAGTCCAACGTTTCACCAGCGAACCCCTTTGCTATCAATCAAGCTCAGACAAACCTGCTACTCCTTCCGTGTGACCCTTACCAGGTTATATCACAATAGACGTTTTGCCAGCGAACTCTTTGCTATCATTTATTCATCTCTTCATACAGAAAACCCTAATTAGTGCTTCCAGTTCTGCCCAACCTTGCAATAATTTTCCTCGAAGTAAGTGACCTCACTGCGATGTGGCTTCTATTCTTCTACCCGCTATTCTGCCCCCGGGGATTCCAGACAAACATATAACGATTACAAACGGGTTTGGTTAATACATAAATCAATATAGCAGCACATCAATAAATTTCAAAACATTTCATAACATTTCAAAAACAATTTTACATTTGATCGATCAATACTTTTATTTAGCAGCAATTACATTTTCACATTTAGCAGCAAATAACCTACCTACCTATCTTAACTAATCCCTAACCATGCCTCTGCTATCAGAAAATTACTGATAGGGCGCGCTGGTCACCCGTCTATAGATACTCACCTAGGCCCATGACCAATTTTATTTTAATCACTTAGAACAGGTAACCTGGGTGTTGACTACCAGCAATTAATATTTCCTAGGTCCTATACCTTTTGACTTACACTCCTTGTCACTGATACTTAATGATCACAATGGATCAGGGAGTTAGATTTAGAAAGGCAGCTAAATAATAACATAACAATTTTACTCATGTAATGACTACAGACTCTGGAAGTTTTGAAAACCTTTATCTAATCTTCTTCAGTTGTCGTAAGCATAAGGTTTACAGCAAGCAAACTATCAATAATCAGAATCATGAAAATAGTATAACTATGCAAAATAAATAGTATGCCTAGCATTTAGAAGTCTAAAGGGAAGGTAAGAACAAGGAGCATACTGAAATGAATCTATAGAAATCAGACTGAAGTTGATAATTTCTAAAGGACGGGAAAAATAAGGAACGCCCTAGAATGTCACAATTTAATCGCTCTCAAGGGGATGGGTAAGAAGAGGGAACATGAATTTTATTGACGAAACTGAGTTTACCATGTAGCTATAGGAAGGGTAAGATAAGGAACACGCTAATATTTCTAGGAAATAATTCAGTTTTCAAGTAAAGGGAGGGTAAAGAGAAGGATAATCTATTTATTCATGAAACAGTACTTGACATCCAAGGCTAAAGAGGAGGGAAAACAGTGGAACAAGCTAATGACGCAATGTTATGAATTTTCAGTTATGATAAAGGAAGGGGAAGAAAAAGGAACATGTGCAATTATAACTTCAGCAAGATTAAGGAAAGGGTAAGAAAAGGACGCAAAATGTGTTTCCCTCACAGATTTATATTTACCTAGAACGATGTGAAGACTAACCCTGGCCACGGGTCAGTTAAGGACAGAAAACCCTGAAAGTTGCAAAAGCCAGTAGGCCAGCAAGTGCAGGTCTGAGACAGGACAGGAAAACCAGATTTGGATCAGAACCGGACCACCAAAGTTGAGACCAGCACCCGCAGTTCAGTTGCAACGCCTGCGCTACACCCTCTCTGCAGCTGTCAGAACCCCGATTGGGTTATCGAATTCCCCAGCAAAGTGCTTTGCCAGCACTTCAGGTCCCAAAACCCCGATTGGGTCAGCGAGTCTTCTGACAGAGTGCTTCGCAGCACCTCTGTTCTCAGTCAGCTATTGAGTGCGTTGGGTCAGTGACAGGTCAGCTATTCGGACAAGTCGGACAATTTCTCTAGCTAAACCTAGGCTAGTTATACTGTTTTCGGGTCAGTGTTCCACCCCCCAAATGTTGCAAGTGTAAGGATCCCCAATTCCGATTGGACAAGGAGAAGGACAGGTCATCACACCACCTACGTTTTGAGCTTTCTCAAGCTCATAATTTGCATTTCGAATACGCCCCTTGAATTGCAGGTTCTCATGACATATGCTTTATACATAACAATGGTGAATTTAACTTTGTATTCAATGTAAAAAACTTCAGTACAGTTCAGCCTTTTCGGCTAGGTGAGAGTTCGTCTTCCCAGGCGCATCTTGGCTGGAGTTGCCATCTGGCCGGGTTCCAAAGGTCATTCCTGTGGAGACTCGCGGATCTCGCGCAGACGCAGTTTTAAGCAAGATGGAGTGCAGCAAGGGACAATAGGCCATATTTCGTAATGTACCATGAAATGGAAATGAACCAGTTTTAGAACACAGAAAAAAAAGAATACACTGTATACCATGAATCTCTACTCTATTCCCATTACTTTATAATAAACTATAGCATTAAGATTAGGCAGAACGAACAGCTTGGCAAAAGCAGCGATGCAAGCTTCTTGCATGTGAGAACATAAAGCAGCCATCTTAGCTCTAATGCGCAGATGCAAACAGCTTCCCTTCAATACTACGAGTACGTCACGTCACATGGGTATGACCGACGCATGCGCAGTAGAAATTCCCGCGTAGCAGCAGCCATTTTAGGTTGCAAGCGTATTAGGATGAGAAAACACATAGGCAAGCTTCCCTCGGACACCCAAAAAATCTCAGAAAAGGGGCAAATTAATAAGACAGACATATTGATTAGTTGATTAACGTTATTTGAGGTTCATGAGTTCAAGCAAGTCGCTTTACGTGCGAATCAGAAGACTGAACTATGCTTGGGAAATTATAGCCTTAAAATAGTCTTAACACATTTCCAGATTATTTTCAACATCATTGTTTGGTGAATTTATTAGCATGCAAAAACCCACAACCCCTGGGTTTAATATTCATTGTGTTGCTTCAGGAGGCATCCAGACGGTTGGGTCGATGTTTTTTTTTTCTACACCTTCTCCTTGTGTAAATTTACCATGTCGGAGACAAAAGGAGACATCAATGTAGCCAATAAAGGACCTGGCTCCAGGTAAACACACAACATTCATTTGCTGTTCGACATCAAGCACATTCCGATCTGCAGCGACTCTGGGCTGCATTAGCAATGTCAGACCTACTGGGAGCCTCGATTCAAAAGTAAACATTGAGATGACATAGTTTTATATATTGTCACATCCCGAGTTGTTAATTTGGTTTAGGATGAGGTAGAGGCAGGAAGCCTGCATTTTATTCTTTCCATTGTATCCATCAAGAAGCTTTTAATCTTCAAATGCTGAACGTCCGTGGATCGTTACAAATGCTTAACAGAGGATTATCATTTCTTACTTTCAACTGCAAATGGACCAGGTGCGTTCAAAATTTAAATACCATCTTTTTGGATAGTTATTAGATTAATGAGTTGATGCATATGTGGGAGGGAACCGTTGGGTGCTTTGTGAATTAACTAATTGTTATCCATACTTCAGTCTGTCTAAAATTTCAAATCATAATATTTAATTCATTATATATTACTTATCTAGAGTTTCTTAAGGCGGCAAACCTCTGCATTTACAGATCTGCCTGCTTTGATAGGCTTGATTGCATTTTTTTATTTTGACAGCTCTTTCATGACTTTTGTTGGTGGATGCTCAATAAATGATATAGCGTATAACATAATCTATATGAATCCTGTTGAAATTGACAAAGACGCGGGTTTGAGATACAGTATTTTTCTTTTTGCCCACTACATAACTGCACAGCCAACTTACACTGCACTTCAAATGGCTTTTTTGTACAGTTGCAGTATAATTCACACTTCACGTAAAACGGCTTTCTGGCCAATCTCATATTTTTGAGTAGAGGATCAATCGCCAATGATTGACAAAAGACTCTCTTGTAGTGTCACCAAAAACCTATGTTTTATTTGCTAAGTGGGTTTCCCGTTAATGGTATTCACATTCCTAGCTCATATACGTCCCTTATAGATACATGTATGTAGGTAACATTAATTTATGGATTGTGTTTGTTGGAGTCCAGGTGCAATTTTAACATTTGACTTTTAGATGAGACGTCATGTAGTTTGTTGTATTTCAACAATTAAAGCTGTGTCAGTTACGCCACTGCCTATGTGTGCAGGCGTGATTTAGATTAGAACAACGTTTTAAGAATACCCCGTCCGACCGTAACAACTGCTGGGAGGATTACACACTAACATTTTCCATCGAGCATACATTCAGAGTGTACTTTAATAACTTGGCTATAGTTCTGCAAACATTTCATGAAAGCGGTTAGAGAGCTCATAAGAACGTTTCCAAGGTACAGTGGCTTTTCACTCAGCCTGTGCTGAGTTTATTTCACTGTTAATGCGTACCGATATACAGATTACATTTACTGGTGCCTACTTTTATTAATGCCCTGCAAGCGAAAATAATTGTGGCCGAATAACCGTTATTTGGAAAAAGTAAACCAATAAACACACAATTATTGTTGTGGTGCAAATGTCATCCATTTCAACAAACTTTATTTCGGTCAGACCATAAAAAGTGAACATGAAACAGTGATACATGAGATACGTAGAGAATGGGGAGTACATAAAAATTAAATGAGAACAAGCTCAATTAAAATTTCCATTAAATGCATCATAGCAAAGAAAAATCAATGTTAATATAACACTGCTAGACACCCGGCCAGCTTTTACCCCAGATCAGATAGTATCTTTATATTTCCAATATTCAATAGGTTAAAAGATGAAAAAATATAAGTGAGATGGTTAAAAAAACTATAATAGATAAAAGATAACAGGAAGGGGACTAAGGAAAAGTTTAAGCTTGCATAACTGGTTTTAGCAATGACCTCCGATTGTGCCACATAGAGTTCAGGACGCGGGAAACTGCTAAAAACTATGTGTAGATGGGAGTCTGTTCGTAATAATCTGTATGCCTCCACATACTGCCTACACCCCAGGTTCCTGCAGAGTGGAATTAACCAGGGTCTTCTGGCCGATTTGTACCCTGGACAGAAAAAAAGAACATGGATGACAGTCTCGTCGGGGCAGTTACATGCAGGGCACTCCCGGCGGGAGGCTTTTGACCATTTGTTAGTAAAGGAGTAGAGAGGGAGAATCCCTATTCTAAACTGAAAATAAAGTTTCCTTGCCAAAAAAGGTTGAATGGCATCCAGAAAATGCTCAAAGTGGTAATCATCTTTGATGTATAAAAAGTCATCTGTTAAATGTCCTAATAAAGTATTCTCCTGTATGTCATCTAGTTTAAGCGATCTATAAGCACTGACTAGTGAAAGACGTGATATGGCCTGGGACGCTACTTCCGGGTTATGTCATAGATTTGGCAGTCCTAACTTGTAGCATGTATCCTTGATGTATGAGAACCATGGCAAGTTACCTGAGCCCGGATAGGCCAGAATCTCCTTAAGTTCCGGGGTCACCCACAATCTGCGCCAAAATTTTAATGGGCAAAGTCGTAACTCCTCTGCTATGGGTCTAATGTCAAGATCCATGCGTAAAGGGAAGAGCGGAGTGCTAGGTTGAAGACTCAGCAGCTGTCTCATAAAGTTCTGCTCAGTTTTGGTCAAGCCACCGGGGGGATAATGCCACCAAAGCTCAGCCCCGTGCATTACAGTGCTCCTTATTTGCACTCTGTAAATCTCGGCCACTGTGGTGGCCGGTTTACAAGAGGAGATCCTGTAGGTATTTAATACTCCCCCTACCATCTGGGCACGTTTTTGTTAACTTAAAAATGAGTAGTTAGTTCCCCGAATTTCCCATACCTCACTTTGGCATAATTGCCCGCGTGTATTCTCATGATCAATGTCAAGAGATAAGGAAGAGTTCCCAGGTGTTTAAGAGCATCCCTTACTTTATTTCTGGGAACCAAATCAAAGGCCGTTTTTTGGTCAACGAATCAAATAGAGGCTGCCACCCTCCATTGATACCGTCTTCCAGTATAATACATGGAGCCTTAGTCTATGATTGAGATGTGTTTCCTGAAACCTGCCTGGTAGGGACTCAAAATTTCACACTCCTCCATCCACGCCTGGAGGCGGTCGAGGAGAATCCTAGCAAAAAGTTTCTGGATGACATCGATCAG
The DNA here is from genome assembly GCF_964261635.1 of Lissotriton helveticus. NCBI lineage: Eukaryota > Metazoa > Chordata > Amphibia > Caudata > Salamandridae > Lissotriton > Lissotriton helveticus. The sequence continues at coordinate 400,258,677 of NC_136065.1, forward strand.
ACTGATTGGTCTATAATTGGTCGGTAAGGGAGGTGAGCCCTTTTTGAAAACAGGAAAGATTTCAGCCCCCAGCCAGGTTTCCAAAATCGCCATACCTTTCAGGATGGCATTGAAGACAGCCCAGTGGTAGGGTCCCCAAATTTCTGGTACAGCCCTAAATAGATCTTCAGGGATCCTATCTAGGCCCGGAGCTTTCCCAAAAGGGAGCTTCCTGATAGCTTTAAGGACCTCGGCTAGGGAGATCTTGTAACCCTCTTCTGAGCATGTCCTAGGGGTTGCTGAGGGGCTGCTAGCATCTATATTATTGCCTTCATCCACGGAGTAAAGGACTTGGAAGTGGGACTTCAACGTGGCAGCAGCAATATTTGGCTCTGTAGCAGACTGACCTAGGTTGCCTTCTGTGCGCACTAATGTCCAAAATGACTTCATGTCTCTATTGGATAGGGCTGAGCTGGTGGCACCCCATCTGTCAATCTCAGTCCTTCTTTGCTAGATTGATGGAGTCACAATCATTTTTTTTAAAAGCATCTAAGAGGGCTCTCTTAGCCTTGCTGCATGTCTCGTTGTACTAGGTCAATTGGGAGACCTGTTTTGTTTTGGGACTTGATGGAGGGTAAAATATGTTGGTTAGTCTAGTTGTTAGATCTGAGTGTAGCACCTGTATAATATCTATTGACTGCGGAATTTTCATTGCTGTGGCAATGTCCCACAATGCCTGAATGGGCTGTATAGTTAGAGAGAACAAAGCAGCCATCTTATCAAGTGATTGTATAAGTGCCCCCATCTGATTCTCCTTCTTTTGCGAATTAGATTGCTATCTACCAGGGTACTACTCTCCATAGGGTTGTTAAAGTTAGGGTGCCACAGCACCAAATTCAGGGCATTCTGGTCGCTGTCTTGCTGTGGCAGAACAGAGAAAAATCATCAACCTACTTCCATGCGCTTACTTCAACTAAAATGTAATCCAGTTAAGAAAATTGACCAGATCTATTAAAGGTTGACTTTGCTGGTCTACCTGATTTGGTGCAGACGTTGCAAGCTTTCAGGGAGTGGGTTAATGTTACTGCAGTGATCTGTAGTGCCACCGGAGTCCAGGCCTTAATTGTGGGAGTTTGGGTGTCTGGGATTGACCAGTCTGGTCCTCTACACTAGTTAAAGCATCAAAAGATGCATCAAAAGGTTCAAACTGACAGTTAAAGTCACCCCCTATAACCAGTCTTAAATTAGGGGGGACAGTGCCAGTAAAGGTGTTCAATTCCTCAAAGGTCTGGGATTCCTGGCAAATACTTACAGGGCGAGAATAAATATTGATACAGGCGATTTTAAGGCAAGGTGGAAATGTAAGTAAGGTGCACTGTATGTCGTTAGGGGGTTTAGGTGGTCCTCTGTACAGTTTAAATGTGTTACAATCATGGTACAAAGGCCCCCAGATGGCCTACCTCACCCCTCTCCATAGCTAATATGTTAAAGGTTGCAAACCCCGGCCTCATAACATCTTCCCTAGCCCACGTTTCTTGAAGCATACATACGTCGTAGCTGTCTACAAAAAGCCCACAATCTGGGGAGTCCAACTTGTTTTTGATTCCAGTGATGTTACAGGAAAGGACCCTCAGCTTGGAATGAAGATTGGGGTTTTCACCAGGGGAGGATGGTTATCAGAAACTGGGCTCGGTGAGTCCTCTTGCTGGACCAAACATATATTGCTTCCGTTCCTGCCCTGAGGGTACTCCTGCTGGATGTACTAGGAGATGGAGGTCCACACTCAGCCAACAATGGAAATCCCTGCTGATGTTAGTTTTGCGGAGCTCCTGAAACATACCCAACACCAACGAGGTAGCCTGCGTCCTCTGTCCCCTTGTAGAGCCCTTTAATTCCACGACCAAGCAGCTGAACCCGCTAATAGAGTCAGGTCCACCAAACCACACAAGTCAGTCCACATCCTCTGGAACCCCAAACCTATTTGCTAGTGGGATGTTAAAGAAAAGAGGTCTTGGGTATGGGGCCACCTTAGGATGGTCTAAAGGCAAATTTCCTGGAACACAAGTTCTACTGTGATTGCCGCTGTGGAAATGAAAATAGTCCAGAGTAAGGGCCCTAATCCCTGTGGAAGAGACTTGGGGGCTGAGGAAGCGGTCACTCAGGAAATGAGCTGCCTGAGGGTTGCTAACGTTAATAACAATGCAGTCCCCTTGTATTGTCTTATGTTTTGGGCCCACCCAACCAACCCTATGGACCAGTAAGATCTCTCCAGCATATTCGTAAGAGAACTGGGCATATCTAGCAAACCAGAATAAACACTTATTCCTTAGGTCCAACAGTGATTCCTTCTGGCATATTTTATGCTCGGGAACTCCAATCAATATGAGAACATATGGTAGAGAAGCTGGTGGTAGATTATTGTTAGGGAGCAACACAGCTTCAGGGCCTTTGTTAGTAGCCACCCGAAGAACCCCAGGTGACCTGTCTGCCCCTGAACTGTTTTGGTTGGTTCAATAACGTTTGGGTCCGCCATATGAGGGGTGGAATTGTAGGACCCTTGAGGTGTAGTTTGTCCCCTGGGGACAGTGGTAGGCCTCCAGACTTGGTTCTGCTGGTTATCTAACCTTGCTGGCTGCGAAGCAGTAGTTTCTGCTGTTTCAGTGTAACATATCTCTTTACTACTAGCTGCCCTGGGAACGTTATATGAGGCTTTCCTCTGGGGTCTATGATCACCTGGAGGTAATGATGGTACTTCTAGGCCTAGCTCCTCTCCAATTTACGAAGCAGTCTGCAGTTTCTCCTTAAGGGCAATCATTTTAGTCAATTTAGTCATTGCGGCAACCAATTGATCTAAATGCCCGCGAAGTGAAACAAAATTATTGTCTACTAATTCTTTAATTCGTGCAAAGGTAATATCTAATACGTTCTACCCAGCGATGTCCAGAGCACCACCTCCAGGAACACTCCATGCAGAAACTGGAAGAACAGCATCAGTTTGGGTGCTAATAGTACAAGTTTGTTTAATCTCAGGATTGTCATGCCAAATCCCTTTCTGTTGTTTGGGTTTATTTGGGCCCACTCCTCTCCTTCGCTTCACGGGTGGCCCTTTAGTCTTGGCCTCATTGTGGAGTTTAGAGGTTCGAGTCCATGCCCTTGTGACAGTACTTTGCCTAGTACTAGGGTCCGACGAGGATAAGATTCAGAACTTGTGCCTGGATGACTGGTGCTGGTCTTGTAAACTAGGAGAGAAGCGAAGCTGCGAGGCAACTCCTGGGGAGGTAGAGCCTCGGGAGGAGCGACTCTGCAAGGGAAAAGGTCCTAGAGAGAGTCGCCTCTCAGTCATTTTTATTTCATGGCTGAGCATAGATTCTGCCCTTACGATGAAAGCATCCAAAGTCCCCGCGACTCCCTTGCGTTTACTCATAATGGAAGCAAAAGTAGACAGTCACACAAACACCACTATAGATAAAAAAAGTATTAGAATCATTGTAAGCACGCCACAATACCTGGAAGCAGTTCCAGTAGCGGTCGGCAGTAGGTTTTTCTGTAGGGCGGTGGCGTGGGGAGGGGCAGGGTGGGGGGTAGTAATGTATGGATTACGGAGTTTTACAGGTAAGTAAACATTTAAATAAATAAAACGAATTTCGTTGCACGCACTGCATCACCAAATGTGATGCAGTGCGTGCAACGAAATTCGTTTTATTTTTTTAAATGTTTACTTACCTGTAAAACTCCGTAATCCATACATTACAACCCCCCACCCTGCCCCTCCCCCTGCCCACGTCACCGCCCTACAGAAACACCTACTGCCGACCGCTACTGACTGCAGTTCAATCAAACTTGTTCTCCCGTCCCACGGTTGTTAGGGGGGTGGCCCAGCCCAGCCTCCTCCGGGCTCGGACTGGCGCAGACGGGCTGCCCGCACGCATCCCGCGCTGTGGGAGGTTGAGAGTGTTCTTCAGCGCCACCGGCGCGAGGAAATGGCGTACGGGTCAGTGGGGGATGGAGTCCCCGGCTGCCTCTTGGGAGGAAAGTGCAATGTGGCAAGTAGCGGTCACCCGCACTGCGGGAGGCCGAGAGCATTCTACAGCGCCACCGGCGCAAGGAAATGGCGCAGGGGTTGGTGGGGGATGGAGTCCCCGGCTGCCTCCTGACAGGAAAGTGCAATGTGGCAAGTAGCGGTCTACCGTACTGTGCTGGTGGCCGAGAGCTTTCTTCAGCGCCTCCGGCGTGAGGAAATGGCACAGGGGTCTGTGGGAGATGGAGTCCCCGGCTGCCTCTTGGCAGGAAAGTGCAACGTGGGAAGTAGCGGTCTCCCACTATGTGTGGAGTCGTGATTTAGATTAGTACATTGTTTTAAAAATACCCCGCCCGACAACTGCTGGGAGGATTACACACTAACATTTTCCATCAAGCATACATTCAAAGAGTACTTTTATAACTTTGCTATAGTTCTGCAAACATTTCGTAAAAGCGGTTAGAGAGCTCATAAGAACGTTTCCAAGTTACAGTAGCTTTTCACTTTATCAGTTTATTTCATTATTAATGCGTACCAATATACAGATTACATTTACTGGTGGCTACTTTTATTAATACCCTGCAAGCGAAAATAATTGTGGCCGAATAACAGTTATTTGGAAAAAGTATACCAATAAACATACAACTATTATTATGGTGCAAATGCGTTCTCAATAGAGTTCAACTGATTTGAAAAAACTCTGACTAAATACCCACAGATTTTATTCTAGAATCATGTTACAAAAGAAGACAACTGTGGCCATATGCACCATGACCAGATGTGAGTTTGTGCTCTGGTTGAGTCTAAATAGCTTTGTTTAAAACTATTCACTAGCCCGCAGTATGTAGTAAACCACACATGCAGGTGTGCAGTGTAATAAGCTATTTATTACCTCTATTGATGGAGATGAGAGATATATGAATGACTCCAGGCTTTTCCTCTTTTTAAGAGTCAGCTCCCTCTCCCTACTCAACAGTAGAAATACATAGCATATCACACTCCAAGGATCTTTGTGTATTCTTTTATGCAACAAAATATTTTTTGGACATAAAAGTTCTAAGCGCACCAGCTCATAGGGGTTATGATTCACATAATCTCAGATGATTAAAAGCATCAAGAGCGAACCATGACTTTGCTGTTAGGTCGCTCCCCCACCACACAGCTCCGCCCTGTGTGCCCTGCCGCTGCTGTAGAAGTTGAGGCCCTCCTCCACCCGCAGGCTACCACCTGTGCCTCACCCCTGGTGTCCAGTGGGAGGCCATAGGTTTGTATCTCTGTCACGGTCTGCTCCCTGTATTGCCCGCTTTGTCTGTGGCCGTGCCGCTTGCCTTCTGTTTCCCCCTCGCTTCCCCTGATTTCTTCACTTTTTTTTGCATTCTGAGTCATTCTGTTGCCTTCCGTTCCCAAATTTGTGCCCGTTTTTGCTTTTCTGTTTCGCCCTTGCGGCCCCTGATTTCTGCCCGTTTTTTTGCCTTCTGTGTCCTTCTGTTGCCTTCTGTTTCCTGATTTGTGCCCTTATTTGCCTTCTGTTTCCCCCTTGCTGCCCCTGATTTCTGCCCGTTTTTTGCCTTCCTTGTCCTTCTGTTGCCTTCTGCTCCCTGATTTCTGCCCGGTTTTTGCCTTCTCTTTCCCCCTTGCTGCCCCTGATTTCTGCCCGGTTTTTGCCTTCTGTGTCCTTCTGTTGCCTTCTGCTCCTTGATTTCTGCCCGGTTTTTGCCTTCTCTTTCCCCCTAGCTGCCCCTGATTGTGCCCTCACCGCTCCCGTCCCCGCCGCTGTGTCCCCTACGGCCCCGCCCCCTCACTGTCAATTCGCTGTCCCTGCCTCCCACCTCCCAGCTGCTCCTCCCTTCCACATCCCCATATATGGAGGCCGCTGCGCAGTGAGGAGAGCGATCCTTGACCTTGCTGGTAGGTCGCTCCCCCACCACACAGCTCCACCCTGTGTGCCCTGACGCTGCCACTGCTGTAGAAGTCGAGGCCCTCCTCCAACCGCAGGCTACAACCTGCGCCTCATCCCTGGTGGCCAGTGGTAGGCCGTAGGTTTGTATCTCTGTCACTGTCTGCTCCCTGTATTGCCCGCTTTGTCTGTGCCTGTGCTGCTTGCCTTCTGTTTCTCTCTCGCTGCCCCTGATTTCTGCCCATTTTTTTTGCCTTCTTATTTTATTTATTTATTTATTTCATTTATAAAGCGCTCTATCACCTTACGGCATCCTGGCGCTGAGAGACGCAAAATATACAGTAGAAAACAGGCAACAAAGAGGTGTTGGCACCTAGTAAAGAGCAATGCATAAACTAAGCTTTGGGAAATAACAGAGTTTTTAGCCTTTTCCGAAAGGGTAAGAGCTCACTAATGTATCTTACTTCTAGGGGCAGTCCATTCCACAGTTTGGCCGCCGAAACCTCGAAAGTTCTGCCGCCGCGAAAGTTCTGCCGCCGGTTCTGGCTTTCCTAAACCTAGCTACCTAAACCTTGCCTTCTGTGTCCTTCTGTTGCCTTCCGTTCTCTGATTTGTACCAGTTTTTGCCTTTTCTTTCCCCCTTGCTGCCCCTGATTTCTGCCCATTTCTTTTCCTCCTGTGTTCTTCTGTTGCCTTCTGCTCCCTGATTTCTGCCCGGTTTTTGCCTTCTCTTTCCCCCTCGCTGCCCCTGATTGTGCACTCACCGCTCCCGTCCCAGGCGCTGCGTGATCTGCAGCCCGTCCCCTCACTGCCCATTCACTGTCCCTGCCTCCCTCCTCCCAGCTGCTCCTCCCTCCCACATCCCCATATATGGTGGACGCGCCAAATGCGCCTGGACCGCGCCCAGTGCCAGAACCCCTGGCCCCCGCGAACGACACGACGCCCGACTCCGCTACAATGCCAGCACCCTCCACGCACTCAACTCCGGACGAGAACAAACCTGCTACGAGGCCACCCCGAAGTGCAACCAAGGACCCTTCACCTGCCGGAACTGTAGCTTCACCAGCATCCCGCCAAACCTTTGCCCAGGAAAGAGCCCAACTACCTCAGATGCATCCTCCTCAACACCCACTCTGCCTGCAAACACGCCGTTGAACTCTCGGACCTCCTCGACTCAACCTCCCGAGACGTCGCCTTCCTGACGGAGACATGGCTGAACCCCTCCTCAACTCCCGACATCGCCATAGCCATCCCGGAAGGCTACAAGATCACCCAAAGGGACCGCACCACTGTAGTAGAAGGAGGAATCGCCATCGTCCAGAGTCTCGACCAACACTGAAGACACCCTCAGCACCGCTGAACACCTGCACTTCCAAATCCACACCGACCCCAACACCACCCTCAGAGGAACCCTCATCTACAGAACCCCCAGACCCCGTCCACAGTTCAGCGACTCCATTGCCGACTTCATCAGCACACAAGCCCTCGCCTCCATGGACTACATCCTCCTCGGGAACCTGAACTTCCACCTCGAGAACAACAACACCACCAACTCCACCACCCTGATCGACAACCTCACCAACCTCGGACTCAGACAGCTCGTGACAACGCCCACCCACGCCGCCGGCCACACGCTTGACCCCATCTTCTCCGCAGGCCCTCATGTCTCCTTCAACGACACCACCGAACCCCACTGGACCGACCATCACTGCATCCATTCACCTTCAGGAAGCCCACCACGCACCACCGCACCCAACTGATGCCTTGTTGCAGCTGGGGCAAAGTCACCGAAGACCAGCTAACCACCACCTTTACCCAGAGGCCACCCGCCGACTCCACCAACCCCGACAATGCTGCCCGCAACCTAAGACAGTGGATCGACGACTGCGCCAACACCCACGCCCACTCAAGAAACCCTCCAACAGCCACACCAGCAAGAAAGCCACCTGGGTCACCAAAGACCTTCATGCCTCCAAACGACTGTGCTGAAAACTAAAGAAGAACTGGATCAGCGAACGAACACCGGATAGCTACGTAGCCCACAAGAACGCCACCCGCAGACACCATCACCTCATCAGAGCCGCCAAGAAGGCTTCCTTCAAAGACTGCCTAGACAACAACACACACAACAGCAAAGAGCTCTTCAACATTGTGAAGGAACTCTCCAACCCTAGCTCCAACAGCAACAACATCCCACCTTCTCAAGACCTGTGCGACTCGCTGGCCACCTTTTTCCAACGCAAGATCTCCGACATCAACGACAGTGGGGGGGGCGCGCGGCTGGCCCATGCTGGTGACGGAACCGCTCCGTCACCAGCCGCGGTTGAGCTGTGTTTGTAAAAGCTTTATTTCGATACGTAAATATCTTAAAAGCGATACATTACAAAATACAATTTCAGGGCTTATAATGACATACAATTGTAATTCATAAAACAATCAGATAAAAAATGCAATAAATAGTTAAAATAGGATTAAATTGAAATGGAAAGCCTTTTAGCTCGGATCATCCAAGCCCATTTTAAAAATTTGGAGACAGCACAGACAATGAAAGGGGATGTATCGGTCAATAAAATGCGGAGGGCCACCAGATGCTGTCTTGTGCCAAGGAGCCTGCATAGTGGTATTAGCCAGCGTCTCCTTGGGGCACGGTAGTCAGGACATTCAAAAAAGAAATGTGCCACGGTCTCCACCCGTGTCAAACACGCCGCACAGAATGCTGAGGGCTGGGAGGTTGAAGATCTCTACCTGGACACCAAGTCGGCCAAAGGTAAGGTACCCACTCTGAGTTTGAAATAAAGAGCCCTATCCAGGGGAATGGAGATTAAGTCCAGATAAGGCTCATAGGCAACTACGTCTTTGATTCTCAGGAATTCTGCAGTCGAGTTGCAGTGACGAGGATTGCGAATGAGTTTGGTGGCTACCCAGTCCCAATATATCTTCTTCAGGGTGGCTTTCGGGGGGGCAGAGCGAGTAGCCCAGCAATCTTCCAAACCCAGCTCCACAAGAAGGCTCTTAATGTCCCTTAGCCATTTGATTCAATGCCATCCCTCCATTGCAATTACCTCAGACAGACCAGCTGCGTATGAGGCTAGCTCCGGGACCCTCCACAGGCGGGCCCACAAAAGCAGAGGCCGCAATCGCGCCTGGTCCATGATCGATTTGCAACCCAAGTCGAGAAGCACTGGGACTGTTGGTGTGCTTGATGGGAGTGCCAAGAGTTCTTTCAGGAATTTGCTTTCAGCCTTGGCTAATACCTCCAGGTTTGCGGAACCCCACAACTCTGCCCCATACAAAGCCGCTGCAACCCCTCTGGCTTTGTAAATATCTATGGCTGGAGAAATACAATGTTTGGGGGAAGAACGACATTCCCTGAGTAGGGCACCAGTCACCCTTTTATGATTAAGCAACATCTTGTGGATGTGTGGGGTCCAACTCATAGAGTTACTGAGGCGAATCCCCAAATAATCAAACTCACGGACCCTCTCCAGGGGAACGGTGTTTAAAATCGGAGGAGGCCCTAGCTTTTTGGGCGGGTTCATAGTCAGGAATTTGGTCTTATCTACGTTAATTATAAGGCCCCTAAGGGAGCAGAACTCCTGAAAGCGGGTGAGGAGCTTTTGGAGACCTTGCGGTGTTTTTGCGATGAGCAAGGTATCGTCGGCAAAGAGCAGGGTGGGGGTCCGGGTGCCCGACAGGGCATCTTAATAGAACGCACCGCGCAGGAGCGAAATCAGCGCCGCGCAGGCCCGTCGGGCGGGCCATGACGGAACCGCTCCGTCATCAGCACAGCGCCACCGCGGCTGATGACGGAGCGGTTCCATCAACAGCACGGAAAGGGTTAAATGTTACGATCGCCCCGACTACCACTGAGACATCCGCCACCACAACCACCACCCGCACCAACCGCCTGCTCTCCTAGACCTGCATCAACGATGAGGACACCAGCAAGATCATGAACACCATCCACTCCGGATCACCGTTAGACCCATGCCCACACCACAGCTTCAACAAAGCCAGCACAGCCTTCGCACCTCATCTCCGGAAAGTAATCAACATCTCCTTCAAGACAGCAACCTTCCCGGAAAGCTGGAAACACGCAGAGATCAACGCCTTACTCAAGAAGCCCAATGCGGACCCAAAGGACCTAAAGAACTTCTGGCCCATCTCCCTGCTCCCGTTCCCGGCGAAGGTCATCATGAAAACCATCAACTAACCACGAACCCGCTACCTCGAGGAGAAATGCATCCTGGACCCATCCCAGTCTGGGTTCCATAGCAACCATAGCACCGAAACCATCCTCATCGCCGCCACCGACGACATCAGGACCCAGCTAGACAACGGAGAAACAGCGGCCCTCATCCTCCTGGACCTGCAGGATCTTCAAGTGGATCCCCACCAAAACTAGAAGAACAGTCACCCAGGCCCTCGTCAGCAGCAGGCTGGACTACGAAAACACCCTCTACGCAGGAACGTCAGCCAAGCTCCTGAGACGACTGCAACGCATCCAGAACGCCTCAGCACGTCTGATCCTTGACATCCCCCGCCGCAGCCACATCACACCCCACCTGAGAGACCGGCACTGGCTCCCCGTCAACAAGAGGATAACCTTCATGCTCCTCATCCATGCACACAAAGCTCTCCACAACGCCGGCCCAGCATACCTCAACTTCTACACCCCACCCGTAAACTCGGCTCCGCCGGCCTCGCCCTCGTCCCCCACATCCGAAGAACGACTGCCGGCGGCAGATTCTTCTCCCACCTCGCCGCAAAGACCTGGAACACCCTCCCCACCAACCTACGGCAGACCTAAGACCTACTGTCCTTCCAAGACTCCTCAAGACCTAGCTCTTTGATCAGTAGCAGCACCCCCCCGCGCCTTAAGACACTCATGGGTATGTAGTGAGCTTTACAAGTGTCCTGATTGATTGATCAACATTTTGTTCAAGTCCAACACGTTGTAGAGAGTAACGCATTTCAATCAGTCCAACTGTTGTCAAAATCAAAGTGCTCAGTGCAATGTGTCATAAAAATTGCATTTTTTTAAAAAGAATTTTGTCCAACCCCATGTGCTACCCCTACCATCTTACATCAGAAGCATTACAGGCTTCATGCTCAAAATACATGATATTCTCTGGAAATTAGACTTCCTATGAAAAACCAGAGATGTAACCTCACTCTTTACCATCATCAGGCATCAAGATGACTTTAAAGCATGTAAGTATTATCTCAACAGAAGACCAGGTCTTCTGTTTAGATAATACTCGTATATACAATATCTACAATACAAAATGATAATGACAATGATGAAATTCTGCTAGGGACATAAGACCTTCTTATTACAAGATAAACTGTGTAGACAAACCGGTAGCACTTCCATGGGTACCAAGATGGCACAGGGCTAAGGAAATCTAATGATGGGATGGTGGGAAGAACAAATCATCTAGACAGAGACATATGAAACTTGCACACAAGATATAGTCATGCTGCTGTGATTCATATATAATTTCTTCATTATCTGGGCATGCAACCAACAAACAGCCAAACTATTCTTCCAAATATTGAATGGAAATGATCTCAATCACTACCCAGACCTACAAATTGAAGTAATAGAAGGCCAACTATACACAATGATATTCCATAAACTTCGTGCTGGAAACAGCATTTTATATGCCCAAGGCTCACATTCCAGGAACCTGATATGGAGCATTCTATATCATGAACTAATGAGGAGAATAATGTACATCTGAAGGAATGAATGAGCCCTCATGTGAATATTTGAAGAGTTGGATTAAGAACATGGACCAATCATGATAGACTGTACTAAGAACATTAACACATTAAAATACATTGAATACAAATCATGTCATATAATGAGTAATAATCATCTCGATTTCATTGACATTCATTGCCAAAGTCTTATAGGAAGCTGTTAAATGACAATTGAAGCACATCTAACCTTATCTATTTTTTTTCTTTTTTGTTACAAATCACACGTACCATACTGCGAGATATGGCAGTACATTATATTTTTGATGCAAAAGTGTCATGTTTCCTTTATCAGCGGAGGCTACCATTATGCATTTCTAAAGCCACTCAAGGCTACATTACTAACATGCTCTACTGGTCTTAAATAAAACTTAGCCAAAGTACTAGTATTAGACCAGTCAGCCGCTTTAAGAATCGCTGGGAAAGAACACCCTGCCCAGAAAACCTTACTAGCCATTGCTCCTCTTGAAGAGTGGGCACTAAACCTAATGAGATCTGCAACTGCTTCATTCATAATTGAACTAATCGATCTTCCTGAAGTAGCAGTTGAAACTGGTTTATGTGGACTAACATAAGGCAGGAGTAATTGATCAATGCCATCCCCTCTATGACTTTGAACTTTTATGTCATACACTTTCATGTATTTCACCACTCACAATTTTTCATAATCGTTGAAAAGGGGTAAAATATGGACTTTGACATATTGTTAGTTCTCTTTCAAATGTCAAAATGAACACCTTCAGAAGAATAAAACCTGTTAGAAATTTCAAGGGCATTAATGTCAGAAACCCTCCTAAAGGAGATTAAGCAAAGTAAAGTAGCAAGTTTCATGGAGATTTGCTTGAGAGAAAGTAGAGTGTTGTCTTGCCAATTACAGAAAAGTTTAAAAATCAAATTGACATCTCAAAGAGAATTATAACGTGATTGAGGAGGTCTTCTTAATCTAACCCCCTTCATAACTCTTTTCATTAAGGCATTACTACCAATCGCTAAATTATTTATCAAAGTGTGACCAGAGGAGATTGCGGATCCATAACAATTTATAGTTCTGTAGGAAAGACCAGAATCGAAGAGATGTGCTGAATAGTTAGCTATCAGTTGAACAGAGGCTTCCGCGGGATCCAAGTTCCTCTCCTAGCACCAACTACACCACATTTTCCAGATGCCCTGGTATCTTTTCCTAGTGCCTGCTGCCCAAGACTCCTTCTGTAAGCTTTTAGCCTCCCCTGAAAGGCCAGGATATCTCTCTGAACCCCTGAGGTCCTCCAAGCAAGAAGGTCTATTTTCCCTTCTAAAATAAGAGGATGTTCCTTTCCGTCTTGGCTCAGAAGTATACCTAAGGATGCTGGGGTAAAGCATGGAATGTCGATTGAGAGTTCCATTACCCCGGGAAACCACACCTGGGACTTCCAAAAGGGAGTTATTAGAATGATATTGCTGAGTTCATGTCTCACCTGCCATAGTACTCTCTGTGCCATGGAGAAGGGGGAAAAAGCATATGCCCCATCTTCCCCCGGTCTAGTAGGAAAGCATCCACCGCTAGGGCATACGGATCTGGCCTCCAGCTGAAGTTGGACCGGACCTTACAAGTTAGTCTGCTGGCAAAGAGGTCCAATCGTGGGCCCCAAATATTCTCTATTAGGGAAAAGACCTCTGAATGTAGCACCCAGTTGCTGACGTTTCTGAGATACCTTGAGTTCCAGTCTGCTTTCACGTTTGATACCCCTGGGATAAATTCTGCCCTGAGAGTAATTTTGTTGCCAGCAGAAATACCAGATTTGAGTCTTGGATTTGGCTCCCCCAAACCTGTTTCTATAGGAGACAGCTGGGAAGCTATCTAGAGGAATCAGGGTGTTGAAATTCACTAACTGCTCCTTAAAACCCATTAGGACCTTCAAGCCGCTAGCATCTCCAGACAATTTATGTGAAGAGATTGTTACTCCAGTGAGCATTTTCCCCCAGTTTCCATTTTTTATAACCATGCTCCCCAACCACGGTTGCAAGCATCTGATTCTAGAATGAAGTCCGGCAGGTTCCCAAAGATGGCCTTCCCATTCCAAGCTTCTAGGTTCATCTGCCACCATAGAAGGTCCTCTTGTGCGTTCTTTGATAGGGGTAACATGTCCCTGTACCAAAGACCTCTCCTTAAGCCCCATGTCTTCAATCTCTAGAAGGCTCTGTAGTGGAGGGGGCCAGGGGAGAATGCCTGAATTGACGAGGAAAGAAGACCCAGAACTCGTGCTAGGTCCCTCAGAAGGATGACCTCTATGGGTAAGACACTCAGTTCCTTCTTTATCTTTAATACTTTTTTGCGTGGTAAAACTTATTGTGACAGGATGGTATTTAACTGGAAACCAATAAATTCTCGTTTATAATGAATCCCAAATTTTTCAAGAGACTTATGGTCCAGGATACGTGAGTCAGAAGTTCTGATTTGCTCTGCGACATAATGAGATTGTCGTCCAGATGGATAATCAGTCAAACTCCTCTTTCCCTCAGAAAGCTTACCACTGGACGGAGAACTTTGGTGAAGCTCCATGGAGCTAACAAGGCAAAAAGGTAAACAAAGGAATTGATTATGAGTTTCTTTCCAAAGGAAACAGAGGTACTTCTGGCAGTCTCTGTCCATAGGTATTGTAAAGTAGGCATCCTTGAGATCCAACTTTACCAGCCAGACTTATGTTTGTAGAATATCTCTTAAAAGATGGATACCTTCCATCTTGAAGTGTCTGTAGACCAAGAAGGTGTTTAACTCTTTGAGGGTTATTACTGGACGCCAGCCCTTGTCTTTCTTTTCTACCAAACATATTGTGCTTATGAAACCCTTTTCTGATGCATCTAGAGTGGCAACCCTCTGTAAGACTCCTTTCTGTAACATTTGTAAAACTTCCGAATCTATCAACTTTGCTTGGTCTACATTTACACACATTTCTCTGGGGATTTTCTTTTGAATTGTGGTATCTCAGAAATCTATCTTAAAACCCGTCACGGTTTCCAGAACCCAAGGGTCTTGTGTTATTTTTTACCAATTGTGGGTAAAAAACCTTAGTATCCCCCCACTTTTCATGGTTTGTGAAAGGTAGTTGTGCTCACCTTGGTATTCTTCATTGGAAGGTCTTGATCTTCCGCCACGGGATCTTGCAGCTCTTCCTCATTGAGGGAAGAAATTGGAGTTTTGGCGAAAACCTCTGGTGTAAGCAGCGGGAACTCTCCGTTCTTGTAAGAAGAAGTTGGACCTGTAATTTCCACGGCTGAGAGTTGGTCCATTCCTGTCAGCCCATCCAAAAAAGGGGCTTGAAATGAACACTCTTCTCATGTTAGTTTGAGCCTTACTAAAGGCTGTAAAGTTTGAGACATACTTCCTCAGGGATTTTACGAAGTCATCCCCAAAGAGAATTCCTTTGGCATTGCCCATATCTTTGGAGGACAGATCAGCCAGTTAAGGAATCATCCATAAGAGGACAGCTTTACGTCTCTCTGTAGTTAAGTTCGAGTTTGCATTGCCTAGAAGGCATATTGCACGCTGAGACCACACTCTCAGGAGGTCGAGGTTCACAGGGGTGTTATTACGCCCTGTCTTTTTCGGTCATGTCCAAAATGTGTAATCACGCCAAATACATCCAGGAGTTTATCCTGACATTGTTTAAGACATTTCTCAATGACTTTTCTGGGATCTTTCCCGTATTTAAAAAGGACAGTAATTAATTCCGGGTCTAGATTGGGAGTGTTACAGACCTTGTCCTCAGTAGAGGGCCTGTGACATTAATTTCTCAATAAATTGCGAGTCTCCTTGTCAATGCCTTTCCTGGCCCACTGATTGGGGTATTTGGAAACGTGGTCCATAGGCCACGAATCAGCACTGCGAGGGTGCCTGATGGTGGTAGGATCACTCCCTTGTAAAAGATGATTATGCTCTTTTTTGCTCCCTAAAATTTTAAGAAGTATGGGAAAAGTATTGAGACAATAAATCGCCACAAGGGGGAGTCCACCCTCTGTAAATATTAATTAAATCTTTGAGCTCGACTGCTCCGGTGAAGCTGAGCCCTCAACTGACAATTTTCAGCTTAAGTGGGAGCAGTTGCTATGGTTGCGTCCCGCCCGGAGTGTCAACACAGAGGAAGGACCTGAATTCCAGGAAGAGACACTCCGGGTGAGATGCGCACAATAGAGGCTGTTGCTGGGAAGCGTGTTACCCGGTTACCTGTGAGTTCTTATGATGTGGGTGGCTGAACCTGCCAGCAAAGTGTATTTTTAGGACTTTTGTCGTTTCCGAGGGCGCGCAATGAAAAATATGTTGCGATCATGCCCTCTGTAAAGATAGACCAACTTGGGCCTAAATACGGGTTAGAGATTACTGTATTATTGTAACTATAATACAACAAAGCCTAAAAAACTTAAGCACAATAATACTAAGCCTCAAAAGCTAGAGCACAATAAAACGCTTGTAGACACAAGGAAAAATGACTTACCTGGTCCTTTTTACAGGAGAGGGTGTGCCTGAACAAAGCACATTGTGTATCAATAAATCGGGGTTGCGAATTTTTGTTGAAAACAAATAAACATCCACCTGTATCAATATAATAGTAATAACCATAGTTTAAATGAGATAGAGAAAAAGAAAATACATGGTATTGGAAAATCTATAAACTCTATCAAGATTAAAGTATAATAAGACAAACTAAAAGGGATTCAAATTTGAGAAGCAGAGCTGATATACTTATCTTGATGGGCAACTAATAAAAGAGGAAGATGATGCAGTGCACAGGATACTTATACTGCTTGTCTGAACTTTCCATTACTTTGTGATGTGTTCAATGTTCTTTAAAGGGCTGCATGTTTGGGCAGAAAATGAAAGTATATGCATGATGATAGCCTCCAGTCTTGTGATGAAATTAAATGTTCTATCCTACCCTTAATTATCTGAGAGCAAATCAACATATAAAGCATAGACAAATTCAGCTTCAGCATTTACCTCTAGAAACCTTACAAAAAACAAAAAGACTTTTTATATTTGACATTTAAACCATTAATCATCAAAGCTGCTGGGAATTCCATCAATTCCCAATGGGCTTCAATACGATTTATATACTGTCTGTTATGAGGATGAGGCCCTAATTAAGAGTTTGTCAATTCATCGGACCTCCAAACGCACGGTGGAGGTGCGGTGACCACCATACCAGCGGTCCGACCGCTGTATTACGAGTTCAGTGGTAGGACCACCATAGGATCCCTGGCGGTGGTGCGGCGGTCTGAGGCCGCAATATGCTGGAGGTGCCGTGGTGGCATCGGAAAGCATATTACAAGTTTCCCCCATTGCCAGTGGTCTCTTGGCAGTGATCGCAACATGAAAATGCTGGTGGTGAGGAAACTTGCACTGAGCACATTGAGTTTGGAAAAGGTCGAACGACTTAAACACGTTACTCTGCATCCTGTTTGCACTTTTTCAATTTTTGGGTGCAATAAACCTCAGATATTCTGCAAATCTTATCCTTGTATTTTTTGTCAAAAGCCATTGTGTAGGATTCCTAATACTCGGTTGCCTCGACATGTGCTACAAGCACTGACTGGTTAAGGAAATGCTAGCTAAGGGCTCTGCTTTTGGGATATATATATATATAACAAAAACTTCAGACACTGCCGGTCACATCCACCTAAGCGGGCTGGTGCGAGAAATGGGTGCCAGGGCCCATTATGAATATGAAAGGAAACCGTTTTATTCAACAATAGTCATACACAAGACTTGCACTCCTGGATTGCGTACTTTAACAGTGATGTTTCAGTTCCAGCGACAACGACAACGCCATTCAACCTCGCGGTCTATTTCAAAAGCCAATTTGCAAGCGAGTACAACCATCATTTAAAGTGTATAAAAATAAACAACATAAAAAACGGACAATACATTTTGGTTGCTTGTATAGACAAGGAGTATAGACTACATAGTCTGTAGAATCCCAAAAGTCCATTAAAGATGTATAAATCTATCAACATTTTATCAAATCATCATGCTGAAGATAGCTGCCACAATGTTTGCAAAGTCATGTCAAATTATAAGAAGAAAAATCAAATTAATATAAAAAACAGTACTTTTAAAAGAAACAAAAAAAGGACATTTTCTCAAAATGTCACAACTATATATATATATATATATATATATATATATATATATATATATATATATATATATATATATATATATATATATATATATATATATATATCAATATATATATAATGTAGTCGCCAGTAGCTAGTTATAGTTAGGACCTATTATCCATAGGAAATCCGCAACATTCTATTCCTAATAAATTTTTTGTATGTTTAGATGGCCTATTGTATGACCACCACCGTGTTAGGCCAATCGTTTAAATGCTTTAAAAACCATTTGAGTATTTTTGTATGTTTAGATGGCCTATTGTATAAATGTGTGACTGTTTCTTTGAAAGTACGCTCCAAGTGTACCATTTGACTAACATTAGTTGTGTTGAATAGAGTTATTGTCATTTTTTGATTTTCTTTCCTTCCCCCTTTTTTCCTTCCCAATTCCTTTCACGATGCCTGAAAGAATTGTACATATGAGTATGAATGAGGATTTATGAGTGAATGATTGATAGAACGTTAGTTATAAGCGAGTACAAACGTTTTTAGGTAGGATTCCTTTCCTTTTCCTTTCTCTCTCCTGTGGACTTAATGCCATTTTTGATAATGAAGAAAAAGTTGTCCAAATAATGTGTTGTGATTCCTTATCTGAAATAAATGGATTAATTCAAATGAATAATTTATTTGAAGAATCAGTTTGAGTCTGTTCTTCATGGTTCATTTATGATATGAGTAAATCGCAATATGGGCAATTGGTTGTTGTTACAATGTTTGCAAAGTCATGTCAAATTATAAGAAGAAAAATCATATTAATATAAAAAACTACTTTTAAAAGAAACAAAAAAGGGAATTTTTTTTTAAAATGTCACAACTATATATATATATATATATATATATATCTACATATATAGTCGCCAGTAGGTAGTTATAGTTAGGACCTATTATCCATAGGAAATCCGCAACATTCTATTCATAATAACTTTAGCGCTGATTGATGAATCTTTGCAAAATTTTCCAAACTGAAAAAAGCGGGGTCCCAAAACATATTTTCCTCCTGCAATTTCCCATTGGACCTTTAGCCACAGCTACAGCTTGAACTGCTGGACGGAATTACGCCAACTTTGGAAAGAGGTAGTCCTCAGTTCAGACTTGTGCCTTTTGCTTGAATGGTGTCAATCTGTTCAGTAGTTCCTGAGAAAATCACAGTTAAAACAATTTATATATCTATGGGCGCGGTGGATCCGCGGAGTATGCGCTCATCGTCATCGTACCATAAGCGCACTCTTCCGATCACGCGCTGAATGCTAATTGGCTGTCAAGTGGTTGTCAACATTCGAAACCAGGAGCTGTTGGCAGCCATTTTGTGTCTTGGTAGAAGAGAGGCTGAAGAAGTCAGTGGAATATGTGTGCAAAACGTAGAAAGGGGGCAGGGTAGACATACTTTTACCCTCTAGAACTGCTTAGGGGAGTCCCAGAAGGACCCCCAGGGCCCACAATTTTTTTAAAAGACCTAGCAGATGCGTGTAGGGTGCGCGGATTCTGCCGTAAAAAAAATAATAAAATAAAACTACGCTTTTTTTATAATTAGCCCCCGGGGGGGCTAAATACCGGGGGTTACATTTTATGGGGGTCCCAGAGGGGCCCCCTAGCCCCGGGGATCATCACTCCCCGGGGCTAAAAAAAATTAAATGCTGGGGGGTGGGGTCCAATGTCCCCAAAGCGGCGGGGACCACCACCCCCCGGGGCTTTATGTATTGTGGGAGGGCCGGCTACTGCAGTGTCCCGGGGTGTCCATCCCACCCTCCAATAGCAAGGAAAGCTGTTCTCTCTTTCAAAATCTAAATCAGTTTGCTTTTCCACATGGGGAGCTGCATGTTAGTAGCTCCCCATGTGGAAAAGCAATGCCGGCTGCCAAACGCGTAGAAGTTGTGCACCAAAGGCGCTGGAGTCGCGCACCTTACTGATTATGAGTCGTGCTTCCAGCGCGTACACACCAGGGGGCTGCACTGAGAGTCGTGCTGGGTGCCGACTTCTAATTTTACCGTGAAAAAATGGCCCCTATCAGTAATTTCTAATATCTCCAGGGACCCTATCCCTTAGGTCTTATAAAAAATGTTGAGGACGCCCCCACGGTCCCGCTGGCTCCCCGCATCCTTCGGGAGCTGGCATTGCTTTTCCTCATGGAGAGATGCTAACTTGCATGTGGAAAAGTTATCTGGTTTAGATTTTGAAAGTGAGAACAGATTTCACTGCTCTGTCTTTCAAAATGCAAACCACGTTTGCTATGGGAGGGCGGGAGCCGCGAGACTCCCGCCCTCTCATAGCAAACAGCAGTGTCCCGTGGGTAGGCCCCCCGGGACACTGCAGGAGCCGGCCCTGAGGGGTGGAGGTCCCCAGGGCCCTCGAGGGCTCCAGGCGGAGGGCCATGCAGCCTCCCTCCCACAATACACAAAGCCCCGGGGGCTGGTGGTTCCCAGGGCTTGAGGGGGGTCGTTGAGGACCTTCCTCTTCTAATTTTGCAGTGGGGGGGGCTTGGAGCCCACTTCAACCATTTATTTTATAGCTCTGGGGGGGTGGCTCTCACTGTTGCATAGCAAACAGCAATGTTGAGAAAATCTTCCGATAAGATAAGAAAGGATTTTGAAGTCAATTTTCGGCATTTTTGTTGTAGGTTGCATCCTTTAAAGCGGCGACAATTTTGTCACTGTGTTTGTAAATATGCACTTAAGTTTTGTAATGTCGACAATCTTGTCTCCCATTTCAATAGGCACAAAGTATTTTTTTTAAGTGCTTTGTGAATCGTGAAGCAACACTGTCTAATTGTGATCGATAAAGAATTGAAAGAGTTGTGTACTTCTTTTGCTCGTAATGTGCACAGGGGCAGAGTTACAAGTACATCGCGTTATTGTTGCCTCATTTTTAAGATGGGAAAAGTGACGCGAAAGTGGCTCAAGGGGCTTGTAAATCTGCTACACAGTGTTCTGTCTTACTTTGCTCTCCTTTTTGTCATGTAGAGGATCCTGGGTAAATATAACGGTTTCTGTACAGCCAGTACCTTTCAACCCTATCCCCAAACCTACTTACTGGCTGTTACCATAGTAACAGTTCATGGAACACTTAAGTGTGCTCAGAGGTTAGAAGTTCACCACACTATGTTGCTAATCGAAACAGTTACTGTGCTGGAGTTTTAAAAGTTTTCCATAGGAACCGTTAGTCGTAGAAGAAGTCAGTGGAAAATATAATAAAAATAATAGCTGGGTTCGCTGGGGCCCCCACAGTCCCGGGGCTTCACTCATGTTGGGAGGGGTGCAGTAGGCTGTGTAAATTATATCGGGAAAACAACAATACGGCTTATTGCGGCTTTTCTTTAATATAATGTGGAATAATGTTTATTTATTAGGCAGTGTTCACTTTTGTTACGGATAGAGTCACTTTGTTACAGGAAATGTATTAATATGTAGGACAGCGTGTTCTGTATGGGTTTGTGGAGCAAATTTAACATTTAATTGGCTAAGTGTTCCAATGGCAAGCTTTATGTTCATTGGATGCGAACTTTTGAAAGTAGAAGTGTTTTCTGCAATTCACTTATGCTCCGGAGAGTAGCAAGGACATCTAGTTGGCTTACATGTTGTTAGGAGGACTTTCCTGAGCTTTATGTTGGTTTGTTGAGAACTATTGAAAGTAGAAGTGTTGCCAGCTATTCACTTCCTCTCTGCGGAGTAGGAGGGACATCTGATTTGCTGACGTGCTCCAAGGAGGACTTTCCCAAGCTTAATGTTGATTGGCTGTAAACTGTTGAAAGTAGAAGTGTTGTCAGCGATTTCTTCCCTCTTCGCGTAGTATATGGGACATTTCACTGGGTAACGTGTAACAAGCAGGACCTTACGAAGCTTAATGTTCATTGGCTATGAAGCATCAAAAGTAGAAGTTTCTGGCAGTCATTCCTTCCTCCTCTACGGAACAATATGGACATTTTATTGGCTAAAGAGTTTCGAGCACAAGTTTGCTCCTTATTGGGTGGGAACGGTTCACTGTTGTCAGTGATTTTGTGACGCAATTCCAAAGGAGTGTGGGAAAAGAAAGTAGTAGAGTGGAGGTTAGGAACACTATTAACCCTGTACAGTGGTCACAAGGTGGTGGACAGGGATTATGAAGGTAATAATTGTTTTTATATGTTGTAAGGGCAATTTATATAATTGCTGTGTGGTGTACAAATCGCGGCGGAAAAATGACAGTGTCTCGGGGTGGTGTTTTTATCTACTTTGCGGGTGGGATACTTCCCAGGAGCACTATTTACTTATAATGTGGTGTTTACCTTTCTGATGGGGAGGTGTGGTTGCGCAGCAAAAATTTCTGTCTAGATTTGAAACAGTTTTCATTTAGCAAATGCAAATAAACTTTCTTCAAAAACGGACGCTGTATATATGAAAGGGGTGACAATTAATAAAATTTCACTTTAGCGTGGCCATACCCTCCTTTTTTCTGCTATAGTTTGTAAAAGTGTTGCCCCATATTTTTGATAATGTAAGAGGGCATCAGTTACTTATAGATAAAGTAGAATAGAAGTGCTACAACAAACACTCCAGCACTACATTATCTGAGGTCAGGAGAACAAGTAAAAAATGTATGCATTATTATTTTTCAAATTTGTATTCTGTAGAATTCAGGAACGTTCTGTCATAGTGCTTAGAGGTCGCACACTGTTCCGCTAACAAATCACATACTCACTTAAGAATATATAGGATGGTACTATTATAATTTACAGAACTGGTCCTATATATTCTTTAGGGAGAAGGTGAATAAGAACCGCAAATGAGAAGAAAATAAATAAGAAAATAACATTCGGAAATGTAGGGTTTATCAAATATTTAAAGTACCAAAGTATGTATGAAAGCTATATGTTTTATTCTGCAATTTCGTAAAATATGCTCCCCGAAAAAAATATCTGATCAAGTACGTTCTAATGTTTCCTAATCTGTATTACAGATGGAGACGAAAAATCTCCTGTTCCTCTTCTGTAACAATAGGACAATCTATTACAATATAACGATTTGATACCATTGTTACATTAAAAAAGGAAAATAAAGTTATCTATTTAACAGAACATCCATAACGAAATACTTTCGAGCGGTAATTATTTTCTGAGCTTCATTTCTTCGGGAGGTCCAAAAGTTTGATCTTCGTGGCTACGGGTCATAAACTCCTTTGAGATCATGACTGTGAAAATTATAATATATATATTCACAGTATATGATCAAAAGGGGGGAACAGACTAAAAACTAGAAGCTGTTGGCGTTGCTTATATATCTTTACTCTTTGTCACGACGGGTCATGAACTCCACTGAGATTAGGATAACTGCTAATATTATAAAATACATATTAACAGTATTTAATCCCAAGGGGAAAACACACTAACAACTGGAAGGTGGTGACGTTGATTGTAAATGTTTAGAGACTGCGCTGACGGGTCACCAACACCTCTGAAGCAAAGTACATTGTCAATATTATAATATAGAAAGTCACAATATATAGGCTGAAAGGAGCCAGAAAAGGAGCAATGTTTGTTGTAATCTATCTGTTTCTGAAAACAAGCTACTGACGTTACAGAGAAAAAGGGAAAAACATGCAATAACACTTTTCTAGATATAAATGTTTAAATATTGACAAATAGCCACAAATTATAAGTATCTACTATGCCATAATGAAACAATTTACAGCTCCGGAATATGTTTGTTGACACAAAACAAGAATCTGATGCTAGAAAAGGGCACCTGCATCACAGAAAACAAAACTAATCGCACAATAGGTGTGGTTTATATAGTTTTTGGTTGTTTAGTAGTCTATGGAAGGAAGATTCAGCTGCACCTATGTAGTTGTCACGTTTTACAGTTTACACGTGCTCACGTTTTAACTGTTTTACTTGTGCACGTGTTGGGAAAAGTTACAAACTGTGAAGCTGTAAAGGTTTTGATTTCCATAGTAACATGTATAAGGTCCTTATTATCTACATACGTTGGAGAGTTTGAGAGTTTAAAAAGTGTTCTTTGCATTCTCATGATTAAAATCATCTAAATAGAAGATATTAAAAAAAATATTGTTTACAATAGAAGAAAAAAAGAACGTATTAATATTTGTTATCACTATGCTTTTTAATGAAAAAAATGACAGCATTTGTAAAGCATAAAGCTACCCCCGGTGTGACGGCGTTCGTGGCGTTGGGAAGATTAAGCAAGGTGCTACCTACAGTGAGATAGTGGTGGGCTAAGATGCTGATGGGCTTTGGAATCGAACTGTGAACGCTGTTCTTGAAAGTCAAGAATTATAGGTGCTGCATCATACTTTTACCACACTTATAATTTAGTTGAAAATATTCTTTCATTATAAGTAAGGCTCCTTGATTTATGTTTTTATTGATTTTTACAGATGAATACAGACAGAAAAGTATTTTCCTCTGTATTTATTTTAAAGTGTGGATAAATACGGAAATTGGGTTATTTTTTGAGCGTTTGTCAATGCTGTCAATGATGAGTAGTAGGACAATAGGTCTTTAGTTCTAAAAGTAAAAGGGTAAAAACAATAAAAGACTTTTAGTAAACAGCCTTAAAGAGCAATATATATCCTCGTACAAGAAAACTCGCACATTTTAATATGAAGGTTGTGTATAGTTTATCATCTAAGAATGTTTACATGAGTGAAAACGGTCAATCTTTCAGCTATCAGTGCATATTTATCAGTAAAATAAATGTGGAAATATACTAATTTCAGATTCATTTTTTTTACAAAACCTGAAATATATATTGGTAAATACTCCTACAATTATTAGGTTATACTAAGGAATTATCTTTTAAAAAACCTTTGAAATTCACTGAAAAAACCATAAGTTTCAGGCAGGTTATATTTAGGAATTATCATTTAAAAAACCTTAGAAATTCACTGAAAAAACCATAGGTTTAAGGGTGTTATAGTTAGCTGGACATTTTACTCATACAAAACCATTGAAATACCTCAGTTATAGTTAGTTGTACTACGTATAACTCCCGCACCCGCAATCCACTGCTGATGGTGTCACATATTACATCATTCATGCTGCTATTAGCTCTATACATCGACCCCCTGGTCAGGAGGATTATGGACAATAATCAGATTTTAGCTGTACATAGCGATGGGGGGAGCACTAAGATCTTGGCGTATGCCGATGACCTAGCCATCATGACCCCTAACCCACTTGGAGCACTAGCTGAAATTGAAAGAGAAGCAGAGATCTTTGGGCATATCTCGGGGTATCGCCTTAACTCCAAAAAAACTCTTATTGTATTAGGTAAAGGACTCCATGCTAGCGACCCTTGGGTTGTTCAGAAGGTAACCTATCTGGGGGTCGAGATAATGGCAGATGTGTCTAAGATTATGGAAACCAACCTAGACCCACTGCTTCCCAAATTTATGGATAATCTTAAATTAAGTCTTGTGGGGAGGTGCAATTATGCTGTTGTTACCGAAAATCTTACATTTATTTAGGACAATTCCGTTGGCTATCGATAATAAATGGTTGAAAATGGTAAACCAGCCATTTCTCTTGGCTAACTGCCGCCCTCGGAGAGCCCTCAAATTTTTGATGCTACCCAGGGAGAGAGGCGGATGGGCGGTTCTGAACCTTCAGCTATACTACTGTGCTGCTATACTATCCAAAATAGGAAGCTTGATCGGGGTTGAACCCGAGCAAGTACAGCGGGCTGGCCCCGTATCCATATATGATTTATTGTTAGGATCAGAGGCCAGGGGCTGTCTCTTATTTTATACCGATTTTAAGTACTACAAAAGAGTGAAATTTAAAACACTAATGTGTGCTTTTAAAACCTGGGTTGCCGTTCGAAAAAGGTTAGGTATGGGCCAGATTCATGTGTTTACACCCCACTGTTTATTTATTTGAAAGGTTTTATATAGCGCTGGCTACAACCAGGTATCAGAGCGCTTTACATGAGTATCAGACCATAGTTGCAGGTTACATCGTTACAAAGGTTACATAGTTATTAGAGCATAGCTACATTATTACATGTTCGGTCGAGACAAACAATAAGGACATATGCGTGAGGGAAAAGGCAGGCAAGGGGAGAGATTCAGGGGAGATGGGGTAGGAGCAGGGGAAGTAGATAGTGAATGAAGGAGGGAAAGAGGAGGTGGAGGGTGAGAGACACAGCATGAAAGAAGAGGGGGAGGGTGACAGGGGCACAAACCGGTAGACGAGTAATAGTTGCGTCCAAAGTCCAGTAAGCTGTGATCCCAGGTGAAGTGGTATCATTCCCATAACTCCGTTGCAAGAGGCTCCCTTTACGCAGTGGACTCTCTCAGAGGGGACTCTGAGACTCCAAGACCTACCTACTGGATCCTTCCCCAAAAAGGGGAGAGGGAGTGCTTTGGCAAGGGGCGCCATACCATATCTCAACTGTGAGTGGCTCCCTTGGCACAGTGGACTCTCTCAGAGGGATCACTGAGACTCCATAGTATAAGTCATTACTGTATGGCAATAAATCACTCACCAGCATCTTTAATGATGGATTTATGAAGATTTGGAATGATAAAGGAGTGAGGATGGTTGGGGATATTATCAATGGAACCGGGATGAGGCCATTTGATGTAATTAAAGAAACTTTTGGGGTAGATAATAGGCACTTTTTAAAGTACCTCCAAATTAGGGATTTTTTGGGGAGAAAAACTGGAGTTGGGAGTGCTTTAGATCGAGTGACGTTGGTTGAGGGACTACTCAAGGAGGCTGGTACTCTAGGTGGGATCTATAAAAAATTAATGGAGACTATGTCGGATGACCTACCCAAACATTTCGAATGGTGACAAGAGCGGTTACAGGTTGAAGCAGGGGAAGTAGAAGATTCCTTAAATTTGGCCCAAACCTCTTGTATTGCTACAAATCTTCAATTACAATGTTTTAAGACGTGGTATAATCTCTTTATAACACCTGAAAAGATCTCTAAATGGGGAGGAGGTGCGGGAACAACATATCCAAGTTGCAGCCATCCGGCGGCAGACTTCGTGCACATGTTTGCTTCCTGCCCTGAGCTGGACCTGATCAAAAGGGAAGTCGTTTCTATCCTTGAATCCCATTTGGGACAAGTGAGTAGAGATGACTTCCCAACTAATAGTATTGGGGGTGAGCAGCTCTCATGTACCTGCCCGGGCTCAAACTTTTCTGTATGTCGCTATGATAGTGTTTTGACTTTGTTTGGTCACCTATTGGCTTGATCCTGTACCCCCTATGGGGCAACAATGGTTGGGGAGATTCCTAGCCGTATATATACTAGAAACAGCTGTATATGCCAGAAGGTGGCAAAGATCAAGAGTCACAGGGAGGCGTATATGGGCTCCTCTGACAAGATGGTTGGAAAATGGCTTGGCGACTTGGCGACTGGTCGGAGAAATCTAGACTTATAAGCCTGGTTGTTTGTGTACAAATTTGGTACTTTCAATAATTTTTTGTCCTATTTCCATGCTCCATGTGAAAGGCTGAATACGTCTCTTTAGTATTGTTTCTCCTTTTCTTTTGTTGTTTTTTTTTGGTGTCTCTCACAAGGACCAGCAAGGGTGGGGCGGGTGGGCTGATCCCTGGGGTGGAAGTGGGTGGGAATACTGGATATACTTATATGTCGTTATATATGCTGTACACTTTTGGATATTAAAAATAAAGAATTGTTTTTTTTTTAAAAAGGAAACTTTCTGCAAGGCTACAGCCGAAACTACTGAACGGAATTACCCCAAATTTGGCAAAAAGGTAGTGCTTGGATCAGAAAACGATCTTTTTTTAAATGGTGTAAATCCGTTCAGTAGTTGTTGAGAAATTAGAAATATAAAAGTTTTGATATCTGGGCGGAGCCTAAGTCACATGCACGAGCTTCACTGGGATTGGCTGCAAACACTCCAAACCAGGAAGTGTTGGCAGCCATCTTGTGGCTCAGTAGAAGTGAGTCATCAGAAAACAGAGCAACAAAGGTATAAAACAAGAGAAGGGGTGGGGTAGAAACACCCTGACCCCCTAGGCATGATTGGGGGTCTCAAAAGGACCCCCAGGGCCCAAAAAGGTATTACAAAAAAAAGAAGAGGAGCAATTCGCGCTGGGGTCGCAAGTTCCCGTGTTTTATTTTAATGAGGCCCCTGGGTGGGCTAGGTCCCAAGGGCATTTAATAAAAAATAATATTTAATGAGGCCCCTGGGTGGCCAGGTGCCAGGGACATTTCTTAAAAAATAATAGCAGGGTTCGCTGGGGCCCCCGCAGCCCTGGGGCTTTTCTCATGTTGAGAGGGGGATTTAGTAGGATGTAGAAAGTATATCGGGAAAACAACAATGCGCCGTATTGTGGCCTTCCTTTAATATAATGCGGAATAATGTTTACTTATAATGCAGTATTTACTTTTATCACGGATAGTGTCAATTTGTTACAAGACATTTAATAATATATGGGAGAACGTGTTCTGTATCTGTGCTTGGAACAAAATTAACATTTTATTGGCTGAGGTGTTGCAGCAACAAGCTTAATGTTCATTGGCTGAGAACCATTGAAAGTAGAAGTGTTTCTAGCCATTCACTTCCCCTCCGCAGAGTAGCAAGGACATCTGATTGGCTCACATGTTCTAAGGTGGACCTTCAAGAGCTTAAAGTTTATTGGTTGCGAACCATTGAAAGTAGAAGTGTTGCTAGCTATTCCCTTTTCCTCCGCGGAGTAGGGGGGACATCAGATTTGCTGACGCGGTAAGGAGGAGCTTCCTGAGCTTAATGTTGGTTTGTTTGCAAACTATTGAAAGTAGAAGTGTTGCCAGTCATTCACTTCCCCTCCGCAGAGTAGGAGGGACATCTGATTGGCTGACGTGTTCCAAGGAGGACTTTCCCAAGCTTAATGTTGATTGGCTGTAAACCATTGAAAGTAGAAGTGTTGTCAGCGATTCCTTCCCCCTCTGCGGAGTATTTTGGACGTGTCATTGGGTAACGTGTTCCAAGCGGGACCTTGCCAAGCTTAATGTTCATTAGCTGTGAAGCATTAAAAGTATAACTGTTGACAGCCATTCCCTCCCCTTCTGTGGAAGATCATGGACATTTTATTGACTAAAGTGTTCCATGTACGAGTTTGCGCGTTATTGGGTGGGAACGGTTCACTGTTGTCGGCCATTTTGTGATGCACTTCAAAGGAGTACGGGAAAACAAAGTAGTAGAGGGGAGTGTAGGAACACTGTTAACTCTGTATAGTGGTCACAAGGTGGTGGACAGAGATGGTGAAGATACATTTTTGCGGGACCTTCCAAAGCTTAATGTTTATTGGCTGTGAAGCATTAAAAGTAGAAGTGTTCACATCCATTCCCTCCTCTTCTGTGGAACACCATGGACATTTTATTGACTAAAGTGTTCCGAGTACAAGTTTGCTCATTATTGAGTAGGAACTTTTCACTGTTGTCAACCATTTTGTGACGCACTTCAAAGGAGTACGGGAAAACAAAGTAGTAGAGGGGAGTGTAGGAACACTGTTAACTCTGTACAGTTGTCACAAGGTGGTGGACAGAGACTGTGTAGGTACATTTTTTAAATATATTTTAGGGGCCATTTATATAATTTGCGTGGGGCCTACAAATCATGTCGGGAAAATAACAGTGTGTTGCAGTATTCTTTTTATTAAGTCAGCGGGTGGGATACTTCACAAGAGCATTATTTACTTATAATGTGGTGGTTACTTTTCTGACGGGGAGTGCTACACCTTTTGAGCTAATATTATAATATGAAGAATGGGGTTGAAAAAGAAAGCGCGCTGTTGCAGTCTTCATTTAAATAAGGTTCTGTGTAACCTACTTCTTCGGAGCAATGTTTACTTATAATGTATAGTTATAGCGCGGTGCTTAGTTCTGTCGCGGGTAGTGCTATTTCCTTGCAAGAAAATAGTAGGTGTGGTTGCGCTGCAAAAAATTAAGTCTAGGGTTGAAACAGTTTTTATTAAGCAATCACAAATATGCTTTCTTAGGAAAGTGAAGCTGTATATGTCAGAGGGGTGACAAATAAAAACGCAATTCATAAAATATCCCATTAGGCGTGGCCACACCCTTTATTTGGTCGTCAATAGTTTGTAAAAGTGTTGCCCCATATTGTTGTTAATATAGGATGGCATCAGTTACTTTTAGATAAAGTAGAAAAGAAGTGCTACAAGAAACACTCGCGTACTACATCATCTCATGTGAGAAGAACAATAACAAGTAAAAAACTTAAATATTAATGATGTCATATTACCTAGAAATGTACGCTTCATCAAAACATTAAATAAAGCACTATGTATACAGTTTTTTTTAAAAGACTGTTATTTTATAAGATATTAGCAGTGTTACAAACTGTGGGTAGTAAGTTATCAACGGAAATAACTGTCGCAGAGATAGATCTCCAACTCCTCTGAAGTACTATAAGTTCACAGTATTAAAATATACACAGTGACTTTATAGTATTCCACAGGAGAAGAAGAATAAGGAGGACAACAAAAAAAAACATTTTTACAGTCTCCTATTCTGTAGAAGTAGGGAAAGTTTTGTGGTAGTGCTTAGAAGTCGCTCACTTCTGTGGTAACAGATCATGTACTCCATTAACAGTACATAGAAAAGTAGTAATATATACACTACTATTCCTATATGCTGTGTAGGGAGAACGAGAATAGGAACCACAACAAAGAAAAAGAGAAATACGAAAATATTAATTAAGAAATGTAGGATTATCAAAGGCGTTTAGTAAAAAAGTATCTTTGTAAATAATCTTTTTTAAACTGCAATTTCGAAAAATATTCTCACTGTAAAAATATCTGATCAAGTGAGTTATAAAGGGCAGTAAGCTGTATTTGAGATGGTTTACTCGTGCCAGCGACAAATCTCCTGTTCCTCTTGTGTGAAAATATAATAGTCAGTAAGCTGTATTTAAGATGGTTTACTCGTGACGCCGACAAATCTCCAAATCCTCTTGTGTGTAAATATGAGACTCTATTACAATAGAGAGTTTCAGTGATGTCACACTAAAAACAGAAAAGGAAAATAAAGTCATGAACACAAAACAAGATCAATAACTAAATATTTTTCAGCTGTGATTATGTTGAAAGCTTTTTTTTTCCGCAACTTCAAGATCTTTCGTCTTCACGCCGATGGCTCATAAACTCCTCTCAGATCATATTGACTGTGAATCTTATAATATATAGATTTACAGTATATGATTAAAGGGGGGAAACAGAGTAAGAAGGAGAAGCTGTTAACTTTACTCATGAATGTTTTGCCTTTGCATGAACGGGTCACTAATACCTCTGAAGTTCACTATACTGTGATTATTACAATGTACATAGGCACAGTATATAACCTCAAAGGAGCCCGAAAAGGAACAGTGTTCCTCTATTCTGGGTGTTCCTCAATACCAGCTGCTGATGTTACATAAATATGGCAAAAACATCCAATAACACTTTTTTTGTAATTTAAATCTTCAAATATTCACAAATAGCTACGTAATATAAATATCTACTATGCCATATTCAAACAATTACAACTCCGTAATGTGTTTGTTGTCGCAAAAGAAGAATCCAATGCTAGAAAAGGGTACCTGCATCACGGAATGGACACTCGAAAATAACTCGCGAAAAACGAACAACGGGTGTGGTTTATATACTTTTTGGTTATTGAGTAGTCTATGGAAGGAACATGTGGCTCCGCCCATTTAGATGCACGTTTACAG
This sequence comes from Lissotriton helveticus, assembly GCF_964261635.1. Classification (NCBI taxonomy): domain Eukaryota; kingdom Metazoa; phylum Chordata; class Amphibia; order Caudata; family Salamandridae; genus Lissotriton; species Lissotriton helveticus. The sequence goes on from NC_136065.1 coordinate 400,290,170, forward strand.
TTGACATGTGCTCCAGTTTTCACAGTTTCACTTGTGCACGTGTTGGGAAAAGTTACAAAATGTGAAGCGGTAAAGGTTTCACTTTCGTGCCTCATAAGTATAAGTTACTTACTATGTACAGCTTAAAAAATTTATACCTGGCAAACCGTGTTATTTCCTTTCTCGTGACTAAAAAAATCTATTAATTGCTGTAATTGTAAATAGAAGATATAAAAAAAATATCATTTACAATTGAAGAAAAAAAGTATGTGCTAATATTTCTCCTCACTATGGGCCAGATGTAGGTAGGCATTTACCGGTCGGTAACGGCCGAATTCGGCCGTTACCGACCGGTAAATGCAATTTGAGATGTAGGGCCCTGTATTTTACAGACTCGGTAAATTTACCGATAGGTAAATTTACCGATTATGTAAAATACCGAGTCGGTATTTTTACGGAATAGGGAAAATTGATATGTAGGTGGGACTCTTCTGAGTCCCACAAGCATTAAAAAAATCGGTATTTTACCATCAAATACTATTTGATGGTAAAATACCGATTCTGGTGTGCTTGCACATGTGTGCATGCACACCTATGCCATATGACAGGCAGACCTGCCCTTAGGGCAGGTATGCCTGCCACATGGCACCTGAACCTGTTTTGGGGGTGCCAGAGGGTGTCAAAGTGACACCCCCTGCACCCTTGTGTAAATCGGTATTTACCGATGCGGTAAATACCGACCGGTAAATGCCCAATCATTCCTATGGGCTTCAAAGCCCATAGGAATGCATGGGCATTTACCGGTCGGTATTTACCGCATCGGTAAATACCGATTGTTTCCGAATCGGTAAATGCACATCTGCATTTACCTACATCTCGGTACTTTTATTTTACCACTTCCTAAATACCGAGTCGGTATGATGCGGTATTTAAGAGGTGGTAAAATAAAATTTACCTACATCTGGCCCTATGTTTTTAAATTAAAAAAATACCAGCATTTGTAAAGCGTACAGGTACAGCCGGAATGGTGTGCCCGCGCTCGAGGGCGTTGGGAAGATTAAGCAAGGTGTTGCCCACAGTGACATAGTGGTGATCTAACGTACCGCTGGAGCCAGGAATCGAACTGTGAATGCTGTTGTTCGAAGTCAGGTATCATAGCTGCTGCGTCACACTTTTGCCACACTTATATGTTAATTACTGATAATTACGTTTTAAACATTGTTAAATTATAACTTATAACAGCCTACTGTTAGAGTTAGTTTTTCACTACAAAAAGTATGCACGTCTTTTTAAAATGTACTTAAATATAATATAGGTTTCAGGGACATTGTAGTTAGAAATTTGCATTTATATAACCTTTGAAATTCACTGAAAAAACCAAAGGTTTTACAGACTTTATATTTAGAAATTAGCATTTAAAAAACCTTCGAAATTCACTGAAAAAAAACCATAGGTTTCAGAGACGTTATATTTAGCTGGACATTTCACTCGTACAAAACCATAGAAATTCCACTGTTATAGTTAGTTCAGCTAACTATAACTTGCATCCCCGTAATGCACTGCTCATGACATCACATATTCCATCATTCATGGCATGGTCAGTGACATCACTGATGACATCTCAAATGTCATCACTGATGACATCATCCACGTGAAAATCTGATGCACCTTCTCACACTCTAATATAACCTTTGATACACCCACTGTAAAATACAGACTACCATTTTCAAAACCATCGAGACACCAATACCAGTTACTACATACGCACTCACTGATTCCTAGGTCTACATACAAATCCACTCATTCACCCATGCATTCACTTATACATGCAGTCTCTCATGAATACAACACTATCATATTCACTCATACACCTATTAAGATACTGACATACCACCATTCGTCTATGGAGTTATTCACACACCTAGTCAGTTATGTAAAGAATTATTCCCATTTCCATTTACTCACCTATGCAGTTATACACACACCGCCTCACTAATTCATACAGATAGTAATGCATACTTTCTCTCTTATATAATCACTGATACAAGTACACACTCATCTATTTTATTTATTTAATTTTATTTATTTTAAGGGTTTTATATAGCGCTGACTGGACCCGGGAGTATCAGAGCGCTTTACAACATTTGGAAATAACAGAGTTACAGTAAATATTTAGCACATTTAAATATTGAAGCAATGCAATTTAACAAATTTGAGGAAGGGTACAATAACTAAGAGGATCTAAGAGAGAACAGATTGGAGCAGGAGGAGCTGGAGGAGAGCAGAGAAACATTTAGGGAGGGGGGCAAGTTAGAAAGTGAAGAGCAAGAGTGGGGAGAAGGGAATAAGGGGAGGGCAGGTGGTAGGGGTGGGTGAAAGTCTGAGAAAATACAGAAAAACGAGGGGGGAGGGGGTGAATGGGAGAGAAAGAAAAATGGGTAAGGAAACCGATAAAGACAATGTAAGGTGGAAGGGAAAGGTAGTCATTGAGCTATAGCTTAGGGACCCCAGTATTTATTAAGAAGGAGCAGCTTAAGTTCTTTTTTGAAGCAAGAATAGGAAGAGTTGCAACGTAAATCTTTGGGTAGGGCATTCCAGATAGATGGCGCATTTCCAGAGAAAGTTACATAGTTATTTATATAGACCATCATCACTCACAGATACTGCCTTTTACATATGTAGTTACTTGCACATCTACCACTGAGAAATCCATTCACTCACCAACACACTCATACACACACTCACCCACACATAGAGCTCTTTCCACATGCACTCTTGAACCCATTCACCCAGTGAATTAACTACTCACACATCTATGCACAGAGTCACACACCTCCAACCCACCCACACACACACTCAGACACCCATACAAATACTCAGGCAAACAATAAATAACTCCTATAAAAACTCATGTAGCTACTGACCAACCCATGTACAAGCTTACCCAACAACAGACAGACTGATACAGACATTTACACAGTTTAGTCACTAACCCATGTATTCAGTAAGACACGTTTAATCAGTCATTTACACAATCAGTCACACACCTCCTAAATCCTACATCCAGTCCCTTATACACCTACTCATTCTTCAATACATCTTGGCATATATATAAAACATATTTAAACTTTACAGAAACCCCCAGTCACTGGATGATGTCATTTGAGATGTCATCAGTGATGTCACTGACCATGCCATGAATGATGTAATATGTGACGTCATAAGCAGTGCATTGCGGGGGCGTGAGTTATAGTTAGCTCAACTAACTATAACAGACGAATTTCTCTGGTTTTATACGAGTCAAATGTCCAAATAACTATAACGTCCCTGAAACCTATGTTTTTTTTGTGAATATATATATTTATTTATTTATTTAGGAGTTTTATATAGCGCTAGCCAGACCCAAGGGTATCGGAGCGCTTTAGAACAAAGGTGATGGGAAGAAAATCAATACAGAAACATAACAATAGTATACATAGAGATTCACTGCGGGTCAAAAGTCTCAGAACAGAATGTAGTCTTAAAACCCGAAAAATTACAAATAGAGGGGTGATATACATAGGGGTGAGACAGGACTAAGTTGGTAGGAGGGTGAGGTAGAGTTTTTGAGCTTGGGTGACTGGATGTTGTGGTGGGCGAGAGTCTTCATTCAGTCTGTAGCTATCCATTCGGCAGGGAGTTGTTGAGAAAGAGGTCTTTGAGCTGCTTTTTGAACTTTACGAAGGAGGGGTTGGTCCTGATATGGATTGGGATGGAGTTCCAGATTCTTGGAGCATTTCCAGAGAAGGATCGAGAAGAGGCTTTTTGTTTGCGAGTTTTTGGGGGGATGAGGAGTAAGGTGTTTGAGCTCCTGAGGGTCCTCGTCTGGCCGGCTCTTTTGAGTTTGGCAGCCAAGTAAGCGGGCTTCCAGGTGTGCAGGGCTTTGTGCATGAGGCAGGCAGTTCTGAAGTTGGCACGCAGTTTAATTGGGAGCCATTTTAAATCTCTGAGTGCCAGTGAAATGTGCTCAAATTTCTTCACTCCTGTGACCATTCTGGCTGCTGCATTTAGAGTTGCTCTAAGTGGGATTTTGCTGTTCCTGTGAGGGTTGCATTCCCGTAGTCCAGTCTGGAAAGCACCAGGGACTGAGTGACTTGTTTGAGATCGCTTGGAGGTATGAACGGTTTTATTTTGTTGAGCAGTTTAAGGGAGAGGAATGCGCTATTGGCGGAGTTCTTAATGTTTTTGGTCATATTTAATTTTGGATCCAGATTGATTCCCAGTGATTTAACTGAGTCGGTCAGGGTGAGGTTGCAGTTGAGGGCATCGATTGCTTTTATACATTCTGTTATTTGGGGGTTGTGCTCCTTTTCGGAAATTAGCAGGATTTCTGTCTTGCCCTGGTTCAGTTTCAAGTGGTTGCGTGTTATCCAGAGTGTGGTTTAGTCTATGAATGTCTTCTGTGGAGGAGTTTTCGAGATAGATCTGGGTGTCGTCCGCGTAAAGGTGTAAGGAGATGTTTTTTTTTTTTGAGGATGGACGTAAGGGGTTCCATATAGATGTTGAAGAGTTGCAGATAGAGAACTGATCCTTGTGGTACACCTCTGTTGACTGAGTGTGAGTCGGATAAAAAGTTTTTGATTTTTATTCTTTGGGTGCGATTCTGTAGAAACGAGGTGAACCATTTTAGGACTACCTCGTCCGCTCCTACTCTTTCTTGCAGTGCCTTAACAAGTAGATTGTGATCCACTGTGTCGAAGGCTGCCGATAGGTCCAAGAGTACGAGCAGGCAGCATTGATCCCTATCCCAAGGGACTTGTGGATGTCGTCTATGACATTCAAGATCGCTGTCTCTGTGCTGCAACCTTTTCTGAAGCCCGATTGGTGGGAGTCGAGAAGGTTATTGCCGTCCATGTGTTCGGTAAGTTGAATGTGGAAGCATCTTTCCAGAGTTTTAGCTAGGAGGGGGAGATTGGATACGGGTCTGAAGTTTTTAAGATCGTTGGTGTCCGCTCCTGGTTTTTTAATAGTGGTGTGACTTGGTCGATTTTGAGACAGTCAGGCATGACTCCAGTTTTCAGAGAGCTATTTATAATCTTGGTCCAGATCGGGGCTAGAGTGCCTTTAAGCTCTTTGACCAGTTTGTCTGGAATGGGGTCCGCGATATGAGAGGAGGGGGTGGAGCAGGAAATCATTTTTTCAATCTCAGCTACAGAGATAGGGTTAAAGGATCTCCAATTTTTTGGGTGGAGCTTGTGATTAGTGCCTTCTATCTGAGCGAGAGAGCTGCTGCAGGGGGGGTAGTCACCCAGAGAAAGCTCAATCTTTCTGATTTTGTCTTGGAAGAAAAAGGCAAAGTTGTCGCAGAGGTCTTTGGAGGCCTGGAATGCTGAAGCGGGGGCTTGGAGGTTTGTTGTCTGATTACATTGTATAGTTCTCTAGGTCTGTTTTTTGCGTTGTCAAGAGGACTGCAGAAGAAGGCCTTTTTGCCTTCCTTGATGTGTTTATTGTATTCTCTGCGTACTGATTTGTGGAGAAGTGTGGCTCACTGGTTAGGGTGGAGAAGTGTGGCTCACTGGTTAGAAGCGGCAGACCCTGAAGCAGAGGTCGGGCCGGGACCAGGGTTCAATTCTCGACGCGGCAGGGTCTTGGGTCAATGTCAATGTCCGCGGACTCGATAATTCTCGCTTAGGTGCCTACGCTAACCATGGGTCCCACTCTGCAACTCTGAGCAATAGCTTGCTTAATCTCCACAACGGCCCCAGCAACGCCGGGGATGCCTGGCTTCACCTTGGGGTGCCCTCTCACAGGGAAAGCCAGGACGGGTTCCCCAGCGGTATACAGCGCCAGGACGCCACGTAACGAGGTAACAGTGCGCTTTACAAGTATACATACATTACATTACATTACATTTGAGTCGATTGAGGTGGATTGTGGACGGGTTTTTCTGCCAGAGTCTTTCATTAGCTCTCAGTTCTCTTCTTTTGGAGTTTATGCTTGTATTGAACCATCATCCAGATGGGGTGTTCCTTACTCTTTTTTGTTTGCACAGGGCTAGTTGGTCTAAGATGGCAGTCATAGTAGTGTTATAATGGGAGGTGAGTTCGGTTGTGGAGAGAGTGTCAGTGTCGATGGGGAGGAGTAAGCTTACTTCTTTTTCCAGGTCAATAAGGGGTATTTGATTTAGATTTATCACCCAGTGGGTGTCGTCTTGTGTGAGTGGCCGGTAGCAAGTCATTAGGTTGATGTGGAAGAGGATGATGTGGTGGTCGGATCAGTCTACAGGCTGGATACGATCGATAGAGACTGTGTCCGCTTGGGCAATAATAGCATCCAGAATTGAGTCTTTGTTGTGGGTTTGTTCTGTGCAGTGTTGGATTAGGTTATTGTTGTGTAGGAGATCGTTCAAGGTTTGTATCATCGAGTTATTCACCTCGTTCCAGTGTAAGTTGAGGTCACCTAGGATAATATTGTTAGAGTCCTGAAGTGCACAGTGGGTTATCAAGTCGGAGAGGTGTTCACCAAAAGTGGAGACTTTTCCAGGGGGATGGTAGAGGAGATGGCAAACTAGGGGTTTGTTGCCTCTCGTCTTAATGGAAGCAGTTAGACATTCAAATGAGTTGTAATTGAGGGAGTTAATTTTGGATATGGAGATGTTGCTCCTATGGATGATTGCGAAGCCCCCTCCTCGTTGTATTTTTTTGTCTTTATTGAGGATTTGGAAGCCAGGAGGTACGAGCCTGTCCATGTCTGGGAGGGACAGTTCGTTCATCCATGTTTCAGTGATGAACGTGATGTCAATGTCATGGGTTAGGATAGTTTCAGCCAGTTCTGTTGCATGTTTTGTAGCTGATCTGCAGTTTAAAAGCATGCATTTGGTGGAGTTCGCCTCATTTTTGAGTCTCTCTGTTGGGGGAGCCTTTGGAATAGAGGAAAGGAAGGCTGGGGGTCTTGCCGTTTTGGGTAGGAGGCAGGGAAGGCAGTTTCTACCTAGGCCAGTGAAAAACGGTATCTTGGAGTTTAGGGTGGTAGAAGGGTAGGTGTAATAAGAAGAGGCCACTTCTGCCGCTTCTTTCTCGGACATTGCGGTCTTTGTTCTTTTGGGTCCCTGAGTTTGCTTCGAGAGGGGGGTTGTGTTCCATCTGGGCCAGGGAGTGCTGCGAGGTCTAGAGTGATTGGTGTTGGTTGTGGGTGTGGTGTGTGGGTGTTGGCAAGAGCTCTGATGAGAGGCGAGGTTCAGTAGGATTTCGTTAAGGCACTTTATAATATGATCCAGGTGGCTTTCTAATAAAGCGAGTCTCTGCGTAGTCTCCCAGGAGGGAGGTGGGGAAGAGTCTGGGCTTTGATTGTCCTGGTTGGGGCTGGTGACGGAAGGGATGGCCTTGGGATTTGGAGGTTGTGTTTTAGAGATGGAGTAACCAATAAAATCCCAGTGGGTGGCCTTGGACAGGGGGTGTGTGGAGTCTCGTTTAGTTTCCGTCGGCCATTGATTTAGGGTTCAGTTCAGTGGTCGATTGTGAGGAGTTATAATTTAGTGAGGGGGTTGTTTGTCAGGGGGTTGTGATGTCTCTCCTACGCTGTGCCAAGGATTGGTATTGGCAGGTTGCTCTGAATTGTGCATTTCCAGGGGGTGGTGGAGGGAGGGAAGGTTGATAGGGAAGGTCTGTGTTGTCTCAAGAAGGTTCATTTTTCCGGGCGAAGGGGAAGAGTTCTGAAGTGAGTGGCGTGAGTCATTGAGGGCTTTACGAAGCGTGGGGAAGAGGTGGACGAATGCATCCAGGTTGTCGTTATTGGCTTGGATCATTACTGTACCGTTAGTGTAGATAGTTGCAGCAGTGTTGCCGTTATGTGTGTGGTGATTTGGGATAGAAAGCGTCAGTTTGCAACTGTGAGGCGTGTTCGTTATTTTGTATATGAGGAGATGAGTTTTGAGAATGCTGGTCCAATTCGCTGGGAATTTAGTATGGAAAATGAAATCCATTTTCTGCTGGCCTTTGGAGGTGCAATTGTATATGTCTGCAATTATATATATATATATATACATGCAGCAAGTCAAATACCCGACGCGTTTCGGTGCCAGAAGCACCTTGGTCACAGGTCAGGAAATGTTTGTGCTATCGTCATACATATAGTGCAATAAAAGTAGGACTACACGTTTCCGCACTTCGATTTTGGCAGCCATATTGGAATGATCTTTTCATTTTAGACCCAACTAAAACACATAATGAACAATAAAGTTTCTTTAAAGTTCTTTGAAAACGACAATTTATACAGAAAATAAAATCACAAATACAAAGCGATATTCTAATTTCTGAAATAAATATATGTCGATCATATGTGATGAAACAACACCATTTCGGCAGTAAACTTCATCTTTGGCGTGTTTAGACTATTCGTGATTTGTCAATCAAGATATACTTGATCAATTGTTTTATACAAATATATACACATTTACAATTAAGCCTCAGTGGGTTAATTCTGACATCATTTTAACCAAGATCAATGGATAAAGCCCCGGTGGGATAAGTTCTGGAAAAGCGCCAAATTAGAACAAGCCATATGGTGGGAAGCCACGACTCTACAAAAATACGTGGATTGTGGGAGAGTCTCGCGGGGACTACATTTAACGAACCGGACCCTGAATTAATTGAGGAATGAGTTGAAACAATCACCAATGTTCTACAGTGATGCTCAAACTGCTTATAAAATATGCAAATAAAGACACTATAAGATTAGCCAAAGAGATCGAGGAGCTTACAGCACAGTTTCAACTGCTTTATCCTGATGAAGAATTCCAAACAGAAATGAAAAAAATCACGCTTAAATTGGAGAAAGCCGAACAAGAAATTGAACAAAAAAAACAGGGTAAATTTAATAGAGACCAGCTCTACTATGAATTGGGTCATATTTTCACTTTTGGAAAAAAATACGACCATCTGAGAGAGATAAATAAATCCACTAGTGTTTCACCAAAGCAAGCGTATAACACAGTTGTTGTGCAGGAACAGGTGCCAGCAACACTGGAAGTGTTACCTGAAAATAACAATATACAGTCAATTGAATCAGAACAAACGGCAGTGGAACAGAACATTGTGGGAGTAAAATCCAAAATTTTAACAGAATTCTCTTTGATGGCGCAAGGGCGTCAAGGCATTTCAAGCCCTGGTCCATAAGATACACCCAATCGCGGTTGAGGTCGAGGCGCAAGAGGAGGCAGCACAAGAAGTACAAAGAAGCAAGGCTCGCTAGATACCTACATGGGAATGACTACAAGTCGGAAGACCAAGTCAAAATGAAGGACACTCTTACGGTAGTTAACCTTTCAAATTTTCTATTGTCAACAGATCAAATTGATGTTTTATCACTTGGACTAACATTTTGTCCTACTAGTAAATTTAATTATACTACTGGGAGAATAGATTTATTCCATTTTGTAAGAAAATTAAAATTTTAAAAATGGTTTGAATATAGAAGCAAGACTACTGATAAGTCTAGGGTTGAGCATGGCACAAATCTCATTATTGAGGATGTAGAAACGTTACAAACCATTGGTAATGATTTGATTGAGTCTGTTTCTGACATTGCATTGGAAGAATCGTTAAAAATTGACAGTACGAGTGGTAGCCCCTTTAAACTTAAGTCACTTTTTTTGCCCCAAATACACTGCGATGCCATCGAGATATTTGAAAAGGGAGTGATCTCTGAATTAAAAAAAACTCAATACACGCCCTAAACATTTTGGAGGCAATCTAAACGCCAATCAAGTGAAAGCTATTAAGGAATTGCAGGACAATAAATCCATCATTATATAAAAAAGTCTGATATCGGTGGGAACGTGGTGGTGTGGCCCAGGCAAATGTATCTGAAAGAGGGCAATCGACAATTGAATGATGGTGAAAGTTACCAGATTAGTAACAGATTGAATTATGAGAAAAGCAAGGACATGTTTAGATCCAAATTAATAATGTGGAAACAGCAAATGTTACTATCTGAGGAGGAATTTAAATTTCTATCTTGTGACCAGCCTAAATTACCAGCTATGTATCTATTACCTAAGATACATAAGAATAACAAGATCCCCCCCAGTCGCCCAATTGTTTCATCCATGGGGAGCATGTACGAAAATACATCAAAGTATATTGATTTTTTCTTGCGCTCCTTTGTACGTTCATTACTGTCCTATATCCAAGATACTCCGGATTTTCTGAATGTAATTGACAAAACACAGTGGTCCGATGGTATGCTTCTGATGACACTTGAAGTCAACAGTTTGTATACGTGTATTCCCCATCAACTTGGAATCAATGCTTCCAATCATTTCTTAAAACAACGAGTTGAACAGAAATAAGTACAATTTAAGGTTTACACACACTATACATCCAACTAAGATTGAATTTTTGGATGTTGAGGTCATGGTAAAAGACAATAAACTCACCAGTCGACTATTTAGGAAATCCACTGCTGCAAATAGCATATTACATGCTAAAAGTTGCCATGCCCAAAATTTGATCAATAGCATACCATACGGAGAACTCCTCAGGGCCAAAAGAAACTGCGGTTCTGAGGAGCTGTTCCAAACAGAAATGAAAGAATGAAAGAGAGATTCCTTGAGAGAGGGTATTCCACAAAAATAGTAAATTCAGCTTGTTCCAAAGTTTCAAAGGTCCAGAGATTATCCACATTATCAAAAAAACCTGTTGTGGAAAACGAAGTGGAGCCCCTAAGTTTTATCACCTCTTACTGCAACCGATCTTGGGAACTACGTAATTGCCTAAAAAAATACTGGCATGTCTTAAACACTGATGCCATTCTGAAAAAATATGTGGGTGGACACCCAATGATTACTTACAGAAAATGTGAGGCTATGTCAGACATGTTATGCAGCAACACAATACCAGATGATCCAATCTTGAATCCAATACAAGGCTTTTATCCCTGCCAATCGTTTAAGGCTTGTAAAAACAACACGAAATGTAAAGAAATGCTTCTATCAGCTGATCACAAACTTTTTGAAATAATGAAGCACCTAACTTGCCAATTGGATTACTGCGTTTATGCTTTGAGTTGCCCATGTCCATTGGTGTACATAGGGAGTACTATAAAACCAGTATAGAAAAGGATATTGGAGCACACTAGAGCAATAGCCAATGAAGATAAACAGTATTCTGTAGCCAGGCACTTTAAAGAAATGCATGGAAAAAACATAAGCCTCCTGGACAGAATTCCTAAATCTGAACGAGGAGGGAATAGAGTAAAAGAACTTAGACTATTGGAGTCAAGATTGATCATTACATTTGATACAGTTTTCCCTAGAGGATTGAATAAGGATGAAGAAACGTGGGTACATCTGGGATAATTGTAAATATCTATATTTTGCATCCTCTTGTGAAATCAATAGGCAGTTGAATTACATCTTATATAAACTCGAAGCTTTGTTTGTATTAAAAAAATGTAATACATTTATCGTTTTGTAGGAGACTATGTTATCTGCAAATCATACCGACATTGACACTATGAATTTAGAATGATTGGACAAATATTACCGGTGATTGATACACACTTTGTGCAGGGGAGTTAAGATGATGTATTATGATGTAGGCCCACTTGAAGTTGAAGTTGAAGTTAAAATATTTATTAAGCGCACGATTACCAGGCGGATCCTTGGCGCTAGGGATGCAGACCCAGGGGGGCAGAGAGGGGCGCTAGAGCGGGAAAGCTTGTGAGAAAAGTAGGGTCTTCAGTGCTTTGCGGAACTCAGGATAGGAGGCAGAAGACCTAATGGTAAAGGGGAGGGTGTTCCAAAAGGTAGGGGCAAGGACAGAGAACTTCACACCCCCTGATTTTTTCTTCCTAAAGCGAGGAACAGAGAGAAGAGACTGGGTAGAGGATCGCAGCTCTCTACTAGGAGTGTAGGCTTCAATTTCGGAATTGATGAAAGCCCGAGCTGTTCCGGCGCAAGCCTGGAAGGTCATACATCCCATCTTGAAGAGGGCGTGTTCCCGGATGGGGAGCCAGTGCAAGGCTTTGAGTAGGGGAGTGGCGTGATGGGATTTAGAACGACCATAAATAAGACGGGCAGCTTGGTTTTGGACCATTTGAAGGCGACCCAGGTCATAAGCAGGAACCCCATTGTACAAGATGTTGCCATAGTCCAGGCGTGACAAGACCATGGCCAAAAGGATCAATTTAAGTGCAGAGAAAGAGAAGAACCGGGATATCTTACGGATAGTATGAAGCGTCAAAAAACAAGATGAGACCACTGAACTAATCTGGGAGTGAAAGGTAAGATGTTTATTAAGTGTTATCCCTAGTGTCTTAACTGTAGGAGAAGGTGAAGGATGGGTACCCAAGGAAAGGGTCCAAAACAATGGGGACCAGGGACTGGAGCCACCACCTGTAAGTACCAGTTCGGTTTTATCTGGGTTTAACTTAAGGTGGTCGCAATTCATCCAGTCCCTGATGAAAATCATAATCGATTGGAAATTGTGAATGGACTCCGGGGAGGGAGACAGATTAAAAATAAGCTGGAGGTCATCGGCATAGTTAAATACCGTAACCTCCATCTGCTGTAAAGCAAAAATGAGAGGGACGATGTATAAATTAAAAAGAAGAGGGGAAAGGGAAGAGCCCTGGGTAACGCCACATTGAACATTGCGTGAGGGTGCGGAAAAGTCGGCCAGATGGACGGCCTGCGTTCGATCCCTCAAAAAGGAGGTAAGCCAAGCCAGGGCGGGTCCCCTGATGCCGGCCGCCTCGACACGGGTGAGAAGAATGGAATGATCAACCGTGTCAAAGGCGGCGGACAAATCAAGAAGGACCAGTGCCTGGGGCGAGTTAATATCCATCCCCTCTCTGAGCTTGTCCATAACAGAGAGGACCACCTTTTCGGTGGTGTGGGATGGACGGAAGCCCGCCTGACAGGGGGCTAAGCTACCGCTGCCCTCCACAAATGCACCAAAAACTTTGGTGATGTGGCATTCCAGGACTTTGCCCAAGAACGGAAGAAGGGATATGGGACGATAGTTGGGGAGGGAGGAGGGATCGGCGCCAGGCTTCTTTAGGATAGGAATTATGGTTGCTGACTTATGAAGATCTGGAACGATGCTCTGTGCCAGAGAGTCATTGATAAAAGTAAGAGGGGGCAGTGGGCAAGCCAGAAAGATCTCCCTCAGGACATATGCAGGGTAGATGTCAGAGGGGGATCCTGACTTGACCCTGGCAATCAGAGACAGAAAAGTTTCTCTGGTCAAGGGGGGTATTTGATCCAAATGAAACAGGTTGAACGGTGGTTGGGGATCGATGAAGGAAGGAGAAGGCAGTGGAATATTAGACTTGATAGCAGCGATTTTCTCAATAAAATAATAATTGAGAGAATCGCAGAGGGATTGGGAAGGGGGAGGTTTAAGGGTGACCCTATCTGAGGAGGCTAACTCATGAACAGTGGCAAAGATTTCACTAGGTTGATTTTCGGCCAAGAGAATTTTTGAGAAGTAGTCAATTTTAACACAGGGCAGTAGGCGCGTCTCCAGGCGCGCTCAGCCTGCCGATATTTGAGGTTTTTTTCCTTAAGCTCGGCGTTAAACCATCTGTTAGCGTCATGTACCCGCCTGGTTCTTACGCGTCTAAGCGGGGCCACTTGGTCACATGCTGCGGACAACCAGTTGTTGATGGAGTCTGCTTGAGATGAAGGGGAAAGCTCTGAGAGGTTAGGGCAAGAAGCTGAGAGGGAGGAACAAAGAGAAGGCATGTCTACATGGTTCCAGTTGCGGGCCCAGGTGTTTCTAGGAAGGGGAGGTCTTTTAACAAGACTTTGGTCAAGGAAAAATGAGACCAGAGAGTGATCAGACCAAGAGCAGGGCATAATAGCAGGGGGGGGACGGAGATATTAAGTGACCAGAGCTGATCTAAGATATGACCTCGGACATGGGTGGGGGTGTGAATGTGTGATAAAAATTTTAGGCTAAGAAACAGTTTAGTAAATTCTTTCGACATAGAATCTTCTGCGGGATCGGAAGGCCAGAAGTTAAAGTCCTCAAGTTGCAGGACAGATGAGTTGTTCACTGCTAAAGTTGCCAATAGATCCTGAATAGCGGAGATGAAATGCGGTGTTTGCGTAGGAGGACGATAAACAAGTACACAAGTGATAGGGACTTGAAAAGAAGCAGAACGAGCAACTAAGCAGTCGACCGCCATGATGGAGGGGAATGATAACAATTGAAAGTGAAGCCCAGAACAAACTATCAGGGCGACACCGCCTCCAGCCTCCCCCCAGGCCGGTCGGCGCGTAGGGCATAGTAGGAGGAAGGGAGGGACGCTAACACGTTTGGCAGAGAATCTGGGCAAAAACAGGTTTCTGTAAGAAACAGAAGGTCTGGTTTATAGGTGTCTAGGAGGACAAAGAGTTCAAGATAGTGTTTGACAGCCGACCTAGTGTTAAGAAGAAGAGCCAAGATAGTGGGTGCAAGGCAGGGCGAGGCAGAAGGCCCCAATACAGTCACTGAGAGGGGGAGTGGTGAAGGCATGTTTGCAGGGAATGAGGGGATGGGGTTGATTGGGCTGAGGCCGAGTTTTTCAATTTGAGCAGCGGTAGAGGCGCCTAGTGGCAAGGGGCCTTGACATGAGCATAGTTGTTCTGCGGAATAAGTTAGTAAACGGGCATAGTGGGGTGCCCCTAGCCCCGGCCGGCCGCGTACGGACGCAGACAGGCTTGCCTTAGGCGCGCCTTCGTGCGTATGGGGCGAGCTGGAACTGCAGCGCTAACCTATGCAGCCTCTAATGCCCCGATTCAATATGGCGCCAGCAACCCCGTCAGCCCTCCGGTATCAAGCGGCACTCAGCCGTGCCGGAACGAGGCTAGGGGAGCTGGAGGATGACAGTTTAAAAATAAGCAATTCAGATAAGCACAAATAAACAGTTTTAAAAATGCCGCTTTTTGCACTTGGGCCACATTGACTGTATATAATTTTTCGTTTCTTTTCATGATTTTTGAGGAATGTAATATGATTCAACGAACTGGGGCTTTATCCATTGATCTTGGTTAAAATGATGTCAGAATTAACCAGCCCACTGAGGCTTAATTGTAAATCTATACTACTATTATAAAGGAAGAACTTTGAACCTTTGAGGCGGGTAAATTCGGGAACCACAGCGCCAATCCACACACCCGATACATTGTTGTAATCGTCGGGGTGTGCAGATGGACATAGGCTATATAAAGTTAAAAAATATACGTTATTTAAAAAATTTAGTGAAAAAAAAAGTAGTCCCGTGAAAGAATCGCCGGCCGCGACCTGAGTGCTGACGTCAGGAGCGCGGGGAGGAGCGGCGTCCAGGAGCACGAGGAGGAGCGGCGGACATGGCGCAGGAAGGAGCGACGGACAAGCGGGGAGGAGCTGTGATGAGCGGCGGACAGGCGGTAAGGAGCGGCGGACAGGAGCGGCTGAGTGGTGAACTGAGGAGCGTGGTGAACTGAGGAGCACGGGGGAGGAGCGGCGGCTGAGGTAAGGCTCCGGGGGACCCAAGGACAATGTCGGGGCAGGCGGGTGTCGGGGCGGGCGGGGGCCGGGGCGGGCGGGGGCGCTGAACACTCATGGTGGGGGCCGGGGCGGGCGGGGGCCCTGAACACTCATTTCGGGACGGGCTGCTATGTCGGGGCGGGCGGGGGTTGGGGAAGCCTGATTGCTCCCGGACAAGGTCGGGGCGGGCTGCTAGTGTGTATATATTTCTATAAAACAATTGATCAAGTATATTTTGATTGACAAATCACGAATAGTCTAAACACGCCAAAGATGAAGTTTACTGCTGAAATGGTGTTGTTTCATCACATATGATCGACATATATTTATTTCAGAAATTAGAATAATATCGCTTTGTATTTGTGATTTTATTTTCTGTATATATTGTCGTTTTCAAAGAACTTTGAAGAAACTTTATTGTTCATTATGTGTTTTAGTTGGGTTTAAAATGAAAAGATCATTCCAAAATGGCTGCCAAAATCGAAGTGCGGAAACGTGTAGTCCTACTTTACTTTTTATTATTGCACTATATGTATGACGATAGCACAAACATTTCCTGACCTGTGACCAAGGTGCTTCTGGCACCGAAACGCGTCGGGTATTTGACTTGCTGCATGTCCTATATAAATCAACATGCTGCATCTAACTTCTGGGCTCGAGTGGATTCTTCAAATTGCAAGAAATCTGTCTGTTCGAGTTGTGAGGGGGTTGCGACCTCTTCTCGAGCCCGTCGCCATTAAGAGGCAAAGAGACTCGCGATTCATGCAGTTTATATATATATATATATATATATATATATATACATATATATATATTTACAGGTATTTCAAATGCAGTACAGGTGAGTTGCAGGTTAGGATGTTGAAGCGTGTGTGGCTGAGGAGGATCTTTGGGTCACTCTGCATCTGATCTCAGTGGGTTCGGAGAGGAAGAGCGGGAGTCTTATTCTTTGTGTTCTGCCAGAGAGAAACAAACAAATCCAGTCTAAGGCAGTTCCCTGGATACTGGCGTTGTGGAGTCTGGTGGCTAGTGTACGGTGGGAGACGGTGTTGAAGGCTGCTGAGAGGTCTAGTAGTATCAGGGCTGAAGTGTGGCCTTGATCAAGGAGGGTGCGGATGTCGTCAGTGGCGGCTATGAGGGCGGTTTTGGTACTCTGGTTACTGCAGACTCCTAATTGAGATGAGTCGAGGATGTGTTGGTTTCTTTGAAGTACGTTAGCTGGGTGTTGACGACTTTCTCAACGACTTTGGCGGTGAAGGGGAGTAGAGAGATGGGCCTGTGGTTCTTGAGGTCAGTTGGGTCTGCGGAGGGCTTCTTGAGGACAGGTTTGACTTCGGCATGCTTCCAGTCGTCGGGGAATGTGGCTCGTTTGATGGCACAGTTGATTGTCCATTTTAGTTCTGGTGTGATGGCAGAGGCGGCCCTGTGGAAGATGTGAGGCGGGCAAGGGTCAGTGGGCGCTCCTGGAGTGGATGCTTTTCATAGTCTTTGCGGTGTCTTCTGTGGTGACAGGGGTCTAGATGAGGAGGGTCGGCTGGGTGGTGTCACTGCTGGAGGGTGTAGGGTCGGTGCTGTGGGCCCGGCCGTCGAAATTGTCGTAGAGCGTCCTGATTTTGTAGTGGAAGAAGGAGTTGAGTTTGTTGCAGAGGTCTTGGGAGGGAGAGACATTGGTGGTTTTGCTGTGCAATCTGGTGAATTCTTGTATGATGGTTAAGAGTTCCTTGGAGTTGTGGAAGTTGGAGAGGTAGGTTGACACTGGGTCTCTTTCCCCCTGTGAACTATTTTGAGGGCCTTTAGAGATGTCCTTATTTTTGGTGTTAAATGCCCCCTCTTTCTACTGTTGGGGATCCTGACCACCCTTGTGGTAATCCGTCCACCCCCTGGATGCCTGTTTGGAAATTCTAGCACTAGCCCATAAGTCTACCTCCTTTGGAAGCCCCCTGGGGTCAGTGAGCGGACTGGCAACCAGGTGTTGGGGCAACTCTACAAAGCAAGTAGTGAGCATGTTCCCTCTCAAAATCAAGTCCTACAGCCCATTGAACATATTTATTTTGCTGCCCCTCATCCACCCACTCAGTTCCTTGCTGGAGTAGCATAAGAAATTCACCCAAGATGGTTCGACAACTTCTGGCTATCTCTGAACCTTATACAGTATTTAATTTTGTAACGTTGTGAGTAGAGTGGCTTTCCTGGCAGCATACTTCATTTGATTCCCCCACCACTGATGTAAGTAGGGTGTCCTTCACCACTGTTGGCATGTGTTTCCACAGGCTTGCCCCCTAATACTCCTCTGGGACTCTGTAAATCCTCTGGGCTACTTCACTGGCAAAAAAACATTTGTCTATATTATCAAATTATCGGTGCTGGTTTGCAAATTTCAGGCCCCAATATCCTGCCTGAACTTTCCCTTTAGAAACATTGAAAAAGTGGCCTCAATGGGGTTGTGGTCACTATAACACGGTGGAATGACCATACCATGTAAGAACAGGTGCTCTAGGTTGCGGGTAACAAATACACAATCGATTGTAGATGAACTGCCCAGGCCCTTAAAAGTAGGGACTTCACCGCTAGGCAAACCAGAAATAGGTAGTACATTTATCAGGTCGAGTAGAACAAGAAAATAAACTAATTCTGCACTCCTAGGGTCAATATTACCAAAGGAACAGGGCTCAGAGTGAATGTCCTCATAAATAGGCACTTGCATGTTAAAATCCCCAGCCAAATATAGATACAGTGTATGCTCTAAGCAAACCAAATCATCTGCTATATCAGATATGAATTTAAATAAAGGAGGAAATTAATATTGGGTATTCCACTAAAATCATTATTGTAAAAATCCACAATATGCAAAGTCAAAGGTAATTTATCTACTGTGATTTTGAAGCTGCTGTCATTATGCTCTATGGTTTTAACATGCCCACCTAGTGCAGTGCTCACCCACGGTTCCAGCCTACCTGATGCATGCCCACTACATGATGGAATAGCAGGGACACTGAAGTAATGGAAACCATCCACAGACGCAGGCAGTATGTCCCTAGAAACAAAACAATATCATGGGCTGTACTTTAGGTTTCACACTCTTCTCACTCAAAAGACACAGTACACATTCTCTCACCAACCGTTCAACCTGTAAATCCATACATGGCCACCAATATGTCAATCTGAGTCTCTCTTTAGTCTTGGACATCCCTTGGTGTCCTATATGAGTCAAATTCAATAACTCTTCTCGGAGAGAAACAGGAGGAATAAGCCTAGTACCTCTATATAAAAGCTCATTACCTTCTGAAAGTTAATTTCTTACATTCAAAAAATGTTCTCCAACACCCTTGACTTTGGTATGCCAACCCTTTCTGAGTGATATGAAAAGCTCTTCTAACTCTTCATCCTTGGCACATTCCTCATGCCATCTACTTTCCTTGAGGCCATCACACTCAATATTACACACCCATTCATCCTGCTAATCATTGACATAACCTTCTTCTCCTTCAGAGCTTTCTACTATCTGGAGAGTGTATCCGCTATTTTATTCTTGGCACCAGGTAAGTATTTTACTTGAAAATCATATTCCTGCAATGCAACCACCCATTCTGCCTGAAACTGCATCAAAGCCCTTCTTTTTGAATATCTCACAAAGAGGCTTGTGATCTGTACGTACCTCGAATTTGATCCCCAAAGTAAATATTTCAGTTTTTTAATAGCCCAGTGTATCGCTAGAGCCTCTCTCTCAATTACAGAATAACAAAGTTCTGCTCCTCAGAGACTGCATGAATGAAACAAATTTCGTTTTCTGAACTTCCATTTTCTTGTTGTAACACAAGAGCACTGAATTGGCAGAGGAGTCAAAACTTCTTAACTTGGAAGTTTTCAAAACATTTCCTTTATATTTCTAAATTCAATTTCACACTTTTCAGACCATGCAAATTCAACACCTTTACATACAACGATCTCATGTTAACACACCTCTCAGCAAACTCTTTTACAAACTTTCTGTAATATTTTGCCATACCAAGGAATTTCATAAGTTCTTTTTACTTGTAGGAGAAGCTACATTCTGTATCACATCCACCAAATCATTTTTGGGTGCTACACCTTCCCAAGAAATAGTGTGGTCTAGGTAATCAATAGAAGATTTTTTCAATTTGCACTTGTCCAATCTGACAGTAAGATTAAAACTGGTCAAACCTTCGCAAAACCTGCCTTACTCTTGCATCATGCTCCAGTTAATCTTTTCCGAAAATTAACACGTCGTCCTGATAAATCTTTACACCTTCTTGACCCTTCAAAACTTTCTCTAGAGCTCTTTGCAATACTGAGGTGCAGACACCAACCCAAATGGTAACCGGATGAACCTGAACATCCCAAAGGGTGTTATGAATGAGGTGAGATCTCTAGACCTCTCATCAAGCATAATCTGGTGGTACACAGACTTAAGATCCACAATAGGAAAATCCTTTGCCCCCATTAGTAACATGAACATGTCAGAAATTTTTGGGAGAGGGTACCTATCAACTACAACTTGTTTATTCAGCTCTCTCAAGACAATGCAGACGGAGACTTCCATTCGCTTTCTTAGCAGCTACTACAGGAGCCAACCATTATGTTCCTTCCACTTCTTCAATGATGCCTTCTGCTTTGAGTTTATCTAACTCTAACTTCATCTCTTCTCTTAAAGCAAAAGGTATACCACGAACCTTCTGTGAGATGGGATTGGCACCTCAAATTAGTCGTATATTATGAGTATAACCACAAAGACATTCAAGTTCATTTCTAAATACCCTGGGAAAATCTTTTTTTATGTTAAAGTGTAACACTTGTCAAAATCCTCTTCAACTTTTATCTCTTTTACTTGGAAATTATCTTTCAAAAAGATGGAGGGATCATTATTGGGATCAAGTATCACACCAATATTCCTCTGGTGAAACCCGCAGTAGATACTGTCACCGTTTTGAGAAACATAGATCTTTCCAGCAAGGTATCTTCCTTTATATTCCAAGAGACCCCAAAAATAACCTAAGAGTTTTATAGGCTCTGCACCATAAGCACATGGCTTGATATCCGGTTTCAAAATCTTGATCTTGTGTTTGAGAGAGCATAAATAAAACTCTTTTGAAACAATAATAATTTTTGCCCCAGAATCAAACAACACTTTTGTTTTATGCCCTTCAACACTAATCTCACCTTAAGGATCTTTCTTATTGGTGTAAGTCACTTGTGAAATGATTTGCCCACCATCCACATCAGAATTTTCTTCACCCTCACTATAACGTTCATCAGAGATTACATTGACCTTCCCTTTAAAAGTTTTGGCTTTACAAACTACAGTATAATGTCCTACTTTCTTACAATTTAAACACATGGTTCTTAATGCAGGGCACTTTTTGTCAAATGTCGATGCAAAATTAATGCTAACGTCCATATATTTCGAATTGTGTCAATTATTTTTTAATGAACTTCCTGATCAATAAAATATAAAAAACAAAAAGCATTGGCATAGCCAAAAGTTGTCGCCTTTGGGTCCTTATATCCGGGTCAATGGAAGACCAAATTATGTTGCAGTGTTTACTGATTAACTGTATGTATTTTCTGTAAGTAGCACTCTCCTGCCCCTTCTGGGGCTTAAAGCACTTTAATTATGCATCAAGGAAGAGTTAATTATGTGACACAAGATGCCTTTAAAGACAAATTCACAATATTATCTGGCAACAATAGTAGCTTAATAAAAAATTATACAAATTATGCATGAAGCAAACTTATTGTCACATATATCTCATTATTTGAGCTACCAATATCTTGTGCATTGTTTGGTTTCCTCCTAGTTATGTTGACTGCATACATTGTCTCTTAGGAGAGATGGTTTGAGTAGAAATGTCACACGACAATAACAGCCACGAGGGAAGGGTGTGCAAGATAACATCTGCTTTTGTGTTGAGGCTTAATTTCTCAGGCGCAGCCTTTTTTCTTTGCCTTTTTTTCACTAGTGAAGTGTGGTAGAAGCTCCATATTGCCCTTGTTGTAGTTTTTGGTTTATCTTTAAATCCCCTATTCGGTGAATGCAGAAAGGTTGTTTTGTCAAACTGTTCAATTGCTACAGCGTGTGCTCTCTTCCTTTCACCACAAGATGTCACTGTGGTGTAACATTTAGCAAACCGTGACTACAGGCTACTCAATTTACCATAATTAAGTGGCTGGAATCCAGTGTGAAGGAAACAATTACGATGAAAATCTGCGGTCTGAGTGAGAGTCTCAGCGCAAGATAAGTATGAAATGGCTCTAGTCAGTATGACTATGGGGTTGGCTTAACATTGTGGGGCATATTACCAACCAATAGAGATAATTTTTGTCTCTAACTTGTTTAGAGACAAAAATTATCGCCGCAAATCGGCGATTTTTATCGCAGATAAACCTTGCTATTAGCAAGGTTTATCGCAAATGCGATAAAAAACGGCCGCAATACATGAATATCGCTGAAAAGTCAGCGATATTTATGCATTATCGAGCAAATGCTCTTAGCCATGTTATCCACCTCCCATTGGATAACATGGCTAAGAACTGCTCCTGGGCAAGTGTTAGCTTTTGGAGATATTCGCGCTTAGCGCGAATATCTCCAAAAGTTGGTAATAGGAGATAGCGATGTTAGCGACTGTTTTCAGTCGCTAACATCTTGGCACGCCCACTTTGCATGTCATTAGTGATAAATATCACTGACATGCAAAGCGGGGCCCAAGAGGGTCACTATCTCCTATTAGCTGTCGCTAACTGGTGTTAGCGACAGCTTGGTAATAGGGAGATAATTTTATCTCCGCTTTCTTGGCTTTTAAAGCCAAAAAAGCGGAGATAAAGCCCCTTGATAATATGCCCCTGTGTTATTCTGTGCAAATTATTTAAATGACGAATAAAATTAATATAAACATGTGCAATGTAACTAGTGCTCATGTAAAGCACTCACTGAGCAGTAGAACACCCCCATCGCAGTAGCTCCGATCAGAGCACAACAGCTGGTCTTATCTGGCGACGGACGACAAGGAAACTAGAGGGGACAGAGTTAAAGGCGCAGGGGAGCACGAGGATTGTTAAAGGGGCAGGCACCGGCCAGTTGAAGGAGTCAGACAAACACCGTCAGGAAACAAAAGCAAGCAGCAAAGCGGGAGGGGAGTGGGGTACGGGGAAATCCTCTCACTTTAAAGTCAGAGAAAGAAAATTACCTTGTGTTTGGCATTTTATCTCGGTCTTTGAATGCAGAGCAAATGTGAGGCGATAACAAGAATTACAGCCCTGCTCACATACATAGAAGGTGAAGCACAGGCAAACAGTAACACGAGCAGACGAACATCGATCAGGTCAAATGCTCTTAGGGAAAGGTAATCCCTAAGCAGATACTACAATGAGACAAATGGAAGGGTACAAGTATTGGGGCATTGCCCCCTGGATTGAAAAGGAGGGTCAAATAGGAAACATCGACCACTAGCAAGCAAGGATTTTTAAAGGACACTGAAACAAACCAATGAAAAGCCCAAAAAGAAGTATATGCCAAAGTATATACTAGAGGACTCTAAAGCTCGACCTAAAAAGGAGGGACAAATAGGAAATATTAACCACTAGTAGGCAAGCCTTTTTAAAGGACAATCAAAGTAATGAATGAAGAGGCGATGGGCGGGCGGAAAGCCCACAGTGTGTATACAACATGTCTCGGAGAGACAGCACTAGCGCTGCCTAGGCCCGACCTAAAAAAGAGGTGAGGTAACCTAAATTTGGAAAAAGGATAAATAGCCAAATCAAAAACTATGGAGAATTAAAAACAAACACATTTAATGGCAAATTATTTACCTGAGACTTTAGTGTTACACAAAATCACTGCATGATACCGCTCAAGCAAAAGTACTTGGTCCCGCCACAATTCACCAATGTAAGAAATTGGGTTATTGGTTGAGGGGGTGAACCCCTTTCCCAAGCAACAATAACAGTCCTTGTCAATGTGAACCACAAAAGTCACTAAATTAACCTGTGCTTGGCCCTATGGTAGCTTGGCACAAAAGCAGTCAGGATTAGCTTACAGGCACTGTGTTGTAGAATCCTACTCATGCAGCACACAAATAGCAAGAAAGTGAAAACACACCACAAGAAAAATCCCACAGCAATCTAAAAATCTTGAGTAAAATTTGATAAATAATTTGACACCCGAACAGCAAAAACCCAATCAGTAGTACCGGTGATATACATTTTTTACTTTTTTATTAAAATCTATCACATAAAATATGAAGGCACCAAACCCTGTCACTCAAGATTGGGACCAAGTCGAAAGTTATGACTGACCATGATGAAGCCCGGTTGGGATGTAAAAAGTGGATTGGGCCCGATCTCTTCTTACCTTCGTACGTAAATTTGTTTTTGAATAAAAATGTTTGAGAGGGTAAAACAGAGCAGGGCAAGGCAGCCAGCTGTGTGCAGGGAGGAGGAGGCATTGTTGTCCGGGAGCCTTTGGACAAAGTTGCTGTGAAGATTTTTCCGTTCGGACTTTATAATTTTTTGGGTAATCGAAAATCTTCTGCAGGACGAAACTGCATGCTGTAGCTGATGAGGGCTCCATACGGCTGGATACCCTTCCAGAGAGGAGCTTCTGAACAGGATTCACTGTTGTGGAGCAGAACATGATGGGAGCTAATGCAAAGTCAATCTGACAGACAATGCACCTGGGGCGGATCAGTGAGCAGGTAGGTCACCTATTTGTTCTCAGGCCACTTTTTAGTTGAAAAGTTTTACCAAGTCTCAAAAGGCAAAAGAGAAGATGAAAGCGTATGCAGACGCCAGGCGACATGCCACTCTGTCGCACCTCAACAAGGGGACTTAGTGGTGGTGCGTCAGCAGCAACAGAGAAAGTCTGGTAGCCCGTTCTCAAAGGACCTGCTAACGATAACAACTAGGACAAGAAGAGGGATCACAGACAGGAATGGAGGGGACTTGTCCAAGAAGAGTGAGCAGAAGGCCAAAAAGACTGATGGAAGAAATGTAGTGATGGGGACGTATACATATCTCTACATCTTCTTTCTGTTTCTCTTTCTTTTCTTCTCTATAAAGATCTCTTTCTCTCTCTCTCTAACTTTCTCTTCTCTCGTCGTTTCTTTCTTGTGGCAAAGGGGAAGATGTAGCGACCTGGGTCAAGGGGTGCTAGTGCCCTGCACCCGAGCATGGGGAGGGGACAGGAACCGGACACCACATCCGGTCAGGGAGTGGGGAGGGCATTACTAGATACGAGGGCAGCGAGAACGGACATTCATGTGGACACTGCCACAAAGCCAATAAGCAAGTCTTAATCACTAACCTGTCTCGGCGTGCATTAATTGAAGACACAACAATGGCCAAAGGCACAACATGTTTCCTCCATTTTCAAGATTTCATCGAAATATACAATGTATTGAAAACCATCAAAAGGGAATTGTCATATGTGATAATGATTTTGCTTTGTAGAAGTTTATCCTGCGCCTGCAGCCATCAACACTCATGTTTTTAGTTTTACACTTTTCAACTCTGCTTGACCTCTGTTTGTCAGGCTGGAGGTTGAAATTTTAGGGTTGCACCATAACAGATTGCAGTGGTACATGACCATCACAGTGCATTTTTCCAAGAGACAGAGGCAATGTGTGATGCAAGAAGTATATGCTTTGACTTGTGATCAGATAACATTTTGATACTAATTCAGGATTAGTTTAAGTTGGACCGAACAGTTGAACCACTTTGGCATCAATGATCATACTCATTGGCTTTCTAGCCCCAATGGAAGAGGTTACAGATTTCAAACCTTATGCTCTTAACTTCTTATAGAATGTTGTTGTGCTAGGCCTGCACAAAGAGCATTGCTTCATAGTTGGGACTTTCTGTTAATTTTAAAGTCTTTACAGAAAGCTTTCCCTTGAAACGAGTTGCCTGAAAATTCCGTAGCAGTGTGCTTAGTTATTTGTGAAGAGTGTTTCAGCTTTGATTGACGAGAATCTGCTCATACATTTCTGTCTTGCTAGGTGAGTGATGAAAACCTCATCCTCCACTATGAGTCTCTAAACTAATAAAGCTGGCTCAATAGCACATAGCGAAGTTGGCATACAGCAGGATAGCATTTTCCAACCACATACCTGTCAGCAACCTCCTTGTCAGAGATTCAGGTGGTTGTCTAGTGAAAATCTGAAGGGCAGCCTAATGAGTTGTTCTCTCAACCTATCCTTTAATATGAATGAAAACAACTTTGGCACTAGAATGGAATGGTATACACTCTGTATTAATATAGCTTACTTTGCGATATAGCACATTAAAATTTATGCTGGTTGTGCGTAAAGGTTGTGGTCAATGTGGTTCTGTTCTCTGCTCTATGATATCATCCTGCAGGATTTTTCAAGATAGCTCCGCTTGTTCTTGGAAATTCTCAATCCAGTAATGACTGGGACAAGGAATTGGGTGAGGAAGCATTATCTTACTGGGTACAGTTATTTCATCCTTCATCTCTCCCTACCTTGATTTCATTGTATAGGCTTGACATAGATAGCTTGCTGCTGGGTAGTGGGCCTTGTACAGATTCTTCAGATGTAAAAGGGAGGAGAAGTGACAACAGGGTGCTGTCAGGGGTGGTGGACTTAACACAGTTTAGAAATAGATGAAATGTGGAAAACAACTCCCAGAGTAATGGAAATTAGGGTCAAGGAATTTCAAACATTCCTAGGATCACAGGATACTGGTTAAGCCAGAAAGGCAAATCCATTGGAATAGTGAGCTACTTTAGTATCTGACATGGGGATAAAAACTGGAAATAGTCACATATTTTCCCGGTAGAGTTTACAATACAAAACAAGCCTTAGCAAAGCCAGTAGGTATATTTTTCATGTGATAAACGTTGTGGCACTAAAGGTGTGTGTAAGAGTTTATTCATGTTCGATTAATTAAACTCATTACATATATAGCCCATTGCACAAAATAGAATTAAAATTGTTAAAATATATTATGATTTTAAAAGAGAGTGCAAATCTGAATAATTGCACTGGTAATAAAGCATGGCTAAAATGCTGAACTGATGGGAGTTACCACTGTGTGTTTTAAGAGAGCAATGCCCAAGGTTTCAAGGATATGAGTTCTAAGTACAGTTTGTCTGGTGTAAAACTCCTTGATCCACCTGTTTTTTGTGCCCCAACTTTACATTGCTTTCAGTTCAAATTATCTTATTGAATTTTTGTTTGCCAACAAATAATAAAGACAATACAAAAATATTATTAAATAGCAAAAAATACCTAAATATCAAACCATAAATTAAGCATCACTATGAAACAAATTACTATAGGTATTTTAGATAAAACATATTCAAGAGATACATGAAGAAGGACTGGAAGGAGGGGGAGGGAGGGGACAAATATAACAAATGCATATTGAATAAATAGAGCTACTATATTCTATAAATACAATATAATATTGGAATTTAAGTCAAACCTAAAGTTATAAATACAACTTTAAGAAGATAAATATACATCAACAGGTGACGAAAAGGATTGATAAGCGATTGAATTTTGATTAATCCCATTCATAGATAAATGAGCACCTCTTCTAGTAAAGATAACCCACGACCATCAAGGATTAACAGATAATGTAGACACACCATTCCAACAAAAAGTGATGGATTTCAACGCAGCAGAGATTAGGAAATTAAAACGTTTGCTGTCTAAATTATGTAAATTTTGTGATAAAATAACAGATTTTCATATTATTAATTGATAGGAAACATCTATATGAACTTCTAAAATCTTTTTTATGATATCCCAAACTTCAGACCAAAATTTAAAAACTAAAAGCATATGTTGCAATGTACCTGGGTGTAATTTACAATGCCAATCAGCAGAGGGAAGAAGTTTAGCTTTAAATAAATGTAATGGAGTCCACAAACGATTGTATAGGATATACAAATTGGTTTGGTAAAGTGAAACAGGTAGCCAATCAGATATACTACTAAGCTAAATTTCCTTCCATGTGTCAATAGGTAAAGAAAGTGAAAGTTCATTGTTCCAAAAATTAAAAATAAATTCTAAATTGCTACCTAGAGTATCTGATCATTTCTTATTGAGAATGGAAACCCCATGAGATGAAGCAGAGATTGTTTGAATGTAAATTGGTAAATCAACTGTAGCCTTAGAGGGAGTATCATTGGGGAAGGAATCTAATATTGATTTTCACCAGTATTGATAATTAATAAGGTCAGATTTAAGTAAGCTAAATTATTCTTGTAACGTTTCTAAAGAAATAAAGGCTTTATTGGAATAAACATCTTTGAGCTAAAAAATACCAGCTGTAATCCATGAATACCAGAAACTAATATTTCTATTCAATTTAATAATACTACTATAACATAGAGATAATTCATCCGTATTATTCATGGGAATGAGAAAAATTGTCAAGATCATTAAATAACATTTTAGTAGATTTAATAATAGCTGATTTTTGAAATAATGTAGCATTATTACACATAGGCACCAAAGTAGGTAATGGGAATGGACATACTATTGACTTCTCAACACATAGCCACGCAGGAGGGCTATTTAAAAAGTAATGGTTAAATCCTAATGAACTTTGTTTAAAAAAAAAAAGCTTTGTGGTAAAGAAAAAAGTTTGGGATACCAAATCCAGCATTTCGTTTAGGTACTTTTAATTGTTTATAACTAATACGAGGTGATTTATTGTTCCATAAAAACTTAGACAAAAGTTTATCTACATCTTTATTAAACTTTAATAGAAATTGTGTAGGGAGCATAGCAAGGGTATAAAAGATTTTGGGAGCAATAGTCATTTTGATGGAATCCATTTTGCCCCACCATGTAAGATTTAATGATGCCCATTTAGACATTTTGTTTTTAATATAATTTAGAATGAAATCACAATTTAAATGTATTGTTGATTTTGTAGATGAGGAAAACAAGATTCCAAGATATTTTAACTTATTCTTTTGCCAAATAATTCCACGTATGGGAAGCATATCGGGCATGCAATAAACATTTAAGGGAACAAATTCTGTTTTGTTGGTATTTAAAGTATTTCCCAAAACTGTAGAATAATGTGTTATAATTTCCATTAATGATGGGAAAGAAGCTATATGGTCACTTACAAATAAAAGCACATCATCCGCATAAGCAAGGGTTTTAACAATAACATCTTTAATATTGATTCCTTTAATAGTATCACATTTTCTTATAGAGGTAAGAAAAGGTTCAATGCCAATTAAAAATAAAGGAGAAGAAAGAGGACAACCTTGTCTTGTACCTCTAAAAATTGAAAATTGATTTGAGACTTGGCCATTAATGAATACACAAGCCATAGGGGCAAAATATAAAGCTGAAATCATGCATATAAAAATATCCTAGAAATTAAATGAAGATAGCGTAGAAAATAAAAATTGCCAATGGATTTTATCAAATGCTTTCTCAGCATCTAAGGCTAAAATTCCAGATGGTAAGGTTAAAGTAGGACTTTGTTCAATAATATGTTGTAAGGTTCTTGTATTGTTAGCAGGATATCTATTCTTCATTAAACCGGATTGGTCAGGATGTATGATAGAGTCTAATATAGGGGCCAATCTAGTTGCAAGTATTTTAGCATATAATTTACAATCTTGATTAATTAACGATATGTGAGGATAATTAGACACAAGAGTGGGATTGTTGTCCGGTTTTGGAAGTACTATAGTTAAAGCTTCTGTAAAAGAGCCCGAGGTAGTTCCTGTGGATTCAAAAAACGTAAATAACTGGTGTAAAAAAAGGTAACAGGTGAGACTGAATTTTTTTTTTTTTGTGGATTTTCCCCCCATTTTATTAAAAGAATACATACAACATTTTAAACAATTCAGATAAAGAATCATCTTGGAGATACAAAAAAAAGACAAAAGGCTCGGAAGTAAGCAGCTATACATAAAATCTCATAAGGCAATAAGCAGATCTCTACATGATAAAGAAAAGAGAGAAGACAGAAAGGAGAAAAACAAAAAAGACAAACACTCAGTTACTTTTTAAATCCAATCCGTAATTGGTGCCCAAATCTTGGCACCCATTGTACTTTTTCACCTCCCATTAGTCTTATAGATAGCTATTTCAAAATTATACATAGATAAAAGTCTTGCCCGCCAGCTCGCAAAAGACGGAGCTTCAGGGCTAATCCACTCCTTTGTAATACAAGCACGCATCGTTGCCATGCAGATAAACAGAAATTAGACCATTGCATTGGATCTAGTATAAACTGTAATGTCAGAATTCAAACCAATCAACGCCAATTCCCCAGTAATATGTATTGTTGATCCCAATAATGGTCCCAAAAAGAGTTCAATTGAAGAAAACAATTCAGCTAGTTTTGGGCAGGAAAAAAACATATGGACTGCATCTGAAGCAAACTCCCCACATCTGTTACATTTGGTCCCCGCAGATGTGGCCCATTTAGAGATCTTTTTTGGAGTGTAATACAGATCGTAAATGGCCATGTAATGCTGAGTGCGCACCCTCCCTGTCGTCAAGACTTGGTTTGCGAGACTGAGCGAATCTATAATATTGATTCCTTCTTGCCCTAGCTTCACAACCCACTTTTCTAGGCATGCCTCTACGTCATCTGGGAGTGCCTCAATCAATTGAGACTAGAGTTGACCAATAGGTGTTTTTTTCCCAAACTTTCAATAAACGGATTCTTTCTCAGTTGGTGTTCCACCCCAGGGCCTAACGAGTTTAGAAAGCTACGAATTTGAAAGAACTTAAAGAAGTCATGCTTGGGGAGATCATGTTTTAGTTGAAGCTCAGCAAATGATCGCAGATGGCCTTCATCACAAAAATCCCTTAAAGTTAAAATTCCTTTTGAGCACCATCTGTGAGAAATTTGATATCGAAAAATCAGAGGAAGAGACCCAGCAGCAGCAAAGGGAGTACATGCATTAAGATTTGCAGTTCAAAGATGACGCTTTACGTGCTTCCACACAGAATAAGCAGCATTAAGAATCTTGAATTGAGTTTTCTTGAAATAGCTAGGCTCTAGAAATGTGACAAGACAACCATTGGCCTCCTCCTCCAAACCCATCGCATAAATTACAGGGCTATGGCACGGCAAAATCTTAACCCTTTCCCCAACTATCAAAGGACTAATAAACTGCAAAGCCGCTGCCCAGTCATAAAGGATGAAATATGGAATACCCCAACCCCCCCGATTTTTTGGTAGTACCATCTTTTTATAGGCCCTTCTCTGACGCCTGTAGCCCCACAGAAATCTGGAGCTAATCCACTCTAATTTTTTAAACAGGAAACTGGAAATTCAACTGGGATTGTTCTGAACATATACAGAAGTTTGGGCAATAAAATGATTTTTAAAATATTTGATCTTCCATACAGGGATAAGTGCAAGTGATCAAGTCTCTCCAGTGTTGAATTCAGCTTAGTAAGCACTGGTTCCATATTTCGCTCTGGGATTTTACTAATTGGCAAGGAGATTTTAATCCCTAAATAGGTAACTTCAGAGACAGTAGTAATGTTCGCCGGAGAGTCTCCCCCTATTACTAGAATCTGGGTTTTGGAGATGTTTAATTTATACCCAGAGAAGAGCCCAAAGTTAAAAGCCAAGGCCTCAATTGCCGGTAATGCTGTACCGATGTCACGGGTGACAACGACAATATTGTCCGCATACGCTAGAGCTCTGTAGTCAGTATAATGCACATGGATAGGATTAATATCCATAGACTGATTTAGCTTTTCCAAAAAAAAGTCAATATATAAAGCAAATAACAACGGTGAACACGGGCACCCTTGCCGTTTTCCGCCACTGGTTGGACATAGGTCTGACTCTCGCCCGGCTAGCTGAATGCAGGCTACTGGTGACAGATATAGGGACTTCAGTGCCTGCATCATCGCTGGACCAAAACCCTTCAATCTTAAAACCTCCCACATATAAGGCCAGGAAACCTTATCGAAAGTCTTTTTGGCATCCAACAGGGTTATCCCCAATATAGAATTATTAGCTTGTGCCCAATCTATAAGTGCTGTTAATCGTCGCACATGATCCGCGGTATCTCGTCCCGGGATGAACCCATGTTGATGTCGTGAGACTGGGGTTGCTATAACCCTCGATAGAGGTGCGACTAAGATTTTAGAATACATTTTAATGTCGGAGTTAATTAGAGAAATGGGTCTATAAGAGGACGGAAGTAGAGCCGGGTTATCATTTTTTTTAATACACAGTGATGATTGATTTCCGCCAGGATAATGGTGCATTCCCTTTTTGTGCTGCCAAGAAAGTTGCCATCAAATCCTCCCTAAGCACCCTAGCGAAAAGTGCAATAAAATTCTAGTGGAATCCCATCCGGTCCCACTGCCTTCCCAACAGCCAGTGATGTTTAAGCTGCCTCTACTCCCTCCCAGGTGATATCTGCCTCTAATTCTGTCATGTCGTCATATGAAAGCCTAGAGATTTCAATGTTATTGCAAAACTACTACTTTTTCTTCTACTCCTAAAATAGCCTTATCGGTATACAGGTTGCTATAAAAATTGCAAAAGAC
Organism: Lissotriton helveticus; assembly: GCF_964261635.1. Classification (NCBI taxonomy): domain Eukaryota; kingdom Metazoa; phylum Chordata; class Amphibia; order Caudata; family Salamandridae; genus Lissotriton; species Lissotriton helveticus. The sequence continues at coordinate 400,322,181 of NC_136065.1, forward strand.
GTCTAACACTTCACCTGGCTTATCACGGATTTGCCCTTGCTTATCCTGAATATTGTTAATCATTTTGCCACCTCCTTTTGGTGAAGCCTTTTAGCTAATATTCGACCAGAGTTTTCGCCCACTTCATATATCTCAGATCTATAACTGTAATTTGAGCAGCCAATTTTGAGGTGAAGTTCTGGTATATTCTCATTTTAGAGATAGCTAAGTCTGTGGAAATTTGATCGATATCCTGACCATTATTCACTGCAACCATAAATTTATTTTCTAACTGCCGAAGTTTATTCATCTCATCCTGGAGAGCAGTTCGTAGTTTACGCTGTTTATTAACAGAGTACCTTAAAGTCTCACCACGGACGCTAGCTTTAAAAGCATCCCATACCATGTAAACAGAGGCAAAGCCACGGATAAGCTTAAAAAAATATATCATCAATTTGGACATTTGTTCGCAGTAGGCAGAATCCACCAATAATTTGCGTCCAAAAGTCCAAGCTCTAATGGGCGGTCTGAAGCCAGTTTCTAGGTCCAACAAAATCAGGTGATGGCCATAGATTATTTTGGGATGAATATCCATCCTAGCAGAGCTAAGAAGCTCTGCGTCATGAAAAAATAATCTAGGCATTCGTGTTTGTAATGTGGTGCAGAGTAAAAAGTGTTCCTGGGGGCTCTCATCCCTTTCGTACACCATACATCAATCCTTAACTATCCCCTTAGTTGCTTTAAAGACTTTATTTTTTTTCCCTGCATAACTGTGATTGCTTAATATATCAAAGCTCCATGCTAAGTGAAGATTGAATTCCTCACAAAGAATCAGGGGAGATGGCCATTGGGCTAATTTAATACTAAGGTTGTTCATCATACCGGAATTGTCTAGATTGGGGCCATAGATTGAACAAATGGTTGATGAAAGACCGTCTATAAATAATTCGACGATCACCCACCGGCCAAAAAGATCCTCTTTCACCCTTTTACACTCTCCCCAACCATATATTTTCAAAACTGCCACCCCTCTCGTTGTTGAACCTTGCCTTGTGCTACCCACAAGCTCTAAACCCAATTCCTTCAACCAGACCCTGTTGTTCCAAGCAATATGGGTTTCCTGTACACATAGTAGATCCACCCTCATTGATTTAAGGATCTGACCCATAATCCCTCTTTTCTTCCTGTCGTTCAGACCACAGATGTTCCATGAACAAACTAAAAATCTACCCATCCTCGAACAGAGGTTGTTTTACCATTTCTGAATCACCCCGTCTTGAACCTGGCAGTGAGCTGCTTACTGAAATCAATTCAAGCAGTATGCTGATGAAGCCTTTATTCACACTAACATTTCTGCTACTCCAATTCAAACATCCCAGTGTATTATTCCTTGCCCCCCAACCCAACCACCCTTCCTGCCCTTCCCACTCCAAAGCCCCTCCCTACCCACCCATGTGTCCACCAAAATAAGGCAAAGGGACTGTGTAGTCCCTATTGGTGATGGAGCGAAAGGACGAAGTGCCCCACACCTGCCCACCTACCCCCCTCTGGTTTAAAACCAGAAGAAAAAAAGAATGCAGTAAGTATAAGAGAAAAGCTGCTAAAATGCCAATGCCACAGCCTTCCCCCTAAATAGATCCCAAAAACTCCTTCGCAGTAGTCTCGGATTCAAAAAATAATGTTTTATCCTTAACTATGATTTTAAGCTTTGAAGGATTTAGTAAGTAGGCTTGCGCCCCTTTAGCCTGAAACTGCGGGATCAATTGACGCAAATGCCATCTTTGCTGTACTGTTGCTTGGCAATAATCTGGGTGTACAAAAAATTCACAACCCTTCCCCTTTCTCTTACGGTCCGATCTTGCTAAATCATACAGGGTTTCACGAACTAAGAAATTATTTAAACAAATCAAGATAGCTCTGGGTTTTCCCTCCACACCAGATTTGCCCCTTCGTATCTGGAAGGGAAATTATGGACCCGCTGCAGTTCAAGTTCGCACTTCCATTGCGTCAGTTCAGGAAAAGCTTCTGAGAACAGGTCAATGATAAATTGACGAATGTCTTTCCCTTCCATTCCTTCTGGAACGCCTAAGATTCGCAGTTTGTTCCTCCTTGACCAATTCGTTAAGTTAATTTCCAATTTATATCGTCCCGAAGAGAATGTAAGGAACATAAATCAGTTTTTTGTTGCCCAATTTTGTCCTCAATTATAGAAATCCTGCCCTCAGCTTCACCAATCCTGACCGAGATCTCCGTACAAGACTTAACCACATGGTGCACCGTATATTGAAGTTTTCGCACCGCACCCTGCATACGCAGGCCTTCTGCTTTTGTCTCTTCACGATGTGACATTATGGCCTGATCAAACGTGGCTAAGGTAACATCATTCTCGACCGACTCTATAGGGCATATGCCCCCTCCCTGTACACCTGCAGTGGCCCCCGCATCTCAGAACGCTCCTGATCTGTAACCTGACCCAACATAGGAAAACCATCATTAGCATTAGCGGGCCCAGTACTTGAGATTGGATGGGGTAAGTCCTTTAGTTTGCGTACTGTATTGATTTCCCCAGAAGCTAAGAGACTGTTTTCGTCATCATCCAAAGGAGCGGAACTAGTCAAGCTTCTATCATCACCCCAATCACCTTCAATGCTCTCCGTTTCTGAGTTAGTAGAGATGTCTGACAAGGAGAAAAAGTTACCTCCGGCCTCTGTAGTCCTATCTTTGCTGTAAATCTCACTGTTAATGACAGATCCCTGTTGGATTTCCCCAGGGCTGACACTACCCACAATTGTGGATGGGGGTGCCCTTTGTAATATACCTGCCCCGGGTGTTGGAGACTGGGGGTAAACAACATTCGCCACAACAGAATCCACAGTTTCAGCACATTCTCTCTCCAGCTTGTGTTCCCCTTGTTCTAGCATAGCGATCGGGACTTGTGGGACTAATGAAGATGCCGGAGCGCTCAGATTTGATGACACTGCATTGGTAGGTGTTCTAATATCTGAGCCTGAGCCTGAGCCTGAGACTTCCCCACCGAACTTGGCTGCTGCCTGAGAGGCCAATAAGTTTTTAGTGTTTTCAGCAGGGAAGGTCTTACCTTTGACTGCCTTTTTTTTTTTTAAAACATGCCAAGAATCCTTTTCTTAGCCCCGGCGTTTTCTTCATTCAAAACAGCACCCGGGGGGCATCTTGAACGTTCTGGTGTTGCCCCAGGGGGTAAGGGCAGTCTAACTCCAGCTCGTTGTCCGCTCTCACACCGTGTCCCGGAGAGAGTACAGCAGCAGCTGCCGCAGCTCGAGTCCTCGGTCCTTTAGGAATGGCGCCGGCGTTCTTAGGTCCCATGTCTTTCGCCGGGCTCCAGTCCTGGTTTTCCAGTATGCCCCACGTCGATGCAGCCGTGTTTCTTGCCCACGATAGTGGAGAGTCCACAAAGCAGCCGCTCATCTGAAGCCTCTGGTAAGCAGCCGCAAACTCCGCGCCAGCAATCGTGTTGATACAAATGTAACAAGAACAGCAGTGGCATTCCCCCAGCACTGTGTGAGGAACCTCCAAGAGACAACTCACACATGAGCTTGGCTTCAAACTGGTTTCTCGTTAGCGGCTTTCCTCAGACATGGGGTGTGGAGGGGTTTAGGTGAGGGAGAGAACTCCTCGCCTGCCTCACTCGGACATGCTCATGTCCGCCATCTTGCCTCCCGAGACTGAAATTATTTATAAAATTCTGCTGGAATCCCATCTGGACCACGAGATTTGTTCTTTTTAAGGGATTTTATAGCTGATATGATTTAATCTTTAGTAATAGGTGCATCAAGTCCAATTTTATCTGTTTGCGAAATCTTGGGTAAATTACAGGAGTTTAAGAAGGAATTGATTAATGAAACATCATGAAACTCAGGTTTATTATATAATGTAGAATAGAAATTCAAAATATTCATTAACAATTTCATTGTGAAAAAGAGCAATGTTACCATGGGGACTGCGAATTGAATTGATTTAAGTTTTATCTTTTTTTATACGCAAATAATTCGCTAAAAGTCTACCTGATCTATTGGCATTAAAGCTAAATCTGGCATTAGCATTCGAGATTTGTATAGCTGCTCTTTTACTAGGAATTGAATTAAATTCATAGCGCAATTATGGGAAATCAGAAACTGTGGAAAAACCCAAGAAATAACTGGTGCAGCAGCTAAAATGGGCTGGGGGAGTGGCTAGGCCAAAGCCAGACCCTTTCCTGACAGATCACTCCGCCCCCTTGACAGAAAGCCTGGCTGTACCTGATTGCTGTGCAGGGAGCAGGAACCAGGCGCAGAAAAAACCCACTTCTGCTGCATGCAATCAAATAAAATCGCTCCACAGTACAGGTAAGGGCTTTAGGAATCAAGCGACCTCTTTAAATCAAAGTTTCTGACAAAAATCTTTGTTTTATGTTTGAAAACAGGCTACAAACGCTCCGAGACTCCTAAATGGCCGCCATCTTGAAATCGTGCGCTTGCGCGTCTCCCCAACTTTACATTCCTGAGGGCCATGAAATCCACTGGCGGCTTTTAAAACGGTGTCCGAGGTTGCTCAAGTAAAAGTCTTAAATGCACTGTGCCTACTGCAAGCTTATTAATCCTCCTTCTGTTTGGGCGTGGGCTGCGCACTGCTGGTCTGTTTAGTACAAAGTGCCCGATGCTAGTTGAATAAGCCTCCTGCTGTTTGGGAGCCAAGCTGTACCCGACTAGTCTCCATTCGGTTAGCTGATGAGCTTTCCCTACACTTGAGTTGAAAATTTCCTTGGGTGAGTGGTGATTCCCATTCGGACATTGACCAAACCTGCCCTGCATAACCTTGTAGTTCTCCTTGGATGACCCACACACTAAAGGAGGTGTTAATGGTGGTATTGGCAATTGTGCTGTTAATGGAGATTGTGGTGGTGTAGGCAAATGTAGTGTTAATAGTAGCCTTTTTGGTAATAGTGTTGTTAATGGTGGTGATGGGAGTAAAGTGATAGTGGCTCACACTTGAGTGTTGGCAAACGCATTAAATGGTCTGCTATAGTTACAAATACAAAGTATGATTGCTTTCTGTATACAGTGAGTAATGAGATAAGCAATTGAATGTCTTGACTGTTGAGGGTATTTTTCAGATGTAAAATAGCCCCTCATTTAATAAAATGCAAGCAGCCATAGAAGGCAGAATGATAAACAAAAAAAGCTAATAGCACGAGGCAAACGAGTAGTACTCCTCTGGGTAGAGCCAAAGTCTACTCTATGTATAATTTAAATACCTGGTAACAATATGTCTTACAGACTGCTGTGCTGTTTTGACAGACCTTCCTGTTGACTAAGGTTAGAAGATATTTTACAAACTATTACCAATGAAGAAAACTAGTACAAAAATTCCTAGGTATAGAGTAAGATGCCCAATAGATGGCCCCATAAAATAAAGAATGGCTGAACTATATTTGAGAGACTTGCTTTCTAAAAAATTCGAAAACAGTGACACGTTGAAGCAGTTATGGAGCTTGATACTTGGTTGAGAGAAACAAAATATGGGAATTGAACTGACAGATAAGTCAAAAATAAATCAACGCTACAACCTAAATTCTCAGACTAGTGAGCACTGTTTTTACTTTGCCTATATGAAAATTCGTTCAAGCATAAAACTGGGAAAGTGTTTAAGTAAACTGCAATTTACTAAATAAACTGGCCTGCGGTACATCGAAAGATTTTTGGATAAAAGGTGATTTCTTTCAGCTAAACTCGGAATCAGAACGTTTGTGACCACAAAAATTATGCTTTGTACATCTGGCCAAAACATTCCTGGTAATACATTTCCGAAGTTGCTGCACGCGTTACTTCATGCTAGGGTATTGCTTTGAATTTTAAGGCACCATGGCACCAGCTAAACTTTGAAAAGCAGAGATGAGATGTTCAATAAAGCAGTCAAATAATTTTTCTCATTGTTCTTTCTATAACAAAATTAAAATGATGTTGCCACAGACCTGAAGAAGCATGTGGCAGTTATTTTAAAATGTAAACGCTGATGATTTATGTAGTGCAAACTTCACTGCTGCACCAGTGCCGCAAGCTTCTTGAGAGCTACTCATGATGCAGGATATTTGCCCTGAAGCCTGAGCCACATTTGTCATTGTTAACTGTATCCCCTTTAACATCTGGAGTTGTATTCACAATCAGTGAGGGAGGAGGACTAGGGGACCTCCTCTGCAGAAAGTGGGACCCCACAAAAGAGTAAGAGCACCACATCTCCCTCTAAGACGTTTCTTCCTGAGACGCTTAGTAAGGGATAACAGTATGGAAGGACTTTTGTTTTTCCTCCTTTTCGGCTCTGCTCCTTTGTACAGCACTCTGATAGGCTCCTGAGTCATGTTGGGGCTTTATAAAACTTTTCAAATAAATAAATCTCTTGATGGTGGGCACTCCGAAAGAGCAGGCTCATTCAAAGGATGAGGACCCTCGTGCATCTATGGAAGGCCTGCATAAGAAGTTCAACAAACATTTAAAACAAATCTGAGGCCTGTGAGTTGGGAGTACCAAATCTAATGGCAAATCTAATGGCCATCGGAGCAGAGGCTGGACTTCCAAAGTTGGAATATCAGGAAAGAAGGTGGCGTCCAGAGAAACACAAAGGATCAAGCTTGATATACAACACAACAAAAATGAGTGTGGCAAAAGCATTCCAAATGTTTGTGGTCGCCCATGTTACAACTGTGTGGGTGTTCAACTCTCTTGCCTCTCATTTCTTTAACTCCTTCCTTAACACTTCTCTGGCTACAAACAACGCTACTCTTCCGCAAGAAACCTGCAACTGCAGTACTTTTAGAGGAAAACGATTTCCGCACACTGCACTTTTACATATTTTAATTTGTGAGTCGAATGTAGGTATTGTCCTGTGGCTGTTTGCTTGCCTACGTCTCACCTATGTGTGGAAAAACTGAACTGGACACTCAATTTGGTCTGGCATGGAAGTGTCAATCTGGACACGTGGTATCATAACACAATTTAATGGTATTTAATGTACTCACCTTAGAAGATATAGTCCCCCTCGTCTGGATTTGAATGTATGACCTGCAGTTCACAGTATATCTCAGCGTGAGCGTTTGACTCACTGAGCGATCCTTCTAGCTAAGTTATAGCTGTGTACATAAAGTGAGCCCCAAGAGTTTATGCTCAATGAGGTATTGATGTACTTCACTCCCTGGGTGTCAAGACATTTGGCTAATGTTTACATTTGTTTGTAGGTCTCTAGGTTAGCGACAAACATGGGTATCATGATGTACAGTTTCTAACTAGTAATTGGGTCCACATCTACCTCCGATATTTTAAAGCGTGAATTTCAGGGTTAATAGAGAGGAGCTGTCTACTTCTCTTCTTTGAATTTACAGAGTATAGACGTACATGGTTATCCATGTATTTTTAATTCCATGGAACTTGAGTGGTGAGTAGAGATAATCAAGGACAACAGCTCCTTATTTCCTAAGAGGATTCAGATCCATTTTATGCTCTTGGAGCAAAGCTTTGTGAAAGACTCAGATCCATTTTATGCTCTTGGAGCAAAGCTTTGTGAAAGACTTAGTAATAGCCAAAACAAGCATGTATGACATGTTCTGCCTCTAGAAATGCACACAACTGTAGACTTGAGAAATCCAGACAAAGCATATCGAGTAGGGATCTCTTCCCCTCATTTATAAAAGTGTAGTATATGAAGCACCTTGTTTATCTCGTTAGCAACAAAGTCCATGGTCCCAAGTTTGTAATTGTGTTTTCTCCTTGTGAGCCATTTTCTCCAATTTTGCAGTAGCAGGAACTTTAAGCTATGGGAAAGATTGGCTTCAACATGGTCAAACTAATGTGGCGTTTACATGCTGTATAGTCAGCATTACACTTCCTTGCAGACTATCTGCATACTTGAGTTTCCTGCTTCCGATGCCCCTGGAATTGTATCTGGTGGTTTCGACAGGCAACTATTGAATCCTTTTCATGGGATAATTGTTGGAGCTCTAGGAGAACATCTGTAGGAGTTTTAGTAAAACTAGTGCTTGTCCTTTGCTATCTCATTTTGTACATAGACATAGCAGAGCCAAAGAAGTAGGTGTCTTCCACAGGTGAACAAGCAGTATTCTCGATGTGCAGAAGACCAGGGAAAGCGTACTTTCTTTGCATCTAAATGCTTTCAGACTTATCTTCACTCAATAGCTCCAAGCAATCTTGCTAATTCTGGGTTTAGAACCGCAGAGAACCATTTAGTAATCAGGAATTGAAGTTTCCAAGAGTGGAGTCTCCTGGAAAGAAATCTTCACAAAAGAGAACGCATTGGTCTACGGTCTAACTTCAGCAGTAGAAAGTAGATGCTGAGGTATAGCGAGATCCCATGTGATATAATGTAGCGTAAGGTTATGAAAATACAGTAACTAGCCTGCATCACAGGAGCAGATGGGCTTGCCAAAGTGGATGATTCAGTGCCTTCCACCCTTAGTGGAATTTCTAAAATCTGTTATTAATCTACCAGCTGCACTGTTTAAGAAAAGGAAGCAATCCTGATCAGTTTCATTGGCTTAATCACACTTTCCTGTTTGCCTTTTTTCGTTCTACAGCTTTTCAGCATGAACCTCACCTGTTTGAAGTGACATTGAGCGGGCATTTGCCAACTCACATCTATTCCATTATTTAGGAAAGTATCAGGGGAGCATTTTGCAACGCTTAACCTGTTGTATTTGAGCCATCGAAAATTGTACATTATGCAGTGATCCAAAATGAAAGATGTGAAACAGTTCTGAAACTGCGTCCAGAGGTGAACCAAGGACTAGTGAACTGTTAATTAGTAGCAGTGCAAACTCTCCTGGCATTTGCAATTAGCACGGTGCATATGTTTACACTTGGAAGTCGACCGAGACTGCCTGCTAGTCTTTCCTCTTTTGGGTACTTAACATCCTCCAACTGAGTCCCCTAAGGGTAAATCTATTTGGAACAGTGTGTTTGTTTCATCACAGCTTTCAATTTAAACCTCTTATTGAGGTTCGAATGGCCCAAGGCTATCATTTCAATGTCATGGAAAAAGTTATTTTTTAAAGTGCATACCGGTTTTTTAGAGAAAAGAGGTTTGTTTGCCAAAGCACAATGGACTTAATTTCTTAATGAAAACTGTAGGATGCACTTTGAATTTTTTTCCTGAAGTACTAACGGACCAATTATTCTGGCAACCTCTCAGCAATTCAGAAGATTTTTAATGCCATCTTCAATAATGTCGATTCACCATTATCACTGAATTGACAGAAGTGAATGATTCGTGAGAATAGCAATTTAAACCATATTGGGCACATATGAGAGTTTGTTCCGTTATAATACTATGTAAACGATGATGTAAAGATCACTGCGATGATTGTACTACATGTAGGATTTAAGGAAGGAGTGATGAGCAGTTATAATCTGAGGAGAAATTAAATTTGGATTGGGTCTGACTGGATGTGAAGCACTGGATGAGCTTGGGGCTCCATGTGATTCCATGGCTTTTAAATATATTTTATCTATTACAAAATGCCAATAGGGATTGTGTGCAGAACATTTCAGTCTTTACAAAATAAATATGGGTACCTTGATATGAATAGGAAAAGGAAAGTAACACAAAAATAGTTTTTTTGTTAAGAACTGGTCTTTTTATATTAAAACACGAAAAGAAAGTTATATTTGTATCTTAATGTATAATTATTGGCTTTCTTGTAGTTTTTAAGACCGTTTTTATGTGTTACATTTGACGACTTATGTGTTAGAATAACTGCAATGGAAGCTTAAAAGATTACTTTGACTGATTTTCTAATTCTTCGGTGGTTATGGTGATTACGTCCTGTGATATTGATTATGTATGTATGTATATGTTTTTTTATTGATGATACTTAATGTTTCATTAATATATATATAATTAATATATTTTCTATATTTATGGTTAAGATGTAAGTTTTGCACTAGGCTCATGCAGTTGTTTTAGAGATTGAATGAATGAGTGACTGGATTGGATTTAGATTTTTTAGGTTTTAGTAATACCTTTGGCAGTAGTGTTGACAATTTCATCTTGAAGTGGTAACCTATATAATCTTTTATTATTTTACCATTCCAAGGTTGCCACCAGGTTTATAAACCGACGGGTAGTAGTGTAGCACTGGAGAACAAGTACAGACAAAAGCTTGTGAGAAGTGAGTACTGCAGGAAAATAAAAAAACTATTTTTTTCTGTATAATCCATTTTTGAAGGCTTTTGTCTGTGCTTGCGCGCCCATATGCAGACAAGCATTGTCAAAACCAATAGCTTGGCCTACAAACATCAAACTTCTTGGCTTTGTCAATGCTTGTTTAGTTTCCTTAGCTATTTTGGCACTGTCCTTTCAATTCCAGTATAGATTATAGTGCCTTTGTCGTACTTTCTTGTTCTCAGTGGTTTAAACACAACATCCTAGACTTGTACAATTTCTCATTACCAGTCACCAATTGCTTCATAAACCAGGAATATTGAAAACTACTAGATGTGATAGATTATATATTTTACTTGTACGTTTACCCCAACACTTCACATCGTTACTGAAGGTTTGACTAGAACTTTCCTGTCTATTCCAACGTGGTTCACTGTGGAGAGTCACAAATCCTTTAGTCACTGTTTAACAGTTGTTTGTATCTCAGGTTAGGCCTTTTCCTATACCAAGGCCTCCTGTTCTGTGTCTTTGCTCATGACAAGTTTATGTTTTTGCCCCAGTTGCTTCATCTGGAGTATTCCACTCAGTAAAGGTACCGCCCAACTGCCATTCGACTCTCAAACGTGTTGGCATATTTAGAGCCTAGAGTATTTATAAAATAATTGTCCCAGCACAATGTGCTGTAATTCAAAATAGATTTATTCAAAAACACCCAATTTAATCTTAGGCAGAGGACTCCTTTCCAAGGGAGCAGTAGTATATTACTTATTACAATCTAAGGCTAAAATATTCAGGGGTACAATATCAGCGTTACTTCAGAAAAACGCAGGCAAAGTACACATCTTTATTATACTGTCAACTTTATGTAGTGATGATCGGTTCCTATGATCTTGCGTACAAAAGGTGAGAGCTTACCGCCTAGTGCTGTGTGGTCTGCTCCCCCAGGACCATCATGTACCAACAAGGCAAATTTACACAGACAAGGAGTGGGTGATGAGCCGGACCCCTTTGAATTCCAGCCCACTTGGAATGTGACATAGTATTGAAAATGTTGAAATGTAGAGATCATTTGGAGTGTCAGGAGTTCATGAATTAATTTCCACGAGATATGGTAGTGTGGTTCAGAACAATGCAGCCTCTATTCAGTGAATTAATAGGATGGTATTAGTCTTGGGCCAAATACACCTTGTAGAAGGCCACATGAATTGATTTCCCTGCAGAAGACTGTCACACAAACCACCCCACTCAATTATCCAATTTATTTTATAATTATTATTGTAATGTTTAAAGAAAGATGTGTTTTACATTATGTGTACAGTAATACATATCTTCTGTCATTAATATTATTTTTACTTTGCATATTGCAGGCATTGGTAGTATTTCTGTTCTTGTAGCATTGCCTACCTGTATACGGGCTCGTTTGCTCCATCATAAGTGCAGAAAAACATGATACAAATATAAAATCCCAACATTTTTCAGATGGAGTGTCCTGATTTAATAGAAAACTGTTATTATTATCTGATGGGTCAACATTAAAGGAGAACGTAGGGTCTGATTCTTAAACTATAAAGGAGATTGTAGGTTCTGATTCCTAATTTAGGTACATAAAAAAATCCTGATTCTTATTCACAGAAGCAATAACCTGACGACATTTACTCTTACATTTTAAACTTAGTACCACGAAAAGCCACCCAAGTCCAGAAGATTTTCCCCAGTATTCAGTTTCTGTAAATGGGTGGGAAGATGGCTGTTCTCAGCGAACAAATGTGGTTATTACTTGAGAGAAATGGAGTACCCTTTAAGAAATAAACACAATCTTTGTCAGAGTAATACGCAAAAGTCACTAAATAAAGATGTTCTTAATCTACTCTGATAGCTCGACATAAAATCAGTCAAGATTAATTTTGAGGCAATGTGTAAAGTACTTATGCAGCACTCAAACCGTAATAAAGTGAAAACACAGCACAAGAAAAATCCCAATTTAATTTAGAAAAATGTAGCTAATTTTAATAAATAAAATGATACCAGAACAACAAAAATCAAATCAGTGGTACCGGTAATATGAGTCTTTAAAGTCTTAGGTGAAAATGGAGCCAAAAAAATCACTAAGCACCACTCATGGTTATCTAGTCGTGCTGGACGGAGGTAAAATCAGTGATACGGACTGTCTTTATTGAAGTGATATTCGGGTCTTGCTGGAACCTCACATTGGCAGTCGTGGCAGACGGTCGCTGTCAGTGCAAAGTGTAGGGCTCACTGTTGTTTCACTTTGGTGGTTCTCGGGCCGTTGTTTCTCAGAGCGGAGAGGTTGCTTTGCGGTCACAAGGAGGCCAAAACCTCTGTATCTTCACCCTGGGTAAAGGAGGAGTACACTCTGATGCCAGCCAGTGGTCCAGGACCTAGGACTCAACTTTTGGGGATCAGGGCTACTGTAGCCGAGGCCAGCAGCAGCGTTGGGACAGGTTCAGGCAGGTCTATTTGGTTTTGCACAGCTGAGCAGTTGCAAGGAGGCTTCTGGAAGCTTGTTGTGTCCCTGTAGCTCAAGCACAAGGTCAGCCAACTGATCCTGGGTGTCAGTTCTGTGGAGCTTGAGTTCAGGTTAAACAAGCCCAGTCTTCCTTCTTCAGACAGCAAGGTAGTCCTTCTTCTGAATCTTCCACAAGTCAAGGAATGTTCTGATGAGAGGTTCTGAAGGTGACACTTTTATCCCCAGTGCCAACCTGTAGCGAGGGATGCCCCCTTTTTGTCAAACCTTCTCCCTTCCTGGATTTGGCTCCAAACGTAATAGGGTAACAAATGGCAGGCAGGCCTAACTGTGAGCTGCATTTGTCAGTGTCAATGTAGATAGCCCATAGATTCAGGAAGGGGTGGGCAGCCATGAAGCTACCCTGTGAAGCAGCTCTGAAAGGGCTAAATACAATCCCCTGGTCATCCTGCTCAGGAGAATAACATGATGTCCCACACCCAAAGCCCTTTTGTCCCATGTCTTGAAGGAATACATAGAATACCACAGGAGAGCCTTTCGTTGTGTGCATGAGACCCTGAGCACTGACAAAAAGGCGCCATTGGTTTAGGCAGAAAAATACCATCTTTCTAAAAGTTTCATTTTCAGAATAGTAACTTAAATTTGACTTTACCATTAAAGATGACTTTAAATTACAGTTAATTTGAGTGGAAACAGCATTTTAATATTTGGTCCGAAACTGAAGTTCTTTTTTGTTAAGCGTAATAAGGTAACCCAATGTTAGTCTAAGGGAGTGATAGTCATCCTACAGTGAAAAACAACTTAATGAGTTTTTCACTTACAGGACATATAAAACCTAAATATACATGCCCTAATTTCTAAATACAATGCATCCTGCCCTAAGAGTGGTTAGGGCCTAAAGTAGGGGTGACCTATTGTATTAGAAAGGACAGTTTTCATACACCTTCATAGGAATTGTAATATTGAGACAACCAACTAAATTATTTGGAATTAAGTCTATTACTGTTGATTAAGGCATTTTGTTGCAACTCTCACAGCAGACAAACAACATCTTAGAAGGGTCCAGGAAAGCTTTAGTGGCAGAGCCGGAATATTAAAGTGCAAATATCTATGTGGGTACTGTGGAGGCATGCACAAGATGTTAACATCATTTTACCTGTCTGTAGAGGGTTTATCTGCTTTTAATTGCTCACCTCATTTATAGTCACTAGTTGAAGGCAAGGGTGCATTATGCTATATTCCGTCTTATTTCCCCATACATTGCCTGAGCAGCAGCAAAGAAGATAATAGCCTTTCTAGACTTCAGACAAGGTCACTCCACGAGCAGATAGTTTTGGATCCTGCAAACAATTAGCCAGCTTGTAATTGATTCATACAAACAAAGAATGAATTTCCGATGCTGAGGTACAGTAATACCGGTGGAAGAGCAACTGTGAATGGGTCTGTGTTAGCCATAAGCACAATCACAAAGAGCAGATATACTAAATAAACTCAGTCAGTAGAGTCAGAATTACATAGATGGGGAATTTCCTCCAGGAAGGGGCTGGAGTATTGATGGTCTTGAACAGATAAGAATGATGATAAAGAGTCATTTTCCAGTATTCAAACATTTCTTTCTAAGGAAGCAAATACAACAACAAAAAGCAAGGCGCAGGAATTGGAAATAGTAGCAAAAGATTTGGAAATCTGAGAGATAGGACTAACTGTAGTCGCAGGTAGGACCATATTTGAAAAATGAGAGACCAGGAAGATCTATTAGAAGAACACAGGGACCAAGAGAACTAATGAACACCAAGTTGAGTTTTTTTAGCAGCTACTGAGTGAAGAATGTGGAAGGAGTTGAAGCTAGCTTAATCCTCAAAGGAGCGCTCATGCTGAAGTTTGTGGACAACGGAACAGTATTAACCAAATGTAGAATGGCAGGAGCAGTACGAGGACTTACCTTGGCCAGTGACTTGCTAGAGAAAGGCAATTGCATTCTTACTCTACAAATGTGGACATCTGGGAGAGATCTAGTGACTCCAACCCAAACAAACTGGTATTGCTAGATGAGAAGTCAATGTAATCATCTGTTAAGCAAGACTAGGCAAATTTGTTTAATTTAGTGTGTTACAAGACAGATTGGAGTATGGGCTTGCAATGGGAATGTCATGCCAGATACGCATTTTGTCTTGGTGAACAGGACAAAATATTCAGATGAAAAACATCTTTTGCAAAATAAGCTTTGTACATACGCCAAATAGTTTTAAGATGGAAGACACTGAGGTACCGTGCACTCAATGAACAGGACTACAACTTTGTTCAAATAGGTGATTGCAGGCATGAAGCTTTAGAGCTGGGCTGAACCAAAGTGCAGTCACATGAAACTATATTCTACGATGCACAAACCACAGCACTGTCTTATTAATTTGTAAGGTGCCCACTTTTTTCGGGGGTATCGTAGCGATAGAACAGACAACTCCCTAACAGAAATAAGAGAAGTGAAGGAACAGATAAATTAAGAAAGCAAATTAGTTTTCAGATTTGTCTTAAATAGACCAAAATTTAAAGTCACAGGCAAGTGCAATGGAGGTATTCTAGATCTTTTTGACCCAAGCTTCTAAGATCTACAGCCACAGCATTCCATGTTATAACACGGGATAGTGAGAAGAGAAAGAGACCCCGAGCAACTGAAATGTGATTGAATTTAAAATGTCCAACGGCCAACCACACTACCATGTTATTAGTTTTTATTCAACTTCTAGATCTGAGTGGACACCAGGTCAAGGTATAAGGCATTGCAGTGGTCAAGGCACAACATAATCATAGGGTCCATCACCTGAGGATGTTTATTGTGGGGGTTGTGGGGGGGGGGGAGTTAGAATCTTCATCAACATGTGTCACGTCATAAGGCAGGAGAGCCAGGGGGTCTGAATCTTATGTTCAAAAAATAAGTTGTCAAAGCAAAACCTGAGATTCTTGACTTCATCAGCAGGGGCAGGGAGGCAGCCTATTGATGGAGACACAACAAATTCAGAGGCTGCGCGGCAGATACCAAAGTATGCAGAGACAGCAAACAAACAGTGTTGACACTAAATATTTACATTTCAGTCTGGTGAACATATAGAAATTTGATGCTAAAAAATGCTGGTGCAAAGACAACATAAATAAAACTAAGGCAGAAATCTTCACTGTGCGAAGGCAGGAAAAATATCCAACCGGCAAGGGGCCTTACTTGTGTGCAAAATTCTAATTTCTCCTGCTCTGAGCTTTCGTGGCAAAAATAACAGCTTCACCGAGACCTAGTCTAACGACTTTCCAACAGCGTGGGCCTGTCTTAAGCCACAGCCTGCTGCCTTGCCTTTCTGAGGACTTTCATCTTCCAATCGAGAGACTAAGACTAAACGTAAAACATTTGACCATGTCAGATCTGGTTTCAGTATCCGCCCCCCGCCCCATTGTGGTCAGCATAGGTACCAGTACCAGTAAAGAACAACCAACTAAGTGCAGTTAATGCCTAACTTTTTTTGCTGCTATTCTGAACCTTAAACTTTTTTTTTGTTTTGCTGTCATGTTATTTGTTAAAATGTATCCTATTTTCTAAATTGGATTGGGAATTTTCTTATGTTGTTTTTTGACCTTATCACTGTTTTGGTACTGAACAACTTGTTTACAAAATGCCCCTAAGTTAAACCGGTTTGCTCTGTTTGATAGGTACCATGGGGTTGAGCTTAGGTTAATTTTGTGACTTTAATGTCTCACCCTGAAAGGAGTTGTCATTATTACTTGAGGTGGGTACTTTGCCACTGTTAACTACTACCCCAATTTCTTATAGTCATCTAATGGATTATTATTTTTTAATTAGAGCACAGTATAGAGAACTTACATTCAATAAGTACATTGAAAGAACAGTTTGAACAATTTTATAATGAGATCTCAGTCATCCTAGACATTATACACCTCTTACTGGAACAAATGGACACGTACTAATATAGTGTTGGCCACATAACTTCTGTCACTCACACAAAATGTATAATTATGTTAAACTGCCAATGCATTTTTTTTAGGAAAATCATTTGATTTTTATCGAAAAAGGTTGTTTGACATTTTGGTAATTTTACAAAGTAGTCCTTCCCCATCCTCTATATTTTCATTTAAATGAACTTTGGTAGAGATTAGGGGCTCATTACGATGGCAGAGAGACTGCCACCGCCGAGCCGGCGGTGGTTGTCCCTCTGCCATCTGGCTCCCATTTCCCGCTGCCACAATAGAATGGCGGGGGAATTGTGCCACAAGCGTGGTGGGCGCGAAGAGCGCCCGCCACGCTTCTCCCACAGGCAATCATTGCGATTGCCTGGCGGAGCGGATCTGACCGGGGATGTGGTGGCAGTGCCTAGCAGGCAACACCCTCCGATTACCGTGCTGGCATCAGCCAGCCTTTCCATAGTAGTTGAACCGCCATGGAAAGGCTGGAGGCGGCTGGCTTTTGGGGGGGTGGCAGTTACAGGCCCCCTCGTGGGGGGGGGGCAGTTGTGCACCCCCTACATTTCCATGCACAAGGTGGAAGGCCACTTTGTTCAGGGAAATGCACAACATGGCAAATTAACATTGCGGTTGGTGCTGCAGCCAGCAGCACCCGCCACAATGTTAAATTGCCAGATACTACCGCTGCGGATGCAGTCTCATCATAATTAGGGGTGCGAGACCGCCGCAAGACAGGCGGGCGGTCCCAATCCTGCTACGAGAGTCCACCCGCCATCGTAATCGGCCCCTAAATGCTTAAACGTTTAAGAAAAACAATACCTTATTAACATGAACATTCCAGGTATTCAGAGGCCTAGTGCAAGAATGTGGTGCCAGATGTACTAAACTGTTTTTCAGCCACATACACTCTGATTCAGACTCCAAATACTTTATTTCATGTACTTTATTCCATATAAAGTTTTACCAACTCCTTAAATGGGATTGTGATGGGATACTGAATTGCAATTTTCAAGGAGCATGCTGTGGGCATCCCGTCCAAACTGCCATTTGATAACAGATGCATCAATTGTTATCTGACCAAGAATTGAAAATGTACTGATCCCCAAGGTGGCATGATAACTTATTTGGAAAAGGGAAAGGGTCGCCTTTGAACGATTGCACCTCTGTGAATAGATGTGCAAGTTTCATAGGGAATAAGCGATGGTCCAATGGCACTACCGACTCACTGAAACTTTTGAAAAAATATTTATTAAAGGAAAAAGCAGTCCGATTTCCTTTGTTACCTGTGATTGTGGCCAGTCGGATTGAGTCACAGCTTGTGACCTGCCTATTAAATATTCATTAGGTAGGCCAGAATGTGATCCACTCTGAATCAGAATTCCGCAAACCTACTTATTAGTACACAGGTCAATTTTCACAATTAGATACAGTAGCCCAAATTGAGACAACTGGTTGTAACCAGTTTTTGATACAATCTTGCCTTAGGTCCTTGTACTAAGTTGGCTGGACAGGGCTTAACTTAGATTTCAAACCAAGCACAATGTCCACATCACTGCTGCATGGATTTCTGCTTTCTCAGTTTCTCTGTTCCCAGCATGTACCTGCTATTGCTGTGCAATGGAGACACGATTGGCTGGTATGGTAATACGAACTTGGTTAAAATGGTTAAGCAGTATCAAAATTAGCATTTTTGAGAACATGCTTTGTTGTCACTGAGATTTTAAAGCTAGCATTTTTCTACTGCACACATTAGGAAAATTTACAGGTAGCTATTTATCTAGGTTTTTATGTATGTTTGTGGTTTGTATAGTGCAACTTAGCCACAAACCAGCGGAACATGCTGCTTTAGGGAGATTGCAATAGGGCCAATAAACTGGGAGAGTGGGCACCTGGTGCACTGAAGAGAGATGGAGGTTAAAACAATGCACAATGAGGGGAAGAGACATGGTTGTAGCAGGGGAGGGGCACCTCTTTCTGCGGAGGGAGAGGACATTGCAATTGGAGACACAGAGCAAGGTAGAAGAGTATAGAGGAGTCGCAGGGCAATGAGGATGCCGTTTTTTTGTATACAAAGCATCTGGTGGTATCTTCTTGGTGTTCAAAGCAAACTCAAGGATATAATGGACATAGGGCTGAAACTTTTCAGACACTCACCCCAGTCACAGATCTCGGTTAAATCCATCATCGTTCTTTATCTCACTTCCCCGCCCCAGTTCAGACCCAGCCATATGCAAATCAGTCTTCATAATGTTCACCATGTTTAAATAAGTGAGATAAATAAGATTAAGAACACTTTAAAAAACAAGTTACGACCACATTTTAGTGTGCTGCTCATCCACTGAGGCGCTTCAGCGACTCATCAGGGGTATGAAGCACTATATAAATGCAATTACAGCACGATACAATACAACTATACATTTACAAATACTAGTGTACTGGAAATAAAATAATGTCCTTGTATGACACCAAGTGCCTTAATCTTCTTTTTTTCTGGCATTTATTTTATTTATGTATTTTCGAAATTTAGACAAGGCAGAACGTTTGGTGAACCTTGAGACATTTTCCAAAGTTAGACCCAGAGGTTTGTAAGGGTTTCCCACCGGGAATTTTTGTTTTTACAGAAGACTGAACTATTCTTGGGAAATTAGAGCCTTAAAATATTCTAAACAAATTTCAAGATTATTTTGAAAGTCTTGGTTTGGTGCATTTATTAGCATGCAAAAACCCACAATCCCTGGGTTTAATATTCATTGTGTTGCTTCAGGAGGCAGCCAGATGGTTGTGTTGATTTTTTTTCAACCCTCTCGTGTAAATTTACCATGTCGGAGACAAAAGGAGACATCAATGTAGCTGATAAAGTACCTGGCTCCAGATAGACACACAACATTCATTTGCTGTTCGACATCAAGCACATTCCGATCTGCAGCGACTCTGGGCTGCATTAGCAATGTCAGACCTACTGAGAGCCTCGATTTAAAAGTAAACATTGAGATGACGTAGTTTTATATATTGCCACATCCTGGTCTTTGAGTTGTTAATTTGGTTTGTGATGAGGTGGAGGCAGGAAGCCTGTATTTTATTCTTTCCATTTTATTCATCAAGATGCTTTTTAATATTCAAACGCTGAACGTCCGTGGATCGTTACAAATCCTTAAGAGAGGATTATCATTTCTTCCTTTCAACTACAAAAGGACGAGGTGCGTTCAAAATTTAAAAACCATCTTTTTGCATAGTTATTGGATTAATGATTTGGTGCATTTGTGGGAGGGAACCGTTGGGTGCTTTGTGAATTAACTAATTGTTATCCATACTTCAGTCTGTCTAAAATTTCAAATCATAATATTTCATTATATATTACTTATCTACAGTTTCGTAAGGCGGCAAACCTCGGCATTTACAGATCTGTCTGTTAATATAGGCTTGATTGTCTTTTTTTATTTTTACAGCTCCTTGATGACTTTTGTTGGTGGATGCTCAATAAATGATATATCATATGACATGATCTATATGAATACTGTTGAAAAAAATGTACAAAATGATTTGAATTGACAAATACGTGAGTTTGAGATACAGTATTTTTCCTTTTGCCCACTACATAACTGCACAGCAAATGTACACTGCACTTCAAATGGCTTTTTTGTACAGTTGCAGTGTGATTCACACTTCGGCGGCATGCCTTCACGTTAGACGGCTGTAGTATGTTGTATTAGGTTATTGTTAAATTATTGTTGTGTACTTTCCTTTAAGTGGTATGAAATACAAGGAATTCATAGTTTATAAGTAGGTTTTTTTTTGTGTTTGTTTTTAGAAAAGGGGAAGATATGTAGTATGTTGTATTAAGTTATTGTTAAATTATTGTTGTGTATTTTCCTTTAAGTGGTATGTAGCCTTCTGAATGTGTTTGCATTCCATGTTCCATTGAAAGCTAATGGAATGTAATGTACTTCACTGTTGGTGAGTTTCTTTCTTGCTGCTGATCCATACAGACGTGCTCACTTTATTGGAAATAAATCCGGTATCTACCAACTACTAAAGATTCTTTTATTAAAGAATACTACAACGGCTTTCTGGCCAATCTCATATTTTTGGTAGAGGATCAATCGCCAATTATTGACAAAAGACTCTCTTGTAGTGTCACCAAAAACATATGTTTTATTTGCTAAGTGGGTTTTCCGTTAATGGAATTCGCATTTAAGAATACCCTGTCCGACCATAGCAACTCCTGGGAGGATTACACACTAACATTTTCCATCGAGCATACATTCAGAGTGTACTTTTATAACTACGCTATAGTTCTGCAAACATTTCATCAAAGCTGTTAGAGAGCTTATAAGAACGTTTCCAAGTTACAGTGACTTTTCCCGCAGTGTGTGCTCTGAGTTTATTTCATTGTTAATGCGTACCAATATACAGATTACATTTACTGGTGCCTACTTATATTAATGCCCTGCAAGCGAAAATAATTGTGGCTGAATAACAGTTATTGGGAAAAGTATACCAATAAACATACAATTATTATTATGGTGCAAATGCGTTATCAGTAGAGTTCAACTGATTTAAAAAAACTCTGAATAAATACCCCCCAGATTTTATTCTAGAATCATGTTACAAAAGAAGACAACTGTGGCCATATACACCATGTCCAGATGTGAGTTTGTGCTCTGGTTGAGTCTAAATAGCTTTGTTTAAAACTATTCATGAGCAGTATGTAGTAAAACACACATGCAGATGTGCAGTGTAATAAGCTATTTATTACCTCTATTGAGGGAGATGAGATATATATGAATGACTCAAGGCTTTTCCTATCTTTTAAGAGTCAGCACCCTCTCCCCATACTCAACTGTAGTAATACATAGCATATCAGACTCCGCGGATCTGTGTGTATTCTTTAATCCAACAAAATAGTTATTTGACATAAAAGTTCTTGGCGCGCCAGCTCAAAGGGATAAGATTCACATAATCCCAGATGTTTAAAAGCATTAAAAAATGTAAAAAGTGCAACACGTTGTAGAGAGTATGTCAGGGACTGTCCGGGACTATGTGGGGAACACAGTCAGGGACTTGGGCAAGGACTGGGAACTGGGTAGAAAACTTACACAGGAAGAGGAGTATAGTGCTGCCCCGGATCATACAGGCAGTCAGAGGAGAAAAAGGGATCCAATGGGGAAGCCTGTACAAGTGAACAAGATGGGTAAGACTCAGAAAGGAAGGGCAGTTACAAGGCAATTTAGCATTCAGAATAACTACACCCAGGACGAATGTGCAAGACATATATATGAAACAAAATTAACAATAAAGGGGTGTGTGGGCTAAAGCACTCAGGAGCTCCACATGGTAAGACTGAACCTCAGTAAATTTCTTACCCACAATTGCTGTTACAGATACTGACTGCAAATACCCAAATGTAGGATATGCATGCAAAGGCAGGGCCTGTGGAGCTTATACCTATGGTGTTGTTATAAATGTAACTCAAAGACAATACTCACAGTGAACAAGAAACACCACCTAGGTAGTCAGCTGTGCCCACGGATCCTGGCGATCAAACAGGAACACGCAAGGCAGTAACAGCAAGGGGGTAGAACTAAACACAAGCACAATAGACAAGGAGCTAGCAAGGAGGAGTGCTTAACAGGAAAGGAAGGAAATCACAGGGCGCACTTGGCAGAAGCAGGCAACAAACATACAAGGTAACAGAAGCAAAACAGCAGACTAGACAGACCGAAAACCACCACTGGAACCAAGGAAATGGGAAGATAGACAGGGACTGGAAAAGGATATACAGAAGGGGAGGCTACAAAGGTATACTAGAATAGTGCAGGTTCAGGAATCAAAACAAAGTAGCATAGAAGGGAGTGCTGGGGCAGGAACAAGAAGTGAGCTAAGGCTCAGGAGTCAAGGCAGCACTGCAGACAGTGCTGATTCAGAAAAAGGGAATTACTAAAACCCTAGGAGTCAAGGTAGGACTGTAGGCAGTGCTAGAGCAGGAACAGGGAAATTACTAAAGATCCAGGGGTCAAGGTAGCACGGCAGGCAGTGCTAGGTCAAGAAACAGGACATAGCTACAGCTCAGGAGTCAAGGAGTCAAGAGAGCACTGCAAGCAGTGCAAATCAGGAACAAGAAAATAGCTGAAACCCAGTAACAGGAACAAAGAATAACTATAGTTCAGGAACTCAGGAAACAAGGTAGCACTGCAGTCAGTGCTAATTCAGGTACAAGGATTAGCTATAGCTCAGGAAACAAGGTAGCACTGCAGGCAGTGCTAATTCAGGCATTAGGAATAGCCATAGCTCAGGAATTCAGGAAACAAGGTAGCATTGCAAGCAGTGCTAATTCAGGCACAAGGAATAGCTATAGCTCAGGAACTCAGGAAACAAGGTAGCACTGCAAGCAGTGCTAATTCAGGAGAAGAGAAACTGCTGCAGATCATCAACAAGGAATATTAAGGCTCAGGGGTCAGGGTAGCACTGCAGGCAATGCTAATTCAGGAACAAGGGAAACAGCAGCAGGTCATGAACAAGGCATACCTCACGCTCAGGAAACACTGGAAACAAGGATTGCAAAAGCTCAGGAGGCACTGGAAACAAGGATCAGTCTCACCGGTAAACAGCTACAATGACCAACCGTGGCCTGAAGGGAGCTGGGGCTTAAAAGAGCTCACAGTAATCATATGCATCAGGTGTGAGCAGGCTTGCAGCAGCCAGCCACAGGTGACCTGAATTCTCCCACCCATCCTTGGCCTCCAGGGGTGGAGATGAAGCAGAGAGCAGGGAATTCTAGGTAATAGAGTTTGCAGCAAGAGCAGACTGGCTTCCACAAAACCCGGCATGGATTGGGAATGGATGTAAATTCCTAAATGATGTCCAAATGTCTGAAAGTCAGGATATGCATACAGGGGAGTGTCTGGAGGCATGTTAGAACACTGGAAAGCCCCACAATTTTGCCCCCTGGTGGTAGGCACGAGAGCACAGGGAGTGAATCGTGACAGAGTAACGTATTTCAATCAGTCCAACAATTGTCAAAATCAAAGTGCTCAGTGCAATGTGTCATAAAAATAGATTTTCTACGATTTTGTTCAACCCCATGTGCTAGCCCTACCATCTTACATCAGTAACTTTACTTGCTTCATGCTCAAAATACATGATATTCTCTGGAAATTAGACTTCCTATGAAAAACCAGAGATGTAACATCACTCTTTACCATAATCAGGCATCAAGATGGCTTTAAAGCATGTAAGTATTAGCTCAACAGAAGACCAAGTCTTCTGTTGAGATAATACTCGTATATACAATATCTACAATACAAAATGATAATGACAATGATGAAATTCTGCTTGGGACATAAGACCTTCTTATTACAAGGTAAACTGTGTGGACAAACAGGTAACACTTCCATGGGCACCAAGATGGCACAGGGCTAAGGAAATCTAATGATGGTATGGTGGGAAGAACAAATCATCTGGACAGAAATTTACACACAAGATATAGAAATGCCGCAGTGATGCATATAAGACTTCTTCATTATCTGGGTAAGCAACTAACAAACAGCCAAACGATTATTCCAAACATTGAATGGAAATGATCTAAATCTTGACCTAGCTGGCACAGTTTAGGATTCCAAGATTCACTACCCAGACCTACAAATTGAAGTAATAGAAGGCCAACTATGCGCAATGATATTCCATATATTCCATAAACTTAGTGCTGGAAAAAGCATTTTATATGCCCAAAGCTCACATTCCAGTAACCTTATCTATTTTTCTCTTTTTTGTTATTTTAGTTTCTTCACGTATCTTAGAAAGTCCTAACAAATCACACATACCATACTGCAAGATATAGCAGTATATTATGTTTTTGATGCGAAAGTGTCATGTTTTCTTTATCACCTGCCGAAAGGCTTGGCACACAGACCAATGTTATGTCTCATGCTAGAGATCTCCTCCTTCATATGGTAAAACAATTTAAGAACCCTTTTACATAATACTCCTACACTGATGAAGCATTAATGACGATTCTCTAATTACTTTGCAGAGAGAATCTTGATTTCATTGAAGACAACTGAGGCAAACATTCTGCATATACTTTTATTTGCTGCCCATACATGCAGCCCTTTAACCCCTTCCACGCTCATGACGAGCTCAGTTCGTCATGAGTTACGCCTGTCGTACGCTCATGACGAGCTGAGCTCGTCATGAACCGTGGCTTTTTAAAAAAAGTCAGCGCACAGCGGGAAAACCCGCAGCGCGCATGGCGTTAAAGAACATTGATCACATCCCAAAGTAACAGAATGTTCAGACAAGCAGTATAAGTATCCTGTGCACTGCATCATCTTCCTCTTTTAGCTGCGCAATCCAAGTGGTAAATCGCTTCTTTCTCAGTAAGAGAAAGCTCTTCCGCATTATGATCTAAAAAGAGAAAGGATTCTTTCTGCATAGTAATTGGAGAATCATCATTTCATTACAAGACCAGAGGCTACCATTATGCATGTTTAAAGCCACTCAAGGCTACATTACTAACATGCTCTACTAGTCTTAAATAAAACTTAGCAAAAGTACTAGTATTAGACCAGTCAGCCCCTTTAAGAATCTCTGGGAGAGAACCCCCTGCCCAGAAAACCTTACTAGCCATTGCTCCTCTTGAAGAGTGAGCACTAAACCTAGTGAGATCCACACCTGCTTTATTCATAATTGAGCGAATCTATCTTGCTGACGTAGCAGTTGAAACTGGTTTATGTGGTCTAACATAAGGCAGGAGTAATTGATAAATGCCACCCGCTCTATGACTTTGAACTTTTATGTCATACACCTTCATGCAATTCACAACACACAGTTTTTCAAAATCGTGGAAAAAGGGGTAAAATATTAACACGGACATAGTCTTAGTTCTCTTCCAAATGTAAAAATTAACACCTTCTAAAGAAGAAAACCTGTTAGAAATTTCAAGAGCATTAATGTCAGAAACCCTCTAAGGACATTAATGTCAGAAATCCTCCTAAAGGAGATTAAGCAAAGTAAAGTAGCAAGTTTCATGGAGATTTACTTGAAAGAAAGTTGAGTGTTGTCTTGCCAATTACAGAAACGTTCAAAAATCAAATTGACACTCCAAAGAGAATTATAATGTGATTCAGGAAGTCTTCTTAATCTAACCCCCTTCATGACTGTTTTAATTAAGGCATTACCACCAATCGCTAAATTATTCATCAAAGCGTAACCAGAGGAGATTGCGGATCTATAACAGTTTATAGTTCTGTAGGACAGACTAGAATCGAAAAGATGTGCTAAATAGTTAGCTATCAGTAGAACAGGGGCTTCCACAGGGCCCAAGTTCCTCTCCAAGCACCAACTACACCACATTTTCCAGATGCCCAGGTATCTTTTCCTAGTGCCTGGTGCCTAAGACTTCTCCAGTCAGCTTTCAGCCTCCCCTGAAAGGCTAGGATATCCTTCTGAACCCCTGAGATCCTCCAAGTAAGAAGGTCCATATTCCCTTCCTCTCCGTCTGGGCCCAAAAGTATACCCAAGGATGCTGGGATAAAGCGTGGAATGTCTATTGAGAGTTCCATTACCCTGGAAAACCACACCTGGGACTTTCAAAAGGGCGTTATTAGAATGATATTGCTGAGTGAGTTCTTGTCTCACCTTCCATAGTACTCTCTGTATCACGGAGAAGGGAGGAAAAGCAAACACCCCCATCTTCTCCCAGTCTTGTAGGAAAGCATCCACCGCTAGGGCGCACAGGTCTGGCCTCCAGCTGAAGTAGAACTGGACCTTACAAGTTAGTCTGCTGGCAAAGAGGTCCAATCGTATTGGGCCCCAAAGATTCTCTATCAGGGAAAATACCTCTGGATGTAGCATGCAGTCGCTGAAGTCTCTGAGATACCTTGAGTTCAAGTCTGCTTTCACGTTTGATACCCCGGGATGAATTCTGCCCTGAGAGTCATTTTGTATTAGCAGCAGAAATACCAGATTTGATCCTTGGATTTAGCTCCCCCAAGCCTGTTTATATAGGAGACAGCTAAGAAGCTGTCTAGACGAATCAGGGTGTTAAAATTCACTAACTGCTCCCTGAAACTCATTAGGGGATTCAAACCTGCTAGCATCTCTAGACAATTTATGTGAAGAGATTGTTCCTCCAGTGACCATTTTCCCCCAGTTTCCATTGAAGTCCAGCAGGTTCCCAAAGATGGCCTTCCCATTCCAAGCTTCTAGGTTCATCTGCCACCATAGAAGGTCCTCTCGTGCGTTCTTGGAAAGGGGTAGCATGTCCCCGTACCAAAGACCTTTCCTTAATCTCCATGCCTTCAATCTCTTGAGGGCTCTGTAATGGAGGGAGCCAGAGGAGAATGCTTGAATTGATGAGGAAATAAGACCCAGAACTCATGCTAGGTGCCTCAGAAGGAAGGAATCTTCGGATAAGACCGACCTCAGTTCCTTCTTTATCTTTAATACTTTTTTGCGTGGTAACATTTACTGTGACAGGATAGTTTTTAACTGAAAACCAAGAAATTCTAGTTCCTGAGAGGGATTCATGTCAGAATTCTCTGCGTTTAAAATGAATCCCACATTTTCCAACAGACTTATGGTCCAGGATAAGTGGGTCAGTACTTCTGATTTACTCTGTGACATAATGAGAATATCATCCAGATAGATAATGAGTCAAACTCCTCTTTCCCTCAGAAAGCTTACCACTGGAAGGAGAACTTTGGTGAAGCACCATGGAGCTGACAAGAGGCCAAAAGGTAGACAAAGTAATTGATAAAGAGTTCCTTTCCAAAGGAAGCGGAGGTACTTCTGGCAGTCTCTGTCCATAGATATTGTAAAGTAGGCATCCTTGAGATCCTACTTTACCAGCCAGTCTTGTGTTTGTAGAAAATCTCTTAAAAGATGGATACCTTTTATCTTGAAGTGTCTGTAGACCAAGAAGGTGTTTAACTCTTTGAGGTTTGTTACTGGACGCCAGCCCTTGTCTTTCTTTTCTACCAAGATATTGTGCTTATGAAACCCTTTTCTGATGCATCTAGAGTGG
Source organism: Lissotriton helveticus (assembly GCF_964261635.1). Lineage (NCBI taxonomy): Eukaryota > Metazoa > Chordata > Amphibia > Caudata > Salamandridae > Lissotriton > Lissotriton helveticus. The sequence goes on from NC_136065.1 coordinate 400,349,813, forward strand.
CAACCCTCTGTAAGGCTCCTTTCTGTAACATTTGTGAAACTTCAGAATCTATCAACTTTGCTTTGTCTACATTCACACACATTTCTCTGGGGATTTTCTTTTGAATTGGGGTATCTCAGAAATCTATCTTAAAACCTGTCACGGTTTCCAGAACCCAAGGGTCTTGTGTTATTTTTTGCCAATTGTGGGTAAAAAACCTTAGTCTCCCCCCCTTTTAATGATTTGTGAAAGGTAGTTGTGCGCACCTTGGGATCCTTCATTAGAAGGTCTTGATCTTCCTCCACGGTATCTTGCACCTCTTCCTCTTTGAGGAAAGTAATTGGAGTTTTGGCGAAAGTCTCTGGTGTAAGCAGCGGGACTTCTCTGTTCTTGTAAGAAGAAGTTGGCCCTGTAATTTCCACGGCTGACATTTGGTCCTCTCCTGTCAGCCCGTCCAAAAGGGGGGAGTGTACTGAACACTCTTCTCATGTTAGTTTAGGCTGTAAAGTTTGAGACATACCTCCACAGGGATTTCACGAAGTCATCCCGGAAGAGAAGTCATTTGGCATTGGCCATATAGCCTTTAGAGGACAGATCAGCCAGTTTAGGATTCATCCTTTAGAGGACAGCTTTACGTCTCTCTGTAATTAAGTTTGAGTTTGCATTGCCTAAAAGGCATATTGCATGCTGAGACCACCTTCTCAAGAGGTTGAGGTTCACAGAGGTGTCATTTCCCCTTGCTTCTTCAGCCATGTCCAAAATGCATGTAATCACGCAGAATACATCCAGAAGTTTATCCTGGCATTGTTTAAGACATTTCTCAATGCCTTTTCTGAGATCTTTCCCATATTTAAAAAGGAATGTAATTAATTCCGGGTCCAGATTGGGAGTGTTACCGACCTTGTCCTCAGTAGAGGGCCTGGTACATTCATTTCTCATTACATTGCGAGTCCCCTTGTCAAGGCCTTTCCTGGCCCACTGACTGGGGTATTTGGCTAAGTGATCCATACGCCACCAATCAACACTGCGAGTGTACCTGATGGTGGTAGGATCAAACATCTCCCCTCCAAATGAATCTTTGATCCCATAGGAAGTAGAAGCGTGTTGTAGGTCATGATCCAACATATCAGACGTATCCAAGGTATGTTCTGGATCAAAGAGTCTTGGGTTATCATAGACACAGAGCTCTCCCTCAAGCCTCAGGTGGGTGCTGTTTTGTCATCTTGCATGTCTCAGCTAAGAAAAATCAGGAAAGTTTCCCATCTCCTCACACCCGAGGCCCTGATACAAGTCCTGATTGCCCTCATGCTCTCCCGCCTGGATTTTTCCAACTCCCTGTACTATGGCCTATCTAAATATCTTCTCCACAGGCTTCAAATTGTGCAGAACCAGGCGGCTAGACTGGCCTATAAAATCCCGAAGTGGTAGTCTGCGAAACTACTACTCCGCAAACTCCATTGGCTGCCGGTCGAACAGAGGGCTGCGTTTAAGATCGGCTGCCTGACATTCAAAGCTGTGTTTGGAACTTCTCCCGCCTTCCTCAAATCCTTAGTTACTCCCTACCATCCGGTACATAACTTACGGTCCTCTCATCGCCAACTCTTGGCTGCACTCCCAAACTCTGGAACCCGCTGTCCCTTTCGCTTAAATCTTCCAATTCCCTTCTGGAATTCAGAAAACTTCTGAAAACCAGTCTTTTCACACAGTCTGGCTAGTCCCCCTCCTTCACATCTCTCAGCACCCAATCAGCACCAGGAAACTCATGGTGACAGAGCGCTATAGAAAACCCCATTAAGATAAGATAAGATAAGATAAGATCAAAGATAAATTCATCCAGTTGTGAGACCTCAAAATCAAAGTAGTCTGCAGTGGGTTTAGGGGCATCACTTCTTTCTCTTGTGCCATGAGGGTCACTTCTTTCTATCATGCTGCAATGGGCAACTCTTCTTTGGGCCCCTGAAAGGTGTCCTTTCGCTATCGTGCTGCAAGGAGGACCGATATCTGTTGTAGCTCTGAGGCTACCTGAGTCAAAAGTGTGGTTAGAGGCCTGTTCAAAGTGCTTCCTCTTTTGCAAAATCTTCCCCCGTTTATGGGGTTCTGAGGTAGAAGGGGAGTCCCCATCTGAGAGGGATATTTCAGTCAGTCAGTCAAAAATAACTTCATTTGGTTTTCACAACATATACATTTTATCCCCCTACATATTAAAATGTTTGATGCGGCACCCATCCAACTTGTCGCCGCCTATCTGCAGGTGCGGATATTTAAATCATTAAAAACTGTTCTCAGCAGCTTCCTTCTTTCTGATTTCACAGATTCACAGACACACAGCAAGTGGCTCAGAGTTTCAATGTGATAACCGCATAAACGACATGCCTTTGTTTGATGCTTATTTTTCCAGGTGGGTGCCAAGTCTAATGAACAATGATCTCCAAATCTGTATGCCATGAATCTCCTTTTTAAAGACAATTGGAAATGAGCTGCTAGATAGGGTTGTGGTCACAGCCATGTGTAAGAATTTATTATGACCCATGCGTGGCGGCGTCTTAGTAATCCCCTTTTATCCTCCACGAAGGATAATGCTTTTGCTTTGTTATTGCAAGCTTTTTTAAATGTGGACTTTACCATCTTGCTGTTCCAAAGCCCATTGATCTCTAATTCTTCCAGTGCTATCCGCAATTGGTCCCCCCACGTATTTAGGGTTCTTTGCTTTAGTTGTTGTTTTATTTCCAACCAGCATAAGTTGTTCAAAGTTCCCAACTCTGCTGCTCTGAGTTTCCAGCATAGATTTACCATAGAGTTTCCAGCATAGATTTACCATGGTTGCCTTCCTTTGGAATTCCTGGTTCTGTAATCCGAATTCCAAGCGAATTTGTGCTGGCGAGGAACCTTTAAAAAGATTGAATACCGTTTTATAAACCTTGGTTTGTAATTTGTTTAAGATGTTACTTTCTTGGCCATGCCAGGTTTCCAGACCGTAGGACAGGGTTGGTAGCAATTGGGCTGCCATGATTTAAAAGGGATATACAATTCTCCTCAGGGGGACTTACCCTCTTCCTCTTAGCTAATGCGGCGTCCACCTCCTCTTTTACTGAGGATCTGAGTTCCTCCTCTATATATTTTTTTATATTTTTCCCATAATATCCCTGTTTTGGTGGTTAATAGGATCAGAGTCCATTATAATTAATTTAGATAGTATTTAATATTAACCCAAAATATTACACATGCGTGAAAAGGGGGTTAATCAGGTATCACTCACTTGTAAAAGATGATTATGCTGATTTTTCCTCCCTAAGAAGGTTAAGAAGTATGGGAAAAGTATTGAGACAATAAATCACCACAAGGCGCACTGTAAACATTAATAAAATCTTTGAGGGGGCGTGGCTAGCAGCCAAGCATGAAGGCTGCATAGCGGAGGAGCGCGGTAGGCAAGGCGGCTCCATCACAAAAATCTGTGCATTAATCCGGTAAACTTGTACCTCTGCAAGCAGATCCCGATAGAAGAGGCGAAGAGGCACCGTCTGCTGCAACTCCGGTCACGGTCCGACATCGGGAACCGGGCTGGATACACCGGGTCTGACAGAGGCCTTCATATAGCGAACGTTAGCACAAAACAGGGTCAAACCCATATAGTCATCGGGACCTGGGTAGTACGTTATATGAAGAAAGAGGGGTCCCAGACAGCCAGACACTTATTCATACATTGATGTATTATTCAGAAAGAAGGTTTTTCAACATATAAGTCAGTGGTTACGTTGAATTTATTTCACAATGTAACCCATAGAATCAATAAATGGTTCAAGCAGATAGCGAAAAATTCATATGCAATTCATAAGCATTTGCGTGCCCACATAGAAAGGGGGGTGGGAAGTGAGGTGAGGGATAAAAGTGACAGTAGTGACAAAATTATTTCAATACTCAATTATACATCATTGAATAAAGATTCCTTAACATATACATATACACCGGTCTCCTAAATTTTGGAGCCACGTACAAAGGAGCGTATCACAATCCAAAGTCAAAGAAACAGTATCTCCTATACAGGGTTGTATGATTCATATATAACCAAAGGAGTACATATCATGAAAAAACGTCTACGTTTCGACCCTGAGCGGTAGGTTGGATGGCCCTTACAGGCGGGTCTTCATCAGGACATTGGAGAGGTGGGCAGACCTCCTTCAGCAGGGGAGGTTCGAGACAGTGGCCTCCACCATAGGTCGTTACCACCGCCAAGTATTCTTCAATCCCATGTATATCGTCACGTGCGATGTCAGAATCGGGTTAGTCCAAATCACTTGTCTACATGAATTACAGGCGTAGTCTATGTGCAGTCAATTGTGAGGGACTCGTATTTCCAAAATTAATTCAGCGTTACTATTTGGTCAAGATCATGGCGTGGTCTCGAGGCACTAACTCCAAACGACTCGCGTTACGCGAGTCGTTTGGAGTTAGTGCCTCGAGACCACGCCATGATCTTGACCAAATAGTAACGCTGAATTAATTTTGGAAATACGAGTCCCTCACAATTGACTGCACATAGACTACGCCTGTAATTCATGTAGACAAGTGATTTGGACTAACCCGATTCTGACATCGCACGTGACGATATACATGGGATTGAAGAATACTTGGCGGTGGTAACGACCTATGGTGGAGGCCACTGTCTCGAACCTCCCCTGCTGAAGGAGGTCTGCCCACCTCTCCAATGTCCTGATGAAGACCCGCCTGTAAGGGCCATCCAACCTACCGCTCAGGGTCGAAACGTAGACGTTTTTTCATGATATGTACTCCTTTGGTTATATATGAATCATACAACCCTGTATAGGAGATACTGTTTCTTTGACTTTGGATTGTGATACGCTCCTTTGTACGTGGCTCCAAAATTTAGGAGACCGGTGTATATGTATATGTTAAGGAATCTTTATTCAATGATGTATAATTGAGTATTGAAATAATTTTGTCACTACTGTCACTTTTATCCCTCACCTCACTTCCCACCCCCCTTTCTATGTGGGCACGCAAATGCTTATGAATTGCATATGAATTTTTCGCTATCTGCTTGAACCATTTATTGATTCTATGGGTTACATTGTGAAATAAATTCAACGTAACCACTGACTTATATGTTGAAAAACCTTCTTTCTGAATAATACATCAATGTATGAATAAGTGTCTGGCTGTCTGGGACCCCTCTTTCTTCATAATTCATATAGCGAACAGCACAAGCCTCGATTACGGGCCAAGCCGGGCGGAAGTGCGAGCAAACGGGGGACGAGGTCCAGAAGTAGCTGTTGAGGACGGCGATCGGCAGAGAAGCAGAGCCAGCGGCAGAGTGAAGCAGGAGCCACGGCTGCAACCCGGATCGCTCGAAAGATAACTAACGTCTCTGGCTACCGCAGGCGTTGTGGTGAAAGATTGAAGCTTGGACTGTGGGCAGAAGCGGAGGTGAGGACGGCCAGGATTTCGTACGGGGGGCGGCACGGAGGTAGTGCGGCTGCTGGGAGAGTGCTCACATCCCCCCTCCCTCCCATACGACGACTAAAGGGGCCCAGAGGCCGCGCTGCCAAGGCCTAGAAGCACGAAGGAAGCCCGGAGATACAGCGGGCCCTGCACTGGGACGAGGGTCCTTAACACGCGGATGCACACAGGCGGCAGGGCCCTTTTACGATCGTCCAACGGAAGGGGCCACAGTGCATCGGCCTCAAGCACCAACGCGGCGAAGGGTATACAGGAGCAGTTAGAGAAATAACGGACGGGGCGAGCTCAATGCCATAGAGCGCCCAGCACCATAACAGAGAAGGCCAAGGAACACCTACTTAAAGAGGGGTCAGATAGGCAGCCCATAACAGTGACACAACCAGGCCCTACTCAGAGGCCCAAAACTCGGAGATATAGCGCGCATAGCCACGCGCACAAACTCTTCACCTTGAGGAGCCCCCCTCGCAGTGCTGATCGGCCCACACTGAACAGCACGTTGCCTCCGGTGCGCCACGAGTAGCCCATAGCCGGATAGTGCCTTGCGACGCAGGGACATCATCAGAAATGGCGGGCAGGGGCCCAAGGAACAACACGACAGACGAAATTAGACAAGTGCGCCTACGAGAAGAATACTACCTCGCAGATGGAAGGACGCCCCTCCACAGGAAAGGACCCAGAGAGTGAGGGATCCAAAAAAGTGACGTTGGAGGACATCATGAAGACATTATCTAAGGTACAGACAACGGTGGGATCCATCTCTACAGATGTTAGCCTACTGCGGGCCGACTTTCATAAAATGACGGAACGAGTGGCGCACGTGGAAGTGGTTACAAAATCCCTGGTTGAAGACACCTCGGATTACAGCGAGCCGTGGAACGTATGGAAGCAGTCAACAAACAGCTCCAGGAGAAGCTGGACGAACAGGAAGGACGCTCAAGAAGGAATAATGTACGAATCCTAGGTATACCAGAGTTGGAGGGCAGTCTAGCGATGGACCTTTATGTGGAGGAGCTAATTAAGACCAAACTACAGCCCAAGGGACTGTCGCATTTCTTCTCGGTGGAGAGAGCACATAGGGTGCCTGGAGGAGCACCAAAACTGGACGCTGCACCAAGACCAGTGCTGGCCAGGCTGTTCAACTTCAGGGACAGAGACGCCATACTCCCAGCAGCGCGGACGGCGTCGCCAATTAAGTTGCAGAATTCGATGCTGTTTTTCTTCCCGGACTACACGGCGGAAGTGGCCCGTCGCCGTAAAAACTTTCACGGAAGTAAAGAAAGCCCTACGAGCAAAAAAACTGCCTTACTCGATGCTGTTCCCGGCGAGACTGCGAGTCGTCGACAACCACAAAACATGGTTCTTTGACACACCAGAGACAGCGCAAGATTGGTTGGACGGCTGGCGTCAAGTGGAAGCACCTCGTCGCACCGGCAGGGTTGAACGGAATCAACGGAGTGAGAATCTTCCGGGATCACAAACGACGGATAATATCAATCTAGAAAACCGATCAGAGGCGGATCTGGGAGGTGATGAACAATACCCGGAATCCTGAGGACTCAATCGTTTTGGACAGGACAAAGTGCGTCTAAGAGACTGGGCGTGCTGCCCTCGGGCTCGGAATAGGGAGAAGCTAAGGAGGGCGGATGGGGCCGCTGCCACCATGGAACTCCTTACCCCCGCAAGCAAGTATACTGGGTTGGGATAGGGTTAAGCACTATGCTAAGTTGGGGAGGCGGGCGGTTGTATATCCGTGGAGCAGGGAGGCAGGGAGGGGGGCGGGGAAAGGGAAGTTAATTGTTGTAGTTCAAGTTTCACACGTAATGGCAAGACACGGTAAGATACGCATATACACTGCTCAGTGCGGTGGCAGAGGCCAGGTACAACGGAGGGCGACGTGGCTACACACATCCCCACTATCACATTATACCACAACAGTAATATTGTAAATGTAAATGTAAATTGATTCTTGTATAGCGCACTACTCACCCGCAAGGGTCTCAAGGCGCTTGTACGAGTACCGCTGTGGAACCCATCCTGCTTTCCCTGTGAGGTGTCCACTCCTGGGCACCCCCAAGGTGAAGGCCAGGCATCCTTAGCGTATTGGGGGCCGTTGTGGAGATTAAGCAAGCTATTGCCCAGAGTTGCAGAGTGGGACTCCATGATTGGAACAGGCACCGAGGCGAGAATTATCAGGTCCGTGGAAATTTTGAGCCCAAGACCCGCCGAGGCGGGGAATTGAACCCTGGTCCCGGGCTAGACCTCTGCATCAGGGTCTGCCGCTCTAACCATTGAGCCTCACTTCCCCACTTCTCCACAACAGTCACACACTACTACTACTCATGGGGCCTTCAACCAGTGGTCCACGGTTCCACCCCTGAATATGTTACGATGGAGACTGCATTCACATATCCCAGCGACGATGACGAAATGGCTAGGTGCGTTCACGACACCCCAATATGATACAAACTTCACAATCCACCACTACTGAGGGCGTAGCGCACCACACAGCGGTCCCCCCCCTTCAAATCCTTACTTGGAACGTAAGAGGGCTGGGAGACAAAATAAAGAGGGGGCTGGTACTGCAGGCGATCAAACGCCAAGGTCCAGCGCTGGTTCTACTTCAAGAGACACACCTTACAGGACAGGCATGCAAAGTGCTGGATAGAAGAGGCTATAAGATGGCCGCGCACTCGGAGTTTACCTCGGGGTCGAGGGGGACAGATATCCTAATAAAAAGGACCTCACCATTAATTTTGATACAACCCAAGATAGATGACCAAGGCCGTTTCGCGGCAGTCCACGGGCAATGGGAAGGCCGACTTCTAAACATTGTGTCAGTCTATATACCACCTGCTCTTCAGGCGGTGGCACTGCCGGCACTGGGAGGGTTTCTACTGAATCTCCCTCCGGGAGATACCATTATTGGGGGAGATTTTACCTCTGTGGTGGACCCGGCACTGGACACATTCCCGGTACGAACGCGCATTGCCGGTTCATCCAATTTCACTGGCTTTATAGAAGCAATGGGCCTTGCGGATATCTGGAGACACAAACACCCCACAGTGAAGCAATACACCTATCTTTCTCCAGTACACAATAGTCTGTCCCGTATAGACTATTTCTTCATGCTAGGCAACGGCATGAGCAACGTAAATACTATGGAGATACTGCCCAGGGGCATATCTGACCACTCACCGGTGGTGTTAACCCTCTCCAGCTGGGAAAAGACCCGTAAAAGAATATATCCCATGTACCCGAATTATCTGAAGGTCCCCAAAATTAGGAAAGATCTTAAAACAACAACCACATATTATTTTGCCGAAAATATGCCCTCGGAGGCCTCTACTTCGACTCTATGGGAGGCATACAAAACGGTCCTGAGAGGACAAGCGATCGCCTCCATTTAGGGACACAAACAAACACACCAGAGGGAGCTCTCTGAGCTGGAACTGGCATTGCACACAGCAAACATGGCACATACGACGATTCCCACGGCAGACACCGCCCACACATTGAAGCTGCGGCAGCAGCAATATCAGGAACATCTTAGAATGAAGGTGGTTACCAATGTCTCGGAGACGGCCCATAGAGTTTATGATATAGGAGACAAGGCAGGGAGAATGCTGGCCTGGTTGAACAAGAGGGGCGGGGGGGCGGCAGAGGTATACAACAGTTACGCACAAGGGAGGGTGTACTACAGTCGCACCCTGAAGACATAGTGCACACATTGGCAGATCACTTCCAGGCGGTTTATACCCCGGAGAGGGAAGTTACGGAGGCGCTAGCCACTCTCCGACACATAAAAGTCCAGACGCTTCCGCCAGACGCTGTCCAGGACCTGGAAGCAGACCTGACGGTGGATGAAATACAAAGGTCGATTCAGATGATACAATCCGGGAAAGCCCTAGGCCCGAACCGGATTCCCATAGAGTGGTACAAATTAATGTCAGATAAGCTCAGCTGGCCATTGCTAGCGATGTACACTGAGAGCTTGGCAAAGGAGGAACTCCCGCTGGAACAGCGTACTGCAACGATCGTGGCGATACCAAAGCCTGGTAAACCACCGGCGGATTGCTCATCCTACCGCCCCATATCTCTGCTCAACGCTGAAGTCAAAATTCTTGCGAAACTGTTAGCCACGAGATTAATGACCCATCTCTCGCTATTAATACACCCCGACCAATCGGGATTCATGCCCAATAGGAGCACCGCTCTTAATCTCCGGCGGGTGCACGGAGTCCTGGCACAAGCGGCGTCCTTATCGGAAGCGGCAGTTATTCTTTCGCTGGATGCCAAAATGGCGTTTGACATGGTGGAATGGAGATACTTATTCGCAGTTCTGTCGCATATGGGCTTTGGCCCTAAGTTTCTAGCTTGGATACGTCTATTATACGCCAATCCGATCGCCCAGGTCACTGCTAACGGCCACATCTCTCACACGTTTCGATTAGCAAGAGGGACTCGTCAGGGCTGTCCCCTGTCACCCTTGCTCTTTGCCCTGGCTTTAGGGCCACTGGCGACGTTGATTAGATCAACGCCGCTTTTAAAAGGGATCAGCTAGAAGGAGGGTTGGGAAGATCGAGTATCGCTATATGCGGATGATATGTTGATATATTTAATGGATCCGGACAGGAGCATCCCAGCACTCCTGGCCCTCTGCGATGCCCATGGACAGACGTCAGGACACACCCTAAGTTGGTCGAAATCGGTAATATATATATTGAAGGGACCTGAGCCCTCACTCGCAGCGGACTGCCAGCTCACGCTGGCGTCAAGCTCTTTTAAATACTTGGGTATACATATCACCGACGACGCGACGGATTTCTTCGATAAAAATCTGAAACCTCCCTTGGAGCGACTGCGCACTGACGTGAGACATTGGGCATCCCTGCCTCTTACACTTCTTGGCAGAGCAGCACTCTATAAAATGATGGCACTCCCGCGATTTCTCTACATCCTGCAAAACACCCCATACACGGTCTCGCCGCGGTACTTCCAACAAGTCACGGCATTAGTCTCTAATTTATTGTGGAGCAGCCGACCTGCGCGTATAGCACATATCAAACTAAATAGAAGTTGGTACGAGGGGGGTATCGCACAACCAAACCTGCAGCTGTATTACTGGGCTGCGCAACTCAAAGTTGTGAACCAATGGATACACACACCAAGAGAGGACCCAGCCTATAGAACCGACAGGGCAGAATTAGGGACAGACAGCATGCTCTCTGCACTCTACAATAGACACCAGGCGACGAAATTGATAGGGCCCACGAGACATACGATCACACTCTGGCATACGGCACAGGCGAAATTGGGTTGGAAGGATAGGATTACAAAACTCACCCCGGAATGGGACACTAAGGCACTGGGGCGACTGCGACAGAGCAAAGGGTTTGCACAATGGGACAGCATCGGCATATCCACGGTGGGAGATCTGTGGGATAAAGGTACAGTGGTCCCATTTACCTTACTGCAACAACAATATGACCTGCGACCGACCGAGACTTACAGATATGTGCAGATTAGGCACGCACTACTACAAGCCATACCGGTAGACACCGACGTTCCGGAATCCTCTCCGTTAGAAGACAGGTTACTTACAGACTACATACAACATAGTGCAACCTCCCTTACCTATCGTAAACTGCTCAACAACCTCACAGACCCTACACTGAAACTACGGGAACGGTGGGCGGCTGAAATTGGGGATTTTGATGACACTGAATGGAATGAGGCATTGGCATCCCCGAGAGAAGTGGGAATATCGGCCCGATTCAGACTGGTGCACCTTAACATCTTGCACCGGGTCTATTAAACTAGAACTATGCTGCATAAATTACACAGAGCTCCACATCCCTACTGCCTTCGTGGCTGTGGAGAAGAAGGAACACTATTGCATACACTTTGGGACTGCCCACTCATAGCTAACTACTGGCGTCAAGTGATGCGCACAATCTCACAGGCACTTAAGACATCCCTAGTGCCAGAGCCACGTAAGTGTATTCTGAGTGTTTGGGAACCGACCAACCTCTTCAGATATGACCAAATATGGGGCGTATTAGCTATTATGGTAGCAAAGAGAGACATAGCACAAAAATGGGGCGCATCAGAATTACCCACTATCTCACAGTGGAGCAGGAATATGGATGTAATAATGTTGACAGAACGGGCGGTGTACGTACTCAGGGCTTGTCCCCGCAAATGGAACAAAGTGTGGCATGCTTGGAATGCATATATGGGGGGAATATTTGATCCACTGCCAGAGGAAGAGAGCACCAGCCTAGATGAGGAGGAGGACGGGGAATGAAAGGAGAACAGGGGAATTGAGCACCTAGGTAGCTACAACTGTGACATACCATATAGGATGACTCCGACCAATCCACGGCTACACTCACCTGTATCTCATATATATGCGTAGAAAGACTTGTATTGCTTGTCAATGTGTAAGATTGTTATATTGCATTATGTTGCACATGGTTTAAATTTTTTTTTTTTTAAACATAGACCTAGGACTTATTCAAATCACGACTAGATTATTGCATATGCAATTTCTTCTAATACGCCGCCGGACCCCAGGGTTGTCGGCTGAAGGGCTGTGTTGTTTTCAGATAAGTAGAGTAATCACTATGATCGACGCGGCCGGCCCCCAGGGTTGTAGGCCTTAAGCTATGTCTTTATAAGAGTGTATAATAAAGGTCTTTAAAAAAAAAGAAGTAAAAAAGAAATAAAATCTTTGAGCTCGACTGCTCCGGTGAAGCTGAGCCGTACAATTTTCAGCTCGAGCGCAAGCTGTTGCTATCGTAGCGTCCCGCCCGGAATGTCAATAGAGAGGAAGGACCTGCCTTCGAGGAAGAGACATTCCGGATGAGATGCACACAATAGAGGCTGTTGCTGTGAAGTGTGTTGACCAGTTACCAGTGAGTTCTTATGATGCGGGGGCGGAATCCGCCAGCAAAGTGTATTTGTCATTTCCGAGGGCGCAAAATGAAAAATATGTTGCGATCACGCCCTCGGTAAAGATAGACTAATTTGGGCCAAAATAAGGGTTCGAGATTATTGTATTACTGTAACAATAATACAGCAAAGCCTCAAAAACTAAAGCGCAATAATACTAAGCCTCAAAAGCTAAAGCGTAATTAAATGTAGACACAAGCAAAAATTACTTACCTGGTCCTTTTTACAAAAAATGGCGTGCTCGAACAAGTCACATTGTGTATCAATAAATCGAGGTTGCAAATTTTTGTTAAAATCAAATAAACATCAACCTGTATCAATATATTTGTAATATCCATAGTTTAAATGAGATAGAGAAAAAGATAATACATGTATTGGAAAATATATAAACTCTATCAAGCTTAAAGTATATTAAGACAAACTAAAAGAGATTCAAATTTGAAATGATATGTTCTATCCTACCCTTAATTATCTGAGAGCAAATCAACATATACAGCATAGACAAATTCTGCTTCAGCATTTACGTCTAGAAACCTCACTAAAAGTCAAAAAGACTTATAATATTTGACATTTAAAACATCAACCATCAAAGCTGCTGGGAATTCCATCAATGCCCAATGGGGTACGATACGATTGAAACCCTCTGTCTATTATGAGGATGAGGCCCTAATTAAGAGTTTGTCGGTTCATTGGACCACCAAACCCATGGTGGAGGTGCGGTGGCAGTCAGGGACCGCCACACCTGCAGTACGACCGCTGTATTACGAGTTCAGTGGTGGGACCCCCATAGGACCGCCACATCTGCCGGAGATCCGCGATCCCTGTCGGTGGCGTGGCGGTCTGAGGCTGCAATATGCTGGAAGTGCCGCAGTGGCATCGGCAAGCATATTACGAGTTTCCGCATCGCCAGTGGTCTCCTGGCAGTGATCACACCATGAAAATGCTGGTGGTGAGGAAACTTGGGGGGATCTATAGGCCACCCTGTTGCCTCATAGCCTTTGGGTGCATGCAGGGCCCACCTGTGTGCTTGCATTCCATTTCCTACACGGTGTGGACTGCACCAGTCCATGATGTACAGGAAAGGGCTTTGGCGCTCTCATTGCGGTCCCTTTTAAATGCTCTCCGCCTGGGACCGCAAAAGCACAACCCGCCAGGCCGCAAATGTACTCGTAATCAGGCGGGCGGTGTGTGGAAGTGTTTCAGGCTCTAAGACTGATGGTATACTGTACAAGCACTATGCAGGATTCATTAAATCTGTTGTAATCCTTGATAAATTGAATGGAATTTATCCTTCAATTGCATCACAATGATTGTTAAAACACAAAGGTAGAAATAATCCTATGCGTAATCTACAGATTTTAACTACATTTCTCATAATGCTGAAAATATCGGACTGCAACATTGGGTATTTGCTTGATTGAAAACATAATTCTTTTTATTTTGATACAATGCAGTAGAACAATGAAAATATATGAAAATTACAAATTGTATTTTAACTGGATTGCTTATATTTCAAACAAGTAACATCTGCACTTAGAATTGTTTGTTGTAACAACAATTTGATAGTATGTTATCTATATTTATAGGTGTTATTACACAATGATATTCTATTTGTATCCCAAATTGCACTGAGCAAATTGAGTTTGGAAAAGGTTGAACCGACTTAAACACGTTACTTTGCATCCGGTTTGCACTTTTTTAATTTTTTGGTGCAATAAACATCAGATATTCTGCAAATCCTATCCCTGTATTTTTTTGTCAAAAGCCATTGTGTAGGATTCCTAATACTCGGTTACCAGCGACAATCATTGACTGGCTTAGGAAATGCTGGCTAAGGGTTCTGTTTTTGGGATATATATAGAACAAAAACTCCAGACACTGCCGGTCACATCCACCTAAGCGGGCTGGTGCGAGACATGGGTGCCAGGGCCCATTATGAATATGAAAGGAAACAGTGTATTCAACGATAGTCATACACAAGACCCTCACTCCTGGATCGCGTACTTCAACAGTGATGTTTCAGTTCCAGCGACAACGCCGTTCAACCTCGCGGTCTATTTCAAAAGCCAATTTGCAAGCGAGTACAACCATCATTTAAATTGTACAAACATAAACATACAATACATTTTGGTTGCTTGTATAGACATGGCGGATAGACTACATAGTCTCTGTAGAATCCCAAAAATCCATTCAAGCTGTATAAATCAACATTTTATCAAATCATCATGCTGAAGATAGCTGCAATAATGTTTGCAAAGTAATGTCAAATTATAAGAAGAAAAATCATATTAATATAAAAAAACACAACTTTTAAAAGTAACAATAAAAGGACATTTCTCAAAATGTCACAACTATTACCTACTGGCGGTCGCCAGTAGGTATATATAGTTAGGATTTTTTCCCTATGGGATTTTTGAAAATTCTATGTCTAATAACTTTGGCGTTTGTAGACGGAATTGGCTGAAATTTTCAGGAAAATGGCACATTTTGTTTCTGAGCAGCCCCTGAAAATTTGGGGGGGTTTCGTCAAGGGGGGGCCGAGAAAAAAGGGGGGTCCCAAAACGTGTTTTTAACATTGAGTTTTCCATAGGGCGGTTGGCCTCACTTTTAGCCCGAACGGCTGAATGGATTTGCACGAAACTTGGCAAAATTGTAGGGACTGGTAGCCCGATGTGCCTTTTGTAGGTCTCAATATATGTGCTACAGTGGATTTTGAGAAATTAACGTTCAAAAAAAGATATATATCTAGAGCCGCGCCTGGAGCGCTCCCCGGTACGCGTACCGGGGAGCGCTCCAGGCGCGCCACGCGACTTGCGCACGGCAAGCTGATTGGTTCTCGGGTGTCTGTAAACATTCGAAACAGTCCGCAGCGGCCGCCATCTTGTGTCTCGGTAGGATTGAGACACAAGAGGTGGCAAAAATCAAAGGGGGAAATGAGCAAGAGGGGGCAGGGTACACACCCCCTGACCCCCTAGGTTTCATGTGGGGGCCATAAAAGGCGGGGGTGAGCGCCCGGTACGCGCACCGGGGAGCGTACGGGGGAGCGTACCATGGAGATTAAAAATGACATACTTTTAAAAAAATAAAGCTTCTTTTTAAAAATTGGAGGTAGTTCTGAAAAGAACTTTTTTTTTGATTTTGTTGTTTTATATATTTTTTTTGTTTTTGTTGTTTTATATTTTTTTAGACTTTTTAAAACAATTTTATATTTTTTTTGGATTTTTTTCAAGGGAAAAACAAAAACAAGGATTCCAAAACTGCTCAACAGGAGCAAAAAAATTTGAAAATTTAGGGACTGGAAGAGCAGCGGTGTTGCTGTTTCTTTAGGGCAATCAGTTCAACACTCTGCTCCCCATAGCAGAGCAGTTCGTCACACTCTTTGCACAAAAATTTGATGCCCGCAAACACCGGCTGAATGTTAGGGACCATTCTTCCACGGGGTGGTCCCGAAGGTGTTGCTCCACCAGTGGAGGTGCTGCCGCCATCTGTGGGTACATTCCGTGCCAGCTCTCTGACACTCTCCCTGGCAAAGTTGTTAGGGTGTCTTCTTTTCACATGCCGGATCAAATTAGCATTCCCAAAACTATATTTTTTCAGAGGATTGCCTCTGGATAAACTACTCCCACATATTTTGCATGTTACTTTGGGAGCGTTGACTTTTTTCTGTCCTTCTGGGATTTCGTAAAATTTCCAGATGAAATGGGTTTTTTTCTTTTGCTGAGGAGGGTCCTCATCTAAAAATCCCTCTGAATCACTGCTGGATGACTCTCTTGCAGCCATTGCTGGAGATCAGAAAAGTAGGAGATAGAGTAGACACAACAGCTCTTGCTCTCTCCAAGTACAAAGCAATAGTGAGAGAAATGGGTGGGTTTCACACAATTTGGAAAAAAAAAAGTTCTGAACCAATGAAAAGTGTTATTTTAAAGTCACATGGTTTGACGCGCTTACGCTACGCGCCCCGGGGCGCGCCCCGGGCGTGTATCGTAAGCGCATCGGGGCGCTTACGTTGCGCGATCGTATGCGCTTCCGGGTGCGCTTACGCGGTGCGTCATAAGACGCATCTCGCGGCTACGCGATACGTGTCTTATGACGCAAGGCGTGGCGGCTACGCGATACGTCACGATGTTGCTTTCGTTCTCGGCAATAGCGCTTCCGGGACGCGCATTAGTACGCGCCCCGGGGCGCGCCGCAAGATTGCGCTTACCCGTGCGTTCACCTGTCCGCGCCCCGGGAGCGCACTAAAAATAATATTAAAAATAAATAAAAAAATTATAAAATTTAAAATTAGATTTAAAATGTATTATTTTTATAAAGATTTGCTATTAAAAAACCTATGAAATTCACTGAAAAAACCATAGGCTATAGACCATATATAGTTAGGAATTAGCATTTACAAAACCTTGAAAATTCACTGAAAAAACCATAGGTTATAGACCATATATAGTTAGGAATTAGCATTTAAAAAACCTTATTTTACTCACACAAAACCATTGAAATTCCATATATAGTTAGTTGTACTAACTATATATCGCGCACCCGCAATCCACTGCTGATGATGTCACATATTACATCATTCATGACATGGTCAGTGACATCACTGATGACATCACTGATGACATCTCAAATGACATCACTGATGACATCACTGATGACAACATGCAGTGACTGTATGTTTCTGTAAAGTTAAAATATGTCTTATATATTGAAGAATGAGTGGATGTATAAGTGTCTGGATGATGTATTTAGTAGGTGCATGACTGACTGTATAAGTGAGTGATTAAATGTGTCTCACTGTGTGCATGGGTTAGTGACTAAACTGTTTTAAATTGTGCACCATTGTGTCTGTTGTTTTGTAATGTGATGCATGTGTTGATCATTAGCTATATGACTAACTATATGGGTTATTGATTAGTTGGCCAAGTATTTGTATGGGAGACTGAGTGTGTGTGTGGGTGGCTGGGAGGTGTGTGACTCTGTGCAGATCAATCTGTACTTGTATCAATGATTGTATAAGAAGGTAAGTATGTGTTAGTATATGTTTGAAAATGTAAGGTGCTCTATGTTTAACTGTATAGACAAGAAAATGGAAGTCTCATTGATTCTTTACAGGACTGACTAGGTGTGTGAGTAACTCCATGGATGAGTGGCAGACTGTGAGTGTCTGTATAGGTGTATGAGTGCATATGATAGTGTTGTAAAGATGAGTGATTGTATGTATGAATGATTGTATGGGTGAATGAGTGAAGGTGTGTGTAGACGTAGCAATCAGTGAGTGCGTATGTAGTAACTAGTATTGGTGTGTCAATGGTTTCAAAAATTATACTCTTTTTAACACTGGGTGAAACAGAGGTTATATTAAAATGTGAGGAGATGCATTGTATTGTCACATGAATGATATCATCAGTGATGTGGTCATTGATGTCAAATGAGATGTCATCAGTGATGTCATCAGTGATGTCATTTGAGATGTCATCAGTGATGTCATCAGTGATGTCACTGACCATGTCATGAATGATGTAATATGTGACATCATCAGCAGTGGATTGCGGGTGCGCGATATATAGTTAGTACAACTAACTATATATGGAATTTCAATGGTTTTGTGTGAGTAAAATAAGGTTTTTTAAATGCTAATTCCTAACTATATATGGTCTATAACCTATGGTTTTTTCAGTGAATATATATATATATACACACACACATATATATATATATATATATATATATATATATATATAAATATAATCTGTAAATATCTGTGTATATATATTTGTGTATATATATATATATATATATATATATTTATATATATATATATATACAATAATGATCTTAAGTGCTTACAATATTATGTCATTAAAGCTGTACCCAAACTGCAAAGGAGTGGCGACAGGGAAAGAAGGCTACGCCAATTGGAATCAAAAACAATTTTGGAATTAGACAGTAAGGCTCCCAACGGAATGAACAACACTGAAGATTTACATTACTTTCGATAGATCAATCTAATTAGGGAAACTGTTTTACGTTATTGATCCCTTGTGCTTGAATTGAATGATGTCCATTTCAGTTTAATAACATGTCCTACCCGATATTATCTTATCTCTTTAAACTTAGGCCTTTTTTCATGCATTATGCATAGAATTTTACTAGCTTTACGCTTCCCAATCCAGGTTTTATATATTAATATTCTTTCATCACAGGTACAGAGTACATTTGAATGGTAAAGTAGCACTGGCACTTTATTAATTTTAAGTATTAGTCATATAAGCACTTTTTTAAAGCTCTTTGCACTTTATTGATTGCAGCATTTGCACATTTCTATACATTTGTATATTCAGACTTATTGATCTTTTCCTTTATCGATCACTGTCATGTGAATGGGAGAAATTTGAGGATATGCAATTATGCTGATATATTTTTGATAAACTCAAATTGATCAAGTAAGGACACTCAATATAGAGATCTCATTGAGGCATAAAAGTAACCATATAGAAGAGTTGTTTCAACTATGGTCCTAAATTCTAAGTCAATCTTTGCACAATATGATGGTTTACAAGACCTAATGCGATGTTTGCACATGAGTCAGCAATAACTGGTATTAAGCATTGTAGGATAGCGTCCGTTTTTATTTATTTTTGGAGTCATCTTATTGGTTTTATATCGCTGTTAGAGTGCCTTATTTTAACTATGTTTTTAGCGAAATGCTTCTACATGGTTTTGCTCTTTTTTGTCAATATGTGTAAATATATTTATATAACTATGCATCCTTCCATTTTTTATGCATTTTACATAGGGATAATTTATTTTTTAAGCATTGTCATATCTTAAATACATTTGTGCAATGTCAATATGAATTACTGTAATGATTAGTTTGAAAAACAGACTACGAAATGTGAGCTGCTAGAAGCAATTTAAGTATTTTTTCTATGTTTATTTACCATGTGGTGATTAGCAAAGCATATTTAAAGCATGACGAATTTCATTTCCCCGTATCTGAGCAAGGACTAGTGCAGTCCGAAACGCGTCATATTTTGAGGAATAAAAATGAACATCAAGCCATGCCTTCCGTTGTTCCAAAGCTGGAGAGTGATCTGTTTTTATGTATATATATATATGTATATGTAAATATATATATGTGTGTATATATATATATATATATATATATATACATTGAACGCTGAAACCTGACCGCCAAAGGTAGCGGTAACAACAGGCGTAGACCTCGTCTTCGATACCGGGTGTTTAGTCAAGTCATAAACACCAAAGCAGCCACAACACAGGAATCATTGCCAGCAATCCATATTTAATTTTATTTAGAGTGCAAGAGCGAGTGGCCTCCCTGACGCGTTTCGCTCCGCAAAACACATATGAAGCTGCCCTGATTTGAGACACCACACACAAGCATTTTCTTCACATTTTTAATTTCGCAGGTAGCCAGGACATCTGCTTCCACGCAACAGCAAAGTTAAAACCAAACGCGTTTCAGGCTACATTAAGCCCTTGTTCACTGGTACAAGCAGAAGGCACAGCTGTTGTTTTCGCGCTGCCCTCGCAGCGCTTCCTTTGAACTCGCCATAGTGGGCGTGGCAAAACTGCATTCTGGACACAGTAGTTCTCAAAGTGTTAGTCCTTTTGGATTCGCCGTGCCTGCCACCAATTTCCTCTCACCTATAGTAGGTAGCTCGAAGAATGGACACATCCAGTCCCAGCTCAATTTTCACTGCCAAAATCATGTAACGCTGTTCTGTTCGGCGCCATCACCCTTGATGGCATCATAGAGCTGCTCTTCTGCAGCGGGGTAGTCTCGCGACCAGAGCTGGGCCACTATATAGATCCATATGAACCTGCCATGATTTGAGACACCACACACAAGCGTTTTCTCCACCTTTTTAATTTCGCAGGTAGCCAGGACATCTGCTTCCACGCAACAGCAAAGGGCCTAATAACTTTTTGTTTTTGTAAAATGCAATGGTCATTACAATGGTAGAAATGTACATAATGAAAACACACTCTAAGATGGCCGCTGCGACAATAGAATGAATTGAAGTCTCTCTTTAATGTTGATTACATAGAGGATGTGACATCATTTTGAATTCACTGTGTAACTTTATTTGACAATGTCTAACCATATTGTGCAAATAACAGTGGAAAAAGGCGCGATGCCGAAACGCGTCCTGTTTTTTGGTTAAAACGACAATAAATTTGTGAGAATTCTGAGCCTTGGAATGCGATCCATTCTTTTACCGCCGTAAAAGAAAATCGAGCGACAACAAAAAAATAAAAAATAAATTATATATATATATATATATATATATATATATATATATATATATATTTATTTTTTATTTTCACAGAAAAAACCATAGGTTCCAGGGCTGTTATAGTTAGCTGGACATTTCACTCGTACAAAACCATAGACATTCCTCCATTATAGTTAGTTCTGCTAACTATACCTTGTGCACCCACAATGCACTGCTGATGATGTCACATATTACATCATTCATGACATGGTCAGTGACATCACTGATGACATCACTGATAACATCTCAAATGACATCACTGATGACATCATCCAGTGAATGTGGTTTATTTTGAAATGTAATATGTATTATATATATATATATTCACCAATTTGTATTGAGGATTGAGTGGATATATAACTGTCTGGATGGAGGATTTAGTAGCTGTCTGTTTAAGTGAGTATTTAAAAGTGTCTCACTTAATACATGGATTAGTAACTAAACTATGTGAATGTGGGCATCACTGTCTCTGTTGTTGTATAACATGATGCATCAGTTGGTCACTAACTACATGAGTGTGTATATTAGTTTTTGATTAGTTGGGTGAGTATTTGTATGGGACACTGAGTTTGTGTGTGGTTGGATGGGGTGTGTGTGTAACTCTATGCATAGATGTGTGAATGGTTGATTGACTAGGTGTATAGGTTTAAGAGTGCATGTGGAAACAGTTGTTTGGGTGACTGAGTGTATTTATTTGTGTGTTGGTGAGCGGATATATGTTATAGTTGTACATCTTCAACAAAGTAAATAAATAAAAGGCATTGTATGTGAGAGTTGGTGTATATAAATAAGTATATGTAAGAGTCAGTGATTGTGAGAGTAACTATGAATGAGTGTATAATTGTGATGGTGATTTTTGTAACATATTAACTATCAGTTACTATGTCTTGGAATAAATGAGGTGTGTGTGTATAATTGTGTAAGTGAGTAAATGTAAGTGTGATTCATTTTTTTCATGAGTGAGTAGGATGACTGTATTACTGACTAAGATGACTGCTGATGTGTCAATGTCTATATATGTGTATAAGTGCATTTGATAGTGTTCTATAAATCAGTAACTGCATGTATAAATGATTCTGTTGTTGAATGTGTAGTTTTGTGTGTAGACTTAGGAATCAGTGAGTGGGTATGTAGTAACTGGTAATGGTGTGTCAATGGTTTCAAATATGGTACTCTGTATTTTACAGTGAGTGATGAAAGGTTATACCAGTGTATGATGAGGTGTATCAGATTGTCACGTGGATGATGTCAGTGATGTCGTCAGCGATGTCATTTGAGATGTCATCAGTGATGTCACTGACCATGTCATGAATGATGTAATATGTGACATCATCAGCAGTGCATTGTGGGCACGTGAGTTATAGTTAGCAGAACTAACTGTAACGGAGAAATTTCTATGGTTATGTATGAGTGAAATGTCCAGCTAACTACAACACCCCTGAAACGTATGTTTTTTTCTGTGAATTTCTAAGGTTTTTTAAATGCTAATTTTGAACTATAACGTCTCTGAAACCTATGGTTTTTACAGTGAATTTCAAAGCTTTTTTAAATGCTAATTTCTAACTATAACGTCTCTGAAACCTATGGTTTTTTCATTGAATTTCAAAGCTTTTTTAAATGCTAATTTTTAAGTGTAATAGTAGGTATCCTTTTTTTGGTACGTATTTTCTACAGTTTTTTAACTGGTTATCTATAAATATGTTATTCATTAAATACCATTATAGACTTTTCTGAAAATTGCAACAAAAAAAATACAACATTTTGTATATTGACTACTTTTTTGTTTTATTTTTTAATTTTAATATATTTATATTATTTTCTTTTTTTTTTTAAATTCAATTTTTTTTCGCAATCCGCATCCAAAGTTTACACATCACGATTGGTGCGCGGATTCTTGCTGCCATTTTAGAAAAGTTGTGAAGGATTCGCGTACGGTGTGCGACGGCTGCGTGTTTTTCAGTTACATCATATACATTTAATATTACGTGATGTGCGTGCTTGGTATGCGACCAGTCCGCGACTCCTGCTCCCGCACATTTGTAAGAGATGCGTATTACAGTATGCGATGCTTGCGCTGTGGCGGGTCCTGCGTGACGTCATATACGTGCGCGACTCCCGCAAAAAAATGTTATGTTCTAAATTGATATGTATGTGTCTTTACATATTAGGGCAAGAGATTATCTAAGATATTCATAAAATAATATTTTTGTACTTATAATAAACTTATATTATTTTAAAGTATATTTTCGCAAAGTCGCGTCGGGTGCGTGCATCGTGAGCGCAGAGTGCGCGGGTCCCATGTGACCTCAAAAAAAAAGATTTGATTGGTTCATAACATTTCCCACTGTAACTATTGAAGAACCCCACCCATTTTAATCATTCTTGTTGGAGCATCTTTAGAGAGACATCTCTCTTCCTACAAGAACCCTTTTGCTTGTTTCTTTTGGTGTTTTAAAAAAAAAAATCAAACAAAATGGCATCTGGACAGCAGCAGCAGCAAGAGGAAGTATCTTCTGAAGTAGAATTCTTACAGGAGGCACCACGTCCACAACAGCTGAAATCTGTCTTGTGAAAATTCTTCACTTTTCCACCTGGAGAGAAGAAAGTAAATGCGAGAAGGGTGGCATGCAAAATTTGTGACCGAGTCCTGTCAATAGGCAGTGAAAAATATACTCTTGTGGCACTGCTTCTATGTACAAGCATCTCCAGACCACACATCCTCTCAATCTTGCTCGGGAGGAAATAAGGCGAGCTGCTTTGAACCCCTCACCTGCTGTGGCAAGTACGTCTGGAGCGACCCCAGGAACACCTGCAATGGACATTAGGCCAGAATTCGCCTTTCTCGAGCAACACTTCGTGAAGTGTAAGAAACTTATATGCGGTGAGCAGTCAGTGGATGCAGTTTGTGCTGCGCAATGCAACCATCGTTGTTAATTTTTTGTTTTTTTGTTTTTGGAATGATAAGCATTTCCAAAAGTTTCCTCTTTTATTCGAACTGATACCATCTCCCTCACCATGGTCTGTGGAGTAGCCAAATACTTGGGCTGCGCTTGGCTAACACGTAATAAGTTGCTAATGGATGGGAGGCACTAGGTGAGGCTTGGGGCCTTTTTAGCTGTATCAAAGCTTTTATTGTCTTTGTACAAGTATTTTAAAGTATTTTAATGCATCTTCCTTTTACTGCAGTAGTTCTAATGGTAGTATTTTAATCGAGTGTATTTATTGGACCTATGGATCAATTGATATTCAAGCACTATCTGTTAACATACCCTCTGTTTGTATGGAACAATGAATTCCTTTTTTATTCTCTTTTTTTGTTTTAACATGACTCATGAATGTTTATGCTTTCATGATATTTTTATCGAATAAAGCAAAATACAACAACATAATAAAATACAAAAGAAAAAAAGTTCTTATCAGAACTACCTTATGTGGTTAAAGACAGAACTATAATTGCAAGGTGACGTGTGAAAGTTTGGTTGAATATATGTATACAGCAGGATTGACTGAAAGAATGCATTAGTAGTGTATGGTGAATTTATAGGTGAAGATTTATGAGGAAGTACTGCAATGTGACACTGCAAGCTCTTTAGCGTCACTGCACTGTGGCACTTCCGAAGCACAGGGATGTGACATATGTACATGAATATGTTACAGCTCTGTGCTTCCCTCTGCATTGCTGCACAAACTGCAGCCATGCGGTGACACAGGCAACCTTGCACCATGGTGCAAGGATGTCTGTGTCGTGCCGAGATTGTTTTTGTGCAGGAAGGTTTCCCTTCCTGCACAAAAACAATCAGTAAAGGCATTTTTCTCTTTCAATGTATGCCTTGGAATGCAGCATGCATTGAAAGAGGAAAGAAATAGGAGAAATTAAAACAATTCTCCTTGTTGCGCCTTGCTACACTAACTCTAGGATGGCGCAGCATTCACACACATCTCCAGATTCATGATTTATCATAAATCTGGAGATGTGTCTTGTTCTATGGGTGTTGCATAGGAACACCCACAGCAACACCTATGGAAAGCCCCTTCAACGCAAAGTTCTGTGCATGAAGGGGTCGTATTTACAAGGAGAGGAAAAACCACGCAGGGTGGCTTTTCCTCTCCTTGTAAATATGAAGGAGTGCCTGGCGCCATCACTACGTTACAAAAAGTGACTTACTGGTGGCACAGGGTGCTTGTAAATCTGCCTCTTAAGGGCTTAGGTATTGGCAGACTGATACAATAAGAACCTAGTGCTGGATGGGTGATTGAAGAATTGCATGAGACTGACAGGAGGTATCTACGCTGCATGGGTACTACTTCAGTATTTAATGGAGTGGAGGAATAGTATGTATCTGCTTAGAGATTTGTAGGGATTATGCACAGAATATTTTATGTGTACTTGTGTTGGTGCCTAGGTCATTTTATAAGAATACCACTAGTAACTGGAATGATGACAGTGCTGCCAACAGAGTGAACACTTAGGGGCCTATTAGGATTGCGGTTTTTCCGCATCCTCCGGGCCGGCGGAAGCCACCGCCGGCCCAGAGGATGCAGAAAAACCGCAGCGGACCCACCAGAGACCCACCGCCACATTAGGATGGCTGGTGGGTCCTGGTTTCCGTCCGCAGCTATTCCGCCGCGGTTGGCTTACAACCGCGGCGGAAAAGCTCTAATATGGTGGCGGTGTCTCTCAGACACCGTCCACCATATTAGGAAATGCTTGAAAAGATGCTTTTCCGCGGCGGATTTTCCGACGTGGAAAAGCATGTGGAACTTCACTGCGGGGGCCCGTTGCGGGCCCCCTAGGTGAGGGGGGTGGGGGTGCACATGGGGGGTACCTATGGTACCCCCCTGCATTTGTATGCAGAGATCGGCAGGCACCGCGCAGTGCCTGCCGCTTTCTGCATACAAATGCAATGTATGCATTTTTTACATTGCGGCGGGGGCAGCTTGAAGCTGCACCCGCCGCAATGTTAAGGATTGAGGATGTGACCGCCACCCTGGCGGTCACATCCTAATCTTCATGGGGGGAACGCTGCTGCCCATGCGGACGTTCCCCCCTACTCTATGGTGGCGGACGGACTCAGGTCCGTCCGCCATCATAATCGGCCCACAAATGTATAAGTGCTTACGTATTGGTGGAGTGGTAGGATACGTACATAGTGGTAGATAAGTGATTAAAGAAGTGCATAGGACAGAATGGACTATTCCTACACTGCATGAGTATTAACTGGGGATTTAGAAGAGTGTATCAATAGTATGTAGCTAGTCAGAGGTCTGCTTAGATAGAGCACAAAATATTATAGCTGTACTTGTGTTAGTAGCTAGGCCATTCCATAAGTTCATGACTAGTAACTAGAATAATTACAGTATTACGAACTGAGTGTTTAGTGAATTTATAAGTGCTTAGGTATTGGTGGAGTAATAGGATAAGTAGATAGTGCGTATCAATAGTATGTAGCTGGTTAGAGGTCTGCATGCATAGTGTACAAAATATTGTACCCGTACTTGCTAGGCCATTCCTTAAGTATATGACTAATAACTGGAGTAATTTCAGTGCTGCAAAGAGAGTGCATGCTAAATTTATTAGTGCTTAGGTATTGGCAGAGTGATAGGATACGTAGATAGTGCTGGATGGTTGAATGGAGAAGTGCATGGGACAGACAGAAGGATTACTAGACTGCATAGGTACTAACTGAGTATTTAAAAGACTGTATCAATGCTATGTAGCTGATTACAGGTCTGCATCCATAGTGCACAGAATATTGTAGCTGTACTAGTATTGGTGTGTCTATGGTTTCGAGAATGGTAGTCTGTATTTTAGGGTGTGATCAGATGATCACGTGGATGATGTTGTCAGTGATGTCATTTGAGATGCCATTAGTGATGTCATCAGTGATGTCACTGACCATGTCATGAGTGATGTAATATGTGACATCATCAGCAGTGCATTGCGGGGGCGTGAGTTATAGTTAGCACAACTATCTATAACGGTCAAATTTCTGTTCTTTTGTACGAGTGAAATGTTTAACTAAGTATGACGCCCATAAAACCTGTGTTTTTTTTTGTGAATTTCTGAGGTTTTTTAAATGCTAATTTCTAACTATAATGGCCCTAAAACTTGTGCTTTTTCAGTGAATTTTATATATATATATTTAATCTCCTCTCACTCTTACAAGGAAGGAATCAGCACTCAGGTTGTAGTTTGGAAGAATTTAATCTGCAAAGGACGTGATCCACGCATTTCAGCTTGTCCGAACCTTGATAACGATACAAGGCGCCATTGTAGCATCCTCATTTAAATGTACAAATGGCTCCAGTTAACAAAGGACTACATACTACTTTAATCCAAAAAGCTGTCAGCCATAATGGTCTGGTCATGATGTGAAAATTCAGGAATTAATACAATAAAGAAAAGAAAACAAGTGATAATATGCACACGATGTGATTTCAGCATATCTTGCCCCGTGACCGCCATACCTGTATGTTCGTCAACGTGACTTATTCATAATCAAACATACTTAGTATTGCAAACATCAACATAAACAATGGACTACACATTTCTTTAAAGTGAAAGGCTATCGGCCATATTAATCTGGGCCTGTTGCATATTATAATTGTTCTTACACGAAAGAAAAAAAAGGGGGGTGTTAATATACACACACTATCCCTAAATAAAGTTCTATCGATTATAGTTCCATTCCATTCACAGCTCATTTGAGATGTCATGAGTGATTTAACTGACCATGTCATGAATGATGTAATGTCTGAGGTCATTAGCAGTACAAAAGGGGGTGGTGATGGACGGAGCATCTGAACCAATCAAACACTCACACCCAGTCAGCAGATCTGAGTTTAATCCATCACTGTTCTTTAGCCCACTCTGCCACCCCAGTTCAAACATGGCCATATGCAAATTAGTCTGACCCTGTGCCTCATGGGAACAGTCCAGCCCGAACTGCCAAGCCATACCTTCCCTGGACCGGAAACAAGCTTCCTAGGACCGGTTTCTGGCATTTCAGCCGTCCTCAGCCAGGCTTGCTTGAATCCAGTGGCAAAGTGAGCAAGGGACTCACGTCTGAGCATATCCTGCCAACTTATGTGAACAAAGCGGTACAAAAGGGGGTGGTGATGGACGGAGCATCTGAACCAATCAAACACCCACACCCAGTCAACAGATCTGGGTTTAATCCATCACCGTTCTTTAGCCCACTCTGCCACCCCAGTTCAGACATGGCCATATGCAAATCAGTCTGACCATATTAATCTGGGCCTGTTGCATATTATAATGGTTCTTACACGAAAGAAAAAAAAAGGGGTGTTAATATACACACACCATCCCTAAATAAAGTTCTAGCGATTATAGTTCCATTCCATTCACAGCTCATTTGAGATGTCATGAATGATGTCATGAGTGATTTAACTGACTATGTCATGAATGATGTAATGTCTTAGGTCATTAGCAGTACATTGCGGGGGCAAAGTTATAGTTAGCTCAGGTAACTATAACTGCTGAATTTCACTGGTTGTGTATGAGTACAATCTGAGTCTAACTATTCCATCCCTGTAATCTTTGGTTTTTTCAGCAAATTTTTCGTTTTTTTTTTTACGTTAAGTAAAATGCATATCACAATGGATGGTGGGGTGTTGGAAGCAGGGCCTGGCATTCTGCTGCCCCCACCAAAGCTTGCTGCTCCTGCCTTCCCACCTCCTAGCCATCCATTATCCAAGTCCATGTCCCTGCTCCCTTATTACAGCCCTGTGTAGCTGTTGTTCTGCCACTGGCCTTCCCGCCTTCTCTGAACAGTTAGCTTGCTACCCCATCCACCTCCTCCCTATCCTCTGTTGTCTGAATCCATGGACTAGCCTCCTCCATCCTGCCATGCATGGTCTGATGTGCTGCCACTGCCCTCCATTTAGCATGATGTACCAGTCCACTCCTCCTGCCCTGCATTGCCCAATTCTATGCCCCATCATTGACCTCCTGGTTAGCTTCTATGCTCAGCTTGCTGTCCCTATTCTCCTTCCCCCTGCCCTCCGATGTCTGTGCATGCCCCTGCTCCATCCTTTTGGCCACCATGTTCCATGGACCTGCCACTCCTATCTAATCTGAATGTTCGGTTGAGCTGACACTCCCTCCCACCTGCCAAGCATTGTCAGATAACTGTAACCTGTCCCTGCCACCTCCACCCTGCCTGTCCACATTCCATGCCCCTATCCCCTTCCTCCATGGTCCATTTTACTGCCACACCCTTCTGCCCTCCCTGGTCTGTTGTGCTGCAACTTCTCCTCCTGCCTGCCCCAGGTGGTCTGTTGTGAGGCCCCTTCCCTCTGAACTCTCTTGTCTGTGCCCAAGTCTTGACCCTCCCTTCTATCCTCCATGGTCCTTTGTGCATGCCCCAGCGCCTTCCTTCTTGCCCATCATAGCCATTGTGCTGCCACTAACCCTCCTGCTTGCCATGCATGGTCTTCTGTGCTGCCACGGCCCCTCCCACCTTCCCTGTGGGGTCAGCTAGCTGCCCCTGACCCCCTCCCACCTTCCCTCCATGATGCCATTATAGTCTCACTGTTGCTCTCCATGGTGTGTATTGCTTCTAGTGCCCGTCCTGCCTGACCTCCATGGTCACCTTGCTGCTCCTGTCCTGCCCCCTTGTCCCCAGCCCTTTGTTTCCATGTGCAGACCACTATTCCCACCCTCTTGGCTTGTCTGTTCCATTGTAATCCCCCATATCCGTCCCTCCTGCCCTTTATGGTCCGTTATGCTGCAGCTTTCTCTCTTGTCTGTACTTTATGGTCAGTTAGCTACCTTTGCCTCTTTCCCCGCTGTTCTCTGTTGTCCATGTGCATGGTCTTGTCCCCTCCCTATTGCTTTCTATGGATTGTTGTGCTGCACTCCCGTCCCGCATGCCCTGTGTGGTGTATTGTGCTGCTGCAAACCCTGATGCCTGCCCTGTAGGGTCAGTTTAGTGCACCTCTCCATGTACCTCCTGTCCTCTGTTATCTGAGTCCATGTCCCTACCCCAATTCCTCCTGCCTTCCATGATCCAATGTACAATACTTGCTAACATTTTGAACTTGGTAAGAGGGAGATTTTGAAAAAAAACTGGGGTATTGATTTTCCCCTTTGACGTACATTGAAAAAGAGGAGATTGTAGACAGGAGACAGATTAAATAAAGCCCATTTGGGTTTAAAAACATTGGATGTTTCCTGGCTGAATCAGGTCTGTTGGCATTAATGGTTGTACTACCACTGCCTCTTCCTTCTGCCCACAATGGTCTATTATATTACCACAGCCTCTCTTGTCAGTCCTGTATTGTTGGTTTGTTGCCCCTGCCCCCTTTCCACTGCCCTCCATAGACGGTTGTGCTGCCACTGCCCTTCCTGCCTGCCCAGAGTGGTCAAATTGTTGCCTCTGCACCCTCCTACTTGCCTTCAATTTTCAGAGTCCATGCCCCTGGCCTCTACCTCTCAACAGTATCCTAATGAACAACTTGATTGCTAACATTCTATATTTATTACAGAAGTGTGGAACGCCTGACGTCATCTTGATGTAATCAAAAGTGCAATACCTAGAGCATTTCCTTTAGAAATTACATATATGAGAGGGTCTTATTTGCATCAAAATTATGGTTAGTGCTCTAAAAAACTAAAATTAGGACATATTTTCAGAGTTTTCTTTTTTTGTAATATATTTTTATTGTTTTCTCTGACAGAATATATATACACATATAACAAATAGTACATTGCGCCGTTACAATTGGCGTACTCGGATTGTATAAAGACTTTGGATAGCTGGTTGCTGGGTGGTTTCTTTTCATTGTTGAATGTCCTGTGGGCTTGCGAACGCTGTGGCTTATTTGCTAAGGAGCCTTTGCTTTTCGGTCCTGTACCTAGTTCTAACATATAACATAAAAATGTATAACATAAAGGCGTTTGGCAGCTGGTTGTGGATCGACCGTCAAACACTGTTGATAATTGTCTCTGTTTTGCCTGCTCACAACTGTTTACGGTGGCTTGTGTGGGTCTAGGAAACTGTCTAAGGATGACCACATTTCTCTATTGGGCTTTCTCCAAGGTGTGTGTCTTAGTGCGGTGTTGTCGGTCCCTCTCAGGTACGTCAGCCACTTCAGCCACCCCTTGAATGTGGCCTTGGCGGTGTGTTTCCATTTGGCTAACACCGTTATTGTCACACTAGTCAGGAGGAAGTCAAGAAGCTGTCTGTCTTGTTGTGAGTTTATGTCAGTGTTTAGATGTGCTGTTACTATGGTGCCAAATTCTTGTTTCAGGGTACAGCCTAGAGTGTTGTTAGTAAAGTCGAACACCTTCCTCCAGAATTTGCTAACCTTGCTGCAATAGAAGATGAGGTGGGCTAGGTTGCCTTTTTCTCTCTCACAGTTCCAGCACCAGTCGCTATCGGTGAGACCTACTTTAGCTAGTCGGGCTGGCGTCCAGTATGCTTGGTGCAGCAGCCAGAATTTTGTTTGGGCTAGTACTGGTGATATCATATTACTGGTTGGGGACTTCATTATGATAATATTTTTGGAGTTTTCAAATACCGACAAAGCACTTTTAAATGATTTGTTATCTTTATTTTTTTATCCAGTTGACCACCTGATTAAATGTTGCACTTAGGTGAGAGGATGTTGTGTTACTTTCAAAGCTGCAGACTTTGCAACTGGGGAACCAGGTTGGAGTTTCTGCTTCAGCTCGACATTCTGTGATTCTGGTCAAATCACTTAATCTCCCCATGTCGTCAACCAAAATGAATTTGTTCTTGTGTGATGTAACCAATGCTCATGTAAAGCACTCCAATACCTAACAAGTCTGTACTATAAAAAACTGCAAAAAATAAAAAAATAAAAAGTGTTTTGCACACTTCTGTCATTGGGCTACATGTGGGCTACATCCGGGTGATATTTGTGCTATATTTGTGCTCTTTTGTCTCTCGTGGCCATCTTGGGAGCTTTATTTGTTATGAAGTTTCCTAATTTCCTCATTTACTGCAGTCTCCTCATTAGGAAACGCTTTCAATTCTTTACTTTGATTCCATCAAGAAGGTATTCAGATATGTCACATATTTGCCATACATTCTGAATTTTAGCACTCTAGTTGCTCATTAGATCACTGTAGTAAAGCTACTGCTCACCAGGAAAGTCTGCTACTGGTATTCAAAGTGCATGTTTCAGTCAGCATGTCAGAATTTATTAATGAAATAGAAGAAGATTTGAGAAGTCAAAATGTGCCCTAATTTTTCTTTCTGCAGCACTAATCATAATTTCTATGGCAAAATGAACCCACTCATTTTGTTCCTTTGCAAATTAAATGTTTTAAGTGTTACCATTTTATTCCAATCAAGATGGCTTCAGGTGTCCCAAACTTTTGTCATAAGTAAGACGGTTAGCTCTCTAGTTGTTCTTTAGAACACTCTGGGACATTCTGTCATTGGGCTATACTTGGGCTACATCTGGATGATATTTGTGCTACATTTGGGCTCTTTTGTCTCTGGTGGCCATCTTGGGAGACTTTTTTGTTATGAAGTTTCCTAATTTCCTCATTTACTACAGTCTCCTCAGTAGGAAATACTTTCAGTTTTTTACTTTGATTCCATCAAGGAGGCATTCAGATGTGTCAAACATTTGCCATAAATTCAGAATGTTAGCACTCAAGTTGCTTATTAGATCACTGTAGTTAAGCTACTGCTCACCAGGGAAGTCTGCTGCTGGTATTGAAAGTGCATGTTTCAGTCTGCATGTCAGAATTGTTTAATTGAAATAGAAGAGGATTTGAGAAGTCACTCAAAATGTGCCCTCATTTTTCTTTCTGCAGCACTAATCATACTTTCTATGGCAAAATGAACCCCCTCATTTTGTTCATTTTTAAATTAAATGTTTTAATAGTTAACACTTTATTCCAATCAAGTTGGCTTCAGGTGTGCAATACATTTGTCATAAGTAGGACTGTTAGTGCTCTAGTTGTTGTTTAGAACACTCTAGGAACTGACTGTTAAAACTGGGGGTCTCTAATTGGCAGAGGTAGGTACCACTGTCCAAATAGGGACCCTTGCTTCTAGTCAGGGTAAGAAGGAAACACTCTTTAGATAACCCCTGCTCACCCCCTTGGTAGCATGGCACGAGCAGTCAGGCTTATAAAAGGCAATGTGCAAAGTATTTGTACCAACACTCACAGTAACACAGTGAAAACACCACAAACTGACTCCACAACAGTTTAGAAAAATAAAGGTAGTTTTAATCTAAACTACACAAGACCAAAACGACAAAAATCCAACATACACAGTTCAAGAATATGGTTTCAAATGAGTTCTTAAGGTTGCATTAAAATAATCCACAGTTGCTCCACGTTTTAGCCAACAGTACCTTTAGATGCAACAAAAGTTCCAAGTGAAAGCTGCAGCGATGAAAAGCAAGCGATGCGTCACTCCTGAGACCCTGGGGAGGCGATGTGACAACCCCGCTGAACGTAGCGGGCGTGTTGTGCTGACTCCGGTCTGTAGGGGAAAGGATGCGATACCTTGCGTGGATTCTGGTGCGCAGGTTTCGGTGGAAGCGGCTAACAAAAGGTACGATGCGACGATCTTCGGGGTGGCGATGATCTCCAGTGTGGCAATGATGCGCAGCTTAGCGTCGATCTTCTCCTCTTGCGGCACCTCGATGCGATGGCTGTGCGACGACTCTCGCAGATTCGTGATGCGGTCCACAAGCAAGCAGTGCGACAATCTCACCCAGTGACGACATGGTAATCTTCCCGCACCAGACTGTTGCGTCCCGCAAACTAAGGATGCAATGACTCTGGCAGCGGCAATAGGCGCTGCGTTGATCTCGGCCTCCGTAGCGGCGGGAATTTCCTTGCACTGACGGAGATGCGCTCCGCAAGCGAGCGATGCGTTAAAACTTGCAGAAATTTCTTTAAATCTTGGTTTCCAGCTTCCCAACAGAGGTACAACTTCCAGAGGCACACAGGCACTGTGGTGGCAGGCCTGAGACACCATTTTAGGGCTACTCATGTGGGTGGCACAATCAGTGCTGCACCCCCACTAGTAGCATTTGTATCACCAGCCTTCTTGATTCCAGGATGATCTAAAGTTCAGTGGTCTAGGGTCCTGTACTTATACCCCAAAAAGTCTTTGTTCCCTTTCTGCAGGAGGGCTCTGAGCCCGGTCCAAACCAGTTCTAGGGCACTCTGTTTACATGACTCCTTCTTTCCTTTCACAGTGCAGAGCAGAAACACCAGACTCCCCACTGGACCTGGAGCCAGCATTGTGGAGGGAAAGCACAGCCCTGGAGCTCTTTTTTGACATGATTCCTTCTCTCCTTTCACAGTGCAGGGCAGAGACATCAGACGCACCACATGGGGTGGAGTCATCACTGTGGGGGGAAGGCAAAGTCCTATTCAGGTCCCAGGTGCAACTCCTCCCTCTCATCTAGATGCAGATCTCTCTATTCACCACTGCGCTGACTCATTCTGTTTCCTAGAATCCCCCAGCCCTGTCACTCACAAATCAGACAGTCAATTCACAAACAGGCCAAGGGACACAGAAAGGTCAGACAAGAGAACAGCCACTTTCTACAAGTGCTGTTCCCAAACACAGGATTTAAAAAACACCTTTCCTAAAAGATGTGTTATTAAATTCTGAGTTCAAGGATACCAGACTTTTATGTCCTACCTTGCTCCTATGGGAAGATATGCTGGTAGCCACTGTAGCCAGCATTCTCCAGGATAGCCTATGGGCAAGGTAGCCTTACAATAGTGAAAAACAAAAATGACTGTCATTCACTACCAGAGCATGTCACCTGCACTAGTACATGCTGTACCTTTCACATTCACTGCACCCTGCCCGAGGGGGTACCTTGGGCCTTCCATAGGGGTGACCAATGTGCACAGAAAGGGAAGGGTTAGCCCTGGTTAGTGGGGACACTGACCAGGAAGACATGGCAGTTCACAGACTGCACACAGGCACTGCGGTGGCAGGCCTGAGACACCATTTTAGGGCTACTCATGTGGGTGGCACAATCAGTGCTGCAGGCCCACTAGTAGCATTTGTATCACCAGCCCTGGCACACTCAGTGGCCTATACTAGGGACTTCTTGTTGATACAAATATGCCAATCATGGATAACCAATTACAATAACAATTTACACAGAGAGCATATGCACTTTAGCACCCGTCAGCAGTGGTAAAGTGCCCAGAGTCCTATTGCCAACAACCACAGGTCAGGAAAAACAAGGAAGAAGCAAAAAGAGTTTGGGTATAACCCTGCAAAAAGGGCCATTTCCAACAGACAGTCTCTGCCCTTGTTGGATGGACATGTTTTACTGAGAATGACAGACTTCATTCTCACATGACTGAGAAAGATAATGTGAATTTACAGAAAATATGCTCTCAGTTTAGCTTATAGATCATCTTCCAAACCTCTGTGGGGAAAGCATAAGAAAATAGTTTTCTCTCAAACATGATTCATGATATCCCAGCAGAAGGCTTTTTCACATGGTAAAATCACCTTAGAACACACCACAATTCCTAAAATGAGTATGGTACCATCAACAAATGATTTATAATGTAACTAAAGACTTAAAGCCTTCTATTAACTGCAATGCTTTTTAATGAGGTGCTATCATGTATATTGGTCCCAAGATGGCTGCCAACACTTCCTGGAAGAAGTGCTGACAGCCAATCAGATCTCACGATGAGATGTGTGGTTAGGCTCTGCCCAGATATATATATATTTCTTTATCCATTAATATTTAAAAACTACTGAACTGATTTACACCATTTAACAAAAAGTGCTCTTTCTGAACCAATGGCTACCTTTTTGCCAATGTTGGTGTAATTCCGTTCAGCAGTTCGGGCTGTAGCCGTGTCTAAAGTTTCCTATGGAAAATTGCATAGAGAAAACACATTTTGGGACCCCTTTTTTCTCGCCCCCCCGCTTGCCGAATCACCCCAAAACTTTCAAGATATGAGCGGACCAGAGCTGGCCATACGTTTTGACGATTTCGCGAAGATTGTTGCGATTTTCTTATGGTAACTAGGTCCTAACTATAACTACCTACTGGCGACCACCAGTAGGTAATATCTATATATCTAACAAAAAGAAATTGCAGCGCCCTCACAGGGTCACTTAAAATGTATTTAAACACAGCATACGCGTTTTAGCTACATTGCAATCCTCTGCAGTAATTGTTTAAAAACACTCGGCACATAAATATCAGAAAAAGACTACAGTTATCTCTCAATCTTTGCAGTTACCCACGGGAGCCATGGCAGCGCGATGTTATCTATTCATTTTCCAGATGGTAGTTCCTGTGTTTTTCCTTTTGACATTAGTTATCACTCAAATACCACAACACTCAATCTTTCCTCCATAGGGAAAAAACAAATAGGGGGACTCCACACCTTGATCACTGTGTTTGTGTCATACCTCCCTCATCTATTTAAAGGAATGCACACTTTTTTAGTGTAGAA
This sequence comes from Lissotriton helveticus, assembly GCF_964261635.1. Taxonomy (NCBI): domain Eukaryota; kingdom Metazoa; phylum Chordata; class Amphibia; order Caudata; family Salamandridae; genus Lissotriton; species Lissotriton helveticus. The sequence goes on from NC_136065.1 coordinate 400,385,990, forward strand.
ACAGAAAACGGTTCAAACAATACACAAATATTTTGGCCATCTTGGCCTGTACCGAATGACATTCTAAAACATTGTTGAGTATTTCATGTTAGAATATATCAAAAAGAGAAAATGTATTTATCATACCTTCATTCTACATATTTCATCTACAATTTGACTATCCTTGTTGTTTCGAAAAATTAATTCATTGAATTCCAAATTTACATAACCATAGTATGTAATGGCGCAAGAACTGTTCTAAAAAATGCATACTTCCTTATCTATGAAAGTACAAGTGCTTATTAAAAAAGGTATTTTTACAAGGATAGAAAATTCATTACATTGTAACAATAATGCCCTGAATGGGCCTGCAATCCCTGGTATCTTTTAGTTTTTATACATACCACTAATATAGCAATCCTCATCCTATACAAAGCACCTTAATCTGACTGAAAACCTTGAATCCCCGTAGCATTTAATTAATTTCATTATATATTAATTATTTAATTAAAACTCACGCCCTCGCCATGTAATGCTATTTACCCTAGATAGTACATCACTCATGACTTCTTCTTCTTCATTTGTAATATCACTGTGTATGGCGGAGGTGCGACTTAATAGTTACCTTATTCAATCCGGACGCAGACCAGGGGTGAAAGCAGGTCCCGCTTGCACTTCTATAAGATTGGCTGACTAAATAACAAATTGCCTCTGGCATCCGATAACCAAGAGATGTCTGGAAAAGTGTTGCACACTTGATGTGTGTATTCCTCAAAGCTTACTTTCGAGAAGACTGGCTTACTTATTAAATTATTGTTGTCTGGCTCTCTTCGGCACCGAGTCGGCAGCAAAAGGGGTCGCACACACAAAGTGTGCAGTCTTCACTGTTTGGTAACAAATTAGCGAGTTTTTCTTGTTTGCCCTGATCATGACCTCCAAAAAGATTTGTATATACCCCCATGCTCTAGGAGGTCAAAATACGTTGGCATTGTTGCATTGGAATGATAGGATATACCGCCCGAAGATAAAATCATTATCTAGGATTCCAACAAGAATTATTGAGTGTAGGTCACAATATGCGTAAGCTAAATTCCATGCCTAAAGCAAGGGGGTGGAAACGAAACTGGAGTGACTTTTCTTGAACACATTAGCCACAGTTCTGGTTTGCACAGTAGATAATGTATTTTTGAATAATTTCTTTATATGTTAGTTATAATAAATTGTGATGTGTTATTGTTGGTGCATTTTGTCTGTAATTAGTGTTTTGATTGTACCAGAAGGAAATGAGTTTCTTGAAAACTAGAAATACTGAAATGAATATAAGTAAAAAGAGATAAGGACTCAAACACACAAGATAAATGTGTACGTGGTGTTTTTTTTAATTCTTGACTGATTAATGGCCATGTGGGGTTTCTTATTATTTTATAGTTACCTTACGGCATGAGTTATAGTTACTTAAGATTACTTTAACTATAACTTGTGAATTTCAGTGGTTTTTAGAGTTTAAATCTGAACATTTCACCTAACTATAATGTTACTTCAACCTTTATTTTTTTGCAGTGAATTTATATACATATATATCTTTAATGTCAAGTAAACAGCACAACTGTAATTTGCATACAGTAGCAAAATCAATTGGTGGCCCTTTCTCAGTCTGTAATGAGCAGGCACAAAAGATACCAACATACCATTTCCTCAATTTACAGCCTTAATGGAAATCTCTGGACCAAAAGGAATTTATTAAAAGGTATCCCCTTATGCACCCTCTTTGGTTCAGAGTAGAGGTGTGTAAAGTGGCAACGTTTTCCTCATATGAGCTTCCCACAATTCTTATAAATACCATGATCACTAGGGGAAACAACCTTTAAAACGCAGTCAATACATCACACTACCTTTACATAGCAGTCATTACATCGCAACATCCTTTACATAGCATGTCATTACAACGCAGCTATTACATTGCATGTCACTACAACGTATGTCATCACAACGCATGTCACTACAACGCAGGCATTACATCGCAAGTCATTACAATGCATACCATTCCAAAGCATAGTACCCTTACACTATCCAACACTTACCCTACTGTTGCACTCACTGGAGTTAGAATAGTAATTTTCACCCCTACACTCTCCAACAGTTACCCTACTGTTGCACTCACTGGAGTTAGAATAGTACTTTTTACCCCTACACTATCCAACACTTACCCTACTGTTGCACTCACTGGAGTTAGAATAGTAATTATTATCTCTATACTATCCAACACTACCTTAAATGTGATGTAATGGTATGCATTGTAATGGAATGCCTTGTAAAGGTTTAATGCGATGTAATGGAATGCGATGTAATGGTAGTTTCTGGAAATGCGATATAATGGCATGCAATGTAAAAGAATGCGTTGTAAAGGATGCAATGTAAAAACTGCGTTGTAAAGGCATGCATTGTAAATGTATGCGTTGTAACGTCATACATTCGATCACTAGCCATACGTCACAAAATGCTCTTTCATGTGATATTTGTGACATGTGTGTCCTCATTAAATTGTTCTGAGCTAAAAGCTATCACCAATATCCACCCACTTTTAAATTCAACTCACAACTGGCAGATCTATTTTCAAATTAAATTAGAATTTATGAGAAAATGTTGCCAGTTTGCTTGCAGAAACAACAACATGGCCTAAAATTTGTAAAAAGAAATAATTGCTAACTGCAGTTTACCAAAAAGTCATATTTCTACTTGAAACTTTGTTCACAGAAAAAACAATGGACATCACTAGTTGAGATTTTTCACAGATCTAGTTGACTGCCACAGCTCTGAATGTAGTTGCATTTTAGAAATTAGTGTGTATATTATTAAAGTATCTTCTTTATTAAAACACAAATCATACTATGTCTAAACTTCTTTTTTGTTATCATTACAGTATAATGCGACCTGATGATGCTAACATTGCAGGGAACGTCCATGGAGGAACTATCTTAAAAATGATAGAAGAAGCTGGTGCCATTATCAGTACTCGACACTGTAACAGTCAGGCTGAGGTTAGTACATGCAAAACAATCACCTTGAAGACAATCCAGCATTCCTCCACCTTTGACACTGCTAAAATCTGTAAATTTAAAAATGATTTAAAGTACTGAAAATATGAATTACCTTAATTAATTTGTATCACTTTGCACAATTTCCATTGAAACAAATGGTATTATACCACTGTAGCATGGATTTATACTGAACTTACGAAGACAGTGTATCTATGTGTAGGAAAGTGGAATATTATGTAGTGAGGTTGGTTTGGCTTCACTATACAATACTCTCACAATACCCCAGATAGGTCTTTTTGGTTTCACACTAATAAATCGCTAGCTCAGTCCTGGTATTGTGGCACAGATAGTGAGACTTTACTAGAGGAAAGTGTGTTAAGCATTTCAGGGAACCCACTTGGCTGATAAGTAATTGACACAACTTGAAAGACATCCAATACCAAAATATATTTTATATAAATCTAGACACCAAAATGAAGACAGTCGGATAAGTAAACCAGGAGTTAGGGATTTTCAAAGAAAAAATAAATCAGTGCTGTTCTCTTCTGCAAAACTTTAACGTTGCAGTATTGGGGAATAGCACTAGTAACAATCGGTTACTTGCAGGTCGAATCCAATGGAAACCATTGGGTGGTAAGGTGATGCAGGTCCCAGGACCAGGCCACAACAATCAGTTGAAGTTTACCTAACTCATAGGTCCCCGTGCAGGAAGGTGCTAGCTGTCCATGGTGATGAAGGTGGGAGCTGCAGGAGCTAGTTTTGCTGCATGGACAACAATCGTGAGGAAAGAGGTGCAAAAGCTCAATAACGGGGCCACTAGGGCATTGGGTTGAAGGAGTTGTGGTGTTCCTACAAGGTGCAGAATCAAGTAAAGCTACTGGTAGCAGGGCTGCCCACCAACACAACTTGGTAGTAGCAAACACAAAGTGGAGTTAGTTAGACGTCCTGGAGCTGGGGGAAAAAACTGTAGCTGCCTTAAATTTTCTGCAGATCAGGACTACGTTTCCTACAATGCCCTAGACCATTTACTTTTGGGAGATCCCACGGGCAAGGCCAGTGAGTCTTTGGTTCCGGGAGTGCAATGTGCCTGTGAAACTGGTCTCTGGTCCGAGATGGGTTGCAGTTGTGCAGTTGCAGAGTTGTTGCCACAGGGGCAGGCTATCGCGCCTTTGCTATGTGCAGGTCTTAAAGTCGCATACTTGTTTCTCTCATTTGTCCTTGGTTACAAGTAGATTCCGATTTGAGGTTCTGGTGCCAGGGGTGCCTATAAACCCTAGATTTAGGGGTGTTAGGGGTATGGGGACAAGTAGCTAATGGGCTACTAGCCCCAGCAGCTAATATGCCCCTGAGGTGACCACATCTGGGGGTGTTAGTGTCTCCTTTTCTACCCAGAACCCTCTATTCTACCACCTTTAAAAATAACAGAACCCTTCCTAGCTGTATAGACCAGGTAACCTTCCCTAAAGGTGTGGCTAGCCTTCTGGGGGTTTGAAGCTCATCACCTTGATGTGCCACTTCACTAGCCATACTGCGAGGGAGGGAGGTGCCACCTCCTTCCCAGGCAGCCCTTTGTTTCTGACTCCTATAAGTGTTCACACCTCCTGGCAGGGGGTCACATTCCTGTCTTCGCAGCAGCACTGATGGCTGTATGCCAGGGCACAGGAAAGGCTGGGACACCCAGGTGGGCAACCTCTAAGGTAGCCACCAGGAAGCATTGAAAATTGTATCCAACTTTAGAAAAAGGTGGGGTTTGATGACACATGTTGTTTGCTACAAAACAAGACACATTTCAGTGAGGCCAAAAGGAGCTGGCAACTTGGGGGTGCACGGGTGTTATTTTTTCCTATGGCCCACCAAACATTTCTAGTAGACCCTAATGGAAGGCAGCTACTGTAGGGACCTATAAGCTTGCACTTATATGTCCACACCTTTACTATTATGCACCCTGCCTTCTAGGCTTATGAGACCTTCCTTAGGGTGACTGACACATTAAAAAAGTGCTGTGACCTTGCCACTCATGGTCAGGGCAAAGTCGAGCTAGAGCAGGTCGCACTGCTCCTGCAGTCTGCAATGGGAGGCCTGATGTCATTTGTTTACATGGGTCACCCGGTAGCACAGTCGGTGCTGCAGACGCTGGTGACCCCTTTTACTCCCATGACCTTGGTACCACTGGTACCAATTACCAGGGACTTAGAAGGGGGATAAAGTCCTTTCCAATTGGGGTTACCAATTTACATTCATCTTATTTTGAGAAGAGAGCATTGGCACTGGGGCCTGGTTAGCAAGCTCTAGTGCACTTTTAGAGTCGCAACCATCAGCATTGGAGAAAAAAATGTGGGGTTGACCATTCAAAATCTGCACTTTCCTACATGAATCATCTACTAGCGTATTGCCATTGTAAGTAGATGATCCATTGCTGCCAAGTGCAACACACCAGAGGTTAGACTAATGCATTTTGAGCAATCCTTTGGCTCAACATTAGGATACGAGATTGTCCCGCAATCAGCTGAGTTCATAAACTGATTGTTTTCGTACCTCAGGGCAGTGCTCCTGCCAGTTTATTTTTCCTCACTCAGGTTGCAAGTTATAACAAGCACAGAGGGGGGCCTGATTTGCTGAAATAGACAAGGACAGGGGATCATTGTTCTCTTTGTGCTCCCTCTAGCTAGAGTGTGGCCTCACTTATGCACTGCTCAGCATGGCCGCGCCCACTTTTAGCATGATTTGGACCTGCTGCATCTGTTCACATGTACATTTCATTTGTGAGCCCTCTGCAGCAAGAAGCCGTATGTGCAGTGGCGGCCGCTAGCTGGGGAAATCAGTGGGGCAGGGTAGAATAAAAAAAGAAACAGCAACTTACCTGCAGCCTGACGTCCTCCGCCTTGCCGCCTCCTCAGATGATGCTGACACAGGCTCCCAGAGTCCCCTGCTTCAATCCAAATGCTACTGTCATGCTAGTATTACCCAGCATGAGAGAAGCATAGAGATTGGGCTGTTTGGGCTGGTTCCATGCTCGTGAAGGGGCCGGCAGCCTGTGCTCTTGAGCAATGCCAATATCTCCAAGTAATAGCCTGGAGATATCCAAGTGCGCATTTCGGTTTGGGCGTCCTAAGACGGCCCCCAAACCTACAGGCGCACTGGCAAAATCCCTGAGCACACCACTCGTCCTTCTCCTGATGACCTCGTCCTTAAGACTCAGTGACGGCTCTGCTTTACTATCTTTTTAATTTACATGCGTCGGCTGGTTCCATCAGTGAGGCGACGCTCCTCTGCCATAACGGAGGAGCCGCTCCTGCACCGCTGTGTGACGGAGTAATGGCGGGACAAGCAAAGTCTGCCTTACTGCAGAGATTCCGAAATCAGACATGCACTGAAGTAAAAACGCAAAGCACTCCGAAACTTAAGTTTAAGAACACAGAGTTGTGGGCCACAGCCGCGCCTCCCAAGTTAAACTCAGCACTTTGCTTTTTAATTGCCTCTGAGCCGGCCTTGCTTTGCGTCCCAAGCGTCTCGTGAGTCCCAAGCATCTCGTGAGTCTCTCTCTTTGTTAGACTTTGCCGGAAGGAAACATTTCACGTTGCTCTTGATCCAGAGCCCCTATAGAAAATATGTCTCAGCGACGCTACCCAACTCCAAAATACTCACCATTAATCATGAAATACTCACAAGGCCCATAAACTAACAGGACATATTTTTGGGCAACTGAATCATGTGACCTAATTAATCAAACCTATTCATAAATTATTTACACTTTTATATACAACTGCAGTATAACGTTTTTACCATGATTATATTGAAATACTTATCATTTAATTAAGTCACTAAGGTAAATGGATCAACTGTTGGTAACAAGACCATGAATAAACAAGTCCAGCTTGTTGTTTCAAAAATCTTATTTATTAACTATTTATTCAAGGAAAGTGCATTTTATTAGATTCTTTTTATTACCACAGCATTTTATTGAGGAATAGCAAATTAGACTGGCAAGTTCAAGCAAAATCAATTAGCATGATAAAGGAAGAATAAACAGTTTCCATCACCTAAGCCCTGTTTTCCCTGTCTAAAACTCACTTCACCTAAAGGAAAAAGTCATTTAAGCCTGTTATCCTTATGTGCTCCAACAAGTCCTTCAGCACGACATGCCCTCAGGAATCAGAAAGCGAGAAGCGCCCTCCTGCCCAAGGGGGCAATTTTTATACCTTTCTGACTAGCTAAAGTATTTATTTCTTGCATACTTTTCTGAAAATCCGAACTTTCGATTGGCTGAGCCCTGTCAGTCCACCATTAGGTCATACACTCCTGACCAAGTCCGGGGCCTCATCATAGCCCTTATTGTTCTTAGTTTCTCCATCCTTTTGCTTCCTCAAGAAAGATACATTCGCCCGAGCACAAAACTTTACTTCCTAATCTTGGCAGGCCTTGCCGCATCCTGTCCTTCGATATGACACCAAGAACACATTCAACTCAACCAAAACTGCTTCTGCATTAAACGTTGATTGTTCAGCAAAAAGCTCTTTCGTCTGCGCATGAGTGAAGGCTTCACTCTGGTCAAGTTTTTATATTCTGCAGCACAGCCAGCCATTTTCTTAGGCCCATTCGGAAACTAATGTTTAAACAAACACAAAACATCAATTAATGAAAGAATTAGAATTCATTATGTTACCCACTCCCTTTGCTAATTATTTACCCATTAATAAATGTTACCTAGCCAAAGCATTTTAACAGCGTTTGTGTCATAAAGACCACAAAATCCTTCACGAACTTGTGCCACATAAAGACGAAAATACATAACATAAGTACATATAAATAAGCACATGCCATTAATTAAGCAGCCGCATTTAATATTGACAAAGACAATAGACAAGGTTAGTTTATTATTTTTCACGAACTTACATTTGCAACATAGAGCACATATATTAGTCCCTTGTGTCGTGCAATTTAATCTAGGTTGATTAGTAAATTTCACTTCATGCTGATTAATACAATTATTTTATTATGGAAGTTTAACTTTGCGAGTCAAAACAAATTATTTTTCTGAACCTCGCTCCATCAACTCCCTCATCTGGTGATTTCAAAATCACCAAACTACACCCAAAATTTAGCAAAATTTTAATTCCCAAAACATGTTTTGATTTTCACTGTATTAGTATTTCTAAAGCCTTGACTCAGCTGTTTGTCTGCAACTCTCATATTGGGTTCTACGAAACTCCTCCAGTTCTATTTCTCTCTCCTGTTCCTTTCTGAGCTTATAAATTCTTTTCTTTTCCCTTAGATACTTCTTTCTCTTGTGTAACATGCAACTGATTTTCAACAACAGTATCACAAAGACTATAACCAATAAAGGTGTCAGTATTTTGCCTAGGATTGAACTACCAATCTCTTGAAACCAGGTTGTGATTGCTTCAAATCTTTTGCTCAAACGTTCTGAAAAATCTTCCTCTTCTAAGGGTACAATCTCTGAGTTTATCTCTGAAATGTTTTTGATGTACAGCTCGATATTCTGGCTCTTATCAGGGATGTAAGTGCAGCAATGTTGGACATGTAAAATGCCGCAAACTCCTCCCTCTTTAGCTAGCAGAATGTCTAGAGCAAGACGGTTCTGCATTACCATAGTCCTTATGGCAATAAGTTCAGTATCCACTAATTAAAAACCACTAGCTGTATCAGTTGACAATCTGTCAACAATTGTGGACAATTTTCTGACTTTAACTGCATTCAGGGTTATACCCACTAAAGGTATTACTGCTTCAAAAATATCTCCCAAAATTTCTGAAAACTTCCTCTTTTAAATCTATTCAGATGATTGCTGATTTCGAATGAACCCTCTGCATTTCTGTCAACATGAAAAAAATTTGGAAAAACTAATCCAACAAAACAAGTCCCATACCAGTGATCTGGGAGATTGTAATAAGATAAGCTTTGTCCCCACACACAAAATAAATTCCAGGGAAAATTGGATCCTTGCCACCTTTGAATCCCCAACCACCCATGATTTGATAAGTATCTTCACATTGACTTGTACCCACAAAGTAATTGTCAAAAAGTGTATTATCTCTCCTAATACAAAATTTCCCACTAACAGGTTTATCTATGTGAATAGCAACGTTTTCAAAAGATCTGCCATTATGCTTTTCATCCTCAATTTGCCAAAACTTAGATTTAGTTTGCTTAAGCATTTCGTTTCTCTTATAAATTGCTCTTCTCTCTTCAACTAAATTCAAGAAAGACTTTTCTTCAGTTCTCAACTTACAGGTTAAATTATTTTTAAAAGCGTACTCGTAGGTAAGTTCATTAGTTACAATGAAAAATTCCCTCATCTGTTTAGCATGTTTATGCTTATTCAAGCTTTTGTCAATTTTCAAGTTTGCAAAGATTTCATCATGGTTCGAATAGTAGTATTCTAAACGACCAGTCTGATAAAATAAACTAGCTATCACACTGCAGGTTATGCCATAAGTAAGAGGAAGCGTATTATAAGTCACTCCCTCCGAAACAGAAGCAGGCAATTTCACACAGATATAGCAGTCTTTGACTTCCATCACTTTAACATACTCAGCTAGAAGCCTTGAAAAAGTATTGCTAGAAAAATCACCAACAGATCTATCATGGTGGATCTCTGGTTTATGATCAATAACTCTGTTAGTTTTGCCTACTGCACTATGTTTATCTTGTTTAACTGTAGCTTTACTTGACATATTAGCCTTGTACATTTCCTTGTCAACTCCAAAAGGGAAGATGACAGCTAAAATTAACCAAAGCAAGATTATTAGAATCACACAAATTGAGGACATTTTATAGCATCTCCTTAGGATGGAACATCTAGAGTTGGTATTAGTATAAGTATAAGGCATTTTTACTCTGTTAACAAAAGCCTTACGAAGAAAACCAAAATCAAAAATGTTAAATTTCTAAAAATTTCTAAAATTCTAATACCCCCCTATTTTTTTTATAATTTCTTTTTTAAAAGAAAAACCCTTCTTTCTAACAGCTTTTCTTCGACCTTGCGTCTTACATCAATGTGTTTTTCCAGCTAACACAATTTCTTCAGCCTTATGCCAAAACAAAACCTCAAATTTTTACAAAGAACTCTTCAATCATTCTCACTATTGTCATCTATCTCTTCCTGACTACTGCTGTTCACCTCCACCACAGGTCGGATGATTATGTATGTCCACTTAGGGGACTTGTACTTCTGGTTAGGTTTTACAACTCTTTTTGCCCTACTACTAATGACTTCTATTTTCTTTCCTGCTTCACCTTTCTTTTCAGAGTCACCTTTTTGACTGGAAACTTCATTCACTTGTTCTTTTGATCTGTTCACCAATTTAAATTTTAGGCTTTCATTTTCTTTTGGCCAGGTATCACCTTTTCTTGGTAATTTCTTCTTCGGCTCAGTCACGTTACACTCTGCTCTCCAAGCTCTCTTTCTGAATTTGCATCACTCTCTTCAGATTCTGTATCTGATACTTCAAATCTGAATTTTGGTTCTTCTTTACTCGGCAGCTTCACTCTGTTGGGAACATTATCCTTATAGCTAGTACTTGGTAACTCGTCTTCTTCTTGTATTACTTCTAACTTCCCAGTTTCAGAAGATCCTCTTCATTTTCAGAGTCTATTACCACTATTTCTTCAGAATTTTCATTCAATGCCTCATTCGCTATTGAACTTTCCAGAAGTCGACTTTCCTGTCGATCTTCAGGATCTGGATTTCTCTCAGGTTCTTCTACAGAATCTGAATCAGTTGTAGTGTCACCTTCGTCAGGATTTTTAGGTGGTGGTACACGAATGGTGTGACTTGCATGAATCCACCTTTTCAAACCCCTGCACTTTACGGCATTTGTTGTAACAAGAATCACCTGTCTTGCTTTCTGCCACCTGGGTACTAGACAGTTTCTTCTTCGGTGAACTTTTGTCCTTACCCAATCTCCGGGTAACAGATCATGTGCTTGCTCTTTTTCTCTCGTCAACACTTCGGTTCCCACCTGATGGAACACAGAAATCACAACGTCAGAAAGGTTCCTGCAGTATTCCAAAATGACGCTATCATTTATACTCAGCAATTTCCCTACTGGTACAAATGCTTGTCTCATGACTCTGCCCATGACAATATCATGTGGACTTAAACCTGTCTTTTTATCAGGAGTACTTCTCAAAGACATCAAAACAAGTGGAAGTGCATCTGTCCACTTCATTCCTGTAGCTAAACACATTTTACCAATTCTATTTTTGATCGTACCATTTACTTGCTCTACAACACCTGATGCTTCTGGTCTGTAGGCACAGTGCAACGTTTGTTTTATGTTCAATGCTTCACAAATCATTTGTAACAGTCTGTTTTCAAAATGTGTTCCACGATCAGTTTCCACAGTCACCGGGAAACCGTACCTTGGTATGATCTCCCTTAAAAGTAATTTTGCAACAGTAACTGAATCATTGTGACGTGTTGGGAACGCTTCAACCCATCTTGAAAACAAACAGATCATCACAAGGACATATCTTAGCTTGTTATGAGGTGGCATGTCAATGAAATCCATTTGCAACCTGGTGAAAGGACCACCCTCCCGTCCTATGGTTCCCATGCTCACAACAGTTTTTCTGTTTGTGTTCATTTGCTGACATATCAAGCATCTCTGGCAAAAAGATTCTACAATTATTCTGAACTTAGGATTATACCAAGTCTGTCTGAATAGCCTTATCATAGAATCTCTTCCAATATGCCCTGGACCATGATACATTCTAGCCATGTCAGCAATCATGCTATTTGGCAAAACTGGTCTGTCATCTTTGTAAACCCAGATCTCATCTTCTTCTAGCTGTCTGCAACCTGCTTTTAACCAAGTGTCTTTTTCCTCTTCATTTGCCTCATCTTGTAAATCTTTTACTCCTTGCCATGTCTCAACCACAGCATAAGTGAATTCAAAACATGTTCATTATCTTTTTCCCGATTGATTGAAAAATTGTTTTTCGCGCAGTACTTTGCAATCTTGTCTGCATAGGCATTTCCTTTTGTGATATAATCCTCGCCCTTTTTATGAGCTGCACATTTCACAACAGCGATTTTCTCTGGTAACTGAATGCCATCGATCAATCTCTTGATCAATTTTGCATTTCTGATTGGTGTTCCCACAGAAGTTAAATAACCTCTTTGAGACCAGAGCTGACCATAGTCATGGACAACACCGTATCCATATTGACTGTCAGTCACTATGGTAATTTTTAATTCTTTTGCTCTTTCACAAGCTCGAATCAAAGCAATCAATTCTGCTACTTGAGCTGAACAAATTCCTTCAAGACATGATGCTTCAACCACACTTGCAACTGTACAGACAGAATATGCTGCTCTCAGAAAGCCCTCATCTGTTCTCAGGCAAGAACCATCAACAAAGTAAACAAAATCTGACTCAGGCAAAGGAACATCTTTAATGTCCTGCCTAGGCTTGGTGCAATATTCTAGAACATCCAAGCACTCATGATCAATGTCATTTTCATTTCTGATTTCTGTCACAGTACCATCAGGCAATAATGTGGATTTAAATTTAAATTCACACACCTTGCTATTGAGACATTATCTGATCCCAGAATAACCTTTTCGTATTTGGTAAGTCTATTACTTGTCAAATGCTGTGTTTTACTTCTGGTAAGAACAATTTCAACAGAATGGGGTACATAAACTTTTACAGGGAATCCCATTATAATCCCCTCACTTTGCTCAAGGCTCACACTTGTTGCAGCTACTGCTTTCAAGCAGCCTGGTAATGCTTTTGCAACAGGATCAAGAACTGCTGAGAAATATGCTATTGGCTTTCTCAGTTTTCCATGTCTCTGTATTAGGACTGACAATGCACATCCTTCTCTTTCACTGCAGTACAGCTCAAACTCCTTTTCGTAGTCTGGCATACCTAATGCAGGAGCTTCACACAAGCTTCTTTTTAACCTTTCAAAAGCTTCCATCTCAATTTCTGTAAGAACAATTGGGTCTTTTATATCTGCTTTTGTTAGTCTCTGCAGTGGTTTTGCAATTGCTGAAAATCCACTAATCGACAATAACCAACCATTCCTAGAAACATTCTGACCTGTCTATGTGTTTTTGGAGGTTGCATTCCCTGAATCATTTTTATTCTCTCAATTGTCACTTGCCTGATTCCTTTTGCAATTCTGTGACCAAGGTATTTTACTTCTTGTTTGCAAAACTGTAATTTTGCAGGAGACACTTTATGTCCCTCATCTGCCAGATGATTCAAAAGAGTAATAGTATCTGTAACACAATTATCTTGTGTTTTTGCAGCAACAAGGAGGTCATCTATGTATTGAACTAATGTCGATTTTCCAGGTAAATCTAGATTCTCCAAATATTTCTTTAGCAACTGATTAAAGATAGATGGATTCTCTGTATGCCCTTGAGAGATACAACACCATGCTAGGATGCGATCCTGGAACCTGAATGCAAAACTTTGCTGGCTATCTGGATGCAATGGAACAGTAAAGAATGCATTGTAAATGTACAGGAATTTATATAGCGCAAATCACCAAGCGGTTTCTAAGCGCTTGCTTAGGGAACCCGTCCTGGTATTCCCCTGTGAGATAACCCCGGCAGGGTATCCGCAAGGTGAAAGCCAGGCATCCCGCCGCGAGGGGCCGTTGTGGAGATTAAGCAAGCTATTGCCCAGAGTCGCAGAGTGTGAACCCGTGAATCGAGTAGGCACCGGAGCGAGAATTGTCGAGTCCATGGACATTTTAGGACTCAAGACCCCGCTGAGCCGGGAATTGAACCCTGGTCCCGGGCTGACCTCTGCTTCCAGGTCTGCCTCCTCTATCCAGTGAGCCACACTTCTCCATTCTGCATTGCAAAGGCCTATAACTGTATACCATTGTGCATCATGCGGAATCTGATAAAGAATTACTGCTGGGTTTGGTACAACTGGGCAACATGGAACAACTATCTCATTAACCTTTCTCAGGTCTTGAACTATCCTGTAAGTTCCATTTGGCTTTTTGATCCCCATAATCGGTGAATTACAAGGACTACTCTCAATTTCTTTTAGAACACCTTGTTTTATGAATTTGTCAATTACAGGAATGACACCTTCAATAGTATCTGCTTTCATTTTATACTGAGGAATGTTTGGAAAATCTATTTCTTGTTTCACTGTAATTTTGACTGGGTCAACATTTTTCATCAAACCCATTTCACTTCCTGACAAATCCCAAATTTCAGCTTTGACCGTCTTTGTAGGTTCTTCTGGTAGATTATCTTCATCAAATGCAAGAAATAATTTACTTTCCTCTGCTTCAACCATTAACATGACTAATTTGTACAGCCCATCTTCCTCTAATGTTTGAAGCTCAATACCTTCCGGTGAGCAATACATTTTGCAGTTCATCTTGCAGAGTATGTCTCTCCCTAGCAAGTTTACAGGACTGCTGTTACAAACTACAAATCCATGCTTGTCTTTAAATTTACCAATTTCAATTTTTACAGGCTCTGTTAAATCTGTTTTAATTTGTTGATTGACTACGCCAACTACTTGGATGGTGTCACCAGAGAGAGGCAGGTTTTCTATTTCCACTGATCTAACAGTAGAACGGGTAATACCAGTGTCCACAAGAAAAGTGATTTCTACATCATTCACTTTACCATTAACAAATGGACCAGACTGATCTACCTCAAGAGTGGCTCCAAGCACACACTCTTCCTCCTCTCTCAGGCACCGTCATAAGTAATCCTCAGAATCACTTCCTCCATTTTCTGTCATCAAAAATTGTTGAGAAACATTTGACACATTCACTCTTTGCGGTCTATTTACCTGATCACCTCCGCAGAATCCCGTTTCTGTATTGTACCTCTGCACATTCACACAATTTGGAAGTGGCGGTTGTGGAATCTGACTCTGCTGATTAACTACCTGTCGCTGTAGCTGTTGCTGCAGATTTATTTCATTTAATTGTCGCTGTAGCTGTTGCTGCAGATTTACCTCATTCTGCATCTGTGGATTTAATGATGCATTTTTTAAATTTCTGGGCGGATTTTTACATTCACGCTTCCAGTGTCCAATTTCGCCGCAATTAAAACAAGGGAGCTTTTGTTTCAATTCTTCAATATTAACATTAAATTTTGGCTTATTATAATTTCCCTTAAATTTGCCTTGATTCTGATTCTGATTAACATTAACATTTTTATTTTCCAGAGTTGCTATTTGCTGTTCAGCTACCTTTACCTGTGCCCACATTGCCTTTTCTTTAAGCTTCTTTTGTTTTGCATCAATTTCATCACTGCAGTATTTTGCTTTCCCTAGAATATCATCAACTGATAATGACTGCCAACCTACAATTCCATTTCTAATCATCTCACCAATTTCAGGTCTCAAGCCATAAACAAATCTATATATGAAGTGGCTCATGTCTTTTTCACTTAATTTTTCATAGCCACTGTATTGTTTAAATACCAACAGCAATCTTTCATAAAATGAATGTACTGATTCTTTTGGCTCTTGATTTGTTCTGTCTATTTTAACCCAATCAACTTCTTTCGGGGGAATTTTGTTTTTCAACCAGTAAATTACTCTATCATACAGATCCATAACTTCTGATGATGGAGCACCTGTTATAGCATCTCGAGCAGGTTCTACCTTTGGCCAACTTACAGAAACTTTACATTCTGTCCAAAGATCTGATGGGACAACAATGTCAAAGAATCCATCAAGATCAATCCACAGAACTTTTGAAACTTTAATGAATCTATCCACCTGTCGATACCATTCCGCAGGCTTTTCTCTCAGCCGATCAAAATCATTTGTGAACAATAAAATGTCCTGCCTTGTCCAAGGAACATGCACATATCCACCACCTGATTAGCTACCATACCCCTTTCTCTCCTTTCTTCTTCTCTTTTCTTTGTCCATTTTACTCTCCATTTACTTAAATCTCCTAATCTTTTTATATACACAATCAAATCTTTTATATGCAAAATAAATTCTTCCCATTGTATTGAAGTTTTCAATGTCCTTCTCAGAAAATTCTATTCTGTAATGTTTTCCCAAATTCTTCTGTTTGCTCAAATCAACTTCTAATTCAGCAGCTAATTCTTCTAACTGTTCATATTTATTTTTTGTTTTCCATTGAATACTTTTACAAATAAATAATAATTCATCATCTTGATAATGCTTTAAATTGTCAGGTCCAATTGTGCCAATAATTAATTCCTCCAAATCTGCTTTTAATCTTGCGACATCAAGTTTTGGGGTCGTTCAATCTAATTTATCAACACTCTTTTCTGGAGTATCAGTATCAGATTCTGTACCAGTTGGAGTTCTACATGCTGAACTTTGATTAAAAGTTAAATCAGGGCTGGGGAGGAGCCAAGCTAGCAACCAAGATGGCCGCGTAGGCTCCCGGCTCCGCCGACCTCTGACTCCCGCCGGAATATCCTGTCATTAATCCTGTTCTTGCGCCCAGCCACCATGTGTGTGAACCTGCCGTGAGATTAAAGGTGCTATCCTGAGACTTTACCTGTTCGGCTGACGAAGATATGTCGAGTGGAAGTTTGCGGCCTAGATCTGCCCAGAAGTTGGGGTCTCGAGTACTGGCCCATCCGGGTTTCAGTTCAACAACATCGGCTGTGGTGGTGTGATTGGGTCCGGAAAAAAAAACTCTTCTCGCTTTCTCGGATAGATGTGGATGACGTTTGGCTGCCTTGGTGAAAGTCGGAGGAGGGGTGACAGCCTAACGGTTGCAGCTGTGGACGGGGGTCCTGCCCGGTGACCCGATAAAGGGCCCGCTGGTGTTCGCTAGGTCGGGTCTCCGCCTGCGGTGACGTACCTGGTATATCATCGGTACAATTGATAAGTCTGCCTCTGCAATCGACCGTTCCCGAATCGTCCCCCCCCCCCCCCTGAGAGATCGAACTTGATGGGTCAAGCAATCATGACTGTTCCCGATCACAGAATAGTGGAACGGACCGAGAGTGACCCGTCGCTACGGACTGTGTTGGCAGCCATTGAGTCACTTCATGTGTACGTCGAAGGCCGCATTCAGGCGATGGTGGCGCGCTTGTCTGAGATGATACGAATGGGACCGTAACCCTACTCCACTACAAGAAACGGTGACGATTGAGACACCCAAGATGGCCACTCTGATGGAGGAAGTAGAACCCGTACTGTGTGAGGTGTCGGAGCCCTTGACCTGTGTTTTGGACGATGAGAACAAACTCGATGCCACCATTGGATTGTTAAGCCTACGATCTTTGCCGACTACGGAAGGACTAATTGATGTTCCCACTCCAGAGACTTTTGATGAGAACTGTTATCGGAATGGAACTGCATCACTCCCCTATACATCGGAGCCGCTAAGATGGCGGTCGCATCAACGCTGGGAGTTCATAACGAGGAAGGGAGTCTCTGGACCTGATGGTGTTCACAGCACTTTCGTTCTTCTGCTTTGTCTTGCATCGCGTTTTATTACATTTTCTTCGTACTCGGGCCGTCCTGTGGAAGAGGTGGTTTGTCTGGAGGGGACTCATGCGTCTGATCGGAAGGGGCAAGGATGAGTTTGAAAGACTGGGTTTGACTTAAGTATGATGGACACGGGATCTATTAAACTTATGCTTTAGGGAGGCTGGGCGGTGTTTGAAGTTTCCCTTATAGAGATACATATTTGTTGTCCGATAGATTTCTTGACTTCAATCTTGAGATTCATGTTCTGGCGGGGGGAGGGGCGACCGGGAGCCCATACGAATATACCCTCTTCCACTTCTTTTTTCTACTTTGGTAGATTTCTTCTTTTAGAACCTAGTTAGTTGGGGCGACAGGCACGCTGCTACTGGGGGTTAGGCGATAGCCGTTTGCAGGGGTGCAGGGTGGGGGATGGGTTTATTGTTTTCTTTTTGTTATCGCCCATATAATTTTTTTCTTTTTTCAATTTTTTTCTTAGTCTTTCCCTTATTTGTAATATTTCGAAATATCCGGACTCTGATCCTTAAATTCTAGTGTCAGGTTGCCATGATTCTCCTGCTGTTTGATTTATGGGTGGGAGGGTTTTGAGGATCTGCTTCTAAACTGTTTAGCGATTATACTGATACCAATTTTAATTTTGTACTTGATAGTACGGACCTCTCGAAGAATTTTACTGTTCCATGTCTATCCTGTTTTTGTACCAAGTCACCCTGTTATCATTGGATGTATACATGGCACCGGATATGTCTGTTTATTTTTTTGCTTTAAAACAATAAAAAGATTTATAAAAAAAAAGATAAAAGTTAAATCAGGCATCATTGTTTTCTCTCGGTGCATCTCAGATAAATCTGAGTAAAATTTTTCAGCTACTTTCTGAATTTCTGCATTTAATGGAATAGTTAAACCTGGATGTCTAATTTCTCACTGATCAAATACTGGTTGAACGGGACCAATCGTTACTGGTACCGTTACTGCTTCCATGCCTTTAGTTAACTGTCGTATTAATTCTTCTTTTGATCGTAAATATCCTGAAGTATCTGGAGTTCCCTCACATCTTCCTGTTCTCATTACATTTTTGGAAGTCTCATTTCTCAAAACTGGAGTTTCAGGAAAATTTCTATTTTCACCAAATATACTAGAATTAGTTCTCGTTTCTATCCTTTCAGGACTTTGACTTTCTGTATTATTCGGGTATAATCTGGGTGATTCCTCATTAAGCGGTGGTGCACTTGGAGTGTTTCCTGGAGAAACCATCGGGGTAGATCATGTACAAGCTGGTTTAAAAGGAGTCTGTTTCTGATTTGTAATATAAATTTCTTCTAAAACTGGATCTTCTAATTCACTTTCTTCAATATTATTTTTCTTTTGGGTATTCTTTTGACCTGGTATTTCAGTAACCATCACTCTTACTGGGTATAAACCATCACACATATCTGCACGTCTCCATCGACGCATTCTATCTTCATGAGTTTCTCTATTAATGTCTAATTTTAGACCTCTTGTCACACCTCTGGTTTCCCATTCAAGCTCAAACATCTCATCCACCCATTCAACTAAATCTTCAAATTGTGTAGGTCTAGGCTTCCGCACAAGAGCCATTTTTTCTCTCAAATTTTTCAAAACCCTCATATTAAATGATCCGTCTTCCGGCCATGCTAATACACCATCATTTTTAGTATATTCCATCCAATTATCAAACCAAAGGCAAGTATGATAACCATATTCACCTTCCATATAGGCTGCAGGTGTTTTGTACTTATGAAGTAATTTTCCACCTCGCGTTTCAATTTTCTTGTCAGGTTTAAATATATTCTTCAATTTCTGAAACCATGTAAGCTTCTTTTCCTCTTTCTTGTAGTAATAACTCATGTTTTTAATCAAATCCGCTTATTTCTAAATGATCGTAAATATTTCCTGGTTGTTCCGCAAAACCAGCCAATCCGTGCGCGGAACTCACCAACAAGCCAATCAGGTTAAGCTACGTCACCACCTTGCTCAACCAATAGAATTGCTGCTTTCCGGATAAGCCAATCAGCTGACAGCTTGACTTAGTCATGTGAACCAATCAGCGCGCTAGCTGTGACGTATGTTAGCCAATCACAGCGCGGACCCTGTGACGTACACTGCCGCTGCAGCTTCTGTCTCTCGCTCCTAGAGCTCACCCCTCCTTTACAAAATATTTTCACAGCGCCATTTTAAGAAAACTTTTTCAATGTAATTCAATTAATAACGACAGAAAAACAAACGATTTGTCTGTTTCGCTAAAATAAAGTGATAGCTTTTGCAATCATTCAAGTATTCCTTTGCGTGGAATAAACGACGCTATTCTCACAGAATATTAATTCGTTGGTAAAGTAAGTCTACTCCACCCTCCTAACAGGTAAAAACAAACTTGTTTCCCTCTGAATGCACATAAAGTAACAATTCAAAGTTTGACTTGAACGTAATTACTAAATCATTTACACACTTTCAAACAGAAATTATCCCTAACCATACATACATGAAATCCTGGTAGGACTTTAACCAACCATAGAAATCCTCACTCGCCAGTAAGAATAGACAACGCTACCTTACCCTTCACTCAAGCTAAGATAAATTCTACTAATCTTTTCGCAGTGAGTTTTAAAACAGGCTCCAAGTCCCTATACTCGAAAGCTACGATTTCATAGACAATCCTCACTATACATTTTACCTAACACACCTAAAATCCCTAAACTTGTGCTGTACGTCCACAACACTAATGATATATGACAATACCACTATTTTGAAACAGAACAACTGCACTGTGTAACTTCACTTGTCACACTACTTTTATGCCGGCACAACTAGGAATTTTCACACTGCTGGAAAAAGCCTTTCGACAACATATAACAACTTGACAAACTTAACATGTTTTAATCATGAATCCTATGTAATTACCATGTAACACGTTAGTTACCATAGCAACCGAACTCTGCTACCAAAGAACTGATCCAGCGCCCCTATAGAAAATATGTCTCAGCAACGCTACTCAACTCCAAAATACTCACCATTAATCATGAAATACTCACAAGGCCCATAAACTAACAGGACATATTTTTGGGCAACTGAATCATGTGACCTAATTAATCAAACCTATTCACAAATTATTTACACTTTTATATACAACTGCAGTATAACGTTTTTACCATGATTATATTGAAACACTTATCATTTAATTAAGTCACTAAGGTAAATGGATCAACTGATGGTAACAAGACCATGAATAAACAAGTCCAGCTTGTTGTTTCAAAAATCTTATTTATTAACTATTTATTCAAGGAAAGTGCATTTTATTAGATTCTTTTTATTAGCACAAAATTAGCACCATTTTATTGAGGAATAGCAAATTAGGCTGGCAAGTTCAAGCAAAATCAATTAGCATGATAAAAGAAGAAAAAACAGTTTCCATCACCTAAGCCCTGTTTTCCCCGTCTAAAACTCACTTCACCTAAAGGAAAAAGTCATTTAAGCCTGTTATCCTTACGTGCTCCAACAAGTCCTTCAGCACGACACGCCCTCAGGAATCGGAAAGCGAGAAGCGCCCTCCTGCCCAAGGGGGCAATTTTTATACCTTTCTGACTAGCTAAAGTATCTATTTCTTGCATACTTTTCTGAAAATCCAAACTTTCGATTGGCTGAGCCCTGTCAGTCCACCATTAGGTCATACACTCCTGACCAAGTCCGGGGCCTCATCATAGCCCTTATTGTTCTTAGTTTCTCCATCCTTTTGCTTCTTCAAGAAAGATACATTCGCCCGAGCACAAAACTTTACTTCCTAATCTTGGCAGGCCTTGCCGCATCCTGTCCTTGGATATGACACCAAGAACACATTCAACTCAACCAAAACTGCTTCTGCATTAAACGTTGATTGTTCAGCAAAAAGCTCTTTCGTCTGCGCATGAGTGAAGGCTTCACTCTGGTCAAGTTTTATATTCTGCAGCACAGCCAGCCATTTTCTTAGGCCCATTCTGAAACTAATGTTTAAGCAAACACAAAACATCAATTAATGAAAGAATTACAATTCATTCTGTTACCCACCCCCTTTGCTAACTATTAACCCATTAATAAATGTTACCTAGCCAAAGCATTTTAACAGTGTTTGTGTCATAAAGACCACAAAATCCTTCACGAACTTGTGCCACATAAAGACGAAAAGACATAACATAAGCACATATAAATAACCACATGCCATTAATTAAGCAGGCGCATTTAATATTGACGAAGACAATAGACAAGGTTAGTTTATTATTTTTCACGAACTTGCATTTGCAACATAGAGCACATATATTAGTCCCTTGTGTCGTGTATGCAATTTAATCTAGGTTGATTAGTAAATTTCACTTCATGCTGATTAATACAATTATTTTATTATGGAAGTTTAAGTTTGCGAGTCAAAACAAATTATTTTTCTGAACCTCGCCTCATCACTCTTTTCTATGCCATTCGTCTCGTTTTGCCTGACATTATGTTGTTTCCCTTTTTGCTGATTGGTTTAGCACGCTTCTGGTAATACACAGTGTGCACAATTTCTTGCATTTCTCAAATTCTTGTAAGGGTCTACTCCACCTATCCTGTCCACTGTCTGGCCTTTCCTGGTTCCTGGTTCCTGCTTTCAATTCACTACTTTCATCTAGGTATGAGTCACTGCCCCAGTTTCCTTAAACACACATTTGTAAAGGTGCAGTTAACTGTACTCTGGAATAGGAATTTGGAGTAGACTGACTGACCATCAACGTACACAAACAGCCTAATGCACAACAATGGGGAGCACATCTGGACAAGAATCACTAGGAGTAGGGGCAGATCAGAAACAAAGAAAAAAAGAACAATAAAGATGAAAGGAGTGTGATAAGAAGAGCAAGATATAAGGCAGAGAGAGGGGCATGAAAGGAAAAGAAGGATCGAGGGATAAGTATGAGGTGAAATAAGAGAGCGACGACACAAGAAGGGGAAACAAAGCAGGAGAAGGATATTGAGAGGGGGATTCAAAAGAAATAAAGAGGGGAGAGTAATGGTGAAGGAGTTTTGAAGGGCAAAAGGAAAAGGGAGCCTGGGAGAGGGCAGGAGAGAAAGAGGGATGAGAATTGAGAGGGTGAAAGCAGTACAAGGCAGGGAAAAAGAAAATTCCGAGGTGGGGGTAGATGAGAGCTAGATAAGTAGAGTTGGAATACAGAGGGAGAGAGCAAGAAAAGAAAAAAAAGGATGGAGAATGGGAAAATATCCTATGGGGAAGATGGAGGGAAAATTAAGGGTAATTTGGGCAAAAGGAGAAGAATGACTTGTTTGTAAAAAGTGAATGAAAGTGGTCAAAGAAAATGAAAAGAGAAAGGTGATGAATATAAGTGGCGAGAATGAAGTGAGTGTTAAAGCAACATAAGGCGAGGGATGAGGCAGAGTTATTAGTTTTCTCGTCTCTAACAAGAAAGATATGTAGTGCCTCGTTCATGTTATCTTAGTTCCCGTGTGGCCCAGCAGTATAGGAACTTCATTTACAGTAAATGTTTAATTTCGTGTTGCCTTTGCCTTTCCTGCCGGATTGTGCTCTACCATGGTCGCTTCTAGTTCTCTCGCAGCAGCTGGCTCTTCTGCATAGCTGCCAAGGTTCCAGATTGGCATGTGTGACATTTTCATAATTTCAGTGTAATTATGAGTGACATTTCAACGACTATATGTGACACTTTCTCACAAGCAAAATCAAGAAATTAAGATGAGGGAAACATATCATATATATATACTATAGCACATAAACAGGTAAGAGCGGTCAGCCAGACCATCAATCACAGAGGGAGAATCAAAGAGAGCAGCACTCGAGAGACAGTGAGTTCAGGTACCTTTTGGTCTGTGGACTGATGGGTGATGAAATATAATGTGCACTATTTTAAATAGTTTCTTGTGCATGTATTTAGCAATAATTACCTTTCAAATTATATTGCTAAAGGACTCTGATGCAGGTTTCGATTTTCAGTGCTATAGTGCTTCAGGATTGTGAATGCAAAAGCAGAAGAGCTAAATAAATATTATACAGATCTTGCTTTAAACGAATTTCAGAAACAGTCCCTGTACTCGGGACCTCTATTCAGAAAAACACCAACCATTCCCCCGCCCAACTCGAGGTTAGCACAACTCACTATCCACATCACAATATCAAGAAAATGATCTTACCATCACCCAGGTATGCCTATCAAATGCCTGCTCAAGAGACCCCTGTACACCTTTAGAAGCAGCAGATTGGTTCCGGGCTCCTATGTCTTCTTTAACCAATGCAGGCCCTGAGCGCTCTATAATTGCAGGTAGACTCTGGTCTACAGCTGGCCGAAGGCAGGCTTTAGCCACCACGGGCCGTGGCAATTCCAGTCGGCCCCCAGGCCCTCCTCCAGTGAAAGCCGTCCAGGCCGCTGTCTCAGGTCTACAACTGAAGGCAGGCTCAGGCCTGAGCCACTGGTGGCCTTGGCAATTACAGTCGGCCCACCAGGCCTGCCTCCAGTGAAAGTCGGGTCCAGGCCGCTGTTGTGTCCTGACTTGATGCTGTAAGCTCCAGGCGGGGCCATCCAGTCTTCGGCTGCCGTAAAATATTGAATTCAGCAGGGGGGGTGGGGTCTAAAATAGCAGCAGCTGATAGCACACGGCGGCCCAGGCCTGTGCAAGCTGCTGCAGGAAGCGCCGCAAGCGTCACAGCCGGGTGCCATGATTATCTGTAGCGTTGTGGCTGTGATTGTTTGTAGCGCTCAGGCCACGGTTATTTGTAGCGGCACGGCCACGGTATTATCCTGCGCCCAGTCCCTCCGGCCATGATTGTAGGCAGCCCTCCCTCCAGCCATGATAAACTAGCCAGCCGCCTTTTTTAGCTCTAAGATCCCCGTGCTCCAGTAGTAGGAAGCGACCTGATGTCCGCAGCAATGATGTCAGGCTGACAGTGAGAGACGCGCCGCGGGATTGGAATCACCATGATACACTATAAAAGCTGAGTGAGGCTGCCAGCAGCCTTTCCTCAGCTGAGAGCCGCAAGCCTGCTGAAGCAGTGCGCTGAAGTCATGGGTAAGCCACAGACACTAAGTTTTATTCAGTCCTTTCTGTGACAACCGCCACACAGCAAATGCGTGACAATGCATTTCAGTGCGGTAATGCGGAGTAAGCCTGTCACAGAACATCCTGTATGAGTGGCACTGAATGGGGTATTTCCCCACAATTACGGCATGCATACTGGATCTAGCATGCAGCACTATGGATTAAGCACTTACAGTTATACACATGATATATATAACTATGTCCCCTTGTGATCTTGCCCCACAGACGGAGCCTGGCAACACAGAGACATTTTACACACACGAGGAGAAGCTACTCTTCCCTCGCTACACGGATAGGATAGGGATTTCCCATCCTTTATCTCCCTACACATAGAAGACCTTTAGTGGTTAATTGTATTATCTTTTTCTACCACTCATGGTGTAGTCTTCCCCAACATTGCAGATTACACACCACCAGACATCCTGTCCTGGTGTAATCCTATTGGAGTATTTTTTGTGAAGTATAATTCATAGGGAGGATGTACTCCGCTCTTTCTCCTCTCCAACCCCCTGGTTACCGGAATGTGTACTGGCGGCCGCTTGTGTTAACCGATAAAATAACAAAGTCAACTTCTTTCTTTTCCAAACATTTTAAAATAATCGTACTATTGAAAAAATGAAAAGAATAGATGTGTCTAATAATAGAAAAGTACTTAGCAACTTGGTTTGTACCTTTTATGCACATTGCAATAAAACCTGACATCGTTTCCTCAAGAGTACTGTTATGGTCACATTGTTGTCCTTAGTTATCCTTGATGCCATTACATTTGGAAACCATTTTGTAACGGTCAGTTTCCCTGCGTTCTATTGAAAACAATAACATAAAAGTGCATTCACTGCAATAAAAAAACAAATGAGCAAAATTATATTCTATTGATGGTAAACGCTTATCCAAAAGCGATTCTAACAAAGATCATGAAGCTTTCAAATATAATTTTTATAATGGGACTAATAGACTACAAATGTCTTTAGCCCAGCCTTTCTGCGCCCAGAACAGACATCAGGAAACTGCTGCAATTTCTCAAGCATGGTTAAAGAAAGAGGACACCTGCAAGAATTACGCGGGTTCCCCAGAGTGGGGGGACACAGGGTGGGGAGCAGTGGGAAAATTTTTTAAATTCCTCAATATGACCAAGCAGGTTTATATCCCTTCGAGGCGAATTATTTAAGGAAGGACTTAATCAAGGAAATGATGGCTGGGGTGGGTAAAAATATAAGTTTTTTAACAAGGAGTGTGAATGGTCATGCCTTTCTCGAGCTAGGCAGAGAGTTGTCCTGAGGTATTTGGAAGAAAGTCCGGCATATATTATCATTCTACAAGAGACACACTTGGCTGCAAGTGAGAGAAGGGAGCTTTTCATTAGGTATAGATGGACCGAGAGTTTTGTGGTAACAGATCAAGGACAGTGTTGCAAAGGAGTTGCGATTCTGATAAGGAAAGGTTCCGTGGTGGAGATTATGCATTCTAAAACAGGTAACACTGAAAAGTGGGTTTTAGCCAGAATAAGATGTGCTGGTTTCGAGTTTATATGTGTAGGATTGTATGGGCAAAATGTGGATGATCCCCAGAATATTGTGGATCTGGAGCTGAATTTAGTGGATGTTTCAGTCCCTCTGGATCTATAGGGAGACTTTAATATTTTATTTAATCCTATCTTAGACACATCAACCCGGAGGGACTTTGTCCTGGCACCTGGGATGAGACAGGCCCTCATATAAATGCTTCAAGATTTAGGATTGGTGGATGTATGGCTCCAACTAAAAGGTCAGATGAGAGGGTACACCTTCCATAGCAAAAATTATGGCCCCATCACTAGGTTGGATTATTTTTTTGTAGATAGATAGGCCCAATTTAAGGTGGACCTTGAAGCGTACGATCCTTTTGGATAATGACGTGGCGCTTATATTAAAAAGGCCCACCACTGAGTTGTTTTGGGATAATACAGGCACAGAACCCCCAGGAGTTGGTGGTATGCATTTAAAGAACAGGGAGGAGAGAGTGGAAATGGTGAAATTTGAGCAAGAGGTTGGGGGTCTGAAGGCCACCTTACATATGCCGACTGGATTGAAGGATAAGGAAACCGTATTAATACAGCTAGAAGAGGCACAGTTAAATTATAAAATCAAGTTGGATTCAAAGTGTAGGGAAATGCGACAGGCTGGCTGCATGAGGCATTTCGAGTACGGGGTGCGAGCTGGGGCCTTACTGGCATGGAAAGCAAAAGTGGACAGATCTAGGAATATGATAAAGGTTGTAAGTTCCCAGGGAGATGTTACAAATAAATTAGAAGATATGCAGAGTCACCTGGTCTCCCTTTTCTTCACACTCTATATAGAAGAGATCTCCCCGGAGCTTTCTAAACTCTAAGCTGGGGGGTGTAGGCCTCCCAGAGCTTTCAGAGGAAGGAAAAGAGTATATGGAAGCACCAAGAATTCAGGAAAAAATTAGACAGTTTTGTCACGCAATAAGAATGGGAAGGCAGCAGGCCCAGACGCTATCCCTTTGGTACTATGTAAGCTATATAAGAACTATATAAGGGAGGACGTTTATCCAGTCTGGGAGACCCTGTTAAACTTTATATATCAGGCAAAGGCACAGATTCCTGACTCATTGAACGAAGCCACGATCGTCGTGGATTTAAAACAAACAAAGGACCCTAGAAAGGCTGATTCATATCAACCAATATCGCTCCTAAATGCGACATTTGAAAGTATCCTGGAAGGCAGAATGGCCAAACTTGCCCTTCAGCTTATACATCCAGATCAGAAGGCTCAGTCCCTGGGAAGCATATACATGAGCGTACTTAGCAGCTGATAGGCTGTATCGATCTTGCCATGGCTCGGACGATACCCCTGGCTGTAGTCATGTTAGATGCAGCCAAGGAATTTGACTGGGTTTGTTGGGCCTACCTGTGGGATGTGTTGGCGATATGGGGCTTCAGTCCCCATTTTATTGCAACTCTAATGGGGCTCTATGAGCAGACAACAGCTAAGATCCATATATGTATATTTATATCTATATCGAGCCGTTCTCCCAGCTCTTATGGAGAGACAGTCCGGTTATTCCTTTTGGCTTGTCCCTTTTAAATAATAACATTGTATTGTACGCAGATGATTTAATAATCTATACCTTGACCCTGTGCGTACTATTCCGAGGGTGGAAATCCTGGTAAAGGAATTTGGAGCCCTTTCCGGATACCTAGTAAATAATTCAAAGTCTGAGATGAAGTGCTGGAATGTCCCAGATTGGAAGGAGGAAATGCCAGCAGATATCTCGGCATTACAATTTTAAATCTACTGGAGGCAATTCCACAGTATATCGTGGAGAGGATGGCAAAGGAGGTAGATGTTTTGCTCAAGAGATGGAGGAATCTTCCCCAAATAATATACGGGCGAGTCAATTTGATTAAGATGGCTATAATGCCTAAATGTACATACCTCTTTAATTGCATACCTCTGACATTATCAGGACCCGCAATAGATAAGATTCAGGGAACAATTGCAAGTTGGGCATCTAGAGGGCTAGGCTTGCATGGA
Organism: Lissotriton helveticus; assembly: GCF_964261635.1. Classification (NCBI taxonomy): domain Eukaryota; kingdom Metazoa; phylum Chordata; class Amphibia; order Caudata; family Salamandridae; genus Lissotriton; species Lissotriton helveticus. The sequence goes on from NC_136065.1 coordinate 400,414,076, forward strand.
AAAAACCGAGGCGTAGGTTTGAAAAGTGTGGTTTAGCCCTCCCAGACTTAAAGCTTTATTGTATAGCTTTCCAGTTTAAAAACTGTAGGATGCTCCTGGGTAAACTGGAGGCCTCAACTTGGGGAGCTGCCTGGGAGATGGTAGGGGGTGGGCTTCTGAAGGATTTTTGAACAAGTTTAGGGCAAAAAATTCTTCAAAAAGGTTCAGCTGAACGTTTTAAAGGCAGCTCTGTCCCTTTTACTCAGAGTTAGGCGTGTAATGGGCATGGGCTACTTTTCAGATTTTACACTGATCTGGGATTCTCGGCGGAACCCCTGAATGTCTTAAAGATGGGCTGACTTGCACTACGGAGAGCAGGTGTTGAGGTTTGGGGGGGATTACTAACAGCACAGGGTATATCACCATGGGTAGTTTTAGCGGCTAAGACTCATAACTCCCTTTCCAGATTCAAATATCTTCAGTTGTCTTCTTGGTTTGTGGCCAATTCACAGAACATCGGAGGGGAGTGAGAATTGAGTCAGAATTGCAGGATCGATCTCCAAAGGCTAAAGAGGTTGCTCTGTGATATTGGAAGCTGCCTGATGCTGAGGATAGGAAACTGAAGGCGCCACAATCTGTCTGAGAAGAAGACAATCACAGGACTGAGCTTCAAACAGTATGGCAAACCTCCCTAAAATAACTCTATTCAGTGGTAAATCCAGCCAATCTTAAGCGTAACCACTTCTTCTTTACCTGTAATAGATTGAATTGGACCCCTCACAAGATAGCAAAGTTTTTACAAGAGCCTACCCCTGGATCCTGCAGGTGTGGACTTCTAAGAGCCGATGACCAACACATCTCTTTTTACATGACCAGAGATAAAGGCCTATTGGCGGGACGTTGAGGATGTGGTCGGCGATATTTTTGGGATGAACATAACTAAGTCTAACCTTAGTTTTAATGGGAGTGGAAACCTCTCCCAGGAAACTGCATATGAAATTGCTGCAGGTGTTGTTGTTTTACTTGATGCGTTCAGCAAGGAGGGAGATTTCTATACGTTAGACAGATCCGTCACCTCCGAGAGCGGTGGATTGGCTTCAAGTAGTAAGATACAATTGCTGAATGGATATTGACTGTAGACCCAGCGTGGACAAGCAAAACAAGATCTGGGCTGATTTTTAAAGATGGAGTGGTACGAGGGCAAAACAGCAACCTAATGAGTGGTCCTATGATTACAATGGTTCTCAGCTCCTCTAAGCTGAACAGCGGGGCACGCTGCATTCGCCCAAAGCTGTGTACATGCTGATTGTATTGCACCACATCCAATATCCATGTGTGGTAATTAGGGGTGGGTGGTGGAGCCAAAATGCGCCACGTGTCATAATCAGAATTTTTGCCGAACACCGTGCTCCCAGCGGAGCGCAGAGTGGGATCAACTCTGTTGGCGGAGCAGAGTTCACCACCCACCCTTACCAATGAGCTCCTTATCCACGGATTCCCTCACTGCCACCCTTTAAGAGTACCCCTCAACTCTCAATAATCACGCACTCTCACATGCATTTCCGTATGCAGCTCTTTGATGACAGGTTATGGCTCACTGTTCTATCTTAGGATTTTAACTTAATAACTGAAGTAACAAAGGGAACTCTCTGACAAAAGCAATAACCCACTGAACTATTTACGTTATATACACTCTGTGATCTGCATGGTAGACGTCCATTGCAGCATAATCCCTCTGCGCTACCTCATGATGAGTCAAAACCTCCACTAGATAAACTCCATCTCTCTCCAGCAACTTCATCAATCACTAGTTATCTTGACATTTCTGTTGTGCCTGGAAATTGCTGGTGGCAAGGAACAGTGCAGTAGGTACTTTTAATTCCACCATATACTTGGGAAAACGGCCGCTCCCCTGAAGTCAGCACCCAGTGTGGTGGCATCAGTCGAGGGCCCAGCTGTACTGAGATTACTGTGTTATAGTACTATCCATAGGGGGCAGATGATTCTTGCCTGCGTTAGGTCCCAGGGCTCCGTGCTATACCATTACCTCTTCTCCTCCTGTCTGAGTCTTGACAGAGATACAGCACGAAAGGCTCCCAGGCTATTCCACTGCAAACTGTGCCCACCAGTAGCCATGAGTTCTAGATTGCTGCACCTGCAAGTATGATATACCGATGCACTGATCAACTGGATCCAACTGTCCCAGGTTGAGAATACAGCAAGCGAGCTGCCCTGAAGAGATATGGGCTTGATTTGAACACCACCATTTTTATACTTCTATACTGCACTTTTAAGGCCCCTTTTAGGCAAATGAATTAAAAATAAATGGTTATTTCTGAAATTAATCAGAACTGCCTTGATCTGCTCGTGATAAAATGTCAGTGTCACACATACTGCATTGAAATGTCGCACAAAGGCATGCGGAAAACATTTAAATGTCGCAGATAAGCAAATCAATAATTTGGGAATTATCTCTCACACACGCGCTCGAAGACGCACTTCTTCCTTTTTAACTTTTTTTACGTGCCAATAATTCACTAACATTCCTTTTGAAATATGTCCCTTTTCACACATTTGGGGTAAAAGAGCAGTACAGGTGGAAACTACAAGAGATTGTGAGACACAGCTAACGAGAATACTAGATTGTTACTGTTAGGATAACTTGCAGACAAACCATCACATTGTCCAAAGTCCAGTACTAAACCAACACTATATATGAAGCTGCCAACAGAAGGAGAGCTTGCATCACTTCAGTCAAGAGCTACATCAACTCCCTGCATGACCCACCAATCCCGCACTCCATAAGTGTAATGCTGTTAATCTTTTCTTCACTAAAAATGCAGACTATTCTGCATTACATTAACAACACTGCTTCTCCTCTCCCATCCTACCCATCCACGCTGCATTCCACAGTGGTCATAGTTCAAAACTGTGTCTCTTGGACACCTCACAAACGTCCTCTGCTCCCTCAAAGCTATCTCCTATGATGATGATTCCTTAACCTCAGCCTCATCAAAGTCCTCTCTAAACCGTTATCGCAATCACCCGCTACCTAATGGCACCTCCCCAGACCTCCTCAAGAGAGGTCAGAACCTCCACTCCTGAGACTATACACAACTTGAGGATCACAGTGGTGACAACCACCTCCTTCATGACTACCTAATGGCTTACGATCACAGTGCAGCACAGGCACAGATATGTTACAAATCACTAGTGATGCCCTCATAACCTCTAATAAAGGCGATCACAGCCTGCTGACATTAGTGACCTCTCAGCTTGTTTTAACACCATTCATCACCCCACTGCACCCTTACTCTTAGTTCCTGAATTGGATTTACTTGCAATATCCTTCTCTGGTTCTCCTCTTAGCTCTCAAGCCAACACAGGTATTTTCACATTGGCACCTCAAGGTCCCAGAAGATCATTATCACCTACAAAGTATCCCAGTGTTCCATCTTGTCCCCATCACTTTCAACTCGAGCCCCGTGGAACTTTTCTTAGTGATAACCATATCAAAACTCACCAGTACCAACAACACACAACTCTATTTGAAAGTCTCCCCACTCCAGCATCCAGTGCTTCAAACACTGCCTGCAAATCATCCCATCCAGACCTGATCAGCTCTTATCTGAAACCCATTCCTAACCATACAGACTCCCTACAATTTGTCAGGAACAACACGCAACAATAAGTCAAAAGCTGGCTTAATGACTCAAAACTGGAAGGAGTTAAAATTTCTCCAAATGCCAAGTCACTTGAATTCTCCTTGACCATAGAAGTCACACGAAAAAACAAATTTGAGAGTGACTCTGTGCTTGTGGGAAAAACGGCCTTGCAAGGCATATTACATGTTTTAAAGTGGTGAAGGAGAAATATTTTCAAATTTTTCACCATTGTCTTGACATAACTGCAAATGTAGCCAATACAATCAGCCGCTTTTGTGTCATTTTATTTCTAAAATGAATTGACCAATTGTTGTCTGAAAAGTTATCTTTATAGGATAGAAATTACTTTTCACCATCTTGACCGCATTAACAAGCCAAGGGGCTCTATATTTTACAATTAGGTGAAAGATAACACCCAATTTAGATTTGCCATGTTTCATATCTTTTTACAAAGTTCTTCATTGTATATGTTAAGGTAAGTTAGCTATTATTAAGTCTGACTCTGGCACTCCATTCCTTTTTAATAAAAAAAAATGTTTTATACATCTTTTTATTAAACAGGCTCATGAAATAAACATCATGAAAGGCGAGCACATGAATTCAAGCGATCAAATATACAGTGACAAATTATATTGCAACCGGGTCAATTAAAAGTGGTCATTGGAGTTTGTACAAGGTGTATTACATTGGAGTTAGACCATACTTTAATTAGGTGGCAAGTCTGATTCAGTTCTTACTTTGTCCATGGTGGGCCGTTTGACTCTTCTTCCCTGTATTTCTGTACTTCTCCCACGGGAACCATATTTTCTTCTATTTTTTCTTGCAACCCCTACTGTCATATATGACCTTTTCCATTTGTTGGCACCAGTCAGGTTCAGTTTCCCATTCTGCCACTGAAGGGGGAATGTGTGATCCCCATCTTCGTGCAATATTATGCTTTGGTACTCCGGCTGCTAGGGCCAGCCAGATTCTCATGTGCCTGGGCCAGTCGTCTTCTCCCCTGATCATCAGTAATAGCCACTTTGCATCCTCAGGCACTCCCCCCCCCCTCTTCCCCCCTTCTTCCCCCCCCACCACCACCCTGGACATTATTGTTGTTGGCCCTTCCAGAATAGGTTGACGACTGGGCATTTCCATATGATATGGAAGAAGGAGCCCTCTGCCTGGCAGCCTCTTGCACACTGTGATGACTGCGCTCTTCCCCATTTATGCAGCAGCGTGCCGGGGGACACTCCATACCTATATAATGGTCATGCTACTTTGTCAGCCTCTGCTGGTACCATGTTCCAAGGTGAGATATTTTAACTTTGCATAAACTCATCACCATTGCTTCCTGAACAAAGCCAAGCCTTCTAAAGCCACAATGAGAGGGATGTCAATCTGGGCATCACAGGACCCCCCATTGTGAATTGTTTGCCATTGGTGTCTCATGTCCACTCGCAGAATGTTCATGCTCTTCAAGACCTTTCACCATGGCTTCCAATTAAGGCTATTTTACATGTCTTGATATAGCCTTGTGTTCTCCGCCAAAAGACAGGATTGTGCTCTAAACTATCATCTAATTGCAAGTGTCACATTGTTTATAGGATAAAACCCAATAAACCGCAGCTAAAATATGTGCATGGACTTGGTCAACCATTTCACCATGCCCAGTAAAAAAAATAACTCCATAATACCACAATTTCCACTGTTTCTCTTAAATTTTCATTTATTTCCTTTGAATTCTGTGTTAACAGTTGGCTCAACTGACTTGAATGGAAAGTGGTTAAGCCTATTATCTGATTTCCTGTTTTATAAATGTATGATATTTAGCTAAAAAAAATACCTGCTACTGCTTTTGTAAAGTGCTTATAGACCTCTCATTTGCTATTCACTTAGCTGTACTGCTTTCTGAATTGTTTTCCCGTAAGTCTTCATCAACTTCCAAAGAGTTAGTCTTAAGCCTACGCCACGCCACCTATTCGTGAGACAAGGATATTTTAAGGAGGTCGGGCTGTGTTCCCCCTGCCAGGGGTCTGTAGGAGCTCAGCTTGTGCATGTATGAAGGTCTCAAACCTTGCTCCTGCCTTATTCTGTCCAGAATGTCTTGAATTAATATTTAATTAATTAAAGTATCTATGGAAAAGGAAGAAAAAGGGTATAATTTGATAGTACTGGGTAGGAAGACTAGGTCTAGGTTACGACTTTCAAATGGAACAATGAAACACAATTATATGAAGCAATTCTGTAAATTTCAAAGATTCTTGTGGAGCTGTTTTGAGAAAAACAATGAAAGTTTTCTCCTTGTTTTCTTCCTTGGTTGACACAGAACCTAGCAAGTTAATTAACATCTCAGAAACCAGAGAATGTTAATGCAAAATCACGTGTACAAAACTATGAAAAGAAATTACGTTTTACATGATAACTTATACATTCTCACTTTTCCTGAGGCACCATAACAGTTCCACGTTTGACATCTGGATGATGGTTTAGTGAATGTGTGGCTTCTAAATCAGCAAAGACAATAAGAATTATGGAGCGGTGTCTTACCTGAAGGCTGATGGTAATTGTGACCTTATGGGGCTAGTGATTAACGCTCTCAGCCTGGTCATTTGTTGTGCAAACCCCAAGTTGACGATCGTCTCTGCCAGAGTCAGGGGTTGCACGTGGCGGCGACCGGCACTCTCTTGGAGACCCGGACTCCCTTTTACTCATCAAGCTTTGACCCAGAACAAACTAGAGAAAAGCAACAAAGCGGTAAAGGAGAGGGAAGATGGAAAAACAGTGACAAAGCGAGAAAGCAGGAACGACAAAGAGCTTGCAAGAGGGAGGTAAAGGGGCATGGAATTTCTGGTGGTCGAAAAAAGAGTTAGGTGGTGAAATACAGCCTTGTTATTCAGTAGTGGCATCAGCAGGTTTGTGAAAACATTTTGGCCCGACACTTATTCTGGTATAAAATAAGAAATGGATTGAAAGACATTCTAAGAGTTCTCCAGTGCTATAGTGCGAAGATACAACTTCCTTATGTATGTGTAGAAATACTTTGTGAGAGCTTGAAGTTGGTTTCAGTACTTAGGGCCGTATTTAGAGCTGGCTGAAGTGAAGAGCCACCAAAAGGTGCTGATGACCCGTCCACTGTACTATGAGTGTATGGATGTGGTGACACTCTCGATAGGACGGAACAGGGCATCTGCCACTTTTGGTTGGGTGTCCTGCTCTGCCCACCTCTAAACAAGGCTCTAATTGTCCACTGATAGATTTGTAGATATGTTGGTTCTTCTTCTTTGTATTATTGTTATCATTTAAATCTGTAAAGTGCACAGATTTCTGATAGTGTATCTTGGCATTAGGATTGACCAGTAATAAGCAAATATTTGGAAGTTACTTAAAAAGTGACCACATTTTTTAAAGCTTTCGGAAAGTTAGGTGATAGTCAATGGCAGATCGCGCACACATGGAAGAGAGTTCCACATTGTAGCAAATTAAATGGAGGACAAACTTCTTCCTTGATGAAATTACCTAACTTGCAGTAGATTTACGCCAGGATGGAGGGCAAAGGGTAGTCTTTTGGAAGAAATAAATATGATTTCATAGTGTGTATCAGGACTTATGTCTTTCACTACAATTTTTAAACTTTGATTTCTCCCAAGCACAGACCCATCTAGGCCTCTGCAATCATGATGGTTAATAATAAACCCATCAATGATCAACGTCCTTGTTGTCTAGAGGTGTGTGGAATTTTTCATTCTGCCCTTGGAATTGGCTGAATATGGTGACTCTGCGCTACTATTGTACTGCAGAGTTCCAGCCAAATTCCACCAATCACTGAGTGGCAAAATTTTTTGCACAAGCAAGATTTACCGTCCCCTAGCTGCATTTTTAAACGATTGTGGTCGCTGACAGATTGCTGCTTCCAAGTATATTTGCTGCTACTCAAGTAGATTTTCTACTCAGTCGGGATTAAAATCAACTCAAATGGATGCACGCTCTTGCGTACTGCATGCTGCTTTTCAGGCTGACTATTCATTGGTGCTTGCGCTGTTGGCGCTAAATTGCAGCGCAACATGCATATTTCCACCCGATCTAAAATCTTGCGTTTTTAGGTCGAGCCTAGCCGCAGCACGCAGACACTGCTCGCTCTGCGAGACTGCTGTAGTAGAGCATGGTAGAGAAGCCAAGCCCACTGTCCGCCCATATTTTTAATTGGCTTGTGTCATTGTCTTTTGTAAATGCTGCCTTCGGATTCGTTAATAGGCTTGTATGTCCCTCCTTAATACGGCCTTGTCTTCATTTGGATCCTCCAATGGCTACTGGCCCCTTTACTTGGTTGTTACACGATACATGTACTATTTTCTTTAATGAGTTTCGCCTACGTTAGGCACGACAATGTGCAGAATTCATACAGAATATACTGCTGCGTCACTATTTTTGTCAGGCTGAGGGATGGGTATGGCGACGCTGCTTACCCAAGATGTTTTTCCTATCTTCTTGCACCCTTACCTTTCCTGTCACACTTCATGGAGTTCGGTCGAAATCATCATCAAACCCATTCCTACTAGGTGAGTTACCCACCAGATTCAACCCACCACCTCTGCCATTGGCCGTTAGTTTAACGCGTCTTTACTCAAAGCTCCTATGTTATTGGTGGTTCTGCAAATCTATCAGTGCCTTTCGTGACAGTAGGTCACCCGAGTTAATGGAAATAAATAAATAAAACAAAAATAAAAACACGTAGAAAGTAAAAGCAGACAAGCAAAGCCTAGCTTGCTAGCTAGAATAGGTAACGCAGGGTGGGGCTCTCACTAAAGACATGAGGACACAGTCTCATGATAGGCTCCATCTCACGGGTCCCTCTCCACGCATTTCTGGTGATGTCTTTCATACAGAGAAATTAGACAGAGGACTAGAATGACCCCAGCTAGCTCACAGGGGCGGGATCTGATTATTTGAATAGTGTTTCAATGCTTTTTTTTCTTAGAAACCAAAAGGGCCCAGATCTCTGTACTGGGGTGAATGTATGACATTGTTCTGCATTCTGTCAATCAACTGGTTTTTTTTTGCATTTGTCACCCCGAGTGGGACGGGTATACCCAGACGTGGGTCCTGTGCTCTCCGTGCCACTGAAGTCATGCTATCCTGGCTGATGAGGGGTGAAACCCCGAAACTGGTCCTAGGATGCTTGTCCAGTCCAGGGAGAACCTGGCCTGGCTGCTTGGGGCTGGACAGATTGATTTGCATACGGCTGGGTTCAAACTGGAATGGCATGGGGAGCAAAAAAACGATGGAAATAGGCCCAGATCTCTGTACTGGGGCGAATGTATGACATTGTTCAGCATTCTGTCCATCAACTGTTCTTTTTGCTTTTTTTCTTCGTAAGCATGGCTCACAGCCCCTCATCCCTGTCCCCCATGCGGGCACCAAGCTTAATGTGACAGCACAGCGCCCATTTTAACTTTTATAACACGGGCGCCCGTGGCTCGTTTACTTTCTTTCCAATATATGTAGACCTGCCTACATAGAGAAAAATAAGCATTTGCAATGCAACAGGTCTCGCATTTGTTAGAGTTAGAGTTTTGGCATTGTAATTACAATATCTTCTTAATATGTTTTGTCTGTACTGTAGTGAATTTATGTAAAGAGACATATTTGCAGCACTTTGTAGTGGACTAATGGCTAGATGTAGGTAATTCCGATTTACCTACTCTTAAAAATCCGAATTTTACCGATTCGGTATTTAGGAGTAGGTAAATAGGAAGGAGGCAGATGTAGGTAATTTTAAATTCAGAATTACCGAATCTGTAACATTCGGTATTTACCGATTCTGTTAATACAGAATCGGTATTTCCCATTGATTCCTATGGGCTTTGAAGCCCATAGGAATCAATGGGAAATACCGATTCTGTATTTACAGAATCGGTAAATACCGAATCCTGCAAGGGTGCAGGGGGTGTCACTTTGACACCCTCTAGCACCCCAAGTACAGGCTTGTGTGACATGTGGCACACATACATGCCCTAAGGGCATGTCTGTGTGTCACATTGCACAGGTGTGCATGCACAGATGTGCATGCACACCTGAATTCGGTATTTTACCACACAATAGGATTGTGTGGTAAAATACCGACTCTTAAGGGCCTGTGGCACTCTTTTAGGTGCCACCTACATCTGGATTTACAGAATCTGTAAATTTTCCAAATCTGTATTTTACAGATTCGGTAAATTTACAGAATCGGTGAATTTACAGCTTCTGTAGATCTCAAGCCCCCTACATGGCAAACACCAAATACCGGTCGGTAACGGCCGAAATCGACCGTTACCGACCGGTATTTGCTCTCCTACATCTGGCCCTAAGTATGTGGATTCACAACTGGTATGTAAGAATTACTGGTGATGGCGAGAGAAGTAGGTAGCAGTACTGTGCACTGTCTAGAGGATTTGGAATGAATAGTTGACTTTTGAGAGAAGTAGCTGCAGCAATACCTAGAGTAGCAATACTGTGACTGAACGACTGAAAAAACATAATGCCTACCAACTAATAAAGGAGATCATGTAAAGCCGCAAGTACATGATCGAGTCCGGATGGTTGGGGCATAAAAGAAAAAAGCCGGTCACCAAATAGCCTCACTTTCAATCGGAGGCCAGTGTTTATCATAAAGGATGACGCCGGCCAATAGAAAGGATGGGCGGAGCTTCCACTCCACTTCCGAAATCACCTCAATAACAATTAATCATGCAGAGGGTTCAGCGCATGCGCTGTAACGCTAGGTGAGACCTAAAAACAAATGTACCAGTAGAAAAAGTAATGCCAGTACTACATACGCAGGCGCAGCTATTCACAGCAGACATTAGACAGAATGAGAACTCTGCACGTGGGTCACTGGTGCCCTCTACCTCAGAGTGATGCGGTGAACTCCCTGCCCCAGGAGCCTCTCTTTGCCGTGCAGGCAGCATGACTGAACTGGCCTTTGAGACTCTTGGTCTCAGGCCAGTCCAGCAGCCCTTTGGCTACCCCCATGTGGACAATCACCCTATTGTTCTGTTACCAATATAGGAGCACTTCAAAGCAGGCTAAAAGAGAGGTATTGCCTGTTGTAAGTAACTAGCACGACATCTTTACAGCGCGCAATCCGTTCTCAGCCTGCGTAACTATAAGCTGGCCATGACGTGTGGACATTTCAAACATTTGCAGCGAAGTGTAAATAGATGTCAAGTCGAATTTTCACTGCTGGGCTTCATAGTCACAGGTCAAAGTTCTCCGGGAATTCAGGCGCTCACATAAGTCAATATTATGTTGATACCATAGAGACTTTTGGAAAGCTCGTCATTAAGTAAACACGCTTAAAATGGCACTGGAAAATCTGTTTCCTCACATACATTCAAGCCCAATGCTAATAAATATTTCATGCAGGCCAGTAAGGCCTTAACTTAGACCGATTGACGACTTACATGAAATGGAAGTGTCTAAATATAAACAGATTAGTTAAGATCACTTTCAATAATATTTACCAATAATAAGTACACTGCAGGCTACAAAATCAATGGCCTCGAGGCGCTATAACATGGTACGGACTTCACCCCTAATAGTGCCTATGTGGGCGCTGTTGAATGGCTAGCAAACATTATCTATTGCAGAGATTTTATAGATCAACTGGTTCCTGCCTGGATGCTGTCATGTCGCACCGACAACAAGAATAAGCCCATACTTGAGTACAATGTCAGTCAGAGGAGTCCACCATGAAGGACTCGCTTATCTCCTGTTTATGCGCACAAATCCTTGCATGAGCTGTAAATACCACCCACCCCAAACGTAGCGCGCTGAAGAAAGTCCTACAAGCTAACTGCAGTGGAAATGATACATTTCCTATTGCAATCCACACAGACCACAGGATCCTGGCATGGACTAAATTTGGGGTCTTCAGATTATGACAATGCTTTTATAGTTTTAATTAACCGAATAAAGTACTTTTGACTGACTGACAATGTTGAGCACTGTTAGAAATGGGGGTCTCTAGTTGGCAGGGGTAGGTACCACTGTCCAAATAGGGACCCTTGCTTCTAGTCAGGGTAAGGAGGAAACCCTCTGAGATAACCCCTGCTCACCCTCTAGGTAGCTTGGCACGAGCAGTCTAGGCTAACCGGAGGCAATGTGTAAAGTATTTGTACCAACACTCACAGTAACACAGTGAAAACACCACAAACTGACTCCACAGCAGTTTAGAAAAATAAAGGTATTTAATCTAAACTACACAAGACCAAAACGACAAAAATCCAACATACACAGTTCAAGAATATGGTTTCAAAAGAGTTCTTAAGGTTGCGATAAAATTCTTGGGGTTGCGATAAAATTCTTTAGGTTGCGATAAAATTCTTTAGGTTGCTATAAAAATAATCCACAGTTACGTGAAAAGTTCACAGTTGCGTCACGTTTAGCTCACAGTACCTTTAGTTGCGACAAAGTTCCAAAAAGCAGAAGCTGGTGCGGTGGAAAACAAGCGATGCGTTGCTCCTGAGACCCTGGGGAGGCGATCCGACAGCCCCGCTGCAGCAGCGGGCGTGTTGCGACGAATACGGTCTGTATGGGGAGGAAGGCCACTTGTATGGATTCCGGTGCGTAGGTTCCGTAGGAAGTTTGTTCTCGCAAAGGTACAATGCGACGATCTTTGGAGTTGCGACGATCTCCGGGGCGACGATGCGCGGACCAGCGGTGACCTTCTCTCTCGCAGCTCCTCGATGCGATGGCTTCGGCGATGACTCTCCCAGCGACGTGATGCGGTCCGCAAGCAGGCGGTGCGGCGATCTCACCCAGCGACAACAAGCTCTGCGACGACACTCGCAGCGATGGTAGACTTCCCGCACTGATTGGGCGCGTCCCGCAAACAAAGGATGCGACAGCTCTGACAGCGGCAACAGGTGCTGCGACGATCTTGACCTGCGTAGCGGCGGGAATTTCCTCGCACTGTCGGGGAAGCACTCCGCAGCGAGCGATGCAATAACTTTTCTGTAGCAAAGTCTCTCAAGCTTAGTTTCCAGCTTCCCAGCACAGGTACAACTTCCAGAGGCACCACACATGGGCCACGCACTCCAGGAAGGACAGAACTCTCTCAGTATTTATTTATTTATTTATTTATTTTTGCTACTTATAAAGCGCGAACGAATACCCGCAGGCGTCTCGGCGCTAGACAATTCGCATGACTTCAGCTCAATGTTAATTACTCCAGGATGTTTAATAGGTGTTACTGATTAAAAAGCCATGTCTTCAGTCTCTTGCGAAACTGGAAGAGGGAAGGGCTTAGCCTGATGTGTTGTGGCACTGTATTCCATAGTTTGGGTGCCGCAACTAGAAAGCGGCGGTCACCCCAAGACACTGTTTTCGAACGTGGGATCACTAGCTGGTTAAGCGTGGTGGAGCGAAGCTGTCTGGGAGGGTTATAGGGTATCAGCTGGTCCTTAAGAAAATGTGGTCCTTGATCGTTAAGTGCCTTGTACACTATACAGAGTGATTTAAACTTAATCCTGTTCCGGATTGTCAACCAGTGGTATTGTTTAATGGTATCTGAAATGGCTGAGAATTTGGGTGATCCAGAGAGCAGACGTGCGGCGGCATTCTGTATCGTCTGTAGCTTCTTCGTGACCCTAACCTGAGCATTTAGGAATAGACCGTTACAGTAATCTAGGGATGCTAGAACTAATGAGCTGACCAGTGTTTTAATAGCTGCCTCTGGCAGAAACGGGCAGATTTTTCTGATCATTCTTAATTTATGATGGGCAGTGGTTGCTACTTTATTCGCATGTTCCGCAAAGTTGAGGCCCTCATCAAACGTAACTCCCAGGTTCCTGACCTTAGATGCCGGGCTTGGGAGTGCTCCAAAGGCTGGTGGCCACCAGGATGCTGACAAACCTGGTGAGAGGGTTCTGAAAATAACTACCTCAGTTTTTTCCGAGTTAGGTTTAAGGCAACTGGTTGCCATCCACTCTCCTATTTCTTGCATTCCAATTTGGAAGCGTTTTGCAACCTCGTCCCCGTTGCCCTTGATGGCCAATACCAGTTGCGTATCGTCGGCGTAGGAGGTAAGGCTCATCCCATCTGCTTTGATAACATTGGCAAGGTCCGACACATAGATATTAAATAGTGTCGGACTGAGGGATGAGCCTTGAGGTACCCCACGCGGCAACGAGAGCTTAGCAGATTGGTAAGGCCCCAGGGTGACAGCCTATGTTCTGTCTGCCAGAAAAGATGCAAGCAGATCTCTTGCAGTATGGCAAATGCCCATCTTTCCGACACGGTCGACCAAGATCTTGTGGTCGACCGCGTCGAAAGCTGCTGATAGATCGAGCATTACCAAAACTGCTGTTCCGCCTTGGTCTCGGATTGCTCTGACGTCGTCTGCGGCTTTAATTAAGGCTGTTTCGGTTCCATGATACTTTCGAAAACCGAATTGTGTGTCGTCCAGCAGTCGATGTTTCTCAATATGCTCCAACAATTGTAGATTAATCGCCTTTTCCACCACTTTGGCTAAAAAAGGGAGATTCGCTATGGGCCTGTAATTCTTTAATTCATCTTTATCCAGGCTCGGTTTCTTTAATAAAGGTTTCAGCAAAGTGTTTTTTAAAGAGTTCGGGTAAATCCCGGAGCCCAGTATGGAGTTGCATACTTGGGTAATGACTGGAATGATGGAATCCATCACTGGTGGAAGGACAGAAAAAGGACAAGGGTCTAATGCGGATCCTGTTTTAATTGTAGAAACAATGGTTTTTGTTTGATCAGTTGTAAGGGCCATAAAGCTGGTAAAGGCATTTGCCGGAGATGTATTAGAAGGAGCAGCTGTCCTCATGGTGGATTTGGAGGTAAAGGCTCGGTAGATGTCGTCCACTTTGCAGAAGAAGAAATTGGCCAAAGTAGTTGGGATGGGGGCGGGGTAAGATCAGGAACGTTACCCGACAGTGTGTTGGTAATCTCATATAATTGCTTGCTTGAATTTTTGGCTTTTTCAATTTGCTCTGAAAATAATGTTTTTTTTGCCTTTACGATCATTGCTTTGTAAACTGCCAATGATTCTTTATAGTGAGTCTTACTCTCTATATCATAAGTTTTCCTCCATTGCCTTTCCCTGTTCCTATTAAGCTGTTTTTGTATTCTTAATTGCTCAGTGTACCACGGGGCGGTCGGTGTGGGTCTATTCCTAGATTGAGACTTAGAGCTCAGGGGAAGCTGGGGGTGAGGTCCTTTTGTTCCAGGGACTTCAAAACAGGGAGCCAGCTCTTCTCAGGCCCTTGGAGATTCCTTCAAGCAAGGGGACACAGCACAAAGCAAAGTCCTTCCCCTCTCACTGGCAGCAAAGCAACAGCAGGGCAATCCAGCAGAGCAACAGCTGGACAATCTTCCTTCTTCAGTTTCCGCTTTCTCCTTGGCAGAGGTTCCTTCTTGATTCCAGGATGATCTAATTTTCTGTTGTCAGGGGTCCTGTACTTATACCCCTAAAAGTATTTGTTCTCTTTGTGCAAGTGGGCCCTGAGCCCAGTCTGAACCAGTTATGGGTGTTTGTTGAGCACTTTGTTTTCCTGGCTTCTCCTTTCCTTTCAGAGTGAGGGGCAGGGTCGTCAGCCGCCCAGCAGGAGGTGGAGCCAGCATTGTGGAAGGCAGGCACAGCCCTATTCAGGCCCAGGTGCTATCTCTTCCCACCACTCAAGTTGCAAATGCAGTCATTCAGCCTAGGGCTGACTCAGCCAGCCTCCTGGGGAATCCCCAGCCCCTGTCACTCTCAAACCAGACAGTCAATACACAAACAGGCCAAGGCACACAGGAAGGTCAGACAAGAGAACAGCAACTTTCTAAAAGTGCTGTTCTCAAACACAGGATTCAAAAACAACCTTTCCTAAAAGATGTGTTATTAAATTCTGAGTTCAGGGATACTTATGTCCTATCTTGTTCCTATGGGAAGAAATGCTGGTAGCCACTGTAGCCAGCATCCCCCATGTTAACCTATACAGCAAGATAGCCTTACAGTAGTGAAAAACGAAAATGGCTGCAATTCACTATCAGAGCATTTCACCTGCACCAGTACATGCTCTACCTTTCACATACACTGCACCCTGCCCAGGGGGGTACCTTGGGCCTTCCATAGGGGTGACCAATGTGCACAAAAAGGGAAGGGTTAGGCCTGGTCTGTGGGGACACTGACCAGGAGGACATGGCAGTTCACAGACAGGCGCTGCAGTGGCAGGCCTGAGACACCATTTTAGGGCTACTCATGTGGGTGGCACAATCAGTGCTGCAGGCCCACTAGTAGCATTTGTCATCACCAGCCCTGGCACACCCAGTGCACTTTACTAGGGACTTCATGGTGATACAAATATGCCAATTATGTATATCCAATCACAATAACAATTTACATAGGCAGCACTTACACTCTGGCACTGATCAGCAGTGGCAGAGTGTCCAAAGCATCTAAACCAGCAAAAACGAAATCCAGCACAGCATCAAAAATACAGGAGGTAGAGGCAAAAAGATAGGGGGAAACCACGCCAAAGACGCCAGGTCTAACAAGCACGCTCAGATTTCCTAGCACAGATTGCCAGGATATTCTCCTAGCCTAAAATTTGTGTTTGAGGAATCTCTCAAGGCGGGTAAATAATAACAGACATGTTATGCCCGTGTCATATCGATGTGCTACAAACTGCTTTAGGTTTGTTTTTTACTTGAATAGTCGGAATATATAGTGGATGCCTTCATTATCCAGTACTATTGACCACAGATTAATTCAGCTTGTTGTTTGAATGTCATGCAACTTCTTTCTTCTTGGCACTTTTTCGGTGCCTCGGTATGAAAGTTGTACATCAGATTCCCACGTTGTGAAGCTTCTAGGATTGTACTGTAATTGCATTTATGTAACGCTTGCTACTCACGACGAGCCGTAGAAGCTATTTATGGACGCAGCAGTAAAACAAGCATTTGCAATGCAATAGGTCTCGCATTTATGCAAGTTTTAGCTATCGGCATTGTAAATGACAATGCCTTTTATTAATGCTTTAAAAAGCAAAACATAAAAAGGCGTTTTCATTTACAATGCCAATAGCACAAACTTGCATAAATGCGAGACCTATTGAATTGCGAATGCTTGTTATTTAACTCCACGGAAACTTAAGACCATTTCCATTTGATTATGTACCAACTATTTCTTACTTTCTCTTGATCATATCGCCATCATATGGACAGTCAAACAATTGCATCAAGTTAAATTTGAGTTGTAGAAATGATTGGGTAAGCAAGGGTTTAATGGCGGATAGATTGGCTGTTCGGATGGAGACTTTTATCATCATTATTGTAGTACCTGGCTGGATACATTCTAGTCGTCTGCCCGTGATGTCACACACTTTACACCCACTCACCACAGGCGTCACCTGTCAGGTGACCCTGTTAATAAAAGAGGCCGGAGTGCACATTCTCCAGGCCAGTTACAGTACCCTACTCAGTGTGTCTGTGCAGTCATTAAACTAGTATGTGGGCCTAGCGCCCAGGATACTACAATGGCGACGAGCGGGTCGAGCCCCGCGTGTGTGCAGTCGGCCGTTTCGTGTTTGGTTGAAGGGGAAGTATAGCCTGTGCACAAGGTACCCCTTCCGCACGCTGCCATCACACTAGTGAGAATGACAGCACCTGCAAGCGGATGCCGCACTGCTGCAGTACTGCCCAGCCTTGAAGGGAGGGGCCAGTCAGTGGAGGAGCAGCGAAGGAGCAGTCCACAGTTTTGCTGCCGTGACCCAAGTAAGGCAGCGGTGAACCAGATGCAGAGCCCGCATACCCGCCAAGCGTCAGGTGATCAACGCAGGCAGCAGCATGCAAGAGGTAAGCGGTGCTCCGATGGGCATACACCCGGCTGAGACTGTTAAGCGCAGCACCCAGTAGGACTATGCCTGCACCAACTGTGAACGTCCCAATCCCGCTGCACTGAAGTGCGCCTATGTGAAGGGAGCACTTGGCAATGAAAAGCCCACAGCCTCAGAAGAGCTGCACTGGCCTACATCAACACACCCACAAGCAACATTCTACATGACAAGCAATAAAGCACAGCATGTGGTAAAATAACTGCCCTTCAAAAAAAAAAAGAAAGAAAAAAAGACAGCCCCATATGAAAAGCGTACACAGCATGAAAGCCTCTGCTGCGCTGGACAAAATCAAGGAAAGCACAGTCTGCAATGTCACTTCTTCAACTGCCCTGCTTTAAGACAAGGGGAAGAGACTGGTAAATCCCTGAGAGACCAAACACATACAAAGATACCTCAACGAAGAGCATCAAGTGGCCAAACAAGGTCCAGCAAAGGTAAGGAGAGCAATGGTGTCCTTGCCCCAAACAGCAGCAGGAACAGCACGAAAGACTGCCAGGACTGAAGAAGAGTGCACCACATGCCCCAAGGAGCTGCCTGTACCTTCGAAGGAGAAACACCGTCACACCTCGCCAAGAGCCCCAAGAAGCCCAAAGCTGTCCCAGCATTAAGCAGACAAGAGCAACAAAGCCCAAGAAGGAAAGCAAGCCCCACTTGGAAGTACATGGAGGACGGCCACAGAGCGTTCAACTGCCACTGGCTGTCCAATGCCACCTCAATCAAGGGAAATTGCACCACCCTCCCTCCGTGGTAAACGGCCACCAACACAAGAAAGAAGAGCGTGCACACTGAGTGCCATAAGACAGCGCCCACACAGTGGACGAAGCCCGCAAAACTAGGAATGAGCAGGAAGACGCACCAGCTAATGTGACAGCACGAGCAGGTGTCCTGGAGGTAGAGACATCTCCACAAATAAGCACTACTGAACGCAGCTAGGAGAGCACCCACGTCTCCACCACCACAGCGCAGCCCCGCAGTGGGCCGAAGACCACACAGTGTCCTCCCTCGCACTGCCTCAGGGCGGAGTCGGCAGTGACCCACGACAGGCAAGATAGGAGTCACACACTCCATGTGGCAGACCGCCACAGCGACAGGCACTCCAACAGCACAGCGACACATGACCCAACGTCACAGCGCACATCAAGCAAGGAGCCCTTCATGCAGGGTGAACAGCCCGTACGAGCGCACTGGAAGACAGAAAGGAGCAGCCGCCAAGACGGAGCAAGCACGAAGCTCCTCGAGCGCTGAGAAGAGGGACCCTGCGAAATCCCTGAGGAGGGGATGGTGACACGGGAAGTCCCCAAGAGGTACACGCAAGTCCTACCAACAGGACAGGCCTGCAGTGGGCCGCAACAGAAAAGGAAGATCGTCAGAAGAGAGACGCGACCAATGAAATGTCCATGTAGTGAACATGGGACAGGTGGCAGGACGCCACATTCAAAGAAGAGCCTGCTCTAAAGAAGGAGAAGAGTGTGGCATGATGCCATTCCGCAAAGGAGGAAAGAACAGTGGCATGACGCCACAGGGCAGACAACCAACACAGGGGCGCAAGATGGAACAGAGAAGAGCGACAGGCCCAGGGACTCGCTTCAGCACTGAGTAAGGTGTTTATCCACACAAGCCAGTCACCGGGGTGCAGAGACGTCACTGGAGACAGCTCCGCGGGAAGACCTACTGTAAGCCGCAGCATCGCAGTCTGCGTCCCAGCTCCACGCTTTGCAGTTCGACCGTCCTCTCACCTGTCACCGGCTGCTTGGTCTCGATAGCATCACACCTCGCAGTGCACCTGCCCGCAGACAACGGAGCAGTGCGATGAAGTCCCTCAAGTCCTTCTCACTCCCTCAAGTCACCCCGTCAGAAGATCACCACCTGTCTGCCCACTGAAGAAAACTATCATCTTGTTACCCCCGTCCAGGTGCATCACCACCAAGGAGCATCACACCACCCGAGTAAATCCACAGACCAAGAACAACCCGAGCTCAGAGTGGCAAATCACCCAGGAACAGTCTGTATACCCCAGTTCATCCAAGCCTGCCGAAGTTGAGCACACCCGGCCATTGGGAAATCCGCCCTTGGGACTACACAAGACTGGACCGGGGCCCTGTCGAGAGTTCCGCAGCAACCCTAAGCGTGGCCTACGCAACATCCTACACAGCCCACGCGGTCATGTGGCAGTCCAGGGGACAAGGGCCTCGATGGAGTCCCCGTGCAAAAGGGGTCCGATTGGGAGAGATGTGTCGGCTGCCGCTCCACATCAGGCGCAGGAAGCACGAAGGTTATGGCTGAAGACTGGTCACCCACAAGATCGGCAGAGGAAAACGCAGCACCCGAGTCCAGACGGCGAGGACGTCCAGACCATGACACCACCCTCGGAGGCTACATGAGCGACTTGGCTGTGAGTTCGTTGGCAGTTCCTCAGCGACGCCTTTGCGCGGCACATGTGAAGCCCCGCACGGTCCACACGGTCCCATCTCAACCAGCAGGGAAAGCCCTCCATGAGGCTCCAGCGGCAGTGGAGTCCAGACGAGAGAGGCAAGTTGAACGGCGCTCAGCCGTCATGAGCAGGATAGTCACCGAGCGCGACATCCCGCAGGAAGGCCTCACTCACCGAGATCATCTCCGACACCTAAGTGGATTTCACCACAGCTCCAGATGCATCGACACGAAAGTTGTACATATGAACTTCACCACTGCGAGACCAGGCCGGTTTACAAAACGTCGCCTAGGCGAAGGAGGCATCCTGACTATGCTGTTCAGAACTCTAACACTGCCCAGCAGACTGCCTGAAGAGACTCACTTGGTGGTGATTTTTGTTTAGTTGTTTTTGTTACAGGTTGGACTTTTGTTTGTTTTCGATTCATTAAAATTTGGGAGGGATGTAGTATCCGGCTGGATACATTCTAGTGGTCTGCCCGTGATGTCACACACTTTACACCCACTCACCACAGGCGTCACTGTCAGGTGACCCTGTTAATAAAAGAGGCCGGAGTGCACGTGCTCCAGGCCAGTTACAGTACCCTACTCAGTGTGTCTGTGCAGTCATTAAGCTAGTATGTGGGCCTAGCGCCCAGGATACCACAGGTATGAAAGGAGAAAGCGGAGGGGAAATAGTTCTCCATAGAAAAAAAAGTAACTACTTTTCAAATGAGAACACTCGGGCCTGAATACAAGTGGCCTGTTAAATTGGTAATTTCCAGTTGTGAGAAAGTTTGCACCCTCCATTAAATTTTGCCAAATAAAAAAGACCAGTATTTACCGGGGCATGCAGATTTGAGCAAAATCTGCATGGAATTCTAAAAAAAGTTAGACTGTATGAACATTATCGCGCCTGATAAATTCCAAGCACGATAGGATTTTGTTTGTACAATAATTTTCACATCTAACAAAGTGAGTTACATACTCCGTTTTATTATGTAAGGTCGTTCTGTATTCTTGATTCTGTATTCTGTATACTTGTTATACTGTGCTTCTTCCAAGCGTGGTTCCAGGTTCTGAGTTCCCTGCCTTGGAAGACGGTTGTCTGTTAGGCAGTTAGGAAGGACCAGCAGAGCTGGTATGAAACTGGTTGCTGGACTCTTCATCTTGGCAACTTTATTCCAATAAAGTGGATCATTTGTCTACCTTACCGTTTGGTTTATTGAAGGTTTGACTTCTACAAAGTGCACTTTCAACCAGGCCTGCGGCATTCCAGACGTTTTGCTTCTCTCTGTGGCCTTACAACACAGTTTAGCAAAGTGTTCTTTGGACATCTGCCAATACAAATGGATGCCAGGGAATAAGAATGCAGCACACCTCATAGTTATTAATGTGACCAATGCTCCATTTCAAATTAATTGCAATATTGTGATGACTAGACAGGGTGCCACTGCAGGGAAATATAGTTATGGAACAGATTGTGAGAAGCTGTGAAACGGATACATGATGTTCACAATGGGGTAGATCTTACATTTGATTGATTTAAAGTAATGTGCAAAAAAGGTTTACAGTATTTTCATTTGCAGCTGCAATATTCAGGATGAATTACACTGATATTTAAAATGCTCTTTTTTCACTTGTTCATATCCATGTATGAAGGAACTGTAGTGTGCCACCCAAAACTCAAGGTGAGTGATGATGTAAGCTTGCACCATGACGTAGTGCACAACGCCAGGGCCCTCAATAAAAAAGGATGTGGCAAAGGAAGCCCAGTTCCAACACAAGCAAGCAGTATGTCCAAGTGTCTATTTTGTGAGGTAGCCAAACCACTATATTGTTGATGAGGCGCAAGGCCAATGTATACCGCCAATGCCACGTAAAATGTGTTGGGTCAGCATCGCCTCAGCCAAGAACACAGGCAGATGATGGCCTCCGCAGAGCATGTTTGAGCAGTGTCTTAAGAAAGGGCAAAAAATGTAATTGTAAAATGAAGGCTGACAACAAACACAGTCATTCTGACCTAGCACAGGGGTTCACCAGTGCTATCTAGCATGCCCATCTCTCTTTATCTATTGCTACACCTTCTGCATGCCTGCGATCAAGTCAGTCAACATCGAGTTTTGAGCCAGTGCTAGGTTGTGTTGGCAAAGTAGCCTCGGATAGGGTTATGCCCGCCATGGACGTGGTATGCAGGAAGGTGTGTGCCATTGAGAAAGAGGAGGGCAGGACAAAATACAAAATAAATATAAATGGAAAGACAAAGACAACATATGAAGTGACAGAGGTGAACTATACATCAGCAATCACTAACAAAACAGATCAGTTTAGTTCAACTAGCTGCTCATCCAAGCTTAAACAAAGACTGGCTATACAGCCCACCAGTAAACTTTTAGTTGGGACTTTGGGAGATGATGAGCAAGCTGCAGATGTTGTTTTAGCCACTGGACCACTGCCTGGCATTTTACAGGGTAGGGCTCACACTCATTCTCAGTGTGAAAGTGTGAGACGGGGCACCAGAGACAGTTTGTGGTACATTTCCTACCGGCATGAAGTTTATCGATGCACCACTGTCAATGATAAAATGTACAGAGCAACCACTCACCCTTAGTGTGAACTTAGGGCAATGAACTTGGTTGTTTTACATGGTGATCTCGCTTGGACTTTCGCTTTTCTCAGCATGCTCTTAGATCTACATGTGCAAGTCGGTTAGTGGTTGGCATCATCATCGCACAGGCATCTTCTTTACTGTTGCACAATGAGGCTGACGAGCCTTTGGATGACAAATTTGATGATCAACTTCATTTTGTTTCCACTTGCCTCAACTGATGTCGCTGTTTGGCCTTGTGGGCATGGCCAGAATGCTTCTGGAATTTTCTGGCATCCATTTTCTCTTCTCTACCTATCGCATTTGTTTTTTCTTTTGCTTTGCAAACCGTTACGAAATAGTTTTCTTTCCCTCCACCTGTGCCTTTCTGTCAAGTGGCGCAACATTTACCATCATGTGGGAAGGAGAATCCACATCGGAAAAACTATTTCTTCTTCTTCTTCTTCTTTTTGAGACATCACTTTATGGCCCTCATGCTTGTGTCTCTGCTTGCTTTTCATGTTCAAATCTGATTCTACTCCAGGTTCCATATCAGCAGCTTGTCAATCTGCACATTCTCCTGCTCTTCCAGCCTAGAGCACCTTCTATAAACTGAGCATCTCTCTTAGCATACGTTGTCACAACAAGTCTGAAAGGAAACCATCTATGACTCTGAGACATATTACTTCTATATCATTGAACTCATTGACCTTGCAATGCTTGATGAGGGTCTCAAGTCTTTCAGCAAACTCGTCCATTGTTTCTCCAGCTAACTCTCATGCTTTGTTGAATATGTACCTTTTGTGGTCGACATTCGGCATTGAGTTGAACTTGGTTTCTAATGCCTCCTTAATGTGATGATAAAATATTTCATCGGCTTGTGGCATTCTGTTTATCACTTCTTTCACTCCGTCACCTGCAAGGTTCTTTAAGTATTTGATGATCTTCCTGCCATCTGCTTTTTCTTGTACGTCGATGAAATCATCGAATGTTTCAATCCAACCAGTCCATCTGGCAGTAGCATTCAGTTTTTTGGCGTTATCGAATGGAAGCAGCAGTTTCAAAAATGTGTCGGCAACATAATCAGTTGTGGACCTTGCTGATGTTGTGAGTGGGGCCCACTCCAGCCATATCTGCTGCCCGCTAGGACCGGCAGATTTTGCAAGCACTAGCTGTGTGCTTACTTTAGTGTCACTGCGGCCGATCTGATTTCGTATAGTCTTTTTTCTTCTTTGGCGGTGAGTGACTGTGTTGTCTCTTGCATGTGTTCGTCACCATTCTCAATCTGCATCGTACACGGTCTTCACTCGGTTTAGTGTTTCTTTGTTCCTGGATGTTTCTGCTTTTGGCACACTTTTGCACCCGGCTATCGCTGTCTTCCTCACTTTTCTGTACCTGGTTGTCACAGACTCTAGCGTTATCGTTCTGTATGTACGCTGGCTTTGTGTTATGTTGTGGTGCACTACCTCTTCTTTCAGTCTTCCCAGCAGGTTCCTCGCCAACTGTGAATGAGCTTCTCCGTAGGGCCTTCGTTTTTTTCAAAAACCTTGCTCCAACTGGTGTGGCGGTTTGACTACACATGCACCAACTGTCAACTGCTTTACTTTAACTGAGGCACACGTGGCACACACAAACAATTTGCTAGACCTAGGCAAACTCCCAGGGAGAGCACTCGCAGGTTTCTGAGTCATGTATCCCATCCTCGTCACCAGTTGTAGCGTCCTCCCCAGCATGTAAATGACTGCTTCACACAGGTAGCTCTATAGTGCAGGTCTTTATTCTTCAGAGTGCAACTATTGACAGCACGCACTGTGTCATAAACTTTATTAACCACACCCAAACACACCTAAATGATTGTCATTCTCTCACGAAGTCCATCAGGGATCAGAAGGGTTCTGCTATACTCGCTCACAAGACACTACAACGTGTAGCCTTAATTCAGTTCCAGTCATGGGCTGGTTGTTCTAAACTCTCATTTGCCATGTTATATAGGGACTTCTGAAAGTACAGATCAAACAGGATGAGATTTTACATCCAGTGCGTGTCTGTTTCTTCTTAATTCTTAGTATGTAGTGATCCTCAGTCATTTTGAGTTCTGCAACTCTTGTGTCCCTTCCAACATTACAGTGGTGATTCTATTGCTAGAAAAATAGTTAGTATTTGGTAGTAATTGGGTTGTGAGATTACTGCTCTGGTATATTCTAATTAGTTAGAAATGGGATAAGGAAGAACTGAGGAGGTAATGCTCCTATTACTTATTGTTTTTCTTCATTACTGTGATCTATTTTCATCATCCCAGTTTATGGGCCAACTTCTCTGCCATGACCATGACCTTGATGCTCAGTTCTCGAGGATTACTGGTATAGGTAGGTGCCTCCACTGGCCCTCCTAGGTGGAGGAGTCTGATTATAGGGGTGAAAAGGGAGGCAAGTTGGCCAGTTTAAACGTTTGCAGCTTCCATGCTGTCTGTGAGGAGGTAGACACACCTCAGTTATAAGTACTGGGATGGTGTAGAGCAATCGAAGTAATAAATACCCAGAACATTTCAAAGCAAAAAACTCAGTTGTGGTGCTATATTCATCCTCATGTGCCACAAATTTGAAGCCATATTACTCAATTGAATACAAACATTTGATCATGTTTTTACTTGGTCTGCACAAATGCCATTATCAGTTAATGGTAGTAATGGTAGTAGTCCCTGTTACCATGCATGATGCATCAACTTAATAGTATGTTTTGCTTTTGAAGCCTCTGGTCATAGTGGATTTTGTTCATAGGGTTATTTTTCTTGGTTACCTTAAATGTTACACCATGAACAAAATTCTCTTGCCTCTTAAGCATTTTGTAACATGCAATGCATATGTGTCAGAACATGCTTCATCAGAGTACTTCAAAATGTAATTACATTATTACATCTGCTTACCTCATAAATATCACAATATAGGTTGAGAATCATTTATCAAAATCCTTGATCTGATGCTTTTCATGTGGGCAGCAATCTAGTTCTTGCTGCCTTTTAAAGTAACAATGGAAGTAGAAATGTGTACCACAAGGAGCAGTGGGTGATGTAGGGCGGAAACCTTGTTTAATGGATCTAGATCTTAGTGGGTGCGTTTTCACAGTCTGACTATGAGGAATTAACTAAGGTGAGCAAAGGCTGCCAAAGCTAAAGCTATTGAAAAGGCTTCTCTGGCTGAAGTGAGAAGCTGCTTTTGTATCCAACGATTATGGCCAGAGAGTTATTTCCAATATATCTATCAGAAATTGACCTCTAAGGGGTGGAAGGAGCGCTGGTAATTCAATGTAATAATGGCAGCCATGATGATGGTACCTTCCCTCTTATAAGCTGCATCTGCATCTGATGAAGTGTATGGCAGCAGGATTTTTCCACTGGCTGGCAGTGTTGAGCTCTCCAATGCGGCATTTTGTCAGCCTGTTACAATCCCTCTCTTCTTAGTGTGGAACTCATTGCTGCCCATGCATGTTGGACATCATAGCAGCTTTGAGGTCTGTGGATCAAGCTTTTGTGTTTATTCTACCCTTACAGTTCCCATATCTGTACTCTTGGCAATTGAGCAGCAAGCCTTCCATCAGGCAACCATTTTAGGATTATGTTTATGGTAATTTGGAAAGTAAAAGTGCATGCTTTAACAGAGCATGCTTTTCTGTCGTAGTTTATCAGCAAACTACAGCAGAAGAAATCAAAAAACAAATATCAGATTGACAAAATAATATGAGGGAACATGCCAAAGTCATGCAGTTCATCACAAACAACCACCACACAAAGGAGAGATGAAAGTCTAGCATACCCTATTACACCAGAGCAGTGGTTCCCAAACTTTTTTGGCCCATGGCTCCCTTGACCGGGTTGGCGGTTGGCCGCGGCTCCCCACCATTTTTTTGCCGGTGGGTCAGGCAGCGCACTGTGCTAGGCACGGATTTTTGGCTTGAGTGTTTTATGCCACTCCCTTTGTTGCATCGGCCACGCCCCTTTGAGACCCCCCGGTTTTTTCATCCCTCTTGGGACCCTGCATTTGAATGGATGTAGGAGTGCTTCACCCGTTGTGCTACTAGCTGCACGGGTTTTTCCTCCAGGCCTCCAAAATCCACCCAGTCATAAAAAATAAGTGCCCAGGGCACATGGTGAGCAAACTCAAAAGCTGAGAGGGAGGAAGGAGTACAGTTAACGGCAAAATTGCGAGTTCCAAAAAAACTTCTTAATTGCTTTTATTTTATTTTGGTAAATTGTTGGCTTGTCTGAATCGGAAGTGTTCGCTTGGCACCCGCCTGGCTGGCCTCCTAGGGTTGCATCCGCTCGCCGTTGCCAGAAATATCTAATTAATTGTAATGATGTTCTCCTTTTGTTAAAGAGCTGCCTGTTCAAAGCATAGGTGTGCAGTCCCGGAGCACGCGCTAGCAGGCACTTAAGCACGAGCACCGCAGGGAAGGAAGGAGGTGAGCTTTAAGCTCCTAGAAGTCACCTCACCCGGCGCAATGTTTTGAAATTGGCGCACATGTATCTATCAACCCTGACACAACCTTTATAGGAGGCGTTGCTGGTTGGTGTGGCAAGAATAAGCCAGCTTGTGGCAGTAGGTGACAGGCTTCAATAAGCATGCATTTCTCGACTCGGAAACATTCGCCTAAAAAAATCCTACCCTTGCCCGAGTTACACAGAAAACGCATACAGGCGACGTGACTGACAGGCCTCGGTTCAGGAACGGGCAAGTGCTGGGAAGTGTGTGTGGTGGTGGTGAGCTTGTCGCAGCCTGTGATTGCAGGAATGGGGGCAGGAGGTGGAGAGAGGGCGCCCTGCGCCAATGTCTTGAAGTACACGCGATGCGTGTTGAAGGTGGCATTTCTTTCAAGCCTTCCCACATCCTGCGCGGCGCCGCGGCGCCCCTGGCTTCTCATCACGGCGCACCGGGGTGCACTAGAGAGTTCATCACTTAAGTGGAAACATCTTGACAATTTGTGATGGCATATACTGGTTTAGATAATTCCTATTAAATCTGAGGACCTTTCAGTTAACTCAGTCCCGGCCATCTGAGCACACCATTAGAGTGCCATCCACACTCTAGGAAACCTACCTGTTAGGGGGATAATTTCAGCCTCTCCACAGATGTCTCTTTAAACGACTATGACTAGAAACCCACATTAGGCCCTAGGAACTTGTGCACTTGCACCAATGTTAATGAGACCAGTCTTTGCAAATAGTTTATACAGCTTTACTCTGCTGCCTTGTCTAGCACTACTATGTGCTCCCAAATTTATGAAGAAGGTAGGAGCCAAGTTGTTGGAAGTCGACCTTGATCATGCTGGGTGAAAAACCTGGCATCCTTGTGGTTTCCCCAGACTTGTTGTCTTCTGACCTCCTGTTTTGCTGACTTCATTTTTGCTGACCTGTGGATACCTGGCACTTTTCCACTTCTGACAAGTGATAAAGTACATATGCTCTGTACTCAACACATGGTAACATTGGCTTATTTAATTTATTTATAAGTCCCTTGTAAGGTGCACTCTGTGTGCCCTGGGCCTGTAAATTATATGCTTCTAGTGGGCCTGCAGCACTGATTGTGCCACCCACTCAGTAGCCCTTTAAACATGGCTCAGGCCTACCACTGCAGAGTCGGTGTGTGCAGTTTTAAACTGCCATTTTGTCCTGGCATGTTAATCTACTTCACTAAACAATAGGAGTACACCCTGGAGGCACCTCAGTGCCTCCGTCAAAGAGATAGAGGTGCACAAGAGAAGACAGATTCTTTTTTTTTTTTTTATTCTTTTTATTGTTGCATCAGAAGTATCACAAATGTAGGAATTAGCATACGGTAGAGCGTCAACATTCCGCCCTGCCCGTTAGTTATGCAACTTTTCTTATTTCTGGATGCCACACTCATCATTAGAACACTTAGCTCTTGAACTTGAAACATAAAGAGAACATAATAAAATAAAGCAATCCCCCAAACAGCAGCCTACCTACCCACCTCTTCCCCCTCCCCTCCCCTGGACCCACCCCATCTCCTCTATGGAACTCCTGCCCACCTCGCATACATGATCTGAGCATTGAAGTATACATTTGTCCATCGGAGATCCCCATTGTACGTCCTGTCACGTCAGGCGTTCCCCTGACCTCTCAGTCCTAGTCTGCAAGGCCTCATTCCAGTCCATGATACTGTCTCCATTTTGCCCACACTCTCCGAAATTTTTTGGGGCAACCCCTGGGTTTGTAGGTCACTCTCTCTGCCGCCATGTACAGATCCAGCCCTCTCCTCCATTCCTCCAAATCTGGCCTTTCGGATGCCCCCCAGTATCTTGCAATATCCCTTTTCGCCACCACGAACGCCAGTACCAGAAAGATAATCAAGGGGCGAGTTAGGTCCATTTCTGTCGTCATGCCCAGCATCGCCAATCTAGGGTCGCGCGGTATGTCTACCCCCAGTACCTCCTCTAATTCCAAGAACACGCCTTCCCAGTATTCTTGAATGACTTCGCATCCCCAGAGTGTATGAAAGAAATCGCCATTCTGCTGATGACACCTAAGGCACTCTGTGTCCGTTATCCTCCCCATTTTAAAAAGTCGCACCCTGTTAAAGTAGGATCTGTGGAGCACCTTGAATTGTATGAGTCGGAGCCTCGACTTAATCGCTACCTCGCGTGGGTGCATGAGGACGATCTCCCAATCCAGATCCTCCATGCCTCCCACGTCTGCCTCCCATTTGTCTCGTAGGACCTGTAGGTCCCCTAGCATATTGTTGGTCAAGGTTTTATATGTGAGGGATATCGCCTCGCCCAGTATCTGTTCCTGTAATAATCTACCCTCCAGTGCGGCGTATTCTGGAATGTCTGTGAGTGGGATGTTTTGTGTCCTCCATGCGTGCCTCAGCTGTGCATATTTGTAGTACTGGGTGTTGTGCAAGCCAAATTCTTCCCTGAGCGCCTGAAAGGTTTTCAATTCCCCCCTTGCTATCACGTCTCCCACTGTTGAAATACCGATGTCGTCCCACCGTCCGAAGCCTCTCAGTTTATTAAGTTCTCCCAGCCACTTGCAGCACCATAGTGGCGTCTGTCGGGTGGGCCTCTTGTCCCATCCTATTCGTTTTGTCGCCCTATGCCACGCCGTCAACGTAATCCTCGTGGCCGGTAGGAACTGCTGTCCCACCGTCCCTCCATAGAGGTAGTGCAGTATATTCTTGTCTGACCATTTAGACCGTTCTAGTGCGTAAGTAGGGTGATCGGCTGCCGCATGTAGCCACTCGTTAATCGGGGCGAGGTGTTCCGCCCAATAGTACGCCTCCAAGTTGGGAAGCGAAATCCCACCACTGTATTGGTGGCGCTGTAGTGTGGATAGGGCTACTCTCGGTTGTTTCCCCAGCCACGGGAATGCTCGTAGATCCGCGTGGATTTTAGTCAAAGTCTTGGCTGGCAGCGGATAATATTCGTTCTGAAGTGCATAGAGAAACTTCGGTAGTAGGACCATTTTATAGAGTGCTGCGCGTCCCAATAAGGTGAGTGGGAGCTGTCGCCACCTGTCCATCTCTACCGTTGCACCTATCATTACTCGGGCTACGTTGTTGGTGAAGGAGCGTTCCCTATCCAGCGTTATATATATTCCTAGGTACTGGAAGCCTTCCGTTGTATGGATGAGTAGCCCTGACAGGCACTCCCTCCGTTCCTTGCGGGTCATAGAGGACTGATTTGTGCCAGTTTATAGTGTGGCCCGCCCTTGCCCCGAAATCGCCTAGTTCTCTGAACAGTTCTGGAATTGTCGTGTCTGGGTCAGTTACAAACAATAGCACGTCATCGGCATACAGGGATATTTTCTCCTGTGTTGCGTCCGAGTCTCCCCACGTGAAGCCCCTGATCACCTGGTTCTGCCTAATCCGTATCGCTAAGATTTCTATTGTAAGGGTAAAGAGAAGGGGGGACAGCGGGCAGCCCTGGCGCGTACCCCTTCCGATTGTAAATTCGCGGGACAACCTCCCGTTAACCCGTACTGGTGCCCTCGGGGCTGAATATAGGAGCTGAACCCATTTCAAGAACTTGGGGCCAAACCCAAACCGCTGGAGGGTCTCCATCAGGAAAGGCCAATGGACTGCGTCGAAGGCCTTCTCCGCGTCCAGGGAGAGGAACCAGTGGGGTTCACTTCTCTCACGGGCCTCCTGTAGCCAGTTATGAGTGCGGCGGAGGTTTAATTTGGTCGCCCTATCCGGAAGGAAACCGGACTGGTCCATATGTACCAGATCTGTAATGACCTGTCGTAGACGTTTAGCCAGGACAGTGGGCAGAATTTTTGTCTCCATATTGAGGAGGGAAATTGGGCGGTAGGAGGCACAATCGTCCCTGGGCTTTCCCTCTTTGTAGATCGGGACGATAGTGGCCAAGGCGAGATCAGGCGGTAGACTCCCTGCCTGGTATGACTCTACGAATAAAGCCTTCATATGTCGTTGCAACAAATCCGCCGTCCGTTTGAAAAATTCCGCCGGGAAGCCATTGGGCCCCGGTGTTTTCCCCGGTTTCAGCAATGCTGTGGCTTCCTCTATTTCCTCCAGTGTCAACTCCGCCTCCAAGGCCGTGCTGGCCTCAGGGGACAGATTCGGCACCTCCATAGCGCACATGTAGTGTAAGGCATCCTCCCTGTCACCCAAGTCCCTGGCCCTATAGAAGTTCTCATAATAAGTCGCAAAGGCGTCCGCTATGGCCTCGTCCGTATTCGCCTGTCTGTTCCCTACTAACGTGATCTGATCCACCCACCTTGTCGCTCTTTCTTTCCTGCTCAACCACGGCAAGAGTTTGCTGGATTTGTCACCTACATCATATAATCGGTGGAGTGTCGCCAACGCCTGAGTGCGTGCCTCGTCTGTGACTATTTCCCTGTAGTGTCTCTGCGCATCTAACAGTTTCCTAAGGAGTGCCGCTCCCTTCTGCTGGTGGTATTCTGCTTCTAGATTTAAGATGGACACCTCTTCACTCGCTATCTTGTCCTGTTGTTTCCGCCTAGCTTCACCCAGCCTACATTGTATGCGGTCTCTCAGGACCGGTTTCATTGCCTCCCAAAGGGTGACTCCAGAGTCAACCGTACCCTCGTTTTCGGTCATGTAAACCCGTACGTCCGCTCGCATACCCCAAAGTATTTCCGGCCTTTGGATGTCCCAGGCCGCTAGTCGCCATTCTGCCTTCCTCTCTCCTCTCTCTCGCCCCAGCTGCACATACAGCGGGGAGTGATCCGAGATTCCCCTCGCTTTGTATTCTGCTAAATCTCTCGTCGAGACATCCTCCCTGGATACGAAGATATAGTCTAACCTAGAAAAGACTCTGTGGGCCCCCGAGTAAAATGAGTACGCCTCCTGCGTAGGATGAAGCCATCTCCATACATCGGTGAGGCCGATGATGCTCATTTGCCGAGCTAGGGCCGAAGTGCGCCCTACTGTATGAGGTGACCCCGACCGATCCTGAGAAGCGCACATAACATCATTAAAATCACCCCCCACTATTTGTATCGTGTCGGCCGTGTCCAGTAGTATGGCCGTGAGTGTCTTGAGTGTGCATGTCTGTAACTTGGGAGGGGCATACACTGATAGGATCGTGTACCTACGCCTCCTCCAGACCCCCTGAACTCCTGCATAAGTCCCCTGTAGGTCCAGCCAGGTGCGAGTGACCGTGAATGGCGCCGTTTTTTTAATGAGAATTGCAACTCCCCTGGAGTCTGTTGTGTAACCTGCATGTGCCAGGACTACATGTCGTCCTCTCGCTATAAATGTGCATTGATTTCCTCTAAGGTGGGTTTCCTGGAGGAGGATGATATCAGGTGCCAGTCTTTTGAGGTAGGCGTTAACTAAGCTTCTCTTAATCTTTGACCCAAGGCCATTCACATTCCAAGTTAGCACCGTGACCCCTGTGTCACCTATCTTTGGAGTATCTAGTGTACCTGCCATTGTGTGTCACAATCTCCTTCCCATGTAGGTCCCTGGAGTAGGGATGGCACTAGGTGTGGCATGGCGTGTCGCTGCTGTTTCTCAACGTACCCCCCCTCCCCCCCACAACCCTCTTGAACCCCAACATGAGTAAATGTAGAAACCAACTCCCCCCCGCACCCCCCTCCCCACCTCCCTCCCCTTCCAGTCGAATCCCAACCTGGGACCAAACTATCCACGGGAGAAGGCCTGTCGCCCCCCCACACATCCCTCCCAACACTAACCAACAACCAGTACTAAAAACTCAGGCAACAGTAGGGGGTGTGTCAACTTGCGTGCTCCCTGTCGCCGAGCTGCAATCTCCCCGATCCCCGTGCACCATTGTTCATGAGTGTGAGTCCTGCGTGTCCATGGTCGGCCCCTGCCTGGAGGAGTCCTGTTCCAATTGCTGGATTTCTTTGACCAGCGGGTGTATCGAGTCGCCCACTGTATCTTCCTCTTCTCCCCCGGACGTGCGGCCCCCTGAGTCCTCTCCTTCTTCTCCTTCCTTGTAGATCAACTTGAGTTTGGCGGGGAAGAGGAGCATGTACGTTATGTTCAAGGACCTTAGTTTTGCCTTCACGGAGTCAAACGAGCGGCGCTGCTTTGAGACTTCCTGGCTGTAGTCCGGAAAAATGATAATGGTGGCATTCTCCAAGCGGATCTCCCCCATTTTCCTGGCTTCTCGCAAGATCAAGTCTCTGTCTGCAAAGTTCAAGAAGCGCGCTATAACTGGTCTCGGTCTTGCCCCCTCCGGTGGTTTGGCCAGGAGGGCCCTGTGGGCCCTCTCGATGATGAAGCACGAGGAGAACTGCGCAGCTGGGAAGGTAGTTTTCAACCAGGCGAGGAGGAAGGCGGACATGTTCTTTCCCTCAATTCCTTCTCTAAAGCCCACAAAGCGAAGGTTGTTGCGTCTTGATCTATTTTCCGCGTCGTCCACCTTCCACAGCAGCTGACGGTGGGAGGCCTGCAGCTCCGCCATGTCCTTCTTCAGTGTTGTGATCGATTCCTCATTGTCGGTTATTCTAGTTTCCGTCGTCGCCACCCTTTCTGTTAGGTTCCGAAAGTTCTGCCGCAGCAGCGTCACCTCGGATCCTACCTCTCCAATTTTCACCTCCAGGGCTGTCCGAGATGCCTGTATGTCCGTCCTGGATGCCTGGATGGCCTCCATCAACATGGCCGTATCGGTTCGCGCTCCAGGCGGCATGGACTGCTGGTCCGCCACGTGTCGCGGCGCCGCAAAGTTATCCATGGGGCCCTGCTTCGTAGGTTTGGGCACCGGGTCTCTTTTCCCCATGGCTGCTCGTCCCTCAAGTAGGGGGCTCCCGCTGCAGGTCACCGTCCCCAGTGGTGAAGAGGTGTTCAGTCGTGTTCGACAGTAGTTTGTAGTGACTCTGGGCACTGCCGTCCGCTGTGCTCCACTGGAGGGCTCCTAGTTATCTTCCTGCCCCAGCCCTAAGTATCTCTAGGTACTACAGCAGGTAGAGGGGGGCCGGTGCAATGCCCTGCAGGTGAGGCGATGTATCGCCGGTGCACACACAAAATGTTCTAGCCGTCTATGCCCCAGGTGGGTAAATGGTGGTCTCACCACTGTGTGCCCGGTCCTCAGCGCTCCCAGCACTTCGTGCCTCACAGCTAGGCCACCGTCGCTGATGACCGCCTCCCCCGGCGTCTCCGGACCTCCGCCGCCATATTGGTGAAGTCAGGCACTTTAACGGAGCGTGTCTCGGCTTCCCGTGGTTCGCGGGCTCTGCCACTCACCGCCTCTGCACTCCGCCGCGTTGCTGCTCTTCCGTTCTTCTCTCCAGTCGACCCCCGATCTCACTGTGATGCGGGGAGGGCAGTAGAGGGTCTCCGTCCATCACCGCCCGCCACCGCCACCGCCGGCCGCCATCTTGGTAAAGGCGGCTGGTCGTCGGCGATTCCTCGGTCTCACCTCCGCCGCTCCAGCCGCGTCTGTACGGTACCTCCTGGCCTGTAGGCGGGTCGCGGTGTCTCCGTCGGCTGATTCCGACCGTGCAGGGCCACAAGCGGAGTTCTAGAATCGCCGGGGTCCTCCGGGTGCCGCGGTCGCCATCTTGGCCACTGAAGGAGTCGCCGGGACAGTAGTAGATCACGGGTCCCTGGCGAACTCGGCTCGATATCGCCACTGCGGCACTCCCCCCAGCTGCCAGAGTGCTTTGCCTTCCGTTTGGTGCCGTTTGTGGACCGTGGGACAAGTAATACGTCGGGTTTCGTCGCAGCTCGGCCGGAGCTTCAGCAAGGCACGTCTAGCCGGCCATGCTGCTGACGAGAGAAGGACAGATTAATCCTTTGATAGAAGACCCCTCACTCACCAACCTAGTTGGTGTCATGCTTCATCATCGGGGTCCCACCCGGATAGCCGAATGCTATCCAGGTGTGCTGTGATACCTAACTGCAGTGGAGCGGGTTTGTTTTTTTATTTTATGTGTGTAAGAGATAAACAGTGGTTTAAAAGTTGGCCAGTTTAAAACTCTCTCTGACCAACAATTAAGATTAGGTTGGCCTATGGTACCAGAAGTGAAGTGAAGAATAAAAAATGGTCTATATGTTTCAACCTTTTGAATGACTATCAGGTTTTCGTCAGCACCAATGGTGGTAACCCGGGCGGAATACACACGCTAAGGTTTACCCTACCCTTGGCTACTCAGTAACCCCACCTAGTACTCACAGTGATGATGCACTGGGCCAGGGTCAGACTAATTTGCATGTAGCCAGGTTCTGAGCTGGGATGGTGCAGTGAGCTAAAAAACGGTGATGGATCAAGCCCTGATCTTTTGACTGGGTAGGAGTGTTCTGCTTAATTCAGATACTCTGTCCATCACCACCCCCTTTTGAATCGTTTTGGCCACCACAAGCGTGGAAGGGTATACTCAGACATGAGTCCCTTGCTCATTGCACCATCAGGATTCAAGCAAGCCGGGCCGAAGACGGCTGTAATGCCAGAAACCGGTCCCCGGAAGCTTGTTTCCTTCCCAGTGTAAGAATTGGCTTTTGTAGTTTGGTTTGCCCTGTTCCCATCATGCACTGGGACAGGAACAGACTAATTTGCATACAGCCAGGTTCTGAAACTGGGATGGTGCAATGAGCTAAAAAACGGTGTTGGATCTAGCCCTGATCTCTTGACTGGGTGAGAGTATTCTGCTTAATTCAGAGACTCTGTCCCTCACCACCCCTTGTTGTTTATAATTTTGTCCACCCTAAGCGTGGAAGGGTATACTCAGACATGAGTCCCTTGCTCATTGCACCATCAGGATTCAAGCAAGCCGGGCCGAAGACGGCTGTAATGCCAGAAACCGGTCCCCGGAAGCTTGTTTCCTTCCCAGTGTAAGAATTGGCTTTTGTAGTTTGGTTTGCCCTGTTCCCATCTTGCACTGGGACAGGAACAGACTAATTTGCATACAGCCAGGTTCTGAAACTGGGATGGTGCAATGAGCTAAAAAACGGTGTTGGATCTAGCCCTGATCTCTTGACTGGGTGAGAGTATTCTGCTTAATTCAGAGACTCTGTCCCTCACCACCCCTTGTTGTTTATAATTTTGTCCACCCTAAGCGTGGAAGGGTATACTCAGACATGAGTCCCTTGCTCATTGCACCATCAGGATTCAAGCAAGCCGGGCCGAAGACGGCTGTAATGCCAGAAACCGGTCCCCGGAAGCTTGTTTCCTTCCCAGTGTAAGAATTGGCTTTTGTAGTTTGGTTTGCCCTGTTCCCATCATGCACTGGGACAGGAACAGACTAATTTGCATACAGCCAGGTTCTGAAACTGGGATGGTGCAATGAGCTAAAAAACGGTGTTGGATCTAGCCCTGATCTCTTGACTGGGTGAGAGTATTCTGCTTAATTCAGAGACTCTGTCCCTCACCACCCCTTGTTGTTTATAATTGGATGTTTTTGGCAGATCAAATCTTGCAAAAATGTTTGCCCTGTATTTCACCAGAATACCATATATAGAAAGTTGCATCACAAATGTAATCAAGGCCATCTATTTAGGACATCATGAGAATAACTGTAGATGGTTAAAGCTGGTGCAGAATGTTGCTGTATGACTGCTGACGGGGGCCAGATGCTGGCACCATATTACTCCCATCCTTCGCTCACTTCATTGACTCCTGGTAAAGAAAAGACTACAGTTCAAAGCTCTGGTTAGAGCCCACAAGATCAACCATATAGCTCCCTCTCACCACTTCTGGAATGCCAATTTAATCTTTGTACTCCCTGGTGCACTCTCACTTCTGCTGCTCAGTTTTTGCAGAAAATCTCTGTAAAGAATGACATAACATTTGGAGACAGCCCTGCTGATCACATGGACAACCTTAGTTTCTCACAATTGGACAAACAGCTTACTCAAAATGCGAGTGAAATCCTCAAACTCATCTACCCCCATATGCCAAAAAACTTTCTTATCAGACTACCTGCCCCAAACCTGTTCTGACCACCCATCATCAGGTACTCCATCACAGACAAACTCCTGTCTATAAATGGCCCTTTTGCCAGCAACTATGGGAGGGGGGGTTTACTATCCACAAATATGTCTTTGATCTCCTGCTGGTCTCTCTTGCTTTCAGAAATACTAGTCATAACTTAAAAGAACACAATGACTGTCGACTGTCTTCAACCAAATGCCATACTAAATACAATTCCAAATCGGGGGCGACCGTGACAAAGGAGCCAGAGCTTCTACCAAACTGCAGGAGATGTCATGTTTGTTGCCAGGGTACAAATGTGCCTTTCACGGAACACAAAAATACCTCCTTCAAAACTGGCATATTCAAAGTAAAAAGCTTAGCTAAAGACCTTTCCAGGGTACCAGAGATCTCCACCTCTTCTATCTTATCTTTGGCAAATCTCTGCACATGTACGCTTGCCAGTGATTAATTTGTAAAACAAAATAAGTCCTAGGCCCCTCCTAAAGAGGCCAATATAGTTTGCACAACCCACTGCCCCTGGCTGCACGGCCACGACTGTAACGACACAACTACTAAACATCACACTCCCAGAAGTGTCACAATCCAGACTATTCTAGGCCTCTCAAGCTAATTGGGCAGCAAGTATTACTTATTATTGATTTTG
Source organism: Lissotriton helveticus (assembly GCF_964261635.1). Classification (NCBI taxonomy): domain Eukaryota; kingdom Metazoa; phylum Chordata; class Amphibia; order Caudata; family Salamandridae; genus Lissotriton; species Lissotriton helveticus. Next base: position 400,451,621 of record NC_136065.1, read on the forward strand.
CAAATAACTTTTGCTGTGCTCATCTGTAAATCAGACAAACAGCACCACCATGTGGAAGACTATAATAAGTACTGGTGTTGATAATTAAGTACCGGTGCTGACCACCTGCAACCACCATCTCAAATTAACTACTGCCATTTTCTACCTTGTAATAAAAGGGGGGTGATTCAGAGAGATTGGTGAGAAAATGGGGAATATCTACTTCAAAATGAGAGGAATTTAGAGAAAATTATCCAGGGTTTGGATTGGGACAAAAACCCATCCAAAAAAGATTAAGCCCATTGCTCTTCACATGCAATACTCCTAATGTGACTACAGTAGTAACGAATGTACTCTGACCTAGCTGTGGAGTGTGTCAAGCACCTCACAGGGACACTTACAGGTACTGCAACACACTCCCATTGAAAATAATGGGCCAGGGGATTAAAATAACACCCCTTATGAAATCATGTTAAATATGTAAAATTAATTTGGTGTGTGTGTGTGTGTGTGTGTGTGTGTGTGTGTGTGTATATATATATATATATATATATATATCCTGGAAACTCGAACCACTTCCTGATTCCACCCACGGCGGATTAGGCGAGGAAAGAGACACAGACTTACGAGGTTTTCTTGTGGGCAAAGATGTTATTTATTTAGAGTGACCCAACACAACACGTTTCAAGCCCGTAAGCCCTTGTTCACGTGTCAAAAGTGGAAAAAACGCCATCTACCATTTAAAGTGAATAATACCACTCCCAGTTTCTGACATCATAGCTCACATGGTCATGGGCATGAACAACAGACTGTAGTCGCTACAAAAATCGTTTTGTAGTTCTAAACTACTTAGGCAGATTAATACATTATGACACACTTAATATATGTACACATGTTTAAACAAACGTCTAAAAACATGTAAGGTGCTTAAATGTCATAGTATTCATAAAATAATAAATACAATTCATTTTAAAATTCTCATTGGATGAATCCCAGACTGCCTATGTTGCTACAACGCCCATACTGAGTTATTGCCGGATAAATCCGCTTATTGTCATCTCAACCAATATGGCCTAGGAGTCCTGCGTGCATAACAACACATACATATTTTTATCATGATTTTATGATCAATCATATTTTCTTTGTTATCTTTGTTTTTTTCAGTGCAAACACGAGTGGGAGAAAATCTGTGCAAAAGTGCATATATAAATATAAATATAAAGTGCTGGAGTAGACAGTATTGATTTCTCAATTGATCAAATGCTAATATAAGGCTAAGCCATCTGTTCCTAGAATATAGATAAATCTAATTGCTAAAATTAATACACAATTGATAAAAGCCACCTTTATCATAAAACATTTGATTCTGTATATAATAAATACTTTAGAGAAATCAATCCAAAGGAAAAGTGAAAATATAATTAAATAATTTGTAGAATCAGAGAGTTAATATATTTTCATACAGGACGTTCATGAATTTGCTATTTACATGAATAAAACCATAATTATGAATGAAAACCACAATATTACAGCTAGAGTATATTTTTACAGAAAGCTGCGCATATCTTCCGTAGTGTTTAATCCGTTGGGCCATTTACAATCAAGCTTAAGAATATATTTGGTTTCGAGCTGACGGAGTTGGCGCTCCCTATTGCCACCCCTTCTTTTCTTTGCCACATCATCTATTACAAAGTAAGACAAGCAATTGATGTTATTTGCATGCACCTTCTTAAAATGTCTCGCAACAGGATGTGTTGCATCACCGTGGAGAATGGCCCTTATATGCTGCAAGATCCTGACGTGCACCTGCAGCTTCGTGCTACCCACGTAGCTAAGCCCACAGGTGCACGTCAGGACATTAACAGCATATTCGGTTTTACAATTGTAGTTTCCCAAAATCAATGTAGGTGTTGAACTGAAGGGTGTAGAGTATTTTGACATGTTGCATCCAAATTTACAAGCACGACATGACGTGCACTTTATGAAACCCTTCTTCGGTGCTAGCCCCGTAGTGACTTTTTTTTACCTCAGGTGATACTCGGTCCAATACCGTGCCCATAGTGCTACTTCTTCTAAACGTAACAACAGGTTTATCTGCTATTCTGTTTCGAAGAATATTATCTGTTAGCACTACTGGCCAATGTTTGTTAAGTATTGTTCTTATCTGCCGTTCCTCCCTATTATAGGTAGTAATCATTCTTGGAGTATTGATACTCCTGGAGATTACAGCAGTGTTAGGGACCGATAAGGTATCTGCTTCAGGAATAAATAAGCTCATTCTAGATTTAGTTTTGGCCTTATTTATCGCATCCTGCAAGATTTTTTGTGAATACCCCCTTACTTTAAGTCTGCCAACCAGCTCCTGTTGACATTTATTAAACTCTTCCTCATTGCTGCAAATGCGTTTTAACCTTAGGATTTCTCCATACGGAATGCTAGCGATGAGGTGTTTAGGATGAGAGCTGGTTGCGTGTAGGGTGATATTACCCGAAGTCGATTTCCTATGAAGGGTACTTTCAAATTTCTCATTGCTCACAAAGACCTTAACATCAAGGAATTCAATTTCGTTTTTGTGAATATGGGAGGTAAATTTTAGATTGTAGATGTTATTATTAATCTTGTTTATAAAGCAAACTGCTTCTTCCTCACTCCCCTGCCACAGGATGAACACATCGTCTATGTAACGCAGATATGATCTCACATGTGTCTGATATTCCACCTGAAAGGCGGTTTTGAGGACCTGCTCTTCCCACCAGCCTACATGTAAACATGCATAGCTGGGGGAGAAGCAGGCCCCCATCGCCACTCCTCTCACCTGCTTGTATATATCTTTGTCAAACAGGAAGTAATTATTATTTAGACACCATTTAAAGAGTTCCAGCACAAACTTATTGTGCTCATATAGTGTACTAGACCTAGTTTCCAAAAAATGTTTGACCGAGGCCAACCCCTGTTCATGGTCTATACTCGTGTATAATGCCTCTATATCAAGAGTGATAAGAAGCAAATCATCTGACCATTCCAATTTGTTTAATTTCAGTAGGAAGTCTCCAGTATCTTTTACATAGCTTGGTAACGCCGTTACCAAGCTTTGCAGAAAAAAATCTATGTACTGGCCCACATGCTCTCCTAAGCTGTTTATAGCCGATATAATCGGTCTACCTGGAATTGGAAAAACATTTTTATGTATTTTAGGAATTAGGTAAAGAACCGGTAGTACCGGGAACTCATTAAACATGAACTTGTGTTCTTCCATTGAGATGAGGCCTTGTCTTTTCCATGATGCTAACAATTTTTGCAATACATGTTTAGCTTTATCGTACTCTTTAGCGTTGGATTTCAAATAACAGTTTGCATCGTTTAGCTGACGTAATGCTTCCGCTATGTAATCTTTCCTTGGCCACAATACAAGGTTCCCCCCCTTGTCAGACTTTTTGACAATCACTTCCTGATTACTTTCCAGTTTCTTAACCAGATCATTATATGCTTTTCTCTTAAAAAATAGACTTCTTTCTTTTCTATTTTCATGAACAGTGTGATTTAATTGCTTTAGATCATTCACAATAAGATCATGAAAAACATCAATACTGTCCTTTGGCATAAATGTAATGAAACTGGATTTGGGTTTGAAGGGGCTAATCCCAGCACCCTCTTGAACATGATTAATTTTTCTGAACCGTTCTTGTGTAGCCAAGTTAACATTTTCTTCCGAATCAGATGGTATATCCGACTCGTCAGCTAAATCATGTACCACAAGCAGATTGGGAATATCGGACGCTGCTAGATTGGTCATCGTATCTTCATCTTCTATATCGTTGCTGCCACCTGCATCTTTCAGGGCTTTGAGTGCAAAGAATTTATTCAGTTTCAGTTTTCTGATGTAACAATATACATCAATACGTGTTCTTGCGTAGTTGAAACTATCTCCTGGACAAAAGTTGAGACCTAAGGCCAACAGTTGTTCTTCAGCCTTCGAAAGTGTGATAGTTGATAATTTTATCACACTATTGTCCCGTACTGCTGTTTCTTCTTTTGCCATTTCCCTTTTGTATTTTTCTTTATGTTTTTCTTTGCCTCTTTTGCGTTGGTCACGTCTTCTTTTTGTTCGCTTGCATTTTTTGCTATTTTCTGCCGAGGCCTCAAAGTTTGCAGTCTCGCCTCGACTAAAAAATCCATTTCTTGTCCTACATTCAGAATGGTCTTTCTTTTTACTATAGGGTCACTGTGGAGAATGGCCCTTATATGCTGCAAGATCCTGACGTGCACATGCAGCTTCGTGCTACCCATGTAGCTAAGCCCACAGGTGCACGTCAGGACATATACAGCATATTCGGTTTTACAATTGTAGTTTCCCAAAATCAATGTAGGTGTTGAACTGAAGAGTGTAGAGTATTTTGACATGTTGCATCCAAATTTACAAGCACGACATGACGTGCACTTTATGAAACCCTTCTTCGGTGCTAGCCACGTAGTGACTTTTTTGACCTCAGGTGATACTCGGTCTAATACCGTGCCCATAGTGCTACTTCTTCTAAACGTAACAACAGGTTTATCTGCTATTCTGTTTCGAAGAATATTATCTGTTAGCACTACTGGCCAATGTTTGTTAAGTATTGTTCTTATCTGCCGTTCCTCCCTATTATAGGTAGTAATCATTCTTGGAGTATTGATACTCCTGGAGATTACAGCAGTGTTAGGGACCGATAAGGTATCTGCTTCAGGAATAAATAAGCTCATTCTAGATTTAGTTTTGGCCTTATTTATCGCATCCTGCAAGATTTTTTGTGAATACCCCCTTACTTTAAGTCTGCCAACCAGCTCCTGTTGACATTTATTAAACTCTTCCTCATTGCTGCAAATGCGTTTTAACCTTAGGATTTCTCCATACGGAATGCTAGCGATGAGGTGTTTAGGATGAGAGCTGGTTGCGTGTAGGGTGATATTACCCGAAGTCGATTTCCTATGAAGGGTACTTTCAAATTTCTCATTGCTCACAAAGACCTTAACATCAAGGAATTCAATTTCGTTTTTGTGAATATGGGAGGTAAATTTTAGATTGTAGATGTTATTATTAATCTTGTTTATAAAGCAAACTGCTTCTTCCTCACTCCCCTGCCACAGGATGAACACATCGTCTATGTAACGCAGATATGATCTCACATGTGTCTGATATTCCACCTGAAAGGCGGTTTTGAGGACCTGCTCTTCCCACCAGCCTACATGTAAACATGCATAGCTGGGGGAGAAGCAGGCCCCCATCGCCACTCCTCTCACCTGCTTGTATATATCTTTGTCAAACAGGAAGTAATTATTATTTAGACACCATTTAAAGAGTTCCAGCACAAACTTATTGTGCTCATATAGTGTACTAGACCTAGTTTCCAAAAAATGTTTGACCGAGGCCAACCCCTGTTCATGGTCTATACTCGTGTATAATGCCTCTATATCAAGAGTGATAAGAAGCAAATCATCTGACCATTCCAATTTGTTTAATTTCAGTAGGAAGTCTCCAGTATCTTTTACATAGCTTGGTAACGCCGTTACCAAGCTTTGCAGAAAAAAATCTATGTACTGGCCCACATGCTCTCCTAAGCTGTTTATAGCCGATATAATCGGTCTACCTGGAATTGGAAAAACATTTTTATGTATTTTAGGAATTAGGTAAAGAACCGGTAGTACCGGGAACTCATTAAACATGAACTTGTGTTCTTCCATTGAGATGAGGCCTTGTCTTTTCCATGATGCTAACAATTTTTGCAATACATGTTTAGCTTTATCGTACTCTTTAGCGTTGGATTTCAAATAACAGTTTGCATCGTTTAGCTGACGTAATGCTTCCGCTATGTAATCTTTCCTTGGCCACAATACAAGGTTCCCCCCCTTGTCAGACTTTTTGACAATCACTTCCTGATTACTTTCCAGTTTCTTAACCAGATCATTATATGCTTTTCTCTTAAAAAATAGACTTCTTTCTTTTCTATTTTCATGAACAGTGTGATTTAATTGCTTTAGATCATTCACAATAAGATCATGAAAAACATCAATACTGTCCTTTGGCATAAATGTAATGAAACTGGATTTGGGTTTGAAGGGGCTAATCCCAGCACCCTCTTGAACATGATTAATTTTTCTGAACCGTTCTTGTGTAGCCAAGTTAACATTTTCTTCCGAATCAGATGGTATATCCGACTCGTCAGCTAAATCATGTACCACAAGCAGATTGGGAATATCGGACGCTGCTAGATTGGTCATCGTATCTTCATCTTCTATATCGTTGCTGCCACCTGCATCTTTCAGGGCTTTGAGTGCAAAGAATTTATTCAGTTTCAGTTTTCTGATGTAACAATATACATCAATACGTGTTCTTGCGTAGTTGAAACTATCTCCTGGACAAAAGTTGAGACCTAAGGCCAACAGTTGTTCTTCAGCCTTCGAAAGTGTGATAGTTGATAATTTTATCACACTATTGTCCCGTACTGCTGTTTCTTCTTTTGCCATTTCCCTTTTGTATTTTTCTTTATGTTTTTCTTTGCCTCTTTTGCGTTGGTCACGTCTTCTTTTTGTTCGCTTGCATTTTTTGCTATTTTCTGCCGAGGCCTCAAAGTTTGCAGTCTCGCCTCGACTAAAAAATCCATTTCTTGTCCTACATTCAGAATGGTCTTTCTTTTTACTATAGGTGCCGATTCTGTGCTGGACTCACTGGTTAGCGAAATAGTGTCCAAACTATCTACGTCTTCATTGCCCTGAACTTCATTTCTTGTTTCCTTGCTTTTGGTTTTTTCATTATAATGTTGACGCTTTATCGGATCAAATTTACGTGAAAAAGTAAAAATGTGACCATTTTCATAGTCCTCTAAATCACGATTACATTTAGTTGCTTTTCTTACTTTGATTTTCTCTTCATGTTTTTTCAAACGTTCTTGCATTGTTTCCTTCATTTTGATAATTTGATCTGTTACTTCCAAAGCGTTAATTTTTTCCAAAATGGCATCTATTTCTTTTAGAATTTCTTGTTGATCAATGTAAGCATACTTGATTAATATTTTGACCAAATTCATAGAAGCTGTGAGGTTACTCTCCCCCCATTCGTGCAGCATGTTGGGGTTCGGTCTGTTGAAGCTGGGTGCTAGCAGGATTCGCAGCCCCCTCGGCACCCTCCCCACTTCAGCATATTTAGAAAGTGACCGGTGTTCCCACCACTTAGTGATCTCCAACTTTCGCTTCTTTTCAAGCTCTTTATACAAAATAGCAACATCAGCGTCCTTGTTGTTTTCCGTGCTGGCGGTCAGTACACTATCTTTCGGAATCTTAGTCCGTTTACAAAATAGTTCCTCAGCCGCGCGCTCTCTTTCTCTCATTTCTTCCATAGACATTTTCGAGTCACTCCCAATTAGTATATCTTACACGGGCAGACAAGCTAAGACGCTACTTCATGCACCGCACTGCCACGATAGCCGCTTCTCCCCTCCTACGTACCTCCCGACTTCCGAGACTCACCGGGTCGCGTTGCTTTCTGCAGATCAGCCGACCTGGATACTCGCGTTGTAAATAACGGTTTTTCGTCTTGACGATTCTTCACGGGGTGTAGGGGGCAGCTGTTGATAATCCACCACGGATCCCTGTACTGCTCCGGTTAAGCTCAGCCGCCAGCTTCTGGGGTGGAGGTCTGGAAACGAAGGTAACCGCCCTTCGTGATTAGCTCCTGGAAACTCGAACCACTTCCTGATTCCACCCACGGCGGATTAGGCGAGGAAAGAGACACAGACCTCCGAGTTTTTCTTGTGGGCAAAGATGTTATTTATTTAAAGTGACCCAACACAACGCGTTTCAAGCCCGTAAGCCCTTGTTCACGTGCCAAAAGTGGAAAAAACGCCATCTACCATTTAAAGTGAATAATACCACTCCCAGTTTCTGACATCATAGGTCACGTGGTCATGGGCATGAACAACAGACTGTAGTTGCTACAAAAATCGTTTTGTAGTTCTAAACTACTTAGGCAGATTAATACATTATGACACACTTAATATATGTACACATGTTTAAAAAAACTTCTAAAAACATGTAAAGTGCTTAAATGTCATAGTATTCATAAAATAATAAATACAATTCATTTTAAAATTCTCATTGGATGAATCCCAGACTGCCTATGTTGCTACAACGCCCATACTGAGTTATTGCCGGATAAATCCGCTTATTGTCATCTCAACCAATATGGCCTATGAGTCCTGCGTGCATAACAGCACATACATATTTTTATCATGATTTTATGATCAATCATATATTCTTTGTTATCTTTCGTTTTTTCAGAGCAAACACGAGTGGGAGAAAATCTGTGCAAAAGTGCATATATAAATATAAATATAAAGTGCTGGTGTAGACAGTATTGATTTCTCAATTGATCAAATGCTAATATAAGGCTAAGCCATCTGTTCCTAGAATATAGATAAATCTAATTTCTAAAATTAATACACAATTGATAAAAGCCACCTTTATCATAAAACATTTGATTCTGTATATAATAAATACTTTAGAGAAATCAATCCAAAGGAAAAGAGAAAATATAATTAAATAATTTGTAGAATCAGAGAGTTAATATATTTTCATACAGGACGTTCATGAATTTGCTATTTACATGAATAAAACCATAATTATAAATGAAAACCACAATATTGCAGCTAGAGTATATTTTTACAGAAAGCTGTGCATATCTTCCGTAGTGTTAAATCCGTTGGGCCATTTACAATCAAGCTCGAGGATATATTTGGTTTCGAGCTGACGGAGTTGGCGCTCCCTATTGCCACCCCTTCTTTTCTTTGCCACAGTATCTAATACAAAGTAAGACAAGCAATTGATGTTATTTGCATGCACCTTCTTAAAATGTCTCGCAACAGGATATGTTGCGTCACTGTGGAGAATGGCCCTTATATGCTGCAAGATCCTGACGTGCACATGCAGCTTCGTGCTACCCATGTAGCTAAGCCCACAGGTGCACGTCAGGACATATACAGCATATTCGGTTTTACAATTGTAGTTTCCCAAAATCAATGTAGGTGTTGAACTGAAGAGTGTAGAGTATTTTGACATGTTGCATCCAAATTTACAAGCACGACATGACGTGCACTTTATGAAACCCTTCTTCGGTGCTAGCCACGTAGTGACTTTTTTGACCTCAGGTGATACTCGGTCTAATACCGTGCCCATAGTGCTACTTCTTCTAAACGTAACAACAGGTTTATCTGCTATTCTGTTTCGAAGAATATTATCTGTTAGCACTACTGGCCAATGTTTGTTAAGTATTGTTCTTATCTGCCGTTCCTCCCTATTATAGGTAGTAATCATTCTTGGAGTATTGATACTCCTGGAGATTACAGCAGTGTTAGGGACCGATAAGGTATCTGCTTCAGGAATAAATAAGCTCATTCTAGATTTAGTTTTGGCCTTATTTATCGCATCCTGCAAGATTTTTTGTGAATACCCCCTTACTTTAAGTCTGCCAACCAGCTCCTGTTGACATTTATTAAACTCTTCCTCATTGCTGCAAATGCGTTTTAACCTTAGGATTTCTCCATACGGAATGCTAGCGATGAGGTGTTTAGGATGAGAGCTGGTTGCGTGTAGGGTGATATTACCCGAAGTCGATTTCCTATGAAGGGTACTTTCAAATTTCTCATTGCTCACAAAGACCTTAACATCAAGGAATTCAATTTCGTTTTTGTGAATATGGGAGGTAAATTTTAGATTGTAGATGTTATTATTAATCTTGTTTATAAAGCAAACTGCTTCTTCCTCACTCCCCTGCCACAGGATGAACACATCGTCTATGTAACGCAGATATGATCTCACATGTGTCTGATATTCCACCTGAAAGGCGGTTTTGAGGACCTGCTCTTCCCACCAGCCTACATGTAAACATGCATAGCTGGGGGAGAAGCAGGCCCCCATCGCCACTCCTCTCACCTGCTTGTATATATCTTTGTCAAACAGGAAGTAATTATTATTTAGACACCATTTAAAGAGTTCCAGCACAAACTTATTGTGCTCATATAGTGTACTAGACCTAGTTTCCAAAAAATGTTTGACCGAGGCCAACCCCTGTTCATGGTCTATACTCGTGTATAATGCCTCTATATCAAGAGTGATAAGAAGCAAATCATCTGACCATTCCAATTTGTTTAATTTCAGTAGGAAGTCTCCAGTATCTTTTACATAGCTTGGTAACGCCGTTACCAAGCTTTGCAGAAAAAAATCTATGTACTGGCCCACATGCTCTCCTAAGCTGTTTATAGCCGATATAATCGGTCTACCTGGAATTGGAAAAACATTTTTATGTATTTTAGGAATTAGGTAAAGAACCGGTAGTACCGGGAACTCATTAAACATGAACTTGTGTTCTTCCATTGAGATGAGGCCTTGTCTTTTCCATGATGCTAACAATTTTTGCAATACATGTTTAGCTTTATCGTACTCTTTAGCGTTGGATTTCAAATAACAGTTTGCATCGTTTAGCTGACGTAATGCTTCCGCTATGTAATCTTTCCTTGGCCACAATACAAGGTTCCCCCCCTTGTCAGACTTTTTGACAATCACTTCCTGATTACTTTCCAGTTTCTTAACCAGATCATTATATGCTTTTGTCTTAAAAAATAGACTTCTTTCTTTTCTATTTTCATGAACAGTGTGATTTAATTGCTTTAGATCATTCACAATAAGATCATGAAAAACATCAATACTGTCCTTTGGCATAAATGTAATGAAACTGGATTTGGGTTTGAAGGGGCTAATCCCAGCACCCTCTTGAACATGATTAATTTTTCTGAACCGTTCTTGTGTAGCCAAGTTAACATTTTCTTCCGAATCAGATGGTATATCCGACTCGTCAGCTAAATCATGTACCACAAGCAGATTGGGAATATCGGACGCTGCTAGATTGGTCATCGTATCTTCATCTTCTATATCGTTGCTGCCACCTGCATCTTTCAGGGCTTTGAGTGCAAAGAATTTATTCAGTTTCAGTTTTCTGATGTAACAATATACATCAATACGTGTTCTTGCGTAGTTGAAACTATCTCCTGGACAAAAGTTGAGACCTAAGGCCAACAGTTGTTCTTCAGCCTTCGAAAGTGTGATAGTTGATAATTTTATCACACTATTGTCCCGTACTGCTGTTTCTTCTTTTGCCATTTCCCTTTTGTATTTTTCTTTATGTTTTTCTTTGCCTCTTTTGCGTTGGTCACGTCTTCTTTTTGTTCGCTTGCATTTTTTGCTATTTTCTGCCGAGGCCTCAAAGTTTGCAGTCTCGCCTCGACTAAAAAATCCATTTCTTGTCCTACATTCAGAATGGTCTTTCTTTTTACTATAGGTGCCGATTCTGTGCTGGACTCACTGGTTAGCGAAATAGTGTCCAAACTATCTACGTCTTCATTGCCCTGAACTTCATTTCTTGTTTCCTTGCTTTTGGTTTTTTCATTATAATGTTGACGCTTTATCGGATCAAATTTACGTGAAAAAGTAAAAATGTGACCATTTTCATAGTCCTCTAAATCACGATTACATTTAGTTGCTTTTCTTACTTTGATTTTCTCTTCATGTTTTTTCAAACGTTCTTGCATTGTTTCCTTCATTTTGATAATTTGATCTGTTACTTCCAAAGCGTTAATTTTTTCCAAAATGGCATCTATTTCTTTTAGAATTTCTTGTTGATCAATGTAAGCATACTTGATTAATATTTTGACCAAATTCATAGAAGCTGTGAGGTTACTCTCCCCCCATTCGTGCAGCATGTTGGGGTTCGGTCTGTTGAAGCTGGGTGCTAGCAGGATTCGCAGCCCCCTCGGCACCCTCCCCACTTCAGCATATTTAGAAAGTGACCGGTGTTCCCACCACTTAGTGATCTCCAACTTTCGCTTCTTTTCAAGCTCTTTATACAAAATAGCAACATCAGCGTCCTTGTTGTTTTCCGTGCTGGCGGTCAGTACACTATCTTTCGGAATCTTAGTCCGTTTACAAAATAGTTCCTCAGCCGCGCGCTCTCTTTCTCTCATTTCTTCCATAGACATTTTCGAGTCACTCCCAATTAGTATATCTTACACGGGCAGACAAGCTAAGACGCTACTTCATGCACCGCACTGCCACGATAGCCGCTTCTCCCCTCCTACGTACCTCCCGACTTCCGAGACTCACCGGGTCGCGTTGCTTTCTGCAGATCAGCCGACCTGGATACTCGCGTTGCAAATAACGGTTTTTCGTCTTGACGATTCTTCACGGGGTGTAGGGGGCAGCTGTTGATAATCCACCACGGATCCCTGTACTGCTCCGGTTAAGCTCAGCCGCCAGCTTCTGGGGTGGAGGTCTGGAAACGAAGGTAACCGCCCTTCGTGATTAGCTCCTGGAAACTCGAACCACTTCCTGATTCCACCCACGGCGGATTAGGCGAGGAAAGAGACACAGACCTCCGAGTTTTTCTTGTGGGCAAAGATGTTATTTATTTAAAGTGACCCAACACAACGCGTTTCAAGCCCGTAAGCCCTTGTTCACGTGCCAAAAGTGGAAAAAACGCCATCTACCATTTAAAGTGAATAATACCACTCCCAGTTTCTGACATCATAGGTCACGTGGTCATGGGCATGAACAACAGACTGTAGTTGCTACAAAAATCGTTTTGTAGTTCTAAACTACTTAGGCAGATTAATACATTATGACACACTTAATATATGTACACATGTTTAAAAAAACTTCTAAAAACATGTAAAGTGCTTAAATGTCATAGTATTCATAAAATAATAAATACAATTCATTTTAAAATTCTCATTGGATGAATCCCAGACTGCCTATGTTGCTACAACGCCCATACTGAGTTATTGCCGGATAAATCCGCTTATTGTCATCTCAACCAATATGGCCTATGAGTCCTGCGTGCATAACAGCACATACATATTTTTATCATGATTTTATGATCAATCATATATTCTTTGTTATCTTTCGTTTTTTCAGAGCAAACACGAGTGGGAGAAAATCTGTGCAAAAGTGCATATATAAATATAAATATAAAGTGCTGGTGTAGACAGTATTGATTTCTCAATTGATCAAATGCTAATATAAGGCTAAGCCATCTGTTCCTAGAATATAGATAAATCTAATTTCTAAAATTAATACACAATTGATAAAAGCCACCTTTATCATAAAACATTTGATTCTGTATATAATAAATACTTTAGAGAAATCAATCCAAAGGAAAAGAGAAAATATAATTAAATAATTTGTAGAATCAGAGAGTTAATATATTTTCATACAGGACGTTCATGAATTTGCTATTTACATGAATAAAACCATAATTATAAATGAAAACCACAATATTGCAGCTAGAGTATATTTTTACAGAAAGCTGTGCATATCTTCCGTAGTGTTAAATCCGTTGGGCCATTTACAATCAAGCTCGAGGATATATTTGGTTTCGAGCTGACGGAGTTGGCGCTCCCTATTGCCACCCCTTCTTTTCTTTGCCACAGTATCTAATACAAAGTAAGACAAGCAATTGATGTTATTTGCATGCACCTTCTTAAAATGTCTCGCAACAGGATATGTTGCGTCACTGTGGAGAATGGCCCTTATATGCTGCAAGATCCTGACGTGCACATGCAGCTTCGTGCTACCCATGTAGCTAAGCCCACAGGTGCACGTCAGGACATATACAGCATATTCGGTTTTACAATTGTAGTTTCCCAAAATCAATGTAGGTGTTGAACTGAAGAGTGTAGAGTATTTTGACATGTTGCATCCAAATTTACAAGCACGACATGACGTGCACTTTATGAAACCCTTCTTCGGTGCTAGCCACGTAGTGACTTTTTTGACCTCAGGTGATACTCGGTCTAATACCGTGCCCATAGTGCTACTTCTTCTAAACGTAACAACAGGTTTATCTGCTATTCTGTTTCGAAGAATATTATCTGTTAGCACTACTGGCCAATGTTTGTTAAGTATTGTTCTTATCTGCCGTTCCTCCCTATTATAGGTAGTAATCATTCTTGGAGTATTGATACTCCTGGAGATTACAGCAGTGTTAGGGACCGATAAGGTATCTGCTTCAGGAATAAATAAGCTCATTCTAGATTTAGTTTTGGCCTTATTTATCGCATCCTGCAAGATTTTTTGTGAATACCCCCTTACTTTAAGTCTGCCAACCAGCTCCTGTTGACATTTATTAAACTCTTCCTCATTGCTGCAAATGCGTTTTAACCTTAGGATTTCTCCATACGGAATGCTAGCGATGAGGTGTTTAGGATGAGAGCTGGTTGCGTGTAGGGTGATATTACCCGAAGTCGATTTCCTATGAAGGGTACTTTCAAATTTCTCATTGCTCACAAAGACCTTAACATCAAGGAATTCAATTTCGTTTTTGTGAATATGGGAGGTAAATTTTAGATTGTAGATGTTATTATTAATCTTGTTTATAAAGCAAACTGCTTCTTCCTCACTCCCCTGCCACAGGATGATATATATATATAGTATTCATTGAAAACACCATAGGTTTCTGACATGTTATAGTTAGGAATTAGCATTTAAAAAACCTTAGAAGTTCACTGAAAAAAACTCCATAGGTTTTAGGGGTGTTATAGTTAGCTGGACATTTCACTCGTACAAAACCATTGAAATTCTTCTGTTATAGTTAGTTCTGCTAACTATAACTCGTGCGCCCGCAATCCGCTGCTGATGATGTCACATATTACATCATTCATGACATGGTCAGTGACATCACTGATGACATCTCAAATGACATCACTGATGACATCATCCAGTGAATGTGGTTTGGTTCGTTATTTAAATATGTATTATATATATAGCAATCTGCATTGAAGAATGAGTGGATATATAAATATAAATATCTGGATAGAGGATTTAGTAGTAGTGTTATTGACTGTTTACTTGACTAATTTATAGTGTCTCACTAAATATATTGGATAGTGACTAAACTGTGTGAATATCTGTATCACTGTGTCCGTTGTTGTGTAAACTGCTGCACCATTTGGTTTCTAACTATGTGAAAGTCTATATTAGTTATTGATTAGTTAACTGAGTATTTGTATGGGAGAGTGAATGTGTGTGTGGTACGGTGGGGGGGGTGTGACTGGCCGAAGATGTGTGAATAGTTGATTCAGTAGGTATATGAGGTTAAGACTACATGTTATAACAGTTGTTTGGGTGAGTGATTATCTTTATGGGCGTGGTGATGAGCAAATATATCTCTCAATGGTACATGCCCAACAAACTAGAAAAATAAAAGGCAGTGTATGTGACAGTTGTTGTATATAAATAAGTATACATAAGACTCAGTGATTATATGAGTGACTGTATGGATAACTGTATACTTGTAAAAGTGATTTTATAACACACTAAGTATGATTTACTATCTATATGAATACATAAAATGGTGTTTGTATAAGTGTGTAGCCGAGTAAATGTAAGTATGAGCCATTGTTTGCATAAGTGAGTAGGATGACTTCATAAGTGAACAGGATGTGTGCTGGTGTGTAATGTTGATATAGGTGTATAAGTATATTTGATATTGATCATTAACACTATGTATGAGTGAATCTATAGGTAAGTGATTAGATGTGTGTGTAGATCTAGGAATCACTGAGTGGGTTTTTAGAAACTTGTATTGGTGTGTCAATGGATTCAAATATGGTACTCTGTATTTTACAGTGAGTGATGAAAGGTTATACTAGTGTATGATGAGGTGTATCTGATTGTCACGTGGATTATGTCATCAGTGATGTTATTTGAGATGTCATCAGTGATGTCATCAGTGATGTCACTGACCATATCATGAATGATGTAATATGTGACATCATCAGCAGTGGATTGCAGACGCGTGAGTTATAGTTAGCTGAGCTAACTATAACGGAGGAATTTCAATGGTTTTGTATGAGTGAAATGTCCAGTTAACTATAACACCTCTAAAACCTATGGTTTTTTCAGTGAATTTCTAAGGTTTTTTAAATGCTAATTCCTAACTATAACGTGTCTGAAACCTATGTTTTTTTCAGTGAATTTTGAAGGTTTTTTTCAGTGCATTTCAAAGGTTTTGTAAATGACAATTTTTAAATGTATTTATTGTTATAGTTTTTTTATACAGATTGACTAAATTTTTTTAAACTATTTTTAGATATTTTTTTAAAATTAAATTATAATTACATTATACTTTACAGTACAAAATATACCTTCTCAGAATGAATTACTTTAGTTTAAATACATTGCAAATAGGCACTAGACTTATAAGTACAGTAGTTACAGTTGTTGCAATGGGCAACACAATTTCAAACACAATGCAACATTGAGCTCAATGGGGACTTCTAGTTAAATGCAATTAGTTACTTTATGGATTACTTTTCTAACCACAGGACTGGATCCTTGATTTAGTCCTGGGACATCTCCTGTAAACAGTTGAGTAAAAGCGTTTTGGTTACAGTAGTGATTTTTAAGGAATATTATTGTATTTTAAAAGTTGACAGAAACTTTTTCACATAGAATCACCAATGTTATCCTATGGGAGGAAATTCACTTAGCAGGTAGGTAGTGTTATCGTTACTTTTTCTTACTCAGTGGTGGATCCTGGACCCAGCACTGGTGTATCTCCTGTAAACAGTTGAAAAAATGCGTTTAAGTCATACAGGCGATTTTTAAGGAATATTGGTAGTTTATGAAAATCGACACTAAGAAACTTTTCTGGTGAAAACCAGACAATGGATTCCTATTGAAGGAAATACAAGTTACTGGTAAGTACCGTTAGAATTACTTTTCCATGTGAGTGCTGGGCTAAAAGATGCAGCACTGGGTTCTCTCCTGATAACAGGTGAGTAAATCGGAATTCGTTGATCGGATGATTTTAGGTGAATATTTTAAAGTTCCAAAACTCCCACTTAGAAGAATTTCCAAATGAAACCAGTCAATGTTAGCCTATGGAAGGAAATTCAAGTTACTGGTAAGTACGGTTAGAATTACTTTTCAGGATCAGTACTGGTCTCAAAGATGCAGCACTGAGGTCTCTCCTGATAACAGGGGAGTAAATCGAAATTCGTAGTTCGGCTAATTTTAGAGGAATATTTGTAAGTTCCAAAAATCAACACTTAGAAGAATTTCCAAGTGAAACCAGTCAAAGTTAGCCCTTTGAAAGAAGTTCAAGTTACTGGTAAGTACGGTTAGAATGACTTTTCAGGATCCGTACTGGGCTCAAATATGCACCACTGAAGTCTCTCCTGATAACAGGTGAGTAAATCGGAATTCGTAGTTCAGCTGCTTTTAGAGGGATATTTGTAAGTTTCAAAAATCGACACTTAGAAACTTTTTCAGCAAAAAGCAGGCAGTGATATCCTTTGGAAGGTAATTAAAGTTACTGGTAAGTATGGTTAGAATTACTTTTCAGGATCAGTACTGGGCTCAAAGATGCAGCACTGAGGTCTCTCCTGATAACGGGTGAGTAAATCGGAATTCGTAGTTCGGCTGATTTTACTTCGGTCCAGTATATATAGAGCCACTTTCCTACACCATCCCCTCCCTTCACTTCTGTGTAAACGCGCCCTGTGGCTATTTTAATGTGGGAGAATAAGTCCCCTTGAATCCGTAGTGTCCCTTGGGTCCAAGTAGCCCACTAGGTACCTCCGATAAGCGCCACAGAGCTGCATTACAGAGAGGTGTAAAAAGGGGTGTGGCCTCTGAACATCTCTGTGCAATACAGCTCCCTGGCGCATACTGGAGGTACCTGGTGGGCTAGTTGGGCCCCAGGGACCCTCAAGATTGAAGAGGAATTAATTCCTCAACTTTAAATGCACCACAGGGCGCATTTGCACAATGGTAAAGGTATGGGGCGGGGCCTGAGGTGACATGTCTGCAAACACGCCCTGTGGCGCGTTTTAAGTGGGGAATTAATTCCTCTTCAATCCAGAGCTCCCCTGGGGGCCAACTAGCCCACCAGGAACCTCCAGTATGCGCCAGGGAGCTGCGTTGCAGAGAGGTGTTCAGAAGCCACGCCCCTTTTTACAACACTCTGCAACGCAGCTCCATGGCGCTTACTGGGGCAGGCCTAGGGGGTCAGGGTGTTTCTACCCTGCCCCCTTTGCGTGTTTTGCGTGTTTTTTTCACTGCTCTCTTGTGCCTCGGTTCTACAAAGGCATAAGATGGCTGCCAACACTTCCTGGTTGGAAGTGTTAACAGACAATTAGCATAAAGTTTGTGCTCGGGAGGATCCGCGGGCCTAGATATATATATGATTTCACTTTTGATTTTCTCAGGAACTACTGAACAGATGTACACCATTTAAGAAAGAGACACGAGTCTGAACCAAGGGCTACCTTTTTGCCAAATTTGGTGTAATTCCGTTCAGCAGTTCGGGCTGTAGCCGCGATGAACGGTTCCTATGGAAAATTGCTTGGGGAAAACACATTTTGGGACCCCCCCTTTTTTCTCGGCCCCCGCTTCGCCAATCACCCCGAGACTTTTAGGATAGGAGCAGACCAGAGCGCCGCACCAGTTTTGAATATTTCGTGAAGATTCTTCAACCGGCGCCAAAGTTATTCCAAATAGAATGTTGCGGATTTCCTATGGATAATAGGTCCTAACTATAACTACCTACTGGCAGTCGGTATATATATCACAAAACAGAAGTGTCCCCTCGAAATGAAGCCACACACAGGGGGAAAGTTCAATGCTTCAATGTGAAAGCGACTGCTTGAAGTCCAGCATATAGCACCTCTTCTCGAGCTCGACTCGTTTCGTGCAGATAATGCACTTCCCCATGGGCAAAGTCAATGAGCACTCGCACAGCGGAAGGAGCACTACTATACTTCAGGGACCCGCTCCAATGGGCATAGGCAAAGCAGTTGCCTGCTGGTCTTCGTAGTGCTCTGCAATCATCCCCATAGTGAGTCACATGTGCGGTACCCATACTCATCAATATATCCCCCAATGGGTCGGTGAAATGTTCAAAGGATTCCAAGAGTCCTGTAACGCTTGCACAGGTTCCCTCCTGTCCAAGTTGCTGTCCGCCAGCTGGCGTCAGCACAGTCCACTCCTCATGTGGCTGGTCTTCCTTCATGGCAGGACTGGCCATACTTAATATCACAAAGCAGAGGTGTCCCCTCGAAATGAAGCCACACACAGGGGGGAAGTTCAATGCTTTAATGTGAAAGTGACTGCTTGAAGTCCAGCACACACCACCTCTTCTCGAGCCCGACGCGTTTCGTGCAGAGAATGCGTTTCCTCATTGGCAAAGTCAATGAGCACTCGCACAGCCGAAGGAGCACTAATATACTACATGGACCTGCCCCAGTCGGCGTAGGCAAAGCAGTTGCATGCTGGTCCTCGTAGTGCTCTGCAATCACCCCCATAGTGAGTCGCATGTGCGGTGCCCATACTCAACAATATATCCCTAATGGGTCGGTGAAATGTTCTAAGGATTCCAAGAGTCCTGTAAAGCTTGCACAGCGTCCCTCCTGTCCGAGTTGCCGTTTGCCAGCTGGCGTCAGCACGGTCCGCTCCTCATGCGGCGGGGCTTCCTTCACGGCAGGACTGGCCTTACTTAATATCATGAAACAGAGGTGTCCCCTCGAAATGAAGCCACACACAGGGGGGAAGTTCATCGCTTTAATGTGAAAGTGACTGCTTGAAGTCCAGCACACAGCACCTCTTCTCGAGCCTGACGCTTTTCGTGCAGAGAATGCACTTCCTCATGGGCAAAGTCAATGAGCACTCGCACAGCGGAAGGAGCACTAATATACTACATGGACCCACCCCAATGGGCATAGGTAAAGTAGTTGCCTGCTGGTCCTCGTAGTGCTCTGCAATCATCCCCATAGTGAGTCGCATGTGCGGTGCCCATACTCAACATCATTTCGAGGGGACACCTCTGTTTTGTGATTGCAGTGACATAAATAAAATTGGTCATCAATAAAATCAAGTTAAAACTAATAATTCATAGCTTTAAAATGCATAGAAAAAGTTTCAAGATACTCGGAAAGTTGCCAATGTTTAAAAAGAAGAAAGAAAGTGCTTGTGCGTGATCGTTTTTCCTGCAGTGATGTTAAAAGTTTATAGATTTGGCTGCTGGCTGAGGGGTTAAAACGACTAATTCTTCTTTACAAGTGCTTTTCTTCGCATCAGCCTCGCTTGGCCCAAATACTTTGCCATACACCAAGCTATAAGAGGTCTGGTGTCAGTTTTAAGAATACGAAGTGCAACATGGTGATCCTGTGTTCCAAAATGACAGCAAAGCGGGCTCAACCATTTTACCCGCGGCAGTTTGTACGCTGGACAGGCAAACAGGATGTGTGCAATGCTTTCCACTGGGGTCTGACAACTAGGGCAATCTTTTCCGTTATTGGTGGACCATTTTACCGTCACTTCCTCTACTGGGAGGGAGCCGTACCTGAAGTGCATATAGAGTATTCTATCTCTCGGCACTTAAGTCCAGGTAGGGCTCAAAGTATCTACTTTGCTTATGTAAGTAGAACTTGGTGGTCAATTTACCCATGTTAGTTCTTCTAATATCACGTTGGTCCACCCATTCCCAGTAAAGGCGTATGAGATCCTCCCTCCTTGGGGGTTCCTGGCTGACCCACAACCACTGAGCCTAATTGCTGAAAGCATCTTTTTGGTATCATGTATCCAGCCTATTTTCCGCCCAGTATCAAGCCTAATAACCTCAGTGAGTGCCTCTGCGTATGTTGAGAGCTCAGGTGTCCTCCTAATGCGGGCCCAGAATAGTAAAGGGTGCTGCCTGGCTATGTCACTTATCAACCGCCTACCCATGTCCAAAAACAGCTGGGTAAGGGGGATGTAATTTGGTGCTGACACTGGATCTGTTAAAAATGTATTTACAGCTATAAAAAGCTCATCCAGTTTATCATATCCCCAAACTTCGGCACCATATAGGGCAGCATTGACCACCTTTGCATTATATATCTGGAGGGCTGGGGCTACAGGTCTTGTGTGGGAAAGGCGGTGTACTTTAGCCACTGCACCTGCCGTACACTTGTGGGCCATCAGCAACTTGCCCAGGTGCGGCCTCCATGACATTTTATTGGAGAACCTTACACCTAATTAATAATAAGGTATCAACCTTTTCGAGAGGAATCCCTCCTAAAAGTGGGCCCTTCCTGCATGCCCTATGAGGGTTGAAGGCCATAAATTTGGTTTTGCTGGCGATTATGATAAGGCCCCGGGTTTCGCAGAAGAGATTAAATCTGTCAACTAGACACTGTAGCCCTGCTGGGGTCTTGGATATCAACAGTGTGTCATCCGCAAACAACAAGGTTGGTATATTTTGATCCCCCTAGGTCGGTGAATCCGCTGGCTCCTCTAATTGGAAGTCCACTACCCCATTCACATATAGGGAGAACAAGGTAGGTGCCAAGATGCAGCCCTGTCTTACACCTCGCTTGACAGGGATGCGCTCGGTAAGTTGACCCTGGTCTCCCCACCTAACCTGGGTAAAGGTCCCCTCGTGCAACTGGATTAATAAGTTGAGGACAAAGGGGGTCATACCCATTTGTCCGAGCGTGTCCCATAGCCTGGATCTAGGCACCAGGTCAAAGGCAGTCTTCAGATCAATAAATGCTAAGTAAAGACTGCCTTTGCCTAGTACCACAGCCTTCCTGTCAATCAGAAGGAATCTGAAAACTTGATCCATTGTCCCAGTCTTTGCTCTAAATCCCGCTTGAAACTGGGAAAGAATGTCCCCTTCTTCAGACCATGCCTGGATCCTTTGCAATAGCATCCGACCAAATACCCTTTGCATTGCATCGATCAAGCTTATTGGTCGAAAATTAGCGGGGTCATCCCTGTCTCCCTTTTTAGGTCAAGGACCCTAGGCTGCGCTTGCGCAGTCTCGGTCAGAGATTTAATGATTCTTAGTACGGGGCTTGAACCCGCCCCTCTTCTCCATTGGCTGGCCTGGTAAATGCTGGCCAGCCATTGGAGGAGAAGGGCGTCACTCTGATCAAGTCCCGTCTGTTTGCGATTCGGGGGCGTGATTTTTGCGTTCTTTCTACCCGTGACGTCATCCGTCACTCAACAAAAAACACGCCCCCCGAATCCCGAGTCGGTACGTTTTCTTCCCTAGCTGCGCTCGTCTTTTTAGAGCAGTGTGCGGCCCAGCGTTAGGCACTTGTTAGCACGTCCCTCCGGACAAGGTAGCTTGCTTTCCTTTTGTCGAGCCTCTGTTTATGAGGAGAGAGCAGCTGCGGTGAGATCACCGCCTGCCCCTCCTCCTCCACAGCCCACCCGAGCTCTTCTGCCATGTGCTTGGCTGTCCATCTATACTAACTACAGACCGGCTCCGCTGTACTTTATAAACACTAGCTTTAGGCCTGTTGCGTTGTACTATGCTTGTCTCCTTATCGCAGTCAGTGCTTGTTTCTGGGGGAGTCTACGCCGCGCGCCCCCGCCTCGACGCAGCCAGCGCTCTCCACCATGCATGTGTACATGTGTGCAAGTCTCGGCGCTCGCGGGCAGAGCATAGCATTACTCATGCCCTATTTGTGCCAGTGCCGCTCACTCTTCTTGCTGTGTTTCCTCGGCTCCACGCCCCCCCTCTCTCGGGGCCGGGCTGTAATAAGTGAGGTAATTAAGTGTAAAAGGAAAGCTAGGGTGCAGAGGGGGCGCCGTGTAAGAGCTGTGTGAGGTAGAAATGAGGCGAGGGTTGTGTATGGGGGTTCTGTGAGGAGGGGTTCGGGAATTGTGGGGGGCCGTGTTACCCCTTTAATTTGCGAGGGGCCCGGATAATGTATGTTAATAGCCGGCAATCATCCCGGCTGAGCGGCGTATATAAATGCAATTACAATTCAATACCCACACATTTAGCTAGAGGCGCACACTCCGTTCACCCCTCTGATCTCAGACAGGTCCCAACCCTCTACGTGCTGCTGGTCACCTGTGTACTCTGCTTGGTCCCTAGACGGGGGAGGGGGCTGTGGGCAGGGTCTTGGCAATGCGCAGAGGTGAAAAAGATTTATTCCAGGAAAGGATCAAACCTCCCCTCACCAGGGAATGGGCAGGCCCAGAAGGAGGGAGCCACCTGTAGACATCCTGCAGTGCAGGAAGGGGTGACTGACTGCACCTCGTCTTCAGTGTGATACAGGGCCAGACTCCGTACACAGCAGCACAGCACTCCTCACAGAGCCTGAGACACTACAATGCTGCCGTGGCATAAGGCGCTAAACAGCGAGAGGCCAGGATAAGAGAGTTGTAAGTCTGTTATACCCACTAGGCCACACTGTGTGATCCTGGGCAATTTACTTCTTCTCTCCCTGCCCACGTTCCCTTATCTAACAACATTTAGAGCTCCTCGGAAGCTGGAGAGCTGATAGAGATTTTACTAAAAGGCGGACGAGCAATCCACCTCACACCCTTCTCTGGTAATTGAGCCCCCCCCTCTCATCTCTTTCGCCCATGTCCCTCCACACCCACTGCCTCCTTGACATGTCACGTCTTCTGCCTCAATCCACAGGCTGTGAGGGTCGGTGATGCGCCTGAGACACTACAATGCTGCCGTGGCATAAGGCGCTAAACAGCGAGAGGCCAGGATAAGAGTTGTAAGTCTTGTATACCCACTAGGCCACACTGTGTGATCCTGGGCAATTTACTTCTTCTCCCCCTGCCCACATTCCCTTATCTAACAACATTTAGACCTCCTCGGAAGCTGGTGAGGTGATAGAGATTTTACTAAAAGGGTGACGAGCAATCCACCTCGCACCCTTCTCTGGTAACTGAGCCCCCCCTCTCATCTCTTTTGCCCATGTCCCTCCACGCCCCCTGCCTCCTTGACATGTCACGTCTTCTGCCTCCATCCACAGGCTGTGAGGGTCGGTGATGGAGGGAGGTGTGCGCGCGTGCTTTGTTTTCTTTCCACTTTAGTCGCCGATTAAGAGGCTTATCGCCCCTTCCTTTGAACTGCTCCCCCTCTATGGAGAGACAGGCTGCAGTCTGTCACGTGTTGGCCATCTCAGCCCAGTCTGCGCCCTCCTCAGGGGACAATTCCGTTAGCGCCTTGAAACCGCTTCGGTGCTTAGTAACGCTAGATACCCGTTCCTTAAACATGTGGTTTTATAAGTGCACAGTGACACCTCCTTTCGGGGTGTGTGACATATAGAAAGTCTGTTCTGCCTAATGCGTAGCTGCTAAGTGTCTGGCACCACAAGTCTCCTTTCAGCCACTCCTAGCTTTCAGCCCAAAGCGCTCTGCATGTTGGGACATGTAGTTCCACACATGTAATAGAAATAGTGGCGCTACCACCCCCAGAATTCTGTTGGCTGCCTAAGAGTAAATTGGTGATTCCCTTGTGGGTACAAGCACAAGGGTAGAAGCATTTTTTAAAGAATTAAAATCTCTTTGAACATCACAGGGCGCCGTGCTCCAGGTTGTCTATAATTGGGCACACAGAGTTTGTTTCTCCCTTGCTTCGTTCCTACGGTAAAGCGCTCTGATACATGCGGGGCTAGCCAGCGCTATACAAGGGTGAATGCCAATGTCGAGGAGCCCCCTCGCTGTGCTTGCTTCCCTGCCCCCCGCTGTGCTTGCTTCCCTGCCCCCTGGCTGTACTTGGTTCCCTGCCCCCTGACTGTGCTTGCTTCCCTGCCCACTGGCTGTGCTTGCTTCCCTGCCCCCTGGCTGTGCTTGCTCCCCTGGCTGTGCTTGCTCCCCTGCCCCCTCACTGTGCTTGCTTCCCAGCCCCCTCGCTGTGCTTGCTTCCCTGCCCCCTCGCTGTGCTTGCTTCCCTGCCCCCTCGCTGTGCTTGCTCCCCTGCCCCCTGGCTGTGCTTGCTCCCCTGCCTGTGCTTGCTCCCCTGCCCCCGGGCTGTGCTTGCTCCCCTGCCCCCTGGTTCCCCTGCCCCCTCGCTGTACTTGCTTCCCTGCCACCTGGCTGTGCTTGCTCCCCTGCCCCCTGGCTGTGCTTGCTCCCCTGCCCCCTCGCTGTGCTTGCTCTCCGGTGTGTGTATATGGCTCTGTGTGTGTATGTGGCTCTGGGTGTGTATGTGGCTCTGGGTGTGTGTGTGGCTCTGGGTGTGTGTGTGACTGTGTGGGTGGGGGGGGGGCTCTGTGTGTGTGTGGCTCTGTGTGTGTGTGTGTGGCTCTGTGTGTGTGGGGGCTCTGTGTATGGGGGCTCTGTATGTGTAAGGGGCTCTGTGTGTGTGGGGGGGGCTCTGTGTGTGTGTGTGTGTGTGTGGGGAGGCTCTGTGAGTGTGTGGAGGGGGGCTGTGTTTGTGTGTGTGGGGGGCTCTGTGTGTGGGGCTGTGTGTGTGTGTGGGGCTCTGTGTGGGGGGCTGTGTGTGTATGGGAGGGGCTCTGTGTGTGTGGGGCTCTGTGTGTGTGGGGCTTTGTGTGTGTGGGGCTTTGTGTGTGTGGGGCTCTGTGTGTGTGGGGGGCTCGGTGTGTGTGAGGCTGTGTGTGTGTGGGGGCTCTGTGTGTGTGTGGGGCTCTGTGTGTGGGGGGGCTCTGTGTGTGTGTGGGGCTCTGTGTGTGTGTGGGGGGGCTCTGTGTGTGTGGGGGCTCTGTGTGTGTGTGTGGGGCTCTGTGTGTATGGGGCTCTGTGTGTGTGGCTCTGTGTGTGGGGGGGGGCTCTGTGTGTGTGTGTGGGGCTCTGTGTGTGTGGGGGGCTCTGTGTGTGTGTGTGGGGCTCTGTGTGTGTGGGGCTCTGTGTGTGTGTGCCTCTGTGTGTGTGTGTGGGGGGGCTCTGTGTGTGTGGGGCTTTGTGTGTGTGGGGCTCTGTGTGTGTGGGGCTCTGTGTGTGTGGGGCTCTGTGTGTGTGGGGGGCTCTGTGTGTGTGTGGGGCTGTGTGTGGGGGGCTCTGTCTGTGTGTGGGGCTCTGTGTGTGTGTATGGGGCTCTGTCTGTGTGTGGGGCTCTGTGTGTGTGGGGCTCTGTGTGTGTGGGGCTCTGTGTGTGTGGGGGGCTCTGTGTGTGGGGGGGGGGCTCTATGTGTGTGGGGGCTCTGTGTGTGTGTCTGGGGGGGCTCTGTGTGTGTGTGTGGGGCTCTGTGTGTGTGTGTGTGTGTGGGGCTCTGTGTGTGTGTGGGGGGCTGTGTGTGTGTGTGGCTCTGTGTGTGGGGGGCTCTGTGTGTGTGTGCCTCTGTGTGTGTGTGGGGGGGGGCTCTGTGTGTGTGGGGCTCTGTGTGTGGGGGGCTCTGTGTGTGTGGGGCTCTGTGTGTGTGGGGCTGTGTGTGTATGTGGGGCTCTGTGTGTGTGGGGCTGTGTGTGGGGGGCTCTGTCTGTGTGTGGGGCTCTGTGTGTGTATGGGGCTCTGTCTGTGTGTGGGGCTCTGTGTGTGTGGGGCTCTGTGTGTGTGTGTGTGGGGCTCTGTGTGTGTGGGGGGGCTCTGTGTGTGGGGGGGCTCTGTGTGTGTGTCTGGGGGGCTCTGTGTGTGTGTGGGGGGCTGTGTGTGTGTGTGGGGGGGCTCTCTGTGTGTGTGTCTTTGTGTGTGAGTGTCTCTGTGTGTGTTTGGGGCTCTGTGTGTGTGTGTGTCTCTCTCTCTGTGTGTGTGTGTGTGTGTGTCTGTGTGTGTGTGTGGCTCTGTGTGTGTGTCTGTGGCTCTGTGTGGGTGGCTCTGTATGTGTGTGTGGGTGGCTTTGTGTGTGTGGCTCTGTGTGGGTGTAAATGCAATAGGTCATGCATTTGCGAGCGATTAAGCTATTGGCATTGTAAATGGCAGTGCCATTTAGTGGAGAAGTGTGGCTCAATGGTTAGAGCAGGCAGACCTTGATGCAGAGCTCTGGCCAGGGACCAGGGTTCGATTCCCGCCTCGGCGGGTCTCCGACTCATTAATTCCCCTGACTGGATATTCTCGCCTCAGTACCTGTTCTGATCATGGGTCCCACGCTGCAACTCTGGGCAATAGCTTGCTTAGTCTCCACAACGGCCCCAAAAGCGCTGGGATGCCTGGCTGCACCTGGGGGGTGCCCAGGAGTGGACATTTCCCAGGAAAGCCAGGAAGGGTTCCTAAGCGGTATACAGACAGCGCCGGGACACCTCCGGTGGAGGTAGCTGTGCGCTTTACAAATTCCGACATTTACATTTACATTTACATTTATTTAACAATTAAGCTATTGGCAATGTAAATGACAATGCCATTTATTTTTGATTTAAAATAAAAAATAAATGTCATGAGCAATGCCAATAGCTCTACCTTTAATAATGCCTAGACCATTGCATTGTAAATGCTTGTTGTATATTGGGACTATTTCAGCGGACTTCCATGTCGCTGGGACAGGTACACCTTTAGCCATGGCATTGGATAATATTAAGATATATATACACACACACCAAATTAATTTATTAATTTTACTTATTTGGGGTGTTATTATTTATATATATATATTTTGCAGTCGGAACAGCGGAAGCACCAGTGACTCCGTGCAATGTTTTACAGGCATCCTCAACACTACTTCAGTGACTGAACTGAAAGAAAAGAGCGGGTTGCACCAGTGGAACTTTTAACCTTAAGGCATTTGAAAAAGGAAGCAATCCGAAACGCATCATGCCAGGTCAAATAATGGTTTTAACCAATCCCCGCTGTGCCGCCTCTTCATCTTCGAGGGAAGGAGAATGCTGTGGTATATTTTGCGTGTTCCCATTAACACGCGAGGATGACCCTCCCGCAAGTGTCTGAAGAAAGGGTGTTAATGGGGGAACCCGGACCGCCTCGCACAACGGAAGCTGCAGAGACAACGTTGCCAATGGCAATCCATACTTCATGGAGGGATATCTTTACCTTATCGAGGTCCCCGACTCTGCTTGCCGAAGGGACTGCGAGGCTTGGGAGTGAGGGATGGTAACTCCAAATCCCCGTACAAGTGCAACAGCTCTTACCTGTTGACATGGCAACACAGAGTAAAAGCTGATGGAACGGACCACGAACCAGCAAGTAAGAAACACTGCATGCTGGGTAATGCAGTCCGAACAGCGGAAGCACCAGTGACTCCGTGCAATGTTTTACAGGCATCCTCAACACTACTTTAGTGACTGAACTGAAAGAAAAGAGCGGGTTGCACCAGTGGAACTTTTAACCTTAAGGCATTTGAAAAAGGAAGCAATCCGAAACGCGTCATGCCAGGTCAAATAATGGTTTTAACCAATCCCCACTTTGCCGCCTCTTCATCTTCGAGGGAAGGAGAATGCTGTGGTACATATATATATATATATATATATATATATATATATATACTCTGTGCAGGTGTGACCAACGCGTGGGGCGTTTGTTTGTCATTTTTGTTTAAATAAATTTCACGCTGAATGGAATTGGGCTCGAGTTGGCTTCTTTAGGAGAGAAAAAAGCTGGTGTGAAAATTAATAGAGGATCGCCTCCTCGCTCGAGCCAGCCATCACCAAGAGGCTATGAAATTGGCGAACCCTGTTCAAATATATGTATATATATATATATATATATATATATATATATATATATATATGTATATATATATATATATATATTTATATATATATATTTATATTTTTCTCACCAAAAGCCCAAGCTGTGAGGGGGTACACGATCAGCTTGCCAGTATTCATTTTTCAAGATTGCCTTTTCAAGGCATTTCGCCTCTTCATCAGGGGCTTGGCTTCTTGTTACACAGGCGCAGTGATATCTCCTTTTATGCACGCAATTGATTCATTGATGGCCGCCCCCATGGGCTGCGCTCCCCATACAGGCTGCAAGCTGGGACAAGTAGTCCTAGGATGGGAGCACCATCTGGAAAAACACAGAGGCTGGAGCTCGAAACTATGTTTGGACTCAAATAAAGCACAGTAAGCCGAAAGTAAAAGGAAGATTGCCTTTACATCTGGTGTCCTACCAAGGAGTAATAAACATGATTTTAAACACACGCTTGTTCTATGAACCCACTTTGGGGCTATTTGTTTTTTCTCCTAGGACCACATGTCCATCATGCAGCCTGTATGAAGAGCGCACTCAGCGTCAAATACCATGAATTAAATCCGATCATGTATCCTATATCGCTGTTGGTACTAAAATGTAATACCGGTGTGATTTACAAACTGTGCACCACAAAGTTATACAACATATATCCTAGGCAAAGTGCCAAGCGGGGTGGTATTGTGTAGGTACTCCCACCCACACATAGACAGTGTCCCTAAATAATGACAATTGCTTTAATTATTCCTACTCATTGTTACTTTACTCGGCTAGTGCCTAGAACAATTCACACAAAGAGTAGAGAAAGAAGCAAGTATATGGCTAGTGCCCTAATAGTTCCTCTCAACAAGCCATGTGTAATACCTTTGGAAAGTGCCTGGGTATACGGTGAACAGGTCAGTAAAATAAACTACTCTGTTATTCCTGGTACTGCAGAAGACCCATCCATAAACCAGTATCCACAATAAGAAAAAAAGTGAAGCGATCACAATATCTCCCAATAGTACTTCACACTCCAATGGGCAGAGATAACGTTCAATTTTATTGATAAAAGAAAGGATCTCTTATCTGTAGGGTGCTGCCCTCCACTACGGTGATGTTGAAGAAAAGTTTAGGGTTGTAACGCTGGAGCGCTTCCTCTAAGACGGCCCCTTCCTTTTCTCCTGTGATTAAAAATGAAAACTAGGAGCAACTTTTAAAGCCTGGGTTGAGAATCAACAAAATACAACAAATTCACGCATACAGACAAGAAAAAGTTCTCTCAGCCAATGTATGTGCCACCAGTAACAATCGTCAGACAGGTCACACAAGTCTAATCAGATCATGTGAAGAGAAGGTTTCACCCCACTATTCATGAAGGTGAATGCTCATTTCCTCATCCTGGTTATGCCCCCCTGGGCTCTTGTTTTGTAAGTTAATTATGTGCCAAGATTCTCTCTTGCGCAGATGGAGTACTCTGTTCCCTCCCCTATGGTTTTCTTGGATCTGTTCTATGGCATAGTAGGAGAGAAGCAAAGTATTAGAGAGATGGTAATCTGCAAAATGTCTTGCCACCGGATAGTGGGGTCTGTGTTACTTAAAGCCCTCATGTGTTCTAAGACCCTATTCTTTGTGGCTAGTGTGGTGCTGCCTACATATCTCTTCTTGCACGGGCATTCAAGAATGTAAATAGTAAAGTAGTACCACAAGTGAGAAATTGGTTAATATTTCTCTCTCCAGTAGGGATGTTGTAGGATTTTCTCATGATGCTGTTACGGCGTGCTTTACAAGGCTGCAGGGAAAAAAATCCCTGCAGTCTGAGATGTGTTTTTAGGGGTTTGTAATATCCCCTTTGACCAACAAATCTCTAAGATTTTTGCCTTTCCTTTATGTGATTTGTGGTCGCTCAGGTAAACTATGGCCAATAGTAGAATCACTGGATAAGATATTCCAGTTTTGATTCAGGATTTTATATATATTTTTTGAATTCATTGTTGAAAGTTAGAATCACTCTGGTGGTGGTATCTTCTTCTGGGGAGACTTTGTCTTCTAAGGTTTCTTCTCTTTTGATTTTACTGACCTTCGCCTTAGCTCTTTCCAATACCCATCTAGGGTACCCTCTTTCCCTGAACCTGTTCATCATATTCTCTTGTTCCTCAAGGAAGTCTTCCTGGTTGCTGTAGTTTCTTCTTGCTCTTAGCAGCTCACCGAATGGAATACTCCATTTAAATGTCGCAGGGTGGCTGCTGAAAGCATGGAAAAGACTGTTGTTTTCCTATGTAGCTTGGTATTGAGTTGGTTGTTCTTAACTTCTACAGCTACACCCAGGAATTCAATGTTGTTCCTACTCATGAAGTATGTTAGGTTAAGGTTAAACGTGTTGTCATTCAGTTTCTCGATGACTCATTTGCACTTTCTTTGCTCCCTTTCCATACGATAAAGAGATCGTCGATGTATCTATACCACTTCACCACCCTGTTTTCTGTACCGTCAGAAATAAGGTTTTTCTGTACTGCTTCTTCTTCCCACACGCTCAAGAACAGGTTGACAAAGCTAGGGGCAAAGCAGGTGCCCATGGCGGTACCAAGGACTTGCTTGTACATAGTACCATTAAACAGAAACATGTTAATAAGAAGACAACATTTCATAATTTCCAAAACTTTTTCGTGTGGTCCAGGTAGTAAATTTTCCAGTTTCTCAGGAAATCAGGACAACATTGTATACCCAATGAGTGATCAATGATAGAATAAAGTGAATTAACGTCCATAGTTATTAGGAGGTAATCTTCCTCCCAGGTAATATTACTAATTTTACCCAAGAAGTCTTTGGTGTCTTTGATGTATGAGGGTAAAGTCATAACATAATCCTGGAAGAAGTGGTCTATGTATTTTGAGACATGTTCAGAGACACAGCCTATCAATGAGACAATAGGTCACTCAGGTGGTGTGATAGGGTTTTTATGGACCTTGGGTAGCAAGTAAAAAATGAGTTTTTTTAGGATAGTCACTTTTGAGGTAACAATAGTCTTCCCATTGGAGGAGTGGTAAGCATGTTCCATATGTTCACCATACTGGCATTCAGCCGCGGCCGGTAGTAGGTGTAACTGCAGGGTGGTGACGTGGGGAGGGGTAGGGGCAGGGTGGGGGGTAGTAATGTATGGATTACGGACTTTAACAGGTAAGTAAACATATAAATAAATAAAACAAATTTTGTTGCACGCACTACGTTGCATTTGGTGATGCAGTGCACACAACGAAATTTGTTTTATTTATTTATATGTTTACTTACCGGTTACACCTACTACCGGCCCCAGCTGCTGGCATTATAGTTCTGCATGTTGGTTTTGATGTAGAATCTCGTGTCATCCAGTTGTCTTTGTGCTTCTGCGAAGTATGAAGCTCTATCCAAAGCACAATATTTCCTCCTTTTTCCGCAGGGTGCATGATAAGGTTCTCATAGTCTGCCAGAGAACTGATTATTCCCCATCGCTCTTTGGTGAAGTTAAGAGATTAGTTTTTTCTTTGTTTTTGTTTCCGGAACCTCATCAAGTCCTTAGTTACTGTCTCATGAAATGCATCGATGTTATCATGTGGCATAATGGGTAGAAAGACAGATTTGGGTTTTAAATTAGTTTTGGCAGGTTGGTCGGTACTGACCTCAATATTCTCTTCTATGGGATCTAATCCTGTTTCTGTGTACAGGTCCTGCATGACCTATAGGGCGTCCACGTCTCTTATGCTCCAATATGTGTTGGATCCTCTGCTGTCGGCTTCTTTCTGTAAGGTAATTGAGGTCACGTGATCTTGATCCGGTGTTTGCCACACCCTGATAGTATGCCATTTTTTTAAATTTGAGTTTCTTCACGAATTTGAATATGTCTATTCTGGTTTCATGATAGTAAAAGGTATTCGTAGGGCATAAAGAGAGACCTAAACATAGAGTATGTTTTTCCGCCATGGATAGTGGTCAGTGGGAAAGGTTGACAATTGTTTTATTAACCATGTCATCATCCATTCGTTCTGTGTCTTCAGGCCTGATGTTCTGTTTCCCATGAGCCTCTTTCCTCATACTCTTCCCCTTTTGGTTCCTCTGTCGCTTTCTTGTCCTCCAGGTCCTTCCTGGCTTCTTCCTCTTTCTCTGCCCTATTGTCCTCGACCTCTCCCTCATGTCTTGGTGGTTGCACAGTTCTCGGGGTTTGCCTCCCTGTCGGTAGGAGGTGGTACTTGTCTAAAAAAGTGGGTTGTACACTTGTACCCGGTTCCTTTTCAGACATTCTGTTCTGTACCAGGGAGAGATCGCCTTCTGTGTCGCTATTGATGATTGAGTCTGTGCCACTTGCACTTTCTGCTAGAATCTCAATGGGTTCACCTAGTGACATTTGTGGCAATATGTAAGTGTTCTGCCACTCTCTTAGTCATCACAATCCAGGTGTAATTTCCGTTGTTTGCGCGCCTTGATGTCATCTTCGTAGAGCTTTAGTCTTGTTTTTAGATCGTCTACATATTTTTTTAAAAATTATTTTAAAAGACCTTTATTGTACACTGCCATAATGACACAGTTTATGGCCTACAACCCCTTGGGCCGGCTGCATTGGTGACATAGTAGAAATAACATTATCTGGTTAACACAGCCGTTCAGCCGACATCCCTGGGGTCCGGCGGCGCGTTGGAACAAGGTGTACACAATTCAAACAGATCAGTTATCCAATATATATTAGGCCTATGAATTTTCAATTTTTTTTTTCCTTTTTGTTGTATTTTTCTCAATTTCTCAAAACCTGTAAAAAACCTGCACTCTAACAATGCACACGACAACAGTTCCACCAATTATTCGAATATATTCTGTTGTGGGAACACAAGCCACAACCACGGCAGTCAGTGGGAAGTCTCTCCAAGCACTCCCCTCCGGGCTACGGGAAAGCATCCTCAGTCCCCTCCCTCCTCCAGCTCCTCGTCTGAGCTGGCCTCCTCGTCCTCTGTTAATGGCTCACACAGGTCTCCCCTATACGTATTCCATGCTGACCAGACATTACCCGGGCAGGCTCTGTTGACATACACCGCCCGCTCCGTAAGCATTAGCCGGTCTAAGTTCCTGCCCCACTGTGCCAACGTGGGCAGGTCTGGCGCGCCCAACTTTTGCGCTATGTCTCGTTTAGCCACCATGATTGCCAACGTACCCCATATCAGACCATACCTAGACAGGTCATTAGTGTCCCAGATGTTTAGTAAGCATTTACGTGGTTCAGGAGTCAGGGACACGCCCAGTGCTTGTGACAGTGTGCGCATCACCTGACGCCAGTAGTCGGCTATCAGGGGGCAGTCCCAGAGGGTATGGAATAACGTGCCCTCCTCACCACAGCCTCGAAGACAGTAGGGGTGTGGAGCTCTTTGCAACTTATGTAGTGTGGTTCTCGTATAGTAAATACGGTGTAGGATTTTCAATTGTACAAGCCTGAGCCTCGCCGAGACGCCCATCTCCCTCGGGGACGCCAGCGCCTCGTTCCATTCAGTCTCATCCATGTCTCCCAGTTCCTCCACCCACCGTTTGTGCAGTTTCAGTGTAGGGTCTGTTTGGTTGTTTAATAATTTTTTGTAAGTAAGGGAAGTGGCACTACCTTGCATATAGTCCGTGAGTAATCTATCCTCTAACGGCGAGGAGTCCGGGACCTCAGTGTCTGGAGGTATAGCCTGCAGCAGCGCATGCCTTATCTGCATATATCTATAGGTTTCGTTGGGCCCCAGGTCATACTGTTGCTGGAGATGGGAGAATGGCACCACTGTTCCCTTGTCCCACAGGTCTCCCACCGTGGATATGCCAATGCTGTCCCACTGTGCAAACCCCTTGCTGCGTCTCAGTTGTCCTAATACCTTAGTGTCCCAGAGCGGGGTGAGCTTAGTAATGATGCCCCTCCACCCCAGTTTCGCCTGCACCGCGTGCCACACCAGAGCCGTGTGTTTCGTGGGGCCTACTAATCGCGCCGCTTGAGCCCTGTTGTAAAGCTCTGAAAGCATACTGTCTGTGCCCAGATGAGCCCTATCTGCCCTATACGCTGGGTCCTCCCGCGGCGCATGGAGCCAGAGGTTGATGATTTTTAGTTGGGCGGCCCAGTAGTACAGTTGCAGGTTTGGTAAAGCAATCCCCCCCTCAAACCAACTCCTGTTCAGCTTGACATGTGCAATGCGCGCTGGCTTGTTACTCCATAATAGGTTAGACACCAGCGTCGTAACCCGTCGGAAATAGCCCGGCGGGACCGGGTAAGGTGTGTTTTCCAAGGCATAGAGGAACCTCGGGAGGGCCATCATCTTGTAGAGCGCCGCCCTTCGGAGGAGCGTCAACGGCAACGAAGCCCAGTGCTTGACGTCATTACGGAGTCGGACCAAGGGTGGTGTCAAGTTTTTGTCAAAGAATTCTAATGGATTGTCAGTTATATGAATACCAAGATATTTGAATGAGGACGTGGTCCGCTGCAGCGGGCAGTCGCCGTCGAGCTGAGGCGCAGGTCCCTTTAGCACATAAATGACTGACTTTGACCAATTGAGGGTGTATCCCGATGAACCCCCATAGTCATCGCATCGTGCCAGTAGGGCTGGTATACTTCTGTCCGGGTCCGTCAAGTATACCAACATGTCGTCGGCATATAAGGATACACGGTCCTCCCATCCTTCTTCCAGCTAATGCCCTTTAGCAATGGTGTTGCTCTAAGCAACGTCGCCAGAGGCTCCAGGACCAGGGCAAACAACAGAGGGGAGAGGGGGCAGCCCTGTAGGGTCCCTCTCACTAGTTGGAACATACGTGAAATGTGACCATTGGCTGTTACGTGCGCCACCGGATTCGCATACAAAAGCCGTACCCAAGATATGAATTTGGGGCCAAAACCCATACGCGTCAGTACCGCAAAGAGATGACCCCATTCCACCATATCGAACGCCATTCTGGCGTGCAAGGAAAGGATCACCGCTGAGTCTGTCAATGACTTGGCATGTGCTAACACTCCATGCACCCGCCAGAGATTAAGGGCTGTGCTCCTGTGTGGCATGAAGTCACAGGGGAAGAACAACTATTGGTGAAGCTGTCAAATACAGACTTCCACAAACTGATTTCTACCACAGTGGTAAGTACCACCGATAGCGTGCTCCTTGTAAGTATTTTCACAAACGAGGAACCAATCTTGACCTGACTCACTTCCGTTTTTCTCCCACTAAACAGTAACCGGCTGGGCACACTGTAAGTTGTTTTTACCTTTCCCTATCACGCATGGGCTGCTAGATGTGTATTCACACACTGCGAGGTAATTAGACATACTCAACAATCTGCCAATTACCTTTATCTGTACATAGTATATGCCCTCACTCACTCCCCTTTTAATTCCCTTAGATGTCCCCCAACGACCAGTCCTGATGAGACCCTTATTCTTCCGGGTCGAAATGCCGTCGACACAATTGGGAATGAACCACGCAAGACAGTGCCTATAAACATAGATAGCCACTGTACTAATCATTCATTGTAGTACTGCCTTTGGTCAATTTCCCATTTCCTGTACATATCCCCAGTAGAAACCTGTAGATATTCACTTATTGTCACTGATTTATAATTTGGTTCTCACAAAAAACACTTGGGGGCACACTGCACTTATTTCACTTTA
This sequence comes from Lissotriton helveticus, assembly GCF_964261635.1. Taxonomy (NCBI): domain Eukaryota; kingdom Metazoa; phylum Chordata; class Amphibia; order Caudata; family Salamandridae; genus Lissotriton; species Lissotriton helveticus. The sequence continues at coordinate 400,487,635 of NC_136065.1, forward strand.
CTATGTGTAAAAATGGTATACTAATGATGAAATTAATGTTTTGAAATACAAAAACCTTCATACAAACAGCCTGTATTATGAGCCTTGCTTCTCCCCTTGACATCCCCTGTTAAACCCTCTATTGTTTCTTGAAAATTGCTATTACGCTTTGTATTGACTTTGCATTGTACAAATATTATACCGCAAGAACCATTGTTTTTCCTTGATAACCTGTGTGGCATGAAGCCAGACTGATCGGGGTGTATCAGTGATGGGAGATGGGCCATCATTCTTGTGGCTAATAATTTCGCAAGAATTCTGACCTCCGCATTAAGGAGAGAAATGGGGCGGTACCATGCGCAATCGGACTGTGGTTTGCCAGGTTTAGGAATAGCCACTATTGTGGCTGTCCGCTGATCCATCGGGAGTTCCGTCCTTTCCCGACTTTCCGTGTACATGGCCAGCAAAGGCGGGCCGAGCGTATCTGGCATCATTTTATACCACTCTATGGGGATCCCGTTCGGGCCTACCACTTTCCCGGACCGTATCGCCTGGACTGCTAGTTGAATTTCCTCAATAGAAAGGTCGGCCTCCAGATGTGTAAGTGGGAAGCCAAGGCCACCTCCTCTGTGATTTCCCGGTCTGGGATGTATACCTTCTCGAAATGGTCCGCTAGCGTGCCTACAATCTCCTCTGGGTGTGTCTGTAGACGGCCTGTACTAGAGTGTAGTTGTTGAATGCCTCTATTGCTCCCTCCCCTCTTCTCCAGCCAAGCTAGCAGTTTTCCCGCCTTGTACCCTACCTCGTAAATTTTTTGGGCTGTAGCTGACATACAGTCCAGTACCTGTAGTCGGAGATATTCCTTATGTCTCTGCTGGCATAACTGTAGAGTGTGTGCTGCGTCTGCTGTGGGGTCCACCGCATGAGATTCATTGGCCATATACACCAACCGTTCCAGCTCTGTAAGTTCTTGTCTCTGAGTTTTTTGTGCCCCGCAATGGAGGACATCGATTGACCGCGGAGGACTGTCTTTTACGCTTCCCATAGGGTCGAGGGGGATCGCACCGAGTCTGCGTTTTCAGTAAAGTACAACTTAGTCGCAGTCTTTAGAGCTTTCTTGATACCCGGGAGTTTCAGAAAGTTAGGATATATTGGGTATATCCTTTTGCGAGTTGTTGCTTGACTGAGTAACGTCAGGACTACCGGGGAGTGGTCCGATATTCCCCAGGGCTGTATCTCAATAGTATCCACATCGTGCATACCGTCTCCCAACCCTAAGAAGTAGTCTATACGGGAGAGGCTGTTGTGTACAGCCGAGTGGTAGGTGTATTGTCTCGCGGCCGGGTGCCTATGACGCCAAATATCTATCAGACCCATGGCCTCCAGGAAGCCGTGGAAGCTGGAAGGGCTGGGCGCATGTGCCCTCACTGGGAATGTATCCAGCGCTGGGTCTACCACCGCGTTGAAATCACCCCCAATAAAGATGTCTCCCGCCGGGAGATTGAGCAAAAAGTCTCCTAGTGCCGGCAATGCCACTGTTTGAAGTGCCGGCGGGATATAAACTGAGACAACGGTAAGAGGCCGACCTTCCCACTGTCCATGTATCGCCGCAAATCTGCCCTGATCATCTACTTTGTGGTGCAAAAGAATGAAAGGGGAGGTCCTCCTCAACAATATACCCGTCCCCCTGGAGCCCAAGGTAAACTCTTGTACCCCCTACGATCCAGCGCCTTACTCGCTGTACCTGTGAGGTGTGTCTCTTGCAGCAAGACCAAATGCGGTCCCTGGCGCGTAAGTGCCTGCATCACCAGACCTCTCTTGATCTTGTCACCCAGACCTCGCACATTCCAGGTCATCATCATCATTCTCAGGGGAGGGACGGGTGCACGCTGCAGCACGCCGCTATATGCGGTATCTTTTGAGTGTTGTGACATAAGGAGGCTGTTTAATTGGGGACCCCTGTGTCATCCCCAATAGTGCTGCAAGTCTAGCGCCCCAGCGTGCGACGGGCATGTGTTGGTCCTGTGTGAGTTTTGTGGCATCGTGGGGTGGTCGACGTGGGAGCATCCGAGTCTCTCCCATCAGTGCTGTGGATCTAGTGTCCCAATGAGTGGTGCCTAAGTGTCTCTCGTCGTCTCGTGTCCAAACGTGCAGAACATATATCATAACAAAAACAATCCCTTTCCCTCCCCCCCTCCCTACCTCCCTGCTACACGGACATAAAACCGCCCGCCTCCCCAACTTAGCAGAGTGCTCATTCCCATCCCAACCCATTGTACTTGGTTGTGAGGGAGGAAGTTCCGCAGTGACAGCGGCCCCATCTGCCCTCCTTTGCGTCTTCCTGATCGGAGTCCGAGGGCAGCACGTCTACCATCGAGTAGGGCAGTTCCTTCGCCCGCAGTGTCTTCTTTACGTCCGTGAAGGTTTTCCTCCGCCGGGCCACCTCGGCCGTGTAGTCTGGGAAGAAGGCAAGCGTGGAATTGTGAATTTTAATAGGCGGCAAATTCCGTGCTGTTTGGAGTATGGCGTCCCTGTCCCGGAAATTAAACAGTCTGGCCAGTACTGGTCGCGGTGGGGCCCCCGGTTTCAGTACTCCACCGGGGACCCTATGGGCTCTTTCTACGGAGAAGAAATGTGAAAGTCCCTTTGGCTGCTGTTTGGTCTTAATAAGGTCCTCAATATATAGATCCATTACTCTCTTGCCTTCCGATTCTGGTATTCCCAGGATTCGCACGTTATTGCGTCTGGAGCGCCTTTCCTGATCGTCCAGCTTCTCCTGTAGTTTCTTGGTGACTGCTTCCATACGTTCCATCGCCAACTGCAATTCGGAGGTATCCTGGACCAGGGACTTCGTGACCACTTCCACTTGTGCCACCCGCTCCGTCATTTTGTGGAAGTCCGCTCTCAGAAGACCGACATCTGTGGAGATGGATCCTACCGTAGTCTGGACACTGGACAGCTTGTTCATTAGATCTTCCAACGTCACCTTCTTGGCTCCGTCTCCCTCTGAGCCCCTTCCCGTTGAGGTGCGCCCCTCTGGGTGCTGTGTGGTGGCCTTTTCGTATGCATATTTATCCAGCCGCGCCTGCACCACGTTATTCCTAGCGCCCCTGCCCGTCATGACGTGCACCTGCGCCGTGTCACTGAGTGTGGCCTAATCTGCGTCAACCGGTGAGCAATGCCAGATGTTCCGGAGCCTAATCTTGTACGGATGAGGTCAGGACGCTTACTGAGAGGCCCGCCCTGGTACCTGGATCAAAACTGCGTCCTGCGCCAGGGCTCCCGAGGCCCAATGGACCCTATCGCAGCGATGAAGCGTTAGTGCCTGTCCGTCACCCTCAGGTGTCTCCACGTTCTTGCTGCACCGCTCTTGGAGTGGTATGCGCTCTGCTTTCAGGGTGCTCTGCAGTGTAGTACAGACAGCGATCACCTATGCCCCGGCATCAAGCCCACTCATGTCCACGGCGCTACTGGTGTGCACAATAGCCTACAATGGCTTCTATTCGTCCCTGGGCGAGTCTACGCCCCAGCCAGGCGTCACCTCTTGGTGGTACTGTGGGAGTCAGGCAGGGCTCCCTGGTGCCAGCCTCCACACCCCTTAGTGCGGTCTTCTCCTACTGCGGGCCCTTTATATGCGTCCTGTATTATGCGGTATCCCACTGTGTTGGACTGATCTGGGGGGCGGGGGGGTCGTCACAGCCGTATGGTGATGATGCCGGAGTCAATGTTGGTCATCCGCCGCCTCACTCCCGCTGTGACAGTGCGTCGGGACGCTTCTGACTTCAGGGCAGCATTCTCCCCACGTCACTCTTCAGGAATAAGGCCCGCAGGGGAGGGTGGCAGGAGCGGTGTCTGCGGGGTACAGGGTCACCGATGTACAGCACTCCGGTCCGCTGCTTTTCGCCGAGGACGCAGGTCACCTCCTCCGACGCCCACTTCCGGCGAGCGTCCCCGGTTTATAGGCACTTCCGCCCGGGTCTTCCCAGCACGCGAGACCAGTGCAGCCAATGTGGCTTTAGACCCTCACCAGACGCTTCTCAGATCACACAGCTCCCGTCGTCGGATCCGCACCGGAGTTGCGGCGGACGGCGCTTCCCGGTCTCCTCTCTTGGATTCCGCCCTCGGAGGTACAAATTTGCCGGATATGAGAACGGATAGTAGGGATGGAGCCGCGTTAGTCACGGAGCTCCTGAGCTAGACAACCATTCACGTCGGCTGCTAGCCACGCCCCCGTCTACATATTTTTGGATGATGGATGCTCTTTATGGTTTTTCAGTTCCTCTTCCAATGACTTGAGTTCTCGTAGGATTCCGTCTCTATCCTCCCATGCATATTTCACCAGGATGGTTAACATGTTTGAAGCTTCTGGCAGAGTTGTCGGCCCATTCCTCCCAACATCTTGGGTTTGGGTGATTTATATGACTTGGTTGTGTAAATGCGTAATCCCTGTGGCACTGTGTCCTTGTCTATATAATCTTGTAGTGAAATTGCTTCGCACCACTTTACCTAGGATATATGTTGTATAACTTTTTGGTGCGCAATTTGTAAATCTCACCGATATTACATTTTAGTACCAATAGCGATATTGGATTCATGATAGGTTTTATTTCATGGTGTTTGACATAAGAAAACATTATGTTGATATGTGTGCTGCTAATTTTCATTTTTGCATATTTGAAGGTTACAACATGATGATTGAAGAGTAAAATATGAATGTAATATTTGACTTTTTTACTTCGTTAACCATTACAACATGGATGCCATTTTGGTGTCAGTGTGTAACCTTCACTTCTCCTTCCTTACTTTCTGTGAACATGTATGTATTGCAGTCACTACCCACAATACAGCGGGTGAACGAGATTGCCTTGCAAGTGAAATGTGTTACTGAATAAACCTTCTCTGGTGCAAGTACATACTGTTAGTGATCGCTTTATTGAATTTGGGATTTGTGAATATATACATTATATGAGAGAGGAATGAGACTACCAGCTGGGCAAGGCTGAAGGTACAAACAGATTGTGACTTTCGTGGCACAGTGCTCTACGAGTATACAAACATGCCTGAATGTGACATTGACCTACTAAAGGGATTTAAAAGACAAGCATCATTTTAAATGTACACTTGAACGTACTTAAAGCAAACATTGTTTATCACATTAAGGACTTCAAGTCGCAGAGTGATACTGGAATGACGTTGCACTTAGCACACGCCTACAGGGGGCTTGAAATGAAATAAAATTTACCGGAAATTAAATGAATGCGAATCTCAGGTGTCATTTATGCAGCCCAGGATGAAGGGGTGTTGTAACCTTGAAACGCGTCGGCAAATTGATTAATGAAATGGAGCGTGAAGGCATGCTGAATTTCAGAGCTGGAGGGCAGAGCATTGTCGAGTGATTTCCTATCAGGGCATTTTGTTGATTATTTATATATATATATATATATATATATCAATCTACACAGAGTTGCCTCCTAATGAAGACGACACCCAACCAGCAAGTTTTACTCCTTTTATTTGAGGACTGCACAGGCTTCAGTTTTCATGCTCCCAGTACATTAAAAATGGCCAGACGCATTTCAGGCACTCTCCTGCCTTTGTTCACAGGCATTTTGCAACAGGAACAAACAGCAGCCTAATCGTAGAACCCCTGCATGGCATTTTTATTGTCCCGCCTCAGTGGGCGTGTGCACAATTGCATCATTAATATTCTTAACGTCCCGTGCGGACTTTTGGAGAACAGTGGCACCCACTGGGGATTTATTAACAATTGTGGACTGCAAATACCAAGATGCCGTTGTGCACACGCCCACTGGGGCGGGACGTTAATCAAACCTACATGTGAGTTAAATCTACACTCTGAAATGACGGCTACAGGAGTACATTTTCATATCATTATATTTAATCATTTAATTCCCAGAGGAAAAATGATCTCTCAGCTTAAATTTCTGACTTGGAACTCAGCCAATACTGTACTATACTAAACAATACTTAATAAGCACAGCCAGTACTGACTGCTGTATGTGTAAGTTGCGAGGTCGAGAGACAGTATTACATTTTTATTTGTTATGCTCACATACGATGGAGGAGTGAAGACAGATCTTTTGGCCAATATTCCAAATATATAATATTAGGAAACGTAACGAGGCCTTGTCTTTCTGCCTTCGGCTGACGTAGAGTTGTTATACATGAAAGTAGTTCTTTATATTTTTCGAGCATGGAAATTGCCACCTTTAACTTGATTTAGTTACCCAAATGTTATAGAATATGTAAAGCATAATGAAATCTGATTGTAACATTTATAGGTCGCTACCAACCAGGCAGTGCAGCTGCCTGGCTATGTGAAAGACCTCTTGGGGACTTTCAGAAAGTTGACTTGGCAATCCATTCTGCCTGTTACTTGCTATTAGCTTTATGGTTTGTAAGTCATATTTTCTACCTTTACACTTGCTGGCTTTATTTCATTTAGGCTGTGCAGCTTGAGTTCTTACCTCCCCATGATAAAGCCGTGTTTACAGTATTTTTCCATAAACTTGTTTTCTGTAATAAACGGGCCCTTAAATCATATTATCTCCTCCTATTTGCTTGGCATTTTAAGACCGAGGTCAAATACCAAGCTGTGTATTCGTGGGGGTCTGGTGTTTATTTTGTGGCCTGGTGTTTATTTTGTTTTTGGCTGACTTCAAAGTGAGAGTGTTTATATAATAGAGGACTGGAGCGTACCTTCTCCCTGGAGCCTGCTTGTGCTCTTTTTAGGTCTCGGCCTGCGAAAGACTGCGCAGTCGAGCCGGTGAGATTTAACGATATTCAGTAAGTTTCACTAGCGAGGTTAAGCCCTGCCCCTCTTTTCCATTGGCTGGCCTCACCGTTCATGCTAAACGGTGCCCAACCATTGGAGAAGAGGTCCTAGTGACGTTCTTCTTTCTTTTTAAGCCCTGTCCTTTTCAGACACCATGATATGAAAGCTGCATTTGTTTTTATTTCATTGTTTTCAAAGGGAAGGGATTGCTAAACAAAGGATGCTTTCCTTCTTCATTTGCATTTATTATCTGTGATCACACATACTTTGACCCTAGTGGAGCAATATACGCCATGCTGATGTTTTTAGGGCTGCACCTGGATGTGAATGACTGCTTTTTAGTCTGTCTGTTCCATTAGCAAGAATTAAGCATTTCATACCGGAGGTTGTGTACGCGCCCAGTTTTTACATGCAAAAATAAACTTGTTAGTGGCTGAAAGCAACTAAAACGTTCTAGTCAGGGTAAGTCTAACACTAACACATATACACACACACACATATATACACACACACACACATATATACACACACACACACACGTACACACACACACACACACACACACACACACACACACACACACACACACACACACACACACACACACACACACACACACACACACACACACACACACACACACACACACACACACACACACACACACACACACACACACACACACACACACACACACACACACACACACCCACACACCCACACACCACCCCCCCCCCCCCCCCCCCCCCCCTCTTAGATAAATAGCCAATATGTACCTGAGGAAAACAAGACCAAAACGACAAAAATCCAAGGTACACAAGTCAAGATGACAATTTTGCAAGATTAAATCAAAACGCAATGCTTAGAAATCAATAACTACAACTGGGGCTTTCTGATTGCGCTTGACCGGGGCTAATCCAAAAGTTCAGTATGACCGCAAGGAGCATGGGCCAGACACAGGTGTCTTGCTGACGCGTTGACAGTACTTTGGATGCGTCGACACTCTGGGACAATGCGTTGAAATCGAGTGGTGATGCATCTCTGTCGTAGGCAATGTGTTGGTTCCGAAGTCGGGCAAAGTCGTTTATTGCATTAATGTCAAGAGCGCGGTGCGTCGGTTCCGAGGTGTGAATGTTAAACCGCTGGGCTGAAGGCAATGACTTAATGAGAAGCCATACCTGGCCGGGAATGTGTTGGAGTCAGGACTGTGCGTCACAGACATTGGTGATGCAGTGTTCGAGACTCCCGCAGTAGCGGTTCTTCAAAGGCGTTGCGTCGGCAAAGTTGAGGCTGCATTGTCAGTTGTTGCGTTGTGCACTTGGTGAGCGGTGTTCACGGCTTCGGTGCAGGCAGCGGCAATGTGTCAGTTTCCCAGGGATGGAACAGTTCCAAATTACACTTCTGTGTTGATGTGTTGGTTTCAGCACCAACACTCACTTCCAAGGGCTGAGGACTGGATTTGGCACCACTTGGCAAGGCAGGACTCACAGCAGAAAAGCCCAGGAACTGGTAGCAAAATGCAGGTGAAATATTTGATATCCCTGAGACTTCCGTATCAGGAGGCAAGCTCAAACAAGCTCTGCAGAACCATTCATATGTAGGATGTAGAGAATAATGTCCAGTCCTTTCACTCCCAGCCAAGAAGCCGCAGGTCAACTCAGCTAAGCAAGCAGCAAAGTGGCATTCCTCCTGGCAGCATAACTGCTCTTCTTCCTAGCAGAATGTATCATCAGTCCAGAAGTGTTCTGAGTATATGGTGTCAGTGGTCCAGTACTTATACCCATTTTAGACTTTGAAGTAGGGAGACTTCAAAGAAAGGTCTTAGTAGTGCACAAGACTCTGCCCTTCCTGGCCCCTGGCTCCAGACACACTACATGGGGGTATGCAGTTCTTTGTGTGGAGACAGGCACAGCCCTATTTATGGGCAAGTGTCAGCTCCTCCCTCTCACTCTAGCTGAGGAAGACCTGTCAGCCTGGTGATGGGCCACCAGGATATGCAGGGCATATCTCAGCTACCTTTGTTTGTGACTGTATAGAGGGAATTCACAAAGTCTAGCTGTCATTCTACCCAGACATGTATTCTAGGGACAGGCAGAGGCACAGGATTGTTAAAGTAATAAAATGCCAACTTTCTAAAAGTGGCATTTTCAGACCTGCTATTTAACCCCTTCCATGCGTATGACGAGCTGAGCTCGTCATGAGTTGCGCCGCTCGCATGCTCATGACGAGCTCAGCTCGTCATGTAATGCGGCTTTTCGCAAAAAGCCGCACAGCGCGAAAATAGCGGCCGCACGCATGCGTTTAAAAACTAACTTCACTAAAAACACATGTTTTTAATTGTGATTCCAGAGACGCCAAACACCAACTTTCTGTCTGTTCCCAATTGGAAGTAACACTTGTAAAGTGTTACAAGGCAGCTCCAATGCTAACCCATGGGAGGGATGGGTCTTGTTGTAGTAAAAAGTTAATTTAGTAGTTAACCACTACAAGGACATGTAAAGCTCAACAGCACATGTCCTATACACTGCACCCTGCCCATGGGACTACCTATGGCCTACCTGAGGGGTACCTTACATGTAATGAAAGGGAAGGTTTGTGCCTAGCAATTATGTGGACTGGGCAGGTCAACTTGGCAGTTTAAAACTGCACACACAGGCTCTGCAGTGGAAGGCCTGAGACAGGCTTGGAGGGCTACTCATGTAGGTGGCACAATCTGCGCTGAAGACCCACTAGTACCAATTGATTTACACGCCCGGGCACATGCAGTGCACTGTGCTAGGTATTTATCAGTAAATCAAATATGCCCATTATGGAGAAACCTAATGCCATTATATTTTAGACACAAAGTTAATGCACTTTAGCATTTCTCTATAGTGAAAACGTGCACAGAATCTGAAAGCCACCAAACAAGGTAAAAAACGGAGGCGGAAGAAGGCAAAAAGTTTGGGGTAGCCCAGCAAAAAGGGCCATTTCCAACACTATTGGTGTTTTATCTACTTGTGTTTTATCTATCCATCTAACGTTTATCTATCTATCTATCTATCTATCTATCTATCTATCTATCTATCTATCTATCTATCTATCTATCTATCTATCTATCTATCTATCTATCTATCCTATCTATCTATCTATCTATCTATCTATATATCTATCTTTCATATATCTTTCTATCTTTTATCTATCCATCTTTTATCTATGTATATCTGTCTCTATCTATCTATCTATCTATCTATCTATCTATCTATCTATCTATCTATCTATCTATCTATAGATACAATTAGCAGATTAACAGTGCCAAAGCATTTTCTGCACTTGTTTTCTTTGTTTTCAAGCACTCCAAATGAGTACTTGTGTTTTCAGACTGTTTCCCTTGTACACATACACACATACCACTAAAATGCATGCATGTGAACATAAATAAATGCATTTCTTAAAAAGTTGTTAAAACACCACCTTTTTTTGCACTATCTGACAGTATAGGAGCACTCGCTCCGTCATCTGTCTTGCCATAGCGCGAAGACAAGACAATGGTATTGGAGTGCTTTAAGTGCTCACCAGTTACATTACGCAATGACACCTTCATTTTTGTCCCTGATCCTGCTTCAATTAAGTTTGTTTTCCGCCATTGCTTGCCCATCTCCCTACTCCCTTCTGCTTGACCCGTCACCTCCACTACCTCCCTTGGCTCTACTGCTTTTTTTGGAACAATCCAATTGTATTGGAGCCCTTGTTCCATCTTCCCATGGTGTTAAAACCATCCGATGGTATTGCAGCGCTTTCAGTGTGTACCAGTTATATTACACAAGAACACATTCATTGTCATAGGCAGGAGGACGCGTAAATGATTTGCCCTGAATCACAAATTGTTCAGCTGACCCCGAGTTTTGAGCCTGGTTCCCCAGTTCTCCTGTCGGCGGCTCTTGCTGTTACGTCACATCTTTGCTTCACTTCATAGCTGTTCAACTGTTTCTCAATATCAGTTCCGCATTTGTTCAGCAAGGCCCCGTCAACACCGAACAGCATCGGCAAAACCAAGAGATCTCGGCAACACCCGAGCTGATGGCCTTGACAATGTGAATGCTTTTTAGTCAGTTTGTCTAGTATCACATCTGCTGTTCAGCATGGCTTAAAGTCGCTGAAAACAGTACTATGATGCGGCCAGCTCTGGCCACGTCATAGCGCTTTTTTATGTTAGGAGGGCAGAACAATAAACTCATCATGGAGGGCTAAGAGACTCAGTGTCGGCTGAGCATCCTGTGATTCTCGACTTTCAGTAACTTTCAGACTTGCTGAACAACAGATGTGCTGCTACACAACATGGCTAAAAGACAATCACAGTAACAATACAAGTAGCTCGGGCATTGCTTAGCCCTATTGGCTTTGCTATTGCTTGTTTTATTTTATTTTAGACACAGCCATCTCAAAAGCTCTCTCTTTCTTCAGCTGCAGAAAACACTTGCACATTTTTTGCAAAATTCCTCTTCTTTGGTGTGTCCATTTAATTTGTGAAACTGCTTTTTAGGAACAAAGTACAAAACCGCTTCTCAGCGTCAGCCTAAGATATGGTAATCTTGGGCTATTTACGCTGTTTTTGGCCCATTCACTGTCAAGCACGGTATAAGATCTTTTCACAGGAAAGAGCCAGCCACATGTAAAACTATTTAACAATCCTTGGTTCTCACTTTCAAGTGTAAAGCTTATGCTTTATTTATGACATCTGTGGTGACTTGTTTTGGAGAGTTGTATAAGTTTAAGGGCAGTTTTTATTAAAGCATTTGTGTTTTGTGTTTATGTTTAGTCACACAATAATTCAATATTCAGTTTGCAGCCGTGCCTTTTTCGGAACACATATACACTGGAAATAAACAATTTCCTCGTTTGTAGTTGCAGGCACTAGGGTCATGATTTCAGTGGTGCAGCAAGTGCAGTGACACAGGTACCAAAAGGTCTAGGAAACTTACTGGACACCGTATATTGCTATCTATTACTGCTAAACGAGCAGTCCCAAGTGCAGTTACTTTGCTGGCACTAGGATCATGATTTGAATGGTGCAGCAGGTGCAGCGGCCTAAGAGCAAAAATGTCTAGGAAACCCACTGAACAAAAATTATTGCTGTATGTTACAACTAAACAAGGAGTCACAAGTGCATTTACATTGCAGGCACTAGGGTTATGATTTGAATGGTGCAGCAGGTGCAGGTCAAGCTCTAGGAAACCCAGTGAACAGTGATTATTGCTGAACTCAGATTATTGCTATACTTCACTACTAAAGAAGCAGTCACAAGTGCAATTACCTTGCAGGCACTAGCGTCATGATTTGAATGGTTGCAGCAGGTGCAGTGGTACACGGGCCAAAAGCTATAGGAAACCCACTGAACACAAATTATTGATATATGTTACTACTAAACAAGCAACACTATTGCTATATGTTACTACTAAACAAGCAGTCACAAGTGCAGTTACCTTGCAGGCACTAGTTCCATGATTTGAATGGTGCAGCAGGTGTAGTGGCACAGGAGCCACCACGTCAAGGAAACCCATTGAACACCAATGATTGCTATATTTTACTACGAAACAAGCAGTCACAACTCTAATTACGTTACAGCCAATAGAACCATGATTTGAATGGTGCCGCAGGTGCAGTGCACAGGGGCCAAAAGCTCTAGGAAACCCATTGAACACCAATTATTGCTATATTTTACTACTAAACAAACAGTCAGAAGTGGAATTACATGCAGGCTCTAGAGTCATGATTTTAATGGTGGAGCAGGTCAGTGCTTAATTTGAGCCAGTCGTTTCCGTGCTCGGCACCAGCACTTAGTTGTCAGCAACGGGCCTGTGACAATCTGTCATAAGATGGTGCTGTCTGGCTAACTTAGAGATGGGCACAACGGCAGTTAATTACTAACTCAATATACGTTAAGTTTGCATATTACCTACCACCCAAGCCATTCTTATAGCTTTGGGGGCCTGAAATAGTCCTAACTGTCACACTTGTAGGAGTTAAATGTTAGTACTTGTGTTGTTACTGTCATTGGCTGCCCTGGCATGGACCATGTGTGGTACAATGTGCAGTGGCCTCCTAAAGAGAGCCCTTGCACTTATTTTTTTTTTTTACAAATTAAGCACTGCAGCAGGTGCAGTAGTACAGGTCCAAAAGCTCTAGGAAACCCACTGAAGACCAATTATTGCAATATTTTACAACTTAACAAGCATTCACAATTGCAATCAACTTGCAGGCACTAGGGCCATAATGTAAATGATGCAACAGTGCAGTAGCACAATTGCCAAAAGCTCTAGGAAACCCACGGAACTCTGATTTTTGCTATATTTTTGTAACTTTTTTTTAGAGTTTTATATAGCATGAACTAGACTTGAGACATCGGGTATCAGAGGACTTCACATGAGCACCAGTTTTGGTACAGATGAACGCATTTATATTTGTTAAGAATGGGGAAATTAAGTGATTTGCCCAGATCACAGGATTTTGAACGTCGTTGCCGAGACTCGAAGCCGGTTCCCCAGATCTGAGGTCGACCGCTCTAGCCAGAAGGCTAAATCCTCTCCCCCAATTAAGCAGTCACAAGCGCATGTACCTCGTAGGCACTAGGGTAATGATTTGAATGGTGCTAGTGAAGAAGCGGCTGAGACACATGGGCCTCCAATACTCGCTGCTCTTTCCTGCGAAGCTGAGGGTCGTAGCAGGTGAACGAACTCATTTCTTTACGGACCCCGCAGAGGTGGAAGCCTGGCTGGACAGCGGAGTCGATATGGAACCCAAAACAACTACGGGTCCCCTGCCTCGGCGACAACCTGGTAACCACAGACGAAGACGGAGACCCCGCCGGAGTTCTCAGCCGGAACCACAGACAACGACCAGACCTTCCCCTCAAGCGGAAGCCAGACGCCAGGAGAAACAAGACGCCCTCCGCCTGGTGATGGAACTCAGCGGATCCCCTGCGCTGAGTGAGGTGGCGGGCGACAGCGCTCAGGACCTCCAAAGCGACGACGAAGCCATCTATGGAGTGCCAGACTCCCCGACCTCGGAAGATCGTCCTGACGTCACTCCCCAGACGGCGGACTACATCAGCTGACCACACGACGCCCACGCCATTCTACAGAGCTGTTTGAAATTGACCTTCACAGCAGTCCTGGAGTAACGCGGCCGCTACGAGACCTGGCCGTGGCGGCGGACTACACCTCCAACCCTGCGAGATACACGCATGGCATGCATGCGCCTGACACCCGGCCAATGAACATGATCCCAAGTGCTGATGGCGACGACCCACACCTGGTTGGTGCACAACTACAAGGACGCTTTGCCCTGTCTGGTGACGGTTCGATTGGGACACGTAATGTATGAACCATGTGCATGTACATGTTGGGTTCGCTGTCTGCAGGGCGGCCTCGGCTGCCAAGTTCCTTCCGGGAAGGCTATAAGCCTTCATTTGCTAACTTTATTGACATAACCTAATTGCTCTCATGCGTATAGCACAACCACCCCCTTAGACTTGAACTTTGTTGCTCTCCTAGAGAGTATGGACGGGGGCACATTTTGCATCCGACCTTTTGGTATTCTGAATGTTCATATTGTTCACTGGCTTATTGTTCCGCTAGCCATGTTTTTGTTTCCCCCGTCTATGGTCACTGTGCAGCGGCGCGCCACATCAGGCGCTTATTGGGTGGTGGGCACCGTTTACTTGATGACAACTGCCTTTGCATGGGAGGGTGGAGGGAGTACTGAATGGGAGGTTATGTTGCAATATTGTAATGTCGTCCATTAAGATCTGCACATGGAACGTCACCACATACAAATCGCCCTCCTACAAGAAACACACCTTGCTACCACGGAAACTCCCACGCTACGGCGCAGGTGGCGAGGACAACTCTATGCCACAGGGTTCTCGTCGTACGCCAGAGGGACACTAGTATGGGTTAGACCGGGCGTTCCATGGACCACACAGGATGTACATATAGATCCAGAGGGCAGTTACGTGGCACTCCACGGCAGGCTGGATGGCAATCCACTGGTAATAGCCTCCATTTACGCACCTAACACGGGGCTGGCCAATTTCCTCACACATTTGTCACATACATTGGCCCCCTGGCATGGAACCCCTTGGGTACTTGGCGGGGATTATAATAGTTCCCTGGATTTAACACTGGACCGCTCCCATCCTACACCACCCAACTCACAGGCGCGCACCACTACGAAAGCGCTGCAAGCGTGGTCCGAGCAATGGGGCCTACAAGATGCATGGCGCGTTCGCAATCCACACTCCCAGGTTTACTCGTACTACTCGGGAGCACACGCTTTACATGTGCGACTTGATCGATACATGGTCTCCGGTGAGCTCCTGCCCAATGTCGCGGACACCTGTTATATGGGACGCACACACTCCGACCATAACACACACCTCTTGGACCTGCTATGGACCCAACCCAGACCACCAATACCCACATGGCGACTACAACCAGACCTCTTACTGGACAGTACATTTAGGAGCTCCATAACCGCACAGACAGCACAGTATTTTGAGGACAACGCAGGCTCGGCATCGTCTCCACAGATAGAATGGGACGCGTTTAAGGTGGTCCTCCGGGGTCAATGTCTGGGCACACAGGCCCACTCCCGACGGCGGCTGGAGGCAGATCTCCGACGCCTAGAATCCGACTTGCTACGGTTAGAGCAGACGACAGCCACAGACCCAAACACAGACTTATTACAGGCGCGGGCAGAACACGACAAACTGATTGACAGGCTGAAAAATATCAATTACAAAGCTCATGCAGCCCGCACACACCACGCCGGAGACAAACCCGGCAAACTGCTGGTATGGCTAATTCAACGAGAGAATCATATGACGCCAGTGACGGCGATACAACCGCTAACTGGCCCAATGGTTTACACACAGGCACGGATCCACGACGCCTTCGTGATGCATTACGACATGCTTTACAAATCCCGTCTGCTGACCACACAGCCTATCATAACTGCGTATCTAGAGAGTATCGTGTTGCCTACCCTGACAGATGACCAACGAAGCGATATGGGGTCACCGTTGCTGGCAGAGGAACTCCGAGAGGCCATCTATGCCCTCTCGAATGGCAAGTCCCCGGGCCCCGATGGCCTGCCGGCGGAGTACTACAAAGCGTGCTCAGATCTCCTGATCCCAGAGCTCCTACGGGTCTATGCGGCGGCGCTAGAGGACATGGCCCTACCCCGGTCAATGAATGAGGCGACGTTAGTATCCCTTTTAAAACCAGGCAGAGATGGCACACTCCTTGGCTCATATTGACCCCTAGCGCTGCTAAACACTGATTATAAGATACTGGCCTCAACTCTCGCCCGGCGGCTAGCAGGACTAGTGCCTGGCTTGATACACACTGACCAGAACGGCTTTGTACCCGCCAGAAGTACCTCCCATAATATACGGAGACTATTCCGAATACAAACGTACGCGACGCGAGACTGGCCTCGGTCGGGCTGCCTGGTCCTTGATCTAGAGAAGGCCTTCGATTCGCTCGAGTGGCCTTACCTACTGGCTGTATTACGCAAATTCGACCTTGGAGACGACTATATTGAACTAGTAGGACTGTTATATAGACACCCAACGGTGCGAGTCCGCACAGGCGGGCTGCTATCCGATGCCATCAAGGTGCAACGCGGCACCAGACAGGGCTGCCCCTTATCCCCGTTGCTCTTTTCACTAGCAATTGAACCCCTAGCCGCAATCTTGCGCAATAACGGCATGCACTGGGGAATCCCGCTGGCGGATGGCACGCATACGGTCTCGCTGTATGCAGACGACCTTCTTTTGTATATCAGAGACCTTGCTCACATACCGCCAGACCTTTCGGCGATCTTCAGGACCTTCGAGGCCATGTCGGGTCTCAGGGTTAATTAGGTCAAATCCGGGGCATACTCGTTTGGCCCGGACATCCCTGACCCTGGCATTGAGATCAATGGTGAACGACTACCATGGCACCACACCACGTTCAAATACCTAGGAGTGCACATATACAGAACGCCACAAGACATACTAGACGGCAACCTGACACGCGCAATAACATCAATAAGGTCCCAGATAGCCTTTTGGAAATCCTTACCGCTCAATGTCCCGAGTAGAGTGACGCTGACGAAAATGATTGTACTCCCCAGGCTCTTATATTACTTCGCCAATATACCAGTATATGTACGGGCACACACCTTCAGGGAGCTGGCCTCCATGATCAGGGACCTGATATGGAACGCTGGGCGACCCAGAGTGGCCCTCCGAAAATTATATGCCCCAGTTGATGACGGTGGCCTCGCGGTACCGAACCTCGAACTTTACTATCTGGCAGCCCAGTTGCAATGGGTCACTGCCTGGCTTGCAGGGAGCCGACTGGAAGACACGGCCACGACTGTAGATGTGCTCTCCTCCACACAAATCCATACCCTATTCCACCCCCTGACACACCCGAGGAAATCAACTCAACTACATGTGGATGTAGCGATACGGTGCTATGCCAGAAGCCTGCGGCTTACGAGACTGACTAAGCCGTATGCCCCGGCTCTCCCACTGTTAGGTACCCCCTTGACTGCCTCCGTAGTCACGGATATAGCACTGGAACACTGGATGCGCACTGGAGTAGATACCATGGCGGACCTGTACGCTGACGGAGCCCTGATACCGTTCGTGACATTATCTGCTGACACAGGTCTCCCACCAGGACAGTTTCTACAGCACACCTCCTTACTATTAGCCTACACGACGCGGTGGGGCAGCATCACTACAGAACTACCAACACATCAATTGATTCAGAGCCTCCACGTCATGGAAAACGGTACACACGTGGTGCACTGGCTTCATCAAGCGCTGTTGTCACACACTCAGCCCTCGCTGCACCAGCTCCGAGATAAATGGGCGACTGACAGGGGGAGGGCCTGGACACATAAAGAGTGGAAGATGATACTGCTAGGCCCTAGGCATGTTCCCCGTAACGCACGCTTCAAACTGATTCAGTTCTACATACT
Source organism: Lissotriton helveticus (assembly GCF_964261635.1). Classification (NCBI taxonomy): domain Eukaryota; kingdom Metazoa; phylum Chordata; class Amphibia; order Caudata; family Salamandridae; genus Lissotriton; species Lissotriton helveticus. Next base: position 400,505,429 of record NC_136065.1, read on the forward strand.
GCACAGGGCGTACCTCTCACCCAATAAAATTAACCAATACTTCCCGGGTGCTGCAGCCAGTTGCCCGAGATGTGCACTAGAAGGGGCAGACCTACTACACATGCTGTGGCAGTGCCCACAGATTCGGACGTACTGGGGGACGATACTGATGACACTAGATAAATGCACAGCCATGGCGATACCACACACATGGGAGACATGCATACTGGGCCTTTATCGGCGAACTTCATTGAACAAAGTCCCCTCACGATTCTGGGACCTTGGCCTACTCGCGGCAAAAAGATTGCTCACGAGACACTGGAAACGGACCTCCCCACCACTACCAGACCACTGGCACACATCACTAGACACATGGGCGAAAGCGGAAAGCACCTCCCTCCATAACGAGGAAACAGCAGGCCTACGACAGTTTCCGATAGCGGTGCTCTGGGATGTAATGCTTGATTCCTTTCATAAGGAATACCGACTGCTGCGGAACCCTGTAGAGACCGGCCACCCGGATAATGCCACCGATGCACCCCTCGCTGATACACTGTGCGGACAGACTAGATAAGGCTCCCCCTGGTACCACACCCACTCAGCGCACCTCCCACGACAGACACGTTGTCCCCCCCAACAACAACATGCTTGCTCCCTTAGTCCATTGTGAGCGACACCCACACACCCCCACACGTTGACGCACCCTAGACCAGCTGCAAATGTAGCAGCTGCACATCTGATAACCACAACCAACCCTTCCCATTCCCCCCCCTTAGTTCTTTGTTCCCCTTTATTCCCTTCTTCCCTCATTGTTTATTCCGGAATGTTATATCCTCTGCAGTGCTAACATGACTTGGTACGTTTGTGAAGGGGAAAACATTGCTGTGAAATATGAAACGGAGAACCATTGCATCGGGTGGCAGGGCCCGTAACCATGACAGACATCCCAGAGATGTAATGCTATATCTGTTGTAAACCTCATGTTTCACTTCTCCTGTGTTTCTAATAAAGGATATTCAAACAAAAAAATGATTTGAATGGTGCTTCAGAAGCAGTGGCACAGAGGCTAAAAGCTGTAAGAAACCCACATAACACCGATGATTGCTATATTTTACTACTAAACATGCAGCGAAGTGCAATGACCTTGCAGGCACTAGGGTAATGATTTGAATGGTGCAGCAGGTGCAGTGGCGCAGGTGCCAAAAGCTCTAGGAAACACACGTAAAACTGATTGTTGCTCTATTTTTCTACTAAACAAGAATTCAAAGGTAAGTAATGTAGTAATCTTTATTGCTTGATTAATTAAAATCTTAGCAAGTCACACAGCAGTATAAAAGTACATATATAACATAAATATAGAATTTCATTAAAAACATGATATCAGTGTACAAAAACGAGCAGTTGGTTAATTAAAATCCGTAAATTATAATTAAGTAAAAATGTAAAGTTCGAGTGAAGGCTGTGGGAGAGTCCCGGATTGAAGGCAACACGTGTGACCGTGGATCTAATGGTCGCTTATTTAATCATGATCTACTAGACTTTGTGTCGGTGAACAGCGGGTCGAAAAGTTACCGACTTGAGAGTCATAGGCAAGGGCGACTGTGCTCAGGGTGCAGCACTAAGTTTTGTTTGTGCAATTTTCATAAAGCGGACAAAACTGCAGGTTAGTCTGGTGTTGACCCCATTAAAACATGCCTTCACTGCCTGTCTGCAAGATCGGATATGCATTTCGTTTATGTGCGGTTTTAACAGTTCTCTCCTTTCCCGGTCTAGAGACTTGCATATACACAGAAGATGCAGCATATCTTTTTTGGTTTCGCCGCATAATCTGCATGATGTGGTTGCAAATGAGCGTTTCCAGGGGGGCGTGTGAGGTTTGACAGGTAAAATGCCCATCCTCAAGGTTAAGAAGCCTTCCTTTAGTGAGCCTGAAAAGCTGGTTCCGAGGTATGGTTGCTGGCGTGCATTTTAGGTAGCTTTGTATCACAAACCAGCTGTGGGCCCTCTTAGTTAAGCTTTCTTTGTCGTTTTCAAGAGAGACAAGCTTTGCCGACTTGTTTACCACGTCTTTAACATTTTTGAATGGAAGTCCTGACTCCCAAACGTCTTCCAAGGCTAACATCCTAATCCCTGACTGAAGGTAGGCCTTGGCGGGGGAGAAATTTTTTCTTGATATTTCCTTCCATAGAAATGAGTTCAGTGATCCCGCCGCTGCGTTCTTTATTTTATACCAGCTTTTTACGTATGTGGCCTTCCTACTTATTGTCTGATTTGCTATTCCAAATTCAAGTCTTATTTGGGTAGGGGAGGTATATTTTGGAAGCTTGAAGATTATCCTGAGGGCTTTGGCGACCGTTTTATTCAGGGTTTCTTCATCCAGCCCTCGCATGGCCTCGCTGCCGTAGGTTAACGTTGGCAGCAGCTTTGCTTGGAGCACTTGAAGCAGCGGGAGCAGATTTGGGCCAGTGATTTTATTTTTTAGATTTTTCAAAGTGATTGCTAGGATGGTCCCTCGCCTTTGAATCGCCTCCTTTTGTTGCTCATACGACCCGTTTTTGTCAAAGATGATTCCTAGATATTTATACTCTTTGACAACTTCAAGTTCACTCTCGCCCAGCTGCCATTTCAGTCGTTTTTTTGTGCTGCGCTGGTTTAACACCATTATTTTAGATTTTTCTAGGTTAATTTCTAACCCGTTTTTTAAGGCGAAGTTGTTAGCGGTGTGAAACAGATGCTGTAAGCCGACTGGTGTTTGACTGATTAGTATCAGGTCGTCGGCGTACAGTAGGTTTGAAAGAGGGAGGCCTCCCAGTTTTGGTGCATGGTGGTTGCAGTTGTCTAGATCAGTTGAGAGATCGGCCACAAAAAGATTAAATAAAGTTGGTGCAAGAACGCATCCCTGCTTCAGTCCTCTAGTAGTTGGGATCCGCCTGGACACAATTGTACCGTCCCCCAGTTTTATTTGCACCCATGTCTCGGTATGTAAAAGGATGAGTCGTTTCAGGAGCGCAGTAGGGATTTCCCATTGGGCTAGCTTTGACCATAATTTTCCACGATCTATGCTGTCAAAAGCGGCTTTATAATCGATGAAACAGACAAATAGTGGTTGTCTTGTCGGTTTTGAGGAGTCAGCTAAAAGCGAAAGAGCCAAGATGTTTGTGGTGGTTCCTACGTTTTCCTGGAACCCTGTTTGATTGATTGGGATTAAGGATTTTTCCCTGGCCCATTCCCGGAGTTCGGCCAGGATGACACCGGCGTAGTACTTAGCCTCGATGTCAATGAGGGCTATGAGCCTGTAGTTTTTTGGGTCGCTCTTGCAGCCTTTTTTGTAAATAGGGGAGAGGATGGAGCCTTTCCAGGATTCTGGGATTGTTCCTGTTGCAACAATGTTATCAAAAAGCCGTAATAATATACTGGACCAGTATTTTTGATCATATTTGAATAGTATTGGTGGTAAGCCGTTGGGCCCGGGGGCACCATCTTGATGACTTTGCTTAATTCTGCCCTCAATTGTTTTTAAAGAGAAACTGAGTGCCGAGTTATACCTTTCGTGAGGTGGAGGGAGTGCAAGATGAGGTTCCGCTAATTTTTCCAAATAGCTATGGGGGTCTGCATTGAAGTAGGTTTGCAGATGGTTTGTACAGACATCCTCCGTTATATGTGAGTTGATCCTAGGACCCGATGGATTCTCTATGCTCTTGACAGTTTGCCAGAATCTTGCACTGTTGTTCGATCTGGCGTCATGCAATAATTTGGCCCAGAGTAATTCCGTGTGGTCCTTTTTTGCACTCCAAATAATTTTCTTTTTCCTTGCCCGGAGTTTTCCTAGTTCGTCTAAGATGCCGGCTGTTGCGCTGTTTTGGCGCAAGGAGCGGATTGCTCTATTTATATCGCCTCTTAGTTGTCTAAGTTCGGCATGCTGGCTTGAGGTCAGATGAGGGCACTGGCTTGTACCCGCCCAGAAGTATTGTTTTTGCTTATGTTCTTGTTGTGCTGGTTTGGTAGCGGGCAGCGGGGCTGTTTGGCCCAGAGCTTTGGAGAAAGTATTCCAGGCGCAGACCGTACTTCCCTCGATGAGTGTAATTTCGTCCCACAGTGTCTTTGCAGCGACTGATAACTTTTCAGGGTCGCGTATTTTGCATCAAATTCTCTTATGTTCGTATTTTGACCTTTGATGGAGGTGTGGGTTTGCGTATGTTAAGGCAGTCCCCTGAATACCAAGAGTGAGCTCTTGAGGTTGGTGGTCGCTGTGGTCGGACACCCCGATCCGGAAATCTTTTACTAGGCCAAGAAGTGGGAGGGCGAGGAAGGTGTAGTCGATTGCAGAGTTAACGGAGTTTGTATGGAAAGTTGGTGCTTGGGGTCTGTCCCCTTGCATGCGACCATTTAATGCTACCATCGATAGGCTTTCCAGTTCTCTGTGCAAGTTCTTTGAGGTTTTGGTTGGCTTACCCCACTTGTATTTGTCCTGGGAAATAATACCCCATGCTTGATGTTTATCATCCTCGGGGTTGCAGTCGTCTGTTCCCTCAGCTAGGAACATGTTAAAATCACCTGTTATAATGTAATTCATGCCTTTATCCTCCGTTATTAACTGCGTAAGTTCGAGTATCAGCTGCTTGCCACCAATTATCTTGCTCTGGGGGTGAATATAGATATTAGCCAGGGTTATGTAATGTGGGTTACTTCGACCCTGCATTTCAAATTGTATTGCCAATATTTCAACAGATGTTGTGTTTTTGCTCAACCGTTCTTTTCCTGTAGTTATAGATTCAATCGAGGCGTAGACGGTCAGCCCGCCTTTGCGGTGCCCGTAGTTTGATTGTCGGACTGCAGGGAGATGGGAAGTCTTGTAGCCTTGGAGGTGAAGGGGTTCCTACAGCCAAGTTTCCTGTAGTAGGATTAGGTCAAACCTTTGAAGGTATGACAGTAGTGAGTGGTCGTTAATTTTGGGCCCGAGGCCATTGATATTCCATAAACAGAGTTTTAAGTTCCTTTCCTTGTTTCCCTGTTCAGGGATCGGTCATCGACTGTCAGTTCTTAAGTTTATAGTTTTGGATATCCACGACCAGTCGGTTGGGGGATTATTTTCTTCTGCCCACCTACCCCTCCCCATCAGAGGGCTTGGTCTGTCTGGGACTGTGACCGATGTGCTTCGGGCTCCTTTAAGGACTGTGCTGATTTGGTTACGACCAATCCCGCCGCTCAGTAGCCTCTTATTGGGAGCTGGTTGGTTTTGTATCAGCGGGGTCGGGTAACCAACTCGTCGGGGCCGAAACACTCGGATCCCCCAAGCCTCTAGTTGTTGTTCTTCACTGAGGATTCTTCCTACCAATTCGGGTGTCGCCCACTCGGTTTTAGTTGCCTCTTGGTCTGAGAGATGTTTGAAGGTCTCAAATTCTACTGACAGCAGATCTTGAGTTTTGATCCCGGCTAGACTTTGGATTGCGTTTAGGATGTGGAGGATGTTGCCACGGTTTAGGATGTCCCTTCTACCTTTGGACTTATATTCAGGGACAAATAAGATTGTTTGCGAAGTGGCTTGCTGACATTGGTTTGCCGGATTGCTGCTATGTAGACGTTTGCGCCCTTCGTCTTCAGTCAATAAATTCGTTTCGATTTTTTCTGTTTTGTTTTCGTTGCCGAAGGATCGCTCTTTTGAATGAGGTTGGTCATCAGCGTTAGGTAAGAGAATTGTGGTTGATTCATTTAATACTCTTGAATTTGTTGGTGCAGGTGAGGATTGTTGCAGGGTAATGTCACGTGCTGCAGGATGTATGCCCGTTGTTGGGTCCTCGCTTCCATTTATGCTGGGCTTATGCCTACTGGTCGCTTTTTCCTGACAGTTTGTTAGGCGTTGATTGTGATCCCTAGAGCTTTCCTCGACTACTCGGACTGGGCCTCTTTGTGTCAGGGAGCTGGTTAAGCCTTGGACCGGCTGTTGGATCTTTGGTGTACCAGGATCTTTGAGCTCCTGATTAGGAGCCTTCTGTGGGTTTGGTGCGGTTGGGAAGTATGTTTTTATGGGTGAGTTCTTATGCCTCCCTTTCCTCCTTTGTTTCCTTCGCTGCTTGGAGGATTGACATTTGTTCTGCTCAGCCTTACCTCCTAAGAATATTGCTTCATACGTTTTTGGCTGGTTGGTGGTAGCTGCCGCTGGTTCCGGTTTTATGGCCTCGACAGTCCCTGGTGGTTTAGGAGGAGACGGGTTGAAAGCTTTAATAGAACTTTTAATCATGATTCTGGTTCCTGAATCATGTCCGGCCTCATGGATGGTCAGGTCCGTCGAGGGGATTGCTTCTTCCTTTGTACTTTCCCCTGGACCTGTAATGGGGGGAAAAGAGTTGCAGGTGACGGGTAGATTCGAGTTTTTAATGACCGGTTCTTGAGCCTCTTTTTGTGTCCATGTCCTGGGGCCTGTTTGATTGTTGGTTACTGGTCCTCTGGTGCCGGTATATACACTGTCACTGTCAGATGTCAAACGAGAGCCTATAGTTTTCAAGTCAGTGAGGAGATCATTCATCACTGTCGGTAGAGTAGCGATTTTTTCCACGATTAGGTGGCAGGTACAGCTTGGTGGAATTATGGCTGTATCTCGTTGGGCTCTTTCGATAAAGTTGTTCATGTCTGAAAGTTTGCTGTCTATTCTGGTAACATGTAATGCCAGACAATTGAGAAGGGTGAGCTGAATGTCCATTTTGTCGGAGTGGTATTCCAAAGCTTTGGTGGAGAGTTGCACGGTATTTAAAAGGGAGGTCCATATTCCTGATTCGCGTGGCTGAGTGTTTACGTCCGCCTTTTTGGAAGTGTTTCCTAGTCCTGGAGGGGCCTCTTCTTGCTTGCCCTCAGAAGTGAAGGTGGTGACAAGGTTTTCCCATTCTTCATTTGTGAGGGAGGCAATGTTGATGTCTCCTAGAGTTATATCATCTGATTCACCCTCCGCGTTGACCATTGCGTAAGGTTGCTTGAGTGGATGTACCTCAGAATGTGGTTCCGCCGGAGTGTGCTTCGGAAGCGTACAATTTGTGCTGTTTCGAAAGGGTGTTTGAACCGCTATTGAGTGATTGAGGGGAGTTTCTTTATTGTTGTCTTTGCATTTCTGGTTATGGTTGTTATTGCACATATTGAGTTCATGATTACAATCGATGGGGTCGGTAGAATGTGATTTTGAGAGTTGTAGGATGAATGGCTCTCTGGTTGCCTTTGTGCCAGTTTTGTCGTCAAATGGGGGTGTCGAGAGGCCTGTAAAGTGAAATACGTCTGACACTGAGGCGCCTCGGAGATGACTTATGGACTGGCAGTGCAGAACTCTAATTTCAGGCTCTAGGGGGAACCCGGGTGGTTCCGTAGGTAGTTCCGTATCATCCTCTTAAGGAGTCTGCGAAACTGGTAAGAGCATGATTTCATTACTTGACAGGGGCCGTTCGGGGGCGCCTCCTTGGGTTTTTTCGGAGCTGATTAAAGGGGATACGGTAATTGCAGGTGGTTCCGTTACTTCATTGGAGGCCCCTATGTTTGGCGAGTTTAAAGGGCTTTGTATCCTCTCCCCTGATTCGGTCGATTGGATGTACAGGCCGGTGACTGGTAAACCCGGTGTGGCTGGGATAATTCCTAGAGTGCCATCTGATGGCTGAGGGTGTAGGGGAGAGGGAAGATCCGTTTGGTTGTTGGTGTTGAGGTGAAGTAACGCTCCTGCGTCTTTTATGAAGGAAAATTTGGAGTAAATTTTGGGTTGAACTTTTTTCGCCCCCTGGGGCGCGGATTGCTTCCAAATGGTCGCTACTCCAGTCTCCCTTGAGTCAGGGTCAAGGTCTACTAGCAGGGTGTCAGGCGCGCTTGTGACCTTTTCTCATCCTTTTGGAGTGTTTGGGACCTGGGAAGTATTCTTGGCTGGCTTGTTTTGAAGTCTTAGGGTTCTTAATCTTCTTTTTCCTAGTGTTGGTGGTGGTTGTTGGTGCGCGCCTCTCCTTGCCAGACCTCATTATTGGGTGGGATTGGCGCCCTCTACCGAGGATCAGGCTTGGTAGGCAGGTAGTGATCCTAGATGATTGGCACTAGCAGGCGAGTGGGGGAGCTGGGGGAGCGAGGGGGGAGGAGTAAGACTGGTGGGTGCCCCCCCACACTCTGTTTAAATTTTCCACAGCTCAGGCAGCTCAAGTGACTCTCGAGACTCATGTGACCTCCCTCGCAGCCCCTTCGCGGCTCCTCACTCCTCACCTCACATTGCGTAGTGTGGTCCCTCCAGCTTCGAGGACCTGACGTTCGTGGCACACGGTGGTGGCTTGGCAGCTCGCCCACCCTGCAGTGCCTCTGCCTCCCTTGTTGCTGCTGCTGATGGCGCTGCCCTCACAGGGAAGGAAAAAACGGAGATGAGCAGCTTGAAGTGAGGGGGGTGGGGGGGCTGCGTGTGCTCGTGGCACCTCCTCCTCTGTTCACTCTGATTCATTCTTGCTGCCAGTTCCCGAGGGTCCAGTCCGGTTCCCAGCAGGGTCAAAGCGACAGCTCCTCCTCTGGCTCCTCTGGCATCACCGTCTGCTTTCCTCCACCGCCGCTCTGCCGCTGCTCAGCACCCGCTGGGTGCCCCCCTGAGTCAGGCAGACCTGCCGCCCCTGCCCTCACTGCTCCTGGCCTTGGATGCGGACCGGGGGCAGGTCGTAGTTTGCGGCGGAGCTGGCTCTCACATCGGTTCTCACACCGGGAGAAGCAAGCGGGCGGGCGTGCGGGCGTGCGTGCTGGCTGTCAAACGCTGTCAACGCGGGCCAGGCTTCAGGTGCGGGAGAGATAGCCGCAAGGTGAAGCTGTGCAGCTCGGCAAAGCGGATCGGCGGCTCCAGTCCTGCAGGCTGCAGTCGGCGACAAACGGACTCTCGGACAACGGTCACCCCTGGAGCAAAGAGGAGAGGACAGAAGGCTGGGAGCCTAGAGAAGGCAGTAGCAGTCAGAACTCGGAGCTCGATTTTCGGCGTTTCTCGCTCGGCGTCTCTCCCCACTAGCATGCAGCTCTGACTAGAATTCACAGGTGATGTTGCCTTGCAGTCACTAGGGTCATGCCTACCTACATCCTATGTTACATCCAGCATATTTATATGACACATTTTCACTGTTTTTGTATGGTCCTAAAATGCCTCTAAATCTGGACACACTAACACCTTGGCAAGGGCGTTCTCCATTTCATAACATTAGCACTTCAGCCTTTGTAAATACTTTATAAATAAAACTTGCCATATGGCATTGCATACCAAGCTATGGCAAAGCCAATAGGTCTCACCTATTTGAGATCTATTTGCTTTGTCTTTGTTTTTTTTGCCATATTATACAAGAGTGCTACCTTGACTGCAGCATAACAGAAAATTAAATTAAAAAGTGCTTTAACGTGGACAAAGCTCGCTGTGTCATATAGTGTTTTTCACATTAATTTCAGCTATCTGCAATCTAGCTAAAAATCATTAGTAAATTCAATCAATCTCGCATAGGCAAGACCTATTGACTTTGCCAATGCTTTTTACATTTTATACTGTCCTTTTTTTGTATTTGGATAATGTAATGTTTTACCTTGCCAACATTTGAACTGTTTCTATAGCCCTAAGGCAGAAGCGAATAAAAAAAATTGATTGATTGATTCACCTGTAAATTTACTTTTGTGACCAGCCCCTTATATCTGAAGGATTAGACATTTCATCACAAATTCCCTCCTAGTCCTACATCTCTGAGTTAGTACTGCCATACTGGCTAACCCGCTACCAATCCATTCCCCCCCCCCTAACGGGATACAAAGGTTTTAGGGGCAGAACGGATAAGATGCTCATTCGTTTGAAAAGCACTTCTTACTTTCACCTCAGTGGAAACTTTCTTAGTTTCAGGGAAGCTCTGCAAATCTGATGTTCCCTCAGGGCTCAGGCCTACATCGATCCTGTAGTGAAACAAGCAGGCTATTTCTATCCAATAGTCTCCCTCCATATTCCACCCCACACACAGCTTCGAAGCAAAAGCAATACATACATAAATCAGTACTTGCAATAGGAAACGTTTTAGGACAAAATTTAGTTTCCATCGGCAAGCCACATGCATCAATAACGGCCTCAGGAAACCCTGACGATTTTGCTTATTTTACAAGCTTAGTGAACAGACGTCATACGTGTCCTTTTAAAGAGACTTTAATATGCCTGTGGTAGGGTCTTGGGCCCAAGGCCAGTGATCCAGCGGGTTACCAGCAACCGGTTATCTAACTCCACATACTCACCTAGGCCCATAAATTCATTCACAGCACACTGGTAATATTCGCTGGGGTCATGTTTTGTAATTCTCAAGATTGGTTATCTCTAGTCCCTATCCAACCTTTCACTGATCAAAAGTTATTTCCTCTGGTCAATGGACCAATTTAGTTAGAACTAGTTGATGGTGAAATGACATAAGCTTTTAATATATTCACTCCTTAGAAATGATCACAGAGTTGGGATGACTCTTAAAATTTTATCTTAACCCCTTCTATGCTTATGACGAGCTCAGCTCGTCATGAGGCACAGTGGAGATGTGCTCATGATGAGCTGAGCTCATCATAACAGCTGCGGACGGCCCACGCGCGGCTAATTCACCGCCTGTGCGGGGTTAAAATAAAATTCATGTGAACCACATAGACAGCACAGAACAAACTCAGGTTCTCACAGGTAGGAAGATTCAAATAATCAATCATATATTTTCATTCATACTTTGCAATGACGCTGCGTGAAAAGGAGAGGTCAGAGAGAAAAGCACACAAGCGCATACACAAATGTAGAAGTATTTACCTAGAATGGTGTGAAAAACAACTCCCAGGCCTAGGAATTGGTAAGGGTCCCCCAGGAAAGATCTGGCGAACAATGACTTCAGGACAGGAATTGGGACAGGAATCAGGACCGGACAGATGACCTCTCTATCACCGACGCTTGCATCGCACCCCTCTCTGACACTCTCTTCCTCGGGATTTTTCAGCGATCTTCTTCTAAATTAATTTGCTTAAGATATTTGGTTCAGCAATTCGATTCTTCTTCAGCATCGCTCGTCACTCCGACAGCATCCTGGTCTCTGGCATTTCTAGTCTCCAGCCTCTCTTAACTAACTAAAAACTACCTCAATTATACTTTCTGTATGCTAGTACCACCCATTAATGTTTCAAACCTACAAAAACACTAACTCTGATTGGACAGGCCATGGGAGGTGATCATCACACCATGCTTACATATTACTCTTTTCAGTTAGCCCTTTGTTAATAAACCCATCCCCTTAATTCTTTATTCACACTTTATTGCCCACCTGCATTCACAATGTAATTGTCACAAATTATGAAATATTATGTAGGTTCCCATGTATTTCGGTAGACTGTCTTTCCGGTTCTCATGAATGTATCCACTGGAAGCCTTGGACAAAGTTCAAGTTGACATGGCGTCTTCCGGCTCGGTTGTATTGCGCATGCATAGCAAACGAGAGGGAATAGACTGTGGCTCACAACTGTAGGCCCATAATAAGCACTATTGAAAGAGTCAAAAAGACAAATGTTAAAATCGAAAATAAATGTTTTTCACTGTATACCATCAATCTCTACTCTGATCCCATTTACTTAATATTATTCTCCCCGCATTAGCATTAGTAGAATAGCTGGAATTCGTTTTTCAGCAAGCAGGTGGCAAACATGTGAGTTTCAAGCGGCCAACTTGTTAGCTACTGCGCAAGTGCAGAAAGTTTCCCTTCAAGCATAGAAACGTCACACTACGTAGGTGCAGTAGACGCAAGCGCACTTAAGAATTTCAGTTAGGGGCCATCTTAGCATAACTCTCGGGTTACTGGTTAGTAAAACAAATAGGCAAGCTTCCTTCTAATACTTTAGTGTTGTGTGAATGCATGAAATTTCCACAAACCAGTTTTAATACGAGTTTAGTAGTTACATGAGAAGATTGCATCCGAACCAGTCTCCTTTTTCACAAGACCTTGCTTCATCACCAGCATGTAGCCTGAAGGATGACACATACTGCAGGTATATGGTACAGTAACTGGCCCACGGCATGTGCGCCCTGCTCCTTTTATTGGCAGGGTCACCTGACCGGTGACGCCTTGTATGGGTGTGGGGTGTAGAAGCCTGCCCTCAGGGAGTGACAGGGGACATGTTACATTCTTGGAACATTAGTACATGTCCGGAAGGACACTACATCCCTCCCAAATATTATTGAAAAATAAGCAAACAAGTCCAACATGTGGGAGTGAATTAACAGCAAAACAAAGCACCACTGTGTCTCTTCAGGTGCTCTGCAGGACTGTACAGGATTGGCTAACAGGTGTAGCTCGGAGCACCCGGCATCACAACAGGCATCTATAGTTTCACCTGATGACCCTGGGAATGAATGTGATGCAAATGGATTCTGGATCACCCAATCACATGTCCATGGGGTTAAGGTCCATCTGTGCAGTGTTGTTTGGTCCAGTGTGCTTTCATGGTGTTGGAGTCATTCAAAGAGTTCAAACTAGGGAGTGTATCAGGAGCGGTGGTGGAGTTCGCTGTAGGGATATCTTTGGAGGTGCCCTGGCTATGTGAAAGGCAAACCGGTATCTGTCGGAGCAGTTTCAGACTCATTTCACATCTGGAATTCTCTCACACCAGAGTTCCCTTGAGGCCTTTTTCACTGGGTTCCCTGGGACTGCATGGGCTGTGTGGGGCCTCACTTAGGCCCCGCTGCTGAACTCCCAACAGGACCACTTCCAAGTCACTTGTGCAATCACAAGGGTACGTGATAGAATGGAAGGGTGTGCTTTCTTCAGCAAGACGCAGGTGCACGTGGGGTCTAGCAGATGGTCCCTGGGTGATCAGTTTCTCACAGTGTCAGGATTGTCTCCTTAGCCTCTGGATTTTTCGCAGGCACAAGGCTCCACTCTGGTGATGCACATGGTAATGATGATGATTTGTTGTACCATTTGACAACTTGCGCTACAGGTGTCTTTCTTGGATTGATAATGACTAGAAGGACTTTGAAGCCACTTGCTGTTCTTCTACTTCCGTGGCATGTGCTGGCAGGGATGCCATCTCTCAGATAGTGGTAGAGTCATCTATCTTGTTGCTCTTCTTTCTTTCTCTCACACAACGGAGGTTGTCAGGATCTTCCATGTGATTTGTCTGTAACCCACCTTCCTCTCCTCTTCTCCTTCATGCCGTGGCGTCATGCCACACTCTTCTCTTCAACGATGTGGCATTGAGCGATCATCTTCTGACCAGGCCTCTCGCTGTGATGATGTCTTCACAGTTACCTCCCTGATCGTGTCCAGTCCATAGGACTGTTTCTCTTCTCTTTCTTCTCACCAGGTCTTGCTCTGTGATGCTCTCTTCACAGGGACCTCCCTGCTTGCATCCAGTTCATAGGTTTCTCTTCTTCGCTGCAGACCTCTCTCAGGTCCTGTCCTGTCAGTAGGACTTGACTCTTCACTTCATCGTGGACCTCTCACAGGTCTTGTCCCTTCACCAGGGATCTGCTTAATACTCCGCTCCCTGGATGGAGGGTCACCTTTCTTCCAACTTCTTCCATCTTCTCTTCTTCACTTGAAAGCGTAGTGCTTGGGCCTCGAGGCAGTGGGAATAGTGTATGTTCCGCTATATACCAGTTCGTACTGTAACAAAACATATCACTGAGCCACAGAATCGGAGGGTCTCATGATCAAGATTCTGGTGAGCCCCTCTCTGTCCCATATATGGCAAAGGGTCCCCCCTTTGTATTCCAAAATGCTTTTTTTCTTGTGCCCCAATATAGTGGAGCTTCTCTCTGTGTGTCCGGTCCTGGCTCTGTGTTAGTGTTGTTTACCCTAGAAGAAGGTACATCTATGGCACATAGCTTCTCCGAGTAGTCATCTGGCAGAGAGTCGAGGACCAGGCATAGCTTCTTGCCTGTCCAAGACTCTGGAAAGACCTCAATTCCTCATGTGCTAAACGAGTGTTTCCTATCCAACCCTGCCCCGACACAGGCATGGCTACTTTACACTGTCTCCAAGGGCTTGGCAGATCATCTTGTCTCCCTTCCCACATTCTGGGAGAGTTTCCCTGAGCCCTGAATCAATCAGAGATTCGCTTTTCCTGTGGCTCAGTTCCTGGCAGAATAGTTCATCTCTGAGCCAGACACCCTGGCAGAGCCCCTCCTCAATCTGTCAGGCCAGGTCCCCTCCAGGCATGTTCTAACCTCTAGGGTTCTAGCCTGACATTTCAGACTCTTCCTATGAATCAAGGCTGTTTTGCACCTGGCTGAACTCTGTGTACAGTGGCCATAGAATGATGGATTAGAATGCGGCCCAACATGTGGCTGAGATTATTTCAAATATTTTGCCCATAACCTTTTTGTTATTGTCTGATACTGACATAACATCTCCCTCTATGGCCTCAAAGCCTGGCATAGCATCCTGACTCGCCACCCACCTACTACCGGAAGTGCTTCTCTGAGCCCCAGAATCCACCACATTTCTTCTTTCTCTGCGGCTTACACTCTGGCCAAATAGTTTATCTCTCTCCAAGAAACCCTGGCAGACCCATTCTACTCACTGCCAGGCCAGGTCCCGTCCAGGTGTGTTACCACCTGTGGGGTTCCAGGCCTGGCTGTTCGGAGTGGGCTGTCCCCAGAAAGAACCAAGGCTGATTTGTAAATAGCTGGACTCTCTGTAGCGTGTGCAAACAAGGGTGGACTGGAACACGGCCCTAGTAATTCTCAGTGGTTGAGAATAATTCAAGCATTCTGCACCCATCACCTTGTTGCTCTCCTCCGATACTGTCACAACCTCTCCCCTCAATGCCCCGAGAGCCTGGCAGAGCTTCTCTACTCTTCGCCCAGACCCTGGCAGTGCTCCGTCGACAGCCAGGAATGGTATATTTTTTTGAGGATGTGAAACTGTAATGTTAGAGAGATAGGAAATACAAACTGTGATGTTGGTGAGCATCAAGAGACTCAAATATGAAGCCTCAGGGCACAACCATCATTTTTCTCTGAGAGCTGAACATTTTTATCATGCTTCAGCCCAGCTGTGATTTTGGTTAAAATGAGGGCCTGTTCAAAAATGTTTGTAGCTATTCATTCTTGTTGAAATACTTACCAGGTCTGGCAAGAGGTGGAAGGGAATGACAATTTTGAGAAAGGGGAGTCTCATAAGGTAGAGGGAGGGGCATGGTGGAGGGGAGACATCTGAATGATGGAAGGAAAGAGACTGTGCCAAACATGAGCTAAGGTGGCAGAAATCGGATGGCAGAGGCTCGACAGAGGCTCTTTGTATGTTTGTGGGAAGTCCGGCATTGAGTTGTGGAGACCATCTTGTTACATACCTGGTTAAACAGTACAATCAGGTTACAAGGGCACTAGGTTAGTAAAGTGCCGTTTCATCTCTGGTGCTTTGCAACCATTTTAAAGATCTACTTAGGGTTTATCGTTGTTCAAGTAGGTGTAATTTCTGATATTTTTATGTTTCCTTCATCTTCATTGCTTCATTTTACGCGCGAGAAAGTGTCACTCATAGTGGTTGAAATGTCATTCATAATTACACTGAAATTATGAAATTGTCACACATAGCAATCAGAAACCTTGGCAGCCATGTCTCATCGCCACTGTGCCATCTCTCCTCACTGGAATATGTCTGCTTGTCTTTCATGCTGCAGTATTGTGTAACATAGCCTCATCTTCTTGCCTACAGGCAGCAGCCAGTGTCTGTGGCCATTGATCCAGCCCTGGGACTTTTTCCCGGGTTTGAGTTCTCTCCTGTACCTGTGCGGCTGTCAAATGGAAGACAGGGTGAACACATTGCTCTCTGCACCCGGGAGGGATTTGTGAGGCTAGCCCGGTCACTGTGAGGGAAAACAGTTGGAACACTGCAGTCGAAACCACGCCTATTCGAACTACGCAAGCTTGACCACAGTTGCCTTAACCACTCATAAGATGTAACCACGCATATGCATGGTTAAGGCAGTGTGCTGTCTAGCTGCTGGAAGACGGAAACAGGAAGACGCCGCAGTGAGGTAAGTGGGCCTGGCGTAGTTTTTAGGGCTGGGAGTGGGTTGGGGTAGGTTTTAGGGCAATGGAAGGGGTTGGGGTAGTTTAAGGGAGAGGGCAGGGGGGCGGGGTAGTGTAACGTACGGGGCTGGGCTTTAGGCCTTAGGGCAGTGGGAGTGGAATGGGTAGTTGGATTCGTTTTTAGGGTGGGTGGGGGGGCCGGAGTAGGTTTTAGGGCAGTGGAAGGTGTTGGGGGTAGTGAAAGGGACAGCGTAAGGGCGGATAGGGTACATAAAGGGGCAGGGTTTTAGGCCTTAGGGCAGTGGGAGGGGAATGGGTAGATTGGGTAGTTTTTAGGGCGGGTTCGGGTATGTTTAGGGCAGTGGAAGGGGTTGTGGTAGTTTAAGGGACAGTGCGGGACATGGGGTTGGAGTTGTGTATGTAAAGGGGCAGAGTTTTAGGCCTTTGGGCAGTGGAAGGGGAATGGGTAGATGGTATAGTTTTTAGGGCTGGGGAGTCGGGGTAAGTTATAGTTCCACTGGGATCGGGGTGGGGTAGTTTAAGGGATGGCGCGGGGTGAGGAGGCAGGATAGTGGCGACCTTCGCCACATATACCCCTTTACTAATCATGCCTATATCACAAAATTTTGCGGTAAAGGAATGCGTGGTTAAGATGCATTTGTGGTTTGAACTGTGTGGTAGAGACACAGGTGGTTTAACCATGCATGCTTCTATCATACAACCCACTGTGAGGGAGCATGGGATCTATTAATGCCAGTTCTCCAGCCCTGTTTAGGGGCAGCAGGGCTGACATGCAGCTATTTCCTTTGTCAGCGCTGGGGATGTGCTCTGGACCTTGTGCACTGCTGTCTCCCCTCAGGGACTTCTCTCGATGCACTGCAAGTTCTGCCTGGTGATTGGCAGGCGCAGTATGCTCTTTCCTCGCATGATCACAACGTGCCACATAGTCAGGGTCTAAGTGACATGCCTGCTCTAGACCAGTTCAGAGGGCTTCAATCCAATTAGTCCTCTTTCACGACATAAGGCTGTGCTGCCATCTCATTCATGGGGTCAGACCCATGCTCATCGCCATTGTAGGGTCTTGGGCCCTAGGCCCTCATGCAGCATGAAGGACGACACATACTCCAGGTATATGGTGACATACTCCAGGTATATGGTGCATTAACTGGCCCAGGCCTCATATGCCCAGCATATGTTATTGGCAGGTCACCTGGCTGGTACCGCCTGTGATGGATGGGTGTGGGGTGAGTGCTGAAGCCAGCCCTCGGGGAGTGGCTGGGGACAGAGTGCATTCCTGGAACACTAGAATGTGTCCTACAGGACACTGCATCTGTAGCTGTCAGGCCTTGTGGAAATGAGTGTTTTTGAAAAAAGAATATGAGGTCTTATGTTAGCAGCTAGTTCGTACTTACTATGTTTGGACCTGTTACCCTAAGCCACTGTCAAGGCAGAGACATGGACAAAGTGCGCATGTGCCCAGGACCCCCAAATTTAAAGCAGCCCTCTAGCAGGATAATTTTCCCTCTTCATCAGCTCTTTTTCACTATCTCAACCTCTCCTCCCTCCAGTTTAATCTTAAGGATTTTGAGACCTGACTCAACGCATATATATTGGCTGTTTTCTTGTGATTCAGTGCCTGAAATGTAAACATACTTTAATATTGTGTGGCATTATGCTAGATTGAATTATCGCGAAATGGGGAATTAATTTTACACAGTGCCCCAAAATATGTCTTTCCCACGGCCCCAAAAAAACTCAAGACAACACTGTGTCAGGGGCAGGAACTTTGACGTTATTAAGCACAATATATGTCAGTCTTCTTTCTTACCTGCAGGGCTTTAGGTGTGCTGAGTATGTCCGGGTCTCGGACCCAGTAGTAATTATAGATGGACATTGAAATGGGTCGCTATATAAATATGTCCTTAACTGGTAAAAATTCTAGTAGATTTCTGAACAATTAATTTACAAAATGTTGAAGTAATCCATCAATCAATCAGGGGTTTGTACAGGTCAGCTACTCACCCGTGAGGGTCTCAAGGCGCTTTAGAGGGTGGAGGGGTTGCTGCTGATCTATCTGGATTCAGTCGCAGAGCCAGGTCTTGAGATCCTTCCTGAATTCCGTCAGCGACAGGGATTGCCTGAGGTAGAGGGGCAGCGTGTTCCAGGTCTTGGAAGCAAGGTAGGAGAAGGATCTTCCTCCGGTTCTTGTCTTGTGGATCCGAGGGATGGAGGCAAGGGGCCAGCAGCGTGAAACGGAGGTGTCTAGCGGGAAGGTGAAATGCGAGGCGGTGGTTCAGATATGCTGGGCCAGTGTCGTGAAGGGCTTTGTACGCGTGAGTGAGAAGCTTGAAGGTGATTCTTTCATCGACTGGGAGCCAGTGAAGTTCATGAAGTTGTTCGGTGAAGTGGCTGCGGTGCGGGGTGTTGATGACCAGTCTGGCTGTGGCTTTTTGAACGTTCTATAGTTTCCAGAGGAGTTTCTGGGTGATGCCAGCGTGGAGTGCATTGCCGTAGTCGAGACTGCTGGTGATGCGTGCATGGGTGACTGTCTTTCTTGCTTCAGTGGGAATTTTATCTGAAAGTCTTTCGAAGCAAGAGTAGTGTGTGTAAGCATGATGAGGATACAGCATTGATCTGTTGGTTCATTGTGAGTGAGGAGTCCAGTATGATGCTATGTTGTTTCTGTTTAAATTCCACGAGCTTTATTTCACATGTTTTATTTAATCTAATTATTTATTTAATTATAGGCCCTGGTTCCTTGTGAGTATGATTGCCTTTGTTTCCTAAAATACGATTATTTAATCTTGCATCACCTAAGAGTCTTAGTTATTTCCAGGATGTTGTATTTTTGTAGGTTTTTTAATGTAACATCCCTTGTGTATGGTGAATAATTTGAAGTAAGTCACTTTAGCTGTTTATAATGGGCATCTTTTGAGAGAACTGAAGCTGAGACTGAAGGCAGTAAAAGTCTCTCACTGTCCCTGTCAGCGGGTCAAAAAGTTCTTCAGACTACATAGTTACACAATCCTTGGCCTTTCTCCTGAGTGCACAGAGCAGTGGTCATGTTTTCCAGTTGCAGTTGTGATTCAGTGCAAATGTATGTGAAGAAACTACACAGCGGTCAAAATTTTGACAAAGTGAAGGTAAAAGAATATGCAGTACTTACAGGTGAGTGGGTGTGTAGTATTTTTGGGTGGTGGAGTGAAGGAAATCTGAGGAGGTGCATTCTGGAGAGAGTGAAAAGATGGTGCTAAAGAGGAAAGAGATGAGGTGTAAGATATGCAGATGTATGAGATGTGAAGAGAAAAGGGTGTACATGTCTAGCGTATAGTGAACATAACTGGAGTGACTGGGACACTCTGATGAACACTACTCCTTCCACAGGCCTAAGTAATGTTTAATTCAGTCTCACAATATCAGAATTGAAACATTTTCAATATTAATTAATTAATTAATTACAAAAAATGATGGTTATTTCTCATTTACCATAAAAGGCTAACAACCATTGGCAAAGCCAATAGTCCCCGGCTGTTTTTTTTAGGTATATGTCAGTTGTTGTCTTATATGTCTGGCTGCAATAACAGAAAACTCAGAGTAAAAAAATAACGTTTGGGTGCCACACTATGGCAACCACATAAATCAGTTTTTTTGATTAAGCCTCAGCCTTAATTACATAGGCCATGCCCCTTTTAGGGAACCTTCCACTTTGCTCATCCCACTTAAAGCCCTGCTTATTTGCCTATATTTGGCGACATTCAGTGTGATTTATAAATCACATATTAAGACCATGATTTTGAGTATCCCTCTTAACCATCTAAATTTCCACTCGAACAGCTGACGTAGCCTCCGCCCCCGCAAATACACACCTGATATGATAAAAAACAACACTGTCTGATAGCTTCAAGTCTGACTGTACAACTGCATGCTGCTACCATTTGTGCAGCAGGTGCAGTTGCACCAGAGACCTGAGACGGCCGTTGAACTCTGGTAATTCCTATGTTTTACTGCCTCAACAGCAGGCAAGTCGGTGGGGCCATTTAGCCTGCACCAGCACCCATTTCATCATTGCTACGCTACTGGCCAGAGCAACAGATGACAACACAGTCATCCAGCTTCTGGACTATAGCCATTATAGTTTGACCTCATAGGACAACTCCCCCCCTACCCCCCCCCCCCCCCCCCCCCCCCCCGAAATAAAAGGTAAATGCGACTGACATTAGGTTGTTTTGGCGTGCAAACAACCGAGAATGGTTCTTAGGCGGCATTGAGAATCTCAACAAGCATTACATACCTGTTTTTAATGTAATTTGCAGTAGGTGGCGCTGTTGTTCTATGATTGACCAGCTGAAACATATAGTCATACTTTTTCATCCTTGCTTTGATTGTGGTAATTATTATATTACAATTGCTTTTATAAAGCGTTTCCTTTTTTGCATTTTTACTTTTGTTGATGTTAAAAAAAAAGAAATAATTACGAACTCTTCCTTCTGGCGTAAAACTCCTAAAGTCCTGAAGGAGAGGAGGATACAAGTGTATGCATCTAACTTTTTTTTAAAAAACACCACTGTATTCCTAGACATGTTTCTCTGAATGATTGCTGTTATCGGTCTTAATCAGCATCACGGTATTCCAGATTCCTTCCTGACTCGTATCCCGAGCACAGCGTTAGCTTATTCAATGTGTATATTTGACTGGAGCTGACAAGTGAATATCTCGCTCTGCTAGCCACCCACAGCACACTAAAGCTAAAACAGACCCTTTTGCGCGCCGAGTAATATTACGCGTTTTCCCCAGGGCTTTGGTGCTTGTCCTCGGCTGTCAAACATGCCATTAGGTCATGTTGTGTGGGTTATGTTTTTCCATTGTACATGCAACGTGGCCTTAAGTGACATTTTCTGTGAGGTTAATGTAAATGAGAGGTGTGATTTCTTTGTGCACAGATCACTTATTCCGAAGAAGCTTATATTTGACAATGGTTTTTGGAAGAAATCTATATGTATTTTATAATGCGGTTTAGTAAAGACTCGCTAGCCCCCTATATGGTCGTCAAAGCGCTGTATATAGGATGACGCTCACAAATTATAAAAGAAATGCACATTTTTATAACCAAACATAGCTGCACATGGATACACGCTGCCAGCTTTCTATGATAGCAGAACACTTTAGGGAGTAATAGAAAAATGTAATGGAAAATAATACAAAAGAGGCAGGTGCAGTAATCTAAAAAATGGCATATGTATGCGATTGGTGCAGCGCAAAAGTTGCCCTCCCTTTACACGTGACAGATATGTAATAGACACACGGTATGGAAGTGCACTTAGCACGTGTATCTTGTATGATTTAACAAACTAATGTAAGTGTTGCACTTGACAACCATTATTGAGAGAGCATTCACTGTAGGATTAGAGAATGTACTCATGTTAATGTGTTTTTTGTGATAATGTAACCATCCGCATTTAGTTGATAATGTTTAAAGATGAAATGCAATCTTTTCAATGTGTGTGCTATATTACATGAATAACATTTAATGATTTGATAACTGAATATACACCATCCTTACCCATGTAGAATGTGATTTTACTTAAAACGATAAAGTTTATTTAATGTGTGCACTAATGTTACACGTAGATGCCCTTAAAATGTAGTTGCTAGCCATACTTAAAAACTGGTTTTTTTAAATGTACTGTTCCATGTAATGTGAAGCCTAATGCATTCTAAACTTATATTCATTTGCGTTTAAATGTGCACAGGCTTATAAAATGTGAACCATTTAGTTAATGTTTAAGCTGTCCTTAAGCTTGTATTTCACCATGCAGCCTAAAGCTGATTTCATTTTCTGCTAACTCGGCCTTACCTGCCGATATTCACATGCATTGTTAGTTGCAGAATAGATACACTACTGTACTAGAGATAGAGAAAGAGCCTGAGTAGAAGTCCTTGACTAATTAACATAGGGAACCAGAGCATCAACTGGAAGGCCTGTTAAGCAAATGTAGCAAACTAATTTTGTTCCTATGACCAGTGTGAGACATTTCCCTGATATTACAGTCTGCCATTCGAGAACCAAAACAATGTACCCCTGATGCATACAAAGGGTGTTAACTGGTGGACTTTGTGTGTTGTAATGTAGTGTTCACCCCATCAGACTTCAGAACCCCTTTTCCAGAGTCACTTTAGGAGGTCTTTTTCGAACCTTCTCTGCCCCTACAGGGACTATCCTTCCTTTGAACCTTGAGAGATATAGTCATCAATGCCTATTTGATCCCTTCCTAAGTGTAGTTTAGGCTAACACTTTCTCTCTGACCCATAGAGGACTCTCGACGGAGCTTCTGAAATGCTGACACCTATTAAACAAATGTTCCTTGTTCAAACCGACTCTTTAGACTCTTCAGGCGAACTGAACCATCTTTTTTGTTTGGATCTTAATTTTATTGACTGCGGATTTACATATGCATAGGCAACAAAACTTGAGACTTTTCTCTGAATATCAGCTGCTTTGATTAGTATTCTGCATTGCTATGAGAGAATTCCTTCTTTCTTTAATTCTGGTACTCCTAAACTTCTTTAGGAGATGGGGTTTCCCTGTTGTTATTTTGTATCTTCATAGAATGTTATTTGAACCTAATTTAAAATTTGTAATAACCTTCTTAACTCAAGCTACGGATTCCTGGTCCTCATTGTGTAGCCAGATGGGTTGCACTGTTAATTGAATTTGATTGATGTTATTGCTAACTCCCATCACCCCTCAGTCGGATAGAAAGGTCAGTCGGAAGACCAATGATAAGCAAGTGGGCCCAAAAAACGCTGTATCGTGGGATTCAAAAGAATTGGATGGCAGGAAGGATCTATGGGGTATGAAGTGACCCCCCACGTTGTAAGTCCACGCAAGCATACCTCTGTCTTGCTTAAAATTCCGCTTCACTTAATGATTAGTACGTACGGGCGCTGGTTCG
Source organism: Lissotriton helveticus (assembly GCF_964261635.1). NCBI lineage: Eukaryota > Metazoa > Chordata > Amphibia > Caudata > Salamandridae > Lissotriton > Lissotriton helveticus. The sequence continues at coordinate 400,528,358 of NC_136065.1, forward strand.
TCACAACACGTTTAGAGTTGCCTTCTGAACCTCACTTTTGAAGGGCCTGATTTACAAAGGGCTGCAGAATGATTGCGGAAATTCCGCCCCGAGGGCAGAGACTTCTCCACGACTGAGGGGCCTCTGCCACAGTGTGGAGCACGTGCCCTTTGTGAATCACAGTGCTTAATAAGTAAAAGAATAAGTGTCAGGGCTCGCATTTTTGTTCACCAACCCATAGCCCAAGGCACTGAATACTAATGCCCTGTGGTCTTGCTTCTAACTCATGCCTCTTTAATCCAAGACCAGACACTCTCTAGCCCTTTATTTGACTCTTACAGGTTCTTTTTCTCCCTTGCTTTCTCCCTTTGTCTCTGTTTTTTTGTCTTTCTCCGCCCTTCCCGCTTTTTTGTTTTTCTCTCTCTGGCTCTGAATCTAAGCCTGTCGAGGAAAAATAAGCACTGGTCCCCCAAAAAAGTTTTTGTTGGGCACCACAGGTAACTATTGCTTAGAACAAGCATCAATGAAACCCAAATCCTTCCCACATAAGCCACCCTAAAAACTCACACCAATAATCAGCTGAATAAAGTGGCCTCTTATTTGACCATCCAGGAGTGCTCCTGGGCCTGACAAGTTGTAGCAGGCGCTATAAAAATGCTGCCATCAATATTTAATACAATACAACACTACTGAAACATACAGCAGTTGAAAAAATAGGCTAGTATAGGAAGTACTACGGGAACAATCTCATGTTATACCTTAGTACATAAGGGATTGAAAGTAGGCTAGATGAGAAACAACTATACTGATGGTGTCCAGTGCCAAGAGAAATCAACAGAGTGATCAACAGAGTGATCTTCAAGCGGTCTTCAGAAGGATGTATGACATTACAACGCATGCTTTTACCACGCATGCTGTTACAACGCAGTTTTTACAACGCATACCATTACAACGCATAGCGCTTTGGGGTGCTGGATAGTGAATAGTTTAATTTACTATTCCAACTCTAGTCCCCGTGGACACTAGGGAAGGTGTTGGATAGTAAATTAAATCTATTCCCTATCCTAGAGCGCCCCCCAGCGCAATGCGTTGTAATGGTTTTCGTTGTAAAACCTGCGTTGTAATAGCACTGCGTGGTAAAAGTTGCGTTGTAAAGGATGTTTCCCTCTTCAGAAGTCAGGTAGCCCTCGACAGTGTGTTCAATTTTCCATCTGTATTTACTTTCCAGGAGCCCTGTGTGGCTGCCCTCGCCCGCGTGGAGCGAACAGATTTCCTCTCACCCATGTGCATTGGAGAAGTGAGTCACGTGAGCGCAGAAATCACCTACACCTCAAAACATTCTGTTGAAGTTCAAGTTGACGTGTTGGCTGAAAACATCCTCACAGGTAATGCCGCGCCATCTGCTTATGTCAGGTTTCTACCTAGTTGACATGAGCTATAGCCAGGCCCACTGGAATTATCCAATGGGGGGAACCAAATTACGTGACAGAGTTGATTAAATTATGTGGCAAGAAAAGGCAAATTATAGTGCGGAATGCAGAACATTTTGTGATAGTATTGCTTCATTATTTTATCATTTTACTTTAACAATATAAATAAAAGACATTGTCATTTACAATACCAATAGCTCAAACTTGCATAAATAAGAGACCTATTGCCTACTTTTACTGTTGCAAAACGCATTGGTATCAACATGCTGCACAGAAGATGGATGGGATTGGTTGTGATTGGTGTGCAGGAGGGGTGGGGGGGCTTCGAGACAACATGTACTTTCCACAAATTCGGTCCATTAAACCAGCCATCTCTTTAAATAGCAGCAAACGAAATAAAAATAAAATCTCCAAGTCGCACACGTATTATAGCTACAGCGTGAATCATGGCATTAGCAAAGCTGTTGCCAAGGTAGTCAGGCTACTAACAGCCAACAAGCACACATTTTTCACTTTATGACTAAGAACAGAAATTTGCAAGAAAAAGTAATCACGTTTACAACTTCAACTGGATAATGAAACAGGCTGATTAACCCCATGCGCGCTGCGGGTTTTCCCGCTGTGCGCTGACTTTAGCGAAAAGCAGCGATTCATGATGAGCTCAGCTCGTCATGAGCGTACGACAGGCGTAACTCATGACGAGCTGAGCTCGTCATGAGCGTGGAAGGGGTTAAGACTGAAAGCATTCCCAACGGCGGGAGGGGGCGGCAGGCGCCATTGTTGTGTGCACATGTCACGTTGATTTAACTTTAAAAACAATGTTTAGGTTCCAAGTGCACAACAAAAGAAAGGCGCAAGTGCACCGTATTAAAGCTAAGTTGCACATCACATTTACAACATTAACCGAATAACGAAATAGGCTGATTAAGACTGAAAGCATTCTTAACATCTGATTATGTAGTGTACAACCATTTTTTTTTATAATGTATTTTATTAACATTTCTTGTTTATAACATCGATATTCAGTACATACCATTACAGCATACGATAGGATGGAGGAACATCACTTACAGTCCACACATTATTATGGTTACAACATGGTTTAGTGATGACACAGGATAAGACATTGTATTCCCAGCATTGTTCTTCCAGGGAAAGTGTCGCAGTAAATGTAGTGTACAACCATGATTAGAATTCTGCTAAAGCAGAGCAATGGAGAAAAGCAAACCATCAGAAAATTTCGATCACGTCTAGAAACACAAGGAGTTACACCAGAGAGCAGCCAGGTACATTTCCCCATTGAGAACTAATGACACTCGTGATGGCTCAACGTACGAGGTTTGATGGGTAGCATGTAAAAGTGTGTCTGTTTCTAGAGCCTCTCAGCCATTTTAGTGCCTATTTAAAACAGTTCGATTCACATGTATACTCATGAGCATAAAAACTAAAATATTTAAGGCCACAGCAGTCCTGAATTATATATTAAAATCAACAATAAGCTATTCTCCCTCACGCTTTATAAATATTAACCTGTTCCCTGTGCCCTCCACTCCCACAGTGCTTTATCAAGTGTTTTCTGCCCTGTATGAAGGTGAAATCAGTGAGTAAATCACTGCGCCCGAGGGCGGGTGGGGGCTGCGGGCCACAGGCGCCATTGTTGTGTGCATGTCATGTTGATTTACCTTTACAAAAAACAATGTATAGGTGCCGAGTGCACCACAAAAGAGAGGCACAAGTGCGCCGTCTTAAAGCTAAAGTGCACAACAAAAGAAAAGCGCGAGTGCGCCGTATTAAAGCTATTGCGCACAACAAAAGAATGGTGTGAGTGTGCCGTATTAAAGCTGAATCGCGTTGTGTAAAAAAAATAAAAATATATTTTACTTACACTGCATAATTTGCTATAAATGTAACAAGCACTTGTGCGACAAACAAGGAGCGACGGGCGGGTGGTGCAAGGGAGGGGGGACGACGACACAGACCTGCACTGACACAAGCATAAAGCAATTCAATTGACAAAGAAAAGAGCTTGACAAATAACAGATAAGCTGTGTTAGCGTAAGAAAATTGTACTTAGTCGGTGCTGCGCTTGAAAAAAACAGAAGTGATGTTGGCTGCCTAAGCCAGTCACAAAGGCAGCACAGAAGACAGACCCTGCGCTGAACAAATGGCGAGCAGCAGACGGGGGCTACCTTCTTTTACTGAATACTACAGGTCTTCCAGACAGCGCATGCATGCTGCCTAGGCTCGACCTAAAACTGAGGTCGTCTCTCGAGGTCCCGGCAAAGTGTCTTTGGCCGGGATGTTCACGTTGTGTAAGTGTCTTTAAAAGGTTAAATTGTTTTGAGAACACCTTTTGATGTAACTGGTTTTTAGTAACTGCACGGATATGTTTGAGGAGCAATTAACAACGATAACAGACCAGGAGGAAGGTTTGTCATCAGTGGTTTCCTAATGTTCTCAATTTTCAAAGAGAAGACTCATTTGAGGTCACTGCCCAGGACAATGTTCGTGATTTCAGGTGTTTGGGTCTTAGTCCGAGCGTCCGTGATCTTGTGCACATAGTAGTATTTTTATGTATGAAAGCTTTCAGGTACTAACTTTTTTATTAAGATGTTTTTTTGAGGGCTGTATTTTCTCTTTTGAGAATTTCTTAGTTATGTACTTTCAGCTAATGTCTACACTTTGAGGAGGAGTTAGAGTACAGTGAGGGGAGTGAATCGGCCTTCCGGCATTCCCTAATTTTATTTTAACTTGGCATGACAATCAGTTTTATATTAGTGGGAATAATTAAGTTTAATTAGTTTCTAGATAACATGCAGTTTAGTTCAGATGTCAAGTTAAAGGTCTGATCATTCTAAGGTGTGTGATCATGGACTCTGTCACCCCTACCCATTATGTATGTGTTTGTAGGCAATTAGGGTGATCAGATGTACAAACAGCGATGGCCGGGCTTAGTTGGGTATAAAATCCCTTAGAAATTCACACCTTTTACCAGAATAAGGTTTAGCAATTCTTTTATTTTTTCAGAAATCCATTTACAACAAAAACCTAGCCAATGGTTTCTAAATGGTTAGTAAAGCGTTCTACAGAAACATCAAACCCGAGTAAAAATAATAACAGGGATGTTGCAAGGGAAACATTATTCTATGGTGTTTAGATGTAGTTTGAGAAGGCAAGTTTTTAGACCTTTCATGAAGATGAGCACAATTGAGTAAAGTGAGAGATTACCCTGGTTCGTAATCATGGCATGAAAAGGCCTGGTTCTCATATCTGATTTTAGGCATTTAAAGCAGGAGGCTAGCTTTGCATCTGGTCAGTTATTGTTCTCTTATAGTCTAGACATTTGTTCTTAGGTAGGCTAGATCGAGTTGAAGCACTTTATATGAGGCAAGTCTTTTTGAAGTTTAGTTTGGATTTCAGTGAAAGCTTCTAGAGATGTTGAAATCTCCAGGGAAGACATTTGTACAGTAGTGGTTGGCATTGGTGTGAAATGATTCATTCAAGTGACAATGGAAGGTAGTGGGTTTATATATATATTTTGGGGAAAAAGATGTTACGATTCTGTCTAGGCTTGTTCATAACTGACATCAGGTGAAAGGAGGTTGAGTTTGCATTTTCAATTTTTCATTTGTCTTTGCACATAATGGATAGGTCTCTCTCCTCCAATCTAATGAGATTTGTGTTGGTGTAACTTGACATGGCCGTTTGATAAGAGATTGTCAAACGAGAACAGTGAGGCAGCCATGAAAAAAATGAATTATTTCCTGTGGTAGTACAAATTTAAAATGCTCATGCTGCCCCAGATCCTTTCTGCTCTGGATCCTACCTGCTCTGGATCCTACCAACTTGTTGGTGTTTTTGGACTTGCAGGATATGTAACTTCATCTACCTGTCCTGCAGTGCCACAGACGTTAGCTGTGCTTCATTTTGACCTTACCAGCACCACTCAGGTGTCCATGAAAGTGAAGGCAGTGGTCATGGCCTGTATTTTGAGGATGAGGATATCAGTGTTGCTGTTCCTCGACAACTGTCTGTTGGAGGTATGTCTACAGCCAGTTTTAACCACTTAGGGACACCTGCACTATCGATGAGCCAAAGTCCCACCTGACTCCTTGCAAAGGCTCCCATTCATTACAGCAGTCCTGGGCACAGTGGAGTCCAGGGGTTTTGGGATATGACACCAATGTTTCAGGCTCTATCTTGACAGATGGCACACACATGTTCTGCAATGGAATTTGCTGTTCAATGGGCTCAACATCAAGCCAGTCTGACTGAGTTCACCCAGGTCTCGGAAGAGGTGGCTCAAGATCTGCAATGGTGGCTCCTCAAATGCAATTTGTCCACCATCATGCCCCTCTCTCTTCCACAACCAGAGCTGCCGGTGGTGAAGGATGCATCCCTGCAGTGCTGGGGTGGACACGGGGGAGGGAGGTGGAGATCAAGGGACCTTGGTCTCTAGTGGGATGCCTGCTCCACAACAATCTGCTGGAGTTATGTGCCATTTTTCTAGCTCTCAAGGTATTTGTGCCATCCTTCATGGGGGAACTGCTGTAGGTTCTCATGGAGAACAACACAGTCATATGATACTGCAACAGTCTGGATTGAGTGGCGTCCTGGGTCCTGTGTCAGGAGGCGTTGGACCTCTGAAGGTGGCTGGAAATGTCAGGACATTTTCCTGAGTGTGAACCACCCAGCAGGGTCCCTCAATGCCAGAGTGGATGAACTGAGTAGGAGGTGCTTGCCAGATTATTAGTGGCATCTACATCCTTAGGTGGTTCAGGGTGTCTTCTGGCAGTGTGTCACCTTTTAGAATGTGTAGTGTCAAAGGTTTTGTGTTTTAGAGTTTCTGCTAGAACACTTGCTAGGAGATGTATACCGGCTGATTGGAACACAGGATTCCTGCAATCCTTTCCACCCCTGCCTCTCCTGCCCACAGTTCCCAAAAAGATCATGAACGACAGGGCCCAAGTGGCTCCTGATTGGGCCAGGAGAGTGTGGTACCCTCTGGGCTTGAACTTCTGTCCTCCAGTCAGGCTAATATTTCATGAGGACATTCTGTCTCAGCAACAAGGCAGAGTCCTCCACCTGAATATGCATATTCTAGACCTACATACTTGCTGATTGAGAGGTTGCAACTGATCGGCCACCTGAAGTGGTGGATGTCATCTTTGCCGCCAGGGGCACTGTCACAAAATCCTTTTATGCCAGGCTCAGGACAATTTGGTGTACTGGTGTGGTATTTGCAAGACTTCCCCTTTACAAGCAAAGTTGTTGGACGTCCTTTTGTCTGTTTTATCTGTCACCTAGTAAGGCTTTGTGTTGGGCACTCTTAAAGGTTATTTGTCAGCTCTTTCAAGCTTTCTACATTTGCTGAACTAACCATCCTTGCTTAAATCTCCTTTTGTGATGTGATTAATTAAAGGGTTTGCAAACATGTCTTTGTGTTTCTCATGTGTTCGCCATCATGCAATCACAGAGCTGCTCCTTGGCCGTCCTGACTTTGGAGCATGTCTTCCTCACTACAATTACATTAGCTTGTCACATGAGTGAATGTCATGCTCTTTATGTGCTTCTGACCTTCACCAGCTTTTTCCCAGACAAGGTGGTCTTGTGGGGTCAAGCGGCATTCTTGCCAAAAGTTATTACTTCCTCCCGTGTTGGACAATCCATCTTTTCCAGCATTCTTTGCTTCCCCTCTTCATTCTAAAGAGGAGGAGAGGTTCCATCGGCTAGACTCCAAATGGCCTGTAAGCTTTAAGATTGATTGTACCAAGGACTGTCGATGGACGATCAATTGTTTGTGGGTTTACCGGAGTAAAGAAAAGGAAGGCTGTGCAGAAAAGGGCCCGGTTGAAGCTGGGTAGCCCTTTGCATTACCATATGCTATCCACTGTTTGAAGTTTGGTATATGTAGATGCCATGATAAGAGGAATGAGTGTATGGAGATTACAGATGAAAGATGACAGAACTAAAAAAATGTATTCTTGTATTTGGAGCTTCAATCTGTGTCTAATGATAGCTGTATGTAAGCAATGGCGAAATGGTAAAAACACAAATAAAGAGATATCTAAAAAAAAAAGATATGCTATCCACTGGCCAAGAGACAGCCTCCTGAAGGTTAGGGCTAAGGCTGCCACCACTTTGTTGGCATCTGGTGTGCTTGTCTTTTACACCTGGCAGGCCTCGATGTTGGCCTCAGTGCCTACATTCATGAAATACGACTGCTTTTACAGCCAGGTCTGATGGAAAGGGAATTGGTCCTGAATGAGTTTTTGGTATAATCCCTCTGCCTCGTGAGGTACTGCTTTGATATCTATTCTAAGGTGTCAATTTGCAGTTAGAAGTATCCTTCAGAACAGTAAGTTACTTACCTCCGGTAACTCTCCTTTTGGTGGATACTCTATCTAACTGCAGATTCTTCACTAAACTTACATCTCACCTCCTTCTGTGGAGTGGCCTTTTTTAACATCTAAAAACTTCTCAAGTTGACATTCATCACACTAGTACCAACAATTGTTCACAGTCTACCTTTTAAGTGGTTAAGATGGGAAAGACAGGAAACGGACGTCAGCCGGCAGGGGTGCCGCTATGTCACGTCTGGGGTGGTGTAGAGTCACACAGAGCCTTTTATGCACGCGTGAGAGCACTGCTGGACTGAAAGTTTTCCGGATCCAGTCTGGCACCTGGGGAGTATTCTAAGGTTAGGAATCTGCGATTAGATAGAGTATCCACCAAAGGGAAGTAACCTGCTCTTTACGAAGGACGCGGCACCCAATATGAGCAGCTCAAACACACTATCAAATAAGGTGCACCGTTTTCTGAAATTCACCAAGTACAGAAGCACAGACAGAGGTCAGCTGTAAGCATCTTAAAATCAATAGCCCTGCTTCCTTGGATGCCTGCCGAGCACGTGCAGTGGAGTATAAAGGTAATTTGATGACCTGTACTTGAAATTGGTCGGGGCCACTGAATAAGCGTCTCACCAGTAAGCTGACCAATCTAATATGAGCACGAGATCCTTCTTTCTCCAGTTTTACTGGGCTTTCCACTATTTTTAGTGCAGAGATATCAAATTAAATCACGCTTGCATGATTATTGGTTAAACTTGTCTACATGTTTTTCTAAAATTGACTTTACCGAGTGCAGTATAAAAATAGATGCTGAACACTGTCTTTTCCCATCTGGGAATGCTTTCTAAAATAGAAACAGCTTCTCTGGGCGATATTCTAGACGATAGTATTTCGCTTTGAAAGCTATTTTCTTGTTTTCATTTACTGCCATTTATCCCTTGCTCTCTAAACTGTCATGTTCACCATAATAGTACTGATTTTAGTCAACATAACGCCTCAATTTGCATCTCATTTGCAAAAGGTAGAATAATACAAAACAATAAAAAAACATCAAAAAGAGCGAGATGCTCACATTAATATTGATGATATCAATTTCCATTTTATTGAGTTTAAAAAGCGTCTGCATTTGATTAGAGCTCTTCCAGTTTAACAAGCTTTGATACAAAGGCTTATCTTTCTAATGATACAAAAATTAATTCTTGTTTCCAATGCCAAAATATGCAATATGACATAAATAAATATACCTGAGAATGTGATGATGCACAATTCTACAAATCTTCTGGGACTGACAAAGTAATCCTAGTATATATTTTACAACACATCTATAACTCTCTAAAATAAATTAGGCATGTTGCTTTACACTGCATTACATTTGCACAAGAGTCCCTTACTTTCTTTACGTCAGATTTAATCCACACAAAAATAGCTAATAATTTGTACACAGGGGTTGCCTCCTTTTGTAGAAATGTTATGTCAGCATTTTACAATATTTGGTTAGCGGCATAACCCATAGTGATGCCCCCCCCCCTAACCCCAACACACACACACACTGAATGTGGTGAGGAGACCCAAGCCTCCCACATTTCACAGGTTCGTTTGCCTTGGGCTTAATGGGGGTCACTTTAAAGGGTTGGGGTCCCGTGGAGGGTTGGGCTCTCCCCCCTCAGGGGTCCCCTGGAGGGTTGCCCCCACTCCCCCCCCACACACACTGCAGGGGCTGCAGAGGCCAGCATTTCGCCCCTGATTTAGGTTTTCTACTAAGGGCAGATGGTAAGTCGAAGCCCAAGCCATGAACAAGTGCAAGTTGTGTTCCTGTAAATGGGTGATCGTGTTAAAACTGTCGCAAATACCATTTGTACCAGGGGCTAAGTGACCCCATAGTAGTCGTGTCTTAAGAGGCAACAATACTGCAGCCTTACAATTGTCAGGACGTAGAGCTGTTATCTCTCTTACCATGTCTGTTTCCCCAAGCCTTGGTAAGGGTTAGACCTCGTTGAGGAGCGAGTCTGCGGCTTGATTCTGGTTAAGTCAGTGCAATAGACCTTTGTGTGATAAAGGCACCTTTTCCTGCTCCAGCGCAGTGGCTTCCAGTCTGCAATAAGTTATTATCTAAGGCCAAATATTATCGACCTCCACCTGATTATAGCATGATAAGACCTGACAGAAGAAGCATTGACAAAGCCAGTAGGTCTCTCTTTTCATTAATAAAGCATTACCAAAGACAAGAGGTCAGGTTTGTAACCGAAAATTCTTGTTCATATTGCATTTTCAGCCCTGTACATCACAATTTTAAAACTCTGCAAGAGAAAACACAGAAAAATTCGGCATGCACATTTGAGAAAGATGCAGTCAGCACTTTCGTGGCGCTGGTTGCTGTATCTGAGGCCATTACAAGAGGGCCACCGGGCCGGGTCAGACCCATGTCCTTACGGTTGTGGGTACAGTATCTAGTGCTATCACTAGAGGTCACTATTAAAGGTCCCTCAAAACAGACATAGGCCATACCTGTAAGGATGCTGAAGTACCTGTCTTTTATTGAAGCTGTCAAAACCCAGACACCAAAAAATGATATAGTAAGAACATAAAATGTACTTAAACCCCTGTTAATCTGAATCTCTGCTATTGAGGAAACTGGGCATAGGGTATTTCTTGGCAGACTCGAGTGATCACCAGTTGTTTACTCATCTCAAATGTACTTATTCTTTTCTGATAATTGTTATAAAGCATATGATTGACCGGAGACATCCGGGTGATAGACCCGGAAGCAAAAGAGAGCTGTGCCCTGCTCTAATAGAAATAGTTGTAACTGGAATAGGTGGGTTTTCAAGGCTTTTCTGAAAGCATGAGTGGTCTCAGTGGCAATAATGGGTTGAGTGAAAAGAATGTGAGTGACGAAAATGATTTGGGGTAAGTGAGTGGTGTGAGCTCTGTGAGTTATGCGAGTAGTGCAAATGTTTTAAGTTAATTGAGCGATGTGAGTTATGTAACTGAAGTCTGGTGTGTGAGTTGGAAAAGTGGTGTGAGTCATGTTAGCTCTGTGAGTGATGGTATTGTTATGAGTGGAATGAGCGATGTGAATAATGTAAAAGGTGCAATATGTGAGCGGAGGATTATGTGAGTGTGCGAGATGTGAGTGATGTGATTGGTGCGAATGTTAGGAATGAAATCAGCGATGCAAATGAGGCGAATGATGCCGGCGAGGTGAGTGGTGTGCAGGTCAGGGGTGAAATGAGCAAGGTGAGTGATGAAAATAAGGTGTGTTATGTGAGTGGTGTATTATGTGAGTGGTGTTCGTGATGTGAGTGCTGTGAGTAATATAAAGGATATGAGTAAAATCAGTGATGTTCATGATGTAAATGTAGTATGATATGAGCTCTGTGAGTGGTGTGTATGTTATAAGTGAAATGAGTTATGTGAATAATGTCACTTAGGTGCAAAATGAGTGGTGAAAGTTGTGAGTGAAGTGAGCGCTGTGAGTGGGGGGAATGTTAAGAGTGGAATGACCGATGTGAGTGTTGTAAAAGTAGAACACTGTTAGTGTCATCTTATAGCCAACCTATTGAGAAGGTGGCTTTCAGTGGCCAGTTTTTTTTTTATAAACATGACTTGTTTCCTTGTCACCGAGCAGAAAACCAGAGTCTGTTCACCATCTTCTCTATCTTCTCTTGAAATTAGTTTTTTTGATATTTGATGGTGCTGTTAGCCCGTTGAACGCGTGTGGAATTCCCCCGCGGTGCTGGCGAATTCCATGCGTGCGTGATTCGGACGGCCCCTGGCTGTCGACGCACACGCCCACCGTGATGTTGGGCGGCCGGGGGCCGTCCGACGGAAGGAACGGGTTAAAGCAAACTTCTCATTCTAAATAAAGAATGGACAAACACAGATGTAAGCAGTCAGGAAGCAACGTTTATTTGCTTTACAGCCAGCGACCAACTGCACTGTTCTGTACTATTCTGCTGGGGGTTACATGCATTTCGAGCCACGTAGGAGAACTTTACACTGAAGGCAGTTGGCAAACAATAAATCATTGTGGTCAGATGATAATCAGGAGGCTAATTCAGGAGGTGCACCCAGGGTGTACTGAACCTGCATGCTTGCACATTCCGAGAAGACCCATATGCTAAAGACATACTGCACCTGCTGTTTGCATGTCAGCAAAAGCACGTACACAGTCTCATTCTATCCACAGACAAAGAGCAAAGTAATAGCATGAACTGCAAAATGGGTTACAATTTATAAAATGGATGAACAGTTGTTCACGAAATATATCTACATCCCCAATCTGCCCTTTGAAAATTGTTCAACATTAATATCAGAATGAATCAATATGTATGTGCATAAATTCCATTACCTCTGGGTCTCGCTGAATCATGCGGTACAAAAGGGGGTGGTGATGGAAGGAGCATCTGAACCTATCAAACACTCACACCCAGTCAACAGATCTGAACTGGGGTGGCAGAGTGGGCTAAAGAACGGTGATGCATTAAACCCAGATCTGTTAACTGGGTGTGAGTGTTTGATTGGTTCAGATGCTCCGTCCATCACCACCCCCTTTTGTCTCGCTGAATCATGGCACTCAAAACATGAATGTTGCTCGAGTAGGGGTATACGGCTGAGAACAAGCTTGACAAAAAACAGGGAGCATATGTATGCACAGGCTGACAACCAATATTGCAATGACGATAGGATCTTCAGTAAGTTCAACTCCATGTAGGGAAACGGCCATTACAACGAAGCCTTTACAACGAAATCGTTAACCACGCATGCAGTACAACGCATGCGTGGTTAACACGAAAGCCTTTACCACGCATACCTTTACTACGAGGTTTGTAGTAAAGGTATATGTGGTAAAGGTAAAAAGTAAAAAAAGTGGGCTTGGGGGGGTCTCCCCCCAAAAAAGAAACTCACCTGAAGTCACGTCGGGTATCAGCGTCGTTTAAGAGAAAACGGAAAATAAACTTCCGCTTTCTCTTAACGACGTATGACGTCACCACGCTAGTAATTGTGGTAAATGTAATGCGTGGTAAACGAATTCCGTTGTAACGCATGCGTGGTAAAGGCATGCGTTGCAACGGGATTCGTTGTAACGTCATATATTCCTCCATGTACCAAAGTGTGTAAAAAAGTCATCCCATAATGCATGGTCAGCTAAATTATGATGAGTTTAATTCTTTGTGATAAGCTTTCATCATTTGTATGGCAAAGTTCTCATGGTATTCTTCATTAGAAGTAGAACAAATGGAATGCAGATCTTTCTCTTTGACAGTGTCTTTATCCATCCAGATTGTTCGTCTTCAGTGCTCCTCCCCCTCTGTTCCTTATTGTTCACCATCAATAGTTCATGAGAGGTCACCAGTACTTCGCAGATATGAACTCGATAGAAAGTCGATTGGTTGAGTTCAAAGGATGGCCTTGGAGTTTGTGACACTGATGAAGGCGAAAAATACATTTCAGACAATATTAACTTGGGACATATGTAGAGTTGCGGCAAGCCATTGGGATACCCTGAAAGCATTTTGTTACTGTGCTAGGCTGTGATACACTGGTTTATACGATGAGGGGCACTATTAGCCAAAGGATTTCCTGCCACTTAATGGTTTGCTGTTTTGGATTACAGGGTGGTAATACCTGTTATAGTCGGTGCATAAATATATATATGAGTAGGAGTTCTGCTACTAGTCTAAGATCGGTGATATAGTGGAATTGCTTGACATTATATTTTGAGGTGGATTGGTGTGCATGTTTTGGTACTAACATTTAACACTTACTATTCGTTACATATTTATAACTAGGTTTATGAGTATTTGAGGAACTGATGGTTTACAACGACAGAACGTTACAGTGTGACAACTTGCGTACAGGTGAGCTGGTATTAGGTCATCTAGACATAAGAACAACCATGAGGGTTATAAGGTGGTACTAGGGTGTGACTACATAATAGAGCATGTCAATTGCTTTTTTATAGGAGATATATTTTCACTTTATTCTTTTGGGACACATTTGGATAAAAGCGGATACTGTACAAGTTATAGAACAGCATGTTATCGACGCACGTGGTACTGCACTCTTTCTCCATTAGATGTTATCAATATGCAATAAATTTCTGCTGCACACATGTGAGGACTCAGATTATTCCATTGACTAATCTACCAACACACTACTGGTTTGGGATTTAGTGATGTATTCCAGGATCTTATGGAACACCACTATATATGTTATATGTGATGGATTATGAACCTGTGTAATGCGTGTGTCAATATTATATGTAATTTCAGTCTGTGTTTTACTTTGTAGCCCTGATGAAGTCAGTGGCTTATGCACCTAATGACGAAACATGTGCTGGCTACAAGATTGACCAACTGGCTACGTGATTCATTGAAGTCATCTGAATTCATGTGAAGAAGAGAAAATAAAAGTCAAAGGAATTTACTGTATTCTGTACTGACATCTTTTGGACATTTGGTTCCTCGGGGGACTGATTTATTCATTCAGATTGAGGACTTTGCCCTCATCAGAGTTGAGGGTGTTGGTGGCCACTTTTATCCCCCTGGAAGCACCAGAATATAACTTGAGATTTACGCTGGGGTACCTACAGGTTTGCGCAATTGACAACCTTGCCACAGGGATTATTCTATTTGATCGGAGGTCTGATGTTATTGACCTCCAGTGGGGCAGGTGATGGCATATCTTGCCCCCCACTGGATGCCCATTATGGCAGGATGGCAAATTAAAGGGGTTGAAGGCTGCACGGGGAGTGTTGGACTGGCCTGACCGCTGGCTACCTGGTTTGTGGGAACAGCGTCCTCTGCCATGAAAAGGTGTGGAAGCTTGCTGGCAGTGGTGGCTGGGAAGGTATTGATGTGTGTGGAACCCCCTTCCATTCCCACAAAAGGAGTGAAAGGTAGACTAGGGGTAGCGAGGGGCCATAGAGAGGCCCAAAAGCCTGGCCTTATCCCTAGAGTTTCTTAAAATGCTCTAGCACTGAGTCAACTTTCTCTCCCAAGAGACGGGAGCCAACAAAGGGCACGTCCAAAAGCGACGCTTGGACATCCCCTGAAAAGCCAGTAGTCCTCAGCCAGGTGTGGCACTGAAGGGCCACTGATCAAGAAATCACTCTGCCTGGCGAGTCAGTTCTAGAGCCACCTTGGAAACTCCAGCGTGCAGAACTGCTGACATACTGCGTTCTCAGCAGTAACAAATAGATCTAACCAAGCCTTTCCTCACTCTTGGAAGAGGCCGTGCACCACCTCCGGATGAAGCTGCCATTCATGATCTGCTAAGCATTGATGGCTGAGTTCATCCGCCCTGGTGTTCAGAGAGCATGGCAGGTGTTGAACTGCAAGGGAAATGCCCTGGTGTTCCAGCCATGTCCAGGGATACAATGCTTTCTGAAAAAGGGTCTCTGACCCCGCCCTGCTTGTTGCAGTACCACATGGCGGTGGTGTTGTCCATGAACACCTGCAGTAGCCTTGATTTGATGGAGGGTGGAAAGGCCTTCATTGCCAATCAAATCGCCTGGAGCTCCAACACATTTATGTGGTGTCTGGACTCAGCCAGAAACCATAGTCTTCTGATCTCCGTCTCCCTCAGATGGCTACCCCAACCCACAAGTAACGCATCTGTTACTACAGTCAATTCTGTCTGGGGAATGGAGAGGGGTCTACCGCCTGAGGGCCTGCGCGCTCATATTACCAGAGCCAAAGCTGTAATCACTGTGTTAGCTTGTGGAGTACTAGTCCTGGGGACCTGTCAGGCTGCAACGTGGGCTTAATCGCACACGCTCACAAAGCACTACTGCCTGGACAGTCACATCAGTCGATATGGGCATTTTGCCTCTTCAGACCTGGAGGAGTTTGGTTGGTAGACCCACCTCTCTGGAGGCATTGCTTGGGTATCTATTCTAAGGTAAGGAAACTGTGGCTAGAAGTCTCTATCAGATGAACAGGTTACTTACCTTCCATAATGCATTATCTGGTAGAGACTCTACATAGCTGCTGAATCCTTACTGACTCTCCCTTTCTCTGAAATCTGATTAAAGGATGAGAGTTTCCCTTATAAAGGGCCCAAGACACTCACACCAGTGGTCAGTCTTCATCATGATTTCACCCTCCTGGCGTGGAAAGTCAAGAAAATGATGTCAGCGTGCTGAGGTGGCATCTATATTGGTACTGCATATGTCACATCTGACGTGGACGCCGACATGAAGCTGAACAACGTCACCTACTGGCTCACAGGGGTACTGCTTGAAAATTTCCAGATCCAATCTGACGCCTAGAAATAATTCTAAGGTAAGGAAACAGTGGCTAGATAGAGTCTCTATCAGATTTGGCGTTACTGAAGGTAAGTAACTTGTTCTTCACTACTTTTGGATCTGGATTGCTTGGTTTATGCAACCTTGACATCTGGGAATTCACTGCAGTTCTGTGAATGACTTTTCAAGCAGTTGCCTTTAAATCAAGAGTGAGATCTACTAACATCCTTTCAGTACTGGAGCTGTGTGAAAGACTTTTCGAGCAGTTGCAGGTGACTGGAGAAGAACATCTAGTTATAGAGCTTGCGATACTGAACCATTCCAGAAGAATTGTTAGGTGGTTACATTTGACTCAGGGACAGCTATATCGTGCAGAACTGCAGCTTTACAAAATGCCAGATCTATTGGTGATGGATATCCTGTATCAGCCAAATCAAAGTTTCCAAAAGTGCATGTACTCAAATTTCTTTACTGGCAGACTTGTCAAAACCATCCAATGGGGGCCTGATTCCACTCTGTCCTTGTGTTTTGTCCTGAGGAGGCCCACATTAAGAGGGCTGAAACATGTCAACTTGTGCAATATGAGGAGATCCTACTTCTTTTAATGAAATATATGGATTTATTCAGCTGAAAGTATGAAAAATGTAAGGATCAGCCACTGTTTTTGGCCATCTTCAGGACTATTGTAACTATCACCAGGTGATTTGTGACAGTAGATTGGACTGCAACACCCTATATATGAAAATTGCTTTCATACAAGGACTATGAAGGGACCACAAAGGCTGTTAATGCCAGCCTAAACAATGTGCAATAAATGTCAAGTGACAGTGTGATTTTTGTATGTTTGTTCTCAAGTATAGAATGTGTTTTTGTTGTGCTGTTTTGTATAGAAATTATGTATATTGAACTATGTGATGAAACGGAAATGAGTTCCACCACTAGTGAGCTACACCACTATTGTAGTATTTAAAAAAAAATTCTAATCAATCCCTGTGGAGATCTCAGGTTCACATGGGTTATTTGGGCATCCCCTTTAATCTTACAGATTGATTGGCTTTGCCACTGCTTGTTCATACTGAATCTGGATTTGCAAATTTGGATCTTGTTTCATCACTAGAGCCTATCAAAGCCCAAACCTGCCGGGTTTGTTGAATTAGTTTTCTCATATATGATGTTATTAGCAATGTCACTAATGACGACATTTGTGATTTTATTTGTGACATTTTGAGCAGGGAATTGGTGCAGTGCTAGTTAAGTGAGACATATTATGGTGTTCTTTTAATTTGCATGGTAATCTGATCGTCAATTCAACTGAAGATGTTTATGGAATTTTCTGATATTTTGTATGGACAATGAACAGGTCTTCTAATAGGCACATGATCTTGTTCATTTCTATATGGTAGTATAAAACTACTACATTTTTGGAGTTAATATATATTACGCTGTTTATTAAGTTGCCATTATTTTGATTGTTCATGAAGAAGACATCCTTGACAACTAGAGGGTTCTGATGCAAGTGTAAGTGAACATAGAATTAGTGTGGGTAAACGGATGCTTCTTGGAAATCATATGTATAGATGTTAAATCTGACAGCCCTTAGGGTGGTCTTCCCCCAAACATTTTGCTTTCTCCCCTCCTGTTTTCTGGATTTTATTTTTGTTTTCCTTAGGACTTTGTGCACTTTACCACTGCTAACCAGTGCTACAGTGCTTGTGGCATATTTAATTGACATTTATGTCCCTTGTAAAATGGGTACTGCATGTACTCAGGGCCTGTAACTGAAATGCTACTAGTGGGCATGCAGCACTTATTGTGCCACCAAGTTAAGCAGAAATTGAAAACATGTCTCAGGACATCCATTGCTGCCTGTGTGCAGTTGTAAACTGCCTATTTGACTTGGCAAAATAAACCTTCTCCAGGCCTAAAACCCAATTTTTAATACATATAAGTCACCCCTAGGGTTTGCCCTAAACAAAGGACCATAGTTCAGGGTGCATTGTATTGAAAAAGTTTCACATGTACTTTCAAGTTTTACATGTCATTATAGCGAACAACTCCTAAAATCGTTTTCCACTATTGTGAGATCTATCTCTTCCATAGGACTACATTGGGTTCCCTTATTACATTTAATAAGTGATAGCTTTTGATTAGGAACAGAAAGAATGTCATGTTTGGTCTCAAAGGAATTGTAATTTACAATCCTCTTTAATAGTAAAGTCTGACTTTAAGTAACAATTCTGAAAAGGACACGTTTAGAAAGTTGACATTTTCTTGTCCCAACTAGTTGGTGCCTGCAGCCTGTTTCCTGGGTCATATTGCTGTGATTAGCATGGTAGTTGTCCTTTGTGTATTCCTCTCAGACCATAAGACAAAGGGGGCTGGGTGTTGGCAGGATGGACCATCCCGCCAGGATGTGTGGAGTGGAACTGTTCTGTGCCTCATTTACATTTCACAGGAGCTGCCTCAGTGCATTCACATAGAACTTCATACTAGCGTTTTGTCACCTCACTCCCCTTGGAGCCGGGGCAGGTAGAAAGGAACTTCCAGAACCATCTGTGGGAGGAAAACTCTTGAAGTTGTGTTGACTTCAAAGCTGGCGCCAGGTATAAAACTATGACCTTCAGACCCACTCTTCAGTACACCCCTGGACCTGTGCAGGACCCCCAGAAAGACTGCTTTGTACTGCATAAGGCTGCCCTGCTGCTTCAGGTCGCTTTGTAATTCAGAGGACGGCCCTGCTGCTTGAAGCCTGCCTTGTACCCTCAGAGGACTGCCCTGCTACGTGAGGCCTTCCTTGCTGCTTGATCACAGGACTACCAGAGTGACTCCAGGGACTAGGTAGCTGGTCTCCTGTTCTGAGCTTCAGGGACATAGAAAGCTCCAACAACTTGAACCCTGCACCTGGACTCTTCCTGAAGTGAGCCCTGTCCTCCAAGTGGTGCCCACCCAGAAGTGGACCCTTTGAAGTGGTGCTAAAGGTGCCCAAACAGCCAAAAACGAAAACTTGGGATTTAGAAAATTTGCAGGCAAAATGTGCTTTGGAAACTGACAGGAGACGAGGACCCACGGCCTCACCGATCTGCCTAAGGTGCATCGGCTGTCAGCCTGAATTTGTTGTAACTCCTGCTACGTTCTTCTCTGCAGCAGCAAATCACATCCTGGGGTTCCTCTTCGGAAGGGTATCTGACCTCCTAGAGCTCTTATTAACTACAACCTATTGCTTTATCCCGGTGGATATTTAGGTCTCGGCTAGTAACGCGCTGAAAGCGCGTTCTCGCCAGAGAACTATTGTCGGCGTCTCAGCAGTCTGAGAACACCGAAGTGAGACAAGACCTGGCCGCGCGCAGCGTTTTCCCATAGGATAACATTGTGCGCGCGGCCAGGTCTTGTCTCCAGAGCCTGGCAATGCAGAGCGGATCGCGTCACGCGCCTCTCCCTCTCTGGAATGCAGGGGGAGTCTGCGTACCAGCGCGCGGCGCCGATAAAAGCTTCGCTTCCAATGCGTCTGTCGTCACCTCCCCTACGTCTTCTGACTTCACTGGCAACTTTTTTTAAAAGCACTCGATGGACTGCCCCATGCGTCTGAGGACCAAAGTACTCGCCGGTTAAGCCCTGCAGAACTAGATTCTATTTGGTCTCATATGCACCGAGTGAATACACCAAGCACGATAATCTGACAGGATATATTGATAATCTAGGCATGAGTATTAACTCTTCTTTCGCTCAACATTTATATTAATTAATTATCTAATTTCACACTTTAAACACCATTACTAATCATCGCTTTGGGACATAAGAATTCAAGCACCGTTACACTGTTGCTAGATCATATGGCAGCATGCTTGCAAAACCTTGTTAACAGCTCCCATGATTATTCACAAGACTCAATTAAGAAGGAAAGGTAAGCGTTTAACTTTGGTTAAAACAAAATATAACGCGGACACACGCATGCAGGAAACCCTACTCTGCTGCGTCGGCGATTTCTCCAAGCAATCCCTTAAAAGGCTCCGGAGGCAGGGAACATACAATGCACCTCCAAGACCCTTTAACATTCGCACAGCCGCAAGCGAAATCCTTCTTCATACAGACAAATGACCTCACTGAATCTCCAAAAGCAATATTAAACCCCACTCCAAGAAAGCTCAACTTGTAGTCTACACATATACCTCCCCATGGCACTTTTCATATTTAGTCTCGCCGCTTTAAATGCCAACTCCCACAAATGAAATCCGCTGTCAACGCACGTGGCCGGCACAGCAGCAGTTATAAGCCTTTATGCAATAAGCATGGTTGGTGTCTTCCAAATTTCAAAAATTGCGCTGGCTCTTCGAGGACACCGTACTGCAGAGACTTTACTATTAACCAATAACTAGACTCGATACATGTTTTTTGGGACCAGACTTGGGTGTAGCAAAGGTAGCGATTGGTTGCTTCAAGTCCAGCGAGACCGTTGCCCGTCAGAGAGTCCTGACCTATTATTCAGTGATGAAACGCTGGGCGGGGCCAAGGTGTTCACTAGTCCGGATAGCGGGTTGGACGTTGCAGGCTGCGCTTTCTTTGTAAACGTTCAGTGGTGTTTTTTTTAATGCGTTTTTATATAGCGCGGACTTTACCCGAAGGTGTCAGAGCGCTTCACAATAGGAACAGTAGTGAAACAAGAGGAAAAATTGCAAGTCAGCATGTTACAAAAGCAAACTTTACGTTAAATAAGGCAATAGTGGCAATTGTGCATGTATCGAGAGCAAACAAAATACAAGATGTAGCAAACGATACGTTACGAGAGGAGAAAAAGTGACGTGTGTATGTTGCAAAAGCGTACAAAGTAGAAATAGAGACCGTATAATACTGCACTAAATGGCAGATACTCAAAACACAAGTACAAGAACAAAGGTTACGTTACATGAGGCAATGATGGCAGTTGTGCATGTATCAAGAGTAGGGCTCCCGTTTTTATGGTATTTATTTTTTGCACATTTCCGTCTATTTATCCATATTTATTTTCTGGTCATTTTACCTGTATTTATCCACATTTATTTTTGACACAAGAAAAAAAAAACACTAAAGCTAGTATTTTTCGACATTTATTTAAGTTGACATGCACACTTGCACTAGGTTGTTATAGTTTTTACTACAGTGAAAGTGTGTATATAAAACCCCTTTTAAATATCACTATTCACCCAGTGACTGCATGTGTATAGTATAAACCCCTTTAAAATGCCAGCTTTACTCCAGTAACTAGATGACTCGTGTTGTGGTGTAAGCAGCTGTTTTATTTGAATTTTGGGATGGATACATTAAGCATGATTTGCAGAAGAGAGAGTGGCGTTAAATGCGGGATATATATATACAGTTTGAAATCAGAGAGTATGTGCAGTAACTTAAGATCAAGGAGGTGTCAGGGTGCTGCACGAGAGGTGCTCGTCAGGGCAATTTAAAACTCGCGAGGAAGCTGGGTGCTCGCATTTGCCATGTGTGATCTGCCCCCGGACTCGGGCAGCGAGTGACAGGCTCTCAGCGGGTGGCATTTCGACCTATCTTTATAGAGTCCCTTCACTGCTCAGCCTCCAGGTGTAGTAGGGGCATCACAACCACAGCAGCGCAGGGGGAGGGAGGAAGTAGGCGCCGTGACTCAATGATCTGCTGGGGTCTTGAACGCGAGTTGTTTATTCTGCAGATCAGCACCCAGGAGTGTAAATCCCGGGTGTCCGCTTTCCCTCTATTTCTCCTCAAATCTCGAAGTTTGAACTTTGTGAACCCTCTATATGGGAACAGCCATGGCAGAGGGAAGTGCACTCCCCTACAACTGTAGGGGTGGGGAGCAGGCCCGGTTCTAGCGGGTGGGCCGGGTGGGCCAGGCCCACCCTAACATGAGCCTGGCCCACCCAAACAGGAGCCTTGGCCCTCAGCAGTGAGGGCTGGAAGGCAGGCGCGCAACGCGCAGGTCGTATGTCTCAGCCCGGGCTGAGACAGCTTTCCCGGGCGCACACACACAGACAGATTTAGAGATTATCGCAGCCCCTCTTCCGAGTACTTCACAGGTCTTTAAAGACCATTAACATGTTAACGAGGCTTTGTTTACTTTTTTCACCCCTTCATCTCGGCACAGCGAAAGGTGACAAGTCCTTTCTTTGACACTGGTAACCTTTGGTAACCTTTGCCTATTGTCCTGCTGCGTTGATATTTCTTTTTCTATGTAGCTCAGGCGAAAAGAAGTTTGTTTATTCTTAGTCACCTTTCCTAACCCCTGCAGTGGCTTATCACATCAGACTGTGACACAAAGTTTGACTAATGGAGCAGGTAAAGAGAATGCATTAATACATTTTTTTCTTTTTAAAATCTTCACAGGCCCAGCAGGACACATACTTCCTGTGAGCTTCATTTAAACAGTTTTTATCTTTATCATGGCTGATGCAGGACAGCAATAAGACAATACAAAATGCCCAGATAACACTGGTGATTAATGATCCTTCTGGAGAGCAATCATTTGTTTGTTAGTAGTTTTTAAATGCAGATGAACTGTATTGTATCTGGATAGCTCAGTGGGTTACTGCCTTTGTTGCAGAGATCCTTGAGTTACTTGGAGTTCAGAAGTTACAATCGTATCATTGGACAGTGACCTATGAACTGTCATCTAAGAGCTGCATACAAACATGAATGGTATAGTTAAAACTTCGCTTTTTTTGTTTTGTGATATAGTTAGAACTTCCCCAGTCTTTCATTATTCTAATGTTGCTAAAATGAGTATGTTTGGACAGATATACATTATTATCAGTAAAGCTGACCCCCATGGAATAGTCTTTAAATCCTAAGGTTGTGTTTCCCCATACCAAACCCTTTTAAAATATACTGCCCACCAGTATGGATGACGTGATTCATACACCTTGTATTACTCATTGGCTTATGTGACATTCCCTATAGACTGATTTACATACTTGTATGATTCATTGTCTCTGTATAATGTGTGTGTGATGTAAAGTACTGACACACACTACACTGATATGAGTAGTGCTATACAACAAATGAAATGCATATGAGAGAGGGGCTATGTAAAGAGGAGGGGCACTGTTGGAGGGTGGCAGTGAGGGAATCCGAGGAGGAGGTAGTGGGAGGGGCTAAGGAGCGATGAGGGGCACTGGTGGAGGATGACAGTGAGAGAATCCGAGGAAGAGGTCATGGGGTGGAGGGGGAGCTAGGGAGAGATGAGGCGCACTGGTGTAGGGTGGTAGTGAGGGAGTTAGACGAGGAGGTTTTGAGTGGTAGGGGCTACAAAGAGATAAGGGGTACTGGTCTCCAAGGAGGGGGTCATGAGGGGGAGGGGCTATGGGGATATGAGGGGCACTTGTGGCGTGAGGCAGTGAGGAAATCTGAGGAGGAGGTCAATAGGGGGGTCATGGAGGGATGAGGGGCACTGTTGGAAGGTGGTAGTAAAGGTATTTACGGAGAAAGGGGTTATTGGTGTGGCACCAAAAAAGACTTTAGCATCAGCGATAAAGCTGGCCCTCTCATGGCTTTCTGTTTTTGTTTATTTAATTAGCAGTCGCGTCATAAGGGCTACTGTGGAACATACTTTAAAGTGGGTGCTAATTACATTTACTGCTATAGTCAATGTTTTAAGTTTGAAGGTGATTTTTCTAATGTTTTTACCGGGCAAAATGAAAGTGGAGCCCGATGGTGCCTGATATGGGGCTGGGGCCCAAGGTCAGCTGTGACATAAGGTGCACTGGAGAGGAGTAGTGGATATTCAAGCCTATAAGGGAGTGTGTTGCAGAGTCTGGTGTCAGGTGGAGGTAGTAATGGAGAGGGATTCTCCCTGAAGGCTCGCACAGAGGGAGCCCGAGAAGTGTCATTTGCCTGATACCCCCGCCTCAGAAACTTCCTCTTCCCATCAAAGGAACATTACAAGGAAAAATCACTTTTTGAGAGTAATAACATTTAGAAAGAGATTTGGAAAAGAGTGCGTTTTACTGGGCCTTGCAAGAGTAAGAAGAGATAAAGGAGGATCCTGAAGCAGACCTGCCAGAAATATATGCGACAAATTGAGTCCCAGTGGCCCACCCAAATGCACCCTTGGCCCACCCAAATAAAAATTCCTGGAGCCGGGCCTGGTGGGGAGGCATGCGGGCAGTTATGCGGCACTCCTGTTTAAAGTAAGCCCTGTTTAGTGTGAAGCCCCATCTTTAGAGGAAAGCACGATTTTCAGTCCTAAGCACCCCTCAGCACATGTATCCCTTTCCTCCCCAGCCTCTGACACACAATGGCCGCCTCTTCAGCATGACCCTCCCAGGGACTAGCAGCCCCGCTCCTGAAAACTGTGCACACCACAGGGAGCATGGAAGGCCCGAGGCATTCACCCTCTGAGAGCGAGGGGCCGGATTTCAGGCGCAGCAGCTCAGCCATAGGTTCAGCAGCCCCGTTTGAGTGTAAAATCACTGAACGGAATACTGCACACATGCGGCGGTAGCCTGCTAAACAGCGTGTGCGTGTTTTGTGTGCAAGTGTGGAAGGGGATGCGTACATCCGAGGGTATGGGAACGCAAACGATATATACCGAGGTGGGTGTGGCTGGTATGCGTGATGCACTAGGCTCCTACATATGTAAACTCGGTGCACGTGGCGTGTACAGGCTCCAAAATGATGTAGATGACGTGTACAGAGGCTGGTAGGAAGGTTGCACATTGTCTACAGACAGAGGCAGGTGTCGTGCACCTGTTATGCACAGAGAGATGTATGTATGCTAAACATTAAGTGTATAATTGTAAACATGAGGCATGCAGTGGGTGCACACACACACAACCACACACACACACACAACCACAAACACACAACCACACACAACCACAACCACACAGCATCAGTGCACAATTTCTACAGGCACACACACCATCAGCCATCAGTGCACACATAAATTGTTAATGCATCCACAATTAACTATTGTAGCAATTGCAGTATGGCGCACTTTACTTTTAAACATATTCATCTAAAGCGCAGCATGCCACCACTGCTACAAAAATAAAGACACTTTTTTTGGCCTACAATTTATAGACTTTTGTTGCAGTTGGTGTTGCAATATTTAGCAATGCCAATAGCTCAAACTTAATTAACCCGAGACCTATTGCATTGTAAATGCTTGTTTAAACTTCCAGAAAATAATTAAGTCCGAAAATAAAAAATCTTCATTGCAAC
This sequence comes from Lissotriton helveticus, assembly GCF_964261635.1. NCBI lineage: Eukaryota > Metazoa > Chordata > Amphibia > Caudata > Salamandridae > Lissotriton > Lissotriton helveticus. The sequence continues at coordinate 400,553,551 of NC_136065.1, forward strand.
TTCATTCAGCAGTTCCTCGACAGCAATGTTGCCTCCTTAGACAACACCATCTGCCTTGCCCCCCCTAAACTTTACCTTCCCAGATATTTTTCTTTTTAAATTCTTCTAAGTTCGAAAGTAAGCAGAGACTGGGCCCAATCCTTCTTGTGTATCCAAACAGGTCTCCATCGCGATCAGCCATCATTTTTTACATTGCCCCGGCCGCACTCGACTTGATGCTCTTTGATCTTTAGGCACTGGTTATACTTTAAAAATCATAACTCTAGTTCTACTGATTGAATTTCTGTGGTTCTGCTGTCAAATTATTAATGAATTGTATTCTACTTATCTATATTGGTTTGGGATTTGTATTGTGTTGTATTTTCACTTTATCACCGTTTGAGTGCTGTATAATTACTTAACACATTGCCTTTAAGTTAAGCCTGACTGCTTTTGTGCCAAGCTACCAAAAGGTTAAGCACAGGATGCTTTAGTGACGTTTGTGCTGTGTCATGACAGGGGCTGTGGTTCCTGCTTGAGAAGGGTTCTCACCTCCCTCAACCAAAAGTCCAATTTCCTACAATAAGTATATCTCTGCGTGCACAAGTGTCTACTGATACCTTATGTCTCTTGCCTTTATGTATGCTAATCTCACTCTTTAGTTTTAATAGTTAGTAAATGCTTTAATTCAGTGTTTTGCAACATCACTCATACTCATAAATACTATGGAGAACATGTTAGTAAAACCATTTTTTTTTTCAAAAACAGCATTTAAATTTGTTAGCTAAGTTGACTAGGGATAGCATTGGACGACACCTAAGGTGTAAGGAGAGGATGTGGTCTCACAGCTAGAGCTGCTGACTTTAGAGCTTCGAAACTAAGGTTCGAGCCTCGGGACGACTCCACAGCCTGTGATTCTGGGCAAATCACGTAATCTCCCCGTACCTACCCAAAAAAATAATAATAATGAATGTGTCCTTATGCAACGTAGCTGGTGCTCATGTAAAGCGCTCCAATACCTTCGGGTCGAGTTCGCACTGTATAGATCTGTAAAAAAAAGAAAAAAGGCAAAAAATTCAGGTAGGTATTATTTCTTTAATTTAACTACTTCTGACTTCGCGATAGCACATACAAAATAAACAGCCATATGTGTAAGACAAGCTTACTTAAAGTATATCCTAGCATCTAAATGTTAGCCCTTAGGAAGGGTGAAATATGGTCTGATGCCTTTACACCAGATAGGGATCATTATACAACATATAGTAATGCACCCTGAAAACCATCAGGAGTGGTAAAGAGCATCTGTTCTTAATAAAAACTCAAGCATATGCAATAGTAAGAATAATTATTTTGCACTGCTGTATATCAATTTAGCATCTCTTATCTTTCTTTATCTTCACTCTCGGTCACTAGGCCCCAAAGATGGCATTACAAGACACTAATACAAGTGTTTGTCTGTTTGTTTTTATTTTCACATTAACTGACACACACCACATCTTCAACAAAGCCTGCACCACCATCTCACCCCATCTCCGGAAAACCATCAACATCTCCTTTGAGACAGCGGCCTTCCCGGAGAGCTGGAAGTACGCCGAGATCAACGCCTTACTCAAAAAGCCCAAGGCTGACCCCAAGGACCTCAAGAACGTCCGGCCCATCTCCCTGCTCCCGTTCCCGGCGAAGGTCATCAAGAAGACCGTCAACAGACAACTGACCCGCTACCTCGAGGAGAACAGCATCCTGGACCCATCCCAGTCCGGGTTCCGCAGCAACCACAGCACCGAAACTGCCCTCATCGCTGCCACCGATGATATCAGGGCCCTGCAGGACAACAGAGAAACTGCGGCCTTCATCCTCCTGGATCTGTTAGCCGCCTTTGACACCGTCTGCCAACGCACCCTACGCAAACGCCTCCACGGCCCTGGGATCCGAGACAAGGCTCTGGACTGGACCACCTCCTTCCTCTCCGGCAGAACCCAGAGCATCCGACTCCCCCCTTTCTGCTCCAAAGCCACCGAGATCATCTGCGGCGTACCCCAGGGCTCATCCCTCAGCCCGACATTGTTCAACATCTACATGGCACTGCTCGCTCACGTCGCCCAACTGCACGACCTCAACATCATCTCCTGCGCCGACGACACCCAGGTGATCCTCTTCCTTACCAAGGACCCCCTCACCGCCAAAACCAACCTCCATGAAGCGATGAAAGCCGTCGCTGGGTGGATGAAGAACAGCAGACTGAAGCTATTCGCCCTCTATGCCGGAGCCTCGGCCAAACTCCTGAAACAACTTCAACGCATTCAAAACGCCTCTGCACGCCTGATCCTCACCATCCCTCGCCGCAGCCACATCACCCCCCACCTGGGAGACCTGCACTGGCTCCCCGTCAACAAGAGGATCACCTTCAAGCTCCTCACCCACGCACACAAGGCACTCCACAGCAGCGGACCAGCAAACCTCAACAGACGACTCACCTTCTACACCCCCAACCGCCTGCTCCGCCGACCTCGCCCTCGCCACCGTCCCCCGCATCCGAAGAGCGACCTCCGGCGGCAGATCGTTCTCCCACCTCGCCGCCAAGACCTGGAACACGCTCCCCATCCTCCTACGGCAGACCCAGGACCTGCTAACCTTCAGAAGACTACTCAAGACCTGGCTATTCGAGCAGTAGCAGCCCCCCCAGCGCCTTGAGACCCTCACGGTTAAGTAGTGCGCTTTACAAATGTTCTGATTGATTGATTGATTGATTAAAGAAAAGAAAATATTTTAGACTTTCCATTGGTTGAATTCCGTAATTGACAAGAATGTGAGCCAAGGCGGAGAGATATACTCACGTCAGTAAAACATGAAGATATCATTATGTTTTTAACTCACAAGAATCAAATATTTCTATATCACAAGCCGTAGTTTTAATTTACTCTAGAACGTATGTATAGTATAGTGGTCTCTTATTTGGTTATCTGAAATGTGTACTAAAATATGATATACACCATATGTTTATTTATATTAGTCGATAAATGTGGTTTTTGTGGAAGACATTTTTTATTTTAAATGTCAGTTTTGTTAGCATTTTTTGTCTGAAAGAGTGCAGGTTTTAACAGTTGCTCTTGCTGGTTTCTGGTTTACCGAATGTTTGTGTTCTGTTTATACTTCCTTAGTGGAGTGCTGACTGAACAAATAGGCTGCTTAAATTGCAAGCTTGGTTAAATTATTCAAAGGGCTTATCATGCTTAGAGAACAGAGACTGTGGCAAAGGGGTGAGTAGACTGCAGAAACTAATTTTCTAGGCTTTGCTTTGGTAGCGATATGCAGTTCACTGAGAATGAGGCATTTCCTATGAATTAGAGAAAATAGTTCACAGGTATGATTTAATTTCTAGACTTTATTTCTTACAAATGTACTTTTGTGAGCGGTTTAAAACTGCCCTAAAAACACAAGACGATCGAATTGAGGGACCTTAGCACACATTGCCTTGTATATAGTTTCTCAAATGCAAAATATAATGTAGAATGTAGATAAGTAAGGTAATCTTCCAGGATTCAGACGCGAGATTTACGAGAATTATTTCATACTTATGATTTATGGGTTTTGAAAACACTGCTAAAAATAGCCCAACATTACAAAATGTACTATAGTGTCCCTCTCTCGCTCTTTCTCTCTCTCACACACGCACATAAACACACACACAGACATTCAACACGCATTGCTATTTTTAGGCTGCACAAACTCGCAGGCATATTCTGCGTATTTATTTTAGCTCCACACACAACATTGATTTGACATGTGCACAGTGACAGTTTGCATTTGGCAGGTATACCGCACAATGCCTCAGTCCATCCACAGAGTTAGTGAGTGATGAACCTGCAGCTTAGTTTGATCTGGAAATGCACATCCCAGGCAGCGGTTGCCATGGCGATCCATTTTCATCTCCCCACGTGGCAGCTGTAGGAGGATGTGTGATGATTGCTTTCACATGTACATAACTTTTACCCTCCTACTTTTCCTTCACGAAGACATGACATTTCCCCAAATCTCTTATACTCATTGGCTTTAATAATAATCTTTATTCGGCGGTAATGACAGCCATAACAGAGACAGAGATACAAATCAGCAACAAGTTCATTAAAAATAACATATCACAATGTGTACAAGATCGCAAATGTCCTCCAATCTGTCAGTCGTGTCTAGAATGTCTTAATCTTAGTGCAGTTCATATCAAATTTGTTACAAACAACAAGCGTGCGAACATTAGGCAGAAGTTGCAAATACAATAGAGCTACACGTGCATGCCTAAATCCCATTTCTTTTAACCACATCGCTGCGGCGGCTATTCCGCCGCAGCGCTAAGGGGGCGGGGGAGCCGCGCGGCGGGCGCATGCTGGTGACGGAACCGCTCCGTCACCAGCTGCGGTTGAGCTGTGCTCATGACGGAGCGGTTCCGTCATGGCCCCGCCCGCTCAATGGAACGCCCAGCGCAGGCGTGGAATCCGCGCCGCGCAGGCGCGGCGGCCGAGCCATGGCGGAACCGCTCCATCATCAGCACAGCGCCACCGCGGCTGATGATGGAGCGGTTCCGTCATCAGCATGGATAGGGTTAAAAAAGGTTTAAGAAACAATCGCCTAGGATAGGTAAAATACATACATAAAAGTACAAAATGTAGGGTATCCTGCGGAGACCTATTGTCGCTGCCACAGGGACCTCTATCCTCTACATGTGAAACGAAGCCAGCTGGGGTTGCCAGTAGGTGGTGGAACTGATTTAATCTAAATCGGGTAATTTCAAATCTGTCATACGCACTAGTTAAAATGGAGGTCTAGGTCTCCATGCCCTGGACAGATTGGCTGTAGAAACAGGGCAAAACCTTTACAAAGAAAGGCAAGCGCCTAACCATTGAGATAAATTAGTAACTAAATAACACACAATTTAAAGGAATATTATAATTTCTAACAGAGTGAAATAAAAAATGGCTAATGAAATTAAATAGAAAACGTTACTCTAATAAGTCTATAGTAAAGCTAGGTGGGAGTGAAGACTACACTAATGTAAATGTAACATTTTCTACAGAAAAATCGTCCCCTGACTCTCTCTCGCGCCCTTCCTCTGCACTCAAAGCATTAAACCAAGGTATTTAATTGGGGCTGACGGCCCTTCATTTATGGTAGCCTGGAAGCCGAAATGATGCTGCTAACTGTGGTCTCAGATGGCCTAAAAGGACTAAAAGTCAAACTCTTTGAGGGGTTTGTTAAAGCCAGCATTTTTAGTTTTTGTCAGTCCTATCTATTAACGCTTCTTTCCCTAGACAGTCAAACCCAACTCACTTTGAGCGAAAGGGGGTGGGGTAGGGGGTGGGAGGTGTGTTGTATAAAAATGAGACCTGCACATACTGTGATGATGTTAATGATGGAGCCTCTGAAGAGAGGCCTTCTCCAGCCATAACATGTAGGAAGGTGTCACTCAGAGGCAGTAATAGATTGAGAGGGTAAGCGAATGAGAAAATGTTTCCTCCAACATCATTGCCGTCTTTTCATTTGTGTAACCAAAGTCAATCTCGCTTCTGTCACTGAGTTCAGCTTAAACTGCTATGTTTACTTTCACTAATGTCTTGTGGCCTTTTATTTCTGACTTTTACAACTCAACATCATTAGGGTTGTCAGTGCCCAGCATTGAAGGTGATCTATTACCATTATTATTATTGGTAATCCCAGCACCAGGATATCCGTTGGGTGGCAGCCGCGCTATAACAGTTTTCCCTTACATTACATTATTGTGATGCAGCACATTTTTATTGAATATTATAAATGTATACTGTATCACACTAATGCCATTTTCTGTACCTTCTACTATGATCTTACAGGAAAGTTAAATAAGCCAATTAGGTAAATCTAATACACAGTACAAGTTATATGGGAAAAGCATGTGAGCTACCTCAACAACCGGATCAACTTCTACACTCCTAAGCGCCTCCTCAGATCAACCAGCCACGCCCTCGCCGCCGTCCCCCGCATCCGAAGAACGACAACAGGAGGAAGATCCTTCTCCTACCTGGCCGCCAAGACCTGGAACTCACTCCCGACCGACCTACGCCTGACCCAAGACCACCTCTCCTTCAGGAAGAAGCTCAAGACCTGGCTGTTCGAGCAGTAACGGCACCCCCCCCCCCACCCAGCGCCTTGAGACCCCACGGGTGAGTAGTGCGCTCTACAAATGTCATGATTGATTGATATTACTGTTTACCAGGGGTATAGCACGCTCCGTCCAACAAACAGCAAAACCAGGAAGGAAAAATGGTAAATCACTATAAAATGAGTCCTTTTTTCACAGTCTGTCTCTTAGTATATGTCTGTACATATTGTTTTATTTATTCCTCTAACCCAAAAGGAATCCCCATGAGAGTGTCTGCTGACCTGATTAATTTATAGACCAATGTGCACATGCATCAAAGAAGTCAATAGCGATTCTTTAATTGCGATTTTTAAGGAATCGCAATTAAAGAATCGCTATTGCCTATGCGTGTAGGAATCGCAAATAAAATTACGATTCCTACAAATTCCTTAATTGCGACTCGCAAATTGCGACTTGCAATTAAGGAATTGCTTCCCATTCATTCCTATGGGCCTAGAGGCCCATAGGAATGAATTAGAATTGCATGCGCAATTTGCGAGTACCCAGTAGGTACTTGCAAATTGCGCATGCAATTGCAAGGTAGAAGTGTGGCTCAATGGTTACAACGGCAGACCCTGATGCAGAGGTCTAGCCCGGGACCAGGGTTCAATTCCCCACCTCGGCGGGTCTTGGGCTCAAAATTCCTCGGACCTGATAATTCTTGCCTCGGTGCCTATTCCAATAATGGAGTCCTACTCTGTAACTCTGGGCAATAGCTTGCTTAATCTCCACAACGGCCCCCACAACGCTAAGGATGCCTGGCCTCCACCTTGGGGGTGCCCAGGAGTGGACACCTCACAGGGAAAACCAGGATGGGTTCCACAGCGGTATTCGTACAAGCGCATTGAGACCCTTGCGGGTGAGTAGTGCGCTATACAAGTATCAATTTACAAGGGTGCCAAAACGGCACCCTGTTGCACCGCTGAAATTGTAATGTGAACACATGTTGCGCATTTTGAGCACACACATGCCTCAAGGGCATGTGTTTGTGTAACTAGGAGTTTTTGTCAATTATCGTCAAGTTTCATTTGACGGTACTTTGCGTTCCCTAATAGCGAAATCGCTATTTTCAATGACATCATGCATTGCATTTGAGGCATCGCAATTTGCGATTCCTTAAATGCAATTGCAATTAAAGTAATCGCAAATTATGCGATTCCTTAAATTGTGATTTTTGCATCTGGGATGATGCATCTCAGATGCAAAAAAAACGATCGCAAAGGGAATGCGACCGTTTTTTCTTTTGATGCATGTGGCCCTATGTGAGAAACTACTGAGATCACATACACAAAAACAGATCATTAACTAGAACGTTCCTAGATTTATTTTAATTGGCTGCAGGAAAATACTGCCATACCTTTCTCATCTGCCTGTTTCCTGTATTGCATACCTAACTCATAAGCTTTGGCTGTCTCATAATTGGTTAACTTCCCTTTGTGAGTTATGGCATTTTAAAATTCAGTTTTGTTGCTTTCCACCATCTATATATACCACGCACTTTTATGCTTAATACATGGCTTTACCTTTTTTCTGCTTGTTAAAGCCAGTTCGTTACAACTCATCAGTGCTCCCAAATAATGATAAGTACTTCCCAGGCAAGCCTTCATTTTCTGCTCGCCCATTTTCCACCTAGAAACCATCCTTGCTGTGAAAGAGTGGGAAAGGGCTGGCTGCAGGATCTTTGCCATTTGAAATGATGCTTACACCTGAAACTGACCACCCTTGAGTCCACCTTTATCTAATTTTTCCTTACTAATATTCAAAAATCTCGAAATTGGATGGCATTACTCTCAGTCTGCCTCCTCCCCCGAGCTGCAGTAAATGTCTGTATTAGGTGTAAACAGAAGATCTTACCCTGCTTCATTGATACCCAGCAAATGCTTTTACAGCATTGAGGGGGAGGTAATTTGGGAAAGATTGATTTCCTTTGTTCAGGATAAGCACAATTATTTCTAAAATCATAAATATCTCCGCCAATAGTAAATGTGCATGGAACATTAACCAATCCCCTTTAAATGTTTGTTCCCAGGATGGAAAACCTTGCCTGAGCCCCTCTCATCCTTGGTCCTCTATGTATATAAGAAAAAATCTTGTAAATGAAAGCACGATTATCTATCATAAATTTTTTAAACTTTGGTTTGTGAAGTCTGCACAAGCATTCTTCCTTTCCATGGTTCCGCATTTTTATAAAGATAGAATTTCCGATTATAAAAGTTATGTTGGAAATGTTACATGTTCCGAAATAATGAATTTGGTTTTTGGTAAGGTACCTGGGTTAGACAAGATTCCTTACATTTTGTTTCGTTCTGAACTGTCTTCCTGGGTATCTTACATTAACATGGCATCCCTCGCAATTGCTGCAGGTGCCACGATGCCTTCTACCTGGAAGGGTGCAGAGATAATTCAGTTTAAAAAAAAAAAAGTCAACCCAACTTACCATGCAATTATTATCTATTCACTTGTAAGACAACCTACAAAAGATTTTCTGCATACAGGTTTCTGGGCAGTTGCAGGGGCAGATACATAAGAATAAGGGTTTTTTCTCTCCTCCATGCTGGTTTCAGATCTAAGACTGAAACCATGGACCAGGCCTCTTGCTTTATGATGGCTAAATGGAGGACTGTTGATATTGCGAGAGAGCAACTGCTTTGATTTGGTCCCAAGCGACAAACTATGGGAGGTTCTTTCTGCCTTGGGCATCACACATAGCCAGTTTAAAATTATTATATGCATCATACCGGTAATTACACTAGGATTCGGTGGGGCCCAACGGCGAATTGACAGTGAAAATTTCCACAAACAAAGGAGCCTGCCATGGTTGCGTCTGGGACAGACTATTTTTTATTTTTTAACAACGGCGTAGTTTTTGTTGATCAGTGTCAGTGACATGGTGATTCAGGCCCGCCGGAGGGTCCCGGCATTGCCTTTGTCAATTATACCCTTCTTTCAAAAACACTTACTGGCCTACAGACCTTTGTCAATAGGTTCCAGCTGTTTTGTGAGGTGCATGGGTTAGGTGCAAGAAACCAAGTTAATGGTTTATCACAAGCAGAGGGATGTTAGGGGAACCATCCTCTTGGGTAGTGCGTCATTAGTGAGAGTTAAAGAATTTGACTAATTGGGGATCCAATTGTCGGATTCAGATTCATGGGCATCCTAGATCTACAAAAACAGCCCTTTGATTAAACATTTGCTTCTGCAATTTTTAGATTTGATAAGAGGGCCACACCACCCACTTTCACCAGCAATAGATATATATAATGCTGCACTCTATGGAGCAGAGCTATGGACTCACTGTCCTACTACCTGTTTAGGGATGGGTTAGAACAACATATTAAAGGCATTAGTATGAATGGGGAGAGGCAGCCCTTTACTTCCACTGAGATAATACCTCGCCTTTAAGCCCATTCACAGAGTTGACCTGGTTAATACCAATATTTAATTGACTTCGGGTTTGGTCTACAGAGGAACTAGAACCCTACAGGGACAGTCTCAGCTATATCCCGAGCCTTAGTAGCACCCAAAAGATTGCTTGGCTGGCCCATGCTAAGAAGTCGCTTAATGATCTGGGGCTAGCCAACCTATGGCACGGCCCTTGTTCCATCTCTTCATCCACACCAGCCGATGTTAAATACAGATTTGGGCCCATATCGCTACCTGTTATTAGCTTTCTAATTCTACAGGTAGTTGCTCCAGGGCATTTGTCTTGCACAAATATGTATTCATGGCCGAGAAATTCTTACATCACAACTTATATTTTGGTTTTGGTGTTACCCTGTTCTAGAACATACACAGAGAACGAGGCCTTTCCAAGTTTATGAGAGGTCATGAAGCTGTTCTGTGATCTGGACGGGAGCACAACGTGTAGTAGGCTTGGGACTAATGTCAATTCACTTGGCGTATCACATAAAGTTGTGATGGTGGCAGTGTACAATGATTTGTTAATCCGTAATATGGCCAGTCCTTTTCTCAGTGTAAAAGAGAACCTTGTGCTGACATCAGGTGTACATGTGGAGTGTGTATATACACACTGAGTTTGAAGCAAATGTATGGTACCAGTATTCTGTGTGTTGTATGAGTCTGAGTACAGTGGCTAGTTGGATCCATTTTGAATACCCTTGGTTTAGCATGGCACCATACGGAGGATGATGAGGAAGGCTTCCCCAGAGAGTTGGTCTGTCTTGCCTGCATTCCTGTGGCTGGAGGGTTGCGACCCAGGCACATAAGTGACCGAGAATGGAGAAATTCAGAGAAGACCTTGTTAGCAAATGGCTGCTGGTTAGGTCTACCTGAACACTGCCATATAATAAGCGGTAGGGGTGAGGTGTAGAACTGCAGTTTCTGTTGTTAAAAATGAAGAAGGTTCTATTGAGTGTCTTTCATTTTGCATATCCCTGATTACTGCTTCAGGAATGCTGATGTCAACCACGTGCAGAGATCTCACACTTCAATTTCAAATTTCAAGTTTATTATTCTAGTGTTTAGTCTTTTTAAAACCAATACACTGTATGGTAAATATAAAAACATGTGAGAAACATTCATAAAAACTTTTGTGCACTTATTTTACAAAATTTCTGTTAAAAATATATATACATATACAACAAAATTCAGTGTCATCTCATTAAAATTCATAATATGCTTCACATATCACTCATGCAACTGAACATTGGCAACCAAAGTTTCTTTACAATCGGAGTAGGATACAAAGCGATTCCTTTTTTTTCCGGAGTTTTTGTTAAAGCTGGGATTATTATATCCTGTCAAGATCATTGTTCGTGGTTAATTTCAATATTGTCCTTGATCCAGAATTGTTCTTCTTGCTGGGTACCCTCCGTTATTTAATTTAGGATTGCTAAACTCTTGGTTGATTTGTAATCCAACTGAACTTTAAATGTATACTTTTTATGTAATTAATCCTTTATTTGGGCTAGTTCTTTCAAATTGACTTTTAAAAATGTTACCCCTCTGCAGACAAGTGGGATTGAGATGCCTCCAAGTTGTTACCTCTTACCTGCAGGTTCGGATTTTTACTATTGTAAAGATTTCACACTTGATTGTGCCCATGCTTTGGATAGTCCTTCTTGAAGGCTTCACTGTACACAAAGGCTCTGTTGTAGAATAACCTAGAAAATGATATTTGAAAGAGAACTGAACCAAACCAGTTCTGAAGGCCAGACAGTGTATCCACTTCCAGTTTCTGGAAATGTGCATTAAAATGGGATTCAACCATTCTGGTCCCATGTTCTTCTTGATTAAGGAAGGTAGTGTTCCACAATGTACTTGAAAAGCTACTTTGCACCAATGCCTGGTGCCTGCCTGACAGCCTGTTTCCCAGGGGTGATGATACATCACATGAAGTCTGTACTTTCTGTTGGAGGAAGTGAGTGTCTGTATCAAGTACCTTGATACCTGCCTCCTTCTGAGAGAGGGAAGGAATATGCCTGGCCCTTCAGGAGGATACTGTCCAAAAGGAGATGTTTTATGTGGTCCCTTTGTGGGAGTGGTTCGTTGTGTGAGGGGTTCCTCTGGTTTATCTATGTGGTTCACATGTGAGTCACACTAAGACTGATAAAGATCAGTTACCTCTGTTTTACCCGGCAGTCTGCTAAGGGGTCAAAAGACTAGTGCTGCAACTGCTGACACGGGAGAAAGAGAAGCTATGTCGCCCTGAGTTGGAAGCCCAGAGTCCATAATTGCCACACCCCTTCACTTCCGGTGTCCAGGAACATAACTGAGCTATGAGTAGGATGGCAGTTACCAACCAGTCCCAGCAGTTTTTGGGGCATGTCCGACTCTGGTCTTGCTGTGAGAACACAGGAGTATTGATGCCTGCTCAGAGTACATGCATTCTTTAATCCTTTTGTCTGTTGAACCACGAGACAACAGACATACCGGGCATGATTATGATGGGTTTTACATCTTTGCGACATTAGCAGATGGATGATGTGATTACCGAGACCCCACGATGCACAGACAATGGGCGCTTGTATTTAAGTGCAGTTTCTCACTACGCTGGGGACAGTAAGATCGTATCGCATCCTTGGTTTGTGTGTCGCATCTATAGCATACCGTTGGGGTTGCCCTTGTGTACCCCGTTTGGATCTGCAATTCAGCCTGACTAGCGCATCCATAGATGGTGGATCTCATCCAATTACTTCCTCACTGATTGCGTACCCCTTGTACTCCCACCTCCTTTAGGGCACTATACAGCAAGGTGTCTTTACATGCCGGAAGTCGATGTTTTGAGTCAGTAACCCAAGTGCGGTGCGTTCTCTTTTTCTCTAGCTACCATAGGAGTATGGGCTCCTTAAGAACCGTTTTTACCCATTTCTCCTCGCCATCTCTTTGCACAGCATTTCACGAGTGCGTGATGCATGTTTTTTGACACCTCTATTGTCTCACCATCGTAATATCATATGCACAGCATTCAGTGAAATTTAGCAGTGGACTGGCATTTTGAAATTTTATAGCATCCATTTCCACCTAACCACTGTGTTTTGTTTTATTAGATTGGCTGAAGAAGTTTACAGGTAACACACTTAGGGTACTGTTCGTGGTTCATCATTGTTACTTAACTAGACAACCACCAAGAGTGTAGAAATATTGTTTTGGTCCTCAAGAATTGCCGTCAACTTGACACGATGACAAGAAACATGTCGACCACATCTTAGCGCATAATGTCCTGTAGCTTTACAACAGGGATACGCCAGATTGTAATTTTTAATCAGTATAGAAGCCAGTTTCATTAATATTGTCTTTATCACACTTCTATTCCTGTTTTAATCCTCACATGGTCTATTGACCTACATTCCAAACATCTACACTTTGTAGGTCCCTCACACCCACTGCACCAAATGGCATGGAATAAAAGATCTATGCCAAAGAGCCCCTCATAGGGTGCCCGTCAGGTATTGCAGCGCCGGCCTGACGAGGAGCATGCCCTTTGATGAAGCATGACACTCAGCTGGCTGGATGTGTGAGGGCACTAATTCCGAAAGGAGGAATTCCCCCTTTTTTCCTCCCGCTATACAGTGAACATTGTCCCACATATAGCCAACCTTTTCTTCTTCTTTTTTTGGTGACCGTTAGTGATGCAGGGATTCTGCTCAGACACAGAACTGTGCACAGTGACTCAGGGCCTCAGTGAATTAGGGTGTGCCAAAAACTCACCTTAGTACCCAAAATCCCCTACCAGACTAGCATCAGTGTCTCATTAGCTCTTCGTCCTATAGCAAAGTTACCAACGATTAGATAACCCAGAATATGCGACTTAGGATACCTCAGGTAAGGTGGGAAACATGAGCACTCTTTCGTTATACTCTCATACCAGTCCAGAACAGGAAGTAAAGGGAGACACATGCAAGTTTAAAATATTTATTTTAATGCCGTGATCTCAGGTGTAGCATCTTAGCTACTACGAGCAGACATATTATAAGAAATAAGATTGTCAGCATAGTTACAATTCCATAAAATACAAAGGGAGAAAGCATGTTATAATGCTAAATGAAAACAGGTTAAATATATACCTATATTTCACCCTCTCATGCTAGTAGGCTATTTTATAATTAAAGAAGGTCTCTTAGGCTTGCATAGGCGACCCCATACCTCAAAGATTAGCAGGAGTGAATCGCATCGAGTTCTGCACAAGCTCTTAGCATACAAATGTTCTCCAAGTGTGTTCAAAAGAAAGCAAAAGGTAAAATGGCGTTTAAACTTCTAATATGCTCATGCTAACTTAACACTGTATGAATGCAAGGCTCAGCCCCACTACATTAGGAACTCATGTCCACATCTGGTTCCTAATTTTCTTGAAAGATTGCAAGCAAACCTTAATTAAAATGTAAATTGATCAATATATCCATCCTGCATTTTTATCCTTTACACACTATTTACTACTGCCTAAAACAAAAGCTCGACTTCCACCACCAGCCCGGTGGAAGGGATAATGCTAGGCTCCTTGTCTTTAATAAAATGATGATTCTCTCTGCCGTTAAACCTATCAGAATTTACATTTTATGGCAGGACAGGAGGCTAGCATTATGCTTGTTCAAAGCTTTTTAAAACTTCATTTGAAACATGCTCAATTTGTTTTAAATAAACTTTTCTAACCACCTCAGCATTAGACCAATCCGCTGCTTTCAAAGTTTCCTCAAGTCTTCCCCCATTTATATAATCCTTACTTGCCATAGCACCTCTGACTGAATGCACTGCAAATAGCTTTGAACCCACACCTGCTTCCTTCATCACAGATCTCTCCCCTCTTGCTATAGTAGCTGATGAAACACTCTTGAATGGCTTTACATATTAAATCAACATTTGGTCCCCCCCATCACTCCTATTCACCATTATTCTAGATTTATATGCTTTCAGATATCTGACAATACATAATGTAGCACAAGCATTAAATCTTGGTTAAAAAACAGACTGTGACAACGTCTTAGTTCTCCTCCAGATCTCAAATAGAACTCCTTGTGGGTGATGTAATCTACCACCAATATCCAAAGCTCGAATATTTGAAACCCTCATTTAAGAAGCTATGCACAACAAAGTTGTCAACCTTCATGTTAGGTCCCTTATGTCCAGATACTTGTTTCCTGGCCATTTTATTTATATTTATTTTATTTATAATGTTTTATATAGCGCGGACTAGATCCCGAAGGATATCAGAGCGCTTTACAGTTGTAGGGAAGGTAACAATCAGAACTTGAGTCAAACATGGGTACTAAAATAAACATAAGATCAATAGTTCACGCATAACAAATCAATTATAGTCCAGAGAGGACAAAGGGGGCTATATGATGTAGCGTGGTGATATAAGGGTATTAGGTGAATAATCAAACAAGAATAATAGTCAACACTATAGTAAAATCTAAACATGAGTTATATGGGGCTTATACTAAGCATTGAACAAGTGGTAAGCAGCTAATAAACATTTACAATCCTGCACGCGCGCTGGGGAAGAAAAATCATATACAGGGGTGAATCATACTATACAATGAACGACACCTTTCGGGCGGAAAATAAAGTACAAGAAAGGTATATATAATGTCCCTCCTATTAAGGTAAGAACTTCTTCATGAGGAATTTCTTTGCTTCCAATTTGAAAGCGGCCTTGGAAGAGATCCTCCGAATTTCGGGTGGAAGAGTGTTCCAGATTTTTAGGAGCAGACCCCGAGAAAGCTTGGTGGCAAGTTCTTTTTTGTGGAAGGTCCGTGGTTTCAGGAGCACTTAAAAAACTAAATCCACATCCCAAACAGAATTATACCTTGCCTTTCAACCTATGCTCCTTCATCATTCTACACACTAAAGGACTCTTGCCCTGGAACCTAATTACTATCTTTCTCCGCAGGACTGATTTGATCATTTTAGAAGCTTATATTATGATAGCAATTCGGAATCCTATATTTACCATTCTAAGATTCTGCCCTCTTGAAATAGTACTGGGACAATGTTTGATTTTTCAGCCATCTTACCTTCCTTTAAAGCCAATACACATGGTAGGGCAACTGGCTCAGATTGCTTTCCTGCTGACATTTTTCTTTACGATGTGGAAGCCTGGCCTAAATATGTATTATCCTTGCCAGGTGCCCGTCTTCCTGATTCTTGGAGAGGTGGCGAAGTGTAACCTATTTTTAAAATGGGTGATCGGTCTCATCTACGCAATTGTAGGCCATTTAGCCTAATTGATCATTCTCAGAAGGTTTTTAGTGTGTGCTAGCAAAAATCCTGGACTTAATAGACACAAATAATATTTTGAGACCATTTCAAGTGGGGTTTCAGAAAAGATTTTCAGCAATTGGCCAAGTGTTCCACTTTCTGTTGATGTATTGGAAGGTGGTTGTTATCGGCAAGGGCAACCTTTATGTTGCCTTTAATGATTTGAAATCCACATTTGACTTGATTCCTCGCTTGAAACTTTGGCAAGTTCTTAACACAATGGGAATGCCCCCAACCACTTGTATAGTGTAGTACATCTACATGAGAAGAACTGAGCACACATTTTCTGGGGCTCCCAAGAACAACTACTGAGAGAATCCCTGTGTCAAGAGGTGTTAGGCCCCTACCCTGTTTTCACTGGACTTAAATGATATAGTTCACTGCTTAACTATGTCGATGGGGAGCCAGTGGAGGTCTCATAGGTGCTGGTTCATGTGCTTGTGTTGCGGGGTTCCGAGGACAAGTCTGGCTGCGGTGTTCTGGATGGTTTGGATCTAGTGTAGCAGGGTTTTTTTCTTCCGGCCTAGAAGGCGTTACCGTAGTCCAGTCTGCTGGTTATGAGTGTGTGGGTGACGATCTTTCTACATTGGGGGGGAGGATCCACTTGAAGATCTTGCAGGTGGAGGCAACGGCTATGATCTGGCGGGTCAAGGTGAGGGAGGAGTCTAGAATGATGCTGAGTTTCCGGGCTTGGTGGGTTTCAGAGGGCTGGGGCCCACCAGGAGCTGTCCCACGCAGTGGGGAAGGGTCAGAGGATGAGGACCTCTGTCTTCTCAGAGTTCAGTTTTAGGCTGCTGTCGCTCATCCAGGCTGCAACGTTTTTCATTCCTTCTTGTAAGCTGAGTCTGGTTTCTTCGGGGTTATAGGTGAGAGAGAGGATGAGCTGGATGTCGTCGGCATAAGATACTATGTATGCTGAGCCCATGCTGTCTGACGATGGCAGCGAGGCGGCCATGTAGATGATGAAGAGTGTGGGGCTGAGAAAGGATCCTTGGGGTACTCCACAGTTGATCTTTGTAGGTTCGGAGAGGAAGGTAGGTAGTCTGAACATCTGGGTTCTACTGGAGAGAAAGGAGCGGATCCAGTCGAGGGTGGTTCCTCGTATGCTGGTGTCGTGGAGTCTGGTTGCGAGACTGCAGTTAGAGACGGTGTTGAAGGCTGCTGAAAAGTCTAGTAGGATGAGGCCCTGGTGAAGTAGCATGCAGATGTCATCTGTGGTGGGAGGAGGGCAGTCTCGGTGCTGTGGTTGATGCAGAATCCAGACTGGGAGGAGTCGAGGCTGGAGTTCTGTTCGATGAAGGTGGTCAGCTGAGCGTTGATGAATTTCTCTGTGACTTTGGCTGCGATGGGAAGGAGAGAAGTGGGTTGGTAGTTTTTCAGGTCCATCAGGTCGGCCAAGGATTTCTTGAGTAGGGGCTTGACCTCTGCCTGCTTCCAGTCGTCGGGGAAGATGCCGGTTTCGAGGAAGGCGTTGATGGTCCGGCCTAGTTCGGGTGCTATGGCGGCGGCTCTGTGGTAGATGTGCGTCGGGCAGGGGTCCGTGGGGGCTCCTGAGTGGGTGTTCTACATGGTCGTGGTGGTGTCTTCAGTGGTGGCAGGCTTCCAGTGGTGATGGTCGGCTGGTTGTTGGTGGTGGAGAGGGGGGTTGATTCCGGCGTCTGTTCGCTGAAGTTGTCGTAGAAGGCCTTGATTTTCAGGTGGAAGTAGGCGCTGAGCTTGTTGCAGAGGTCCTGAGAAGGTGTGACATCCGCAGCTTCGCTGGGGGGTTTGGTGAACTCTCTATGACGTTGAAGAGTTCTTTTGCGTTGCTTGCGTTGGTGTGGATTTTGTTCTTGATGAAGGTATAACGGACCCTTCCATCTGAATTGTAAGTACCTTCAGCTTTCTACTGCAATTGGTATTGTAAAGAATGCATCTTTCAGCTCCTTCTTTAACAACTAATCTGACTACTATAACACATCTCTCAAAAGATATACTCTCTCCATTTTGAAATGTCTGTATGGCAGTTCCCTCAAATTTATCACCCGTCGCCAACCTTTGTCCTTCTTCTCCACAAGAAACAATCTGACTGTTACCTATTCTTACAACTGCCCCTTTTTCAAGCATTCTTTCTATTTCCTTCATAATTACCTCCTCCAAATCTTTGGCAAGCAAAGTTCTCTTGTTTCCTGTAACTGATGGGGTACAGAATCAATTACTATCTGGTACCCGAAGACTGTATCTAGCACCCACGGATTGATGAGCTTTTTCCACTGTTCTATATGTAACCGCAGTCTTCCTCCCTCTTTTTCTTATATAAAACCATAAGCAGTCCTTATATTCATACTTGCCAGTTCCTGTGGAGGAAGTTTGACCTCGTCATCTTGTTGGTCTTGTTCTTGATCTAGAACATCTTCCTCTTTGGCGATAAAATCCATAACGACTTTGGGATCCTCTATAAAATCCTCTACTAGATCCTTGGATCTCATAGTATTTACGGCAGAGAGTTGCCCTCTCCTCCAAGCCCTGCCATACAAACTACTGGCTCCTCCAAAAACTTTACGCATTGAAAAGTATTGCACTTTGTCCAAAGCGGTAAAGTTATGGACATTCTTCCCTAAAGTCTTAATCATACCTTCACCAAACAACGAGCCCTTAGCATCTTCATTTGGGTCTTTTATTTAAACTCTCCCAACTTTAAGTAAATGCCAAACATGACAGCTTTGCATCATTTAGGGGGGGGGGTTGCAAGCCTGTCTGCAAGATGGCCGACTTAGTGAGGCTCTGCAGGCCGTTCGGATAATCTAGCACAGTCTGACTATTATAGCAGACCTTATCGCTCAAAACAGTGTGATAAGGGCTTGCCTATCACCGAGGCACACAACCATAAGTCCTGATGGCGAAACAAAGCTCAGTGAGGTGGCCGGTGGACGAGACCTGCGACGAGGCCAAGATGGCGGCCCGGGGAGGCGCGGAGCCTGAACTGCTGCTCGCCTCCGGATCTGCCTGACTGATTGAGCCCTGGTGAGTTGCGGAACGGAGTTGAGAGACCTATCGCAGCAGCAATTCCCGCTGTGCAGTACCCCTGGAGAAGAACACTGGAAATGGCGCACCTGGATTGGGGCCAGAGAACTACTGTCCGGTTGCACAAAGGGTGCTGGGAGCACTGCCTGGACTGGTGGAGCATTGTGACCCCCGGACCGCCGACCGACGGAACGGTCGGCAAAGACCCACTCACGGAGGACGACCTGGGCGACTAGACGGGGAGACTCCGCTTGGTGGCTACCGGAGGTAACCCAACACAGGAGGTGAGAGGAGTGGCACGGGGAGCGCTTGACAGGGTGTGCCGCTCTGCTCCCTCGGTGGCTGCGGAGAGCGATGGAAGCAGCTCGGCACACCGCCACGAGGAGCAATCGTTTCCTCCCCAGCCAGGTGACACAGGACACCGGTGGGGTGGTAGCGCAGCCTGAGCCTGTGGACTTAAATTAAACTTTAACAGCGGGCAGCTGACAAGACGTTGATTCCTTGGACTGGGCCCTGCACTAACAGACGCGCGAAACGCCTCTGACCCACTGGGTTGTGGGGGATATCTGGGAATGCTGATGCTGGCTAACAGAAGGTGAGGTACCCCTCCTGATAGTGCATGAGGGTGGGACTCCCCCCTATTCCTCTGAGGATCCAGAAGCGGGGGGCCCCCCTAGTGACAAGTGCGAGGTGCTGGGAAAGCGATGGCGCAGAGACTTGCTGCACAGCTGCTTGGCCACACATGAGGCCCAGAGAACATGACAAGACCGGGCCTGAAGAGAGACTGTGAGGTCAAGGCCCCCCACTTG
Organism: Lissotriton helveticus; assembly: GCF_964261635.1. NCBI lineage: Eukaryota > Metazoa > Chordata > Amphibia > Caudata > Salamandridae > Lissotriton > Lissotriton helveticus. The sequence continues at coordinate 400,573,222 of NC_136065.1, forward strand.
GTACTTGGATGAACCCAACGTAGAGGTTCACCCCTGGATTCAGCAGCAGCAATGAAAAGAACCTGGGGGACACTTGCCCACTGTACTGAAGTGCCAATAAGCTGCCCTGGGAGGACATGGGGAATCAGGGTGTTTGCCAAACCAAACTGTCCTTTAATCGTGATGCACCCCTCCCCCCCCCAGGTCCACCAGCCCACTGATAGAAGAACAGCCAGAATTAAGTGGAAATGCATCGAACATGCCAGAGCCGGACATCCGTGAAATGTTTTCTGAGCTTATGCAGTCACTGATAACCATTGACCAAAAAATGGATAGTATGGCTGATAGGTCAGACAGACTGAAAGACAAAGTTTCCAGCCATGACAAGCGGATTGGGCAGGTTGAACAGTGCATGGCTACACTAGAGGACAATGGCGCGACAGTGCGTGAAAAACTGCTAAGCATTGAAAAAGTGCTGGAAGTGATAAAAAACAAAAACGATGCTTTAGAGGTCAGATCGAGAAGGAATAATCTGATATAGTTTGGCATTCCATAACCGACTGCAATGTCCCGCGTTGAGGACCATGTTGATAAAATGCTGCGATTCCTATACGGAGAGTCCCTGTCGGTCGTTTGTATTGTGGAAAGAGCCCACAGGGCTCTCGGCCCGAGACCTCCGCCGGGAGCCCCTGCCGGGCCGATTATTGCAAAACCTCACAGTGCACAGATAAAGTGCCAGGGCAGTATTACCTCAGTGAAAATGATTAATATGCTGCTCCATGTTTAATTGAAAGCCACCTATTTGAACAGACAGGGAGTGGACATCTGTTTTTTACAAGAGATGCACCTGACAAAGCGGACGCGCGCGCCTGCGAGCGTGGTGGATAGGGGAGAAACACATAGCATGCTACTCCAATTATGCTAGAGGAGTGGTGATCCTCATAAGAAAAGGGCTGCCATGGCGCACGAGCAAAGTCCCATGCGACCCGCAGGGGCAATATGTAATGCTTGCAGGCATATTAGGTAGTCACCCACTCCGACTGGTGTCAGTCTATGGCCCTAATGTGGACGACCTAGATTTCTTTGTAGAACTCTGGCAGATTGCTGACACAAAGGGACCAGGCATTACTCTTTGGCGAGGGGATTTCAATGTTGTTTTAGACCCGGATAGGGACAGATCAGGATACGTGCGGCGCCTCCATCCCAAAGCTACTACATGGCTACAAACCGTAATTGAGAGCTGTGAATTGATTGATGTGCGGCACAACCGACACGCCGATAAGCAGGAAGGCACCTGCATTTCCTCAGCTGACCCCATGTGGTCTAGGATAGACTTTTGGCTAATTTCAAAGGACATCCTTACAGGGATCTCCGAATCTTCCCACCTGGTGAGAACCCTGTCGGATCACTCCCCTATTCTGCTCAGGTTTGCGTTGCCGGGGGCCCCTAGTAGGGCATTCAGAAGGAGACTCCCTTCGGGCGCTCTGCGCGCCCATCGGTTTTGGGAGGCAATTTGAACGTAATACTAGTATACTTCGCGTAGAATGAGAGCACAGTAGATTTCTCTTCCACACTCTGGGAGGCATTTAAGTCCATGAATAGGGGGAGTGCGTTGCGAAACAGGCAGAAATCCTGAGGTCGATCCGAGGTGAGCTCCAGCTCCTTGAGGATGAGATTAGCGGGCTTGAAAAATAATTCTTCACTAATACAACAAACAAGACATTGGGAGCGATTAGGGACAAAGTAGCTGAGTTTGAGGAAGCTGCTATACGAGAGACTCGTTACCTGGCGAAAGAAACCAGTGCTAGGCAATACGGAGAAGGAGACCGTGCTGGGAAAATGCTAACTGGCCCCCTTAAGAAGCTGTGGGCCAGGGACTATGTTAGCGAATTGCGCACAACAGACACTGAGACGGTGATCGGCCAGGCTGCTGTGCAGGCAGAAATGATGTATTTCTACTCCTCTTTGTCTCAATCCAGACAGACCTCGCCTAACCCCGATTTGACCGCCTTCTTTGACTCTATCCAGCTGCTTTGGGTGGATGGTGGCCACCGCAACTATCTGGATGAACCCTTCTCGGTAGAGGAGGTAGTTAGGGTCATCCTGGCTTCGCCAGGAGACAAGGGCCCTGGACTGGACGGCCTCATAGCCGCTTTTTTATAAATAATTTGCTCCATTATTAGTGCTGCATGTCATAAATATGTATGATGAATCCCTTGAAGGAGGGCTGCTCCCCCCTACCCTATGTGAGGTGCTTATCATCACTATTTTAAGACCTTCAACTGTGCGACACCTACAGACCGCTGTCAATGATAAATCTAGATAACAAAATCCTGGCTAAACTTATTGCAACACAGTGGTTCCCCCTCATGGCTCTGGTGCTGAGACCCGACCAGTGTGGCTCCATCCCTGGCAGAGCCACGTCACACAACCTGCGCACCTTCTTTGCGTCTATGCAAGAGATAGACCCCCCTTCCAGCAGCAGCCGTGTTTCTCGATGCCAACAAGGCATTCAACACCTTGGAATGGCCGTATGTGTTCACCTTTTTGGCCCGCTTGGGAATCAGTTCTAAATTCTTGAAACTGATCGACCTCCTGTACTCTTTACCAATGGCATGGCTCAGAATAAACGGTGTAATCTCTCCCCCCTTCCCCGTGTCTTGGGACACCAGACAAGGATGCCTGCTGTCCCCTGTTCTTTTTGCGATCGCCATTGAGCCGCTGGCTGCCCGGCTAAGACAGCACCATGAACATCGAGGCCTGGCATTTATCCCTAGAGTTTTGCTGGTATCGCTGTACGCGGATGAAGTGACTCTATATGTTAAACCTCGAGTGGAAAACCTAGCCCCCTAATTAGGGAAGTTACTCGATTTTGTGGCTTATCAGGAGTAACTATCATTTGGGGGAAATTGCCATTTTCCCGCTGACGCCTGCCACGGAAAGGTTCCTGTCAGAATACCCCTTAGGATGGGCCGAATGCCCGGTGAAGTACCTGGGAATCTGGCTCAGTCGTAATAACAAGGAATTGTGGCAATGCAACTATGGGAAACCTATGGAATGGCTTGGGAGCCGGGTGGAGCGATGGCTCTCCCTGACGCTATTCCTCGCGGGTCGCTTGGAAATAGCTGAAATTATTGCTCTCCCTAAGTTTCTGTATGTCTTCACCAATCTCCCGCTCCCTCTCACCACTGCATTCAAACGCCGATTGTGCTCAAACCTGATATCACTCCCCTGGGTGGGCAAACAGCCCAGAGTATCGTGGGAAATCTTAGCCCAATTCAGCTTTCACTGGATCTTCTCAACCCAATTCATGGCATACATGGCACCTGAGCATGACCAGGTGGCCCCAACTGCCCAGACCGTGCTTTGCGGTGGACTCTGTTGGCTGCACAGTGCAGGCGTGGTGAGAGCTGCGTTGCAGGGCACGCCTGGAGGAAATGTACGTTCCATCTGTACCTGAGCCGCGACACCCAGATTTGTCGTTCTTAGAGGATGTGGGAGCATGTCAAAGACTGTCTCCACACAATGGGTTTTGTGTTCCCTGATGGGGAATTTGCATCGCTTGACAGCATATTAGCGGGAGTGGATTGTGGATTGCTTGACAGAATTACATATTTTCAGGTTCGCGCAGCACTGCAAGCGAGACATACCTCATATCCAGAGGCGCCCCCCACGTTTCAGGTCCTTGCGGACTATTTAAATCACTCATCACCACGTAAGCTCATAACTTGTCTGTACACAGGCATGCAGTGTGCGGCGCCGGTATGTATTCCGGCTGCGCGTTAAGGTTGGGAGTAGATACTGGGAACCCCCATGACAGATGAGCAGTGGGTATACTGTTGCACACAAGCAAGAGAACTATCCCCTAACTACAGGTTGAGACTGATTCACTTCAAATGTATCCATTGAATCTACAGACATCCCATGTGGCTGTTTAGAGCTGGCTTGAGTGAGGATGGTAGGTATGGGCGATGCCGAGCCTCAGATGCAGATTTTATGCATCTGGCCTGGGCTTACCGGGAGGTTGCTTGCTACTGGAAAAACATATTTGGGGTGTTGGACGAAATGCTAGAGTGTGAGTTGGAGCACTCTCCCTTGACAGCGCGTTTGGGATATGTGTGACATGCACCGGAGACATACAGGAGGCTCACTGCCCTGCTCCTGCTGCTTTCCAAAAGATAGATAGCAATTTGCTGGGACAGACGGTCTACTCCCCTTGCTGCTGATTGGCTGGAGGACGCAACCTTCTGTCAAGGTCAACTGACTGAGTACTGGGAGCTAATGCCTGTACAAACCCGCCCTAAGGACATTTGGGTACCACTGCAGGAATATCTTAGATCTCTCTCAAAGGAATGCAACGAAACCCCCATGTCACAATAGATGAATGCTGTAAGAATGACACCACCCGCTCATACACAGATCGAATGTTGGCTAATGTGCTTCTAGTGATCAACCTACTTTGGAGGCCAGCATCCCTTTCCCCTCTGCCCTTTCCTCTCTTTCCTCTTGCTAGCCCCCCTCTTAGGTCTTTCTTCTTCCCCTGCCCTTCGGAGGGACTGTTCAGGGTATACAGGAACTGGACTTCTGATGTACACTATATGACCAAGAAGATGCCGCAATATGATACCAGTGACCGCTCAAACTGATCTGAACTGTTGAATATCTATGAATATGAACGTTATACATCATAATGCAATGCAATTCTACCTGTATCCTCTATGGTCTATGGTACTTAAATCAATAAAAAGAAGTTTAAAGGTAAAATAAAGAAATCCCTGTATTGGCATTACCTAAAAAACAAAGTGCGCGTTGACACCATCCTCTGAACAGATAAGTGTCTAAATATATACCCTTAAACTACACCTCCTCAATCATATCGAACATCCTGACAAGGGGATCCAGGGTGTCCAACAGTTTATCCCTGCACTTCTTTAGCAATCTCTCTAATTCTTTACTAGGATCCCTACTTAACTTGATCATATTAGTGATCAACTCCGGATCTAAGTTAGGAGTCATTGAATTCTTTTACCTGAGCAATCAGCCCTAATTATGTAACTTTCCTCTTTGTCCAGGGATCTTCTGATCCAGTACTTTATGTACTCAGCTACATGACTCAAAAGCCACCAGTCAGACCCTTGTGGGTGTCTAATATTTTAGGATTAAAATGTTTTTGACCTAATGGTTCAACCACAGATCTGTCACTCTTGATCTTGCTCTTAGTACTATCCCCAAACTCACCAACCCCCATTCTCTGTGAGCCACTTTGGACTCCTTTCCTAACTTTCTTATCCACCAAATGCTTCCTTTTGTTGGTACATTTACCACTAGGACCTTTATATGCCCTTTCTTAACCTTTCAAAATTGAGTAATACTCATCATCCTCACCAACAAAATTCCAATGTCTATCACACTAATTCTTTATCATCTCCTTATGCGTATTCCCACTTGTACCTTGCTCAGCATTATTTATCCTGTCCTAATCTTAATTTGTAACATAAATAAATAAACAAGTTGTTCCACTCACTATATAATAGCAGTCAAACTGTATCACTTGTGTTTTCCACCAAAAAAAAGAATATGCTGTAAATATAAACACTTCCTTTTCAGGTTTCCCCTGCACAGCGCTTGTGCTGTGCTTGAGAAATCTTTTGTTTTTAATATAACGTTAAAAGGGACTTCAATCCCGCCTCCTCTCTTTCTTGGCTTCTCATTGGTTCCTGTGCGTGCTACTTACTTTTCCTCCATTTATATTCGCTGGCTTGTTCTTCATCTGCTTCCCAAATCGGTTTCCCGTCTCCTAAAAAACTGTTAACATCCACTTTGGTGGAACTATTTTTTCATAATGTTTTGCTTCTTTTCGCTTTTTACTCTTGCAGCATATTTATATAATAATTTATCAGTTGTTTGACGTTACCCTGCATGCATTTACCCCGCATGCTTTTACCCCGCAGGTTTTACTCTGCAAAATCTTTTACAACACAGGGGTTTACAATGCACTCGGTTACAACGCATTCCCGATTACAACGCAATTACTATTCTAACTGCAGGCGTTACTTTGGGTAATGCGTTGTAACAGTTTGCGGTGTAAAGTCCTGCATTGTAAAAGTTTTTGCGGAGTAAAAAATGCGGGGTAAAGCCATGTGGAGGAAAAAATGCGGGTTAAAGGATGTTTCCTAATATCACCAGGGAGAGGAAGTGATTTGCATAGAATCACAGGATGTTGCTGCCGCTGAGATTCAAACCAGGATCCCCAGCTCTCAAGTCAGCAGCTCTTGCCACTGCACCACATCTTTTCCACTCATATGTTATTTGTTAGTGAGCTCTGTCCTTCTCCTGGACGATAATTGATAAAAACAGTACTTCATTCATCACATAGGTGAAACCGATGCATTGCAAATGCTTGTTTATATTTCCCTTCCTACTTTCTCCAAACTGTTTGTTAAAACCCCTCAGTTGTTCGGATGTCCTCACTGAGAATGTGTTGCTAGCAACGGTAAAGTGCATTGCCTAGCAACCATCTCCTATTCGTCAGTGTTATATATCAAAATTCCTTCAGAAATTAAACCATGCGTCGGGCGACTAACCCAAAAAAGGCTCTCTCAAATTACTTATTTGTATTAATCACCAGAATCTAACATGGCTCCTCCTCTAGTCTCATTTCATTCTGTACCTTCAATGTCCTTGCGTGCCTACATCTGAAATGGCCCGACATATGTGTATAAAACCCAGAGCCTCATCGCGCTTACGCGTTACCTATAAAATGGCCGTTGAAATCTCAAACGGCCATATGCGTCACATGCCACATCACTTGAAACTGAAGCTGTGTGATCAACAGTAAGCGGAAACCTTTTTGGTTTTTCTGAAAAAATAAGCTCTTCACATCAAAAGCATGTTATTACCCAAAATGTAAACGCTCATTAGCACATTTTACTCCCAATCTAATTGTGGTTTGTGTTTGAAAACTTTCTGAATTAAATATGTTATAACATCTTTCTATTTATATTACACACTAACTACTAAATGAGCTTGTCCAAAAATTGGACCTATGTTTTAAAATAAAAAAAACACACCAATTATTCAAAAATTTAGTTAATGAAGAGTAGAGTATAATTATCTGCTTCAGAACTAGGAAACAAAAGAGGAAGAGTATGGCAGACACAAGGTTTACATGGGACTTTGGTGTACCATTTCAATTGTTTGGTGTTTAACTTTCTATTCGGAGGTTCTTTAAAGCGTTGCTGCTCAGCGGTGGGGAATAACAGAATAATGCATAATGCTAGCCTCCTGTCTTTCCTTAAAATTGAGGTTTATTGCATTCAGATGAAACTGATAAAAAGTCTTGGAAATGATGCCTCTTCTATCCTTCATTAAAAAATAGTTACCAACCAAGTAGTTTCCTGAAGGCCAAAGTAGCAACTTTGAAATCGACAATGGAGTAGCCATTCACCTTTATTTAACTATTCCTCTCAGCTTCTGTGCTGCAAAGTATCGAAACATGTCCACACGGAAAGTTGTTAAGCAAGAGAATTTGAGAGTATGTCCTCAGTAACTCACATTGATCTTCCTTTGACTCCTTGCGTTTGCAGTCTGTTTAGAAACTGAAATTATTATACCATTTACAGGGTGGAATCCCGCAGTAAAGTCTGCAAGTCTGCTCCTGTTTGCTTAACTGGAGTTTCTCTTAATTGATTCTTGCTCGTCTGTTGCCAGGACCACTGAAATTATGTGGCAATGGAGGGCCAATTATTCGGCAGGGTTGAATCAATTATGCAGCACGGAGAGGCAAATTATGAAGTGTAAACACGGTCTGGGCATTGTTTGCACCTCATTAATACCGATTTCACTCCAAATTATAGCAATAAGCAACAGAAAGGTGACCAGTCAACCTTTGCAAAGGGTCTTCCACTCCATGACAACATGTGTCACAGTGTTTTAGTAACTTTTGAACTGTTTGAGGTAGAAACAACTGTTTTTATGTTAAAATCTGCAGATTATGCAGCAAATAATGTGGCAAGTGTGGAAAATCTATATGCAAAAAACGCAGCGGACGCAAAATCGCATAATCCCAGTGGCCCTGGCTGTTGCTACCTTGTGATGACTTTTCAATGTCACTCTAGTATTCTTGAATGGGATACCTGTGTGTATAAACAGTTTTTCACTAAAAATACAGCTTTTCTGCTCCGACTCCCATATTATTTTACAGTTACTAAATGTTACTTTGTATCCTGTTCCTTGAACCCTTATAGATTCTGTTAAGAGTGAATAGTTACGACGGGACGATTGCAACCTCCGGGATTTGCCAAATTGCTTGATTCGAGACTGCAAAATTCCTTTTTTTAAATCTACATAACCCATTTTACAAGTTGGAAAAGCCTTTCTGACATGCAAAATGAGTTTTGCAATCCTTTTGTAATCGCAGTTAGGAAGGGGCTTGAAACACGTGCACCCCCTAATTGCATGTCGCAATAGTAATTTATTAACGACTTGTAACTGAGTTGCATCCATAAACCATTGATGAGGTAACACTCTTCAAAACAGGAAATGCAAAAAATTATCTCAATATGTGCACAGACGTTTTGCAACCTGCCTCTGAATTTGTGATGTGACCCATATACTAACAGTTGGTATTACAGAATCTCCAGCCACAGACGTAACCGAACAACCTGCCTAATGAATACTAATTAGGCTTGTCACTGTTTGCGTTCCCCTGCGATTGGCTATAAACTCAGGACGGTGGCTTGCATGGAACAGTAAACCACCATCCTTATGTTTGCATCCCCAGCAGGTAACCTTTGGACCGTAATGTGGAACCATTTATGCTTTTCAAAAGAAATATTTCACATTTCTGAATCCATTGGGAGGAGCAGGCAGCTTGCTCCCCCCCATGTCCAAGGACAGGATTCAGAAAGGAGAAAGTGTCCTTAGGGGCCACCCTTCCCTTTTGCGAATTGGTTACCACCTATCTTGAGGAGTTGGTAGCTCATCAATGGTTTAGGGCTGCAAGTCGCGTTCCAGACTCTATTCAATGTGTATTTTCCCTTTTGGGAAACTTACTGGGTGTCTGGGGACATCAACAGAGAACGAATCCAGGCCATTAACACCCCTACATAACCTTGTTCAAACCCAGTTGCCCACTGGAACTAATATTCATTATTTGATATCAATGTACAGATTCTCCCCAAAATGTCTGCTGCGGTCATATTTTAGGGAAAACACGAGAAACCATCCAGCCTCAGGTCCCTATGTTTGTCAAGTTCTCTTTGACCTCTGGACTGGTTGCAACAGAATAGTACTGCAATCTTGAAACAACCTCTTTGTAGCCCTGCAGAATTGGCCAACTTTCAACAAATATCGAACCCACCAACAACAGCATTATTTTTCTGAAAAATAAAAAAGGCTGCCTTAATTCTCTGGAAACAGGACACAGTCCAAGTAGAAACGTAGATCAGATGTTCAAATTGCATACCTCTGAACTCACGCTCCATTGGAGGGTGCCAATCACCTAGGCAACATTTTCATTGTACAATAAAACTAAATACGCCCAATAGTGAGCCAGCACCCTGCAAACCTACCACCCTCTCCCGAATAATTGTCTAGATTGGCGGTTCTTAACCTATGGTCTGGGGACCACTCGGCATTCACGACACATACATTGGTGGACCGCAGAGAATTAAATAATATTTACAGATTAATAAAGTGTCTTTAAATAAAGAAGCAACATGTAAAACTGTACATTTTAAAGCACTCTGTAAATGCTAAGAATTTGAACCTCGAGGTAAGTTAAGTTAAGTTGAAATCCTCAGATTGATTCAAGGGATCAATGCAAGTGCATCAAACAGAATATAATATGGATAATGGGTGACTAAATTGAATTTGGAAAAGATACAGTTTTAACAGTAAAAATAAACTTTTGTTTTTTTCGTATTTGTTAGTGAATTAACTACAATTTTTTTGTGTGTTTTATGAATACTCGTGTCTGTATTTCTGTGTATTGTTTTGCAGTTCAAATCATTGACATTACTTAGGCTGAGGTTCCTCAGCTTCCAGTAATGACTCATTTAGTGGGTGAGGGGGGTCCCAGATTCTAATAATGATTCAATGGGGGTCCCTGGGTTCCAGTAATCAATAACTAGGGGTTCACAGAAGTCAAAAGGTTAAGAGCCACTGGTCTAGATCCATTGCCTTCAATGGGTCACATGCCATAAAAACATGATTCACCCTCTATGAAGGCTCAGTGGGTTGAGAGTTGTGATCGCCAACCTCTCTCAAAAGATAGCTGGATTTTGAGCGGGCATGGTAACTTTGAAGTTAATGTGGAACACACTTCATGGGAGTGCAATTGTGAAGATACTAGGTGAAACCCAGGCTTTAAGGAATTCTTTGCTGTGAAATTCCTGAATTAATAGCAATTTCCATTTAGAAGTAAAGATGATATGGTCTTTCGATAACTCAGTTTAAGTGTTTGGTTAAAAAATGCTCAGTTTTGTTCAGGTGTCTACAGCATACTTCAAAATTTCGCTTTGCAAAAATAGGTGATTGTATATAATGCAGAATTTAAGAATTCAATAGCAATGTTTGAAAATCTAACATTTTTCATTGTAAAAGAGCATAAAGCAGACTCTGCTATGACAGAAGTCTGTGATATAGAAATCTCATGCCATGGTTTGTTAGATGCAGGGATGTGTGTGTGACAGGTATTTCATGTATCATTAGACGGAAGTTTGATTCCTGGCCGTGAGGCCCCTTACCTTTCACACTCCATTGTACACAGCTCTGCATAATTGACTGAATAATGGCCAGAGCAGCACCCAAAATATCTTCCAATGGTTGCTGTGGTAACTGGCCCGCCACGCTGTTTTTAGTTGGTTTTCACTGTAAATCTTGTTCCCAAAAGCAAGTTGTCGCATTCACTATTGGTCAAATCACAACAGAAACATTTTCCTTGTAGTGCGCCTGTAGTTGGGGAATAAGTCAGAATATGGTCTAAATGTAACACTGTGGAGGACTGGTATGAACTAGCAGAAACCATTAAATTCAATTTGATGTTACAGGAATTGTGTCTAGCAATGGATTTTATCAAAATGTAACATAACACATCAAAGAAGGCAGCTAATCTCCATTCATTTTTCCATTTCAGATGTAAAATCACGCTTTTAAAGTCTCATTGCCAAAGGTAAAGGGTACCCGTTTTCTTTTATCTTAAGAGCATGATTCATTATCTTTAATTCTAAATAGTGGGGAATTAACATATTCTCAAACAAGTATGGCCTCTGCGAGCCTTCCTTATCTTAATGAATGGGCAGAGTAGTGAACCAACTGAGTTGAAATGGATTTCTAGTTGTGGCCGCCTAGAGAAGACTAATGTCCCAGATTGCATATCTTCAGGGTTAGCTGAAAGGGAGCACCATTAAGTACCCCAAAGTAGAACAATCGTTTGTGTTCATTGAGGTAAGCTTGTTAAAAAGAATTGACCAGAGGAGGCACTGAAAAAAGTATTCCTCTATTGTGTTTGAGATCAACATCCAAATACGGCAGCATGCCACCCAAGAGAAACCACAGGTTAGGGCATTGCACCTTTCTGGCAAATATTGTTTTCATCTCACCCCAACATAGTTTGATCCATGGCAGTGCGGTTGGTTCCTGATAGATTTCTCTAGGCGAAAGAAACTTCCATCCATCATGAAGCGAAATTTGTCTACTAGTGTGCTAACATGGGAGTCTACGTAGCCTTACAACTAGAGCAGTCGACCTCGAAGCTGGGGAACCGGATTCGAGTGTCGGCAATAACGCTCAACATCCTGTGATTCTCGGCAAATCACTTTATTTCCCCATGCCTAACAAAAATGAATGTGTCCTCATGTAACAAAACTGGTGCTCATGTAAAGCGCTCTAATACCCGATGTCTCGGGTCTAGTTTGCGCTATATAAAACTCTGGATTTTGTTTTTTTCCAATTTGAGTCTTGACTCCACACAATGTGCTTACTTTTAAACATTGTTGAACTGGATGATTCCAGAACCCTGTAGGTTCATCTTTAGAAGAAGCTAATTGAGCTATTTTAAGTAAGACTGCCTCATAGGAGTTTTGTTTCTAGTTTGGATAATTGCTTCAGCAGGAACCACCCGTTAGCTTGCAATGAGTTGATGCAACTTGAAGTATATAAAAGATACAAAAGGTAATGGGAGTAATGCTTCCAATAAGCCTAACCACTGGCAACCGCTCGAGGTAGCATTCCAACTCATCTTTCTTTTTCCCACCATGTCATATCCGTTTGGACCCAGCCAAGCTCCAGCCCACTGATACGCCTCTACTAATGCAAAACTGCTTGGGGTTGCTTCAATTAACATGAAATGTATACACAGCTACAGCCCAAACAGCTGAATGGATTCACACCAAAGTTGGCAGAAAGCTAGATCTTGGTCCAGACAGAATGCTATTTGTGATCTGTAGTTTCTGAGCAATAAAGGCTCAAATTAATTGTGTATACTTCACACTGCAGAGGATCCGTGGGCTGACAGATCTCGGGGTGAGATCTGATTGGCTGGCATTAAATCAACAAGTATATGGCGGCAGACATCTTAGGACCTCAATCCCAAGTCCTAAATAAAATGTTTAAAAAGATATTAATGGCCAGGGTAGGGGTACCCTGACTGCCTAAGTCTGGTGGAGGGATTCCAGAGGGTTGCCTAGGACTGACAAAGTTTTTTTGTAAATTGTACTGCAAACTCATGGGGAATCTGTGGGAACATTTTTAAAAAACTGCAGGTTCCCACAATAGTATTAAAGAAAAAAACATCTGGGTTGGCCAATGCCCGGTGGTAAGTGCAAAATATTCGTTTTGGGAAATGGGCACATGGAGGCCCACAGGACACTTTCAGCCGGGGCTGTGATGTAAAATAAGGGGAAGGGGTGCGTGTCCCCGAGCCTTAATAGGCCCTGGGACCTATCCTCGAGGCCGAATTCCATAGAAAAAGGGGGCCGTGCCCCCCTCCCTGAGCATTAATATCCTTAATGTATCTATAACTCACACCATCACCATGCACTGCCAATTACCCCACATATTATATCACTCATGACCTCTTCTATGACATCATTGGTAGTATCACAGCAGCATTTGCAATGACATCAATGATGGCAAAATTACGCATGGTGAGCGTGTTTGTTATAGTTACCTTAGAGTTTACAAGTGTTAGAGTTACTTGGAATAACTATGATTGATGAATTTCAGTGTTTTTTTAGGTTAAAATGTTAAGTTGTCACTGAAATTTTCACCAAACCATAACGTCACTTTAACATTTATTTTTTCATATAAATCTAAAAAATCAATAAGCATCCTGCATAAAAGGACAATGTAAGTAGAACTAATTAAATTGTAAAGAAAATTGGTTAGCTAATGAAAACAGTTTCCCAATCAAAAACAGAGTAAATAAAGAATGAACAAGTGAAACATACTGCTGCCCTTGAGGGCGCCACATCATGAGAGCATCACTCCACACAAGGAAAGATCGACAACAATGGACTGCCCCAACCCGAAAAAAGCCTAAAATCCTCACAGGTAAATACATGAACATTTATATAGCATAAAGTAATTTAACAAAATGTTGTAATGCTTCTAAAAATATTATTCAATTCTAATAATTTATTTTAACTTAATATATCCAATATATATCTACCAAAACTGAAGAACTTGAAATCAAACATTAGAAAAAACGAAAAAGTCTGAGAATCTAGAGAAAATAACAGCAACAGGCACTTATTAAAAAGTAAGTTAAAAAATTACAATAAATATATTTAAAATGTATAAAAATGAAAAAGCAACTGTATCCTACATATTATAAAACAACTTGCTAAAGAAAAATACAATGTTACTATTAATAATAATAAATTAAAATAAATGTATTCTTACTCTACAGTAAGACTAAAAAAAAGAAGCCTTTTAGAAATACGGCTTACCAGATAATCATAAATGGAAAAAAAGACAACATTTATGTATATGAAGTTAAATCAAACTTAAAAATAAGTACAAATATTATAACTTTAATTACACATAAATTAAATGAATCAATAAACAATATAAGATATACTCTTAATATGTTTATAATACACAGGTCCCAAAATGTCCCAAACTGTTTTATATGGAACATTCCAGAAGCCACTTTTAAAGTACATTGGCTATATTTATGGCAAAGAAAGTAGGAATAGCAACACAGCACATTGTAAATGTACTAAATACTAAACCAATGGATGTTATGGCAGAGTAACAACAATAAATACTATAGTGGAAAATGTAAGAGAGCACAACCATCCTCCCAAAAGTACTGAGGCGCAGTAAGAAATGTAGTACAAGACTTAGTAGAAAACAGTACCAGTTCCTCTGCACCTACAGGAACTATGCTAAAACAGATTATACTCCATGTTTTTGAGGAAGAAGTAGGTCAATTTCCAGCAACAGCTAATCTTAAGAGTAGTCACAAGAACCAGTAGAGTGACAAAACAATGTAAAAGGGCACCCACAAAAATTTGAAGGCATAAACATTCCAGACAACCCTACAATACTTATAGCAATAGAGATTTCATATTATAAGCTAATGAAAATTATGAAAAACTAATATCAGTTTTGTCTCTACTATCAACTTAGTAGAACTCATCCAAATCATAAACTGAAAGATGGATGAGACATAAATAATGCCCCCACAATTCACACAAATGTATACCATTCTTGGACAGTGTCGCAACTTCCCCTACATACATAAGCAGCATGTCATGAACAGTCGCCAAGCTAAAAACAACCAACTACTACCCCTCCACAAATAATAATACATTTGACCAAGCTATGATAAACACCATACTTATACCCACCCACCACCATAAAAGGGCACTATTACCACTTTAACCAAGCAATATGAAGGCAGCAGCAAATGTCAATGTTTAGCATTGACTACTACACAGATGCACAGTTTGCAATTGATATGAAAACGATGATTGCCCTAGTGTACGTTCCAACTATAGAGGTAACAACACACTATAATTTGCAAGGTTCAGGGAGGGTTTATGAGAGAGTTCAGAAATGTTGAGGCGCTCTACAGGTAGTGGTCAATGGGTAATTTGAGAAGTTAGGTGGTTGGTGCTACTTGATCTGAGATAACCCTTGTCTCAGAAAAAAGAAGATGATGGGGCCTCAACCTTCTGTGTACATAAATGCAATGTCAAGCGCACACAACCTGCATCAGTGTCTAACAATTAAGTTTGGTAGTCATATAATGAAAAGGATAGGATCCAACTCCAATGTCTTTGACTTGTAAGGTGTTTATTCATTCAATATAAGTATTTGTTTCACAAGAAAAACCAGCCGACACGTGTTTCATCAACACCGGGGTAAACCCGTGACTCTTCAGGGCTGTAGGGTAAAATGATGTGAGCTGTGTCGTTGGACCGGTGATATTTCCAACCCGGTCCTGATCGGGTGTGTAACACAGGAGGACGCGTGGAGGAGGTGCTTCTACGCGTCTCAGTGGTGTAGAGTGATGGGAATAACCGACGCCGGATAAGCGATCGGGGGGCACAGGGAAGCGAATCCGCTTGCCCTTGCGTGTGAACTTGTGGTCGTTGTGTCGAGGTGGAAAGAAGTCCGTACGTCTTCGAGTTATTCCCAGAAGAGATTCTAAAAAATAAAGGAAAAGTGAATAAGAACTCATAATAACCTAATCCATAACACAAAAAAAACTAAAACGTCAAAACAAACAAGGCAAATGCACAAAATGCTAGCTAGCAAAGTACTGTTGAATCCTAACAACCAATGAACCCAGTACTGTGAATCAGTGGCACGTGCACTACTTTAAGAATAAAACAACTCACAAACACACTAAAACCAGATCATAAGAACTAACTTCCAAAAATATTTTTATAAATCATAATGACATTAAATGATATTTCCCTATGAAATAAATAAAGGTATGCATAAAAAATAAGAATGATTAAAACAATTCAACAAAGGTATTGTTTATAAATAATTATAATTACCAACTTTTAACAAATTATTCAATATCAAGTGAATATCCTCCTACCACAGAACTCAGCAAGATAGACTCTCCCCCCTATACCTCAGAACTCAAGAAACTCATCTGCAGAGTCCCTTAAGGATTGTTGCTCAGCCCAACACTCTTTAGGTCAACAGGATGCCCACCCCTCGTGAACATCGTCTATGCCCATGGCATCAACATAGTAGCCTATGCCGATGACATCCGTTCCCTTATTGACTCAACCAGCACTGCCAAAGCAAACTTCGCCAAATGCATGAGCAACATCTTTGCTTGGATGTAAAATACCTGCCTCTAGCTGAGCACTGACAAAAGCAAAGTCTCAATCTTCTGCAACACCTACTGCCCCAGGGATGCCTCTTGGTGGCCCTTCGTACTTGGTCACCAATGAACTCCTGTGGACCATACCAAGAACTTCAGGATCATCCTGGACACCAACCTCTCCATGAGCAGACTGATCAACGCCGTCTCCTCATCATGCTTCCACGTTCTGCGAATACTGCTCAAGATTTTCAAGTAGATCCCACTAAACACCAGATGAACAGTCACTCAGGCTCTTACCACAAGTAGACTTGATCACAGAAATGGCCTTTACGTCAGAATCTCAGCTCATGTCCTACACCGAGTCATCATTCCTGTCCAGCAATCTGGAACTATACTCACTTGTCTCTGCATCTAAAACCATCTGAGGGTTCGAAGTCAGTCACCCTCACAAACTCGTAACCACGCAAGGAGGCTCTGGCAAAGATGAGACCGCTCCCTGAGTCACGGCAGCCGGAGAGGGAGCCCCCGAAAGAAGCTCGTCCTCCAAAATTCACTCAACCAGTTCTAGTCTGCAGCAATTAAAAAATATTACATTCCAAGTGGGCAGAATCAGTACTTTCCTACTCCCCTAGCCCCTAGCCTCTTCCCTTTGGATCGCCTCCATCTCACACGCCACGCATGTTATCAATGCCAATCCCCATCTAAACACATCAGGGCCTCAAGCCGACTCCAAGCTCATAGTCAATTGCCTGTGGGCAATAATTAACACTGCATCCATAAATCTGTCGCCTTCCAAGCTGCATGGTACAGGCCCAGCAGATACACCTGGGGGTGAGCTCGAAGTCCTGATCAATAGCCCTGTGACCCAACCTGTAGGATTGAGGTCCTGTACGGAGCAGTGTTGGGCAGGACCTCACCATATGAAAAAAGCTGGCATTGTCTGCACCACGTCTAGGAAAAACAAATGCCACACTAGGGAACATTTAAGGAACAAAGGGAGTTAGGCCCCCGGGGCGAAGTGTAGGCTGAGCCGTATATTATAATCAAACAATTCGGGATGGGCCTGTACCTCGAATTTTTTTAAAGCAATAATACTTCAGCTTTATATACAAATTCATAACTTGTTGTTTGTATCGGTATTTTATTTATACCTTTTTCTTTTTTCAATTATTTGTATTCTTCATTTATCATTTCAACATGAAAAGACAAGTATCAAAACATTTAAATTTTCTGTACACCGTTGCTCATCAAACCATATTAGATACACAAAATATCATGAATTTAACACAGTGTATGACAATCCACTTTTACAATAGAAGATAAAATAACAAAGGACAAAGACATCCGAAACATGAATTTTCACCACCAAAATTGGCAGATAGACTAAACCAATGATCCTAGACTTCTTTACTGTGTCTACATCAGGTGTCCGTTTGTGTTTGAGGTACAGGCCCATCCCCATTGTTTGATTATAACTCTAGGGAACATGGCATGTATTCTCCACGGAGTGAGATAGACCTGGTGCACATAGTAGAACTGAATAAACTTGAAGCGAGCATTCCTAAACACCCTGGGGGCGAGCTCCATGGCTCACTTCCAAGCCGAATCGGACAAAGGTGTCCCAAAGGCCTCCTCCCCATGTCCATGGAGTTGCATCAGGTCCAGCTGGGCCCCTTTAACAGAGCCCTGTATAGCAACATGACCACCCTTGTCTGGCCCGTGATGAGAAAGATGTGACTCAAGCAGTCATGCTCTGGTGGTTCTGCAACTACACAGCCCCACCATTCATGTATCCCATGAACCAGAGCTCCGTGGAGCAAAAAGTGTTCTGCTTTGAGGTCATGCATCTCCCGGAGTTCCAAGAAGGGACAAACCATGCTTCCCATATATAAATACCCCAGTATAGTGATCTCTGCCTCCATTCATTTGCAGAGCCACAACCAATTTCCCGATTAATCCCAATGCCAGGCAATATTGGGCTTGGTGCTTCGCATGGGAGTAAAACCAGTTTGGTCGGGGTGAACAGTGTAGCACGTGTGATGGAGCAGCTGAGTCGTCAGGAACTTGCTCAGGATCTTATAATCGGTTTAGAGCATTAAGAGGGGGCAATACCGTTCAAGGAGAAGTAAGTCCTTATCCTTTTTAGGTAAGGACATGATTGTTGTCGCAAGTCAAGAGGGAGGAAGTACTGCCCATTTCCAGAAATCATTAAAGAGGGCCATGAGCTGAGGGACGAGGTCTGCAGCATACGTTGCATGTGTAGCATAGAATTCCTTGGGCAGACTATCTGACCCAGGGACTTTCCCCCTCCCATCTCCTTAATCTCACTTCTCACCTTCTGCTCAGTAATATCCGCACCCAGTTTCTCCACTACCGACGAATTCAGGGTTACTGGGGAGAAATCAGCAATGTAGGTTGGCAAATCCACCTCACTACCCCCATTCCTCGTGGAATACATATCTCAATAGTGATGGAAGGATGCAGCATTGATCCCCTCCTGAGTAAAGACATTCTGCCCTGAAGTGTCCCACATCTGGATAACAGTATGCCCCAATCCTCGCTCTGCAAGAGCCATGCGAGTATTCTGCCTGACATCTCTCTCAACATGATCCCTAACCACATATGCTCTATAGTCAAATTGCTGCAGCCGTTCAATCAGGTTGCATAGTTTCTCCTTCTTATCCAGGATGCACTCCCTACTTTCCAGTGCCCTCTCCAACTCGTGGGGAAGACTATCAAGTACCACTTTCTAACGCTGAATATCAGAATGCAGCTTTGCACGCACTCATACTTTGTTGTAGATGCAATATTTCCGGGCTACTACTTTCATGGTCTCCCATTCCACCCCCACCGCCAAGGCCAAGCCTGCATTATCAACCCAACATTGTGCAACATGTTCATCCAACGATACTCGGAAGATCTGGTCCTCAAGCATTGTAGGGTCCCAGCACTAAATAGGGCTATCCGGTCTATATGCAGACCATTAGAAGGAATTCAAAATGGGGGAGTGATTTGAGTATCTTTTCGCCAAGTCAATCACCTTACTATACACTGTCTTGCAGCTCTAAATTTTATCAAGCAGGACCTCCAAATCAAGTAATCCAGAGCGATAGGAATACACCGCGGTCTCCGGATTCTGTACCCTCTAGCAATCATCAAGATACCACTGTGCTGCCCAAGTGCGGGTGGTCTCCTCTAATCTACACACAGGCGTGACAAGCAAGGCCGTGCGATCTATCTAAGTCCAAGTCCTCTACACAATTAAAGTCTTCCCCCATCCTCAAGTAGGGAATCATCAATGGGAGGAGAGGGGTTAAGCCCATCAGAAAGGCATACTGGTCCACATTTGGTGCATTGACATTAAGCAGAGCTATATCTCTACCATCCAGTTGACTCAGGACCAGCTCATAGCACACATCCTGGTCAACAGCTGCGCTCTGTAAATGAAAGGGCACCCTGGTCCTGATCCAAATGAGGGCGCACCATGAAAAAGCATAGTAAATAATGATGTAGAACTGTCCCCTCCAGCACCCACGGAGTGCCTGCCCCTCAGGTTCTGCAAGGTGAGATTCGTGCAAGAACGCAATGTGCACTCCTCTGCGCTTCAAATAAATCAGCACGTTATAATTAGAGGGGATGTAGAAGCACCGCATGTTTCATGTAATCAATTAAAACCATGGCTGCAATTGAAACCAGTCCATGTAAGGACCCATAAGGTTGCCCATTCAGCCCCCTCTGATTGAACCGGTCTACACAAACCAATCACATCTTTGAACTTCCACATCCACCTCCCCCCCCCCTCCACTGCGAAAACACTATGCAAAAGGCAGAACTAAGCAACAAATCCCCAACACCCCCCAAAGGACTGTGACATAAAAACATCCTGTCCAAATAACAAAACACACAGGGCCCACCAAGGGGCGAACTGAATTCCAAAATGGCCCACCTAGTTCCATGACGGAGAGACATAATCGGGGAAAGAGAGCCAACAGCCAAGGAAGGAGGAAGGGCAAACAAAAAGGCAATCTAGTACAGTGGGACACACTCTGCAAGCCCCCTTGCCCAGCTATCCCCACGCCCACGCAAATCAAGAAAGGGAAATAAGAGATATCCACAATAATATAAAAGGAGCAGCCACCACAGAACAACTGCACAGACAGGACTACAGTGTTATCCAAATGCATCGCCATTCAGTTAGTCGTAAGACCAGAACCACATACTTCAGGTCGACCATTCCAAGCAGACTGCTCAACAAAGCAGCCACACTGAAATGAAACAAAATACTTTCTTTCCATCATATCATATAGAAAAATACATGTAAAATGTCTTATATTGTTCATATGTATATACAATGTAAATACAATTAGATTAAAAAAATTTTTTTTAAACTAATGCTAAAAATGTTATTGTTAAAAATGAATAATTACAAATAAATACATTAAATATTATTTGTTTACAGTATTTATTATTATAGTCAAATATACATAGACTACATTGTATTTGAAATGTCTAATAATTTGTTGAAAAGAGCAACATAATGTTTTTTTTTAATTACACAAAAGTTGACTGTTATGGTACATTAAGGGATATACATATTACAAAAAGAAAACCAAAACAGTGTCTGGTTTATTATTACTTGTAAAATGGTTGTTAAAATATAAAAATGTATACAAAATATATTAATAAAACATGCATGAAAATCTATTTTATAATAAAGATTTTTTTTTAAATATGTTAAATAAATGAATATTTATTGTATTGTCAGACCCTAAGCAACATTGGTGAAAGTGTTGTACCCTAAAGCGGTCAATTGTATTTGTCCCACTCCAAACTAACCCACATTGGAAAAGGTGTTGGACTCAAAAGGGGTCAGATTTACTATTTCCACTCCAAACTAGGCCACATTGTGAAAAGTGTTAGCCACTCTAAAGGTCAACATAATAAGGAAAATGTTGAACTCACAAAAAATAATATACACTAATATCAAAAGAACTATTATAAACAACAAAGTACCACGACTAATGAAAAAAAAGAAATTGTAATAATAACTGTAACACTTAAGTAAAATGAATGAAAACCAATAAATATATATGAAAAATAAATCCCTTAAAAAACCTGTACATTTACATCAAAATTAATTCATAATGAAAATTAATCTGAAGATGCTAAATTATAATAATGATATTAATATTAACAATAATAAATACAATAATTAAAATTACTAACAAATACCTAACCAAAGAAGAAACATATTATACATTGTTGTTGATTTAATTAACATAGGATTTAAGACAACTATGTCACTTTACATTTTTTTAAATAGAACATTTTAACTTTACAAATACATTTATTACAAAATCATTAATTACTATTTAAATATAAATACATTTATAAAAAGTAGCTATACAAAAAAATGAAATACACTTTATTTTAAAACAAAATAACCAAATAATAAAATATGTGAAAAAAATATAATTCGATAACATTAAAAATGTCAACATAATTGAAAATGAATTAATTCCAACATAAATTTAAAAAGCAATCATATGCTAGTAAACTAGTTAATATAGTTCAATAAACATTTTTTTATGATGATAGCATACATTTTTAAAACAACACCACCCACCCTACTCCCCTCCAAGCCAAACAACTCACAAGCAAAATAATTATTAAAACTATAACCTCAGTTAATAACAGTAACACGTTGTAATAAATGCAGAGTAAAAACTCGAACATTTACTTATAAAATATGATACATTTCTTGATAGAATTCAGTTCTACTCTTCTACTTACATGGTTTTTGGGGCTATGAAAGATGATTGCAGCCTCCTACCAGTGCTTTGTCTTTCTGCTGCCATTTGTGTGCTCAGCAAGATCTGCCCTTTAGTATTGCACAGTAATTGAATCTAATCAGCATTACTGCCTGTTGTTCTAGATGCAGAAGGGAGTGCTTCTCCTGAGTGAGCATAAATGTTATGCCTTGGAAAAGAATGGAAGAAACATCATTGTGATTCACTCTCATGAACATAGGAGTCTGGAATCCTTGACAAACTTTGATGTGATCTTAGCACAGCTGGACTGTGACATAAAAACATCCTGTCCAAATAACAAGACACACAGGGGCCCACCAAGGGGCGAACTTAATTCCAAAATGGCCCACCTAGTTCCATGACGGAGAGACAAAATCGGGGAAAGAGAGCCAACAGCCAAAGAAGAGGAAGGGCAAACAAAAAGGCAATCTAGTACAGTGGACACACTCTGCAAGCCCCCTTAACCCAGCTATCCCCACGCCCACACAAGTCAAGAAAGGGAAATAAGAGATATCTACAATAATATAAAAGGAGCAGCCACCACAGAACAACTGCACAGACAGGACTACAGTGTTATCCAGATCCATCGCCATTCAGTTAGTCGTAAGACCAGGTCATCAACTGTGCCCAGGGTAACCCCTGACGTATTTTCTCCATAGCATCGACCCTCTCAGACATTTTTTGGGTGTCCTCTTGGATAAGGCCAGGATCCACTGCAATGGAGTCAATCTTACCCTCCAATCTCTCCCAAGAAGCATTTATCTCTGCCAGGAGTTTCTCAAATTTACTTTTCATGTGTGACATGTCACCACCACTGGCACCCTGCTTGATCCCCTCCTCGTAGGTGCGCGTGGTCACATCGTCCTTGGTTCGCTCTTTGCACCCCATGGCAGCCCTGACAATGGAGGAAAGAGCGTGGTCGCAGGTCAAAGGTTCAGTTAAGCACCACCGTCCGACAGTGGCCTTACTGCAACATGAGCCACCTGTGGTGTCCCAGTGGCAGATAGGAAAATTCCCAGGCAGCTGCAACGCCATCCAATAGTCAGGAACCCAAGGCTCTGTAGGACAATAGCAGTTATACTACCATCACCACCAGGTCCTCTCCGAGGAGAAAAGGGGGAAATGGGCCACAAAAGAAAGAACCACATACTTCAAGTCGACCATTCCAAGCAGACTGCTCAGCAAAGCATGCATGCATCAGTAGTGTGTAGAGGATCAAGGCCAAAGTTCCTCCCAGCCTCCAACAGCATGTACTTGGGAAGCCAAAATAGGTAATTTCAGGGGTGAGGCTGTGGCCGCCAGTAGCAGTGTCCGCATCCACCAAGTCTGAAGACAGCAGCTTGCTCCCAGGCAGTTTACAGCAATCCGACTCCCCGCCATCTTTCCCAATTACCAGAGGGGGGGGGTGTCCAGGGCTGTAATAAGTTCCCTGCCTGATGTGCAGGGATCAATGAAGTAGTAAAATGGTCCCCAGGGGCTCCACAGACAAAGAGAAGCCCCCTTTCCGCAGGAGTACTCACGACTGCGGTCACATGGAAGCTGTAATCTTGAGCAGGTTCCCATTCTGGGGTCAGCTCCGATAGTTTCACGGCCTTTGCTACGCCTACAGGAACGCCCTCTTGCTCATAGCAGGCTGATCTCCTGGTCCAGCTCCAGCAATACTCAGTGCAATGGGCCTGCAACCAGAAAATCTAGAGTGCCCAATGGGACCCGGGGCCAAACAGCACTCCCCTGGGCACAGGCGAGCACAGCGCAGTCGTGGCCAGGCTGTATTGGGGACAGCATGGTCCCCGTCAGCAGTGCAGGGATGCCATCTTGAGCCACATCGTAAGGCGCTAACGGCCTTTCTCTGCTGATTTCCAGTCCTGTAAAGCTATCCAGAGGGCACCTGGGGGCTCTGCCGAGACCATGACTGCCTGGGGGCGCAATCAAGGGAGAAGCGGGATGCGTGCGGCAGCTGTTGGTGGCCGGGGTTTCATGGTCGGCGAGGGCCTTACACCATTGCTTCCTCAGGCCATGCTCTCCATGCTACTGGAATCAAACTAGCCTGGCTGATGAGGTGTGAAACCCTAAAACTTGTCCTAGGATGTTTGTTTCCAGTCCAGGTAGGACCTGGCTTGGCAGTTCGGGCTGGACTGTTCCCATGGGAAACAGGGTCAAGACTGATTTGCATATGGCTTGGTCTAAACTGGAATGGCATGGGGAGCAAAAAAACAATGGATTTAGGCCCAGAACTCTGTACTGGGGTGAATGTATGATATTATTCAGCATTCTGTCCATCAATTGTTCTTTTTGCATTCCTCAGGCCATAGCGGCTAGCTCCGCCCCATCCTTGGAAACCTAGTTGACATTCTTCCCCGCTGTGAAGAACGATGAAAATGGACTGCCATCCTGCACAACCACCACTGAATACTAATTATGAAAATAGACTATAAAAAGCATTGTCAGTTAAAGAAAATTGCAGCCACACTGAAATGAAACAAAATACTTTCTTTCCATCATATCATATAGAAAAATACATGTAAAATGTATTATATTGTTCACATGTATATACAATGTAAATACAATTAGATAAAAAAAATCATTTTTAAACTAATGCTACAAATGTTATTGTTAAAAATGAATAATTACAAATAAATACATGAAATATAATTTGTTTACAGTATTTATTAATATAGTAAAATATATATAGACTACATTGTATTTGAAATGTCTAATAATTTGTTGAAAAAAGCTACATAATGTTTTTTTTTTTAAATAACACAAATTGTGACTGTTACGATACATTAAGAGATATACATATTACAAAAAGAAAACCAAAACAGTGTCTGGTTTATTATTACTTGTAAAATGGTTGTTAAAATATAAAAATGTATAAAAAATATATTAATAAAGCATGCATGAAAATCTATTTTATAAAAAAGATTTTTTTTAAATATGTTAAATAAATGGATATTTATTGTATTGTCAGACCCTAAGCAACATTGGTGAAAGTGTTGTACCCTAAAGCGGTCAATTGTATTTGTCCCACTCCAAACTAACCCACATTGGAAAATGTGTTGGACTCAAAAGGGGTCAGATTTACTATTCCCACTCCAAACTAGGCCACATTGTAAAAAGTGTTGCCCACTCTAAAGGTCAACATAATGAGGAAAATGTTGAACTCACAAAAATAATATACACTAATATCAAAAGAACTATTATAAACAACAAAGTACCATGACTAATGAAAAAATAAATTGTAATAATAACTTTAACACTGAAGTAAAATTAACCAAAACCAATAAATATATATGAAAAATAAATCCCTTAAAAAACCTGTACATTTACATCAAAATGAATTCATAATGAAAATTAATCTGAAGATGCTAAATTATAATAATGATATTAATAATAACAATAATAAATACAGTAATTAAAATTACTAACAAATACCTAACCAAAGAAAAAACACATTATACATTGTTGTTGATTTAATTAACATAAGATTTGAGACAACTATGTCACTTTAAATTTTTTTAAATAGAACATTTTATCTTTACAAATACATTTATTACAAAATCATTATTTACTATTCAAATATAAATCCATTTATAAAAAAGTAGCTTTACAAAAAAATGAAATACACTCTATTTTAAAACCAAATAACCAAATAATAAAATATGTGAAAAAAATATAATTCGATAACATAAAAAAATCTACATAATTGAAAATAAATTAATTCCCAACATAAATTTAAAAAGCAATCATATGCTAGTAAACTAGTTAATATAATTCAGTTAACATTTTTTTATGATGATAGCATACATTTTTAAAACAACACCACCCACCCTACTCCCCTCCAAGCCAAACAACTCACAAGCAAAATAATTATTGAAACTAAAACCTCAGTTAATAACAGTAACACGTTGTAATAAATGCAGAGTAAAAACTCTAACATTTACTTATAAGATATGATACATTTCTTGATAGAATTCAGTTCTACTCTTCTACTTACATGGTTTTTGGAGCCATGAAAGATGATTGCAGCCTTCTACTAGTGCTTTGTCTTTCTGATGCCATTTGTGTGCTCAGCAAGATCTGCTCTTTAGTATTGCACAGTAATTGAATCTAATCAGCATTACTGCCTGTTGTTCTAGATGCAGAATTGAGTGCTTCTCCTGAGTCAGCATAAATGTTATGCCTTGGAAAAGAAGGGAAGAAACATCATTGTGATTCACTCTCATGAACATAGGATTTTTGAATCCTTGACAAACTTCCCCTACAACTATGATGTGATCTTAGCACAGCTGCAAATCAATCAGAGCATTAAAGTTCATGGTATACATTTGGGAATCAAAGCATAAACATGTTACTGAACACTAGAGTATTACCTGTGGATTGTGTTTGTGCTTGAGCCCTGTCCATTAACCAATTTACTACACTTTTGGACCTGTGCTGCGTACTCTGTTTTATTCTCATAATTCAAGACAAATTCTCTGTTGCCTACAGAGCCACATTGAGCTGACAATCTGCACTGGCAGCAAATGACTTTATTTTTTATACTGCATTTAGAGATAGTTCTGAAAAGTACATTTCCACAAGCTTTTAAATAGTCAGTTATTGTCAAAAAGGTTATGTGAATGAAAGATCATACTTTTTCGTGTGAGGCTGAAGATTTGAAATATATTAACTTTCTTGGAACTCTGAAAAATACAGTAAGAACAGCAAATTAAAGCATTCTTGAGATCAAAAAGACTGAAAAATATCAAGTTTTCTCACTCACCCATTATGCTTGGCCGCACTGACAATTTTACCCATCTTTTTTACCCTGTATATTGCTCCCTTTGGGAGAAATGTCTCATTCTTCAGCTTTAAAGTGTGCTGATGATCCCATGGTTAATACTCAGGCTGGATCGGGCATCCAGTACTTCACCAGCCACGTGTATGAATGCTGACTGCCATTCACGACTGGATGGCCTCCAGTTTTCTGAAAATAAATAGATATTTGTATATTATGTAAGTGCACAGAAATTAGTTTTAATTGTATTAAATGAATTATTCACTTTCCATGACCTCACTATAGAGCGTGTTTTCGAATATAGTCATACACAGACTGCAAGCTACACATGAAAGAGGGAAATTTGCAAAATGAACTACACCGGAAGAGGACATCCACAAAGAGTTTGCTACATGCAAGAACAGAACACCCAAATTATTATACAAACAATCTTCCTTAGAGTAAATTTCTAAAAGCCACAAAATTGTCGAGTGAGGATGATCAATGTGCTAGAATGGTAAAAGATATGTAAAAGACATTGGAAAGAAGAGGTTTCGATAATCAGATTTTAAATCATCTGCTGGATTTGGCTCTTTTTGCAGGGTTATTCCCAAACTTTTTGCCCTCCTCTTGTATTTTTCTGCATTTAGTTTTTTCGGGTTTGAGGACTCTAGGCACTTTACCACTGCTGATCAGGGCAAAAGTGCATGTTCTCCCTGTGTAAATTGTATTGGTGATTAGTTTATCCATGAATTACATATTTGATTTACTAATAAGAA
This sequence comes from Lissotriton helveticus, assembly GCF_964261635.1. Classification (NCBI taxonomy): domain Eukaryota; kingdom Metazoa; phylum Chordata; class Amphibia; order Caudata; family Salamandridae; genus Lissotriton; species Lissotriton helveticus. The sequence goes on from NC_136065.1 coordinate 400,600,849, forward strand.
GTAGTAAAGTGAACCTGGTGGGCCCAGGGCCTGTAAATAAATGCTACTTGTGGTCCTGCAGCAGTGATTGTCGCACCCATGAGCAGCCAAGCAAACATGCCTTGTGTCTGCCACTGCAGTGTCTGTGGGTGCAATACTTAACTGCCATTTTGACCTGGCAAGTGCGCCTACTTGCCAGGGCCAACCCTTCCCTTTTATTACAGGTAGGTCCCCAAAATGTAGGCCCACAGCAGCTCTGTGGGCAGTATTCAGTATGTTTAAGAGTTAGGACATGTACTGGTGTGTTTCAAATGTCCTAATAGTGAATTATTGCTAATTTTGTTTTTCACTATTTTAAGGACTATCTTTCCCATAGAGTATTATGGGAATTGCCTTGAAATATCTTTTAAGTGTCATTTTCCATTGGGAGCTGATAGTGAGTTTAGGGTCTCTGAACTCACAATTTTAAAATACATCTTTTGGTGAAGTTGGTTTTTCAATTGTGCGTTTGAAAATTCCCTTTTAGAAAGTGGGTATTTTCTTGCTTAACCATTCAGTGCCTCTGCCTTTCTGTAGAATCCATGTCTGGGTTAGGATGACAGTTGGGCTCTTGTGCATACACTCTAGACAGTCACACAAAGGCAGGTGAGGTGTGCCTTTTTATATCCTGATAGGCTATCACTAGGCTGATGATCCTTCCTGAGCTATAGTGGTAGGAGGAGTTGTCACTGACACCTGAATAGGGCTGTGCCTGTCCTCACACAAAGCTGGCCGCACCCCCTTGTAGTGTGTCTGGAGGCAGGTCAGGGAAAAGCAGGGTCTTATGCAATACACAGACTTTCTTTTGAAGTTTGCCTATTTCAAAGGCAGAAACTGATATAAGTACTGGTGCTGTAACAACCTAACTTCACTACTGGACTAAAGGACACTCTGCTAGGAAGAATAGCAGGATAAGTTCTCAGGAGGGACTTCCACTTGCTGGGAGATATCTTCACGACGCACTACAAGAGTTTTCACTGATGCCTATATGGAATAATACGATAAATAATGGATCATTTAAAAAATTGGTGAATCGAACAACCAATTACTTATCACTATTATATGATAAAAACGTGCTGGCAAAAAGAAAACATTCGTGGACAGTAATACATGGATATGAAAAAAAGAAAGTGCAAGAATACCTGGAGATACCTTGGTCTGTAACAAGTAAACAATGTTTTATGAACGCAAGATTTGGAATTCTGCCAGGCCTTAGTCACGCTCTGCCATGGAAAAAAACGAACTCCAGTCTATTGTGTAGACTTTGCAAAGGTGGAGAAGAAAATATTGTCCATCTCCTATGTATCTGTCCAGGCCTTCGCAGGGAAAGATGTGCATTACTTAAACCTCATTTTAATCTTCGGGCCACAAGAACATGCAGGCAGGCAGTGAAAATCTGTCTTGATCCAAATGATATAGTTATGAACGTTGCCTTTGTAAAAAAAATTAAAATCGTAACCACCGAATTAGAAAAGTAGATGAGGAAAAAAAGCTTTTATGAAATCATAAACAAATAAATAGATCATTTTTTAAAATGTTATTATTCTTTAAGTTCAATTAACTCAATTTTTATGGATAATTCTATTGTATTGTACTATATAAGCTGAAAATGTTTTTGTAATGGAAGTATTGTAAGATTTTAATTAATCAAACAATAAAGACTCTTGTTCCTATGACTTCCACTTTGCTGTTTTGCGTTGCTGTGTTGGCCTGCTGCTTGCTGCTTCTTTCTTGAGCAGTGAAAGGACTGGACTTTGCTTTTTACATCCTGCTTCTACGGTTCTCCAAGGGCTTGTGTGTGCTTCGCTCCTGTTAAGAAGTCTCAGGGCCATTAAAGGCTTCATCTGCAGTCCCTGAAATCCTTTGCTAGGAGTTCTGACCTACCAAGTGGTGCCAATTCCTGTTCTGGGCCATTGGAGGAGGTTTTGCTGCTAAGTACCAAGAAAATAATTACATCAACTCCCAGCAACTATTTTTAACGACGCATCGCTACAGAAGGTTTATGCATTGACCTCAGCAACATCGTAGGCTCCAGCACTGCAATCAGAGCGCGATAGAAGAACCGCTGCAGCGTGAGTTTCGAGCACTGCATCCCTGAGGTCGGGGACGCATCACTCAGACTCCAACACAACACCCGCTTTGCGGCTGAGGAATAGACGCAGTGCCTAGTTCGCTGCTACCACAATGACATAGCGTTTCTGGATTTTTGATGCATCATCAACGCAACGTCCCTGGGTGCCATTTTCTTCATCAACACCACAGTAAGGAACCAAGGCTGCATGTCCAGAAACCAACATATAACCTCCCCTTCCTGTAAGGAACCATCGCATCACCTCCCCTGACAGGTAAGAAATCGACGCATCCACTCCCCTACCTGGAAGTAAGGATTGACGCATCACTTCCCCTGGCTGTAAGCAACGGACACATCATCTCCCCTTGGAGTTAGGAGCTTTTCCAGCACCTCACCTCTCCTGCACCTCACATTGTCTGTTTTTGATGCTTCCCATGTACTTTGTGGTAAAAGTCAAGCATCCATAGATGCCTATGAACTGAACTGTTTTTAACCTTTTAAACGTTTTAACTTTCCTTGTGCATGTTGGATTTGTGTTGTTTTTGTCTTGTTTTATTCAGATAAATATTCTAAACTGTTGTGGTGTCCATTTGTAGCGTGTTCACTGTATTACTGTGTCTGGGTCTCTGAGATAAGCCTGACTGCTCATGCGAAGCTACAAAGGGGGTGAGCTGTGGTTATTTTAGCTGTGTGACTCCCTGACTAGAATAATGGTCCCTACTTGCAAGCCTCTGTCAACTACAGACCTCCATTTCTAACGCAAAGGAAATGTGAAAGCAAACAGAGCGTTGCCGTAGAAGTGTACTTTTGGGTGCTAGTCACAAAAAACAAAAGATGTAGCTCAAGTGACAAATAATGTGAGAGTAATAACTAACTTGAGAGAATAAAGCAATCGACTATTTTCTATCCTAACAACACATTAGCAAATTGTCACTATAGATCTTTTTTTAAACGATCACATCTGTCAAAGGCTTCAGTTTATTTGGAAAAGTAGAACATTACAGAGTTTCTTACCGCTAGCAACTCTATAAATTAAACACAAATAATTCCAGTCAAATTAGGATGTATTATGTTTTTTTATAAATGTAGTGTACATTTACAGATGGCAAGCTATTGACATTCACTGACATTCACCTAGAGCAGTATGAACCACTATTATGAAATTAGAAACTTCATCGCATGTACTCACTGTTCATGATTTTGAGACAGAAGTGGATGGGCTTACATTTGTCGCTGTGCAGAAAACGTTTTAGAAGCTGCTCAGAATTTGCAATTGGATTTTTATTCTGAATCCTTTGTATAGCACTGTACTGCCCTTTCCTGACTGACCTCCAAACGCTGTAACATCAGGTGTGCTTAATAAGTTGTTTTCCAGCTGGAAGAGGAACCTATATGCTCATGGACGCTAAGGTTTATGGGAAGGCAGTACGCGCTCAGAGAAATCTGCTGAGCAATATTGAATGTAGTTTACAAGAGTGTTGGAAATCTCTTGTGGATTTTAAACAGTTGTTCAACGTGAATCGTACCTGTGTTGAAAGGCTCTCTCTGGTACAGCATTCTTGCAGTTCTGCCTGTAGGTTGGCAAGGTTATTGTTTACCTGTTTTAAAGATTTAGGAAGAACTTGTAAATGAGAAATCCATATTTTCCATTCTTATGATTTAGGCATTTTTATTTATTTTTAGTAATATTTGTTTCCATGAAGATAGATAAAAAAATAAAACATTTTAAAGTCCTAGGGCTTATTAAGTCTCTAGTTTCCTTTTCAAGAAATCTATCAGGGAACCGCATAATGTTGTGAAACACCGCCCTAGCCAGCATATTGTGTGCAATTTTCTCAGTACACAGAATATGGCAACATTTACGGTACCGGTCCAACAGAAATGGGGATAAATGTATTTTTGTTGGCCTTGCCTTTCGGCAGGGTCATTCCCAATCTTTTGCCTTCACCCTCCTGTATTCTGAACTCATTTTTGTTGGCTTTTGGGACTCTGCTCCCTTTACCACTGCTAACCAGTACTAAAGTTCATGTCCTCTCTCCTTAAAACATGATAGAATTGGCTAAAACGCAATTGGCATATTTAATTTACTTGTAAGTCCCCAGTAAAGTGTCACTTCCTGTGCCCAGGGCATGTAAATAAATGCTACTAGCGCGCTTGCAGCACTGATTGTGCCACCCACTTAAGTAGCCCTTTAAACATGTCTTAGGCCTGCTATGACCACCTGTGTGTGCAGTTCTATACAGACAATTCGACCTGGCAAAATAAACATTTTTCCAGGCCCAAACATTCCTTTTTAATACATATAAGTCACCCCTATAGTAGGCCCTGGATAGCCTAGAAGGCAGGGCACAGTGTATTTAAAAATTTGGGCATGTACTTTTAAGTTTTACATGCCCTGGTGGTGAATAACTCTTAAGTATGTTTTTCACTACGGCAAGGCCTACCTCTCCCATAGTATAACATTGGATTTACCTTACTAAATGTAATATGTTATGTTATGTTGTTATGTTACGGGGGTTTGTAGAGCGCCTGGTTACACTGACCCAGTGTCCCCCCGCGCTAGGTACCAGAGCAGAAAAAAACCTACGTCCACAGACAGTACAGCACTGATTATGTCTTTGGGAATAAGTGAGTCTTCAGACCCTTCCGGAATAGGCTGTAACTTCCAATTGGGACCAGGTGGACAGGTGGAGTTTGATGTCTAAACAATTGTAATTAAAAGGCCTCTTTAATGGTAAAGTCAGATTTTTTTTAATCACAGTTCTGAATATGCCACTTTTAGAAATTTAACAGTTTCTTGTCCTAACCATTTGGTGCCTGCAGCCTTTTCCTGGGTTACATGATTTAGGGCCTGATTTAGATCTTGGTGGATGGGTTACGCCGTCACAACTGTGACGGATCTCCCGTCCCCGAAATATAAATCCCATATGATATCATGGGATTTACATTATATGTGTCACCATTGTGACTGAGTAACTCATCAGCCAAGAACTAAATCAGGCCCTACATGTAGCTGACAGTTGGCCTTTGTTTATTGCTCCCAAACAGTGAGTCAAAGGGAAGATAGGTGTTGGCAGGATGGGCCACTCTGAGTCAATGAGCGAAGGATCTGTCACCTACCACACTTCCACATCACAAAGGCACTGCCTGAGCACTCTCACAAAGGGATTGTCACTAGTCTATTATGTACCCAGACAAGCTGGGACCAGGACGGGGAGAAAGGGGATGCCTGACACCTCGGGTGCAAACCTCTAGGAGGTTCTCCTACTTCAAAGGAAGGCCCAGTTGTAAATATTGCACCCCAGACACCAACTCTTCAGTACACTTCTTGAACTGTGGATACTCTGCCAGGAAGAAGGACTACTTTGATGCTGAAGGAACTGCTGCTATGAAGGACTGCTTCCCTGTTGTGCATACCTGCTGCCTGCTGCCCTCTTGCCTGGGTGAGAAGGACTGGACCTGCATCCCTTAAACCCAGAGCCCCAGAGTGACTCAAAGGGCTAGTTTGCTGGCCTTCTAATCTAAAGCCTCAGGGACACAACAGGTTTCAACAACCTTGTATGTGCACTTGGACTGTGCCATCTGTGAGTCAACCCTGCGAAGTGGTGCCACCCCAGTCCTAGACCCTCGGAAGTGGACCTAAGGTGCTTTGTCAGCCTTGGTGGATCTAGCAGAGCTAATGTATCTCTTCTGCTCTGCAGCGCTAACCTAAGCAGAACTGATGCACCACTGCTGCTGCATGGCTTGGACCTGTTGCAAAGATCCGCATTACATCGCAGCCCATCTGAACTGCCGCTGCGTGATGCATCCTTGATGCATGTCCTCACATTCCTTGTCGACAGCAGCCTTAACGACTATAACGTATTCCCCATAGCAGCCTCGCAGCTCCTCGGAACTGACGCATCACCTCAACTGCATGGCGTATCCTTGATGCCTAACTTAGCATTGCAAGGTCTCGTTGACAGGATCCTCTACAACGACACAGGAACTCACATTGCAGCCTCGCCGCACCTTGAAATGGATATATCTCTTCGGCTGTGTAGCATATCTCTGAAGCGAATCCTTTCAACACTCCGCAAATCAGAATTTAAGGTACTTAGGGGCCATATGTATCAAGCTAATTAGCATTCGCAAAAGCCGAAATTCTGCGAATTTCGGCCTTTGCGAATGCTAATTTGACAAATGGTATGGATCAAACAAGTTTGATGCAAAATAAGGAATAGCAAAATTTGCAATTCCTTATTTTGCGATTGCACTTAAGGAATCGCAAATTTTGCGATTCCTTAACTGCAATGTATCAAACAAAAAATAATCAAAAAATGCCATTAAGGATTCGCAAATTACCACCAACTTCTAGTTTGTGGTAATTTGCGAATTCTTTTCAAAAAGCTTTTTTCCAAAAAACAAAAGGTGCCATATGACGCCCATACATGCCCTTAGGGCATGTATGTGCGCCATATGCCCCCAAATGTCTTTTTCAGGGGTGCAGCAGGGTGTTCTTGAGATACCCCTGCACCCTTGAAGAAATTCCTAATTTGCGATTAGCTAATTGCTAATCGCAAATTGCACCTTCGTTCCTATGGGCCTCCTGGCCCATAGAAATGAATGGGTAATTTGCGATTAGCAATTTGCTAATCGCAAATTAGGAATGGTAAAGAATCGCTATTTAATAGCGATTTTGTACATACATACCGTTTTGCGAACTCCAAATAGCGATTCCTTAAAATTCACTATTTGGAGTTCGCAAAACGGTAGTATGATACATATGGCCCTTAGTTCAGTGGACCTAACTGGGTCCCGGTAGCCGACTTGCACTCCATTGCGGTCGGCCTGATCTTGTCACTTTCTCCAGGTTCGGCATGACCAGATATCCAGAGTTAGCGCTTTGGGGTTCTTTGCACTATTGTTACTAAAATCTGCATATTTCTGGTTCTATTATTTGATTTTTGTCGTTTTGGTCTTTTTTATTTATTAAAAATCACTCTATTTTCCTACCTTGGTGTGGGATCCTTTTTGTGTGGTGTTTTTCACTTTATTACTGTTTAAATTATTGCACACATAAGCCTGACTTTTCTGTGCCAAGCTATAATAGAGCTGAGCACAGGTCCATTTAAGGTTGGCTTGTGCCTCACCCTGAGAAGGATTATGGTTGCTGCTTTACCAGGGCTCACACCCTAGTTAACCAACAACTAAATTGCTCCCATTGGTGATCAGCTGTGAGGATTAAGACTTCTGTTTGTGCAGTGCCATACAGGGATTTTGTGACACTACTATACAATATCATAGACTAATTTGAGTTTTAAATTCTCCTTGATTGGTCTTTTTGCTTTTTCAAATTTCTCTTCCTGACTCTTGTGCCTGAAACAACACCTGCAAGAATGGAGTTTGAGGTGGGCAACATGGATGCTTACACTGTGGCCCAGCTCAATGAGTTCTGCAGTGAGAGGGGACTTCCAGCAAAGAGCACCACCAGGAAGTTGGAGTTCCAAAAGGCACTGAGGGGCATATTATCAACAAGTAGCGATATTTATCGCTAACTAAGCTTAGCGACATTTTTTCTATCGCCGTGCATCGCAGAATTTTATCGCAGAGATAACGTGCTATTAGCAACGTTTATCTCAAATGCGATAACATTTCCGGCGTTAGCGGCGAAATGTGTGAATATCGCTGGTAATCCAGCGATTTGCACGCATTATCGTCAATGGGGACTTAGCCAGAATATCCACCTCCCATTGAATATAATGGCTAAGAACTGGTCTGAGCAGGAGTTAGGTTTTAGAGATATTCACGCTTAGCGCAAATATTTCCATCGCTACGCCTGCATTGGTAATAGGCGATAGCGATGTTAGCGACTGCTTCCAGTCGCTAACAGGTTGGGTACGCCCACTTTGCATGTCATTAGCAATAAATATCGCTGACTTGCAAAGCGGGCCCCAAACCGCTCGCTATCGCCTACAAGCTGTCGCTAACTGCTGTTAGTGACAGCTTGCTAATAGGGCGATAGAATTATCGCCGCTTAGCGGATGTAAAAGGCCGCTAAAGCGGCGATAATCTCTTATCGCCCTCCTTGATAATATGCCCCTGAGAGCCTTGGCGGAAGCCCACCAATCGTTGTTTGGAGCTACAGAGTGAGATGATGATGAGTTTAAAGGGTCTGGAGAAGAACTTTCTTTGGTGCCACCTGTAGTTGAGGGGGGGTGACTTGACCCCTGCAGAGGAACCCCCTGCCAGGGCTGAGAGCAGTGTATCTTCCCACAGCCTGTCCCCAGAGGAGCTGGCAGAAAGGAAGGCAGAGAGGGACTTTGAGCTGCAGATGACCCAGTTGAGAATGGAAGAGCAGAAACTGGCCCTGGAGGCAAAAAAGGCTGAGAGGACCTTGGAGGAGAAAAGGGTATTACTGGCTCATGAACTGAGTCAGAAGGAGGTGGTTATCAAGGCCAGACAGGGAGAGTCAATCATTGATGATGGCAACAATTCTAAAGTGCCCACATTCCCAAAGGTCTGGTGCCTGACTTTATTGTGGGGGATGACATTAATAAATGGTTTGAAGCTCATGAGGTGGCTTTGCAGATACATAGGATCCCTGAGAAGGATTGGGGGGGCAAGCTTCTGGAAGCATATCCCTATTGAGGATAGGGATGCCCTTCTGACCCCTGAGGTATCCCACTATATAGCTGACTATTTTTATCCCATTTTCCATCTGTCACCAAATTCCAATCTCCTCCTTTCAAAAGAGGCTATGCGGCCAAAGAAATTAGTTTCTGCAGTATTGACCTAAGGAAGTGAGTTTGACCCACATTTGTTGCATGCACAAATTCTGGGAACTTCGTCATGCCACAAACAATCCTATTCTTCAGAAGCCATCTCCCTCCCCCACCCTCGATTTGGAACTGGATTGTGCACTGAGAATGATTCATGTGGTGTAAACAGCAGCCCCTACACCTGCTATATTCTTTATTGAAGAAGAATGCATTGAATTGGGAAGTATCACAGCTAAATCTCCATGTGTGTCTATTCAATAGGTGGGTTTTCTGTAAGAAGTTACTATCAGACCTCAGCCCTCTAAGGTACTAGTTATTGATGTCCTCTTGGTTGGAGCATTAAAGCCTTTAACAATGAAAAATATACATGTAATTTCCTACACTAATATTGTAGATGGCTATGAACATACTTTGCAGGCCTTATCCCTGATTGCAACAGTGGACCAACTGTGAGAGCAAAAGGAACAGGTCTCCCATTGAGCTATAATAGCCAAATACCCCACCCCCACTCTAACAGCGAAGCCCTCCTACCAAGTAAAGGAATAATCCCCTCCCCCAGTTGAACATTATTTTGCTTAGAGTATTCAAACTTCTGCACATGACATTTGGTTCTTCTAAAGTGGCCACCTCCTGTCTCAGATGGTCTTGTTCTAGAGATGTTACTGATGGCTTCTTCTAATTGGAAAACCAACTTCCATCTCCTGATGATCTTTCTTGATGTCACGCATTTCTTTTCCAATGTTTGCCCAGATGGAGGCAAAATTGGCCTGGAAGTTTTGAAGTTGCTCTTCTATAAGGTCTTTTGTGATCTGTGACCCACGTCCATTATCCACAGCAGTAGAGGGACTTTCCAAGTATTTAGGTTTCTTCTGTTGGACTAGTTTTTGTTTAGACATTGGTGGTATATCTCTCACTAACACCTCCTTCTTCTCCGTAATGATGCCATGACTTTTAAAATATCCCAATTATCCAATAGAAGTACTGAATAGGCGAGTCATTCTAACATTCACAGCCCCTTCCATATGTGCTCACTTCAAAGCCACATTGCAGTAGCCCCAAATCAGATCAGCAAGTGTAGAGGCTGCCAGCAGGACTCACTGTTCCCAAGGTAGAGGCTCAGCTAGTCTGCGGCTCCACCCATTTATGGTGCATCTACCGGTGTAAAATTCTGTTGTGCTTGGAGCTTGTGTGGTAATTCACCTTTCTTTTCAACACTAGTCAGGGCCACTAAGGTCTCAGTAGTCACAGCGAGCCTCTGCACAGTGTGGCGTTAGGGCACAAAACAGAAGACAAACATCCACCAAGGACCAGGCTTCTTTGCTTAGTGGTCTGCCCTAGATCAAGGTTGGTCCTGTGTGGCCTCTAGCTCTCCTATGGTTCATTTTACTCGGCTGTCCCTGCCACTGCTCAGGTTGGGGTGGGCCTTATATTTCGGCCCATCTACTTGCCACTTTAGTCTGAATCCCTATGAGTCTGCTGTACCTTCAAGTTCCTCAGCCTTGTGTTGAGTTCCAGGCATGCCCTTTTCGACTCAGAAACCAGACTCCAAGTATCCACGAGGCAGCTGCAGTCTTCGCCTGGATTTCCACTTTGTTAGCCGCACTTCCCTCCAGCATTGGAATGGCCACTTGTGGCTCTGTAACCTTCTTTTGTGAGTCTCTTCTCCTGCCTGCCAGATTGCACTGCATCATTCTGCAGGTATCTACAAAAAAATCAGATTGGCTTTGCTAGAGCTTCCTCCTATTCCAGCCAGGTAAGCGGTGCCATGGGGGCAGCAGCAGGAGAGCAGGGCCTGTTCGCGCCACAGCCCCTGTTCCACTCTGCATCCACATAGGCCCTGGTATCAGCCAGCGCACCCCAGTGCCGCTGGCGATGCCACTCTTGACGCCTCCATCTAACATCTGCAGCCTGGCTCCTAAGCGTTGCAAGAATCCAATCTGTGGTCAAGATTGGCTCATCGCTTCACATCTGGAGGTCAAACGTATGGTTACTGGTGCTCCCTCGTCTTAATATCACCTCACCACTGGCCCCAACAGCTCACAGGCCCACTGTTAAGCCCAGGGTTTTACAGCTGCTCCCTTAGGATGGTCTGCATCATTGTACCTTCATCCTGGAAAAAGCCCTCTTTCTATTGATGTTAGACAGGGCCCCAGTGTGACCGGGTTTTCTCCCATTGGTGAGTCACATTGAAAACCCACATGGTGTTGAATGGGAAGGAAGGCATGGAGGTGAAGGGTTCCATGTCCTAGTCCATGTTCATCCTGGGCGTGCTTTATTTTCCTTATTTAAAATACGACCTGAAATCCTCCATTTCTTGACTTTGGCAAAACCTTGAATTCAAGCCGCCAGAGCTACAGTTAACCATGGCCTGACTGTTTACCTGGGGTTAATTAGGGCTACATAAAAGTCTTTGGGCCAGATGTAGGTGGCTAAATACCGGTCGGTAACGCTGAAATTCGTTAAATTTCAGCGTTACCAACCGGTATTTAGCCATGTGCGATGTAGGTGACTTTCAACCTACATGCAAAATAAGGAATCACAAAATAGCGATTCCTTTTTTTGCTTTGCATTTATGGAATCGGAAATACCGATTCCTTAAATGCAATGTAGGTAGCACTAAAATCAGTGCACCTCAGGCTTAATGAATCGCTATTTACCACCAACTTCAAGTTGGTGGTAAATAGCGATTTCCTTACAAAAAGCACTTTTTTTGCTTTTTTTTAATGTGGCACACATCCATGCCCTTAGGGCATGCATGTGTGCCACATGTGCACACATGCTCATTTCAGGGGTTCAACAGGGTGTCCTTTGGACACTCTGGCACCCTTGAAATACCTTCCGCTATTAACGATTCGGTAATAACGAATCGCTAATAGTGAATCTCCTCTCATTCATTCCTATGGGCCTCATGGCCCATAGGATTGAATGGCTAGGTATTCCTTAATAACGAATCGGAATTACTGATTCGTTATTAAGGAATGTTAAGGAATCGCTAATATTTTAGCGATTCCAACCTACATTCCATTTAGCGAGTCCTTAATAGCGATTCGGTAATAATCGCTATTAAGGACTCGCTAAATGGAAGTTACCTACATCCGGCCCCACGTTCTTTGTGTCTGCTTTTAATCAGAGGTGTGCAAAAGTTTTTTAATTTGCTTTTGTATAACTTTGTGAAATTCCTGCAAAATTTGTTGGTGCTAAATTTGAACATAAAATGCATCCTGGCATGCATTTTGGATGAGGACGTTTTTGGTGCTAGAGCAAAAAAAATACTCGTCGTTATTTCTGCAGCGAACAGTGTTACTCAAATTGGCATAATAGCATCATTTCATGAATTTTGCATAACAAGTGTAACACAAAATTATCAAAACAATGCGAAGATTACACAAGCATAATGGAAATTTCGCCAAATCCTACTTTTGACTCAATGTTCCTGAGCTGAAACCAAGTTGCGACTTTGTTTTTCTTTTTTTAAGCGATTTCTTGACTAAAAGTTCTGATTGACCTACACCTTATGCCTTCCTCTAAAGTCAGCAGCTATAAATGATGAGTAAGGTTGTTCTACTTATGTATGTGTACTAAACTGTCGGTCTTGCCCAACTGGACAGTTTTTGATAGTATACAAGGATAATAATGTTTAGAATGACCTTGAGGATCTATATATCCTATTCATGAAATGCTGTTTACTTTTTGTCTTACACTCCTCCTATGTAATTCCAATAGCTAAGAATGTAATTGAATTTTCTTCATACTTCTGACCCCAATATGATGGGTGCCTTTCTTCAGTGCTTAATTTGAAAAAAAATAAGTGGCTGGTCCCATGGTATTTCTAAGGAGCTCACTTTAGCTTGCACTACTCACTGTTCTTACCACTGCTACCACGTGGTAGTGCCAGTGCTACCCAATCCCCATTGCACTCGTACAAATGTGACAGTTTGATTTGTGCCAGGCTTTACAGAGTTGTAGAAATGGCCTGGATGTAATGGTATTTTTTGGGAATATGTATAGACAGGACCACTGGAATTATGTGGCCAAATTATGCGGCAGGATTGAGTAAATTTAGCAGCAAGAAAAGGCAAGTTATGCGGCATAATGAGATATGTTTGTGATAGCATTACTCCAATAGTTTTTCATTTTTACATTGTTTGGACATTGGTTGCACCTCATTAGTACCTGTTTTGTACCCCAACATAGCAGTGAGCAACAGAAAGGCAACCGGTCAACCTTTGCAAAGGACCCTCTACTGTGGAGCACACGTGTCGCTGAGGTTTTTGTAACTTTTGAACCGTTTGAGCTAAAAATAATGTTTTTATGTTAAAATCTGCATGCCATGCAGAAGATGATGCATTATGTGGGAAATGCAGCAAATCTATAAATATGCGGAAAAACTCAGCAGTTGCACAATTGCATAATTCCAGTGGCCCTGTATATAGAATTGTTACACTCTGCTTTTTTTCTCTGCTGAAAACAGAGAAACAGTGCCACCATATGGTGGACCATCATATGTATATTCCGATGTCGAGCATGAGAAAACACTAGCACAAATTAAGCACTGTTCTACATTGTTGAGAAGTGCAGAGAATATTTGATGTGAATGAATCAGTGCATGGCACAAGGTTGACAAGAGAGCGGAGGACTGCTTGAGAATGGGCACCAAAAATGTATGAGATTTGGCAAGGAAGGACTCAGATATATATGTCAATGGACAATTAAGCGACCACCTCCTTTCATGCCATTACAAACATTGCTTCCAGTTCTGGAATTTTGAGTGTTAATGCATTCTGGGGTTTTAGTTGCTTCAGTTGTTCTAATCAGACTAATGGATCTGAAATCAGTGATTTGAAGGTGAAAAGCTCAGGACTGGAGACAGTGTCTATACTGACCTTGAGTGAGATGCTCACTGAAATGTTCTACACTGTCAAAGCCTTTGAATGAAGCGGGGAGCCACAGGGTCAGTTGATATACAGAGGAGCAGCGGTCTGCTTAAATTTTCTTGGCGGTGGTGCAGCACCTCAGAGATGTGAATGTGTAAGCATGACTAGCCAGAGATATGTGCAAGCACCTGTTTTGTGAGACAGATGTGAAACTGATGCAAAACCATAGTTATGTCTGTGTGCCACATAGTTAGTCTTTATATTGTATTTTCTATCAACTCTTGAGTGTCTACTAGACGTTTCATGGTTGAGTTTTCTTGTTGTTATCCTATGGGTATTTGTAGAGCGTACAACTCACTTTGGACGGTATCCTAGCACTGAAAAGCTGGAGAGGCGTGGGCCGAGCCAGGGCAGAGACTAGGGTCCTTATTTATGAGTTTGACCGTCGATCCACAGTGGCTTTCCGGCTGCCGCCATACCGGTGGTCCGACCGCCCTATTATAAGTAGGGCAGTCGGACCGCTATGGGACCGCTGCTTCTGCCAGGGACCTGCTATTCATGGCAGTCTTGCAGCAGTCTGAGGCCCCATGTATGCTGATGGTGCCACTGCGGCACGGCCAAGCATCTTAGGAGTCTCCTCGCCTCCACAGTTTTCATGGCAATGAGACTGCCGTGAAAAGTGTGGCTGTGAGTAAAAAAAGGGCCTCTGCGCCAGGGAATGCATGCCGGGGGGCGCATGATGTGCCCCCTGTAGGCATACACCATCAGTTCCTGCAGGGCATGGACTTGAAAGGCCATTCTCTGCAAAAATGTGCAAGGTGTTCCCATTGTAGTGCCTTGCTTAGGCTCACATATGAGCCTTTGCACTGCACTGCCGTGGGCCAGCCGCTGCAGGACCACCCGACCTGGATTCCATTCAGAATCTGGCAGGTGGTCTCAATATGGTTTTGGCGGTGTGGCAGCGGGGCGCTGGCATGGAGGCTAGCTGCCACACCTCCAAAGTCATAATAAAACCATAAGTGAACAGTCAAAGACTTCAGTTTCTTGTGAAATTCAAGAAATTAGGAGGCGGCTGTGGTTGTGCAGGAGAAGGTCATTCCAGACTTTCGGAGTGAGGTAGAGAAAGCTGGTTTCTCTTGCTGCGCCAGTTGCATTGAGCTAAATCAAATGTTCAGACCTGGGTACATTTGTATTTCCCTATAGGAAGTCGTAATATATCATTTAGTGTATTGAATTTTGTAATTTTCAGTGTTCGGTAATGAAAAATGTGAACCAAAGCTGTGGAAATTTCCTTTCAAAGTCATATGAACACGTAATCGCAGTACCTTAAGGAGACTTTTTCTTTTGCCACTACAATTGAGACACTAGGGAATTGTGGTTCTTTTTTTGCCAGAAATGCCACAGACTTTACTTTGAAGCAGTACTTAATTTGTAAAATAGTAAGTGCCAGTGCTCTGACCAGGAGGCCACTGCAACTTGCACCACCCATCACCACTGTCATCGCTGACAAAACAACTATTAACCATCTCTCTCGACTGCAAGTGCTGCAGTTCAGATTATTCCAAGTCCCCAAAGGTAAAGAAATGTCTGGGGAGGCAGGTATTAGTAGTTTTTGTTATGTATATTGTATTCATAAACAACCGTTGTTCTGCTCATCTCTAAATTAGATGAGCAGCGCCACCACGTGACGTGTCACAAGTGCAGGGTTGACAATTAAGTGTGAGTGCCGAGCACCGGAAACCAGTTAAGGGGTCGATTATGATGGCGGACGGACCTGCGTCCGTCCGCCACCCCCGCGGTGGAGGGACCGTCCGCAGGGGCAGCGGCGGTTCCTCCATTGGAATTAGGATGTGACCGCCACCCTGGCGGTCACATCCTCTATATGTAACATTATGGCGGGTGCAGCTTTGAGCAGCACCTGCCACAAAGTGAAAAATGCATGTTTTCCTTTAACATGCACAACGTGGCGGGCACCGTGTGGTGCCTGCCACCTTGTGCATGCCAAAGCAGGGGGGTACCATAGGTACTCCCCATGTGCACCCCCAAGACCCTGGGGGCCCGCAGGGGCCCTCAGAAGCAAAGGTCCACATGCTTTTCCACAGCGGAAAAGCCGCAGCGGAAAAGCATGTTTCCGCACCTATCCTAATGTGGCTGGCGGTGTCACCATATTGCGGTCCACACCCCGCGGATCAGCGGCGGACGGACCTGCTGTCCCCCGCTGATCCCACCGCCATCATAATCTGGCGGTGGGTGTTTTCTATGCCGCGGCGGTGAATCCGCATCCTCCGGGCCGGCGGTGGCTTCCACCGGCCAGGAGGATGCGGATTCACCGCCATCGTAATCGACCCCTAAGTACGGGGCTGAGCACCAGAAACCACCAGCTCAAATGAAGCCCTGCTTTGAAGTAATTAGTAGTGTGGTAGTGCCAAACAGGTACCTAGGAAACTGTTTTGTTTGAAATTAAGAATACTGTCTAGGCCGTATTCTTCCAAAATCCTTGTGACAAAGGTATAGAAAGTGACATCCGCGTTGTACAGTGTTCAGTTGCTTTCACTTCTTCCCCTTCTCATCACGTCATTTTGCAAAATTTCGTAAAGCGCTTTCAAGGAGCTAGGTAATTTCTCGAACGATTATGATTAATTGTATTTTTTATGGCATCAATAACAACATATCAGCTATACAACGGAACAATAGCACACATAGTTCATCAAATAATTCTACTTCAGAAATAGTTCATCACATAATTCTACTTCAGAAAGCTGCTCTTCGTTTCAGCCGCCCTCCTCCCCCCCTCTCTCTGCACGAACAGCCTTTGGCTTTCTCCTGTCAGTGGTCATGGAAACCCTGGCTCCCTGGCCGGCAGTCGCCACATTCTCTGCTGGCGCAGTCGTTCACACATGAATTGCCATAACACGCTTTTAAAATAAGTGGCACTAATTGCAGAAGTAGCAGACAATCCGAATGACCCCGCTATATATAACTTACAAAAGTGCCCATGGGGGGTTACACTTGAGCTAAAAATAAGCTCTCCCACGTGGCATCGCAAATATCAGTCTTAAGTTGGAGAATGAAAGCTCAGCCGACTGTCACTCAAAAGATTCAGGGTTTTCCAGTCTTAGGCTGTTCTGAAAGACGTACAAAAGCTGCTGCTTCATATCTGCGTATTATCTATTCCTGCTCAGAGCGAGTCGCTCGACTGGGAGCTTAAAACGGGCTTGGGACATATTATATAGTGTTTTATCTAGCGCTAACGTAGCACGGGAGCATTAGAGCGCTTTAAAACAAAACCTAAACTACATTACACGGATGTATGACCGAACCACACAAGCCATTACCACGCAAGTCTTTACTATGCAAGTCTTTACCACGCATATGCCTTTACCATGAATAACCTTACAATAAAGGCACATGCGTGGTAAAAACTTACCAGGTAAATATAACCGCAAATTAAAATCTCTCTCTCTCTCGCGCGCTCTCTCTCTCTCTCTCTCTCTATATATATATATATATATATATATATATATATATATATATATATATATATATATATATATTTATATGTGTGTGTGTGTGTGTGTGTGTGTGTGTATATATATATATATATGTTGGGTATGGGATGGGATTTGGGGTGGGAAGGGTCTCTCTCTCTGTCTCAATCTCTCTCTCTCTCTCTCTCTCTCTCTCTCTCTCTATATATATATATATATATATATATATATATATATATATATATATATATATATATATATACATATAGGGAATAACACCCAAACACCCATACCCACCCTAAACACCCCTTACCTCCCAAGAAAACAATTCCCACCCTAAATCCTAAAATGTCCCTTGCCACCCAAAAATCCATACCCACCCTAAAAAACCCATACCACCCAAAAACCCCTTACCACACAAAAACTCATACCCACCCTAAATCCTAAAATTTCCCTTGCCACCCAAAAAACCCATACCCACCCTAATCCCTAAAAATACCCTTACCACCCAAAACCTATACTCACCCAAACATAACCTTGCCACCCAAAAATCCATACCCACCCTAAACCCAAAAATCACCCCTGTCACCCAAAAAACCATATCCACCCTAAATCCTAAAAACCTCTCAGCACCCAAATGCCCATACCCACCCTAAATCCTAAAACTACCCCTGCCACCCAAAAACCCATATCCACCCTAAAATTACCTTTGCTAACCCAAACCCCATACCCACTCTAAACCCTAAAAATAACCTTGCCACCCAAAAACCCATAACCACCCTAAAAGTACCCTTACCACCCAAAACCCATACCCACCCTAAACATAACCGTGCCACCCACAAACCCATACCTGCCCTAAACCCTAAAAAATACCCTTACCGCCCAAAAACCCAAACCCACCCTAAAACCAAAATTACCCCTGCCGCACAAAAACCAATATCCACCCTAAACCGTAAAAACCCCTTGGCACCCAAAACTCATATCCGGCCTAAACCCTAAAAATACACTTCCCAACCCAAACCCATACCCAGCCTAAACCCTAAAAATACCCTTCCCACCCAAAAAACCATACCCACCTTAAATCCTAAAATTACCTTTGCCCCCTAAAATCCCAAGCCCACTTCAAACTCTAAAAATTCCCTTACCATCCAAACGCCCAAACCTACCCTAAACATTCCTACAACCTAAAAACCCATAAACTCTTACCCACCCTAACCCCTTAGAAAACATTTTCATTATATATATATATATATATATATATATTACCTACTGGCGGTCGCCAGTAGGTAGTTATAGTTAGGACCTAGTTTCCATAGGAACTTCACAACATTCTATTTGGAATAACTTTGGCGCCCGTGGACGAATCTTCGCGAATTTCTCAAAGAAGATGGCCCGCTCCGCTCCGCTCCTTCCCTGAAAGTTTGGGGGGGATTCGTCTAGCGGGGGCCGAGATAAAAGGGGGTCCCAAAACGTGTTTTCCCCATGTTAATTTCTATAGGGCGGTTGGACTCACTTTTAGCCCGAACGGCTGAATGGATTTCCACCAAACTTGGCAAAATTGTAGGGACTGGTAGCCCGATGTGCCTTTGCTATGTCTCAAGATATGTGCTCCAGTGGATTTTGAGTAATTTAGGTAAAAAAAAAATATATATATCTATAAGCGCGCCCCGGTACGCGCACCGGGGAGCGCACCCGGCGCGTAACGCGAGTACGCGAGCGGAAAGCTGATTGACTCTCGGGTGTCTGTCAACATTCCAAACAGTCCAGAGCGGCCGCCATCTTGTGTGTCGGTAGGATCGAGACACAAGAGGTGGCAAAAACAAAGGGGGAAATGACCATAAGGGGGCAGAGTAGACTCCCCCTGACCCCCTAGGTTTGATGTGGGGGCCATAAAAGGGTCCCGCGGGACAAAAACAAAATTTAATTTTTTTTCGATTTTTGCGGGGGAAGCGCCCGGTACGCGCACCGGGTAGCGTACCGGGGAGCGTACCAAGGGGAAAACCCAGTGAAACAGTTAAATAATAATTTAAAGTGTTTAGAGGTAGGGTAGCTCTGCATAGAGTTGTTGTGTTGTGTGGGTGATATAAGTACCAACATGTAGGTACCAATGCAGAGTTTTAAATTCAATGTAGACTGTCTCCTCTGTAGATAATTTGTATGTTGTAACAGAAGTTATTGTGGTATATGGAATCCATACCATAGTCTGTCAGGAAAGCAGAAACAACATGTAGGCAGGAGATGAAAAAGAGAAGTCAAATACACATTGGAGATTATATAGTGGGAGAAAGGAAGTAACTATGAGCAAAATTACTATGTAACATAAAAAAGTTGCACAGTATACTATAAGTCTCACTTTATATTATATTAATTTTGGTACTATTTCATGAATTACATATAAAAAAGAATAATGTCTCGAACAATTTTTAATTATTAAATAAAAATGTATTGCTGTGATAATTTAAAAGAACTTCCAACATTATATTGTCAGGAATGTCCTCATTTGGATTCCATGATTCAATTTCTTCCAAACAATTAACTAACTCTTCATCAAGAGACTGATCAAAAAGTCTAAATCATCAATCCTCTGGGTGGTTCTTCAGATCAATTTCGAATGAAATATTAAAATTCTTTTGTTCTCCTTCCATTATTTTGCTGTAAATTGCATAAAAAATAAATATATCAGTAGAGAAAGGGCACTGTTAGGTTTAAGTTCAGACAGGTACTTCTGAGTTTTTTACAGTGAAGTTATCTTTGGGCAGTGTATGGTATCAGGCAGGAAGTATAAATATAAAAAAATGCATGTGATGAAGCCTAAGTAAATTCATAATTATACCAGAGAAGCCTAACTTAATCCATAAATATAATAGAGAAGCGTATCTCAAGCTATACCTATAACAGAGGGACAGTAAATAACTATCAGAAAACGTTTTTAATAATTAACTTAAAGTGCTCCTTACAAATTAATAACTTACTTTTGAGTGAGGTGAAGAAGAAGAAATGTGAAAATCCTTTCAAGATGTACTTCAGGTAGTTGTAGTCAAAATGGCTGTGTTTCCCTCTTTTTTCATTTATATTCATGTACATAACCAATCAAATGTCAGAAAATATTAGTAGAAAATGAAAGTAACATTTTAATTGGTTGTAAATTCTAACACTTCAGATGTGTTTTTGTCATGTAATTTACCTCAGGATATTTAGACAGGGCTACAACCAAAAGGATCAATGGAATTCCTTCAAATTTGGGAAAATGGTAGGGACTGGCATGTAGTATGGCCTATTCTATATTTGGTGAACATCTCTACAAAGGTTTTTATGTAAATGAACTTTAAAAATTTTTGGGGAGCGCTTACCGGTGAGCGCCCCGATACACGTACCGGTAAGCGCAAAGGGAGTCCTCCATTTTGTGTTTCGGAAGAATTGAGACACAAGATGGAGGACAAACAACTTTGGGAATGGGTAAAAGGGGGTACGGTAGACACTCCCTGACCCCCTAGGTTTTCTGAGGGGGTCTTAGGAGGCCCATATAGGCCCAACATTTTTTTACATTTTCACGGGGGGAGCGACCGGTACGCGTACCGGGGAGCGTACCGGGGAGCGTACTTTGGTGAAACATAGTGAAAAAAGTTAGAAAAAGATAATCATTTGGAGTGATCAGAGGTAAGGTAGCCCTAAAAAGAGCTTTTGGGTTCTGTGGCTGGTTTAGGTACCTACAAGTAGGTACCAATGCACAGTCTTAAATTCAGGAGGAATATTCTATTCCCCTCATCTGAGAAGTGCACACCATCTCCTCTGTAGATATCTTGCATGTTGTAACGCAAGTTGTTGTTGTATATTGAACCCATTCCATAGCCTCTCATGTAAGCAGAAACTGATTTATTCACATGTTTCCGTGCTTTCTCAAATTGTGGACAAAATTGGTTGGACCACTTCCATTTCTGTCTTTGGCATATATTGGAATATACCAAGGCAGTTTGTGGAAAAAGTGTCATCAATTGCCCAAAGGTGTCCTTTAAAAGCATCTCCAGACCTACCCCAGTCAAAGTGCTTAGGTCATTTCCACCACAGTGCAAAATTATGAGGTTAGGGTGTGGCAGATGGTAAAAGGTTTTCACCAATGGTATCAATTGATGACATCTCAATCCTCTTTGGCCAATCCACTTGATGTGCACATTTGGTAAATCAAGGTTGTGAAAATTTCTGATAGCTGCATACCTTTGAGCCCAGTGAATGTAGCTATGTCCAATAATCCAGCCAGAGTACATGGTGAGAGGAGGTTCTGGTGCAGTCAGATGAAGTGTAGGTATAAAATGGCAGTTGGAACAGTAGGAGTTTGCAACAAAAAAAAGTGGAGTTTCAGTGCTCTTGAATCACAAGCTATGATTGGTGGATTCAGATAGTTGAAAACTGAAAGTTAGGGTGCATGGTTCTGTTCTGTGAAAGAAGTCATTTGAATGGTTAAGAAAAGTCATTTAAAGAAAGATTGCACCTGATAAGCTGGTGTATTGAGAGGTCAAACATCCTTGCTGAGTTCATTTGCAACATTGTAGAATACACTTTTAACCCTGAGAGCTCAGTGTGGAGGGAGTTGCTATGGTAACAGGTAGAAAGGGCTGAGGGGGGGAAGGGTGTTGGTTTGAAAATAGAGAGGGAAGAGTTTTAATTGGTTAACATGAGGGATATGTGTGTAGAATTAGAGGTTTTCGGTGCCATTCATGGTTGCAGTGCCTGGAGTACATACCTTTTGCTCTGCTAAAGAAATATTGGTGTGTGTATCTGACACTGTTCTAAATCTCCCAAAGCATTTGTAAAAGTGAGTTATGATTCATTGAATATAGATAGAGAGTTCAGATTAGGAAGCACATTGAGCTTCTTTGCTGTTGGTTTGTGTGATGCTTTTTGAAAATGCATGGTATCAATGTTTGCAAGAGAGAGGAAATGTATTTTGTAAAATAGTGATTTTTTCAGTACTGAAATGGAATGCTTGTACATAGGACCTGTGTTCTGTTTCTAAAATGGTATTCAAAAAACGATTTTGGGGCAAATGAATGGCTTTTACATTTTTGAGAAGGAATAAATAGTGTGTGCATGATTACATAAAAATATTTGAACCTTTCACAATTATGTCACCTGTGTTACCTCAGATTAGGAAGCAGACTGAGCTTTTTTGCTGTTGGTTTGTGTAATTTTTTTGGTAATGCTTGGTAGGAATGTTTGCAATAGAGAGGAAATGTATTTTGTAAAATAGTGAGTTTTTCAGTACTGAAATGGAATGCTTGTACATAGGACCTGCGTTCTGTTTGTAAAATGTTATTCAAAAAACGATTTTAGGGCAAATCAATGTCTTTTACATTTTTGAGAAGGAATAAATAGTGTGTACATGATTACATAAAAATATTTGAACCTTTCACAATCATGTCACCTGTGTTACCTCAGATTAGGAAGCAGACTGAGCTTCTTTGCTGTTGGTTTGTGTCATTTTTTTGGTAATGCTTGGTAGGAATGTTTGCAAGAGAGAGGAAATGTATTTTGTAAAATAGTGAGTTTTTCATTACTGAAATGGAATGCTTGTACATAGGACCTGTGCTCTGTTTCTAAAATGTTATTCAAAAAACGATTTTGGGGCAAATTAATGGCTTTTACATTTTTGAGAAGGAATAAATAGTGTGTGCATGATTACATAACAATATTTGAACCTTTCACAATCATGTCACCTGTGTTACCGCAGATTAGGAAGCAGACTGATCTTCTTTGCTGTTGGTTTATGTCATTTTTTTGGTACTGCTTGGTAGGAATGTTTGCAAGAGAGAGGAAATGTATTTTGTAAAATAGTGAGTTTTTCCATACTTGAAATGGAATGCTTGTACATAGCACCTGTGTTCTGTTTCTAAAATGTTATTCAAAAAACGATTTTGGGGCAAATTAATGGCTTTTACATTTTTGAGAAGGAATAAATAGTGTGTGCATGATTACATATTTGAACCTTTCACAATCATGTCACCTGTGTTAACTCAGATTAGGAAGCAGACTGAGCTTTTTTGCTGTTGGTTTGTGTCATTTTTTTGGTAATGCTTGGTAGGAATGTTTGCAATGGAGAGGAAATGTATTTTGTAAAATAGTGAGTTTTTCAGTACTGAAATGGAATGCTTGTACATAGGACCTGTGTTCTGTTTCTAAAATGTTATTCAAAAAACGATTTGGGGGCAAATTAATGGCTTTTACATTTTTGAGAAGGAATAAATAGTGTGTGCATGATTACATAAAAATATTTGAACCTTTCACAAACATGTCACCTGTGTTACCTCAGATTAGGAAGCAGACTGAGCTTTTTTGCTGTTGGTTTGTATCATTTTTTTGGTAATGCTTGGTAGGAATGTTTGCAATAGAGAGGAAATGTATTTTGTAAAATAGTGAGTTTTTCAGTACAGAAATGGAATGCTTGTACATAGGACCTGTGTTCTGTTTCTAAAATGTTATTCAAAAAACGATTTGGGGGGAAATTAATGGCTTTTACATTTTTGAGAAGGAATAAATAGTGTGTGCATGATTACATAAAAATATTTGAACCTTTCACAAACATGTCACCTGTGTTACCTCAGATTAGGAAGCAGACTGAGCTTCTTTGCTGTTGGTTTGTGTCATTTTTTTGGTAATTCTTGGTAGGAATGTTTGCAAGAGAGAGGAAATGTATTTTGTAAAATAGTGAGTTTTTCAGTACAGAAATGGAATGCTTGTACATAGGACCTGTGCTCTGTTTCTAAAATGGTATTTAAAAAACGATTTTGGGGCAAATCAATGGCTTTTACATTTTTGAGAAGGAATAAATAGTGTGTGCATGATTACATATTTGAACCTTTCACAATCATGTCACCTGTGTTAACTCAGATTAGGAAGCAGACTGAGCTTTTTTGCTGTTGGTTTGTGTCATTTTTTTGGTAATGCTTGGTAGGAATGTTTGCAATGGAGAGGAAATGTATTTTGTAAAATAGTGAGTTTTTCAGTACTGAAATGGAATGCTTGTACATAGGACCTGTGTTCTGTTTCTAAAATGTTATTCAAAAAACGATTTGGGGGCAAATTAATGGCTTTTACATTTTTGAGAAGGAATAAATAGTGTGTGCATGATTACATAACAATATTTGAACCTTTCACAATCATGTCACCTGTGTTACCGCAGATTAGGAAGCAGACTGATCTTCTTTGCTGTTGGTTTATGTCATTTTTTTGGTACTGCTTGGTAGGAATGTTTGCAAGAGAGAGGAAATGTATTTTGTAAAATAGTGAGTTTTTCCATACTTGAAATGGAATGCTTGTACATAGCACCTGTGTTCTGTTTCTAAAATGTTATTCAAAAAACGATTTTGGGGCAAATTAATGGCTTTTACATTTTTGAGAAGGAATAAATAGTGTGTGCATGATTACATATTTGAACCTTTCACAATCATGTCACCTGTGTTAACTCAGATTAGGAAGCAGACTGAGCTTTTTTGCTGTTGGTTTGTGTCATTTTTTTGGTAATGCTTGGTAGGAATGTTTGCAATGGAGAGGAAATGTATTTTGTAAAATAGTGAGTTTTTCAGTACTGAAATGGAATGCTTGTACATAGGACCTGTGTTCTGTTTCTAAAATGTTATTCAAAAAACGATTTGGGGGCAAATTAATGGCTTTTACATTTTTGAGAAGGAATAAATAGTGTGTGCATGATTACATAAAAATATTTGAACCTTTCACAAACATGTCACCTGTGTTACCTCAGATTAGGAAGCAGACTGAGCTTTTTTGCTGTTGGTTTGTATCATTTTTTTGGTAATGCTTGGTAGGAATGTTTGCAATAGAGAGGAAATGTATTTTGTAAAATAGTGAGTTTTTCAGTACAGAAATGGAATGCTTGTACATAGGACCTGTGTTCTGTTTCTAAAATGTTATTCAAAAAACGATTTGGGGGGAAATTAATGGCTTTTACATTTTTGAGAAGGAATAAATAGTGTGTGCATGATTACATAAAAATATTTGAACCTTTCACAAACATGTCACCTGTGTTACCTCAGATTAGGAAGCAGACTGAGCTTCTTTGCTGTTGGTTTGTGTCATTTTTTTGGTAATTCTTGGTAGGAATGTTTGCAAGAGAGAGGAAATGTATTTTGTAAAATAGTGAGTTTTTCAGTACAGAAATGGAATGCTTGTACATAGGACCTGTGCTCTGTTTCTAAAATGGTATTTAAAAAACGATTTTGGGGCAAATCAATGGCTTTTACATTTTTGAGAAGGAATAAATAGTGTGTGCATGATTACATAAAAATATTTGAATCTTTTACAATCATGTCACCTGTGTTACCTCAGATTAGGAAGGACACTGGGCTTCTTTGCTGTTGGGTTGTGTCATTTTTTTGGTAATGCTTGGTAGGAATGTTTGCAAGAGAGAGGAAATGTATGTTACCTGTGTTTTCTCAAATTAGGAAGTGGATTGTGCAGATATGGTGAGGCATGTCCAGGGGCGCAAAGGAGTTGAGGCCTGTGTCCATGAGTGCAATGGAGAGGACTCATCTCCTCTGACCCTTGGACAAGATTCACCTCCTCTGTGCCCCCTGGACAGGCCTCAATGTATTGGGTATAATTGATGGTAACAGGGTGCAGATGAGATGAGGCGTGTCCAGGGGTGTAGATGAACTGAGGCCTGTCTAATGGTGCAGATGAGTTGAGGTCTATTCAGGGGGGCAGATGAGGTGAGGATTGTCCAGGGGTGCATAGGAGGTGATGCCTGTGTTGAAGAGTGTAGTGGAAGAGAGGTCTGTCCATGGGTGGAAATGAGGTGAGGGCTGTGTCTAAGAATGCAGTGGGGATAGGCTTCATGAAGTCCAATCCAGTGCAGTCTTAGACACCGGTCTCACCACCTATGCTCCCCAGGACAGGCCTTACCTCATGTGTATAATCTGTTTACTAATCTGAGGAAACACAGGTGATATGATTGTGAAATGTGCAAATATATTTTTTTAATCATGCAGATACTATGTAATCCTTGTCAATAATGTAAAACCAATTCATGTGTCCGAAATATTTTTGTAGAATAACATTTAAAAAACAGAGATAAGGTCATATGTATAAGCATTATAGTGTTTATATCGTTTGCTTATTGTCATTGCTTTGTTGTTTGGTAATAGTGGTCTATAATGAGTTTTTTAAATATTTTTTATTTGTTTACCACAGATTGAATTCAAGATTTCAATAGTAAGGAAATATGCCCTCAAGGCAGCGGAGACGGAAAGATACTAAGCTGAAAAAATCAAAAACAGCAACGGAATTAAAGCAGTCTCCTACAACAAATACTTCAAAAAACGCGAGAAAAGCTCCTGGTAAGACAACTAAGTCTTTTTTTCGGAACATATGTAGATCCCAAAAAATGAGAATATACATGTGAATGTACAGAAGGACAGAGCAAATTTGAAGAGGAAGGAGAGATCCCCAAAAAATGTTACTAATGCAGCAGGAGACAATAATATGTATAGGAATAGAAGGCAAAATGAATTTAGGGACATTCGTAAACTTATGTTTCGCAATAGGGTGGTTTTAAATTTGGTAAAAAATATTAAAAAAGGTAAACAGAGCTGCTTTTTATAAGAAAAAGAAAAGTGTAGAGAAGATTGTTGATCAGGCTTCTGAAGTTAAGAAAAAATTATTTATTTTAGTAATCAATAGAATTAGGACACTTAACAAGACAATTGATGTTTTCAAATCAAAGTAGATGCAAAAGAGTAATTAATCGGACTCATTTTTGTAAAGTTTTTTCTGGAGAATGGATGCATAGTTCAAGTTGTGAGCCATTTTTTAATGAGGAGAGTTACTTCCAGGAGAATGATTTGGTGCATGCAATTGACACCAGTGGTCGAGCATATGAGGTGAAAGACGGATGTCCGATTGAAAAAGAGAAACTTGTGCCTAGAGAAGCAGAAGAGGTGTTAGCTGATGAAGTTTTAGGGAGACGTACTAAGGGTCCAGTGTACACTTGGAAGTGTAGTAGTATTTGTAGTGTGCGACAGGATTCAATTGATGTGCTTCGTAATTTCTTACGTACATATAGTAAGAAAAGTCTAAAACAGAAAATGAAGATGTTGCAAGACTTAGATCCTTGCAGAGTGAGAGAAAACACAGGTTTGCAAGGGCATTCACTGGCTTGTCTTTCTAGAAAAGTGTGTCAGAGTGTTTTTCATCATCTTAGGATGCTAGCAGTGCATCATAACAAAATGAGGAAATTAGTGAGAAGGTTGTATTATGCAAAAAGTCCAGCACTTAAGCTTAAACAATTAAACAGTGCTCTTTTGCATGGAACTGAATTAGATGTGAAGAAGATTTGTGAAGAAATTGAGATTTGTTATTTTTGTGAAAAAGAGGACAGTGTAGAAATTGACACAGTAATACAAGGTAATGTGGAAGACAATGTACAGATATCAAGTACAGAAAAGCTTGACCAGGAAATTACCAGGTTTAAGGTGAAATCAAGTGAAAGGCCTAATTTTACTTGTGTGTGTTGTCGACGAACTCATTAAAAGCATCAAACTAGATTAGTTGATTTATACGTAAAAAGTGAAAAGATAAATAATTATGAGTGGAAGGATTTTGCAACTTATTTGTGGGTGCAGAATTCTTTTGATTTGAGTTCTGATCAGCGTATTTGTAAATATTGTTATGATAAATTAAATCAAAACAGAATGCCTGCTAGAGCTGTTCATAATAATCTTGAGTTGGTAGACATTCCTCCTGAATTGATGGATTTAAATACATATGAGTCTATTTTGATTCAATGTGTCCATCCTTTTCAGGCAATTGTTCTCATGGAGCCTAACATAGGGAAATTGCATCCTTCAGATTTACAGAGAGGATTAAAGGGAAGAGTTGTTTATTTGCCTCTAGATTTCAAGAAAAATATTGATACAATTGGTGTAGAGAAAGTGGAAGAGGAACCTCTGGTTATTCTAGTTAATGGGGTTCCGACAAAGAGTAAGAAAATCTGGCAAGATTTAGTGGATGTTAGGAAAGTCAAAAAGGCAACGTTGTATTTGGTCAAAAACAATGAGTACTACAAACATGTATGTGTTGGAGCAGAGGAAACAGCTGCAGATGAAGACAGTGATTGTTCAGCTGGCCAAATTGAAAAAGTTGATGTGTGTACAAGTGAAGAAATATATGAACATTATACTGTTCATCCTTTGCATTCCAAAGAAGTAATGGGGAATGCAATTGACTTGTTTCAAATGAAATCAGCAAAAGGAAGTCCCATTAGTGTATGGGAAGAAAGTTTGGAAGCTCGTTGTTTTCCACAGCTATTTCCAACAGGTCGAGGTGGACGATATGATGATCGACCACTTCAAATTCCAGCATCTGAATACCGGACTTTAAGATTATATGCTGAAGATCCAAGGTTTCGTCAATGCATCCCATATTTGTTTCATCTACTGTATGAAAGTGACTTGTCTGGGCTTTCTTATGCAGTAAACCATATACGGAAAAGTGGAGCACATCTGCAAAATGTTTCGGCGAGGGACTTTATGGAGAAAGTCAATCTGCAAGACAATATTTTGGAATCTCATCTAATCAATCTCATGGCATGTCAGCGTGGTACAAACGAGTATTGGTACCGTCGTCATGGGGAATTGAAATGTATGCTAAGAAACTTAGGAACTCCTACATGGTTCCTCACTCTTAGCTGTGCCGAGTATGCATGGGACGACTTACTTCAATTTATACGCGAGGCAAATGCAAATATACAAAATATAGAATTCAAAACACCTGGAGAACTGTGTTCTTTGGATCCAGTGAATGTATGCAGATATTTTAATCATAGATTTGAAGCTATGATGTCTTTCATTACAAACAAAAAAAATTCTCCCCTTGGAGAGGTTTTGGATTTCTTTTGGAGAAAGGAGTACCAAGCGAGAGGTGCTCCTCACATACATATGTTGTTGTGGATTAAAGATGCACCCAAATTTGGAACAGATTCGGATGAGACAGTGATGAGCTTCATTGAAGAGTATTCAACATGTGCTGTTCCGAAAACTACGGAAGAAAACAGTTTAAGGCAACAAGTTTTACGCTTTCAATCCCATCGTTGTGGAAAGTACTGTAGTCGAAAATTCAGAAACAAGGACAAGTTCTACACAAAATGTCGTTTCGGTTTTCCACGAGCAGTGATTTCCAAAGGAAGAGTAAATAATTTGATGTCTTCTCTGCGACATACTGTGACGAGGAAATCGCCCAAAAATACATACAATTTAAAAAGAAACGAAGAGTCCAAGTACATCAATGACTACAACCCAGTGATTTTGTCCATGTGGAATGCTAACATGGATATTCAATTTGTTGCTGACAACTCTATTGCTGTGGCTCGATATGTGACGTCTTACATCACAAAAAAAGAAAAGACAGAACTGAAGGAAATGTGGGAGGACATTTCACATGAAAAGAGTCTAAGCAAGAAATTATACAGTTACAGTCTAAAGATGTTGTCACATCGAGAAATTGGAGCATATGAATGTTATGATCGATTGTCATCAGCAAGGCTATATGCCAAATCTAGAACCATCATTTGGGTGAGTCTAGGTCTTGCTGCAACACGAAACCGAGTTTTGAAATCTGTACAAGAAATAGAGTATTTGGCGGAGAAAGAACCAGAAAGTACAGATATTTTGAAGACAAACATGTTGGATACATACTATCCAAATAGAAGTCCTTATCTTGAGAACGCTTGTCTCTATGAAGTTCTGCAAAGATATATTTATAAGAGGAACATCAGAGAAGATATCAATAATGGAATATATGCTGTCATTGGATGTGAAGGATGTCTAGTGAAAGAGAGAAAAGGTCATTTGGTTAATCATCGAAAATTGAGTTGCGAAAATCCAGACAAAAGAGAATTTTACTATTTGGCTCTGTTGCAACTCTTTAAACCATGGCGTACAGAAGAGGAACTACTTGGAGATTTTCTCTGTTACGAAGACTCTTTTAATGCAACGAAGAATACCATAGAATGTCCTGTTTTTCCAAATTATCTGCAAATGTTGAACGAAGAAATAGAGCAAGAAACAACAATTGCTGCAGAGATTGCGAGAGACAGTTCTCAAGACAGTCAGAGTTCTGCTTCATTGAGTCAGGATCCACTAGGAGGACCAATTATCCAAAATGAAGCTGCCACTGCCATGGATGAGGTGGAAAGAGCTATGGAGCAAGCTCAAGAGGATGTAATTAACTTAGAAGATTTGGTGAAACAATTAAACCTTGAGCCGAAACAGATATATGACGAAGTCACAGAACAGGTTGAACATGGATTCAGTCATGAGAAGAAAGAGTGCTCATGTACATTATTTAAGCCTGTCCAACTGTATGTGAGTGGAGAAACGGGAACTGGAAAAAGTTTTCTGATTACAGCAATTGCAACTTATCTGCAGAAAAGGACTGAATCACCGCTGTCTTGTGTTGTTACCGCTCCAACTGGGCTGGCAGCACATAACATTAAAGGGATTACTTTACATCGTTTACTGATGCTACCAGTTGAGCATGATAATACATTGCAATACCACTAGCTATCTGGAGATGCTTGTTCTGAAGTTTCGAGAATCCTGAAGAAAATGAAACTTCTTATCATTGATGAAGTAAGCATGGTCTCAAATCTAATGCTTGCTTTTGTGCATTTGAGAATGCAAGAAATTCTTAGAACAGAATATGATGTCTTATTCGGAGGAAAACATATTATTGTTTTTGGAGATCTACTGCAGTTGACTCCAGTGAAAGGACAACCTGTGTTTAAAATACACACGCATGAAGATACCAGGAAGTGCCTAGGAAGCATTGGAAATGTTAATATATGGTTAAACTTCAAATATGCAGAACTGCTTCAAAATATGCGACAGGCAAAGGATGAAGATTATAAAAATATTCTACAAGATGTAAGAATCGGAAAACTAAGTGAGCATGGGAAGGAAGCTTTACATGCACGATTAATTTCAAACTTGTATCAGATGAAAATATTCTTCCAGAGCATATTTTTAAGAAAATTACTGAGAACAAATCTGGGATATGTTTGATGCCAACTGTGAAAGAATGTTCCATCTTCAACCACAAAATGTTAAAGTTAGAAAATGAAGAGATTGTGAAACAGGAAGCTATAGATAAAATAGAGCATATGGGAGCAACAATTATTTTGTCTGAAAATTTGAAATCAAAATTGGATTCATTAGAGAAGAGTATATCTAAAACTGCTGGTTTTGAAAAGACTCTGAATGTGTGTTTAAATTGTATCATTTTGAGAAGGAATTTAAATGTTGAAAGAGGTCTGGTAAATGGAGCAATGGGTCATGTTGTTGATTTTTTAAATTACAGAAATAGAGATGGAATTGAAATTTTAAAAATTAAAATTGATGGCATTGACGAAATACAACAAATTTGTCGTTGTTCAGCTAGATTTTTGCTTGTGAAAGACTTATATGTTCGCCGAAAACAGTTTCCTATTTGTCTGGCATATGCGGTGACAATTCATAAATCT
Organism: Lissotriton helveticus; assembly: GCF_964261635.1. Taxonomy (NCBI): domain Eukaryota; kingdom Metazoa; phylum Chordata; class Amphibia; order Caudata; family Salamandridae; genus Lissotriton; species Lissotriton helveticus. Next base: position 400,632,588 of record NC_136065.1, read on the forward strand.
CAAGGTTTAAGTGTAGATAGTGCTCTGGTGAACATTGGAACTTCTGTGTTTAAAGAAGGTATGGCATATGTGGCATTATCACAAATCAGAACTTTATCAGGATTGTACTTGGTTGAGTGTGATGAGACAAAGATTTGCGCAGATCTAGATTGTGTTAAAGAATACAATAGGTTAAGAAGAGAGTATGCTCCACATTTGCCTCAATATCCTCTGTTTGAAAAACGTGTGGTAGGCCGAAAAAGAAGAAATGAGAATAATTGCAGTGAGGTACTAGCAAAAAGTAGATGAAACTGTAATTGTAAGCAGAAAGAAAAAGGATTCTGTTGAAGATGTTGTTGGATTTCAATTTGAAAACAGTTCTGGTGTCAACTGCTATGCTAATGTAGTGGTGAATGTTTTTTTCTTCAAAATCTACAAGAACAGATTGTTGAAAATCGAGATCAAACATTCTGCTGTTTATTGAATTCTGTGTTTGAGAAATGTAACAGTGATAGAGCAAAAATAGTCCCCTTTTTTTCCCGCTGTCATATGATGAGTAATTTGAACTCACTGTTTTAAGTGAAATTCAATATATTCTGAGAACAGCAAAACAACAACATCAGGGCATTATACAATTTATTTAAAATGTCGAAAAGGTTGGACTAACTGTAACGATACTCATTTGACTTTCAAACAACGTTTGCCTTTTGACTTAAAAAATTCTTACCTAGTGTTTTTAGAACCAAAATTTAAGTAAAGGTAATTGGCCTATGAAGACGGGAGCAGTTAATAAAAGTTAGTTTACTGTTTAAAATTATATTCTGACTAAAAGTGATCAAGATAATATAAAAAAATGAGTTGCCATATAGGTACTGTAAGTGGATCTCATAGTAAGTGATATCAGTATCATACAAAATGATGAACATGAGTGAGTCAGAGATAGAATTATGATTATTTAAATATTGTGAAAATGTTGTATGAGCCTTTCTTTCAGAACGTCGGGAAAACGGTAATTTCAGAGTTTCTTTTAAGTAATTTGAAAATATACTCATACATCTAACACTATTTGGCCTTAAGGAAAAGTGAAGGAATGAGCAAAGAGTTATGACTGAAAAAAGGAGTATATGAAAATAATGAAAATATTTCAGATGTTCTTGGAGCTTTTCTTCTAGAAAGTCGATGAAATGGATTTTTTAGTGAACAGCAGAGTACTTTCCAACGAAAAGGACCTTTATGATATACTATTTGGCCTAAAGGAAAAGTAAGTGAATGAAAGATTAGTGTACATTTGTGATTTTTAAGTGTATAAGGGTTTTTTTAAAACACAATCTTTTAGATTGTGTGTTTTTTCCCGCTGTCATATGATGAGTAATTTGAACTCACTGTTTTAAGTGAAATTCAATATATTCTGAGAACAGCAAAAATAAACTATGTAACATGTTGTACAAGTTATTCTATAGTTTGTATTGTGCAATTTAAATTGTATTCCCATTGTCTCACACTCACTTTCCTTTTTCCACCCTCTTTCAGCTCTTTTTACTCACTTATAATGTTTTCTCACTCTCTTTCACCCCGTTCCTTTACTCCACTTCTTTCACAACCCCTCATACTTATTTCAACTTTCTGCATCCCCTCTCTCCCTTGCATAACTATTCAGCTTTCAGTCTCTCTGCTTTACTTCCCTTTTCTGTCTTTTCCTCCTTTGCTCTTTTAGTAATTCCTCTTTACTCACTCAGCAGTATTGTCACACTCTATCACTATAAATCACCCACTCTCCCTCGCTTATCTTTGTTTGCTCCTTTCTTTTGACCTCTTCTCTCTATTTTCTGTTCACTACCTCTATGTCCTCAGTCCCTCACTCTCCTTGTGTTATGTTCACTTGTGTTTATGTACCTTCTATCATTTCTCTTACAACAACTTCACTGCTCCTCTCTTATCGTTCTTCATCCCATTTCTTTTAGTCCGGTTCCATTACTACCCCTCATTTCCTATCTTTCAGTGTACTTCTCTTTACTTTCATCACCGAATCACTTTCTCTCAGTACCACTACTTTAGTCCTCTTCTCCTCTCTTTCCTTCTTTTGCTCCCTTAGTCATTTTCCTTTCCTCACTCATTGTACTCCACTTCACTCAGTCTTTCCCTTAGTCCCTCTGTCTACTAACTTCCTCACTCCTTTTCCCTTAATCCTTCTATATTATCCTCTCTCCCTTCATCCCTTCACTCTATAACTCTCCTTCACTTACTCTCAGTTATCTTCCATTCCTCATTCTTGTAAATGCATCCTTAATTAGACTCCTTTCCCTCTCAGTCATTATCTTTTTACTTACTCCTGTTTCCTGTTTTAGTTTTGCTAACTCACATTCTTTTAGTATCTTTCTTACCTTCAGTTCATTTTTCTCTTCTTCTCTTCCTCTCTATCAGTGAATCTATATGTCTTACTCTTAGTAATTTGCTCTCCTATTTCTTTTTCCCTCTTTTTGTCCTTCTACCTTACTTTATTTCCCTTTCTATGTCCTTCACTCTTACTTTATTTCTAAATACACTGTTATGATTTTTAACCTCTTCATTTCTATCTTTTATTTTTAAATACATATTTTACTAATTATAAGTTATTTTTTCTTCTCTCTTTCACAGGTACAAAGTGTAGTAAAAAATGTAATTAAAGTTACTTTTATTATATGGTAAGTGTGACTAAAAAAATTTAGTTTGTCATCACCCTTTGCTTTAACCTCACTACTATTTTCTCAACCTACCTCACTCCTGTTTCTTTACTCTGCTTCCCTCACTTATTCTTATCCTCCATGTTTACTCCCCTTTCCCTAACTCCCTTCCCACATTCAATTTTTTTAAGTGTTTCAGCTTTACTTCCCTTAACGTCTGTTCCCTTCCTTTGCTCCCTCACTCATTCCCTTTCCCTTAACCATTTACTTCACTCCTTCTCTCAGTCCGTCTGTCCTCACAGTTCCTCACTTCCGTTCCCTCACTCTGTCTCTCTTACCGTCGCTGTCTCTGTCCCCTCACTCTGTCAATACTTTTTCGTCATGCTCACTCCCTAGAACTCACCCACACTCCCTCACTTACCTTTCTTTGCTGCTTCACTCACTCCCTTTCAGTCACTACTTCCTTTACTCTCTTGCTCCTTTCTCTCTGTCACTCCCCATGTCTTACCCTTATTCACTTTTATCCACCCTCTTTCACCCCTCTTTACTTAGAGTCACTGCTCTTTTCTAATCCTCCGTCACTGTTTTACTATCTAATACACAGTCCCTTTGTGTTGCTCTCTCTAGCTCTCTTTCTCTTAACATCACTCTCTCTGTCCCTTTCCCTCATGCACACTCTTTCATTCTTTTTTTTTTCTTTTTTTTTTGTACGCTCCCCGGTACGCGTACCGGGGAGCGTACCGTTACGCGTACAGTTAAGAAAATAGAATGACAGTTTTTAATTTTTTTTTATTTTTTATAAATTAGAGGTAGTTCTAAAAAGAACTGTTTTTTTATTCTTTTTGTTGTTTTATATTTTTTTTATTCTTTTTTTGAATTTTTTTACTATTTTGGCTTTTCTGAACAGTTTTATATTTTTTTTGTATTTTTTATGGGGAGAAACAAAAAACAGGGAATTGTAAATGGCTCAACTGGAGCAAAAAAAAACAGGAAAAATTAGTGTTGTTTCGGGCACTTATGGTTATCACCAGCAACCATGATAAGTTCTATACTTTGCTCACCATAGCAAAGTGTCTTTCCACAATATTTGCACATGATTTTATAATCGGCAAACTTGGGTTGAATGGTAAGTATCGTGTCTCTTGCCCCCGGACCCGGTGGAGTGGGTTGTTTTGATGTTGAGGATCTGGATGTTTATGGGGGTAGCTTACTGCAGAGGTCCCTTACCTCTGCAGCAGAATAGTTGTTTGGGTACAAACGCATCATGTGGCGAATCATGGTATGATTCCCGAAGGAATTTTTTTTGTTAGGGTTCCCCCTGGACAGCTCAGCACCACAAATCAGACAAGTCACCTTCGCAGCGTTGACTTTTTTGAAACCCCTTGGGATTTTGTAGAACTCCCATATAAAGTGCTCTTTTGGTTTGTAGGGCTGTTTATCTTCAGGCAGGAAATGCCTTGTCTGTTCCTCCTCTTCATCATCCTCCTCCTCTTCTTCTTGACCATCAATGTAATCTTCTGGTGGTCTTTTTGATGGTGGTGGTGGTGGTGGTGGGGCAGATGCTCCAGCTGCTACTGTAGCCATTTTAAAGTAGAAAAGATTAGAGACAGAACTCCAAACAGGTCTTCCTCAGTCAAAGGACAAAGTCAGAATAAGGAAAAAAGGTGGGGGCTTTCATCATTTGGAAAACAAAACTGTTCTGGACCAATGAAAAGTTTTATTTTCAAGTCACATGATCCAGGCTTTCATCATTTGGAAACCAAAACTGATCTGCACCAATGAAAAGTGTTATTTTCAGATCACATGACCCGACGTGCTTACGCGCCCCGGGGCGCGCTCGTAGTCGCGCCCCGGGGCGTGTAGCGTAAGCGAGTCAGGACGTTGCGCGATCGTATACGCTTCCGGGTGCGCTTACGCAATGCGTCATATGACGCATCACGCGGTTACGCGAAACGTCACAATGTTGTTTTCGTTCGCGAGAATAGTGCTAACGGGACGCTCACCGGTACGCGCCCCGGGGCGCGCCGTAACATTGCGCTTACCCGTGCGTTCACCGGTACGCGCCCCGGGAGCGCTCCGTGGCAAAAAATGAAAAAAAAAAAAATATTACATAATTATACAATATAAAATTCGTTATAAAAAATATTACTTTTCATACCTATAGAGATTTGCTATTAAAAAACCTATGAAATTCACTGAAAAAACCATAGGTTTCACACCAGTTATAGTTAGGAATTAGCATTTAAAAAACCTATTAAATTCACTGAAAAAAACATGGGTTTCACACCAGTTATAGTTAGCTGGAAGTTTTACTCGCATAAAACATTGAAATTCCCACGTTATAGTTAGTTGGACTCACTATAACTTGCGCGTGCAATGCACTGGTGATGACGTCACATATTACATCACTCATGACATGGTCAGTGACATCACTCATGACATCACTGATGACACCATCCTTGTGACTGAGTGGCAGACCTCCTTTCACTGTAATGTAAACACACATCCATTTTTTTGCATATAAAGCTATACACACACTACCACTTTACTTCTAAGGATACTTACACATACTTATTCTCTTAAACAATCACTTATAGAAACAAATACTAATTTAAACAGGAACTCTTACAATCCCTCACTCTCACATATACTCACTTATATACATCAATATTCACATATACTAGATAAAAACATATGTAGTTACTGATAAAGAAACTAGTGAGACAGTCATTCACTCACCAACACACACATATACACACTCATCCACCCATACAGTCCTGCACATATGCTGTCTTCAAAACACATACAAAGAGAGAGTCAGTCATTCATGCATCTATGTGCTAAGTAACACCCCCACTAAACCATACAAACAGTCATACTGATACAAAAAAAATCTAATAACGCATATACATACACATGTAGCTACTCACCAACCCATGCAGCCACTTATACACAAAGTGAAACACTAATACATATATTTAAATATTGAAACATTACTCACTAATATATGTATTCACTAAGATACACTTAATAAGCCAGTTAACCAATCAATTATAAATAAAAAAACATCAATTTACACACTTATTTAAACATTTATTCTACCATCAACTTTTACATATACATATATAAAACATATTTATTTTTCAGAAAGACACACATTCACTGGATGGTGTCATCAGTGATGTCATGAGTGATGTCACTGACCATGTCATGAGTGATGTAATATGTGACGTCATCAGCAGTGCATTGCACGCGCAAGTTATAGTGAGTCCAACTAATTATAACGTGGGAATTTCAATGGTTTTATGCGAGTAAAACTTCCAGCTAACTATAACTGGTGTGAAACCTATGGTTTTTTCAGTGAATGTAATAGGTTTTTTAAATGCTAATTCCTACCTATAACTGGTGTGAAACCTATGGTTTTTTTCAGTGAATATATGTATATATATATATATATTACCTACTGGCGGTCGCCAGTAGGTAGTTATAGTTAGGACCTAGTTTCCATAGGAAATCCACAACATTCTATTGGGAATAACTTTTGTGCCGGTGGACGAATCTTTGCGAATTTCTCAAAGAAGATGGCCCGCTACGCTCTGCTCCTTCCCTGAAAGTTTCGGGGGGATTCGTCAAGCGGGGGCGGAGATAAAAGGGGGGTCCCAAAACGTGTTTTCCCCATGTTAATTTCCATAGGGCGGTTGGACTCACTTTTAGCCCGAACGGCTGAATAGATTTCCACCAAACTTGGCAAAATTGTAGGGACTGGTAGCCCGATGTGCCTTTGCTATGTCTCAAGATATGTGCTCCAGTGGATTTAGAGTAATTTAGGTTCAAAAAAATATATGTACCTATAGGCACGCCCCGGTACGCGCACCAAGGCGCGCTCCAGCGCGCTACGCGAGTTCGCGAGCGGAAAGCTGATTGGCTCTCGGGTGTCTTGTCAACAAGCCAAACAGTCCGGAGCGGCCGCAATCTTGTGTCTCGGTAGGATCGAGACACAAGAGGTGGCAAAAACAAAGGGGAAATGACTAAAAGGGAGTAGGGTAGACCCCCTAGGTTTGATGTGGGGGCCATAAAAGGGCATTGCCGGGCAAAAAATGTTTTTTTTTAATTCGATTTTCGCGGGGGAGCGCCTGGTACGCGCACCGGGGAGCGTACCGGGGAGCGTACCATGGAGAAAAAAGAATGACAGAGTTTTTAAAAAATGTAGCTTTTTTTATAAATTGAAGGTGTTTCTGAAAAGAACTTTTTTTTTCTTTTTGTTGTTTTATATTTTTGGGGGAATTTTTTTCAGGGGAAAAACAAAAACAGGGATTCCAAAAAATTGTGAAAAATTTGGGACGGGGAGGGCAGCGGTGTTCCTGTCTCTTTATAGCAATGAGTTCAACGCTCTGCTCCCCATAACAGAGCAGTTCATCACAGTCCACGCATACAAATTTTATGCCTGCAAACACCGGCTGCACGTTAGGGACCATTCTTCTACGTGGTGTTCTGGAAGGTGTTGCTCCACCAGTGGAGGTGCTGCTGCCATCTCTTGGTAAATTCCGTCCCAGGTCCCTCACACTCTCCCTGGCATAGTTATTTGGGTGTATTCTCTGGACATGCCTAATTAAATTGGCATTTCCAAAGCTATATTTCTTATTAGGATTGCCTCTGGATAAAATACTGCCACATATCTTGCAGGTTACCTTAGCAGCATTAACCTTTTTTTTGCCTTAAGGGATTTCAAAAAATTTCCAAATGAAGTGGTCCTTTGTTTTGTGGTGAGGAGGGTCCTCAGGCAAAAATCCATCAGAATCACTGCTGGATGACTCCCTTGCAGCCATTGCTGTAGATCAGGAAACTTTGAGAAGCAGATAATGCACAGAACACCTCTTGCTCTCTCCAAGTACAAAGCAATAGTGAGAGAAATGGGTGGGTTTCTCAATATTTGGAAAAAAAATGTTCTGAACCAATGAAAAGTGTTATTTTAAAGTCACATGGCTTGACGCGCTTACGCTACGCGCCCTGGGGCGCGTCCCGGGGCGCGTAGCGTAAGCGCGTCAGGCGCTTACGTTGCGCGATCGTATACGCTCGGGTGCTTTCGGGAGCGCTTACGTGGTGCGTCATTAGACGCATCTCGCGGCTACGCGATACGTGTCTTATGACGCAAGGCGTCGCGGATACGCGATACGTCACGATGATGTTTTCGTTCGCGGCAATGGCGCTAACGGGACGCGCCCCGGTACGGGCACCGGGGCGCGCCGTAACACTGTGCTTACCCGTTAGCGCATCGGTACGCGCCCCGGGAGCGCTCCAAATAAACATAGAGAAGTGTGGCTCACTGGTTAGAGGCGGCAGACCCGTAAGCAGAGGACGGCCCGGGACCAGGGTTCGATTCCCGACGCGGCAGGGTCGTGGACCAGGGTCAGCGGACTCGATAATTCTCGCCTCGGTGCCTACTCTAGTCAGAGACCACACTCGGCAACTCTGGGCATCAGCTTGCCTCATCTTCACAACGGCCCCCCCAGACCGCCGGGGATGCTTGGTCGCACCTTAGAGATACCCATCAGGGACCATCTCTCAGGGTGAGCCAGGACGGGTTCCCCAGCGGTCGAAGCGTGGAGATACTCCTCCGGGAGTCGATTCCTAGCGCTATATAAACCCGCAATTAAATTAATTTAAATAAAATTAAAAAAAATAGTATTACATAATTATACAATATAAAATTCGTTATAAGAAATATTACATTTCATACCTATAGAGATTTGCTAATAAAAAAACGATGAAATTCACTGAAAAAACGATAGGTTTCTCACCAGTTATAGTTAGGAATTAGCATTTAAAAAACCTATTAAATTCACTGAAAAAACCATAGGTTTCACACCAGTTATAGTTAGCTGGAAATTTTACTCGCATAAAACCATTGAAATTCCCACGTTATAGTTAGTTGAACGCACTATAACTTGCGCGTGCAATGCACTGCTGATGACGTCACATATTACATCACTCATGACATGGTCAGTGACATCACTCATGACATCACTGATGACACCATCCTTGTGACAGAGTGACAGACCTCCTTTCACTGTAATGTAACCCTTGAAATACATATTCAAAAAAGAAACAAAAATGTTCAAAAAAATCGAGATACCCATACCAGTTACAACAACCAATTCAGTAATTCCACCATCTATATACACATCCACTCATTCACCAACAGTTTTATATAGTCACTCATACATATACTCACTCATCATATGTAGTGATACACTTATACATCCTGTTACACACCGACAGTCATCCAAAAGTTACTCTCACACATACTCACACATGCAAGTAAACTATTGAACATCCATTTATTTACATATATAGCTATACACACACTACCACTTACACATACTTACTCTCTTAAACATACTTATTTAAACAGGAACTCTTACAATCTCTTACTCTCACATATACTCACTTATGTACATTAATATTCACATATACTAGATTAAAACATATGTAGTTACTGATAATCACACTAGTGACACAGTCATTCACTCACTAACACACACATATACACACTCATCCACCCATACAGTCCTGCACATATGCTGTTTTCAAAACACATACAAACAGAGAGTCAGTCATTCATGCATCTATGTGCTAAGTAATACCCCCACCAAACCATACAGACACTCATACAGATACTAAAACAAAAAAAACTTCTAACCCATATACATACAGATGTAGCTACTCACCAAACCATGCAGCCACTTATACATAAAGTGAAACACTAATACATATATTTAAATATTTAAACATTACTCACTAATATATGTATTCACTAAGATACACTTAATAAGCCAGTTAACCAATCAATTTTTAAAAAAAAACCCATCCCTTTAGACACTTATTTAAACATTTATTCTTCCCTCAACTTTTACATATACATATATAACACATATTTATTTTTCAGAAAGACACACATTCACTGGATGGTGTCATCAGTGATGTCATGAGTGATGTCACTGACCATGTCATGAGTGATGTAATATGTGACGTCATCAGCAGTGCATTGCACGCGCAAGTTATAGTGCGTCCAACTAACTATAACGTGGGAATTTCAATTGTTTTACACGAGTAAAATTTCCAGCTAACTATAACTGGTGTGAAACCTATGGTTTTTTCAGTGTGTATGTATATATATATATATATATATATATATATATATATATATATATATATATATATATATATATATATAAAAATAAATATAAACCTTTATTACTTCCATACACTTACCTTTAAAATTGTACAACAAATATGCCTTAATCAATCATGCCTTTACAACGTAATTCCTTGTAATGGCATACGTGGTAAAGGCAAATTCGTTGTAAAATCCTGCGTGGAAATGTCACCTGCGTGGTTATTCATGCATGATAAAGGCATGCTGGTTTCCAACTGTATGGTAAAGGCTGTTTCCTGCGCTGGACATCTTTTTAGCCGACACATTAGCACAGCCTTTGCCATCACCCAATAGGTCCAAAACTTTACCACTATTGAGTCGGTTTTTATTAACACCAAGGTATGCTATATACACTTAGGATTATATTGATGTGAATGTAATGAGGTATTTTTGTACACACACATCTTTATTAAACCCAATCCCTAGTAGATTAGGTCTTCATGTCTGAAGAATTGCCCAGATCAATAAGGACTTTAAGTGGCAAGAAACATGTCAACCTATTTATGCACAACTCTGTGAGCTGGATCAGACCATTATATCCGCATACAGCCCACACTACTTTTAACTATAACACGAGGACCCCTAAATTAAATTTTTCAGGGTACCTCTTAGTTACTTTTAACTCACACCACACCAATCTACACCTATTCACACTCAGAGCATTGCCACTCATACTTCACAAACAGCATCTAAATCGAACAATCTCTGGCAAAGAGCCCCTTGAGTGGTCTTTTGGGCATTGCAGTACCAGCCCAGCGCGGAGCTGCCCTATGATGAGGTATTCTAATATTCTAAACACATGTGTACCCCCTACAAACCCTTCTCTTTGTTTATCAGAGACCGCGTCACAATTCCGTGATTCCTTTACCAGTAACGTTTTTTTTTCTTTTTGAAGTTCTACCTGCTACATCTCACACCCGCCATATCCTTGATACTTTGTAAAAATCAATTTTTGCCTTCCATATTATATATTGACTTGCATATAGAAACAAACAATCATAAATGATAACAATTCTGCAAAAATAAACCTCTTTACTGGCTATCTTTACTACATACCCCACCATATAGTCATTGTACAATGTGAGATAAACGGACAAAGCACAGTAATGACAATAAAAAAAATCGCACACAACATTCTAGGACATACGTTCAATGCAACATTTTACACAATATAAGAACTGACTTGTTTTTTACTAAAACATACGTAAGTGTCCAACATACATAATCACATATAATATTTGTGAAAGCGTTTCCAACATACCCATTGATGGTTTGACAATTCAATATACTGGGGACATGTTATTTCTCTCAGGGTTTTGGTTCTAGAATACCATATGGCCCTCTGTGTCGGACTTCTTTCATTGGTCTTGGAGGTATCAATATCCTCTTTGACCCTCCTGTATCCCTCTTTTATCCTTTTTTCGGGAATATATTTCTCCTGCCAGGTTTTTATGTACGCTGATGCGTTTCGACCTTCTTGTTGGACCTGAGATTTGTGTGAAGGTCTTCCTTGGGGCTAGATTTGTACATGTGTGAGACACTGCATAACACAGAAAAAAGAGTGGGGTTTCATGCCAGTTCTAAGTGAAGTCTTTTTTGTTTTTTAAAGTGTACTATTTTTAGCCCAAAGAAATGTTCAAATACCTTATGTTTCACATACTATTCATGTGTTAGGGGAGCTTCACCATTAAGTTTGGGAAGTGTATCTCTAAATGGGGAGTAATTATACTCAATCTCATTCCCGCCTTGTTAAGGTGGAGGTTCAATTATCTAGGAAACAAAAAACTATGTGTAAGGATTCTTGCAGTACTAACCACATTTGGGACTATACTGGGGTGTATATTACAGAATCCCCACTTAATCTTCATAATTGCATTTATGGAGTGCCCTGTGTGACGCGTGTGGGCAAGTGAACCTTCGTCTTCTTTCTAGATTCCAGTCATGTAATAGAGGGAAAGGCACCAATAAGCTGCCTATAACATTTATACTTACGAGTTTTATACATATCCACTATCACTGTGCGAGCATACCTTGTCTTGTATGCAGCCCATGCTGGAAACTTCTCAGGTGAACAATTCTTCCTGCTGTTACAGTGCCCCTGTCCTGAGGATGTGAGGTCATATATATTAAATTAGAGACTTGTTGCGAGGGTGGAGCGGGTCAAATTAAAGGGGTGCCCGCTGCCTCAGCGTGTTGGGCTTACTTTTTTCGCATCTTTGATCCCCTTCTGACCTGCTGTTTGCTGCGTCTGTCTTAGAGAGTGAAAGGACAGGACTTTGCTTTCTGTATATTGCTTGCCAGGGTTCTCCAAAGGCTTGTGTGTGCCTGCCTCCTGTTAAGTAGTCTCAAGGCCATCATCAAAGACTTGACAAGCATACCATGGCCTCACCGACCGTTGATGGAAAACATACAGCGCCCACCTGGGGCCCCTACGCACCTGTGCCATTGCTGGCCGGAGGAGGTGCGTCTAAGGTTCTGCAGGTACTGCGGAGAGGTCCGGACCTGAGGGCCCTGACACTGGATGCTGGGGCGGGTGTTGGCGCCTCGCAGCGGATGGCCATGTTGCTGATGAGTCTCCACGGGAGACACGGGGGTGGCACCCCCCGGCGGTAAGTTCTTACCCACAAACTGTCCGATGTGGTTATGGATCATCAGCCGCTCTGTCTGTACCTGATACCACGTATTCCCATTGAAACAGAGCTGTGAGACAACGGATGCCTGTGGTGGGGTAGCACTCCCCCGTCCTGCCTGCATGACTTGACTGTTCATTTCGTTCACAAGCTCAGTGAACCCCCCCTAGAACTTACGAACAGTTAGTGCTCTTTAGAGTGTTTGGACGACAGCATGTTCTGCAGTCGACCTTTTGGTATTATGGTTCCGAGTTCCTTAGTTATGGGTCTGGTGCTTATTTCCCTTCCCTCAGTTGTGTGTTGGCAAGATGGTGTGATAATGTGGTCCACGCTAAATGCACTTTGTAGCGAACTGATCTGTGGAGTTGCTGGCTGTGGTGTGCTGGGTGGGCCGGGGGCATGGATGGTGGGGAGGCAGTGTCAAAATGTCTGTGATTAAATTTTGGACATGGAATGTACGTGGTATGCACACCCCCTCCCGCCGTTATCAGGTATACTCCTATCTCAAGCGTCACCAGGTACAGATTGCGCTTTTACAAGAGACACACCTGACGGATGCAGAGGTACATACTCTGCGCGACGATGGAGGGGGCAGGTATATGCTACGGGCTACTCAGCATACGCACGTGAGACTCTGATCTGGATTTGCCCGGGGGTCCCCTTCAGCGTTGCACACAGCAGCATTGATGGCGATGGCAGGTACACACTACTCCATGGCCGACTAGATGGCCAACACATAGTCATAGCCTCTGTTTATGCTCCCAACATCGACCAGGGGCGTTTCCTCACACAATTGTCGACGGCAATGGCGGCATGGGAGGGCGTACCGCTTTTGCTGGGGGGTGATTATAATTGTGTTCTTGATGTCACACTAGATAGATCCCTGCCCCCTTTGGCGAATGTGACGATACACGGTACATCGAGAGCCTTCGCTGACTGGGCGATGCAGTGGGATCTCGTTGATGCCTGGCGTAGCTGTAACCCCAACACAAGGGTTTATTCATACTACTCAGGCGCTCACTCGTTACATGTTAGACTCGATAGATTTATGCTGACTAGTGACCTTCTGCCCTTAGTCACTGACTCCTGTTACCTGGGACGCACCCACTCAGATCACAATCCACACACGCTTGACTTCGCCTGGGAACGCCCACACCCACCGATTCCCACGTGGCGGCTCCAACCGGACGTTTTACTGGACGCCCCATTCCGGGAATTGCTATCAGCCCGTATTTTACAGTATTTTGAAGAGAACACTGACACTGCATCCACCCCACAGTTTGAGTGGGACGCATTTAAAGTGGTTGCAAGAGGCCATTGTCTGAGGGCACAGGCGGGACTGAGGCGCCAGGTAGACAGGGAGCTGACACAGACGGAGGCGGAACTATTGGCGGGCGAGCAGGAGGCAGTGGAGGAGGACGATACGCGGTTGCTTGACGCTCGTGGGAGACATGCCCAGCTTCTTGATAGGTTGAAGAACTTAAATTATGCAGCGCACTCGGCATGTACGCACCGCGCCGGGGACAAATCAGGCAAACTGTTAACTTGGCTGACGCGGAGAGACACCCAAACATTACCTGTGATGTCGATCCGCACCACACATGGGACCGTCGTTTACACCCAGAGGGCTATACATGAGGCATTCACGAATCATTACGGGACCCTGTACTGCTCCCGATTGAGGGTCACCGCAGAGGATATCACTGAGTACTTATTAGACCTCCCACTACCAACGATCACTACTGCTCAGAGTGAGGAACTGGGCGCCCCATTCACGGCGGAATAAATCCGAGATGTTATATTCTCTCTCACAAATGGCAAGGCCCCAGGCCCAGACGGCCTGCCGGCAGAGTTTTACAAGGCTTACTCTACCATTCTCATCCCTGAGCTGCTTCGGGTGTACGCTGCAGCGATACACGATGCTGCCCTCCCCTTGTCTCTGAATGAGGCCAATGTGGTTTCACTTTTGAAGCCAGGCAAGGATGCGCTAAGTATGGGTTCATACAGACCTCTTGCCCTTCTCAATACATACTATAAGATCATAGCATCTGCGCTGGCCCAGAGGCTGGCACCTTTGGTCCCTGCCCTGGTACATGCGGACCAGAATGGATTTGTCCCCACCCGCAGCACCTCGCATAATATAAGGCGAATGTTTCGTGTGCAGAGTTTGGCGGTATCCCAGTGGCCCCGTTCGGGGTGTATTGTACTTGACCTAGAGAAAGCGTTTGACTCGGTGGAGTGGCCCTACTTGGCGCTAGTGTTGGAAAAATTTGGTCTAGGTGCACCCTACCTTCGAATGGTGGAACTCCTTTACTCCGTCCCCGTCGTCCGTGTGCGAACGAACAGGCTTTTCTCGGACCCGATTGGTGTTCGCAGAGGCACGAGACAGGGGTGTCCCCTCTCTCCCCTAATATTTGCTCTCATAATCGAGCCTCTAGCGGCACAACTGCGCGCTTCTGGTGAGGACTGGGGTATTCCATTGATTGACGGGATACACTCGGCATCTCTGTATGCCGATGATTTATTGATCTATATCAAAGACTTAACCTGCTTCCCGCACGTGCTCACCGACATATTCCGTAATTTTGGCGAAATGTCAGGGTTACATGTTAATTGGGCAAAGTCGGGGGTATACTCTTTTGCTGCAGATACCCCTGAGTGCGAGATCACGGTTATGGGCGAGCGCCTTCTTTGGTATCCAACAACCTTTCGTTACCTGGGAATTCATGTTTACCGAGACCCTGCCGACCTATTGGATGGCAATCTCACGAGAGCGATATCATCGCTCACGGCCCAAGTATCCTTTTGGAATACTCTTCCACTGAATGTACCCAGCCACATTGCGCTGGCAAAAGCGATCATTCTGCCCAGGTTGCTGTACTACTATGCAAATCTACTGTTATATGTCCCGGTCCGCATCTTTCGCGAACTAGACTCTCTCACCAGGCGATTGATTTGGAACAGGGGGCGTCCCAGAGTGGCCTTGAGGACCCTTCATGCTGCAACAGAGAGTGGTGGGCAGGCGGTCCCCAATCACGAGCTGTATTACCTGGCTGCGCAGTTGCAATGGGTCGCCTACTGGCTGAGTGGGAGACATTTGGGAGATACCGCCACAGCGGAGACAATCATGTCGGTTCCACAGATACATGCACTGTTTCACCCTTTAGCTACGACCCGTATTCCGAGCCAGTTACACCTTGCGGTAGCAAAGAAGTGTTACCTGAGAAGTTTGAAACTCACCGCAGCGACTAAACCGTATGCGCCCAATCTCCCACTGCTGGGCACGCCCTGGGGCATCGGAACACTCACGACACCTGTACTAGACTGTTGGGGGGCAGCCGACTTGGACAGTCTGGGCGACTTATTTGCGCAGGGTACATTGCTTCCTTTTGCGACGCTAGCGGATACTTCGGGACTACCAGCCGGACAACTCCTGACCCACGCACAGCTTTTGCATACACTAACGAGGGCCTGGGGTCCGTTGGCAGAGGAACCACCTACACACCTACTCATTCAATATCTACATGTGATGGGGAATGGTAGTCACCTAATACATTGGCTTGCTCAAGCACTACACGTACATACACAGTTCTCCCCTCAGCGCCTGCGAGACAAATGGACGGCTGACAGAGGTCGGGACTGGACGGACAGAGAGTGGACACTGATACTGGCTGGGGCTCTGAATGTGCCGCACAATGCACGCTTTAAGATTATACAGTATTACATTGTACATCGTGCGTACCTGTCTCCGGACAAAAACAACCGGTACTTTGGGCTCACTACAACAGCGTGTCCCAGATGCGGGCTAGTAGACGCACAGTTCCTACATGCCCTTTGGACATGCTCTTCGCTGCAGCCCTACTGGACTGCAGTATCGACTGTATTGGCAAACACGACAGGGGGTACCTTACTGAACACTTGGGAGGCCTGCCTGTTAGGTTTATTTAAAAGAACTAAGCAGACGAAGGTCCAGGCGAGATTCTGGGACCTGGGACTTATCACAGCGAAACGGCTCATTACGAGGCGTTGGAAGCATAGTGTACCTCCCCGGGCGATACAGTGGCGCAACTCACTGGATAATTGGGCAAGAGCGGAGAGTGTGGCGCTGCATTGGGAGGAGACGGCTGGGCTCAGGAAGTACCCCATAGCGCTTGATTGGGATACCGCCCTGGCGACCTATCATCAAGTGTCCTTGCAGCATAACATCGTGTAAATATTCTCGCTTCTCTATCCACTCCCACTTCTACTGCCGCTCTCTCCCCCCTCCCTCTTTTTCCTCCTTCTCTATGTGCCCCCCCTTCTTTATGGGACCCCTCCCCCCACCCCACGCTCTACCGCACGCGAGATGAACCCCACGGCGTACACCACACCACTGTCACGGAGCACTATGCTCTTTGTCCACATCGATGTCTTCACACACACACACACGATTACTGTTAGCCATCACCGAATCCCTTGTTTTCTGTATATTTTGGATTGTTCTTTCAATTTGATTGTTTTCAAGAAACAGCTTTGGATATGTGATATACTGTCATTGTGTCTAACTCCTTTGGTTTTACAGCCATAGCGTAGCCTATGCACCGAACTGAACAAATCTAAGATATGCAGTCCCACTCCGGATGTTGCTTTTCTCCGTAGCGGGGCACTAACATTACTGGACGGTGTAATGAGACTCTGTCACGCTGTTTAATTGTGCACTTCTTCTTCGCTCTTATTCCTTGTTGCCATGTTTTCGCATAAGAGTGGATGCCCGCAACGGCCTGTGCACAATGCCTCACGTTACAGTGACATTTATGATTTCTGTATGTATATGGGTACTGATGTACTATGACAAAATGCAAATAAACATATTCAAACAAAAAAAATCAAAGACTTCACAAGCATCATGCTAACAGCACCTGGGCTTCTGGGAGTCCTGACTTACAATGCAGCCCGTTCCCTGTTGATGCATGCAACTTATTGACCCCAATTTCATCATCAAGGCCGCTATCTGTACCGGAGACGAGGGCACCGGTTGTAAGAAAACAATGCAACCCCCAACTTGCACTGCGGCCCGACGCCTGTCCATGCCAGCTCGTCACCTGCATTATCGCGGAGTTGATAACTGACGTGGGTGACATTCTGAAGTCATCCATATCGCACCATCATAAGGTACCGATACCTCGTCACCTCGCCTGCACTAGTGAGAAACCAACACCTCCTCTCTCCTGCAACAGTAAGCAACCAATGCCTAACCTGCCCTGCACAGCAGTAAGGAACCAACACCTCACCTCCCCTGTGGCAGTAAGGAACCGCCGCCGCCCCTGTACCAGCCACACCTCACCTCCCCGACACCATGCAGCGTTGTTGTTTTAATAACTGTGAAGGTACTGTTACTATGGGGGTCTGTGTGACTCAGTGGCTGGCCCTTGCACCTAGCAGTTGGGGCTGTACTGTGGATTTGTACCTGTCATGGCATCGAGATAGCCCCGGTTGGAGCTATTGTCTTCTATGAGCTATATTTTTATAGTAATCTTTCTAAAACTGATAAATGGAATTGTGTATGTTGGATTTTTGTTGTTTTGGTCCTTTGTCACTTAGATAAATATTGGTTACTTCTCTAAAATGGTGCGGTGTCATTTGTCTTGTTTCCACTGTGTTACTGTCTGTTTTGGTACAAATGGTTTACACACTGCTTCTGAGATTAGCCTGACTGCTCATGCCAGGCTACCAAGGGAGTGAGCAGGGTTATTTTTGGTGTGTAACTCCCTTACCCTGACTAGAATAAGGGGCTATTGATAATACATATGCACTAGAATGATCAAATGAAGTGAGCAATGTTCCCCTTTCAACTGTCTACAATATCCAAAGCTATTTTTTCCCTATGAGGCTCAAAAGCGTGATGTGTTCTCATGGGAAGGACTTGGGTTCTAAGCAGTATATTAATAGCACAACATTCTAAACATGCCCTGACAGTTCGTTCAACTTTCAGGTCACAAACAGGCCACCACAACTCAGCTTAAATTCTTTCTTTGGTTTTTGCCACACAAAGGTAATCCACGTGAGCTAATTCTATCGCCTAACTATGCAACTGAGCCGGTACCCCCAACCTGTTTCCTTTAAAAAGGACTTTTTTTCCATATAGATAGCATATCAAAAACTACCTCGGCTCTGCATAACAGAGACCCTCTGTCCCCTGGTTGACACATTGATCACTGAAAAAAGCACTGGAAAGTGTGAAAAGAGCTTGGAGGAAACCCTGTGATGCTTTAGCTGAAAAACAATAGATGAGAGCAATAAAAACGTATTACAAAATGATTAGAAAGGCTTATTCCGATTTTTTCACTAATAAAATAAAAAAACAGCTGTAACCCTGCTAAATAATGTGTTCCATTGTTAATAGTTTAACTAAACTAGCAGCCCCTGTGGAGCCGGTGGTGACTTCTAATAACCACTGCAATAAACTCGCAGATTACTTTGTAAAAAAGATTAATAATATTTATTCCCATTTTATGGTTTGTGACAAATTTGAAGAGGTTGGTCTCTCTTGTTTGATGGCCGACGTTATCACAGAGGACAGAATTGAAAGAGCTAGCCCTTCTTTATAATGTTTATCTCACTTCCTTGGTGAATCAAGTTAAGTCATATTCCCCTGATGGCTAGATCAAACCTGAGTATATCTTAAAACCCCAAAACTTTAATTTACTCTCTTTCATAAAACGTGCCAATCTTTCTCTTGCCTCGGTGGTGGTACCTATGACTTGAAAGCTTACCAATGTGGTTCCTCTTTTAAAGAGACCTGCCCTTGATGATCAAACAGAACATGATCGTCCTATCTCCTACAAATACTCTCCTGACTATATTCCTAGAATCAAATTTTGGATGTTTCCCAGAAAGACTTTAGACTTTCTCACAGTGGGGAACCTGCTCTCTAGGTGGTGAAGTAGACTCTACGAAGCGCTGAGGATGAAGGCTGTTCATCTACACTTATTCTTTTAGACTTAAGTGACGCCTTTGATTCAGTATCACATAATGTGCCTCCATGGCAACTTCATGAAATTGGGGTACGTGGCAAGGCCTTGATATGGTTCACCTCCTTTTTAAGTGAGCAGGCTTTTCAAGTGATACCCCCTCACCCCACCCCCACCCCCTTTTCAACCTCACAAAGATTGTTGGAACATGTCATACCTCAAGGCTCTGCCTTAAGTTCTACCCTTTTCAACATTTATGTTAGGCCTTTAGCGGAGGTGGCTTAAGACCTTCAGGATCTCCTTGATTTCATATGCTGATGACACTCAACGTATTGTCTCTTTGTCAGCAGACGCGGCTTAGAGCATAGTCCATTTTCAAACATGTATGATTGCTGTTGCAAGCTGGATGCAAGACAACTGTTTAAAGTTAAATCCCAGGAAAACTGAACTGGGGAAGCATACTCGACCCTTGGAGACCATTGGTGGCCAGAGGGGTTAGAGCTCCCTCCAAAGCCTAAATCATCTATAAAGAGCCTTGCTTTGTGGTTTGATGACACACTCTCCTTTGAGACCCAAGTCAGGACACAAGTTGGTGCTACTTTGGCTTTATGAGATGCCTTCTACCAATCATGAGCTTCTTTCAACAACTAGTTCAGCAAATGATTGTACAGTCTCTAATTATGCCACATCTGAACTACTGTAATATTCTCTACCTGAATGCCAAAATATCTGTTATAAGTAGGCTGCAGATTGTCCAGAATGCAGTGGCCAGACTACTCTTTTCCCTCCTCAAATTCTGTTCTGCTGGGCACCTCCACAAACTCTATTGGTTGCCTATTGAGAAACACACACAGTTTAAACTCTTGTGCATTGCTCATAAGATCGTGAATGTGCAATGAGCCCATTCACCCATATCTGCCTACTAGACTCACCTCTGTCGACTTGAATCTGGCCCTCATTCTACAGATGAAAAGAACGAGATCCGAGGATGCTCTTTTCGAGCTTTGGCACTGGTCTTATGGAATAGTTTGCCTCTACAATTAAGGAAAACTCAGAACCATCTGAGTTGCAGAAAACTGATAAAGACTTACCTATTTTATTTATAGGTTCCCTGTGTCTTTAACAAGGTACTTATTGGTATAACCTGTGTGGTTATCCTCTGACAGTGGTTTAGCACTGGGAAGTTAACTGTGGCCTGTGGTGTAAATAAAGCAGCGTTTTTAATAATTTCTTAGAGTTATTTTGCTATTTCACTTCATTTCCTCCTATTATACTAAGCCAAAAGGAACATTCTGATTGAGGTTCTTCTTCCCTCTTCCGTTTCTTTTCCCCTTGATCTCACCGTTGTTTAAGCTTGCCTTTCCCTCCTCAAGTGGATGGCCAGTTGGGGGGAGGTTCTCGGGGTAAACCACACACAGGAATGCTGGTCAGTTTCCCTTTTAGATGCTCTATTTCTCTCTTCTTAAGTGCTCCCCAGCACCTTTTTTTTAGCAAGACCATCTTTTGGCTCTGTTTCAGTGCGTCTCTCCCATCACTCATTGTTCCTTATCATATACCTCTCCCCATGCCCCTTTTTCAATGATAGAACTCAAGACAGTGTTTCCCCAACATCGACACGACAAAGCTTCAAACAGTGGATTACCACCACCACAATTGGAAAAATTATAGAAGTGGCATTTGACTGCCGCCATGACTCTCTCCTAGGGCTGTGGCTGTGGTACCCGAAGAGCCCCTGCCTCTCTGGACCGATGGGCTCACACGTAGTATCACATGAAGTCTTCCCTTTGCCCCTGATGCTGTTACTGCCGCCTCTTGCCTCGCTCCCAACGTAGTGACTCCCACCTTCTCTTTGACTTCTGTCTGGGTCGCTGTGCTCAACGTCTCTCCCTCCTCTGCTGCACGTCGGATCGCCTTCGTCACCTCTGTTTTTCGCGTCCGATATTCTCCCTTGCTCGTCTTCTGCGTTGGGTTTTACCAGATCCTTCTCTCTCCTGACCAATCCACAGCAGTTTTTCACCTTCCCTCCGAGATGTCATCATGGATAGCTAGACCATTGTTCTTTCCACGCGAGGAGTATGCTGAAGGCTATCTTGAAGTTCCTGGATCTTGCTGTCTTTTCACACTGCTCCTCCCCTGGAAATGGCAGTTAGGCCATTCGGCTGATGGTTAGCGGGAGAGGTAATCGACGTTCTTTTCCAGTCTTCTGGGGTTTTGAATGGCCTGGAAGGAAAAAGACGGTCAGGCCAGGAACCATCTCAATATTCTTGGTTTGGTATCTTTGTTAAAGGCTAGCCAGGTTAATGGAGCGGGAAACATCCTAAACCACGATGATTTAACCACGACTCACCTGAACAACGAGGAGAGAATAACGAAGACTGATGAACAACGTCGGCCGGAACAACGAAAGGCTGAACAACAAAGTATAATGTGTCCTGTATAACGTCACTCCTCATAATTAAGGGAAGATTAGGGGGGTGTGGGGGGTCTCCCCCCAAAAAAAGGATACATTAAAAATAAATAAATAATGGTATGCGTTGTCAAAGCATAAAAGATAGAACATTTAGAACAGGTTTTTTTTTAAATTGGTTCACGCAAGAAGTATTGCAAGTACAATAGTGCCATCTAATGGCCAACCACGAGATGTTTAATTTCGTGGTTTAGGAAGTCGTGCTTAAAAAGGTAGTGGTTAAAAGTAGATCGTGGTTAGGATTTCGTGGTTAAGGCAATCGTGGTTTAGGCAGTAGTTGTTTAGACATACAACCTAATGGAGCATGGTCTTTTAGTAAAAGGAACGTGCACACAAAGAAGTAATATTGGAGTGCTTCGACAGCCCATTGAATAGTTGAGTAATTACTTTCTTTTGGGAACAGTTTACGGCTCAGATACAAAAGAAGACGTAAGGTACCTTGTTCATCAGGTTGTCACAAAATAGTTCCTAAACCATAACATGAAGCGTTTGTAGCACACATGTTTTATTAAAATTAGGGCCCTGGTGAACCGGGGAGTTACATAGACTTTTTTTCAACTGCTGGAAGCTGTGATCGCGGTTGTCTACCACTTCTGTACATACACACGATGTATATTTGTTGGTCAACAAGTCAGTGAGGGGGCTGGAGATTTCCGAAAAGTGTGGAAGGAACCTACAATAACATCCTACCAAACCCAGAAATTGGAGTATTTCTCATTTATTGGTGGTTTGGAGTTTAAATCAGAGTATTTATCGTTTATTGGTGCGCTGGAGCTTTTGTTTAATAGCTTCCATTTTAACGATCTGGGGTTGAATAGTTCCTGCCTTGATAGAGAGCTCCATGTACTGTATATGGTCGATGGCTAGGGTAGACTTCCTAGGGTTAATGGTAAGTCCTGCTTGTTGTAGAGCATTGAAAATTAGAGCTAAATGTTGCATGTGGGTATCCCATGTAGGGCAATAGATGACTATATCATCAGATAAGCGGCTGCGAACCCACGGTGGGGTTAGAGTATATGATCCATCAGTTGTTTGGAAAGTGGCAGAGGCCCAATGGAGACCGAAGGGTGATACTTTAAAGTGGAATGACCCTGAAGTTGTTGAAAAGGCAGTTTTCACCCGGGCCTCTAGTGTTAAAGGGATCTGCCAGTACCCCTTGGTTAGATCTAGTGTGGTCATTATACTGGCTCCCTCAAGTTGCTCCAGAAGCTCTTCTATGCGAGACATTGGATAAGTGTCAAATTTGGATATACTGTTTAACTGTCTACAGGCAACACAGAAGCGAAGACTCCCATCTTTGTTCGGCACTAGCACTATGGAGGAACATCAATCACTCCAGGAAGGTTTAATGATGTCTGTTTCTAGCATGACGTTTGTTTCTTTTTTCTTTTTATAAACTTTTTATCGATTTACAACAAGAACTGGATACCGGCATAAGCAGCACAAAGTTTCTGTAAGATTTTTCCCCTCCAATGCGAATGTCATAATTTTAACATCCACGTATACACAAGATGAGAATCATTACAGGCATTACATCCATATCATGTCTGATCACCCAAAAGAGACAATGTCACCCAAAGAGCTTGGTACATAACGTGATAGGCGGCATGAGCTAGGAAATGGCAAAGACAGTACACCTAAGGGGAGAAGCCATCACCTCAGCCGTCAACTGGGTCATCAAAGTCTGTCTGTCCCTCTGGAGTTCCACCGTCGGGGAAATGCAAATGTCCCCCCTATATTTGTTCCATCATCCCCATTTTTTATCCCATTTCTTGGAGCAACCCCGACTCTTGAACACATACTTCTCAGCAATCATTGCGGTATCCAAATCCTTTGCCCAGTCAACTAGGAGCGGGACTGTCTCCACCCCCCATTTTTGCGTAATATTTAGTTTCGCAAAGACAGAGCTCATCGAGGCCCAGATCTCTTTGGCTTGGGATAGGTCAGTTGCCCCCCAAAGATTAAGTAGGCATAGATGAGGAGATAGTTCAATGGACTTGCCACCCGTCCTCGCAAGCTGGCGGGCAATCTTTCCCCAGTATCCCTGGATTCGGGGCATTCCCATAGTATGTGATAGAAGGTACCTACTTGATTGCAATGACGGAGGCAGAGTGGGTCAGGGCGTCTACCTATTGTGAATAACAATGCAGCATCGAAGTAGAACCGGTGAAGTATCTTGAACTGGAGGAGTCGCATGCACATGGGGATAGCGACCTCGCGAGGGGAGGCCAGTGTGTCCCGCCACGTGTCTTCCTCCATCGCCCTCAGGTCCCCCTCCCAGACCACTTGTAATTTTTGCATCGGGTCTACACAGTTGTTAACTAATTTCTTATATGTGAGTGAGATGGCTTTGCCCTCCATAGGATCCAACATCAACCGGTCCTCTAAGGGGGAAGAGTCGGGGAGGAGGCCCTCCTCCGGCATAGCAGAAGATACAGTGTGCCTAATCTGCAAGTATCTGAAAGCCTCAGTTTGAGCTAATTGGTGTTTCACCTGAATCTCTGCGAACGTGGCCAGCCTCCCCGACGTCGAGATATCTCAGATCGCAGAAATCCCAATTGTACCCCATTTGTCAAACCCGGAGCATGCGCTGAGGTGACCGAGGATATGGCGTTCCCATAGGGGAGTCGCTTTCGTCAAACGATTATGCCATCCCAACTTTCTAGTGACGCTATGCCAAGTCTCGAACGTCCGTGCCACGGGCCCGGTTAAGTTAAGTTGGCGAGGATTGGTATATAACGCTCTGTTGTACCCGCCCCGTCCCATTAACCAGTGGTCTGTTCGGAAATTAGGGTCATCATGAGGACTGAACACCCATCTATTGATTGCGATCAACTGGGTCACTTGATAATAAAGACACAAATCTGGTAAACCGATGCCCCCATCATACCATCCCATAGTAAGCTTGTTTATCGGTATTCGCGGCGTGCGATCCTCCCACAACAAGCCCCATAATACACTATCTATTTGGGAAAAATTAGAATCTGGAACCGGGTTCGGGGTATTTTGTAAGGCACAAAGAAAACGCGGAAGTGCGAGCATTTTGAATAAAGACGCCAGCGTCAGAGGGTGAGAGCGCCAATGAAGGGCATCCGACCTAAGGTGCTGAAGAAGTCAGAGCAGGTTTTTTCCCAAAAAAGAGGTCGACCACTGGGGTGACAAAAATACCTAGATATTGAAAACCCCGAAGGGTCACCAAAATCTCGTAGTCCGAGGACTCGCTGTGGGGGGCTTTTGTTTCTTGTTCCACTGTCTCCTGTCTAACAGCCGGCATTTGTTTAACAATTCAGCCCTCTGTTATGATATTATGAGTTATGAGTAAAGTGTGACCTGGAGTACCCGAGAATTACTTGGGGTACTGTTGAATAAGGTGATATTACTGTTGTCTCTGCTCGTTGGTTAAGAAGGATCCGATATTAAGGTTGCTTCCTGCTTTTTATCCTAGTAGTGGTATAGGTATATCTAATGCTTGGGGATTATTGTTATACTTATTGGGTATGGTCCGTTTCTCTCCAGCGATAGGCTCTTCCAATCTTTGTAACAAATTCACATGAAATATCTGCCCTTCCTTACCCTTTTGGGCTATTTTTTTTAGGACTGTATAGGGTCCTTGCCCAGTAGCTAAACGTGTATTTTCTAGAATGGGAAGTAGTATTAAGACCTTGTCTCCTTCAAAGAATGTTCTTAACTTGTCTCTTTTATTATTAAAGCATTTCTACTGACTGGGCTTTTTCTAGATGTTATGCACTTGCTCCCACAGAGTAGCCAGGGATGCGTTTAACCTGTAACATACTCAGGCAAGGATATCTCCTCATTTGCTTCTTCCGCTCACTGCTCTACTGCCCTGTCCAATAGGGTCCAAGGTTTCCTGCCAAATATTCAAGGGCCTCTGGGTAAACCACATAAGGGAATGCAAGTTAGTTCCCCTTTTAGATGTTCTATTTCTCTCTTCTTAAGGGCTCCTTGACACCTTTTCTCTCATGAGACCAACTTTTGACCCTGTTTTAGTGCTCCTCTCCCATCCCTCTTCCTTCCTTATAATATTTCTCTTCCCCCTTCCCTTTTTCAATGATAAAACTCAAGATCGTGGTTCCCTACCACCAACACGCCAAAGTTCCAAACAGTGGATTACCAACACCACAATTGGAAAACTTGCTGAACTGGCACTTGCCTGCAGCCACAACCCTCTCCAATAATATCCGAAAAGCTCCTCTGCCTCATGGGCAGCTGGGTTCACATGTAGTATTACACAATGTTTTCCTCTCACCTCTGATGCTGTTACTACCTCCACTTGCCTCGCTCCCAACGCCTCTCACCTTCCCTTTGACGTCTGTCAGGGTCGCTGCCCCTGGTATCTCTCCCTCCTCATCTTCCCATTCCATCATCTCCTCTGTTTTCCTCCTCCGATATTTTCCCTTACTCGTCTTCTGCATTGCATTCCAATAGATCTCTCTATCAATCCCCAGTAGTTTTTGACCTTTTCTGACTGATGTCTTATTGAAAGCTATTCTTTTGTTCTTTTCATCCCCAAGGAGTTTTCTGACTGCCATCTTGAAGTTCCCAGTTCAACTGTATCCTCACACTCACATAACATAACATCACATAACTCAAAAGGCTTCACAGACCCTCAAATTTCTTCCTTGCTTTTTCTAAAAATCTTCACTCTTGCCATCACTTCTCCGAGAACAGTATCATTTTGAATTGCAGATTTCCAATCCTCTTCTTTATTAGCTCCATCAGTAACAGCATATACACCTATCCAAACAGCCTCTTCCTCCTCCTCATCAGTGTTCTCCATCTTATCAACAACTAAACTGGATAAGAAATCTGCAATGCAACTTTATACCCCTGGCATATATTCAATGTCAAACTCCTGTAAACTGACAATCTATTTAATAATTCTAAGAGATGCGTTATCATAACCCTTAATACTAAAATGTCAACCAAAGGTTTATGATCGGGCTTGGCCATAAAACGTGTTCCCCACAACAACAGCCTACATTTGTCAATTGCACATTTAACTGCTAGTACTTCTTTGTCAATGATAAAGTAATTGATTTCGTCTCCTTTTAAAACGTGACGCAAATGTAATAGTCCTCCCTTTTATCTCCTCCAACTGAAGCAACACAGCCCAAAATCCTTTAGAGCTGGCATCAGTAACAATAGCACATTCTTTTTCCGGTAAACGTGCTTTCAAAGATTTACTTTTAAAAGAATTAAATTCCTGAAGACAATTCTCATACCACACAAATTCAGAATTAGTTTTAGCAAATGTCTCAATACAATAGTTATTTATGACAAATGTTTTACAAATCACAACTGTGAGAAAGTGAATTATTAGTTGGGGAGGATTGAGGCCCAACACAAGTAATAAAGGTTCTGTAGTAGGGGATCTCTGTGTATAGTCATAATCTAGTGAATAGTCCCGCCCATGTGCGAGGACCCCGGCAATCAAAAATAATCTCTTAAGTTGTCAAAAAATTGCAGAACTGCAAAGACACTTAAGAGAAAATTTAAAGACAAATAATGCAGCCTATATTCACAGGCTACACTGTCCAGTACTTCAACTAGAAATTCCACCAAAAATCCACAAACAGCAAAGCCTGTCCAGATTTCCCTTGCTTTTACTGCAAAACCCCTCAGAATGATAGAGAGGAAGGCCTGGACAGACAAGCCCCATAGGCTGCCATTATGTGGTTTAAATAGGATACTGTGCCTTTTAGAGAATCTTCCAGAACTTTCTCCCAGTATCCCAGAATGCATAGCAGGTCCAACTTACTTTCAGTTCTTTTTTCCGGCTCCTGCTTACAGGACCCTGTGCATTGAGCTCCCCCTTTGTCAAGGGTTTATTGGATTTTTTTGACACTTTTTGGTTTTTAAAGTGTTCTCATTTGATTCTTGGTGTTGCCTTTCACTTCTGTGTGTGTTTGTTCAGGCTTTTAGGGATCTAAAATGCCTGCTTTGTTCAACAAGTGCCCAGCATGTGGAAGGAAGAAGGCCAAGACTGATCCACACGACGTCTGCATTATTTGCCTCCCTGCTGAACATGTCCCTGAGGATTGTGACATCTGCCAGGCCTTTTCTACAAGGACCCTGAGGGAAAGACAGAAGATTAGGCTCCAAGGCCTAGAAGAGAGGCGTCTGCAGGCTGCAGGTGGGTCTGGGCAGGCTGGGAAGGCTCCCTCTGCCCCTGCTGAGGCCTCTGGGGGGCTCCCCAGAGGCAGGAAGACCAGCAAAAGGTCGCGGTCTCCGTCGACGTCGCTAGCATCGACGACGATGGCGAGAGGGATGACGACGGTGTGTTCCCCTTCTCCCCGGGGCTCCGGGTCGAGACAGCGTGTAAGATCGACGTCGAGAGGCCTGGCCAGGCCGCCGTCGAAGTCACCGCCGACGGCGCCGTCGTCGACGTCGAGGCATCGCCGTCGACGCAGACACCGGCGCTCGCCGTCGAGGCGACACCGCCGGTCGCCGTCGACCAGTTCGACGTCGAGGGGCTCCTCGGCGTCGAGGACCGCCAGGAAACGGTCATCAAGGGAGAAGGGTCGACGCTCGCCGTCGAGATCTGACCGCTCGTCGTCGAGGGGGCGACGATCGACGTCGAGGAAGAGACACTCGACGTCGAGGAGACGGCGTTCGACGCCAGAGTCAAGGGATCGCCGTTCCACGCCTGAAAAACGACGCTCGACGTCGAGCAGGAAGAGATCGGCGTCGCCTAGGAGCTCAACTTCCTCTAAGAGGCGCAGGAGGGATTCTGGCGCCAAAAGTCACGCTGGATCTGATGGAGGACGTAAGAGCCGTCGTTCACGCTCTGGAGGGTCTGGATCAAAGGCCCCTTCCTCCAAGAAGTCATCGGGCACGAGGTACTCGGTGGTATATACGCCTACCAGGCCTGTGACCCCTCCTCCTCTACCGAAGGAGGCTCCTCCGGCTAAGCCGCCGCTCCCCTCCATGCCTCCGCCTTCTCCGGCGGGGCAGCCTCTGCCGCCTATCCCTCCTCTTAGACCACCGAGGTCGGTGTCCCTGCCTCTGCTTCCGACACCTCCTAAGGGTACGCCTACCCCGAAACCCCAGGAGAGGCCGCGGAAGACTCCTCCGCGGAAACCGGTGGAGCGCCCACGCGATGGGAGATCGCGCTCCCGCTCCGGGAGAAGGGACCGTTCGCGTCACAGGTCTTCGACCCGATCTAGACGGCGCCACAGGAGACACAGGTCTCGGTCACGGACCAGGTCATCTGGGACCAGAGACTACTCCCCGACCTTGTCGGATTCACCGGACACAAGGGTTTCACCGGTCGACGATCTGGTGTCCTTCCAGGACGTGCTGCTACGGGGTGCGGCGAAATTGGGCATTACTCTGACGGTGCCCACTCCGAAGACTTCGGTCATCTTCGAGACGCTCCACCAGAAGCATTTGTCTCGGCCGTTACTACCACTGGTGCCGGGCCTGGAGAACCGGCCCTGGACCTCTTCCTCACGCCAGCAGTGACTAAGGCAGCATCTTCCAGGCTACAGAAGAAATACCAGGCTCCTGACTCGGACCCGGCCTTTCTGAGGCTGGAGCCTCCTCCAGACTCGGTGATTGTGACAGCGGCGCGCAAACAACATGCCACCACGCCTTCCTCCTCAGTTCCGCCAGACAAGGAATCAAGGTGGTTGGATTCCTCTGGTAGAAGAGTTTGTGGGACCTCAGCAACCTCAATGAAGGCAGCTAGTGCCACTGCCTTGTTGGGTCGGTATGACAGAGCCCTCTGGGAATCGCTTCAACAATTTGTGGAACTTCTTCCGCGGGACAAGCGGGAAGACTTCCAGGAGGTGCTTAACGAAGAGATGTTGGTGTCGAACCAAATCATCAGCGCTGCAGCTGACTCTTCTCTTCTGGCTGCGCATGGTTTCTGCCACGGAATAAACCAGCGACGACATGCATGGCTCCGCCTTACGTCTTTGAAACCGGACGCTCAGCAGAGGGTTGCTAATCTGCCATTCTCTGGCGAAACCCTGTTCGGGAAGCACACGGACGATGAGATGGCCCGCATGAAGGCGGAAGCTGAAACGCTCACGGCGGTGGGCTTGGAGAAGCCCAAGGAGACCAAGAAGACGTACCGCCCGTTCCAACGGCGGTTCGGTGGTCAAGGCAGAGGGCGTGGCCAATCTTCTGGACAACAGCAGCAACAACAACAGCAGCAGTTCCTCTACCCTTTCCACACCCTTAACTCCAATGTTAGGGAACACTTTGCGGAAGGTATGAGGGCCATCTCTAACTGGATGGCGTCCAATTACCTCCAGTGTAATGTCGGGAAGACAGAAGTGATGCTCTTTGGCAAAGCTAGCATTCTCTGGTCTCCCGACTGGTGGCCCATAGATCTGGGACCAGTACCCTCCCCAAAATCCTCTATAAAAAATCTGGGAGTGAAACTGGATCAAAATTTAACCCTAAAAGATCACGCAAATATGATTGCTGGAGCCTGCTTTCACACCATCGGCTTACTCAGACAAATTTTTCCTCTTCTACCGGACACTTACCGTAAGACCTTGGTACAGGCCCTTGTAATGAGTCGCCTTGACTATTGCAACGGGCTTCTGATACAAGCCAATGAAGATGCCATCAATCGACTGCAGGTGGTCCAGAATACGGCGGCCAGATTGATTCTGAACGCCCCCCCCAAGAACATCTTCCGGCCCCCTGCTGAGAGAACTACATTGGCTCCCAGTACGTCAACGGGTTAAATTTAAGATCTGCTGTACTGTCCACAAATGTCTATTTGGAAATGGCCCCAACTACTTAACCCAACTACTCCAGCCTTACAGACCAGAACGTGATCTACGATCTAGTAACCAACTCCTGCTTAAATCTCCTTTCATTAAAAAAACTAGACAAGGTGGCCGTGCCCTCTCTTCAGTAGGGCCGACTTTGTGGAATAACCTGCCCCTTAGCCTCAGGCAGACCTCCAACCACCTCACATTTAGGAAAATGCTAAAAACCAATCTGTTCACAGAAACATAAGCCACAGCTGTTTCATTTTGCATTTTCAAGCCTTCTGTAAAGTGGTCCTCGACACCTGTGTTTTGCGGCAAAGCGCGGAGATAACCCTTCCGGGCTCGATTCTTGCGCTATAGAAGCATTTAAATAAAATTTAAGACCATTCCAGAAACGCCAGAAGGGCAGAGGAGGCCATCAGTCGGCACCAGCGACTAAGGGCCAGGCCGGGTCTAGGCCCTGAGCACTTACTTCCCCGTCAACTGTTACCCGCTCCGGTGGGGGGAAGCATTCAATCTTTTCTGGCAGAGTGGAGAAAAATTACTCAGGACAAGTGGGTGCTGAATATTGTTTGCAATGGATACAGTCTTCGGTTCATCAGCCCTCCCCCATCGATTCCTCCGGCCGGCTCACAGTATCAGCTGCGAGAGCTCCAGGCGGAGGCCGATATCCTGTTAAGGAAAAGGGCGATCGAAGTCGTACCTCTGTCTCAAAGAGGAAGAGGTGTACTCCCGGTTCTTTCTGGTCCGAAAAAAGGACAAGAACGAGTTCAGGCCCATTCTGGATTTGCGACAAGCAAACAAGTGGATTCGCAGAGAAAAGTTTCGCATGCTGTCGTTGCATCAGATTTATCCTCAGCTGCAACGGGGAGACTGGCTGTGTGCCATCGACCTCCAGGATGCTTACTTCCATGTGCCCATTGCACACAAACACAGGAAGTTCCTGCGGTTCCACGTCGGCGCCAATCACTATCAATACACAGTACTGCCATTCGGACTGAAGTCTGCGCCGAGAACATTCTCAAAGTGCATGGCTGTGGTAGCAGCACACCTAAGGAAGAACAAGGTGTTTGTCTACCCGTACCTGGACGACTGGTTGATCAAGGCCTCCTCCTTCACGGAAGCGCAAGCACACTTCCAGAAGACGTGCGTTATATTGAACAGGCTGGGGTTGCACATCAACATGACCAAGTCGGTTCCGACTCCAGTCCAGTGCATTCAGTACTTGGGAGCCTCCATCGATACGCTGTCAGCAAGCGTGTCTCCTTCGGAGGAGCGACGATTATCACTGCTTCTGAAGGCTCAGGCTCTCATGGCCGCTCCGTCCACGACAGTGAGGACGGTGTCTTCTCTACTGGGATCGATGGCCTCTTGCATCTTCCTGACGCCACATGCGCGGCTGCACATGAGACCGCTGCAGGAGTGCTTGGAAGATCAGTGGGACCAGAGGAGAGGATCTTGGGACGACAAGATACGACTGTCTCTACATGCTCTTCAGTCTCTGAAGTGGTGGTGCTCAGCGGAGAATCTCCTCAGAGGGGTTCCCTTCCACAAGGACAGTCCCATTCAGGTTGTCGTGACGGATGCTTCTCTCCAGGGCTGGGGAGCGCATTCCGGAGACCTACAGATTCAAGGGACGTGGTCACCGATGGAGTCCACGTACCACATCAATTTCCTGGAACTCAGAGCTGTTCACTTGGCACTGAAGGCTTTTCATCCGTCCTTCTGGACCGACTCTCTACTTATGCAAACGGACAATACGACCACAATGTATTACCTCAACAAGCAGGGAGGATCGAGGTCACGCACCCTGTCGCAGGAGGCACAGGCGATCTGGCGCTGGCTTCTGGCTCGAGGACTGACGATAACGGCTACCCATCTGCCAGGTGTGCAGAATGTTCAGGCAGACGCACTGAGCAGACTGATTCAGGAAAACCACGAATGGGTCATAAACGACGAAGTACTAGGAGAAGTCTTCGCAAGGTGGGGAACTCCAGACGTAGATCTGTTCGCCACCGCCGAAAACAGCAAATGCCGAGACTTCGCCTCCAGGTACTACCAGCCAGGGACGCTGGGGAACGCGTTATGGATCGACTGGTCGAACAGCTTTCTGTACGCTTTTCCACCCATTCCCCTGATTCCGACGGTTCTCATCAAGTTGTCCCAGTCCAGGGCTCGGTTGATACTGATTGCCCCGGAATGGCCCAGACAGTGGTGGTTCACGGACCTGCTTCACCGGTCTCTACTTCCTCATATTCGGCTGCCGTGCAGGCCGGACCTTCTCACGAAGTTCGGGGGGCTGATGTTGCACCCCAACCTCTCGTCGTTGAGTTTGGCAGCATGGCTCCTGAGTTAGTACAGTATGGTCATCTGAATCTTCCTGCAGATTGTATGGACATACTGAAGGAGTCTAAGAGACCTTCCACTAGGACTTCCTATGCTTACAAGTGGAAGAGATTTTGTATCTGGTGTCAGTCTAAGAACTATGATCCGACGACTTGTAAGGAAGATGTCATCCTTCCTTATCTTCTACAGTTGGCGCAGTCTGGCCTTAATGTCCACTCCATTAAGGTTCATCTTGCTGCTTTGACTGCCTACAGGAAATGCCCTTCACAGACTTCCTTCTTCCAGATCCCTGTGATCAAAGATTTTTTGGAAGGCTTGAAGAAAGTGTTCCCTCCTGTCAGGCTTCCTTCGCCTTCATGGGAATTGAACGTGGTGCTGTCCAGATTGATGAAGGAGCCTTTTGAACCTATTCATAAGGCTTCGTTGCAGCACCTGTCCTGGAAGGCGGCGTTCCTCGTGGCCATTACATCGGCCCGCAGGGTGAGTGAAATTCAGGTGCTGTGTTGCTGCTAAGGTTGTTATGCGTACTCACCCTAAATTTCTTCCCAAGGTTATTTCTGATTTTCATGTTAACCAGACCATAACTTTGCCTACGTTTTTTCAGAATCCTTCATCTCCAGCTGAGAGGTCCTTACATTCCCTGGATGTTAGGAGGGTGTTGAAATTTTATCTTGATAAGTCCAAAGATATTCGTAGGTCTGACCAATTGTTTGTCAATTATGGATCAGTCAGGACGGGTCTTGCGACCTCTAAGCACTCTATCTCTATGTGGATTGTGTCCTGCATACAGCTATGTTACCAAAAAGCTAATAAGACCTTAGGGGGTAAGCCTAAGGCTCATTCCACCAGGGGCAAAGCTGCCACGACAGCCTTGCTCCGTAATGTTCCGATTGCAGAAATATGCAAGGCGGCCACTTGGAAGTCGGTTCATACCTTTGCTAAGCATTACTGCCTGGACACTGATGCCAGGGAAGATGCTCAAGTTGGACAGGCTTCGCTGCGAAATCTGTTCGCACAATAGTGGTGTTAATTCTCTCTTATCCACCGCCGCTTTGGTGTGGGGATCGGCTTGCCATTCTATTCACTACATTATGACTATACACAGAGATCCCCTACTACGGAAGGAGTAGTTTCTGTCCTGTAACTCCAATTCTGTAGTAGGGGTATCTCTGTTATAGTCATAAGCGCCCTCCCGCCTCCCCGGTGGAGAGAGAGAGAAAATGTTCCTTTACGGAATGCGACAGGTCTGGGCGTGTTACGCCTTCAAAAAGAACTGAAAGTAAGTTGGACCTGCTATGCATTCTGGGATACTGGGAGAAAGTTCTGGAAGATTCTCTTAAAGGCACAGTATCCTATTTAAACCACATAATGGCAGACTTTGGGGCTTGTCTGTCCAGGCCTTCCTCTCTATCATTCTGAGGGGTTTTGCAGTAAAAGCAAGGGAAATCTGCACAGGCTTTGCTGTTTGTAGATTTTTGGTGGAATTTCTAGTTGAAGTACTGGACAGTGTAACCTGTGAATATAGGCTGCATTATTTGTCTTTAAATTTTCTCTTAAGTGTCTTTGCAGTTCTGCAATTTTTTGACAACTTAAGAGATTATTTTTGATTGCCGGGGTCCTCGCACATGGGCGGGACTATTCACTAGATTATGACTATAACAGAGATACCCCTACTACAGAACTGGAGTTACAGGACAGAAACTACTCCTACTATTTGTTAGGTCCAGTTAAGGGTTTCAGCAATTTAAGCCTGAGTGCAACCACTGGTGCCTATTTCACAGCGCAAACTCTTAGAGCAAATGTGTAAAGCATTTGCAAATACCAAATCAGCTAAAAAGTACCCAAAAAAATAAAATTAAAATAAAAATCCCACTCTAATTTATGAATTACATTTTTTAAAAGATAATGAACGAAATCCCATCAAAAGAAACAATTCAGTAGAGGGAACTGAAGATCTAAATGTTCAAAGATTTAATGAATAGCAGCACCAAAAAGCATGAAATGCTAATGGTAGTAAATAGTCACAGAAGGTCGGGAATAGGTGTGATTTCAGGTCGACCACAATGAATTTCAGGACAGAAACACCAACGTGCTTGGCCTGCTCAGAGGTTTTACCCTGGGTCTCTATTCTGTAAGTGGGGCAAGGCAACAGGCTGAAACCGAGGAAGTCCGCACAAAGTCAGATAGGCATAGGACCAGGTCTTGATGAAGACTTTGGTTTTGGCCAGAAATACTCCGAGTGGGAAAAATTCAAATTTCATGCTCCGGAAGTCCTCTCGTCGGATACTTTAGGTGCCTTCTCCCAGTAAAGAGTTTTACCTTCAGACCTGGTTACTTTTTTGGAGCTTGAAATCCTTCAGTTGCGCAAGGCAGCAACTATATCAGGCACTGGGTTCCATGAGGTGGATACCTTCTCCCCAGAGTCCTCTGAATTGGATTTGCTGCTGCAGAGAAGCTCCGAGCAGGACAAACTTATAGAAACCTGTTTTCTTAGCCCAGTGAGGGGCTGTCTTGGTTGGATAGGCTGGGGTGGTTTGTCTGGTCCTCCGGAAGTTTGGAAGTCCAAATATTTTCTAGGGGTGGGTGAAGAATTCCTCTCTGCCAGCAGATTTTGAGGAGTTTTCCCCACTCCGCGCTTCAAGCCGAGTAAGCTTTCGGAAGTGACATTAAGCGTACTTTTTTCTCGAGCAGCTCGCCATCGTTAAGTTGACAAGTGCTCATGGGAAAAGTCATGCGCTAGACCTCCTTCCAGTGATATTTCTCAACGCTGCTGGCCGCGGCAGGTAGCAACTGCTCGCATTAAGAAATCTGCTGCTTGCGTTGAGGAAGCTGCCACTCAAGTAGAATGTCGACTCGAGTGGCAGAAAGCAGCAGAGCCCTCTGGCGCGAAGTGTAGTGTAGTTCATGTTGATTTTGCAGCGCAAGACAGACTCCTGGTGCAAAAGATCAGTGCAAGCAGCGCAACTTTACAGACTCTGCCACTGGCGGAACTCTACAGAGCGTGGCAGAGTTTCTCCAGCAATTTGCAGTGTTCCACTGAGAAAAACTCTGTGAACTCCACCACGACCTATTATTTTCTCAGTTCCAGGTTTCCAGACGTGATAGGAGAAGCCCAGTTAGACACAGCCAAGGGTTTCAGAACCTCAGGAACTAAACTTGGGTGTCAATACTCACTTTAGCAGAGATCACCAGAGGGGTTGACGTCAGGATCAGTTTGTACTAGTCAGCTGGAAAAATTCTCTTGCAGGTTTTGGTAGCGCTGTAGCCGCACAGTAGGTTAGCCAACTGACTCTTGAAGTCCACTTCTTTGTCCTGGGTGCAAGAGGGAGCTGGTCCACTTCTTTAGGGCTTCTCTCTGATCAGAAACTGAAGTTCTAGTACTCTTCTGTTCTTCTGTAGGCCAAGAAAGTGTTCTGAAGAGGATGCCTGGGGACGCCACATTTATGCCTGGCATTAGCTAATGGGTTGGGTGACACCTGGCCACTCACTAACCCATGAGGTAAAAGTTCCCAGGGTTAGCCATACTCACTTTGGCAGCAGTTCCTCTTTTCCCGACTGCAAATAATCTCAGAGTCTCCAACCCCAAAAATGGAAAATCCTTTCTCCCCTTGCACGGAGTTTGTATGCCCACTCAGAGGTGTGGCCTGGGTAATGAGCAGTGCCCTCCTCTTTGGTCACATTAACCAAATTCTGGGGACAGCTCTTCCCCCACTGAGTGTGGTGTCTGCCTGGCTGAGGGGACAAAAGCTGGGGCCTTTCTAGTTTCCACCGAACATTTGCTTGTGACATGTGAGGCGTCCTTGGCTTGGTGTTCCCCAATATGTTTTGCCTGCCTTCACATATCCTGTTTGCTGAATTTGCTATTCTTGACTTTATGACTCTGTGCAATTTACCACTGCTAACCAGTACTAAAGTGCTACTGTTCTATTTTTCAAACATGGTAAAATTGCCATATACCGAATTGGCACATTTAATTTACTTGTAAGTCCCTGGTAAATGGTACTACATTTATGTGGGGCCTGTAAATTAAATGTTACTAGTGGGCCTGCAGGACTCATTGTGCCACCCACTAAAGTAGCACTTTAAAATAAATTCTCAGGCCTGTCACTGCAGCCTGAAGTAGTTTTAAACAGCCATTCCACCCTGAAAAAATGAACCCTTTTCCAGGCCTAAACCTTCATTTAATACTTGTAAGTCACCGCTTGGGTAGGCCCTAAAGGTTCCTAGGGCAGGGTACTTTGTATTTAAAAACCAATACATGTGAACTTAAGTTTTGCATGCCTTGGCAGTGAAAAACTCCTACAGTTGTTTTTTTACTTGTGTAAGACCAATCTCTTCCATTGACTAACACTGGGCTACCTTATTACATTTAGTAAGTACTAATCAGATTTTAAGTTACAGTTCCGAAAATAGCACTATTAGAAAGTTGGCATTTACATGCCCCAACAATTTTTTTCTTCTGCCAGTGTCCTGGGTCACATAACGGAGTGACTCTGCCCTTGGGATTTATGTATTGCTTCTAGACAGTAACACAAAATGGGCTTAGGTGAGGACTGGATTGGCCATCCTGGCAGGATGACTGAGGCATGGTTGTACCCAGCCCCACTTAAACTTTAAAGACTTTGCTTCCTGTACACACAAAGGAACCGAACACCAGACCTGCCTTGCCTTTTTTCAAACCCAGACAGTTTGGAGCCTTGACAGGGAAAGGGGTAGAACATTCCAGAACCAAATGTCGGTGTAGGTCAGGGAATCCTCCACACAAAGGTTGTATAAATGTTGCACCTTCAGAGCTACTCACATTCCTGTGGAAGATTCAGAATGACTACCCCGCTACCAGAGACTAACTTAATGTCTGAGAAGGAATATTGGATCTGCGTGTCTACATCCCATGTTACCCAGAGAGAATCAAATGGTCCGTTGGCAGACCTGTGTGAGCTACAGGGACACAACAACCATCTCCCTGCAACTGTCCAGCTGACTTGCCTTGACCTGTCTAAGCTTTGCTGCTGGCCTCTGCTGAAGTGAGTCCTGATTCACAAGAGGTGCCCCCAAGGTCCTGGACCATTGGCTGCATAAGTAGAAGCTCCTCCTGCAAGGAAAGATGAAAATTCTGAAGTGCAGGCTCTTTGTAACTGCAAACGAGCCAGTTCACACCAAGACTCTGCTACCCTGAACGACCGCCAACCCGAAGCTCCTGTGAAAACTGCTCTGCGAGCCGACCACTACTATCCTCAGCAACCAGCAATGCAAGACCTGCACTGTAGCAATGACAGCCTGTGCCAACCGCTACCAAGAAGCTACAGCATTAACCATCCGCCATGCCTGGCTGGCTCTTTGCGCTACAGTGATGGCCGCCTGCGAAGCCTGACCTGCTATTTATGCTACAGCGACGATGGTCTGCTACGCTCAGCGGTCTACTTATGGCCCCCTCCAACATGAACGGAACCCTTTGCATTTGACTTGAGAAAGTAACTTTTCAGCAGTATAACCTGGTCCATGTAGCTGGCCTGTGCTCCATCGTGGTTGGCCTGAACTTGTGACTTTCCCTGGACTAGTAAGACCGATGACCGGAAGTAGCACTTTGTGGTTTTAGGCATTTTTTTTCACTAAATCGTTTAAAATCGAATATCTCTGATTCTACTGGTTTGATTTTCATCCTTCAGGCATCATTTTATTTATAAAAATGTACTCAAATTTGGGTTAACATTTTTCTTATGTTGTTTTTTCACTTTATTGCTGTTTGTGTAGTGCATAAATACTTTACACATTGCTTCTAAGTTAAGGCTGACTACTTTGTGCCAAGCAACTACAGGGTTCAGCACATGTTAATTTAGTGACTTTGTGGATCATGCTCACAAGGATTGTGGTTCTTGCCTGAGTGCGACTTCTATCCCCCTCCACCCATATCCCAATTGCTTGCAAGCCCCCTTCGAAGAGAAACATTACCTTCATGAGATCACTTTAACTGTTTTTCCTACCAGGAGAAGAGAAAACATCTTCCTACACCAAAGCCATTGTCTCTGTTTAGGGAGCAGTTTTCACACCTCATCAGGGCTACTCACTCACTGGATGGCTGCTAAAGAGCTAATGCAAATGATCATCCAGGAGCTTCAGGCATGGAAAATAGCTTTCTAAAAGTCACTTTTCTTAATAGTGATTACAAATCCAACTTCACCATTGAGTTGGTCATTTACAAAATATTTAAAAAATGGTTTAATCATATTTCTAGCTGGTCCCAGTCCAGATATTTGGAATAATATTTAATCCTGTTTCCTATTTTTCGTTGTAACCCAGCCAGAAGCTCCTTACTGTGAAAATAGCTTTTAGGTGCTAGTCACTGTAAGGACATGATGACCTAACATTTCTACATGTCCTTCTCTTACATATTGTGCAACCTGCCTTGTGGGCTATGAGGCTTTTCTATGGATGAAATATTAATATTTAAAAGGAATGTTTTCTTCTGTTAAAAAGATTTGTTTTGACAGGTCTGCAGCAGTCAGGCTACAATGATATGTCTGAAGCTATGTTTGCCTTTGTCACATTAGTGATTGACACAATAAGTGCTGCAGCCCAAGTGACATTTAACTTTTTTTGCCATGGGTATATTTCCATACCATATACTGTGGCCTTATAGCAAAGTAAAGTAAGCCGATCAGTGATTATTCAATTTCTACATGTTGTAGGGGGTCAGAAAGCACATTTACAGGGCACTGGACATCAGTGCTCCAGTGCAAAATTCAGCAACAAATGGTGGTGACCATGCATAAGGAGCATTTTACCACAGTGAATATAACTCTGCCCTTCCTAAAAAAGACAGACCCTTTTCTTTGTTCTGTGGCTGTTCCAGTTTCTTAATGGTTTCTACAAACTCCAGGGTGTACACCTTCCCTACTGATTTTATTACCTTACTAGGTCAGTCCCCATTTCCCTAAAACACCACTTATAAGTTCTCAATGTAAACCCTTGTTCCCCCCAAATTCTTAACACACTTTTGACTCTTTGCTTATGTTCCTGTCAAGCTTTGCCAACCTCTAATACATCATCTTGATGAAGGAACACCCCTTGTAAGTTACTCTTTGGAAAAGAGATGCTGCTGTTACAGGCCCAAAGTCTGCGTTTAAATTTGTTAGCCACCATAGGTAGTATAAAAGTGGTGAGTTTCATGTAATCTAATTTAGTGATTGGCAGAAGCCAAATCTAGTGTTGTGCAATATTTGGCCACACCAAGTAATGTAATCATTTCAATTATGTTTAGTAGAGGAAATCTATCTATTACAACGTCCTTATTAAGAGCTGTCTGATCTATACATCAACATATGTCTCCATTGGCTTTCTTCGCTACCACCACTGGTGCTAGCCACTCAGTCGCCTTTACTGGCACAAATGCCCTAGACTTGACTAATCTGCTTAATTCTATTTTGACCGCTTCTAGCACTGGCATCCGTAACCTCCTCAACTTGGTTGAAACCGGTTTGACACCATGACATAAAAACATTTTGTGCACGCAACCCTTAAGAAAGCCCAACCCATTTCTGAACACAGCAGGGAACACACTCTGAAAATTCAACTTGTTTGATTTGCACCTGTGAACTTAAAATGGGATGACACCAAATGCTTAACTCTCTTTGTTGTTGACATTCTATAATCTAATCGCCTATCTTGGCTACATAGATTTCCCCAGTAATGATCTTATTCCCAAACTCAATGATAGTTTTTTTTTAAAAGACATTTTTATTGCCCTGCTCTATACCCTCTCAGATTTACTTTCATCAGTCTTTGCCTGCTCAGTTTTAGCAAGTAAATCTTTTTATACCTCTCTGAAATTATAGTAAGTTTGGTGCATGAATCGAACATTATCTTAACTCTTTCTTTAGTGAGTATTACCCAATTCTTTGTACAGTAACTTGTACCATTCTTAACACCCGCCTAACAAACTATTTAATCACAAACTTCATTGATTGTTTTAGTTTTCCTCTAAAAAATTAAACCAGCTCTGCAGCTTTTTGCATAATGGGCCTTTAGAAATTTGTGTATAGTCACTTTAAGACTGTGCAATCTTTCTTACTCCCAACAAGCCCGGTTGTTTCATACTTGAAGCACTGCCACTTACATTTGTATAGACACTCTTTTTCTTGTCTTCTTTTACTGACAAACACCCCCAGTGTCTTCACATTGAGCTCCTCCTGCTTCAGTTCCACAACATACTTTACAATGGGCTCTATTCATTTAGCAATTAAAGTAACCTCATTAAGTGTTGGTTCGTCCTTGAGCCATAACTCTTTTCTGATCTTTTCTGAGTGGCAGATGAATACAATCTGGGCATGAGTTTGCACTGCTGCTTGTTGGCCATATTTGCACATTGCAGCTAGGTATCTCAAAACTGTCATATGCTCTTCAACTGATTCTAAATCAGCCTATTTGCATTTAAAAAAATTATACCTATCTAGCATGTTAGAAATCCAAGGTAGAAAATGCAGGTCACACACTATAACACACATTTCTTATTAGAAGAAAGACCCTCATTTGGTAGAGATGTATCTCTTATTAGTCTTGGTGCCTTCTCTATAGGAGGATTTATGTATCACATATTTCTGGATAAAGACACATGAGGAACCATCGCATTACCAAAACGCACACAAGGTCGCTGGAGACATTTCCTCATGTTCCATTATGCAGCTGTAGTGTAGAAATATGAACCAGACATTTACCCATGGATTTAGCACTTAGTATTTAACCAGTAGAAAATACTCAAAATGGGTAGATATTTTGTGCAAAACCGTGGACTCTTGTTGGATAAATGGGCAGTGTTAGGCCCTTTGTGGATGAGTCAGTCACACAGCTACTGACACACCCACACATACACTTGGATACCCACTCAAACACTCAGGCACTCATACACTCACTGACAGACCGACTCAGACACTGATACACCCACTCACAGAACCACTCAGATACTCACACACCCACTCACACTCCTACTCACAGATCTACTCAGACACTTTCAGATGCTTTTATAGACCCACTTAGACACTAATGAAACCACTCACAGACCCACTCCGATATGTACACCCACTGACAGACCCACTCAGACATTCATGCAGCCTCTTACAGAACCACTCATACTCTCTGACACCGACTCCCAGACCCATGAGACACCTACCCACTCACAGACCCACTCAGGGACTCACACACCCACTCACAGACTCATTCAGACACTCATGCACTCACTAACAGACTGACTCACACACTCCTGGAGGCACTCTCAACCCACTGGGACACACCCACTCAGACCCACTCCGACACTCAAGATCCTACTCAGACACCCATTCGGAAACCCACCGAAACAGTCACACACACCCCCTCAGAAACCCTCTCAGACACTCATGCACCCACTCACAGACCCATACAGTCACTCATACCCACAAATCCACTGACACTCCCATTCACCGACTCATACAACCACTCAAACATCCACTCACTGACCTATATAGTCACTAACACACTCTCAAAGGTTACAGTAACAAAAATAAAATCTAAAAAACCTTACAGGGACGGTATAGTCAGGAATTAACAATAAAAAACTTAGAAATTCAATGAAAACAAATGTTATTAGGACATTTTAGTAAGGCTCAGGTTTCACTCATACAAAACCATAGAAATTCAGCAGGTATAGAGCTAACTATAACGTACGCCCCCACCATGCACTTCTTATTACCTTGCATATTACATTACTCATGACATGGTCAGTGACATTACTGATGACGTCTCAAATTACATCACTGATGGCATCACTGATTACATCATCCACATAACCACTCACTTCTCCAATCACACACCCACTCAACCACTCACATACCCATTCCCAGACCCATACAAGTACTCACATACCCACTCACTCATTCTTACAGACACTGACACCCATCCACTATCTTTTACAGCCACTCACACACTAACACAACCAATCACTGACCAATACAATTACTCACACATGACCAAACCTGTATAGAGCCACTCACTTATTATCATTAAACAGACACTGACAGAGCCACTCACACACCCACTCACTCACCAATGCAATTACTCAAACACCCAATCATACAGCCTCCAGACACTGTGTCACTCACCCATGCATCTACTTACTCACTCACTCACTTACCCATATAACCACTATCACAACCACTCACTCACCCACACAGACTCTGACACACCCACACGCTTAGTCACACATATACTAACACCTACTCACTCACCTATTCAGTCACTGACACACCCACTCACTCGTCCATACAGAGACTCAAACAGCCTCTCACTCACCCATACAGCCGCTCACACACCCATACAGCCGCTCACACACCCACTCAGTCACCCATACAGCCACTCACACACAGATTGTCAATATATATATATATATTCCACATTGTGCACTCTGCATATCCAAGTTCAGAGAATGTAAATGTTACTGCTGCGGTGGATCATGACTCGGGAGACCTGGATTGTCTAACAATGTCCTTCCCACCATCATTAACTGTGAATGAATTTTTTTTATATATCGGCATATGTCATTTGTTCATGGTATTTTTACTTTGCTATAAGGTGTAAACAACATAACCAGAGCCTGGATGAAATAACTGGGCATTGTGAGAATGGGTCTGTTTCGATTCTTTGGATAGTGTTGGTACCATGGAACAAGTTTAACAGAGAACTCGCCTTAATGCACCGTTTAAATAACATTGCATTTCAACCTTTGCGCAATAGTCAAAATGTTCTTTAAGTTACAGAAAGTAAGTTGATTAAAGTGAATAATGCCACATAATATCATACAAAGAAATGTTTTAATAATATCAGGTAAGAGAAAAAAGAAAATATGTCAGGATAAATAAAGTCTGGTAGCATATACAAAGTTGTAACATTATATACCTGTTAAACACACTTAAATATTTATAGATATAAAGTACAGTACATCAACGAGGCTTTAAAACTTCTTGTTCCAAGGATGTAAGCATAGAAGAAACTTTTGCGTTAATATCAATAAACTTTGTGACAGGGGGCCCATAAATGTAAGTGTTTCATAACAAGAGAAATAGGATGTACATAAGCTGTATCTAGTCTATAATCTTGATATACAGCATACCACCAAGCTTGGAAGGATAGCTTAGATAAATCATTCCAATGTTTAGTAATTTGTTGAAATGCTACTACTATAAGCAAATCCAAAATTTGTATGTTTGAAGAACAGTAGTCCCAATCATCCAATAAAGTATCTAGAAAAATATTAATAATGGAAAGAGGAGCTGTGAAATCAAATATTAAGTTGACCTGATCCCAAGCACATTTC
Organism: Lissotriton helveticus; assembly: GCF_964261635.1. Lineage (NCBI taxonomy): Eukaryota > Metazoa > Chordata > Amphibia > Caudata > Salamandridae > Lissotriton > Lissotriton helveticus. The sequence goes on from NC_136065.1 coordinate 400,676,927, forward strand.
CAAAAGTTATGAACAGAAGGGCATGTAAAAAGTAAATGTTTTAAGTCAGCATGTATTAAAGAGCAACACAAGCATTATTCCGATACATTAACGTTTATCCTATGTAAAATTGTAAGAGAGAGAAGAAGCCTCTTATATATAAAAAAGAGCGTCTTTGTTGTCTTTGCTACTCTAGAAGTTTCCTCATTTTAGTCCAGATTTTATTCCATGTATGAATGGCCCATTCCGTGCCCAAATCTTGTTCCCAGGTTAACTCAATATTGGTTTTGTCTCTAGTGATACTGGAGGTTCCAAAATAACAGTATATGGTGGAAGCTTTAGGATTCATGTTAAGGAGATTAGGCATTTGACTGACGGTTGACGGTTGTAGGAGTAGGAGTAGGGATAGGAGATGAATTGAACTGGGCAAAAGCAAGGCATAAAGCTGTTTGCAATAATTGATATTTGTTCCGAGAAGACTAGGAGAGGCCAAGTAAAAGACGGGCATGGGAAATTGATATGACAGTAATATTATCAAATAATTGATTCACCCAAATTAAACCTTTTTTCTCTAAGCTTTCCATATGAAAAGGTGTATCTTTAATCAGAATTAACTTGTTTGCCATATAGTGGATTTAAGAAATGGTTCCGAATCCGTAGGCAGGCGTGTTACAACCGATTCTTGAAAAGAAAAGAGAAAAGAAGAAGGTAAGATTGTTCAAGTGAGACCCAAAGTGGAGAATTCAATGAAGAAACCGAAATCCACTTAGAGGATTGGCGTAACAGAAAAGCTTTGTGGTGCTTTGAGAAATCGAGGAAATGTACCCCTCCTTCTATTTTCATTCGCATACGTTTTGGTAATGACATGCAGGCCTTTGTATTGTTCCAGAGGAAAGAGGATAGTATAAAATAGATTTTCTTAAAAGACTGAAAAGGTATAGCAATTGGTATATTAGAGGTGATATAAAGTATGATGGGGATAACATAATCTTAATAGAATCTAAATGACCCCATCAGCAGAGATAGAGAGGGTGACATTTATCAGTTAAAGCAGACAACTTTAGTAAGTATTTTTCTATGTTTATGGAAATTAATATCTTATTTGATGGGGCAACATAAAAGTATTTTACATGTTGAGGATTCCATACAAAATTGGACATATTAAAATCATCTTCAAACATAAATTTGGATAAGGGTAATATCTCACATTTATCATTATTTAGTTTATAATCAGAAACAGAGCAATATGAAGTTACTTCTTGTAGAAAAGCAGGGATGGAGGATTGGGGCTGCAAAAGAAATACTGAAATATTATCTGCATATGCTGCTAATTTAATTTGTAAATGATTAGTTTTAAAAGAATGAATTTATGGATATTGTCGTATTTTAGAGGGAAAAGGTTCCAATGCTAAATTAAAAAGAAAAGGGGATAAGGGGCATCCTTGTCTGACACCTCTGCTTAATGTAAAATATGAGGAGGTAAGGCCATTAGCAAAAATTGACGCTTCAGGGTTCAAGTAAAGAAGCGATATCAAGGTTGTAATTTTTGGAGCAAAACCGAACCATTTAAGCGTTTGAAAGAGAAAAGGCCAAAATACCCTATCGAATGCTTTCTCTGCAACAAGTGCAATTACAGCGATAGAGTCAGAGTTTTCAACGGTTTTGGATAACATGTTAAAAAATAAACGAGTGTTCTCTGTGATAAAATGTCCTCTAACAAAACCAGATTGTTCCTTGCTAAGAAGTCCAGGATCATACAATTCCATCCTCAATGCCAAAGCTTTGGAAAAAACTTTATAGTCAATATTAACTAAATAAATGGGTCTATAGTTTCTGCAATAATGGAGGTCCTTACCTTCTTTGGGAATAAGGCATATTAACGCATCCAAAAATGAGTCCGAAGATTCACCTGTATGTGAACAGGAAATTATGAGAGCAGTCAATATTGGAAGAAGCAACTGAGAAAAGTGTGCAAAAAATTCTGCAGTAAACCTACCTGGACCCAGAGCTTTATCTTTTTTGAGTGTATGTAATGTGGTGCATACTTGGTCATGTGAAACATCAGACTCTAATGGTTTAAGGTTTAGCTGTGTTTCGAAGGATTTCTTGATAGTAGAAAGGTAGTCTGTAATCTCAGTATCTGAAGGTGAAGATTCTGTTGTATATAAAGATTTGTAAAATTGATGAAATTCCTCTAGGATTTCGGAATCTTTATATTTTGAATTCTGTTGAGCATCAATAATTGATTCTATGTTAAGTTTATTGTGTTTGACCTTAAGATAATTTGCCAGCATAAAAAAATCAGTTATAAAAAGATTAAAAACAATATAGAGAATGAAGCATCACAGACATTACGCGAATGAGCAATACATAGCAATCTGTGAAGAGCAAAAAGAAAAACACTTCTGGATATCAACAGAATCCTGACATTTTAACCAGAATGAGATGCTAAATTTCCAAAGGTGTCCATATTTTGTATCTTGCAAGAGTTTGTGAAGCTTTTCAATTTAACAGGGTCTTCATAGGTGCTCCTATTATTCCTGTAAGTAAGTTTGAAGAGGCAGGGGTGGAAAGACCATAACGAGCACCCAAAGAGCGAAGATCTGGCCTCATACTTTTTCTCTGCGTTGGCTGTACTCTTGTCATAATCTTGAGAAAAAAATAGAGCATGTCCTGACCAAGAAATACTATTTATTGATTTAGACACTAAAATAACTTTAAGGAGATCTGTATATTCCAAGAAATGCAGGATTACACCTCTTGGACATCTTGAAGAAGAGGCAGTAACTGGTTGACGACTTAGTCTGTATGAGTGTTGAATGTTTAAAGAGGTACCTTCAGGCAAAGTTAACAACTCGGGAAGGAAATTTTTGAATAAGGTTGGAGGATCCGACCCCTCGACGCTCTGTGGAAAGCCATATATGCGCAAGTTTTTTCTTCTGTTTCTGCATTCCAAATTTTCCTCTTGTTTTTGCAGAGAGGAGACTTGAGATTGAAGAGAGTTTACTTTACTTGCGGTAATACCGCAAGAAGAAATATTCTGCTCAACTGCAAGTAGTCGTTCATCCATTTGAGACCATCTTTCAGTGAGGTATTTTAGTTTTACATTGGTTTCCTCCATGAAAGGGCGTTAAGCGCGGATTTCTTCAAGCAGTATGTCCAGAGAGGCAGGAGCAGGTGACTTCGTGGGAGAAGGCGGTCTTTTTATTATCGTTTCGTAGAGGCTTTCCTAGAAATTGTCAGCACAGGAGCCGTATTTGTAGATGCGCCATTCTTTGACTGAAAAGCTAAAGAAAATTCCATAGCTGCAAACCTCGTAAATACCATAACATTTTTAACAAATATATTCTTTGAGGACAGGACAGAGGAATCAAATCTCTTCACTCTTCCCATATGCTAAGCATCAGAACCAAAAAGCCTTCAAAGGTATCAATAGGGCTCATGAAAAATCAGCCAGATATATTAACAGCACATGAAGCAATAGCAGAAAAACAAAACGAGTTGCAGTAAAGGTATGGTGAATACAGCTCAATATACCATACCAAAAAGAAAAAAAAAGTAGCAAGAGAGATGTATATCTTTTTTAAATGTCCAGAATTGCTAAAAAGTCAAAGAAAAGAAAAGGAAAGGAAAAAAAGCTTCTTGAAAAGTGATGCAAAGGCATACCTTTAAACATATTATTATTGGCAAAGACCGTTGAGAAGGTTTTCCCTAAGCGCGTCCCCTCAGCGCTCTGCTTCACAAATGGGAAGCGGCTGCATCATAAAATGGCAGCCGCTTCTGAGTAGAGAGGTTATGATCAAGATGGCAACAATTCCGTCACTTTAGAGGAGTCACAAATGTTTCAGGAGAGGCGCGCTGTTCTCAATGGCACCAAACCAAAGCACAGCCTTGCCGAGATGTCCAGAGGAATGCAGCAACCGCCGTCAACCCGCGTCGCTCCGACGAGAGCTACATGGGTGTCACCATCTTCCTTGGGCATCAAACCACACCTCCCTAGTCATAAACATTTATTTTGCTCTCCCTGCATCACTTGTTCTCAATAATTTGATTAATTCAGCCACATTTAATTTAGCATGGCATTACGGCACGATTACATATACACACACATTTATAAGCTAATATTTGCCTCTGAATGTGTATGTACAAATATATATATACATGTATGCTATGCATACATGTATACGTTAATGCATATTTGACTTGTGTGCAAAGTTGGAGACAGCAAGTGAATGCCCACCCCTCATTCACCTCCCTCCATGCCCACCCCATAAATCCAGGCCATCGATGTGAGGGGCTCGATAAGGACACATGAATAGAAAGTTGTGCTGTGGTAAGAGAGGAAATGCCGCTGGCCGCGCGACGCAAAGGGGAGCTGAGCGAGACAGCGTCTTAGTACCACATGCCGCGCGAGAGGAACTGCAGCGCGCCAGCCCCAGAGCCGCCCTCGTCATTAGCGACCAATGGGAGGGCGTCCCCTGGCGTTGTGGGCGGTCCCTAGGGGTTTATAGGTTGCACGGCAACACTGCTCGGTCTTTCCTGCCGCGCTTGTTCCCTGGGCTGCTCTGCGCTGTTTGTTCCCCCTGCCTGGCGCAGTGGGGAGCCCGGTCTGGCGTCGGGGTGATGTTTCCCGTGGTCGCCGTGTTCGTTTTATTGGCCGGTGAGTTTCTCCCTCTCGGGGAGGGTTTACGTCCTATTGTTTTGTGCCCCGGCGTTCAATGTAAGAAAAGCAGGCATGCTCATTGATTCTTCGGGGAGGCCATGTTGCGGCGAGGCGGCTACTAGAGGTTTCATTGATATTACAAATGTTAGACAAGAGTAAGATTTGTATAAGGGGGGGCCGGTAGCGGCGCGACGAAGGCCGGTCTCATTCTACGATGCTCTTCCGAATTAGCTCAGTGCGCAGAGCGTTAGACCTTTGATCTATAGGTTCCCGGTTCGATCCTGCGTTTGGGCAGATGCCCTTGGAGACTGAATAATTTCCTCAACACGCTTTGTAAGCGTGAATTTAGCGTTCGGATACTTGTGGGTCACGTTTGTGCGTTTTGTGGAATACATCCATTTGTGAGGGTGAGCCCGTGTGGTACATACATGGCAGAGTGTGCGGGGAGTGACATGAAGCGCACGGTGACTGTATACGTTATGTAACAGAGGATTAGTTAATATATCTGGTTGTACTAGCAGTGCACAGACAGGCTCAGACAAAGTGGAATTGGGCCATATTAAAAATGTCGTTTAAGGGCGCCAGTCGAAACATCCCCTGAACTTGTTTCCATCAAGGAAGCGATACATACCCGACAAGGCTTCGTGGTGTACAACTATACAGTCACTGTCGCCACCTTCTGGCTGTCTAGCTATCAGCAGCCCCTTACAGAGAAGGAATTTGTTTTAACCACATATATTCAAGCATGATAGTAAAGAGTCTGAACCCGAGTGCTCTAGCAGGCGGCACAGCCCCTTTCCTGGCTCACTATAAAAATCGATTATGCAATGCATGGTCAACTTTTGTTCATTTATTTTATTATGAGTTTTTATATAGCACGGACGTTACCCGAAGGCGTGAGCTCTTCACAATAAGTACAAGAAACGACAGGTAATATTGTACAAAAGCAGACGTTAAGTTACATGAGGTAAAGTGAAATGGTGAGGCAAACAAAATACATGAGGTAGCAAACAGTGCATTACAGAAGGGACAGGTGATAAGTGTGCAGGTTACAAGAGAGTCAAGGTACAATGGGTGGTGGAATACTGCAATATGTGCTAGACACTCAGGCCTAGAACAAACGTAAGATAGGCGATGGTGGCTCTGCCAGTTGTCTTTGTCCGTCCCGGTACTTACCCAAATAACAATTTAAATAAGTGCAGGCACCGTAAGAATGCCAGTCGTCTTTATCTGTCCAGGTACTTACCCAAATAACAATTTAAATAGCACTATTTTATGCTTAACAGCACCACGCATCCCTATGCGGGATGGCAGAGCACGGTTGGGTAACATGCGCGTTATACAGGGACAATACATTGTGGAGTGGTGAAGGAAACAGTATGCATATGTATCACATGAGACAGCGAGGGTTACAGGTACAAGAGTCCCATATCCTTCTGAGTCCACAGTGCTATATTAGAAAGGATCCCAGTTTGGTGTGCTGCATAAGTGGGTAATGACAGCGGTATACATAGTGTTTCATGGGACGGCGAGGGTCACAAGGTACAGGAGTCCCATATCCTTCACAGTCCACGGTGGGGCGTTAGAAGGATTCTAGTTATGAGCTGCAAGTAAAAAGCAACAACAATTACTGAGCAGTCTTCTGCTTGATACATGAGGGCTTTTCACTGCAGGCATTAACATTATACCTGCCATACCCATCTCTTTGGTTCCGGGGACCAATATCACCGGTCTTCCATTAGCATCCATAAAATATTGCAAATAACATGCAGAATGCAACAGAGAAGCAGGGCTAAGCAAGGATGTGCGGCTCCTCTTGTAGATATTGGCAGGTAAACAGCCTAATGAAAAAACGGCAGGATTCACAAGAGGTGGAGGGCCCTGGGCCAGGTACACTAGTAAGAGGGCAGGGCGCCCCGAGCAGTGAATTATGGATTATTCAGGTCCCAAGGTGGCAAGACCAATGTTGTGGTAACTAGTCCTGTGAGAGTGAGACCTGGCCTAAGAACAGTATCTACGCAATCCCCATTAGAGGTGCGGCTTGTGTAACTAAGGGCGTGTCTACGCAGTCCTCATTAGAGGTGCGGCTTATGTAACTAAGGGCGTGGCCTAAGAACAGGATCTAAGCAATCCCCATTGAGGTGCGGCCTATGTAACCACGGGCGAGTCCTAAGAACCGTCCTAATAAATCTCCAAAAGGGTGTGGTGGAGGATACTATGATAGAGGTGCACTAAACAGCGGCCGAAAGTGGCTAGGTGGGTGGGGGGCTCTGTCATCGACGGGGGCCTCCTCCAGAGCTGTGGCGGAGTACAGGGCGATCTGGAAGCAGATGGACAGTAGGGGTACCTCTGCGGCAGAAGGATACAGTCAATACCTCTGCCTGGCACAGTAGGGGTGCCTGAGCCAAGAACATGGAGCCGAGGGGGTTCCAGGAAACAGCGTCGGCGCCCCGTTAGTCCTTCGGGCGGTCGGGGGGCCTGAACCGACCGGGGGTGTGCCTCATCGCTCCGCCCTGACGGGGGGCGGGAGTAGATCAAAATAAAGTGATAATGTACTGCACCGTCAGAGCATCGACTCGCCGTGCAAGATGGCTGGTTAGGCATGCGGGTCAGCGAGGGGCTGCCGCATTGGATCGCCTGTAAGATGACCCACCTTATCTGCCTTTTGTTGTGCGAAATAAACCTGCACCACTGCTTTCCCATAAATCTGTCTCGTGAGTTTCCTTGGTATGTAAGTGTTATGGTGCACAATGTGGAGCGAGCGCTGGTGGTGTGGGCACTATGAAAACTGAGGCAGGGCATTAACATGCATAATTCCTTTCATTCTGGCCGGGCTCTAACCTCATGTGCCCCGAAATAAAGAGAGGGAAGCAGGCAGGCAGCACATCCCTTTTGCGGGTGGGGGTCACGAATATCGGAAACTGTGAGGTGTGTTGGCAGAGCCTACCTTTTTGGACAGCAGTCTGCGAGGAGAAGAGGGACAATCGATTATCTGAAATGGGTCGGTGGATAGGCATGGCACCCATCCTTATGACTGTCTATGAAGAGAGGCGAAGACAATCAATTATCAAAAGGGGAGGAGCTGTCATTGTATCTTCTCTCAAGGTGGAGCGGTCAAGGGGGAGGCGATTGCTTATCAGCCGTGGCCTGAGCAGGTAAAAGCGGTAGGGCCGGATTGGGGGGGGGCGCATGTTCGACAGACGACGAGGGGAAATTAATTATTTGTTTCCCTCGTGGTCGTCTGTCAAATCACCCAAAACCCAGCCCCGCCGCTCTTACCTGCATGGGCAGCTGCTGTTGCTTATCCGAGAGGGCAGCAGGCAGAGAGAGGCTAACTTATAGTAATGCTAATAAAAGTGGTCTGGCATTTTCACTTTCCTGTGCCATTGCTCCTTTAAATCTGATTTCAAACAAAGCCGGGCGCTCAAGAGGTTCTGTACAATTCATGATTACATACATGTGTCTCGGAACCCTGATATTGCCAACTACTAAACCCACAAATGCGCTATAAATAGCCCATCACCAGTCCAGACAGTATGTGTTGTCATCGTCTGCCAACCAGGCTGTGAATCCCACACGTTAACAGTGGCTCAAAGTCAGCAGGCCTGGCCTCCTCCCTGCGCCAGGCAGTGGCAGCATGGGGCAGCATGTGTTGTCCTTACACTCTGATACCGGCCAGTGCCCACTTTTAAAGGCCTTGCTGTGAACACAAAGGCCCATGCCCACGGAATCTGTCATGCTCGGACACTGAACAGGGTTAAGTTCAGAAAACTCTGCTGCTCCCAACTAGTGGTGCTATAGTTCCCGGGTACAAATAAGTGTAGAGCTGTAAAGATGAGTGTAGAGCTAAGGGGCTGCAGAGGGCAATGCTTAATTTGCTCCGGTGTTTGCATGGCACCGACATTTCTTTCTAAACACCGGCAAGAATTTATCCACCAGGTGGTGGTGCTGTGTCGGTGTTTTTAATGTAATTAATCAGTGAGACATTTAGCGGTTTGATACGTGTTCTAAAAGCTGATAAAACGACCATGTAGTACTTATTGTCACTGGCATTTGGAAACAGTGGCAGGAGATATGGGCAGTGTCAGCTGCCGCAGACCACCTAGAAATACTCGGGGCCCTGGCACTTATATTGTTTTATTTATTTTTATCCAAATGAAGGACTAGTGCAAGCCTGCTTCAGAAGTCCCCAGCACCGGGAGTGTCTTTTATTTGTGACAATTCCTTTAATTGTTGCAATCCCTTGTGGGCAGGTGTTTCGGAGCAAAAAGGCCCCGCAGCTACTTTCACCCTGTTTTAAATCACACCCCTTAAGTCGTTCTTTACATCTCCATTATTATGTGGGAGGTTAGAGCCCCCAGTCCTAGCTCTAAAAATCTAGTCCAATCCATTGGAATTGCATGAAATGTGGGCACACATATGTATCAAAACATGGCCCTGCTTGGATCGGGGAAGTGGAAGGACAAAAATAGTTAGTTAGTGACGGCATGAACTGTTTCCTAATTTTACTCAGGCGTATCAGCCGCTCTCATCTCTCAAGTAAAGTGGTGGCATGATCCATTGTGGCCCAATTGAAGTCAGAATTTGATCCAGTTTTACCCACCTTAATAAAACGTGAAGTCTTGGGCACATCAATTTATTTATTCCGAACACATTCCCCTTACTTTCCCAAATTGAAAGTATTTGAAAAGAGTACGCCTCAATGTATATAGCTCGACTCATATATGTTTATTTATACATGATATACAGGAGTGTGTTGCTCTACAGTACACAGCTGGCATATGACTAGTGAAAAGTATTGGTGCTGATGACCGGTCATACTTCACACAGTCCCTGTGGGCTCATATGGAGTGAGTTGCAGTGGATGTCAGGATAGTGCTGGTTTCCTAACACTATTTACATTTTTCTGACCTCAATGTTGTTGTTGCTTGCCATGTCTTTCAGAACACGCGGTAAGGCTGTGTGCACTGAAAGCATCAAGTACTTGCCACTACCATGATCGCTGCCTTAGAGCAGTGATGGTAGCACCCCAATGGCTTGCATAGGTCTGCACCTCTAACAGATACGTCAAGGAGGTCACCTTTCTGTTCTTCATGCAACAGGGTCAGACTGATTTGCATATGGCCATGTCTGAACTGGGGTGGCAGAGTGGGCTAAAGAACGGTGATGGATTAAACCCAGATCTGTTGACTGGGTGTGAGTGTTTGATTGGTTCAGATGCTCCGTCCATCACCACCCCCTTTTGTTCCACTACTTATGAGAAATGCCAGCTGAAACTCTGGGCCCAGTACCCAGTGCCTGACCTTGACATGGCGGCCCGGTGAAAACACCACAAGGCTGATGGCTGATGGATCAGGGATATAGCCAGACAATGCAAGGTGACTAAACTGAACAGAGAACACATTTAACCTAACAAGGGACGAACCTGTGGGGCTCACCATCCAAGCGGGAATTAAATTTCCCTCTTCCCAGAGACCACCAGTGGAAGCCATGATGCCACACAATGAACCGGAGTCTGAATGGTGACGGAGGGGGCCTGATGGATGGCCTGGGGCCCCGCAGAGGCTGCAACTGGAGGGGCTGAATCTATAGCTGTGCTGCAGGAGACAGTCTACTCTGTGGGGTCCATTAGAGGTTTGCTTCCTCTGACACCTACTCCAGGTCAGAGCTGACCTCTTCAGAGGAGCGTCTGTAACGAGCCACCTCGTCCACCTTCCCCACCCCCGCTTAGCGACACAGAGACTTTCTATATGCCACGGAAAAATAGCTAAATAACAGCATGTCCAGCAATTTTGCCTCCACTTACTCCGGCAACAACCGCCAAGCCTTATGGGAGAGGGATATGACGGCTTTCACGAATGAAAAACTTCTCACCACACTGCACAATTTCAAAATGGAACTACAGGAGAAACTCAAAGCAAATATGACCACCTCCCTAGAAACCTTAAAGGCTGACCGCACTGCGACAAGATGTAGACTCAGCGGGGGCAGGGTGGTGGACCTGGAAGCTAAAGCATTGGAGCTGGAACAGCGCGCGGACCACATAAATGACACTACACACTCTCTGCAGATGCAGCTCCAGGAGGCCCTGCCAAAAAGTGAAGACCTGGAAAATAGATCTCGAAGAGATAAAATCAGGATTAGAAACCTGGAGGTGGGGGCTGCGGTACCAAACCTGGAGACCTTTGTGGTGGGGCTCTACGTTGAGATTGTGGGCACAGCCACAGTGAAGGTTAAAATGGAAAGAGTGCGCAGGTTGGGGAGGCCACCTATGGGGGACAAGAAACGCCTGAGAGATATCCTGGCCAAACTACACTCCTTTAAAGCGAATGAGGCCATTCTACAGTCTGCCAGGAAAACAGACAACGTGTCATTCCAAGGAACCACCTCTACATTGAACCAGGACATAGCGCCGACAACCCTAGCCTGCCGTCAACCGTTCCGACCGGTCACAGACAAACTTAGACAAGAAAATATTAAATACCGATGGACCCACCCCTTTGGCCTGGCCTTTGAATTTCACAATAAAGCCTATCACATCACAGAAGTGTAGGGAGGCAGGCATGCAACTGACAAACCCAATGCATTTGGAGCGGACTCTGCGTGGCCCCAAGGAGGGGGGCCGTGTCTCTCCCAATGGCCCCCCAGACATCAGAGGAAACGATCTCGAAGTCACCTCACACTCTCCAACTATGAGTCGCTCCACAGTAGAACTGATTGTCCTGAGAAGGGTGGGTCAGTGATGTTTTACTCCACTGGATACAGTACTTATAATTGCTGCAGCCAGAGACCCCCGGTTGCTACCTACGCTTTTTTAAACTCGTAGTCATCAATAGACGAATAAACACCACATAGAACAATACTACAGAAAATGTGGACCCCTGCATGCAGTTGTAGCACTACAGCCATGGTAGCGATTTAGGACCGAATTGCCTGCTATGATGCTCACATAGCACATCAGTGGAATAGGGTAGGGACTAGTTGTCCCTAATGGTTTTGTTTTGGGGTTTATTTTTCTTTTGTTTGTAGGTACTCAGAAGATACTCAGTGATCTGGGATTCTGGCAACCAAATGCTCAGACTGGTAAAATGTGAGGAGGGAGGGTCTTGGGGATGAGAGGGAGGAGGAGGGGCTAGAGGGATGGTGGATGAGGTATGCTTAGAGAGGAGATGACTTGGAAGCGGGAGGGGGAGCCCCAATCATCACACTGTAAGTCACTGCACTTACATGGAACGTTTGGGGTCTAAATGCACCGGCTAAATGCCCTAAGATCTAGAAATACCTATTAGGCGAGCAATACGATATTGTAGCATTGCAGGAAACTCATCTCAAAAGTTCGGAGGACCATAGACTGAAATATAAGATGTACCCCTTGATTTATAAATCCTCTGCCTCCATGAAACACAAACACTCTTTCACTCTGCGTTAAAATTCCAAACCGACGCCCACAAAACATATAAAGAGGGAAGGGTGGTTCTGGTGAAAGGGCATAGTTGAGGGAAGATGTGCACCGTCACAGTGACCTATGCACCAAACACCAATCGGGTCGCATATATATGCTTTATTAACGCTACTAGGGGGCTTCGCGGCAGCAGAAGTATAATACTCATGGGGGACTTTAACCTCAGATGACACACTGGCATGGAGAGTACCCACCTCCACAGGGCACCCACAGCTAGCTTCACCAAAAGTCTGAGGCAAGCTATACGTGATCTGGGCTTACTCGACGCATGGAGGGAGCACCATCCTGAGGACAGGGATTTCAAATTTTTCTCCAACATCCACCATACTTATTCCAGGCTAGACTATATATTACTTAGCCAGGCCCTAGCCCGAGACATTGGGGAAGCAGCAATTCACTCGATTATCTCTGACCATGCACCAGTGGTCATCTCTCTTGAATGGAACAAGCCTTCACCTAAATATAATCGCTGGTTCTTTCCCCATGCCTTGCTCTGAGATAGACTATTCGTTATGAACTACGAAAGAACATTAGAGAGTTTTCCCAGCTGAATAATCCCCAGGACACACCCCCCACCAACAACTGGGATACTTTTAGGGCGGTGTTGAGAGTCCAGTGTGTAGCGTTACTCTCGGCACTCAACAAACAGAAGACCAAGGAACGCTTAACACTAGAGGGAGAATTTTGCACCCTAGAGCAAGCCCATAAAATGACCCCAACACTATCCCTCCAGCGAAAAAAGACAGCTGTGAAAGGGAAACTTAATGCAATCTACGCTAACAGGGCAGAACTGACACTCCTCCGGCTCAAGCAAACCCTCTATACACATGGCAATAAGGTGGGGGCACAACTAGCGCAAAAGCTCAGGGTACGCAGAGAAAAAGAGTGCATTGGACACCTATGCCGCCCCACAGGCAAAGTAGAAACATCAGATCGGAAAAGCCTCAAGTCTTTGGGCAGTTCTATAAAACTCTATACTTAGCTGATCCTGCTGACTCCCAATCCCAACTTGACTATTTAACCTTTTTGGATCTTCCACAGGTTCCACTGGCATAAAACAGTCTATCGGGGGAACCTGTTAGCGAGGACAAGGTGCGACAAGCCATAGTCACACTGAAGCTCCACAAATCTCCTCACCCGGACAGACTGACGGCACACTTTTACAAAGCTTTTAGCAGAGAACTTGTCCCTTAGCTGCTCTCTCTCTTTAATTATATAGCAGAGACTGACAAGGTAAACCCTTTGATGAATGAGACCGTAATCACGATTATACCGAAAACGGGAAAAGATCCACAAATCTGTGGCTTTTTCTGCCCCATAGCACTCCTCATTCTTGAAGCAAAGTTGTATTCCAAAATTTTAGCCTTGTGGCTGGAGGACCTGATGTCTGACCTAATCCACCCAGATCAGTGAGGCTTCATCAAAGGCAGGCAGACTCATGATAACATCCGGAGGGTGATACATTTGATTGAGAAGGAGACCAAAAAATATATCCCAGCAGTAATGCTCGGTCTGGATGCCAAGAAGGCATTTGACTGGGTAGACTGGAACTTATTATTTCACACCCTGAAGCAATTTGGCTTCTGTGAGGCCTTTATAGCCATGGTCCGGACTAATTACGCAAAGCCCTGCTCCAGAGTAATTGTCAACGCGGTGAGCTCGGAACTTCCCACATTGGGAGTGGGATGAGACAGGGATGGCTGCTCCCCACACACTTCTCTTCGCGCTTGGCATAGAGCCCCTTGTGGCAAAGATAAGGGAAAACTAGGCAGTCAAAAGGATCAGGTTTGGGTCGTGGAACATAAAGATTTCACTGTTTGCCAATGACATTCTATTAACCCTCACGGGCCCGCAGCACTCCTTGATCACCAAGCAAAGTCAACTCTGACTCTTTGAAGATGCAGCAGGCTTGCATATAAACTTGTCTGCATCTTTCCTGCTCAACTTAACGCTGCCTGACACAGAGATGGGGATGCTGGTGTCTGCAACACCTTTCCAATGGGCTAAGAAGGAGCCCACTTACCTTGGCATCAAACTAACTCCTAATGTCTCCAATTTATTTCAGGCCATCTACCTGCCACTCCTCGACAATTGAAAGGTGACCTTAAAAGATGGGCCTCAATCTACTTATCTTGGCTTGGTAGGATATACGTGATAAAGATGGTGGTGCTACTGAAGTTCCTCCACCTGTTCCAAAGCCTGCCTATTGACCTTGAGAGGGATTACTTGACCACACTCCAAATGCTTACAAAAAGTGAAAAACCCCGGCACTCTAACCATTCATATGTACAATGCTTATATATGATTCTCTAAAGCAAGGAAAACACCATATTGATGAGAGAAGCTTTCTATCACAGGAATCATATGAGGGAACAGATTTTGTCCATTTGTTGCAATAATTTATTTGCTAATAAATAACAAAAAAAGATTCTTCACTCAATAACACTACAACCAATATTTTAACATTCACAAAGGACAGGTTTTGTGATGTGCTTAAAATCCCAGTTCTTAGTCATGTAGAATGAAAACAGCCAACGCGTGTTTCGTCACCACAGTGACTTCCTCAAGGCTATAGAGATAAGCATAAATACAATTGTTGGCACATGTATCAAAGATTATAAAACCAAAGTATACCTCCTTACTACATTGGAACAAAAAAATAGTGTTAACTGAAGTAACCATCACACAAGCAAAGGAAGACGAAAAAGAAGAACACCCAGAGCAAAAGAGAGAAACACCAAATCTGAAGACACCTAACAGTGAGTAAAACATAGCAACACACAGCCACAACACTGTGCAGCGGTGCTTGCCATGACAGATGTGAACATATAGTGAGTCTCTGCATTATAGGAATATATGAAAAGAGAAAGCAGAGAAAAGACGAACCTGGTGTGTGTTCAGAGAGGGTTCTAAGGTAAGAATGATGAATAATAACCTTAGATCATGTTGACAACGAGCCCAACAAAAACTTTCCCCTGGCTCTAAAATACCAAAGTACATAGAATCCTTGGTCCTCACTCGAAACTCTGTAAAGGCGGACTGTAATAATAAGACGGTATATTATTCAGGTTAGTAACCGTTATGGCTTGCACATGAAAAAGAACCTTACATTTCAAGTCTTAGGTTATATTCATATCTGAAATAAGCTCACTCCAAATGCTGCTAACTAATTTCATCTGGCAAAACAAGAGAGCGTGTCTCACCTTCATGTTGCTTAAGTGCCCAAAAATTGAAGGGGGCTTAATACTTCCGTATTTTAATCTTTATTATAGAGCTGCCCAACTAAGAGTCATTACTTAATGGGCCAAGAGAGAGTCAGATAAGCACCGGCTCCATATGGACAGAGCGATAACAGCAAGAGTCATATGGGATATGCTGTGGAAACCAAATGCAGATCGCCCCCTTAATGCCTATATCAGCACGCCCATGAGAACGACCCTGAAAACAAGTGGTCAAGAGGGCCGCTTGGATGACATATCCCTTCCCTTTCATCCCAATTCATTACAACCCGTCCTTTCTCCCGGATGCTCAACCAGCAACCAGGCCTATTTGATGCATAGAGCGAGGGGGGCTGTCTCACACTATCCTATCTCTTTAATAATTTGGACATTCTCACCTTTGAGCAGTGCCAACAAGACTTTCACCGCTCAGAAGCCGAACACTTCCACTATCTGCAATTGCGTCATTAAGTAATGCTCCCAAACACCCGAGAAGCAGCAACAAGGGAGCTCACTCAATTTTGTGAAGGGGGCTAAGGCAGTTAGGGGCACTATTTCCTTCCTGTACTCCCTGCTACTCCACACATTGCCCTCTCAGCCACCACTCCACATTACTTTTTGGGAACGCCTTTTGGGACAATACATGTCATAGAGGCACTAGAGAGCACTTTGGAAGGACATAGCCCGGCACACTCGCTCTGTAGGACTACAGGAAGCCCACTACAAAGTTCTATACAAGTGGTATGTATACCCCACCAAATTGAAAAAGTGTTTGCCCAACACATCTGATCTATGTTCGATTTTCTATGTGATTTTCATCATGGTCTGAAATTCTGGCTCAGAATAAAGACCTATTGGGATAACCAATCCCAGATACCCCAGCCTTTGCATTTCTGGGGCTAAGAGATCCCTCTTTAAAATACCAAACAAAAGCAGACAGAGATGTGGTATGTCAATGTTTGGGTGCGGTGAAGATTGCGATAGCTGCAGCCTGGAAAAAGGAAGCTCCAGCTCTAACGCAGTGGCATGCCCGCTTGTGGCAGGCAGTCACAATGGAAAGAATGAGTGACATCTTCAAGGATGACTTTAAAAATGTTTAATATGCATGGGGCTTCCTAATTAGCTCCCTCTCCAGATGGATCCCCCGTGTGGCCTGTCCTTCAAGGGTACAAGCATTGCACCTTTTCCAGTTTTAAATAGCAATCTGATGTACATAGAACAATCCATATACAATAATAGCTCCCCTTGGCTTCATCTGAGCACCCTGCTATGCTTACTTTTGTTTATCCTTCTTGTTAGTTTAGGAGGGAGGGGGAGGGGAGGGGAGTAGTACAAGGAGAGGAATTTGTTGGGGGAGAACCTGGGAGATGTACTAGGATCTTAGTCTTGGTAGTACATTA
Source organism: Lissotriton helveticus (assembly GCF_964261635.1). Taxonomy (NCBI): domain Eukaryota; kingdom Metazoa; phylum Chordata; class Amphibia; order Caudata; family Salamandridae; genus Lissotriton; species Lissotriton helveticus. The sequence goes on from NC_136065.1 coordinate 400,693,649, forward strand.
GGATAAATCTATGTAGTGGAACACCATGAGTAACAGTGGAACGCTGAATACTGATACAGCTACTGGAAGGCTTTTCATGGTCTCTAGGATTGAATGTATTGCTATTCACTGTGCAATATAACTCAATAAAAGAGGTTTGGCTAAAAAATCAGGACATGTACTTTTCTAGTTTTACATATCCTAGTAGTGAAGAACTCTTAAACTAATTTTTCACTACTGCAAGGTCTATCTTTCATAGGTTAACATTGGGATTACCTTATTAAATTTTATAAGTGTCATTTCCAATTTAGAAGAGAAGGTATCCCCAAGTTTAGTGTCTTTGGAATCCCAATTTAAAATCCCAATTTAGGTTAGATTTTATGTTGGTAATTCTGAAAATGCCCTTTTAGAAAGTTGGTATTTTCTTACCTTAACTATTTGGTGCCTTCTGCCTGTCAATAATACACGTCTAGGGTGGGTGACAGCTGCGCTTTGTGCAACAAAACAGGGATCTGTGCACACGTCTGTTATAAAAACTGCAAATTATCAACAGTTCAGTTATACAATTCTGAGACAAAATAAGGTTTTTGTAGATTCAGTCTTGATTGTTGTTATCTTCTATTTTATTTTTCAACGCCCAGCCAACACGTGTTTCGTCAGGGTGGTGTACCCTCGACTTCGTCAGGGCTCTACAAATGTACAATGGTTCACATGTTACATGTATCCACACTGAGTAATTTGCAAGTTAACTCGACTTTGGTGAGTTCTGTGCTGATTTAAATCTCGCCTTGGTGAGGAGTTGGTGAGGGGTATTTCAAACAGGTTCATAGGACCTGGATAGTGGTTTTCCCATTGTAAACCACCTGAAGTGAACTCAAGCAATACTTAATCCACATGAATATCATGCAAAATGGTGTTTTACTGAGTCATCTCATACGTGTATCTTGCACCCGAAATTGTCCGTGATCCCCTGGACATCCAAGATATACATTTTATATTTAAGTGCACCAGAGGAAGATTGAAAAAAGATTTAGAAAAGTTTTAAATTAGCTCAGCACAATCGTGCTCTTACCCAATAGGGCTCCTAAAATCCACTGACTGTTGCAACAATTCAGTATGCTGTAAGGGGCATCAACATCATATAGGTTGCATAAGTATTACATTGATTGGTTTATCCGAGCATTCCCTATAAGATCTGTATTTAATGCTCATAATGAGAGTCTTACCTCTCCACCGGTTGTACTTCCGTCCCGGCTGTATGGTGATTTGAGAAGTTTAAAAACGGCCACCGCTTGGTGTTCAACAGGTGTAGCGTCAGTATCCACGTATATTTGTGGTTGAAGCACTACAAGGGGAGAATGGTTTTATGCCTATTACCATCGTTGTTTATAAGTATTTATTCCATTCTATTTTAATGATATTATACACGATCAATACTTGTTTATTTACATCTATTCGTGATCATCTGCAATGCGCCCCTCCCCCGTGTTGTTAGGCGAAGCACAAAATTCTCTATATCCTCTATCAGCGTGCTAACTCTAAGATTTGCTCAGAATTGCAAACGGACCCTGCCAATGGTCCTCTATTTATTAAAATTACTCGACGCTTACTCAGTTAAAATTAGCTTCGCTTCTGTTCTATTAATTCCCCTTACCTCGTCTGTGCTCTTGTCGTTCTAGATTAGAACGCCGCAGCTTGAGTACCGCTGCTCCCTGCGTTCTCGCGTATGAATGCGGAAGTGCACTCCACGCTTACTATATTGCCGGTGAACACTAGACCGCGCATCCCTTTCCGGAAATGGCAGATTGGCCATCCGGAAGGGAACAAACGTAGCTACATTCTTGATTAATAGATCGCCCCGCTTTTTTATAATATCCTCTTTCGTTCTGCAACAGCACTAGGTACCTTATTAGGATATTAATCCCCTCGGTAAATCTGGATTCATAGCTATTGATTTTCTTATTTATTATTTAGAAGAGAACACGGAAGTTAAACGGTTTATTATCAGAAACGGCAAAAGAAATCATCTATGTCAAATAACCCCAATAAAATTATGGATACATTTTAAATATATCATATTGGAGTACGTCTAAGAAAATGGAGGGAAAGAAGGAGTGCGAACAAGTGACATTCTATGAGCTTGTGATGTGTTACATGCAAACACAAAATGTCATTTAAGACCTCTTAGTTCTGTGAAACAGGTGATCATGCTATAGCTATGTTATAGTGTTCATGCTAAAGCTAAGTGACTTTGTAGATTATATTTAAACATTGCTTTATCTATGTCATTGGTGATCTCGTAGAGCTCTGTTACAATATTTACTACAACGGATCTACATTTTCAGTGACTCTTCACGTTATAAATACATACAGATTACAATATGTTCTTGTTGTAGGTGGATGTTACATTTTCCACAAAACGACTGAGAATTACCTTCTCGGTATAATTTGCGGAACCTTTTTTCTTTTTTTTTTTTACAGTACATACATTATTTATTAGTTCCCCAAGAAAAATTGCAGCTCTCGATCAGAATTCAAGCCCTGTTGTACCGAATCCAAGCGCATTATCCAGGTTGCTTCTGTTCTACGCAATGCTAGTTCTCTGTTACCACCTCTTTTGCTTGGCATAACCACTTGTATACCAAAGAAGTCAAACTGCTTATAGCTACCTTGTTTTGCACAGGACATAGCATGTATAGCCATGGGGTATCTTGCATCCCCTTGCTTGATTGCCCTAGCATGCTCACTAATGCGATCTTTCAAACATCGAATAGTACTTCCAACATATTGCATCATGCACTTGCATCTCACAATATATACCACATATTTAGTGAGGCAATTAATGTTTTGTTTAATGCAATATTTTCTCTTGTCTGGACCCTCAAATTCCATGGTTTTATCCAGCGCCCATTTACATACTCCACAGGTACCACATTTGTGGAACCCCATAGAGCGTTTGGACAACCAGTCCATGCTTTGTGATGTGTTTGGTACACTTGGGCTCAAAATATTCTTCAATGTATATTCCCCTTCTGTATGTGATCATTGGTCTTTTGGGTGTGAAGTCTTCTGTGTGAAGAATATTTTGAGCCCAAGTGTACCAAACACATCACAAAGCATGGACTGGTTGTCCAAACGCTCTATGGGGTTCCACAAATGTGGTAACTGTGGAGTATGTAAATGGGCGCTGGATAAAACCATGGAATTTGAGGGTCCAGACAAGAGAAAATATTGCATTAAACAAAACATTAATTGCCTCACTAAATATGTGGTATATATTGTGAGATGCAAGTGCATGATGCAATATGTTGGAAGTACTATTCGATGTTTGAAAGATCGCATTAGTGAGCATGCTAGGGCAATCAAGCAAGGGGATGCAAGATACCCCATGGCTATACATGCTATGTCCTGTGCAAAACAAGGTAGCTATAAGCAGTTTGACTTCTTTGGTATACAAGTGGTTATGCCAAGCAAAAGAGGTGGTAACAGAGAACTAGCATTGCGTAGAACAGAAGCAACCTGGATAATGCGCTTGGATTCGGTACAACAGGGCTTGAATTCTGATCGAGAGCTGCAATTTTTCTTGGGGAACTAATAAATAATGTATGTACTGTAAAAAAGAAAAAGAAAAAAGGTTCCGCAAATTATACCGAGAAGGTAATTCTCAGTCGTTTTGTGGAAAATGTAACATCCACCTACAACAAGAACATATTGTAATCTGTATGTATTTATAACGTGAAGAGTCACTGAAAATGTAGATCCGTTGTAGTAAATATTGTAACAGAGCTCTACGAGATCACCAATGACATAGATAAAGCAATGTTTAAATATAATCTACAAAGTCACTTAGCTTTAGCATGAACACTATAACATAGCTATAGCATGATCACCTGTTTCACAGAACTAAGAGGTCTTAAATGACATTTTGTGTTTGCATGTAACACATCACAAGCTCATAGAATGTCACTTGTTCGCACTCCTTCTTTCCCTCCATTTTCTTAGACGTACTCCAATATGATATATTTAAAATGTATCCATAATTTTATTGGGGTTATTTGACATAGATGATTTCTTTTGCCGTTTCTGATAATAAACCGTTTAACTTCCGTGTTCTCTTCTAAATAATAAATAAGAAAATCAATAGCTATGAATCCAGATTTACCGAGGGGATTAATATCCTAATAAGGTACCTAGTGCTGTTGCAGAACGAAAGAGGATATTATAAAAAAGCGGGGCGATCTATTAATCAAGAATGTAGCTACGTTTGTTCCCTTCCGGATGGCCAATCTGCCATTTCCGGAAAGGGATGCGCGGTCTATTGTTCACCGGCAATATAGTAAGCGTGGAGTGCACTTCCGCATTCATACGCGAGAACGCAGGGAGCAGCGGTACTCAAGCTGCGGCGTTCTAATCTAGAACGACAAGAGCACAGACGAGGTAAGGGGAATTAATAGAACAGAAGCGAAGCTAATTTTAACTGAGTAAGCGTCGAGTAATTTTAATAAATAGAGGACCATTGGCAGGGTCCGTTTGCAATTCTGAGCAAATCTTAGAGTTAGCACGCTGATAGAGGATATAGAGAATTTTGTGCTTCGCCTAACAACACGGGGGAGGGGCGCATTGCAGATGATCACGAATAGATGTAAATAAACAAGTATTGATCATGTATAATATCATTAAAATAGAATGGAATAAATACTTATAAACAACGATGGTAATAGGCATAAAACCATTCTCCCCTTGTAGTGCTTCAACCACAAATATACGTGGATACTGACGCTACACCTGTTGAACACCAAGCGGTGGCCGTTTTTAAACTTCTCAAATCACCATACAGACGGGACGGAAGTACAACCGGTGGAGAGGTAAGACTCTCATTATGAGCATTAAATACAGATCTTATAGGGAATGCTCGGATAAACCAATCAATGTAATACTTATGCAACCTATATGATGTTGATGCCCCTTACAGCATACTGAATTGTTGCAACAGTCAGTGGATTTTAGGAGCCCTATTGGGTAAGAGCACGATTGTGCTGAGCTAATTTAAAACTTTTCTAAATCTTTTTTCAATCTTCCTTTGGTGCACTTAAATATAAAATGTATATCTTGGATGTCCAGGGGATCACGGACAATTTCGGGTGCAAGATACACGTATGAGATGACTCAGTAAAACACCATTTTGCATGATATTCATGTGGATTAAGTATTGCTTGAGTTCACTTCAGGTGGTTTACAATGGGAAAACCACTATCCAGGTCCTATGAACCTGTTTGAAATACCCCTCACCAACTCCTCACCAAGGCGAGATTTAAATCAGCACAGAACTCACCAAAGTCGAGTTAACTTGCAAATTACTCAGTGTGGATACATGTAACATGTGAACCATTGTACATTTGTAGAGCCCTGACGAAGTCGAGGGTACACCACCCTGACGAAACACGTGTTGGCTGGGCGTTGAAAAATAAAATAGAAGATAACAACAATCAAGACTGAATCTACAAAAACCTTATTTTGTCTCAGAATTGTATAACTGAACTGTTGATAATTTGCAGTTTTTATAACACACAGATCCCTGTTTTGTTGTATTTAGGACCAAGGTCCAACTTGGGGGTTCTGGGCTAATCCTCTATTCTGGAGCACCGTCGCAGATTGTACCACAGAACCATATAAACGTGTCACACAGCAGGCGCCATCATTGATCGTATTCTAATTAGCCTTCTCTAGTCTGTCATAAGCTGCGCTTTGTGCATTTCCTTTAAACAGCCACACACAAAAGAAGCCTGGGTGGGACTAATTGGCCATCCACATCCTGATGGGTCATCCTGGGCAAGATGGGAGGGAGAGGCTGACACTTACACTTGAATGGGCTGTGTCCCGTCCCTACAGAAAGGGCTGCAAACCCCCCTGCAGTGAGTCTGGAGCCAGGGTAGGAAAGGCCGGGACTTTTTGCACTACAAATGCCTCTCTTTGAAGTCTCCCCCCCCTTCAAAGGCACAACTGAGTATGGGAACTAGTCCTCTGATACCACCAACTCGGTACACATCTCGACCTATGGCTACTCTACCAGGAAGAAGGACAGCTGTGCTGCTGAAAGGACTGCTGAGCTAAATTGCTAGCAATTCCGAGAGTTTTCAAGGCCAGATGGGGTGGCGGTAGCTTTAGGGCAGCTGCCCCAAACTCTGGAATACACTCCCTCTTTCCATCAGAACCCTTCAAACTCTATTTTCCTTTAGGAAGACCTTGAAAACCTGGCTATTTGAGCGATAGTCATTTTCTTCTTTCGTCTTACAGATATTGGCATAATGCACCTCTCAGTGCCAAGACACCCTTGGGTATTCGCGCGCTTAACACATTTATTTACATAACATAACTCTACTGGACTGCAACCCTCCTGGATTCCTGTTCTGCTGTGCTGACTTGCTGCCTGCTGCCCTCTTTGCCTTGCCTGGGAATGAGAAGGACTGGACCTGCATCTTTCCATCCCAGAAACCATGGTGACTCCAACAGCTTGCCTCCTGTTCTAACTTTTCAGGGACATCAAAGACTTCCACCCAATCTACCTACAGCACCTGGACTCTGCCATCTGAGAGTCTTGCCCTGCCTAGTGGTGCCATTCCAGTGCTGCACCTTTGAAAGTGGGTATAAAGTGCTGCAACTGCCAAAATCCACGCCAGAACCGGTGCATCACCTTCGACGACGGCGCATTGCAGCTACTGTGAGGATCGAATACAGCGTTTCGCCATCAGCATGGCACATCACATATAGGTCTGAGGCATCTTTGACTTTGGTAGACTTAGAACCGACGCAGCACTAACAACCAAAGGTTCGAGGACAATGCATTGCTTCCTCTGCTCTACGTATCGGATCTTTGTTGACGACGCAAACAAGGTACTTTGCAGTTGAGCATGGTTGGTCCCTGTATCCGACCCTCATTCCATTGCGGTCAGCCTGAACCTTTGGACTCCATACTGTCTAGCGCAACCAGATCGCCCCTTTTTGCACTTTATGCTTTTAAGCACTACATTCCAGTTTATTCTTTAAAAATTCATAACTCCAGTTATACTAATTGGATTTTTTTTGTTTTGGTCTTGTTTTGTTCAATAAATTAAGCTCTGTTGTAGCTTGGTGTGGCATCATTTTGTGTGGTGTTTTCACAGTTTTTTTTGTTTAAAGTGTTGCACAAATACTTTACAGATTGACTCTTAAGTTAAACCTGACTTCTCTGTGGCAAGCAACCAGAGGGTGAGCACAGTTTAATTTAAGGAATGTATCTGACTTAACCCTGATTAGGATAGTGGTTGCTACTTGGACAGGGTGCATACCTCTGCCAACCAGAAACCTAGTTTCTTACACGTACGGATTGTTGTTGAGGATACTCCGGGTACTTGTAAATCCATACCACTTTCAAAAAGAACCCAATGCTCACCATCCCATTACACCTCCTACATGCCATGCCGTCATAATTACAGATAGAATGATGTACTCAGACTCCTAGAACACACACAAAATGACAGATAAATTGGAGGAATTACAGATATGCTGGTGAGGCAGGATCCAACTGTCAAAATGGTGATGGTTTAGCTCCATTTTTGGCATGTTAGCAATTAGAATCCCACACATGATATTACAGTCAATTGATAAAATGTTAAAAAACGACACATTGAGAGCAGTTTCTCCTAGATTGGCTATATCGAATCTGTATGCCCTCACCAAATCAGGAGGTCTGTGACCGCCTTATATGACAACACACTATTTGGCACACTATCTCTCTCGAACAGCCTATCCCCTAAATCCAAATATGGAATCCCTGGTGAAATAGGACTGAGTCTTCAAAACGGTTTACATCACTCTGTAACCTTTTATACACAACTGAGAAACTTGATAGACCCCAAAAGCCCAGTGACTGTGGAAATGTATATTATGTGGAGAAAGGCACAATGAGCAATAGGGGGAATACATGGATCGTTACATATTGATGCTCCCATATGGAACAAAGCAGAATTACTGATAAATAAACCATTTTATAGGACAGAATGGGAGATCTAAAGGGTTTAAACTCTTTAACATGTCCTCACGCACAACACTTTGAAATCTGTCATGGATTTAGTAATTGAGTTCCACCTGGACTGTCAATAGTTTTGGAGATACCTACAACTGAGGCATTGTTAGACAAGTAAGTTTGCGTCAATGTTATTTATCCTTGAGAAACCTCAGATACATGGCTATTTGGTACAGTGGGGACACTATAGAAAGCAGATACCAGCCTTATATGAAACTATGATAATGGTGTTATACTCCAAACTACAGAACGCATCTTAATATACACATGGCAAACAAAGTTACAGACAGTGTACATATGAGGAGTGGACGGATATATGCATGACAGGGGCTTGCAAGAAGCATTATTACAATTGAGCTATTTTAAAGTGTTAGAGGAATGGCATTGGTCTCCATATAAATTATACAATACTTACATTGCACCCACCTCAAGTTAATTGAGATACAGCCAACTGAGGGAGTTGCTGTTACTATACTCTGGAGTTGTCCAGTTGTACAGCCCTGTTGGGATAGTTTTTGGTCTGATATGCCTAGTAAGACTAATCTTTGGATCACTCTTTCATCTGCACTTTTGCGTAATACAATGGCAATACCAAATATGACTAATCATAACATGAGGTGTCTTGATACTGCTTTAGCAGTTGCCAAACTATGCATTCTGCGTAGATGGAAATGAATATCTATACTCTTGCTAATGTGTCAGTATATAAGAGACTGATATACATATCATCTCCATGTTTATGACAACATTTGGGGACCATATTTGCAAACTGTCCATTGGGAACCAAACTTGCATCATGGACAGTTCACACCTAGGAACCCCTGAGATTTGGCTTTCTATGATTATATCACATTAACATTCTGGGCCAGCGGGTCTCAAGCTGATTTTTGGTTGCCCGTGAAAGTCCAGGCAAGAATTAAAGATGCCTTTAAATTCTGTATTTATCATGTCACCTTTGCTTCTCTTTAAAGACAGAGGTCAAATGTCAGGCTATGTCTTCTGACAAATTGCTGCCAATTATTTCCTCATATGGATTGCAGTTTGCAAACGTGTCTCACTGTGTAGTCAGAGAAAGAAAAGTAAAGTGAGTTGTGTGACAACTTTGCCAGGGTACAGGAAGTATGAAAGGAAAGGCTGCATGATGTAATTGTAACACTCTACAAAATGTTAATACTTGTAATGAACTGTACACATTCAACAGTTAGGAAAGGGAAAATAAATACCATGTATTTGTAATTCTGAAGTGTGATGGAAAAAAAGACTTTTAAGAACAGTAAAACAAGACGCTGCTGCACAAATGATAAATATTGACTGAAGCCCACTTTCCACAAATTATCATTTGTGTGCAATATAGTAAAACTGTATATCTGTGCACTTTTAGTGGCCATTTCAATATAAAATGTGTTTTTCTGTAAATGACAGTGCGGTACCACATGATACTTTAGTTACATTTAAAAATCCGCCCACCTCATTTCAATTAAAGCTAGGTGGGTTTCAAAAGTTTGTCCTTAGAAAAAGTTTGTCGTACAAAAGGGGGTGGTGATGGACGGAGCATCCGAACCAATCAAACACTCACACCCAGTCAACAGATCTGGGTTTAATCCATCACCGTTCTTTAGCCCACCCCAGTTCAGACATGGCCATATGCAAATCAGTCTGACCCTGTGCCTCATGGGAACAGTCCAGCCCGAACTGCCAAGCCGTGCCTTCCCTGGACCGGAAACAAGCTTCCGAGGACCGGTTTCTGGCATTTCAGCCGTCTTCAGCCCGGCTTGCTTGAATCCAGTGGCAAGGTGAGCAAGGGACTCACGTCTGAGCATACCCTGCCAACTTATGGCGAAGTTTGGGAAGCATTGCACTAGACAGTTTTTCCTTTCCTTCCACTGGCCTTTTTATATTCATGTTGATTGATACCATTGATTTGAGCCTACTTCTTATTTGTTGAGTGATGGAAAATTGAGGCTTGGTTTGCTATATTGTTTCTTTATGCTATTATCGATGACGGTACATTTCTAGTATGACTGTGTGGAAAGTATTTTCCAGTAACACATTGACAATCTTGCAATGGTGTATTGATAAAAATAACTTGTAATATTTTTTATATTAAGAATGGTAAGTATAAAGCATTAAAAAGGGTTACATTATTTTTAGATTGAGTTACTTAAACTGGTGCAGCGAAGGGTTTGGCCCCTCCCGTCTAAGGAAAATATATAAATTACTGGCTTCGAATATTTTACATTTAAAAGCTATATAGTTCTAGTAATTGGTCATTGATTTTCTCTTCATTAGATGATCTTGCGTCAAAACATGCACTTATATATTCATGAATGCATTCTTCGATAAGTACATCACAACGTCAAGAATATGGACACAGTTTGAGCCTGTATACCCTTCAAATAAAAATAAATATTTTGAATCTGTTTTTTGACTCAGAAGATGTGCTCAAAGGACTTGCTGTTACCTTATAGTTGACAAGTCATCTTTTGTTTTGGGACCCGCATACAAGAGAATTCAATAACATGTTTAATCCTAACATTGCATTTCACAGACTCTTTTACAGACTTCTTTTCCATTACCTTAAAAGCTGGCACCACTTGAGACTTTTGAGTGGCAGGTTTCATGAATGCATGGTTTGCCAGTCTGAGAAGCCATATTTTGCAAGAGGAATTGCCTTTCAACATCTTATTCCACCCATCGCTTTTTGTACTGTTGAAGCTCCACTATCACAGTGTTAGAGTGCATCTTCTCTGTGAGACCAGGCCAAGGGAGGTGAGTCGATGGTCAGTCTGGAAGTGGTATGCTCGGGAGCATTAACAAATACCTTTAGTGACTACACATCTGTGACTCAAGTCACTTGCTTTTTGCACTTTCTGAATTGCACTGCTCAGCATCCGCACCAAGCCAAGAGAAATACTCGTACTCGCGTTTAAATGGTGAGAGGTAATTGAAAAAGGGCTTCTGATTTAGGAGTTGTGACCCAAATGACATAAACCTCTAAAGTATCATTTTACCGTCATTGACCAGGCGTACAATATAACAAATATATAAATGTGTTAATACTTCATAGCAAATGTATTTGACCTAAAATGCATTCCAGTTAGTATTCAGAAATGAAAATGTAGTTCTTGCTGTCAGACATGGTGTGCCCTTAGTTCATGGTATGCCACTTATTCTACTGAAAGGCCTATTTTCAAAGATAGCAAATGAGCTCCCAGAAGGTCTCGCTGTTATAATACAACAACAGGAGAGTTTGATTTTTCTTGCTAATTTTGTGTAAGGCCCTGCGCAGCCTCTTAATGGATCACTGGCTCGCTCGTGATAACGAAGGCTATTAATAAACAACTTGAGCAGACAGGTTACAACCATTTCGCAAGATTAGCGTTAGTTAATCAAAGGTTGGCAGCTACAACAGCATCCTGCCTCGAGCCTTTCTTCAGATACAGCTCATTATCCTGCTTACTCCATAGCAGCAGCATGATTGTATTTTATATTAGAAATGCCACATCTGACAAAGATTGTCTTACTATAAGAAGGACTCGTCGGTAGAAATATCACTGATCCGTATGAGTACAAGTTATTTTCCGGGGCGGTGCTTTGAGGTCAACAGGAGGACAAACGGTAGTAATGTTTGTTCTTTTGTTGCAAGATGTAAAAAATATATATATTTAGCTCAGCAAAAATAACATCGTAAAAAACAGCTCGAAGAGTTAATAAATATGTAAGTTCAATTTTATTATAATGTATGTCTGTTATGGACCTACGCTGGCTTGCTTAAAAAGAAGGCAGATATGATTCACCTTCAGCCATTTTAGAAAACAGTTTAAAAAAAGGAGTTTTGTAGTCCTGCAGATTCAAGATACTCTCAAAATATCATTTGGAAGTGTAGTTATTTACCCTCGTGCACCACATTAAGGATTTTTCCAATCATTTCTTTCGGGTCACTATCCTGTGAAATGCAGTGATTTCAGGCATCTGCTTTCAGCCACTCCACCAAGCACAGGACAAGAGCACATCACTTGGGGCATACTGAATTACCTAAAGGGTGATCGAGTGGGGTGCCCCAGACCAGAAAAAATAAATCAGACATCCCATGTCTTTTTCATTACTGTCTTAGGGGGTCATTATGATGACGGTGAGACCGCCACCGACAGGCTGTCGATGGCGGTCTCACCGCCATCGGAAGGCCATTCCCCACACGCCACATTACGGTGGCTGGCAGTTTCATGGCGGTCGGAAACTCCGACCGCTATGCATCCGACGGGCTCCTTGAGCCCGCTGGTGCGGCAAAGGACCTCCCAATCCCTGCATTGGTGGCAGTGACCACCAGGCACCGCCGTAGTGATTAGGATGTCCATTTCCGCCAACCTTTCCATGGCGGTTCACCCGGCATGTCAAGGCTGGTGGGGATGGACATTAGGGGCCCGTAGCGGGCCCCCCAGGCACATTTCTTTGGGTGTTTCCCGGTGCCTGCCATGTAGTGCAGGGATATGTAAAACAGCCAGCCAGCAGCACCCGCCGCAATGTAAAATATGGGTATGCCGTTGCATTGTAATTGGCCCTGTGGGACCGCCGACTGGTAGGCGGGTGGTCCCAGTCCCCGATACGATGGTCCGCCATCGGAATGACCCCCTAGGTATTTGGTTTTATCACAGCTTCATATCCCCGCATTTTCGACCTCTACTTTTGCCTTCTGTGTGTCTTTTCTCCTAATGCATTCCACCGCTTACAGCCACTCATATTATCTGAGCATCATGGCTGTATGGTACCCTATGTTGTGAATGCACTCTAAGTTTCCTTGCATCATTCCATAACTGAAATTTCCTTCTCCTTCGAGTCTTTTACCTTATGAAGTTATGGTGCTTTACTGTTTTGAAGTATCAGAGTTGAGATATGGGTACAGATTCAGCTAATAGCCTAGCAAGAGGGAGCACAGCCATCCTTTTTCTCTAGCTCTCTAGGGTGCGACAGCCATGGTGTGGTGCCAGAGTATCAGTTAACAAAAATATTGTCTCCTAAACATCATTTACGAAAATATTACCCATTGAGATTAGTAATAGAAAATCTACTCCCAATGGGTCAATATTTTTGTGAAAAATAAAATTATATTTTGCACTCAATATTTAAGTCAGACTATGTTTCTTAATACATTACTCTGACCTAAAACCCAAGTCACCAGTCCTGCATTTGTTCCTGAATGAATTAACTGTAGTATTAATTCACTCCATTAGCAATTAAACACACACATAATATGTGGAGCAATGTTTGTGAGTCCGAGCTCATCACTCTGAAAACAGGTCATGCTTACTGGGACCAAACATCTTCGAGAAAGTCAGAGGTTCAGGTTCAAAGTACTTTATTGTATGACTACTTAGAATCTTTACAGTGCCATCAAAGATCCAAAACACAGCATACAGTTACAATCAAGGTCCATGGGGTCTCAGATAAAAATAAAAAAATTACTTGAATTCATTTTGTCTAGGAATAGATTAAAACTGTGCATCACAGGGACTAACTATTAAGCACAGTAGAAATATTCATTTTATAAGTACTTTGAAAAACAGGCATTTCTTTCCGAACAGCCGCCGCCAGTCTATTGGGGCTGAGTGGGCATGCCACCCCCCGCCCCATCTTTTGCCCCTCATAAACATTGTCGGTCAGGCTTAACCTCATCCATGCTGTTGACGAGCTCAGCTCGTCATGGAGTACAGTTGAGCTCCACTCATGACGAGCTGAGCTCGTCACGGCCGTTGGAACGTTCGCACTCGGGGCTAATTTCCCCGCTGTGCTGAACGTTCTAAAAACGGGTGCGGCCGTGACGAGCTCAGCTCGTCATGAGGGCAGCTCCGCTTTGCCTCATGACGAGCTCAGCTCGTCACCAGTATGGGGGCGCTGCGCGCGGCCCCTCTCCCCCCCACCCCTCCCAGACAGGAGGGGGAAAACACCCCGCAGCGAACGGGCTAACAAAGGTCAGCCTGACAGGCACTGTTCATTTTCAGGTCAGGCAGCCAGGAGCCAGACATGTGCAAAATGTGCAGGCTCCCGGCTGACTGAGCTGAACTTTGCTGGGCTGAAAAAGTCACAGCTCCTGTGGGCGTGACCTTCTCAGCTCGGCAAAGGTCCTTGAGGCCCTTGCCTCAGTGACGAGGGGTAGCGTCACTGATTGCCTCGCACCTGGGAGCTTCAGTTTTAAGCCCTGACGCATCCAGGGTCGAGTGCCAATCAGTGACAGAGGGGGGATGGGGCCTCTGAGACAGAGCTGCAGGTTAGTGTGTGCGTTAAAAAAAAAAAAATGTTTGGTTTGTGTATGTATGTATGAATGTTTTGTAATGAGTGTTGTGAATGGATGTGTTTGTGTGTGTGCGCACGTGTAAATGCATGGCTGTGAGTGTGTATGTGTGTGTGTGTGTGTGTGTGTCCCGTTCACCCCCCTCCCTCACAAACTTACTGGCCGCCAGTGTTTCAAAATGCAAGATGCCAAATTGTTAAGCCATATCAAATAGCTCAGGACAGTGGGATCGTGTGCGAGGGGCCTGAACTCTGCGCCAGAGCAAGTTGTAAAGCTGTCAAGACTTATCAAATGATTCAAAGCAGAACCTATCTAAGTTCCCCCGCTTGAAAATTAAGGTGCAAATTCACTGAAGTATCACGTTTTGATACGACAAAGATTATAAGCAAACATTTTAATCATTCATCTTGCATTTAAGCTATAAGGTGCAGATTTAACAGCGTTTATAGGCAAGCATTTCTTTCAAAGTTCAAGGTGGAAGATTATTAAGCCTTTTTCGAAAGAACAATCTTAAATTCGTACTTGAGGTTATCAAAAAGATGTCCGCGGGAGAGGGCAAGAATCTTGCTGTAGCCTTCCCACTATAGCAAAAAACTTGCCAATTGAGAAAGACAATATCCTTTATAAAATTCTGTGTATGGGATTCATTTGCATGTTCTGATGCAGATAGGTTTATAATTCCAAACAGTGGAAAGTCTCATTATACTTCTTGGTAACTCAAGTTGGAGTAATAAGGTACATCCCCTCCAAAAAAGGAATAGTCTTGCTTAGCTAAACATATCCCATATTCCAATAATCCTATGTTTTGAGTAAACTACAAATTGTAGGAATTTATTTATTAGAATGGAGAAAGCAGGAGTAGATGTCTGGGCACACAATGGGGTGGTCTCCTTAACCTGACTAATGTTTGTGGAGCCTCCCATGTCTGCTGGGGAGCCAGGGTTCTAATAATACTTGGTCGCAACAAAACCTTTTGGAACATTCTACAGCCATGTTCTTCTGTACATTGGTGAGACTAAAATGAGGGCCCATATTTTAGTCTCTGAATAAAATAGAGGGATCCTGTAAAAATGTGAAGATTATTAGCTCTCTAAAAATACTCCACCTCCTCTACAACTAAGTTTTGGATTACTATACTAATATGAGGACTATGAGCATTTTTGTGGGCAGTGCCTCTGCCATTATTTCAACATTAAATATTCACATTGATGCTTAGCAGTTGTTTTAAAAAGAAACTAAAACGCCAAACTTGCTAGTGAGAGTCCCCTAAAAGGCAGAACTGAAAATGCTTTCTGAAATCTGTTGCAAGAAAATTGCTTACCTTTTGCATGTCCATCCTTCTTTGTAAGAGACGATCGAGAGAATCCAACATCTACCATAAGCAGGGCTAGGCAAACACACCTGCTCAGTACCTGGATACCCTTGCGAGTGATAATGCGATTTACAAATATACATCAAATAACATATTCACTGTGTTCTGGATGTAAGGAGAAAGAAGAGATATGCAGTTCTTAAAAAAGATTAAATAACCTCTCTGCCCAATTGAATCTCCGTTTGTACACTTGTGACTTATCAATATTTCCTCTGATATGCAACACTAAGGCTAAGGCCTTCAAAAAAGCGTTCAATATGTGCCTCAGTATAAATAGTTGACCAATCTCCTCTTGGAGTGTAAATGAATTTATTGGCTAGGTACCACTTGTGACATCTGATCTTTGGTTTGGGCTCCTTGTCCATATAGCGGTTACAGCTTCATAGTATATCCTCCTACACTGTCTAAACAGGCGATTTGTCAGAGAAATGCCACTGAGTTATCTGAACATAAACTCTAATTACGTTTTGCTCATTTAAGACATTTCAGCAATGTGCTAGTGCTTACAGATTACAGAATAAGCCAACCTAAGCTTTAATACCAAATGTGGAGATTCTGTTCCAAGCCAAGGAGCTGGTTTTGTATCTCCTTCTCATGACAGCACTTTATATACCTGTAGATGAATTCTTAATAAGTTGCAGGCTAGGTACATTTTACAATCAATTTAGGCCAATTAAGGAGTTTGGTGGACTCTTCATAAAGTTATGCAATGACAACCCCTAAAACTGCTGTGACCTCTTACTCACGTCTGCGAATTCAAAGTGAGTCAGAAGAATTTTTCTGAGCTATTCTCATATCTATATCTTATATCTTCTGGCACTAAACACCATAGAACTTAGTTTGATGGAATGATGAAGTCATAGTTTCTCTACAACAATTTGGCAAATCATGTCGGATTTGGTTGAAATGATCCCAGAAATATTATTAGACTGATTTTGAGTTTGTTCCTTAGAGACAATCCTTGGATTATTGGAGGAAGTGCTAAATCGTTAGGAAAATCAACTGCTGACATTTTCTGTACCATTGGGACTGGCTTATGGTGGAAAATCCTACAATGAATTCACCTCGAGATATAGCACTCTCTCCTCAAATATTTAGATTTTAGTTTTCACCCAATTGTAAATCAGGACGTAAATGGTCAGATTTTTATTTTCCATTTAACACAGCGGATTCTTACTAAGCAACAGATGCCCAACTCGCTTTATTTATGATATTTCTTGTTTTATATTGCCCTCATTCAGTCCTTTAGCTGGTATCAAATGCTTAAGAATCCAAAAAAGCAACTTTGGTTCTGACTAAATCCGCTAATATGTGACCATGTGTGTGACAATACGCTTTACTGTGACTTACCTCTGTGTTGGCATACATACCTATAGTACTGGATTCAGTTAATGAGTTATACATATTCTTCTTTATTGTTTGCTCTGTTAAATCATGACTCTTCTTTTCTAGGTGCCAAAAAAATGACTAACAGAGCAACTCTGTGGTATGTGCCTCTGTCCCTAAAGAATGTAGACAAGATAATCAATGTAGCCCCTATTGAGGTAGGTTAATTTCTTCACCCATCCATTTATATGTTCTAATGGTCAAATGTAGTATTATGTCTTGTGTACTGTGAATGTAGATTTGAATGCTAAGTTTGTACAAGGTTTAAAACATATAAACGTCATCATACTTGTATATCTCAAAAACCTTAAAAGAATTAGTAATTAGATTAAAATATTCTATTAATGAATCAATTACGAATGTATCACAGTGGTTCATGATTTTTCCCATTCTAATCTGGTTGTCCAAGGATGCTGGTCTCTTAATCAAGTCTAACATTTTGACGAGGAGTGACAATCTACTATTAAATGCAATATGACATTATCTATTGACTGAAGAGGTTGCCAACACAATTAGCAATTTCTGTTCGTTATTATAAAGTTGTAATGTTGTATGTAATCTTTTTACCTAGCCCTTGTAACTATGAGTAACTGCAGATGACCAAATCTAATCCTTACAGCCGTTGCCCGGAAAGAGAGCGAGCCAATCACTGTTTCTGACTTGTACTATCAACAGTAGTCAAGTCAAGTCAAGTACATTTGTATCGCGCACAAATCACATCCAAGGAGTCTCATGGCGCTTGCAGACGGCTTTGACAGGAGGTCGGAAGATTTAATTTACAAAAAGCCACATGGACTACATGAACTCTGAAAAAAAAGAGTTATAGCTATAAGCTTTAGGCACTGCAAATACCTAATAAAAACAGGCGCTTTGCGCTGATCCAGCCTAACTGTTCATGATAGGGTCCCAACTCCCCAAAATTTGGACGTGGGAACTTGGAGTAAAGGCTGTTTGCCTGAAGGATACGCATATCCTACAGATCTAAGATATCCCCTTTTTAGATGACCATTCACAATTCCATATATAACCAAATGTTTTTTTATATAAATGTAAACAGTATTGGCTCTACAACCATTAATAAAGTAGTATGCAGGTTTATGGAAATGAAAGGTGTTCAGCAAACTGAAAAGAAGCTCGAAAAGAAGGTCGCATGCACTGAAATAAATATGTTTTATATTAGTCGCAGACCTGCATTCTTGCTTTGCCATGAAGTACAGGTGTATGCTGACAGCTGCCTAGAGACTGACTCGTGCATAAACAGATGTGACATGGTGCATTAGGATATGCGTTTTTGAACTGCATCCTATACCATGGCAACAGACCTTCATGACTGGAGGAGTTCTATTTATAGTACGGATAAATGTATTTAGAAAAGCTTGGCTTACCCAACTTGAAGACAGGGGAAAAAGATAAGGGAGCAGCAAACGCAGCGCAGTTCTTTACTTTGTTAGGGAAAACATGATAAAATCCTTGTGAACATTTGTGGAAAATTTGTCAGCGGGTTGGCAGACTCCAGCACTGGAGAGGCTTGAATAGGCACATGCTAGTTCTCTTATTTTTACCTTCTCTTTTAAACCAGTTCAAATTATTTCCTAAACATTGGATTTATGTTTTTGTATCTTGAAGTAGGTGTTCCCATTTTTATTAGCTGGTATTCAGTAATTTTTTTACATGCTAATAGGGGGGGAACACTGTAAAGATTTAATTTTGTTGTTTTCCAAAAGTGCAGTTTATTCGAAAAGATTAATATCTTTAGCAGCTAGTGACGGAAAAGAATCTGCACGAAACCCATGGCTTCATTGTGAAAAGTAACTTTTTTATTTTAAGCCATGACGATGAAAATACATGTGGCCCAATAAACGTTTTTAGAGCCGCTGTCCTATTAAACACACATTTACACATTTATTACAACAGTGCAAAGGCCAAATTCGATTTTATTAACACAGAACACCAAAGGTGACACGAAAAAAGACTTTTTCCGATATCACGTATTTTACAGAGAAACATCTCTCCTTATAGTGACCAAGGTGCTTCCGTGTGGCTTTATCTTACTGAACAAATTTAACATCCGGATTTTTCGTGATTAAGATTAGTAAAACAAATATACATGAACAATGAAATGGTATAAACCATATATGCAGATGCTCAGAGTATAATATACTATTTATTACCAGTGGGAGTGAAATCATGGCCAATTCCAGGCTTTGCTTCTTGTGAACCATACACCCCAAACTCAACGATGGTTAAAAATAGCATAAAGCACTCAGCGCAGCAGCATACATCCTATTTCAAATGCAAGGCTCCCTATGTCTCTGGGAGTCAATGTAAGATTTTTCGTACAGGGGTCCCTGCCTTGTAGAAACAGGAAAACTATCATTCTAAAAGGACCTGTAAACCTTGGGGTGGCCTTCCTCAAACCCTTTTGCCTTATCCCCTCCTGTTTTGCTGAATTAGTTTTTGTTGGCATTAGGACTCCGTGTACTTTACCACTGCTAACCAGAGTTAAAGTGCTTGTGCACTCCCACTAAAACATGGGAAAATTGGCTTACACGTAATTGACCTACATAATTTACTTACATGTCCCTAGGAAAGGGGTATACCATGTACCCAGGGCTGGTGAATTAAATGCTACAAATGGGTTCTGCAGTACGTATTGTGCCACCCACTAAATTAGCCCCTTAAAACATGTCTCAGTGTCTGCCATTGCAGCATGTATGTAAGGCAAGAGCTTGTGGCTAATGTAGACAACTTCCTGAGGATTCCGGTTGGGACAGGACCGCCCGAGACCCCTGTCTGAAACGTTTGTCTGCAAGATAAAGTGGTTCGTAAAGTCCAGACAACGCAGCACAGGTTTGTTTCATAAGGCATTCTTCAATTGTTCAAGACACCTTTGATGAGACGGAGACCATGTGGAGATTTTGTTAGGATGGTTTTTCTGCAATAGGTCAGTTAAAGGGGCTGCTATTTCCGAGAATCTCAGGATGAAGCATCGATAATATCTTTAAAGCCCCAGAAAGAATCTGACCCCCTTTTTGTCTATGGGCTGAGGCAAGTCTTTGATTGCTTGTATTTTGTCAATTTGAGGGCACAATTTTTCGTTCTGTGCTTGATAGCCCAAATATTTCACAGAGTCTGTGGCAAGGTAACATTTATCTGGATTTGCCATGAGTCCAACTTGCCGAAGGGAAGTGAACACCCCTTCTAGATGTTTGTGGTATTGCTTCTAAGATGAGCTATAAATGATGTAATCTAGGTAGGTGGCTGGATATCCTCATTGTGGCCGCAAGAGAATGTCCAATAATCTTTGAAAGGTCACCGGGGCATCATGTACACCAAAAGGGAACACCCTACCCTGAAATGTTATAATCTTGAGGGAGTAGAAAACGCTGTTTTCTTTTTTGCAGTGGGTATCCACAGAATTTGCCCGTAACCCTTTGTTAGGTCTAGGGTGGTGAGGTAGGTGCCAGTCTCAATAAGATCTTCCACTCGAGGCATGGGGTAAGTATCAAACTTCGAAAGGCTGTTCCTGCGTTGGAAGTCAATGCAGAACCTCAGGGTGATATTCGGTTTTGGTACGAGTAACACAGGAGAGCACCAAGGGCTGTTTGATGTCTCTATGATGCCCCTCTAACGTTTCTGTGACCTCCTCTTTCATGGCATGTCTTCTAGCCTCTGGAATGAGATATGGTCTCAGACGGACCACTCGCCCTTTTTCTGTGCATATGCCATACTGCACCATGTATGTCCGTCTGGGAGAACGAGAGAATACATCCCTGTTACGGGCCACCATTGTGAGGAGTTGGTCTTTTTGTATGAGAGTCAACTGATCACCCATTTGTGTCTACAGGTGTGGATTCAAGGGGAAAAGAGATTTCCAATGGTAGTGAATCAGTCACCAGAGATACCGTGTGGGATTAACCCCATGACAACTATCCTCCTCCCACAGTTTTAGTAGGTACAGTAGCCAGAAACAGGGAAAAGCCATCATAGTCAGTACCTATAATAATTTCTTCTACCAGTTGGGGTACAGCACCTACTCGTATGGTTTCTCCTTTTCCCCTCCAGCTACCGGGTATGCCTTACTGTCCCCATGGACACATGTAATAAAAAAAAATTCCACCCTCCACCTTGAAGGGGCCATACACGTTCTTCATTAATCACGGAGCGGCAAAATCCTGAGTCAATTATCACTAAAGTGGATTCCAAATTGACCTGCATTGGCTTCTTGTATTTGGGTTGGCTACCTCCTGCCCATAAAACCTTCCCCACAAGTATACTCTACCTCCTTGGGTTGAGCAGGTGGGGTTTGTGAGGACAATTATGGGCTATATGCCCCCGTTCTGCCCACGGAAAACATTGTGGAACTTGTCCGAACTCTTTTACTGTAGGCCGAATTGTTTGTCTATTCTCCAAGAGTGGTTTAGGTATCATTTTCGACACAGTAGGGTTACTCCAGTTTTGTGAGAATGGAGTGGGAATTCGTTGATGATTGTACCTAAAATCTGGGGATCTGTGTTACGAACAGGCCAGATCTATGGCCTTAGGTACAGTAACATCGGGATGTTGCCTTCTCCAGGATCTGGTCTGACTGGGGAGGGCCCCCTCCAGGAAAATGCGATCTAACACCTCTTTCTTCGTTAAATCATAGGTTTCAGCCATCTGGAGCACAGGTCTTGTATCTTGTAGAATAATGGATGTGGATTATCTTGCATGTTCTACTTTTCTTTCCTGAATTTAACCCGGTAATGTTCAGGATCATACCCTAGACATTCAAGGACAGCTTTTTTTACTTCTGCATATGGTGTGGTTCCCGCCTGGTAGGCAGTTTGTAATTCACCAGTAAGGAGCAGTGCTACATATTGGCCCCAACGTTCTGGGGGCAAAGCGGCTGAGGTGGCTACTTTTTCAAAATTCGTGAAGAACGAATCCTGGTCATCACCTCGTTGGTATTTTTGCAACACCAACCTCGGTACGGTCTAATGTACTTTAGATGTTGCATTGAGTTTCTGGATGACTGTCTGGTGTACTAGCTGGTTATTGGCAAGAACAGTAGCTTGAGTAGCTAGATCTGTTTGTAAGTTCTCCCTGTCCTGCTGCACTAACTTGGCTTGTCCTTCTACCACTAGCTGGAGGTGACGCTGTCCCTTCACCAGTTGTTTGATCATATCTTTCATGGTGATAGGTTAGGCCCTGTCTGAATCCCGGGACTCTGTAAAAGGGGATCCCACTTCCGACACCACTCTGGCTGAGTTCCTAGAATGATCCAGACCAGTGTTGCATTTTAAGGTTTGTTTATTCCTTTTGTTAGTCCCCTAATAAGTGGAACAAGTGATTAATGGCTGTACAGCAAGTGACTGAAGTCACCCAGTCTTCCTTCTTCGTATCATGCCACTTGGCTTCTTCTTCAAGAATCCTGTCCTTTCTCTGGTCTGTCCCTTGAGGAATCACACAATGGGGAGAGACCTTAGCATTCAGGCTCCAACCAGCTTACTTAACCTCCACCAATAGGACCTGTAATCTGGGAGTCCCAGGGGGAATGCTTGATAAGGACGGGGTGTCTTTCCTTGCCGGAATCGTGCAGGAGGTGGGACGTAAGGAGAATCGAAAAAAGAACTAATAAAGTGACCCCTGTGAACCCTGTATACTTCTCTGTGTTTCCTACAGGGTTGTCTCTGTTAGTACAGGAAAACCTTCATAACTATTTCCTTTTCTTATAGCCTGATTAAATACAGTGTACTTGTGCTCACACAAAAGCCCACTGTAAGACCTCCACCAGCACTTGCCTGAAGCTGTGCCTCGGTCCGTGAGTCACAGTGGTCCCGTCCGTAAAGCCATTCCCTGAGCTTCTTTGGGTACTGTCGGTCTCCCTCGCTGTCCGGGGTTGCTGAGGTGGTGGACTTGGGGCTTAATTCAATATGTGCAAATACATTGCATTATTTTGGAATTGTAATATCTTGACTTGACCACTGTAATGGTGGATATTCGAGTGACAGTTATTAAGGATCTGCTCCTTCATGATCAGATTATACAATCCTGTATAGTCACACACTTTACTGCTCAATAACCAGCCCTCCAGAACCTTAGTAGCACAATCTACAAAGTCAACCCAGTCCTGAGTCTGCGTCTTCTGGGTATCTCTGAACTGTATTCTATACTGCTCAGTGGTTACGACAAAGCCATCTATTAGAGCACTCTTCAGGACATTGTAATCATCAGCATCCTCCTCTCTGACAGTGAGGAGCTTGTCTCTTCCTTTGTCAGCAAAGGAAAGCCACAGGATTGCTGCCCACTGCTCCTGGGGTACCTTCTGTACTTTGCAGGCCCTCTCCAGTGCAGTTATCCATTTGTGAATGTCATTCCCATTCTGTTAGGGAGGGACAATCTTGTTAAGGTTTCTATGGTCATAAGACCTTTCCCTACCACTAGGGAAGTTGCTGCCACCATGGGGCTCTAGACCCACCTTTTTTCTTGCTCTTTCAAGCTCTAGGGTCTCCTTTTCTAAGGCTATCTTTTGTCTCCTTAGCCTCAGCTGAGCTTCTTCAATTCTCACCTGATGCTCTCTCTTCTCTTGGGAGGTACCCCTCCTATGAGAAGAGACAGAGGACCCTATAGATGTGCCAGAATGATTAGATTCCACTGAAGGTGATCTTGGTCTTCTGGGCACACCACCAACTCTTCCTGGGGGGACAAAGAGAGGGCCACTTTGGCCTTCCTCATCTCCCGTAGGAGCTTGGTTCTCAGGCCTAGGTCATTGTCACCTGCCTGGCCAGCATCAAGTCTGAGTCCTGGTGGGCTTATCCACTGGGCCCTTCCTCTTCTGCTGTACCCATCCCACTGCCTACCCTTCCCGGCTCTGTAGCCTGCCAAAGTCATCAGGCAGCAATGCCTCTATGAGGCGTTGGGTATTGGGATTCTGTCCTGTCTTTAATTTCCTCATGGCACACAGAGCCCTTAACTCTTGGAAAGGGAATGTGTCATACTTAGATGTCTGTACTTGACTGACATCTGGCAGAGACCCACTAGGTCCTGCTCTTAAAGACATGACTAGTGAGGTGTGGTGTATGCACTACCTACACTATTTGTTTACCTACTAAACCTCTCTTGAGTTGTAGAAAGGGTGTGCTAAGCCCTTGACACACAACTCTAAGTTTAGTAGATCCTATTGTATTTTAAGCTTGTATTATATGTACCTCTGGTACCTTTAGTGGTTTTTCAAATGATCAACACTTGAGATTATCTGGTAAAATAATGCAAGCTGGAATCCCACACGCTGCACACCAATGTGAGAAGTTGGCCTGGCATATGCTGTCCACTATTCTAGTGGGCACCTTGTACCAGTCCAAACCACCCTTATTGATGGTAGGTTTAAAGACAACTTTTACAGAAGGCTATCCTAGTGGTAGCTGTGGAGAGCAGCCTTCAGGCTAAGTCTTGAAGGAATGTAAAGCAGCTTATTTTACCAGTCTATAATCTCATTAATGACGAAATGAAATGAGAACCACACCAGGTATATATGAAATATATATGTTTTTATTCTAAACACATCCCTCTTGTATCTTTATGAGGCTAGAGGCAAAAGTACACAAAGTATACCTATTTAGCACACAGTAAATTACCACGGTATACTTTTTGCCCTAGGGACCTCACAAACCAAGTACTAAGAAAGTGGTATAAGTACCGCTGTGAATATAGAGACAAGGCCTAGGGCCTGTAGAACCGCTGTTGCAACCAGGAACCACTCAAGGTAGGGACACAGGAGGCCCACGGGGGACGCGTGCAGTGTCTAAACACAGCCGCAAATCACCATTGACTTCTACGGAGAAAGTTGCGATTAGATTTTTTTTAAATTAAGGACACTTAGGAATGGTCTAGGAACAAACCCCTTCAGTACTGGACAATTCGAGAGTCAAGACCCACGTGAGCACAGAAGTACTCGTATTACCCCACCCTGGGAAGCCAGGTGCCTAGGTGTCTTGTCGTGTCGGGTTTCGCCGTAGTTTCCTATAGAGAGCTGCAAAGAAGTGCTGCAGGCGACCAGATGAAAAGTGTCCGGATGGATCCATGGGTGGATCGGAGATCTGAAGAACCTGAAAGCAGAGGGTACAGAGTCTGTGTCACTTGCCAGTGACCAGGGAGGCAGTAAGAAGATGCCCACCGATGTTGGGTGATTTCAGGAGCAGGAGGTGAAGCTTAACTCTACAGCCACGAGGACCAGGAGGCGCGGACGACCGCCAGGAGCTGAATTCCGAGCTGTCCCACATCAGATGTCGAGTGCTGCAGCATCAGTATCCGGATTGGACCCAACAAGCCTTGGCAACAGCAACCCACGCATAATGCAAAGATTGGCTTCGGAGCAGACCAGCAAGGTCTGAGGGACTCACCCTTTGGAGGAGAGTCAGGGCATGTCTGGAGCAACTAGGGAAGCCCAAGAAACGAAAAAGTTACCTTCGTGGGGACTCACCAGTCGACAGACCAGGGATCGCTAAGGGGTCTTGAGCAGAAATGCTGAAAGAGGGCCCATGGAACACTCGTGGAGTGTAGGCCCACAATCTTGGGTGCAGATTATGCTCAGGGCTTGGACTACAAGTAGCCCAATGCACAACTTCGGGAAAGCTCGTGAAGTAGATGCACTAGCAAATGTGTACGTGTCTAGGAGTTCCAGTCCCACGTCTCTTGTGATTACTACAGTGTGACTTCCGTCTTCTAGTCGAAATAGAATGTCGAAGTTCCAGGATATATGTTGCAGAGATTCATCCAGGGTAATTTAAAGTCCTAGAGACTGGGTTCCTATAATTATACTAAGTTTAGGGGATGGACTAACTATAAGGTCCCACCTATGGGAGGACCTCGGGAGTGGGTTGTTACACCCCTTTCCCTTTGTCCAGTTTTGCGCCAGAGCTGGGGCTGAGTACCCCTGCAACCGGTTTGAACTGGGGTATGCACAGGGACACCTTGTGTGCCCCAGGCACAGTCTGAAAAGCATTAACTGAATGCACCCACCCTGCCCCAATACACTAAAGTCTGTCTGGGGAGGTGGTTACACCTCCCTGGACAGGAAACCTATTGTCCAGGCCTCCCCTGCCGGAGTTTCGTCTAGCAGCAGGAGGTCAGACCCGTGTCTGTGGCAGCAGCATCCATTTTGTGATGCTGGGGCTCTTTTAAACTATTACCGGTAAAGTAAAGGTGTACATGTCTTCTCCATCTAGAAGGGTGGAATTCTGCCCCCGCCTCCAGGACTGGCAGGGGGGTAGGATTCCAAAATTTTTGACACCAAACACAACATGTTTTGATGCAGCCATTCCAAAGTTAGCATTTACCGTGAGGTTATAATGCACTTAAGAGTATATGGTATGGCTGTATCACAGAACCTCTATAAGGAAGGGATTCCGAAAGCTGCAGAGGGGCTTAGCTCATGCTTGGGCACCCTCTCACACAAAACCAAGCAGTCTGCCTTCAGGATTGTCAAGGCCTGCCATAGGAGTGACTTATAGGTTTATATGTGTCTGTTTGTAAAGGTAGATATTGGTATACTATATCTTAGTAAGGGGTGCTTACACCACCTTACCCAGGCTGCAGGAGCAGACCTGTGGTGCCATTTTGGAAGGCTTCCAAGGGGTGGCATAATACATGCTTTAGCCCCTGGTAGGCCTCTGGGTACCTATGCCTTTTGTACCTAAGGTACCATATGCTAGGGACTCACAATGGTAACCCAGTAATCAATCTGGGGTGTACCTAATGTACATGCAATTAGTTTAGAGAGGAAGCAGCTAGGATGGGGTCCTGGTTAGCAGGGCCCCAGCCAGTCTAAAGTCGATAAATCAGTGAAACACAGCAAAAAGTGGGGGTAACCATAGTAAGCAGATCCTACTCACCTACACCGATCCCCTAAAACAAACCTTTCTAAACTCTTCCCTCTTTTCTACCCCTCCCCAACCGTTCTCAATCCAAATAACTGACTAACATGTCCACCACTAAAACTATTTTCATGTTTCACCATACTAATTCAACACTAATCCTGATGGGTTCCAGAGTAGTGTGCTACTTTCGCTTCAACACCCTATTAGCGGTAGGAGGCGCTATATAAATACAAACCTCTTTCCCTCTTCTATCCCGCCACCTACCCTTCTCTACCCAAATAACTGAATAACATATTCACTACTCAAATTACTTCATATTTAACTATACTAATTTGCAACACTAATCCTTTATGGGTTCCGGAGTGGCGTGCTACTCGCCAGAAAAGCGCTTCAACACCCTTCAGGGGTAACAAGTGCTATATGAATGCAAACCTTTCTTTCCCTTTTATCCCTCCGCTATCCTTCTCACTCGAAATAACTGACTAATATCCACCACTGACATTACTTCATATTTCACCATATTTCATCATTCCAAATCCAAATAACTGACTAACCTATCCACCACTTAAAATGTACTTGCATGTTTCACTATACTTATTCAACACTAATCCTCTATGGGTCTCAGAGTAGCGTGCTACTCGCCAAAAAAGCGCTTCGACGCCTCGTCAGGGTTAGTAAGCGCTATATAAATGCAATTACAATACAATACAATACAATGATACACAACTCTACTTGAAAATCTCCTCTGCTTCAGGCATCTAATTCCTCAACACTTCTTGCACATCATCCAGACCAGATATCCAGCGCCTAACAGAACCTTAACCAAATCAAAACAGAATTAATATTATTTGCCAAGAACGGCAAACAAGATAAAGTACAAAACTGGCTTAAAGACACATCAAAAAAAACAAAGCTGGGCTGGTCCCAGCTCTCTCTTCTATAGAAAATAAAATTGTATCTTTCAGAAAGCGACTTCAGAACTGCAGCTCAAGTCTTTGTACTCTTGCATCTAGAAGGTGTTAGTGGCCTCCAACATGAACTCCTAGATCCCACATCACACTGGCAGCCCAAAGAGGCATTCTACAAGATGCAGCACGTCTCACCCAAGGTTGAACAAAATAGGGCAACATCACCTCCATTCTAATGGAACTCCATTGGCTCCCTTTGCCGCCCGCACAATCTTCAAAACGAGCTACGTAATTTACAAAGTGGTCACGACCAGTATACCGGAACCCTTGTCTTGCAGACAAACTCAGCATCTCTTGTGGTTTTCAGCACACCTGCAGCAGGTCACAATTAAGCCTCAGACCAAGAAGTGTAAAAAAGAAAAAATAAGACAGCTGAACTTTTCCATTTGTGCAATCAGGTTCTAGAACAACATCCCCATATCAATCAGGACTTCTTCAATGCTGGTCCAACTTGGGAAAGAGTTGAAGATTCACCTCTTTAAAGAACACTACATCAAAGTGTGTTAACCCTCCACCGTCCACCTTCCTCTCCTTTTAATTGTTGACACCGTTATGCTGCCTTTTGGCTAGGTTTGAGCTATAGAAATACCATATACATTCATGCATATCATTGGAATTGCAATGTTTAACTTGCAGATTAGGCATCTATCCCTGTGTGACGTGCCCAACAATTTTACAACGTGACAATCGAATTGCAACTGGCCGGACCGCTCCATCTAGATCGTACATATTGAATCAGGACCAAGTCAGATTTTCTTATAGCTGGGCCTTGTCTGGGGTGGCAAGGTTTTTTGAAGAATCATTAGTAAGGTACTGCCTGCCCTGATGTGGGGTAGAACAAGGTCCAGTACAACGCAGCAGCAGTTGTCTGGTGGAAGAAATTGCTTCATCCTAAGCAGGATACTGATTTGGAACCAGGTTGGTGAGTGACAGGTAAATGATGAACATCTATGTTTGATGATATCAGGGCCTGACCTGAGCTTATACACATGGATAGTGTTGTGTGCTCGTGTGTTTACATTTGAAGTTGACACGTGTGCGAGAGCGCTCGTGTCCGCTTCAATCTCTATTTGCGCGGCATTGTTTTGTTTAGAAAAGTACCGCATGGTATGCGGTTGTATGTTGTTATTTGAATAGTAAAACATGTAGTTAGGGAAGCTCAGAGGGCGGTTAGATCATTCTGTTACTGTACCAATTACCTTATGGATGGAGAATAAACAACTCCTCAGCGTACCTGATTCTTCTTGTCTTTTACTGGATTGTATGCATATATCTTCACAACAGATAGCCACCAGCAGTTTGAGATAAATGTGTCATCAACATTTTGTTTAAGAGCATTTTCTCTTAGATAAGTAACACTCCATGTGCTTCCCCACACAGATTAAATTGAGTGGAGCTGATTATGGATCTCTGTTGGTGATAGGGAACGGTGGGGTGTAGGATACATCTATTTGAACAAATTGAATCCTGTCAATGGGAAATTATCCTTTTTTAGCAATATCTACTGTGCCCATCTGTGAGGAAGGGGATTCTAAATGTTCCAGATGGTAAGCTGAGTCAGTGTGATTCCAAATGTATACACACTAAGAGGTATGCACACCATTGTCTGTGATCTTAATGGTATCATAATCAGGCTGGATTGGAGCAGTTTTGGTGCTGCATTATGTGCAGAATCCATATTAAAATGATTGGAGTATTTTGTTCCATTCAAAGTGTTCTTGTAGTTGGTTGGTTACAGCATACGTAAGGACTTTTCTCCAGAAGGGGACTGGACAAATGGGGCAGGAATCTTGTAAATTCTTAAGATCTAGGTTAGGTCTTTGAGCAGGGGAAAGGTTAAAGTCTTTAAGTAGGTAGAGCGTTTGCATCTGATGGAGCATTGGAACTAACTGCTGCACAATTGATCCATGCCGTTCCTATTCATGTCACCCCTGATTGTGACCTTGTGTTGGTAGAAATCATTTTCCTTCCATGTGTTGCAATGCCCCTTTGCTTTGCCACCCAAATCATCAAGTCCCCTCCAGCTCCACAGAGCATATGTTAGGGACATATTAGGGGAACTCTTCATCGATGCCTTGTGGAAGGATCACATTTGTCCCTTAACATAACTGTGGGGGGAACTGAAGGTAAGTCTTTCTTCAAGTGGTGCAGTCCAGAGTAGTTATGATCCACCAGGATACATGTTCTAGAAAAAAGGCAAGACAGAGGACACCCATAGCACACGCTCTGCTGTGTCAATAACACTACAGCAGACAGCCAAGAGTGGAAATGCCTCCAGGAATTCCACATTCCCATTTTCAAGAATTGGGGTCATCCAACTATATATGGCAATGACACACATATCAAATGTGATCAGTTCAACTCTTGGACATGGGGTCTCAATTCTTAGGTAATGTTTTAAGCTGTGCTACGCTTGGGCATTCTTGTAGTACTTATCTCCAAAATCTACGATTTTCAGACTCCTTTAGAAAATCAGGAAGCGCCCGGGGTACTCTCTCATCCTGGTGGCACAGCATCTTCTCAACAATGGTGGATTCCAGATCTGCTTTATCTGCTTCATAAGGAATACATTTACCTCTCACAGAGAATAACATTCATCTTCTTAGAGAGCAAGTGTTGCACCACTCCAGACTCAGATATTCTGCATCTTGAACATCCTGAAAAACTAATTTACCATATCCAGACTGTTTCTTAGAGAATCCCAAATCTAGTTGGCTGCCAAGACGTTTTCCAGCAGATTTCAGTACAAGAGAAAATGGTTGATATTCTGCATGAATGACATGCTAACCCTTTGTTCACAGTTTTCTACTGAATCAGAGTGGTCTGCAGGACCTACATCACATGGGTTCCAATGTACTGAAGGAAGTACAGCAGAAGGAGGGCATTGGTGTCCTGACATTTTTTCCCCAACCTAATGCATGCTTGTTAGAGGACAAATCACACAGTTTGGATATCTGTTGCAGTCTGTGGATTTTGCACATGCCCAAACAAAGGAGTGAGGGTGACCCACCTGGCATCGGGCTATGTCCCCACTCCTGAAGGGGCAATGTAGCTGTTCTGTCCTGTTGAGACAGATGAATGAATGAATGATACAACTTATAAAGCGCACAAATACCCAGAGGCATCTTGGCGCTAACCAGAGCATAAAAGAGCAGACGTGAGCTAACTAAAGTCAGTAGAGATCATTGATTGAATAGCCAGGTTTTGAGGCTCTACCTAAAAACCGAGTGAAGGCACCGTTTTCAGTTAATGGGGCAGACGGTTCCAATTAAGAGCCGTAATTCTGAAAAAGCTTTTTCTCCCCAGGTGACGCGTCTGAAGGAAGCTACCCTCAAGAGACTAGCCGAACACGACCACAACGTTCTGCCTGAAATTAACTGCGTACACTTTTTCTTGAGGTAGTCTGGGGCTTTTTCCATGGAGTGTTTTATATGCTAAACAAAGAGTCTTGAAGGTAATGAATAGCAGACCGATAGCCAATGCAATTGTCTAATGGAGGCCCTGACTGACTGAAATGAAGGTATTCCTAGGAGAAAACATGCTGCCCGATTTTGAATGGTCTGCATTTTCTTAAGTGACCCTTTTTGGAAGACTGATGTAAAGACTGTTATATTAATCCAGTCGTGATAGAACTAAGGCGATAACCACCGCCTTTACAAGATCAGCCGTAATTTATTTTCAATTTGTTTTATGATTTTAAGCCAGCAAAAGGAGGAGGCAGTGATCAGGTTGACTTGTTCTCTAAATCTTAGCTCTCTGTCCAATAAAAATTCCATGTTTTTTACCTTGGATGTAGACGTGGGTTCCGTACCCAAGTCAGAGAGCCACCAGCTAGAAGACCAAATAACCGGATTATTGCCGAACTGAATAACCTCTGTTTTTGAAGAGTTAAGCTTCAGGCAATTGTTGGCCATCCATCTACTCACTGCACTCATACAGTTGTTTACAGTATTGCCAGAGTAACTTTCATTTTTTGCCAGTGAGACAATTATGTGTGTGTCATCGGCGTAAGACGCCAAGGACAGGCCAACGGATTTGATCAGAGCATCAAGAGGTGTGAGATAGAGGTTTAACAAAGTGGGGGACAGTGAAGACCCCTGAGGAACCCCACAAAGCAAGCAATAAGGCTCTGAGTTGAAAGTACCCAGTGATACTGCTTTTTGGCACCCTGAAAGAAAATATTTAATCAACACCAGTGCAGAGTCATCGATCTCTAATTCATGCAGACAACCAGTAACTCGTGATTGACCGAATCAAAGGCCGCTGAGAGATCCATCAGGAAAAAAACGTTGTTGCCCCCACACTCAAGAGATGATCTAATTTCCCCCGTAGCTGTGAGTAGAGCAGTATCGGTACTGTGATTTTCTCTGAAGCCGAACTGCGTATCATCTAAGAAAAGATTAGCCTCAATAAAGGAGGAGAGTTGGAGATTCATACATATTTCTACTAATTTAGCTGAATAGGGAAGTCTTGCGATGGGTCGGTAATCGTTGGGGTCTAGATTGTTGAGAGTGGGTTTCTTTATAAGGGGAAGTACTGATGCTGCTTTCAAAGTGGTGGGGAAAATCCCAGTGTTTAGCATGGTGGAAAAGATAACGGAAAGATGACGTGCTATGACTTCTGGGACCAGGTGGGCAATCCTAGGGGGGCAAGGGTCGTCTGGGGATCCTGCTTTGATCTTTGGAATAAGTTCAGCGATTTCTCCACTGAGAGAGTAGTAAAGTGTCTAAAGCTAGCTAGCTTAGGGCTTGGATTTGTGGATCTATTTAAAAGCGATTGCTGGTAAAATTATTAAAAATATGAAAAACTTTTTCCTGGAAGGTACTGGCTAGGAAGTTGCAGAAATCTTGATTGTTGATTCCACAGTGGTAGTCAGTTTTTTTATAGTCTGAAAAAGAGTTTTAGAACCATTGTTGGCTGAAATTATTTTTGATATGTAATATTTAGTTTTAGCCACCTGGATTGATATTTTGTAACTACCTAGACAGGATTTATACTTATCTCTCTCCTCTCTATGATACTCAGACCGCCATCTGCGCTCTAGTCTACGGCATTTCTGTTTGAATATTCTAAGAGAGTCATCAAACCAGGGCTGAGAGATCTTTTTATTATTCCTTTTCGAACCCCTAACAGGAACAACATCGTTAAGGGCTGAACTGTTCCAATTATGATAGTCCTCTGCCATCTGTTCAGGACTACTCTTTTTGATGATAGGTGATTGAGAGAGTCGAGCATCACGGTCGGAGATTTGGATTTTATGCCATGCGTGATTTGCCTGGTGAGATTTCCGAGCCCTGGAGAGAGAGGTATTCTGTAGTTTTAAATTTCACATTACAGCATAATGATCTGTCCAGATTAATGGCTGAGTATGAGTAAAATTAATGTTTGGGTTATTAGTAAAAATTCCATCCAGTAGATGGCCCGCAACAATGAGTGGGCCCCTCCACTATATGTGTTAGACCAAAGCCTGCCAACGTGTCTAAAAGATGTTCTGCAGCAGTGTCGGATCAATTTTCCAGATGGAAGTTAAAGTCCCCCAAGACTGTAAAATCACTTTTTAGCAGAAGTGTTTCCAATTCGTGGGATTGAGATTGGGGGCTTGCC
This sequence comes from Lissotriton helveticus, assembly GCF_964261635.1. Lineage (NCBI taxonomy): Eukaryota > Metazoa > Chordata > Amphibia > Caudata > Salamandridae > Lissotriton > Lissotriton helveticus. The sequence continues at coordinate 400,727,163 of NC_136065.1, forward strand.
CCCAGTTTGCACCCCCAGGAAACAGTACAAGGCCCACTAGACACCAGGGATTTCACAGTGGCTTAAAAAAAGGTTAGGAGTGGTCCACCCTGGCATTGGGCCATACCCCCATCTCAAAATGGACAACAGTCTTTCTGCTCCAGCTCCTCCCCATACCCCCTGGGGATAGATAGGAGGTTTGCACTGGTTGGGGGTTTGCCCTTAATCTGCCTCCCAGGGGATAGAAATGCCACTAGACACCAGGTATTTTAAACTGTATCATAAAAGGGACCGAGTGTAACCCACCTGCGCCATACCCCCATCCCAAAAGTGGCAAATCACTCTTTATGTCCTCGCCACAGTTTATCCTTTGGGTATCAAAAAGCTCACTAGACACCAAATATTTCAGAATGGTGCAAAACAAAAAAAGGATGGGAGTGGCAAACCCTGGCATCAGCCACATCCCATCCTTAGATGGGGGCATAAAGTAATGTGAGACCCTAGGGTGGTACACAAGAGGTTTGACTGTAATCTGTTGCCCAGATGGATATAAAGCCCACTAAACACAGATTTGCACTGGGGCAAAAAAGAGGTGGGCTGTCCCCCTAGCATTGGGCCACCACCCCACACCAACAGGGTCAATAAAGTGTTTGCTCCCCCAGGAGAGATTGTCGGTTTTCCAACCATTCACCAACATGGGGGCAGAAAGCTCACTAGACACCTGGGATTTCAAAATGGCACCCAAAATAAATAAAAGATTGGTGCGGCCCACCTGGGTATTGCGCTAAAACCCTAAACCAGATGGAGCCTTTGGGTCCCATTTAGGGCAGATATGTTTGCCCTGTGTGGGCAGAAAGCCCACTAGACACCAAGAATGTTACAAAGAGGTGAAAATGGAGTGTGGGTGACACACCCTGGCATTCTGCTATAGCTCCACCCCAACAGGGGTAACCCAGTCTTTTTGCCCCCTGATCCCCCCCGGAGGGCAGATGGGGAGTTTGCCCCAATTTGCCTCACGTAATCCAGTAGACACCAGGAATTTCAAACTGGCCACGAAACAAGCAAAACGATGGTGCAGCCCCCCCCTGGCATCGTGGCCTTCCTGAATCCAAAAGGGACAATAGAGTCTTTCTGCACCCTGATAGGCAATTAGGAGGTTTGCTTTGCCCATATTAGGGTTCTGCCTTTAATTGGCCTCCGGGGGGGGGGGGGGGGGGGGGGGGGTTCACATTGTGGCTGTAGAAAGCCCACTACACACAATGGATTTTACAATTGGACCAAAATGGGGTCTCACATGGGCCCTGGTTTGATTTATTCCCTTTGCGAGCGCTAGGCCCAGCCACACAAATGGGATACCATTTATTTCAGGTGACATGTGGGAATACTAGGTGGTAGCAATGCTTTGGTTTCAAGCAGCTTTCTGAACCTTCCTTGACAAAAATGTGAGGAAAATGTTTGTTTAGTGCCACCGTGTGAGCTTTGAAAGGCATTGTGGTTAAGAAAAGGTCAAGGTAGTCATGCCAGATCTCTGTAGATTTCCCTGGTAGTCTCATTTTCAGGAACACCTGGATTTGGTTGGTTCCCATGGGTGGCGGCCGAGCCCAGGCCCAAAATCTACAGCTACCCACATTGTAAAAAACAAAAGAATTGGTTTTGAGTGTAAAATGTGATCTTTCCATTTCTCATTCTGGTGCCTTTCCTGTTGCAGGCACTAGCATACCGAGAGAAGTTGGGTTCCATTTTTCTGGATGGCAGCAAATTTGTGGATCCTAATATTCTGGAGCTTTCTCACAGAAATATAAGGAACATGTGTGTATTTTTGCCATAGTTTAAGGGTTGACTGACATTTTGGCTAAAAAAGGTAGGGGGGTCCACGCACGCCAAACCACCCTGGTCTTGAGTGTCTAGTTTTTAATAATGCCTAGGGTTGGTAGGTTTCCCTGGATGGTTGCAGACGCCAAGCCTGATATCTAGTGCTACCCACTTCGCAAAAAAGGATTGTTTTGAGTGGAAAAATGTAATCTTTTCATGTTGCACTTTGAGGCTTTTCTTGTTGTGAGCACTAGGCCCACACACACAAGTGGTGTACTGTTTTTATCGAGACAAATGTGGGGACACTGGGTGGTGGTAATTTTGTGGCTGTGAGCAGATTTTGGAACTTTCATTACTGAACTGAGAGGAAAGTGTGTGATTTTATGCAATGTTTGAGGTTTCCATTAGCTTTTGGCTAAAACAAAATGTCATGAGATCTATACAAGGCACAACACACTGGTTTCCCCTGAGTGTCTAGTTATCAGAAAATACTGGTTTTGAGAGGTATCCCTGGAGGGCGGCCGAGCCGGGGCAAAAATTCCCAGTTACCCACAACTCCAAACCAGATTATTTTTCTTTTCAGATTTTTTGAAGTCACAACCTCAGATTTTGGAGTGTTCATGTGTCATGGCACTAAGCCCAGCCACCCAAGTGGGCTCCCATTTTTATTGTGAGGCATGTGGCAATGCTGGGTGGAATTATTTGAAGAAAATTTGTGTTGGTAGACAAAGTTTGAGTTTCGTAAGGCCTTCGCGGAGAAAATCCTCATGGAATCCACTCAAGGCACTCTGGACTTTCCTGGGTGGGAGTGTCTAGCTCTCAGAAATGTCTAGGTTTAGTAGGTTTCTCTGAGAGGCGACTGAGCTAATGCCTATATTCTGCAGATACCAACATTGTAAGAAAAAAGCTTTGATTATGCTGGGTGAAATGTGATGTCGCTAGATTGCGGTTTGAGGTATTTTGTGCCATGGCCGCTAGACCCAACCACACAAGTGGAGTATCGTTTTTATCTCATGTGTAGGAGCACAGAAGAGTGGAACATTTGTTATTCTACATTTTTAGCTCCCAAATGTAAGCTATTGTACATTTAACAAGACATTTTGCTAAATGTTCGCTAAATCAGGATAGTATGGGTAACCTCAAATTAAGATGTGTTCAAATAACCAATGTTGCCAAACTCAGTATTGTGTGCACATTTCAGAAATTCAAAGATTTCCTTCATGCACATTTTTAATTACTTTTGTTTTGGAATATGAATTACTGTATAGTTGGTGCACAATGGGAAATCATTATAAGCTTCAGCTCAGATGTTGCCTCCGGGTATCATGCGTTTTTGGAGAACCCACAAACCATTTATTTCCTCACACCCTCAAGGGTCTATCGGACCTAATAGTATATTGCTTTTTTAAAGTGGCCATTGTGACAAAAAATTACAGATGAAAATGTTGTCACTAATATGGCCTACATTTTTTTTGATAATTCAACAATTAGTTTATTTTGAAAACCTTAAGGGATTTACAAAAAATGACCAGGTGCTAAATTTGGATTTTTGTCTACTTTTCAGAATTGTGTAGCTTTCAGGGATCATCCATCAGTGTCATGCCTGCTTACACCCCAAATTGAAAGTAGGCTGACACCACAACATGTAGACAAATGTATCCTTTGCAAATTTGCATCCTTTTTTTCAAGATCCTATGGATTTTAAAGGTAACAGGGGCTTGTGGGTTCTCCTAGAGGTATGGTTTTTTTTGTGGGGGGGAGGGGAATGGGAAAAAGTCATGTGCAAGAAAGAGTGTCTTCTTTTCTCAAAATTGCATCTGTGAAAGGTTTCGGGTTCAGAAAAATGGATAATTGTTTTACCGACTACTCTGCTTGTTCTTGAAAACTGGGAAGATGGTGATCATTGAACCCAAAACCTTTCATAGATGCAATTTTGAGAAAAGAAGACACACTTTCTCGCACATGACTTTTTCCCATTCCCCCCCCCCCAAAAAAAAACATACCTCTAGGAGAACCCACAAGCCCCTCCATAGGATCTTGGAAAAAAGGATGCAAATTTGCAAAGGATACATTTTGTGTAAACAAATGTATAAACGTTTGAGCAGGAACCACCCCAAACATCCCAAAAAATGGCTCACCCAGGTGAGGGAGGCCTAGCTGTGTCATGTGGTTAAAAGAATGACCGACAGAGAGCCACACGCTTCCAGGATGGCCATCTTCGAATGCCTTTTGTTATGTTTACAAACCTGTTCCAACAAAATCCTTTCAAAGATTCTCACTGCGCATGGTTACGCATGCACAAGTATAGATGGCCATTTTGGAATGGTAAGAAAACCATTTTAAAAAGGTTGCCTGCCAATAGCAATCACAAAATAAAAATAAACAAGGTGGCTGGCGCTCTAGTAGATGCCGAGTAAGTGGTCAGAAAGGGGTTGGAGAAAGAAAATAAGCAGATAGAGAAGAGAGGGTGTTGACATTTTAGCTCTCATGCACTGCAAATAAGCATGGTTTGACTTTAGCAGTACAGCGATACATCATCCAGTTAAAACACCGTGAGATTGAAATGCTCCTGGATGGGGCAAACACAAGATTATGGAGAAAAGTCATTTAATCAGCGGAAGGCATGTGACACGGAAATCAAAGTTACCCAGTTATGAACTGAAGTCCACTGCAAGTCTTGCCAACAGACATCTAAAGCTGTGTGTATCGGAGTGCTAAAAATGAGATTTAGCTTGAGTGCTGGAATTTAATCTCATTACCAGCCCAGCTTCTCCTGGAAATGACACTCATTGTTCAGTTTAAATTGTTGCCATATGGTATTCATTTGAACAATCAATGTGAGGGTATGTCTCCTAGTTAGCTTTCTGACTGCTCCCTCAAAGAAATGCTTGATTGCCAATGACTGTTCCAGTGTGTTTGTGGTCTTGCTACAGACAGCTTTATTTGTCCATTGCACACAGCATTGTATTCCATACTTTGGTATCCACTTTCTGCTCTCTCATTGAATGGCTTTGTAGTCTATTTGAGTCTTGTTCATGGTATTGGTTGATTTTATGCCTGTACTGTGCTTGTTCCTCCCCTGGAGCATAGCTCTTTTACCATAGTTTTCGTTGGTGCCTGTACTGAATCCTTACAGAGCTCACATGAGAGAAGACTACTTTGTACAGTTAACCACTTTATGCTGTCTCACTGTTATTATTAGCATTTTTAACCTAATTCTGTGTGTACGTTCCTCTCCATTGATCACTATTTTTTATTATCCTTCTTGTCCTCTCTCGTGTATGCACATCCTTCTCTGTTGAGTGAGTCTACCACCTCTCATTGTCCATGTTGCTCATCCACTCCCTCAACTTCACTAGTCGGATGCTTGTATATACCCCCTACACCCAAGCCCTGCTCACTTATGCTCACAGTCATGCTCCCCATCCCGCTTTTGTGGGTGGTACATTATCTCTTGTATGTGGCCCCCCCACCAATATTTGACTCTTTATTCTGCTGTATGCCCAACGGACTTTGCGACCCCTACTTTCACGCGCATTTTGGTCTAGTTTCACTACTCACCTCTTCTATGCCTGTCTCCGCACTTCAGAGCGAGTTTGGCTGGTGCATGGAAACCAAGCTTCCCTTGTTGGCCCTTCCGTTTAGGGCATGCTGTGTATGGCCTCAAGCAGCAGCGTGGTCAATTGGTGGGTGAGAGGTTTCCACAATTACTGTGCTTCCCTAAGTCAGCAGTTCCTTCTGATGCCCTGTCTTGCACCACGGTGTATTCATAGGCTGCATGGAGGGTTGATGGTGCCCCAGTGATGTAAGGCACTTTGTTTAGGGAGCAGGCATTTTTGTGGGGGCTATGCTGGTTTGATCGGGTGGCTAGTTTGTGCAAGTATGTGATGTAAGTAACCTCTCAGTGATATTAAAAAATGTATATTGAAGTTTATCTTTTAAATCTATCATCAGATTTTGCTTTGAGGGTATCCTGGTGTCATTTTGTTTACATAGTACAGCTCCACTTTTGGCCATTTATGGAATTTATTACAAGGTTGTGAGGCAACTTTGGTGTTTGTAAACACAATGGTTGCAGGCATTTTAATTTGATTATTGATATGCAATGTGGCAGCCATCTTGAAAGTATAAACAACAATGATTTCCTTGCTGTCTTTTCTTTTAATATAGCCGCTTGCGCACTTTTAAAACTGATTGGGTGGCTTGCTGAACATTTAATTTGAGACTGATTGGCTTTGTCATCTCTTGTTTGACTGTGATCTATCTATGGGACTATTGTGTTAACAGAGTATTTCGGACAGTAACAAAATAGCAAATTGAGGGTTTTATAGAGGAATAAATATACAGGGAAAAGAAATGGATTAAGATTGCTCCTGATTATAATTTTAAATATTTACCTAGGGTTTGTGGCCAAGATGGCGACCCGACGAGGCACACGTTCCCATCTCTCTGGCTCTGCCGCTGAATCCCACAGCCATCCTATGCTAAATCTCCAGACTTCTGCGTTCCTACACCTTACAGAGTGTCGAAACAAGACCCTGAGCCAGAGTCTCGTTCGGGATCGAGAGAGACCCAGTGATCCACAGTGTAGCGCTGGAGCCACGAGCCGGTGTCGCAGCAGCGGCCAGGCCCTGCAGAACATACAGCACTGCCCATGACCACTAAAGCTGAGGGTGGCGGAGCAGCGCCCAAACTGAGACTGAGTCACCCGGGCGAGTACAGGCACCAAAGAAGAGTCTCGGCTGCGGAGGCATGGGCGGGGGCTACGTCCAAAAGACACCGCGGCCGGGGCGCCGGTGATGTGCACTGAGGAGCAGGCCTTCTAAGCAATTTCCCGAGGTGCCTTACATCAAGACCGGCTGCGACCACCGAGTAATCTGACGGGGTACCACACCAACACGATCGCTGACTACTACTTAGGAGAGCAGCAAAGAGGGATTTAGCTGTTACATGATTCGGGCCTCTAGGCCCCAGCTGAAAGCATATAGGGTCGAGCACCAGGGAGCCCCAGGCTCAGATGCGACCCCACAGGGCGGGACTCTTCACTTAATCGTCAGAAGTGCAGAGAGGGGAAGAAGAGAAGAGATAGAGCCCCTCCAACTGTAATAAATTCAAGCCCGCCATCATCGGGACAGATTGGAGGGGAAGTGCCCGTATAAGGCTGAGGCCAGGCTCAGTATCCATCCCTAGATGCCCAGCAGACACTAGTTGACTTTCCCTGCCAGGCCTTCGGGCGGTGTATAAAACAAATTATCCCTTGATTCACTCAATCAACAAGAACCCCCTATCAATAGTGGAATTCCTAATTCATATAAAACACATAGATAAGCTAAAATAAGATCTCACTCAAAGTCCCTGAAACACTCAAACAATGATATTACTATAACATGCAGTGCAAACAAGTTAATTTGTTTCTTTCGTACATGTAAATATTATTAATACACAAATATTATAAAAACACCTATAAAAATACAATGCATAATTTCAGCATAATTAGAAACAATACAATTCATCAGATCGGGACATAACATAACATCTTATGACACTTGTACCACAGAGAACCCTAAAAAAAGGGAGGACGAACAATGATAGACAGTATGCTTTGTCTTTTAGCTCAACAATTCCCTGGGAATAATTTTAGCAAGATTTGCTTGGATACATAAACTCTGTTTTGTGTCTACAGGTCCAACTTGTCCTCAGGATAATGTATAGACATGCGTTGACTCGTTTTGATGGGTATATGGTTATTCTATTTTTATCAAGACAGTCATTATGTTCACTTTTCTTTGTGGTATATTTGATTGTTATACCCTGAATGAAAGGGAGTTGATATTTGCACTTATTCTTGTACTTCTTTTGCAGACTCGAAGAATGGTTTATTTTACTGGCCCCCCTTCTTAAACGGACTTGAATAATCCCTGTTTCCCAACTGCCGTATATTCTTGAACGGTTCAATCCGGAACCCCAGATTTCTAGTTTTGTGTCCAAAGGGTCCGCATATGAGTTCCAAGGTAGAGGGGCTTTTTAGTACATACACCTCCTCACCTGCCGATGCGCTTACATCACGCTCTTATTATCTCAGGGATTATCCGTCCTTCTTCGTCCTTTTGGAAAATGTGAATCGGGCGGTGCACCAAAGATCGCCTCTGATAAGAAGTAAGCAGAAGGAGAGAGCAGACATCTCACCCCAGCGGACCAGTCGGAAGGACAGCACGCATTGGCTCCACAGTGGACCCATCCGCCTTGCCAGGACAGAGCCCACACAGAGGCCTCCGGGGATAAACGGCCTCGGTGGAGTGCAGAGATGAGCAATGGGGGATTGCTCACCTGTTGCTGTTTTGGAAAATAGAAAGGAGTACTGGACTGCGAGCACGTTGGAGTCGCTCTTCCTGCTCTTTTAATACTCCACTTCTCGCGGAACCCGCTCCGCGGGTCCCGCATCGTCTGTTGTCATCTTGGACTGCGCTGTCAGAAGTGCGCTGTGCTACGAAGCTAAAGCGTCTTTTAAACATTACTGATTGAACTCCTGGGGCGGTGGTGAGTGCAGGGCTGCGAGCGAGGGCAGGGGCAGGACTACTAGTCCCAGGAGCGCCTGACCCTCGGCATTTCCATCAGCTGACCCGCTCTCCCTGCCGGCTCCTCCCCCGCCTCAGCGCAGTTAAAAACCAGCGTGTCAGTTTCCCTGATTGGATTGCTCACCTGTTGCTGTTTTGGAAAATAGAAAGGAGTACTGGACTGCGAGCACGTTGGAGTCGCTCTTCCTGCTCTTTTAATACTCCACTTCTCGCGGAACCCGCTCCGCGGGTCCCGCATCGTCTGTTGTCATCTTGGACTGCGCTGTCAGAAGTGCGCTGTGCTACGAAGCTAAAGCGTCTTTTAAACATTACTGATTGAACTCCTGGGGCGGTGGTGAGTGCAGGGCTGCGAGCGAGGGCAGGGGCAGGACTACTAGTCCCAGGAGCGCCTGACCCTCGGCATTTCCATCAGCTGACCCGCTCTCCCTGCCGGCTCCTCCCCCGCCTCAGCGCAGTTAAAAACCAGCGTGTCAGTTTCCCTGATTGGATTGCTCACCTGTTGCTGTTTTGGAAAATAGAAAGGAGTACTGGACTGCGAGCACGTTGGAGTCGCTCTTCCTGCTCTTTTAATACTCCACTTCTCGCGGAACCCGCTCCGCGGGTCCCGCATCGTCTGTTGTCATCTTGGACTGCGCTGTCAGAAGTGCGCTGTGCTACGAAGCTAAAGCGTCTTTTAAACATTACTGATTGAACTCCTGGGGCGGTGGTGAGTGCAGGGCTGCGAGCGAGGGCAGGGGCAGGACTACTAGTCCCAGGAGCGCCTGACCCTCGGCATTTCCATCAGCTGACCCGCTCTCCCTGCCGGCTCCTCCCCCGCCTCAGCGCAGTTAAAAACCAGCGTGTCAGTTTCCCTGATTGGATTGCTCACCTGTTGCTGTTTTGGAAAATAGAAAGGAGTACTGGACTGCGAGCACGTTGGAGTCGCTCTTCCTGCTCTTTTAATACTCCACTTCTCGCGGAACCCGCTCCGCGGGTCCCGCATCGTCTGTTGTCATCTTGGACTGCGCTGTCAGAAGTGCGCTGTGCTACGAAGCTAAAGCGTCTTTTAAACATTACTGATTGAACTCCTGGGGCGGTGGTGAGTGCAGGGCTGCGAGCGAGGGCAGGGGCAGGACTACTAGTCCCAGGAGCGCCTGACCCTCGGCATTTCCATCAGCTGACCCGCTCTCCCTGCCGGCTCCTCCCCCGCCTCAGCGCAGCTATAAATCCCTCACTTGGTACCGCAACGCGGGAGCGCGCGGGAGTGCGCCGGGAGAAGCCCGGGACAAGGGCGGGACCGTCTGAGGACGTCAGAGGCTGAAGTAGGCTGGGCTGGGCCCCCTCCCTTTGATCTCTGGTATTATTTTGTTTGACATTTCCCTACAGGCTTGTATTGTACCTTAGGGAGTTTCTATTCATTTCATTTTGTGTAAACTATTCTCATGACGGCTAAAAAACTGCGTTCTGGTCGCGTTCTAGTAGGGAAATCTGGGTCTAAAACGAAATCTAACCCTTTACGCAACAAAATTACGTCCTCTATGCAACTTAAAGGCCAGTGTCAGCTTTTCAACTTATGGGATAAAGGGAAAGACAAGTCGTTTGAGTCACAGCCCCCGAGCGAGGTTCTAGATTATAACGCTCCGGAGTCTGTTAATATGGTTATTAACGTTTCCTCTACCCTGAGTTTGGTTCCTAGTCAATCTCTATTAATACCTGCTAGCCCCGAAATAGTAAGGGGTTTGCCTTTGACTTCAAACGACTTGCAACTGAGACCGAATTCTCCTTTTGAGTCTTCGGGTAGTAAGGTTTTGAAACCCGATAGTACTGTTCTTCCCCAAGCGTCCCTTATGGAAGTTCCCAAAGTTATAGTGAACACTAGTCCTTTGTCAGTTTTGCCAGTTAATCCGCCCGTCCTAGAAAGGGATTTTACATTACCTGACATCGATTTAACAGCTCACAAGGATCGGATGACAGCCTTACAGGGGAAATCTAGGGGTATCCCAAATTCAAATGAAGTTATATCCATTTCAAGTGCGGGTCCACTAAGTAGTACACCCTCTAATAAATTAGATTTTTCCCTTGCTCAATTAAACTTTACCTCTTGTTCTGGCCCTATTTTGAACAACTTAGCTGAGGGGTCTCCAAGTATTGATGGGAAGTTAATTTCTAATTCATTATTCTCTTTGGAATCTATTTTATCTTCGATTCTGAGTCTACTTGAAAAATTTGTGGGAGGTTCTGAGTGCATTTTTGACACGGTAACTCAAATTTTAAAAGTTCTTTTGCAAAATAAGAATGGAGCAGTGTCTGATTGCCCTCCAACGTCTGCTACTCTGATGGAGATCCCCAAAAAAAGTTCTCCAAGTGCTCAAATAGCACTGGATCCAGCTCAAACTCCTCTCCTCATGGATGGCCAAAAAACAATGAATCCAGCAGCATTTCCAGCTGACCTTAAGATTTTCAAAGCGGTTTCTGCTGGTGCTAATTGTATAGCTTCCATTAGTGATAAGATAGAGGAAGTTTCTACGTCCCCAGTCAACCATAAGATTGAAACACCCTCTCTTTTCCCTATATTTTCCTTACAGTCAAAAAATGAGGAGATCTGTATAGTAAATACTGGAATAGCTGACAAATTGATTCCCCCAAAACAAAAAAAGAACAGAATAAAGAAGAGAAAACCCATTCGAAGATTCTCTAAAAAAAGACAGAGAAAACTTCTATTTGATAAAAGTTTGGAACCAATTCTGGAAGATTCCCCTCAGGCTGAGCAGTCTTCTGCCTCTCAGGAAGATATGATTGCTTCCCCTAAAGTGGAACTTATGTGTACAGGACCAGGTTCCATAAGTTCCACTAACCCCTTCCTCCTTAAGGTCACTTCACCGTCCGTTAATCCTTTCTTCTCCTATCTCAACCCTTCAGCAAGGCCTCTCCAAGAGGTACCCAACGTCATCTCTCCTTCTGTTAATCCTTCCCTTTCCTCTCTCAATCCTTCAGCAAGGCCTTTCCAAGAGGTACCCTCAATTGTAACCATTCCTCCTAAAGAAAAAATAAATGTAGATACTCTGTTTCTTGATTTTTTTCCCTTATTTGAAACTGATTTAATTTTAAATAGATCTGCCTTACTTATTTGTTTCAAAGAGATTGATAGTTTAAAGTTAATTCAAACTTCTGATTTGGATGTAGTATTTCTTCTTAACTCTTTGATAGGGAGATCTACAAGGGTGAAATTCCAATCTAAAGTAGTGTCAAATCTTATTCTACAGTGGGCAGAGGAATTACAAATCAGAGGAATAGATGTTGTGCCATACTTTGGGGAAAAACGAATTCAATGTGCTGTTCCCAATCTGTTATCTCCCTCCAATACGGGTTTGTTGTCATCGGATTGGTCTAGTTCTAGATCGGAGGACTTAAAAATATGTGTGTCCAGGAATAAAAGGCGAGTGTCATATAAAAATCCTCCTCTTAAACAAACTGTGAAAGATGATCAGTCTAAATGGAGTTGGTTACCTGGAGTTTTACCAAGTAAATCTGCTTCCTGCCCCAAACCGCATTCAAATTTTTAACAAAGAGTTGAAGCTCATATCGTGGAATACTGCAGGCTTTAAAGATCATAAGGAGAAATTATGCTTTTTGTATTCCCATAAGGCGGATATAATCTGTTTACAAGAAACATGGGTGGAAGGTAGATTAGCTCTAGAAAATGATTATTTTGTTTTGGAAAATGGTGCAACCTCCTCTAGAAGAGGCCATGCAAAGGGAGGAATAGCATGTTTGTTAACAAATAGAATAAAATGGAATTATTCACATTATCTCGATCCAGGGAAAATGTTCCAGGCAATAACCTTAAAAGATGTATTTAAGGATCGCCCTAATACATCGTTGGTAGTGATAAACATCTATATTCCCCCAAATTGTTGCTATAATGATGGTCTAAAAACACTGTTCTCCTTTTTAACTAAAACGATGGATGCTTCTCCGCCTCCTCATGTATTAATGTTTGGGGATTTGAATTGCAATATATCCAATTGTGGGCTGGATTTATTTAGAAACAACCTCAGGGAGGAGTCTCTGAATATCCCATCGGCCCAGTTCCCTGTTAAAGTTAAAACTAACAAAAGAGGTAAACTTGTCCTAGAAGGCCTACATAAAGTTGACTGTTTAATAGTAAATGGGAGGCTTCCCTCTGACACCCCGGCTGCTTTCACGCATAAATCAAATAAGGGAAAATCTATTATTGATTATGTTATGGCAGATTATGCCTTATTTTCCCAGTTGAAAAATATGAAAGTCATAGAATCTAATCTTAGTGACCATAATGCGTTGATGCTTATGGTCTCTGTCAGTCTTCCGAAAGTGGATTCTTGGAGTATGGATACGGATCTGGTGAATTTTGACTCCAATTCAGGGAAATGTTTCTGGAATTTTCGCTCCTTTGAAAGTTTGGTGTCCCTTTTGAATCAAACTGTCAAGAGTTTACCTCTCTGGGAAGGGAGAGAGCTGTTGGGATTTGCTAATTTTTTAGAATCTGTAATTTCCATAGCGGAAAAGAAACCCTATGTGAAAAAATCTTTTGCAGTCCCTCATCCATTGCGGGCTATAAATATAGAAATAAATAAAGTAATAAGGGGGCAATATTTATCATTTTCCCAAGAAGCCAAGCATAGGTTGTCAATTTTAAAAAGAAGGAGAGTTAGGCTTAAGGCCCGTTTAAAGCGCAATAAGGAAGATTCTCTTTGGATACAACTGAGGGAAGCTTCTTATAACGGCCAAGCCAAGACTTTCTGGTCTTTAATCGGCAAGGGTTGTGGGACTAGAGCTAGTGCCACCCCTATTGCCATTGAGGAACAGATTTGGGTCCAATATATCGAGAATTTGTACAGTTATAATAATTCACAATTGCCCATGGTGGAATCTAATTCTGTTTCCCGTATATTTGATTGTCCATCGGTAAAGGATATTGAATTTGCTATTATGAACATGCGTTCCTCTGGTGCGATGGGTCCAGATAAAGTCCCCATCTCTGTATTAAAACACCAGAGTGAACTTTGGAGCAAAATCCTCTTTCCTGTATTTAAATTTTGCTTTTCTAGTGGAACAGTCCCCCCTTCCTGGAAAGGAAGTATCATTGTTCCTTTATATAAAAAAGGGGCAAGAGATCTTCCTCAAAATTATCGCCAAATCGCTTTGCTTGACGCCATTGGTAAGGTTTTCGCAAAATGTATTCTTATTTTAGTGAACCAATGGGTAACTGAGTTTAAAATCCTGCCTATTGAACAAACAGGTTTCAGACAAAATCACGGAACTCTAGATAACTTGACGGCACTTCAAGTTATCATGGAAAAATATGTGCAAGTTCGTGGTGGGCAGGTTTACGGCGCCTTTATTGACTTCTCCACCGCTTTTGATAAAGTGGATAGAATATTGCTCTGGAGAAAGTTATTTGATTTAGGTATGCCCCCCTTTCTTATTAAATTAATTTGCGCACTTTACTCAGATACCTGGTGCAGAGTTCTACTGGGAGGTGAACGTGGTTTATCCAAAATAATTTTTACCTCTAATGGGTTAAAGCAAGGTTGCCTTCTGGCTCCTTTGCTGTTTTCCCTTTATACAGTTGATTTACCTGTTGCCCTCTCAGCATGCGCTGGTATTGCCCCGTCCTTGGGTGGAGTTCCAATTGCATGCCTTATGTATGCAGATGATATCTTGATTTTGGATCTTACCCCGAAGGGCTTGAATAATCGTTTGCAAGCGCTTTCTGAATACGCTGAAAACCATTACCTATTGATAAACACGGCAAAAAGCAAAGTGATGTGTTTCTCCGGTAAGAAGAAACCTAAATTTCCTAACTTTCCTTGGGTTGTGGGGGATCAAAAATTGGAAATTGTGAAATCTTATACCTTTCTTGGCAAAATTGTCACAAATAATCTAAGTGACAAAGCACATATGGATAATAACTCCCGGAAGGCTATTTCACAGGGAAAGAGTTTAGTATCCCTGTATAAAGCCACAGGTAGAAGGCATTTTTCTATTCTTCTAGATGTTTTTAGAGCAAAAGTTCCTGCCTCCCTGTTATACGGAATAGAGTTAATAGATCTAAGAAAGTGGAGTTTTTTAAACTCCGCAGAAGGGAAAATTCTGCGTAGTTTATTATCTGTTAGTACAGCAAATTCTACTGCTTCCCTGAGACAGGAACTGGGTTTACGCAGTAGCTGGGCTCAAGGTTTGGCCAGTATTATACGTTGGGTAGTAGGTATATCAAAAAGTGAGTCTAACACCTTAAGAGATCTTATAAAAAATGAATTGCTGGGAAACTTCAATGACTATTCCTTACTTGTAAAAAACTTCAGATTTGCCGTGGCACAATTGAAATTGGATGAAGAGTCTTTATTTTCTTTATCCTCTTATCAATTAAAAACCATCCTGAAATCTTCCACATGGGAACTGGGGTTTTGTCAGGACAGAGATTCCCGGCTGTTAAAAAAAGGTGGTACTCCTGTTATTGAGTCCTGTATTTTGCGGAAAGCTCAACCTTATATGTACTGGAACATCTCTCATGGCGTTCGTCGCTTAGTGTACTTAATAAGACAAAATCTGCTTCCGTTGAAAGATCTCTGTGCCAGATGGTATGGACATTCAGCACTTTGTGATCTTTGTCAGATGTATGACCAGGACTTAAATCATGTTATTTTTGTTTGTCCTGCCTTGATGCCTTTAAGGCGTAGATGGTTACGACCAATTTGCCATCAACTCAACATTCTTTCAGCTTTGTCATTTCAGGCGGCCTTGATTAACCCACCTAATGAAATGTTTTGTTTTAAACTGTTCGGTTTCTTTAAATGTTTTCTGGACCTATATTAGGATGTTTATTTTTTTTGTTTGTAGTGTTGATATGATATTTTATGTGCCTCTTGCTTGGTATGTATATTTTGGTTTTTATGTGGACCTCATAAAGAGTTCCTTTATCATAATAAATAAAACTTGAAACTTGAAAACTTGCATGGGGCCATAAACAAATCCCTTTTCTCAGAATTTCTCAGCTAGTCCAGCAGAGATTACTTTGTCACAAATAGGAGCACCTGGGGAGGGAATATCCTCATTCTTCATTGCAACTAATTTGTCAATGACTCGAGCGCTCCTCATAGGGGCTATCTGAGAGCGTTATGACTGAGGACTCGGTGGCACTCGCTCCCTCTCCATTCAAATGGGGTCCACCAGACCCAAAAAGGACCGCAATCTAAAGGAATTGCTCTCTAGACCATCAGGAGGCCTATCGGGAGATCGGCCGCCTACTTTGATCACACAGCACGCTCAAGAGGAAGATGGTCCAGAAGAGTCGGTTACACGATTGTTCCTTAAATCCTTTTTTACTGCTCTCAAAGATGATCCGCAAGAAGTCAAGAAAGATCTCTCCTCGGATATCTGGGAAATTAGGAAAGATGTGGATTCGCCAGGGGACCGGGTGTCTGCTTTGGAGGACCAAGGCAACGGACATGTGGAAGAGATAGAGGTGCTGCAACAAGAAATCCTGTGGCTTCGCGACACAGAGTAGGCCCCCAATGGGCAGATTCTGCTCCACCTGCAGACATTTTAGTCTATTAACATGACTTCCAGCTGAAACAGGATATTCTACGCAAGACCCAAGAGAAACATCCCATTACCTTCCGGGACCAGTTGCTCACTCTCTACCAAGACTTGGCATCATCTACCTTGCAAAAGAGATGCGCCTTTAGACGGGCGATCTCCCATCTTCGGAACATAGGCGTGCCCTACTGTTGGGGTCACCCATTTCGATTGATCTTCTTGCTGGAAGGGAAGTTTCACCAACTCTGCTCCTTCGAAGACACATGCAGGGTGCTGGGTATGGACCCGGTTCCAGTTAGCTCCGGCTCTCAAACATCCTCACCACTCTCACCCAATGGGCACCCACGGACCGGGGAAACGTATCACCAGACCGGACCCAGACATGATTGCGAAAGGCCAGCAAGCAGCCCTGTCATCTCTTCCTAGAGCACTAGCGAAATCTGACTCCTCCTAATACTGATAGGGAAGTAAAATGACAACCTGCAAGGCTGGCAGCTGGGTGGGGCGGACAGGGAGGAAAGGGAGGAAAGGACACAACATGAACCCCTATATTGGACATTTGGAACTGCAGACTGTAAGTTCTCATTAATTGTTTTTTAATGTTTCCAATCTCACTTTGGTCATCTCAGTTGTTGGAGTTTTTGTCTATAATGGGGAAACACCTACACTTATTGCACACACCGTCTCATACGCACACACTGCTGGTAGGTCCCTGGGCCGACAAGTTATGTCTAGTCTATGCACCAATTTTCTCAGCTGGGAACACAGCCCGCACGGGGTGCCTATAATGGCTCACCCACTAAAGGTCATCACCCTAAATGTCAAGGGCCTTAATAGCCCAATCAAATGCAGGGCTGTCTTGTCCAATTTGGAGAGCACTGGGGCTGATGTGTGTTTACTCCAAGAGACACATCTCCTTCTGCAAGACTATCATAGGCTCAGATCCCGCTCCTTCCCACACCAATTATTTTCCTCTACACGCACTAAGACAGCGGGCGTGGCACTCCTTTTCTCACACACCTTCTAGGGGAACGTAGGCACTAAAGTGGCTGAGGTGAAGGGCCGGCCGCCTCCTTGCATTTCACCTGACCCTTGGGCAATGGTCATTAGTGGTGGCATCTATCTATGCCCCTAACGAGGGTCAAGAAGCATTCATTTAAACAGCGCTTACAAAGTTCCTCTCCTCCCAAGAACGACATGTTCTCGTTGCCTGAGACTTTAACTTAGTACTTGATAATAACCTTGACAGGTCCACATCCAGATTAGGGCAAAGGGGAGCACTCTCAAAGGAGGGACATGGGGAACTTAGAGAGATGGGCCTCCTTGATATCTGGAGAACACTCAGGCTCGCGAATACTCTTACCTGTCACACTCGCCCAAAACATATGTGCAACTGGATCTCTTTTTGGGCTCAAAAGACATCCTCAATCTCACCTCCGACACCGAGATGCTACCGGACGCTTTATCAGACCATTCATAGATTTCACTGACGCTTAAATCTCCACCCACACGACAACCTACACGATCTTGATGGTTAAAGGATACTCTACTGCAGCGTCCCGAAGTAGTGAAACAAGTAGGGCAAGCCATCTCCAATTACCTTGATTTGAACAACGCCCCCAAAGTCTCCACTGCAACACTTTGGGAGGCCTTAAAGGCGGTCATTCACGGGGAATTTATTACTATCTCAGCTGAGGACAATAAAATCCGTAAAGAAAAGAGAGGCCTCTTGATGAAGCAGGTTAAGGAGTTTGAGAGCATTCACCAACTCACAGGAGTGCCAAGAATTTGGCATGCACAGTTAGCAAGCATTTACCTAGACAAGGCAGAATACGTGGCACTTCGGCTGTGTCACACTTTCTATATGGGGGGGATAAGTGCGGCTGTCTTCTGGTTAATAAAATGCGCACTAAACAGCAAAATATGGGATTGTGCGCACATCGAGACACAACTGGGACGAATATCACAGATGACACTTTAATTGCCAAGTCCTTTCGAGACTTCTGTGCAGAAATATACACTACCCAGCAGCTGTACTCTGCAGCCAGCACATCTTACCTTAAAGAGGCTCAGATTACACCTCTCGCCCCAGATCAGTCAGGGGCCCTAGAACAAGATATCAGGATAGAGAAGGGTATTACAGTAATCTTGTGATAAAAACAGTAGAAATCTCTGGGACTCAACAGGTTCTCACCTCTCTTTTTATAAAACGTTATGCCCAAAGCTTGCACCGATCCTGACCCGATTATACAACTCCTTCTCGACCCTAAGAGCTATTCCCACCTCAATGCTGACTGCTCATGTGGCTGTCATCCCCAAACCCAGTAAGGACAGCCAGCAGTGCAGCTCACATCACCCAATGTTGTGCTTGAATGTGAACCTCAAGCTATTCGCTGGCATTCTAGCAGCCAGGCTGGGCCCCACATGCCATTTATCATAGATCCGGACCAAACAGGCTTTATTCCACAGTGTCAAATGAGCAATAGCACAAAGTGTGTTCTGCACATATGGAGAAGGCCTTGTGTACAGAGGGTGAGTTCATGCCTCTGGCTGTCGACACCGAGAAAGCTTTCGACAGGGTCCATTGGCCCTTTTTAGAACAAGTGCTGGCCCGCTTTGAGGTGGCTGAAAGATTTTGCACATGGGCGCTCAATTGCTGTCACCTCCCCTCAGTGTCGGTAAGGGTGATTGGTCACATATTCGCTCCCTTCCCCATTAACAGAGGCACGCGGCAGGGATGCCAGCTGTCACCTCTGCTGTTTGCTCTGTACATGGAGCCCCTGGCCCAAAGAGTTTGCAATAACCCCGAAATCACTGGTACAGTGTTTGGAGGTGAACATCCTAAGATCAGCTTATATGCAGATGATGTGCTAGTGACCCTGGATAGACCAACCTCGGCCCTGCCTGCTTTTCTTGCCGAACTTGAAGCGTTCGGCCTCACCTCGGCCTTCAGAGTCAATGTCGCAAAGTCCCAGGCCTTGAGTCTCGTTCTGTCTTACAAGACTGAATCCCAACTCTCAGCTCTATATCCTATATAGTGGACTAACAATTTTGTCCTCTACATAGTGAATCCAATTAGCGTCTACCTTAAGAAAACCATAGATATTAATTACTGATCCCTACATAGACACATTAAACTAGGATTAGCTCAGTGGGGTCGCCTCCTGGTATTGTGGCTTGGAAGAGTTGCAGCGCTTAAAATTACTATCTTGCCCAAAATTCTCTAATTATTCCAAATGCTTCCCCTACCGCCTCCGACAGGTATGATACCTAAGTTACAAGCCATACGCCATCAATTTGTATGGGCCGGGAAGAAACCGCAGATGGCAGAGGGGGGTTGGCTACCTCCCCCTACTTGCTGGGGGACTGGGTATCCCTAACCCCCAACTCTACTTCCATGCGGCCTAGCTATAATATTTGGTCGAATGGAATAAGGACGAATCAGAGCTACACTGGCTCTTCCAAGACCGAGCTGTGGCGAGAACCTCCTTATGGAAGATCTCCTTCCTGAGAAACCGCACCGACCACGAGTTTATACCTCTCACCTATTACCAAGGAGACTATGGACACCTGGGATCGGTGTAGCACTCACTATGGACTGTCGTCCTTCACATCCTCGCTGACCTATTTATTTGACAACCCAGACTTCACACCCAGGAACAACCCCGTTGCATTCACGGCTTGGTGCTAGACAAGATGCCGCTCCATTGGGCATATGAATGACGAGGAGGGAGTGATCTCCTTCCCACAACTACTCTTAGACTTTAATCTCCCCAGGACGGAACATTTAAATTACCTGCATCTCCGCCATTGGTTTCTTCACCCTGACAACAAGGCCACAACACAGAGGCACCTCACGGCCTATGAAAAGTGGCTGATTATGAAAACCTCGGACAAAAGGATGATCTCTGAGTTGTACGCCTTCTTACTCCAACCCATGAGACACGCACATAAACCCCATCTAACACGATGGGAAAGGGAGATTGGGAGGTAACTAACTGATAAAGACTGGGAGAACATTTACTGCAGGCTCGCCAGACTGCTTGCCATACGACCCTCACAGAAACCTTCACAAAATTGGTTACATACTGGTACCTTACCCGTGTGCGATTACACAGGATTGACTTATCCAAAAATGAGAACTGCTGGAGGGGTTGTGGGATGGTGGGATCTCTGGCACAACTCCTGTTGGAATGTCCGCAGATTCAAACATATTGGACACAAACACTTGATGACATTGATCGCCACTTAGACACCCAACTCCCCAGATTTTCCACCTATAATTTATTAGGCCTTCCTAACTGTCTTACTTATCCTCTAAAATCATTGCGATGACTGCAAATTGTAATAGGGCTGGGGGCAGCCATACAAAACATACTCTCACATTGGGGGACAACACACACACAGATGCCTCCATCACCTATGGTATATCCTTGGAATTGAAAAGATCACACTCTTTACTACGAATAATGATTCATCTTATGGGGAATCTCTGGAGGCCATACATATCCCTTCTCTTCCAAGACTTTCGGAACTCGGGTGCACTAAGTACCTCCATACTTTGCGGCTCGCTGAACTTTTTGTCACTTCCGCTCAGGGACGATCCCATGAAACTAACTGAGTATTGTGAAGAATATGGTCATGATGCAAGCCGAGTGGTTTTTTTTGCGGGGGGGGGGGGGATTGGAGTGTTCTATTTGTTTTTCTGTTGGGTTACTACATACAAAATCCCTACCTTGTAGTCTTGATGTATACGTTGTATTCTGATTGGCATGTACTCTGCAAGTCAGCATGAATGAATAAAAAAGATTTAAACCATAAATAATTACCTATCCTAACACACCTTGGATATCTAAACAAGTTAAATTAGAATATTCTTTATGATGACATTATGTTTCTCTTCTATAATGTATACAATATAAAACCTGACGGAGGAATGTAAGATTTAAGGAAAATGGATTCAGCTTAGACGTGTTAAAGTAAAATATTTGGAATTTGACAGGCATGCATTTGAAATGCAATGACCTTTTAATATTTTCCAAGGTCTAGGTATTTTTGTTAAAATAAAAATATGTGAAGGATTCCTGTCCTTATTAAAATTTCAACCGTATGATTCTTCTTTCTGCATTCCAGTGTATTCTATAATAAAGCCAGATAATATGGAGCCAGGGCATAGCATCAACTCTCTTTCAAGTTTCCGGATTTGACTATAAACTAGAAGAAATGATGGATGTTTTTCATTTGCATGGAATCTAAAAATATATGCATTTATGAGGCAAGATTATTGTCAGACTTGGGAAATTTAATGAACGTCTGCTAGGCTATAAATATTTAAACGTATATATGAGAAAATTCATCAAACCACCATTAGCTCAGCAGTATTTTCATTGTTGTGTACACTGATGTGAGAGTGGCTCTCGCAGAGTGAAGGAAACGTTCTTGAGTGCATTTCCCCAGTAGTTACATCTATGAGGGTAGCATCAGACCAGAACTGGTCACCTTAAGGTGCCTTTTTTATGGGAAGACAAATTGCCCCCTGAAAGCAGGCTACTGGGTGAGTCTCACCTTAATTGAGCCCAGTGCTCTAAAAAATTCAGAAATGTTTATGCGACGATCTCTGCTTCCGCTTCCATGCACTTTCCAACATTATGTCATTGACAAACATTCAAGGGTACTCCTGGAAAGCTGTGTCAGGTGCAGGTTTCCACTTGTGCCCTTGGGAGTGTCGTGTGACTTTTCAAGGGGGCTCTTTTCTCCCTTTACAGAGTGTTCCAGTGTAGTCATCAATTTCTCTGAAATTTGTTAAGACCCACAAAAGTACTTGTTTGTGGGCATTCACACACCTCTGAGGGTAACTTTGCCTCAGAACACCTTGAAACTCCCATTTTACCATCCCTTGGATGGCACCCCTAAATGAACAACTGCAGTTCCTTTAGATCTAAGAGTAAGAAAACCTGTACACCCCCTCCCCATGGCACAGTAGAGCGTCTCTCTTTTTTGGTGTTTCTAACTCCCCTCCACTTGCCTAGGAAACCAATACGTATTTCCTGTGTGACTGAAGATTCTCCAATTGTGCTTGTGCATTCTATCCTACAACTAAACAGGGGGTTCATCCTGTTAACATCTTTTTTCATGTGAGATTATATATGGGATTCAAGCACGTTCTTTTCACTTGCAAGATAGTGCACCTCTTTTAACAATACACATTGTATTTCAGTTGATTGCAGACATTGCCAGTGAGAGAGCACAAATCTGAAAATTTAGAAGTACACCATATTTACAAGCACGTAATATTAGTTTAGTGTGGAATATACAGGAGTGTCAACTTATATAGAGAAAATATATATATGAGTGTTTAATTAGAATAGAGATGCATATGTAAGTGTGAAAAACTAATGTAGAGGTTGTAGAGATGTTAAAATGATGTTGGAGTCACATGTTAGATGGCTAAGTGAAAACGAAATGTAATTCTGCAAACCATGAAAATGTGTAGGCCACATGGCATTTCACAAGAAACGAAAGATGCTGCTACACTTTTAAGTGACTTGGATTCTAATGTCATTTTACTGCAAAGTATTATTAACCATGGAATTGAAGTATGTTTTAAATAGATGTGTTATTTTATAGTAATGTGTGTTAGTTAGAATACTGTTTAAACAAAGAAATTTAATGTGCATATTGCAGAGGCCCGTTTCATGTAATTCTAGTAGGCCTGAATAGATAAAGTTGCTACTTTGATCTGCATGAGCTCGTTAAGGAGAGGTCGCACAGAGCACGGACGATAGGTCTGTTCAAAGATGTTTTATGACTTCTAGATATGGCAGATGCTGGAATTTGGGGCCTACCGAGAGAGTGTCTGTTTGCAGGTGCAAGGGGGACTTAAATCAGAAATAATGAATAGGCCCTTGTTCAGAGGCGCCAGGCACAGGCCTGTAGGAGTCTTCAGGAATTATAGGGGGTACCGCCTGGTCGGAGAGAAGCCTGGGAAGCAAGGTCAACTTTAATGAAAAGTCCCGAGGAGCACCAGCACGGAATTTGCCGCTCAAAACTGCACCACGTGAGAGGCGTCTCAAGGGGCGTTCCTATTGGAAATGTGATTTTGTATTAGGGAAAGCACCCCGGGCTGGAGTTAGAGCAGATGATTTGAGGAGCCTAAGAGAGCGGATGGGTAGGCAGATAGAGAACTGAAAGACTTCGACTTTGAGACAAAGACTAAGGGAAGTGTGTGATCTTCTTTGGAAGTCACCACTGCTGACACCTTTTTAGGTAAAGATCTTGTTAAGTAGGGATGTCACTTAGTCTAGTGTAGGGACAGACTAACCTGTATTTTTCTTTTCTGTAAATGACTCTCAAGTTGCAACTCACAGCGATTCTTGCAACTCTAATGGTATTTGAGATATTTTTGATAATTTCCTTTTGTCGATTGAGAGCATTCAGAGAGTTCCTTTTTATATTGATACCTGTATATCTTTTGAACCTTATTCTGAGATGTTTGTATCTCCAGATACTTTTGGCTTTAAATTAAACTTTTTAACCTTTTCCAGTGGTAAGTGGTTCTTTAGAGTGGTGTAAGTTCTTTCTTGATTAACCTAGTAGTGGATTGCCTTTTACTCAATGACAGGTACCAACGATTCAGTCGACCTGAGCTGGGATCTGGTAAGATAACAATAGACCAGAAATCCCGCGTTATCAGTTGGTAGCAGAGTGAGGAGGGTTATCTTCTTGAGGAAGGTAATCTAGACTAGGTTAGTTTACCCCAAGGTCCCTAGAGTTCGAGAGGTGGCCTGCCGAAGAAGGCGCTGACGGAGAGAGAAAAGCAGCAGTATCGGACGAGAGTGAGTATAACAAGGGTCATGCGTGGACAGATTGCGGTGTTTTGTGTTGTATTTGTATTGTAATGTCTTGCGGAGTTGAATGCCTGTAGCGTGATTGTGAGAAGGTTGTGAGCGCGCGCAACCTGGTAAAATCTTAAGTTCGGGGGAGAGCTTAAGTGGTTCGGGTGTATCGAACATCCAGAGTAATTGTCGACCAGAGTAAGGGGGTCATGAGGTACCATTGACCGCCGCAGAACCGAGATAGGGGGAGTGCAAGAGTGAGTGTGTGAGTAACGGACGCGGGTCGAAAGTTACTGTGTGTAAGTAACCTATCAGAGAAGGCGATTGTCTGGACGTAAACGGAAAGACATTTCGCCAGTTAAGGTGACAATTACAGATTGACTGTGGGCGTACAGTCAAAGAAAAGTGATCGCTTGGACGGAAGTAATCATTTTTCGAAGTATGAATGGGACGCATGCATAAACGCGGAGACGAGCTGAGAAAGGAGGGGTAATGCTGCGAAGAGGGACGAGTGACGTCAGCGAGAGTCGCGCTGAGATAGGGCGGTTAGTGAGGAGCCGCGACGCGATTGGGCGGCTGGTGTGACGTCAGGGAGAAGTCGCGTTCTGATAGGCCAGTTAGCGAGAACCGAGCTGAGATTGGTGGATTGTCATCGGGAAGTAAACAAACGCGGAGAAAATAGAAATATTGTAGGTTTTGGACATGAAGTGTTTTAAATGTTTGAGAGAGATTTTTAAGAGAAAAAGAAGGAACTCTTATTACGGGGAAGAGGCACCGCCAGAGGGTACACCAGCTTACTATATGGCAGCGAATGTTGGCTTGCATACGATACTATGGATTAGTGAATGGAATAAGATTTCGGAAGGGAATGAAGAACTGACGTTTCCTAAGTATGGAACGTTCAAGTTAGAGGCGTTACATCGGCTGAAATCAATTATGTCCTCATTGAATCCTCAGCCTAGACCAACCCAGTTCGAGGCCCTTAATGCGTGGCTTAGGGCGGCACACGACAGAAATATGAACAGGCGCCAAGACAGGTTGAAGCGATCAGTAAGGGCAGTGCGAGATGCCAAATGGGATGCGGACGCCAAGAGATGGAGGGTACAGGCTATTGAGGTGGATAAGTTATACCCAGTGAGAGAGGTGACAGGAGAACAGAGGCTCATGGAAGAGGATGAGGAGAGCGAGTCGGAGGACAACTTGATAAATAGGTTGCTAATAGATAGACCGCCTCCGAACGTTGGGAGAATGGAGGATAGGGGACTCGCAAGGGATGATGGGCCTGCCATAGAGGGATATGTACCACTCCCTATATCAGAGTGGACACAGCCCAAAAGAGAGGAGACACCTCAGCCTAGTACAGTACCGACAGTAGTCGGAAGGTTTGTGGTGCAGAAGGTACCGGAAACAGAGAGAGTTGAGTCCTGTGGGTTGCCAGACGCTCTACAAGTACCCGTTACCATAGGTCCTATAGTATCGATTTACAACCCCGAGAGAGACAGAGAGGAAGAACAGATGAGGTTAGATAGAGAGAGAGCAGAAATGGAAAGGAGAAATAACACGACAAATGCCTGGAGACAATTGCCAGGACCAGTGACGTGTGGCACCCCATCTGATCCAGCAGTGGGTCCCGCAGCAGAACAGGGGGGTCAGAGAGGACCGATGGACCTGAGGGGACCACGGCCGAAATCCTTTAAGGAGTTGAGGGCCGATTTGAGAGAATGGGAGGGGTCCACAGAAGCACCAACCAGCAGGCCAAGAACAGAAGCAGAATGGGGAAGCCGAGGCAACGGAACATTGTCTCACTGCGGGGCTAGTGCAAGTAGTCAGGAGTGGGATGGTAACAGGCCGGAGAACAGAGGAGTAATACGTCCTAATGATGGGAGGGACCAGCAGGAGCGAGATGGTAGAAGCATGGAGTGTGAAGAGATGTCTCGGCTCTTTGAAAAGGGTGGAGACCAAATGGTACTAGCATACAGAGATAGGTTTAGGTGCACTCATCACGCGCCAGGGGAGAATGTGCAACACTGGAATAGGGGGAACAATGAAAGATCTTGCCACACATCGGGTGATCAGAGGTCACAGACCAATTGTGAAGAAAGGGGGAGTAATGGAATGTCATACCATGCATCTAGGGAAACCATGCAGGATGGGACTGGTGGGATTACGAGAAATGGGAGAGTGTTTCACCATACACCCAGAGAGGATGGAACTGCATGGGACCTGGAGAGGTGGGAACAAGGGAGGACTCCCCATAACTCGCCTGAGCCTAGACGTAGGACTCGGAGCTGGGATGGGAGAGATGTGAATGGACCCCCTAGAACTAGCAAACTGAGAACTGCAGTAAAGGCCAAAAGACTCGATGTCACTAGCTTAAAATCTGACCTGGATGAGATAATAGATGGAACGTTGCCTTTAGAAAGGATTGACCTGTATGAACAAGATGAGTTACTGTTCATAGCAAAAGATGTTACCCGAAAGGCAAGAGCAATTCATGAGAAACTGTCTGGACTGGCAGACAAGTATATGGTAGACTTGTCCAGAACGAGGACATTACAGAGTAACCATAGGTTGCAGTATTCAGATCAAGACTTAGATGAGAAGAGAACTACAGGGTTAAAGACACACATAAGAGAACTGATAGCGGGAATAAGAGTGTGGAGAGATCTGGACAAGTGGGAAGAGAGATGGTCCAAACGGGGTACTGTCAGGAGGAGCACGAGTGTGATGTCTCCGGAGGGAAGGGTAATGCAGATGGAGGCATTTCCTTTGAGGGAAATATCGAATGGGAACTATGTACATGTGCCCTGGAGTAGAGGAGATTTGGCTGCATTTACCAACTCATTTCCAAAGTTAAGGGACAATCCCGTTGAGTGGTATAAGCAGGTAGAAAGGTTTGTGAAAATATCGAAGGTATTGTGGATTGATTTAAACACCTTGTTTGACATTGTGGTGCCAGGAGATTTGTGGACAGCATGCAAGACTAGTGTTGAGTGGCCAACGGTAGAACCAGAAAGGAATGCTGCCACAAATGGACCGTCTGAAATTGTAATGTTGAAATATGAAAGAGTAATAACTTGGTTGAAGGAAAAGGTCCCACCACAAGACATAGATTGGGTAAAAATAGACCGAACAAGACAGGAACCCAAGGAGACAGTTCATGAGTTTTATGAGAGATTGCTGAAAACATTCAAACAATACAGTGGACTCGATGTAATGGACCCCAAGGATATAGGATAGTTTGTGTCAAAGTTTGTTTTGGGGTTGAGACCTGATATTTGTTTGATGATTCAGCAACATTTGATTTGTTGGCAAAACAGACCATTAGATGAGATTTTGAGGTATGCCAGGTACTGCAGTGATGAAATAGATTCCAAAGCAAAGAAGCTAAAAGAGAAGCTGATGGTAGTACAGATGCAGTCAGCTGGAAAGGGCGGACAGCAGCAGCAGGGTACAGGGACAATGAGACGGAAATCAAGCAATCAGAATAAGAACAGTGAGGAAAGCGTGGGACCTAGAGTTGACATTGCTACGTTAAAGAAAACGACAAAGTGCCACCAGTGTCAGCAGGTGGGGCATTGGAGACGCGAGTGTCCCTATAACCCTGAGAATGGGGAACTAGAGCAAGAGGAAGAGGTTCCAGAAGTTCCAGTTCAAGGGGTACCAGTGCCAAGAATCAAGGTGGCCAAAGGGGGGACTTCGGCTCCACGAGCTCAGTTTCCGCAGCCACCAAAGATTTCGACCGGGGGAAAGGTTTTTAGACAAATGCCTCTTTTCATAGACGAGGAAAAAAGTTATTACATTGATCCATTGACTGGCCAACGTGTAAGCAAAGAAGAGGACTGTACCCTCGGGGCAGTTCTGGAAGTGGATCAAAGAGGACCGTTTGTTGAGGCTGAAGTGGCAGGGTGTCCTATGACATTCTTGGTGGATACTGGAGCTACTCGATCAACTTTGAGGTCAGCAGTGGTTCCGGATCTACCAATGTCGGGGGAAACAATTCAGGTGGTAGGAGTCGCAAACAAGAGAATGACTAGCCCTTTGACGGAACCAGTGTCAGTAAAGATCGGAAATTATATGAATGAACATCAATTTGTAGTATGTGATTCAAGTCCTGTGTGTTTGTTAGGAAGGGACTTATTGTGCAAACTAAATTGTACCATATACTGCACGCCTCAGGGAGTAGAGGTAGAAACGACAGATGATGATGCTACCTTCAAAATTGTGAACTCCAGAACATGCATAGAACTGTATCCTACTCTAACTGTGGAGGATCTTCCTTGGGACTTACGCGAGGCAGTATCATCAGAAGTATGGGATTTTACAGGAGAAGAGATAGGATTGGTCAAAGGGGTAGAGCCAGTGAAGATCATAGTGAAACCAAATGTTGATTATCCAAGAACGCCACAATACAAGCTGTCCCAAGAGACGATTGCAGGAATAAAGCCTGTGATCGACTCCATGATTAAACAGGGAATACTGAAAGAAATCGTGGGAAGTCCATGCAACTCCCCGATTATGGGTTTGCAGAAACCTAGTGGGAAATTTAGAATAGTACAGGACCCACGAAAGATTAATAACATTGTTGTTTCATGTTGTCCAGTGGTACCGAATCCATCAGTAATACTGTTTCAGATACCATTCCAAGCTGAGTGGTTCACAGTGATAGATCTTTGTCAGGCTTTCTTTTCAATCCCATTAGACGAAGAGAGCCAGTATCTTTTCGCGTTTAAAATGGAGAATCGCGTCTTAACATGGTGTAGAATCCCACAAGGGTTCACAGATAGCCCATCAATCTTTAATCAGTTACTGAAAAAGAATCTTGAAAGTCTGGTACTGCCCCAGAATTCGGTTCTGGTCCAGTACATAGACGACCTACTTGTTGCGTCAGGAACAGAAGAGGCTTGCAAGGAAGACACCATCGCCTTGCTGAACCATTTAGCTGAAAATGGACACAAGGTATCTCCGAGTAAATTGCAGTACTGTCTGACAGAAGTACAGTACTTGGGTCATCGGATAGAAAAGGGAAAGCGTAAGGTGTCACCAAATAGAATAGAGGCAATCATGAAGATGAACTCGCCTACAACACAGAGAGAAGTCAGGATGTTTCTAGGAATGGTTGGTTATTGCCGACAGTGGATAGCTAACTTTTCACTGAAAGCAAAACTCTTACAGAAACTGACGCACAAGGAGGTGAGTGATCCGGTACCATGGGACAACGAGTGCTTGATGGCGTTCCTACAGCTGAGAGATGACTTGTGTCGTGCTCCGGCTCTGGGGATGCCGGATTATGAAAAGCCATTTTCCCTCTATTGCTGCGAAAGGGAGGGCTGTGCTTTGTCAGTCTTAGTGCAAGTACATGGGAATGCCCGTAGACCAGTTGCATACTTTTCGGCTACTTTAGATCCAGTAGCCGCAGCGTTGCCCGGATGTCTCAAATCCGTTGCTGCAACAGGTGTCAGCATTGAGCGTTGTGAAAGCATAGTGATGGGACACCAGTTAGTGGTGTATATACCTCATTCTGTGGAACTGTTAATGACCAGGACCAAGACCCAGCACTTGACCAACAGTAGGCTCACGCGCTATGAGCAAGTTATTCTTGCTGCAGAGAACGTGACCCTTAAGAGGTGCTCTGTCTTAAATCCTGCTACTCTGATGCCACTTCCTAATGACATAGAAAGTGAAGACTGTGAAGATCGCGATTGCCTTGATGTGACTGAACTATGCACAAAGCCCAGACCAGATATTGTGGATGAACCATTGATCGACCCCGATCAAATTTACTTTGTCGATGGTTCATGTTTAAGAGACGATACTGGTCGGTTGAGAGCAGCTTATGCTGTTTGCACCATTACTGGAGTTGTGGAAGCCGCTTGCCTGGAAGGAGTACACTCCGCTCAGGTAACAGAAATTGTTGCATTGACCCGTGCCTGTATAGCAGGTAGCAAAATTAGAGTCACCATCTATACTGATAGCCAATATGGTTTCGGTGTAGTTCATGATTTCGGGCAATTGTGGTCTCAGAGGGGTTACATGACCTCCTCTGGTTCGCCAATCAGAAATGGAGAATTTGTGCGGCTGTTGGTAGAAGCATTACAGGGTCCAGCTGCAATAGCAGTTGTAAAGTGTGTAGCTCATACGAAAAATTCGGATTTTGTGTCACAGGGAAACAGATATGCAGATGAAGTTGCCCGCTATTGTGCGGAGCATGATTACTCTTTCACAGAGGTGGAAGTAAGTGGGGCTCAGGAAAGGACAGAATTGAGCATGATGTTAGAAACAGTCGATACTTGGGAAGATTTGAAACAAATGCAAGACAATGCACCTGAATCTGAGAAGCAGGCGTGGGAAACAGCAGGGTGTGTGAGAAGCGAAATGGATTTTTGGATCTTAGCAGATGGAAGGGCTGTGTTACCTGAGGAGTTAGCGAGTCCAATGGCACGACAGATACATGGTCCAGTGCATTTGGGAAGGGATGCCATGCTGAGGGTGTTCAGGCAAACTTGGTATTGCCCAAAGTTTAGGATTGCAGCAGAAGCAGTGTGTAAGCGATGTGTTACTTGTCAGCAGTTGAACATAGGGAAAAGAACACCAGTTACACTGAGTCACATTGGGAGGTCTGGGGGGCCTTTCAACAGAATGCAATTGGATTTTATTGAAATGCCAAGGGTCAACCGCCTTAGGTATGTTTTGGTGGTAGTATGCATATTTTCCAGATGGGTTGAAGCGTACCCTACACGCTGGTGCGATACACTCACAGTAGCAAAATTGTTGCTTAGAGAGTTGATACCGCGCTTCGGGGTGCCTGCCTCTCTGGAATCGGACAGAGGGACACATTTTAACAGCGAAGTTGTGAAGATGCTTTGCTCTGCATTGAACATTGATCAGAAATTGCATTGTAGCTATCGACCAGAGGCCTCAAGTATCGTGGAACAGATAAATGGGACGTTGAAATGTCGAATTGCTAAAGTGTGTTCATCAACTTCCCTAAGTTGGCCTGATGCTCTTCCTTTGGTCCTTATGAGCATGCGTAGCACACCCGACAGGAGGACAGGTCTCTCTCCACATGAGGTGTTGATGGGGAGGGCAATGAGACTTCCAACTATCCCCACAGCTGCATTACTGAATATTACAGATGACCTGATCCTGGATTACTGCAAGGGGTTATCTGACGCCATTCATTCTGTGTCCCTTCAGGTACAGGCCGCAGAAGTTCCAGCTTCAAGAAATCAGTGCCACGACCTGTGCCCAGGGGACTGGGTGCTGGTGAAGAAGCACGTCCGGAAGAACTGCTTGGACGTGCGCTGGAAGGGGCCTTTCCAGATAGTCCTAATCACTAACACCGCCGTGAAGTGCGGAGGACTGCCAAATTGGATCCACGCTTCCCATACTCGAAGAGTTCCAGCACCCCTGGAAGAAACAGCTCCTCTCGCAGACGAAAATCCAGTGGTGGAGGAAGAAGCACAAGAGGGGATCAGTCAAGCTGTGGGGGTGTCTGAAGAAGTTGGGAGTGTCACAGATCCAGAAGAGGAAGGAAAACAGGACGGCAGTGAAACTGAAATTGCCACTGAAGGAGAAAGCTGTTGTGAAACCAACTCAGAGACAGAGCAAGTTCAGAGTGATCAAGAACTGAGTGAACGGACAAGAAATAGGAGAACAAGGCGTGGAGCGGCTACCTGGCCTGAAAGAAAAAGGAGGCCAAGCTTGAAGCCAGCTCGAGAGGAAACTCTTGCTCCTATATCCGAAGACTCAGATCCAGAAGAAAGTGCACCAGGACAAGAGCAGGAAGGTCCGAGAAGATCAAGGAGGGTGCGAGTGCCTTGCAGAAGATACGCTACTCCTGAGTGGACCTACCTCTCTACAGATGTCCTCAGCGGGACGCAGAACTGGGAGGGTGAGGGAAGTGACCCTGACCAGAACTGACCCGATCATCACAGTGGAAGTAAGGTTCCTGTTACCAGGGTTGGAGGTCGAAAGACTGCTGACACTCAACATCGTCTATCCTCCTCTCCTGAGCGGAATAAGAAAATTGATCTTTGAGACTGTTGAATTTCCGTGTTGCTGTTCAAGGTGTCCAATACTGGAGGGAGTCCTTCTTCGTATGGAAATATTTGAGCTAGTGGTGGAAGCTCTGGGAACACGCATAGTTTCGGACTATTAAGGACTTTGTAAAGAACTTTGTAAATATTGATTGAAAAGACAACCTAGCGCCGAGTGGACGAAGAAAGAATTAGGGACTTCCCTTTTAGTGGATGGAGAAGGGCTAGGGTTGCCTATTGCTACAGAACTCAGAGACTGTTTCTGCGGAGGGGATTTTTCAGTTTCCAGGAGGTGTGGTTCGAAAGATTGGAGAAGCAAAGCAAAGAGACTTGTGCCGTGAAAGAAAACCAGAACTACACTGTTTTGAGACCATGGAGGCTGGCAACCCGAACCGCAGGGCAAAATGCATAATAGGCACACTTTTAGGGGTAGTGATTTCTCTTATAGTTTTAGTAGTTACTGTATCATATATAGTGGGACATGAAAATGATGTGAAAATAGAAAAAGAAGCAAAAAGTGTACCAACACAGAAGCCTCCTATGATTGGTAAACAGGGGGAAAATACAGCGAAAGAGAAAACTTTATTAGATGCTGAAATAAAAAGACTACATGCAGATGAGTCACAGGGGAATTTTAAAACGAATGCTTATGCCAAATTGCTTTATGAATATATTGATGTCATGGAGGCGAAGAACTGCTACGTCTGTATGCAGTTGCCAGCTTCTGTAGATGAAGGCATCAGATACCATCATCTTCCATTGACCTATGGAATCTCATGTAGTTTGTTGCTGAGCATATTTTATGAACGAGAGGGGTTTGAGTATTATTTTTCGAACTTTGATTCGGTACTGCCAGAGGTACCGAATTATAAACATCTAAACAAGTGGGAATATTATAAGAGTGAGGACAGGTTACAGAAATTTTTCATTCCATGGAAAACATTAGATACTTCACATGCCCGAAGAAATAATTTGACTTGTAAAGTGTCAGAAATTGAGAAAAAGTTTATAGGGCAGGTGGATGATCGATATAGGAGACAAAAGATCCTAAAAGCTTCAGGACAATGGAAAACAGATTGGACCCGGGAAGAAAGAGAACACCAAAGAAAGGGTAGCAGTGGTCCAATAGCTTTAGACCGGGAGAAAAGGGGAGAGCTATGTATACACAGAAGTCGAACATATTATGAGAATGTGTTTGTAGGAGAAGTTCATTGTGAACATGCTTTCCAATTAGAGTACTATTCTAAGGATTTCCTGAAGGAAAGGCAGGTGATCCCAAATGTATATTTTGTCTGTGGAAGAAATGCATATGTGAAACTACCAGATAATTGGTAAGGATCATGTTATTTGGCAATTGTCTTCCCCAAAATATACCATGCTGAGGACTTAGAAACCAAAAAGAGAGAAACATCAGCTAGAGGAAGAAGGGATGTAAGCGCTGAGGAGGTAATTGGAGATGTGTTTGGTGCTATGTTTCCTATTTTAGGGATAGCACTAAATGATGTTAAGATAAGAAGACTGGCAACAGTTGTAGATAGGTTGTCCGCCAGTACTGCTAGATCTTTAATGCTGGTGGAGGGAGAGATGCAATCGATAAGGGCAATGGTTCTTCAGAACCGACTTGCTCTAGACGTTCTGTTGGCCAAAGAGGGCGGAGTCTGTAAGGCTTTGAAGGTCCAGGAATGTTGCACTTACATTCCAGACAATTCATAACCTCTAGAAAAGTACATTCAAAATATTACTGGAATACACCATGAGATAGAAGATTTGACTAAGGTAACAGTGTGGGAAAAGGTAGGTCAAGGAATGGGTAAAGTTGGAGGTTGGTTTGCCAACCTGGGAAAGAATATCATTTGGTACATATTGAAACCTATCATCATAATAGTGATTTGTATAATCACTTTGTGGGGATTGGTGAAACTGTACAAATGGTATAGAGCAAACAGGTTGCAAAGATCTATGCGAGAGCAGGGAAGGAGATTAGCTGCGATGCAGGAGAATCAGTACCGGAGTCTGAGGGCTCTAGAGGAGATGAAACGAGGGAAGATTGCAACGACTTCAGTTTGATACTCTGTACCTTAGCGAGGGTGTTGTGATGATGATGACTACTGTAAGTCATCAAAGGGGGGATTGAGAGAGCACAAATCTGAAAATGTAGAAGTACACCATATTTACAAGCACGTAATATTAGTTTAGAGTGAAATATACTGGAGTGTCAACTTATATAGAGAAAATATATATATGAGTGTTTAATTAGAATAGAGATGCATATGTAAGTGTGAAAAACTAATGTAGAGGTTGTAGAGATGTTAAAATGATGTTGGAGTCACATGTTAGATGGCAGAGTGAAAACGAAATTCTGCAAACCATGAAAATGTGTAGGCCACATGGCATTTCACAAGAAACGAAAGATGCTGCTACACTTTTAAGTGACTTGGATTCTAATGTCATTTTACTGCAAAGTATTATTAACCATGGAATTGAAGTATGTTTTAAATAGATGTGTTATTTTATAGTAATGTGTGTTAGTTAGAATACTGTTTAAACAAAGAAATTTAATGTGCATATTGCAGAGGCCCGTTTCATGTAATTCTAGTAGGCCTGAATAGATAAAGTCGCTACTTTGATCTGCATGAGCTCGTTAAGGAGAGGTCGCACAGAGCACGGACGATAGGTCTGTTCAAAGATGTTTTATGACTTCTAGATATGGCAGATGCTGGAATTTGGGGCCTACCGAGAGAGTGTCTGTTTGCAGGTGCAAGGGGGACTTAAATCAGAAATAATGAATAGGCCCTTGTTCAGAGGCGCCAGGCACAGGCCTGTAGGAGTCTTCAGGAATTTTAGGGGGTACCGCCTGGTCGGAGAGAAGCCTGGGAAGCAAGGTCAACTTTAATGAAAAGTCCCGAGGAGCACCAGCACGGAATTTGCCGCTCAAAACTGCACCACGTGAGAGGCGTCTCAAGGGGCGTTCCTATTGGAAATGTGATTTTGTATTAGGGAAAGCACCCCGGGGTGGAGTTAGAGCAGATGATTTGAGGAGCCTAAGAGAGCGGATGGGTAGGCAGATAGAGAACTGAAAGACTTCGACTTTGAGACAAAGACTAAGGGAAGTGTGTGATCTTCTTTGGAAGTCACCACTGCTGACACCTTTTTAGGTAAAGATCTTGTTAAGTAGGGATGTCACTTAGTCTAGTGTAGGGACAGACTAACCTGTATTTTTCTTTTCTGTAAATGACTCTCAAGTTGCAACTCACAGCGATTCTTGCAACTCTAATGGTATTTGAGATATTTTTGATAATTTCCTTTTGTCGATTGAGAGCATTCAGAGAGTTCCTTTTTATATTGATACCTGTATATCTTTTGAACCTTATTCTGAGATGTTTGTATCTCCAGATACTTTTGGCTTTAAATTAAACTTTTTAACCTTTTCCAGTGGTAAGTGGTTCTTTAGAGTTGTGTAAGTTCTTTCTTGATTAACCTAGTAGTGGATTGCCTTTTACTCAATGACAGGTACCAACGATTCAGTCGACCTGAGCTGGGATCTGGTAAGATAACAATAGACCAGAAATCCCGCGTTATCACCAGTGAGCTCGAAGTGGTAGGGGTGCCCTGTCACAGGTTTTATGCTATGCTTGGTGAGCACATAGGCTTAAGTATTGGAATGGAGTGAGAGTGTGCACCTTTTGTTTGTGTGCCATTGTTATATTTTGGGCCCTCTTCATGGGACCACTGACCTGCTTGTCTGCACCAGTACTATGCAGGAAGATCCATGCACTCATGCTGCAGAAGTAGTTGGCCCAGCACACAGCTTGCAGGCTTGTAAGCTAGCAACTCCGGGGTGCTCTCTAAGTGTGGCAAAACGTATGGAGGGGAAAAAGGGCTAAAAAGACTGAAGTAGACCCGGGTTGAGAGGCTAGTTGGCAAACTGGTCTCTACTCCCTGAAGACCCAAATTGGTTTTTCTTTGGTGATTTTCTTTGATCATAATTGGTCTCCTATTCTATTATCAGAAATCGGATAGAATCGCTTGCGGTCCTTGAGTTACATCACTATTTCCTGTCCTTTTATAGTTCATGCTATTTCTGTTATCACTGTTACTACCATTAGGATTACTCTAGCTGCTACTATTGACATTACCTTCAATATTTTAGAAGATAAGCAACAGACTTTGTGGTAGTGTGCACTCCGCCTTTGACTCAGACTTTTACAGGGCCAGAGGGAAAACACAGATTCTGTCAGTGTTTTTAAGAACTGTTGGCCCACACATATGTGTAGTATTTGTGTAGTAAATCCCACTTTCTAGTCGATTCACATGTGTTGATTGTACTGCTCCTGCCACAAAAAGGAATCTTCCATTACATCTAGGACATGTGGCTGTGTGCAAAATGAGGTAGCAAACCAAAATCGAGTAGCTTCAGTTAAAAGGATGAGCACAAATTCAATGTTAGAACACAGTAACACCTTCCCCAAGTCCTTTTAGTACCCCACATGCGCTCAATATTTCATTAGCTTCTGTTCCCTGAGTAGCTTGAAGCATGCACATATCCACTACCCCCTAGAGACCCTGCCCTCATAGTCACATCCAGGCAATCCGAGACAGGAGCATCAGTAGAAGAAGGGGGAAGAGGAAGAAAAAGTTAAATTGGATCTAGTTTACTAGAGTTCATTCATTAAACACTTTCCCGAATTGTCCACACTCTATACCTTTTTGTATTCCAGCTGGCTGATCCGCCTTTTATCTCCCACTCCCACCAATCAATGATATTAAAGAAAAAGACTCAAGTCTCCCATTAAAGATGATAGAACACAAAAGGTGTTGTTGGAACTCTGTGACCATGTGGCATTTTTCGGCTAACTCAAAGGAAAGTCCAGAAGGATATGTCCATCTGTAGCAGATGATGTCTTCCTGAAGCTTTTTCATAATGGGATGTAACATCGCTTGTCTCTGAAGCATTGACTGGGAGATGTCCTGATTAACAATGCATGAGTAATTTTGAAAAGTCAACTCTTGCACTTTTGTGACGTGCTGCAAGACCGTCTCCACTATCTCCTTCTCTGAGTAATAGTGGAATTTAATAAGCCCCTCAATTGGTCTCTGCTGCCAGGCCTGGAACTTCAGACTTGCTTCATCCCATTGAATACTATTTCAGGGTGATTGTCTCCGAGAAGACAAGAGAGCATTCCCCCAACAAAGGCTTTGACTTTGGTGTCTGGATCTTTTCGTTCAGGCCCCAGAGTCAGTGGATTTCAGGTCTTCATGCTTCTTCATGGTGGTCCGTAATTGAGTTTCCAGCACCGTACATCTCTCTGCCATAGTGGATTGGATCATCACTGCCGTTTGCAGTCATGTTTGTCTCTCCACAATTCATTGTCCCACTGAATCTACATCCATCCTGATGGTTGCTATCTGAATGCCCGGATCTGAGCAGAGGTCTGCAATACTCTGTGTGAGATTTTGCGTAAGTTCATAGCGGAGTTCCATTTTGAAGTCATGCAGGCCATCCAGCTTCTCGGATTTAGTGAGCACCATTGTGGAATCTGAGGCATCACTCACAGATGCCACCGCTCTGTCCTAATGAGTGTCCAGATATGCCTTTAGCTTGGGTCATCTTTTTTGGGGGGCATGAATCCCCCCGTCCTATATACGCCTCCATGAGCGCTATTGGCGTAGTGTGCACATGCCCAGTAGTCAGATGTCTAGAGAAGTGGCAGGTGCTCTGGGTACCTCACCTTCCTCCTTCACTTACTTGATTACTCTTTCCAAGCCCCAGCTTCTCAGGGGCAACTTCAGTTCCCACTTCCAAGCCATCTTGAACTCGGTCCTCCGGGCCACCCAACGTCCCTTGGGGGGGGGCTTAAATGTCCTCATGGGCACATCAATGTAGGGCAAGCAGTTCCTCTGTTAATCTAGAGGGTCTCCCCTCTATGTGCCTGCTGTTAGTGGCACCGTATATACCTATTTGTGGCAATGTTACAGGTGGCCCCATATATGGGCCTCCCAACATCGGCTGGGCTGAGTAGTGGCTCAACCCCCTTGCTACCTCAGGGTGAAGTGATCCCAGTCTGGTCAAGACTAGTCGGTACGTTGAGAAAGGCATGCCTCATCCATAGCGCACAACATTCAGGATGGGGCCGTATGGGCAGCCCGGATACCTCACCTCTGCGAATGTCCAGGGATCTGCCTCTCAGCTCAGGAACCCTGGGTTAGGCCCTGGCAGGTCTCCGGCTTCTGCTTTCGCTGAAACCTGGCTCCCCGTTCTCCAAGCTCTCAAAGCGGTGCTCCTTCACTGTGGGCCTCGCAGCTGCACAACCAGGGCCGCCATCTCACGGCACCTGAGGCCCTGGCAGGCATCACTCGCTCGGGCAGCAATCAGTTCTGGTCCTCAGGAATACACCTCACTTCCCCCAGTCCACCGCCTGCAGGCAACCAGGTTCTGAGCTGTATCTGGCAGGCAGGTATGGAGAGCATGGTGAAAATACAATAGGCTGGTGTAAGTGATGGTGAAGAGTGTCTCATCGCTCTGCCATTTTGGCCAAGCCCCATATATATTATTGATGTTCAGTAGATTCATTTTAGCAATAAAGCATCTTCTACGCATCTAGCCGCGGATTCAGTGACACTGTATTGCCAAAATACGAAAGGCTGCCCACAGAGAAGTTCCACTACATCCTTGCAGTGCTCAGTGGTGAGCAGACCCTCCTCTTTTACTTACCTTTCTTCACCTCCCCCATTGCCCCCCTGTGCACTGTGGTCCTATGCCTATTAGATATGAGCACAGCAGTCCAGGACTTTCAACTTACCAATTGGCAGCTGCTTGCCACTTGCAGCAACGAATGACGGCCATATTGAAGCTAGGCACCTCATTTCCAATGTCTCCCATCCTTGAATCTATCTACACCCCCAAATCTTGCCTAGCTTTATTCAGCCCTACATATGGCAACTCACCTTTCCTTAATCTCCTAAATATTGGTAAATGTGTCTAAAGAGCAATAACACAGCAGGCTCCACTCCACTTCAGCCCACCCCCAACTTGCCTCACCTTGATGCAACTTCCATCCTGCCAAACTGTGTGATTTGTCATAGATCAGGTACACAGCAAGGGCTCAGGTTTCTTCCCCTTCTAAACTGTTCTACGGAACTTAGCTTTACTCTTTAGAATCACCATCACCTATGTTTGAGGCCTACTGAAGCCTCTGCTTTAGCCTTCACAGATCATCTGCAATTATGCAGCTGCCTTATTGAATAAGTTGCTCACCTGTGAGTTAGCCATCGGAAGTTAAAATCCTCGCTAATTACTTCTACTATCCTGCCCTCTAATTAAAATAGACATACTTGCCGTCCCAAATCGTTTGCCTACACACTTTTAAACTAGGCTTCAACCAGATAAATTCCTTTCAGTGCTACAGCATCATGTGGACCCTCAATTTTGCAGATTTCTGAATGGCCCCACTTATGCCATCGTATCACTTCCATTAAATAAGAAAAACTTGATGGTGGAAATTGATTCACTCCTTTAACATACATGAGCCTTCTCTTGTTATGCAATTCTGCTTCATCTACTATATCCACCACACTGTTTTTCCCACTGGCACTCTTCCTTCACCTCTGTGCACGTTCCTTCACTGTGTCTTCATCCAGTTCTGTTCCCACAATCCATCACCTCTACCTTCGTCAAAAAGCCCACCACTTCAAATGTTGTAACCCCAAAACCGTTATTAGTATTTATTGCTCTCAAATATTCACTACCTCTGTTCCATCCTGTAAACTTATCCAACTTGCATGCAACTCCGTTCCAGGCCGGCAAATTTGCAACACCTCGACTTAATTAACCAACAAGAATTGACAATGTTTGCATAAATGTTCATTCTCACACCATCATTGCCATTGTAGTACCTCATGACTGCCAAAACTTAACCCAGACAAGTTAGTGTCATACACAAAGGTTTACTTAGCTGCAGATTTGACTCTTTCATTACCAACAACACCTGTGATTAAGTCTTAATGCTATCTGCAACTGACACATTATACTTTAACACAGTTTTTCACACACTAAAGCTCAAAACCTACCTTACTGGCCAATTCAAATAAGCTTTGGGTTTCCAACAATCTTTCTGGGTGATTTTAGTGTAGACAAGAACAACCCCAACAGCTATTGTTTTTTGGTCTAGAAAACTAAGATTAGCCCATAGTCTGTTCCAAATCCCCATTCCGCCCCCTCCACCATAGTAAAGGAAAATGACTTACTCATATCCCCATATCTTTTCTGACTCTTAGCTCATTAAATGTTTCAGACCTATTATCATCGAGATACACACTACTGATTCCATCAAGACCCATGGCAGAATGGACTGCTAACCTAAAACAACTCCCCCCAGCCACTATCTCTTTTCACCAACTAAAAACAACTAGTCCGACTTGTGACATTAGGTATTCTCTTCAGGAGTACAATGATATTGTTCTGCCAACATTAGATTCATAAATACATTTGTTCCTTTCCATCTTTATCAGACACACAAAAGACCATGTGAACTAACGTTCTACGCATATGTCAAGCAAAGATTTTAAAAAAAGCAGAACAATCATGAATATTTTTCACAGTAAATGGTACATTTTTTGTTTTTATGCAATAATATTCAAATGGCAGTCAACTGGTTGTCTTCTATGATCTAAATATTCATCAGGCCTTGGGAAGGGGCGTCAAAGAGTGGTTCGTTCAAAACAAAGTTCTGTGGAAAGCAAAATACCCTGTTAGTACATAGCTGCCAGATAATTTAACTTATTCTTTTAACAAGTTTATATAACTCTCCATCTGCTCTAAATGTGGGCTGTAAAATACTCTCAGCTTCACTTTTCCACTTTTAATATCATCCTCTACGGCCAACTACATCTCCCTATTATCAACGATTACTTTCAACATTTTAATCTCATGTACGTTAGTGAACTGACTTGCCCCAGATTTCTTTAGATGTGAACAAAAAACTCACCTTACGTGGGGGTGGTGCGGTGTTTGGGGGAGAGCAACAACCTTTGTGGCTACTATCTCCTCGAGTGCATCTCTCCTGCAAACAGGACCTTCTACTTTTTACAACTCTTTTGTAGTCCATTCCAGGTCTGCAATGAAAGCATTATGTACTGACCTACAGTGCATATTTAAGATGCACGTGTTCATTTAAAAAACTCAGAAATATACTCAGTTTCATAAAAAGGTTATTGACCCGGTCTTACTGGGATACTGTACTGCGGTCTCTTTGTAAAGCCAAAGACCCACGCCTCAGTTGTTTCAGTCTTCCGATATCTTGTCTAGCTCCTCATTAAGCCTGCATGTACTGCCCTATGAGCCATGATCAATCATCTATATCTAAGGACACAAATAAGTTCTCTAAAAAGCACAGTTGTGCATTTGTTTGCGTAACACTTTTCACCTTAAGTGGGATGGGTATATCCAGACGTGGGTCCCTTGCTCACTGTGCCACTGGTTTCAAGCTAGCCTGGCTGATGAAGGGTAATACCCAGAAACCGGTCCTAGGATGCTTGTTTCCGGCCCAGGGAGGACCTGGCTTGGCAGTTCGGTCTGGACTGTTCTCATGAGGCACAGGGTAAAGACTGATTTCCATATGGCTGGGTCTAAACTGGGGTGACATGGTGAGCAAAAGAACAATGGATTTAACTCAGATCTCTTGACTGGGGGTGAATGTATGATTCATTCAGCATTCCGGCCATCATTTGTTTGCGGAGCACTAGGTGGTTAGGTGAGCATGGCAAGTCTCAATGAATACCTCTGCTGCTGAAAATAATTTGAAACCAATTTGTTTTTGGATCCTTCTTGGTTGGAATGTTAAAAGGGTATCATCTGAGTACCCTGAATCTCTTTAAACCAGTCATTTGCATCAGTTTTAAGGAAAGCTGTGCCATTATCGCGCCTCAATTCCTGTTTTATTCACTTTTCTTATGGAATCCCAAAAAAGTGAAAAATATTTTTCTGGGAGCTGTTTTCCACTTTCTCCTCGTTTCATCATGGTTGTTACACTTTTTACATTGTATTTCTGACCCATTCATTTTAAAGTCTACACCCTGTTCTCATCCAATTTTCCTCCACTGAGCTGTCACATCTGCCCTTTCATTCCTTCCAAGTTGGCCTCAAGGCCTGACAATGTTTTTTTTTCAATTTTTCAGCTCTACTTCCCTCTCCTGTTTGCCACTCCTTACTGCACCAACACTTCTGTAACATGAATCTGTTGTATTCTCAATGGTTAGTTTCATGGTGCCGCACTGCTTTCTCTGCCACCCTTTTGGGATATATTATATGCCTGGACATTTCTTCACTGTCTACTTGAAATTACTCTGACAGCTATAATATCATCCTGCATCGTCAATACTTCTTTTCACAACTGTCTCCAAATAAACAACTGTTCTTACACTATTCACCTTTAAACTGCTGTCCATTTGGCATAAAAAAACTCATTATTAGCATTTCTATAGTGTGAGTCTACACACTAACCCAACATTTGTGTACTCCTTTCACCATTATTTTCCTTCTTTCCTTTCAAGCCTCCTGTCTGTAGTTCTGAGTTGCCTTACCTTTCCCATTTTTCTCCATTGTCTTACCTTTCCCATTTTTCTCCATTGTCTCAGATGAATGGGTCTCTCTCAATCGTTATGGGGTTATTACCTCATCAGCCCCATTAAAACATAATGCCATCTTTCTCATACAGACAAATATGTTCTGGGGAATGGGGATCCTTCCTCTTACTAAGTTGTGGTACACTCTATCTCGATTTTTTCTCTCTCAAAAATTTTAGCTTACAGTTGACACTCAATAAGTCTGTTTCATTGTTGACCCTTAATCACATTAACCCTACTTTTAAAAAGTTTATATATGCATAATAATCATATCATGTCAACTTGCCATTAAGTGTTTGAGTTGTTGACCAGCTCTCTGGTGCCCCTCTGCAGCAGAAGTAATAGTGCCTCCGGACACCCCACCAAACTACTCCTCCAATTCGGCTACTTGGTGGTTTCTAGATATTTCCAACTTTATACATGTCCTATGGGGTCCACAGCGGCTTTGTCCATCAACTGGGTTTCCAAATTGAGACTTGCCTCTAAACCCTGTGAAACCACCAGTTTGGTCAATTGATGTCGTATTACAAATTTTCAAAAGTTGTGACCAAAAAAGCTGACTTGCACTCTATTCTGATTTTTCATCTAGCTCCTGACTAACCCCACAGCTAGTTCCTGTACAATAACTGTTCATGTTTCTCTTGAGTGATTTAAGGTATTGAGTTTGAACCTTTTTTAAGGAACTACCTAGGGATAGGTATGCGACAGCTAGCCTTCTCATTGTTATTAGGGGATCATATATCAGATAAGTCCTTGACACCATCCAAGCTGTCCTTCCTCACCTTCTCCTTGATCAAGACAAATTTCTAGAACTGAACTGCACCTTCAACGTTTCCCTGCTTTGCTGATTTATGCTAAGGTTCCACTGCTGTATGAGGAAACTTAATTTTCTCTACGGTACCTCCCGACACCATGGCCCTCTAACACTTATTTTAAGGTAATCAAATACATTTCTAACATACATTAAAAGAAGCATTTGAGGTGACTGTGTATTTGTGGTTTGTACAGTTGTAGGACTAAGCTTTTGAATATTCAAAATTTCTCAAAACTTTGAAAACTTCACAAAAGTAAAAAAAAAAAAAACCTTGGTGGATAAACTTGTGAAAACTCAGTTTTGCAGAAGAAAATACACCAACATCGTACATTTAGTAGCAGAAGCCTTCATCAGAAACCCTTTTTGTAGGAACCTTTCCCCGTAGATGCACCTTCTTCAAAGGTTTACATTCTGTTAATCCATAACATTTATATGGCCCTAAAAACCTACATAGAAGCTGAAAAGCTGTGTCAGAAATCAGAGAAAAACGGATAACAGCTGGGCACTTGAGACAAGAAACCTATGATTGTACCTTTTAGATGAAAATATTGTTTAACAAATTAGTAGTTTTCTCTGACAAATAGAAACCTTACCCTAAAAAGCAAATACGCGCCCTTGCCTAATTAAAAAGTTGTAGAATAAACGACCTTCATAAGCGATTTTACAAAGCCACTTGTCAAGCACCGTCAGAGAGAAGACCTTTAACACAAGACATCATTTGTATATAATAATACACTCGCAAAATGCATTTCCATTCTCATTCAGTCTTTTTATTAGAAACATATACTACGGTTTTAGCTGTTGGCTATTGTCACTTTCTGTTTAAATCCTTGGTTTATGTCTAAAGCAGCCTGTGCCCTGGGGCTTTTCACCATGTTTTTGACAGTAAAGCTTGCCATGTGATAAAGGGCGTACACCATTATTTATTGTATTTTGGTATTGGATTGCTTGTCTGAAAATGGCAGCATGGAGGAACATGACAGAATAGATTCTTGTCTCAAGGCTCTGTAGTCCTAGTGTTGTAAAAAAAAAAATCTAACCTCCTAGTCTGAAATTTCAGAATGCTCATTTTTTCCTTCCTTACTCCGTAACTATTTTGACCATCAGATTGAAGAAAACGTGCTTTACATTTCTGTATCTTATTCAATTGAATACGTCAGGTGAGTCAGGTATAGACTTAAGCTCATGTAAAATCAATTTTGCATTGTGATTTTGCTACATTTTCTAAATTGTGTTTTGAAAATTAAAATAATACAATGCAAACACATACTTAGGCCGTTATGATACATACAAAGAAAATTAATTTATGCTCGCAGCTATAGCTTGGGAGGGTTAAGATTAAAGCTTTCTAAAAGGCAGATGTTAACACAGTGAGTCCAGGCGGTACATTTTCACTCATGGTGAGTGAGAGAAACGCTCAATGTGTGTTTGACTCGTGCTCCTTTTGCCTTTGGAAAGA
Source organism: Lissotriton helveticus (assembly GCF_964261635.1). NCBI lineage: Eukaryota > Metazoa > Chordata > Amphibia > Caudata > Salamandridae > Lissotriton > Lissotriton helveticus. The sequence continues at coordinate 400,771,856 of NC_136065.1, forward strand.
ACTGTTTGCAGTCAGATGAACAAAGACTCCCTCAGGTACCCTTGGCTCACCTTTCGGTAGCTTGGCAGCGGTCAAGGCTTAAACCCTGTAGACCATAGTAGTGTGATTCAGTTTTGCAGATAACAACTTACCACACAGGTAAAGAGGTAAACACCATAGTTTCCACATAAGGAAAACGATGAACACAACTCGTGGCAAAATAAAGCAAGACTATTTCAGGAAGGATCAAAAGTAAATCACCCGCGCCAAGTATCAAAAAATGAGAAAAAAATGTGAAAACAATTTTTATTCTGTGTGGCAAACGAGATCAGTGAGCGATTGAAGAATTATTAACAGCTTGATTGATTTTGAGTTGGGCGATACTTAAACAAATCCACCAAAAACTGCATATCCCAGAAGGAACTCTGGCATCACAGACAACCCACGCTCATTTTGGTCCTAGACGTATTCCACAGAAGAAAACTCACTCAACTTCACTATACACCAAACCAACATGCAGAACTAATGTTGCCAAAAATGTTGGTGGATTTCTTGTCTGATCCATATTGACCTACTCTTTACCATTCCTGGGAATGTACCTCTGTGAAAGGCCGATATATGAATGGCAACAGACGAGAAATAGCCATTATAACGCAGTCATTATCACGCATAGCCATTACAACGCGGTGGTTAACATGCGTTACCTTTACCACACAGGATTTTACAACCCATATGCCTTTATTACGCATGCGCTTACAACGAATTTTGTTGTAAAGCTATGAATGGTAAAGGTATATGCTTTTGAAATGTATTAGTTAAGAAGCGCTGCACTGAGCCAATCCCTGCCAAGCGATGCTGGTACACGCGGCCGTGGCAGCAACCGTCAAAATTTCTCCAACCAAAGGGCACACCAGAGGACTGTACACAAGTTTATTATGCACACAGAACAACTACAAGGGGTGTCTGATGTGCATAAAAAGGGAAGGGTAAGGCCTGGCAAGTGGGTGTACTTGTCAGATCAACAGGCAGTTAGCAAACTCCGCGCAGGCACTGCAGTAGCAGGCCTGAGTTCTCTCTTCAGGGCTACTTATGTGGGTGGCACAATTAATGCTGCAGGCCCACAAGTAGTATTTGCATTACCAGCCCTGGCACACATAGTGCACTTTACTAGTAAGGCAATCATACCAATTATGGACAACCAATTACCATAACATTTTATACAGGGAGCACTTGCACTTTGACACTGATCAGCAGTGGCAAATTGCCCAGAGTCCTAAAACCAACAAAAACAGGTCAGAAACAATACAGGAGGAAGGCAAAAAGTTCAGGGATTACCTGCAAAAAGGGCCAGGTCCAACAGGTACTAAACTCCAGAATGTGCCAGTCTCTACTTTGAGGAAACATTGTCAATAAAGGGGTAAAACAAATGATATCCCGAGGTGATCTTCTCGAGAGCCCAGCATTGTCAGAGCATTGGGGATGTGGCCGATGCACTTTCAAGATAGTCCGAGATGGCAGGTCTGAGATGCCAGGCAAAGCTTAGATAGAGTTTACTGGGGTCATCGTCTGTGCTGCATGCCAGGGATCAGTCACTGCCACCGCTAGGAATGCTGGAATAAGATGAATCTTCAAGGTCTCGGAGACCACGGGTGCTGTCTCAGGAACTAGGGCAAGAGAGTAAGATCGCTCGCAGGAATCTCCGAATAGGAATTTGCATGGTTGCTGGGGAGGGGAGAGGATCAACGTAAGCTTCGTCGTAGGTTGAAGGAAACAAGGGATACACGGTCCTACAAAGTGATAGACATAAAGAATCAACAAAATGTGGGTTTGAGATGGGTGAGGATGAGTGACACACTGTTTCGCAGATCTTCGATTTTTCACTCTGTACCTTTGATCAATCAGTGTGACATAAGCACTGCTAGAGGCCCCATGATTGATGTTTGCGAGACAGGGTGATTTGAAAAGTGCTCTCAGCTCCCCAGTTTCATAAGTTAGTGACACAATTAAAATTTTTAATTCGCAGCCTCTGCCTGAAGACTTTGCACAATAGAAACTATGTCAACCGGGCCGGATAAACATTTTTCATGATTTGATTTTTCAGGAACGGTCAGAGGGGATGGCAGGGAATCCTCCACTGGGTTTAGCATAACTTTCTCACTGTTGAAGGTGTAAAAGGACATACAAGGGGCAAAAGTAAATTTACAATATGTGACCAAGGGAGAGAATGGAACAGATACAGAAACCTTGGCAGAGTCTGCCTATTGCATCAGGATGCTTGTTTGCCCACTGACACACTCGTATGTCCTGAGTGTAGTCACAGCAGAGAGGGTATTTAAATTAGTTTGGAACTGAGGTGGCAGGTTAGCAGTTGTCTTCTTTTTCTTTATGAAGATGGTACTTGCTTCGTTGGGTGTCCTGGCAAAGAATGACTAGAATTGCCTGTTCCCAAGAGATTTTCGACTTCTTCGATTAAGTTCACAATGTCCTTAAGGGTTAAGTTCAGTGAGGGGTCCTCAGAAGATTTACAGTTTTTATGCCTTTTCCCCTGCAGAGTTTCAGTGGCTTTGCGTTTCACCATGGTAGACCCCAAAGAACAGGCAAGGTGGTGGCCGCTAGAGAGCTAGTACTACAAACAAGAACAACCCTACAGGAACTTTAAAACATCGCGATCCAGCACTATGTGAACTAGTTAAAAGTCCACATTATACCTTTTTTGTCAGGAAGGGGAAGCTACACTCAAAAGGAAACCCTGCTGGTATTGATGAGTAACCAGGTCAAATGTTTGAGCCCACGGCCATAGAAGCAAAGTTTGTATCCAAGCGCCAAAGGGAGTGGCACTGCTCTCTCTCCTCCTGTCGCTGATGGACGCAGGATAGGCCTTCCCTTGGCGCTGGTTTTGCCCAGGCGCATCCCATGCTGCAGGAAGTCACAGGTGCTTTTTTTAAAGATTGTCCCGACCAAAGCGAGGCCCCCTCAGGACGACTGTTTGGAATGCCTCCTCTTGGCACATTGTGAGCCGGTGCTTTGATTCTGCAGGTGTGCTGTAGGGCTTCACAGGTCAGCCCCCACCAGAAGTGCCAGAAGAAACGTCTTGCACTGCAGGAAGTCAAAGGTGCTTTTCAGTGCGTCCTGGCTGGAGGCCCCACACCCTCAGGATGACTGTTTGGCATGCGTGACTCCTGGACCGTAGCGAGCTGGTACTTGGAGTTCACACGAGTGCAGTAGGGCTCCTCAGTTCAGCCCCCACCAGAAGTGCCGGAAAAAACAGTCCCTTTTTCTGTTTATTTTTTTTTAACTCTGCTGAAACAAAGCAACATTTCCTGGTTGAAGTTTTGGCAGCCAATCAGAGCACTGCTGATCTCTGCACGAGCTCGTCATTATTCATAAAGGTTTCGCAACCACTGATGTACAAATTTGGATTTCCTTCACTTTCTCTACAACTATTGAACAGATTTACACCAAATAACTGAAAGCGTGATCTGCGGAATAAAATCTACCCTTCTGCCAAATTCGGTGTAATTCCATCCTGCGGTTCAGGCTGTAGTCTTGTTCAAAGCCCCCATGGCAATTAACATGGGAAACAAACTTTTTTTGACCCCCCCATTTTTCTCAGTCGCTGCTTGCCAGATCACCCCAAAAACTTTCCATGCTCAACAAGAGTCACAGGGGCACTTTTTTGGGGGAAATTTCGTAAAGATTCCTCAAACAACATCAAAGATATAGGAAGTTCTTTATCTTCAGTGTTTCCCACACCTGTTGCTGTTCCCTGTTGCTGGAGTGGGATTCGGCCCCCCAGCATTCTAGAGAGTGGAAGGAGGGACCAGTAGAGGCTGCTCACACTTAAAAACATCAGAGCCGTCCTGCAGCGCGGGCTGCTCCTTCATCTTCAGCTTTTCCCGTGGCTGTTGCTGTTCCTTCTTGCTGCGGTGGGACTCGGTCCCACAACCTTCTACAGGGTGGAAGGAGGGGCCAGGAGATGCCGGGCAAACTTAAAATCATCGGAGCAGTCCTGTAACGTGGATCGCGCCACGGCGTGCAGCCAGGCCAAGACTGGACCCTTCTTCACCCATCATTGTCCGGAAGAGGCTGGGCCGAGCCTATTCCCTTTCATCTCCTCATTAGGAACACAAAAGCCCCTCCTTTACTCTATTTTACTTTATACACTTGTGTTTTGTTGTATGCGAGAGCCTGGTCCTCTCTTGCCATGGCCAAACGGAAAGCAGGAGACTCTGTGAAACCAGAGACCAATGCTAAGAAACCCCAGAAGCTTGTAAAAAATAAACCTGAGCCCTCTCTAATAAACACTTACATGCTGGCTGATATTGATGTATTAATTGAAGAGGAGGAGTCCCTTTTGAATACTAAAGCTACAGAAGGGAAGGTCAAATTGTCAATGGTTCCTAATATGTAAAAAACAATTAACAATTATCTGTTCCCGATGTGGGTGCTGATGTTCATGTTACAAGTATCCAGTTCCTGATCACCTTGAGACTATAGAGCCTGCCTTATCTCAGTCTAATGAAATACAATGTACTGAATCTTTGAATCTTTTAACACAGATCCATCTCCATTATTTCCTGAAATTAACATAATTTTCAATGTCGCAATCTATTTGCCCCCGCTTACCACCATTGGCGAAAATGGGGAGATGCTTACTCACAAGGAACCACCACATACAACCAATTCTGTGCAAACTAACAAAGTGGCACACCAAGAACGGGGGGGGGGTATTTTGAAAGCGCTAGATTGTAAATTGGACTATCTCAGAAGTCTTCTCACCGCCTTGTCTGTTCAGGTCACTAGGCTACAGACCAAGCCGCATTGCTGTTGTTGTGGTCATGCGTGCAGTAAAGGATCACCCGGGACTCATCTGAAGGACCAACAAGGCCCTAATCCCAACTCCTTAACAATAGGCATTAAAAAGCATAGATCAGAGACCGGTCAGTGCAGTGAACATGCATCAAGCTAGATGAACTAAAACAGAGGTGGTAACAAGACTACCCAAAAGCGCTTCTAACACAATTCCTCCCGCGGGGACCTATATACATTGCACACCAACCAGTAAAATCACTGAAGCATCATTTGGTAATTATAATATGGGGCAGAGAGACCAAGCCAACTGGAGAAGTTTATGTTGGCTGGCTAATTCAAGAGTATCCACTTTCAACCATGGAATCATTGTCCTTCAAAAATCTCATCTTACTCATTGCAAGGGAATCTTGAAATTAGTTCCAGAAGGACGATTTACGTGAATAGGTACCTAAATTGAAGGCAGGATCCTTTGAGGACACTGACTCTTTAACTAATATAGTGATCCACTGGCTTAGGTTGAAGCGGAACTATCTTTCTGTGATTAGATCTGATATTATGCATGTACGAAGGTGTACATCTGATACATTTCTCCTCATGATTACATTTTGGTCATATTGTGTTCAAATCAGTTGTCCGAAAATCTTACACATTTTGAACTGCGAACCTGCTACCTTCCTGGGGTAACACGCTGGAAATAATGCTGAAAGCATTTACCCAGTCTGCTAGTATGCCTGAGGGTCCTAATGTGCATCCTCCTAACCTAGTGCAGCAGGGTAATGCTACTCCTATGCTCACTGCCGCATCAAATGTTAATGCAGTTGATTGACTGAATACCCAGGTTCCAATGAGCTCTTGTTCTCCTAATGAGAATGCACTTTGCGACTTACCTAGTGTTGGTACCAATGTGTCTAATTATGGTAGTCGAAATCCTATTTTGACTGATCCTGGTTGCACTGTGAATGTAGCTGGCACCAGAAGAAATGTGGCACAATGTCGTGTAGCAGTAAATACACTTTCTCCTTTATGTTTGGGTAGTATGGACAAAACCCCCGAAAGTGGTAGCTATAGGACATTTTTTCGCAGAGTATGGCGGATGGTAAAACTAGCACACATATAGTGGAGCTTCCCTGTCTATCAAGCACTCCCTGATTCTAAGGATGGTAGGGATTATTATTCTTACTCTAGTATTAGCCTACTATCTTGGAACTTGGCTAGATTATAGTCAAAACTGTTGATTCTGATTGGGCGTCTTATATCGGGGACCATGATGTGTTTATATGCCAAGAACCAAGGGCCACCAAGAAAGTATTTATAGATGGGTTTACCACTCTGAGTGAGGAAGCAAAACCCCCTGAGCGTTTTGGGGGGGCACTTTGGTGCCTCATGATCTTAATTAGGAATGATTTCTTTAGCTCACATACCCTACTGCGGACAAGTTTTCATAACCCAATGGAGATTATTGTCACTCTTTCTACTGGGCTTTGTCTGCCTTTTATAAACATCTATGTAAGAACGACCATGGTGAGCAATGAATCACCCACTCTATCCCTCATGGAAGAGGTTTTAGACTCGTTACATTTGAACACAAAAATAGTACTGGCAGGTGACTTCAACACTTCCAATGAACCCTCCCCATATTTCAATAAGATTATAGATGTGGAAGATGAAATATGGGTTATTCCATCATTGACAGGGAAACCTAGGATGAATGTTTCTGCCACTGCGTTTCGTTATCCTCTATAACGGTTGGCAGAGGACTAAGGGCTTGCGACGGATGTACTATTTACAATTCGAATAGAGCCCCTACTTTTGAGAGAGGATCCTATACTAACGGCATTTATTACGTCCTTCTAGATGTGAGATTATAGTCACATCTGGTCGATATGAAAGTGCACTTGCGTCCAGACTGTGACCATAACTCCCTGAATTTAACGCTGATTGGGGAATCCCAATAAACAGTAAAAGAATGCATGTCACAAAACAGTACTGGAACCAACTCTAGCTAATAATCGTCGTTATGTTTCATGGCCAAATGTCTTGTCCAACAAAAAACTGTATTCTCACAGATATATAGGATGTTTGGTGCCTTTTTATCGAATTATGTAGGGTTAAGGGAAGCAGATATTCCTATTCTAAGTATACACAGCTCGTAGTATAAACAGATGCAAAGGATTTTTTGCAAAGGCATGTCCCCCATGAAACCAAATGTGGCTAAAGAGGTAAAGTGGTACGATCATGAATGTAAACAGGCAAAGAGCTCCTTGAGATCAGCCGTCTTGGGTGGCGACATGATTTTAAATGCTGAAGCCAGGCATACTTATAATGCTTCTGTGGGCTTAGCAAAAAGGAATTTGGATGAAATAATTTGGCAAGACATGTTAGCTGCTGTCAAAACAAATGTTAATCGGACCTTTTCGCGTACAGTAGCCCAATCTAGGTCAGAAAATGTGAAAACTTACCACTACATATTTCATCTGAAAAATGGGTGCCACTTCTCTGATCTTTATGTTTCAAAAGACCTTAACAAGTCGCTCTTGAGTAGTGATCAGGCAACGGTTACCAAAACACCCTCCACAGATTGCACAGAAGTTGTTGATCAAGTTGTCTTTAGTTTTGAAGACACAACTAGAGCCATCTACTATTTAAAATCCGCCAAGGCACCTGGCCTGCATAAAATCCCCGGACATCTATATAAATTAGAGTCCCAAGTCTGGACAAGTTATTTAAATTTACTGTCAAATGCAATAGTGGCAGGGGGAGAGATACCAGAATACTGAAGAGGAGATGAAATTATAATGATATGCAAAAAGAATGATGCATGTGTCCCCTCAAATGACAGACCAATCAGTTTCATTGATAATGCACAGAGATCTTCGGAAGACAATACCTAGAGCAATTGCTACATTGGGTGGATTCCAACAAAACAATGTCCTCTCTTCAAGCTGGTTTCCGACCAAAGATTAGTACTTCCGATCAGATTTTTAGACTCGCTATGTTATATTGGAAATTCATTTTATTATTTCATGAAAAGCTCAATGTGGCGTTTGTAGACCTCAGAGCTACATTTGACCTTATTTCACGTACCAATTTGTGGCGTGTTCTGTCACATATGGGGGTTCCTGGAAATGTAATCCAGCTTATAACTAAACTTTACAAAAATTACTTTTCCCAAGTCCGTTGTGGCCAAAAGGGTGAACTAACAGAACGCATTCCTATTGAGCATGGTGTGTGCCAAGATTCTTGCACCAAGCTATTCACTTTATACATGAATGATGTAGTGTATATACTGGTGAACTGCAGCAATGACTCTCCTGATTTGAGTAACAGAAAGGTTCCCATTTTTTTATTTGCAGACGATTCTCTCCTTATTTTCAAGAGGCCCATGGGGCTCCAGCTCCTAATCGTCAAATTCCTTGGTTTTTATACGTCTGGAGGCTTGGAGCTCAATATAAATAAGACCAAATGCATGGTGGTTGGAAAGGTAGCAGCCAAAAATATATCTGCCCTGGGGGAGGGGGGTCACCGGGGCATTTGAAGGATCAGGGAGGGAGGGCTGCATGAACTCCTCTCCTTCTTTTGGCATTTTGACCCAGTGGTGGGCTCCCAAGGGCCTATAATGACTCGGGGATCCCCCCCTAATAAATGAACAATGTGGGGTAGGCTCCCTGGGGCCTCTAGTTGAAGAATGTGGCCCAGCCCACCATTTTCTTTCTGGGGGGGGGGGGGGGGCAAGGTACCTCGACCCTGCCCCCTTATATGTATATTTGTTGTTAGCAGCGAATCAGGGCGCTCACTCTTGCGGGGGTCTGACTCTCACAGGAGCAAGATGGCCCAAGGGAAAAGGGGAAAAGAACACTCTATTTTTATATTGACGCTCCTGCAAGAGTCTATCGAGCCTCTCGCGCACCCAACCGTCCAGATGTACAAATATTTTTTACCATTAATTTATAACAAACTACTAAACAGATTTACTCCAAATCACAAAGAGCACAATCTGCAGACTATATATACATATTCAGCAAAGAACTTTATCAAGTCCTTTACTCAACTGACATTGACATTTTGCTTCTTCCTACAACAGCACACAACATATGTTATGTTATGTTGGATTTGTAAAATGCACTAATCACTAGAGAAGGTATCCAGGTGCATAGGGCCAAAGACATTAATGTAAGCAACTGCAATTTTTGGAACACAAGTATGGTGCTACTCAAAAAATAGTTTGCTAAGAATAAAGTCTAAGGCACTTAAATTAACCTGTGACTGCTAGTCCGTATGTATACGAAAATGTCATCACAAGTATCCCATAGTAATCAAAACATTTGAAAGTTGGAATATTCCCAGCTGTGGCACACCTATTTATCTTTTAGAAAACAAGCACAGTACAATAAAACAGCAAAAGTGTATAGGTAATGTTTGATGTCGAAGCCATATCCCCTTTTCTGAAGGACTTTTGAAGCAATTGCATCTGACTCAACAGGTCTCTACAGCTGAGCTACTGTGCCTCAAGCCGATACTAGCTGTCGAACTAGTAACGCCTTGAGGCACTTTAGGTTTATAAAGACTTCAAACAATTGGAGCTGACTAGAGGGGAACAACTAGTAATGACTTGACATACTGCCACTGTGTAATAGACTTGTTAAGCAGTTGCTTCTGACTCAAGAGGGACATCTAGTAATAAAGCCTTGAAGTGCAGCAGCTTGTCAAATACTTCAAGCTGTTTCCTCAGATCTTAGAGTAACATCTAGTGAAGACTTAAGGTACTGCAGTTATATGAGAGCCAAGCCTATAGCCTTTGGCAGTGCTTGTTTCTTTTTTTTGTTTAGACAGCCACCATCTGCCAAAATCACACTTTCACCTAAACCGCCACACCACGTATACCACCACCCATGCCACAAACCATGTCATTAATTCCAATACCAATCCACCCCAATAATACAGCACCACCACCACAACACATCCAAGCATACTAGCGCTACGTAACCCAATACTAAAACCACCATGAATATCACCACAGCCACTACCATAACTCCACTAATACCACCATTTTCGCAACAGCACCAATACCACTACCGCCAACATCTCTATCAAGCATTTAAGGCTTATTTAATACGCTGTCGCATGGAAACATGTCTGCCCACTTGTGTGTGCATGTGTTATCACAATAAACCAGACCTACTCACTTTTTGCTTGTCTCTAGACCCCATCAGATTTAAAACACAGAGCACTATGTATTGGCATTCCCTTGAAAAATGATGGTCTGCTTCTCTTTTTTCTTGTTCTTGCTTTTTCAATCCTTTCTCATTGTGTGAAAGGGTTGGTCGCTCATCTGTCAAAATGTTCCTTGTGCCCATAATATTAAGAGCTCACATGTAACATGACACAATTCAGAATCCAAAATGAGGCATGTGAGAAAAGGGCGCCTCTTGGGCTTATAGTGTGTTTCGAAGCATCATTATTTTTTCTACTTTCCCCTGAACAATAGATATCTTTTTATTCGTACCCGGTAATATTTTATATGGATATTTTAACAGGTTCTTCGTGCTCAAAAACATGTTTCCAGGACTTGTTTGTGCATGTTTGTTCCTAATGAATGAGCACACTTACAGGCAAGCATAATGTCCATTGTAAAACTGCATACTTTCTCCTCAGCCATCATTTTTATATTCCTGCAGTTGTTCTAAATAAATATTCCAAGTAGCAAGGCTGAGATGCATGAAACAAGTCTGCTTGTAATTGGATTTTGTGCAGATATTCCCGATTGTGAGTTTTTGAACGCAGCCGTGTCCCATATGCATCAAACGCTGGCTGTTTTTACTCTTTCCTTGACCTAAGTGAGTTTTTACAACATATCTGTAAGGAGGAAAATGTTAGCTTCAGACAGAAAGGAATTTACATTCAGACCATTTTTGAAACATCTGTACCCGCTACAAAATATGTTTGAAAAGAGCTAGTGCAGACTTCTTGTTTGGTTTAGGCGCATGCATTAGTCTTCCATAAAATGTAAATCAATAGTGTGACAGCGGGCATTAGAAATCTTTACATCCATCAGCCTTATTTGGCTTTCAGTAATTCACACTTTGAACACTCCGCAAAATGGGTTTGTTGAATTATTGTCATTTTGCAAAGTGAAGCATATTTGAAGAAATAATGTTCACTTCAAATTTCCAACACATAAAAGTGAAGAAAAATAAGTCAAACTGAAATAAGGGGTCTTTAAGTCATTTCACGTCCTCTGTTTTTTTTTATATGTTTGTACTGATTATGATCCTCAATGGAGAAATCCTGCATAAAAATGTAATATAAATGGTTTGGTTGTGCTCATCACCAATCTCGCACAGAACACTAGCTAACTTTAAAGAGCCAGAAGGGGTGCGACAGGGCCAACACATCTGACAATGGCAAATGACTTATCCCAGACAAAAGGATAAACCATGCATCTAGCCGGCCTCCAAATCGCTTATTGGTCATGGAACCTTTGGACTGTGGGCTGGAGGGAAAGGAAGGAGAGACCAAGACGTTTTAAGGATTGGGCAAAATGGGCAGTTGCCCAGGGCTCCCTCATTCCTGCGCCCCCCTGGGAAAGTGAATTTTCTCTCTATTTGAACTCTACATATGCTATGTGTCTATCGAACCCCTCTCCTTCTAACTCTGTTTCTCTACCCTCTGTCATTCTAAGGATTTTGGGGTCCTCAGCAAGACATATTTCATATGTTTTTGTGTGAACCTGTTAAATTTCAACCTATCAGTTTTGGTTGCCATCATGAGGGATTGAATTAGTAGGTAATAAGGAATAAAATTCAGACGACACTGAGGAGAAACCCATGTCAGTTGTGTGCGGGTGCTCTCCATGGGCCAGGTGATGGAGAAGGCGGGTAAGTTTGTGAATCACTTTTTAGAGAGGGCCGAGTTCTGCCTAGCTTTCAGGACAAGACTGATGGAAGGATTTCTTTTTTCTTTTATTGCAGCCATTCTCGAAATGCTGTCAGAGGACTCTTTTATACCTTGCAATGCAAGATTGTGTCTTCCATTACATAGCTACAGTACTGAGTTGTCCATGTTAATTTGGTATTATAGTTCTTTTGGGAACATCTGCAAAGCCTGTTGCCTCAGGGCTTGTCTGCATGGTGCTATTAAACCTGAAATTGAAAAAGAGTAGAGCTCTGCCACATAAGTTACTAAACCCACTACCTATATACCTCAGGGCTACCCTTTGTCATCACTATTACTTGAAAACATTTTGAGAGCACTGGCAGAAAGAATCTGTTCGATGTCTGCCTTCAGTGCACAACAGTTCTGCATACAAGTAGGTATTAATCTAAAAGTGTGGCAAAATATCACCAGTTGCCTGAAACACATTCGTCACTGTTTAAAGAAGTGCTCCTTATGCCTGAATGATATCAACTCAAAAATACTAGTTATTAATGAACACATTAGGGGTTCAGCAACTTTCTCTTGGCTCAAGGAGTTGGATGCTTCGCCTTCTTCTGTTTTGTCACTAAAGATCTTTGAGTTTGGTTTCACCATGAGCTCTCCTTTGCTCACCAGTTAGTCACTAGGGTTTACTGGAGACACCCCAGAGAATGATTTAGGTCAGTACATAGATAGCTGAGCGTTGCCAGCGGTACTCGAAATTCAACCTTGAAAATTTGCGAGTGTGTTCATAGAGAGGGAGGAGAGTTAGAATGTCAAACAACCTGTACCCACTGGCTGACATTAGTCGCTATCTAGTGATTTCCCAGTATAGCTCCTGCAGACTTGGTACCCACCGAACCTATGCCTTTTGCCCCTCTTTGCAGGCTTCCTAACCAACATTGACGAAATGTTCTTCCCTTGTGTCTCCCGATATTACAAGGTACAAGTCGATTGTGGCAGGGGTGTGAAACATGGTTGGGTTTTATGCAAAACATTACAATGAGTATGTAAAGCGTGAGTGTGGAAGTGAAATCTGAGAGTTAATATGTAGTATGCATAGCTTCAGGTGTGCAGCAAATGGTTGAAAAAATACAAAATGGCTGTCATTTAGGTTGTGTACTAAAGTGCTTAATTTGTAAAAATGGAAGTGCCATAGCCCTTCTTAACAGCTACTGCGTTTTGCACGACCCATTGCCCGTGCCAGCTCTGCCAATGCACCTACTAACCATCACTCTTCTACAAATGTGACAATCTGGACTATTTCAGATCACCCAATGCTGTAAGACTGGCCTAGGTGGCTGATATTTATATTTTTTTATGTATATTGAAATATTAAACATTCTTGTTGTGCTCACCTCAAAATCAGACAAATAGTGCCACCATGTGGTAGACTGTTATAAGTGTGGTGCTGAGAATTAAGTGCTGATGTTGAGCACTGGCAAACACAGGCGTAAGTTGAGCACTGCTGCACTGTGTGGGTCAATATGTCATGCAAGCCCTAAACTCCTTTATTGTTTTGCAGGCTCCTAAATAAAGGTGCAAGGACGCCGATTGGCTGCCCACTGTGTATCTTTATTTCCAATGCTTCATAATACAGAGAGGGATACTCTCTGTCCTACTGAAGCAGCACCACATTGAGCTGAGTGGGGTCTTATTATGATCCTGATTGGATTGCTGCAACATTATCTGTGTTGGGATTCTAAAAAAATGAGCTTCCTTAAAGAATAGAATATCGGTTGACCAGAGTCTGCATGAATCTACGGAGATTAGCCCATATCAATACAGCCCTGAACATTTAGCAATTGCTCACAATAACTAAGACATTTAATTAAAAAAAATGTCCTCAAGCTCTTCAAAGTGTGTGGAGGCTCCCTTCAAAAAGATGTCACTTCAGCTCTGACCACATTTTCATATCAAACAATGCAGAGATGATCATCACAGCTCTGTAAATCCTATAGCTCAGACATGAGGAATCAACTTAGCCTGCAAGCCTTCAGAAAACCTGTGAAGATGAACCACTTTATAATGGCACTTTCATTATATCAAGACAACTCTGGGATGTCCCCAGAGAGTTTGGGCCCCGCAAACATGTCTGCTGCATGACACACGCAGCCGTCAACATCTGTGACATGCATTGCTGCCACAGCACTTGCTTCTTCTATGAAGTTAGATTAAGTCTGCATGAAAGACAGACACCTGACAACTGCCTATCACTTTAAAGTGCTCAGAAGGCAACAAAAAGTGGCATACAGAACAAGTAAACACGTAAATATGCGCTACTTGCAGTTCCTGCCCCTGCAGCTCTCAGTTAAACTGATATGCAAGTTGCTGTAGTAGAGGCGATCATTTATATTGGATGGTGTATCCTTCCACTTCTGATGTCAGACAGCCATCTTAAAATGTTTTTTTTTAATAATTTTAAGGAAAATTTATTCAGCTTAAGTTGGCACAAATTAATACAAGAAATTAAACAAGAGTTACAGGAAGTGCAAGATAAAAATAAGAGAAACAGAAAAAAAGAATTTACATTGCATAAAAACAGAATATTACAGTCTGATTATTTGTCAACTTTACAAACTGGAGGGAATATAAGGAGACGTTTGATATTAACAGGTCATGAAAATTTTTTGTGGGAAAGTCAGGGAGGTTGTAGAACTTTTTGAAGAAGAGGTGGGGGGTAAAAGATGTAATGGCGGAATAATCTAGGAATTGAGTAACAGGTGTCCACAGGGCCTTTTGTTTTAACAAAAGAGATAAAGGATGCATGTATGCAGTATCCAATGGGTGGTTATGACAAACTGCGTACCACCACTCCCTAAAAGACAGTTGTGTGAAATCCTTCCAATTATGAGTTATTTGTTGGAAAGCAAGTGCTAATATCAAATCTAGCATCGGTATATGAAAAGGAGTATTGGCCCATTTCTCAGATACACTGCCTAAAAACACATTGGAGATAGAAAAAGAGATGTTACTTTGAAAAATGAGATTGTTTGAGGCCAAACTTGTAACCAGAATGCAGAAACTAAGGGGCAAGTGAAAAGTAAATGCATCAAATCAGCTTGTGGTGTAGAGCAAGTCCAACTAGTGTCAGGGATATCTTGGTTAATCCTATGAGGGGTATCAGGTGTAATAAATAGTCTGTTGTAAATAAAAAAAGTGTTTGTGTAGTGATAGCAGCACAAGAGGACTTCCTAATTTTAATCCAGATTCTTTTCCAGGAAGGTATGGATATAGTGGTGGAAAGATCTTCTTCCCACTTAAGTTCCGGCTTGGATTTGGATCTCAAAATGGGAGACTCAAGTAAATAAGAATAAATAAGGGATGCTTTGGGGCACGTAGGCAAAGTGTCGGATAATTTTGTGGATGATGGAGTATCAGTGGATGAGGTATAGCTTAAATAATTATATGCTCGAACCATAGTCTCCTGTAGAAGAAAATTTAGTCAGGAAAGTATGCAGAATGTTAAAAGTATTCTTTGCTTGAGGAAAAGTAGGAAAAGAATCTCGATCAAATAGTTGGTGAACCCAAATCAACCCCTTAATTCTCCAAGAATGCCATTAAATAGGATGTCCTTTCTACTTAATAAATGGGTTATTCCATATCATAGAATTAAGAAAGGAGTCAAAATCTGTGGGTGAAAAATGTATTATAGAGGATAATAATGTGCAAGCATTATTGATAATAGGATTGGACATTTTCCGAGGTTTCCTTATAAAAGGCAGGAATTCTGAAAAAGAATATAGATACAGGAAAGCTCTTGCTAAATCAACCCATAGCGGAGTATATAGCGAAGAGGGTGCTATTCAATTCGAAGATTGCCGTAAAAGGAAGGACTTATGATAGTTCGGAAAATCAGGGAAGTGTACTCCACCTTCAGCTTTGGGTCTTTTCAGCTTTGCTAGAGACATTCGTATTTTTCTATTACTCCAAAGGAAAGCAGATAGTAGTGAATTAATTGCCTTATAATATATAAGCGGAACATGTAGTGTAATATTAGAAACAGTGAAGAGAATTAAAGGCACCAACATCATCTTAATTGTGTCCAGACGACCCCACCAAGACAAATAAAGAGGATGCCATTTACTAGTTTGAGAAGTGATTGTCTGAATACAATTGTTCATATTAGTTGAAATGCAAGATGTGATGGAGGAAGAGAATGGAAGACCGAGCTATTTAAGTTGTTTGGGTTGCCATGTAATTTGAGAGGAATAAAAATCGTGACAAAAAGAACATTTATTATGGGGTAGAATTCCGGATTTATCAGTGTTTAGCTTATAGCCTGAGACAGATGAATAAGAAGCAACTTCTGACATGAAAGTGGGGAGCAAGGAATTAGGTTCAGAAATAAATAATAAAATGTCATCAGTGTATGCAGCCAGTTTAACCTGGTCTAAGCCATGTATGAAACCATGAATGTTAACATTCTGACAGATCCGAGATAAAATTGGTTCCAGTGCTTGATTAAAAAGAAGGGGAAGAGAGGGCAACCTTGTCGAACCCCTCTATGAAGGTTGAATAAAGAAGATATGAGTCCATTAGCACAAATTGCTGCCTTAGGGGAAGAGTAGAGAAGAGAAATGAGATTCATGTATTTTGGGCCAAAACCAAACTATGTTAAAGATTGAAAAAAGAAGGACTAAATGACACAATCAAAAGCCTTCTCGACATCTAATGCAATGGCCGCTAGAGAATTGGGTAAGTTTGCAGATCTAGAGATAATATCAAAAAATAAATGAGTATGTAACGGGGTCAAAAGGAATGCGACAGATACTACGTCAGGGCAAAGAAGGTTTTATTTTTAGATAGTCCCGCTTTCGGCGGTCTGCCAGTTTGAACATGAACTAATAAGTGGAACAATGGGGAAACAGGGGTATGTCCACCGAGTCTTCGACTTTTGAAGTCCTCCCTTCACGATAGATCTGACGTCCTCCCCTAGTCTTCAGGCAATCCGAAGTAGGATGTGCTCCGGTGTCCCCAAAAGAAAATAGTAAGAGATAGGTAGGAATCCGTTTAACGTTCTTTTTCTTTATATAGCGAGGGGAGGGGGTGAGGAAGCACTCTGGTGCACTAGGGATTGAAACGGGAGGCAGTTAGGAGTAGTAGTGAGGGGAGGGTGTATTTACACTATAAACAAGAGGGCGGTGAGCGGCGATGTTATCAACCTCGGGCTTCTGCCACCTCCCGACCCAGCCAGAGAACCGCTCCCATACCTGTGTCAGCCACGCTCCTCCAGGAGCGTGGCTCGGCGAAGCGTGTTCCCGGTGGCCTCCTGGCTTGTCCTACCACTCTCGGCATTCTTCCTCTCCTCCCGGGCTGGATGGCTTCTCCGGGCGTCTTGGTTCTTCTTCACGACCTCTGCTCTGCGATTCTCCGGTCTCCTTCCACTCTCCCCGATGAACAGGAGTCCACACACATCCAGTTCCGGCTTTCGTCTCTCCTTATTGGGCACCAGTCGATGACGTCATCAGAGGGGGCGGGGCCTTCCATCAGAGGGTTCCAGTTAAAGGAGCCTGCGTCAAAATCTGACAGTTCTGTTTGAGACAGGAAAACAACAATGGGAGCACACTGCTAGTATATGCAGATTCTATCCCGAAACACGAGCCATGTCTCGTGTCTAGAGATTCTGGAAATATCAAGTATTTACTTGCACCAACTTTGGTGAAACACTCACAAACTTTTTCCCAAATTCTTCAATCTACACACACTGCATACACCAGAATGCAGAGGGGCGATCCAGAAGAGAGGCTAGCAGTGTGCTCCCATTGCTGTTTTCCTGTTTATGGGCTCCCGTGAGCCCCCCAAGCTGACGAGCTTCTGGAGATGCACCTGCGCGCCGAAGAGGCAACGAAGCCTATGACGGTTGTTTGGAGGCCTTCTCAACCACCCCAGAACTTTTCTCTACTGACGAGGGATACTATCCTGAAACACAAGTCATGTCTCGTGTCTAGAGATTCTGGAAATATCAAGTATTTACTTGCACCAACTTTAGTGAAACACTCACAAACTTTTTCCCAAATTCTTCTATCTACACGCACTGCATATACCAGAATGCAGAGGGGCGATCTGGAAGAGAGGCTAACAGTGTGCTCCCATTGTTGTTTTCCTGTTTAAGGACTCCCGTGAGCCCCCCAAGCTGACGAGCTTCTGGAGATGCACCTGCGCGCCGAAGAGGCAACGAAGCCTATGACGGTTGTTTGGCGGCCTTCTCAACCACCCCAGAACTTTTCTCAACTGACGAGGGATACTATCCCGAAACACAAGCCATGTCTCGTGTCTAGAGATTCTGGAAATATCAAGTATTGACTTGCACCAACTTTGGTGAAACACTGACAAACCTTTTCCCAAATTCTTCAATCTACACGCACTGCATATACCAGAATGCATCGGGGCGATCCGGAAGAGAGGCTAGCAGTGTGCTCCCATTGATGTTTTCCTGTTTAAGGGCTCCTGTGAGCCCCCCAAGCTGACGAGCTTCTGGAGATGCACCTGCGTGCCGAAGAGGCAACGAAGCCTATGACGGTTGTTTGGCGGCCTTCTCAACCACCCCAGAACTTTTCTCAACTGACGACGGATACTATCCCGAAACACAAGCCATGTCTCGTGTCTAGAGATTATGGAAATATCAAGTATTTACTTGCACCAACTTTGGTGAAACACTCACAAACCTTTTCCCAAATTCTTCAATCTACACGCACTGCATATACCAGAATGCAGAGGGGCGATCCGGAAGAAAGGCTAGCAGTGCGCTCCAATTGTTGTTTTCCTGTTTAAGGGCTCCCGTAAGCCCCCCAAGCTGACTAGCTTCTGGAGATGCACCTGCGCGCCGAAGAGGCAACGAAGCCTATGACGGTTGCTTGGCGCCCTTCTCAACCACCACAGAACTTTTTTCTACTGACGAGGGATACTATCCCGAAACAGGAGCCATGTCTCGTGTCTAGAGGTTCTGGAAATATCAAGTATTTACTTGCACCAACTTTGGTGAAACACTCACAAACTTTTTCCCAAATTCTTCAATCTACACGCATTGCATATACTAGAATGCAGAGGGGCGATCCGGAAGAGAGGCTAGCAGTGTGCTCCCATTGTTGTTTTCCAGTTCTGTTTGAGACGCCTGCAGCCAGTCCTCCTGTCGAGAAGAAAGCATAGGCGACATGACATTACGGGCTTCCCACCAGTCACCTCGTTGTCCCGTGGCTTCCCCGCTGGCCTTGTGACAGAGTATTATCTGAAAGAAATCTCCCTTTGACAAATCCAGATTGTTTCTTGCCTAAAAGATCAGGGAGAAGGACTTCGAGCCTCAAGGCCAATGCCTTGGAAAAGATTTTATAATCTAAATTAACGAAAGGGATGGGACAATAATGTTTGCCAAAATGTGGATCTTTACCTAATTTCAGAATTAAACAGATATAGGCTTCAAGAAACGAGCCAGAGGATGTAGTCAAATTGAGAAAAGAAAGAATTAACAAACAGGGTTTAGGAAGAAGCAGTTTGGAAAAATATGTGTGAAACTCAGCTTCAAAACTGTCTGGCCCGAATGTGTGACAGAATATCAACGGACAGATAATCGACCTACAGAAATATCGACGCAAGACTATCGAAGTCAAGAATACCGACATCCTATCTACATTATGGTAAGTACAAAAATATTGCAAAAAATATATTGATGTCAAAAATATCGTTGTTAAAAATATCGTTTTTTTTAGTTAGAAAATAATTTAAAATAAATTGAATACATATAAATATAATAATAATATAAATAGAAAATAAAAAAATATAACAAATAATTGGATTTTAAAGTACCCTTTTTAATATTAATTACTACATTAACTAAAATAGTACAAAAAATATTAGATAGCAGAGGTAATAAAATTACTTCTCCAACTCCAAACAGTGCCACAGTAGGGAAAATGTTGGATAGCGTAGGGGTTAAAATTTCTATTCCCACTCCATGGAGTGCAACTGTAGGGAAAGTGTTGGATAGCGTAGGGGTTAAAATTACTATTCCCACTCCAGTGAGTGCTACAGTAGGGAAAGTGTTGGATAGCGTAGGGGTTACAATTACTATTCCCACTCCAGTGAGTGCTACAGTAGGGAAAGTGTTGGATAGCGTAGGGGTAAAAATTACTATTCCCACTCCAGTGAGTGCAATAGTAGGGAAACGTTGGATAGCGTAGGGGTTAAAATTACTATTCCCACTCCAGTGAGTGCTACAGTAGGGAAAGTGTTGGATAGCGTAGGGGTTACAATTACTATTCCCACTCCAGTGAGTGCTACAGTAGGGAAAGTGTTGGATAGCATAGGGGTAAAAATTACTATTCCCACTCCAGTGAGTGCAATAGTAGGGAAACGTTGGATAGCGTAGGGATAAAAATTATTATTCCCAATCCAGTGAGTGCAACAGTAGGGAAAGTGTTGGATAGCGTAGGGGTTAAAATTTATACTCCAACTCCGATGAATGTAACAGTGTTGAAAACGTAGGATTGGGTAGGGGTTAAATTAACATACTTATTAATTAAATAATTTTTGAAAAATAAATAAAATTTAAAAATTAATTAAGAAATTAATAATAAATAACAATACAATTATATTAATATTTACTTAAATAAAATTAAATTACTTACCACCCTAATCCCCATAAACACAAAACCTGCTACACATAAAAATGAACATAATTAATTTAATTATCAATTATTAAAAATTAACAATACATTAATCAAACTAATAAAAAATATGAATATATTCATTATAATTAATATAACTATAAATACATCAATTATTAAAATGTAATTACCAATTAATAATTTGCAATAAATTATCAATAACAATAAATAAAAAAAATTGATTAATTTATAATCCTTAAATTACGTCCCACCCTATTACCCTATGAACCCACAACCTGCTACACATAAAAATTAACATAATTAATGTCATTATCAATTAATTAATACATACATATAAAATACATACTAAAATACATAACACTAATATACATGTAATTATTCCTAACAAAACATTACTTACTTCGATATAAAAAAAAAAACAATATTACTTACCTTAAGGTCAATATTCTGGTCAGCGATATTCTTGACTTCGATATTCTGTCCCTACGATATAAAAAACTTGATATTACTGTATGTCGGCATAAAAAAATCGATATTGTGACTGCTCACCGTCTGGCCCAGGGGCTTTGTCTTTTTTTTAAGGGAAAGTAATTCAAGTTGAAGTTCTGTTTGGGTAATATCTAGCTCTAGGGAGGAAAAAACAGCGTGAGAGCAATTCAGCTTTGTAATGGAGGAAAGATAACTTAGTCAGAAGGTGTGTGCTGCGGCGTGTAAAGATCCATATAAAACTGTTGAAATCTAGTTAGAATATCTTGGTCATGATGACGGGAGGAGCCATTATCATCAATAATGGATTCAATTAATGATTTATTTTGTTTAATTTTCATATAGTTAGCTAGAAGTTTTCAAGTTCTATTTTGACCTCCATAGAAGTTGGCACTAGGTTTGAGAAGGTATGAAGCAGCGTTATCAGTGGATACTTTATTAAAATTAAGTTTGGCTTTAATTAACTAATTAACTGATGTCAAACTTGTTGGGAATTGGATGTATAGTAGGAATGTTCTAAAAGCTTTATTTCATTAGGAATTAATTAATTAATTAATTTTAATTGAGATTGTGACAGAGGTCTGTTTTTTTTAAACAAAGTTCATTATAAAATGTCGAGCTGAGCCCATAAAGCATCCCAAACAGTATGAAATGGAATGCCTTCCATCTTACCGAGGAGGTAAAATTCTTGAGCAAAAGCTGTGAAGGAGGAGGTGAAAGAGGATTCCAGTAGTACGGAATTATTAAATCTCCATCTTTTAGGGAAAGTAGATTTGAGTATGATGTGTAAATGTACAGAGAGTGGGGCATGGTCGGATAACAGAATGGAGCCAATATCCTCTGAATGCAAGGATTGAGTGAGATGATGTGATACAAAAACATAATCAAGTCGAGATTGTGTACGGTGGACTCGAGAGAAAACTGTATTCCCTTAAGGTTGGGTTACATAAGCTCCAGGCGTCAGTTAGATTATGCCTCTGAATAGCTTGTGTGAAAGTTTCTGTGAGTTGTTTGAAACATAATGCAATGTTAAATGTCTGTCCAAAAAGGGATCAACAGGTAGATTGCAATCTCCGGCTAGAACCAGACTATCCTCAGGGTATTGCAAAAGCTTCTGAGAAATTAGAGTCCAAAATTTACAGTCAGGTGCATTGGACCCATATACATTAAACAAAACGATTGGTGTTTTATCACAATACATTTTAAGTATTAACCATCTCCCCTCTTCATCCTTTTCCTGAGACATCAATTCGGACTTTCAAAACCTTATGACAAAGTATTGTGACACCATGCTTTTCCCCCAGAGCAGGTGACTAGAAAATCTCGCTCACCCATCCTCTTCTCAATTCTGCACTCGAATGGGCCCATTAGGATGTCAGGCGGATCGCCACCGCCATGCGGGTGGTGGCGATACGCCAGACATCCTGGTCCGCCCGCTACCCATTTACCCCCGCCAAGTTTACCCCTCCACGTAAGTCACAAATTGAGCTTAAGACTATCATGACAGACTTCAATTTGTTTGATATGTGGAGGGTTAAAAATGGCAATGGAAGAGATTATTCCTTTTATAGTCGCAGATACAGGCATCATTCGAGAATTGACTTTTTTCTCTTAGATCAAACACTACTGCCTATCGTTGACACTGTATCATATATTCCAGCCCTATTATTGGACCATTCTATGGTGGAATTAACGATCAAGCTTAAGCATGGAGATCAACCAAGAAGATGGACTCTCGATAGATCAATACTTTTGGAAGAGGAGGTGAAAGCTGATCTAGAGATACAGGTAGCCGAGTACTTTAGGATAAACTACGGTACCGCAGCTGATCAAATTGTATGGGAGGCCTTTAAGGCCTCTATGAGAGGTTGCCTAACTACCTTAATGATCCGGAGAAATAGATCTAGAAAAAAAGCAGAAAAAGACTCTCTCTTTAAAATAAAACAAAAAGAACAGCAGTTGCAGAGGGCATCGTTAGACCAGCAGACTAACCTATCTGCTATACAGAGTGAGCTAGATCTTTTAAGGGGCGTATATCAGGCCAATCTCAATAAAATAATTAAAGATAGGTGGGTTGCAAGTAAATTGCAAAACTTCTCCTACGGGGAAAAATGTGGCCGATTTCTCACCTGGAAGGCAAGGTCTGACAGGGTTAAAAATCAGATTAAGGGTCTGATGGTGCGCAGGACTGGGGTCATCTCCCATGACAATGTTGTGATCTCTGAGGAGGCTAAACTGTTCATGCAAAATCTCTATACAGAAGAGAATGGCCCCCCAGTTCAAAGAGCAGAAGAATGGTTAAATCGGCTCGAATTACCAAAGTTAACAGAGGCAGATAGAGCATTCCTGAGTTCAAACATTAAAGAGGGTGAAGTTCATAATCAAATAAAAAAAATGTCCAAGGGAAAGGCAGCCGGGCCAGATGGGCTTCCGGTAGAGATCTATAAAATAGGCTTTGATAAAGTCATTCCTGCTCTTACGACCCTGTTTAATAAGATACATATGTCAGGTGAGGCTACTCCACAAACCTGGACAGAAGCTACAGTCACTCTGATCTTTAAACCTTATAAGGACCCCCTAACTATTGAGTCCTATATGCCAATCTCGTTGCTAAACACCGATTACAAGATCTTTGCGGGAGTTTTGGTAGCGAGATTGGCTAAAGTTATTAAATCTACAGTCCATAAAGATCAGAGAGGCTTTATTCCGGGCAGTCAGTTGAACAAATTAACATTCCAAGTCATTGCGGCTATAGATTTTCCTACTGATAAAAAACTCCCCTAGACTATTGTAGCTATCGATGCCGCTAAGGCTTTCGATCAAGTAAATTGGCCATATTTATGGTCAGCACTATCTGGCTTTGGAATTCCGGAGAATTTTATAACATCAATTAGATCACTTTATTCCAGCCCTAGGGCAAAAGTTCTTATAAACGGACTCCTTGCAGACTGGGTCCATATATCACGTGAAACAAGGCAGGGGTGCCCTCTCTCCCCGCTTTTGTTCAACTTGTACATTGAACCCTTTGTCTGCCAGCTAAGATCAGACCCCTTATTTAAATCTTTTAACATCGCAGACTTGGCTTTAAAATTTGCCCTATACGCAGACGATCTTTTAATGTTTACTTCTAACCCGGAAGTGGCCCTCCACAGGTTATTTGATCAGGCAGAGCTCTTTGGGGAAATTTCGGGTTACAAAATAAATAAAGAAAAAACTGAGACCATGCAATGGAACCAGGAGGTGGTGGCCCCGGGTGTTAAGTCGAGTATGAGATACCTTGGAATACATCTGGCTCAGGATATCTCAGAGATATCAAAAATAAATCTAAATAGAGTATATAGGGAGGTCTGCGGCCTTCTGCAACGGTGGTCAGGCCTACGGCTGAACATCTTTGGAAGAGTGAATCTAATTAAAATGATTATTTTACCCAAAATCACCTTTATTTTTAATTCAATACCATTAATGTTTAGTTCCTCTGACATAGCCAAAGTACAGGGAAAAATTGGTCCTTTCATTTGGAACATGAAGACACCAAGAATCTCTTGGAAAAAATTGAGGAGAAATCTAAAAACTGGAGGGTTAGCATTACTGGACCTACTTATCTACTGTCACTCTTTTCATTTTAAGAACTTAAGGCGTTTGGCAGATAAGGCTGATATATCGTCTGTAGGTCTATTGTTCCAGGCACTACTCCATGGTATCCCACAAGGGCATGAATATTTCTTGTTTAAGTATGGCGATCCAAGGTTTTATAAGAAGGTGAGGCTGAAGATCATGGGCACTGCCCTGAAAAATTGTATATTTATCAGGAAAAGGCTGGGAATTCCCTACTATGCGCCTCAGGCCCCGATATGGGATTCTCCAGGGACGCCAGATTGTCTCAATGATCAGTTATCACGCCCTCTAAAATCAGCTGGAATAACATTCTGGCGTGACTTGCAAAGGAATTCATTGCTTTTGGATTGGGAATCTCTATCTGGACTGACAGGCGGGACTCTTACTAGGTTCAAGTACTATCAGCTGTCAGGTTGGTGGGCAACTATGTCATGGGATTTCAACGCATCCAATCCAAAGTTTGATCTAGTAAGTAGAAAGGGTGGATGGAAAAAAGAGCTATCCTTTTGGTATTGGGCCCTGATTGAGGCAGGGGGAGTGACTGAACCCTATCTGCAAAGATTGTGGGGCAACGTTATGGGTTTAAGCCCTAATAATTTGAAAGACTCTTGGGTGGACTCCTTCACTATGCTAAATGCAGTGGTCAAGCCAGCCCCCCTTAAAAGAAACCATCTTTTTACAATGCATAGAGTGTATATATCACCAAAAGAATTAGTTAAAATCACGAGTTTAGAACATCATTGCCCAAGATGTAAACTGCCAGCTGCGGACGATCTCCATATGTTTGTAGAATGCCCAATGTTAAAAAATTACTGGTCAGAAATACAAGATTTCCTGGCTGATGTACTAGGTATGCAACTAGTGGTCACCCCAGGGTTGATTTTGTTTGGGTTATCCATAGACTACCACCTTAACGACATGACGTCCAAATTAATTTTTTATGTTATCATACTGGCAATGCGAGAAATATGTAGGACCTGGAAGGATGAGAATGCCCCCATTTTTTCAGAGTGCCTGAAATATATCATCTACACAAGCGAGTCTGGCATGGCCTGTGATAATACAAGCTATGATAAGATCTGGGCAGCCCTTGTGGCATGGCGGAACAGATGAGGGTATTCCAATGATTTCACCTGGGCACTGTTGGTTCTATGCCTCCAAATCACCACATGGTCATTCAGATAGAGGATAATGGAGTGGATCAAGAAAACAGTAGCTACTGGAGGGACTTTCCCTTTCTTCTCTCCTCGGGCCGCCAACAATTGAGCCAGAACATCTTGAGTAGAGGAGAGAAGTCGGTATTTTCTATCCAGAATGCCCATATTGGTATATGACGAATACAAAATTTTTTTTTTTTTTTTTTAAAAGAGATTGTGACAGAGGTCTGTTTTTTTTTTAACAAAGTTCATTATAAAATGTTGAGCCCTCAAAGCATCCCAAACAGTATGAAATGGAATGCCTTCCATCTTACCGAGGAGGAAAAATTCTTGAGCAAAAGCTGTGAAGGAGGTGGTGAAAGAGGATTCCAGTAGTACGGAATTATTAAATCTCCATCTTTTAGGGAAAGTAGATTTGAGTATGATGTTGTAAATATACAGAGAGTGGGGCATGATCGGATAATAGAATGGAGCCAATATCCTCTGAATGCAAGGATTGAGTGAGATGATGTGATACAAAAACATAATCAAGTCGAGATTGTGTACGGTGGACTCGAGAGAAAACTGTGTATTCCCTTATGATTGGGTTACATAAGCTCCAGGCGTCAGTTAGATTACGCCTCTGAATAGCTTGTGTGAAAGTTTCTGCGATTTGTTTGAAACATAATGCAATGTTAAATGTCTGTCCAAAAAGGGATCAACAGGTAGATTGCAATCTCCGGCTAGAACCAGACTATCATCAGGGTTTTGCAAAAGCTTCTGAGAGATTAGAGTCCAAAATTTACAGTCAGGTGCATTGGACCCATATGCATTAAACAAAACGGTTGGTGTTTTATCACAATACATTTTAAGTATTAACCATCTCCCCTCTTCATCCTTTTCCTGAGACATCAATTGGACTTTCAAAACCTTATGACAAAGTATTGTGACACCATGCTTTTCCCCCAGAGCAGGTGACTGGAAAACCTCGCCCATCCATCCTCTTCTCAATTCTGCACTCGGAGGGGCCCATTAGGATGTCGGGCGATTCGCCAGACATCCTGGTCCGCCCGCTACCCATTTACCCCCGCCATATTACCATGGCGGGGGGACCGCGTTGGACGGAAAGACCGTCCTCCGCTTTTCCGCCCTGGTCAAAGGTTTAAAATGGTGGCAGTGTCTATCAGACACCGCCAACCATATTAGCATGGGCTGAAACAGATGCCTTCCGTGACGGCGATGCCACCCCTCTGCAGGCCCCCGAAGTGAAGGCGAGGTGGGGGTTCACATGGGGGGGTAGCTGTGGTACCCCCCCCAGCATTTGCATACACAATGCAGTGCCTGCCGCTTTGTGTATGCAAATGCATACATGCATTTTTTGTGGCGGCCGGTGCTGAGAGCACAGCCCGCCACAATGTTAAAAATGCAGGATGCGCTCGCCACTGTGGCGGGCGCATCCTAATACCCCCATGGGACCCCCGCCCTTATGGCGGGCAGTCCCAAGTACCGTGAGGATGGCGGGCGGGCAAAGTCCGCCCGCCATCCTAATGAGGGCCTCAGTATCTGATAAATGAGTCTCTGCAGGAAAACTATATGTGCATTAGGTTTTGCTAAATGAGTAAGAACACGCTGTCTTTTAATTAGAGAATTTAAATCCCTGACGTTCCAGGAAACCATTGTCAAGACCATTGTGAACAGACCAAATGTAAAAAACAGTCAGACCTTGACTGGAAGAAAGCATAACGAAGCCCAAGAAGAAAAAGGATGAAGAATATTCTGCAGAGAATAAGATAAGTTAGAAGGTTCAAGATAAGAGAAAAAAAAAAGATAGAAAGGAGGGAAAAAAAATAAAGAGAAAAAAGGAGACAAAAGACCACATGATATGAGAGAGAATACATCGAACAATAATGTAACACAAACTGGATAATGCAGACAAACAGTAAAGGCAACATACCTAACAAAAACCTTATGAAGATTGGGGGGGGACCTCACGAGGAAGACATCACGTCCAGACCAGAGGGAGTGATATGACGCTGCAAGGGAGGTGATTCGACAAATAATGGGGAACAAAGGAATCTACGTCAAATCGACATCACCTGTAGGATAAAAATAACATTTTAAAATGTTAATCAGAAAAGAAACATGTTAGATAATTATACTGAAACAAGAAAACTCATCAACATCAAAAATATCATAGTAAATTCCAAAAAGCGGTATTAGCAACAACTAAGCTTAGCAACAAAGAGCAGTCACTTTGTAGATACTGAGGAAGCGAAGTCCATAACATCAGCTCTACAGGGCATAAGGAAGTCCCACAAACAGAGAAGGATCCTCACAAGTCATTGCTTTTATTATTGTGAGTGACTTTGAAAAAACATGGTGAAAAAGACCAAATTGGGCTCCTATCGAGCGAAGGGCAGGTCTCATGCTCAGAAAGTCTCTTCTTCTGTCTGCCGTAGCTTTGGCATAGATTTGAGAGAAATATAGGACATTAGCAGACCATGTGATTTTGTTAATGCGACGCACAGCCGAGATAGCTTTCATTAAATCTGTTTACTCTAAGAGGTAGAGAATGACTCCTCTTGGTCTCTTAGAGGGTGAAGCAGCCAAAGGAGGGGGATCCAATCTGTGAGCTCCTTGGATGTTAAGTTGCGAATTCTCTGGTAACTGTATGATCTGAAGTAAAAAAGATTTGAAAAAAGAAATAACATCCGCCCCTTTCATGCCTTCAGGAAGACCTTAAATGCGTGGGTTATTTAATCTATTTTGATTTTGGAGGTCTTTGAATTGGCTCTGCAGTGAAGAGACTTTTATCTATAAGGAGTGAGAGATGTGTCATTAAGGTGTGAAATTAGTTGTTCCGCCGAAGACAGAAGCTCTTCCATAAGTGACCAACACTCAGTTAGAGTTTGCAGTTTAGCATTAGTATCCTCAATAAAAGGGCGTAGAACCCTGATTTCTTCCACTAAAAGGTCAAGCGAGGCTGCATGCGCAGTTTTTGTAGGTGAGGGTGGGTCTTTCTTGAGCTGCTTAACTTGCGATTTATTGGCTTGAGCTTGAGATGACCCTGAAGTTGAGATATGCGATGAGGTCATGTTCGACCCTGCACTTGTGGTAAGGTTTTCCATTACGGTAGAGACAGTTAAGAGCGGCAAACATCTTTGAATGTTTCCTACTGCAGACTGAGTTGTAGAAAGGAGAACTTTAGACCTGCCCATGTAATAAAGTCACACAAAAAATAACAACACGAATCCAGTATGAGGAAATGAATAGCCTTTCACAAATATGTCGACATCTGATGCAGCATTAGAGATTTTAAAGACGAGCATGCCATTCGAGAAAAAAGGAAAAGAAAAATCAGAGCATAAAATAAGTCTAAATTTTTATCAGAACGCAAGAAACCTGTTAATGTTGACGCAGTAGTCCAGTTCTGGCAGCAACTTGGGAAAGAAACATAAATGTTCTTTTAAAACGTGTCCCGAAGCCCTTGAAATAAAGAAACAATCCTTGCAGGAGACAATGCCTTTAAGAAAATAATAGACTCCAATGTAGCTACTTCCTTTAAAAAATAAAAACAGCCTTCTAGGGAGAAACTACCATAACATTTTCTCAGAGGACATGATGGTTCCTTTCATAGTTAAAATGGCGGCCGACTCTGGGGGAGAGAGAGAAGTCACTTCAAACTTGACTTGTGGGGCTACCCGCGACTTAAAAGACACATTAAAAGCAACCACTGTGTATACCCTCTCAAAAACGGATCATACAGTGGGAAATTGAGCAGGGGAGCCGGCGTCGCACCGCGGACATCCGCGTCGAGCTCCGTAGTCTCACCAAGACGTGGCCATCTTCACTGCGAGGTAAGCCACCCTTAAAACGCTTCTTAACCATTCCAAAATTGCTACCCATGCATGCTCATGAACACGCATTCATAGTGATCATCTTGTAACAGGCATTAGCTATATTTTACCAAATGCCATTCATATATGGCTGTCGTGGATTTTTGCGCATCTATAGCAGCTATTGTTGAATAGGATGTGTTAAATACAACAAAATGCTTTCAAAGATGGCCGCTACAGAGGCATATGAACATTCTGGGATTACAAGGAGGTAAAATATTTGAGGTTTCACATTCACTAACTAGCATAATGATGAGATCACAGGAAAATACTTCACATGGCCTTTGACTCGATTAAATCGAAGTAACTGTCATCACTTACTACATGTCTTATATCAGGGGAGATTACTGTGTGGCAACTAACCCAGAAGTGATCATAATAAATATTATGTTGTAAAACGACGAATTGGTGTGAACAAAGACCAGAACAAGCTCAACAGGTTATCTCTTCATCATGAAACATACAACTGACAATAAAGAAATAACTGTGTAGGGATCTGTAGCAAATGCTTTTTAAGGGGGATTTTATGAAACCTGTGTTATTATATACAAGGCAGTTTCCTTGCATGCAAAATTCCACAGATTCTGACCAATCAAATGCAGAGTTGCCATAAAGAGGATGATCAACGAAGGGGCTTACCCAAAGTTGAATGTGTATGCTCTTTTAAAAAAAAACTTTTTTGGTTAAGACATGAATTTTGGTTGACATCTGTAGCTGTCTCTACCCAGACTAAATAGAGAACTAAATAATTATCTTAGTGAGTGCCCAGCTTTACACATGTCTTAAGTGGTGTGTAAGTGAATACGTTATTTTCTCTTCCAGTATGCAAGCAAGAATCAGGAGATAGAAGGAAAAAAGAGATACGAAGCTCAAAAACTTGAACGTCTGGAAACAAAACAGAGAAATGGGGACATTATTTTGCCTGTAATCAATCCAGGTAAGCATCGTCTTTGAACAGGAGTTTCTTTGAAAGATTGACTATATTTTCAAGTGTTCAACAACCCTGGTGCTCCAAATGTCCTCAATACTTTAGGGTCTTTTTTAGGGACCCTTCACACCAATCTCAGAGAGAGACAGCCTTCTTGAGGTCTCTAGTTAGGACAGCAGGCAAAATTTCAGTTCCAACGGGGCCTGCACCTTTTCTCCAATGTAGCACAGCACACTCTATTTCTTGAAATCTTCAACTCCCGTGCAGCTTTTAGGAAGCAGATCAACAGTGGTGGCATCCTTGGAAAGACCTTGTACTGTCTTTGTACTGTCTTCATGTGGTGTGGCACAAAGCTAGCATTCCTGGTGGTCTTTCAGAGTCCAAGATATAGGCTGAGCAGGTCCAGTCCTCAGTTCTTTTTGAGACAGCAATTGTCTAAAACAGCAGTCTCCTTATGTGGTTCCCGTTGACTTCTTTGGGCCAAGCAGCACTCTGATTTTTAAGTGGTGGAAGCCCCAGATATTGAATGTAACGCAGCAGTGGTTGATGAAAATCCTGACCCTATCCAGGCATAGCTTCCATGATGTTGTTCCCATACATTTCATCAGTTACTCTAACATGTGAGCAAAACTATTCTAGATAACATTGTTCTAGATGTGTTTCATAATGGAGAAAGCCTATCTCAGTTGTCTGAGCTCCCCAAATGCCTCTCTTTGAGCTTTACCTCCTTTTCCCAGATTGATTGTTTACCACCACCCTGAGAGAGAAGATCCCATGAATGTATGGCAAGACCTGCTTCAAAGGACAGATCCGGCAATTAAACTTCTTATAGTTCCTCTCTGCCTTTCTGTAGGTTGATGATCTCAACCTTCCTCCATCCTTTCACACTTCTCCGATTAGGATAGGCTGTTGATTTCTAAGAGTGTGATGTCATATAGTTATCCTTGGAATCTTGTCTTGCTACTAGGTATCCCATCACCCAAGGTAGTTGCACCAGAAGGACTGTTGGCTTTCAGACAAAGGACTTACTGATAGTGTTTCACACCTTTCTTGAACAGAGCTGCTATCTGGGGGTAATGGTAGTTTATTTACAGACATTGTGGTTGGTGGAAGTGTGGCAGAACTAGCATAGGGACTAACAAGGCCTAGATAGAGATGAGAATTTCTTTTCTTTAAAATAGTATTCTTTGTTATATTTGTACTAAAACTCTAAGTTTACTTTGCATTACATTTTTTATACTGAGTAAAGGCCTTCAAGTTGGAAATTCTAGCTAGTCCCTAAGCCAAATTTACAGTTAGGGGTTTCAAGCAAGCTAATGTTTATCAATTGAAAAGCTGCTTTCAGCATGTGTTGCCAATATTACATTTGAAATACTGTTTCTACATGCTAACTGACGATTCATGCTTTACTAGCAAACTTCTAGGAACATTTTCTAGGTGACTTATTTAATGCTGGAAGTAATCTTTAAACATTTCAAATAAAGGTCGCTGCTTATAATGCAGGTATTTAGGGCTGTTTGGCAGCTATGATGCCACTTATGCAGTTTTTAAGCAATCTTATAGTGGTCGTTCCTAATAGCCAAATATGCAAATTGTAGGTTTTTAACTACAGTAATCACCCTGTTTTAGTTGTAGAGCCCATTCATTCGGAAGTGCTTAGAAGATTCCTGATGCCCCAAGGACCAAATGTGTCAGCAGTAGATGAATACAAGCAAAACTTCAAAGCAAAATGCAAAGCAATGAATTTTCATGGACTGTGCTATACCTTTTGAATTTGTAGTATCTACGATATCCCAGGCCACCTCTAAGAATGCAGAAATATATGTTGAATGCCTCTTGCCTCAGTACTGTTGGTATTCTAATTCTGAAAATGACTTGTGAGGGAGTAATAAAAAGGATAGCTGGTCAATCCTTAACATGTGCAAATGGAATTAATTGATAGGATTGTTGTAGAGCAAAAATGCTGCAACAATTCCGAGATGGCTGTAAAATTGCAATGTGTTCTGGGATCATTTTCCAATTAAAGAAAAGCAATCAAATACACCATCTCATAGTCACTTTGAAACATATTAGGTCTTTCGGTAGTTAACTCTTTGCAGAAAACAAACTG
Organism: Lissotriton helveticus; assembly: GCF_964261635.1. NCBI lineage: Eukaryota > Metazoa > Chordata > Amphibia > Caudata > Salamandridae > Lissotriton > Lissotriton helveticus. Next base: position 400,804,354 of record NC_136065.1, read on the forward strand.
AAACATGTTGTGATGGTATAGTCAAGACCACTAGGTCTAGGATCTGTGTTAAACACCCCGCCACGAATCTTCTGGGACTGGAGTTACAATAGTAATTTATCTAAACCAGAATATTGGCAGGAGTGATTAGCATCGTTTTGAATGGAATATTTCAGCCATAAGCCCCAAGGTGTCTCAAAAGTCAACATTTGAGCAATAACATTCAATCAAAACATTTCTATCAAAAGCGATTTGGACCATTACTTTTACCTGAAACACATTTGAATTAGTAACTCATTTAATGGAGGTGGGGCATCTGAAGCAGCTGAAACGTGGCTTTCTGATAAAGAAGATGAAGCAACACCAACACTCATGTGTTCACTTGTGGGAGTTTTCTTTCACAATGTCTCCATCAGATCCTCATTTCTAGCAATTGGATAGGAGCTTAGCCAATCTTCTGTAGTGCATATTCAGCCTCCATCGTGCTGTTGCTGAAGGCCGTTGAGATGGTTTTATCACCGGTTTGGCTGTCTCCTTCCCTGCCAGGACCAGCTCCTTCCCATAGAACAGGTGATTTAATTGGGAATAACATTTCTTCTCAATAAATATAATCAGAGTCCCCAACTGTGCGCAGATGTTGGTGCACCAGAGATTTTGGCAAGCACTTCTCATCTGATTCTCAGCCAACAGGTCCACTTTCACTTGTTAGAGGTACTGATATCTTATAGGGGTACTTTTACCCCCCTTATTGTGTGATTGGGTTACTCCATGTCACGGGGCCACCACTTTTTCCATATTGTGCTTTTCTTTCATAATACATTGTTAACAGCTGTAGTTAGTCCACTTTTTTCAAATAAAGGAAAATTGATTACTGCTCCCAGAATGCATCGATTTATTTTTTTTATATATGAAAGCCAACTGCAGGAAACGTGATGCAGTATCTCTCTTGTCACTGTTGATACCTGAGTCCTATTTACAATATATGGAGGAAGGACCTCCCTGTATAGCACCAGAGTACTAGGTTCCCACCTGGTCAACCTTCTGCTTAAGGAAGGCCCTCCTCACCGTAACCTTTACTGTCAAAGGTCTCCTCCTGCATATTGCGCCCTTACGATTTCGCAAGCTGTCTGGATATCTGCCATCTGAACATTATTAACAGGTATTCTTATGATATAACAATTGTACACATTGTAGAGTCTTAAACCAGATGAAAGGCTGAGATGTCCCAGCATGAGTTAACTTGGGACTTGCAATTTAAGAAGGAATAATATTGCCCTTTTCACTGGTAATAACAAAGGGTAATACGAACTCATTCCCTGTACTCAGACTTGTGGCAAATAGTTGACAAGCAAACTGCTACTGTAGTAACATTTACCAATGGGAAGCTGTGATTGATTGCCAGTAATACGAAAAGTTAAGTAATCATTCCCTGTATTCAGACTTGTGGCAAATAGTTGACAAGCAAACTGCTACTGTAGTAACATTTACCAGTGGGAAGCTAAGATTGATTGCCAGTTTACCAACCAATACTAACTTCTCCAAAACAATCTTAAATACCTTTACGACACAGACCACTGCAGCAAAATGACACTCAGAGGCTTATTCGCAAACCGCATTTTGTAGTACGTTTAATAGTACTACAGTAGTACTACTAACGAAATACAAAATGCTATTCACAAACGTACATGTGGAGGTCAACCCTTCGCATCTCCTGTCTTTTATGTATGGAGATCTCTGCCCTGACTGTGGAGATGTCCACACATGTATATATACACATTTTAGTAGCAAATGTGGGAGGGACAGGGAGCAGTGTCTGTAAAATGGGAAATACCACTAAAGAGGTAGGGCTAAGTGATGAATATAGTGGGGTTAAGGAAGGGCTAGGGAGGTCAGGGGTGGATATGCAGCCATCCACAACTGCATTTCTATAGTTACTACAGCCAGAGAGTATGCAAAACAGTCATAAATGTACTCCAGCTCAGAGCTGGAGTAAGTTTAGTATCTCACATAACCTACCACTTGTACTGTAACACCGTCCCAAGAACAATAATAGAGACAGGGACTAACAATAAAAGCTCATAGGAACTACATTTAATTGAATACACATATTTTATTGTTTTTAATAAAATATTAATACATGTAGTTTGATGTTAAAAATGTACATATACATAAAAACATAGTTATTAGATTATGATAAAATGTCAATAGCTTTTTTATGTAAACAAATAATGTAAGTTTCTTTTACTAATGAAATTAACCTAATTTAAATTAATTCTGTACATAACTGTAAAACATTTACTACTTAATAAATATAAATTGTATATTTTTAAGTGTGATTTTTTTATTTAAATCTTCAGAAAAATAATTTAAATGTAATGTATTAAAAATAATTGGGTATTCAATTAATGCTGTAGGTATTCAATTAATGCTGTAGCAATTTTCCTTTTTGTTCTACATTTAAAACGAATATTTTGAATTAACTTACTTGAACAAATTTATATTTTGTCAACTCCTTTTGGTGTGCTAGGTATGTCTAGTAAGAAAGCCTTGAGATTCAAGCCGTGCGGCGCCTGTCACCACACCATGCCGGTCACATACCCCCATTTGGTGTGTCCCTGGTGCCTGGAGCACGACACAAAGTCTTGCTCCAATTGCTGAGCCATGGTGCCGAAGGCTTTGATGGAGCAGTCCCTACAGCGGATTGTGGCCCGGCGCCACGGAATGGAGGTTGTCTCGTCGATCTCACTCCTGGTCCTAGTCTTGGTGGAGGGTAAGGTCGGAGCTCTCCGGGGGGTGAGGGTGGCGGGGGGGAGGTCGAAGTCTTCTTCCTCAAAGTCATCATGATCAGGTAAGAAGCACCATAAAATGCACAAGATTCAACTTCACCTAATTCGTCACGCGACGAGAAGGAAGAGCCTCAGCGTTCAAGGCCCCACTCCACGGAGCGAGTTCCTGGGTCAACTTCTCATTTTCTTTCCGGGGCCCTGAGCATCCCCTGCCCAATTAAAATAATTTTATGATGCCACGTGCGCCATATTTGGGCGGCCTGACCCTATCGGCCCGACTTTGGGCCCCGCAGGATCAGCTGAAAGAGACCCCTTGGGTTCTGCGCCTTTGGCCACGGCCTCTTCTTGGATCCATTCCTGGATCTGAACTGGTGCCGGTCATACTCTTGCGTGCTTTCACAGTGCTGCGTCCGATGTTAATGCCTTCGGCGCCGCTGGCACCAAACAGCAGTGCCTCCCCATCATCATTCTAGACGACACAGAACCGGTCGGGTGTCCACCGATGCCGAGACCGGTGCTGACGGAGCCGTACGTCTTCATGCCATACAACCTACCCTATTCTGAAGGGTTAGTCATGAATGATGAAGATTGGGAGGGGCAGCAGGGCCCCTTGGAAACCCTGCAACCCAATTCAAGATCTGGACTGGTATGAGGACCTGTGTGATGCCAGCAGCCTGGACAACTCCCATAGATTCTGGCATGTTGTCTCGCCTAGCTTGGCTATGGAGGAGGGAGCTTGGTGCGTAGGGCTACGGGGGTCTTGGACCTGTATCTTCCTAAAGCGGCAGTCAAGACTAACTTCCTGACAGAGGTCCTGCAGCCTAGTGTCTCCTCTTTGGAACCTTTGCTGCCTTTCAACGAGGCCTTAACAGATGTTCTACCGGGCATCTGGTCGAAGCCCAGCACAGGGGCTCCTGTGAATAGAACCATTGCCCGCCGCCACTGCTCTGCACCGGGCAACCCATCATTCCTCTCTAACCACCCACTTCACAGAGCATGGTGGTCCAAGCTTCCACTTCCCATGGCACATTCCCTTCCGCACCCCCAGACAGGGAATCCAAAAGGCTGGACAGCTTCGGAAAGATGATCTTCTATTCCACCAGCCTAGGATTGCGGTGGGTAAACACTGCATGCCTCTTGGGCCGTTACTCCCATTCACTATGGGATACAGTTGCACAAGTGCTGCCCAGAGTCTTGGAGGAGTACCGATGTCTCCTCTCCCAAGCTATTACAGACGGTAGAGATGCAGCAAAGTTCGCTATATAATGTGGCTTAGACACAGCAGACTCGCTAGGCAGAGTTAGTTCCACGATGGTGGCCGTTAGGCACCACACCTGGCTGAGGACGTCTGGCTTTTTGGGGGATTTTCAAGCTGAACTCATGGACATGCCCTTTGATGATTCCCATCTCTTTGGAGATAAAGCAGATGTAGCACTTTAGCGACTTAAGGACTAGCGGGCTACGGCCAAGCACCTAGGCATCATCATGTCATTCCTGCCTGTGTCTGCTTTTTGCGCCCTTTCGTGGCTACGGAAGGGGCTTCCAACCGTGCCAACCCTTTTCCAACTAGAGGATCCCACAAGTTCAGCAACCTCTGCAAGCCCGCAAATACAGTTCACCCCGACGCCGTGGATCGGGTGGCCGGAAGTCAGGTTGAGCCACAGCGCCCCCTTCACTGCAAAACCTCCCTAGTCTGATCCTTCTGGACCATAAATGCCCAGTTGGTGGCAGGATATGCCATCACCTCCGCCACTAGTGAGCTAACACCTTGGACAGGTGGGTTCTGCAAATAGCCCGAAAGGGCTACTCCCGTCCCTTCGAGGCTACTTCTCCCTCCATGTCTCCGACTTACGATCGGCAGATGGAGGATCGCCTTGCCTTGTTCCGCGAGGAAGTCATGACTCTCCTGCCCAAGGGAACAATAGAGAGGGTTCCCAGGCCAGAAATAGGCTATTTCCGGTCCCAAGAAGGATGGAGGCCTTTTTCTTATCCTCGACATCAGGGCCCTCAACTTCTTCCTCAAAAAGGAGAAGTTCAGGATGCTCAACCTTGCTCAGGTCTCCTGTCTGCTCTGGACCTGGGAGACTGGATGGTAGCATTGGACTTTCAGGATGCCTATTTCCACATCTCCGTCCTGCCTGCCCATCGTCACTACCTGTGGTTTACGCTGGGCCACAAGTAATTTCAGTTTGCCATGCTCCCGTTGGCCTCACCAGTACCCCTCGGGTGTTTGCCAACGTGATGACTTGTTGATGAAGGCGAACAACCTGCATTCACTGGGGTTCACTATCAATGTGCCAAAGTCACACCTGACTCCCTCTGAGACGCTCCCTTTCATTGGAGCGGTTCTCGACATCGTGCAGTTTGGGCCTATCCTCCTGAACGGCGAGTCCAGGATGGAAATCTCAACGACCTAGCTCAGATATTGGAGAGCATTGCGAACGACCTGCAGTGGTGGTTGACAAATCGTGATTGGGTCAGAGGCAGAACCCTCTCTCTTCCCCACCCGAATCTCACAATAGTGACGGACGCGACCCATCTGGGATGGGGTGGATATCTGGGAGAGGTGGAGAGCAGAGGGCTCTGGTCTCCGGCCGAAGCCAAGCTCCAGATCAACTTGCTGGAGCTTCATGCGATCCGGTTGGCACTTGAAGCCTTTTCACCATCTCTCAAGGGAAGGCTAGTTCAGATGGTCACAGACAACACTGCATCAAGTGGTACTGCAACAAACATTGCAAAGTGGGGTCGTGGACCCTTTATCAAAAAGCCCTGGATCTCTCGACTTGGCTGAAACAACAGGGCATTTCCCTGGTGGTTCAACATCTGGCCAGTTCTTTTAATGCCAGAGCGGACAAACTCAGCCACCGGTGCCTTGCGGATCACGAGTGGCACCTCCTTCCGGAGGAGATGTAAGGTCTCTTTCTAGAGTGGGGAGAGCCTTGGTTTAGTCTATTCACCTCCAAAGAGAACGTGCAATGTCAGCGGTTTTGTGACTTGGAGCTTCCAAGGCAGCACTCATTCTGCATTGCTTTTCATTGCAAGGGGAGCACAGTCCTTCTATATGCCTTTCCACACATACCACTCCTGCCCAAAGTGCTCAGAAGATCAGGAGAGACCGGGCCCAAGTCATCACTGTGGCTCCAGACTGGGCACAGAGACTCAGATATTCTGAGCTTCTGCAAATGAGCATCGATCCTCCGGTCAGGCTGCCTCTTCGGGAGGAACTTCTGTTGCAGCAGCAGGGGAGGGTCCTCCATCCAAACCTGCCCATTTTCTGCCTCCTTGTGTGGAAATTTAGCAGCAACAGCTTTTAACCTTCCTGCTGATGTCTCTGAGGTTATTCTGGAAGCTAGGCGCCCGCCTCAAAGTTGGTATACGCCTGCTGATAGCAAATGTTTTGTAAATACTGCACAGAATGGTTGTTTGACCTTTTGTCTGCTTCCCTGTCAGATGTTTTTCTATTTAGTCTCTCTTTAGCCCAGCTGGGTTCTGCTCTGTACACTCTGAAGGGCTACCTTTCAGCCCTGTCGACTTTTCTTCGGCACTAGGGCATCTTTTCTGCCAAAGGTAGTAACACCTTTCCATCTGGCTCAATCTGTTACTCTGCCCACTTTCTATGCACCTCCATATCCTTCCAAGGAAGAAGATTGTCTCAACCGTCTGGCTCCAAAAAGTGCTACCTTGATCGTACAAAAGAGTCCCGTGTGGAAGACCAACTCTTTGTAGGGTACCTTGGGGCAAAGAAGGTGCGAGCAGTTCAGAAGAGGATCATTTCTCGCTGGGTCATCCTCTGCATAAAAATATGCTACGCCTTGGTGAAGAAACGACCTCCTGAAGGTCTTAGGGCCCACTCTACCAGGGCGAAAGCAGCCACCAAGGCACTCCAGCGTGGTGTCTCGGTTTTCAAGCGGCCAAATGGACATTTCTGTACACTTTTGCCAGACACTACTGCTTGGACTCTCAGGTCCTCAGGGAGGGCTTCTTTGGCCACTCTGTCTTGCAGGATTTCTTGTTTTAAAGCTTTTCTGAACTCCCTCCTACAGGGATGGCATTGCTTGGGTATCTGTTCAAAGGTAAGGAATATGCGGCTAGATGTCTCTATCGGATGGACAAGTTATATTCGGTAACGCCTTATCTGGTAGGGACATGATCTAGCCGCAGATTCTCTACCGACCCACCCAACCTCCCCACACTACGGATTGGTTTAGTGTCAGGACTGTTCCCCTTCAGGACCCTAGTTATTTTTTGGCACACCATAGTCAGTTACTTCATGGCTCCTCGCTTCTGGCGTGGAAAGTCGTGAAAAGTACTGACATCAGCGCACCGGGGTGGCGTCTATATTGACGAAACGAACGTCATGACAACTATGAACCCAACGCCTATGACGTCACGTGGAGTCGACCGAAGCCCCATATTGGCGCGCATGGGTACTGCTATCAAAAATCTTACGTATCCAGCCTGACGCCTGAAAGTTCAAAGGTAAGCAATCTGTGGCTAGATCATGTCTCTACTAAATACGGCATTACTGCAGGTAAGTAACTTGTCCTTTACACTCATAAATTAGGCTTCATCGACTAAATTCAGGATGGAGGTACATGTAAATCAACATTTTTCGGTAGCTTTACACTTTAAAAAAAGGAATTGCCAAAAGTAATGAAGTTATTCAAAAGCATAAGATGTAAACTTTCACATGTAGATTTAATCACATGTAAGTTTACCTTTGTGAATAGCCTGCTTGATTTTTCAGCTATGTTGTATAGGTTTCATTTCCCTAACACAGGGAATTAATTTCTATGACCTTCCTGAGTAGTTTGAGACTTTACTGCCTGAAAGTAAATTGTCTTACGTTTAAATCCTCTCTTGGAGGGAAGCAGATTGTAATTTTAAAAGTTAAAAATTAATTACATTCAAATTCAATTTTAGGTAATACTGTAGATTCAACTTCGAAGCAGGTGTTTTAAAAAAATGAGGGTGAGTGAATCAAAGAAGCACTTATGAGTACAAGAAGTAGCACTACCAAGTTCTTTTTTACGTACTCTTTCTTGCTTTGAGAATGGGCTATGAAACATCCAACTCGCTGTCAGTAAAAGTGCAAAGAGGGCACAGTCCTTTTGATCTGTATTAGTTATATATGAATAAACCTTGGATATTCCAATGTTATTCCCAAATCAGATGTTTTGCAGCAATTCACAAAGACATGTCAGGGTACATAATTGAGTACTATGGGGCCTATTAGGATGGCGGACGGACCTGCGTCCGTCCGCCACCCCCCAGGGGCAGCGGCGGTCCCTCCAGTGCAATTAGGATGTGACCGCCACCCTGGCGGTCACATCCCGCATCTTTAACCTTGCGGCAGGTGCTGCTTGAAGCAGCACCCGCCGCAATGTTAAAAATGCATGCTTCACATTTACATGCACAAAGCGGCAGGCACCGCACCGTGCCTGCCGCTTTGTGCATGTAAATGCTGGGGGGTACCATAGGTACCCCCCATGTGCACCCCCCGACACCCTGGGGGCCCGCAACGGGCCCCCAAACACCAAAGACCACATGCTTTTCCACGTCGGAAAAGCCGCCACGGAAAAGCATGTTTTCTGCCCCATCCTAATATGGCTGGCGGTGTCTGATAGACACCGCCGCCATATTAGAGCTTTTCCGCCACGGTCGGAAGGCGACCGCGGCGGAAAAGCAGCGGACAGTCTTCCCGTCCGCCGATGACCCCCCAGCCATCCTAATCTGGCGGGGGGTCTTTGTAGGCACCGCAGCGGTGAATCCGCATCCTCCGGGCTGCCGGTGGCTTCCGCCGGCCCGGAGGATGCGGATTCACCGCAATCCTAATCGGCCCCTATGTTAGTACTTCAAAATGCCTTTGTGAATAGGCCCCATTTTTTTATGAAAATCAAGAGCAACTTCTGTTGCAGTCAATATGTGCTGTTTATGGAGATACCCTGCAAATGTATGCTACATCAGTTTTAATAAATTTTACTTACCGATTCAAGAACGGATCAACTATTTTAACTTCTTTCGCGGTGCAAAACCTCAAAAAATGACCCACTCCTTTCATTCACATTCTGTGTTTCACATCATAATCGCTTGGTTAGTTTTGCAAGATAAAATCATCTAACTAAGTGCTGGCGTTATCGTTCATTTCACGTGCTTTATGCAATGAACTCTGTAAACGAGTGCAAAGACATGAACTGCGCTTTCACAACCCATTAATATTACGAGCTGTAATAACTGAGCCGCAACCTCTGAGAACTCCCTGGAAAGTATGCTCTGTGTATCAGAATGTTTCCATTTCATGCTGCCAAAAGAGGCTCATGGATGGAAAAAGAATAAATCACATCTTTGGGAAGTTAGGATGGAGAAAAAAGAAACCATCTGCTGCTGAAACAAAGGAAACAACAAAATCCCTTTCATGAGCCCCCGTTTAGACTGGCAAAGTGGAATGTATAAAGATCCTGATTTCCTCCTGTATTCCTTGTGCGGTCTGATCAACATTGCTGTCTGGAGTTAAACGTCCATCATATAATATGTATTGCTTCTGGCTTGGATGCACATTTATTGGGAAAGGGGATAAGAATGAGTTGGAAGTTGACTTTCTCCATTGGATTAATTTTTCATAAATTAGCATTGTGCCATCTGTCTCATTTTGTGTTGCCTGCTTTTTTCGTTTCTGCTTACTGAAAGCCATAGCAGCTATGTTTCCATGGTGGTAGCGAAGCATAGAAGTTACTCTACCATGAGACATATTTTCGCTGGGGAGATAGTGAAAGGCAGTGGTTTTTAACCTTCTCACTTCTATGGACCTCCATTCAATCATTACTGGAACCCGAGGACTCCCATTAAATGATTATTTTAACCTGAGGACCCCTACTGAGTCATTTCAGGAAGCCTGGGAACCCAACCTAAGCATTTTGAATGATATAACCCACAAAACAATACACAAAAAGCAAAGAAACACATTCATCAAGCAAATACACAAATGATGAAATATTTTATTAATTTACTCAAAAAAGATAAAGAACAAAGTTTTAATTCTAATAGGAAGTTTGGCGTTTTTCTAAATTCAATGGAGGCTACTTATTGTCCATACTATATTCTGTTTGATGTACTTGCACTGCTTATATGAATCAATCTGAGGATATTAACTTACTTTTTAGCCACCAGTTTCAAATATCTTCATAATTATAGAGCGTTTAAAAAAATGTAATTTTACATAGAGCTCTTGTTTTTATATACCTTATTAATGTGTTAATAGCATTTCATTGTCTAAGCAGTCACTGATCCCCTGAGTAAGCTTAGCGGATTCCCGGGGTCCCCAGAACACAAATTAAGAACCACAGGTTTAAAGCAAAGTGTTGGGGTCACTCTCTAAGCATTGGTGCTTAAGCCTTACAAACTCTTGTCATCTCTTATGTAACTGCTCATTCACCCTCCCTGACCAGTTATGGAGAGTGATACTAAACATTCTTGGATCGCATCATTCCTCACAGGAAGAACCCAGAGAGTCCACCTTCCACCTCAGCTCCCAAGACCATCATATGCAGCATCCCTCAAGGGTCGTCCCTCAGCACTACCCAATTCAACACCTATATGACCCCCTTGGCCAACAGATATTTTGTGTTACTCTGCAGAGGCTCTGAATAAGCCTAATGAGTCGCCTAAGATGTCATGTACTGAACCCTGCAAATATGTAGAGTAAATGTTGGATGTGTGGCTACACTTGGAGCAATGCTGTAATTAAAAACATCCATGAATCTTACGTAGAAGGTTTTATAGGTGGACAGATAGAGAATTCAGTCTGCTGCTTGTTGCAAAATGCTCCTACTAAACTGTAGATCCCTCCCTAAGCATAAGCTGTCGATATTTATTGGAGGAGAAGCAAAGTCCCCTGCCTGATGGAAACTTGGTTATCAGAGGACAGTTGGCCAGATATAGCAATGGCACTCCCACCCAGGTACACTATGGTGAGGAATGAATAGCTTGAGAAAAAAGGTGGAGGAGTCGCTATTGTTTTGCGGCCATCATGAATGTATTTTATTGGTTTTACGCTCTCTTTTACCACCAGATCAAAACTGGTGGGGAGGTACGAGCAATGACGAAACGTGAATAAGTGCTATTTATATTTGAGTTTAAATTGTTGCATCTCTGGAACGGTCACAAAAAAACTGCATAAAATGTTTTGAGCGCTATACCACTCACTAAGCAAACACTCTTCTGATGTAGAAACAATGGGGTAAAACTGCACCAATTTAAATAATAGAACCCACAACTGTCAAAGGCTAATGCAATGGGGAGAGGATCATTTTATTTAAACCAAATTAGGTAAAATTCCCGATCAATCTCCCCAAAATAAAAACGACGTTTTCAAATTCTTGGTTTTGCAAAAATGCTCCTTTTTTAAGCTACAATCTCGATTCATTCACATTTTTCGAAGGTTGCAATGTTTAATATATTGTATGCTCTAAACAAAGTGTCTGATTCAGAAAAGCATAGATGGGTATGGAACTTCTACAACAGGAGTACTTTTAGATACTCTTACTTTGTGAACCAGACCCGAAACCTCTAACTCTCTATTAGTAAAAGATGAAAGACATCATAGTCTTTTCTGTTAGCATTAATTCTATATTATTACCATTTTATTCCCATTTTGCCCAAATCACAAAGGGCCAGATGTACAATGATTAGGAATAGCGATTTCCTAATTGCGATTTCCTGAGAATCGCAATTAGGAAATCGCTATTCCTAATGTATGAAATTCTTTTGAGTTCCCAATGGGTCGTAAATAGACCTACCTCATGCATATTAATGAGGTAGGTCGCAATTTGTGACCCACTAGGATTTGCTGCCATCATATGGATGGTGGCCTGCTGGGGTCAGCACACCACCATGTCTGTGATTGCTTTTCAGTAAAGCAATCTTTTTTTAATAAAAGCAGCCCATTTTCCTTAGAGGAAAAAAGGAGGTTTGAAATGAGAAAAAATGAAATGTTTAAGTTTCATTATGTAAGAATAGGCACTGCTCTGTGGGACCACTGCCTGCTCTTAAGAAATACTTTTTCAACCTTGTTAAAGGTAAAGGCACTACAGCAGACAACCTCCCTACCTAACAAGGAGTTCTACGAATTCCTCAAAATCAAAGCAGCTATCACCAAAGCAGGACTCACGAAACAGACACCCACCATCATACAATACGCGCAAAACTTAAACAAGACAGGCCACCAAATAGCACAAATCTACAAGCTAATTACACCACGCACCACAACCCTAAACAATAAGACACTGGCCTTTTGGGAGGAGACCATACAGAGACAGCTGAACGAAGTAGAAAGAGCCAAACTATGGACGGCAGCGTCCAAAAACAAAATCACGCCACAACTAGCACAAACCAAATACTGGTTACTCCACAGGCTGCACTGGACACCAGCGAAACTAGGGAAGGTTGGAGCCAGTGAAAGCAGCACATGTTGGAACTGCCAGATGGCCACGGGAGATCTATCTCACATGTTATACGAATGCACCAGAGTCAAAACTTTCTGGAGCAAGGTCTATAACGTCATAGACACAATAACGGGAAGTAAGACACAAAGAGGACTAGCGGGGATAGCCACTGCCTTCCTAGCAACTGAACTCCAGTCCAAAGAAGTACGGGACCTGGTCGATGTACTTCTGACGGCTGCAGTGAAAACGATTTTGGGTAACTGGAAGGACACCAGCAAAGCCACCTTTAAACGCTGGTTCAACTGGGTAACCTTCCTCCGGGGGGCAGACAATATCACTGCCAAGCAAAAGGCGGCAAATCATATTGCCAAAGAGAACATGTGGGAAGCTCTCGACGCATACCTGGAACAGTGAACCCCCCCCCCTTTTCTTTTCTTTCTCTCTTCCTTTTCCTCTCTCTCTCAGGCCCCGCCAGGCCGCAACTTTGCAAGAACAGTACAAGTACTACGAATGTTTTGCTCTGTATATGGAAATGTATTTTCAATAAAAATATTTTGAAATAAAAAAAAAAAAAAGGTAAAGGGGTTACAGATGGGTTACCAATACTTTTGAAATGGTGGTAAAGTATTATTGTTTTGCGTCCAGAATTTGGTTGCAAAACAGTAATTCGTACCATACCAATTCGGTATTTGGAAGGGACGGTCAAAACACACCCTTTCCAAATACCGAATCGCAAATGCAAATTGGGATTCGGTAACAAGTTAACAAATTTTGTACATCAGAAAACACATTTTTCCAGTCGCAAACACCCCGATTTGCGAATGGAAAAATGTTTTGTACATCTGGCCCAAAGGTATGTAAAAGTATGTAAACTAGTACAACAAGACTATTACTTTAAATCATCCAAAATCCCTTTGTGACTAACACCTATTAAGTCGGCTCTATGGGCCATATGTATCAACACTTTTCTCCATAGACACATAATGGGCAAAATCCTTTGATACATCTGGCCCTATATTCCTACTTATATCAGATCTGTCTATATAAGATGGGCTTCTCCTGGAGCAAAAGGTGTTAAGCATTACACTCAAGTGCATTCCGGCACATTTTGATGATTGTCCTAAAATATTCAGATCTTTGATCTCCTCAACAATAAGTATTACATTTTTCTTATTTAACACACATAGGTAATTCAATCTTCTTTTGACAAACCCAACGGATACTCCAGCGGCAGTTTTTAAAAGAACAAAAAAATGATTCTCATCCTTCCCCAAGAGACCAAAGGAACTCGTTTGACCCTTTTGATGCGGTGCTAGGCAACCGATGTGCAAGTGCCTCAAACCATGTTCCTTCCACAAAGTTTAAAGCTAACTAAAATTAACAAGAAGGAGGAAATGCTCATGAAACGAGAGGGAACACTTTCATTCAAAAGCACCGCATCAATCTGCGGCTGCAGTCACAGAAGTCAGCGTTTCCACCTCTCAGGCAGCTCCAGTGTAATACTGTTTCATGCCTCGGAAGGTACTTGAGTGCTAAGATCTGCATACAACGCTTCCTTCGTCTTCCCTGAACTATATCGCAAAGATTATTGCTTGATTTAAGATTAGAATCTCCCTATGATGTTAGAAATTAATTCTAACCGTGAATAAGTAGTCGAAGCAATGAAAGGGGTCATGGGAGTACTGTTTGGATTCTCTGTTTTTTTGCAGCCTTATGTACCGCGTACCTTCTCCGTGAACATTAGAGCACGTAATAAAAACAATATCTCTGAACCAGGGGACTTCCTCTCAGCTCACTGTAATAATGGGCCTGGTTGGGACCCGTGATACAACAGTACATCCCACGGCACAAGTCCTAAAAAAAGAAGTGGGGGGACGCTGACATCACGACAGGAAGTGATGTCACGAAAGGTGGCTTGCACCATCAGACTCATTGCCTCCCCTCGCTCACCCCTTAGATGCGATTGCACCAGAGAAGCCAGCGCATTAGCAGCATTCTGAATGGGCTCTGATCTCGCCCCAGAGAGGCCAAAGAGTGAATGTCTGGCTCCATTTGCGCCAGTTATCGAGCTCCCGGTAAAATAAGTGGGGGGAAGCCGTCCACTCGCATGGTACCCCGACTGGAGCCCTGGTACAGACACAAAGCTACTGGGTAGTGAACTGACCACGCTTTGAGTGTAGCCAGTGTATGTATTAGGCTTTAAACGTAAGGACGCTAGACCATAGGAATGTCTGGATGCCCGTAGGTATATGGCAACAGCAGGTGTGGCCTGCACTGATTGGAGGTGGGAGGACGCATGAAGCAGAGGGAGGACGTGGTAGGGGAGGAGGACGCGGGGAAGTAGGTATGTGAAAATTCAACAAAAATGTTTAAACTTACCTTTTTGACGCTTCCTTGCCCATCTCTCCTCTGTAGTCCTCCCTCGCTCGGCCACAGGAAGCACACCCAGGCTCCCAGTCAGCCAATCAGAATGCTGCCATAGCAGAGTTGTGATTGGTCTGCGCGCCATTTTTTGGCACACAGACGCTGACTGGAGGCCAGCGCATGGTCTCCACGTAGGCTGTAATGTAGCCTGTATGGAGAACATGCGAAGTGCTCAAGACCGATTTGGGCGGCCCGAAAGGGCTGTCCAAGCAGTCATTGCGCACTTTAGGAGTGTGCTACCAGTCCTACCCTGCCCCAGGGCCGGACTGGGAACCAAAACCGGCCCTGGCAAAGTGCCCGGCCGGCCCCCCCACCACCCGGGGGGGGGTTGGGGGTGCGACCGCGCTTTTTGCCAGGGTCGGTTTTCGGCCGATTTTGTTACAGGGCCGTTTTTGCAGAAACGCTACAAAAACAGCCCTGTAACAAAAACGGCCTCCAGGGGCTCAAAACTGGCCCCCACTCTTGCGGCGCACAGGTGGATTGCCCGGTGCCCGCAACGGCCAGTCCGGGCCTGCCCTGCCCCCGCTCCTTCATGCAAAGCTGTGGGTGGAAGTAGCAGAAAATAAAATTATAATAACGCAAGTTATTATCATTTTATATTCTATGTCTTTCACTGCAAAAAGCACTGGGATGACGCTCTTCGGCCTTAGCGGAGGAGACGCACCTGGGCAACAGGATAAACTCTAACCCACCCCTGTGTGATATGTCTCACATAGGCACACCTACGCAACCTCAGAACGCTACATCCCTCCCTTATTTTAAATAA
Source organism: Lissotriton helveticus (assembly GCF_964261635.1). Lineage (NCBI taxonomy): Eukaryota > Metazoa > Chordata > Amphibia > Caudata > Salamandridae > Lissotriton > Lissotriton helveticus. Next base: position 400,819,749 of record NC_136065.1, read on the forward strand.
CAAGAAAATAACAGCACAAACAACTTCAAACTATTTAACCGTCATATAGTCATAAACATGAGTTGAGTCTTCATGGAAACCTTGGGACTCGTCACTAGTCTGACACAAAGTACCGGAGCATCTGTTAGAGGGCCGGAATGCACAAAGATGGTATTGCCCAGCATCTGCTCGTTGGACTTGACAGGGGGGGGGGGGGCGCTCTGCTGTATGCACCTGGTGGTTCGGCTTGGGAGTCAGAGTCCAAACTAGGACAGGACGGATCCGCCCTGTGTATTGCAGGGGCCTGGCTGCCCACAAGACTCTGGTCTATGGCAGTCATGTCTAACACTGAGCCATAGTCCTCAGCTTGATCCCTTACAATTTCCTGAAGTGGGAGATGTTGCGGGTGACAGGCTCAGTCCCTTCGCTAGCAGTTACCATGGTTCCTTTTACTGCTGTAACCACTCACGGGACAGCTCTTAAGGGAGATGGAATTTCCCAGCCGGGTGTCTATCTCTCACTAGTACAAAATCTCCTGGGTGAATGTGGTGTAGTTTTGTCTGCCTCTTCCTTGAGGCATATTCCTTATTGCAGGCCTAACAAATGCCTGAATTATATGAAGACTCAGGCTGTTCGATCCACGCTGGATGGTGGGGATGGTGGGGAATCGGAGTTATCCTAGTGATGGTGTGTGAGCTCATTCGATATTTTGCAGGAAGGAGTAGATGGCTCCCTCTACATTCCTGCCTGCCACTGTCACAATCTGGTTGACTTTCCCCATAGTTCGTACAAATATTTGTGCCTCTCCATTGGCCTGGGAGAACTAGTGGGGTAATGCGTTGGTGTTTGGTATTGTGGGACTAAAGATTATCAGCCCTCTCACGGCTGTTGAACAGAGGCCCATTGTCTGTGAAAAGTTCTCTAATCAGGCCATGAGTAGCTCAGATTTTTTCCATTTTTGGCATCACCTCGAATGCAGAGGTTGAGGCTACAATTTCTACCTCTGGAGAGCAAGAGAAGTTGTCAAGCATGTGTGTGCCATTGGGAAAGATCCCAAAATTCGCACTCACCCGCTGCAATGGGTCCTAAAGACCGGAGCAGGGGTGTCCAGGGTATTGCTTTCCTGGCAGGCAGCGCAGTCACTCATGGCTGCTTCAACACTCTGGTCCAGACCCATGATCTAGACTTTGCTCCAGAACCTGCTCTTTGTTTTCATCATCCCCTAGTGTGACCCGTGAGCCAGCTGAACCCTCTTGATGTTGGAGACTTTGGGTTGAGACTAGCCTTGGACCTCATAATAGACAGCCTTCCGTGGTTACGGAGAGAGTTCTCGTCTCACTTGTAACAGGGTTTGCAATGTCGATCTGGCTTCCTCAGTACTTCTGGTCGGGTGAGTGTGGATTGCCCTCTAGTCGCTGGCTCGTACTACAGTGAGTGCCAGCTGGAGGCAGTCACCTTCCTCTATGGCGGCCACTACATTTCCGAAGGACATCGGCAAGGGTCTAGACTTCTCAACTGATCATCACTGCGCACCAAGCTGCATTCATTACTATGGCCTGGTGGGAGGGAAAAATGCTGGACGGCCAACTAAGACGGCATCTTTCTTACGTGCGGAAGTGAGGCAACTGGTTCTGAACATGGCCAGGAAAGAAGAGTACCCAAAATGCCCATGCACACTAAAATAAGTTAGTACCGTATGTGCCAAATTTTGTAGGGGTCACCAATAGCAAAGTTGGTCTTCCAGTCCACCCTTTCAGTTCAAAATAAAGTGCAATTGCTTGGCTAAAAATCTCCACAAACAGGTGAGTGCTAAGAATATAAATATCTACAGACCTTGCTGGCAGAATTAGTAGTGTGTTGAAGTTAAAATATCAGTAAATCAAATCATTTGCTGTGTCCTAATCTCCTTTCTAGTTTGGATTTACCCATGGATGGTCACTGAACTACGGCCGCTCTCTTGCTTGCAACTACTGCAGTAACAGATGGGCAGTGGCGCACACCACAGGCGCCTCCTTCTTCTTTGGTATCAGGCAGCGGCAATCCGCGGGGGAGGGGGGTGCATCAGAGGGAGAAGCTAATAAAGAGAGCCGCTCCAGTTATTGCAAGTCCCAGCGGGGCAACTGTCTTCCCCTGGCCAGGGTGTGGGTTCAGTCTCTCGGCTCACTGTCTCTACTAGAGGGTGCCCATCAGCTCCAGGAAGTTCAGCACTGCCGCCACCAATTTCTTTCTGAAGGTCGGCCACGGCACCACAGTAGGTGAGGCCACGGCTCCCCCAAGATCAGCTGCGTGACTCCAGTCACCCTGCCTCGCTTTACTGATTGGTGCTCACCGTCCTACTCTCAGGTCCATGTGGGGTAATGTGGGCATGCTCACCTCTGGCGGGGGAGTTGTGCCCCACAACAGTCACAAGGCTCATCACAACACTACTACCTCCCATGCTTAACTGGGCCAAAGCCTGTCTCCTTGGTGTCCTAACCGGGCAGACAGTCTGTCTGCTGCACCTTTGTCCCACCAGTGCCCCAGGTAGCACCTCCAGGCAGGAGGACATCTCGGTGGTGGTTGGGGGGGTCGTCAGATTTCTTCCAGGGCCACGAGTTGATTGACGGAGCTCCGAGATGTGCGCCATATTAGTCTTGGCCACGCAATAGGTATTTTATGCGTAACTGAATGCTAAAAATGCTTATTATTACGCAGGATTAATTCCCACACAAAAGGTGAAATATGCGAGGATCAAAGTATGGGTTGCCTTGTGAGCTTGGGAACACAAACTTGTCAGTTTATAAGCATTTTTAAATCCATCCCCAACCCTTTCCTTCTAAATTTGGAGGCAGTGTATGGGAAGGCTTTTTAAGTCGTTCGTGAAAAATGTTTTGTCACTGAGAAAAAAAAATAATCTAGGCATAATTCTGCAGTAATAAAACAGCAGTCCCAAAAATCGTCACATGACAGACCCCGTTGTTTGTTTGGAGCGATTGAACTGGTGGATGCTTCCCTACTTGTACGGGGTTGATTGAATCTGAAAAATATGCCAAGCAGATTCCTGGCTGCAATGGAGTGTAGAATATACTAGACTTCCCATTATCAAAATTTGAACAATAAAATACCACCATTTTGATTATACTCAATAGAATTCGGGCATCTCACTCAAAAATAGCATCTTTTTTATATTCTGGTTCTTCCAACTCTACTTCAATTCCAAACTAATGACAGCAGTTTTAATGAAAATGTACACGTTTCATGTTGGTAAAATGAGCTTGATTTATTGTTATATCAGTGCAACACATTTCTCAATTTTTCGGAGTTTGTATTCATCTGTATTTTAAGTGAACATCTTAATAAAGATGCAAAAATAGTAAGAGTTCTCTTAACATGTGTCCCTGTAAATCTTTTTCTGTTCCACATATTTCTGAATATATTCTGCCACGTATATATTTTGTCTGAAGTTCTGCAGTTGAAAACTGCCCTAAAGTAGAACATCACATCATGTGTATGTTTTGGTAATTTGACACATGAGTTTTCTGGATAGATACATAGACGAAATGTATCGTATATGATTCAGTCTCCTTAACTATTTCTTTGTTCTTAATTTTATTCTGACTGCTTCAGATAGACAAACCAAAGGTAAGATAAATATTGTAACAACAATGAAATAGCGCTTATTTCATTTATTATTTAAATGTATTTGTGCAATATGGTAATATTTGTATTCTGTTTTCCTTATTTGTCATCCTTTCATCGCAACAATATTTAAAGTAAATGTAGTTCTCATTACGCTTCCGAAACGCTCTCGCTATATACATGGCACTGTGTACATAAATCTGACGTCTAAAACTTCCAGCACCACAAGAAATGGGCCCTAAAGTATGCAAGCATGTAAAATGAGCCCCTCACACACCCTTACTTGCGTAGTAAAGAGCAGTGGGCCTCTCACACACATGTTCCCTGGTGCCACCACACCTGCTGCACCATTGATAGTCCCCAATACACGCAGGCTCCCTTTTTAATTACCTTAATCCTTTTTTTCACTTTTACAGTTTTACTCCCCATAATTTCTAGTATTCACATCAGCAGAGACCGCCCTTCTTATCGTTAACCTTGAGCACAGCAGAAAGTTATAATTGGTGTGCTAAGCACAGCTTCTTGCAACTTTCCTGAATAATATGTTGTTCTTCCTGTAAAACCCCGTTTGACCTACAGTTTATTTTTCTCTGGTAGCAAATAAGTGATACAAATGAATGTCCTTCCCATGGCACAATTTCATAGGACTCTTTCAGGGCTGGACTGGCGGTAGCGGGACACTTTTGTTACAATGGGCTGGTTTTGCAGCTGGCCACAGTCCCCCTCCACCGCCCTTGGGGCAGGATCCTCCCGTTACCCCCACTTTGACTACCCCCTCCCCAACCGGACCTGTCAAGTGGAATTGCCAGGGCCGCATTGCGTTCCCAGTCCGGCCGTGGACTCTTCTGTTTCTTTGTGTTAGAAGGCTTTACTTGTTGAGGGATAGATTTTCTGGACATCAATTTAAATGCATAAATCCCAAAAACATATGGGTATAATAATTGTTAGGAAGGTTTTGTTCCCTTCTGGAACACCGCTTTGATGCTTCACTATAAACTTGATAGCTGCATATTTAGCCTGGTTATTAAATGTATGCCTGGCTTACTTGTACAATGTTAGTCACGGAAATAAGGTACTGATTTAGAGCCGTAGTTAGAGTTTGGCGGATGGGATACTCTGTCACAAATGTAGTGGATGTCCTATCTGCCTTTTCACCAGTGCATTTTGACCTACAGCACTTATAATACGGGGAACAGGGTATTTGTCATGTTTTGATGGAGTATCAAATCTACCGAACTCCAAAATATGGGCCTTAGTTTTTCTAAAATGATGTCCGAATTGCAAGTCCCACTTAAAATGCCAACGAGGAAAGCCTACTCATCAATATGCTCTTTAGTAATGCGTCTGTGCTCTGGTGTTCTAAAAAGCTGTCACCTAGATTTTCTACCACATTGAGACAAACCTTTCTATGTGTTGCCATAAACATGTGAAAAATCGGCTCACCCAGATGTCCTTGGTCTCGAGCAAGAACTTACGCATTGTTGCTACAGGTATTACAGATATGCACTGCTTTTTGACTTGGCAACCTTCAAGAGTCACATCTGTAAGGCCTTCTGGATTAATCCAATTATTCTTTTCATCTTTATCGTTTTGAAGAGAACACAGTTGCCTTCGCCTTGAGCGAGTTTCCTAATATCACTCCTAAATGTGGCATACCTGTAGTTCAATTTTGTTGAATTTTATAATTTTGACAGTACACGCCCCCATTATGAGTGGTCTGTAAATACCGCTTTGGACAGAAACAGGAGATTTCGCCCAAATAGGTAGATGCAAGTCCCTCAATATATGCCCATCCATATATTTACTTGAGTAATGTTACATTGGTTTTTACGGAGAAGTCTTCTGGTAAAACCTGGAGGCATTTATCACAGGAATAAGGCCCGGAAGTATGGTTTCACACCCGCAATTTTTTTTGCATGTAATGGGCCATTCCATAGGTGGTAAAATGTTATCCTCAGGTAGTGTTGCAACCTGGAATTACTAATATCCCTGGTATTAGTAGTACCAGGACCTTCATGGTGGTGATCGTAGTCATTTTCTGTCATGTCTGATGCAAATATATAAAATACCAGATAGGAAAGAGGGTCCAAGGGACATTTAGAGACCGGCACGGATGAATCCCCCATCAGTACATAACAACAACAAAAATCCGTGGGTCTAGATATCTGAGTATGTGTGTTTTTCCAAAGTTGGGAACAAAATGGATTCCACCACACAGGAGTCAAAACAAAGCTAGTGAGAATGTCTCAAAGAAAAGTAGATTCCCATCAGTCACCGAAGTGATATTTGTCATCATTTGGGAACCTCGTCTGTACCTTCTAGATGTAGAGAAGAAGGTACTCACAGATCTTGTGATACAATCTGTGAATAAAACATGATGTAGTGCATGTAATTGTGCAGTGTGGTGATACAAAATTAAAATTTGATGACCAATAGGAAAATTGTGTTTATTAAGTATCCTTTGGTATCAAAGATAAAACATAAAAAGTGCATGAACCCCCTTAATAGATGTGTAGGCGTACTGTTACGGTCAACATGTTTCAGCCAATAGAATAAGGCTTTCTTCAGGACCAGATTTTTTAAACTACTGCACGTATAGTAAATAGTGAAGGAAAATAAATGGATACAACCTTACACCTTTGCACAGCTATAATTTGACGGGTTAGACATAGGTGTAAATCGGGAAGATCCGCTCCTGGCAACCGCTCAGGGCGTGAGGCAGCGCTCTGCAGAAAGAAAAGGGGGGACTAATTGTAGTGACCCATTATATAAAAGTCTGATATGTCACATGTCAATTGGGAAAAATCGAAGCATGTGCTATCAGATAGAAAAAGAAAAAAGTACAAAAAGTTACTTTTTTAAAAAGCATAATAACAGTGTGGCAAGTAGTTATTTAAAAGAAAGAGTTCCAAAATATAGGAACAGGCATTAGGAGGATAACAGAAATGAAGTAACTCTCTCTAGCTGAACCTCAAAGAGAGTACCAAAGTTTTAAGTAGAGAGCCAAAGAGCCAGATAGTTGCAGCCTTTCTTACCTAATCCGTCGCTACCCCGGACCGGAACCTGAGAGTCACCGACGGTGACGTCCTGTCCGGGGTAGCGATTTAAATACCGTCTTGGATTAGCTCAAATTAGTCACAGCTGTAGATCTCTAGCCGTGACGCGGTCACGTGGCTCAAAGGCGGCCAATAGGACCGTGCGTGCTTGTCAGGACTACAGAAGACCGCTAGTGCCGTCGGGATTTGTAGTACACAGTCCATACATACAAACGAAAGAGTGCATCTAATTATGTATACGTAAGTATACCATGGCATAAGATTGGATTAAATGTCACAGATATAAAAAATCTGGCCCAGAGACCGCCAATCACATCTCAAATGCTGCAAAGGACTACAAAACAACGTGAGTGATATTGGGATTTGTAGTTTTAAAACCTCATAAGAATACGGTCGAGTATGAATTATGTCATATGCGTGTCGTAAATATGTTTATTAGGTGCCAATGATCATACACTCCCTTGTAACAAAATAAGATTCAGAAAATATAATTTAGATGGTGTTAATAAAAGGGAATTTGTATCTGATAGCTGCTTAGAACCGGCATTGGTAGGCACTGGGAACTCCATGCTTAAGTCTCAACCCCTTGAGCTAAACCTCTTCACTGTTCTGATGTGTAGAATGAAGTATATATGGCAAATACAAAAACCAGGGGAGAAAGACCACTGTCTGCAGGGTACTAGATTGAATAGAAAGACAGTGATTAAGACATTCAAAGAGAAGTCCATAAGATCTCATCATTGAGACTGTTGATATTACTTGCCAATTGGAATATCCAACGTTGTTCCTTTCTAAATAAAAAGGTGGCAATGTCGCTGATGTGTGAGGGTATGTAAGGCTGTTCAAGAACTGTCCAACATATTTCTTCTAGTTTATGTTTCTGTTCCAAACAATGGTTGGTCAAGCGTGTAGCCTGTTTCTTGCAGCGAATAGTACTTTTGTGTTCCATTATGTGCTGTTTTATCTTTCGTGTGGTCATCCCTACGTATCTTTTTGAGCATGGGCAGATGATCAAATAGATCACCCTCTTGCTGTTGCAGTTAGTGTGTTTGCACTGCCTCCATGGACGAGCAGTACCGATGTCAATTTCAGTCGTGTGTTTGGTTTGCGGGCATACAGAACAAGTGCCACAAGGGTAATGTCCATGTACTGCTGGCATATTTCATAGAGTATTGTGTGCAGAGATGGTAGAGCCACGTGGTCGTGTATGTACTAACCAATCTCGCAGGTTCTTTCCTCTTTTAAAAGAGAACAAAGGTGTTGGAATCTTGTTGTTCCCTGTGTTTAGAATACGCCAGTGCCTACGCACGATTTTTTGGATCTGGTTAGAGTGCGTATTGAAGGTGTTAACACAGGTCAATCGTGTGAAATATTGTGTGATACTTTGTCTTTTTAAAACTTACCTGTGATACTTGCACTTCCTGAACAGCGGGTCTTACGCTGCAACGTTTAGCTACATCCTGGTCGCCATTCCCGAGGGCGAGGTGCGCCACGAGACACGCCCACCTCGGTTGGCCACGCCCCCTCCAACGCCCCGACCACCCAACATAAAATATGTGCCTTGGCAGGAAGCGCAGCGGGCGCGACGATTGTGCGCCGAAGGCGCGCTTAAGGCAAGCTCGTCTGCGCTCGTCCGCGACCGTCCGGGGCAAGGGGCATGTCACTCTGCTCGTCCTACCACCTATTCCCCCGCCCAACTACGCTGCCTCCGGGGCCCATGGTCGTTACCTGCCTCCACTTGCTCTCGTATTTCGTCTTTTGGCCTATCTCCGCCTGCTCCTCTCACAATTCCTCTCCCACAACCTGCCCCCCCTCTTCCCTCTAGAAGTAGCGCTTCTCCTGCTACCTCTAGATCCCTCACGGCATTTTATTTGAATACTAGGTCTGCAGTAGCCCACGCCCATGAACTTTCGGTACTGCTGGATCTTCACGCTCCTGACCTTCTTTTTTTAACGGAAACTTGGTTCTGCGATGACTCCCTCCCTGCCTTACTGGCTACCCTACCAGCTCCATATTACGCTATCCGTGCAGACCGCCTAAATGGCAGAGCCGGGGGCGGGGTGGCGGTCATCGCCCGAACCGACCTTCCCTTTCAAACCCTGTCCCTGCCTGATATCGCTACCACGGAGTATTTAGCTATCCGTACCACTTCCATCACGCCCCCTCTTACCTGTATACTCATCTATCGTCCCCCCCAATCCCCTTTATTGTTTCTCCCGGACTTTTTGGAAGTTTTGGCCACTATCACAGTCAACAACTCTTCCATTTTGCTTTTGGGTGATTTAAATTTTTGGCCTTCTGACCCAGCCGAATGTCCATCTTCTAAGGAATTTTCAGACACCCTCTACTCTCTCAACTTCATTTCTCATATTCACTTTCCCACTCACATCAAAGGTCATACTCTTGACCAGATCTGGTCCCTAAATTGCCCCGTAGAGTCCCTTTCAATCTCGCCCTGCGCTTGGTCTGATCATCACCTGATTTCCTTTGCTCTCTCGATTCACCCCCCGGTCAAGCCCCCACTTCCCAAAAATATCTGGGTTCGAGCATGGGGCCGAGTGGACCCGGATAGTCTATCCTCCCTACTTACCACCTCCCTTCCCTCCCTGCAAGACCTGTCTACCAGCTCCCAGGTCACGGCCATTGATCAATGGCTCTCTGCAGGTTGTGACTCCATTGCCCCCTTGAAACGGGTCTCAACCAAACGAGAGAAGGACGCCAATCAGTGGTTTAATCAAGATCTTAAAGCCACTAAACTGGCGGTACGTCGAGCGGAGCGGGCCTGGAGGAAAAACTACTGCCCCTCTTTGCGCTTGGAGTTTATCAACATCCTGACTCTATATAAAAAAAACATCCTGGAGGCAAAAACCATCTATTTCTCCTCCAAAATCCTCGCAGCCGAAAACAAATCGAAGGAAATCTTTTCGATCGTTCACAATCTGGCGTTTTCGGACAGAACCTCCCTCAAACCCACCCCTTCCCAGGAACTCTGTCACTCCCTTAATAATTTTTTTATTCAAAAAATCGCTACTATTAAAGCCAACATCCCCCTTCCTTCCCCTACTTTTGTGGACCCCCAGTGTCCTCCCCCCAAGGATCATCTTACCGCCCTCCCACCTCTAACTAAGGAATCTCTGACTGCCATAATTTCACTCGTCAAATCTGGTTCCCCGCTAGACCCCTGCCCGGCCCATATTCTCCGTCACATTTTTTCTACTTGTCCAGACCCCCCCCTCCACCTTCTCAATAGTTCTCTATCCCAGGGCGTGGTACCTAACTCACTTAAATCCGCTGTCATTGTCCCCATTTTGAAAAAACCGGGCACCGATCCCTCAGTCCCAGTTAATTTTCGCCCTATCTCTCTTCTGCCGTTCCTGGCGAAAGTACTTGAGCGCCACGTCACCTACGCCTTGAGCTCTTTCGTGGAGAAGAACGGGGCTCTCGCCCCCCGCCAGGCCGGGTTCCGCCCCGCACACTCTACGGAGTCCGTAGTGCTTTCGGTCCTTGATAACCTCAGGGAGGGAATGGATGCCAGCCAACCTCAGGCCTTGGTCCACCTCGATCTCTCAGCCGTTTTTGACACGGTGGATCATTCCATCTTACTTGCCCGTGTCAAGGCGGAGGGGATCGGGGGCACCGCGTTGGTCTGGTTATCCTCCTTCCTGAGGGACCGCACCCAGGCAGTTCGCCTGGGCGATTTTACTGCGGACCTCCGCGATGTTCAGTGCGGGGTCCCCCAAGGTTCCTCCCTTTCCCCCCTCTTATTTAACCTTTACATCTCCCCTCTTATCTTTTCACTGCAACAAATGGAGGTCGCCGTATTCAATTATGCGGACGACATCCAGCTTGTCTTCAATCTTTCCTCCTCCCCTGATTCTGCCCTTAATTTTCAAACCATCATGATCCACATCCGAGACTGGATGAGCCACAACCATCTTAAACTCAACCCAGACAAGACTGAGCTGGTGTTGACGGGTGGTTCATCCAGCCCCTGGTCCTCCATTTTCTGGCCCCCTTCCCTTGGTTCCCCACCTGTTCCCTCTACCTCAGTTAAAACTCTAGGCATCAAGCTTAACTCCCAACTCACCCTTCACTCCCAGGTCAGTTCTGTGGTTTCTTCTTCTTTTTTGGCACTGCGTATTATACCCAAGGTGTCCCGTTTTTTTTCATTTGATGCCTTAAAACTAATCACTCTTGCCATGGTCGTATCCCGCCTGGATTATGGCAACGCCCTATATGCAGGTATTCCTGCATATAGTCTTCGGCGTTTGCAGCAGATTCAAAACCAGGCGGCGCGCCTGGTGTTCAAACTCCCAAAGTCCCACCATATCACTCCCCTCCTAAAGTCCTTACATTGGCTTCCTGTCTGTGCCCGTGTCCAGTTTAAGCTTGCTTCTATCACCTTTCAAGCACGACTGGGCACAGCACCGGCTTTCATCTCATCTGAGATTATCCCCTATGTTCCCTCCAGGGAACTGCGGTCATCTACCCAATCCCTTCTTACTGTTCCGCGGTTCCGAAGAAAGAAATGGGGAGGCTCGAAATTTGCGACCCTCGCTCCGATTTTCTGGAATTTGTTGCCTTTAGAGCTCAGAGCTTCAACCTCTTACCTGTTGTTCCGGAAACAGCTCAAGGCACATCTTTTTGCCAAATTCTTTAATTAATACATCATTTTCTCATTTACTGGTTCCAATTAGCCCCTGTTTTTCTGCCCAGTTCTCTGTCAGCTTAGCGCCATGAAACCGCTGTTGTACGTGCGCTGTACAAATAATTTTAAATAGAAATAGAAATAGAAATGAGAGGTGGTTTGGACACTTTAGTCTCTAGAAGAGCTTCACAATTGTTGTTGAAAGCTCTCTTGTAGGAATGCCGTACTAATCTTTTGGGATATTTTCTGGCTCGTAGATTGTGAGAAAGTGTAGTGGCATGTTTGTTGAAACCCTCATTAGTGGAACAGTTCCTCCGGAGCCGGAGGAACTGCCCAAACGATAGTCCATCTCGTAAGGATTTGGGATGAAAACTGTCGTAGGTAAGTAGCGAATTGTGAGCCATTGGTTTCTTGTACAATTCACTTTCTAAACCTCTGGCAGTTGGAAAAATGCGCAGATCGAGAAAAGGCAAGTGGGTTTTGCTGGCTTCCATTGTGAAATTGAGATAGTTATTTTGCTCATTAAGCCAAGAGTGGAACAGATCAAGGGTTGTCGTGTATTTCTATAGGTTCTGAATCAGTCCCCCTATTCCTGACCCTATTCTGGTTAAACTAACTATCAAGTTAACTAACAGTCAGCCCATGAGGCAAGAAAACCCCCATGATGCAGATACCGTTATCTGACGCAGTCACACTACGGCACAGGAACGTGTTATCTGATTAGGTCATAACGCTTGAGATCTAATTAGACAAGCGACATTCCTCCAGCCCCTGATAAGGCATACGACGTTCTCATAACAAATCAAACCTATGACAACCTGGATAATCCGTGCGGCCATTGTTTTGATTTCACAGAGAACTTTAGTAAAGAATGTGCTAACGAGCAAGTCGTATGACATCTTTATTGACGTACCTATGTCCATCCTTACGTCAATCTCGGCACCTTTAAAGGTATAAATATTGCCGACCTTGCCCTATGCAAACACACGCGTGGTGACAAGACGGAGCAGCCACACTTGCCGAAGCCGAGAGCAGAAGCAGACCCCGCTGGCAGCAGCCCCGCCTTCCTGACGCGCTGAGACGCGCTGCTATCTCAAGCCGAGAGACCCAGCACCGGCGCTTCTGGGTAGCCCTCGCAGGCAGCCTGGAATATCGAGAGCAGAGAAAGAGATACCATTCCTCATTCATCCTAAATTCCAGGTACAGAACTGAATAACCCCTCACAGAGAATTCTTTAGTTATTCACTTGGCAAAAACAAACTTAACTTAAACTGTAACTTTCTATTCCCGCCCACGCATTAGACTTAGGTCAGGTACACGGGGTAGGCGTATTTAGAAACACCAGTTGAGTACGTTTAGTCAAATGTATATGTGTATGTAAATATATTTTAATCATTTTAAACATCATATGGCTCAGAAACCATATCAATGTTTTTAAAGTATTATTTTATACTATTGCTTTTAATGTATGCACTTTACTTAACTATAAGTATTGCAATAATATCGATCCATTTCTCTTGTATGAGAAAAGAGACTGATCAATAAATAACACCTTTTTATTGAACACGCCCGTCTCTTCCTTTTCTCTACATTCTGATGAGACTAAGAATGCACGTACTGACTAAGTAAAATAATTGCCTTGTGCTCACACGACTCTCGAGATTGACTCTTGATTAGGGGAGAGCAAAGTTGTCATGTTCTATGGTTGTCAGAAACTAAATCCCTTCTTGTCTAATCAGGGGAGGTAATTCTTTCCTGAACATTCGAGAAAGTTTCTAGCGAACTCTGAGCTTAGCTGGCAAACCCAAAAATTAAGTCTAGTATCGACAGTAGTAGACCTAGTTAACGTCTGGCCTAGGCCTTTACTGCTGTAGGTACTATTCCAATGCGCAGAGCCTATTGGGAAGATAGGAACTACACTACATGGCGCCCAACGCGTTTGGAAAGGGCGATAAAACTAACGTAAGACATTTAGAGTAACTCAGTCGTGCTTTCTCACTCAGACCCCTTTTCCCAAATACTCCAAAGACGTCTGGAGTGGGTGAAAGGTTATATCCTCCAATAACCTCGCAGGAGGGAACTCCTATGTATGGTTCTTGGTCAAGTCAACGTTGAAGGATAAACAGTTCCAAAATATTGTGCATCTAATCTCTGTTTCCATAAAGAAACCTGATCTGCAAATAGACATAATACCATCCTGTCTGTAAAATGGCAGAGAGTGATGATGAAAGAGAGGCAGTTAGATTAGCTACTGAACTCGCAGATGCTGATGCTACCATGCAAGCAGCAGACCCGAATATAACACTCATTCCGGTCATTAAAAGGAGATCTATAACCTTAAAACTTATAGAAAATGGACTGACACCTAGAGGTGGCACAGTCATATTCGTAATCGAGGCACACGAATATCGGCAGACAGAGGTATACTATTCATGGATACATTTTCCAGCAGCTAATGCTGTAACAAAGTACTTCCACTATTACAAAGTAGAGGAACCTCCTGAAACGTACACTCCTTTCGAGGAGGTGGAAGTACCACTCAAATTCCAAGAGCATTTGCTCTTATTTGATGGCGCCCTAAAACATAACAATCACATTACAAGGCTCGGTCCTTTAGGAAGACCAGGAGCAACGTGGCCGGTCTTAGCCGGATACACACCACATCCAGACATCGAAAGAATGCCTGCAGCAGAGCTGTTAATACACCTAAAACAACTACTAAAAATTCATAGACAATTAGTTCAGTATGTAATGCGGACTTCAACAATTCAGCCAGCGATTAAACTTCCACAGCTGACCCCTCACCAGGGGAACACAAATAAAATTACACCACAGAACATCCAATCCTGCCTAGGTAAAGTTCCAGCTAAACGGGAACAAATACCATTCTGGTTGGCACAGAAAATCACCCAAATAGAGGCGGTGTTTCCTGACACCACCCCATTAGAAAAACACAGGATTCTGACTATATGTCTCCCAATGGGAATCGCACCACACATTGAGGACTGTGACACTTGGGGTACAGTCTTTGCTTCCATCTACACAAAAACGCACGGTGTTCCATCCATTTCGGTAATACCAGATGTGCTAAAACAAATTCAAGATGAATACGGTCCAGAACCTGCTTTAACTCTTGGTATGAAATTACTGAAAGACTTCAAGCAGGTCTCGGCTATATTACTAGCCAACATAAAAGGTGAAGCAGCAAACGTGGCGATCCGCCAGAGGTTAAAAGAGACAGATATAGCAGACCAACCAGCTGAAATTGCCAGAATCATAGAAAAATCCTATGAAGAACTAGGCAGAGATAGTCTAGGTGGAATACCAGTAAAACCGCAACTGACTACAAGTCCAGAAAAAATATTTTTTAATAATAATTCACCAAAAAAGAACTGGGATGGAAACAAACAATCCAATCCTAAAGAAAAGAAATTCCAGTCCCGAGGGAGGTCTCCTAGGCGAAGAGAGAAATCTCCGAACCAAAGACAGAGGTCACCGCAGAGTGACCCCTCTGGGAATAGATATAACCTTAGAAATAGGGATAATATTAAAAAACCTGATAGATATCAAGACATTGATACACGTCCCTCTCAATCTTTTCAGACTTCCTCGCAGAAATCGGAAAGAAGAGGACGATCAGAAGAGCACGCCAAGTCCAAAGACAAGGAACCTGCTCAGCTAAAAAAGAAATTACAATTTCCAAAAAAGAAGGTAGCCAGTATCAAGGTAGTTAACAATGCCGAGAATACTGAGGACACAACTGAAAAACGGAGAGTGGGCTCAGACAATGCTAGACAGCGCAGCAGAGGTGAGCATAGCTCGCAAAGTCCTTATGAATCATCTGGAGACAGTGGACACGAATGAATATCTTCAAGTGGAAACTGCAGACACCAGAGTTAGCTAGCCCCACAAGATATACGAGATAACATTACGTATAGAGGGAGATAAGACTAGGAAAATAAAGGGACTATTTTGGGATAATCTATCCAAAGGCTATGACATCCTTCTAGCTGAAAAAGACTGGCCACCAGAGTTTGTCAGGGAGTGCCCTCATGGCGAAGAAGTAATTATGCCTGCCTTCTCGAATCAAATCCCGATTCATAAAAAATATACACTTGCTAGAAAGTGGGCAGTGGCCTTAGCACCTGCTTTATATAAAAATCACGTAGGATGGGATGAGGATTCTCCTCCTCACAAAATCCAGTTAAAATCACAACCTACTGCACAAAGGCAGTACCCAATTAAGCAAGAAGCTAAAAAACAAGTAAATGAAATACTAGATCAGCTAGAATACCAGGGGGTGATTGAAACTTGCACCTCACAAATGAACAATCCTTTGTTTCCGGTCTCCAAACCAGACAATTCATATCGTCTAGTTTTGGATTACCGACACCTTAACACATGTTGCAAAACCTTTGCAGTGCAAAACTCACACAGTGCTGCACTAATGAATAACATAGTGCGCAAAAAATACAAAACAACCTTGGACATCTCCAATGGATTCTTTTGTCAAAACATAGCACCAGAGAGCAGATATTTAACTGCATTCTCAGTAAATGGCACTTAAAAGCAATTCTGTCGGTTAGCCCAGGGGTACAAGAACAGCCCGGGGGTATTCTCAGCGAGAGTAACAGAATTACTACAACTATATGATGATGAAGCATTATCTTATGTCGATGACATTTACTTAACAGATGATGACTTGGAGACTCACTTGAAAAGGGTGAACACCATAATACTTGGGTTCGCTGCAGAGGGTTACAAATTCAACTTCAAAAAGTCCAGAATTGCCCATCTGACAGTCCTATTCTTAGGATACGAGTTATCAAGTGAAGGCAAAAGCCTGGCAGACAATTTCCTAGAGAAATGTGCCGTAATCCAAGCCCCTAAAACACTAAAAAACCTACAGTCAATTCTAGGCTTCCTAAATTTCGGAAGAACATACATTGCAAATTACGCAGAAAGGGTCAAACCCCTTTATGATCTAATTAAACCAGACTTTAAAAGATCCAATTGGACTCAAACACACACAGAAATTTTGAGATCCTTACAAACAGACATGCTAATTAAAACAAAATTAGAAACACGTGATAATACACGCAACCTTGTGATCCGAGTCATCCCAGGGAGATGCGGATTCACATACCTGACCTCTAATGAGGGAGAAAAGGTACCAATTGCATTTAAATCACACATGTACACAGAAGCTGAACAGAAATTCAGTAATACAGAAAAAATCATTCGTGCAGTTCAAACCGCAATAGCTAGAGAAAAAGACATAGCTGACGGTAGACATATCACAGTCAGAACAGCAGAATCAGCCTTTGAGGCACTAACAACACCTTGTAATTTACCAACAACAACATTGAATCCGGAATGGATACAATGGGTGAATTCAATCACAACGGACAAAGTATACTACTACTTTGATCCAGAACTAGAAGAATTAAAAAATCTAAAATATGAAAAGACGTATCCTCTGCCAATCGACATTCTTCCTCTACGACATTACGCCTGTGTAATCTATACAGACGGACATGCTCAACCCTCCGTTTGGGGAGAACATGCATACAATCCCACATGTGAGATTACAAAAGAAGTGTGGCGCGGAGGTAAACTAAGACCTCTATTAACAAAATCACACTCAGTAGAAACTAATTCAGAACTACAAACTGAAATAATAGCTTTGAAAATGGCGCTAGATAATGCAGATCGCGAATTCCCGACACTTATAGTGTCAGATTCATATTACTGCGTCAAAGCATATAACAAGGATTTGCAGACATGGATTCAGAACGGTTACAAAGATGACACAGATGCACCAATAAAGCAGAAACTGCTCTGGGAACAAGTAGCTCTTTTGAAAAAAGAACTACCAAAGACTCACGTGACTCACTCACTGAGTCATCAACGTGATGGCGTTCACGTTGTGGGGAATTCATTGGCTGAAGCAGCCGCAGCGGCAGCCACTAAACCGGCTCCCGTAGATCGAAAAAAGCGTACATTAAAATACATTGACGGTGAAACAATGCTGGCGGTGAAAACGTCATCAAACGGCGACTGCTCAGCACTACCGATCAACTATCCACTCAATTATACATACATAATCGATGCAAACTCCGTCCCTTTTGCTCGAATCCCTGGAGTGGGGGATAGAGTGATTCCAAACATGGACAGGAGAAACTTGTTAATCGCAGACGCACACATGGGCGAGGGTCTCAGACACCTTAAATTAAAAGATTCTCTGGAAGAATTACAATCACGGTACTGGTGGCCAGGCATGAGCCTGCACTACACCATGTTTGTAAAAAACTGCCCAAACTGCAACAGAGATCGCAGTGGGGAGAGAAGCAGTTTAATACCTCGTCGTATCAAGGCAGATAATATTACCAGCAAAAAGAATGGCTTGCGATTAACATATACAGGCTAGTTTCCACTTATAATGTAGATCACCAGCACTCGGCTGACGTCCGGACTATTATACAAGATTTGCGAGTCTAAATGGCATATACGCTAAGAGCATGCTACGTTCGACCATTGTTTTCACTCAGGCAATCCAGCCTGGGGGGGAAACATGGCCAAATGAGCATAGCCCAGCGGGAATCTTCTCACTTCCTTCCTGAGGGTACGGGATGGTGTAAAGAAAAAACCAAGGCAGAAAGCAATCTATAATAGAAAGGATATTAGGTTCGGGAGCTGGGTGGGTCAAACATCTAATAAGTGTCCAACGTAGTCTAAATAACTTGCCAAGAAATTCTCTGAAGGGATTCAGTCCGTACGAATTATTATTCGGAACTAGGATGTTGATCTCTGACCTTGATAGTCAGACTTCAGTGGTAATAGAAAAAACCTTTGATGTCAAAGACCTTTTGGCTATTTTGCAGGACTTAAACAAAACAAGAAAAGACCTGAGCAACATACAGTTGAAACAACAGCCAACGACCACTGAAGAATCACCACCTGTCCCAGCAAGACCTGTCTGGATTCCAAAAGTCGGGGATCTAGTCAGGGAGAAGATCGCGGTAAAGAAGGAATTTGGGCCTTCTTACAGAAAAGCAGTTCCTGTCTTGTCTGTCAACGGGACAAGATCAGTTGTACTACCGCCACTTGCTGGAAAAAAGGAGAACCGAGTTGTATCCATCGACCTGGTAAAACCACAACATGTGGCCGATAACAAACAGTAGGCCAAGTGGACTCCCAATAAGTAGCAGAACACCAAGGTTTGCTACCAGTACAGAGGTCCTAACAAAGAGGCTCATCACATTTGAAACGCCTGCAGAAGAACAAGAAGGACTATGCAACAATGCAATAGAACTCAGACCTCTGAAAACCCAAATAAAGACATTTAGCAGAGACACACCAATCTATACTGAAGTACCAAGTGAAAATGCAAAAAACAAAAATCCTGAACCAATTGGAACAATTGACAGAACTGCATCCGGTTACTTCATCAACTTCGATGATTCCTCTGAAGGCTTCAGTGAATCAAAGACACAGCCATCATCAAAATCCTTTAAAGACAAAGCGAAGGAACTTTTGAAACATCTGAAAGAAACATATCTGGTTTCTCCATGGATTGAATTTTGGGTGGGTTTTGGTGCATTTATCCTCATACTTTGGCTCATCATGGTATTTACTTTGGGACGCTTCATTGAGGGAAAATATGCTAAAATGGACACAGCAAGTCAGAACATCAACTTGGTCCTCAAACCACACACATCTTCACACGTCGAGAAAAGAGAACTATCTCCAGAACTTTCTTCAGCCAACTTCACAGCCAATCCGATACCTGGTGGGGTAGCCTGGGACAACACTGACTATGAAATTTATGGTCCGGTCGAGATCCTGAAATATCCACACGAAATCAAGATCTCCTTGAGTGACTTTGCAAAACCAAACTCATTTGCTGATGATTGGGACTTCGAAAGTATTAACAACATGATGTCTGACTTAGTAATGTCTGCTAAATTTACAAAACATGATTATTTGCAAGGTTCTACAAATTATGATAGTATGTATTGCTATAACCATTATGGTAACCATTTTTTGCATAAATCTGCACAACCTAGAAATGTTTTAAGTTATAATCAATGGGAACATTGTGCTACACCTCCAAAAGGAAGCTCTAGAACCGTGTATGACAAATATTCATATTTTTCAGGTTTTAACATAAGTAATGCTGAAACATTTTATTTTAAATTGTCAAACAAGACAGGGATGAAAACCATGATAACCAACACAAAATTGATATATTCAGATTCATTCTTTGAAAAAATGAATACTTTTGGATTTGATTATTGGGACAAAAATGTTGATTTGAAAAGTGTTTGGGGTACAAAAGAATGGCAAGTACATGGTTTAGAAGCTTTGTTTAGAGCCTGCATGATCCCAGAACAAATGATATTTTTAAATGACACTGTTCAACAAACCACCTGTCTTGGCTTAGCCAAAATCAAAGATTTAATTAAACCGTCTATTCCGAAGCCAACAATGTTTAGCAATAGCTCTAATACAGATGAAGAGATAGACGTAAACCATATATTAAACCAAAACAGAACACATCCTGATTGGAAACAATGGTTGATCTGGCCCACAGATACAAATAACTGTCAAGATAGATTCCTGAATAAAACACAGGGTTTCAAAATGACCAGGCCAGACCCTAGATATCCCCAAAGACATCACCCAGGGATAATAACAACCTACAGTGTGGGCAAATTATGCCTTCAATGGCTACAGACTTCCACACTGCCTGAAATTAAGCAACACCTAACTTTACTTACTGATGGTGCTGACTTGCGTGATTTCATACTGGGACCACGCAAACAGCGTCAAAAGCGTTTCATAGCAGCCTCTGTATATGCAGCATACAATGAGGCCTGGAAGGTTACTCAAATTGAAACAGCAGAGAGAATACGTGAAATTGATCGTATTAATTTGGAAAAATCACTTTCTGTAGTGGACAATGGGTTAATGACTCTGTCCTCCAGAATTTTTTCATTGGACAGCATTGTGTCTTCAGCAATCGATATATTATCGCAAGACTTACTGTTATTACAACATGGTCAGTCACAATTGCGTTCCATTGTACAGCTTGGCTGGACGTTACAAAATCTGCGTTCAGGCTATGTGCCTTGGCGTTTAATCAACACAACGTCACTATTCCAAATCTTTAACCTTACTGATAGACAAATCGGTATGGCGCAAAAGGGTGCTGATTATACAATCTTGAGCATTGAAAAACTAGAAAGATTACCAATGACAATGTCAGAACGACCTGTCAGTGAATGGATAATCCACGGAATCATAAATATTCCAATCTCAACCTTCAGGTTTCAATACTGCCAAAAATATATACAGGCTGGCATGTACGAGAAATTGGGAAAGGGGTACCTTAAAACAACATGGAACCTGCCCTATTCACATGCATGTGTCAGTAATAAAGGACAGAAAGTGTTTCTTAGTGGCAACAATTGTGCTATGTCACTAAGCGGCACGCTTCTGTGTAACGGAATTAGTTTGCATGGAGCCTGTCAAGGGAATTCATACAACCTTTCATGTCACCAGCAAGGCGCACCTGCAACTGAAATAGAACTATTCTTTCAAAGACTCTATAATGGGAGTTACATTCTTATTGTAGACCGCAGATGTTGTAGTCTTATGCCCGGGACTCCTTATCTAGTAACCACAACGGCGAAGGTCAAATGCTGTGGACGTTCTTTATTCCCCAGCTCCTTTCCAGACAGGGAGGCAAGGGCATGGCCCAGTTTGAAAATTACTTCTATTCGAATAGATACTTTAAGCAGAATGAAAACAGTGCTTCTTCAGACGCCTACAAGGCTCACGTCATCTAAAGAAACGTATGATCTACAAGTCGCAAGGACGACTGCAGAGATACATACATTATTATCGACTAATTCCCCCGTACATTTCGCGGAAATCCTGAGCGAAATCTTAAATATTTCTGATACCACTGGGGTCTCAAAGGTATTTAAGACAGTATTTTCGATGGCATTAACACCATTCAAAGCCATACTGGGTATTTTTCCAGATTTCGTCCATTCGATTTTTGGCGGACTTCCCCTGATCCTAGGACTAATTGCCGGAATCCTATTCCTAGTCCTTATTTTTCGTTATGGCAACCCATGTCACAGATCAAACTCTCACGACAATGGAAGATACGATCCTAGCCATTGGATACCGGGACCGGATATCAAAAATCCTGGTACTCTCCCGGCTTAGAGACCTAAACATGACTTGGTTTCTATCATTTCGACCAATGTGGCAAAGGTGTGTTTTACCTGTACTAAGGTGTCTGCTATGCGGAGAAGAATGCGTGTTAGACACCTGTCTGACGCTACAATCGGATGCGCCAGTGGATGCAGATACACTGTTGGTTGCTACCAAGGTTCACGCTTTGTGCTGCCCTCAAAGGCTGCCAATCCTGATGACGGCATTCCTGGAATCTTCACCACTGCGATTGAAGAGTAGTGAAGTTCAAGATGAAAGCAGCATCGAACAGGTACGACCTTCTGTCAGCAATGCGAATCAGAATGTCAATGGAGACAATCATGCGCACTAATGCATGGTTACCCCTATTTCCGACTTAGTGGAACTTTCCCATGAAGCTGTTGACAGTTTTTTCGAAAGCCTGAATGATATGATGTTCTCTCCAGAACAGAAATAGAGACTTTTGAGTAAACTCGCACACGGCGTTCCCTGAATTCGGCCTTCAACTTTAAAAATAAAGTCACATGAACAATTTCACTCCAGCTCACGGACAGCAATATTTTTCAGCAAGCCCCTTAAAATATTTTTCTATATATTTTTTTTCCGGGACACTGATCTTCTGCTTAAAGTAAGGAACTATTCCTAGAGAACTAAAATTTCTATTTTTAGATACTTTATAGACTTTATAGACTTTATAGACTTTAGCTGCCCGCTGGTATGTTCACAAATATTTTATTATGTGATGAAATGGTCTCGGACTTCCTTTCTGTATAGCCATATTAAGAGCCATTTCATGTGTATTTCTCATATACCAATAAGCAATAATGCATAAAAATGCGTGTTTACTTTTGCATTTAATTCATAGCTTAAGTGCATACAATATATATGACTGCAATTTTTCAGTATATTTGAAAATTTCGAAATGCATTTATGTATTTTGGGGTGGTAAGGTATACACTATACTCTATAGTATGTTGTACTATGTTATACTATGCATAGATTAGTAGATATGACCATAGTTGACGTGGAGTGGGTGTCGTGTATTTCTATAGGTTCTGAATCAGTCCCCCTATTCCTGACCCTATTCTGGTTAAACTAACTATCAAGTTAACTAACAGTCAGCCCATGAGGCAAGAAAACCCCCATGATGCAGATACCGTTATCTGACGCAGTCACACTACGGCACAGGAACGTGTTATCTGATTAGGTCATAACGCTTGAGATCTAATTAGACAAGCGACATTCCTCCAGCCCCTGATAAGGCATACGACGTTCTCATAACAAATAAAACCTAAGACAACCTGGATAATCCGTGCGGCCATTGTTTTGATTTCACAGAGAACTTTAGTAAAGAATGTGCTAACGAGCAAGTCGTATGACATCTTTATTGACGTACCTATGTCCATCCTTACGTCAATCTCGGCACCTTTAAAGGTATAAATATTGCCGACCTTGCCCTATGCAAACACACGCGTGGTGACAAGACGGAGCAGCCACACTTGCCGAAGCCGAGAGTAGAAGCAGACCCCGCTGGCAGCAGCCCCGCCTTCCTGACGCGCTGAGAGACGCGCTGCTATCTCAAGCCGAGAGACCCAGCACCGGCGCTTCTGGGTAGTCCTCGCAGGCAGCCTGGAATATCGAGAGCAGAGAAAGAGATACCATTCCTCATTCATCCTAAATTCCAGGTACAGAACTGAATAACCCCTCACAGAGAATTCTTTAGTTATTCACTTGGCAAAAACAAACTTAACTTAAACTGTAACTTTCTATTCCCGCCCACGCATTAGACTTAGGTCAGGTACACGGGGTAGGCGTATTTAGAAACACCAGTTGAGTACGTTTAGTCAAATGTATATGTGTATGTAAATATATTTTAATCATTTTAAACATCATATGGCTCAGAAACCATATCAATGTTTTTACAGTATTATTTTATACTATTGCTTTTAATGTATGCACTTTACTTAACTATAAGTATTGCAATAATATCGATCCATTTCTCTTGTATGAGAAAAGAGACTGATCAATAAATAACACCTTTTTATTGAACACGCCCGTCTCTTCCTTTTCTCTACATTCTGATGAGACTAAGAATGCACGTACTGACTGAGTAAAATAATTGCCTTGTGCTCACACGACTCTCGAGATTGACTCTTGATTAGGGGAGAGCAAAGTTGTCATGTTCTATGGTTGTCAGAAACTAAATCCCTTCTTGTCTAATCAGGGGAGGTAATTCTTTCCTGAACATTCGAGAAAGTTTCTAGCGAACTCTGAGCTTAGCTGGCAAACCCAAAAATTAAGTCTAGTATCGACAGTAGTAGACCTAGTTAACGTCTGGCCTAGGCCTTTACTGCTGTAGGTACTATTCCAATGCGCAGAGCCTATTGGGAAGATAGGAACTACACTACAGGGTGTTGGTATCACCTCTCCATATGACAAAAATGTCATCAATATAACGTTTCCACTCAATCAAGTTGTTACGGAAGGGGTTTGTCTCAACAAGTACACAATCCTGCTCGAACAGGTGGACATATAGGTTGGCCAGACTTGGAGCGAAAACGCTCCCCATAGATGTACCTGATGTCTAGAGGTAGTTCTGATGTTCATATTTGAAGAAATTTTCAGTCATGGCCAACCTGGCACATTCCATAATGAAGGGAACAGGAGCCTGATTTCTGATCGAGGAGTGTCCTTATTACGTCTAATGTTTCGAGCTGGGGAATGCAGGTGAAAAGTGATTCTACGTCAAAACTGACGAGAAAATCCGTATCCCTATTAAACTCAATTAGAGGCAATAGTTGTAAGATGTCTTTTGTGTCCTGTAAGTAGGTAGGCATGGTTTTAACCAAGGGTCTCAGGAAGTAATCCACAAAAGTGGACAGAGGCTCAAGTAATGAGCCTATCCCAGAGATAATGGGACGGCCCGGTGGAGGGCGCTGAGGCTTGTGTAGTTTAGGTAGGGTGTGTGGTGATCAAAAAGTTTGCCTCGTGAGCTGACACCCACCCTTCTGTTCTGACTTCTTCCGCCAATTCCATGATCTCTTTGGTGAGTCTTACTGTGGGATCTATACATAATTTAGAATAAGACCTTACATCCATCAACTGTCTCAGACATTCATCTTGATAGTCACAAGTGTCAAGAAGGACTATAGCCCCGCCTTCATCAGCAGGATTAATGGTAATTGTGAAGTCGCTGGCCAGAGACTCTAATGCCTGCCTTTCTAAAGTTGGAAGGTTCTGATAATGACTTCTGGTCGTGGTGTTGAGATTAGAGACGTCGTGAATGACTGCATTTTCAAAAGTCAAGACTTGATTAGGCACTGCATGCGCAGGGGGATTGAAAGTGGTTTTAGGTCTCAACCCACTGTCTAAAAATCTGTATCCATATTTTGATCAGTATTGTCTGATTTGAAAAAGAAATGAAGTCTTATCTTATGGAAAAATTTAGGTTAGCAAGTTCTCATTGAACCAGAAAAGGATCAACTGGGTTTGTGGGGACAAACCCCAAACCTCTATTGAGGACTGTCTCTTCATCCTCAGTAAGGTGGTGTTTTTCCAAAGTTGGGAACAAAACGGATTCCACCAGACAGGAGTCAAAACAAAGCTAGTGAGAATGTCTTAAAGAAAAGTAGATTACCATCAGTCACCGAAGTGATATTGGTCATCATTTGGGAACCTCGTCTGTACCTTCTAGATGTAGAGAAGAAGGTACTCACAGATCTTGTGATACAATCTGTGAATAAAACATGATGTAGTGCATGTAATTGTGCAGTGTGGTGATACAAAATTAAAATTTGATGACCAATAGGAAAATTGTGTTTATTAAGTATCCTTTGGTATCAAAGATAAAACATAAAAAGTGCATGAACGACCTTAATAGATGTGTGGGGTACTGTTACGGTCGACATGTTTCAGCCAATAGAATAAGTCTTTCTTCAGGACCAGTTTTTTAAACTACTGCACGTATGATAATGATGACAAATATCACTTCGGTGACTGATGGGAATATACTTTTCTTTGAGACATTCTCACTAGCTTTGTTTTGACTCCTGTCTGGTGGAATCCATTTTGTTCCCAACTTTGGAAAAACACACATACTCAGATCTCTAGACCCACGGATTTTTGTTGTTGTTATGTACTGATGGGGGATTCATCCGTGCCGGTCTCTAAATGTCCCTTGGACCCTCTTTCCTATCTGATATTTTATATGTTGTGAGCAGCTCTCTCTGCGGGTCCTCTTTTTTTACATTTGGCATTTCCTCAAATGTAGTTATTTTCTCTACGCTCTAGCGATTGCACTTTCTTCCTTCTTGCACCTTTACTCGAGGTTGCAGCATATTACATTATGGCAGAACTTATAGGACTGGCATTTGATGACGAGATGGCAAGATCAATTTTGAACACCGCCCCTAGCATTATTGACTCAGTTACAACTGGAGGGACGGCCGTAGATGATTGGGCTAAACTCCTAGTTTTGAAGAAATCACACACACGAACCAGCATTCACGGCGCAATTATGACAGAGTACCTCCGTGCTAACTGTTCCCCCACAGGGCTAATTGTCACGAATGCTCCCAGACTGTTTTTAGACGATAAACAATTTTTGAAAGACTGGTCATTGATAGCTTGGCGATGTACCAGAGACTTGTTAATTCTCATCATTAGTACTGCAAAGCGCATAGCTGACACTATACTTATTGAAATCCAGGTTCTTGAAGGACAGATTAAAACCACACTGACTACGGTGCCTTTCAAGAAGAACCTGGATGAAAACAACAAGTCCAACAGAGAATTTAAAGATGGGATACTCCTTACTAAGATCGAAAAATTCAAGAAAGATTTGGCTTGTTTTTCGTTAGAGAAAATGTATCCCTATACCCACGAAAGTTATGTACCACGAACTTTCAATGGAAAAGGTAGGACTCCTCAGGATCAGATACCTGGTCAAGTGATTCAGATACCACAAACCAATTTACATCGAAACCCAGAGGAAGAGGTGGCAAGAACAGGAGACAATTGAGAGGTCACCAACAAGCACAATGGTGGCCTCCGTCACCTTGGCATTTTCCTAATGCACCTTTTCACCAAATGGGCCCTTTCAATCCACCTCCTCAATTTTATCAAAATACGTCTTTTTTAGGACAAGGTAGAGGCGGATCACGAGGAAGGAGACGAGGGCCTTTTCTGGTTCAATGTGAACTTGCTAAATTTTCCAGAAGATAAGACGTCATTTCTTTTTCAAATCAGACAATACTGATCAAAATATGGATACAGATTCAGACAGTGGGTTGAGACCTAAATCCACTTTCAATCCCCCTCCGCATGCAGTGCCTAATCAATTCTTGACTTTTGAAAATGCAGTCATTCGAGACGTCTATAATCTCAACACCACGACCAGAAGTCATTATCAGAACCTTCCAACTTTAGAAAGGCAGGCATTAGAGTCTCTGGCCAGCGACTCCACAATTATCATTAAGCCTGCTGATAAAGGCGGGGCTATAGTCATTCTTGACACTTGTGACTATCGAGATGAATGTCTGAGACAGTTGGTGGATGTAAGGTCTTATTCTAAATTATGTATAGATCCCACAGCAAGACTCACCGAAGAGATCATGGAATTGGTGGAAGAAGGCAGAACAGAAGGGTGGGTGTCAGCTCACGAGGCAAAATTTTTGATCACCACACACCCGGTAATCCCCTACTTTTATGTTCTACCTAAACTACACAAGCCTCAGCGCCCTCCACCGGGCCGTCCCATTATCTCTGGGATAGGCTCATTACTTGAGCCTCTGTCCACTTTTGTGGATTTCTTCCTGAAACCCTTGGTTAAAACCATGCCTACCTACTTACAGGACACAAAAGACATCTTACAACTATTGCCTCTAATTGAGTTTAATAGGGATACGGATTTTCTCTTCAGTTTTGGCGTAGAATCACTTTACACCTGCATTCCCCAGCTCGAAACATTAGACGCAATAAGGACACTCCTCGATCAGAAATCAGGCACCATATCCACTCCTGTTCCCTTCATTATGGAATGTAATAGGTTGGCCATGACTGAAAATTTCTTCAAATATGAAGATCAGATCTACCTCCAGACATCAGGTACATCTATGGGGAGCGTTTTCGCTCCAAGTCTATATGTCCACCTGTTCGAGTAGTATTGTGTACTTGTTGAGACAAACCCCTTCCATAACAACTTGATTGAGTGGAAATGTTATATTGATGACATTTTTGTCATATGGAGAGGTGATTCCAACACCCTCGATCTGTTCGACTCTTGGCTTAATGCGCAAAATAACTATCTCATTTTCAAAATGGAAGCTAGGAAAAACCCACTTGCCTTTTCTCGATCTGCGAATTTTTCCATCTGCCAGAGGTTTAGAAAGTGAATTGTACAAGAAACCAATGGCTCGCAATTCCCTAGTTACCTACGACAGTTTTCATCCCAAATCCTTACGAGATGGACTACCGTTTGGGCAGTTCCTCCGTCTCCGGAGGAACTGTTCCACTAATGAGAATTTCAACAAACATGCCACTACACTTTCTCACAATCTACGAGCCAGGAAATATCCCAAAAGATTAGTACGGCATTCCTACAAGAGAGCTTTCAACAACAATTGTGAAGCTCTTGAACAGCCTTATATACCCTCACACATCAGCGACATTGCCACCTTTTTATTTAGAAAGGAACAACGTTGGATATTCCAATTGGCAAGTAATATCAACTGTCTCAATGATGAGATCTTATGGACTTCCCTTTGAATGTCTTAATTACTGTCTTTCTATTCAATCTAGTACCCTGCAGACAGTGGTCTTTCTCCCCTGGTTTTTGTCTTTGCCATATATACTTCATTCTACACATCAGAACAGTGTAGAGGTTTAGCTCAAGGCTTTGAGACTTAAGCATGGAGTTCCCAGTGCCTACCAATGCCGGTTCAAAGCAGCTATCGGATACAAATTCCCTTTTATTAACACCATCTAAATTATATTTTCTGAATCTTATTTTGTTATAAGGGAGTGTATGATTATTGGCACCTAATAAACATATTTACGACACGCATATGACATCATTCATACTCCACCATATTCTTACGAGGTTTTAAAACTACAAATCCCAATATCGTTTGAGATGTGATTGGCGGTCTCTGGGCCACATAACCACGGCTAGACTTTAGAATCGGTCACAAGTTGTTTGCAGAAAAGATTTTGTATATCTGTGACATTTAATCCAATCTTATGCCATGGTATACTTACGTATACATAATTAGATGCACTCTTTCGTTTGTATGTATGGATTGTGTACTACAAATCCCGACGGCACTAGCGGTCTTCTGTAGTCCTGACAAGCACGCACGGTCCTATTGGCCGCCTTTGAGCCACGTGACCGCTTCACGGCTAGAGATCTACATCTGTGACTAATTTGACCTAATTCAAGACGGTTTTTAAATCGCTACCCCGGACAGGACATCACTGCCGGTGACTCTCAGGTTCCGGTCCGGGGTAGCGACGGATTAGGTAAGAAAGGCTGCAACTATCTGGCTCTTTGGCTCTCTACTTAAAACTTTGGTACTCTCTTGGAGGTTCAGCTAGACAAAGTTACTTCATTTCTGTTATCCTCCTAATGCCTGTTCCTATATTTTAGAACTATCCTTTTAAATAACTACTTGCCACACTGTTATTATGCTTTTAAAAAAAAAGAACTTTTTGTACTTTTTTCTTTTTCTATCTGATAGCACATGCTTCGATTTTTCCCAATTGACATGTGACATATC
Organism: Lissotriton helveticus; assembly: GCF_964261635.1. Taxonomy (NCBI): domain Eukaryota; kingdom Metazoa; phylum Chordata; class Amphibia; order Caudata; family Salamandridae; genus Lissotriton; species Lissotriton helveticus. Next base: position 400,849,055 of record NC_136065.1, read on the forward strand.
AGACTTTTATATAATGGATCACTACAATTAGTCCCCCCTTTTCTTTCTGCAGAGCGCTGCCTCACGCCCTGAGCGATTGCCAGGAGCGGATAGTATCTTCCCGATTTACAACGGGTAAGGTCAACTTCCTTTCAATCAATCAAAATAGTCTAGCACTTGACTTTATTCTGAACACATATCCAGAGGAATGTGCTCTTTGTGTGTTTTCACTGTTGAAACAATTTGTTTGCTTTCACCATTTACATGTTATTTTTAATTTGTATTTTTACAGGAGTTCATACCTATGCCTAAGCCGTCAAATTATAGCTGTGCAAAGGTGTAAGGTTGTATCCATTTATTTTCCTTCAGTATTTACTATACCTGCAGTAGTTTAAAAAATCTGGTCCTGAAGAAAGCCTTATTCTATTGGCTTAAACATGTCGACCGTAACAGTACGCCCACATATCTATTAAGGGCGTTCATGCACTTTTTATGTTTTATCTTTGATACCAAAGGATACTTAATAAACCCAATTTTCCTATTGGTCATCAAATTTTAATTTTGTATCACCACACTGCACAATTACATGCACTACATCATGTTTTATTCACAGATTGTATCACAAGATCTGTGAGTACCTTCTTCTCTACATCTAGAAGGTACAGATGTGGTTCCCAAATGATGACAAATATCACTTCGGTGACTGATGGGAATCTACTTTTCTTTGAGACATTCTCACTAGCTTTGTTTTGACTCCTGTCTGGTGGAATCCATTTTGTTCCCAACTTTGTAAAAACATCACATACTCAGATCTCTAGACCCACGGATTTTTTGTTGTTGTTATGTCTGATGCAAAGTCATGTGACTTGCTAATATGCTGATTCACCTCATTTACAGTGGAGAGTTTGCAGAAACTGTGCATCTAATTTGGTGTTTTTTTGGCTTATTTCATGTTGTGATTAGTTTGCCAGTGGTGTTTGTACACATTTTTCTGTTCAGTACCTAGTTGATATTCACTGGCAATGATGTCCACAATAATTATAAGCATGCCAATACTTGAATACTTGGGAAGATTGTACGTTTGCGTGCACTACATCTGATCTGTTAAGAGTTGGTAGAGACTCAGTGACATCTAGCTAATAGACGTACAAAATAGGACGTTGCTGAGCAGCAGCATTGAGATGCATTGAAATAGTAGATTTATTTGTTTCATTCTGACTATTCTGGGGTGGTGTCACAACAATATTGCACATTAAGAGACTTACTGATGGAAAGATCTTGAATGCAGAAATATCCTTTGTCCTACATATCAGCACTGGCTATGTCAGAGTACTCAGGCAAAGCTTATGAATCATTACTCTCATCTCTGTGCAGTTCATTTCAATCTTATTTTTGAGCCTCACTTTGATTTTACACATACCATCCACCAATGATACCAAATGGGACAATTGAACAATTGACGTTTCTACAGATTTTTGAATTCCAAATCTCAATTGTTGTAATATTGAAGAGCACTTTGCTGGATTTATGTGCAAATAAGGATCCAGTTTAAGAAATATAGGCCAATTTATATTTAGTTTTCATCAAGGATACAGAATCAAGAAACCATTTTCTATATATGACCAAGAGAGTTTGTCTAGCATCAGCAATTTATACATCTGACAATTTAGCATCCATTATGGAATATAAAATCACATTCAAATTCGCTGAACCACTCAATAATGTGATACTTTTGTGACTTCAGCCACATTATTGTATAGTTCTACCTTTGAGACTTTTGCGGGAACCCTGATGATGCCACTCAAATAGTTTCTGAAAACATTATAACGATATTCTGATTTTAACAGAGGGTAAGTTGACTCATTCCAATTCCTAAAAGAAGTATGACTGCACAGAAGCTCATTCACAAAGTGTCCAGTAGTGGGTTAGAATGTAATACTGTCACACTAGGCATATTTATTATTTATTAGTTACAAATACTGTTAACCTAATCGTGAGGTTCTGATCATCCTGCTTTAAAAGAGTCAAAGCAGACTTATGAGGGCTCTGAAACCCTAAAACTGATTAGTTACATGTTTCACACAGATCAGAGACTGGATAAAGGTCAAGACAAGCCCGTTTGGAGGTTTAAGAATATTGTACACAAACATTTTTAGAAACTTCATAATGAACACGATCATCAAGGGAATCCAGCTTAAAAACCAGCCAAATGTTATATTATGTTTATGCAGTGCTAGCATACAATAAGGCTAGAAGAACTGGAAGATGACGAAAGACGTTGGGCTGAATAGCAAAACTTCGAGGGCACAGCAAGAAAAAATGGGTCATGTGCAATGTGTGCTAACACAATCATTTTTTCAGTTTGAAATTTTGGCAGATGTGGAATGTCGTCAAAAATTAACGGATTTCGAGTCTGTTTAATTTTGAGTGCATAAATAGAGTGGAAAGGACATCTGCCGAAGTTTGGCTGATGTCCTGCATCAGTCACACTCCAAATATCCCCCTTACTCTGGAACTGCTCAGTACAACAATGGAGCAGAGGAGCAGATGAAATTAGAAAAAGGTGAGTTGATAAAAAAATACTTACTCAACAATGTTCTAAATGAAAGCAGCTTTAATTGTGAGGTACACATACGTCCTATTGGAACACACATCGAGTACTGTGTGTGTTGGGAATTAAAATATGAAAAGTGTAATGTGAAGGTCACTTAAAGAAAACACAAGTGGTTTGTAGGCAAGGTACACCCATGCTCCAAGATGACTAAAAATGGCTGATTGCTGGTAAAAGAGCTGTCAATTGGAACTATGTGTTTGTTTTAGTCTTTGGTCAGAAAGGATAATCGTCACAAACATGACGGATATCCTGTCCCAGCGTAAGAGCATTATATATCTTATTGCACATGTAATATGGCGGACGAGATATCTGACACATTTGCGATGGAGTATCCCATTCACCAAACTCTAAATCAGGCCCTAAGTGTTTGGAACACAATGTTTGTATCTTGTACACTTTGAAACATATATTTCTGTATTGTACTTATCTTTACTCTTTTATTGCAGAGTGTTATACCGTGGGCTATAGTCAATCAAGCCTGATTCATTTGGTGGGGCCATCAGATTGCACTTTACTCGGCTTTGTACATGGAGGTAAGGTGAACAGATGCAGTGTTGTGGATATAATTTCGTAATTCACTCTTTTAAGTTTATAATAAGTGTTAACTTCTGTCCAAATCTTAATGAAGTTCTGTTTTAATTAGATGAATTCCTCGCTGTAGATTTGTGATAACACCGTAAAGTTTCCACACTTTAGATTCAAGTAAAACCTGTAAGTTGCAGAATCATTAACATTTCAATGTGCTATCAGCAGTGTGAAACTTGTAATATCGTGACCCTTGAACATCTGTTGCAAAATAATGGATTGCGCTGTAAGGTTCTATTTAAGGGTTGAAATTTTGGTGCAAAAGCAATTGGACTACACCCAAAAGTATCAAAAACGTATATTAAACGTGCCATGCCAATAAAAATGAATGTCGCCAAATACCACTAATTTGGCACAAGAGTATTATCAAAAACACTTTCACTCATTTATTACTACGATGCAAAGATCAAATACCTTATTACCAAAGTATGGCTTAAGTAGCTCAATAAAACTATTATCTCAAATTCTACTCTAAAATGAGATAACAGAATCAAACAAATGGTAGTACACTCACAAAGTGTAGTTATTGTGATTCTATTTCAGTGCGTGATGTTGACCCTGAATGCTTTCGATATGATTAAATACCTTTCTTTTTAACAAATGAACATGAATATATAGCAATTTAAAAAGAAATGTATTCTTTTTTATTAATCTATAATAAAACAATACAGGTCATGTTGGTGTATATACAGATAACACATTTTTACTCACAATATCTGGTCTGTTCCACCCAAGGCCGTTTGGATACTTGCTGTTGGAAGTCGTTGGCAGTTCTTTTGTGAGTGACTGGACCGCACATTTGCAGGTATTAAGTGCCTGTTTGATTGCACCGTTTGAAAAATTAAGTGGACTGGTGACACTATTTTTTCATCTTCGAGAGTGGAATACAACCTCTGAAGGGTCGAAGGGCCATTTTTTGGCAGGGCGGCAGTGGGTTCGGTCCCTGCCAGCCGTGTCTTGCTTAAGAGAGCTATTAACCCGTTCAGAAATATTGAATCCCCTGTCCTGATGATGCCAGCGTCAACATTTCTAAAGGAGTCCCATCAAGCAGAGTTGTATGAAGAAAGTAAAGCGCCCCTTGTATAGTTTTGGAGGTGCTATTCCTCAGGCGCTATAGGGACTACCTTATAGTGTATTGCTCTGATTCTAGAGTATACACGCTGTCTGTTTTGTTCACAGTAGGGGAACCAATTATTGATTTATTGGTTTTTCGATATGTGTATATGTTGAATATATGTTGTATATGTTGTATATATTGTATATATGTAGTGTATCATATATATGAGTGTGAGTTTGTTTCTGTAATGAAGTGTATATTGTGTATATATGTAAATTGTACATGTATTAGTTTGTTGTGACTATACTGTGTTCTTTTCCCATCACTTGTAACGTACACAAGCTAGATTAGCAGAAATGAGTTTGTCTATAATTAGAATAAGAGAACAGCGGAGTAATTAACTGTACTCTGGTTGAAAATAAATACTTTTGATTGATCCCTCTCTACCAATATTTTTTGATTCTACATCGTTGATGTTAATGCTCAGGTATATGAGGGTAATTTGGGCATGACCCCTACTACTATATATACTTGATAACTGTTCCACCCAAGGAGCCCCCTCCAAGGCTAATATAATCATGTGTGGCCACTATCTTGTCTTTTGTTCATCACTATTTTAACAGTTGGGGAAATACATAGCTCTCCTCTGTAAGTGTTCCGAAAATATTGAATTTTTTTAATAGCAATACAAAAAAAACGGCTCAACAGAATGACACCAAATTTGACGGAAAGCTCAATCTTTACTCAGAAAGCATACTTAATGTGATTTGATGTAAATCTGTTCACTGACTCCCTAGGGAGTCCTGAGTGAGTCCCATGGGAAAAGATGATAAATGAAGTACTGAGGGTTGTGATTTACTGGCAGGAACATGAAGAGAAATGTTGCACCCAACATTACACCAGTCAGGGATTCAGTCTTAGATTCCGGACTTTTCAGTAAAAATAAGGTAGGTGTGAATATCCTGAATGGTTGGATGACGGGATTGTTCCCAGACATTTCCCGGGAGCAAAAGCGTTTAAAGCAAATTTAGGTCATTCTGATCCCTGAGGACTCTTCTGGAAGTCACTCTGGACCAGAATTTCTCTTTTAAAAAAAAAAAAGGAATTTATTGGTTGTTGTCCACCTGTGGATTTAGTGGTTGCTACTGTGAGGTGGGCTGCAGGGCCTTGCTACAGATCATGTGCATTGGTGGGGTTGTAACTTTCATTTCCACCTAACTGCAACTTTGTTTGAACCTTTTGTTCAGTAAAAAAATAGATAAATAGATGTATGTGTGTGTGTGTGTATATATATATTCATATATATATATATATATATTCACACACACACACATACATGTATTTTTTATATATATATATATATATACACACACAAACATTCATAGACACACACACACACACATACATATATATATATATTTATATGTATTTCAGCATACATGCATACATTAAGGTGTTATAAGAAAAGACAGAAAGACAGCCATAACTGGAACCTTAGTTGTTTCAATGTAGTTCTGGGTTTCGGATTATATTCTACATACAAGAGTTCCCTGCACCCATCCTTCTGTGGATGGCCAATCTCCACTGCACATGCCCTTCTCGGTGCTGGACCTGGCCCCCAGCACCCATCCCACCACAGGTGTACAACCCCTACTGCGCACAACCTTATTCCGTGTGCAGCAGAGGTTGGCCCCAGGGCCCAGCATTGCTTAGGCAACCTTCCATGCGTGACCAACTTCTGCGGTCCAAACCCTGAGCACAAAAGTATGCAAAAAAGTGATGGATGGAGTGCTTGAATTAATCTCAGCCACTAGTAATTAATAGGGGCCGCATTACAGTTTATTGTTTTTTCATACAGCATGCCACCTCAATTTGGATCCAGCCATATACAAATCAGTCTTGACCCTGCTCCCGTGGGAACTGTCCAGCCAGAACTGCAAGGTTCTTCTTGAACCAGAACACAAGCAATCCTGGACCGGTTTCACCCTGCTTATGGCTCATCAGCCAGTTATAACTTGCTTCCAGTGACACAGTCTGCACAAAACCTACATCTGGACATATGCATCCCATTTAGGGTGACACTCTAAAGTAAACAAAAAGTGATGGATAGAATGCTTGAATTCATTTCATGTACTGGTAGTTACTCAGAACCCAGTCCAGGACCCAGACCATCATTATTTTGCACACCTTTCCACCCCAGTTTGGACCCAGCCATAAGCAAATCAGTCTTGATCCTGTTCCACCTTCTTCCACCGCAAGATCGTCAACATCCACGACAGCTTCATCACCTCACCCACCCCGACCGCGACAGACCCCACCCCACCCCGAATGGCTCCTGCACCAACCAGCTGACCGCCTGGTCCCAAGTCAATGACGACGAGACACGCAAGGTTATGAACTCCATCCACGCCTGATCTCCGTCAGACCCCTGCCCGCACCACATTTTCAACAAAGCCGACACAACTATCGCACCCCAACTACGGAAGGTCATCAACATCTCCTTCAATACAGCAACATTCCCGGAAAGCTGGAAGCACGCCGAAATCAACGCCCTCCTCAAGAAGCCCAAGGCAGACCCCAAAGACCTCAAAATTTCCGGCCCATCTCCCTGCTCCGTTTCGTGGCGAAGGTCATCGAGAAAATCGCCAACATGCAGCTGTCCCGCTACCTCGAGGACAACAACATCCTAGACCCATCCCAGTCCGGATTCAGACGAAACCACAGCACTGAGACAGCCCTCATCGCTGCTACAGACGACATCAGGCGCCAACTAGACAACGGCAAAACTTCAGCCCTTATCCTCCTGGACCTGTCAGCTGCCTTTGACACGGTCTGTCACCATACACTAAGATCACGCCTCCAAGAAGCCGGAATCCAGAAGAATGCCCAGGACTGGACCACTTCCTTCCTCTCCGGCAGTCCCAACGAGTCCGCCTCCAACCGTTCCGATCCGAAGCCACTGCCATCATTTGCGGCGTACCCCAGGGCTCATCCCTCAGCCCAACCCTGTTCAACGTCTATATGGCCCCCCTCGCACAAGTGGCCAGCCAGCACGACCTGAACATCATCTCCTACGCCGACGACACCCAGCTCATCCTCTCCCTTACCAAGGACCCACACACCGCTAAAACCAACCTCCACAAGGGAATGAAGGCCGTCGCCGAGTGGATGAGGGAAAGCTGCCTGAAGCTGAACTCGGACAAGACAGAAGTCCTCATCCTTGGCCCCATGCCCTCAGCATGGGACGACTCCTGGTGGCCGACCACACTGGGAACAGCTCCAACACCCACGGACCACACACGCAACTTAGGTTTCATCCTCGACTCCTCCCTCTCCATGTCAACGCAGGTCAACGCCATATCCTCCTCTTTCTACAACTCCCTCCGCATGCTTCGCAGGATCTACAAGTGGATCCCGACTGAAACCAGAAGAATGGTGACCCAAGCCCTCCCCAGCAGCAGGCTGGACTACGGCAACGCACTCTACGCAGGAATCCCGGCCAAACACCTGCGACGACTACAACGCATCCAGAACCCATCCGCCAGTCTGATCCTCAACGCCCCCCCGACGCAGCCACATCACCCCCCACTTAAGAGACCTGCACTGGCTCCCCGTCAACAAGAGGATCACCTTCAAGCTCCTCACCCACGCACACAAAGCACTCCACAACACCGGACCAGCTTACCTGAACAACAGACTCAACTTCTACACCCCTGCACCCGCCATCTCCGCTCCACCAGCCTCGCCCTTGCTGCCGTCCCGCGCATCCAACAAAAAATAACCTCCGGCGGCCGATCCTTCTCCTTCCTCGCTGCCAAGACCTGGAATACCCTCCCCACCCATCTGAGGCAGACCCAAGACCTGCTCACCTTCAGAAGGCTCCTCAAAACCTGGCTCTTCGAGCAGTAGCAGCACCCCCTCAGCGCCTTGAGACCCTCACGGCTAAGTAGTGCGCTTTATAAGTTGACTGATTGATTGATTGATTGAGTCCAATGGGAACAGTTTAGCCCAAACTGCGAGGCCAGCTCCATCCTTAAATGGAACACTAGCAATTCAGGACCGGGCTCGCCCTACTAGGGGCGCCCTTGCCATACACTGCTTACGACATCACATATTACATCTCTAATGACATGTTCGATCGCATCATTGATAACATGATAGCAACATCTGAAATTACATCATTATTGACAACACTGTGCAAGGCGGGTGCTCGAGTTATAGTTAATTTAGGGCACGAGTTACCGTTACTTGAGATCATTATAACTGGCTAATTACAGTGGTTTTGTTTGTTTAAAACAGTATGTTTCAACTGACATTTCCACCCTGCTATATTAGCCCTTTAACCTTTGTTGTATATATATGTGTGTGTGTGTGTGTCTCTGTGTGTGTCTGTGTGTTCAGAGTTAATGAGCAGTTGCCGATGTACACCAAACAAACCACAGGTGGTGCACAGCTCAAACAAACCAATGGTGGTGCACAGCTTAAACGCGCACGATGTGTGTGTGCTGAACACCGAGGACGAGCCATGACTCCAGTAGCTACTCTACAAGTGCTATATTACGCAACCTTTTGCTGAGGGATCAATGCATTTCAATTGTACAACAGCCTTATTCATGATAGGAAACACCATTACATCTTAGTCTTTTCATTTGAGTTTACCACCAATCCCCTCCTCTCATTGCAGTGTTATCAACATAAACAAAGGACCAAAATAGTTATAAAAATAATGGTGGCCATTTTGGAACTTTCTCCATGCACGTATCAATACAAGCACATTAACACCTACTAAGCACGTTTGAGTTTGCAACAAATTATTAATTACATAAAGATAACAATGTATATCAATTCCTCGTTTCCCAAACCAAAAATTCATCAATATAATGGATAAACATTGTGATATTTGCCTCCCACACAACTCCTATTAATTTCTACATCGACATCAATCCCAATGAAAAACATGCATATTGCACTGTAATGAAACTATTACTCACTATGGATTATCAATCATAATGTAACTTGTTGTGGTAAAAGGGAGGACATCAACAATATAGTCCTTCTTCTACTGTTAACATCTGTTAGATAGTGAAGCCTAATTGGGCTTACTCATGTGATTCGTCTTTAGGGATATCTAAAAAAGAGGGAATGAAAATAAAAAAATAAAAGTAATATAAAAATTGTTAAATATATTCAAGACCACCATTTCCATAGCAGAGAGTTTCATATACGGATATAATCAGAGGAAAGTATACAATTATTCATCTGTATTCAAGCCAAAGGGTTCATTAAATTCCATGTCTAGAATTAATTTAGATTCAAGCCTACTAAGAAGATGAATTTCCCTGTCTCCTTCCATAATAGCTGTGGGGATAATTTGTTGTGAACTCAAATGAGCGAAGTAGATGATAATGTGTTTTGTAACTGTATCGGGAACGTACATGGAGAGTGTTTCAAAGTAGCTGCCATTATTTTTAGGACTATTTTGTCCTTCGTTTATGTTGATAGCACTGCAAGTAGCACTGCAATGAGAGAAGGGCATTGGTGGTAGACTCAAATGAGTCAACCATCAATCCCCTCTTTGTAGCCTGAACAAGGCTGTTGTACAGGCAAAACGTGCAGATCCCTCAGCACATGGTGGTGTTAGGATGATGTTTGTCAATCGTTGTCGATGAAGACCTTGAGATCTCATCAATTGGTTGATCGGGCTCTGTGCGTCATATGATGGCTAAGTAGTCTGACTGGGCGTGCAACGTCCTGTCATGCGTTGGGCAGACATGTGATGTATGGGCAGTGCTGGACTTGCCCAGGTCATGCTTTCTTTGTGCCTCAGCAGTACGCCTTACCTCAGAGGTTTGGCAGCCTTTGTGAATGAGGCTGCACCATGCTGGATGGTTTATTATGAGGGTTTCCCAGGTGGCGGTGATGATCTTGAGGGACTTCAGGTAGGCCTTCAACGTGTCCTTGAACCTTTTCTTTTGTCCTCCAAGGGAGCACCTTCCCTGAGTTAATTCTCCATAGAAGTGCTGTTTGGGGATGTGCTCATCTGACATTAACAACATGCCCAGCCCATCTGGTCTGGGCTTTCTTCAGCAGATTAGTATTACAGCCTCGTAGAGAGTGTGTTATAGAAGGGATTACTCGGAATATTCTGCTGATAGCTCACTGCACCGCTATGCTATGCTGAATTGTAGCTAAAAACCGAACTGCAACTTAATTTTAAATCGTCGCTTTTTATCTGTAATGTGCTTCATTGCGAATTGCAATTATATCATTTTAAAGTAAGCTTTTGCCTACCTGTCCTTGGTGTTTCCCCTGTTCCGTCACGGCGTGTGCCGATTGAGCGGAGGGGTCCTATCAACAACGAGCCTCATTTCCGGGTTTCAATACCGGTCAGCGCTCCACTCTCACTGCTGCCAGGTGTCCCGCCCACTCAAGCGATAAAAGTGAGTGCGCCGAGTGGACACGTGCAGACAGATTAGTATTACAGCCTCGTAGAGAGTGTGGTATAGAAGGGATTACTCGGAATATTCTGCTGATAGCTCACTGCACCGCTATGCTATGCTGAATTGTAGCTAAAAACCAAACTGCAACTTAATTTTAAATCATCGCTTTTTATCTGTAATGTACTTCATTGTGAATTGCAATTATATCATTTTAAAGTAAGCTTTTGCCTACCTGTCCTTGGTGTTTCCCCTGTTCCATCACGGCGTGTGCCGATTGAGCGGAGGGGTCCTATCACCAACGAGCCTCATTTCCGGGTTTCAATACCGGTCAGCGCTCCACTCTCACTGCTGCCAGGTGTCCCGCCCACTCAAGCGATAAAAGTGAGTGTGCCGAGCGGACACGCACAGAGTCGCGCGGACGACGCGCTGGAGTCGCGCCAGAGTCAGGCCCGTCTACGCCCGTCCATGCCAGGACGGGCCAAGGGGCCATGGACCCTGCTACCTCCAACCACCACGGCTCCATCATCACTTATACGGGTGAGGAGTTAAAACAGCTTAGGTACCCACCCTCTGTACAGTGCACAACATGCATACTGCCGAGCCATAATTTTAAATGCACTCACTGCAATTTCTCTACGGATGAAACCACTACATAAATGGGGTAAACCCAGGGGCAGAACTAGAGGCTCTAGATTTCCTCCAACTTGCACAAAACTTCAGTTTTGGAGCGTAAACTGTAGATCACTTCCGAAACATAAGAATAACATCTATGATTTTATAGTTGATGAAAAACCTGATGCCGTGTTCCTTACGGAAACCTGCCTTCATGAGAGCTCTGGACCAGATGTTGCCATGGCGGTGCCCGATGGCTATATAATGGTCAGGAAGGACAGAGACACTGGTAAAGGAGGTGGCATTGCTATAATCCTTAACTCAAAATACACTTGTACCTTTGATGTCTTTCCTATGCCCGGATGTGAAGCTGGATATTTTAAAATCTCTATCAGCTCCCAGTTTACTTTGTCAGGTCTTCTGATTTACCGACCTCCTGGAAACGCGAATGCCTGGACGGCATCCTTTGCAGATACCATCGCTCCTCTATCCTTGAAGGCTGCCAATTTTACTATTCTTGGCGACCTGAACCTCCATCTGGAAGATGAACTATGTAATGTTAGCAAACTGTTTTTGTCTGAACTTGAAGCCGTAAACATCTTGTTATGCAACTCAGGGCCCACACATTCTGCAGGGCACTTATTGGACCCTGTTCTCTCCAATCTACCATTTGAATGCTCTTCCCTTGCTCGTCCTTTGGAACGGTCAGATCATTATGCTGTACATTTCTCCCTATCCCGTACTAAACCCCCGATTAGTGGTAATGGCAGAAAGGAGGTGTTGATACGTCAATGGAACAGGCTCGACATCTCTGAGTTCAACAGGCGCCTCATGGACACTCCCTAACTTCCGTGTTGAACTCAGAAGTATCTAAATGGTGGAGCACTACTATTGATGCACTCCTCCCTCTAACATCTAAAAATTCTATGTCCCATCGAACTCCTGCGCCCTGGTTCTCTGAGGACCTAAAGCGCATGAGATCCAATTGTAAGAATTTTGAAAGGAAGTAGAGGCGCTCCTACGCTGCCTCTCGTAAGACGGCTTACAAGGAAGCCCTTAGGGACTATCACCATCAATGTAAAACGGCCAGAGCCGCTTATGTCTCCAATACGGTTACCAATGCTCAAAACTGCCCTCGTACTCTTTTTTCGGTGGTGAAAAAGTTAACAGGGGCAGATGTGGTGCCAGCCCCCCCTGCTTTAGACGAGACTCAGTGTAACTCTATGCAAAATTATTTACATCCAAAGTAGAGCGTATCTATGACTCTTTAAGTCTTTCTACATCTAATGATGAGCCTCAACCCGAGTCAACAGTGATTCCAGATCATCTGCCTCTTGCAACGAATAGACTTGCAAATTGGTTGCCCTTCGATGATACCTCTTTCTCTCTTTGCCTGAATAGCATTAAATCCGGCTCCCCACGGGACCCGGTGCCGGCCAAAATTTCAAAATCACTTGAACCTGGCCCACGTCACGTATTAATGCAACTTCTCAACTCCTCACTATCTGAGTCTCTCGTTCCACAGGAATGGAAGCATGCAATGATTGTTCCTTTATTAAAAAAGGCTGGAGCTGATGTTGCCAACTTGTCTAACTTCAGACCAATCTCATTGCTTCCAATTCTGTCGAAAATCCTGGAACGGCATATTAATACGCAATTAACTCACCTTGTGGAAAGCACGGGATTTCTACATCCATCCCAGTCAGGCTTTAGAGCGCATCATTCGACCGAAACTACACTCCTGGGAGTCACCGAGAGTCTGAGACACAGTGTCGATCGTGGAGAAACATCTGCCCTCATTCTTTTGGATTTGAGCGCGGCGTTCGACACTGTGTCCCATTCCATTCTCCTTACGACTCTCCCGTCCCTGGGTGTAGAAAGCGCTGCCTTAGCCTGGACAGCCTCTTTTTTAAGAGACCGTACTTTTCAGGTGTTCTCGGCCTCTGCTTCATCTACAATCTGTCCATCGGCGTATGGCGTGCCTCAGGGGTCTATAATTAGTCCTCTACTATTCAATATCTATGTAAGACCCCTGGCCACTATCATAGAGGAAGCTGGTCTCACCTTATACTCCTATGCAGATGATACACAGATCATCTTCTCTCTTTCTAACACAGAGGGCACGGATACCTCTGTTTTGAGAGAAGGTCTGGTTCGTGTCTCCAGGTGGATGAAGAACAATTTCTTGAAACTTAACGGTGACAAGACCGAGGTTGTGATACTTGGCAGGGGTAAGGATCTCTGGGGCCCCCACCAAAGGCCCAATGATATGGGATCTACCCCTCAGCCTGTAACTGTAGTCCGCAATCTCGGGTTCCTCATTGATGAGAAACTCACTATGAGACAGCAGGCTGTAAAGGTAGCCTCTATTTGTTTCGCCACCTTGAGATGGCTTCAAAAAATTATGTGGATGTTGCCCCCTTCCACACAAAGAATGGTAGTCCAGGCGTTGGTTGTTTCCCGCCTGGACTACGGCAACGTTCTATATCTTGGAGCTGATCTGACAACCATAAAAAAACTTCAGGTTGTTCAGAACGCAGCTGCTCGGCTGCTCCGCAACGTCCCCAGGAGAACATCCGCCTCTCCAGCTCTTCACGACCTACACTGGCTCAGAGTTCCGAATAGAATCAAATTCAAGGCCCTTTGTCATGTTTTTAATATTAAACAAGGCTCCGCTCATAAATACCTTCAGGGCCTTATTCAGGCCTATAACCCTAATCGTATCTTGAGATCTTCTGGGAATGGTGACTTCTTCATCCCCAGATTTAGGCTAGCAAAAATGGGAGGCCGCTCATTTGCCTATCTGGGTCCTAAACTCTGGAACGCTCTTCCCATGACCCTAAAGACAGAAACTAATCTCTTTCGTTTCCGCAAAGGACTTAAAACTTGGCTGTTTTAACAGTAAATTGGAGCTTCCTTTTAGCACACTCAGCATACAAATTCTTCTTTAGTCTGTCCCTCAGCGCCGGGAAACCCACTGCGGGTAGCTGTGCGCTTTAAAAGTTTAAATAAATAAAAAAATAAAAAAAATTGTATGAACTGTCGGCAGTCTGACTCTGGAAAGAACTTCAGAATCTGGTACTTTGTCCTGCCATCTGTTTCTCAGAAGCTTGTGAAGAAAGTACATGTGGAAGTGATTGAGCCGTTATACTAGACACCCGTAAACAGTCGACGTTCCACAGGGGTACAGAAGAGTTGGAAGCACCACTACTTGGTAGACCTTCAGCTTCATTTGTAGGCTGATCCCTCGACTTTCCCAAGCATTGGAGTGCAATCTGCCAAAGGCAGAGCTGGCTTTCAAAATTCTGCAGTTTACTTTAGCATTGATTGGCACTGCCCCTGCCTGCAGTCTCAGTCTAGTTACAGTGATGGAGGGCTCTTTATACGGAGCATGGAGAGCTTGCTGGCACACGACCACTGTCTTCTTGATGTTGATGGCAAAACCAAAGTTGCTGCATGCAGATGAAAACTTGCCCTTATTGGCTTTCGTTTCTGGCTCTGTACTAGTATTCAGAGCACAATCGTTGGCAAAAAGAAAGTCTTGCAGCACAATTTCCTTCACCTTGGTGATGGCATGCAGTCAGTTCTGTACTTCAGGCCTACTCCTTCAGCAAAGTGCTGGAAGAAATTGGTGAGAGTGGCAGAAAATATCATGCTGAACAGCATGGGTGCTAGAACACACGCTTGCTCAACACTGTTGGTGACCATTGATGACCGTTGGTGATGTTTTGTCGTCATCCAGGACACATGCCATCATATTGTCATGAAGTTGCCATACCATTAGTAACATGATCCTGCAATAAAGCAGATGTGGAGCAGCTATTGAAGTGTTGGTTTGTCCTTGGTATTCGGTGAAGAAATAATTTATGTATATTTATATAAGGAACCCATATCTATCTATATCGATATATATCGATATCTACCTATATATATATATATATATATATATATATATATATATATATTCACTGAAAAAAACATAGGTTATAGGCCATATATAGTTAGGAATTAGCATTTAAAAAACCTTATTTTACTCACACAAAACCATTGAAATTCCATATATAGTTAGTTGCACTAACTATATATCGCGCACCCGCAATCCACTGCTGATCATGTCACATATTACATCATTCATGACATGGTCAGTGACATCACTGATGACATCACTGATGACATCTCAAATGACATCACGGATGACATCACTGATGACAACATCCAGTGACTGTATGTTTCTGTAAAGTTAAAATATGTCTTACATATTGAAGAATGAGTGGATGTATAAGTGTCTGGATGAAGGATTTAGTAGGTGCGTGACTGACTGTATGAGTGAGTGATTAAATGTATCTCACTGAATGCATGGGTTAGTGACTAAACTGTCTTAATTTGTGCATCATTATGTCTGTTGTTCTGTAAACTGCTGCATGTGTTGATCATTAGCTATACGAGAGGCTATATGTGTTATTAATTGGTTGCCCAAGTATTTCTATGGGAGATTGAGTTTGTGTGGGGGTGGCTGGAAGGTGTGTGACTCTATGCATAGATGTGTGAGCAGTTTATTCACTAGGTGTATGAGTTCAAGAGTGCATGTGGAAACAGCTACATGGGCAGTTGACTGTGTGCATGAGTGTATTGATGAGTGAATGGATATCTCAATGCTACATGTCATAGTAAGTACATATGTAAAACACAGTACATGTGAGAGTTGGCATATATAAATAACTGTGCATGAGAGCCACTGAATGAGTGAGTGGTTGTATCGATCATTGTGAACTTGTATCAGGGATTGTATAAGAGAGTAAATATGTGTTAGTATATGTTTCAATAAGTAAGGTGTGTTTAACTGTATAGTTGAAGAAATGGAGGTGAGATTGTTTCTTTGCATGACTGACTGGGTGTGTGAGTAACTCCATGGATGAGTGGCAGTGTGTGAGTGTCTGTATACACTGAGTGTATCTAAGGTTATATTAGAGTCTGAAGAGGTTTATCGTATTAGCACAAGAATGATGTCAAATGAGATGTCATCAGTGATGTCATCAGTGATGTCATTTGAGATGTCATCAGTGATGTCATCAGTGATGTCACTGACCATGTCATGAATGATGTAATATGTGACATGATCAGCAGTGGATTGCGGGTGCGCGATATATAGTTAGTGCAACTAACTATATATGGAATTTCAATGGTTTTGTGTGAGTAAAATAAGGTTTTTTAAATGCTAATTCCTAACTATATATGGTCTATAACCTATGTTTTTTTCAGTGAATTTTCAAGGTTTTGTAAATGCTAATTCCTAACTAAATATGGTCTATAACCTATGGTTTTTTCAGTGAATTTCAATGGTTTTTTAATAGCAAATATCATAAGCTGTCGAATGTCAAGTACGTGGTAAGTGAAAACATTTTCGTGTTTATGCACACTGATCTGCTTTGAATGGTGCCCCCCCCCTCATTTCTATTAGGAGTACTCTCTCTTTGCAGATAGTGAAAGGTAGTTAACGCAGGCCTTTGCCCCCGTTGTAATCCGTCGTGCCTGCTTCTCTCTCCATTTGATTGATTGTTATCCAAGTATTTACTGTTTTAGAATTAGTTCTCTTTGGTTCATTCTCTATTTACAAACAAACACAGAGTCGCAATACTCTGTTTAGTCTTTGCAGATAACGAAAAATCGTGTAAAAAAAAAAGAAAAGGAATCAAGCAAAATCAGTAGGCCACTAATGGGATCTCTTTTTGACCTCGCTAAAATAGAAACATTAGGAACAACCCCTCATGACAAATACAAAACTAGTGAGATGAACTGAACTCCACACAATGATGGCTGCAAAACAGCTCGGCTCCGCCACCCACCCCGCCCAAAATAACGATAAAGAACGGCTGCCATGATTGGTTGCGGAATGACCACGACGGAGCTACGAAATGGTGCTGCTCTCATGCTAACCCCAGCTTCAGTCTGAAACATCCAGAAACACTGTAGACTACCAATTCGATCAGTTCCGGTAGCGCCCCAATGTAACCCGGTAGAGAAGAACTAGCCCTCCCCTCTTTGACTGATGGTTCTTGTTGCCTGTCCCTTCTGTTGTCATTTAACAGAACTATTTAGCCTGCTGAAAGGGGTTGTGTTCCGACCGCTGGTTGGTGGAGACATTTTGACTATATTCTGTACCTGCGTTGTCCCGTAATGCGTCATATGACGCGCCGCGTTAGCGCATCCGGAAGTCATCCGGGGCGCGCAGCGCGTAACGTAAGCATAACAAGTCATGTGACTTGTTAATAAAACTTTTCATTGGTTCATTTTACTTTTCTTATTGTAATGATGAAAGGCTTGGTCATATGACCTAAAAATTACGCTTTTCATTACTTCCGAACATTATTTTTTCTTAAATATATGTTATAATGTTCCAGGCTAATGTACTTTCCCGGAAATATTACAACTGTCCTGCAAGTAAAATATAGTCTTTTTTCGAGAAAAAGAGCGTTTCTTCGTCCCATGACGGAGCCGTTGAGCAAAAGAGGGTCGACCTGCTGTCTTAGTCGCCGATACGCCTGAATATGAGATTCTTATCGATCACTTTATGTTGCAGGAATAGAAAACACAACAGCCCTTGACCATTTATCTTTACTGCGTTCCTTCGTATTATACCTTTTACCCTTCATGTAATTGGTCTGCTTTATTTCACTTGCCTTTTAATGATTCTAAAACAGTCACTATTATTAAAAACTTTACCAATGTATATACTACTACCATGTTTTCTTTTAAAAACCTTTATTGTGAAAATTTCATTATACAAATACGAGCCTATAACCACGTGGGCCTGCCACAGAGCAAACTGTAATCGTATATGATGAATAGACATTTACACTGTAGAGGAACGTAACGGGCGGGCCATTAGGTTGCAAGAACTAAGGTGTCTAACAGTTACGGAATCGGTGGACGTACATTTTATAATTAAAATACGACAGGGCCAGTTACAATAAAATTATCTAGATATACATTTGCGGGCAAGTACCATGGGTGACGTTAATTCGAACTTTCAACAGTACAGTAATCAATAACACATCAGAACTTAATATCAATAGGGATGTCGAAATATTCAATCAATTCTCGTCCCCGCCCGCCATGTGCTTCAAAACTGCATACGTATCTCGTGATTTCAAGGTTCTGCAACCAGTACACAACAAGGAGTTACGAGTCCCATTTATTCCGGCGCCATTTTGGGCGAGGACGGGCAGGTCCAGGATATAGTCAAAATGTCTCTACCAACCATCGACTATGATGATGTTCATATGCTGTATTTATTAGAGTAACACTCATCTGTCCACATGAAATTAATTTGCCACAATCTAAACATGTCATTTTAATCTTTCCAAAGTTCTTCTAAATATTTGGGACCGTTTCCCTTGCCTCTGAAGCTCTCAGTGCCACTTCTTTGATGAATGTACTAGCAGGTCAGGGGTTCTCCTCCAAATCTCTCTTTTATGCAGCACTATAATTAATTGGTGCCACCTCTCCATATGACGATGCATGGTATAGTTACCACAACTATATTTTTTTTCGGTTCCTCTGGAGAGTTCATCGTGGCAGATGAAGCGTGTAACGTACCGGGCATTTACCTTTTTTTGCATGTACAGGAAAGGAAAAAAAAATCGAGCGTCCGAGTTCTAAGGTGTCCCAGGGCCATTTTAGTGGACCAGGCCCAAATCCAAAGAACAGGCCGCCATTTTGAGAGTCCTCTTGCAGCCGCCTGTCGCTGTAGCATCAAGAGCAGCCGAAACTCAGCTGAATGGCAACTGAAACGGTAAAGGGGCGCCCCACTACAGCAGACGAGCCTCCACCTAGGAAGGCCCATTCACGCCGGCTCCCCCCCCCTTCGGGCACCCCACGCCGTTATTCGGAGCAGTATTGTAGGATGGCCACACCAGTGCGGCAACTTGCTAGACATCACCTCGGTGGTAACCGAATCTCAACGCCTTGTGGTGTCTTCTATTAAAAAAACATTGATATGCTGCCTTCGACCTATTCGCCTCAAGTGCGCACACAACTCAACTGCATAGCTTGCTAGACACCACCTCGGTGCCATCCGGATCTTGGAATGTCAGCACCTTTTGGTGTCTTCTCTTCAGAAAATATTGTTGCGCTGCCTTTGGCCCCATTCGCACATCAGTCCGCTACTGACGCCATCTCACAGGCTAATGGGGCGCCCCACGCCGACTTTCAGCATTGTAGAATGACCACACCAGTACAGCAACTTGCTAGACATCACCTCGGTGCCATCCGGATCTCGGCGCCCCACTGCAGATGAAGTGCCTCTCAACTATGAAACCACCACGGTGACATCCGGATCTTGGCGCGTTGTGCTGCCTTCGGCCTATTCGCACATCGGTCCGCTACTGACGCCATCTCACAGGCTAATGGGGCGACCCACGCCGAGTTTCAGCATTGTAGGATGACCACACCAGTACAGCAACTTGCTAGACATCACCTCGGTGCCATCCGAATCTTGGCATCTCAACGCCTAGTGGTATCTTCCATACAAAAAATATTGTTACGCTGCCTTTGGCCCCATTCGCACATCAGTCCGCAACTTAGACATCACCTCGGTGCCATCCGGATCTTGGCATCTCAGCGCCTTGTGGTGTCAGTCAGAAAATATTGTTGCGCTGCCTTTGGCCCCATTCGCACATCGGTCCGCTACTGACGCCATCTCACAGGCCAACGGGGCGCCCCACGCCGACTTTCAACATTGTAGGATGGCCACAGAAGTGCGACAACTTACTAGACACCACCTCGGTGCCATCCGGATCTTGGCGCATTGTGCTGCCTTCGGCCTATTCGCACATCGGTCCGCTACTGACGCAAACTCACAGGCCAACGGGGCGCCCCACGCCGACTTTCAGCATTGTAGGATGGCCACACCAGTGCACCTTACTAGACACCACCTCGGTGCCATCCGGATCTTGGCGCGTTGTGCTGCCTTCGGCCTATTCGCACATCGGTCCGCTACTGACGCCATCTCACAGGCCAACGGGGCGCCCCACGCCGACTTTCAGCATTGTTGGATGGCCACACCAGTGCGGCAACTTACTAGACACCACCTCGGTGCCATCCGGATCTTGGCGCGTTGTGCTGCCTTCGGCCTATTCGCACATCGGTCCGCTACTGACGCAAACTCACAGGCCAACGGGGCGCCCCACGCCGACTTTCAGCATTGTAGGATGGCCACACCAGTGCTGCAACTTGCTGGACACCACCTCGGTGCCATCCGGATCTTGGCGCGTTGTATTGCCTTCGGCCTATTCGCACATCGGTCCGCTACTGACGCCGCCTCACGTGCCAACGTATTTTCTCCGCATTTTATACCCTATGCCGCATAACAGGTCATGTGACTTGTTTATAAAGCTTTTCATTGGTTCATGTTACTTTTGGTTTCCTAATGATGGAAGGCTTGATCATATGACCTAAAAACAACACTTTTCATTGGATGAAAACTTTTTTTTTTCCCAAACGATGAAAGCCCCACCTTGTTTCTGGATGTTTCAGACTAAACTGGCGTCAGCATGAGAGCACCACCATCTCGTAGCTCCGTCGTGGTCATTCCGCGAGCAATCATGGCAGCCGCTCCCCACCAGAAGCCTGCAGGAGTCGGGGCCCCCAAAACTTTTGATGAATTCTCAAGGCGGAGGGGACGCTTTCGAGAATGGGGTCCAAGACCTAGCAGACAAGCGTCCGATTTCCAAGGTGTCCCAGGGCCATTTCAGTGGACCAGGCCCAAAAAGGAAAGAGCCTGCCGCCATTTTGAGAGTCCTGTGACAGCCGCCTATCGCTGCACCGCAAGAGTGGGCGCAACTCAGCTGAATTGCGGCTTTTGACACAGTGGACCAAAAACGGACGGAATGGCAACTGAAACGGTAAAGGGGCGCCCCACTACAACAGATGACACTCCACCTGGAGAGGCCCGTTCACGCCGCCTCCCCCGGGGCGCCCCACGCCGTTATTCGGAGCAGCATTGTAGGATACCAAAACCAGTGCGGCAACTTACTGGACATCACCTTGGTGCCATCGTTCTGCTGCCTTGGAACTATTCGCACAACAGTTTGCTACTGATGACCCACCCCCCGCGACGCCCCACGCCGTTATTTGCTGGGTGGCAACTTACTAGACATCACTTTCGTGTCATCTAGATTTCGGCGCGTTCTGCTGCCTTGGAACTATTCGCACAACAGTTTGCTACTGATGACCCACCCCCCGCGACGCCCCACGCCGGAAATCTGGACGTTGTGCTGCGTTGGGACTATTCGCACAGCCGACCGCTACTTCGTTGTTTTTCCCTAAAAATGTTTATATGTTATTACTATTTTTGTTTTCTTGTATATATTTATAAATTATTAAAGTTTTATAATCTTACTACTTTGTCGGAGTGCTATATATTTTTAATGTGACACATAATTGTAAAAACTTTGATGTACAAAGAGTCATCCCTGGAATCTTCCGCTTCACGCTCGGTCCCCTCCCCAATCACAATACAGGATGGTTTTCAGATAATAGCAACGCTTCTGCTGTGACGGATCTCATCGAGTGTGGGCCTTGATCTACTATAACTCCTTTGAAGAGGGGTGATTCTTTACAGC
Organism: Lissotriton helveticus; assembly: GCF_964261635.1. Taxonomy (NCBI): domain Eukaryota; kingdom Metazoa; phylum Chordata; class Amphibia; order Caudata; family Salamandridae; genus Lissotriton; species Lissotriton helveticus. The sequence continues at coordinate 400,870,964 of NC_136065.1, forward strand.
TGTGGCCATAAACTACATCTGCAGGGCTAGCTGATAGCCTAGGACCGGCCTGGACAATCGGACACAGAGGAAAAGGAGTGTCAGAGGGTGCGGTAGTGCATAGGGCGAAAGGGAGGTGTCGGGCGGGCACAGGGTGTGATTCTCAGGGAAGAGCAGCGCAGATGGGGGGAGGTTTATTACCCATGCATAAGACAGAGAGCGGGGGTGACCACTGCCTGGGTGAGATGCTTGCGAGGGTGGGGAGCCATGCTAAGGATCGACAGCGTGCACAGAGTGGGTCTGGTCAAGGCATCTAAAATGGCTGCCGTGCACGACAAAAGTGTGGCATTTGAAAAAAGACAAGATGGCGCAGACAATGTTTTTCAACACTTCCTGATTTCCTTCGAATCGAACGTTAATAGACGTTGGGGCATATTACCAAAGTTAAGCGATATTTATCCCTAACGATGCATTGCAAAGATTTTTTTACCGTCAGAAATTATCGCAGATAAACCTTGCTATTATCAAGGTTTATCGCAAATACGATAAAAAACGACCGCAATGCATTAATATCGCTGAAAACTCAGCGATATTCATGCATTACCGAGCTAATGCTCTTAGCCATGTTATCCACCTCCCATTGGATAACATGGCTAAGAACTGCTCAGGGCAGCTGTTACTTTTTGGAGATATTCGCGCTTATCTCGAATATTTCCAAAAGTTGATAATAGGAGATAGCGATGTTAGCGACTGTTTCCAGTTGCTAACATCTTGGCATGCCCACTTTGCATGTCATTAGTGATAAATATCACTCACATGCAAAGTGGGGCCCAAGATGGTCGCTATCTCCTACTAGCCGTCGCTAACTGGTGTTAGCAACAGCTAGGTAATACAGATATAATTTTATCTCCGCGAAGCAGAGCGCTGTTACAGATATATATCTTGTTTTTGAACGTTAATTTCTCAAAATGCACTGAAGCACATATATTGAGACCTAGCAAAGGCACATCGGGCTACCAGTCCCTAATATTTTACCAAGTTTCGTGCAAATCCATTCAGCCGTTCGATTATTATTATTATTTTTTTTTTTTGCCCCGCGGGGCCCTTTTAAAACCTCCACATCAAACCTAGGGGGTCAGCGAGGATCTACTATGCCCCCTTATGGTCATTTGCCCCTTCGCTTTGGCCTCCTCTTGTCTCTCGATCCTACCGAGAGACAAGATGGCGGCCGCTACGTACTGTTTGGAATGTTTACAGACACCGGAGAGCCAATCAGCTTCGCTTCGCAAAGCTCCGTAACGCGAAAAGTACGCGAAGCGGTGCGCTGTTACAGATATAAATCTTTTTTTGAACGTTAATTTCTCAAAATCCACTGAAGCACATATATTGAGACCTAGCAAAGGCACATCGGGCTACCAGTCCCTACAATTTTGCCAAGTTTCGTGCAAATCCATTCAGCCGTTCGATTATTATTATTATTTATTTTTTTTGCCCCGCGGGGCCCTTTTAAAACCTCCACATCAAACCTAGGGGGTCAGCGAGGATCTACTATGCCCCCTTATGGTCATTTGCCCCTTCGCTTTGGCCTCCTCTTGTCTCTCGATCCTACCGAGAGACAAGATGGCGGCCGCTACGGACTGTTTGGAATGTTGACAGACGCCGGAGAACCAATCAGCTTCGCTTCACAAAGCTCCGTTGCGCGAAAAGTACGCGTCCTGGAGCGCTGCCCGGTCCGCTGTTACAGATATATATCTTTTTTTAAACGTTAATTTCTCAAAATCCACTGTAGCACATATATTGAGACCTACAAAAGGCACATCGGGCTACCAGTCCCTACAATTTTGCCAAGTTTCGTGCAAATCCATTCAGCCGTTCGGGCTAAAAGTGAGGCCAACCGCCCTATGGAAAACTCAATGTTAAAAACACGTTTTGGGACCCCCCTTTTTTCTCGACCCCCCCTGGACGAACCCCCCCCCATTTTTCAGGGGCTGCTCAGAAACAAAATGTGCCATTTTCCTGAAAATTTCAGCCAATTCCGTCCACAAACGCCAAAGTTATTAGACATAGAATTTTCAAAAAACCCATAGAGAAAAAATCCTAACTATATATACCTACTGGCGACCGCCAGTAGGTAATATTTTTTTTTTATATATCTAGTGTGTGTGTATATGCGTATATATGTATATGCATATTTATGTATATATGGATTCAAATCGTTGCTGTTCACCGCCTTGATTCCAGGCAAAAAACGAAAAAGTCGTCCCACAATTATAGTGCCAATCAAAATTTTATTGTGAAATTCTTCCTACCTGCCAGTCCGCCATGACTTGGAGAAATTATACTAATAAACACATTCAAAAATGTATTTCGGCAGTGCAAAGGTCAAGCTTATTAGTACAGTAAATCAAAATTCACATGATAAAACCCTCTTTACTGACTCACTGGTTGCATATAACATTTTCTTACATGGGAAACAGCTCTCCTGATAGGAGGTCCCTTCAGTGTGAATTTACCATACTGCACACAGTTAACCCCTGCAGGCCCAGCCCACCAGGATCAAATTGACCCTGAATATCCTCTCAGAGGACCACCGTTCCTGCAATAACATTGAAGGTAAAACAGATAGAATGTGTCCAATGCCCCAGGGCTCAATATATTTACTGTCTATACTTCTTTACAGTAATTGAAAGAATGTTAGTCAATCTATATAATTCTAGTGTTTTCCCGGTGCCTAGCCATTGAATATCAACTTTCTGCTCCGAAATATGCAGTGTTTCACAATCTGCTTTGTTCTGAGAATCAGAGGTGCTTCTGATCCTGTCTTGACCACTTTTTAAGCAAATTACTGTTCTTGCATGTCTCTCTGTTCCCATATCTGCAAATATATGTCAACTCTTACAAGGGGACAACATGACCTTTACACCTATATAAATAGCTGTTCATCCTCAATGTTATTCCCAACGAAAAAAATACTGTTAAAGTATACAGAGTGATGATTTTAGTCATGCTGTTCCAAATCATATTCTAGGATGTAACGAGTACAAATATGTTTTGATCGTGAAAAGCATTTTACTATCTAGGGATTGTCTTTTGGAAGTGATTCCAAGAGGAGAGCTCTCCAAACAGATGGGTTAAAAAAAAATGCCATGAATGCCTCTCGAGAAACCATGCTGCCAACATCCTGTTATAGTTTGCAAATCCCATTAGGATTGTTCCCAGCCAACTGTTAAGAAACCACACAACAGCACTGCAGCAGCTTTCTTTCTCTTTACAAATCGTTTTTGTGATACGTTATAACATTTTAAGAGAGATAAAAAGCTTTGCCTTTTGAACAAGTTGGTTAATTTACCTCTTTGTAGAGTGAAATAGGAGTTGGACATGTAGGAAGCTCAGTGGCATCTCGTGTATCTTGGGCACAGAGGCTCTTCCCTCCTTGTTCTCTGCCCCTTTTATAATGCCAATAGGTAACAGTAGCCTGTTAGCCGCTATTGGTACTGTAAAAAAAAGCTGACCAGTTAGTAGTCGAGTTAGGTGAAAAGATAAGCGGATGAAAGCTGGGACCTCTGGAGACTCCAGCCATCAATTTATAGCTTCAGTACCTTCGGTGGGAGGGAGCTGGGTGCCTCCCGTGGTAATGTACAGCATCAGCAACCGAAAAAAAAAAAGATCTCTGATCTGTGGCTATGTGCGGGTGAGTGTGTGTTTGTATTTCAATGCATGTGTGTGTATATGGGATAAAACCAAAGTGACATGCATTTATTCCGACATAATAACAGGACCGCCAAGTACTAAATGTTGATATGGAAAACAAGCATTTTGTCCACATTACTGAATGTGACTAAATAAGACACCAAAGCACGGGTTTTAGGTTTGGAACAAGGCTCAGCTGCCACCCCAGTCACCCTTAAATGAGGCAGGGACAGAGGTGAAGATCACTCCACTTTCATAGTGAGTTCCCTGACTCGCCCCTGAGAAGAAGGGATGAAGGGGTGGTGGAGGACAGTCCTGAGATGACAAAAGCCTTCCACCTCAGCCCCAAGGCAGTCATAGAAATCGCCCTTTTCTGGTATGAAAGGTCAGGAGTGAAAGAGCCAGTATTCTCTCAAGCAAGAGGAATGTGAAAACTCCTTGGAACATTGTTTATCTTTGGAATCATTCTGTCCGAGGCGCACAACCATCCCCAGTGTGGGAGCATGTCTATTGCTCTCACTTTCGGAGTGAGGCTGGTCAAGCATCACGGAGAGGGTAATCCGCTGGATTACTCGTGCTCAACACCTGGGGATTTCCTATGATTCCCCCAGTTAGCACAGGAGGGAGTACCCCGTTGTGAATTAAATTCTCCCACATGTGCATGGACACTTTGTAGCTTTAGTTTTTGTGTCTGAACCACATGCTTATCCAAGAAATAGAAATGTGATCCAACCCCCTTGTGAATTAAATTGTCCCACATGTGCAGGGACACGTTATAGCTTTTCTTAACTGAAATACATATAGTTACATGTTCACTTTTGCTAGTATAATCATTTTTGCGTCCATTCTGTGGGAAAAATAAATATACCAATGCAGGATTATGATGATAAGCATCGTCTTTGTGGTTCTGAGTCCACTGCCTGTGTGTTCTGGAAGGACCAGTTGGAGACACCCTGATATATATATTCATTCATTTATTTGTGAGTTTTATAAAGCACAAACTAGGCCCGAAGGTATCTGAGTGCTTTACAGAATAAGCACAACAATAACATGTGGTACATCGAGAATAGATCAAATTATATAGTAACGGTAAAAAGGGCATATGGTAGGTGTTACACATCATTGGTACCTGTAAAGTTCTTTTATTTTGTATACAAAACCGCTCTTTCTTTGTGTGAAGTTGCTGTGTGCTAACAAATGTATGGCTTTAGCAGCAGCGGGAGCTAGGGGCTGGCAGCTTCGTCATGATTCGTTAAATGAGACTGTGTGATACCTCAGAGGGACTGCGTGCAAAAAACAAATTGCCTCTGACACCATACATTAAACAGAGATTTATCTTCCCATACGATTTTTTAATTAACGTTGGGATATAGACATTTTTATTTTTCTCATTTTTTTATTTAAATTGCAAAACAAACATACCCAACATTGAGCAAGCTAGACCCAAACTTACTAATTCTTGTCAATATGTACATTTGAGCATTGAAAAAATACTTTGTTTCCAAAGGACAGTGTGTCCAACAATTATATACAGTGAAAAAATGTAAATATATAGTGTTTTGTACATTCAAAAAAGTGCATCAAATCAACACAAAGTCTTCAAAGGTACGTATCCGAAAGAGTAGTCCTGGTGACTTCTAGACAGGGGCAAGGGCAGATTGCTATGTTTTACTGTCCTCAAGTTTGTGTTGCTTTTTTAGCCAAGGGAGAGGTCCGTGTGGATTCTTAGGACACGAGAATAGACCCTAAGTTAGGGGCTGGTTTTAGTCCAATTTTGGGACCTAATTTTACCTCGGTGCATCTGAGAACCTCTCTCAAAGGGGGGCAACGCGTTTCGACCTTCTGTGTGGCACTCCTTTTAATGAAGGTCTACGTCAGGGAAGGTGGATGTTCAGAACAGGACTTGTGTACCGTAATACTTTCTGTGGGCCCATGACTCCGAATTCTTCTTATCTGTGGCGATTACTCGTTTTGTCGTTTTGCTTCCCGGTACGTTTTCTAACTTGAGGTGAAGCTGCGTCCTCCCTCGGGTCTCTAAGGGTGACAGTTTGTGCAGCGCTGCGGGTTCCGGGCGTCCCGTGTTTCTTTTACTGGCGCGTCTCTCCTGGTGGTTGAGAGGGACTGCGTCATTAGCTAATCACCTATGCAAAATATAATGTGGAAAATGTGTGAATACTCTTTTGCAAAGGAGACGTTACTAGATGTCCATCTTGAGTCTGGCACAAATCCTTGATTTCTTTCACAAGGATCTAATCCCTCTCCTGTGTCCCTTGCTAGAGATTTTATAGGCTTCTTAAGTAAAAACAAGTGCAGCTGCCCTCTCAATTTAAAGTTACAATAACATAATGAACAGAGCAGCCCCCACCCCCTTGAACTTCAATTTGTTGAAAGTGAAACAAAACCATGTTAAAACACTCAGCCATGCTTTTGAGTATGGTAGGTCATAGAGAGGGTGTGGTTGCAACACATGAATTTGGATATTGACATTTGGTAATCTGTTGATTTTTGGTTTTTGTATGGCATGAATAAATATTCCCTTGATGCGTTATGATTGTGTTAGTTGTTGTTAAAACTTTATTTCGGCCACTCTGGCCGTAAAAGTGCATAAGAAAATCTTCAAACATTTACACGAATTGTTCAGTAATTACACTCCCATGATTTGTGCACAGTTAAAACCACTGACAGCCACGTAACAAATTTCAAATTTATAAAAACAGTTGTCACAATACACTTAAAAAAGTAGGCAAAGGATTTTTCTAATTGATCCTCCCCCATGATTATTTAAAAAAACCTTCTCCTAATGTGCCACATAACATTTAAAAAGCAAGATACCGCAAATACAATTGGAGGATCAGTATCATATTTTAACACTCTATAAGCCTCTGCACAACAGACAAACCCTAAGTTTTTGCATAATTGAATTATCCAGCGTTTACGAGGCAAAACATAAGCAGGGCAAAAAAACAACACATGAGTATGATTTTGTTGGTCTTTATTGAGGCTCTGAGTACCCCTTCTGTATGTTCTGGAACAACCATATGAGGACAACACTATATTTGTAAGTGTTGGGTACATACAAAGGACCTTTCCTCTGTAACCAGTAGCTTTTGATCCGTTGGAAGCTGCTGGAGCTAAAAACATGTATGAGGCCATAACATCTAGCACAGTACCGGAGAAGTACCATGTTTTCAGCTAATCACCCATGTGAAATATAATATGGAAAATATCTGGAATATGTCTGAGAGATATTACATTGTCAGTCAGGCTCCTTTGTAAAATGTAACAAGCTGCAAATGCAGCAGAGGAGTCAAAGTGTGAAGAAAACATTGGACAAGCAGTGGCTGCTGGGAGCGTATCCATCTTTGAGTGCCAAAATGGTGCCATCCTTTAAACAAAATGACAATTGAATGGCATATTGAATATGACAGTTCCTTCATTCAGAGATCTGCAATAGAACCAGACGTAGATTGGGTTATATCATGATTGAGTTCTTAGTTCCTCACTAACAGGAGATTTAGAACCAGCCTCGCTAACCCTAAATCAGTTAAATCCAGAAACTCCGACAAAATCTCCTATCAGTCACCACATTGACGTCTATGATTTATTGATCTAGCAATTATGGCCACGGATGACACATGAGACTTTTCTTATCAACAAAAAGTGGGGCATGTGTGCAGCATGTTTGATGATAAATGCAAAAAAAGGTGAAAACCAGGTTACAGTCTCCACTCAGAGTGAGTGACTTGGAAAACATTACGCTTGAGAAGAATCTACAAAAAGCTTATTCAAACAAAGAAGAAAAAAATCCAACACAGACAATGAGCCCTAATCATGGAAACAGCGTCATCCAAAGAGTTTCTGGGCAATGTAGCCAAAGGAATGAAGAACTCAGAAAGAAGTATGAATATCAATGGCCCATCGGAAATCGGGATCACCTACTTCACAAATGTTTCACACTCAAGAGTTGAAGCAAGAACCACAGGAACAGCATTTTAAGAGCAATCTAATGGGACCTCTGTGGAGACAATGGCTTCAGGCCAACACCTTTCCACCAAGAAAAAAGGAATTATAGAGATCTGAAATAGTGGTCAACAATGGAAAGATATTAGCAGCTATCCTTTCTGTAAAGGACAACAAACTCATCAGGGCTTAATGTGGTTCCTCCAAAATGTTGTGGTGGTGGTATTGGTTCACCCTTCTTTTTGCCATTTTTACAGTTTTTTCAAAAGCCACCTTCTTTCCCAATTCATGGAAAACAGGTCTGATCATCCTACAGTACTTTACAACAGCAATCTGCTCTACCTGTCTGATTTAAAGAACGCAATTAAGTCGTTTGATACAGACACCACTCTTGCTAGGCCATGCGCTCAAAAACTTTCATCAATCGAATTATTTAAACAATATTTTATTTTTGTTTTCATATAATTAAGAATAGATAAATAAGTGCATAAATCATGTGTTTGCACAATAAAATACATACAAAAAAATTTAACTCAGGCCTTGATAATAGTGATTCCCATGGACTACCTTTCACACATAACATTCATACATCCTCAAGCTCAGATAAACCCATTCAAACCGTGAAGACACACCTGACATTCATCATACATCATAAATCATTATGATTCAAAGCCCCTATGCATGGACAACATAGAAGAAATTATTTTCTCATATGACAGTCAAATTGCTAATATGCGGTTCAAAAACATATAACACTGTGAATCAAAGGAATACACTTTTCTTAACTATATCAATTAAATAAACACTTATTAATTTTTGTATGAATCAATCGAAAAAGGAAATATGTAGGGGACATATAAGATCAAAGCGCCGACGCGCGTTTCGGTGTTGCACCCCCTTTCCAGGGTATCACCTTCTTCAGGGTGAAACAAATCATTCATGTCCAGAGTCTATGGGACTGAACAGACGTGGAACAGCTGTTTTTATACACGTGTAAAACAGGCAGGATGATTGCGCTGATAAGCAAGCCTGAACCATGAAAAAAGATGGAGTGTACCAAGGGAAATGCGTTGGAACTTGCCGCGAATAGATTCGTTTAGTTGCACTCGTCCGCCACAAGCGATCCTTGATCTGATTAGTTAAAAAATTGAAGCGTTCAAACAAGATTGCGCTAATACTCGTCGCAGGCAATTAAGCAACCGGTCTCTGTGCGACCGGTGCTTCTAAGTTAACGAATTTTCTGCGTCGGAAGTCGAGTGATCTTCAAGAGATACTAGTGTCATTATTCCATGAGAAATAAACGCGTACAACGGCAACAAAGTTCAACAATCAGGGCCACGTTGACAGTTGACTTCTACATAGAACGGTCCGCGAGCTCCCGCGGGATGCTTTAAACATCCTACTGTACTTGAAAGATAAATTGGCCAACCCAAATTCGTAAGACCTATCTGCCTCAAGAAGGAGAAAGATTTCCCAAGAATAATAGTAGGAAATCATGGGTTGAATGTTACAACATATTGAACCCAATGCAAGGTGGCTTCTGGATTGACTTTTCCGAAGTGGACCAGGTTTTTAACGTCTGCTGTGTTGTTTACCAATTCTCATGGGAAAGACAGATTCCCTTGTGAGCCACCATCCTTGGCTTCTCTCGCAGGGGCGGCTCTTCTGCTATGGCGAAGGAGTGTCGCCTCACTGCTTTCTCGCAGTGCGAGAAGCCAAAACATAAAGTGGTAATAACTATTAGTTATTACCATTTTATGTTTGCTTTGTGGTAGGCAGGGCTGCTCTGTTCTCCAAGCAGGGCAGGGCAGGCGAGGAGTGGTTTGCCCACTCCTGAATGCGCAAAGACTGTTTGGTCAGCCCTCTTGGGACGCCCAAACCAGTCATGCGCACGTTGCCCTTCTCCATGCAGGCTGTATTATAGCCTGCATGGAGAACATGCGTACCCCTCTAGCTTTGGCTGAGCGCTCTGTCACGGCGCTCCAAACCAATCTCAACGCTGCATGCAGCGTTGTGATTGGCTGAGTGGAGGGAGCCTGGCTGCCTGCTTCCTATTTATTGTCGGGGCAGGAAAACAGGAGCAGTAAAGACACGGGACCCGGCGGAAAGGTAGGGTTTAATTTCTTTTTTTATTATGACACCCCCCCTTGCTCCTCTGCGAACCTTGCCGGACGCTACTGCCTTACGGTAGCTGTGGGTCTTGCTGTCATGTCATTGTACCCTGACATATGGATTTTATGGAGTTTCCCCATGCAGCCTGCGAGAGAAGACCAGATGGAAATCCATGGGAATCTCCGTCCAGGCAAGGGGCTCCCACGTTGAGGTGGGTGACCTACAGGATTATCCATGTGCCTTTGGCATAGCAGATCTATGGAACTCTCTCAACCACTACCATGCACGCACAACGGTGGAGGGTGCAGGAGGGACAGTGAATCACAGGGGGTGAATCGAAGAAATTCCGCAGCTTTTGCATGCTCATGGTTCTTTAGAGGTGAGAACAATCCCAAGCACTGCTAGGTAGAATGGGGTAGCTACATGCTGATAACACTGCTGACAGACTGAAGAGAATCACATCCATCCTCCACATTAATTAGGAAAATTCCTAATGACTGCGGGGGGGGGGGGGGGGTGTCAATGAAGATTTGGGCAGGATTCTCTCCACCGAAGTGTTGATGATGCTCTTTGGGCACAGTTCTTTGTTGTCTCAATCATATATTCACAGGTAGAGGCTGGTCGAAGGTATCAGCTTGCTCTTGTAAAAAACTGTTACTAAAGCACAATTTAAACCCTGTGTACATGCTTGCCTCGTGGTACCCTATAGTGGAAAAACTGCAAAACGTAGTTAGCTAAACCGATCGCAAAATGGCCGCAAATGAAACAAAAAGGGGTTTAGGTTTCGTCGGGAAAAATATAACCGTTGCCATCTGCCGTCATGCCATAACTACATATCATATTTAATTACGTTTGTCTGGTTGACCCACCTGAGCAGATAACATCCTCACAGGCTTGAACCTTCAGCCTTTCACTTGTGTAAACGCATAATTAAATTGGTAAGGAAACTGCAGACGTGTGCAATTAAATGAGAAACAGTTGACTGAAGCGGATTAATACAAATTTACAACCGATACCCTAACTGTAAATTAGATAAGTAAATTGATTTGCCAAAGCAAAGGCAAAATAAAAAATATTCTTTCTTTGGCTGTAGTGACAGAATTTTATTTCTCAGAAACACCTACGAGTCGCATCCTTTTGTGGCGCTAATAAAAAAAAAAGTGGTTACTATAGTAACCCTTCATTACCAGGCAGTAACCTGACTTTAATTACACCGTTCCAGACAGCAATTTTTAAAAAGGGGGCGCTTTTCAAAACAGAATATATTTGCAAGTTTAAATATAGAACGTGTATAATCAGGAACATGAAGCCCACACGGAAAGGGGAAAGAGCAACATCGTTTGTGCAATCCCAGTGGTGTCTGTGACAGCGATCCCAGTGTTTCCATAAAATTTAAATATGCGCGTTGTAATCTGACAAGAAAACTAAAATGTGAAGCAGGCGAAGGTTGGCCATGTATACACTTGTGGATATTGCAGGGTTAGATAAAGCGGCCTGTAGCATTTCCTACTCTGGATGGCTCCTATAAATCATGGCTTCCATGACAACACTTTCCCCTCTGTTGAACTTACGCGCCTCATGACGTTTGCTCCCTTTTTTTTTTTAAACTTAATGCATACTGATAAGTGTAGTTCCTACATAATACCCATTGTTACCATTTTTTTTACCCTCGCCTAAGACAGGACATCCCCTCTTGACCAGAGGTAAGTCTGGCTTCATCAATTTCATCAGTAAGAAAAGTTCACCTATAACTGTTTACATTTAAATATATTAAAGATGCATGTATATATTGAAAGAAGTAGAACAGGAAGTATAAGGGAAACTTAAAAGTTCGTCAGTTCTCGTGAATTGATCTAGTAAAGTTGATTCAACGAGACTGTTGTTTGACTATCTCTTTTCGTGATGCTTATGGACAGTGAATTGCACTTCAGGGTTTTAGTGCCCATGCTGTGAGGTATACAAAGCTATGAATAACACAGAACGGTACATGGCTTTGTACAGTGACGGCCGGCACAGATTGGGGAGGAGGGGGTTGTTAAATAAAAAATAATATTTAACTTATCTCCTCGTTGAGTCTTCCTCGCCTGGTCCTCCTCATCGCGCCGGCCAGAACGACAGGAAGTACCCAGGCTTAGGTGATTGGTAAGCGCCCAGCCTCCCCTGACCAGTCACAATGCTGCAATGCAGCGCTGTGATTGATCTGAGCGTCGAGGTTCGGCGCTCAGCCAGGTGATGGGGACCTAGGCATGATCTCCACGCAGGCTGTAATGCAGTCTGCGTGGAGAACATGGAAAGTGCGCATGAATGTTGGCCAGTCCAAGAGGGCCGGTCAAATATTCATGTGCATTTAGGGAGTGAAAACCATTTCTTTCCTTCCTATGCTCTATTATCAGAGCATCCCTGCCCCGCACTGCCTTGCAAAGCTGCCACGTCCACAAACAGGAAACCTAGTTGGACTGATATGCCCAGATGTGGGTCCCGTGCACGTTATGTCACGGGAACCAAGTTGTACCCAGCTGATGAGCCTATAACTAGGGTGAAATCGGTCCTGGGTTTCTTGGGTTCTAGTTAGGGAAGATCTGGCTTGGCAGTTCAGGCTGGACTGTTCCGATTGGAGCAGGGTCAAGACTGATTTGCATATAGCTGGGTCCAAACTGAGGTGACATGGTGTGCGAAATAACGATGGATTGGGATGTGGCCAGAGTTATTACCAGTGGCTGAGATTAATTCAAGCATTCCATCCGTCACTATTTTGTACACTTTTTTGTATACTTTATTTTGTACAAAAATGCAGCTTTGTGTTTTTTTAATATAAAACTCCTGATTCGTCAATTCTCCATTAGTGACTTGGAGAAGTCGCTGTTTCGACCCTAGTGGCTTTTGAGTCATCATAAGGGCAACACACATTCTTTACAGGCATCTGAAATACATTTGTTGAAGGAAAAAACATGTTGTAAACCTAAAAGTGGTCTGTCACAACAAGGTCAAGCTACGACGCACATCTGCAGAAAGGCCACAGAAGTACAAAGTCCTAAACAGTGGAAATGTTTCCTTCTGTAGAGTATGAAAACATTTATTAGGTAACGAGAATGGTGTACCACAAGGACCTAGTGCATGTACATGCCAGATCTTAAAAGATGAGAGGTTTAGTAGTCTGTCGATTGATAGTGTATGAAAACTCAGGAGTCCCCATGCGGTAAGAATGTATATTTTTATCAGGATCTGAAAAAACATAGTCAGATAAAAGAGCTAGTCTGGTGGCATACACAAACATAAAGTATGTACCATGTGACGTTCTAGAATAGAGTTTAGAACTTCCAAAAGTATAGATCGGTCAATAAATTGAAAAAGGTGTAAATGATTGTAACATAAAAGGAACATGCATGGTAAACCTATTGTACTGTCATATCATGACGCTACATTCTTCTTCTTGGTGGTATACTATCCATACTTTGCTAGTACTGTCACTTTGAGCAACATCTGCCAGACAGGCATTACATTTTGTACACATTTTTCCATGTCTTCTGGAGTCAATGCTAGGATCTCTCTAGCTCAACATTGTGTGAGAACCCCCTGTTTCTTGCTCTCTTATGTGGGTGAGGAATGTCTTTTATTGCAAGGTGTTGGGATTAGTAACCAGGGGGTGAGGTTTTGTAGTTCAGCAGAGCTCTAACTTGGGCATTTGCATCTTGTATTTTACAAGATATGTTCTGTGAGCATTCCACAATTTTAGGAGCTGAACTCAAATCACACATTTGAGAAAGGGCGTAAAGGACGCATAAGGTCTAGACTTAATTTAAGGGTGTGTGCCTAATGGCATGCTAAACTATCTGTTTTTAGTAATCAAAGAGAGCCATCTGCTCATCAGTTCAAATGTGAAAAGGAGAGATTAAAGGAAGAAAACTTGGTGCCTAAAAAGAAAAAGATTACCTGTTTTTTCCCTGCGAGAAATACCAGACAGGTGTTCTAATCTCCACCTTGCCTTGTTCCTAGTCTCCCTAGTAGACGTATTGGGAATTTAGACCTTTGGTTTGTTGCGACAAGCCTGCAACCTGCTATTTAGCCTGTTGGCAGAGGCTAAAGGTGCTTTGCATGTATCAGTGTCCCAACAGAAAAAGCCTAATGTCCACTGGTGATATTCTCATGTAAATTGTGGATTACAAATAGGCTTCTGGCCCTATTTCCTAGCTTGAGGGGAACGTCTGCACATTTTTTAAATGGACTAGGCTCAGGAGAGCTATTCTGAAGATTTAGCATATATATAGTGCAGAGACTACATTACCACAACGGTAGAGCATCAACCAAGGTAATTGACTTTACCCAGGCCCCATTTACCTCTAAGGTGGGTAATGCAATTTATTGAATACTATTGGTGCACTGCTAACAACAAGTGGGCAATTTTATAAAAAACCTTTCTGAATATTTCTTTTACGTTTCCCCAAAATACTATTTTATTGGCTTTTGACATTTTTGTGTTACAGATAACTCATTTGTAACCATGTTAGATGATCAACATTCCTCCAAGGGCTAGTTGTCTCCATATACCCTTTTCTGATTTTCTTCATTTTTCTGGTATTTTGCTGGCTATTAACCATAACTTTCTGTTTTCTTTGGATGCAGCGGTGATTGTTTTCTGTTACATAATGTATATCACACTTATGTCTCGGAAGACTTACCTTACTTTGCGACCAAAGATTACTCTTATGGGAATATCTTTTCTTTCAACCTACCCTTTGCCTGGTCACTTGCACAGCTACTGTTAAACCCATACATACACCAACTCATACACCCATTCTGCCGCTCTCACATCTATTCTGACCCAAATAGTCACTCACACACTACCTCACCAACTCATATAGCCACTTCCACACCCACAAACCACTCACACACCCACTTACCAACCCATACAGCCACTCACATACCCACTCAGAGACCCATACAGCCACTCTCAAAGGTTTCATGTTAGAGTTAGGAAATAAAAGGTTACAGCGATGTTATAGTTAGGCTCAGATTTCAGTGGTACAAAACCAGTAAAAATGTGGTAGTTATATTTGCCTGAGCTAACTATAACTAACACTCCCACAATGCTTTGCTTATAACCTCACATATTACGTCACTCATGACCGGGTCAGTGACATCGCTGATATCCCAAATTACATAACTAACGGCATATTTCACAGACCCACTCACACAACCACTGAGACACGCAAACATCTTCACATAAACCAAGTCACAGTGCCACATATCTACTCACATACTCAATAACAGACCCATACAACCACTCACATACCCACCCACCCTTACAGCCACCCACACACCCACCCAATCACCCATACAAAAACTCACACAGCCACTCACCCATATTGGTACTCACATACTCACTTATTTACCCATACATCCTTGCACACACCAATACACTAACACAGCTGCTCCCTTGCCCATACAACCACTCACCCACCCACAGAACCACGTACATACCCATTCACACATCCATACAACCACTCTCACACCCACTCACTCACCCTTACAGTCACTTACCAAAGCAGCCTCTCACACCCAATCACTTACCTATGCACACTCAAACAGCTACACACTCACCCATACAGCCACTCACATACCCACTACCTCACCAATAAAGTCACTCACACAGCCACTAAGTCACCCTCAAACACCTTTGCAGCCACTAAGTTCACCTAGTCACTCACTCACACACCCACGCAATCTCTAACACAGCCACTCACACACCCATACAGCTACTCACATACCCAGTTGCACATCTGTAAAGCCACTCAAACACCTATACACACACCCATACATTCACTCCGACACCCACTCACACACTGATACAGTCACACAGCCACTCAGATGGGATGTAAGAAATAGTATGACTAAGTACTAGTACAGAAAGAATAGTAATTTAACTCATGCTGCAGTTTAGTATATATCTTTAAGTCAAAGAAAGCGTTTATGAAACACTTACACTCACTCGATGATGTCATCAGGGATGTCACTGACCATGTCATGAGTGATGTAATATGTGAGGTCATAACCAGTGCATTGCAGCTGCTTTAGTTAGCTTAGGTACTTATAACTGCTGAATTTCACTGGTTTTGTTCGAGTGAAGTCTGAGCCTAACTATAAAGTCCCTGTAATCTTTGTTTTTTTAGACAATATATATGTATATATATATATATATATATATATATATATATATATATATGTGTGTCCACCTGTTTATTGGCCTCGTGCTCTTTCAGGTTTTAGCCTCATTGGTACTGCCGGCCCAGAATGTAATACTACTGGGTTTTAACACATGTAACTAGACCATTCCATTGAGGATGGGAGCCTTTGCACAGTTGGTCCCCCAGTTTATGAGCCTTACGTGCACACATTCATAAACTATTTAGGAGAAAGAGAATAATGGAACAGTAAATCAAAATTATAATAAATGCATAGTCAATATATGTCTAACAGGGTATTGTAATATCATACTCATGTTATATAGTCATACAATGTTGACCGTCCCTCGAAGAACAGGAGCCAATGCATGAAACAGACTGTGATTCAGAGAGTGAAAATACTTGCCATGCCATAATCCATAAATGCGGGTAAGCGCAGATTCTGCTTTGCAAATTCAATTCTGTGGGTTACAGAACATACGTTTACTTGGGAGCACAATCTGCGCTTACACATTTATTTCACCAGCACAAGCCTGCCAAGGATCGCAATCCACGTTCGAATTCTGTGCAGGGCCCGTTCAAGGACACAGAGACTGGAGGGGAGTGACTTACCTGCCAGCCGTGAGAGGTGCATGCTGGTACTTGCAGTCCGCCCACGCGACTGCAGTGCTGTTTGTGACACTTACTCCACCTACCTGAACATCCACCAATGGAGGAACGATTGGAACTACTTTTGCAGGTAGTTTGGCCGGAAATGTTATGTTGAAGTTGGCATCTGATGAAGGCACAGACCGAAACGCGTCATGCCATTGCTTCTGTGCAATAAAATTCCTTCCGGTAATCCCTGCTGTGTCCCTCGGGTTCTTTTTAATAAGGAATCTTTTGTTGCATATTGTACGCGCTAGTCCTGGGCGCGTTGGAGGTGACCCGCTTCACTCAGGGTAAGAGCCACAAGGACAGCTTCGGCAACTTCTTTTCTGACACTCCAAGGTATTGGACAGTCTCTAACCCACCGCATCCAATTTCAGCAAGGCGCCGCTGTGCAAAAGGCAGTTTGTGACTTCACGTAGGAATTGTGATTACTGAATCCACTTTTCCAGGCTAATACTGACTCTGGACTAATGCGGTTGAAGCGTTGGGGACCCAGGAGGGTTATTTATTTCACCAGCACAAGCCTGCCAAGGATCCCAATCCACGCTCGAATTCTGTACAGGGCCCGTTCAAGGACACAGAGACTGGAGGGGAGTGACATACCTGCCAGCCATGAAAGGTGCATGCTGGTTCTTGCAGTCCGCCCACACGGCTGCAGTGCTGTTTGTGACTCTTACTCCACCTACCTGAACATCCACAAATGGATGAACGATTGGAACTACTTTTGCGGGTTGTTTTGCGGGAAATGTTGTGTTGGAGTTGGCATTTGATGAAGGCACAGACTGAAACGCGTCATGCCATTGCTCCTGTGCAATAAAATTCCTTCCGGTAATCCCTGCTGTGTCCCTCGGGTTCTTTTCAACAAGGAATCTTTTGTGGCATATATTCATCTATATGCATATATTATAGTTAGGTGTGATACATTAGACATGAGCTAAAGTTAAAAGGAACAAACTGTGAAATAAAGCAGTTATAGTTTAGTCATCTACCTTAAGATTTGGGGTTACTGGTTGGGGGAGGTGAAACCCTACTGAAGGAGCAACCACAATCTCAGCAACCACAAAGTCAAGGTGAAGCATAAGCAAACGCACATTAATCTGTACTCAATGCTCTGGTAGCTTGGCAAAGAGCAGTCAGGTTTTGATTTAGAATCAATATGTAAAGTATTTATGCTGCTCTTCAAACAGTAATAAAGTGGAAACACAACACAAGGAAAATACCCCACCAATTTAGAAAAAATAGAGTATATTGTACAAAATAAATCAAGACCAAAATGTCAAAAATCCAGTCAGCCATAATCAGGCCAGCCAACAGATGCAGGTCCAGTCCTTCTCACCCAGGTAAGAGGGCAACAGACAGCAGGTAAGCACAGAAGGGCAGCAGTCCTTTAGTGCAGCAGTCCGTCCAGCAGTGTGACAGTCCTTCTCCCTGGCAGAGTGTCCACAGGTCTGGAAGTTATTACAGAGTCAGTCAGGAAGCATAGATATTGCTTAGATGTTGGTGTAAAATTGCACATCTTCATGTTCAACACTTGGATTGACTTTTTTGACAAATTTCATATTCCTCGTTACTGTTTTGTTATGATTCTCCGCTGGTAATGCTGTTCCATGAACCTTTATATTCTCCATTGGCATTGGATGAAATCTACTTTGTGACTTTTTTACCTGTTGTTGAGAAACCAGTATCAAATCACCCATTTGATATTCCTGGCTTTGCCATTTTCTTCCATTTTCTGCATAATGTTTAATTTTATCCTTTGCCTCTTTGTCGTTTTGTAATATTTCTTTATGATCTTTCGGAGGATCCGCTGGCAGGTGTGGTAGTCGAGTTTGCCTTGATTGACCAAACATTAACCCGGAAAGACATTTTCAAGTGAATGCATGTGGAGTATGCCTTTAATCTCGTTAAACTTGATGCCTGATTTATTGATATCTTTGGCAGTCTTGCCCTTTCAAGGCCCTCTTAATGGTGGCCATCAATCTTTCCACCTTTTTTATTATCCTGGGCCTACATAGGAGTTATTCTTTAATGCACAACTTTTTTAACTCTCCTCCACTAAACTGTGGCCCTTTATCCTTTGTCAAAACATTAGGTATTCCCCAAGTAGAAAATATTTCATCCAGAACTGGAAGCACTACTGATGTTGATGTTGACGATACTACTTTTACAACAGAAAATCATGAATGCTCATCTATTATTGCTAACAGATAATGTCCTGAGTCCAATGGCCCTTAAAATTCTGCTGCCACATTAGCCCACACAGCATTTGGCAGCTCTGACATGTGCAATTCTTCCATTCCCTTTTCTTTAGAAGTACATTGACATATATGACAAGACTGAACCACTTCCTCTACATGCTGATCCAGCCTTGAAAACCATAACTTTTCTCTCAAAAAATTATTTGTGGTAGAAATACCTCTGTGACTTTAATGTGCCAAGTCATTGACTCGTCGTTGTAGGCAAAGTAGAATGATTAATTTGTTCCCTCTTAGAATTATTCCAATATCTCATCTTCGTCCCCATTGTAGCAGAGTCAGTCAGGAAACATAGATATTGCTTATAAGTTAGTTTATCAGAGCTTACTACGGTCCGCTTCATACTCTTCTTAACGCCTGACTCAACAGAACTGTATTTCCTTGAAAGACCCGCTTCCTTCCATATTAAAACATTCTCTACTTACTATTCCATGTGACTTCATCCTGTTGCCACACATTAAAAAAGTGTACTGAAGAGTTGGCGTCTGGGGGTCCAGTATGTAAACCATGGCCTTCTTTTCAAGTGGGAAAAGCTTTTAAAGGTTTCCGCCTCCTGAGGAGTCAGGCATTTCCTTCCTCCCTGTCCTGTCCCCAGCTTGCCTGGGGTCACAGAAAACCAGTTGCAATCCCTTTGTGAGATTGCTCAGGCAGTATATTTGTGATGTGCAAGTGTGAAAAGCGACTCCTACTCCCCCCTCACTGTCGGGGAGCAATGCACAGCGACCAACTTCTAGCTGCATCACTTCATGTGACCCAGGAACAAGCTGCATGCACAAAATGGCTAAAGCAGGAAAATGCCAACTTTCTAAAAATGTCATTTTCAAAATTGTAATTAAAAATCCAAGTACACCATGAGAGAGGATTTTTCATTACAATACCAAACATGAATTGGACCTGCTCCCATTTAGAAATGATCAGTTTTTAATGTAATAAGGTAACTCCAATGTTAGCCCATGGGAGAAGTGAGCTTTTACTATCATGACATGCAAAACTTAGAATTACATGTCCTCCTTTTTTAAATATACTGAAACCTGCCCTCTGGAATGTTCAGCGCCTACCCTAGGCATGACTTGTATGCATTACAAAGGAAGCTTTAGGCCTGGCAAAAGGTTTTATTTGCCAGGTTGAAATGGCAGTTTAAAACCTGCACACACAGGCTGCAATGGCAGGCCTGATACATGTTTAAAGGGCTACTTAAGATGGTGGTACTATCAGTGCTGCAGACCCACTAGTAGCATTTAATTTACAGGCCCTGGGCACATGTAGTCAGACCCCCCAGGATATAGCGACATGGATTAGCAAATTTAGCGGCACGAATATGGAAATTTAGCGGCACAAATATGGAAATTTAGCGGCATTTTTGCGGCACTTTATTTTACTCATAATCATTCATTTTCAGCTTTAAAACAATGGAAACTGTTTTAGCAGAGTATTCCACTTTGAAATAGGCCCTGATGCGATGCCATTTCCTTTGATGTCCCTTCCCCTACCCCTAGCAGTTTTCACATGTAATTTCATGTGTGAATGCCACTCACATCCTCATCCTGTAGGGGACCCACCAATAATTACTTATAAGGTGAAAAATGTTATGACACATTTAAGCAAATGGACAATGTTATTGGAAGTACTAAACAAAGTCATGTTCATTCACAGGTGAAAGGTAACTTCAAAACTTAAAGAAATAAAAACTACAATTCTTGAACATTTGAAAATGATTTTTCTTAAGTAACATAAATAATAAAGACAGATCACATATAAATCAACTTTGCTTCTATTGTTTCTTTGATTTGCCACCTGCTGTTTCCTCAGTGGGCTGCTGTGACTATAGACTCAATGTCACTACTCTTGCTCCTACTTGGCCTTCAACCTGCATCCTCTGCTACAGATGTGCTATTCTTACTTGATGACTCCTCACTATCCCCTGGCTGGTAGTAGTGTTCCATGAATAGTGACATTGGAGGTCTGCAACTCCACTAGGACATGAGTGACCTGGGCAAGGCTACTTGTTAAATCATCACCTTATCTATCAAGCTCCACCTGTACAGGGTGCAGAGGGGGGTTGTAGAAGATAGAAGTCACTCTACAGACCTGCCGAATTCTTGTTGGTGGTGTCTCATATTGCCTAGTCCTTGCCCAGTCTGGGCAATCCCTCTCTTAAGGACTGGGAGAGTGTTCTTACTGTCTGAGACATTTTATATACACGTTCTTTCACTGCAGCAAAGTTTTCATAGATGACGTCTTTAGCCCACCCACCTTTCAGCTGTTTTCACACAGTACTTTATGTGCTTTCCTTGCAGCCTAACAATCTTAGCTTTTATTTTTTTCAATTGTATTGGTGATGGTGTGCCAATAAAAACTCCTCTTCCTCTGGTGCTATTCTAATTGGTTTCTTGTAATCTTGCCGTTGAACATTGACGTTGTCTTAAAAGGGCTGATGTGCTTCATCTACGAGTGGGTGGAATAGTAGGATTGCCTCATGCGGTGACTCGCTTGTTTTTTCGTTGACTGCATCACTTACCCTGCTTGTGTCCTCAAACCTCATCAACAAATCTAATGGGATTGTCTGGTTCCAGTGTTTTCTACTAGAATACACTTAGGATCGCGGCATTTGTACAAAAGTGCCGATTTCGCGGGCACCTTAGTAAAAATCGCGGCATTTGTACAAAAGTGCCGAATTTGCGGCAAACCGCGAAATCGTGAAATCCTGGAGGGTCTGTGTAGTACCACTCTATTTGGGACTTACAAGAATATTAAATATGCAATTGGGTGTAAGCCATTCCTACCATGTTGTAAGGAGAGAGTACAAGCAATTTAGCACTGGCTATTTGTGGTAAAGGGAGCAGGGTCCTAAATGGCAACAAAAAAGGTTCAGAAAACAGAATAGTAAAGGCAAAAAGTCTGAGGATGACACTGTGGAAATGGCCAAGTCAAACATCTACCAATAACTTGAGCCCCAGTCATGTGCAATATCAATGATGTCATTTACCATGTCATGAGTGAGGTAATACATTTGAGGTCATAAGCAATACATGTTGAGGGAGCACAGAATAGGCAATTGACAAGGCTATTTAACGTTTTCTCACGTCTCACCTAACTATAATGAAACTTTAGCCTTTGTTTTATTAGTAAATTTCGATTTTTTAAATCATAATTTGAAATGGATCATCAGTGAAAACTTTGCAGTCAACCTCCGCTGTGTTCTGCCTTTGACAGTGACTTTAACTGTTGATACTCCAGTTTGCAGAGCAGCTGTTTGATTTCGGACAGGGTCATGGTGAGTGCTCTGTGGAAGATTTCACATCACTTTCTCAAGTCCATTGTAGCAAATGTGTTGAAAATTGTACTAATATTTTGGCTAAAATTGTCCGGCAAGATCTCTGGGGCCAATGTGTATTGCTAGCCACTTATTTAAAAACTTTTAAATTCTTTAACACTAAGGGGGTCATTAAAATAGCGGGCGGATCGCCACCGCCTGTATGGTGGTTGCGATCCGCCCGGCAAAAAACCACCGCCGCTTTCAAATTCCCCCCCACCACATTACAATGGCGGGGGGGGGGGAACTCTGGCGGACGGAAAGACCGTCCGCCGGTTTTCCGCCCGGTCGAAGAGTCGAACGGGCAGATAAGCTGTTAACATGGTGACGGTGTCTGGGAGACACCGCCATCCATATTAGCATATGTTCGGGGACATGCCTG
Source organism: Lissotriton helveticus (assembly GCF_964261635.1). NCBI lineage: Eukaryota > Metazoa > Chordata > Amphibia > Caudata > Salamandridae > Lissotriton > Lissotriton helveticus. The sequence goes on from NC_136065.1 coordinate 400,893,485, forward strand.
TCCGTGGTGGCATAGCCACCACAGAAAGGCATACGATTCCCAGCATTGGGGGCCCGTAGCAGGCCCCCAGGCATTTAGGGAGGTGGGGGGTAGCATTTCAATGTACAAGGTGGCAGGCACCGTGCGGTGCCTGTCACGTTGTGCATTGAAACGCACAACTTGCATTTGTGGCATTGTGGCGGGCGGTGCTTTCAGCACCGCCCGCACAATATTACAAATGTGGGATGCGCCTGCCACTGTGGTGGGCGCATCCTAATGGTTGGTAATTGGTACGGGACCGCCGCACGCATTGCGGGCGGTCCCGTTTCCCGGGGCCGTGGCGGGCGGACAAAGTCCACCCGCCATACTAATGAGCCCCTAAATTCGTTGTTATATCTGCTTTGAGTGGTTCAGGATGTCCCTTCATTATGGTACAGGTTGATAGAACATGTTTAAAAGAAAGACAATGAGTAATTAATGATCAAACAATATATATGGTTGCAAGAAGAAGTTTGTGATTTTGATTTTGTTGGCAAACATCATGTCCAGAGTCCGGCGAGCTATTTATTCTTGTTTTGTAAAGCACTGGCTTGTGACAGGTAGCCACTTTTGTATGTGGTGTCATTGTGATCTGAATTCACGCCTATCTCTCTATAGGCTTTAATAATCTAGTAGCAGGATTTTCCATGCACCGTTCTGCAGATATAAAGCTAGTTGAAGGATTTCTTACAAGGAGGTGGAATCATTTCTTGAGGGGGGGGTATGTGGCGAAGGAGCTGTTGTGATTTATTCTGCAATGAAGTGCCAGAGAGTCAAATGACGAATAACACGTCTGTTATTGCAATACAATTAACCTCTGAGGTAAAAATGAATGCCACTCCAATAGTTGGGGACTTCTAATTAAGTCTAAGATTTATTTATTTATTTATTTGCGGGTTTATAACGCGCTAGGATCACCTCCCGAAGGAGTATCTCCGCGCCATTGGCATCTTTCCTGCACATAGACAGTGAGTACATGTCCTATCTAATGATTTTGAAATAGAAAGGTTTTTAATTGTTTCCTAAACGGAAGATATTCCTTACAGAGTCTTAAAAGAAACTGGGAGGCTATTCCACAGCGTTGGACCCGCAATTGAAAGGGCTCTGCCACCCTGTCTGGTCTTCTTAGCTCTTGGGACCTGCAGCAGAGCTTGTTCACTGGATCTTAAGGATCGCAAAGGTTTATAGGGAAGAAATTTATTCAACAAATACCCAGGGCCTTTCTTCTGAAGACACTTGTGTATTATGCAGCAAGTCTTGTACTTCATCCTTTGCTTGACAGGAAGCCAATGCAGGGTGTTCAAGAGGGGTTTAGAAGGGGTGCGAGGGGGCCGGTTTAATACAAGGCGGGCCGCCGTGTTTTGGACCACCTGCAATCTGGCAATTACTCCCTCATTAGTTGATAGAAGCAGCCCATTACAGTAGTCCAAACGACTCAACACCAAAGCCTGCACTAACATCCTTCTGGTAGAGTCAGGGAGCAGGGGAAACACTTTCCTTAACATTCCAATAACATGGAAGCAGGCGCTCACCACTTGGTTGCTGTGTTGCTTCAGGGACAGCTCCTGGTCCAGACGCACACCGAGATTTTTTACCACCTGTTTAGGCTCCGGGACTGGTCCCAAATCCTGTGGCCACCAATCAGGGGACCACAGGAGTTTGGCCTCACCGAACAACATCACTTCCGTTTTGGCAACATTACATTGCAGGAGGTTAGATGCCATCCAGTGGGCCACTGCCTTCATCCCCTGGGAGAAGGAGTTCCTGACCTCATCGGTAAAGTGTGTAAAAGGAAAGAGGAGTTCGGTATCATCCGCATATGATACAGGGATAAACCCATGGGACCTCATGATGTTCGCTAGGGGGGCCACATAGATATTAAACAAGGTAGGGCTCAAACAAGAGCCCTGTGGCACCCCCTTCGAGATCTCCAACTCCTCTGACCGATAGGCACCCAAGGTGACAGTTTGGGTGCGGTCTGTCAGGAAACTCCTTAACCACGCTAGGGCCTCACCTTCCAGGCCGATGTTAATAAGCCTGGTGGTCAAGATGTCGTGTGACACGTTGTCAAACGCCGCGGACAGATCCAACAGAACCAGGATAACAGAATGACCTTTATCCTGGAACATGTGTAGATCGTCCGCGACTGACAACAAGGTGGTCTCGGTGCTATGTCTCGGCCTGAAACCCGACTGGGATGGATCCAGTCCATCTGTCTCCTCAACATAATTGGACAAGTGTCTATTAACAAATTTCTCAATCACTTTACCCATAAAGGGAAGGAGGGAAATAGGTCTCAGGTTAGTGAGTTCCGTCCAAGGAATGGTGGTATTTTTCCTCAGCGGTCTCACAAGTGCCCTTTTCCAGTCTCTCGGGACCTCTCCCGTACTTAATGACAAGTTGATTAACTGCTGGATTTCTGGGCCCAGAACTTCCGCCAGCATGGGCATAATGCGGGCAGGGATGAGGCCCTCGGGGCTGCCACTCTTAATCTCAGTCATTAGGGCAGTGACTTCCTCTAAGGAGATGGGGGGAAAGTTCTTTAGATACCTATCATGTGGCTTGTATTGTGTATTATTATGGAAGAGATTATTGGGGTCGACCACCTCAGTGTTCTTTGAGGTCATTATTTTTCCATAGATAGCATCTATCTTCCTCATAAAGAATTGAGAAATCCCATCGCATAGGTCTTGAGATGCAACCTCTACGGTTTCACATGCCCCAGGCTTAGTAAAAGTTTGCAAGATCTTAAATAAAACTTTTGAGTCTTTTCCTGCCTTGGTGAGTTGCATCGCGATGTGATTTTTCCGAGCTGCCCATATGGCCTTGTGATAGGACCTGAGAGCAATTATATGGTGTTGTTTATCCTCCGGTCTCCGAGACTGTCTCCAAACTTTTTCTAACTTTCTGGTTATTTGTTTCATCCGTCTCAGATCCTCGGAGTACCAAATTTCTTGCTTAGCTGCCTGGCGAGGTTTATATATTTTCAGCGGGATAGTATAATTAATTGCTTCGCTAACTGCCTTTCCAAACCGTTCAAGTTCATTTGATATAATTCCTCTATGATCATTGATCAAAGGGGCTTGGTAGGCTTCACGAAAGTTATCCGCCGTTAGTTTGTGCCAGGGTCTTCTTTTAGAGGGCAAGGGCAACTGAATACGTGGCTTATCCATAGCATCAGTGTAACATTTAAAAATAAAATGGTCAGTCCATTCGACCTGGGTAGGGGGCATACACATGGTTAGGGGGGAGTTAGAAAATACTAGGTCCAGAGTATGGCCAGCCTCGTGTGTAGGTCCCTGATTAATCTTTTTAAGACCTAGATGTTCCATATCCATTAAGAGGGTTTTAGCTTCCATGCATTTCTCTAAGTCGCTATGCATATTAAAGTCTCCTACTAATAGGAAGTTCTGCTTACCTTCTATAAATGGTGCAAGAGCCTCCATGAGGAGAATGGAAAAATTTCCACTAGAACCTGGAGGTCGATACAATACTGCACCCCTTCTGATTTCCCTAGATGCGGAGGTGAGTTTAAAGATCAATAATTCCATCCGCGGGGTACCAATTTCCTCAATAATGGTGATGTTTAGCTCCTCCTTATATACAATTGCTACTCCCCCTCCTAATTTGATAGGGCGATCCATTCAAATTATCTTATATCCCATCGGGATCCCTAATGTGATGGCAGGAACTGAGTGCGGCTTGAGCCACGTCTCAGTTAAGAAACATAAGTCCGGTTTCTCTGTGGAAATCATATCCCATACCTGTATTGCATGCTTCACCAGCGAGCGCACATTGCAAAGCAGATTTTTGCTCCCCAAAGGGGGACTAGTGCTCTTAGCTGGGATTTATTTATTTATTTATTTTTGTAATTTATTGAGCGCGGCGAATACCCGTGGGCGTCTCGGCGCTAATTGATACCATTAAATTCCCTCATCGCTCCTGGCAGGCTGTGTTGAACTACTGATCGAATAGCCAGGTTTTCAATAACTTTCGAAATTGCATAAGTGAAGGAGAGGACTTGATGCAGAGAGGCAAGGAGTTCCAAAGCTTTGAAGCCGCAACTAGGAAGCGGCGGTCTCCCCAAGATACTGTCTTGGATCGAGGAACCACTAGATGATTCAGGGTGGTGGATCGAAGCGTTCTGGTTGGTTTATAGGGTGTCAGATTTGCCTTAAAGAATTGGGGAGCTTGGTAATGTAATGCTTTATAAACTATGCATAAAGATTTAAATTTTATGCGGTTGCGGATCGTTAGCCAGTGATAGTTTATTAGGGTGTCAGATACTGAGGAAAATTTAGGTGTTCCTGAAAGGAGCCGTGCTGCAGCATTCTGTAATGACTGAAGTTTGTTTATTATCCTGGTTTGGGCATTTAAGAATAGCCCATTGCAGTAGTCAAGGGAAGTTAGCACTAACGAACTAACTAGTGTTTTTGCAGCAGTAGCTGGGAGAAAAGGAAGGATCTTCCTAATCAGCCTCAGTTTATGGTGGGCAGTTGCCGCTACCTTGTTTGCATGTGCCATGAAATTTAGGTCCACATCAAAAGTTACTCCTAAGTTCCTAACCTTGAGTGTTGGCTTCGGAGGTTCACCCATTCCCGGTGGCCACCAAGATGATGACCAGTCAGGTCTGAGGGGTCCGAAAATTAGCACTTCCGTCTTATCGGAATTTAGCTTGAGACAGTTGCAAGCCATCCACTCACTGATTGCGAGCATTCCGCGACGAAATCGGTCAGCCACCTCTGGTCCATTATCTTTAATACCCAAAACCAGCTGGGTATCGTCTGCGTAGGAGGTTACGCTCATCCCATATGCCTTGATGACATTGGCAAGGTCCGACACATAGATGTTAAAAAGTGTCGGACTTAGGGATGAGCCTTGAGGAACCCCACATGGTAATGACAGATTAATGGACTGGTGAGGGCCAATGGTGACAGCTTGTGATCTGTCGGCTAGGAATGAGGCAATCAGTTTGCTCGCCGATTGGTGAATGCCCATCCTTTCGACACGGTCGATTAGAGTGTTGTGGTCGACCGTGTCGAACGCCGCCGACAGGTCCAACATGACTAGGACTGCTGTTCCACCGAGATCTCGGATGTTCCTTATATCGTCCGCGGCCTTGATTAAGGCGGTTTCAGTGCCATGGTGTCTTCAAAAGCAAAATTGTGAGTCATCCAGTAGATGGTGTGTCTCGATGTACTCAACCAGCTGTTGATTCAATAATACTATGTAGATCACGTTGTCTTGTGGCAGGGTCCCACTGATGGCATTTGACCACTGCTTCAAGGCAGAACTGTGTGCGACAAATATAGCATGAGAAGGGTCCCTCCAGGTAAATTTTTAAGGCACCGTCGCATATCTTAGATGATTGGTCCCTGAGCCCTAATAATACCTGTGAGGAGTAGGTTAGGTGCCTGTTACCAATATTCCTCATATTGATTGGGATGTTGCCATAGTCTCCTGCCCCTGGCCCAGTCCTGTCGCGGACGGGCGCAGACGGGCTGGTCTTCGGCTCGTCTTAGGCGCAGGAGTAGGCGCCACCCTGCGCGCCAACGCTGCGCGCTGGGGCCGCCGAGGGGCTAAATAACCTTTCAAAAGTGGAGGTCTAGAGCGCTAACCGCTCGACTCTCCGTGTGGCCCGTCTCTGCCCCGCCCTCCACACACCGCGATTGGCTGCAGTGCTGCAGTGCCGGTTCAGGGGTCAGGAGTAGACAACAATTCCTCAATGTGTGCAAGTAAGTAATTTCTAAACACAGCGTGCCTCTAATTATCTACCAAGGAGCAATATACTTTTTTAAAAGCAGTCTCAGGGGTATGTGACAAGTTATTACGAGTGCAAGGTAATTTTTAAAATGATCTTAAAATAATTTCAAGCTCCCGTCGTAGTATTGTAAATTGACCCAGCGTGGCTGTGTGAGGTCAGCGCCAAGCGGAGTTAGAGTAGCTGCCACCAACTCCTACCGCAAATGCGCCTGCCACCTCGCTGCCTAAATAACCTTTCAAAAGCGGAGGTCTAGAGCGCTAACCGCTCGACTCTCCGTGTGGCCCGTCTCTGCCCCGCCCTCCACACACCGCGATTGGCTGCAGTGCTGCAGTGCCGGTTCAGGGGTCAGGAGTAGACAACAATTCCTCAATGTGTGCAAGTAAGTAATTTCTAAACACAGCGTGCCTCTAATTATCTACCAAGGAGCAATATACTTTTTTAAAAGCAGTCTCAGGGGTATGTGACAAGTTATTACGAGTGCAAGGTAATTTTTAAAACGATCTTAAAATAATTTCAAGCTCCCTTCGTAGTATTGTAAATTGACCCAGCGTGGCTGTGTGAGGTCAGCGCCAAGCGGAGTTAGAGTAGCTGCCACCAACTCCTACCGCCCCCAGCCAAGTTTAGAAATGGTCATACCTTTAAGACTATCCTTTTACCTGTCAAAGTAAATTACATCTCCTTCACAAAATTATTTTGGTCGTGTGTTCTGATTTTTAAAACATGGCATTTGCCACTGGTAATTTAATTTAATTTTCCTGTAATAATCAAGATGTCTGATGACATTTTTAAGTTATGTTGCTGTTTTTCTACAAAAGCACGTACATGTTTCACTGTATACATTCATTAAATTGCACTGGACTACAAGTTACGCAATTAAAATGCATGTGATTTCAGGTTATATCCTAGAATAATCATTTCTGTCTCTGTGGTTTTGCACGTCAACGGTCTATTTTTCTGCAATCTGTTTTAATATGTCTTGTTACCCACGATCTAACGAAATCCTCTGCATGTAATTAATCATAAAACTGTTTCTATAAAAGTAATGGAAGTGAGTTATATCCAGTCTATTTTTAGTGCTGCGCCATACCGGATTTACCCTTTGCTCTCATTATCCAGCTAAGTGAGGAAGCCCCCGGGCAAGTGTTGTCTTCGTTTTAATTCATTCTCAGGTTCACTGTTCACTATGATTGAGGATGAAATGAGCTAAAATATAAGTCTTAAACAGGCTTCTGAAAACCCTAGAATCACATATTGTCACAAAGTAAGAAGTCTAGACATTTTGGGAAGATAAACTAATTTCTCACCAGGCACAGAAGTGCATATCAAGAAATCTAGATGCTCTGATCGTAATGATTTTGGGACAAGCTCTTCCTGGAGGCATAGCAAGAATATTGTGACCTCAGAATTCCAATTGATAGCTGATCTGAATGCAGATCATTCACTTGTTGCACCGTTTAAAGGTTATTGAGAAGACCAGTGCCTTCCAACTCTGTGATATGAACAAGGCTACTACAGATACAAAAGTGACTCTCAACAATCAAGATTGATGACATGAAACATAGGCGGCAAGCTCAGATTCGTGACCAACATTGCATGAATATCAAATACTACTTGGTACGAGCTAACCCTACTCCAAAGACAGAAGCCATTTGTACTATAAATGTTCAGAATGGCCACCCTGGAAATAGTGGTATCTCATCTTTATGAAGGAAAGAGTCTACAGACCAGCATCCATAAGACCTTCCTGCTACTCTTTTTAAAGGTAATTGGAATGATGACATAATCACAGCGACACCTAACTTAAAGACCTCAGTGGAACACCAAAGACACATGTCTGGATGATAGCCAAGTCAAGCCTGCTGAAATGTATTTTGGGGAAATGCCTGGTAGTTACTGACACATATGAAGTTTGGTGCAATAAGCAGCAACATCTGCAAGTTACTGGGGAAAACTAATTTTCTGTGTTATCTATACTAATATAATAAAGAGAGAGCCCAAACCTTTGAGGCGGGTAATCTCAGGAACCACAGCACCAATCACAACACCCAATACAGCGTTGGAAAGGGCAGTTGCAGCAGAAGGACATAGGCTATGCAGACGCCCACCATATACATGTAAAAGAACCGTGCCAGCAAAGTAGTCCCTTGTGGGCGTGTCTGCGTTGTGCTGTGGGCGTGTGCTGGGGGCGTAACAAACGCTGGGGGCGTGTGGTACGTTCCGCCCTTCATGCCATGTCTTATATTGTGTGCTGTGGGCGTGTGCTGGTGGCGTGGGCGTGTGCGGGCGCGGGATTACGGGAAAAAAAAGCGAGCGTTGTGCCCAATATTTCATTGTTTTTTCTTCCCAGGTACTGTACATTCCAGCTGCGGGTGTCCACCCTGCTCCCTTTAAATACCCCTGCACCCCATAATCATAACCCACCCTTACTCCTTATTTATTTTATTTATTTTTTAAGATTATATGGCGCAAACAGCTACCCAAAAAGGGTTTCCCGGCGCCTAAGAACACAGCATCATGAATGGAATAATATAGCAGAGGTCGTTCAAGGTTTACTGATCGAACAACCAGGTCTTTATCTCTTTACGGAACCTGGGAAGACTTCCCTCCTTTCGTATGTGAAGTGGTAGTAAGTTCCAGAGAGTGGGACCCAGGTGGGCATAAAAATACCCCAACACCCTTAAACACTAACCCATCTTAACCCTATAAATATACCCTGTACCCCAAAACCCAAACCTATCCCTAAACCCTAAAAATACCCCTGTACCCCAAAACCCAAACCTAGCCCTGAACCCTATAAATACCCCTGTACCTCAAAACCCAAACCTACCCCTGAACCCTAAAAATACCCCTGTACCCCAAAACCCAAACCTAGCCCTGAACCCTAGAAATACCCCTATACCCCAAAACCCAAACCTACCCCTGAACCCTAAAATACCCCTGTACCCCACAACCCAAACCTACCCCTGAACCCTAAAAATACCCCTGTACCCCAAAACCCAAACCTAGCCCTGAACCATAAAAATAACCCTGTACCCCAAAACCCAAACCTACCCCTGAACCCTAAAATACCCCTGTACCCCAAAACCCAAACCAAGCCCTGAACCATACAAATACCCCTGTACCCCAAAACCCAAACCTAGCCCTGAACCCTTAAAATACCCCTATACCCCAAAACCCAAACTATATCTGAACCCTTAAAATACCCAAACACCCCAAAACATATAACGCAGTACCCCAAAACATATACCCATACTTACATTATCCAAACATTAAAAAAAAACATGCTTTTACCATTCATGCATTTACAACGAATTTCATTGTAAATGTATGCGTGGTAAAAGCATATAAAATGGAATGCCGTGCGTTATAATGGTATTGCAGAGTCACGGTACTCTCGTAATGAAAGTATGCGGAGTGATGGTATGCGTAAAGAAAGTTGCGGAATAATGGGTGTTTACCCTCCCCCGGTAAGTACATTGGTGGCACGGCGGCCCACATCTCCAGCAACATACTCATATTTTTTCACCACCGATTTGAAAAATGCACTGGTCTCTCTCATTGATGGCCAGCACTGACATACACTTTTAGACACACCTCCCGCCACAAGTTCTAGAATTGCGAACTTTAGAGCTGGGGAGCTACGTTCGAATCTCTGCATCAGCTCAACATCCTGTGATTCCAGGCAAATCGCTTTGTCTCCCCGTGCCTACCACAAATGAATGTGTTCTTCTGTAATGTAAATTGTGCTCATGCCATGTTGTCGAGTTTGCGCTATATAATAGTGCAAGGAAAAATAAAGTAGGGAAACTCGAGTTCACACACTACTGAATGCGCACTCTTAAGTGCATCAGCAGTGCACTGTGAATCAGAGCGTTTCACTGGCCTGTCACAGATAAGAAATGCTATCAAAACGAAATCCTACAAAACAATATACTACTGGCCGGCAGCAATTCATACCCGGACAACGTCGGGACGGGCTGCTAGCTTATTATACTCGAATACTGACCCCGGTGGGGCGATAAAAAAGCAGCCCATACACCATGTTGCTCATAATGAAGCCTAAGGACCTTGCTTAGATTTTAGCAGAGCAGGAGTTTTCCTTTAAATTGGCAGTGGCCCTACCTTGCCAGATTTTCAATGTCTCTACTCTATTTACAGTTGAGGAATCAATGTTTTTACACTAATAAACTCTATCCTAGCTCTGCTAGTGTCAAACTGTGCCATGGCAGCTTGTCAACCGAAGGGCCAACTGATCACCCTACTCTGTTGATGACAGGGTGGCTGACACTTATTCCCTAAGACATGTCGGACACAAACAGGAAGAAAATAGTATGGTCCCATGTTAGGAAGGAAAGGACCTAGGCTTCAGGACCATTTTCTTCTAATATGTCCCCTCCTGTCTCAGCAAAGGAACATTCCCCCTATTGCAAAGCCCTTCCTAAGGACCCCTCCATTGACACTTGTAACCCCCTCATTCCCTCTCTGAAACGTGCCCTAAGCTTGTGCTTACCCCAATCAAGCCCTCACTTTGATTTCCTCTCTTGTAGAATTCATAGTGGCTTTGTAGCTATGATTTTATTATCCAAATCTAGTAAACATATCTTTACATACATACAGGCAGTTCTGCGCTGGTTATTAGCAATTTTGCAGAAGTCTTGAACTAACATTTATACACTTAGTCAATTGATCTTTATTTGTCAAATATGCCGAAAAAGAAAGAAATACATCAATAAAATAAAAAAAATCATAATAACCTTCATAAAACAGACAGTGATTTCCTATTAATGTTACAATCACTATTCTTTAAATAGATTGGGTAACCATGTCCTCATACCATGTAAATTATGAATCTCCATAGTGCTTCCTAACGCTAATAGCCACGCTAATAAAGTTAATTGTAGCACAATATATAAGTGATGAACGTAAAAGCTGCAAATGAGTAGTTGCCAGCTGATGCTGCCTAAAATTTAGGTTACGTAACATGGGGACTAAAAAGGGTTCTATACCCAACTCATGGAAAGAAGCAATAATAGTCCCTATTTCATAAAAGACTAATAGGTCCCTCTTGTTATTGCGCTATCTCTCTTTTAGACTCGATCACTAAGATTATAGAGTATTTCTTATTAGCACACATGGAATTGTGGGTGGAAGATCATCATCATCCTTCCTGCAAAACTTACCGCACAGCTGCCCAGCGCTGTCAGCGGGTCCCTCACCAACACGGCGCCATTGCCGGCGTGCGATAAGGCCACGCCCCCTTGGAGGCCACGCCCCTTTTCCTCGAGCAGGTATTTAAGCGCTGAGTTATAGCGTCACCTGCCAGAACCTTTGAACCTCCTGAGGCGAAAAGCCGGGAGATAGATAGCACTGTTTTTAACTCTTGTGTGTCACGAATAATTTGCTTTGCTGATTTTAATAGCACCTATCACCTGGCTTTACAGGACTCCTTCCTGCAAAACTTACCGCACAGCTGCCCAGCGCTGTCAGCGGGTCCCTCACCAACACGGCGCCATTGCCGGCGTGCGATTAGGCCACGCCCCCTTGGAGGCCACGCCCCTCCCTTCCTCCTCATAAAAGCATGTGTCACTACCGTACGCGCAGCGGACGGGCGCAGCGGGCGCGCCGAAGGCGCGCCAAAGGCGCGCCTAAGGCAAGCCCGTCTTCGCCCGTCCTCGCCAAGTCATCGCCTCTCGCCAGACCTCCTGCTCAAAATACGCGAGTGACACACTGTTATGGGAAAAGTCAACTCTTGGCACTTAACCCAGGCCAACGATGTGACAAACTAGAAGGCTGCTTGGGACAGACGCCCTCTATTGTAAGTCCTGTAACTTACTTATTGCAGAACCTAATCTCCCAAGACTCAGGGTTACTAGTAGGAAGCTTTCCTCGCTGACAATATCTCACCTTAATGTCAGGTCCCTAGTTAAACACCATCCTGAGGTTCATACGCTCCTTACAGAGGACAACCCAGACATCTTGTTTTTAAGCGAAACATGGCTCAAAGATGAACTCACCAGCATCCCTAATCTCACGCTGCCGGCTGGATTCTCGATGACCTCTATTAATAGAGACTCAAGAGGAGGCGGTATTGCGGTAATACATAGAACGTCATATAATTGTACCTTTGTGAAGGAAGACATTACGGGATGCGAGTGCGCTTTAAAATTACTACTAGCCCTCACTTCTCCCTAACTGGACTTCTCATCTATAGACCCCCGGGACCCACCTCCAAATTTATAGAGGAACTCCTAGAGACAGCCCATGCCCTAATTGCCAGCTCACCTAACTTTACGATCTTGGGGGATTTAAACCTCCATTTTGATGCCCTCGAGGATCCAACCATTAGTAACGTCCTAACAGACCTCACTGCACTTCAACTGACCCCTCGTATACTATCCCCCACTCACTCGGCTGGCCACCTACTCGACCCGGTCTTTACCAATATTCTGGAAGTGGAGGTGGACCCTCCCAAACCTATAGGATGGACAGACCACTTTCTGGTCACATTTGTGGTCACGACCGCCACTCAGCCCAAAAAAGCGCTGCCCGTCTCTTGTTTTAATCGGCCCTGCATAAACTTCACAATACGGACTTCCCTGCCAGTTTAGGTGAACCTAATCTGGATAGTGCAAGTGACATCAATATGGCATACGCTGCGTTTCAAGAGTGGATTACGAAAGGACTTGACACTACCATACCAGCTAAATGGACTAGAGGACGAAGTACCCCCTCTAATCCATGGTATGATGAGAATTTGAAAAATATCAGGAAAGAGTGTAAAAAGGCTGAATGCCAGTGGAGGAAAGATTATAGGGACGAGGAGAAAGCATGTTATCTGGCCAAACTCAAGCGATACCACAAAGCCATCCGCATGTCTCGGGCCTCTTTTTATGCTAAAGAAATTGAGTCCAGCCCCAACCCCACGAAAACTATCTTTAAATTGGTGCAAAAATTACAAAACGGTGGCAACCAAGCCTCATGCATCTCGTCCACTCAACAGTGCGATGAGCTGGCCACCTTTTTCACAGAAAAGGTGAGGAAGATCTATAACACCTTCTCTCATACTCCCTCTGTCGGAACCGCTGACCCCTGTGAGGCCCTCCGAGGCTCTAAGCTCACCTCCCTACCGGCTATCTCTCTTGAAAACCTAGTTACTATCTGCAGAAAGGTGAAATCGGGTTCTCCCTCAGACCCCATGAGACCAGCCCACTTCTTAAAGGCATTGGACTTCTTCCTACCCTCATTGGCTAAACTCCTTAATCTTTCTTTCGCATCAGCTACTGTGCCCACTTGTTGGAAACAGGCCTGGGTTACTCCCATTATTAAAAAACCCACTCTAGACCCTGCTAAACCGGAAAACTACAGACCAGTTTCACTGCTTCCGTGGGTATCTAAATTAGCTGAAGCCCATGCGAATCCCGTACTCACTGACCATTTGGCCAAAAACAACATCTTGGACCCTTCCCAACACGGGTTAAGGCCTAGGCACAGTACGGAATCCGCCCTTCTTGCCACCACAGAACACCTCCGGAGGATTATGGACACCGGTCAGAGTGCTGCGCTGATATTGCTCGATCTCAGCGCAGCATTCGACACGGTCTCCCATGATATCCTACTGGGTCGCCTGGAGAGCATAGGGATCAGTGAACTGGCACTGGAATGGTTTCGGTCATTTCTCACGAGCAGATCTTTTCGCGTGTCAGCCCCCCCTTTTATTTCCCAACCCCATGCAATAGGCCAAGGGGTTCCCCAGGGCTCTGCCCTTAGTCCATCCCTTTTTAATGTGTACATGCAACCGCTTGCGGCTGTGGCCAAAGAATGGGACCTTACACTAGTTTCATACGCTGATGATACCCAGCTGGTAATCACCCTCACAGAAGCACCCTCTGCCACGTCCACTAAATTTAGGGATGGGCTGGCCGCAGTCGCCAACTGGATGACGGCAAATTGTCTGCAACTCAATGCAGGAAAAACAGAAGTGCTACTCCTGGGCAAGAACACTAGCGGTTGGAACGACCACTGGTGGCCCCCCTGCTTGGTCCTACCCCCCCGCTGCCAAAATCCTTGGTAAAAAACCTTGGGGTATGGCTGGACTCTGCACTGAATTATCAGTCGCATACAAAAAAAGTGGCAGCTACTTGTATTGGGTTGCTGAGAAGCCTGAGCCCCATCCTGGGCTTCTTTGACCCCAAGACAAGGCAGCTCATTGTCCAAGCCACCATCCTTGCCCGGCTGGACTATGCTAACATCCTCCTCCTAGGCGCAAATACAGCTAAGCTATCCAGATTCCAACGTATTCAGAACTCAGCAGCCAGGGCAATTGTAGGCCTGCCCAGAAGATGTTCGGCCAGAGCCACCATTCAGAGGCTCCATTGGCTGCCCATAGAAGCTCGCATCCAGTTCAAGGCTCTTATCATCGCCTTTAAAATCCTTAGAACGGATGGCCCTGATCTACTCCGATCGCTGCTTACTCCTTATAACCCCCAACGCAACCTTCGTTCCATGGGTCAACATCTAGTGGTGGTCCCTCGAACGAAGTTCTGCCGTATCGGAGATCGCTCCTTCAGAGTAAAGGGAGCGAAATTATGGAATTCCTTGCCCCTCCACATTCGTCACCTCACCAATCTGTCTGCTTTCCGCAAAGCAGTAAAAACGCACCTCTTTCCTCCTCTGTAGTCCCCTCCCCCTTCCCCTCCCCCCCCTTTTTCCACAGCTGGTTATGCTTCGGTTCTTAGCGCCGGGACGCCCCGTTGCGGGGGCAGCTGTCGCGCTCAACAAAACTGATAACATAACATATCATATCAGCAGTCTAAAAGCTAGTAATTACCTCCAGTTTGCCAGCACTCTAATTTTGCAATTGTTCTCCCAATTATTAATTGGATTCGATGGTCAGCCACCAAAAGTTATAAAGTCACGTCCAGGCAAAGATTTCAGTAATTTAAACCTGAGTTTAACCTTTAGTAGCTACTGCACAGAGCAGACAGGCTTAACTTCCAGAAAATATGTAAAGCATTTAGTACTAAATCTGTTAAAAACAAAACACAGCACAATAAAATTACACTCCAGTTTATAAAACAGAGAAAAATGTAATAAGCAAAATAACACCAAAATGACAAACATTTAAGATTTAAGAGAAAAAGCTGCATGAATAAGTAAAGCTCCAGTCAGTAATTACTGTTTGTGAATGACTGTGACCTACCCACAATTTCAGACTGACTACTTTGGAGCATGGGTCGGATACATGTAGCAGGTTTGTCCTGATCAAAAATGTTACCTCAGGGATTCAATTCTTTGAAATAGAATTCAAAACCATCCTTAGACAGGGCAAGGTTGCCGACAGTATCCGAGAATGTCTTCTCGAAGCCAGATAGCTGTTGACCGGCATCTCACTGAAGCTGTTGGTTTTCTCAGGAAAAGCCATGAGTGGGAAAAGTTCAATTCTGCTTCCAGAAAGGTCTGCTCATCAGATGGATGCTTTTGGCATCATCACTCGTTCAAGATTTCTTTGTTTGGATTAAGCCCCTTTTTTAGTGCTCAGAATCTTCTAGCAGGGCTAGGCTGCTGAATGTATTTGGGAAGGTTGCACCAGAATCCCATAGGGTTACAGTGAGGGCCCGCTAAACATGTCTTTTGAGTGGCAAACCCCTCCAAGCATGACCAACTTAATTTTCTTACTCATCGAGCTTAAAACCTTGGGCAGATTGACTTGACTGGTGGGTCCCAGTCCTCTGAAGGAATGGAAGTCCAACTTTTTTCTAAGTACTAACCTTTCAGAGTTTGTTGGCAACGTTTAGATAGACACAACAAGGTGTTCCAGGTCCTCAGTGACAGCTTTTAGAGGTTAGAACTGCAGAGGCCACCAGCAGGTCCGGACAAGATCTAGTTGCAGTTGGCCAGGTGAGTCCTGCAGGTTATTGTGCCCCTGTAGTCACACAGGAGGTTATCCAACTGATCCTTGGATTCCACTTTTTTAACCTGGGTACAAGTGGGAGCAGGGTCAGCCCTTTAGGTCTCCATCCCGGTCTTAAACAGCAGCTGTAGTCTTTCTTTTGTTCTTCCACAGAGTGTTCTAAGGAGCTCTGGGTAAGGTACCAGGTTTGTAGGTTTCACTAGCCAGTAGGTGGGAGTGACTACTGGATACTCCCTAACCAAAGGGGAAAAAGTTTCTGGGGAAAACCCATCCACTTTTACAGCGCATCCTGTTTGCCATACGGCAATATATCCCAGAGTGCATTTTTAAAAGGAAATCCAAAATGGCACAGACGTTTTGCCCTTGGAGGAAGCTTGTGTGCCAATCACGGGTTTATTATGAGAAAGAAGCAAGCTCCTCCTCCTAAGCTACACCAAAGTGGATCTGTCATCAGCTGGGTAGTTTGGTCCATAACCCTTACCCATCTTTTCACTAGACCTAAACCATTGTCTCTGCTCCGAGAGCAGTGTACACACCTCAATAAGGTCATGCACTGGCAGAGCAGCTGTTGTCAGGTTAATGCATATTAACCTCCAAGATGTCTAGGAAGGGAATGGTATCTATCTAAAAGTTACTTTTACTAAATATTTATTAAGAATCTAACTTCACCGTTAGATTGGGTGTTCAATAAATATTAAAAAAATAGTGATTGAATCATTTCTCTGTCTTGTCTGAAACCAGAGACAGCAGAAATATTATTTTAATATGCACTATAGTTTTCCTCATAGGACAGCCAGAGCCTTCCACACTGAAAAAAGCTTTTGAGGGCTTGCCACTGTGGGGGCATGGCAGCATTAAATTACTACATCTCCCATTTTGAAATACCATGCTCCCATTCTTGTGTGCTGCAAGGCCTAATTAGGGGGGACTTTTTCTTATTTAAAAAGAAAATTCTCCTCTGTCAAAGCAGGTATTTTACATGCCAGCTACAGCTTTAAACTACAGCAGTCAGGTTACATTGGTAGGCCAGAAGCCATGCTTTCCCTTGTCACCCTAGTGGATGGTACAATAAATGTTGTAGTCCACTGGGGATTTTTAACTTCACATGATATGCATGTATTTCTGCACCATATACTATGGCCTTGTAGGAAATTTAAATATACCAATTAGGAGCTGGCCATTTTTTTCAGATTTCAGTGGTCAGAGTATATGCACAGAATTGTCTGTGTTCACGGAGTCAAAAATGCAGCTGCCTCAGTCCCAACACAATGGGTGTGATAAAGTCAAGAAGGGAACTTTCTCACACCAGGTGTACATTTATGGGTCACTTTTTGGATCCATGCTACCCCTCCTATGGTACTTCCCACTCCATTTGGATGTCTATTCTTAGAGCCCTTAGGTGTAAGGATAGCTAAAATAGGTTGGAATGTTTGGGTATTGAAGTCTTACTAAGGATTTCGAAATGCTTACATATTAGGTCTGCTGTGATGTGTAGCACTGAATATGGCTGATTGGTAGCTTATTTGAGGTTACATTATTTTATACCTCATGGTTTCAGTGGTGTGTTGTGGTGGTTTGCATGATATTCTTGTGGCATGTGAAGCGAAATCTATGTTGGGAGTTTTAATGGGCAGTCTGGTACACTCTGTGTCTGAATATTGAGCAGATGTTTTTATGGCATTGCTGTACCCAGGTCATAGGCTTATTGGAGGCTGCTTTATACTTGTTTAAACGTTGTGGGTTGGTTGCACTGACTTTATGGGTTTGTGATGACCATTTTAGTTTAGCTGAAGCTGCTTCATTAAACAACATTACTTTGCGAACTACTGTTGTCTTTGTGAAAGCTTCTAAGAAACTGCATTGAATATCAAATGGCTTGTTGAACGTTTAAAATATGTTTTCATGGATATCGAATTGTGACAAAATTGATACAACAAAGATAGCTCAGAGAGTTAACGCTTCTCTGCTAGAGACACATGTGTACCCTCGAGGCCATATGTTTAAATCATGGTAGGACTTACTCAAAAATTCATTATTTTAAGGTTACTCAAATAAGCTTCAAGTCTCCAGTAATAATGGTTCTGTGAGAAACACTGTTGTGCAGTGGTTCTTAATTTGTGGTCGGAAGAACCCTGGTGATTCGCGCCTGCTTAGAAAATTAAAAGATATGACCAGCTTATTAATGTGTATATAAAATGTAGAAGCATTATTTTAAAATTGAATTTTTTAAAACCTGTAAATGTGACATTGGACGCTAAAAATTAAGCTGGTATCCTCAGAATTATTTGTGGGAGCAGGCAGTACAAGCTCATTAAACAGAATATAATATGGACGATGGATGGCCTCAGGTGAATTTAGAAAAGCTCCATTAAAATTAAATGTAGTTGTTGTTTTATATTTGTTTGTGAATTACATAATATATTCAGTTGTTTCTGTATTTGTTTGATGATTTATTTGTGTATGTCTTTTTGTGCATTGTTTTGCGATTCATTGTCGAAATTGCTTAGATCAATGTCCCTTGCTTCCAGTAACTACTCTGTGGGAGACCCTGGATTCCAATAATGATTCAGTGGGGGCCCTTGGACTACTGTCATAATTAAATGGGTTGTCCACAAAGGTCAAGAGGTTAAGAACCACTGCTGTAGAGTGTCTAGAAGCTGGAAAGCAACAATATCGCATTGTTATTATTAGTATCCAGGGAAATGATAATAAATTACACGTTAGCCATTACATAAAAGATGTACAGTTTTCCTTCACCTTAAGTAGCTGTCATTTAATGGCCTCCTTTTTTAAAACCCCCCTCAGCGGCAGTAGCAGTCTTTAGAAACCTCCCCTTTTTTCTGAGCCTGGTTCTGATATGGTGGACAGCATTGTGAAAGCCCTGCGGGCTCCGGCATCTGCTTGCTCCAAAAATGTCACAGTCAGATTTTCAAGATAATACTCTGTCTAGCAGGTTTTGTCCAAATCTTTTATGCTGCTGCACCAACACGACACATTCTTTGCGATCTCTTTGTGCGATCGCACTTAGAGAGAGAGAAACTGATAAATGCGCGAAGAAATGTTCTTTTATAGCCTTGAATCTATTCACAGATATTTGTTTAGGAAAGTTCCCTGCTTTTGTAAAATGTGTTTTGTTTAGATTGATTCTTGGATTGTTTGTGTTCCTGTTTCTTTTTCCACCTTGCTTGACCTTCAGAATTGATTTCAGGGATTGCATCAGGTCGCTTCCTGCTCTGTGGTGGTTTAGTCCATGATATTTCCATTCTGGTACCCTACTTATCAATTATTTGATACGCTGAAGCTTTCTATGCATTGCATTAAGTTGTGCTGTTTTGTAGAGAGTTTTAAATGTAGTCCATATCTTGGAAGAAGTGGACACGTGCAGAGCATTAGCTTATTTCTGTATGTTGCTCAAAGTCCAGTTATTCCAGTCTTCAAGATAATGTCATGTCACCTAGACCCTTAACTGATAAGACACATAAAATAGTTTGAGAAACAAAAGCAACAATAGGCCATGCATTTTTTTCCTGTCGGGTAGCAAAAAAGTTAGACCTGGGCAAAATGTCAATTACGTCAGAGTAATTGGAGTAGTTCATATTACTTTTTTGATGCAAAATGACTGAAAATTACACTATTACACCCGTTTGCACAATTAAGATTAATTAAGCACACAAATTCTACCACAGGAGCACAGGAATAATTTTCTCAGCAAGCCCGAGTGGCTGCTACTGTTCATGGTGTGTAGCACTATTTTCTTAGAGCAAAATTAATCGAATCAAACTATACTGCTAGCAAATTACTCTGGGCACGTTTCGTTGGCCCTATAGGCAACCAGATACTAAACAAGGGTTATATACATATTGTAATAACATAGCATAATATGACATATCAAAACTATGTCTATCTGAGCTTACAGTGCACTCAAAGTTAGGTTTTCACAAAAAGAGATAAGACAAAAACTGGCTGGAAAGAACTACTGTTCTTCAGGTTTTAATAGTTCCAGCCTTTTGTCCTGATCCACACCATGGTGGAACGAGCCTAGCCATCCCAGATTGTGCATAATCTGACTAAAGGACATCAACGCCTTCCACCAGATGGATGTGTGACAGGAACTTTACAAGTGCCACCTCTCTATGCCCCCCAAGAAAGTGTCAAACATAAGTTAGAATGAATGCCTACAACCTCTGTGCTTGAGGCAAGGGACACGGGTAAGAAAACGAAGGGCCTTATTACGACTATGGCAGTCCTCCTGTTCACTCACCACCGCCGCGCCGACAGGGTGACCGCCAAGGCCGTTGTGCGCCTGCCTGCCGGATTATGATTGTAATGGGATGGGCAAAGGAGAATAGCATCTTAATACAGGCCCAATATGGATTCCAGCAGGGAAGGGGCACTGTGGATTAATGTTTGAATTTAGCGTTGACCATAGAAAAGTATACTAGAATGAAGGATGGGAAAGTCTACATGGCATTCATGGACCTGAGCACTGCATTCTATTTCGTGGTCCATGATAAGCTATGGAACATAATGGAGATGATGGGAATAGATTCAGCTATATAAAATTTTATCAGGCAGTCGTATGTTATTGCGACTGCATCAGTGCGTTACACCAAAAATGGAGACTGTACTCACTCTTTTAAAATCTCCAAAGGAGTAAGGCAGGGATGGGTATTGGCCCCATTTCTCTTCTCCATATACACAAACGGAGTGAAGGAAGCACTTACCAAGGCCACACCATTACTGGCCTATGCGGACGACGCGGTGCTAATTGCCAGAACAGGACTTGGGTTACAAAGGTTGATAAATGCGTATGTCATATTTATGGACTCACTTTATTTGAAAGTCAATCAAACAAAGTCCTTTATAATAGTAGCCAGGACAACAAAAAGAGATAAAATCCCGCAATTCCATGCAGAAGCAGAAAAAATAGAGGTAGTGGATTGTTTCCCATATTTGGGGATTCTTTTCAATAAAGATCTGACTTGGGCGAAACTGATGGAAGGAAAAAAGATGGTGATGGAGAGGGGTATTAATGCTGTAAAATCTTTTGCTAGAAAATTGGGTGCTAAACCCTTATTACCAATAAAAAATATCTACCAGGCGAGAGTAAAGTCAGCAGCGACCTGTGGAGCTGGCGTTTGGGCGTGGTCGCACCAGCACCACTACAAACGATTGAAAATACATTTTTAAGTCCATAGTGGGCCTCCCTTCATCCATTGCAAATAGTATCCTCCACACAGAACTAGGTTTGCCGTATATCTCAGATTACATCCAACTAGCCCCACTCCTCCTCTGGCACTCAATATGGAGAAGGGATACTGTGCTGCTTACACAATCGATAATAAGGAGTTGCTTAACCATGGATAAGTGGAAAAGATCTAGGTGGCTTAGCTATGTTGATACTGTGCTAAGGGAGATTGGCCTCCATAAATTATTCAAAGACCCATTGACCTGTAAGAAGGTCTCCAAGCAGAAGGTTGCCAACATATTCCTGCTAATGTTTAAGTACAAGCGTAGAGAACTACAAAAAGAGAAACATACCGTTCGCATATACAGCCTCAATCCAACATTCATAGGAGGGGGGTTCTCCTACTTAGTGAATGTAAGTAGGACCCAACACAGATTTTTACTACTTAGGTTCCGCACTAATTTGATCCCTCTTATGCTAGGGTATCCGGAAAAAAAATATAACCACTCTGAGCTTAGTCCATGCCCTTGCGATAACTTGTCATCCCAAACTGAATTGCATTTAGTTTTATTCTGCAGGCTATATAAGAATGAAAGAAATGACTACTTAAAACCAATTTTAAAGAAATGGAATTTTAAGCAGTGTCAGGTGGCTCTCTACTTTCTAAAATGATTATCTGACCCTTTGGTTTGCTATTCAGTAGCGTCATTCTTATGGGCCTGTATGAGGAAGAGGAAGAGGTTTGCGTGCATGTGAAATAGTTTCTGTTGTTTTAAAGTTTTTAAATGTATCCATGTTTTGTATCCTAGAATCATGTTGAAGTATATGTAACTCTTACAAACACAATCTGTACAATTTTATGATGTATTTATTTGCACTTTTATGATAATTTTTAACTTGATCGAATAAAGAAGAAATGAATGAATGAAAAGGATTGTAATCCATGGCAGCGGGCGGTGTGGGCGGTCTCGCGGTGGTGGTATATTAGGCTCAAAGTAGAGCCTAAAATCCAGCCCGCCGCTGTGAGAACGCTGACTTCACGTTCATGCACGGTGTGACATGCATGCCACACCGTTCAGGAACAGAGGTGTATTTCTAGTGGGGTACAACCTGTACCACCCTGCATGCCCTGCCAGGCCCAGGAGCAGCATGGGGTCCTGTTAGCGCCCCCGTATTTGCATCTTTGCCACTCTGTTAATGGCGGACTCACCACCATGAAATGGCTGATGGACAGCCAACTCGTAACATGCTCAGTGATGCTGGCTTCAGCACCACCAGCACATTACTGTGCCTTACCAGACCGCTGGTCCAGCAGGATCCTTGATCCCGGCAAAGCAGGCGGTCTTGTGGCGGTCTGTCTGCCCCACTTGTAATAGGTCAGTGGTCAGACCACCACCACGGGTACGGCGGTCCTGTGGACCACCGTACTCGTAATAAGGGCCTGAGCTCCTGATTAAAACTAATGCCAGACTCCACCACTGGTGCATCTAGATGAACTGGTACTTTGGAATCGCTACTTCCAGGATGCAGTAGTACCAGTTCACTATAAGTTAGCCCCTGTAAAATGGCTGACTGGGTGTGAAGGGTCAAAGCCTACCTCCGGGTTGCAGCGACCTCGTACGAACGCCCATAGGGGCGACAGCACTAACCTGCCGCCCAAAACGGCTACACCTCTCTCTGTCTCCCTGCAGGTACCGACAGCATCGCCGGAGCCCAGCGGACCGGAAACGACCTGGAATGACCCCGGAAGTGCAACGGCCACTAAAGGACCGGAAGTGACCCTGCGTGACCCCGGAAGCCTTTCCTCAGCGACCCGAGGGGATCGCATAAAGACCGGCAACACAGAGGAGGATGGACCCCTAGTGGTGGACTCGTGGCAGGAGTGGGCGAGAGGCGAAGGATCAGCGACGGAGGTTGTAGGAGAGCAGACGCGAGGAGAGAGCGAAGAAGAGGAAGAACTGTGGTGCGAGGATTGGTGGCATCCTCAGGAGGAGGCTGGAAAGCGGCCGTAACTCGGATGAGAGTTACGGCGGGGCACGTGAGTAATCCGTTATCATTCTCCGTGTTTACCCCTCCTTGTGTAAATAGAGTATATAGTGTAAATCTTGTACAGACATCACGCGCACTTGCACTGTGTAAAATAGTCACCCCCACACTGTATGATACATATCCACCCCCCCTTCCTTCACGACAAGCCACTCTATCCCGACCCCTCCCTTTTCTTTCCCATCTTACCCTACCCTGTTCTTCTCCCACACCGTCTATTTCCGTCCCTACACTCCTGGTGCCGGTAACGGTCTTCTGAGTTCCGTGTGCCTTGGAACTAACTGCCCTGTGTCTTTCTTACTTACCTCCGAGGGTCACCCCAACACCCGCCATCAGGAAGGAGATCCCCAGCCCGGTGGAGGAAGACCTACCTGTGTTCCCCTCTTCGGACCCCCTCTCGAGGACCCGGAACAGGACCAGCAAAGCGGATACCCGGACACTGTACCCAAGGATTTGATTTCCTCTGTATACAATAAATACTTGCTAACCATAGCACACTACATTCGGCCTCCACGCCTGTTATTCCGGCCCGCACACCCCCACACCCCACAAGTGGTGTCAGAAGTGGGATCGCCCGGGAGCATGGAGGCCGCCGTCAAACAACTGGCCGAGGGACAGGAGCTCCTCGGCAAACTGATGGAGAGGTTCTTGAAAACCGCAGAAGACGACAGGGGCCAACTACACGATGTCCTGAAAGGACAGGGCACAGCCCAGGATCAGGCCCTGGAAAAATTGACTACCGTTATGGGGCAGCAGAGACCAATGGCATCCTTACCCTCGGTAGTCCTGCAGAAGTATGTTGCTGGTGAAGATCCAGACTTTTTCTTCACCAACTTTGAACGGCTTGCACAGGCCGCTACCTGGCCTGCAGATCGATGGGGCCATTACCTAGGTCCCCTGCTAACAGGAGAACTGCAAGCAGCCTATCAGCAGGCCAACATCCAAGGACAGACCCCCTATGCGGACATAAAAAAATGCATCCTGGAAC
The DNA here is from genome assembly GCF_964261635.1 of Lissotriton helveticus. Taxonomy (NCBI): domain Eukaryota; kingdom Metazoa; phylum Chordata; class Amphibia; order Caudata; family Salamandridae; genus Lissotriton; species Lissotriton helveticus. The sequence continues at coordinate 400,917,399 of NC_136065.1, forward strand.
GTCTGGGGATTGATGACGAAACCTATAGGGTTAGACTCCGCCAGGCCAAGGAGGGACCCCAAGAGAATCCCCGGGCTTTGTCATTCAGGATACAAGACCTGGCCGACCGATGGCTCAAACCTGCAACCTCCAGTAAGGCGGAAATAATGGCCAAAATATACCTCGAACAATACCTGGCTTCCCTACATCCCGCCACCCAGAAGTGGGTACGCCAACACGCCCATCTGACTTTGGATAGTGCTGTCGAAATAGCCAGTGCCTTCAACCGAGCACAGGAAGGACAGCGGGCGAGGGAGGAACACCCAACCCACCTAAGTCGGGGCAACCATCCCAGGCCAGCAAGACCACCTCTGATACAAAGAAAACCCGAAGCAGCCCCACTGATGCCCTACCCGGTCATGCCCAGACCACCGCCACCAGGACCACAATGTTATCATTGTGGTGGATACGGACACATCGCCCGCATATGCCCTCAGAAAGAGGAACCCATGGAGATCGGCTTGACAAGAAATTATGTGTGTCTCACCACCGAAACCACCCCTCCACCCTTCAGGTGTCCCGTGCAGATTGAAGGACAAAGGATGATGGCACTTGCAGATACCGGATGTCGCCACAGTGTACTGCGTCCCCAGGAACTATCACACGCACTGGGACCCGTGACCGGGTCCGTGGCCATCAAGTGTGTCCACGGAGACACCAAATGTTACCCGACCACACAAGTGCGTGTACAACATCCTACGGACCCAGGAAGTTTATTGACAGTCGGTTTGGTTCCCAACCTACCCGAACAGGCAATACTGGGAAGCGACTATAGTGGTCTTCCGCATCTCCTCCAAGACACCACCGACTCATTGAAGAAATGGTGGGCAGAGGCTCCCTTTTCCCATGATCCCCCTGCTACCGTCGAGACACCCAAACCCTGGAAGACCAAGGCCCAAAGGAAAAAGGAAAAGAGGGGGTTCGTTCTGGCTTGCCCAGCACAGGTGGACCCTCATCCGTGGGAAACCGATCGAGAATTCAGAGCTGCCCAACAAGAAGATCCAGTGTTGCAGGACGCTTGGAGTCGGGCCCTCCCCGATGAAGACCCCTTACACGTAGGTCCCTACTTCTTCACCCGGAATGGACTGTTGTATCGCAAAGGAGGTGCCCAGGCCCCTACTCAACTGCTTATCCCGGGGTTGTTTCGTGAGAAAGTCTTGTTTCTGGCGCACAGTCATCTGTTAGGTGGGCACTTCAGTGATGAAAAGACAGGTGAAGCGATCCTAGAGAAGTTCTACTGGCCCGGAGTGTACGCGCAGATTAAACGCTATTGTCGGGAATGCCCGGTGTGCCAGAAAACCAGCCGGTACCGACCACCGAGAGCACCCCTACATCCCCTCCCCCTGATAGATATCCCCTTCTCCAGGGTGGGGATGGACATTATAGGCCCCCTGTTGCCCTCCAAAAGCGGCTGCAGGTATGCCTTAGTGGTAGTGGACTATGCCACCCGTTTCCCTGAAGCAGTGCCTCTCCGTCAACCTACCACCCAGAACATAGCCAAAGCGCTTATAGCCATATTTTCCAGGGTGGGGTTTCCCCGCGAGATACTAACCGACCAAGGCACCCCCTTTGTCTCCTCCCTCATGCGCCAAGTCTGTTCCAAACTGGGGATCAAACAGATAAGAACATCAGCATACCACCCCCAGACGGACGGCTTGGTGGAACGCTACAACGCCACGCTAAAGACCACCTTGAAAAAACTATTGGGTCTCGAGAGCAAAAGATGGGAGGAACTGTTGCCTTTGGCCCTGTTTGCCATCCGATGCAAGGCACAAAGCAGTACGGGGTATTCGCCCTACGAACTGCTATATGGTCGCGCCCCCCGGACTCTTTTGGACATGGCTCGTGAGGCCTGGGAGGCCGAACCTGATCGGACCCGTCCTCTCCCCGAATACGTCAACAACCTGAAGACCCATTTGGGAGAGATCCGAGAGATCGTGAGGCAGAATCTGTTGGCCGCTCAAACGTCTCAAAAGCAACAATACAACAAAGGAACCAAACTCCGGTCCTTTGTTCCCGGGGAGTTGGTCCTGTTGCTCCTTCCTTCCTCGGACCATAAACTGCTGGGACAATGGCAGGGTCCATTCACCGTCACCAGACAAGTGACTCCCGTAACGTACGAAGTCCAATTAGACGCCACCAGGGGGTCCACCCAAATATACCACGTCAATCTCCTTAAGAAATGGGAGGGTCCTCGACCCGTCTTGACTGGTGTTAGTCCTTTCCCCTTTGAGTGCTGTTTTGATGCAGAGCTATCTGAGAGCAAGAAGAGAGACCTCTGCCAGACCCTGTCCCCCGTGCAAACCGTGTTCTCCTCCCTCCCAGGACACACTACTGTAGTGGAGCATGCCATCCATACCGAACCGGGGAAAATAGTCAGACAGCGTCCATATCGTGTCCCAGAAGCACGAAGAGCAGTCATACATGAGGAAACCAATCAAATGTTAAAGATGGGCATCATTGAACCCTCCCGTAGCGACTGGAATTCGCCCATAGTCCTGGTACCCAAGCCCGATGGTTCTACCAGGTTTTGTATCGATTTTAGGGAGGTAAACAAAATCTCAGCCTTCGATTCCTACCCCCTGCCTCGGGTTGACGAGATGGTAGAGCGCATCGGAAGGGCCCAATATATCAGTACCCTCGACCTCTGCAAGGGATACTGGCAGATCCCCTTGAGAGCCGAGGATAAACACAAAACAGCTTTTTCCACCCCAGAGGGACTGTTCCAGTTTAGAGTCATGCCCTTTGGCCTTCATGGGGCCCCAGCAACGTTTCAACGGGCCATGAATCAAGTACTACAGCCCCACTCCCACTACTCGGGTGCGTATCTAGACGACATAGTCATCTACAGTGACACCTGGGACCAACATCTGTCTCACGTACGGGCAATCGTAGACTCCTTAGGTGCCTCGGGCTTTACCATAAATCCCTCCAAGACCACGTTAGCCGCCCAAAGCGTGAAATACCTAGGATACCTGCTGGGGGAGGGACATATTCGGCCCCAAGACAGCAAGGTTAGGACCATCCAGGGCATCCCTTTTCCCCAAACCCGTAAAGAACTCCGAGCATTCCTGGGTATGCTAGGATATTACAGAAGGTTCATACCAAACTTTTCCCATACGGCAGCCCCCTTGACGGATCTCCTAAAGAAAGCAACGAAAACGGAGGAGATCCTCAAACAACCATCTCCCTTGTTGTTACAGGCCTTTCATCACCTCAAGCATTCCTTGACCTCAGAACCCGTGCTGATGAGTCCTGACTATTCCAAGCCCTTTATATTGCAGACCGATGCGTCAGCTCAGGGTTTGGGGGCAGTGTTGTCACAAAAGGACGTGTCAGGGGCAGAAAAACCCGTTCTGTACCTGAGCAGGAAGTTGTTTCCCCGCGAGACCAATTATTCAGTAGTCGAAAAAGAAGCCCTCGCCATTAAGTGGGCGATCGAAAGCCTCCGGTATTACTTGGAAGGACGAGAATTCGTTCTATACACAGACCATGCCCCTCTTGAATGGATGGCGCGTAATCGGGGTAACAATGATAGAGTACTCAGGTGGTTCCTCTCTCTCCAACCTTTTCGCTTCCGTACCTTACATCGGAAAGGGCAGGAACAGGGCAATGCGGACTATCTCTCCCGGTACCCACCAAACCTAACCCCCACAAGAAACAATCCTAGGGAAAGGGGATGTGAAGGGTCAAAGCCTACCTCCGGGTTGCAGCGACCTCGTACGAACGCCCATAGGGGCGACAGCACTAACCTGCCGCCCAAAACGGCTACACCTCTCTCTGTCTCCCTGCAGGTACCGACAGCATCGCCGGAGCCCAGCGGACCGGAAACGACCTGGAATGACCCCGGAAGTGCAACGGCCACTAAAGGACCGGAAGTGACCCTGCGTGACCCCGGAAGCCTTTCCTCAGCGACCCGAGGGGATCGCATAAAGACCGGCAACACAGAGGAGGATGGACCCCTAGCGGTGGACTCGTGGCAGGAGTGGGCGAGAGGCGAAGGATCAGCGACGGAGGTTGTAGGAGAGCAGACGCGAGGAGAGAGCGAAGAAGAGGAAGAACTGTGGTGCGAGGATTGGTGGCATCCTCAGGAGGAGGCTGGAAAGCGGCCGTAACTCGGATGAGAGTTACGGCGGGGCACGTGAGTAATCCGTTATCATTCTCCGTGTTTACCCCTCCTTGTGTAAATAGAGTATATAGTGTAAATCTTGTACAGACATCACGCGCACTTGCACTGTGTAAAATAGTCACCCCCACACTGTATGATACATATCCACCCCCCCCTTCCTTCACGACAAGCCACTCTATCCCGACCCCTCCCTTTTCTTTCCCATCTTACCCTACCCTGTTCTTCTCCCACACCGTCTATTTCCGTCCCTACACTCCTGGTGCCGGTAACGGTCTTCTGAGTTCCGTGTGCCTTGGAACTAACTGCCCTGTGTCTTTCTTACTTACCTCCGAGGGTCACCCCAACACCCGCCATCAGGAAGGAGATCCCCAGCCCGGTGGAGGAAGACCTACCTGTGTTCCCCTCTTCGGACCCCCTCTCGAGGACCCGGAACAGGACCAGCAAAGCGGATACCCGGACACTGTACCCAAGGATTTGATTTCCTCTGTATACAATAAATACTTGCTAACCATAGCACACTACATTCGGCCTCCACGCCTGTTATTCCGGCCCGCACACCCCCACACCCCACACTGGGCATCCATTTTTATTTGGCAGATATCCTGCATCTGCCAACCTCTTAATCAATACTTAAGTCTAGTACATAGACCTCTCACCTAAGTAGGTTTAAAAATCAAGTTTCGGAAAAGTACAGTCAAACCAAGAGACATCTTGACACTGGTTCACGCTATAAGCACAACAGGAACATCTAAACGCCAGAGATAGCATAAGTACAGATACATGTAGTTCCTGTGATGAGGGATGAATAGTTCCTCTTAAAAAATGTGTGAGTTTTGGTGAGGTCCTATAGCATTCCACACAAAGATAAGGTTATTTTGTATATGTACTCATGTTCAGTATGGATCTCTCGAAAGCAGAAGAAACCTCTGTTAAAGTAAACTCCCATGCTCATAGAAAAGCTTTGTTTCACTCTCCAGTGATCTCTGAACAAATATGCTTGCTGACTAGCATACAGACATTGGTATTTTGTCCTTCTATGCTGTACGCACACCAATATTTATGCGTTTGCAAATTCTGCATCTGGCAAAAGCACACATTTGTAACACAGATGCAGGAGGTTATTACATGCAAAGAGGAAGACTGTTTCAAATTCAACAGACAAAAACGAATTACTTATTGTCTATTGAGTGGACAATGTCCCATAACAGTCAGTGTGCAATATACTGCTCGTCAAGAATGTCCTTGGAGCCAGTCACACAAGACAAGATATCAATGACAACTTCACACTGACGAGTGTTCACACTGTGAGCTGCCACCAAAGATACCTTTGCATCTGCCTATTTGTGCTCAATGCCTAGGATTCAGTCTCTTAATGTCTCAATATGAATTAGGACAAGCGCCATAGCGACAACTATGAAAAAGTAAAGTGGAGCTTTGGTAGTCAGAAGCCTAAATCAGTACTTTATGCATGTTAATCTGTGTATCGAAGCTATCAATATATAAGAAAAAGGTTCTCCAAACTTAAATTCATAGTAAATAAAAATGTAGTTGTGCTACTGAGGAACAGCAAATAACATGGCAGATTCAGTTTATTAAAATGTTTTGTAGTTTTGTGTGTCCTTGCTTTCTCAGAATGGCTTGTTTAGCTTGCAACTACTTTCAATTAAAACAAGTAACAAATATTTTACGTTCCCTTGTTCTTGGCGTAAAATTAGAGGGGATTACAAAGGCTATCTGCTTTAGGGGAGGTTGCCTAAACTGGAGTAGGGAGTATAGATGGTGTGGTAATTTAAAATTTTCAAGCAAATAATATACGGAGAAGGTCTATAAATGCTAAAGATGTGAGCTGTGGAAGTTTATGAATTCTAATAAGTTTGCAGTACAACATTGACCGCCTCCCCCAATGTTAAATAGACAATAACATTATCATTCATCGTCAAAAAAATGTGATGCCTGTAATGAGAACAATTGACTACCTTGTCCTCCTGTTTATTGCCACTTAAAGAACAGATATTATTTGTGGTATTTATGGATTTTAGACCAGGACTTTATGTTGAAAATAAAGCAGCCAGCTGTCTTTGGTAGGGTTGGTCCCACTTTGATTAGGGCAATTGCAAACTTGCACATAGGTCAGCCAGGCAGATATACATTTTGGCATGCAAGGTAGTCCTTGATCCATTGGGCTAGAGGTAGCCACCTAATTCCAGGTCATTATGAACATTGTCTTTAGTCCTGAACTTTTCACCTATAAACAGTTGATATCAGGTGTGTTTGTCTAATTAGTTTAAAAGAAAGAAATCAAGACTTTAATACCCATAATGGATTATGCTATCATCTTTGGCTTTTGGCCAAGCCACTAGCTGTATTTTGGGATTCAACTCTAGGTTTTGGGGCACCATGTTTGCTTTTGCAGTGTGGGATTCAAAAAAGTCAATACAAAATGCATCCTTCCATTATCTACAAGTATAATTTGGTGGTTCCTAGTTCCGCCGCAATAGACTTAATTAATAACATGTTGAAACTGCTCCCTATACCCCCTGCCCCCAGCCAAACTGGGTTGCAGTTTGAGTAACCCAAAACATTTTTGAAAAAAATTGCTGACTGATCAAATGATACTACTTTGGAAGTAAATAATCTAGGGCTAAAGTTACGAAAAAATATTTAATAAACTGTATAAACCATGTAAAAGAAATTGATGGAATTTATTTTTGAATGAACAAGGACTTCAGTTAAACCCTCCAAGCATATTTTCTGTACTTGAATACATTTGATGAGGATTTTAATACTCCCAGGTACTTGTGTCGATTAATTAATGATAACACAACTCTATTACAATTCGGGTCTGCAAGGTGTTTTGTATTTGGCTATTGAATTCTAACATCCGATTTCCTTATTGCTTCAAAACTGGATAAATCACTCCCTACTTAAAACTAAACAACAGTGATGATTTTAACAACTATTGTTGAGTATCAGGCCTTCCTTTTTAGCCAAATAGGCAAAGTTCTTGAGATCTGTGTTAATAGTCAAAAGAAGCAGTTCATATGTGACAAAAACCTGAATTTATACCAAGTTTCGTAGCAGAATGAACTATGGAAAACACTATCCTGCAAATCATTGATCATTTCCTACTCCTATGGGACAAAGGAAAAGACAATCAGCCTACTCCTTTCACTTGAACTCTCAACAAACAGCGTTTAACACTACCAGTAATGAAATACTACTGGAAAAGTGTATGTGTTTTAAAGGACAAACTACTGAATTGGTCCGTAGTGTGCCTTTCAAACAGATCCCATTAAGTGAAGGTCAATGTCTAACTCACTGGCATGTTTCTACTTTAATAGGGTGTTCCTCAGGGCTTTATAATAGCACCATCTCTCTTCGACCTTGAGAGAGCGCAAGTTAAGAAAAACTGTAGAAGTGCACCATATTTACAAGCACGTTTCATTAGTTTAGTAAACATTATATAAGAGTGTCAAAATTATCGAGTGAAAGTACATAATAGTGTTTAATTAGAATAGAATACTTATATAGAGTGTGAAATGCTAAATGTAGATGTTTTTAGAGATGTTAGAATGATGTTGAAATCTCATGTTATGTGGCTGGTGTAAGAGAAAATGTAATTCTGCTAAACGTAGAAATGTGTAGGCCACATGGCAGTTCACAAAGAGTACAAGAAGCTGATGCATTTCCACATGATCTGGATTTTAATGTTATTATGATTCACGCATTACTGAACCTAAGACTGATATATATGTTTTGGATGTTTATATATTCATTGTGTGTAATAAGTTAGAATATCGTTTAAACTAAAGAAGTTAAATGTTTTGCAGAAGTGCATGGGCCCGTTCCATGGAATCCTAACAGGCCTGAATAGATAAAGTCATTTCTTTTGATCTGCATGTGCTCGTTAGAGAAAAGTCGTGCTAGACACTAACTGTGAATCCTGTTACATGGTTTACGACTTAAAGATATGGTGGAGGCCGGAATTTGGGGCCCACAGAGAAAGTGTCTTTTGCAGGTGCGAGGGGGTTTAATCAGGAAAGTGATGAATAGACTTTTGTTCAAGAGAGCCTGGCACAGGCCTGGAGGAGTCTTCAGGAATTTCCTAGGGGTACCGTCTTGCCGGAGAGGAGCCCGGGAAGCAAGGTCAACGCTAACGATGGGCCTAGAAGGAGTACCAGCATGGAAATTGCCGCCAGAACCGACACCACGTGAGGGGCGTCTCTAGGGGCGTTTCTATTGGGAATGTGATTTTGTATTAGGGACAGCACCCCTGGGTGGAAGCAGGACAGATGATCTGAGGAACCTAAGAGAGCGGATGGGTAGGCAGATAGGGAACTGCGAGACATCGACTTTAAAACAAAGACTAAGGGAAGTGCGTGATCTTCTTTGGAAGTCACCACTGCTGACACCTTTTAGGTTAAGATCTTGCTAAGTAGGGATGTCACTTAGTCTAGTGTAGGGACAGTCTAATCTGATTTCTTTCCTTTCTGTAAATGACTCATAAGCTACAGCTTGTGTTTATCCTCGTAACTTTGATAATTCTAGAGTTTGTTTTGGTGATATTCTTCTGCCGACTAAGAGCATTTAGAAAATTCATGTTTGTATTGATACCCGTATACCTTTTGAATCTTATTTTGAGATGTTTGTATCTCCAGTTAAGTTTGGCTTTGTAATAAACTTTTAAAACTTTTAAGCTTCAGTGGTTCTTTAGAGTGGAGTAAGTCTTTAACTGATTAACCTAGTAGTGGATTGCCTTTTACTCAATGACAGGTACCAACGGTTCAGTCGACCTGAGTTGGGATCTAGATCTATAACTATAGACCAGAAATCCCGCATTAACAGTTGGTAGCAGAGTGAGGATGGTTACCTTCTTGAGGAAGGTGATCTAGACTAGGTTAGTTTACCCCAAGGTCCCTAGAGCTCGAGAGGTGGCCTGCCGAAGAAGGCACTGACGGAGAGAAAAGCAGCAGTATCGGACGAGAGTGAGTATAACAAGGGTCATGCGTGGACAGATTGCGGTGTTTTGTCTTGTATTTGTATTGTAATGTCATGCGGAGTTGAATGCCTGTAGAGTGATTGTGAGAAGGTTGTGAGCGCGCGCAACCTGGTAAAATCTTAAGTTCGGGGTAGAGCTTAAGTGGTTCGGGTGTATCGAACATCCAGAGTAATTGTCGACCAGAGTAAGGAGGTCATGAGGTACCATTGACCCCCGCAGGACCGAGATAGGGGGAATGCAAGAGTGCGTGTGTGGGTAACGGACGCAGGTCGAAAGTTACCGTGTGCAAGTAACCTATCAGAGAAGGCGATTGTCTGGACGTACAAGAAAAGACATTTCGTCGGTTAAGGTGACAATTACAGTTAGACTGTGGACGTACAGTCAAGAAAGGTGATCGCTTGGTCGGAAGTAATCATTTTTCAGAGTATGAATGGGACGTATGCATGACCGGGAGACGAGCGGAGAAAGGAGGGGAACTGCTGCGAAGGGGGACGAGTGACGTCAGCGAGAGCCGCGCTGTGATAGGGCGGTCAGTGTGAAGCCGCGCTGGGACGAGAGACGTCAGCGAGAGCCGCGCTGTGATAGGGCGGTCGGGGTGACGTCGGCTAGAGCTGCGCTGTGATAGGACGGTTGGTTTGACGTCAGCGAAGAGCCGCGCAGTGATAGGCCAGTTAGCGAGAACCGCGCTGAGATTGGTGGATTGTCATCAGGAAGTAAACGAACGCGGAGAAAATAGAAATTCGTAGATTTTGAACATGAAGTGTTTTAAATGTTTGAGAGGGATTTTTAAGAGAAAGAGAAGAGAATCCTATTGTGGAGAAGAGGCACCGCCAGAGGGTACACCAGCTCACTATATGGCAACGAATGTTGGGTTGCATACCATACTGTGGCTTGGGACTTGGAGTAAGATTACAGAAGGGAATGAGGAATTGACCTTTCCGAAATACGGAACTTTTAGACTAGAAGTGTTACATCAGCTGAAAGCCGTCATGTCCTCACTGAGACCTTTGCCTAGACCAACACAGTTTGAGGCCCTTAATGCGTGGATGAGGGCGGCGCACAACAGGAATCAGAACAGACGCCCAGAAAGGGTAAGGCGATCAGTAAGGGCAGTGCAAGATGCTAAATGGGATGAGGAAGCCAAGAAATGGAGGGTACGGACGATTGAAGTAGACAAGTTGTACCCCATGAGAGAGGTTACAGGTGGAAAGAAACACATGGAAGAGGATGATGAGAGCGAGTCGGAGGACGGCCTCATAAATAGGTTGTTGATAGATAGACCACCTCCGGACAATATGGAGACAGAAGGTACGGGGCTCCCAAAGGAAGACAGGGTTGGCATAGAAGGGTATAGGCCACTCCCTTTAGCGGATTGGGTACCTACCAAAGATGAAGGGACACTGCAACATAGTCCTGTACAGAGAGTAGTCGGAAGGTTTGTGGTGCAGAAGACGCCAGCAACAGAGAGGGCTGAGTCTCATGGATTGCCAGAGGCTCTTCAAGTACCTGTTACCATAGGTCCTATACGGTCGATTTATAGCCCAGAGAAAGCGAGAGAGGAAAACCAGGTACAGCTGGACAGGGAAAGAGTTGAGATAGAAGGAAGGAATAACACGACCAATGCCTGGAGGCAATTGCCAGGACCAATAACGTGGAGCACCCCATTGGATTCAGCAGTGGGCCCCGTAACAGAGCAAGGGGGTCAGAGAGGACCGATGGATCTGAGGGGACCACGGCCGAAATCCTACAAAGAGCTGAGGGCTGACCTGAGAGAATGGGATGCGTCGACAGAAGCACAGAGCAACAGGCCAAGAGTAGAAGCAGAATGGGGAAGTCGAGGCAAGGGAACTTTGTCTCACTGCGGGGCTAGCGCAAGCAGTCAGGAGTGGGATGGAAAAAGTCAGGAGAGTAGAGGAGTTATACGTCATACGAATGGAGGAAATGAGCAGGAGCAAAGAGGCAGAAGTACGGAGTGTGGGGAAACATCTCGTCTCATTCAAAGTGAGGGAGACCGAAGGACACAAGAATACAGGGATAGGTTTAGGTGCACTCACCATGCACCTAATGATAACGTACAGCATTGGAGTCGTGGGAGCATAGGGAACAGCGAAGGATCTTGCCATGAGTCGAGAGATCAGAGACCACCGGTAAATGCTGAAGAAATGGGGAATAACGGGATGTCTTACCATGTATCTAGGGAAACCATGCAGGATGGGAATTGTGGGACTATGAGAAATGGGAAAGTGTTTCACCATACACCCAGAGAGGATGGAACTGCATGGGACCTGGAGAGATGGGAGCAAGGGAGGACTCCCCACAACACGCCTGAGCCTAGACGTAGGACTCAGAGCTGTGATGGGAGAGATGTAAATAGACTCTCTAGAGATGGCGTACTAAAAGCTGTGATAAAAGCCAAAAGACTTGATGTGTCCAGTTTAAGATCTGACCTGGAAGATATAATAGATGGTACATTGGCTTTAGAAAGGATTGAGATGTACGAGCAGGATGAGTTGTTGTTTATAGCAAAGGACATCACCCGAAAGGCTAGAGCAACTCATGAGAAACTGTCTGAACTGGCAGACAAGTATATGGTAGATTTGTCCAGAACCAAGTCATTACAGGGTAACCACAGGTTGCAGTATTCAGATCAGGACTTAGATGAGAGGAGGACAACTGGATTAAAAACACACATAAGGGAACTGATCACAGGAATAAGAGCATGGAGAGATCTGGACAAATGGGAAGAGAGGTGGTCCAAGAAGGGAACTGTCAGGCGGAGTGCGAATGTGATGTCTACAGAGGGAAGGCTAATGCAGATGGAGGCATTCCCTTTGCGGGAAATATCGAATGGGAATTACGTACATGTGCCCTGGAGTAGGGGAGATTTGGCTGCATTTACCAACTCATTTCCGAAATTAAGGGAGAACCCGGTCGAGTGGTACAAGCAGGTAGAGAGGTTTGTGAAGATCTCAAAAGTATTGTGGATTGATTTGAACACCTTGTTTGACATTGTGGTCCCAGGAGACTTGTGGATGACATGCAAGGTTAGTGTCGAGTGGCCAAATGCAGAACCAGAAAGGGACGCTCGTACTAATGGACCGTCAGAAACAGTAATGTTAAAATATGATAGGGTAATGACATGGCTGAAGGAAAAGGTGCCACCACAAGACATAGATTGGGTAAAAATAGACCGAACAAGACAGGAACCAAAGGAGACAGTTCATGAGTATTATGAGCGATTGCTGAAAGCATTCAAACAATACAGTGGACTAGATGTAATGGACCCCAAAGATATAGGACAGTTTGTATCAAAGTTTGTTTTGGGGTTGAGACCCGATATTTGTCTGATGATTCAGCAGCATTTAATTTGTTGGCAAAACAAACCCTTGGATGAGATTTTGCGATACGCAAGATACTGTAGTGATGAGATAGAGTCCAAAGCAAAGAAGTTAAAGGAAAAGTTGATGGTGGTGCAGATGCAGTCAGCTGCAAAGGGAGGACAGCAGCAACAGGGAACAGGGAACATGGGACGGAAATCAAACAGTCAGAATAGGGACAACGAGGAAAACCCTAGACCTAGGATAGATCTTGCTACATTGAAAAAAACGACAAAGTGCCACCAGTGTCACCAGGTGGGACATTGGAGACGCGAGTGTCCCTACAACCCTGAAAATGGAGAAATAGAAGTAGAGGAGGAAGTTCAGGAAGTTCCAGTTCAAAGGGTGACAGTGTCAAGAAGTAATGTGGCCAAAGGGGGGACTTCGGCTCCACGAGCTCAGTTCCCTCAGCCACCAAAGATTACGACAGGAGGAAAGGTCTATAGACAGATGCCTTTGTTCACAGGTAAAGAAGAGTGTTACTACGTTGATCCATTGACGGGACGACGTGTAAGTAGAGAGGAGGACTGTACCCTCGGGGCAGTTCTAGAAGTGGATCAACGAGGACCGTTTGTTGAGGCAGAAGTGGCAGGGTGTCCTACAACATTCTTGGTGGATACTGGAGCTACTCGATCAACTCTGAGATCGGCAGTGGTTCCAGATCTACCAATGTCGGGGGAAACGATTCAGGTGGTAGGAGTTGCAAATAAGAGAATGAATAGCCCTTTGACGGAACCAGTGTCAGTGAAAATAGGAAACTACTCGGATGAACATCAGTTTGTAGTGTGTGATTCTAGTCCTGTGTGTTTGTTAGGAAGGGACTTATTGTGCAAACTGAACTGCACCATATATTGTACACCTCAGGGAGTAGAGGTACAGACTACAGACGATGATGCTACCTTCAAAGTTGTAAATTCGAGAACATGCATAGAACTGTATCCTACCCTGACAGTGGAAGAGCTCCCATGGGATTTACGAGAGGCAGTGTCATCCGAGGTATGGGATTTTACTGGAGAAGAGATAGGACTGATCAAAGGAGTAGAACCAGTGAAGATTATGGTTAAACCAAATGCTGAATATCCAAGAACGCCCCAATACAAACTGACCCCGGAGACGATTGCAGGAATAAAACCCGTAATCGACTCTATGATTCAACTGGGGATACTGAAGGAAATCGTGGGAAGTCGATGCAACTCCCCGATTATGGGTTTGCAGAAACCTAGTGGGAAATTTAGAATAGTGCAAGATCTTCGAAAAATTAACAACATAGTTGTTTCATGTTGTCCAGTGGTACCGAATCCATCAGTGATATTGTTTCAGATACCATTCCAAGCTGAGTGGTTCACAGTGATAGATCTTTGTCAGGCTTTCTTTTCAATCCCATTGGATGAAGAGAGCCAGTACCTTTTCGCTTTTAAAATGGAAAATCGCGTTTTAACATGGTGTCGTATCCCCCAAGGGTTTACAGATAGCCCATCAATTTTCAACCAGCTGTTGAAGAAAAATCTTGAAAGTCTGGTACTGCCCCAGAACTCAGTTCTGGTCCAGTACATAGACGACCTACTTGTTGCGTCAGAAACAGAAGAGGCTTGTAAGACAGATACCATTGCTTTGCTGAACCATTTAGCTGAAAATGGACACAAGGTATCTCCGAGCAAATTGCAGTACTGTCTGACAGAAGTACAGTACTTAGGTCACCGGATAGAAAAAGGAAAGCGCAAGGTGTCACCAGATAGGATAGAGGCGATAATGAAAATGATGAATGCACCTACGACACAGAGAGAAGTCAGGATGTTCCTAGGAATGGTTGGTTATTGCCGACAGTGGATAGCTAACTTTTCACTGAAAGCAAAACCCTTACAGAAACTGACGCACAAGGAGGTGAGTGATCCGGTACCATGGGACAATGATTGTTTGATGGCGTTTCTCCAGCTGAGAGAAGACTTGTGTCGTGCTCCGGCTTTGGGAATGCCAGATTATGAGAAACCATTTGCACTTTTCTGCTGTGAGAGGGAGGGATGTGCTTTGTCAGTTTTAGTACAAATTCATGGAAATGCCCGTAGACCAGTTGCTTACTTTACCGCTACCTTAGATCCAGTAGCCGCAGCATTGCCCGGATGTCTCAAATCCGTTGCTGCAACGGGTGTCAGCATTGAGCAGTGTGAAAATATTGTAATGGGATGTACCGCATTCTGTAGAATTGTTGATGACCAGGACCAAGACACAGCACATGACCAACAGCAGGCTCACGCGCTACGAGCAAGTTATACTTGCTGCGGAGAACGTGACCCTTAAGAGGTGCTCTGTTTTGAACCCTGCTACTCTGATGCCACTTCCTAACGATATAGAAGGCGAAGAATGTGAAGATCACGATTGCCTTGATGTGACTGAACTATGCACGAACCAAGACCAGATATCGTGGATGAGCCATTAATCGACCCCGATGAAATTTTCTTTGTTGATGGCTCATGTTTAAGAGACGAAACTGGTCGGTTGAGAGCAGCTTATGCTGTTTGCACCATTACTGGAGTTGTGGAAGCCGCTTGCCTGGAAGGAGTACACTCCGCTCAGGTAGCAGAAATCATTGCATTGACACGTGCCTGTATAGCAGGAAATAAAATTAGAGTCACCATCTATACGGATAGCCAATATGGTTTCGGTGTAGTTCATGATTTTGGGCAGTTGTGGTCTCAGAGAGGTTACATGACCTCCTCTGGTTCGCCTATTCGAAATGGGGAATTTGTGCGACTACTGTTAGAAGCATTACAAGGTCCAGCTGCAATCGCAATAGTCAAATGTGTAGCCCACACCAAAAATACAGATTTTGTGTCACAAGGTAATAGATATGCAGATGAAGTTGCCCGCTATTGTGCGGAGCAAGGATATTCTTTCACGGAGGTGGAAGTAGGTGGGGTTCAGGAAAAGACCGAATTAAACATGATGTTAGAAACAGTAGATACTTGGGAGGACTTGAAAAACATGCAAGAAAATGCACCTGATTCTGAAAAAAAGGCATGGGAAACAGCAGGTTGTGTGAGAAGTGAAATGGATTTCTGGGTTTCAGCAGATGGAAGAGCAGTGTTACCTGAGGAATTAGTGAGTCCAATGGCACGACAGATACATGGTCCAGTACACCTAGGAAGAGATGCCATGCTGAGGGTATTCAGGCAGACTTGGTATTGCCCTAAGTTTAGGATTGCAGCAGAAGCAGTGTGTAGGAGATGTGTCACATGTCAGCAACTAAACGTAGGGAAAAGAACACCAGTTACCATGAGTCACATTGGGAGGTCTGGGGGGCCTTTCAACATAATGCAATTAGATTTTATTGAAATGCCAAAAAGCAACCACCTCAGGTATGTTCTGGTGGTTGTATGCATATTTTCCAGATGGGTCAAAGCATACCCTACATGCAGGTGCGACACACTCAC
This sequence comes from Lissotriton helveticus, assembly GCF_964261635.1. NCBI lineage: Eukaryota > Metazoa > Chordata > Amphibia > Caudata > Salamandridae > Lissotriton > Lissotriton helveticus. The sequence goes on from NC_136065.1 coordinate 400,933,371, forward strand.
AGTAGCAAAGTTGTTGCTTGGAGAGTTGATCCCGCGCTACGGGGTGCCAAACTCCCTGGAATCAGATCGAGGAACTCATTTTAACAGTGAAGTTGTGAAAATGCTTTGCTCTGCATTGAACATTGATCAGAAGTTGCACTGTAGCTATCGACCAGAGGCTTCAGGTATCGTGGAGCAGATTAACAGCACGCTGAAGTCCCGAATAGCCAAAGTATGTTCATCGACTTCCTTGAGTTGGCCTGATGCTTTGCCGTTGGTACTCATGAGTATGCGTAGCACACCAGACAGGAGGACAGGTCTCTCTCCGCATGAGATACTGATGGGGAGGGCAATGAGACTTCCAACTGTGCCAACCACTGCTTTGTTGAACATTACAGATGACCTAATCCTGGATTACTGCAAGGGACTGTCTGACGCCATTCATTCTGTGTCCTTCCAGGTGCAGGCGGCTGAGGTTCCATCTTCCAGAGACTTGTGTCATGATCTGTGCCCAGGGGATTGGGTTTTACTGAAAAAACATGTCCGGAAGAACTGCCTAGACGTGCGCTGGAAGGGGCCCTACCAGGTCATCGTTACCACAAATACCGCTGTGAAGTGCGGAGGGCTGCCAAACTGGATTCATGCTTCTCATACTCGAAGAGTTCCAGCACCCCTAGAAGAAACAGCTCCTCTCGCGGATGAAGATTCAGTTGTGGACGGTGAGCCACTAGAGGGGATCAGTCAAGCTGTGGGGGTGTCTGAAGAAGTTGGGAGCGCTACAGATCCAGAAGAAGAAAGACAGAACGGCAGTGAAACTGAAGTTGCCACTGAAGGAGAAAGCTGCTGTGAAAACAACTCAGACACAGATCAAGTCCAGAGTGATCCAGAACAGAGTGAAAGGACAAGAAATAGGAGGACAAGGCGTGGAGCAGCTACTTGGCCTGAAAGAAAAAAAGGTCAAGCTTGAAGCCAGCTCGAGAAGAAACTCTTGCTCCTATATCTGAAGACTCGGATCTGGACGAAGGTGTACAAGAGCAGGAACAGGAGGGTCCAAGGAGATCAAGGAGGGTGCGAGTGCCTTGCAGAAGATACTCTACTCCTGAGTGGACCTACCTCGCTGCAGATGTCAGAAGCACGCAGAACTGGGAGGGTGAGGCAAGTGACCCTGACCAGAATTGACCCCATCATAACAGTGGAAATAGAGTTGCTGATACCAGGATTGGAGGTTGAAGGATTGCTGACTCTCAATATTGTCTATCCTCCTCTCCTGAGTGGAATAAGAGACTTGGTCTTAAACACAGTAGAATTTCCGGTTTGTTGTTCAAGGAGTCCAATACTCGAGGAGCTCCTTCTTCGTTTAGAAATACTAGAAGGTGTGATGAGAGTCGTTGGAACACGTATAATTCCAGATTGCTAAAGACTTTGTAAATAAACCAATTGAGAGATAACCTAGCGCCGAGTGGAAGAAGAGATTTAGGGACTTCCATTTAGTGGACGGAGAAGGGCTAGGGTTGTCTGCTGCTATGGAACATAAAGACTGATCTTGCGGAAGGGATTATCAGCTTCCAGTCGTGGTTCGAAAAGAGACATTGTGCGGTGAAAGAAATTTGGAACTACACTGTTTGAGATCATGGAGGCTGGCAACCCGAACCGCAGGGCCAAATGTATAATAGGCACACTTTTAGTGGGAGTGATTTTTCTTAGATTACATCGACACAGAAACCTACTATTGCTAGTAAAAAGGGGGACAATACAGAGAAAGACAAAGCTCTACTAGTAGCTGAGACTCGTAGGTTACATGTAGATGAATCACAGGGGAACTTTAAATCAAATGCATATGCTAAATTGTTATACGAATATGTTGATGCTATGGAGGCCATAAATTGTTACGTCTGTATGAAATTGCCAGCCTCTGTAGACGAAGGTATCAGATACCATCACCTTCCATTGACTTATGGAATCACATGTAGTTTGTTGCTGAGCATATTTTATGAAAGGGATGGGTTCGAATACTATTTCTCGAACTTTGACTCAGTGTTACCAGAAGTTCCAAATTACAAACATTTAAATAAATGGGATTATTATAAGAGTGAGGACAGATTACAGAAATTTTTCCTTCCATGGAAAACATTAGATACTTCACATGCCCGAAGAAATAATTTGACTTGTAAAGTGTCAGAAATTGAGAAAAGGTTTGTAGGGCAGGTGGATGATCGATATAGGAGACAAAAGATTTTAAAATCTTCAGGTCAATGGAAAACAGATTGGACCGAAGAAGAAAGGGCACATCAAAGAAAGGGTAGCAATGGCCAATAGCTCTAGATAGAGAGAAAAGGGGGAAACTGTGCATACACAGAAGTGAAACTTATTACGAGAATGTGTTTGTGGGAAAAGTAAGTTGTGAACATGCTTTCCAATTAGAATACTATTCGAAAGATTTCTTAAAGGAAATGCAGGTGATCCCAAATGTATATTTTGTCTGTGGGAGAAATGCATATGTGAAACTACCAGATAATTGGTATGGATCATGCTATTTGGCAATTGTCTTTCCCAAAATATACCATGCTGAGGATTTGAAAATCATAGAGGGAGAAACACCAGCTAGAGGAAGAAGGGATGTAAGCGCTGAGGAGGTAGTTGGAGACGTATTTGGTGCTATGTTTCCTATTTTAGGGATAGCACTAAATGATGTTAAGATAAGACGATTGGCAACAGTTGTAGATAGGTTGTCCGCCAGTACTGCTAGATCACTAATGCTGGTGGAAGGAGAAATGCAATCGATAAGGGCAATGGTTCTTCAGAACCGACTTGCTCTAGATGTTCTGTTAGCCAAAGAGGGAGGAGTCTGTAAGGCTTTGAAGGTCCAGGAATGTTGCACATACATTCCAGACAATTCAAAACCGTTAGAGAAGTACATTCGAAACATTACTGAAATACACCATGAAATAGAGGATTTGACAAAGGTAACAGTGTGGGAAAAAGTAGGTCAAGGAATGGGTAAAGTTGGAGGTTGGTTTGCCAACCTAGGAAAGAATATCATTTGGTACATACTGAAACCTATTATCATAATAGTGATTTGTATAATCACTTTGTGGGGATTGGTGCGGCTGTATCAATGGTATAGATCAAACAAGTTGCAAAGAACCATGAGAAGGCAAGAGAGGAGATTGACTGCAATGCAGGATAATCAGTACCGGAGTCTAAAGGCTCTAGAGACAATGAAACGAGGGGGAACTGAAACGACTTCAGTTTGACTCAGTCCATACCTCAGGGATGGTGTTTTGAGGGTGATGACTATTGAAAGTCATCAAAGGGGGGATTGAGAGAGCGCAAGTTAAGAAAAACTGTAGAAGTGCACCATATTTACAAGCACGTTTTATTAGTTTAGTAAACATTATATAAGAGTGTCAAAATTATCGAGTGAAAGTACATAATAGTGTTTAATTAGAATAGAATACTTATATAGAGTGTGAAATGCTAAATGTAGATGTTTTTAGAGATGTTAGAATGATGTTGAAATCTCATGTTATGTGGCTGGTGTAAGAGAAAATGTAATTCTGCTAAACGTAGAAATGTGTAGGCCACATGGCAGTTCACAAAGAGTACAAGAAGCTGATGCATTTCCACATGATCTGGATCTTAATGTTATTATGATTCACGCATTACTGAACCTAAGACTGATATATATGTTTTGGATGTTTATATAATCATTGTGTGTAATAAGTTAGAATATCGTTTAAACTAAAGAAGTTAAATGTTTTGCAGAAGTGCATGGGCCCGTTCCATGGAATCCTAACAGGCCTGAATAGATAAAGTCATTTCTTTTGATCTGCATGTGCTCGTTAGAGAAAAGTCGTGCTAGACACTAACTGTGAATCCTGTTACATGGTTTACGACTTAAAGATATGGTGGAGGCCGGAATTTGGGGCCCACAGAGAAAGTGTCTTTTGCAGGTGCGAGGGGGTTTAATCAGGAAAGTGATGAATAGACTTTTGTTCAAGAGAGCCTGGCACAGGCCTGGAGGAGTCTTCAGGAATTTCCTTGGGGTACCGTCTTGCCGGAGAGGAGCCCGGGAAGCAAGGTCAACGCTAACGATGGGCCTAGAAGGAGTACCAGCATGGAAATTGCCGCCAGAACCGACACCACGTGAGGGGCGTCTCTAGGGGCGTTTCTATTGGGAATGTGATTTTGTATTAGGGACAGCACCCCTGGGTGGAAGCAGGACAGATGATCTGAGGAACCTAAGAGAGCGGATGGGTAGGCAGATAGGGAACTGCGAGACTTCGACTTTGAAACAAAGACTAAGGGAAGTGCGTGATCTTCTTTGGAAGTCACCACTGCTGACACCTTTTAGGTTAAGATCTTGCTAAGTAGGGATGTCACTTAGTCTAGTGTAGGGACAGTCTAATCTGATTTCTTTCCTTTCTGTAAATGATTCATAAGCTACAGCTTGTGTTTATCCTCGTAACTTTGATAATTCTAGAGTTTGTTTTGGTGATATTCTTCTGCCGACTAAGAGCATTTAGAAAATTCATGTTTGTATTGATACCCGTATACCTTTTGAATCTTATTTTGAGATGTTTGTATCTCCAGATAAGTTTGGCTTTGTAATAAACTTTTAAAACTTTTAAGCTTCAGTGGTTCTTTAGAGTGGAGTAAGTCTTTAACTGATTAACCTAGTAGTCGATTGCCTTTTACTCAATGACAGGTACCAACGGTTCAGTCGACCTGAGTTGGGATCTAGATCTATAACTATAGACCAGAAATCCCGCGTTAACAACCTGTATGTAAGACCTGTAGGAGTTTTATTGTGAGACTCCAGCATATCATACCATCAATATAAAAATGACGCTCAACTTTACAAAAAGTCTCTAGTCCATGATTCTAGGTCCCTGTGCCCAAACATTCCATGATATCCAGGCTGGGACGACCAAATTCCATATAAATCCTAACACACTTAAAACCAAATGTCTTCTAATGTCTGCCCCATCTTTAAATATCCCTTTACAAACATGGCTGAATGAAGCAATATTTTACATTGCAGAATTAACATTATCAAAAGCATTACATTTCTTGGTTCCATACTAGACAATCACCTTAAGATTGTCTATTGGAATGCTATACTTTGTGGATACCTAATATACTCCTAGCATTTCTGAAAGCAGATCTACAAGTCTCTGCATGTCACCTCAGAGGAAGCATAGTATCTGAACACGTTACATCCTTGGTCAGATCTTTAAAACTGCTTCCCACTACCAAATGTAGCAACAGAAACTCCCGGTTCATTTAGTAAAATCAGCTCCAAAGAGTGGTCTACCCAGCATCATTAAAACTGTCATGGACTTATTGTGTCTGGTAAAAGGTAGGAAAACATACTAAGTAAGAAATTGTAAGAATTAACAGGAGTCAAATTGTATATAATTCACATAAATGTTCTTTTTATTTGATTATGAACTTCATTTAAAAAATGAAACACATGTACAAAGGAAGGGGTAGCATTTAGCAATACTGAACAAAACGTAGACAATATACACACAAATGAATCAAGTCAGTAACACAAATAAGAAAGAATATGAAGCCTAGGCAGAGTCAGAGAGCTCCAGAAAATCACATGTAAGTGTATTTTAAATAAAACTACCTAAAGATGAACATTTCCCCCTCGTCCAGGCAAGTAGTCCATGAAGCCATCACCAGGACAGAAGGTGTGTACTCTCACTCATACGCTCATCTTCACTGCAGTATAAATATATGTAATAATTGTAACAAAAAATATATATAAATTATTATTACCAAGACTCCTCATATTACAATATTTCAAATTATTCATTCTTTTACCATCCTCATCAGGCCATTTTTCTAATGTTTATTTTCCTTCTCAATAAACATGTCTCGTTGTCTCCATCCTCGTGTTACATAAACGTAAAGCCCCAGTGATACCTGTGCTATACATATGGGACACAAATATTCAAAATATTACACAGTTCCATTTACAATAATATTGCACACTACATTATTACATCACACCACTTCCAGAGGAATCAGCCACAACCTCATATACATAACAATGAAATCCCCTGAGCTCTGCTGTCTAAGAGATCACGCCCAGGCACTATTCATGGTTAATTGACTAGGCATTCATGTTGCTAACCCCCACTCCAGTACATCTTTTATCTACAGTGCTATACCGGTGTTCGTTGTGGCCATCCACCCTATTGCAGTCTGTCTCCGTGCCATCCCTAGTGCTTGTTTAACACCTTTTTCTTGCATTTTTCAATTCTTTAATTTGTGAATTATGCCCAGCAAGCACTGCTGTGGAATAATCTCTAGGTGTATGCCTGTAACCACCAAAAACTTAGCAACTATCTCCATCCAAAAGGTGCCAATCTGAGGGCACAATCATGACAAGTGTAAGAAAGAGGCACTGCCTGCATCACACCTGGGATTAAAGGCGATGTTCCCGGATAAAGTTTGCTCAAGATGATTGGTGTCAGGTAAGTACACTATATAGATTGAAATTGAATTGAAGGTTTTTAAAACTCACATTCCTTGAAACCTTTCTCACTTGAGCACAGTCCACCACCTAACCCCTATTGCATATCTGTTCTCCAGCGTCCACTTCCCAGGTGCATCTCACTTTAGCTGCTGACCTCAGTTAATAAAATGTCATTGACCTACAAATCTGTGTTGTCACATGTTGGCCAAGTCCCGGCCTCAAAACTGCCTCCAAGGTCTTTGTAGGTAAGGGGCTGCTGGAAAACGTCCAGATCTTCCTTGCGGGCCTAGCCAACTTAGCATACTGCAAGAACTGGATAAGTTCCCCACCAAATGCCTTCTGAGCCTCCTAAAAGGTGAGAAAAACCTTACCCTGAAATAAATCCCCCAAAGTACTACAGCCCCCTTCCACCATCTAGCATTGCCATGGTCTCATCTATGCCTTTGAATAATTGCAGTGATCAGATGTCCAATTCCCTCACAAAGGGCGGGTGTTTAATATGCGCTTAGTGATTTAGACCTGACATCCTTGGTGTGGTGTTCTCCCAAACCTTTTGTCTTCACTCCTGCTGTTTTGCGAAATTCTTTTTTGTTAGTTTTAAGACTCTGCACACTTTACCACTACTAACCTGTGTTAAAGTGCTAGACTCTCACCTACAAACATGGTAAGACTGGCTTATACCTAATTGGTACATTTAATTTACTTTTAAGTCCCTAGTAAATAGTACAACATGTACCCAGGACTGTAAATTAAATACTGTTGTGTGCCTGCAGCAATCATGCCACCCACTACAGTAGTCTTTTAATCATGTTTCGGCAAGCCACTGAAGCCTGCAGTGTAGTTTTAAACTGCCATTTCGACCTGGCAAAATAAACCCTTTGCTTGGCCTAAACTTTCTTTTTTAATACTTCTAAGACACCCATAGAGTAGACCTTAAAGGCTCTTAAGTGCATTGTATGTAAATATTAGGACATGTGGGTTTTTCAGTTCTGTGAGGCCTATCTCTCCCATTAATTAACTCTGGGTTTCCTTGTTCTATTAAATAATTGATCATGTTGAATTGGGAGCAGATAGCGATTTGCTGTTTAGACTCAAATTAATTGTTATTTAAAATCCTTTTTAATGGTAAAGTCAGATCTTATCTCACAATTTTTTGTGTCTGAGTTAATTATGGCCATAGGACAGTACGTGGAGGGATACATAGATACCCCAGGTTTTCGTATAATGCAAATGAGGAGATCTCTCATAGAAGGAGGGAGAACACCCAACTGGAGGATCTCTTGGAGAGTCTCAAGTACATTTTCAGTTACTTTAGGAACAAAGGCCTGAAACATTTCTGCTAGGACTCCATTACTCCCATGTGCTTTATCCTAAGGCATCCATTTTATAGCATCTCTCAATTCCTTTAATGTAATTTCTGTTTCCAGGTACTCCTTAAGATGTGTGCTAACCAGGAGAAGTAAATGCCATTTAGATTAATTGCTCTGGCCACTGGAGACACCTCATATACACAACAGTAAATAACCTGTATGAGCAGACAGCGTCCTATTTATGGCAGCCTCTGTCTAGCTATTTTGCCATCAGGATTATGTAGTGCAAATATAAAGGAAATGCCAGACTTCTGCAACAGAATCCAAGACAGTAATTTGCTAAGTTTATCCCCCTCTCTGTGTAATTGCTGGCGATTCTCCTTTAACATGAATGAATGAGTGTATTGTAAAGCGCACTGCTATTCTGAGGAGTGTCTCGGCGCTAGAGGAAGGAGCCAATTGTGCACACCCAGAAACGAAGACCATACTGCTCCACAGAGAAGAGCCAGGTTTTGAGTTTACTTTGGAATGTGGTCTCAAAGGGGATAAGAGGCAATTCCCATGGGTGCTGATTCCAGCTTTGGGCGCACGAAAAGAGATAGCTTTACCATCCCTTCAGACATGCTTAACGCGATGGATCGACAGAAGTGAAGCAGTGGCGGAACGCAGCACTCTGGAGGGGCAGTACTGGACAAATCCCTTTGCCAGATAGTCAAAGCTGGACAGATACATTGCTCTGATAACCGGAACCAGGCTTTTAAATACCTGAGGGGCAGCCAATGGAGGGTTTTCAAGGCGATGAGATTGAAGAGCGCCTCGGTAAATGCAACAGAAGCCTAGTCGCCACATTTTGGGCCAACTGCAGGAGGTTCACTGAACCTTTGCATCTCCTAAATAGAGAGTGTTATCGTAGTCCAAGTGCGAGGTGACCAGCGCATGGATCAGAACTCTCCTAACCTGTAGAGGAAGGGGGGCGGATATTTCTTCAAAGTGCAGAGCATAGCAAAGCATTTGTCAACCACTGCAGAGATCTGTAGCCGCATGGATAGGGCGGTGTCCATTTTCCCCCTGGGGTTTAAACCACTGTAGATGGAGGGGTGTGGCTGGCAACGCAGAGGACCAGAGAACGTTCCACTGGTTTGACACGTTATCTAAATGGAATAATTTCTGTCTTCTCCGTGTTACATTTGAGTTGGCTACCCTGCATCCAATCAAAACGGCTTGCATGCAGTCTATAAAATGATGCTGCAATTGAGGCATGGGAAGCGTCGAAGGCAAAGAGCAACTGGGTATTGTCATATATAACATGAATCTGTCCACCCTATCTTAAGTAGCACCTAAAGACCTCCCAGCAGCCAACACATCATTAGTGTAGCCGACAGAGGCAGGCAATCTCTGCTGCACCTCTGCCGTCTTCCTCTCCTACACCATCAATTCAGTTTGAAGTTGCCCCTTTGCCCCATATCTCCAAGCACCACTTTCCGAGTTGCACACTCATTTGCCCTAGTGACAGTGGTACCCCAATTTCCCCTCAAGGTAGGTTCCAATTACAGTGCCCAGGGTCTCCAGGCATAAAGGATCTGTGGGAGTCCTTGGCAGGAGCCACAATGGATATTGTGCCCCAGCTATTCCCCCCAGAGTATATTCGAGCAACTAAGGTGAGTGTTCTGTGAGGAATCTACCCGAATACCGGATTGTATGCACCGATGGAGCAGCAAGCTTCGAAAGCAGGATGCAGTCCAACCAACTATAGGTATTATGCGTCAAGGAGTGACACTAATATTCTTTAGTTGTTGTGCAAATTACTCTCCACATATCTTTGCACTCCATGTTTTTCATGACTTCCTCAGTACCTGCGTCACAGCCGGCTTTGTACCTCACATTGCTGGAAATGTATCTATCCCCCCATCCACTTTGCAGTTGAAATCTTCCATCCATTTGATTGAAAGGTCAGCTTATAAAGCTAAAAAGTGCCTACAATTTATAATAGAACAGTTTGTCATCACTGTTGGGAGCCTAAGCATTGACCATGCATACCTCTCTCCCATCCAGCATGCAAAACAACAGGAGGAGATATCGCCACTCCATATCTGCTTTGGAGTAACTCAATTTAAAGGGCACCTGGCTGGCACCAAGGTTGACTTCCCCTTTGCATACTCAGAAAAGATGGATGAATAGATCTACCCCCGTTTCTTTGTTTCTTAACTTTTAATTCCTCAGTATCAATGAGGTGGGTCTCTTGTAGGCAGGCATTATTTACTTTGCACTGTCAAAGTAAAAGACAAGTCTCTATATTGTTTGATGTATGCATTAAATCCACAAATATTCCACATAAGTATCTTTTGCTGTGCATCCATGTATGTGCCGAGGAGTAGCATAAAGAGCCTCCAACCTAATTGTGACCATTGAAACAGTAAATCCCTCAGGTCTATATGACACAATTTTGGTTCTAACTGCTGAAAACCTATTGTGACCTAATGCTGTTGTAAAATACACATATAAAACCACTAGTCATAAACCTATCCTACCCTCCACCCGGGCAAGCACTTTTAAACATGACACTGCCCCCCAGTAAACCTATTCTAATGGAGCACAGATCAATCACAGGTATGCATACATCGGAATTTCCCTTCCCAAATGCACTATGATCGTGCACGGTATATGTTTCTTTTGTTGTACTAAGCATGGAAAGAAGATGGTGCCCCTCCACCCCAAAACCAAAGGATCAGTGGTCAGCAGGAAAGAACACTTACCACAGCTGCCCTATCCAACTAACCAGCTGCATGAATGCTTAGTCAATCACACCCCTGGGACAGTTTGCAATTTGAACAGTACATTGTGCCACTTGCTTGAATCCGATATTCTCCTCAATGAAAGACATTTCTTGAAATTCGAAACAGCACAATGTAAACCTGATAATGCAGCATCTCATTCATGCTTCTGTGCTCCTAGTTCCTGTGCACTATTTTATTATAATGACACAATTTGTCTTAGCCACAAACTCCTGGCAAAAAAAAATGTCCTCTTTCTTTTAGGTTTACGGGGTAGCATCATTTTTCAGGGCTTAGGGTGGGGGGTGCTGGGGTCGGGCTCATTTTTAGGGCAGTGGGCCGAATGTTCGTGCTCAAGGCAGGGGGGGGAGGCCATTTCCAGGGTTGGGGCAGTCATCAGGGCTGAGAGGCACTTTTCAGGGCTCAGAGCGGGGGTGCTGGGGTAGTTTTTTTGGACTAATGGTGCTGGGTTTTAGGGCTCAGGGTAGGCGGTCTTGGTAGAAGGGCTGGAGTGGGTAGATTACAATACAGAAAGGCCGAATTTTATGGCTCAGGGTAAGCGGGGCTCGTGTGGTATCTTTACCACACATATACCTTTACCAATCATGGCTTTACAACAAAATTTGTTGTAAAGGCATGCGTTGTAAAGGCATGCATGGTAAAGACGTGGTCATTGTATAGACCGCATGGTTAAGGCATGCGTAGTTGTGTCATACAACCTGTTTTTCTGGGTCACCCGTAGCTTGGCTGAGTGTAGTAACTGTGCCTTGACCCCCTTTCCAAAGAACCATTTTTTGACAGACTTTAATTTGGTCCTAAACTTCAGAGTTTCGGGAGCCACCTTTGGGAAATTTTGAATTGTGCTGTTGTCCTAGCTAAAATTCCCTTTCTTATTAACTGATCTTCCTCTTCTGGAAGGTTGGATTCATGCCAGATTTTAAAATAACTACATTTATCTAAATGGGGATATGCTAAAAATCTGGCAGAGATCCGGCCCTCCAGCACCATCTTTGGAGAACCCTGTTCTAGATGACCCGCAGTTCATATCATCTGTTCTGTGAAGAACTACTATAAACCGGAAACATAACAATAGAGCCACCATTCATGGAGGTAGTCTTCTATTTGGATGCCCCTGTTAGAATCTGGTCTCTTTCTTGCATTCTTCCAAGTTCCACTATAACAGTCCCCCCCCAGTTTTCTTAGTATATCGTGCCAGATGCTTTGGAACCCTCCGAAGGCATACATTGGCTGCATACATCTGGTCTTCTAAACATTTAGATCGTGCCTCTACACAGGCACAGTCCTTGAAACCCCTCATCTTCTTTTTGTCATCATTCAGCACTGTTACCAAAGAATCCAGTTTGAAAATCCTTGTCTTGTCCTTCTGTATCATATTTGTACTTTATGCAGCAGTGGATGAATGGAGGCCCCTGCCATTTGCATGGTAGTTACTTTCTCCTTGAAATCAGATCTTGCTTGTTGCAAATCTCTTAGAGCTGACAGGATTTGTGATTCACAACTGGATGTCTGTCTGTCAGCTTGCTATCAGTTCCTCCTATCACAAGGGCTGTGGGGAAAGAAGAAACCAAATGTGGCATTCTTACTTTAATTTTTGCTCTCTTTAGTAGCCATTTTCCAGAAAGTGCATCGCCACATGCCTCTCTAAATGCCGGTCTTGCAAGTCTCGCCAAGAACTAACTTTCAGGGCCTCTCCTACTACTCCAGTCCTGCACACAGTGCCCACTGCTGGTATACTTCCAGTCCCGCCTGCTTCCTGGTACAGCTTCCTCCTAGATCGACAGGGCCTCAATGGAGACCACCTCTCCCAGGCTCCCACTCTGGCCCAGCACTCTCACCACTAGGCCTGAGAACACAGACACCCCATCTTAGAGTTTCCGGCTGGTTTTACTGAGTAAGCCTACAGGTTTACAGGTTTATCATTCTGGTTTGGTACTACTTTTAGATTTATTCTGAGAGTAACCCCAGGGAAGTGACCACATAGGAGAAAAGAACAGGTCAGTCACTTACCCTGTAGAATGAGATTTGTCAATGAGAAGTCCTCTCAGTGGCCCAATATGAATTCACCACTATTCCACTGGGTTTTTGGCTCATGTGAACCAATGTTGTGTACAAAGGAATTGTCTGTAATAAACTCAGTAGACAAGACATTGCATAAATACACAGGGTTTGTGTATGTGCATGGTCTTACAAGGGCTAATTTTGTAAAGAAATTTTAAAAAGAAGTCGTGTATCCATACACTTTGAGACATAATAGATAATGTGGACCTACAGCGAAGATCATTTTGGTATTGAACTACCAACCATATCAAGGCATGCTCTTTACAACTCAAGTTACCTATCTTCGAGACAGACCAAGAAATATTTGTCTCCTCTGTTATTGGTGGTTTCCCATGCAGTTCTGTTCAGTAGTGAACCCTACCCCCTGGATTAGAAATGCTATTTATTTGCATTTATAGTACAAAGCATTAGAATAATTGGTTAACTTTGTTCTAGGTTTCATAAAGTTCTCATAATTCAGGCTAAGGATCCTAGTTCTTTCACTGAAATTCATTGCATTTCATTTCTTCTTAGTAATGATAACAGTAAGGCAAATCACAGTAGACGCCTCATGGCTCACAGTCTGTTGTCATCAAAGCAACTGCGATTAGCATAGATATGTATACTTTAATACAGTTTTGTTTATCAAACACAATTAATATTTTCCCTTTTCCCACTAGTATGTTGGTATGGCTGTGCTGTTCGTGTCTTTAGAAGACCTTGCCACAGTCTCCTCTCAAATAATGTGTTTGTATTACATTGTTTACTATTTTCTGCTGTTCTATCTGCATCTGTCTCAGCTTCTCTTAACCTAAACATCACCACAGAAAGACCCTTCATTTAAGCTGGGGATTCCCCTTTGAGCAGACTATTGCAGTAACTGCTAGGGATGAACTAGCTCACTAATTAGTGTGAAATGTAAGTTTTGTTCACTAAACCAGCTGGAATAAGGAACGCGTGCATACCACCCTGTGCTAATTTGTTGTAGTTGGGAGTTTGACAAGACACGAATTTGCTGGCCTCTTAATATTAACGCAATGTTAAGCCCTCTTAATATTAACGCAACACAAACTCACTCACATTTTGAACTTTAAAATGTTCACGATTCGTGAGAGAAGCCTACACTCATGTTGCCTGTTGTGCACTTGCACTTTGTGTTTTTGTGTACCTCTTCTGTTATGCTTGTAGTGTACCCCTTTTGGGAGCAAAAGAGAAGCTTGCACTAATGCTACATGTTGCACGTCATTATGTCAAGGTTGACAATATCGACCTAAAACTATTGCATCCACTACATCACCTAGGGTAAGAATCTATTTAGTCTTCTTAACCTTACTTCTAGTTACCTAGACTTACCCTTCGATTTCTTGGCAAGGTCAATGTTGATGGGATGTTATTGTGACACAGAATGATCCCACTACTTTACTAATATGGAGCACGTGTTCCGGTTCTAAGAGAAACTTGCACTACTGCTGCCATGATGTAGCTGTTTTATGCATGAGCAATCGTTGGCCTGCTGCTTCCGCGTCCACTTTTCAGTATACATAGGTAGCTTGCCCAGATGCTGTTAGAAATTTGCCTGACTATTATGCAGAGATGTTTTAAGGCATTAATAAAGTAAACAATTGCCTAGGCCCCCTACTTTCCAAACGGTCCCCAGGGAAAGTGAATGCTCTCGCTATTTGACCTCTATCAATTTCCCTGTCTAAATCTCTCTCCCTGTCTTCCTATTTCTACCTCTGACTGTCTCTCTACCCAATGTAATCTAATAGATTTGTGGTGCCCTGGGTAAGATGTATTTCAACTTTTTTTGTGACTCTCTTAAAATTTAACATATAATTTAGTATTGTTTGGGACAGTGCAGGCTTCAATTAGTAGGAAATGGGTAACAAAATTCCCATTTGTTCAGTAAAGGGTCTCTCAAAATAAGTCTTGCCAGGGTCCCCAAATTTCTTAAGATGATACTGCTGGTATGGGAGGGATTCTTGCAATGGTACTGCTGTTCTGTAAGTTAGGAAAGCTCGCACTGCTGATGCACGTGCCAGTACATTTGGGAGTGTGGGGAAAGAGTGCACCACTGAGGTGCGAACTGTACCTGCCTTTGTGTGCGTTAGTCGTGCTTCAGAAAACTTTTCACTCTACAAAAACCCTTACTTTGTCATTCATTGCTGCCATACTCAGTTCATGCAGGGCAATGTGTACTCATTAACTAAGGCCCATGAGGTTCTGCTGCAGTAACTAGAAAGTGTTCCAGGATCAATATATTATGAATGGCATTTTTTTCATTGATACTAGACAGTAAGTGACACGTCAAAAGTATTTTAGCGTGCATGGCAATGTCGTTCCACCTTGAATCTGACATACCAGGACAAACGAGCAATATCCCATTTAGAGGCAATGGGCCTCTTGCGGAAGGCATGCAATTCAATTTCCTTACCGTTACTTTAGTAAATAGAGCCTCTATTTTTGCTCAATCGTTGCTTTTTTAAGTTATCCCATTCCTAAATATATTTTCCTAGACATGTCTGCATCACTTCAAATGTATAGTATCCATATGTACTTGCTGTCGAAATAAAGGACATCTAGAAAATGATGTTAGATGTGCTACTGTGACTCATTGAATGAAAGTGCAAATGTGTTGCCTGCCTCATACACACCTACACTGTCACAGACGCAAAACTCGCCAAGGAAATATTCATGCAGCATTAATCATCGACAACTCTTCGGTGACCTTTGTGAAACAGAATGATGGATTCCACCTAATTTCTCAGAGGACTTGATTATAAATAATCACCAGACCAAGGAGCACTAATTGGTCCTCACCCCATTTACCATTTAAAGCTGTAAGGTCACAGACCAAAATGGTCAGAGATACTGCATAATATGTCGATTGGCTTCATATAGAGTGTGGCGAATGCGCCAGGTAGAAAGGTGTGCAACCTCATATAAATATATGTACCATTATATTCTCTCCCGTGTGACCACGTTGTATTGTGTCAATTTTCTGCGTTTCTGTAGATACTTGCTCAGCTTTCATAATCATTTTTCAGAGGATATTTTTTTCCACAGTTTTATATAGCGCAAACTTGACCCGAATGTATTGGGTATCAGAGCGCTTCAAATGAGCACCAGTTGTGTTACACAAGGACACATTAATTTTTGTTAGGCACGGGAGATTAAGTGATTTGCCCAGAATCACAGGATGTTGAGTGTCGTTGCCGCGACTCGAAACTGGTTCCCCAGATTTGAGGTCGACCGCCCTAGCCGTTAGGCCACATCCTCTCCCCTGGAGCTGTTGATCTGATTAAAATAAGTCATAACCCTGAAAATGATTCGTCGGAAAACACCGAAATGAATAATGTGGTGAAACACTGAAAATATCACTGCATCGATATTTGTACCTTATACCAACATTTTAAAAATATAAGATGTATTATGAAGATGGAAACTTGGAGAGGATGGGGCTCGGTTGTATAAGTGTTAATATCCAGTATCTCAGCACCAGTGGAGGTTGAGTTAAAACATCTGATCTTGAGCTTGAGCACAGAAGATCAGACTTCAAATAGTAACCTTAGAATTTAAAAATAGTCTTCAAACAAATGTTCCTGGCTATGGAAGGACAACGGTTGGTAGTCAAACATCAGAGTGAATCCTGGATCTGTAAAATCTGGATAAATCAAATACTTGCCACAGCAGCTCCATCCAGTTAAATCATTGTAGGTCACTCCTGGAGCAATTCATTACATTTTCCATATGAGTGCTATTTTTGGGAAAAGGTCTCTGTGCAGCAGAATAGTTGGCAAGACTTTATAGAACGAAAGAAAGCAGGTGGAAGGAATATGACAATATAATCTGAAGTCTATTGTGGAATCCTGCAAAATAAAAGCCCCTTTTTAGGATAAACAAGAAACAAACTGTTGCAAATGGGTTCCACCTTTTTAATCCACCAGGATGTTTTCCTTTTGATCACTTGGTTTTTGGACCTGTACAAGAGTGTCATTCGTGGTAATTTTATAGTAAATTAGACTGTGTATTGGTACCACCAGTGTCTGATTTTAAAATAAGGCTGCTGTGTTGCAGCTAGTGTAAGGGGCACTGGGCTGGTTACACGTTAACACGTGTTCAGGCTGTGCGTGGTAGACTATAGCCATGCAAAGCCTTGTATCTACACATAGGTCCCCTGTCTGTGGCAGTTTTAAACTGCAAGTCGTACCTGTCAAAATAACATAACCTGTTTCGACATGCCTAAACCATCCTTTTAAACATTAATAAGTCACCCCCAGGTGAGCCTTATTGCCCATAATATCAGGCAGCATGGTATTCAAAAATAGGATATGCGGAAATTAATGTTGAACATGTTTCTCTGTAGCAAGGTTGTCTGCTTCAAGGTTTTATGTTCTAACTACAAGTTTGCCAAGCACAACTTCTTTAACAACGAGGTCGCAACCACGACCTCGTCTAAACCAGGATGTTTTTATCACACATTCCTTTACCACGATCTAGTTCCCCTATTCCTCCTCCCCTTAAAAGCGATTTACCCCACCCTAAAAATATACACGATTACCAACACACCCTTTAAACAGTCTCAATCACCTTTACCCCCTTAAAACTAACCCCATACCCCCAACCCCTGTATACTAACCCCAAACCCACGGCTCTCTAAAAACAAATTCCCCCACTCCTAAATTATACACTTTCCCCCTTCAACCCTAATTTCTAATTCCCCCCACCCCATACACGTTCACCCACACACCCCTTAATAAACATTCTCAACCCCCATAAAACTTATTTCCTCCTCCCTTAAAAAATATTCACGATCACCCACACCTCATTAAATCGATCTTCACACCTTATAAATTAATTCACCCACCTTTTAAATAAATACGAACACTCAAACCCCCTAAAAACTAAACCCCAATGCCTATAATCTAACCCTAAACTCCCCACCCCCTGAAACTTGATCTCCCTTACCTGTTCCTCTGCGACGCTCCTCCAAGCTCCACACTGCCCGAACACTGGACCGAGACAGCCTTAACCACGCACATGCGTGGTTAAGGCTGAGTCGTTGTTAGTTGAGTCGCTGATTCGTTGTTCGGGGAAGTCGATGCGCTTGCGTGACTCCTGAACTCGTTGTTCTGGAGTCGTTGTTCAGGATGTTTCCCCTGCTTCAATAGTGAATCAATGGGTTACATTTATTGAATGCTAAATACCTACTGGTAGCAGGCATAAAAATATTTCAAGTACTTATTTTAGTCCTAATTTAAAATCTGATATAATGTTGTCTGTTGCTTGAGAAGATGACACTATTAAAAAATTAACATTATTCGGCCTAAAGCTTGTAAGAGTTCAACTGTCCTCTGGCAGCTGAACGGCTCTCCTCTGGTGTGATGTGTATTGTTCCCAGACAGTAGACAAAGGACCGAGGTGTGGAGAGGTGTGGATCTGTGCCCCGCCCATATTGCACTTTAGAGGGTAGGTTGGGTACTATACCCATCCCTTCCTAAATTTAGAAGAAGCATGCACGTTACTGGCAGATACAGCTCACGCCTGAGCTTGCCTGACTGCGCTATGTTTCCCTAACATGTCTGGAGCAAAATCCCTGGTGAAAGGAAAGAGGTAACCAGAATCAGTTTTAGAGTGCGATGAAAGGTTGTCCCCAACCCACAGGCTGGCACTGAGCATAAAAATGGCCTTCCGAGAACCTGCAAGAAGAGCAAGACCCTGGAGCTGGATAACAACGGTGGCCACACTATAGACAGTTGGAAGGTCAAGCCACCTGATGCCTGAGATGGAGCAACTGCCCCCCCCCCCAACTAGGACTAGATGAGTCGCTCAAAGGCCAGTAGCGCTGGCCCTCTTACACTCCCTGAGGGCCAGATGGGGGAAAACTTGGATTCTACTACCCCCAGACACCCTGCAAGACAGCCAGGAGGCCATGGGGGTCTGTGGCCAGCAAAGCAGAGGGGAAGGCTAGCACAGGGAGACAATGGATCAATGGACAATGGACCAGCTGAGAATTTTCCTGGTGGCTAGGGTTTGCCACCTTTGAAAAATTAATCCAAGATCAAGAAAATCAGCCCAGTGGGGCCTGAGTTATGATCCTTTAAAGATTCTGACCTTTTGCTTTAATTGGAGAATGAAGCACATGGAGCTCTGGCGCATTTTCCTCAACCTTGGTGGTGGCCAAAGTTTATGTTTTGAAAATGCCTGAGGAGGGGCATGGTTGGGGCTCCCACACCCATATACTTACTGGGCCCAGGGACCTTATCCCCAGGGCTGGTGCATTCATGGATGGGAAATTGGTCCCCCTCCCCAACCATGAATTCAAAGGTATCAGAACGCCATCCTTGGGACCAGAGTCAGAGGGTTTGCATCCTGCATCTTTCTTCCCGCCAGCACAGATAGAAGGCGGGAAAGAGAAAGAATGTGCAAGCACAGCACAGAGTCAGCCAGGCAGGTAGCCAACAGGAGAATGCGGGAGTGATTCCCTGTGCCGCCCCAACATAAGACAATGTCAATGGGCCCCCGGTGGGACTGGGGCTCCCCTCCCAAAAACAACAAGCAAAAGGAGACAAGAAATATGTAGCTTAAAGCGTCCTTAACTGCAACACATGATGGACGGAATGCTGAATGAGTCGAACATTCTCCCCAAGACAAGGATTTATTTGAGTGTTGTTGAGTGCCAGCGGAAGGCGATTACTAGCACATTCCATCTTGCCTCAGCAGGCAAGGTCTGCTTTTGTCTTACGGTTACTATTTCTTAAGTAGAACTGTGTCCACTCATATAATCAGAGTATGTTGGTCCAATTCCTAACTAGATCATAGTGCTCCATCTGTACCTCCAACCTGCCAGGGTACCGGATGGTGTCTGCAACTTCAAAACATGACCACTCTAATTCATCCAAGGAAATAATGGAAACAAATCTACCCTTTCGTTATTAATTAGGCATGCCCAAAGGAATACACAAGAAATACACAAATTGGCATTTCAAACATTTATTGAAGCAATTGGATTCTTGTGTAAAAAAACAAGCTGCAATTATCAGCAGAAGGAAACAAAGCAGTGTTGTCTGCATTTCAAGAATGGTGAAAAAGATGAATAATCCGATCATCATAACTTTGCAGTGATTATATGAATATATATCATAATGATACTCCAGCCTAACACTACCTCTACTATAGAGAGCGTAGTAAGAATGTGTTTTGCCAAATCACTTGGAGCAAACCAAGTCCCCATTACCTGTGTGTGATGTATCAACACGCCCATCTGACCATCTGTTCTTTACCTTCAACTGCCAAGACCGGCACAGATGCCTTGTAGGATGGTCCAAACTCTGTCTTATCTGCAATCTTTTTTCAAACTGGTTCCCCAATCTTCGGTATACAGCCACGAGTCGCTGGTTGCCCCTTCACTTCATCAGTAGCAGAACAATTCAGGTGTTCATTGGAACATTCTTCTCGAAAGTCACTGAGTTCCTGTAAGACAGCCAAACGTTGTTTGATGTCAAAAGGCATATCTACCACCACTGGTATATATATCAGGCTTATCAAGGTCTGGAATTCACATCTGGATGTTAGATAGGAACTCATAGGGCATCCAGTCACCCAAGGATGATCTAGGCAGATTATTTAAAGCTCTCTAGACTTCATACAGATGATGTGCGACCTGAATTTAATACTCTAGCTGTTAAAGACTGCTTCAAGTCACTGTTTATCCTCTCCCCTTTGGAATTTTCCTCAGGGTGATATGAGGAGGAATAATGCACAGCCACACCCAAGGTACCTATTGTAACCCGGTAACCCCTAGAGGCAAACGCTGGCCCCATGTCCAAGTGAAATGTAGCTACTGCATATGTCCCAATGAAGATGTGCAGATCGTTTATAACAGTATGAGCATCAGCCTATCGCTGTGGCCATACCCATAGGAATCTAGAACACAAGTCCAGAGCTAATATATTGTATTTAAAGGCACCATCAGCGTTTAGTGGTCCGTATTTGTCATGATACACACAAGTCAATGGCTAGTTGGAGACTAGGTGAAGTGTCTGCGGTGGGTGTGCTGTAGT
The DNA here is from genome assembly GCF_964261635.1 of Lissotriton helveticus. NCBI lineage: Eukaryota > Metazoa > Chordata > Amphibia > Caudata > Salamandridae > Lissotriton > Lissotriton helveticus. The sequence continues at coordinate 400,954,045 of NC_136065.1, forward strand.
GAAAGTTTTATTTGTTGACAAATGTCCTATCAAAGGACATACTGTTTAGTGTTGTTGTGTAGACCATGCCACCAATCTTGTTGCTGTAGAAGTGAAACTGTAGCCGCTACACTTGCATGGCCAGAAGCTAACCCCTCATGAGCAGCTATGTTATGTTATGTTGTGTTATGTTAGGCTCTGTTATGTTAGGCTCTATTTATAGCGCGCACAGCTACTCGGAAGTGTCCCGGCGCGGATGCCATATGGTGAAAAAAAGGAGAGGAAGGATGGCCTGATGAATGATTACTTAAATAGCAGAGTTTTCAGCTGCTTTTTAAACAGCCTAAGACTCTCGGTGTTCCAAAGTCCAAAGGGTAAGGCATTCCAAGCCATGGCCGCTTTAACCGACTGGTAACTGCCGCCTAATCTAAACAGGCGGTACGTAGGAACAACAGCAAGGCATTGGCCTGTAGATCGCAGCTGTTGAGGCGGTACGTAGAATGAAAAATGTCTCCTAAGATAATGGGGCCCTGTCTTATAGAGGGCGCCATGAACAAGTGTGAGAGCCATAAACAAAACCTGCTGCTCAACCGGGAGCTATGATCGGTTCTAGCCTGCGGTCTGGATTTGGTATCACTTGATCCCCCACTCTGGGAATACAAGCACATGGTATGTTTTGCACACTCAGTAGGTAGTATTAATTTTAGTCCTATTTTGGTTTCACGTCCTCTTCTGGTATAGGCCCTGATCGTCCTCCTTTCTCTGAGTGTGTTTTGGATGTTTCCTGAAAGGAACGAGAGGGATGTGTATCAGTGTACTGATACCTATCAGGCTGTTTAATTGTTTCACAGTTACACAAATTATAGCTCTTTTCAGTGGCCTGGAATTGCAGAGATCCACTCCTTGTCTTTTATTTTTTGTTTATTTGTTTGTTTATTCCAGCCTTTTTTCAGAATACTCTAGTGCCTGTCACAAGATATCCTTTTCAGAATTACTCTTTAGTTGTGGTTTATTAGTTGTGGCTCCCAAATTATCTCAACCTATGTAGGTTTAGCGTTCAGCAATACTTTTTGGTAGTTCGAACTCCTGATCTGCTGACAGAACCTACACAAGGCTTTGGCGAACTGCCAAGGCTGCTGCTTCCCCATTAATGTTACTTAAAATTATGGCGGCTACTGTGACATAGTTGTCAATAAGTTTCATCCCCCCAAAGCCAGGGCAGGGGCAGCCCTGTATTCATTTGGAATTTGTCTTATCACTTCAGGCAAAACAATTATGGATGATATCCCATGTATTATGGTATAAATTGCAGCAAAAACTGTGCCCCATATGGCACATTCATCTACCAAGCGAACTATCCCTTGTGGTAGGCACATTGTGAGCATTCTATGTTTATCTTGTGGCCCTGTGTGGGAAAATACTGCTTTCACCTTTTTTGTTTTTTATGCAATCCAGAACGGAATTTCCTCCCGTCTGTTGGGAACCTTACAGAAGTCATTGTTCCATATGCATTCAAAATGGGACAAATACTAAAGTTCTCCAGATCCATTGAATATTTACTTTTGCTGTTGAGTATAACTGATAACTGTGAAACCAGTTGCCACCAAACATGTGTGAAGTTCTGCAATATGTGGGCTCGCAGCCATACACATTTATTGAACTTCGGAATGTTCAGAAAGATTGAGGCTTATATAGATTAAAAGAATAGAAGCGTCAGTGGTCCTTTGCGTCAAAGGTTCCTGATGCCACAAAGGCCTGACCTTTGGGAATAAGGGCCAGGCACTGCTCAACATCTGTCTACTCTGTACCCTGCTCCGAGACCTCCCTACAAAGTGTCTCAGCATGCTGGCCCTCTTGCACTCATCCCCCACCAGTGAAGGTAGTTTTTTCCCTGCCTAAATATATCTTTCTCCTATTGGCTGAAGCATTATCGGACCTACATCTGCACCCTCCCTGGAACATCTTACCGGTAATTACAGGAGACTGCAACTTCCATCCTGTTATTTGCTGCTTCAGGATGTCCACCCCACTCGACATCCCGGGGAAAGAAATGGTCATGGTGAGGCAAGTTAGCACTACATTTACTAGGCCGCAATCACACCCAGTGCCACAATTCTCTGCCTGGTTGAATAATTGATTTCACTCTGTCCATGACTGTCAGCAATAAAAAAGAGTGAGGGAGCGCCCCGACTTTTTCTGACCTGTGGCACCGGAGACGTTACTTGTTCTATTGTCGATTTTAATAATCAATTTTTTTTTTTAATGCCCCCAACCCATTAATCTTCACAGCACTGCCAATCCATTGTGTGATTAAATGGTGGTATTTTCAATTTTCATGATGTCAAGCTAAAACCATTTTGTCATTTTAGAATTTCAAGAAAAAGGTCTTAAACATCTTTATTATTCACCAGGGACCCCTAAATGTATTTACTAGCATATTTTAAATTAGCGTGCTTGCAGATTTGACATTTTCCAAAGTCACAACATTTGTTCATCATACTTTTGGCATTTGCTTTCAGTGATAATGCCTGCACACACCAGAGGGTAGAATATCAAACAATTTCCTCGCACACTGCTTAGCCACACATTTGTCATGTTTATACAAATTGTAATTACTGCACATATGGAGTTGATAACAATATAGGTATCCAATATAAATCCCTATTTCACAGAAAAATGCCTACTTCCATTAACCCGAATATAAACTTCAGCTCTAGGCAGTCGCTGCTACTGCCCCTATGGAGTGGCGGGTGTTCAGGGTAGCAGGGCCGTTGGGCTGGGGGAGGAGGGTTAAAAAAAAATACCTGTTCCTACGGCCACCTCGCACTTCGCTGCTCCAAAGTTCTTCTACTCCCGGCAGTCACTGGGGCAACAGACTTTCCATCCAATCCAGATGCTACTCACATACTATGAGAGCTGCGTGGTGATTGGCCTTAGTGGGCTGGTTTTCCGTTCCGCTCCGGCACAGGGAGTCAGTCCCTTTCTCTAACCCGGCTGTAGAATACAGCCGGGTTAGAGAAACCTAAGTGTGCATGTCTGTTTGGTCGGCTTAGGACTGCCGACCAAACAGAGACATGCGCACTTAGAAACATTCCTCCTCCCCCTTCCCATTGTCCGGCCCAGCCCCTCTCTACACACGCTGCTGGCTCTAGGACAGCAGCAATGAAAGTTTACATTGTATTGTTTAGCCGGCATTTATTTTTAGATGCCGACTACAAATCTCTGTAGCTTTTTGTTGGAGACCTGTTGTTTACATATACATAGAGTGTGTTTTGAGCCAGTCTCTTGTTCATGATAAGATGACTTTGTTTTCTCTCTCCCTTTCTTGCTCCTGAATCAATGACTTCCCTCCCAATGTATGTGCTTATCCTGTCTAGATGCATTTCTGTCTCACAGCGTTTTGAATGGTGCAGTGTATGTTGGGTACTATTTTGTCTCTTTCTCTCTCTCGCCCTCTTACTCTGGCTTCCTGTTCCCCATTTCACACGTCTCCGAGCCCCCATTTCCCTTTTTTTTTACCCCCTCTCCTTTCCCACCTCAACCTAACATCCTCCTGCCCCACTGTCGCTTCATAAATTTTCCACCGCCCATTACGCTGTTGGGTCAGGCCATCTTAAATATTTTTTGACCACTTCAAATTAGCCAACCTTCGGTGAGCATGAGCACTCATGTCGCAGGCATCTTTAAATCACTTTGTTTTATTTTTACTATTTTCATTACAAAATAGTCACCGACTTCCTTTGACTGGGATTTGTAAAATGAAAACAAAATGCATGCAAAGATGGCTGCTACAGATACATATGACCAAACACAAGGGAACCATATGCTGGTTCCCATACAGGCTGCACAGCTACATGGCTGAATGAATCCAATCAATCAAATACTTGATACTCTTATGCTCAATTTCATTCATTTTAAACTCGATTTACTTTTCACCATTTTTCTTGTTTTTCAATTCATTTTATTCATCCACAAGTGATGCTTAGGTATTCACAAAATACAGAAGTGGTTGCCCCATGTCACTTATTTATTATTACAATCCTTTGATGCTACAGATACATAGACATCTACGCAGGCCCTAGTTTAACGTGATTTGTAAAAATAAGTTGTTTATCAAGATGGCTGTCTTGGAGGTGTGCGCATATGCAGCAGCCATCTTTGAATACATTATATGTTTTACAAATCCTTTGCAAACATGGCTGGTAAGGATGCATGTGTATTCAAGGCTGTCCTGTATGTAATAACAAAAAGGCAATAGCCTGGATTTCATGCATGAGACTTACTGGTTTGTCAATGCTTGTTTCTGTTGTGGCAGATTTGTTTTTTTATTTCTTCCATTTGCTACATTGTTAAAATTGATACTGTGGATGGACCAAAAATAAGTGGCGATACTTACAAATTAAAAGCAAGCATTATGATACCGATAACATACTTCAGGGGGTCACTTGGGACAGGATTATCAAAGGAGTGCATGGCCCTGGTGTGAGCATGAGCAGATTTCAATTGGGTGTGCCATGCACTGACCAAGACTAGGAGCAGCATGCCCACACTTAGAAACATATGCTCATCCACACACACAACCCCTGTGCCTTCCCTACTATTAATGTTAGCAGTTTTCAAATGGTGTCACTACAGTGCTCCACATCCCGCTTGGGAGCACCGTATGGCCAGGTCCTGTCCTAACAGGAGTGATGGGGAGTTCTGGCATGACAGTAGTCTTTCCCTGAACTGAAGTGGCAGAGATGTGCTGGCTGTGGTTCTTTGCCTGGGATGCACATGTGAGCCCTGGCACCAGCACTGGTGTCAGGAGGTTCATATAGGCATAGTACAGAGCCGGGAGGTTCTTGGAGGCATGGTACATATTACAGACTGTGTGCAGCAGCCTCGGACACATGAATCAAATGCAAGGTTAGAGACACATCATTGGGTGAACTTTTATGAGACTTCCCAAGTGAAGCAAGGCGGCTGTGTTACATGGGAAATGGGCTGAACTCCTTTCTGTGATCAGTTTAAGACTTCCTCTCAAACTAAATACTGAAAAAACAGCAGTTTTTGGCACTGAATCCCTGCCATCACCCATCCTCTCCACAGACACTGAACAGGTACATTGGAGCAAATGTACGTCTCGCTGTACCTAACTGCATCGCAACACCTTCAGTTGGAGTAGAGTTGCGAATTATGCTGCAGTCAGTGTTCGCCCTTCTTCCTACATTCCCAGGTCTCCACTCCAAACGTTTTGCCAGAGATATACTACTTGTGTATTCATTTGCCTTCCTTTCATCAGAAGAAGAGTAGAAAACAAAACTATTAGGACAAATCCTAGAGCTTGTTAGTCCTTTTACCCCTTAGCAGACAACATATACATCTTTATTATTAGTTGTATTACTCGTTTAACACCCCTGAGATCACTTTAAATGTAGATACTTACCTACAAGCACAAGGGTATTATGTTTGGCTATTAATCTTACAAAGCTCCACGTTTTCTCAGAGGTTGTGGCCTCTTAAAGGTAAAGCATGGAACATTCCTGGGAACCACCTTCAATAAAGGAATTTTCGAACTTGAAATTCTAGCATACCTTTCTTCCTCTCCTCTAAGAAATTGTTTCTCATTCATCTCATGTAATACAGTGTTTGTACTGTCCACATCTATTCTTTTTCCCAAACTGTTGTTGTGTACTCTCACACTGAAAGGTACTAATGATGCATGACTCAGGAGTCATTTCCCTGCTGTGTACAATGATAGATGTGAGGTTTTAATGCATCAATTTTTGGGGTACATGACCGGGAAACATAAATATACTAGACTATATTTTAAATAAGTAAATATTTGAGGCTCATTAAACACATCTGGGCAAACAGATATAATTATAATAAGAACAAATGCAATATAGAAACCTACAAATGAAACCAGGCCGAACTGTAATGCATTTATAAGTGTTTTAAATGTACAATAAATACTTTGTGTGATGTGATGTTTTCAACGAGAGCAGGTGTTGCTGTGCTCAGTGCATGATGGGATATACTATTTATAGTACGTAGTCTACTTACAATAACACAAAAAAACAGTTCTCCCTGGTTGATAGCATTGTTTAGGTATTCTGGAAAAGTTTATTTTTCAGTTTTGTAAAAGAACTAATAAATATTAAGAGTGGCGTGATGCTTTCAATAAGAGCAAGAGTTGCTTTTTTCAGGGCAGGGTTGGGGGTGCAATCTATACATAATAATCTATATACAGAAACATTGAACATGAGCAGTGTTCCAAGGTTAACAACAATCTTTTAAGTATTCCGGATAATTTACCCATCCTTGTTTATGTCAAAGTGTACAAAATTACGCAGTCTAGATGTATAAGGACTGTCTAGCTTTCAGCCTACAGTTATATATCTTAATTTTTTATGGTCTTCAAAGGTAAAAATGTACATAACTTTTCAACTGATTGGTATCACATTTCCAATCGAAAGACCTCTGGGTCTGTGAGGAGGTTATTGAAATGCAATTGTGAAGTGGAGTGCAGAAAAGACTGGATGCAATAAATCCACTGTATATAGGAACGACGCAGTACCGTTGCCAAGATTTGGAATCAGTTTCCTTAAAATACATGGCTTTCTGTGCAACAGGTGATCTGCATTAATAATCCACATCAAGCAACGAAAAGTCTGTCAGACATTTCTACCACCATAATGGTATTTAAACTGTGGAAGTATGTAACAGAGCTGCTGGACAACATTTCTCACTTTTGACATGCAGATCTCGAAATCTGAAGGTAAAAGCGTTGACAAATTGAATTGGATTTAGCCCCAGACTTAGCTCAGAGGTATAAAAGTCAACCTAGGTGGGAATGCACTTTTATGTTTTTGAATCAGTACCTTTAGTGAATATGACTGGGATCTGACTGCCTGACATGGGTTGCCCGATTTCCTGACATGGGTCGCCCGATTTCCTGACATGGGTCGCCCGATTTCCTGACATGGGTCAATGCATTTCTTCCCCTCTAAAGAAAGAGGTATGATTACAAGGTGCCTCTAGTTCCTAGAGTTCCTGCAATGACAACTGGACACCACCCTGTGTTGCCATCTTCTTCCACAAACTTTTCCGGTGGTTGGTGCAAGGGCGTAATGGACACCCCCACAGCCCCAGTGGTGCAGTGAGGCTCCCAGTCTACATGAAGGTGCCTCTCAGCATGTCTGTGCTGCGTCTCTCGAAAGCAGCTGCTGTGTGCTGCCTGATCAGAGCTGACACTGCGCTGGCCCAGGAGTGAAAAGAAACAAAGTAACATATTTCTTTCTTTTCAGTCCGACCCTGCCTGTCACCTTTCAGGAGTGAGTGGTGGCCCCTGAGACAGACTCTCCTCCACAGGGCCCTGCTCCTTTTAGAGGGAAGAGGCAGCACAAAAGTTACTGGAGTAGAGGTAGGGTAGCTGCCATGCCCAGCGAAAAATGCCAGCATCTCTTCACATTTTCATATTCTGCGAATGCCTGCACAGGATTCTTAAGGAGAAGTTTATATGAAATAATCTGTATTTATTTTAACATGGCCTTTCTGTCTTTGTTTACTTAAGTTATCAGTCAGGGGGTCATTAGGACTGCTGTAGAACACATCTTAAAGTGCTTTCTTGTTACATTAATTGTCTGAAGTATGTACTGATAAAAGGAAAACATACCTGCCGGGACATTAAATGCTAGTCATTGGAGGTGATTTCACAATGTTTCCATTAAAGAATCAGGATGGAACCCCAGAGTTCTTGTTTCCCTCTGGCATGCTTTTAATAAGCTGTCAGGCCAAACTTACAAAGCAATAGGCACTAGGTATAGTGTAAAGATAATTGACAAATATATACCAATAAAAGCTTTTTATCAGGCGAGTAATAATGTCGACATTTAATTTCAGCCCAGCGAAGTTCAAGTTTAGCTTAATTCAAATTTTCCGAAAACCATTTGGATGCATCATGGTGTCTGGCCTGCTTAGCTTTGCGGAGGGGGCATATGTGTTGCTGGAGAATTCTAGGGCATGTGGGGAGGAGGGAGGATTTAGGATGAGCTAGGCTGATTAATGAGAATTTAATAAAATAGTGGCCGGACCACATGCAGGGAGAGACAGTGAGATTAGACAGAGCTAAATTAGTGCACCAAAGCTGGTCTAGTCTGTGGCCTTTGATATGTGTGGATGAGAACACATGTTGTGCAAGGTTTAGGCTACTGAGCAAGTCAGTTAAATCTGTGGATATTTGCCCTCCGGTTTGCACATTAGTCTAGTAGTTAAGGTCACCGGAGAACAATATTTTGGCATGATCAATAACTAAAGGGGGGATTGACTCAGCAAGAAGTTGTGAAAAATGCTGCAAATATTCTGGTGGTCTGTATATGGGAATGCATGTCATGGGAGAGGTTGATGAGTCAAGTTTAATCAAAAGGTGGTTGACAACTGGGAGATTAATTAAGGTAAGCCTGATTAAGCTAAGATGTTTCTTAATTACTACTGCTATGCCTCCACCTAAATTGCCTGTGGGGCTATTAGTTTGGAGTACAATGTATCCTTCTGGCAGGGCAGCCAAAATGTCTGCGTAGGATTCATCAGTTAACCATGTTTAGGTTAGGAGCAGAATGTTGGTGGATTTGGCATTAAGTAGATGGAGTATATACTGGTCTGATGTTTGGCCATTGATCGAGTATTGAGGTAAGTGATCTTGAGCTGGTTGATATTAACCTTGAGCGGAGTTAGGTGTATGAATTCTGAAAGAAGTTATGATGGTGGGTTCATACTGGTCTGATGTTTGGCCATTGATCGAGTATTGAGGTAAGTGATCGTGAGCTGGTTGATATTAACCTTGAGCGGGGTTAGGTTTAGGAATTCTGAAAGAAGTTATGATGGTGGGTTCAATTGGTTTGATCGAATTTGTACCTGGCATGTAATTGTTTAAAAGACCTAATTAATAACTTACCAAGTGGAGGTGTATGAGATCGTCTGAGAAGTAGATACTTTTTTGGCATTATGGCTGGCCCCTGGCGCTGGCCGGTCGCTGACGTGCACACAGGATTTTCTCTCTATTAACCAAAACAACAATTACCCATATTACCTATCACAGCCATCACATGCTTCTACATAATTTTCTCTATGCATTTTTATTATATGCGCTGTTTAGAATGCCACTAGCCAGGCTATCATTAGTGTCCCTAGAAGTGAAGTTTAGGAATGCACACATCAAGTCACATATAAACTGGTGCTTCACCTGGGCACAGAGAATAAGGCATTAAATAGAAAGGGGAACTGCCAGTCTCATAGAATGACAGTCCGCAAATTTATAGTAGAATAACTTGCTCTGCCAAAATGTAAAATAACCTGCTTAACCTTCATGTTGTGGTGGCTAGATTTGATTTGATTTGCGTCTGCAGATCCCTCACACAATTACGTCCCTATTTAAGCATCAGTGAGAGGAGCATTCACTCAGCCCCTAAAGTTACATTTTGTTAATAAAAAAGATATAATAATAAAAAATATGAACATGGCTCGATTTTTAGCGTGCATGTATATAGAGCATGCTCATCTGACAAGGATACATTTTTTTCTCTTTGAGGCTAAACGTATCACGGGAAACTCCTGCTGATGTCATGTGGACGCAGGAGCCAAAGGTGAAGTACTTGTACAGGGTGTTTGGTGACTGTGCTGGAATGGACATTGTAGGGGCCCCCCTCACCATTCCTTGGTGGGGGGGGGCTGCTAATGTTTTGTTACACCACTGGCAGAGAGGAAATAATATCACCCAAGACATGACTGTAGAATATGAACACATCTTCTGGAGATGAGAGTCACACTCCCTGCTATGATTTTGACAGTTCCTACAGTGACATAAGATCTGAATTATTTATCTGTCCGGACACAAATAAACCTGATTGGTTTAAGAGCTGCTATAACGTGATCTTTTATAAATTGGTCTCTCTGAGGAGCGGAGTGCTGTATATTTCTGTTTGCTCAAATGAGTTGACCTCTTAACTGCTGTTTTTCCTGCTTGCCTTTTTGGCGAGGCGTCATCCAGCAAGCAGCTGGCTCTCTGTTCTATCGGCCATGAAAGCATTCACTTATCCTGTTTGACTGTGTATCTCATTCTGGTTGAACCCTGCCCAGAAATAGGATTCGGGCTAGTGGATCTATACTATAGGACATACTGGTATGTAAGGCCAGCCTATGAACTAGTCTTATCAGAAAAGGTGTGTTGTTATCTCAAGATAAAGGGACCCCCCATCCCCAATAAAAATGTATCAAATTATATCATTAAGAAATTGGCTGACATAGACTGGGGTGTGAGCCCTGGTCAAGCAGCAATCCCTAACTTTGTCAGGGTAAGTTCCCAAATTAACCTGTGCTTACCCTCCTGGTAGCTTGGCACAGAGCAGTCAGGCTTCACTTAGAGGCAATATGTAAAGTATTTGTGCAACACTTCAAACAGTAAAAAGTATCCCGCAGAAAGGTAAAAATATTGAGCAAAATGTAGTAAATAATACAGAAGCAAAATGACAAAAATCGAATCAGTAGAACCAGAGAAATTAATGTTTTAAGATTTTAGTGAAAATAGCGCCAAAAAGCACAAAGCGCCAACTCGGGATATCTGGTCACCTGTACCAAGTCAAAGTCACTCTTTCAGCCGACCGCAAGGGAGCACAGGTCGGATACAGTCACCAGGTTAGGCCCGCAGAATTTCACCTTTTCAAGTTCCCAAGAGTCCCTCTGGCGTTGAAGACGGCCGCGAGGAGCAGGGAGAGCGTCATGGGAGGCTGTCAGCGCAGTGCCAGGAGCTGGCTGGCATCACGGGCGGTTGTTACTGGAGCTTTGTGTTGGTGGCCCCCAAAAGTGGTCAATGCAGGAGCACAATGAATCTGGCTGACTGAGCTTCGCACTGAATCGCGGTGCAAGCGGCAAGGTCTTGGTAGGAGCAGGCTCGTTTGTTGTAACGAAGAACCCAAAAGCTTGAATTTAGCACCATTGGGCCACACCAAGCATCCAGGACCTGAGAAGCACCACTTGTTGGTTAGGAAATCGCTATACCTGGGGCCAGAGACTGGTGCAGGGTGTTGGGGAGCATTTTATGTCCCTGAGGCTCAGATCAGGAGACCTGCAGATTAGCCCCACGAGTAACTCTGATATCCTGGGTACAAGTTGAAGTTGCAGTTCCAGTTCTTCCTCCCCAGGGAAAAGGTCAGCAGCCAGCAGGTCAGCACAGCAGGGCAGCAGTTCCTTTAGAGCAGTAGTCCAACAGAGGGAAAGTCCTTGTAGAAGCACAGCAGTCCTTCTTCCTGGCAGAGTACCAACAGGTCCAGAAGTCCTCTCCAGTGGTGGTATCTAATGTGCCGTATTTATACACTGTTGTGCCTTTGAAGTGAGGAGAAGCTTCTAGAGGCATGCCCTGCCTTCCTTGGCCTGGCCCTGGACAACTACAGGGGGTATGCTGCCCTTTGTGTGGAGACAGGATACTGCCTATTCATGTATAAGTGGGACTGGGCCCAGCTCCTCCCAACAAGCCTGCTACTGATGGCCCATACACTCCACTTGAGCTCTTGATTTTGGTGGCTGTCTAGAAGGAATACACAAAGTCCAGCTGTCAGCTACACCCCAGCCATGTGACCCAGAGACAGGCTGCAGGGACTAAATGGCTAAGGCAAGAAAATGCCAACTTTCTAAAAGTGGTATGTTGAGAATTGCAATATAAAATCTGAGCTCATCATACGTTCGGATTTTAAATTACAGAGACACCAAACATGAACCAGCTGTTTGGAAATTACACTAATAAAATGTAATGAGGTAACTCCAATGTTTTCCTATGGGAGAGGTAGCCCTTGTAGTAGTCAAAAACAAATGTAAGTGTTTTTCACTACCAGTATGTGTAAAACTTAAAAGTACATGTCCTGCTTTTACATACATTTCACCCTGCCCTCTGGGCTGTCCATGACCTACCCTAAGCGGGTGACTTATATGTATTAAAAAGAAAGGTTTCGGCCTGGAAATAGGTTTAATTTGCCAGGCCGAAATGGCTGTAGTGTAGTTCCTATATTCCCAATAGGCTCTGCGCATTGGAATAATATAAACAGCAGTGTAGACGTAGGACTGAGGTCAACTAGGTATCTACTTAATTCGTTTTGCCAGCTAGCTCAGAGGTCACTAGAAACTTTCTCGAGTAAACAAGGAGGAGTTTAACTTCCCTGGATAGACAAGAAGGGATTAGCTTCTGACAATCATATAACATGACAACTTTGCTCCCTCAGAATAAAGAGTGTATCTCTAGAGTCGTGTGAAAACAATAGACGGTTATTTCGCTCAGTCAATCGTGCATACTTAGTTTCACCAGAGTGCAGAGAAATAGAGAGACGGGCGTTTTCAATAAAAGGTGTTATTTATTGAGCAGTCTTCTTTCTCATGCAAGAGAAATGAATTGCCGTAATTGCAATACTTATCATAAAGTAAAGTGCGTACAGTAAAAGGAGTATTATGAAATAATACTGTAAAAGCATTGATATGGTTTCTTAGCCATATGATACTTTAAAATGGATAAAATATATACATACATAAAAACATTAACTAACGTACTCAACTGGTGCTTCTAATCTACGCCTACCCTCAGTCCGCAGCACAATTGCTAAACTACATTGGTTGCCAGTCATCAGACGCATTGAATTTAAAGCATTATGCTTTGCTTTTACAATTCTGAAATCTGATACTCCTGCCATCCTTCAGCATCTCCTGACTCCTTACACTCCTTCGCGTAGTCTGCGTTCTGCTGGCCAAAGTCTGGCATGTGTTCCTCGATTTCGCAAATGCAGATTGGGCGGTCGATCGTTTATGGTGTTGGCCGCCAAACTGTGGAATGCACTTCCTGTTCATATTCGTTCTTTAGAAAACCTTTTTGCTTTTAGGAAAACTATGAAAACGTATCTTTTCCCACTGCCCTATTAGCTTCCTACTCTGCTTGTTTGTTATGTTCTTTTTCAGATATAGCGCCAGGACGCCCCTTCGCTGGGGCAGCTGTGCGCTCAAAAATACATTTAACATAACATTTAACATAACGTGTACCTGACCTAAGTTAAGTTGTTTTTTGCCAAGGAATCTGAATCAAGAATTCTCTCAAGGGTTTAGTCAGCTCCGTACCTGGGTAATAGAATGCAGGAGGTCTGGTATCTCTCTCTCAGGACTCGATATCCCAGCAACCCGCAAGGGTGACTGGAAACACCGGAGCTGGATTTTCTTGGCAGAAGAAAAAGACAGCGTCTTTCTCAGTGCGTCAAAAGGGAGGGGCGGCTTCCGTGGGCTCTCGCATCAGCTGGGCTCTCGGGCAAGTAGATAGCCGCTCTGCTCCAAACCACTGTGTCTTTGCTTAAGGCAACGTTGGTATATTTATACCTGAAAGGTGCCGGGTTTAACGTAAGGTTGGACATAAGATGTCAATAAAAGATGTCACTAAGAACTGGCCGTTCTTTCAGTGCTCGCAGGAGTTCTAGGACAAATCAAAACAAAAGCATAGGGAATTTCCAGGTTGCTGGAGGTTTGGTTTGTTTAAAGAACGCGTTGTACTTACTAGGAGTCTAGGGAAGTAGCCTTGCCTGGTTTGGACTGCATGGGCTATGACTAAATATGGATATGATTCTTATGCCTTTATAAGGATATTATTTATTATAACCACATGAGGACATAAATCGGGAATATCGAATTAGGGTCCTAGATAGAAACACAACACCCACTCCACGAATTAATGTCCATCATTACTAAAACTAAGCAATATTAAACATATAACGATGCATGTGTGTTTTCCAACCCACCCCAAAATACATAAATCGCATTAGAAATAGTATATGGTAAATACACGAAATTGAGTATTGGTACTGTACGCTTTTCAAGCAGTGGTATCATTCAGTTAAATGCATATTTATCTCAGCTGAATGAATTGCGAAAATTACACATGAAATGGCTCTGAGTACAGAAAAGAAGGTCGAGACCATTTCATCACATATTTATACAAATGCTGTACATGTGCTAGAGGCTGAGGTAAAATATTGTCTCTAGAGTTCCTAAATTAGAAGCTCTGTTCTCTAAGAATAGTTCAACTTTAAGCAGATTACCATGTGCCAGAAAAAGGGTAAATATTTTGGAAGTGAAAAAATAATTTCGCTTTCAGGGGGAAAAAATAGTTCCAAATGTTTTCAGTAGCTGTGTTTATCAAAACTGAAGGCCCAGTCAAGAATTCAGGGAACGCTGTGTGCTCGTTGTTTTAAAGTTATTCACGTTGTTCAGGGGACAACATCATTTCAGACAGACTTGCAAAAATTTGGTCTACAACATCAGGTGAAAGTTCGACATAGTTTGAAAAGGTTGAAATTGTGCACATGTGAGAATGATTGCTATCATCGATGTCTGGATCAGCAATGCTCACAGAAGGTTGTACCTGTTTGGTGCTGCTTTCCTCTTGTACTTCACCGCCACCTACTCGTAATGGTGAAGTCTCAACGAATGCCGTCATCAGAATAGGTAGCCGCTGGGGACAACACGATGCATGAGTCGTTACAGGACCTAGCAAAGTATCGATATCCATTGGTACTGCTGATGGTAGTGTAAGACAGATGTCCAACACGCATTCTTCTCCGCATAGCAGACAGCGAAGCACAGGTAAGATGCAATTCTGCCAGATTGGTCTGAATGAAAGAAACCAAGTTGTACTTAGATCTCTTAGCCGTGCAAATCCGAGGACTTTAGTGATGCGGTCCCGGTAGCGTATAGCTATGATCGTTTCTCCCATCGTTGCTGGAGTCTTGTCTGTGGCTTGGCTTGCCATATCGGAGCAGAAGGATAAAAAATAAAATTCCTGCTAGGAGTCCCAATAGAAGAGGCAGACCGCCAAAAATGGAATGCACAAAATTCGGGATAAAGCCCAGAACTGTTTCAAAGGGTGCTAACAGTCCCGAAAAAATTGTCTTAAATACATGTGCGATGCCACTGGTATCAGACATGTTTAAGATTTGACTTAACATTTCTACGAAATGCACGGGGCAATTTGTTGATAATAGGGAATGTATCTCTGCCGTTGTCCTTGCAACTTGCAGATCATACGTTTCTTTGGACGAGGTCAAAGGCACAGTTGTCTGTAAAAAAACTGACTTCATTCTGCTTAAAGTATCAATTTGAATAGAAGAGATATTCAAATAAGGCCAAATTGCCGCCTCCATGTCTGGATTGCTGTTTGGATACAATACTTGCATACAGCAAGTGACCATGGAACTAACGACATAGGCTTTTCCTGGCACCATGCCACAACAGCTGTGGTCACTTATTAGAACATAGCTGCCGTTGGAAAGCTGTCTAAAGAATGGCTCTATCTGTGTTGCAGGAGTGCCGTGCAGGTGACATGAAAGGTTATTCAAAGACCCTTCGCAGGCCCCATGCAAGTTAATACCTTGACACAGAAGTCTACCGCTTAGTGATTTTTTACAATTGTTACCACTAAGAAATACCTCCTTTTTCCTTTCACTATAACATTTGTCTGTATAAGGTAATTTCCATGTTGACTTGATGTAGCCTTTACCCAACCTTTCATACTGGCCCGCTGGTATATACTCTTGGCAATATTTAAACTGGAAAGTTGTTATCGGAATTGTAATTATTCCGTGTATTATCCATTCAATGACAGGTCTTTCTGACATTGTCAATGGTAATCTCTCAAGTTTTTCAATGCTCAGAATCGTATAGTCTGGTCCTTTTTGTGCCAAACTGATTTGTTTATCAGTAAGGTTAAAGATAGAGAATAATGACGTTGTGTTGATTAAACGCCATGGCACGTAGCCTGAACGCAGATTTTGCAACGTCCAGCCAAGCTGTACAATAGAACGTAATTGGGACTGACCATGTTGTAACATTAGTAAGTCCTGCTCTATTATATCAATAGCAGATGATACAATACTGTCCAGTGAATATATTCTGGAGGACAGAGTCATTAACCCATTGTCCACAACAGAAAGTGATTTTTCCAAATTAATACGATCAATTTCTCGTATTTTTTCTGCTGTTTCAATTTGTGTTACTTTCCAAGCCTCGTTGTATGCAGCGTATATACCGGCCGCTATGAAACGTTTTTGACGCTGTTTGCGTGGTCCCAGTATGAAATCACGCAAGTCAGCACCGTTTTTAAGTAAAGTCAAGTGTTCCTTAATTTCAGCCAGTGTGGATTTCTGTAGCCACTCAAGGCATAGTTTCCCTACACTGTATGTTGTAACTATCCCTGGATGTTGTCTCTGGGAGTATCTTGGGTCTGGCCTGTTCAGTTTTAATCCCTGTATTTTGTTCTTGAATCTATCTTGACAGTTATTTGTGTCTGTGGGCCAGATCAACCATCTTTTCCAATCAAGATGTGTTCTGTTTTGGTGTAAATTATGGGATACGTCTATCTCTACTTCTGTAGTGCTATTACTATCAGGTATTGGCTTCGGAATAGACGGTTTATTTAAGTCTTTTATCTTGGCTAGACCAAGACAGGTTGTTTACTGAATGGTGTCATTCAGGAATAATAATTGTTCTGGGATCATGCAGGCTCTAAATAATGCTTCTAAACCTTAGACCTGCCATTCTTTTGTACCCCAGAAGGTTTTTGTTTCAATGTTGTTTTTCCAGAATTCAAAACCAAATGTAGTCGTTTTTTCATAAAATGTTTCAGAATAAATCAATTTAGTATTTGTCAACATAGTTTTCATTCCTGTCTTATTTAACATTTTAAAATAAAACGTTTCTGCATCACTTGTGTTAAACCCTGAGAAGTATGGGAATTTCTCAAAAAATGTTTTCGAGCTGCCTTTAGGCGGTGTTGCACAATGTTCCCATTGGCTATAATTAACAACATTTCTAGGCTGTGCAGATTTATGAAAATAGTGATGACCAAAATGAGTGTAGCAGTACATTTCTTCATATTTTAATGAACCCTGCAAATAATCTTGTTCAGTGAATTTAGCTGACAGTACTAAATCTGACATCATATTATTAATGTTTTCAAAGTCCCAATCATCAGAGAAAGTACTTGTTTTTACAAAGTCACTTAATGAAACCTTGAACTGGTGTGGATATTTCAAGAGCTCAATCGGGCCATAAATTTCATAATCCGTTTTGTCCCATGCTACCCCACCGGGTATTCGATTGGCTGTGATGTTCACTGATGACAGTTCTCTTTTCTCGATGTGAGATGACTTGTGAGGCTTTAGGACCAAGTTGATGTTCTGACTTGCTGTGTCCATTGTACTGTATTTTCCTTCAATGAATTTTCCCAAACAAAGAACCATGATGAGCCAAAGCCGGAGGAAAAGTACACCTAACACAATCCAAAATTCAATCCATGGAGAAATCAGATAGGTTTCTTTTAGTTGATGAAAGAGTTCAGTTACTTTGTCTTTGAAAGTTTTTGTTGCTGGCGTTCCTTCATGTACACTTGGATCCTCAGAAAAGTCATCGAAATTGATGGAGTAGCCAGATGCAGTTCTGTCAATTGTTGGAATTGCTTCCGGGTTTTCTTTAGTCTTTGGATCTTTCTTGGAGACATTAGTATAGTCCGATGCTACATCATTGTAGACAGGTGTTTCTTGACGAACTGTTGCAATTTGGGTTTCAAGAGGCACAAGTTCCATGGCTTTGTTGCATAGTCCTTTTTTATTTACTGCAGGTTTATCAAATGTGATTAGTCTCTTAGTTTGAACCTCTTAGAATGTAGCAAATTTCGGTATTCTGCTATTTCTTGGGATTCCACTGGGCCTACTACTTATTATTGGCCACATGATTGTGGTTTTACCAGGTCGATGGATACAACTCGGTTCTCCTTTTTACCAGAAAGGGGCGGTAGTACAACTGATCTTGTTCCGCTGACAGCTAAGACAGGTACTGCTTTTCTGTAAGAAGGCCCAAATTCCTTCTTCACCGCGATCTTCTCTCTGACCAGATCCCCAATCTTTGGAATCCAGACAGGTCTTGCTGGGACAGGTGGTTTTTCTTCAGTGGCTGTTGGCTGTTGCTTTAACTTTATATTGCTCAGGCTTCTTCTTGTTTAATTTAAGTCCTGTAAAACAGCCAAACGGTCTTTGATATCAAAGAATTTTTCTTCTACCACTGAAGTATGACTATCTCGATCCTGAATGTGCATTCTAGTACCGAACAATAGTTCGTACGGAGTGAGACCTTTTAGAGAATTTCTTGGCAGATTATTAAGACTACGTTGGACACTTGTTAAATGTTTGACCCACCCATCACCCGAACCTAATACCCTCGCCGTTATAGATTGCTTTATGTCCCTTTTTTTCGTTCCACTACCGCATTTCCCTCAGGATGGAATGGAGAAGAGTACCGCAATGCAATGCCCATGCTGGCCATGGCCTCCTTGTAAGCTCGAGAGCTAATCACAGGACCCTGGTCAGAATGTAGCATGCCAATTGCGTATGTGCCGATAAAGACTCGCAAATCTTTGTATAACAGTTCTGGCGTCAGCCGAGCGCTGGGGCCTACATTTTAAGTGAATCTAGTCTTAAATATTATGGGGACGCATTTCTCCTACTGGATTTCTGCGTATAGATAACCTAATGCTTTCTAATAAAGGGGTCCTGGCACTAGTCTGGTCCGGTTCATGACTGCGATCTCTGTTGCAGTTTGGACAATCCTTTGCAAATTTGTAATGTTGCAAGCTGATCCCCGGCCACCAATATTCTGATTGTAATTCTTTTAGAGATTCCTTGATCTCTCGATGCCCTAGACCTTCTCCCATGTGTGCGTCTGCTATTAATAAGACTCTCCTGTTCGTGTTTGGAATTACTCTATCCCCCACTCCAGGGATTTGAGCAAAAGGAACGGAGTTTGCATCTATTATGTATGTATAAATGAGTGGATAGCCGAGAGGTAATGCTGCATAGTCGCCTTTTAATGAGGTTCTTACCGCGAGCATTGTTTCTCCGTCTATGTATCTTTTAGTATGCTTCTTTGTGGCTACGGAAGCCGGTTGAATCGCTTCCGCTGTGGCTCTGTTAGCCAATGAATTCCCTGCAACGTGAACGCCATCACGTTGATGACTCAGTGTATGTATCACGTGAGTCTTTCGTAGTTCTTTCTGCAAAAGAACTACTTGTTCCCAAAGCTTTTTATGCTTTATTGTGGCACCTGTGTCATCTTTATAATCGTTTTGAACCCAGTTCTGCAAGTCATTGTTGTAAGACCTGACGCAGAAATGCGAATCGCACACTATTAGTGTCGGGAATTCACGATCGGCATTTTCAAGCGCCATCTTTAAAGATCTTATTTCAGCTCGCTGAGCCGACCAGTTTCTGAGTAATTCAGTTTTGGTTATTATTGGTCTGAATTTACCAAAGCGCCAGCGACCTTTAACAATCGCGCACGCTGCGTTGTAGGATTTTTTCTCTACATCGTAGTGTTGTGTAAATCTGTCCATCTAGATTACACATGTGTACTGTTCGAGAGGCAGAATTTCGATTGGCAGAGGATATTCTTCTTCATATTCTAGATCTTCTAGTTTTTTCATTTTTGGGTCAAAATAGTATTTCACGTCTTCTGCAGCAAGAGAATTTTCCCATTGTATCCATTTTGGATCTAATGCCACGGTAGTCAAATTGCGTGGACTTGTTAATGCCTCAAAGGCTGATTCTGCTGTTAAAACAGTTATCCTTCTGCCTTGGGCTTGGGCTCTTTCTTTTGATACAGCAGTGTGAACGGCTATTAGAATTTTTTCAGTAGAACTGAATTTCATTTCAGCTTGTGTGTACACGTGTGATTTGTAAGCTATTGGTACCGTTTCTCCCTCATTAAAGGTTAGGTACGTGAATCCGCATCTTCCTGGGATGACTCGGATTACAAGGTTGCGTACGTTTTCGCGTGTTTGCAATTTTGTTTTAGCTAACATGTCTGTTTGCAATGATCTTAAAATTTCTGTGTGTTTCTGAGTCCAATTTATTGGTTTGAAATCAGGGTTCATTAATTCATAGAGAGGTTTAACCCTCTCTGCATAATTTAGAATGTATGTTCTTCCGAAATTCAGGAAACCTAGTATTGATTGTAAGTTCTTCAGCGTTTTAGGTGCTTGGAGTACTGCACACTTCTCTAAGAAGTTGTCTGCTAGGCTTTTGCCTTCACTTGATAATTCATATCCTAAAAATAGGACAGTTAGATGGGCAATTCGTGACTTTTTAAAGTTGCATTTGTAACCCTCAGCTGCAAACCCACGTTTTATAGTGTTCACTCTTTTCAAGTGTGTCTCCATGTCATCATCTGTGAGATAGATGTCATCGACCTAAGATAATGCCTCATCATCATATATTTGTAGTAACTCTGTTACCCTTGCTGAGAATAATCCTGGGCTATTCTTGAATCCCTGTGGGAGTCGACAGAAGTGTTTTTTGGACCCCATTAATGAGAAAGCGGTCAAATACCTGCTTTCAGGTGCAATGTTTTGACAAAAGAATCCATTAGAGAAGTCTAATGTCGTTTTATATTTTTTGCGCACGATGTTATTCATTAGTGCTGCACTGTGTGAGTTTTGTACTGCAAATGTTTTGCAACAGGAGTTTAGGTGTCTGTAGTCCAAAACTAGACGATATGAATCGTCTGGCTTGGAGACAGGAAACAAAGGATTGTTCATTTGTGAGGTGCATATTTCAATCCCCTCCTGGTATTCAAGTTGATCTAAAATCTCCCTGACTTGTTTTTTAGCTTCTTGCTTAATTGGGTACTGCCTTTGTGCAGTGGGCTGATTTTTAAACTGGATTTTGTGAGGAGGAGAGTCCTCATCCCATCCTACATGATTTTTGTATAATGCAGGAGCTTGGGCCACTGCCCATTTTCTTGCAAGTGTATATTTTTTATGAATCGGAATATGATTTGAGAAGGCAGGCATAATCATTTCTTCGCCATGAGGGCACTCCCTGACAAACTCTGGTGGCCAGTCTTTCTCAGCTAACAGAATGTCATAGCCGTTTGAAAGGTTATCCCAAAAGAGACCCCTTACTTTCCTGGTCTTGTCCCCCTCTATACGTAATGTTATTTCGTATAATTTATGGGGTTTGCTAACTCTGGTATCTGCAGTTTCCACCTGAATGTATTCATTCGTGTCCACTGTCTCCAGAAGATTCATCAGGATCTTGCGAGCTATTGTCTCTTCTGCTGCGCTGTCTAGCATTGTCTGAGCCCACTCTCCGTTTTTCAGTTGTGTCCTCAGTATCCTCGGCATGTTTAATTATTTTAATACTGGCTACCTTCTTTCTTGGAAATTGTAATTTTTTACATTGATGAGCAGGTTCCTTGTCTTTGGACTTGACGTGCTCTTCCTTGTGTTCTGACCGTCCTCTTCTTTCCGATTTCTGTGAGGAAGTCTGAAAAGATCGAGAGGGACGTGTATCAATATCTTGATATCTATCAGGTTTCTTCAAATTATCCCTATTTCTAAGGTTGTATCTTTTCTCAGAGGGCTCCTTTTGGGGAGACTTGCCCCCTCGGTCTGGAGATCTTTCTCTCCGTTGAGGAGACCTTCCTCTGGACTGGAATCGTTTTTCTCTGGGAGTGGATTGTTTATTACCATCCCAACTCTTTTTTGGAGTGTTCAGATTATTTTTAATAAAGGTTTTTTCAGGATTTTCAGTTAGTTGGGGTTTTACTGGTTTCCCACCCAAACTATATCTTCCTAGTTCTTCATAGGATTTTTCTATGATTCTGGCAAGTTCAAAAGGTTGTTCTGCTATATCTGTTTCTTTCAATTTCTGGAGATATGTTATGTCGTCCATTGCCAATTGAACTAATTCTCTATATGCTTTTGTTAATTCTTTTATTTTTACTAAAAGTTCTTCGTTTGACATTTTTTCTATGTCGGATTCTGGTGTGTAGCTGGCTAGAACCGGCCATGTGCCTCCTGGTCTACCTAATGGACCGAGCCTGCTGATGTGATTGTGATGTTTTAGGGCGCCATTAAACCAGAGCAGGTGCTCTTGGTAATTTAGTGGGATTTCAACATCCTCGAAAGGAGTGTATTCATCCGGAGGTTCCTCTATTTTGTAATAGTGGAATTCTTTTGTTACAGCGTTTGCTGCTGGAAAGTGTATCCATGAATAGAATACCTCTGTCTGCTGATATTCATGGGCCTCTACCACGAATATGACTGTACCACCTCGTGATGTCAGTCCATTTTCTATAAGTTTAAGAGTTATAGTTCTTCTTATATTAACCGGAATGAAAATAACATTCGGGTCATTTTCTTGGAGACTTCCATCTTCCACTAGGAGTTGAGCTGCTAATCTAGCTCTCTCCGCTTCATCATCACTTTCCACCATTTTACTGACAGAAAGTTTTTTTGTTGCAGAGCAAGTTTCAAGGAAACAGAGATTAGGTGCACAATATTTTGGAACACTGTATACTTGAACGTTGACTAAACCAAAAACTAATACATAGGATTCTCATCCTACTAAGTTCTGGCGGATATTAACCTTTTACCCACTCCAGACGTCTTTTGGAGTTTTTACGGAAAAAAGGGGTTCTGTGTGAAAAAGCACGACTGAGTTACTCTAATGTCTTGCGTTAGATTATCGCCTTACCAAACGTTGAGCGCCATGTAGTGTAGTTCCTATATTCCCAATAGGCTCTGCACATTTGAATAATATAAACAGCAGTGTAGACGTAGGACTGAGGTCGACTAGGTCTCTACTGACTATATTAGACTTAATTAGTTTTGCCAGCTACCTCAGAGGTCACTAGAAACTTTCTCGAGTAAACAAGGAGGAGTTTAACTTCCCTGGATAGACAAGAAGGGATTAGCTTCTGACAACCATATAACATGACAACTTTGCTCCCTCAGAATAAAGAGTGTATCTCTAGAGTCGTGTGAAAACAATAGACGGTTATTTCGCTCCGTCAATCGTGCATACTTAGTTTCACCAGAGTGCAGAGAAATAGAGAGACAGGCGTTTCAATAAAAGGTGTTATTTATTGAGCAGTCTTCTTTCTCATGCAAGAGAAATGAATTGCCATAATTGCAATACTTATCATAAAGTAAAGTGCGTACAGTAAAAGGAGTATTATGAAATAATATTGTAAAAGCATTGATATGGTTTCTTAGCCATATGATACTTTAAAATGGATAAAATATATACATACATAAAAACATTAACTAACGTACTCAACTGGTGCTTCTAATCTACGCCTACCCCGGTGTACCTGACCTAAGCCTAATACGTGGGAAGGAGTAAGTAAGTAGCAGTTTTAAGTTAAGTTGGTTTTTGCCAAGGAATCTGAATCAAGAATTCTCTCAAGGGTTTAGTCAGCTCCGTACCTGGGTAATAGAATGCAGGAGGTCTGGTATCTCTCTCTCAGGACTCGATATCCCAGCAACCCGCAAGGGTGACTGGAAACACCGGAGCTGGATTTTCCCGGCAGGAGAAAAAGACAGCGTCTTTCTCAGTGTGTCAAAAGGGAGGGCCGCTTCCTTGGGCTCTCGCATCAGCTGGGCTCTCGGGCAAGTAGAGTCCAACCACCTGCTCCAAACCACCGTGTCTTTGCTTAAGGCAACGTTGGTATATTTATACCTGAAAGGTGCCGGGTTTGACATAAGGTTGGACATAAGACGTCAATAAAAGATGTCACTAAGAACTGGCCGTTCTTTCAGTGCTCGCAGGAGTTCTAGGACAAATCAAAACAAAAGCATGGGGAATTCCCAGGTTGCTGGAGGTTTGGTTTGTTTAAAGAACGCGTTGTACTTTCTAGCAGTCTAGGGAAGTAGCCTCACCATATTTGGACTGCATGGGCTATGACTAAATATGGATATGATTCCTATGCCTTTATAAGGATATTATTTATTATAACCACATAAGGGCATAAATCGGGAATATCGAATTAGGGTCCTAGATAGAAACACAACATGGCAATTTAAAACTGCACTCCCATAGACTGCAGTGGCAGGCCTGAGATATGTTTAAAGTGCCCCTTAAGTGGGTGGCACAATGAGTGCTGCAGGCCCACAAATAGCATTTATTTTACAGGCCCGGCACAGGTTGTGCCCCTTTACTAGGGACTTACAAGCAAATTAAATATGCCAATTGGGTATAAGCCAATTGTACCATGTTTTCAGGCGAGAGCACAAGTACTTTGAAGTGGTAAAGTGTACAGAGTCCTAAGTGTACAGAGTCCTAAGACCAGCAAAAATGAAGTCAACAAAAACAGGTCTGAAGGCAAAATGTTAGGGCAAAACCACGCCAAGGATGCCAGGTCTAACATGTATCCAGCTGAAAGTGGGGAGAACTACCCAACCCCATTGAATTCTCTTCACTAAGGGGGAAGAACGTGGAGAGACCATCAACATTGATGTGGTCTGTTACAGCATGGAGTTCCACTGTAAACTCTATTCTATCTCAGAAGATGAACCACCTCAACAGTTTGGGATTCTCACCTCTCATCCGCATTAACCATCTCAGAGGGATGTATTAAGTCTGAACACAGAAGTTAGCACCAAACAGGTATGGTCTCAGCTTCATCTGTGCCCAGACCACTGTGAAGGCTTCCCTCTCTATTGCACTCCACCTCTTTTCCCAGGGAAGTAACCTCCTACCGATGAAGGATAGAGGTTGATCCAGACTGTCTTCATTTAGCAATGAGAGCACGCCCCCATGCCATGCTCTTAGGCTTCTGTCTGTACAATGAATTCTTTGGAGAAATCAGGGCTCTTTAGCATAGGTCCTGCACACATGGCCTCCTATAGGGTATCAAAAGCATTCTTGCACAACTCTGTGTAGATCACCTGACAGGTCAGCTCTATCAAGGGTGGCAACAATGGTGCCATTCCCCTTGATGAATTTGCTGTAATAACCAGTGAGGCCTAAGACGGCTCTCACTCCTGTCTAGATCTTAAGGGTTCTCGAGCCAGAATGGGTAGGATTCTGGCCTGGAGGGACTACACATTGCCTCCTCCCACTTGATGACCCACGTAGACCTCTGAACCCTGCCCAATCTGGTAACTACTGGCTTTGATAGTCAGGCCCACCCTCTGCAGAGCCTGAAGTACTTCTCTGAGAGGGGACAAATGGTCCTCCCAGCTAGAACGGAAGACGGCAAAGTCGTCTACATAGGCAGCACTGAAGTTCTCCAACCTAGCCAGAACCTGGTTGACCAACCTCTGGAAGGTGGGAGGGGTGTTTTTAAACCCAAAGAGCATCACCCGAAACAGGAAGTGCCCTACTGTTGTTGATAATGCAGACCTCTCTTTGGCCCCTTCAGTTAAGGCAATCTGCCATTACCCAGTAAAGTTAAACATTCTGAGGAACTTGTTAGCTCCCAACCGATCTATGAGATCAACAGCTCTCGGCATTGGGGTGTGTGTCACTCTAGGTGACTGCATTGAGCCACTGGTAATCCACACAGAATCTAAGTAATGGGGTGGCACCTGGAGAGGCAACCTTGGGGACCAACACCACTTGGCTGGACCAAGGGCTGTTTGAGGGGTCAACAACCCCTAACTCCAGTATCTTGGAGAACTCCTCCGTAATGCTGGCTCTCACCCTGTCAGATAACCAGCAGATTTTGCTCATCACCGGTGTGCTGCGCCCAGTGTCAATATCATGGGCGCATCATATAGTGAGTTCTGGGGTAAGGAAGAATAAAGAGGAAAACCGCTCCAACAATTTGCAGCGTTCTCTCTATTGTTCTAGAGTCAGAGTAGGGGAGAGGCTGACACCCTCCACTGACTCATCCTGGTCGGGAAGAGGTTCACTCTACTCTTCCACCCCAGCATCCGTGACCAGGAACATGGTTAACTCAGGCCTCTCGAAGTGGTGTTTGAGGTGATTGACAAGCAAAAACCTTAAAGGGTTGCTGGGAGGCTTGAGGTTCACCATGTAGGTGACCTCACTCTTGCGCTCTTTCATCTCAGAGGACCCAGACCAACTGTCTTGTAGGGTCCTGAACTCCACGGGCTCTATGACTTAAACTTTTTTGCTAGACTGAAACTCAACCAGAGTAACCTTCTGGTCATACCACTGTGCTTCATCTGAGTCCGGAGTGCAAGCATGTAGCTGACCACAACCTTCGGGGCCATAATGGGAGCTTGCTCCGACAGCTCCTAGACCAGACTTAGAGTTCCTTGCACCAGGTGCCAATACAGGAGCTCCAAAGGGCTGAAGCCAACCCCTTTCTGAGGGACCTCCCAGTACGCAAACTAAAGGTTTGGAAAGAGGACGTCCCACTTCGGCCTCAATGGCTTTGTCAGGCCCATGATCATGCCCTTAAGAATCTCGTTGAACTTCTCAACAGGCCCATTAGTTTGAGGGTAGTAAAGAGCAGAGAACGTTTAGGTTACCCCACACTCCTTTCCACATGGTATTCATGTACGCCGACATGAAGTTAGTAGCATGGGTTGACACCACCTCTTTGGGGAACCCCACATGGGTAAAGAGCCCCATCAGCAAGCGTAGTTACTGTCCTCTGAGGGATAGTCTCCGGGTACCGGGAGGCATGGTCCACCAAGACCAGAATGAAGCTGTTGCCCATGGCTGTTTTGAGGTCTAGGGGCCCAATAATGTTGATCGTAAATGAGGACATTTGAAGCCAATAAAAGTGGGAGTCAAGCCTGTCAAAGGTCTTGTCCTGCCCCAATGACCTACCAGGGGTACATCATGAGCCAATTCCAGTGAGAAGGCCCTGCAGCACTGGAGGACTACGAACACATGTGTTGCCCCAGGCTCAGGAACCTTAAGCTCTCTATACAGGAGACCATTCTCCGAGTAAATCAGGTGATCACCAGACGTGTTGCCAGATGCCTGAACCTTGGCCTGCAGAAGTAGGCCCTTAGGAGTGGGGCACTCCATCTGTATCTTGCAGAACACCTCCCTGGTGGCACTTCTTCTTTCTGCGAGTTAGCCAGCTCAGGTAAGAACCACTGGGGAGTAAAATCCTTCCCTGTAAGCTCTGGGGCGCCCCCTGTTAGGTTAAGCCTCCTCCCAGATCTTGGGAGCTTCAGGAGCGGATTTCCCGCGTCCCTTACCCTTCGTCTTTGTGGCAGGCACCTGGGCCATTCTCCAGGCTCCAGGTCCTCCTGACTACTCTCCGGAGCGGCCATGGACTGTATGGTCAGGCACACCCACTCTGGCAACCCTACTATCTGCAAGTGGGACCTGAGCTTCACCTCCTTCCAGATGGTGTGCTTGTGGCCATTGCCAAGCAGACAATCCATTGGTATGGATGGTCTCACAACTACCATCAAGGAACATGAGACCCCACCCCGCTCAAAGGGAACCAGAGCCACTGGTTAATGCCTCTCATGGTTTTCAACTGCAACAACCTGGTGGAATCCATTAGGGACCTTGACACTTGTCATGATGGCTCCAGTGTCTCTCGGAGCCTCCACCCTCTGCCCATTGATGGTGAATCACTGCCTGTATTTCCTAGTGTTACTAGGCATGTGAGTTCTCTGCACCATCTCTCTATCACCCAGGTACACTAGTGTAAATTCTACACTGTCCCCCACACTATCTGAGGCAATCTCCTCCTCAAGCGCTATACTAACTAACCCCAGTGTCAGGCATTGCAGTGTAGTCAGTGCCACTCTGCTTCTACCTGTCCCCCAGATAAATTGTCGGAGCAAAGTAATAGAGAACTCAGCGGGAACAGTAACATCTTACCTATCATTATCCAGCCCATAAGGTGACAGCTCCCATATTTTATGTTAAATAAAGTAATTGTATTTAAGAATTACTTTTCCAGGTTTTTCCTCTGGTATTTCCTTATTTTTTTATTCATTGTTTCTAAGTATGGTGGAAGACCATCCATTTATCATTCCTAACACTTCGAAAGGTGGTTGAATTCTTCTTTTTGTTAGGAGTCCATTTTACTAATAAGCCCAAAGTGGCTGAGGTTGTCTCTTGTTTAAGATAATGGACCTAGCACACTCTTCTGTCCTAAGGTAGCATCATGAAAAGTTCTGAGGATCTGTGTCACTTTGTGGAAGGATGCAAGGCCATTGTAACAGTCATGGATATATACTCGGTATATTGTCTTGTTAATATTGAAGTGAGTATATCTGTAAGAAAGTGGATTATTATTTGGACTGAGCAGTTGCCCACCTCAAGAAATAATAACATTAACTTGATAGGGTGAACCCCAACATCACTAACTAACCTCTGCTCAATCTCCTGGTAGCTATGGCATGTTTTTTCAGCTACTGTAGTTAGATTTCTCATCCTACTCGTGGATGGCACAGTGGGTAATGTAGTCCACAAGTGGCATTTAATTTCCAGCACAAGCATTTTACTACTTTTTAGCATGAGTAAAGTGCACAGAATTCTAATCCCAGCAAAAATATGTTCTAGAAAAAGCTGAGAAATCTGGGGTGGCCATGCGGAAAAAACGGATTTGCTATAATATTAATTTGCTGATTCCTCTTACATATGATGTTTTCATATTTCTGCTTTCAGTTGTCCTTTCAGCCCTTTCAAAAATGCTCTCAAGATAAAGACACACAATATGAGATTAGAAGATTAACTAAATGGCAGTGAAGATTCTGGAATCCCCAACTTGCCTTATAATCTCTGGTTACCATCTCTTCTCTATGTGTCTGGAATTAGAAAAAGTCAAACTAAAGACAGGACCCTACAGGTTTGCTGCCATATGTTGTTAACTAGTCACCGGTGTTGGACTTGGCCCTTTTTGCAGGGTCATCCCTAAACTTTTTGCCTTTCTATTAGCCTTTTTGCTGACATGGTTTTGGTGGTTTTAGGCCTCTGGGCACTTTAGCACTGCTGTCCAGTGTAAAGTGCATGTGCTCTCTGTGATAAATGTGGTAAGATTGGTCGACACCTGCTTGGCCTATTTAATTTACCTGTCAGTCCCTTGTAAAGTGGTATCTGAAATGCCCAGGGCTGGTAAATTAAATGCTACTGGGTGGCTTGCAGCGCTGATTGTACCACTCACCAAAGTAGCCTTTCAAACCTATCTCTGACCTCTGCCATTGCAGGGCCTGTGCGTGCAGTGTTACTGCCGCTGTGACGTGGCACCTAAAGCGTGTGCCATCTCCGTGACCCCCCCTTTTACTACATGTCAGTCACCCCTAAGGTAAGCCTAGCTAGCCCTATGGGCAGGGTGCATTGTCAGTAAAAGATAGGACATGTACCTTAAGTGTGTGACATGTCCTGGTAGTGACAAACATCCATTTTGGTTTCTCACTACTGTGGGGCTGCCCTCCCATAGGAATGCTTTGGGGATTCCCTGGTAAGTGTTTCAGTGGTAATTCCTGATATGAGAGGCGCAGGGTGATCAAGTTTGGTATGTTTGGAATAGTGATAATAAATGCTATGCAAGGGTGTGCACAGATTTATTATAACTATTTTAGAAATGCCACTTTTAGAAGTTGTACAAAAGGGGGTGGTGATGGAGAAGTTGGCATTTCTGTGTGCTATGTGCCTGCCTGCCTGATGTGAATTGCATTGCCAGTTCTAGCTGGTCCCCCCAAGCCCTGTGCTCTGCAGACAAAGGAAATGTTGGTATAAATGTAGGGGCTGTGACCCCATGTTTTTAGTGCTGTTCCTGACCCTGCTGGGGCGTGCTGCTGCTGGGGCCCAGGAGGAACCGCCATCATCTCTTCTCTATATGTCTGGAATTCGAAAAAGTCGAACTAAAGACATGACCCTACAGGTATGCTGTCATATGTTGTTAACTAGTCACCAGACTATCCTAATCCTAGATTAAATCATGACTAGAGGATAATCGGAATGCTGAGACCAAGACAAAAACACCTTGATTTACATGCTTTGTCACATTACTCACATTTGAACTATTTGCATTTAATCATTTAATCATAGTGAACCAGTAAATGTTGAGGTATACTTGGGCAATTTTCTGTGCAGATTCCTTGCTTTTATATCTTTTGGCCTCACAATAGGTGTGCTCGGTGGTCTTTAAGTGTCAATGTGTTTGCTCACCCCAACCCACCATGGCCGCCTAGACCTGCATGGTTACCTAGTTAATATACTATCCTTTTCCTTTAAATTTTAGGATGGTCAATCAGATGGGGAAGGAATCTGGATGGGCATGCCTTTGATTCCAAATACATATCGACGAGTGTGTCTGATTTGACCCCATTTTCCTGCCCTCCCATTTAGTCCAAGGTCTATGAATGTATCTGTGATATGGGCGAATGAGGCGCCCCTCGCCGCATTCTAAAATGGAGGCTCATCTTTTTGTGTCACACCATAGAAGAGGCAATAAAGCACAACTCCTTACCCAGAGCAAGGCCATGATGTGCTCTGCATGTGTGCTTTTTCTTAACACACTGCGCAATCACAGATTTGTAATATTTTTTCCCAACCTCTTTGGGTCTGCTATTTATTACAGAAATAGACCATACTTATAAGGAACAAAAGTGTGAATGAACAGCATAGTACCTGATCTTAATTTCTCGAATATTAATAATTTATTTTTTTAATACGCATACATGAAAAGCCACCTCATTAAAGTAATTAAATCCTGTGAAGGATATATTGTATTATTGTATGGGTCCTCCCCCAGCATTATCTTTCTAGTTCCTTTAATGTTTCAATGTGCATGTATAATTTAGGGAGATTTGAGAGATTTCCACCTAGTCATTACCTTCATAAAGTAGCAGGGCCCTTTCTTTCTATTAATTCTACCAAGAAATCCATTTTACAAAATTACATTCAAGGTTGCAGGATCACATAGCTTATTCGTGTTACCATCTGCTGCCTCCTTGATGCGGTGTCTTTTTTGTGCTTGCAGCATGGCTTTAATGACTAAGCATGCTGTTTTTTTAGAGATTCGTGTAGTTTGTGGCTGTTACGGTGCCTCCCCCCCGAGAGCCTTACCGTGCAGCATGGCTATGTCTGATTGTGATGCCTCCTCTCTGTAATCAGGTAGATTATCTCTCCTGGAACACTTTAAATATTAAAGAATGACCCGTGCACGCACCGCTGCGGCCTGAGCTATGCTGTACATGGCAATCCCTTTCGTATTGCGCAATACATTACATGTTATGGACACAGCAGTCAATGCTTCCACAGCATGTTGAGCGCCGTGCGATTTCGACAATGACCCATTTTAGAGTGAATGTTTTTAGCAGACGGATGCACACCCAATTTGGGCATTCTGTTTGATATGGGGTGAGTGGTCGTATAGTGCTTGTTGTGTAGGCGTATAAGAGTGGCTGTGCACCATATATGACGTTTGGTGGGTGATTATATGCCGGGTGTGTTGTAATTAGATCGGTTTCGAGGTAAGTTGACAGGATCGTGGGGTCGAGAGTCGAGGTGAAGGTAGCTCATTATCTTTGGAATTTCTGGACGTTTTATATTTGTATGCAGGGCACTATCACCATGTTAGCCTAAACTCCCTTCCAGTGTTAGTTTTTAGCAAACTTCTTTTTTTAAAACTATTACTTACTTAAGCCCTTATAAAATAAAATAAATTACAATGTTGGCGTTTATATGTGTTGTTGTGGTTCGTTTTTTGTTAATCAAGGACAATACTTATTTTATTTTTGTAGTTTTCTTAGAGTCACAAACCCTGCAGAATGAAATTGGGTGTTTTTTTCTTTCGATAAAGCTTGATGTAGGTTAGTTATTGTTTACAAACGTTTAAATGAGGAGTCACAACACATAACTGAAACTAACCAACTGAAAAAGTTGTCATGAGAAATAAATAACATGTTCTCTAAGTATTTTTAGGTAGTGACGTAATTGTTTTTCATCAATCAGGGATTCTGTGTATTTAGTAGATGTCGGTGTAGCTCACTTAATTTTTTGTAGCTTAATTATTTTGAAACTACCGCAAATTTACACTAATTAACGCGTAAATATACGAAATGCATCTCACACTCAAAAGCATTACCATACAGAACATAATTTTGAGTTGGTTTCCGGTTGCTTGTGTTCAAAGCACCGCAAGCTCGCATTCAGATGTGCAAATATTGCTTGAACTCTCAGATAGGGTACAAAATCTACCTGAAAAGTGTGGTTTCCCCCTACGTAAAAGGAACTGCTGATCACATTTAAAATACTGCAGTTCACATTTGCATTAGTAGTGCTACGCTCAAAAATCAACCGAATGGACTGCTCTTAAAAAAATCTACGTGAAATTCCACTTGCGTAAAAAATTAACGATACATCTTACGTTAAAATTTCTCCTCAAAATGACACAAAGTGGCGTAATGGCTTATGTTGTATAAATTTGCATACATTTCATTATGCAAAATTACTCAAATTACATCGAATACTCTGGCATAAATAAACTTTTGCCCGGGCATAATATTTAACCTGTTTGATTGGCCTTTTAAACAGGTTCCTTTTTTATGAAGAAACGGTAAGGATGGCTTACCATAGTTCTTGAGAAATGCAGAGTTTAGAAATTTTGAAGTTACACTGAACAGAATAGTGAGATGAAGAGAGTAACTTTTATTTAACATATGTGGTTTGTACAAGAGGTAAGGTAAAGTGATTTGGATTTAGTGTCATTAAATGGAGTGCAATGGTTCAGACGTCACAGGATATGTCCAGTCTGTATAATTCTAATATAATCATTTTATACGTAGCCGGTAATGATCTTGAACATTTCCACCTTATGATGGATACTTTTAACTGCAGATTCCTCACATTGTGATATTACATTAGGCACCAGACTGAATGTGAAACTGCAAAGCAGTACTCCTGCGTGCCAGTAGATGGTGTCATGAGGCTCAGCACCAATGTCGGTCCACTCTAAAAGTGGCCAGCAAAGTCACATATAAGTTCCTTTCAGACCCGCAGACGTCACTTCCTTTCTTTCCGCGCCTTCAGATTCAGATCCAGAGTGTACTGTCATTGTTCTTGATTAGTAACTTCTAAAAAATTTCCCGTGTGCAAAGGATATTTCCTCCCTATCCACAGGGTTTAAACCTTGTAGGGACTGTCAAAAACAAATGCCTGCGATAGATCCCCATGAGTTACGCCTGTGATGCATGGGGTCGGAGCATTACTTCAGGGCCTGCAACGACTGTGCCCAGATGAACCCGAAGGCTATACAGGACTGCAAGGCGAAACTATATGTCGCTACTCATCTGAAGAAAGGTCCTGTACCCGTCCCAGCGGTCATTCCCGTGGCAGTTCTTTCTCACAGTCGAAATCTTCAGGTAAGTCTAAAAAGACGCGCAAGAAGTTCAAGTGGAAATCGCCCCCTTCCACCAATCTTGAACTCCAAGGATGTCAACATGCTCTCCGGTCTCGCTTCTAATATCCTGTGGACTCAATTGAGAGTTTGGTCCAGATGCAACCGAAATTCCGGATCCGTCGGTAATGTTGCAGCAAATAGAGGCCTTTAGGGAGGCCATGCTGCTCTTATTTGACATGCTTCTGGCTCCCCGTGTAGCGCTTTCAGGCCCCAAGGATACTCTGAGGCCTCCAGTTGGAGTCCCGCTGGAAGCTTAGCTCTCGGCGCCATCTGTTCGTTTTGAACTAAAATTGGTTCCACACTGGCTTTAGAGCCAACTTCACTTCTTGCACCACTCCATGCTTCAGTTCTTTTTCCATTAATGCTGGTGCCAACATCGCTGGCACCCGAAGAGGAGCAACGTAACATAGTGGTCTCTGACTCCAACCCGGCTTTGACTTAACCTCTATCGAGGCCTCGTTCCGATCCTTCTGGGGCGCAGCCTATAACCAATCCTTCAGACTTTGACATCTTGTCCTTACCATGTGGCAGAGCTGAAACCTTGCAACAGCTCTTTGGAGCGAAATCTAACAATCACATCAGCTTGTTGGAGCTACAGGGGATCCACTTGGTCTTGGAAGCTTTCCTACCATCTATTAAGTAAAGGATGGGAAAATTAGTCATGGAAAGCAGTACCTCCATGTGGTACTGCAACAATCATGGCAGAGTGAGGTTTTGGGTCTTGTGCCAGGAGGCGTTGTGTCTCTGGCAGTGGCTGACTTTCCAGGGCACTTCTCTTGTCGTTAATCACTTGGTGAAATCTTTAAATGAAAGGGCTGATTAACTCACTCATGCCTAACAGATCACAAATGGAAGTTACACCCAGAGGTGGCGTAATGCATTTTGCAGCAATGAGCAAAACCCTGGCTTGATATATACAAAACGCCTCGTCAGGGGTAGTAAGTGTTATATAAATGCAATTACAATACAATACAAGGTCAGCATTTTACTAGATTTTCCAAGAAAGTTCCTTGTTGGAGACCCATTCCACCTGAGTGGAGCTCAGGGCTCCTGTATGCCTTTCTGTCTCCACCCCTCTTAGCTTGAGTTCTAAAGATCCAGATCGACTGGACACATGTCATCCTGGTG
Organism: Lissotriton helveticus; assembly: GCF_964261635.1. Lineage (NCBI taxonomy): Eukaryota > Metazoa > Chordata > Amphibia > Caudata > Salamandridae > Lissotriton > Lissotriton helveticus. The sequence goes on from NC_136065.1 coordinate 400,988,338, forward strand.
GTACGAGCTAGGAGGGTATGGTATCCTGAACACAGGGCACACGCATCTGACCTCCGATTAAGGTATTGCTTTGGGAAGATCAACTGTTGAATTAACAGAACAGGATCATGTACCCAGGCATCCACACTCCACTCTACTTCCATGTGTGACAATTGAGTTGCAGCAGCACACCTCCTTTGATCTTTCTCCTGAAGTTGTTGATGTGATCTAGGAAAACAATGTACGTCGGGCACTGAAACAAGTTTGGGCTTCTTGCAGCACCCATCTGTTTTCGTTGTTTGTTACGTCATTAGCCCAGAAAAGACTTGCATTAGGCACTGTTAAAGGGTATTTGTCACCTCTTTCAGCTTTTTTGAGGTTGCTGGATCAGCGTTCTTTGTTTAAATCATCTGTTGTGATAACAGTTCTTAAAGGTTTACAGCACGTTTCCACTGAAGCCATTTATGATGCCACAGTAGGACTTGAATTTGGTTCTCTCTTTTCTAATTTGTACTCCATTGGAATCAATGCACAGCAGTCCATTACTGTTGACTCTGAAAACATGGTTTTTTTGGTGCAGTCTTGTCATTTCATGGTGTGAATGAGCTGCAGTCTCTCTCAGTTCAAACTACTTTTACATCTTCCCAGATAAACTGGTGCTGAGAACTCAGGGTACAATTCTGTTGAAGGTGGTAAAAACTTTCCACACCAGGCAGGCTATTATTTGTCTGACTTTTTTTACTGTGTCTCATCCAGGAGAGGCTGCATTGTTTGGACTCAAAGAGAGTCATTACTTTCTATGTTATTTTAAGTTATGTTATATGAATTTCTATAGTGCTGTTAATCACCCATGACGGTATCCAGGCACTGAGTAAGGCAGGCCTGAGGGAGGAGTAGGAGATCATGCCTGTTTCATCTGGAAGAGTCAAGTAGGGGGAGTTTCTGAGATGTTTTAGGGATATCGTTCCAGGTCTTTGTTGCAATGTATGAGAATTAGTGTCCTCCACTTTTGTTCTTCTTGATGCAAGGGAGGTGTGTTTGTGTGTGGGACACAGATCGAAGGTGTGTTATGGCTTGGTTGAAGTTGAGATGGTGGCTGAGATAAGCTGGATTTGTGTTGTGGAGAGCTTTTTTGGCATGTGTGAGTAGCTTGAACTGACATCTTTCCTGGACTGGGAGCCAGTGGAGAGTATTGAGGTGTGGAGAGATGCAGTTATTTCAAGGGATGTTCAGGATGAGTCTGGCGGTGGCATTCTGGGTGGTTTGGAGTCAGCGTAGGACATGGGCTTAGTTTCTGACGTAGAGGGCATTTCTATAATAGTCTACATGTGATAAGAGCCTGGGTGACCATTCATCTGGTGTTCAGTGGGATCCACTTGAAAATCTTGCGTAGCATTTGCAGGGTGTGGAATATAATGATGGAATATAATGATCGTGACAGGAACCATCAAGAGAACAATCAATTCTTTGTGTGCAAGGCAGTGCAGAAACATCTGTAGGTGTATAGTCCTCAGCATAAAAATCTTCTACTTGCTAGCTACGAAGGAGCTGAAGGGTTGAGGGCTCATTCCATTCAAGCCAAGGCTCCTGCTACTCCATTATCACATGGGTGCTTGTCCTTTATATATGTCAGGCTGCTACGTGGGCGTCAGTGCACATGTTTGCAAAGCACTATTGCCTTGACAGCCAGGTCCATTGGGATGGAAGGGGGTGGCAGTTATGCTTCGATATCTATTCACAAGGTGTGGAATCTGTGGGTAGAAGTATCCATCAGAAGAACAAGTTACTTACTTTCAGTAACACTCTTTCTGGTAGAAAATCTGTCTAACTGCAGAATTCTCTCTGACTCTCCCACTTCCCCGTTCTATGGAATGGGCTCTTTTACAATCTTCTAAGGTCCCAAGTTAGAGATCTGCACAGTAGTCAAGCCAATATGGTGCTGGCCTCTCGGTATGAGAACTCAGACAAGCCTTTGAAAGCAACAGACGTAAGCATGCATTGGTGGCGCTTATATGCTGCTCTGCTCATCACGTCCAGAGTGGAATGATGTCTGGGCGGAACTGCACTACGCCAACTACTAGTGTACAGGAGTACTGACTTTCAGTTTCTGTATCTAGGTTGAAGTCTTAGGTAATATCACAAGTTGAGGAACCTGGTGTTAGATAGAGGAACTGCCAGAAAAAGCATTACCAGAGGTAAATAACTTGTTAATCCAAATTTTATTTAGAATAGTGGAAAAGCTTGCCGCTTTGCAGGTCACATATCCCAATATACGCTGTATTTTATTTTTAATCAAATACAGATTTTAACATAAATCAGTCCAATGTTCCCAAGCATCACAATGATAATTTAAACATTGGACAACCAATTAAAAATAATTGTTATTGCCATTTTTACAGTAAATTCTTTCAGCATAGGATTAGAGTGTGCATCCACGCTGAGATGAAAATTCCGAAAGCCTTTTACCATTCAAGGCACAGTATTACAGCTTTGGACAGGTAAAATAGCATCCAAGCGAACCTGGGATGAGTAAAAGCAACTCATGACAGATGTGTTTTTCTCTTATTAGGGCAAAAGGCTTTGCCACTTTCTAGCTCAATGTGAATGGCACTGTGCTAATCCAATACCTAAAACTCTGCTAGAATAACAGACATTTGATGTGAGTAGATTTATGCTAGGGGCAGAGATCTCAGCACAGAAAATAATAGGGGGGGGGGGGGGGGTGAGGCGTATACTCCAGACATCGATTTGTGAATTACATTTTGTAGTACGTTTTGTAGTACTATAAAAACATACTACAAAATGCAGTTTGTGATTCGATCCCTGTGTGTTTTGTGATTGCTTCTAGTTGGGAGTGTTTGCAAGCTTGTAAAGGGTGTCAAATTAATTGAAAGCGTGTCCAAGGGATTATAATGTAGTGGCGATTGTGTAGTAAAGTGTATGTGTGTAGTGTGGATGCGTAGTTGTGAGTCTTTAGAAGGACACATGTTTGTGGGTGTGTGAGTGTGCTTAATCTAGTATTGGCACAAACGTAAAAGGGTGCCATATGAATCTAAAGAATATACACAGGAGTGTATTGGTAGTTGGCAATGTGTTGTCAAGAATATGTGTGAGTTCTAGAGAGCGCAGAAAATCGGGAGTGCCTAGTCAGGAGTCTGTATGTGTGTGCATGTACCTGCCAGTCTGTATCATACTGAGTTTATAGTGAAATGGTACTCTCAAATTCTATGTTATTGTCATGAATGTAAAAAGCAAAATAGTAATACAACAAAATATACAGAATCATATAATTATGTAAATCATTCAATTACTCTTTTTCATGACTTTGATCCATCTTCAGTTCATAGTGGAGGAAGCTTGACATCAAAGTTCATCGAGCATGTGTTTTGGTATATGGCTTTCTCCCGGCTTCTGGTAGTTCTTCTCAAGCATATATGTCAGCAGGCAGAGTTGAAGGTAATTGTCTCATGGTTTGGAAGGATTTCTGCTGTGGAGACGAGTTTAGTGTTTAGCATGTCACTAATCATTATAAGAAAGCACTAGGCTGATTCTAGAGGATGAAAAAATTGAGGCTCAAATTTTATGTTAAGATCTTTCCTTATGCCCGGGGAATATGGTATCAGTCATCTTTAAGGCCTGCATAGCTGTTACATCTTGTTCTATACGGTTTAATTTCAAAATAGAGTACCTTCTGTTTAACATCATGTGTAATCCCTCCAATAACATCAAAATAATTTTAGTATACTGCTCCCTGGTTGGCTTAGCTTCTTCATAAATTCGTCTTATAGTTAACAACATTACTCAAACTGAAATCTGACTAAGGGCATGATTACAATCTTGATGAATGGGATACTCCGTTGCAAATAGAATGCATATCCTTTCCGCCGTATTTAACAGTTTCATATGATATAGTGGAATTAGTCACATGGTGATGTGATATCCGTCATGTTTGAGACGGAGTATCCCAGTCCGCCAAGATCATAATCAGGTCCTAAGTCTTCTCGTTGGACATTTGTGTGCTAGGGTAGATAACCATTCCTCAAAAGTGAATCCTTCTACCTTTTCATATCTTGCTTTTCTCTCAATCGTCAACAACTAATTGTAGGACCTATGCAGTGTGAAGCGCCTACCCTCAATCTCTTGTTCCCTCATTCAGGCAGGACTTAGTACAGATAAAAGTTGGAACTGCTCCTTCTCTGGATGCAAAAACTCCAATTGCTCAGTCTAAAAGACCTTGGTCCAAGTTCAATGGTCAACAGCCAAAGATGCTGGTGGCCCACTTATTTGAAACGAGAAAGGAAAATATTTACTCGGAGGTGAATCAGATATTTAGACAAATTCTTCAAAAAGCAAACGCTTGTTTCTCTGAAATTCAAATTGAAAAGGCTGCCAATTACACAAAAGTTTATTTTTCTGTCTTAAATGCTAGCCAACTCAGATGTCGTGCCTTCATTTTTTCTTCCACTCTAAAATTGAGAGCACCCCTTCCTTCAATTGTCCCTTCATATCTTCCGGGGTATGCCTAGGAAGTACTCAGGATCCAACATTAATGTACTCTTTATATTCTTTCATTCCTGACGCTGTGATTCTGTCTGAAGTCAAGTCTGTTTCCGGTGGATACACCCATTAATCCATATTTCATCTGTGCTAGAAGGCTGCTCTCAAGCTGTCGCTCAATCACTTTTTATTTCTTTTGTAAAGAGACCTACTGAGGGGGTCCACTGGACTCAGCAACGAGCACCACCCTGATCATCAATGTTTTTCTTTTTTCTGCCCTTATTCAGTCATCCAGTTTGTGCTTATATGCATATATAGATGACAGAGAATTTATTTTATGGCTAGACATTCATGAATGTCTTCTACAGTTCAATGAAAGGGCTGCATAGACACGGAGGTGGAGAGGATGGTTTACAATTCAGTTAGTTTGCCGGTTGACAAAGCAGAGCTGCACATTTTTAGAAACTGCTCTACTTGGTCCAGCGATTGATGGCCATAGGATCTAGGCCCATTTTTTTTACCCTGCTACATCCACTCAAAATGTAAGACTTAATTTTTGACACACAGTTATCTTCCACCACTTATATGTTTAAACTCACTATAACATGCTTTTGTGTGATGCAAGTCATTAAGAAGAGTATTCCTACCTTACCAGAACATTTGTTGGAAACTAGTGGACCAGACACTCATTCTTTTAAATTTCGACTGTTGCAGCACTCTCTGTGCCAGCCTTTGCACCTCTGCTTTGGTCAGACAGCAACACATTTAGCATGCAAGGGAATGTCTCGTTCTGGCACAGTATAGACGTTCACTGATTCCCAACAAGTTTTTACATGGGCTCCCTATTTAAATATGTTATATTTTCAAACCTTGGGCCATATGTATCATAGTTCCGATTTGCGAATTCTAAATAGCGATTTTTAAGGAATCGCTATTTAGAATTCGCAAAACGGTATGTAAGTAAAAAATCGCATTTTCATAGCGATTCCTTAACATTCCTAATTTGCGATTAGCAAATTGCTAATCGCAAATTACCCATTCATTTCTATGGGCCAGGAGGCCCATAGGAATGAAGGGGAAATTTGCGATTAGCAATTTGCTAATCGCAAATTAGGAATATTTTCAAGGGTACAGGGGTGTCTCAAGAACACCCTGCTGCACCCCTTAAAAAGACATGTGGGGGCATATGGCGCACATACATGCCCTAAGGGCATGTATGAGTGTCAAATGGCACCTTTGTTTTTTTTGTAAATTGTTTTTTTAAAAGAATTCGCAACTTACCACCAACTTGAAGTTGGTGGTAATTTGCGAATCCTTATGGGCATTTTTGCATTATTTTTTATTTGATACATTGCATTTAAGGAATCGCAATATTTGCGATTCCTTAAGTGCAATCGCAAAATAAGGAATAGCAAATTTTGCGATTCCTTATTTTGTAGCAAAAATGTTACATACATACCATTTAGCAAATTAGCATTCGCAAAGGCCGAAATTCGGCGAATTTCGGCCTTTGCGAATGCTAATTAGCTTGATACATATGGCCCCTTGTGTCTCTTCCACAACAGTCTCCATACTCCCTCTACCAATGAAATGAATTCTTATTTAACCCTCTATGTATCCAGCAGGGGACTTCACTTTAGTTCTGGCAATCTTCTTGAGAGTTCTTGGTTTTGCATGGCACTCATGGGCAGTGTCCTTTTTCTGTTCAAACTGTCAAAGCTTGAATGTGTTTCCTCCTCATCTTTGTTCACTTATTATTACCCTGATCAGATCTCCTTCTGCTTCATTCGTCAGTGCCAGGGGACCTTTTCCTTGTGTATTTGCACACTTTGCAAACATATAAAAAGATGGAGGATGATAACATTGTAGAAAATTACATATTTCATTATGCAATTGGATACCAAAAGATGAATTTTTCAGAAGCTTTAGGTTATATTGGTGACTGCCAATGTCTTACTCACGATGGTTGAGAGAAAGTCAGTAGTAAAATGCAATACAGTAAAGTCCTTAAAAAATGTGGCTAAGAGTGTATCGAGGTTTCTATTGATGTAAAAAATGCAAAGTGTGCACAAAAAGGGCAAATTGTGCAATGTAGAATGTACCGAAAAGGAGCAGTAAAATGAATCTCATATAACAAATGTACAAAATGTGTAATTAATGTTCTACAGCGCCCGTGCCCAAAAATATTTTTGGACAGTAAAATATGTCTTGTAAAAAGTGGATTATGGGACAATGATATGTGATTAGCAGCGAAATGGTATTGGTGTATCACTTTACAGAACACCATAACAATGAAAAAGAATTCCTTTAATGCTTTGGTTATAGGCAAAGAGATGTGAAGGGTTGCGACTGTGCAAACACTATTGAGGTTGAAATCTTACTATATTATATCATTGGAATCTTGTCATACCAATGGTTTAACTTTGATGAAGAAATGAACTTGCACCTGTGATAACTAGCACAAAATAAGACTAATACAACACCAGTCCATTTATGGAATTAAGATCGGGAAATAAAAAGTGGCCTTTGGAAAAATTGTATTAATTGAAGTAATTTGTAGGATGCATGATACTAGAGAGTAGCAAGGTATTGTAAATTGGTAAAGGTTGTTAAATAGTGGGAAGTCTATAGGTATAGTATGAATGGTTTGTTAGAAGGTTTTTCTTATGACGTGATCCAGAGTTCGGCTCCTTTTGTAGTCTCTTTGGGAAACAGTTTTTAGGATATAATATCTAATTTATTTCAATTTGTTTCATATTCGATTGATTTATGAAATATTGTGGGACAGATGTTTTGATATAACCATGTTCCGTAAAGCGTACTTATTCTGATCTTCAGATATATGTAAACATTTCTGTATTATATGTACATCAATCAGTGGGCTATAGCGGCCATTAAAGGCCTGCTCCATTGTTAAAGGCTCCAGCCGCAGGCCTTTAATGGCCCGTATTGCCCAGCTACGGCCACTTGAGGGCAGAATATTATAACAATTTAAACAAAGGCATCTGGGAGCCTGAGGGGATTTAAATCCCCTCGTGCTCCATGAGGCCTTTGTTCACAAGCTGTGAACAACAAACATCGGAATGTTTGAGCTCCGAGCTTTTGCCACCCATTAAAACCCTGGAGCACTCCATTGTCTTCAGCGGAGCTCCCAACATTCCAATGTTCTAATTGAGCCACATAAGAAGGACATTTGAGACAGCTGAGAGTCCATGTATTATTATGGATGACCACTTGAGTGATAAGCTCAATTGCATAAATGCAGGGATTTGGGGAAATGGGTTTATCTGCTGATGGCATTACGATCAAAAAAACAATGGATTTAACCCAGATCTGTGACTGGGGGTGAATGTTTGATTTGTTCAACATTCCATCCATCATCTGTTGTTTTTGAACCTTCTAAAAGTGGCATTTTCAGACTTACAATTTAAAATATGACTTCACCATAAGTTGTGATTTTAAATTGTGATTCCAGAGATATCATACTCTAAATTTCTATCTGCGCCCAATTGGAGATTACACTTAACAGTTGTTTTAAGGCAATCCCCATGATAACCTATGGGAGAGATAGGCCTTACAGTAGTGAAAACATATTTAGCAGTTTTTCACTACCAGGGCTTGTATAACTCAAAATTACATGTCCTACCTTTTAAATACACTGCACCCTGCCCATGGGTCTAGCTAAGGCCTACCTTGGGATATCATACATGCAATAAAAAGGTAAAGATTTGGCCTGGCAAATAGGTTAACTTGCCAGGTTGAAATGGCAGTTTAAAACTGCACACCCAGGCTCTGCAATGACAGGCCTAAGCCATGTATGTTTAAAGTGCTCCTTAGTGGGTGGCACAATCAGCGCTGCAGGCCCACTAGTCACATTTAATTTATAGGGCCTGGGCACATCTAGTGCACTTTACTAAGGACTTACTAGTAAACATTGGCGCACCATATAAAAAACTCCATTACTGACAGAATAAAGAGTACTAGCAGTGGCAGTTGAAATCCTGAAGCACAGCACATGCTGCTTCGCTGCGTTAACCCACCCAAATGCTCAAAATAATGCAGGACAAACAGTGAAGTACTGACACCAAGAATTAAAAGGCAATGAAAGCAAATCCTCTCTAAATTATGCTCTGCAGCAAATGTGGAGAAGTATTTGTAAACAGAGACTGTGTGAATGGGTCTGTGATGAAGGACTATTCCACAATTGACTTTTTAAGTGATTTTTACTTCGCTCGGTTTTGTAGGATATCTGCCCTGTACCCACCCCCATCAGCAAGTTCTACACGGTTCCGGGCTGGGTGCAGAGGCTATTTTATAAAATGTAAAAATATAGTAAGAGAAGAAAAGTAAGAAAAGGTTGTATCCTTTACAAGTATAAGGACGTTCTGGAAATACACGTTTTTAACTAGTGATTTTGTAAAAAAAAAAACGTTTTTGTTTGGTTTTCGATATATTTAAACATATGCACTTGATCCCCTACACACCTTTTCTTTGAGTATTGAAAACTAGAAAAATATGTTAATTATTCATTGCTTATATGTACAGTGTGTACCGCATTTGATTTAAAATTATATCTCAATGTATACTTTATTGATGGAGGTTAGATTGAGTTAGGGCTCAATCAATTGTATTAAGTGCATTTAACCTTTGAAGAATAAATGAGTCCTTTGGGAGGAATTTATATTTTGTTATCCTAATCCATTTTGCATTCTGAGCGGGATATTATCTAGATGTGAATCTCGCAATGTCCCCTTTTTCAAGTGGGCCTTCTTCAGCAGGACAGCACTTGTCTTTTGCGAGTCCAAAATAGTATACACTCTGGACCTCTTTGTAGTGGGATTTAGGCCGCTGACATTGAGTAATAAAACCTTGAGCAGTCAGGCCGGGTACAGTCCTTATTCCGGCTGTCTGCGTTCCAATTAGCACTTGTCCCCCATGTTATGCACTCTATAAGCAGTCTACTCCCACCGACTGGTAATGAATGTTTCTTCTTTACATTATCTAAAGTGAACTTGGAGAATCTCCATTATCCATTAAAGATGGTAATACTTGAAACTATTGTTCATGGCTGCAAACCCACATCATCCAACTTCTGATAGCATTGCATATAGATACTCTGCAGTCTGTCGATGTGGCAAATAATATTTTGATAACGTTTGGTAAGGTAATTAGGTCACGAGTCTGGGCATCGACATTGCACCCAAAAACTATGAAATGCAGCCACCTGTCATGGATTATGCAGAGGGATTAAGGAGAATGAAATATGGGGAAGCCAGTCTATGGCCTCCCCAATTTTAGGATACAACAAGGTATCTTTGCTTTGCTTTCATCCACTATAAACAGGGTCGGAATCGGAACAAAATTAGGCCCGGCCACCAAGGAAAAAATGGCCCACATGATAAATTAAGCGTTCTAAACTCATGGGTTCAGTAGCATTGGCCAAGACTAGACAAACTACTAGACACGCCATTATTCCACTGCAACTCAGCCACAGGTCTCATCACCTGATTTTCAGTCCTATACATTTCTCTACTTTGGGTGCCTGAATGTGTTAGTCACCTATTGGTTCCTGAGTCTGTGCTTCCTCGCCCCCCAAAGATCCTTGAATATCCTGTATTATATCAGGCCATGAGTCATAGAACCATGTGCATCCTTTGAGCCTGGAGGCTTCTGTTCCCCTCAAGAACCAGAGGTCTTCTTCTGTTGGTTGTCACTCAGGAGCCTCTCTGCTAACACCTCTTTGGGGATTGCATACAACTTTGTACTTGATATCTTTTGTATGTTAAGTTGAAAATTGATTTGAATCTGGAAAAGCTGCAGGAATTCACTCCAAAGCCCTTTCATTCTCTCTGTCTCTATACCCCTTTCTCCCTTGCTGTGCTCTCGTTCTCCCAATCACTTTTTGCTCCCTCCTAGTTCTTCCGTTTTCTCTCATATTCTACTTCTTTTCCTCTCCTTGGTGTCTCTCATTCTACCTATGTGCTTTGGTCTCTCACATTTCCCCTCTCTCTTTTCCTATATTTCTCTCTGTCTACAAATCCCCCTCTCTCTCTCACTCGTGTCCCCCTGTGGGCTATTTCTTCAGTTATTTCTATATCTCTTATGCCCTTATTCCCTTGTCATTTTGTATCTCTCCTTTAAGGTTTATTTCATGTCTCTGTATTGCAAACCTTCCCCTTTTCCTCCTGTCTTGTTCTCTCCTGTCAGTCTCTTTCACAACCCTCTGCCCCTTGAATTTATGTGTACTATACCCAAAGTTATATTATTATGTGTCCCCTTTAGTAACATTACTGCTAGCTGTGATGCTCAAAAAGTGCACAGCCACTCCCAATGGCCTCACTCACTGTCTTTGATTGCCCGCCCTGCCAATCTGACGCTGACTATGAATGGTAACTAAATACACTGTTCATGGTTGCTAACCAATCACACACACCAGAACACTGCTGACAATACCGCATAGACATTGTACAATCTGTAAATGTGGAAAACAATGTTCTGACAAAGTGGAATTGAGGCCACTACCCCGGGTGATGCTACTTCTCCCAAAAACTATAGCACTCAGCCACCGGACATGGCCGGTGCAAAAGGATTTGACGATGATACCCCCTTGAAAACGTACGGTAGAGTAGTCAGTTTAGGGTCTCTTTGGTCCTAGAATGCGATAAGGGGTCCCTAAGGAGCACTAGATCTGCAGTTTGAGGTCTATTTTAGTTAGATGCCAATCTAATTAAGCCAAAAGGAAAAAAAGATCTATGTAGTAACCTCCATGACAAAGGAAAGACTTGTATTCTTACGATAGTCAGAGGGCAAACCATGCTATCATAAGTGTAAAATAATTTAAATATTTGTATTTTGACATATATTCAAATATATGTATGCATATAATGGTGCTTGTGTAGGTTAAACCTAGCTGGGAAGCTACAGAGTGCATATTAGCATACGAAAGCCCAAGGGTACGATTCAATTTTTTTTTATGAAGCCAGTAACAAGTAAGTGCCAGATGTGTCAAATGACTTTTCCCAGTCTGTTTCTATAGGGAAATGTGTTTCCACATCAAGCCCAAAATTCTACTTTGTAAATGTTAACTTTCATTGAAGAGATGTACCTTTCTGAATTACATGTAGATTGTACCGGCTCTGATGTCTGTTTTTGTTCCTAACTTAAATAAAAATCTATTTTATTATTTATTTATTATTAAGGAGTTTGTAGAGTGCACAGCTACACGCAACGAGGGTGTCCTGATGCTGAGCCAGACTGTAGATGACAGGCGAGAAAATAAAAGAAAACTAGGTGCTGATGAAAAACCAGGTTTTCAGAGCATGCCGAAAAGTTAGTTCTGACTCCGATAAGTGGATAGGGAGTGGCAGGGCATTTCAAAGTTTATAGGTTCTAACCGCGAACACTCTGCTACCCGTCCTGGCCATACGAAAGAGGGGGATAGCAAGGAGACACTGGCGGTTAGATCTCAGGGTCCGGTCGTGATAGTAGTGCTGGAGTCTAGCTCTCAGATACGCCAAGCCTAGTCCCCGGAATGCTCTGAATGCTAGGGTAAGGGACTTGAATTCAATGCACTTGATAACAGGTAACCAGAGAAGGATCCTCAGGTGGGGGGTTTATTACCAAACCATAGACTCAATATGTGCTTTAATAATATGCCAATGGTGCAACAATCCTATAACACCAACACTGCCATCCATATGCCATGTAGCGGTACCTCCATTGTGCGCAGTGCACAATGTCCTGACATGCTCACAGGAACAGTCAATACATGCAATCACATGTTAACACCTTTCATGCTCATGACGAGCTGAGCTCGTCATGAGGCACGGTGCTCCGGTGCTCATGACAAGCTCAGCTCGTCATGAGCCGTGGAACGCTCACACGGGGGGGTAATTCCCCTGCTGTGCTGAGCGTTCCACGGGAACGGGAGCAGCTGTGACGTGCTCAGCTCGTCATGAGCACCGGAGCGCCGTGCCTCATGACGAGCTGAGGTCTTCATGAGCATGGGGGCAATGTGCGCGCCCCCCGCTCCCCAGCACAGAGGGAGAATTACCCCCCACAGCGAAGGGGTTAAGGTGATGCCACCTCTCTGTAGGATACTACTGCCAACAAGATCCAAGATACCCACAGTAAGCTATGGCACTGAAAAATAGCCTAGCTGAGGTTTATGTTTCATCTAAAATTTCTAAAATGTATGGCCAGCTCTTGAAACAAAGGCCTAACAAAACCTGTAACTCCTGTCAGACGAATAATGGGAGGAGTTCTACTCAGGTAATGAGTGAGACCCTTCCTTTTATGCCTCTTTCTGAAGACTCAATTATTTAGCACCTCCATACATTAAGCCCAGCGATTTAAAAGACATCTTGATGTCTTTGAAATCTTGTCCTCCAGATGACCCACCCCTCATCAAGGTCATTAAGGAATTCTTTCCTGTGATGGAAAATCATCTCCTTGAGGCTATTAGTACGTCCCTAATGTCTGGGATGGTAGCACAACAATTTAAACTTGGGTTAGTGGAACCTCTCTTTACAAAACCACGGCTTCGGTGTTAAGGACCTAAAGGCTTATTACTCTACTCCAGGCAATGTCTAAAGTAGTAGAGAGGCATCTCGTCTCCTGGTTTATTTATTTTTGTGGGGAGAAATATATTTTAGATAATCATCGAGCAGGAGATTGACACCTATTTATGGAACCACACACTTCTACTAGCTGCTATTTATCAACTAAATGTGTGGAGGGATTCTGTTATTAGATTTCTCAGCAGCTTTCTATAAAGCCAACCATGATCTTCTAATCGACTGTCAGTAGTGTTGTCTATCTTCTGCTCACCTACAATCACACTATCCTTGTGCATTCCCCAAGGCTCAGCCTTGCCTCTCTTCTTGTTTAATGTACACGCGCAGCCCCTTAATAGCCATATAAGATTCCATGGCTTAAACATATTTTCATATGCTGATGTTACTCAGCTTTTATTGAAATTTGACAAGTGGATCTACTAGTTCATTTGACAATCTAAAGGACTGTCTTTTGGGTATCCAGGACTTGATACCTGGTAACTTCTTAAAACTAAATGGGGACAAAACAGAGGAGCTGATTGTTGGTGGGAATGCCAATCATTGGACGGCTGGTCATTCGGCCACAAAAACTGGGAGAGGCCACCTTTCTGGCGAACTCGCTATTGTATTTGGCAGATAACTTCAATTATTTATGCCACTGCACAGAAACTAAATGTGGCCCAGTTACAGGTTACTTAGAGCAACTGTACTAATGGAATAAAGAACACATGCAGAGTAAAATATGCTATTTTTTTGTATTGTTGGTCGGGAGTCATCATGGCTTAGAGACTTATTTCAAGTACAGCGGTCCGAGGACCGCTGTACGCGTGGTGGTAGTCTGACCTACTCCGACCACTTCAGATCTGCCCAACATATGTCAAGTATGGCGGTCGGACTGCCACAGGACCACCGCCTCTGCCGGGTTCCGGACTCCGCAGCGGTGACGCAGTGGAAAGGGGTAGGAATATCCTGCCAGTGCCTCTGTGCCCCTGCCAAGCATATTCAAAGTTGCATTTCCACTGCATATTTCTTAGTGGAAAAGGGTGGCAGAGATGCAACACAGGGGCCCTAACAGGGCCCCTGCCACTTCGGCGCCTGGGGTGCATGCGGGGGGGACAAATGTTCTATCACCTGGAATTGCACCCCTTTTCCAGAACGGTGTGGCATGCATGACATGGTGCATGCCACACCGTGAAAGAACGTGCTGCAAGTGCTGTCACAGTCGCGGTCTGCTGTTAAGGTTCTCCTATGAGCCTCACACAGCAGCCGCCAGGAGATCACTGCAATACCGCCCGCCTGCCCTGGATTTAACTCAGAATCTGGCGGGCGGGCGCACCACGGGCTTGGTGGTCTTCCCGCCGGCACCGCAATTGCGGTGCTGCAGAAGGACCGTCAAATTTGTAATAAGGCCCTTACTCTAGGCTTTATCTCTAGTGAGTATGACTCCTCCACACACTCAACAGTGGCCCCTCCCCTCCACTCCGCAATTTAATAAATATGTTGCACTCTGTACATCTGCATACGCTGTATGAGCCATAGCAGTGAAAAGAACAGCCACAGTAGCGACATTCAGATGGCCAATGCGGAGACTAGGTGAGATACGAGATGTTCAGGGAAGAAGGCAATACGAATATCACAGTAGTTGGCAAAAGCATCCTCTGTCTCCTGTAAAATTACATGTTAGCGGGTTCCATCTGGGGTTTGTAGTTTATGAGAGCAAATGGTTCTGAGAATGCACTGGTTGTACATTGCGAAGACCCCACCTCCCCTGTTAGAGGATTCCGCACATTGAAGCGCCCAGGGAGTTATTTGTGAATTTATGGAACTGCGTCGCACAGCATTCACTGCCATAGACTCAGATTGCTTTATCTCAGCCCTTTTTCAGCTATATTTACTGCATTGTCTTAATCTTGTAAACACCGGTCATGTACTTGCAGTGGCTTGCTCAGGGTATTTTTAGCATCAGTACGATATCCTGTCAGTAAGAGCTTATGCCATTCCATTTCCTACAGGCCGAGCTGCATCTCGGTGGAATAAAACGAGATACTGGTATATTTAATGCCTACACCCTGTCAGCTCCTTCCATCTCTTCCTACTGAATCTGCGGGCTATTTTTAGCCTGGCCTGTATTATGGTCAATAGTGGTGTAGGCTGAAGCACACTACAGTTCATGTTTTAAGCAGTCAATTTACTCAGGCGGCACAGTCTAATCCAGGGAATAGTTTAGAACATTTTCCTTTTTATGTAATTTTATAACCCATAATAAGAGCAATTTATATCCAAGCTCAAATAGAAAATTGGTTCAATATGCCTTTAACACTTCCAACACCCTTATGCTAGGGACATGTTTGAATGTAAAGAGAGAAACACCTGATGCTAACACGTATTTGCAGATCTTTTGTTCACAGTTCTGAATTTATAGTTTTTTCCAATATCAGCTACTCACCCCCACCCCACCCCAATAAATGCAAGCATGTATAGCAAGAGTACTCAACTTTTTTGGTTCACAAGTGAAGGGGACTTTGCGCATTGTCATTTATTAGGATATTGATTCTTTAACAGTCATACCTTGAATGAGCCTGATATTTTATTGTAACATAATACACAATAAGATATGTATACTGAACCCGTTTCAGCTGTTGCCAACCTGCATTAATAATCCATTGATTTAAATTCCTCATCAGGGCATGTGAATATACGCAGCTGCACCGGGAGTGGCTGAGAGGTACAGGGCTTATAATGGTTGATATTGTCCTCTACTTCAACATTCACTCCATTTTATAGCTGTGTCTGTTTCTGGTTTAATATATGGTTTCATTTTTTTAAATTTTTTTTTTAGTATGGTATAGACTCAAAACTAGATTGATTGTAGGTGCCTCTAGACCTATTAAAAATAAAACAATAAATATTAGGCCAGCTTTGGATGGATTTTTTGAAAGCAAATAAACCAATCAGAATGATCTCTTTGCGGGCTAGAGCCAAGGTACTGTTACAGGCCTGCACATGGAGAGTCGTGCAGTCAATTCCCTGTTCTCCAGGGTGCTTAAGAGTTCGCCCCTGCCCCCAGTCTAAGGACAAGCGCTTACGAAAATAGGGAGCGCTCCGGTAGCAGGAGCTACCGCACACCTGAAAATTAGGGGGAGGAAACGGCTAAATATTCCTGCGTCACTACCTCCGTTTATCTGAAGATGCCGGTTCGGATACGGTTGTCTGGGCTCCGTCCCTTGATTGTGCTGGGAGGGAAGCGAAGTTAGCCGTACGATAAAAAAACTCAGTCACTCAGTTTAATACAATTGTTCTACTTTTCTTAGACTGATTGTACTTTCCTCTCAGTAAATACATGGAGAGGACAGCTGTGTCTGAACTGACTGCTTCAAAGAGGGCTGAAAGAGAACGAAGCCATATTTGATTTACCTTATCTTTCAGGTGCGATACAGCATCTTCTCTCTGGTTTAAGTGGGGGAGTGCCAATGCTAATAACAACATTTAAATACCTTTAAATTAATTGTACAAATATATCAGCAGTTAGAACATAAATGAAGCACCTCAGTAGGGTCAAGACACTTTGCTTGATGATAAAATATTCGCTGCAACTCGAATTTTGCACTTTGTGTATGCCGCACAAAGTTATATCAACAAAGGTGCATGTCTATGGAAATGTACTGGTCCTTTCAATGGAAAATGTGCTGTCTGTAAATGACATTGCGGTACCACACCATGCTTTAGTAATATAATTGAGCCAATATGCACCAAAATGCACCACCAGCAACATACCACACCATCATCACTCTCATGCTGATTGGGTCTGGCTAATTTGTTACACTTGTTCTTTCTGTGATGCTTGGATTGTTCACAATACTTGAAGACTTCAGTGATGTAACACTAATGGCAGCATCCACCACTCTGCAAATTGTTCCAGTATCAATGGGTGATGAATTGACATAAAAAGTGAAGGTTCTGTGGGTTAAAATGATCAAGTGAATCTGGATTTTAGGTGAAGCGGTCCAGATTCGTCATAGCTCGTAACCCCTTGCATGCTGATGACGGCCCCCAGCCATCATGCACTACGGTGTTCGTGTGCTGATGACGGCTTGGGGCCGTCATAAACCCGCCCACTTGCGATTCTGACGCACATCGCCTTCCTAACAGAAACCTGGATGAATGCCTCTTCAGCTCCAGACATCACCATAGCCATCCCGGACGGCTACAAGATCATCCGTAAGGACCGCACCATTCAAACAGGAGGAGGCATCGCCATCGTCCACAAGAACACCATCCGCGTCTCAACCAGCTCAGAAGACAACCTCGCTATCGCCGAACACCTTCACTTCCAGATCCACACCGACCCCAAGACCACACTCAGAGGCACCCTCCTCTACAGGCCACCAGGACCCCGTACAAAATTCAGCGAAGACATCACTGACTTCATCACCCCACACGCCCTCCCCTCGGAAGAATACATTCTACTGGGAGACCTAAATTTCCATCTGGAAAAGAGCAACAACAGTAACACTACCACCCTTTTAGACAATCTCGCCAATCTCGGACTCAAACAACTTGTTAACACCCCCACACACTATGCAGGACACACACTGGACCCTATCTTCACTTCCAGCAAGCATATCTCCTTCACTCACACCACACCCCTCCACTGGACGGACCACAGTTGCATCCACTTCATTTACAATAAGACCACGATCCACAACCACCCTCAACCAACTCTGCAAAGAAATTGGAAGAAAATCACCACCGACCAGATCTCCTCATCGCTTCTTCAAAAAAACCCTGCCCACTCAACGAACCCTAACCAAGCCGCTATCAACCTCACACAATGGCTAACCCAAACCGCCGACAAACTAGCACCCCTGAAAAAACATCACAGCAAACATGGAAGCAAGAACGCCCCCTGGTTCAACGATGACCTTAAGAAATCCAAGAAGCTCTGTCGCTCCCTTGAGAAAACTTGGAATAAAGACCCAAACACCATTACCCAAGCCGCCTTCAAAAACGCCACCCGCAAACACCACCAACTAATCCGGACAGCCAAGAAATCAGCACTCAAAGACCGACTAGACAACAACGCTCGCAACAGCAAGGAACTCTTCAACATCATCAAAGAATTCACCAACCCCACCGCCAGCTCAAACGACATCACCCCCTCTCAAGTCCTCTGCGACTCCCTCGCCTCATTCTTCCATGACAAAATCGCCGACATTCATAACAGCTTTGACAACCAACCCGTATACCAGTCCACCCCACTCACCTCCAAACCTGTACCTCCTCCGAATAACCTTTTCGACTGGAACCCAATCACCACAGAAGACACCATTCACCTGATGAACTCCATCCACTCAGGATCCCCTACAGACCCATGCCCCCATCACATTTTCAACAAAGCAAACTCCGTTATCGCACCCCATCTCCGAGACGTCATCAACTGCTCCCTCAATTCCGCCACATTCCCAGAAAGCTGGAAACACGCCAAACTCAGCGCCCTTCTGAAGAAACCCACTGCTGACCCCACCGAACTCAAAAACTACCGCCCCATCTCGCTCCTCCCATTCCCTGCCAAAGTCATTGAGAACGCCATCAACAATCAACTCGCCGCCTTCCTCGAAACCAACAAATCACTCGACTCCTCACAGTCTGGCTTTCGAGCCAAACACAGCACCGAGACCGCACTCATCGCAGCAACAGACGACATCCGAACTCTACTGGACAACGGAGACACAGTCGCCCTCATCCTCCTTGACCTCTCTGCAGCCTTCGACACAGTCTGCCATAGCACCCTGATACAACGCCTCAGAAACATCGGAATTCAAGGAAAAGCACTGGACTGGATCATCTCATTCCTCGCCGGAAGAACTCAGAGAGTCCGCCTCCCCCCTTTCAAGTCAGAAGCCTCCGAAGTCATCTGCGGCGTCCCGCAAGGATCATCACTCAGCCCCACCCTCTTCAACGTCTACATGAGCCCCCTCGCAACCATCACACGCAAACACAACCTCAACATCATCTCCTACGCTGATGACACGCAGCTGATCCTCTCACTCACCAAAGACCCAATCACCGCCAAAACCAACCTACGTGAAGGGATGAAAGAAGTAGCCGAATGGATGAAGCACAGCCGTCTGAAACTGAACTCTGACAAAACGGAAGTCCTCATCTTAGGTGCATCCCCTTCCGCCTGGGACGACTCTTGGTGGCCAACGGCCCTAGGAAAAGCCCCCATACCGACTGACCACGCACGGAACCTGGGCATCATCCTGGACTCCTCACTCTCGATGACCAGACAAGTCAACGCCGTCTCATCATCATGCTTCAACATCCTACGCATGCTCAAAAAAACATTTCGCTGGATCCCCACCGAAACAAGAAAAACGGTCACCCACGCACTGATTACTAGCCGTCTGGACTACGGAAACACCCTTTACGCCGGTACCACCGCAAAACTACAGAAAAAACTTCAACGCATCCAAAATGCTTCAGCCAGACTCATACTAGACATCCCTCGCAAAGACCACATCTCCGGTCACCTGAAAGACCTGCACTGGCTCCCCGTCAACAAAAGGATAACGTTCCGTCTCCTCACCCACGCACACCAAGCCCTCTACGAACTTGGACCGGACTGCCTCAACACGCGCCTTTCCTTTTAGACCCCCACCCGCCAGCTGCGTTCGTCCAACCGAGCCCTCGCCGCCGTCCCGCGCATCCACAAAACCACCATGGGGGGAAGATCCTTCTCCTACTTAGCGGCCAAGACCTGGAATTCCCTTCCCATCCACCTCCGCCTCACTCAAAACCACCTAGCCTTCAGAAAACAGCTTAAAACCTGGATATTCGATAAGTAAACCTCCCCCCCTTCCTCAAGCGCCTTGAGACCCTCTGGGTATGTAGTGCGCTATTTAAATCTTGACTTGACTTGACTTGACTTGACAGGCGCAGAATCGCGGCCGCATGGAAGGGGTTAAAAGAACAATTGTTACTTTTTTAGCCAAAGGCAGGCAAGGCATCACGGGCCAGATGTACGACCCGCCAATTAGTGAGTGACAAATTGTGTCCCATTTGCGACTCGCAATTTGGGACTCACTAATTGGGATGCACAACAGTGTCTGAAACACTGTTTGTGATTCCCAATAGGGTCTCAAATTGCATGCCTCATGCATATTAATGAGGCTGTCGCAATTTGCGACCACATTGGGAATGGCTGGCACTCCCAGGGATGGTGGCCTGCTGGGGTCAGCAGACCTACATGTCAGGGACTGTATTTAAATAAAGCAGTTTTCTTTTTAAATTCAGCCCGTTTTCCTTAAAGAAAAACGGGATGCATTTAGAAAATAAAAATGAAACTTTTCAATTTAATTTTTTACGGGCAGGCAGTGGTCCCTGGGATCACTGCCTGCCCTTAAAACAATGTGTGCATGCATTCACAAATGGGAAAGGGTCCCCTGGGAACCCCATCCCGTTTGTGAGTGCTTTACCACCCTTCTGAGAAGGGTGGTAAACTGTGAATCGCAAAACATTCTTACATAGCTTAAGGAGTCGCTATTAGGAAGGGACGCCCAACATTTAGAAACTCATTCTCCTGGTAAAAATCAGAAACTCCTCGGCACAGTTTATTTACAGACAAACAAAACACATGACTTCATAAGGTTCCAGCAGTTCGCAGTTTGCTAGCTTGTCACACAACAGTACTTCACAAGCACCGTCATTGATAAAATTGTTCATCTAAAGACTGTGCATCCACAGTAAAATTCATACTATCATTCAGCTTGTTCATTCTAAGTCAGAAACAGTAAATTTATGCTAATTACTCCAAAACACTCGCACATAGTTCAGTGTTCTCGCATTTTCCAAGGTCTAAACGTACAGAATTAATACGAATTCATGCATGATTTCCATATTATCCATGACTGTATGGTCAAAAGAATCTCAAAACCAGCTCCCACCATCAGATGCCCCGAAAATGAATGTGTGTTTAGGTCCTTTTCAAGCTTTACAGTCTGATTTAGATCTTGGCGGGATGGCCATTGTCTCGCAGCAGCAGAAATTCCAAGTACTCCGTTAAGCTGACAGCAGTCCGCCTGCCATTTTTAGATGTGGCTTCAACAGACTGGTTCCAGCCGCAGTGGCAGTCTTCTCACCTGGCTAATAGTACTCCGTTGCTGCCAGGCTGGCGGGTTCGTGCCGATTTAGATGTCCCAGTTGTGCTGGTGGCAGAGTCCTGACGGAGTGAGGCCATAGCGGTGTGGAGACAGGTAAGTACTACTTATTTTCTCACTACACATATGTGAATCTGTGAATATGTATACGTAGGTGATGTAAAATACACAAGGCGAAGCTAATGTTGAAACACTATTCATAGTGAGTCAAGTGAAACAAAAGCCTACCTGAGGTTCCGGCGATAACGAGGTTGCTGAGGGTCATGGTCAAGTAGCAGGACAATGTGGTTCAAGACAGAAACGGAAGTGGGATCCCGAAAAAAGGTACGTTTTCGCCTTTTTTTCTACATTTCGGCAAACCCAAGTTTTGAGGTTTCTCCGCCACAGTTGCCTCGACAGAAAGGCACATTGTAATCAGCTCAGCGATATTCTTGGCACTACTCCCTCTAACAGCCGCCTCTGCCTATGACGTCATTGATGCAGGAGGAAAATTCTGGCATAGGTGGTGAGACTCCGACAGTCTTCCCTTCAAAGACCTACCAACAGATACACACAGTGGGTGGACCTCCAAGTCAGCGAGCAAGAAAACAACAGAAGAGTGATGGCGGGACCATACGTCAACATCTAAATCAGGTCCTTACTCATGTGTCATTTACATTCTCGGAATGCTGCCAGGCCAATTCCTGTTGTATCACCCCTAAAGGTATTCCTCCTTCAGATGTGTACGTTAATAAATAAAACCACATTGCTAGATTAAGAAAAAACCTTCATTGCCAGATAAGATTTTGAGATATGAACCAAATGTAAAGTTTCTTGTCTAATTGGCAAATTATCCACTTTTCACAGGCCTGCTTATCTCTCAGTCCTTTCCTTTGTCTCCAGGGGCCATAGACAGTGAAGAATCTTCACATTGAAGTCTCTCAAAATCATCACTAAACAAAACATCTTCATGTTCTTCCATTGCGTCACATGCTATTTTTGGAATGCTCTTCCCTAGAAACCAGAATTCAATTTGCAATAATCTACTAAACGACTTAAGAAATCTCCCCTACTCTTTTCTTTACCAGTTATCTGCCCGCTACCCAACTCCTATTCAACATGTCTCCTAAACCAGCTGCTTAGTTTAACTTGCTGCTTACTTATCTTTCTAAATTCATAGGTTGTATGTTTTCTTCCAGTACCACGTGTTGCAGTCTAGTCTTCCTGCTTCTAGGGTGAATCTTTAGGTCTGGCATTAGCGAAACCTTTTAGTTTTTAATAAAAATATATATAATGTACATTAAACTGTCTAAAAATCTAGGATCTTATTTAGAGGTGGCGGGCGTGTGCTCCATCAAAACGTGATGGATATCCTGTTCACCCTATTTCAAGTGCAATAGGCTATAATGCACTTGTAATAGGGTGGACTGGACTTCCACCATGTTTGCGACAGAGTATCCTATTCTCTCAATGAGACCCTTAGTTGTCCATTTATTTTGTGTCTCAAATAGGGGACCACCACGTTTTGTTGCCTGAAATAGAAGATAGATTTCTTCAAAACTCCATTATTCGCAAAGCATTTGGAACCTCAAATCCCCCCCCCCCCCCCCCGGACCCTTTTACAAAGCTCTAGAACTATCATGATGAATAGAGTCAAAAGGAAAATCTGGACTTGAGATACACGTATGGCTCCATCTACTTATTGAAATTAGAAACTTACCTCTGTTCACAATTCATAGACCTGACGCAAGCATGTAGCTATGGGTATTGTGTGTTTTCGGCTATAGTGGAGACTTCCTAGGTGGTACTTCTATTTTGTTTTGCTATTGAAGATTACAGAATAGTTAACTACTGTTGCACAGATACATTTTCACCTGTTTGACAGAAGCCTGTGGAGACAACTGTTTCCAGCTCGGTCTTACATTTGTGCCTCTTTGCACCTTTCTCCACGATTAGACGTAGTGGTGTCCTGAGCGGGGGGGGGGGGGGGGGGCTTCCTAGCTGTGGGTGAAGGGTTCAACATCTCGTCCTGTGGCAGAGCAAGCTGGAGACAATGCAGTTTTTATTGAAATTACGGGATTTCGGTTTGAGGAGATTGTTTAGAATGCCTTGAAGATGTTCACAAGTCACACCCAGTCGTCAACATGGTAATTTCATCTTGACAACTGCATAACCATCTCACAAGATATTTGGGAAGCTTGTGGTCCATGAGTAAATACTGTTTTAAAATTGAAGTGAACACATATTATGCAATTTCTACAAATGCCTTTCCAGTCTAGAAAGTGATAGAAATTAGAGAGTAAATTTAAATCCCTTTTTTTGAAACCTGCATGTTTTTTTAAATCAAAGGAACACACAAAAGGAAGGCATCGGTATGTAATTGCTCACAGATGTTAGTGGTAAAGCGGCATCGTAACAGTTCATTCCCAATATGTTTTTTCTACTTGTATATTGTAGGTTTATTGGTTGCGTTGAAGAATTGCATTATCCAAAACGCGAGCTCTAAATTAATTTCACTTTGTTAGATAACCTTATACTAGTTCTATTGGAAATTACAATCACGGTAATATATATATATTTATTTGACCCACGGCTCTGAGCTAACAATTAATTTGATAGTATTTTTTGTGGGGGATATGGTTGGCGCGAAGGCCGTCATAATTGCTACAGATCTTTTTCATGATTAGTTGTCTTTTAAATTGGCATTCGTATATGCAACACTCTGAAGCTAAACTATAAACGTAGCAGTCTTTTCCAAATGAATTTTTCTTCATCCAGTACCACTGACATTTTATCATGGGAAATATAGCTGTCACTTTGTAAAAGATCTTTATCAGCCCAAGACCTAAAAAAAGAACTTCTATTTTTAAAGCAACTGCAGACAGCACTTCCTGTAAGTATTACATTCTGTATGTTGAGTCGAAAAATACTTTTTTTTCCTCTGTCCTTTCACTGGGTTAGCATGTTGTTAGATCAGTGTACACTGAATCTTTTCCATGGATATATTCACAGAGCAATATATATATATATATATATATATATATATATCACAAAACTCCCTTCACAGGTAATTGAAAACGCACTCGAGGATATCCTTTTTCACAGTTGTTTTATTGCACCTTCGCTCTCAACAGAAACCAACGCGTTTCACCGCCCACAGACGGCTTGATCACGGTCAATCCTCCTTCCCTCTCATCCACCTATAAGGTGTTCTCGTGCAAAGTCATGTGATTAACATTTTTCTTTATCTCTATAGGGGAATTCTGGGTGATGTAGTTTTTGTCCCTTAATTGTTTTAGCCAAACACAATTATTAGCTGCACATATTGTCGTGTCATTCTGTTCATTTACAGAACGCTCATGCTTTGTTTGAGTATCCCTCGCCCTCCAGTGGGCTGGCATTTCCTCAATCCAACCATTTTATGCCCTCCAGTGGGCTTAAGCCAAGTTCCATCCATGTGATATGTGCCTCACCCATTTAGAAAGGCATACCAACAGTTAAAAAACTCCCATTCCTACCCCATTCCCCTACATCCTATAGGTCAGTTCACAATGTTACCTAACCATTAAGCAAATTGTTTTACCTATGTACAAATATACAAATGAAGTCTCCCCTTGTGATAATGCAAAGACACAGATTCCTAGTTACAAGATTGTTCAAAGGTGCACATAAAGTTCTTCGCTCTGGTTGAGGCCTTCCGGATGCAGAGTTCTGAAGTTAAGTATTTGTCGAGATTCCCTACATCTCAATTTGCGTTCTCTGTCCCCACCTCTCACATGAGGAACAATGGTTTCTAGTGCATAGAATTTAAGAAGCTTCCAGTCCCCGTTGTGTGCAGCTTCCATATGCTTCGCAACGGCGTTTGCTCTGTCTTTATTCGCTGTTGCCCTTATGTGCTTAGCACTGGAAGCTTCTTAAATTCTATGCACTAGAAACCATTGTTCCTCATGTGAGAGGTGGGGACAGAGAACGCAAATTGAGATGTAGGGAATCTCGACAAATACTTAACTTCAGAACTCTGCATCCGGAAGGCCTCAACCAGAGCGAAGAACTTTATGTGCACCTTTGAACAATCTTGTAACTAGGAATCTGTGTCTTTGCATTATCACAAGGGGAGACTTCATTTGTATATTTGTACATAGGTAAAACAATTTGCTTAATGGTTAGGTAACATTGTGAACTGACCTATAGGATGTAGGGGAATGGGGTAGGAATGGGAGTTTTTTAACTGTTGGTATGCCTTTCTAAATGGGTGAGGCACATATCACATGGATGGAACTTGGCTTAAGCCCACTGGAGGGCATAAAATGGTTGGATTGAGGAAATGCCAGCCCACTGGAGGGCGAGGGATACTCAAACAAAGCATGAGCGTTCTGTAAATGAACAGAATGACACGACAATATGTGCAGCTAATAATTGTGTTTGGCTAAAACAATTAAGGGACAAAAACTACATCACCCAGAATTCCCCTATAGAGATAAAGAAAAATGTTAATCACATGACTTTGCACGAGAACACCTTATAGGTGGATGAGAGGGAAGGAGGATTGACCGTGATCAAGCCGTCTGTGGGCGGTGAAACGCGTTGGTTTCTGTTGAGAGCGAAGGTGCAATAAAACAACTGTGAAAAAGGATATCCTCGAGTGCGTTTTCAATTACCTGTGAAGGGAGTTTTGTGATGTGAAATCAGCAGGGCTCTGCTGAGGAAAACGCACCGGTGGGAGAGCGCCAGGGGTCACCAGAACTGAGCCAAGTTGCGGATATATATATATATATATATATATATATATATATATATATATATATATATATATATATATATTTATTTAAATACTCCGCTCCTTGTTAACCGTTTCTGACACAAAACTGGCACTGCCCACATTAAATTAGTGCAATTTTGTTTTTTATTTTCTGTAACAGTCCGCCATTAAGGCGTTTTGACCTATACAGGCCTTGATCACATGACGTATACATATATTTGTATTCCTTTCCACTGTCACCAACTGCCACGGGTGCTGCTTCTCGTGAGGGTGAACCACGTATATATCCCAAGTCGGTAGCCTAATGCTGGCCACAAAAGTTGTAGCACAGTCGTTGGAGCTATTTAGATTATTTCATTGTCACCACGATAACACACTGGAGAGACGTGTTTCAGCACTGTCGCCTTTCTTAATGTCAAGTGTGTTATCGTGGTGGCAAACAAATGATCTAAATAGCGGCAACAAATGCGCTTCAACTTTTGTGTCCAGGATTAGGCTACCGACTCAGCATATATAAAATAATCTCTTTCGTCCCCAGGCGGCGCATGCTCGGATGGGAGGCCCGTACAACATACCAAACAGCTCCCACTAAGTTAAACAGAAGGTACGCACAATCTAAAAGATAGATATCAGACAAAAATTTCTATTTAATTGGCAAAAATTTGGTTTTTGGTGATTAAATGAGAATTTTTGTTTGAAATCTATCTTTGTCGATGAAATTCAAATTTTTCTCTGAAATCTATGGCCTGGAGTGTGCATGCCGTTTGTTTAACTCACTGGGAGTGGTTTGATATATATATATATATATAGTTAGTTGTACTAACTATATCTCGCATGCCCGCAATCCACTGCTGATGATGTCACATATTACATCATTCATGACATCACTCATGACATCACTGATGACATCATCCACGTGACGATACACCTCATCATACACTAGTATAACCTTTCATCACTCACTGTAAAATGCAGAGTACCATATTTGAATACATTGACACACCAATACAAGTTTCTAAAAACCCGCTCAGTGATTCCTAGATCTAAACACACATCTAATCACTTACCTACAGATTCACTCATACATGCAGTCAAAGATCAATAGAACACTACCAAATATACTTATACACCAAATCGACATTACACACCAGCACACATCCTATTCACTTATAAAGTCATCCTATTCACTTATGCAAACAATGGATCATACTTACATTTACTTAGCTATACACTTATACAAACACCACTTTATCTATTCATATAGATAGTAAATTATACTTAGTGTGTTATAAAATCACTATTACAAGTATACAGTTATCAGTACAGTCACGCATACAATCACTGAGTCTTATGTATACTTATTTATAAACAACAACTGACACATACATTGCCTTTTATTTTTCTACTTTGTTGTGCATGTACCATTAAGAGAGATATTTGTTCATCACCACACCCATAAAGATATTCACTCACCCAAACAACTGTTATAACATGTAGTCTTAACATCATATACCTACTACATCAACTATTCACACATCTTTGGGCAGTCACACACCTCCCACCGAACCACATACACATTCACTCTCCCATACAAATACTCAGTTAACTAATCAATAACTAATATAGACTTTCAAATAGCTAGTAACCAACTGGAGAAGTAGTTTTTAAAACAACTGACAAAGTGATACAGATGTTCACACAGTTTAGTCACTATCCAATATATTTAGAGAGACACTTTAAATTAGTCAAGTAAACAGTCAATCACACTGCTACTAAATCCTCTATCCAGATATTTGTATTTATATATCCACTCATTCTTCAATGCAAATTGTTATATATATAATACATATTTAAATAACAAAGCAAACCACATTTACTGGATGATCTAATCAGTGATGTCATCAGTGATGGCATTTGAGATGTCATCAGTGATGTCACTTACCATGTCATGAATGATGTAATATGTGACATCATCAGCAGTGGATTGCGGGCGCGCGAGTTATAGTTAGTACAACTAACTATATCGGAGAAATTGCAATGGTTTTGTACGAGTGAAATGTCCAGCTAACTATAACACCCCTAAAACCTACAGTTTTTCCAGTGAATTTCTAAGGTTTTTTAAATGCTAATTCCTAACTATATCAGGCCTGAAACCTATGTTTTTTTCAATGAATATATATATATATATATATATATATATATATATATATATACTAATATAATAAAGAGAGAGCCCAAACCTTTGAGGCGGGTAATCTCAGGAACCACAGCACCAATCACAACACCCAATACAGCATTGGAAAGGGCAGTTGCAGCAGAAGAACATAGGCCATGGAGACGCCCACCATATACATTTAAAAGGTAAAAGAACCGTGCCAGCAAAGTAGTCCCTTGTGGGCGTGTCTGCGTTGTGCTGTGGGCGTGTGGTACGTTCCGCCCTTCATGCCATGTCTCATATCGTGTGCTGTGGGCGTGTGCTGGGGGCGTGGGCGTGTGCGGGGCGCGGGATTACGGGGAAAAAAAGCGAGCGTTGTGCCCAATAATTCATTGTTTTTTCTTCTCAGGTTCTGTACATTCCAGCTCCAGGTGTCCACCCTGCTCCCTTTAAATACCCCTGCACCCCATAATCATAACCCACCCTTACTCCTTAAAATACCCCAACACCCTTAAGCACTAATCCACCTTAACCCTATAAATATACCCTGTACTCCAAAACCCAAACCTATCCCTAAACCCTAAAAATACCCCTGTACCCCAAAACCCAAACCTAGCCCTGAACCCTATAAATACCCCTGTACCTCAATACCCAAACCTACCCCTGAACCCTAAAAATACCCCTGTACCCCAAGACCCAAACCTAGCCCTGAACCCTAAAATACCCCTGTACCCCAAAACCCAAACCTAGCCCTGAACCCTTAAAATACCCCTGTACCCAAAAACCCAAACCTACCCCCTGAACCCTAAAAATAACCCTGTACCCCAAAACCCAAACCTAGCCCTGAACCATAAAAATAACCCTGTACCCCAAAACCCAAACCTACCCCTGAACCCTAAAATACCCCTGTGCCCAAAAACCCAAACCTAGCCCTGAACCCTAAAAATACCCTTGTACCCCAAAAGCCAAACCTAGCCCTGAACCCTAAAAATACCCCTGTACCCCATAACCCAAAACTATATCTGAACCCTTAAAATACCCAAACACCCCAAAACATATACCTCAGTACCCCAAAACATATACCCATATACCCATACTTACCTTATCCAAACATTTTTTAAAAAAACATGCTTTTACCATTCATGCATTTACAACGAATTTCGTTGTAAATGTATGCGTGGTAAAAGCATATAAAATGTAATGCCATGCGTTATAATGGCATTGCGGAGTCATGGTACTTTCGTAATAAAGTATGCGGAGTGATGGTATGCGGAAAGAAAGTTGCGGAATAATGGGTGTTTACCCTCCCCCAGTAAGTACATTGGTGGCACGGCGGCCCACATCTCCAGCAACATACTCATATTTTTTCACCACCGATTTGAAAAAGGCACAGGTCTCTCTCATTGATAGCCAGCACCGACATACACTTTTAGACACACCTCCCGCCACAAGTTCTAGAATTGCGAACTTTAGATCTGGGGAGCTACGTTTGAATCTCTGCATCAGCTCAACATCCTGTGATTCCAGGCAAATCGCTTTGTCTCCCCGTGCCTACCACAAATGAATGTGTTTTTCTGTAATGTAAATTGTGCTCATGCCATGTTGTCGAGTTCGCGCTATATAATATTGCAAGGAAAAATAAAGTAGGGAAACTCGAGTTCACACACTACTGAACGCGTACTCTTAAGTGCATCAGCAGTGCACTGTGAAGCGGAGCGTTTCACAGGCCTGTCACAGATAAGAAATGCTATAAAAACGAAATCCTACAAAACAATATACTACTGGCTGGCAGCAATTCATACCCGGACAACGTCGGGACGGGCTGCTAGTATATATATATATATGAATGCCGGCGGGTGTCAGTCTCTGGTGTTTGGCATTTGATAAAGTCAGTGATGACGAAACGCGTTATGCCTACCACGCTGCATTAAAGAAACTTCTCCTTGGCTCCCCGTTGTGTCCCTCTGGTTTCTTTCCTTATGTGTGGAGTGAGGGATCCTGCTGTGGATACTATGCGCGCAATGCCCCGAGCGCGCTAGAGGGACCCGTCTCGTTTTGTGGCCGGAGCTAATAGGGCACAAGCTTCACAGCGTTTTCTGGACTCCATGGTATTGGAAAGCCCTGGCCCCCGCACGAAGGAACAGTGCTCAGACTGCTGCAATACCAGTTCGTGACTGCAAGCAGAGGCCAACACACTGTTGCTGTGTCTCCGGCTTTGCCTGGACCTTCATGTATGCGGTGAGACGTCAAAGGGGGCCCGGGAGAGGTTACAGTGCCGCGAGGACACTTGTTATTTTAATCTGTACCCACACTCGACATGTCACAGATCTCCAGCACTCACCATGAGTTACAAGGAGTCAACAGCCAGAAACACTTACCTGTATGCCGAGATGGTGCATGCTGGGAGTTGGAGTCCGCACAGAGGGACTACAAAGAGTTGTTCATGCTATTGGTTGACTCTGCTGGGCCCCCACCAATGGGAGTTAAATGGATCGTTTGAATGTCGGCGGGTGTCAGTCTCTGGTGTTTGGCATTTGATAAAGTCAGTGATGACGAAACGCGTCATGCCTACCACGCTGCATTAAAGAAACTTCTCCTTGGCTCCCCGTTGTGTCCCTCTGGTTTCTTTCCTTCTGTGTGGAGTGAGGGATCCTGCTGTGTATACTATGCGCGCAATGCCCCGAGCGCGCTAGAAGGACCCGTCTCGTTTTGTGGCCGGAGCTAATAGGGCACAAGCTTCACAGCGTTTTCTGGACTCCATGGTATTGGAAAGCCCTGGCCCCCGCACGAAGGAACAGTGCTCAGACTGCTGCAATACCAGTTCGTGACTGCAAGCAGAGGCCAACACACTGTTGCTGTGTCTCCGGCTTTGCCTGGACCTTCATGTATGCGGTGAGACGTCAAAGGGGGCCCGGGAGAGGTTACAGTGCCGCGAGGACACTTGTTATTTTAATCTGTACCCACACTCGACATGTCACAGATCTCCAGCACTCACCATGAGTTACCAGGAGTCAACAGCCAGAAACACTTACCTGTATGCCGAGATGGTGCATGCTGGGAGTTGGAGTCCGCACAGAGGGACTACAAAGAGTTGTTCATGCTATTGGTTGACTCTGCTGGGCCCCCACCAATGGGAGTTAAATGGATCGTTTGAATGCCGGCGGGTGTCAGTCTCTGGTGTTTGGCATTTGATAAAGTCAGTGATGACGAAACGCGTCATACCTACCACGCTGCATTAAAGAAACTTCTCCTTGGCTCCCCGTTGTGTCCCTCTGGTTTCTTTCCTTCTGTGTGGAGTGAGGGATCCTGCTGTGGATACTATGCGCGCAATGCCCCGAGCGCGCTAGAGGGACCCGTCTCGTTTTGTGGCCGGAGCTAATAGGGCACAAGCTTCACAGCGTTTTCTGGACTCCATGGTATTGGAAAGCCCTGGCCCCCGCACGAAGGAACAGTGCTCAGACTGCTGCAATACCAGTTTGTGACTGCAAGCAGAGGCCAACACACTGTTGCTGTGTCTCCGGCTTTGCCTGGACCTTCATGTATGCGGTGAGATGTCAAAGGGGGCCCGGGAGAGGTTACAGTGCCGCGAGGACACTTGTTATTTTAATCTGTACCCACACTCGACATGTCACAGATCTCCAGCACTCACCATGAGTTACAAGGAGTCAACAGCCAGAAACACTTACCTGTATGCCGAGATGGTGCATGCTGGGAGTTGGAGTCCGCACAGAGGGACTACAAAGAGTTGTTCATGCTATTGGTTGACTCTGCTGGGCCCCCACCAATGGGAGTTAAATGGATCGTTTGAATGCCGGCGGGTGTCAGTCTCTGGTGTTTGGCATTTGATAAAGTCAGTGATGACGAAACGCGTCATGCCTACCACGCTGCATTAAAGAAACTTCTCCTTGGCTCCCCATTATGTCCCTCTGGTTTCTTTCCTTCTGTGTGGAGTGAGGGATCCTGCTGTGGATACTATGCGCGCAATGCCCCGAGCGCGCTAGAGGGACCCGTCTCGTTTTGTGGCCGGAGCTAATAGGGCACAAGCTTCACAGCGTTTTCTGGACTCCATGGTATTGGAAAGCCCTGGCCCCCGCACGAAGGAACGGTGCTCAGACTGCTGCAATACCAGTTCGTGACTGCACGCAGAGGCCAACACACTGTTGCTGTGTCTCCGGCTTTGCCTGGACCTTCATGTATGCGGTGAGACGTCAAAGGGGGCCCGGGAGAGGTTACAGTGCCGCGAGGACACTTGTTATTTTAATCTGTACCCACACTCGACATGTCACAGATCTCCAGCACTCACCATGAGTTACAAGGAGTCAACAGCCAGAAACACTCACCTGTATGCCGAGATGGTGCATGCTGGGAGTTGGAGTCCGCACAGAGGGAATACAAAGAGTTGTTCATGCTATTGGTTGACTCTGCTGGGCCCCCACCAATGGGAGTTAAATGGATCGTTTGAATGCCGGCGGGTGTCAGTCTCTGGTGTTTGGCATTTGATAAAGTCAGTGATGACGAAACGCGTCATGCCTACCACGCTGCATTAAAGAAACTTCTCCTTGGCTCCCCGTTATGTCCCTCTGGTTTCTTTCCTTCTGTGTGGAGTGAGGGATCCTGCTGTGGATACTATGTGCGCAATGCCCCGAGCGCGCTAGAGGGACCCGTCTCGTTTTGTGGCCAGAGCTAATAGGGCACAAGCTTCACAGCGTTTTCTGGACTCCTTGGTATTGGAAAGCCCTGGCCCCCGCACGAAGGAACAGTGCTCAGACTGCTGCAATACCAGTTCGTGACTGCACGCAGAGGCCAACACACTGTTGCTGTGTCTCCGGCTTTGCCTGGACCTTCATGTATGCGGTGAGACGTCAAAGGGGGCCCGGGAGAGGTTACAGTGCCGCGAGGACACTTGTTATTTTAATCTGTACCCACACTCGACATGTCACAGATCTCCAGCACTCACCATGAGTTACAAGGAGTCAACAGCCAGAAACACTTACCTGTATGCCGAGATGGTGCATGCTGGGAGTTGGAGTCCGCACAGAGGGACTACAAAGAGTTGTTCATGCTATTGGTTGACTCTGCTGGGCCCCCACCAATGGGAGTTAAATGGATCGTTTGAATGCCGGCGGGTGTCAGTCTCTGGTGTTTGGCATTTGATAAAGTCAGTGATGACGAAACGCGTCATGCCTACCACGCTGCATTAAAGAAACGTCTCCTTGGCTCCCCGTTGTGTCCCTCTGGTTTCTTTCCTTCTGTGTGGAGTGAGGGATCCTGCTGTGGATATATATATATATATATATACATATATATATATATATATATATATATATATATATATATATATATATATATACATATACACATATATATATATATATATATATATATATATATATATATATATATATATATACATATATATATATATATCCTACAGACGGTCCCTAGTAGGTATAGTTAAGACCTAGTTTCCATAGGAAAAGCATTTTTTGACTAGCCTATAACTTTGGCACAGTTTGACAAATCTTTACAAAAAGAATCTCAAATCACAGACACTCTGACAATGATGCACCCACTCACAGAGAGTAATACACCCAGTCACAAACCCAGTCACATACTCATGCACCCAGTCACAGATTGACTAATACACTTACGTACCCACTCAGAGACTCACCTACCCACTCACAGTCCCACTCAGACACTCATGCACTCA
Source organism: Lissotriton helveticus (assembly GCF_964261635.1). Lineage (NCBI taxonomy): Eukaryota > Metazoa > Chordata > Amphibia > Caudata > Salamandridae > Lissotriton > Lissotriton helveticus. Next base: position 401,022,131 of record NC_136065.1, read on the forward strand.
CTCAGAGATCCACTGAGATACTCATACACCCATTTCCAGATGCACTCAGAGACTCACGCACCCTTTCACAGATGCACTTAGAGACTCACGCACCCACTTCTAGACCCACTCAGGACTCACACACCCATGACAGTCCCACTCAAAAACCCACACACTCAATCACAGACTTATGCACTCACACAGACACTGATGTATGCACTCACAAACCCACATAGAGACATATGCACCCACTTAGAGATCCACTGAGAAAATCATGCCTCCACTTACAGATGCTCTCACAGACTCATGCACCCAGTCACAGACATACACAGAAACTCATTCACCCATTCACAGATGCACTTAGTGACTCATGCACCCACTACTAGACCCACTCAGGACTCATGCATCCACTCACAGTCCAATGAGAGACCCACGCACTCACTTGCAGACCCACACACAGACTAATGCACCCATTCACAGACCCATTTGGAGACTCATGCCCCTATTCACAGACCCATATACACTAATGCACCTACTCACAGACTCACATAGAGACTCATGCACCCAATCACAGATGCACTGGGTGATTCACACACCCACTTTCAGACCCACTCAGGACTCTTGCACCCACTCAGAGACCCACTTACAGACTTGTGCGCCCATTCACAGACCCACACAGACACTGTTGTACCAATTAAAAGATCCACTCAGACAGTCAGGCACCCACTCACAGACCCATTCTGAGAATCACACACCCACTTACATATGCTCTCATAGACTCACACACCCATGAAAAGAGTTCTTGAGTCTGTTATACACCCACTCACAGACCCCCTCAGACACTCTTTCACTCACTTAAAGACCGAGTCAGACACTCATGCAGCCATTCACATACACACAAAGACTCATTTACTCTCTGACAGAGACTCATTCAGATACCCATGCGCCGATTCACAGACCCACTCAGACACTTATCCTGCCACTCTCTTACCTACTGAGATTCACACACCCACTTACAGACCCACTTAGTTGATTATGCACCACTCACAGAGACTCATGCACTCACAGAGAGATCCACTGAGATACTCATGCACCTGATCACAGATGTACTCAGAGATTCATGCAACTACTGATGCACTCAGAGTGTAATGCAGCCACTCACGGATGCAGTTAGAGACTCACACACCCACTCAAAGGCTCAGTCAGATACTCACATATGCTCTCATTGACCCAGTGAAGCCTTCACATACACTGACAGAATCCACTCACTCGTGCACTCACTCAGAGACCCAGTCATCTTCTCATGCACTCACTCAGAGTTCCATTCAGACACTCACTCACTTACAGACCCATTGATATTCTGTTGCAGTCACTCACAGACCGCTTGGACACTCATACAGCCACTCAGAGACCCACTGAGAGGCTCATGCGTCCCAACACATACCCTGTCAGCGTCTCAGAGACCCACTCAGACACTGAAGCACCTACTCACAGTGCCACTCAGAGACTCATGCATCCAGTCACACACCCAATCAGAGACACACACGCACACTCCCATACCCACTCACAGACTCACCCGCCCACTCTTAGACACACTCAGAGACTCCTATAGCCAGTCATAGACCACCTCAGACACTTCTACACCCACTGACAGAGTCAGACACTCATGCAGCCATTCACAGACCCACACAGACTCATGCACCCACTGTGAGACTCATTCAGATGCCCATGCCCCCATTCACAGACCCACTCAGAAACTTATCAAGCCACTCTTACCTACTAAGAGACTCACATATCCACTCAAGACCCACTCAGATGCTTATGCACCTACTCACAGACTCACAGAGAGACTCAAGCACACACTCAGAGGTCCACTGAGATACTCATGCACCCATTCACAGATGTACCCAGTTGTACCCAGAGACTCATGCAACTACTCACTCTGTGAGTGGCTGCATTAGTCTCTGATTGCATCAGTAGTTGCATGAATCTCTGAGTACATCTGTGAGCGGGTGCATGAGTATCTCAGTGGATCTCTCAGTGAGTGCATGAGTCTCTGTGAGTGGGTGCATAATCAACTAAGTGGGTCTGTAAGTGGGTGTGTGAATCTCAGTAGGTAAGAGAGTGGCAGGATAAGTGTCTGAGTGGGTCTGTGAATGGGCACATGGGTATCTGAATGAGTCTCTGTCAGTGGGTAAATGAGTCTTTGTGTGTCTGTGAATGGCTGCATGAGTGTCTGACTCGGTCTGTAAGTGAGTGAAAGAGTGTCTGAGGGGGTCTGTGAGTGGGTGTATAACAGACTCAACTCTTTTCATGGGTGTATGAGTCTATGAAAGCATATGTAAATGGGTGTGTGAGTCTCAGAATGGGTCTGTAAGTGGGTGCCTGACTGAGTGGATCTTTGAATTGGTACAACAGTGTCTGTGTGGGTCTCTGAATGGGCGCACAAGTCTTTGAGTGGGTCTCTGAGTGGGTGCAAGAGTCCTTAGTGGGTCTGCTTTGGAAGATTGGAACCACGTTGCCTCTGTTTGAACTTCGAAATCACTGAAAAAAATTGGAATAAAGTTGATTATAATGAATTACATGGATTACATTGGATCCTTGTTTCTGATTGTTTGGCTACTGCCTGCATGGCTGTACACCTTTGTTTGGTGCGCGACGGCGCACTAATTATGTTTAGAATTATTCAATGTGCTGTTAAGACAGAGCACATACCAATCCGCATGCCAAGACTTTGCTTTTGAGCTTTCAAAAAACATTGTTTGTTTGGATTAAAATTGGAGTGCACTCTGTCATATTCACAGGTTATATTACATGACGTTTGGCTCGAGACCTAGGGCTCAGTGTATCCCTGTCTAGCCCCCTATGTCTTTTCCTGTGTTTTTGTTAGGACTCTGGACTGAGCCCCAATTCCTAAAATGGCAGCCTCCACTTTCTGGTTGATGTGGTGGCAGCCAATGAGATCTCAACAGGAGATCTGTCAGCTCTGTGTATCCTCGGCTGCAAAATATATACAATTTTGTTTGAGCCATAATTGCTCAAAAACTACTGAAGGGTTTTACAGCAAATCACTAAAAGTACTCTTTCTGCCAAATTTGGTGTAAAATTTTTCCACAGTTTGGACTGTAACTGTGTCTAAAGCACAGTGTATGTTAAATATACCCCCGTTATCACATTAAGCCCAAATGGGCATATTTCCCATTCAAAGATCATACCTTCAATTGGTAAAAAATATATATAGGTACATTTTACAAGAGCATTTTGAAAACAAAACGTTGTTGGGCCATTGTTAGACGTGGCATCTTTGGCGTGGTTTCCCCTGACCTTTTGCCACTACCTCCTGTATTTGTTGATGCTGTACTGGATTTAGTTTTTGCTGGCTTAGATGCTTTGGGAAATTTGCCACTGCTGATGAGTGTCAAAGTGCCAGTGCTCCCTGTGTAAGTTGTGTTTACAATTAGTTATCCCTGATTGGCATATTTGATTTACTGGTAAGCCCCTAGTCAAGTGCACTAATTGTGTCAGGGCCTGTAAATCAAATGCTACTGGTGTGCCGGCAACACTGATTGTGCCACCCATACCAGTAGCCCTGAAAAGGTATCTCAGACCTGCCACTGCAGTGTCTGTGCTCAGTTGTTATCAACCATGTCAACCTGGCAAGTGCACCCACTTGCCAGGCCCTAACCTAACCTTTTCTTACATTTAAGGCACCCCTATGGTAGGCCCAAGATACCCCCCTGTGCAGGGTGCATTGTATGTGAAAGGTACGACATGTACTGCTGTGGGTGATGTGTTCTGATAGTGAAATGATGCCAATTTTGTTTTTCACTATTGAAAAGCTATCTGTCCCATAGGATATAAAAGTAACATCCACCAAGTATACTTGTCCTTTGGGACAAGATAGAGAAATATAGTTTAGGCTCTCTGAACTCAGAATTTAATAACACATCTTTTAGTAAGGATGGTTTCTAAATTGTGTGGTTGAAAATGCCACTTTTAGAGAGTAGTCATTTTCTTGTTTAACCATCCTGTGTGCCTCTGCCTGTTTGTGTGTTGACTGTCTGGTTTTGGAGTGACAGGGGCTGGGGATGTGCATTCGCTGTAGACAGCCACTGGGGGTTGAGGTATGCCTTGTCCTTCCTGGGTGACTCCGAGGTGAGCTGAATAGACTTTGGCGGAATTTAGAGTAGTGGGAGGATATTTCCTTGCACCTGAAAAGGGTCCTCTCTCTCTTGCACAATGCTGTCTCCACCCAGTGTGGTTATACTGCACCAGAATTGGTTTGGACTGGGCTCAGAGACCCTTGCACAAAGGGAACAAAGACATTCTGGGGTATAAGTATTAGACCTAAAACCTCAGAACTTTAGATCACTTCTGGACTCAAGAGGAACCTTTGACAAGGAGAAGAGCTGAAGAGCTGTAAGGAGGAGTACAGCCTCTTTGCTGTGTGGGCTTGGCCTGCAGTTGCTGTTTCTGCCAAGGAGAGGACAAAGACTGGAACTTTGCTTTGAACCTGCTTGGAGAAGCTCTCCAAGGGCATGTGTGTGCCAACCTCCTGTTCTGAAGTCCCAGGGACACAAAGACTTCACCACCAACTCCCATGAACTCTGCTGCTGAGAGTTCTGATCTGCCAGGAGGTGCCTGTTTCAGTTCTGGGCCTCTGGAGGTTGTGCTTGCTGCTGGGAGCTGGAAGAAACCTAAAGAACTGAAGAAATTGACGCATCGCTCTACTTCCGGCTGTTTTTCTGATGCAGCACTGCTGTGCGAGAAGAAATCTCCACGCATCGCTGCGCTGCTGCCAAACCGACGCGGCACCTGTCACCACTGTTGACCACCGCATTGAGGTATCGTGGCTGAAGAACCCGGCACTGCGCAGCTCGCTTCTGCCACATCGATCGCCGACACATCCCGGATTACCACACATCGCACCTGTGCGGCAAGTTTTCCCGACGCATCACCCGCAGACCAGAATCTTCTTGGAGTCAACACTTCACTACCCCCTACAGACTGGATTTGATGCATCACTTCTCCTGCGTGCAGCAGAACTGTTGCATCGCCTCCCCAAGGTCTCAGGAACTGACGTATCTCTTTGTTTCTCGATGCTTTCCATCTCTGCAGCTGTTTGGCCTTGGGAATTTTAACGCATCTACAGGTACTTTGTGAGAAATCACGCATCCATAGTTTTCTATGGACCAAGTTGTTTGAAACCTTTTGAAAGTCATATTCTTATTACATGTATTTTGGATTTTTGTCGTTTTGGTCTTGTTAAGTTTAGATAAAGATACTTTATTTTTCTAAACTTATGGGGTGTCCATTTGTGGTGTTATCACTGTATTACTGTGTGTTTTGAGTACAAATAGTTTACACATTGCCTTTGAGATAAGTCTGTCTGCGCGTGCCAAGCTACCCAAGGGGTGAGCAGGGGTTATCTAAAGTGTGTATCCTCCTTACCCTGACTAAAAGCAAGGGTCCCTATTTGGGCAAAGGTATCTAACTCTGCCAACTAGAGACCCCCATTTCTAACAGCCATCGCTTCACATATTGAGCCACAGTTGGCACAGTTTGCATGTACTGTCACCCATTGCACATAATCAGTTATATCAAAGAAAAAATTATAGAAAAAAGAAACTTAGTGATAGATGTTACAATAATGCATGTCCCAGGTGTTAAATGGAAAGATAGGGCAGGGAACCTATACCAGATCTCAAATGGTCCTTTACTCTCCTCCCTAAATAGATAGTCCTAAAATGTCATTTGCCAATGCAATGCCAAGATGCTCTGAGTTTTAAGCCACACCAAACTTGGCTTTGAAGGCTGAGGCGTGTAAATGGGTAGAAGGTAGAAATCACCAGTACCTACCCACAACTGAAACTAAAGTGCAGTTTGAAGCAGGTCCTATACCCACAGCAAGCCAGGAGAGAGATGTCTGGTAAAACAAAAGCAGGATCACTCAGCACTAGAAAATGAATATATAAGAAATGTTTGGGCTTCATGTTTGCTCCCTTTCAAGTGTGCCAATTTGTTAAATCAATTTGTGACTCACATAGACCTGTTAGGCATGATTCAACATTGTGGTGCCAACAGGATGGCAGGCCCCTACATTTCTGTCCATTAAGGTTGACCTGACAATCACTATGACCTATTGTATAGTTCCCAGGAAGATTTTCACACCCTATTGTCACCTCATTCAGGGCAAGTAAAGTCTGGGGGTAGCTGGAGTGTAATGCAAATTAGCCTCTAGAAACTTCAGGCAGGGAAAAGGTAACTTTTTGTAATGTACTTTTCCCTAATATTTGTTAAGAATCTGACTTTACTGTTAAATTGGATTTTCAATACCTATTAAAAATAGTTATTTTATTTAATTTTTCAGCTGTTCCAATTCCCGATATGCAATATTAGTATTTAAATCTGTACTCTGAGTTTCTGCATACAACAGTTTGACCTGCTACAGTGAAATTAGCTTTCAAGGCCTTGTTACCTTATGGGCATGGTATATATCGCTCTTAAATACCATGCACCCTACCTTGAGGGCACCAATGCCTAAATAGTGGTGACTTGCTAATATTTAAAATTGAGGTTTTTACTTGTTAAAAAGAGTTATTTGAACAGGTTGCACTGCAGGTTTTACACTGTAGCAGTCAACCTACAATGCTAGGCCTGAAGCCATGTTTTCTTTGTCATACTAGGGGATGGCACAGTAAGTGCTGCAGTCCGAAGGTGACATTTGTTTCCTAAAGCTTTGTCATACTTTGAAGTCATTTGCTGTAATACACTGAAGGTCACTTTCCTGTTCTTTGCCTTTGAAGACCTCCTCATCCCTCCTGTACTGCTTGTCAAAAGTGTATGTACAATAATTCCATAAAAGCATCGATTCATTAGCCACAAGCTTCCTATAACAACACAGAATGTTTTTTGTTGGTTTCCTTTTTAAATGTAATGATTAAAAAAATAAATGCAATCGAAAACTGAATTGCTATCTCTTAAACTCTGGGCAAATGGTTCGATATAAAGATCGAACAAAAGCGGGGAGAGAGGCCAGCCCTGCCTTGTACCCCTCGAGATGTTCAATGGTTCAGTCAAGGCACCGGTTACCAGGACACGTGCGCTAGGATTCTGATATATAAGATTAATTGCCCGCCTCATTCCCCCTCCCACATTGAACTTGGCCAAGGCCTCCGACAGGTAGACCCAGTTAACCCTGTCAAAGGCCTTGGTCGCGTCCAACGTGAGGATCGCCAGAGGAAGGGATCCCAGCCCAGCCATATAAATCACCCCCACTAAATCATAAGTTAGTTCATAAAGGTGACGCCCCTTCACAAAACCCTTCTGATCGAAATGAAGGATTTCAGGGGCCACCAATGCTAATCTTTTAGCTAGTATTGTGGTAAAGATTATATAATCCACATTCAGGATCGATATGGGTCTATATGAACCGCATGACGTAGGGGGTTTTCCGGGTTTTAGTATCAATGTTATAGACGCACTGTCCCAGGATGCCGGCGGGCTAATACCATCCAATAAGATTTGATTAAATAAAACGGTCAAAAAAAAAAAACAATTCTTGCTCTAGTGCTCTATAGATCTCGGCTGGTAGATCATCGGGCCCAGCCGCCTTTCCCTTTTTAACAGTTTGGATGGCCATTCTGACTTCCCCCTATGAGATCTTACTATCCAGGGATTCACTCTGTTCTCTTGATAGAGCTGGAAGGGTGATTTGATTCAGCCACTCCCTGATAAGACCAGGTTCTACCGTTTTATCCTCCTGATATATATCCTGGAAGAAATCTCTGAAAGCCTGTCTTATGTCCAAGTCCGAAGATATTGGAACATCATTGATCTTAATCAAGTCTATGTTGTTACGTGCTTGATCCGATTTGGCTTTCCATGCCAATAACTTCCCTGCGCCTTCACCATATTCAAAATGAGCGATCTTGCTAGCATCCCATCTTTCTTGAACCCGCTGATTTAAAACTGAACTTAATTAAGCCTTTAAAGAGAGTAACTCATTGTTGAGGCATGTCAAAAGGTCTGCCTGGGACGTTGGAGAAGCCAAGTTGGTATCGATTTCGCTCTTAGTTCTAACTATATCAGCCTCTATAGAGGCCACGGTTTCTCTGTACTCCTTCCGTCTGTAAGATACCTTTGATGTAATAAGGCCTCGTAAAAATGCTTTTAGGGAATCCCAGACCATACCATTATTGGCTGACCCAACATTCTCTCTAAGGAAGTGCTGAACTTCAGTTTTGAGAGCCTGAACATCATCTGTATGGGAGAGCAAGGTACGATCGAAAGTCCAGGTCCTAGGTGAAATTTTAAGAGCCACTGAGAGCTCCAGTATTACAGCCGCATGGTCAGACAAGTGTATAGGAAGATATTGAATATCCCTTACTCCTTCCACCAGAGTGTGACTAATCAAAACAAAATCTATCCGAGATTTGTGATGGTACTTGTAATTCCTAAATGAAACTCCCTGCTGCGTTCCTGACCTATGTCTCCAGATGTCGACATACCCGAATTGCTTCATGGCATTAAGTAAAAAGGACCTAGATTTTGAAGGGACACAGGAACGATTATTATGTGACTTGTCTAAGGCTGGGTCTAGAACTATATTAAAGTCTCCCGCAAATATAACGGGATCGGGAAAGGACAAAAGGTGATAGAAAATCGTTTCCAATACCGAGGGGTCATCTTGATTCGGGCCGTAATAACCTACAAATGTGAATTGGATCCCTGATATATTTACTAAGGCTATAACCCATCTGCCACCTGGGTCTACCATAGCAGTGACAATCTTGCTTTTAATTGTTTTTTAACAATCTAAGAGACACCCCTAGTATTAGAAGGTTGGGAGGAGGAGACTGCAAAGTCAATCCACCCATTCTTCTTCACCATTGCCTCTATTTCAGACTGAGGTAGATGAGTTTCCTGAATCAAAATAATCTGCGCATCTACATCCCGAAGATACTGGAACAATTTTCTAGCCCTGGGTTTAGTGCGCAGGCCATTATTGTTCCATGAAAATATTTTTAAGTTAGCCATCATCATATTCTAAACCACTGAGAAAGAAGTATACCTGCCATAGAATAAAACAGAAACGCTCATAACAAGGAATACCGTCACACTGTTCTACCAAAGGTGAACTCAACTGCCCGTCATAGAACACTAAGTAAACATTATAATAATAAAAAATCTGCTAAGGTGACACATGAGGAATTTTTTTATTTTTAGTCCCACCCCACCCCACCCACTGCCTGCTCGTCCTCCCCCCCACCCATGGAGAACCCTTGGTGTGTCTAACCGGATGGAATCCAGTTAATGGCGCCCCACTACGGACTCCCATCAGCGGACCCGACCCATAACAGAGACCTATTGTGACCTAAGAAATGCCCCCCTGTGATTGTAAGATGTGCAACTTAAAATACAGCTAGATGCTAAAAGCTAAGTGCTGAAAGCTACTTTTTTATGATACATTTTTAGTGATTAGTTTTTATTTTTATATATATATTTTTTTATACATATTTTTTTTTTGCGTGTATTTAATTTGATTCGGTGTATTTTTTGTTTTGTTCTCTTATCAAATCTCTATTTCAGATCCTAATATCTAATTTCAGAGAAACAAGCTCATTGCTCTACGTGACTATAGGCATCAAAGGCACTAGTTTCTCCTATTCCGAAGAGGTCTTATTTCCCAGCTCCAACAAAAGCTCGTCCGCTGCTTGTACTGTCCTTATATTGAACATTTTATTGTTGTACATCACTTTTAGCGCAGCAGGGAATGTCAGTTGGGCCGTTGCCCCTACACTCCTAAAAGCATCTAAACATCTCCCAAGCTCCCACTGCCTTTCAAGTGTGACCCTGGCCAAATCAGATCTTATAGGAAAGGAAAATCCTTTCCCTGAGAGGGATTTCTGTTTCAGTGCTGAGTTAAGAATTTGCTCCACAAGAGCGTATGTATGGAAGTTGACCAAAATTTTACGAGGTTTGGTTCTTTGTGGATTGCGTCTGAAGGGGTCTCTATGTACCCTTTGAATGTCTGTGGCCAACTCCTCCAGTGTGCAATCGAGATTTAATGAATCTTTCAAAAGTTGACTAATAAACGGTTTGATCTCTGTGCCTTCTGACCCTTCAGGCACATTAAGGATATTACCGCGTCTAGCGTTTTTCTCTAATATCTCCATCCTATCCAACAGGGTCTGGTCCTCTCGCTTCAACTTAACAATGTCATCTTTCACCTTGTCTACGTGAAGTGACAGCGCCGCCATATTTTCCTCCAGTACCCCAGTTCTTGATGTTAGGTTGTCGAATTTAGTGTTTAAGGATTCATAGTAGCTCCTTATCTCGGCCTGATTTGCTGACGATTCCTCAGACCCCTTCTTTATATCTTGGGAAAGAGTGGAAAACATTGTCATTAATGCTGCAGCGGAGATATTAGCGGAGGAGTCCTCCAGCCTTAAACTATCCGAGACAGGTGAATCATCGTGTGATTGTACTGCATATAGGGACAGATGCTCCTCTCCTTCAGCTTCCTGCGCCGCCCCACTCACTGAATGCTCCAACTCCACCTCCACCTGTGTACCGTCACCTAGGCATAAACCCCCCCTATCTTGTCCCAATAGAGGGTTATATGTTATTGAGGGGATCGCTTCCGCCCCAGGCGGAACTATAGTGTCCACCGGAATAGCCTCAGTACCCACTGTAGATGCTACCTTTTCGCCATTAAGGGGTAAGGGACTACCGAGGGCCAACACTGGGGTTGGGGCCAGACTGAGAGCGGGTTTAGTAGCCATGTCTGGAGCAATGTTCGGAGCGGACTCGTGTGTGTTTTCTACACATACCCCGTCTTTAAGTGCCGCCATCTGATATTTAGGGAGGTGAAGCACTTGCGGTAGGGCTTTAAAATAAGAGCACAAGGATGGCGTTATTTTAGAGCCTCCTTCAGCTACGACTTTGCTACTGTTAGCTTTTGCCCTTGCTTTAACACTGGATGAGCGGGTGTTCTTTGACTTAACCTCCGCTGATAGGAAGGAATAGGGGCCCTTTCCTGCTGGGGGGACCGCCTGAACCTTAGCTACTGCTTTAGCCACAGATTTCCCTTTTTTTCGTGACCTATGCGTGCTTTGCACTTGTGGACTGTATTTGACCTGGCGGAGAGATGATTTTGACTATAAACTACCCCCTGCAGAACTGCTCTCCTTACCGTTTTCGGGGGCCCGCTCCACTTCCCCATCCACCACCGCTGTCTCGAAGGGGGCTGACCCCCCACCGTCCCCCGTTGATACTCCGCCTGACACACGCGCCAGATTCCTTGCTCGTCTGCCCCTCCTCAGCTCCAGCGCTGCTAAGGTCCACTGCCACGGAACCAGCGGGAGAACCTTGCACTTCAGCCGCTCAACTCCTACACCCCTCTGATTTTGTCGCCGCTGCTCCACTCCACTTCTGACCTGCTTCCAGGATCCGCCGCTGCCGCAGAGTTGACAGAAACCCCCGCAAACGCCGCCGCCGCTGAGATACGGCTGCAGCTCCCCGGCATAGGCATAGATAGAAATGGTGAAAAGACTCTCCGCCTACGGGGGAAATAATAACTCTGTAAAACTACCTCAAAAAAGGGAAATCTCAATTATTAAGTGCTGCTCAGAGTTCTAAAACGCTCTGCTGCTCATTATTCCCGTTTTCCGTCAGGTCGGGTCCGTAGGTGGAGCACTAACAGGAGTCCGTTTCGGGAGCCCCGCGGCAGCTCACCTGTCTGCCGCCATGTTCTCCTGCCTATATATCAGTATTGGGGTGGGAGAGGAAGGTGGCCTTGTACGCCAATGACATCTTGGTATATACATCAGAGGTACAAACTGCACTCCCTGCTGTCCTTAAAGCAGCCTCGGAGTTTGGCGAAATCTCCGGGTATGCGATTAATGCGTCAAAGACGGAGATGATGATGTGGAATGTTGATCAGATTCCAACAAATATCTTAATATCCCCGGTAATAAGATGAGGTATCTAGGGGTTAACATCGTCAAGGATATTAATCAGATCGCCAAGATAAACTTTGATGCTGTGGCTAAGGAGTGCCGTAAATTGTTACAGTTATGGGCACATCTTCCTTTATCATTTTTAGGTAGGTCCAATTTAATTAAGATGTCCTTTTTACCTAAGGTTTCTTTTCTTTTTAACACTATCCCGTTATACTTTGATCCTGTATTAATTAATAAATTGCAGTCTGACATTAATTCTTTTATTTGGAATAAGCGTCTTGCAAGGATATCTTGGAAGAAGCTCAGGAGGCGCAGAGATAAGGGGGGAATCGCAGCCCCAGATTTTCAGTCCTATGCCTGGGCATTCCAACTGTCCCATGCCAGAATGCTCTTAAAAAACCCATCTGAGCATGGGGTGGGGTCTTTGTATTCGACCCTCCTTACAGGAGAAGGTGTCAGCCAATCGGGGTTCTTGTTTAAATTTGGAGACCCGAAATTTTTTAAAAAGATTAAGCTGAAGATCCTACAGGGAATGGCTAAAATGTGGGCCCAGCTAACCAAGGCCATTAAAATAGGGTACTACGGCAGTCGGACCCCGCTTTGGGATCTCCCAGAAAGCCCAGATTGGTTGAATGATTGTCTGGTGGCCCCGATTAAGGAAGCTGGGTTGGCTGTATGGGGCGATTTATTTTTGGATGGTGAATTATTTTCATGGGAATACCTGAGAAACATTATAGGCCCTAACTTTGCTAGGTTTAAGTACATACAAATATCTAGCTGGTCCCATGCACATAGCTCCAGGCCAACCCGTGGAAACAAACTTCCCCTAGGTGGGCATAGCCAGTTAATATCCCTTTTGGTTGATAAATCTCCTGCCAAAAAAGAAATCTCAACATGGTACAAACTGATTATAGAAGAAAGAGAGGGGGTCTTTTCACTTCCTGACGAGCTTTGGTCTTCCTCTATGGGAGACAGCAATTTGCAAGAACTCTGGACCTCATCTTGTGAAATGTTGTGGGAGGTTGTGAAACCATCTTGGCTTCGAAGAAATCACATCTTTTCCATGCATAGAGCCTACTATTCCCCTCTAAGGCTTTCAAAGTTCTCTTCGGGTAGCGTGGGGCATGCCCTAAGTGTGGTTTAGCGGCCGCTTCGGACTGCCATATGTTTTTTGAGTGTTCCACCCTGACCGCATTCTGGGAAGCAATAAGTAAAACTCTGTCATCGTCCTTGAACTTGAACATTGTTATTGATCTCCCACTTGTCATCTTTGGTATCCTGGATGGTGTTCAGAGTCTGGAGAAGAAGCTGGTTTTCTATCTAATTTTGCTGGCCAGAAGGGAGATATGTAAGACATGGAAAGACTCTCTACCCCTACAATAGAAGATTGGTTCACTTCCATATTGGCTGTCTCCAAGCTAGATCTGGGAAGGGCCGGCAATTCGAATAAAAGAGCGTTTTGGCACTTATTGGTCTGGGCACATTGAGCATCCGGGGTTTTTTTTGTGGTTTTTTTTCCCCGGGTCCTATGATTACGCCATTAAAACTAAATCCGGGGCCTGACACGATTGTGGCAAGATTCTCCACCTTTCACTGGTTTTTGTTTGATGCCTACAAATGGTTGAAGTTGGATGAGCTGAGGGTCGAGTACAGTTGGACAAGCTAAGCCCTGCCAGATATTTCAATCTAAGACAGCACTCTGCTTGTATACCATTGGATTTCATCATAAAAGCAAAACCAAGGTGGCAAATGAGGACAAAAAAAAAACTGAATTGCAAATGCAAACATATGATAGATTGTTTTGATGCTGAACAGTAAATGCGTAAAATGGGCCTGTGGTTTAATTAACCTTGCTCCTTTGAACTGTGAGGCAGGAAGATAACTGTAAAATGAAATGATTAAATTATACACTTATGTTATTGTACTTATACTAGGTGAATAATCTGTAACTCTCTTATCTTGCAGGTGTTACTATGAAACTAATGGATGAAGTGGCAGGAATTGTAGCTGTTCGTCATTGCAAGACTAACATTGTTACAGCATCAGTAGATGCTATCAACTTCCATCGCAAGATCAAGAAAGGTATGGCAGGCCTTGAGTCTAGAACAGGGTGTCCAATGTAGTCCAGGAAATCCTCATACAGTCCACATAAGATGAACATGAATGTATTTATTGAATGGAAATAATTTTGTTCATGAGTGGTTATTCTGTAAATGGAGCTTGTATCTTTCCCTCCTGGAACTATATTGGACACCCTGCGCTGAGCAGGAAGTTAAATATGTCAAGACCTGTGTAATTTTTATATTTCATATGTTAATTCTCTGCTCACAGTTGATTCCTTTATGTGCACCTATAATAGAATTCTCTAATGTGAATTATCATCACCAAAATCAACGTGACACATTAATGCTTATATACAATGAACCAGTAATGACAGAAAAATAAAGCTGTTTTATTTTAATTTTCAGATTTAATCGTTTAAGGTAAATTCACATTTTCACATGGTCTTCCCAGGTGTTTTGGGGTTTTGTTTATGTGGGCCTGGATTTACTCACATATTTTGAGTCAGGGTACTGAGAAATTACTAAACAGCTTCCAGTGCATTTGTTCTGACCCCTAAAACATGGTAGCATGGTTAATTCCTATTGACAGATATAACCATGAAATGAGGCTGCTGTAATACAGCACAGAAAGTGGACCAGTGGCACAAACATCAGATATCACACTTGGACTGAAGTGGAGCTTTACAGCAGCCACATGAATGACTTTAAAAGCATGGTTTTTAGGTCGAGCCAAGCGGCATCGTGCATCCACTGCTCACTTTGATAGGCATGCTTGGGTATGCACTGCCAGCCCAGCGCACTCTCCGCCCATATTTGTCATTAGCTTTGTGTCATTGTCCTTCTTAAATGGTGGCTTCTGATTCCTAAATGGGCTTGTTAGTTCCGCCTTGGTACCGCCTTGTCTCAATTTGTTACCGCCCATAACAACTGGACCTTTTACTTGGCTTGTTACAAGTCCTGCTTTATCTACGGTGTGAGCACTATTTTTGTTATTGGCACTGAAGGGGACAATGGCGGCTGCTTTTTTGCAAATTTGCATAATGATCGCGGCGCCCTCTTTAGGGACACAACGATCATTTTCAATTGGAATTTTATTTATCGTTCATGTTGAGCGCGGTGTCCACTTCTGGGACACCACACTGTTTATTTTCTTTTTAACTTCAAAACTGAGTGCGGCGCCGCTTCAAGGTCACCACGCTCAGTTTCTTTATTTATTTTTTAACTTTAACACTCAGCTCGGCATCTGCTTCAAGGAAACCGTGCTCAGTGTTAAAGTTTTTAAAAAAAGAAACAGAGCGTGGTGTCCTTGAAGCGGTGCAGCACTCAGTTTTAAAGTTAAACAAACATTTGCAATGCAATAGGTCTCGCATTTATGCGAGTTTAAACTATTGGCATTGTCATTTAAAATGCCAGTAGCTTAAGATCGAGTAAATGCGAGACCCATGCTTGTTAAGACTGCCAGTGCAGCCCTGAATGGCAGTAGCCACAAACCACACCCAGTACATGCCGAAGCAATCCATTTTGGACATGTGGATCAGCCTACCTTGATATTAACTAGGTCACCAACACAAAGAACCTTGGCACCCCTCCCCTCCTAAGTGCATATTGTGTAAAAGAGAAGACATTGCCTATATTGGGATTGGCATGTCCCTTTAGTGGCAGGATCAACTTTGCAACTTCCCTGCAATCAAACCTTTTATTCACTCTTGGACTTGAACGTTTCATCATAAGTGATGATTTTAAAGCGTTTAATCAAAGACGCCCATCTCAGACTGAAGCCTTGGCTGTCATTAAACCAATTATACTAGTCTCCCATTTCTCCAGTGAGCAAATTATTCCCCCAGCCCCCCTGATTAGATGTGAAATGCATCTGGGAAGAACAAATGACCTTGGCTTGCAAGCAGATCTTTGGCAGCAGTGCTGAGGTAAGTTAAATATAGAGTATTCACCCTTAGCTATCTTGTGATGTGATTGGAGTGGATATGATGCCCTGTGGAGTGGACAGGGCATCATATGGTTCCACCAGGGGCTGCAGGAATTCTAAAATTAACATGTTTACAGTACCTAGGGATTTAGCATGAGGTTTGCCTTTGATGGTGGCTTGCTCACAGCTTAAGGTGGAGTAGTGTGGCTCACTGGTTAGAGGCAGCAGGACTGAGAGCAGAAGTCAGCCTGGGACCAGGGTTCAATTCCCGACGCGGCAGGGTCGAGGACCTTGGTCAGCGGACTCGATAATTCTCGCATCGGTGCTTACTCTAATCAGGGGTTCCACTCGGCAACTCTGGGCATTAGCTTGCCTAATCTCCACAACGGCCCCACCAATTCCGGGGATGCCTGGCTCCACCTTGGGGACTCCCAGCAAGGGACCATCCCACAGGGAAAGCCAGGACGGGTTCCCCAGAGTTATACAGCGCCGGGACGCCCCGTTGCTGGGGCAGCTGTGCGCTTTACAAGTATACTACATTTACATTTACATTAAGTTGTCTCCTGTCACCTTAAGAGATGGCGTGGGCCCAAATTGAGTCTGGCTACATTTTGGTAGGACAGGCCCTGGGTGCGGAAAATGAGCTCCAATCATTGGCCATGATATCCTGTTATTTTGTAATACCCAGAACATGGTTTTATGGGACTATTTATAGTAAAATTGCAGAAGTCCTAAAGCGAAAGCTGGTTTATCTTTGGAGACTTGTAAAAGAGTTGGGACACATCATTTATCACAAGCAAGTGACTACTATAAGAAAGCCTACGACTACCAGAATATTAGCATACAGCGAGACTTGAAGAAATCAGAGGAGGTTTAACCAACTTTCTGCATCTGCCTGAGAAAGAGAGTGGGGGTCTGGTCTGGTTCATCCTTTACCCATGAACAGGACGTACTTTTCAGTAATGCATGCAGACTATCACTGACTTTTATATCTTCATTGTTTCTAGGACCTATTTTTAGGTGAGATCTATTGTTGCCGACTTGAATCGCGAAGGGGGACAGGGCATGAGCACGTGTATGGCAAGACAGGAAATGTGCACGTGTACGGCTTGCGGCGTTATCACAACGGCTTCTCACACCATATGTGTGTACATCTCACTGCGCCCGGACAGGCCATGTGCACGCTCACGGAGTCTCTTTCAGACAGCCGATGTGCTCGCTCATGGCGTGTCCTTCAGCGTGCGCCTTACAGACATCACCGGGGCTCAGCAAGTAGACAAAATTGCCCCCATGGTGGAGCAGCCCGCACTCTGGCGGGTCCGCTAAGAGAAAGGGTGCTGGCAAGGCACCCAGCCAATCCCTCACTCACCAGCTGGTTCAGGACTCTGGCGTCTCTCCTCAGTCTGCAGGTTCCCTGTCCATCTCCTTAGCACGCCGCGGGGCTCTCCTCCCACTTGGGAGCCCCGTTTTGCCTCTGGTGCCATGCAGTCTGCCTCGCTCTTCCCCCGGTCCCTCTGATGGTGCCGGGACTTCAGCATTGAGCCTGCAGGGTTCCGGACATCCTCTCCGGCGGTTCCTTCCTGTTTCTTTGGCAGGCCCCGCTCTTGTTCAACAGAAGGCTGCCTGACTTCCGGTGTCGCCGCCATCTGCACCGAAAGCAAGGAGTGCACCCTGCGATGTCACCTCCTTTGTACAGCTTGTTAATTCTGGGCAGCATCCTAAGCGGGGACCGAAGACCAACAAACAACATCCCCCTCCTCTTCCTCATACTCCACAGACCCCAAACCCAGCACCCCTCCCCTCAACAAGGCGACAGCAGACATCTGGAGAACGGCAACCATGAGACAGACAGACACCCCCCATACGGTATCCAAGGAGATAGTCGGTGTAAGAGACAGACTAGGGAGAGGCCGCCAGGTGCTCGAGGACTGCCTCGGTGACAGACGCTACCCTCCCTCACTCTTGCACTGAGCACCCACGGAACCAGAAGCGCCCATGGGGACCCTCCGAGTCCTGCACCTCCTGCACTACACTCCTCCTCTTGCTCCTGCTCTTCGTCCTGCTCCACGGGGGGCTCTGTAACAAAGGGCGTCGCGGGAGCGTGCAATGTGTGCGCCTCCACGTGGGTGTGGCTGTGTGTGCAGCTATATATAACATATGTCATAGGAGCGCTCAGTATATGATCTGTGCACGCTCGCGCATTCCCTATTATTTGTAATGCACATGTGTATTTAGATGCAGGCTTCATTCTGGGAAAGCAGCGGGACATCCCTCTCACTACAAGGGAGTTATTTGCTGCTCGCAAGCTTTGAAAATTAGAAATCTGGCCACAATTGGTTTAAAGGGGGCAGAGTTGTAGGCCTCCCAAAATGGCCTTGGAGGGTGGGGCTGTCAGGTGCCCTTTAGCATGGAGTTGCTATTGGTGTATCACGTGTGCATACATATATCAACACATAGAAACAAGATAATAAGGACCTAACCACATGTACATATATCTATATATGCACACACATCAATGGCAATGACTATATATATATATATATATATATATATATATATAGATATATATCTATATATATATATATATATATATATATATATATATATATAGAGATATATATATATATAGATATAGATATATATATAGATAGATATATATGAGACATACGACGTCTTCTACAGTTGATGGAACAAGACGAGCCCGCAACTGGTGCAATTTTATTTTATTTTAAGCCCAACACCAAATCCGTCTATATATATATATATATATATATATATATATATATATATATGACTCTCCAACTTGTCTCCAATAGTGCTTCGTTGCACTGACAGGTTTGCAGACTACAAAATTACGGCAAGTCAGTCTTCAATTTTCAAAAATGATTTATTCCATTGTGGTGCAAGCCATCAGACGCGTTTCGGACATAACGTCCTTGCTCACTGATGGGGAGTATATGAGGTACCGCCATTATATACAAACTTTGCATACAAAACGCGTGCCAATTGCCAGAGCCTTAAAACAACACAAACATAGGACTGTGCAACCGCATAAGGTCCTTTAAATGAAGTTCGCCAAGGCGCCATTTTAAGACATGTTAATAACCTTTACAAACAGTGTTAAACTTCGGCTCTGACTTAAGCACATAATAAATTGATATTGCATGCTAAGGGAATGCCATTAAAATTATATCAGTGTATTAAATTCATGCTAAATGCCATATAAATTACTCAAATGCAAAGAATTGCCTGTAAAACTGCAGGTTTTCAACACGTACAAATTTGTAAATTACATCAAACATAAAATGTTTCTATTGGACAACTCATTCCAATCACGAAGACCTTGAAAAATATATAGGGTTATGGATAGATATAGTGCGTTGGGGTGTATTTCGTCAACTGTACAAATACACTTATTGAATTTCAAAATGAAATGCCCCTCAATGCTACATTGCCAATCAATCCGCATTTAGTGTATGCCCCTCAGACTAATGTCTAATAACATATTCTGTGGTGGTCTGAGTCGTCCTGTTGATATAATGATGTACGTGAAAAAATCGTTTAAAACATATACATATGTGTCACCGTTGATAACAACTATCCTTACAATTCATTCTAGTAGCTGTTTATAGCGGGCATTCATGACAATACTATGCTCAAATGCTAAGAAAATGAAATGTCTTGCAATGCATTTCCACTGATTTGTGCAAAAATGGCCATAGAAGTGCGTTCTCATACTGCTGAGTTGACGGTGCTCCCAAGTGAAAAGGTGCAAAAGCAGGGACTCGTTAACATCATCGAGACCCCGAAAAATAAGTGCAAAGTGCTAAAATGTGTGTATGAAAACTAAGTTCATATCTATATTAAAAAATTGTTTTTTATGTATATTTTCAGCTCTGATCTGCCTCAAAAGTGTCAAGGTTAATTAGAAATAAGATGTATTTCATTGTAGATGACACTGAAGTACGGAACTACTCTCAACAGGGGGTAAAAGAAATACCTTCTTTACTGTTGATAGACTATTTCAACAGATTATTTAGAGATTTCATTATAAAAAATTGTGAAGGTCTTCCCCCATATTCAAACCTCCCGGGGTCTTACTATTCAGGAGTACAATGTATTTAGATTCGAGCTGTCTGAGACGTTTTTCATTGTCCCCCCCTTTCTTGCTTGGGGTCACAGCACCGATGACAAAATACTTTAGATGGTTCAGGTGTTTTGCCCATGTACATTCCGTAAATGCCGAGCTACTGGGTAGCTTTGATCGGCATTCACTATAGCCATTAAGTGCTGTAGTATGCGCAAATGAACGGGTAATTTCGTGCTGCCAACATAAGTAAGATCACAGCTGCATTTTAAAACATATACCGCTAGTTCGGTGCGGCATGTGTAATGTGCCTTCAAAGTGACGGGCATGTTATCAAATGGGATTGGATAGGTGGTCATATTTATCCCAAACTTACACGCCCTACACGAGCTGCAACGAAAAAAACCTTACGTGGAGACAGCCAATTCTCCCCTTTGCGTGTTTCTGGACTGCTGACCACTAGATCATTGCGCATCGCATAGGCACGTCTATATGTGACTGTGTGGGATATATGTATCACACAACGCCGCTCCAGGAACTTCCCTTCCTCCAGAAATAAACAGACGACGAGACCACAACTTTGTGCTGCTATTTGCTTATATTCAGCCACCATTTCCATAATGATGCGTTTCAGGCTCAATCGCCCTTGATCGTATGACTATATATATATATATATATATATATATATATATATATATATATATATATATATATATATATATATATATATATATATATATATATATATATATATTACCTACTGGCGGTCGCCAGTAGGTATATATAGTTAGGATTTTTTCTCTATGGGTTTTTTGAAAATTCTATGTCTAATAACTTTGGCGTTTGTGGACGGAATTGGCTGAAACTTTCAGGAAAATGGAACATTTTGTTTCTGAGCAGCCCTTGAAAATTTGGGGGGGGTTCGTCAAGGGGGGGCTGAGAAAAAAGGGGGGTCCCAAAACGTGTTTTTAACATTGAGTTTTCCATAGGGCGGTTGGCCTCACTTTTAGCCCGAACGGGTGAATGGATTTGCACGAAACTTGGCAAAATTGTAGGGACTGGTAGCCCGATGTGCCTTTTGTAGGTCTCAATATATGTGCTACAGTGGATTTTGAGAAATTAACGTTTAAAAAAAGATATATATCTGTAACAGCGGACCGGGCAGCGCTCCAGGACGCGTACTTTTCGCGCAACGGAGCTTTGTGAAGCGAAGCTGATTGGTTCTCCGGCGTCTGTCAACATTCCAAACAGTCCGTAGCGGCCGCCATCTTGTCTCTCGGTAGGATCGAGAGACAAGAGGAGGCCAAAGCGAAGGGGCAAATGACCATAAGGGGGAATAGTAGATCCTCGCTGACCCCCTACGTTTGATGTGGAGGTTTTAAAAGGGCTCCGCGGGGCAAAAAAAAAATAAAATAATAATAATCGAACGGCTGAATGGATTTGCACGAAACTTGGCAAAATATTAGGGACTGGTAGCCCGATGTGCCTTTGCTAGGTCTCAATATATGTGCTCCAGTGGATTTTGAGAAATTAACGTTCAAAAAAAGATATATATCTGTAACAGCGCTCCGCTTCGCGTACTTTTCGCGTTACGGAGCTTCGCGAAGCTGATTGGTTCTCCGGCGTCTGTCAACATTCCAAACAGTCCGTAGCGGCCGCCATCTTGTCTCTCGGTAGGATTGAGAGACAAGAGGAGGCCAAAGCGAAGGGGGAAATGACCATAAGGGGGCATAGTAGATCCTTCCTGACCTCTTAGGTTTGATGTACCATTTTGTCAAGTTTGGTGTAATTCCGTTCAGCCATTCAGGCTGTAGACGTATGTAAATGTCCTATGGAAAATTGCATGGGGAAAACACATTTGAAAGTGTTGAAATTTAGAACCAATTAAAATGTTACTTTGGTTTTGTATTTGTGTGTGATGAAAGTTAATTGGTTATGTATATATGTCAAATGAGAGGAAACCACAGCCATTTTGTGATACTACTGTCTGAGGTACATTTGTGAGGAATTTTTGGTGGTGAATTTCTGGTGTTTGATTTACACAGTACTAACACTTTTCCTACTTTTGAAAAGGTGAGTTGTTAATTTGTAAGGGGAACTATGTTGTACACTTGAAGATAATTTGAAAAATGTTTTCTGTTATTTATTTGCAGTCCTTCTGTTATACTAAATACTTGATAAAGTTAGTTTTATATTATGTATTACTAAAAACGATAAATGAAAGTGATTATTTTTTTCTGCAATTTACAGCAAGCAATTTCAAAATAAAATGGCTCACAATGAAGAGACCGTGGCAATTTCTTTTGAATTGTCCACTACATTGATTGAAATTGAGAGCACCAATAATGAAATATTGTCACAAGGAGGACATGACTTGTATGATTCCATTAGATTGATTGAAATGGACAGCACCAAGAATGAAATATTGTCACAAGGAGATGACTTGAATGATTCCACTACATTGATTGAAATTGAGAGCACCAATAATGAAATATTGTCACAAGGAGGAGATGGCTTGTATGATTCCATTAGATTGATTGAAATGGACAGCACCAATAATGAAATATTGTCACAAGGAGGAGATGACTTGAATGATTCCACTACATTGATTGAAATTGAGAGCACCAATAATGAAATATTGTCACGAGGAGATGACTTGAATGATTCCACTACATTGATTGAAATGGACAGCACCAATAATGAAATATTGTCAGAAGGAGGAGATGACTTGAATGATTTTTTTGATCAATCTCTTGATGGCGAATTTATCGAGTGTTTGGAGACCATAGAGTTACAAGAATCATCATTGCAGACTTTTAATGAGGAGATTCCAGATGAGATGATTGAAGAGGAAATTACTGATGAGGACATGTTACTAGTTGTTTCAAATTTAGAAAATTCTGAAGAATAAATTTATATTTAGAAATCAAAAATTGTTTGAGACATTATTTATTTTTATTTTTAATTTATGAGGTTGTAGCGAAGTGATTGTAGTATAAAATGAGACTTATAGTATAGAGTGCAACATTTTTATGTTACATGGTAAGTTTACTCATATTTACTTCCCTTCTGCCACTATATTATCTCCAATGTGTATTTGACATGTCTTCTTCATCTCCGGCCTCCTTTCTCTCAGTGTGTGTCTCCGATGCATCTTATCGCTGGTATTTTGTGTAATTACAGAAGAGAGTAAAATAAAATAGTTCGGAACGTGAAAAGGGGGCAAAGTAGAGTACTCCTCACCCCCTAGGCCTTTTTAGGCGGTCCCAAAAGGATCAGTTTCTGCTTTCCTGAGAGATTATGGTATGAGTTCCATATACCACAATAACTTGCATTACAACATGCAAGATATCTATCTCCTATTACCAACTTTTGGAGATATTCGCGCTAAGCGCGAATATCTCCAAAAAGTAACACCTGCCCTGAGCAGTTCTTAGCCATGTTATCCAATGGGAGGTGGATAACATGGCTAAGAGCATTAGCTCGGTAATGTATGAATATCGCTGAGTTTTTAGCGATATTCATGCATTGCGGCCGTTTATTATCGCATTTGTGATAAACCTTGATAATAGCAAGGTTTATCTTCGGTAATTTCTGATGATGCTTAGCGGTAAAAAATTCGTTGGTAAGCATCGTTAGCGATAAATATCGCTTAACTTTGGTAATATGCCCCAACGTCTGTTAACGTTCGATTCGAAGGAAATGAGGAAGTGTTGAAAAACATTGTCTGCGCCATCTTGCCTTTTTTGAAATGCCACACTTTTGTCGTGCACGGCAGCCATTTTAGATGTCTTGACCAGACCCACTCTCTGCACGCTGTCGATTCGTAGCATGGCTCCTCACCCTCGCAAGCATCTTCCCCAGGCACTGGTCACCCCCGCTCTCTGTCTTATGCATGGGCAATAAACCTCCCCCCATCTGCGCTGCTCTTCCCTGAGAATCACACTGTGCCCGCCCGACACCTCCCTTTCGCCCTATTCACTACCGCACCCTCTGACACTCCTCTTCCTCTGTGTCCGATTGTCCAGGCTATCAGCTAGCCCTGCAGATGTAGTTTATGGCCCCAGCTGTAAAGAATCACCCCTCTTCAAAGGAGTTATAGTAGATCAAGGCCCACACCCGATGAGATCCGTCACACCACACGTGTTCCTACTATCTGAAAACTATCCTGTATTGTGATTGGGGAGGGGACAGAGCCTGAAGCGGAAGATTCCAGGAATGACTCTTTGTACATCAAAGTTTTTACAATTATGTGTCACATTAAAAATATATAGCACTCCAACAAAGTAGTAGGAATATAAAACTTTAATAACATATAAATATATACAAGAAAACAAAAACAGTAAAAACATTTAAACAACGAAGAGACCGTGGCAATTTCTTTTGAATTATCCAATAGATTTATTGAAATTGACAGCACCAATAATGAAATATTCTTGTCAGTAGCGGTCTGTTGTGCGAATAGTTCCAAGGCAGCAGAACGCGCTGAAATCTAGATGGCACGAAAGTGATGTCTAGCAAGTTGCCGCCCAGCAAATAACGGCGTGGGGCGCCGCGGGGGTGAGTGAGTCCAGTAGGCACCACAGCTATTCTTAGCGGCATTGCAGAATTACTGCTGGGGACAATGGCTGTGCTGTAGCAGGGTCACAGCAGAAACAAAAAGGATTCTGTTGAAGATGTTGTTGGTTTTCAATTTGAAAACAGTTCTGGTGTCAACTGCTATGCTATTGTAGTGGTTAATGTTTTGTTTTCTCTAGAAAATGTAAAAGAGGGGGAGGCAGTCCAAAGTTCCGTTAAAAGGGCAAAGGAAAGGATCGGTGGTTTGAACTATCAGTCAAAAAGGGGAGGGGGTGCAACAATTTTTCCTACCGGGTCACACTGTGCTTTCACCGGAAGTGAGGTCTGCAGGATTCTAGTAATTCAAAGTGAGGCTGGCGCCGACGTCCCGCGGATACAGTTTCGTCACTCCACGGGTGATCATGGCAGTCATTCCCCATCGGGGGTCGGAGACTCCCGCGGCTCCTCTAGAATCTTCAAGGTCGTGGAGGACTACGGTGGTGGAGTCAACCAGTGACCGGGCCATTTCTTTATGCTGGGCCCGCTCTTGCCAGGTCGACCGCCATTTTGAGAGTTCGGTAGCTACTGGCGATCGCGGGGTCAAATGAGCGGACGGGCTCCACCCTGCCGGGCGAGACGTTGCAGCATAGCCACAGTGGAAGAACCCTTTTCCGGGCGCCTGGAGCGCTGAGGGTGCAGCTGGGAAGCCTCCACCTGGGGAGGCGGGAGAGGCCTGTTCGCACCGTCTCTCCCTGCCAGTGCATCCCACGGCGTCTCGCTTGAGATTTGTTATGGCCGGACCAGGCGATGAGGACGAGGGGGGGGGGGTCGGAGGCATGTGCAAGACATCCCCCCCCCAGTGTTGTCGCAGCCATTTTTCAAGAAAGAAGAAGTGTCCCGTCCGTCTTCGGGCCGGGCTTCCGGTAGATGTCGGCCGGACGCCCCTGGCTCTGGCCCCATTAACGGGTTTCTTGGTTTATTGGCTGCAGCCGGATCCCGTCGGCCTCGGCCCCCCGACCGTTGGTGGCCGGACCGGAAGAGCATGTGGCGGGACTACCTGCAACTCTCAAGGGCCACCGCGGCCGGACTGGGAGAGAGAGGGGAGGGTCGAGGAGACATTCCCCCCCCCCTGCAACTGTTCAGCGTTGTAAAGGCAATCCCCTGGCCGGGTCCCGCTGGTCTCGGCCTCTCCTCCGGCTACACCCTACGTTAGGATCTCCTGGCCGAGGCGTGGCAGCAGGACCTGCTTTATATGGGCTGCTCCCGGCTGGGCGTAGCCGGAACCCTGCCCCACCTTGGAAGTTTCCAGAGTGGGGGCGGATGTTCTACTGACTTGCATTTTCCCTAGTCTATCGATTTTTTGGGCGTGGCAGGCGGTGGGACAGCGAGGGGTGATTTGGTTTCTCTTACTGTTTTTCTGGTCTCTCACCACTGGCATATTTCTAACGTTTTCTTGTTTCTAGGACATTAATAGGTTTTATCATTACGTTATGTTATCGTTTCTTTGTTCGTTGTTTAATAAAAGTTCATGTTCATCAGTGGCCTACTGATTTTCGATTTCCTATTCTTTTCTTTCCAGGTTGTTTCATGCTAAAGTTTCTGTTAACAGGATACAGTGATCACTTCGTTATTATTGCATATGTCTTTTTCACTAGGGGTGCTCTCTGGTCGGGCCAGATGACGTATGTCTAGTAAATGGTCCGGGTGAAACAGGTGCATCAATCAATCAATCAATGAGGAATGAAATAGGTACGACGTGTTAAAGGCTTGCGTTACCTACCCTTCACTATCTGCAAAGGGAGAGAGAATATTCCTATTCTTCCTCGTTTGCAGGCAGAGAAGATCCTTAAGAGAACCAACTTCGAACAATTCAATGCTCGATTCAAACAATCAACAAGGGGTACTGTGAACACAAATGAACGCCGCTTATGTACATACGCATTGCTATTTTCAACAGGTTGTTCCTAATGTTTCTATTTTAGCGAGGTCAAAAAGAGATCCCATTAGTGGCCTACTGATTTTGCTCGATTCCTTTTGTTTTTTTACACGGTTTTTCGCTATCTGCAAAGACTAAACAGAGTATTTTGACTCTGTGCTTGTTTGTAAATAGAGAATGAACCAAAGAGAACAATCAATCAAATGGAGAGAGAAGCAGGCACGACGGATTACAAAGGGGGCAAAGGGCTGCGTTAACTACCCTTCACTATCTGCAAAGAGAGAGTACTCCTAATAGAAATGAGGGGTGGGGGGTAGCATTCAAAGCAGATCAGTGTGCATAAACACGAAAATGTTTTTACTTACCACGTACTTGACATTCGACAGCTTATGATATTTGCTATTAAAAAACCATTGAAATTCACTGAAAAAACCATAGGTTATAGACCATATATAGTTAGGAATTAGCATTTACAAAACCTTGAAAATTCACTGAAAAAACCATAGGTTATAGACCATATATAGTTAGGAATTAGCATTTAAAAAACCTTATTTTACTCACACAAAACCATTGAAATTCCATATATAGTTAGTTGCACTAACTATATATCGCGCACCCGCAATCCACTGCTGATGATGTCACATATTACATCATTCATGACATGGTCAGTGACATCACTGATGACATCACTGATGACATCTCAAATGACATCACTGATGATATCTCATTTGACATCAATGGTCACATCAATGATGATATCATTAATGTGACAATACAATGCATCTCCTCACACTTTAATATAACCTCTGTTACACCCAGTGTTAAATACAGAGTATAATTTTTGAAACCATTGACACACCAATACTAGTTACTACATACGCACTCACTGATTCCTACGTCTACACACACATTCACTCATTCACCCATACAATCATTCATACATACAATCACTCATGTTTACAACACTATCATATGCACTCATACACCTATACAGACACTTACACTCTGCCACTCATCCATGGAGTTACTCACACACCTAGTCAGTCCTGTAAAGAATCAATCACACTTCCATTTTCTTGTCTATACAGTTAAACATAGAGCTCCTTACATTTTCAAACATATACTAACACATACTTACTTTCTTATACAATCATTGATACAAGTACACATTGATCTGCACAGAGTCACACACTTCCCAGCCAGCCACACACACACTCAGTCTCCTATACAAATACTTGGACAATCAATCAATAACCCATATAGTTAATCATATAGCTACTGATCAACACATGCAGCAGTTTACAGAACAACAGACATAATGATGCACAAATTAAGACAGTTTAGTCACTAACCCATGCACTCAGTGAGACACATTTAATCACTCACTCATACATTCAGTCATGCACCTACTAAATCCTTCGTCCAGACACTTATACATCTACTCATTCTTCAATATGTAAAACATATTTAAACTTTACAGAAACACACAGTCACTGGATGATGTCATCAGTGATCTCATCAGTGATGTCATTTGAGATGTCATCAGTGATGTCATCAGTGATGTCACTGACCATGTCATGAATGATGTAATATGTGACATCATCAGCAGTGGATTGCGGGTGCGCGATATATAGTTAGTGCAACTAACTATATATGGAATTTCAATGGTTTTGTGTGAGTAAAATAAGGTTTTTTAAATGCTAATTCCTAACTATATATGGTCTATAACCTATGGTTTTTTCAGTGAATTTTCAAGGTTTTGTAAATGCTAATTCCTAACTATATATGGTCTATAACCTATGGTTTTTTCAGTGAATATATATATATATATATATATATATATATATATATATATATATATATATACATATAAATCATTATCAATATTTGCTGCAATGTAGCTGTTTACATGCCTGGTTATGTCTGTGTACATCTTTTTACATCAATATTCCTTGTCGTTTATCACCAAGCGTCCACATCGAGATGAAGGAGGCGCTTTAGTAGTGCAGTCACAGGTAGTACGGCAAGAAGGAGAAGGGGCTAGGGCCCTGCCAGTGCCTGTAGGGTTGTGGGGGAAGGAGGGGGTGGAAGGTGAGGTGGAGTGTGCGTGTTTGAGCTAGTGTGTGTTGGCATGCGCAGGCATGGGAATTCTTATGTATTTGCGTATTGACGTGAATGTGGATTTGTGTGTCTTCATACCATGTATCATATGTCTGCATGCACATTTAAAACCATGTTTTTGAAAATATATTCTTTGAAAGCCGTTAAGAGTGTATGGCATGTGTGAGTGTGTTTGAGTGCATGTGTACATAAACATTTAATGTAGTCTATTTAATTATTAGTCCTGGTTGAAACTTTAATTAAACTGGCGTAATTCGCATGATTTTTGTGAATTTCAAGTTACACTTTTTGCATGAAATTCCGAAAAATATGTAGTTTGTGCAATTACTCCCACCATTCGCAGAAAAAACAAGCATTTGCAATGCAATAGGTCTCGCATTTGCGAGAGTTTGAGCTGTTGGCATTGTAAATGCCAATGCCTTTTATTTACCTGTTAGTTTTTAAAACATCAATAAAAGGATAGCTTAAACTCTCGCAAATGCGGGACCTATTGCATTGCAAATGCTTGTTTATATTGCCTTTGAAAATTCATACTTCATCGAGCCTTTACCGTTGTGATCAAATCAAAATTTGCTTCATGATCGACAAATGGTTGGTTTACTAGTTGGTCTGCCTTTTATCAAGAGATGAAACAGCTGTACATTTTTTTCTTTTTCCTCTTTGCTGTGTTATATTCTGTAATATCATGGTTTTCTATTCTGTAGGGGCCCTTGCGGTTCAGTTTCACCATCTGCATGTTTTCATTGTAGAAAGCCATTAAGGAATGTTAAGACAGTCTACCAACCTTCTCCAAGGACTTGTGACCAGCACCCCACCTGATTCACATGTTTCATACCTGCCACCTATGCCAAAATAGTGTGTCGAGCTACCCTTTAACTTTTTTAGGTTCTGTGGTAGCATTTGCAATTCTATGAAATATGCCCATTTCAGAGGTATCTCTTTTCTCAACTGCAATAGCCTTGTCTGTGCATTGACTAGAACATATTTCGACTTGAGTGTCGCAGGTGTAAATGTATGTCACAAACCGTCCTCTTTGGGGGGGGGGGGGGGTTCTGATTTTTAGAAATTCTAAGTGTGTAGGCTTTTATCTTATTATTGCTTCAAAGTTTTCCTCTAACCTTGTGCATTATGCTCCGGAACACTTGTGCTAAGCTTGCCTTTTCACGGAGAATGTAAATGAGCCTGGCTATCCGCCAGTGAGGTTTTAATTTCTCCTTCACTGTTCTCACTTAGCTACCTGAAGTACATGTTAATTCAGCAGGATGCTTTTTTATGGCACCGTAGAAAATAAAGACCCACTCTGAATTACTGGAGTCGTAAGGATCATGTGATGCTGACGTTACTGTGAATTTAAGGATGATTTCCCATTAACGTATACAAAATGCATCATTTTGCTTGCATTCATTAGATACTACCGTGTTTACGTGCTAGTACAGGTGTTATTACAGAGCTTTGTGATGCCGGTAGTGGTTCCGGGCTTTACACCTAACAAGTTATTGCTAGTTTCTTTTTATAACGTCTGATTCCTCATTGATTTTCTTTAGAGTGGTGGACCTGCATGTTGTTGTTAGTTGATGGTTGCTTTGATGTTTATATTAAAGGCAACCAATTTATTGTGTGGTTATTAATTTACAATTTTGAGCCATTTTGTGTCTTTATGAAACAGGCATATTGGGCTATGGCCCACTATGCAGTCTGATGGAGCGAGATAGAAAACAAAATTTTGTTTAAACTCGTGAAGTCACATTTCCATAACATGAATAATAATATTAATGATTTGTGATATGTCGTGCTAATACAACTTAGATTAAACTTTACACATGGGGGGACTAACATGTGTGCTCATAAACGTGCATAATTGTTGCATCTTTTTGTTCGTGCAAAATAATAAAATAATTTATTGTTTTCGTTTTTGTCATTACTAACTGCTGCAAACTTAAAAGAAGCATGTGCTTGTTTTGCTTTTCCTTGTCTGTGTGATGTCATTTCCACTATTCTAGGTGCATATAAGTCTCATGGATTATCGAAGACTGGTAGATATAAACGCTGCTTTATTTGTTTGCATTGGCTAGGTAACATTTGATTAATCGGGTGGGTTAATTAATTAGTAAATCTTGGGGTGGATACAGAATCTACATTATTTCTTACATTAATACTTTTCTTATGTTTGTTTTATACTAGAAAGCATAAGTTGCCTGCTTTTGGGCCTAGTCTGCTCGAGCTACAAAAAGTTGAATTTTACTTCTGCAAAAGTCACGAGACGCCCATTCTGAAATAAAATGTTCGTCAAAAACTGCGTTCACAAAGCAAAAGCTGACGTGCTATCATCATTCTGTCGGACATGGCCAAGGTCGAAAAAGAACATTTTGTCAGTCCTTAACTTGGCATCCGCGGAAGTCAATTGGAAGTAATGAGACATTTGTAGCAAACCTAGGAAGCTCCTGGTTGCATACAGAAAAGACAATGGTCCTTAAGAAAAGTGACCTAATGGAACTTTTGAAATGTGGGTGACATGTCACTTGTCACTCTCAGCCAATGGGACGTCGAAGATTTCTGAAAACTTTCCTTTGCGTAGTTTAGTTAGCGTAGAAAGGTATAAAAAGTCATGCCCCTAGGGATGGGCTGGCTGCTGCTTTCTGACTTTCCGATGAGGGTGAAGTGCTGTCGGACATTGCGTGGAGCACGTAAGAATCCTCAAAGAACTTTACTTTAATTTCTATCTATTTAGTTCAGTTAGGGACTTAGGTTTTAGAAATGCTAAACTTTAAATATTCACTTTAAATTTGATTCACTTGTTTAAATTGTATTTTTCTCACGTTTCTTTACAATCATGCTTGCTTCAATGCTAATAAAATTCATTTATAAAATTATCAATTTATATACCATAATTTAGTAAATAAAAACTTACTTTTGACAAACAAGCTGGTCTTGGTTATTCAGGAGTGTAGGTTACTATTAGCTAGATCACGTCGCCAATGGTGGTCGTTTAAATGGTTAGGTTTTATTCTAATGTCAATATTCTTTCCACAGATGTATAAAATTGTATATATTTTGTAGATAATGTATATATAGATTTAATCTGACCACCTGATTCAGTAGGCCCAAAATATGTCAGGTTTATAAATGGGTCCATATTTAGTATAGAATTTTGTTTATAGGTTATGAAATTGGGTAGCGTTGTTTATGATATATTTTCTATAGGCCGCTGGATCAATTCTCTGGTAGCAGAAATTGATGGTTGCTAAGAGTAACCAAGGTAATATGTTGGTTGCTAAGGGTTACTAAAGCGTTATGGTATGGAAATAGGATCGATGTTTTAACACATGTTGAGTTCGTTTTTCGTGCTATCTGTAAGCTATACCGGTATAGATTGTGTGGCGAGAAGTTAGTCACACAAGCCATCTGTTCTGTTTGTAGTGATATCGCCGAGTATCACAAGAGGTATCGCCGTGTACCATAGTGTTGTCGCCGAGCAGCACAGTTTTAGGGCTAGGTGCGAATCTTGTATAGTGAGGGTTTTCTAAGAAATTAAAGCAGCATGAGAATAGGGACAAAGCGCCTTCCATAAAACTCACTGTGATAAGAGTATTAGTTATATCCGAGCTTGAGTGAAGGGTAAATTAGCGTCGGTGCATGACTATCTATAAACAGGTTAGAGTCCTGTACGGGTACATGTTTCATATCTATAAACAGGTGAGAGCCCTGTACGGATAACGTCGTTATTTTACTAACGGTGCATGATCTCTATAAACAGGTGAGAGTCCTGTACGGATTTCATGTGTGTTTGAAATTAGGGAATTTTCAGTGTGAAAGTGCGAGTTTGAATTGTATTTTATGTTCAAGTGGAACTCTTAGAACTGTCACTTCGCGGTGGGTTCAGGGCAAAGCGAGTTCATAATTATACGTGTTAGAAGGGTGGGGTAAGGTTACTCTACTGACAATTGAATATTATCCTTAGTGTGAATAGCGCCGTCTATTCCGAAGTGTGGATACTTGAATGTATGTAAACTATCCTAAATAGTGAAACGAACAGATGTTGTCCTTATAGTCATTGTTAAGAATTAATTTACACTGGAAAGTGTTCTTAAAATGGCGCTGTGAAAAGATTTTGTGAAGGAGGGGTAAGCGCCAGGAGTGAGAAACGAGAAACCGCAGCTACTGTGTACGTCACAGAGCCGCACTGGGATTGGGTGACCTACGTCACAAGCTATATTCTGATTGGCTCTTGAGTCTCTGACGACCTGTGAGCTGATTGGTCCTTCAGAAAAACTCCAAATTTATTGGTTGAGCAGAAAAGTGACGTAGCTCAACTGTCATTGGCTTGTTGGTGTGTTTCGCGCACGGATTGGTTGTTTTGCGGAACATCCCGGAAATATTTTACGAACGATTTTGTGAATTAGATTTAACTCTTAAAAATGAGTTATCATTTTAAACATGTTGAGAAAAAGCCAACATTATTTCAGAAATTTAAGAATTTATTTTCACCTGATAAGAAAATCGAAACGCGAGGTGGTAAATTACTTCATAAGTATAAAACACCTGCAGCGTATATGGAAGGTGAATATGGATATCATACTGTCTT
Organism: Lissotriton helveticus; assembly: GCF_964261635.1. NCBI lineage: Eukaryota > Metazoa > Chordata > Amphibia > Caudata > Salamandridae > Lissotriton > Lissotriton helveticus. Next base: position 401,055,346 of record NC_136065.1, read on the forward strand.
ATGGTTCGACAGTTGGAAACGCTATACAAAGAACGACGGTGTTTTAACTTGGCCTGATGATGGTTCATTTAATGTAAAAGTCTTGAGAAATTTACGAGAGAAAATGAACGCTCTTGTACTGAAACCGAGACCAACTCAATTTGAAGCTTTAGTTGAGTGGGAAGACGAGATGTATCAATTACAAAGAGAAGCTAGTGGAATTAAAAGACCTTCTAAAATTCCACCTTGGAGAAGAGAAACTCATGAAGATAGATTGCGAATGTGGAGACAGGGAAACATGAGTGAAGGATTATATTTAATTCAGGAAATGGTAATGGGTACTCCTACAGGGAAATCTATGGAAAGTGAATCTGAGGATGCAGTTATGGAAGAAATATATACAACTGCTAGAAAGAATCAGCCTTTGAGACCTCCTAGATCATGGTCTACTCCGGTGGTTTCTACTGAAACTTCACCGAGTGCACCTCCAATTAATGAAGCTCCTAAACTTTATCCAAATAATTGTGAAATCATTGAAACTCCTAGAAGACCAGAATTTGATAATGCTCGAAATGAAGGTAGACATTTTACAATGGCTCCAAGGGCAAGAGAAGCTCCAAAAAATTATACAAGAGAGGCAAGAAATGTTGAAGATGTTGATTATAATGAATATTTAAGATCTAAAGAAGAATTAATAAAAAGAATGACAAAAGGCATGGAAGCCGTGACAGTTCCAGTAACGATTGGTCCTGTTCAGCCTGTATTTGACCAAAAGGAAACAAACAAAACAGGATTAACTATTCCTTTAAATACAGAAATTCAAAAAACTGCTGAAAAATTTTATTCAGACTTATCTGAAATAAACTCTTCTAAATCGAGAATGCCTGATTTAACCTTTAATGAGGATTTATCTCCAAAAACACCAATGGGTGCTATATCAGATATAGGGAGTCCTGAAGTCAGGGTAACCACACCAAAACTTGATGTGGCCAAATTAAAAGCAAATATCGAAGAATTAATAATTGGAACAATCGGTCCTGATAGTTTAAATTACTATCGAGATGATGAACTACTGTTCATTTGTAAAAGCATTCAGTGGAAAACAAAAAATAAATATGATCAACTAGAGGATCTAGCAGCAGAACTTGAAATCGATGTGAGTAAACAAAAGAATTTTGCGAAACATTACAGATTAGACTTTTCAGAAAGTGACATTGAGAGTTTGAACTCAATGGGAAGAATAGTACATATAAAAGATTTGATTGTCTATATCAAAAAGCTAGGAGAACTGAATAAATGGAGAGTAAAATGGACGAAAAAGAAGGAAGATGAAAGATTGGAAAAATTGTCAAAACAATTTCCAATGAGAGAAATTGCAGGTGGAGGATATGTTCATGTCCCTTGGTCGAGACAGGACATTCTGTTATTTACAAATGACTTTCCGAAATTGAGGGAAAAACCAGTTGAGTGGTACAGGCAAGTCGATAGATTTATCAAAGTGTCAAAAGTTCTGTGGATTGATTTAGATGGATTTTTTGGTATTGTAGTTCCATCAGATCTTTGGACAGAATGCAAGATATCGATTAGTTGGCCAAAAACAGAACCTGAGCGAATCAAAGAAACAGGTGCTCCAAATCCACTTGTAATGGATTTTTATGAAAAAGTAATTGTTTGGATGAAAAACAAAATTCCACCGAAAGAAGTCGATTGGGTTAAAATAGAAAGGACAGAACAGGAAACAAAAGAATCAGTTCATTCTTTTTATGAAAGACTACTGTTAATCTTTAAACAATACAGTGGTTATGAAAAATTAGACGAAAAAGACATGAGCCATTTTGTCTATAGATTTGTTTATGGACTAAAACCTGAAATTGGAGAAATGATCAGAAATAGCATTGTCAGATGGCAATCACTATCTGTAGATGATATTCTAAGAAAGGCTAAGTATTGCAGTGATGAAATAGAAGTAAAACAGAAAAAGCTCAAGGAGAAAGCCATGTGGGCTCAGGTAAAAGTGGCTGAGCAACAAATTGCCAGCATGGGTAATAAGAACACTAATTTTGTTCAAACTGGAAATACAAACCAGATACAAGGAAAGTTTAAAAGTAATAATTTCCCAAAGAAATTTAGCCCAAAGATTGAGGAGTTGAAGCAAAGATTACCTTGTTTTAATTGTGGCGAAATTGGACATTGGAGAGACGAGTGTCCTCATCCTCCTAAAAACTTAAAGAATCCCTTATTGAATCCACAGATGCAGAATGGTGTTGACCTGCAGCGACAGCTACAGATGCAACAGGGGTTAAACGAATTAAATATTCAGCGACAGTTGCAGCAACAGCAACAGCAACAGGTGAATAATCGTCAAGACCAATTGCCACAACCACCTTTTCCGAATTGTGGGGGAGTTAAAAAATATAATCCAAACGTGGGATTTCAGGGAAGTGAACAGGTAATAAAACCACAAAAACAGCAAAAGCAGCAAAGAATTCAAATGCAAAATGCTTCACAACAGTTTTTATTAACAGAAAGTCAAGACAGCGATTCTGATGATTATTGCTGACGGTGCCCGAGAGAGGAGGAAGAGTGTGTTGTTGGAGCCACTCTTGAGGTTGACCAGTCTGGTCCTTTTGTAAACGGGAAAGTTAATGATGTAGACATCACTTTTCTAGTGGACACTGGTGCTACCCGTTCTACTGTTAGATCAGTGGAGATTGAAAACCTACCTCTCTCTGGGGATACCATCCAAGTTGTCGGAGTAAGTAATCAGCAAATTAAAACTGACTTAACTGATCCAGTACCAGTTGAAATTGGAAATTACAGAGACAAACACAGATTTGTGGTTTGTAATAGTAGTCCAGTGAATCTATTGGGCAGAGACATCCTATGTAAAATGAATTGTAGAATATATTGTTCTCCTGATGGAGTTGAGTTACAAACAATGGAGGAAGATGGTTTATACAGAATGACAATGATGATGATGGAAGCAGAAGAAACAAAATTGTTTCCTGCATTTGAAGAAAAGGATTTACCTGAAGAACTCAAGGAAACAGTGAAATCTGAAATATGGGATTTTACTGGAAATGAGATGGGTCTGATGAAAAACGTAGATCCAGTAAAAATTACATTGAAACAGGGAATAGAATTTCCAAACATTCCACAATATAAAATGAAAACAGAAACAATTGAAGGTATTACACCTATAATTGAAAAATTAATCAAGCAAGGTGTATTAAAAGAAATGGAGAGTAGTCCTTGTAATTCACCAATTATGGGAGTTAAAAAGTCTAACGGAACATTTAGAATCGTACAAGATTTGAGAAAGGTTAATCAAATTGTCGTTCCATGTTGTCCTGTGGTTCCAAATCCAGCAGTAATTCTATTCCAGATTCCACATGATGCTGAATGGTATACAGTCATTGACCTTTGCAATGCATTCTTTACTGTTCCCTTACATCCAGACAGTTATGAAATCTTTGCTTTCAGATTCCAAGGTAAGACCCTCGGATGGTCAAGAATCCCTCAGGGCTATACAGAAAGTCCTTCAATCTTTAATGAACTGTTAAAAAGATCATTAGAAGACCTAGACTTACCTGGTAGGTCTACGCTAGTGCAATATATTGATGATTTGTTAATAGCTGCAAAGACAAGAGAAAACTGTGTGACAGACACAATAATTCTGTTAAATCGCCTTGCAGAAGAAGGACATAAAGTGTCCCCAGCAAAACTACAGTTTTGCAAACAAGAAGTAAAATATCTTGGTCACAGAATTGCAAAGGGAAAAAGACAAGTAACAATAGAGAGAATAAAAATGATTCAAGCAATGTTACCACCAAGAACACAGAGACAGGTCAGAATGTTCTTGGGAATGGTAGGTTACTGTCGACAATGGATAAGTGGATTTTCAGTAATTGCAAAACCACTACAAAGACTGACAAAGTCAGATGTAAAAGATCCAATTATTCTCAATGATGCTGAGATGGATTCTTTTGAGAACCTGAAAAAGAGCTTATGCCAAGCTCCTGCTTTAGGTATGCCAAATTATGAGAAAGATTTCGAACTGTATTGTAGTGAGAGAGAAGGATGTGCATTATCTGTGTTAATTCAGAGACACGGAAATTTAAAGAAACCTATTGCATATTTCTCTGCAGTTCTTGATCCAATTGCAAAAGCATTACCAGGTTGCTTGAAAGCAGTTGCAGCTACAAGTATTAGCCTCGAACAAAGTGAGGGGATCATTATGGGATTTCCTGTGAAAGTTTTTGTGCCTCATTCAGTAGAAATATTACTAACAAGAGGTAAGACTCAACATTTAACAAGTAGCAGATTAACAAAGTATGAGAAAATCATACTAGGAGCAGATAATGTTTCGATTTCAAGATGTTTAAATCTGAATCCTTCTACATTACTGCCTGATTCTGAAATTGTTGATGACATTGAAACAGAACATGAATGTTTAGATGTCATGGAATTCTGCACTAAACCAAGAAAAGACATCAAAGACAGACCTTTGTCTGAATCGGATTTTGTCTACTTTGTAGATGGCTCATGCTTAAGATCCGAAGGAGGTGTCTTAAAAGCTTCATATTCAGTTTGTACAGTCACAGATGTCGAAGAAGCATCATGTCTTGAAGGAGTTCGTTCAGCACAAGTTGCTGAATTAATTGCTTTAATTCGTGCATGTGAAATATCAAAGGATATAAGATTACCATCATTACTGATAGTCAGTATGGGTACGGAGTTGTGCATGATTATGGACAACTCTGGTCACAGAGAGGATACATGACATCAGCAGGATCACCAATTAAAAATGCAGTTTTCATTAGGAGATTAATTGAAGCAATACAATTGCCAAAAGAAATCGCCATTGTTAAGTGTGCAGCGCACACTAAAGGAATTGATTATATTTCCAAGGGAAATGCCTTCGCAGATGAAACAGCTAAATACTGCGCAAGAAAAAATTATTCTTACAATCGGGAGAGAAGTAAAGAAACTGATTCAAATTCATTAATGCTAACAACAGTTGTAGAAACATGGCATGAAATTAGAGATTTACAAAATGAAGCAGAAGATGAAGAAAAAGACTTGTGGTTAAGATCAGATTGCAGACCACGTGAAGAAGATGGAGTGTGGGTTTACAAAGATGGCAGAGTAGTCTTACCAAATTGCTTGATTGCTGACATGGCCAGATTATATCATGGTCCAGCACATCTGGGAAGAGATTCTATGGTTAGACTTTTCAGAGAAACATGGTTCAATACTAAGTTTAGAACTATTGCAGAATCTTTTTGTCAAAGGTGTTTGTCATGCCAACAAATGAATCCAAACAGAAAATCAGTGGTGGGGACAGGAATAATTGGTCGAGAGGGTGGTCCCTTTACCAGGTTACAAATGGATTTCATTGAAATGCCCTTACACAATTGTTTGAAATATGTGCTTGTAATTGTTTGCTTATTTTCAAGATGGGTAGAGGCTTTCCCTACACGACATTGTGATTCAATTACAGTAGCAAAATTAATGCTCAGAGAAATCATCCCAAGGTACGGTTTTCCAGTCACTATTGAGAGTGATGGAGGAAGCCATTTTGATAACAAACTGATGAAGTTAATTTGCGAAGCTTTGAGCATTGAGCAGAAAATACACTGTGCATACAGACCAGAGGCATCAGGAGTGGTTGAACAAATTAATGGAACAATTAAAAACAGAATTGGAAAAATGTGTCTTGAAACAGGTGTAAAGTGGACCGATGCTCTTCCACTTGTTTTGATGTCATTAAGAAGTACACCAGATAAAAAGACAGGTTTGAGTCCTCATGAAATTTTAATGGGAAGAGTTATGAGGCAAGCTTTTGTACCTGTAGGTAAACTGTTGAGCATAAATGACAGTGCTATTTTGGATTACTGTAAAAGGTTATCTGATATGGTAACTTCTGTGTCTAATCAGGTGGGAACTGAAGCACAATCAGATGAAAAGGTTTTGACACATGATCTGAGACCTGGCGATTGGGTCAGAACGAAAGTACATCGGAGAAGGAATTGTCTAGCTCCTAGATGGCAGAAACCTAGGCAGATAATTTTGATCACTACTAATGCTGTAAAGTGCAGAGGATTGAAACGCTGGATTCATCCTAGTCATACTATTCCAGTACCAACTCCTGAGAGTTCTGATGTTGAAAGTGATACCACAGATGATTCTGATTCTGAAGTAGAAGGCGAAACAGAAGGTGAAATAATTCCAGATTCTGAAGATCGACAAGAAAGTCGACATCTGGAAACTGTGCCAGTGAATGGAAATTTGACAAGAAAAGACTTAGAAATCATTGAAATAGATTCTGAAGGTGAAGAGAATCTGTTAAAGGGAAAGATAACTGAGGATTCGGTTGTCTCTATTAAAGACAAAGAAGCAGAACAAAAAGAAGTTTCAGACCAGGAGAGTATCGAAAGGCAGAAAATAAACTCTGGAGTAAGGAACGAAAATCCGAAATCTGGGAAGTTGGGGGTAATTGAAGAAGAGGAGGAAGAAGAATTACCGAGTACCAGTGATGGAAGACAAAGTGAAGTTCCTGAAGGAGTGAAATTGCCGAATAGAGAAGTTCCTGAGTCAATTGAAATTTCAGACTACGAAACTGAAGAAAGTGACGTGGATGGTGAAAGTGAAAACAGAAAGAAAAGGACTTGGAAGTCAGAATCAAATAATTCTGAACCAAAGAAGAAGTACGTGAGAAAAGCAGACTACTGGCCTGGTGGAAGATTGAGAGTCAGATTGATCAAGAAACCAAAAGAACAAGTTGAAGAAATCAGTAGTCAAAAGAGTCCTGGAAAAGAAGTTGGAGTTGGAAGAAAAATTGAAGTGATATCGAGAAAAGGAAAGAGAATAGTAAGACCAAACCAAAAATACAAGTCTCCTGAGTGGACTTACTTAGTAATTCCACCTGTTATTGACATATATGATAGTAGTGAAGAAGAAAACGAAATCCAAGAAATTAGTGACAATGATTGAAGTACAGATATATTAAAGTGGCAAAAGGCTGAAGAAAAATTGTTAGTTGACAAAAGGTCGAAGAAAAACTGTTTAGTTGAAGAAAACTTATATATGACATAAGGTCGAAGAAATCTTGTTTAGGGTTTTAAAAAAAAAATTAAAAAAATAAAAATAAAAAATTATTTTAAAAGGGGGGTGTAAATATAAATTTAGAATTTTAAAATTTATTTTTATTTTTATTTTTATTTTTTTTGAGGCTAAACTAACCAAAAATGCCTTATGTTAAGGAGAGCACTTCAAAGTGTTCTGTTTTTAAAAGATGCTGTAAGATGACTCTGGTGTGTCTGCTCATTTTAATTCTGCTCTGGTTGATTTTAGCTGTGATTATCCCTTTAGAGATGAATAGAGAATTACACAAAGTTAACATAACAAGCAAAGCTCTGGTTAGCCAAACTAAACATAGTGCGTCTACAAAAGTTATTGATCATCAGCCTAACATTCATCAAGATAAATCAATTGATGATTTTTCAAGTAATACATTCACAAAGCTATTGAGTGAATATGTTAAGGTAATGGATGCAAAAGACTGCTACGTCTGCGTTAAATTACCTGCTTCTGTTTCTGAGGGAGTAACATATAATATGCTTCCTCTCACTTATGCTGTAACATGTAGTGTGTTAACTAGTTTATTTTATCAAACTGGACGTTTAGAATATTACTATTCAAATTATGATGAAATTTTTGCAAATATTAAGATTGAAAATGCTTTAAATAAGCATAAGAAAGCAAAGCAAATGAGAGAATTTTTCCTTGTTACTAACGAACTTACTTATGAGTATGCTTATAAAAATAATCTAACTTGTAAATTAAGTGCTGAAGGAAAGAAATTTTTGAATATGGTTGAGGAGAGAAGAGCAATTTATAAGAGGAATGAATTAGTCAAGCAGACTAAGTCAAGTTTCTGGCAGAAAGAGGATGAGAAGTTAAATGGCAAAATGCTTGAAAATATTGCAATTCACATAGACAAACCAGTTAGTGGAAAGCTTTGCATTAGAAGAGATAATACACTTTTTGATAATTACTTTGTAGGTGCAAGTAACTGTGAAGATACTTATCAGATTTTGGGAGGTTGGGGATTCAAAGGTGGAAAGGATCCAATTTTTCCTGGGATTTATTTTGTTTGTGGTGACAAAGCCTACTACAACCTTCCAGACCACTGGTATGGAACTTGTTATGTGGGAATTGTTTTTCCTAAAGTGTTTCATGTTGACAGAGATTCAGAAGGATTGTTTAAAATTCATAATTATGTAAATAGAGTTAAAAGAGAAACATTTACTGAAGTTCTGGGAGATATTTTTCAAGCAGTAATACCTTTTGTTGGTATAACCTTAAACGCAGGGAGAATTAGAAAATTATCCACTATAGTTGATAGATTATCAACTGACACAGCTGATGGGTTTCAATTAGTGAATGTTGAAGTTATTGCAATTAGATCCATGGTAATTCAAGACCGCCTTGCTTTAGACATACTCCTAGCAAAAGAGGGAGGAGTCTGTGGCATTTTACATGTACAACATTGTTGTACATATATACCTGACGAAAGTAAGAATATTGAAATGTACATTAAGAATATTACACAAATGCATTCAGAGATAATTCCTTTAGAAGAAGATGATTTTACAGAGAAACTTTCAAAAAGGTTTCAAGCAATTAAAAACTGGTTTCATGATATCGGAAGTTCAATTCTTGGCAAGATTTTGGCACCTTTGATTGTAATAATATTCATTTTTATTTTGACCAAAATAGGTTGTTTGTTACATAAAAGAAAGAAACAATTGAAAGAAAAGAAAAGAATCTATAAACTTAGAAAAGAAGAAGAAAGGGAGATCGAATTACAGGAGTTACATAGAGAGCGTTATGCTAATTCCAAAGATTATGCAGAAACAGATTTTTAGGTTTACTGATACAAATGAATTTGAATCGATTTCTTAGAAATTTAATTTACCAAAATTTTGAGTGCTGGTGTGGTGATTTGTTAATCACCAGATGAGGGAGTTGATGGAGCGAGATAGAAAACAAAATTTTGTTTAAACTCGTGAAGTCACATTTCCATAACATGAATAATAATATTAATGATTTGTGATATGTCGTGCTAATACAACTTAGATTAAACTTTACACATGGGGGGACTAACATGTGTGCTCATAAACGTGCATAATTGTTGCATCTTTTTGTTCGTGCAAAATAATAAAATAATTTATTGTTTTCGTTTTTGTCATTACTAACTGCTGCAAACTTAAAAGAAGCATGTGCTTGTTTTGCTTTTCCTTGTCTGTGTGATGTCATTTCCACTATTCTAGGTGCATATAAGTCTCATGGATTATCGAAGACTGGTAGATATAAACGCTGCTTTATTTGTTTGCATTGGCTAGGTAACATTTGATTAATCGGGTGGGTTAATTAATTAGTAAATCTTGGGGTGGATACAGAATCTACATTATTTCTTACATTAATACTTTTCTTATGTTTGTTTTATACTAGAAAGCATAAGTTGCCTGCTTTTGGGCCTAGTCTGCTCGAGCTACAAAAAGTTGAATTTTACTTCTGCAAAAGTCACGAGACGCCCATTCTGAAATAAAATGTTCGTCAAAAACTGCGTTCACAAAGCAAAAGCTGACGTGCTATCATCATTCTGTCGGACATGGCCAAGGTCGAAAAAGAACATTTTGTCAGTCCTTAACTTGGCATCCGTGGAAGTCAATTGGAAGTAATGAGACATTTGTAGCAAACCTAGGAAGCTCCTGGTTGCATACAGAAAAGACAATGGTCCTTAAGAAAAGTGACCTAATGGAACTTTTGAAATGTGGGTGACATGTCACTTGTCACTCTCAGCCAATGGGACGTCGAAGATTTCTGAAAACTTTCCTTTGCGTAGTTTAGTTAGCGTAGAAAGGTATAAAAAGTCATGCCCCTAGGGATGGGCTGGCTGCTGCTTTCTGACTTTCCGATGAGGGTGAAGTGCTGTCGGACATTGCGTGGAGCACGTAAGAATCCTCAAAGAACTTTACTTTAATTTCTATCTATTTAGTTCAGTTAGGGACTTAGGTTTTAGAAATGCTAAACTTTAAATATTCACTTTAAATTTGATTCACTTGTTTAAATTGTATTTTTCTCACGTTTCTTTACAATCATGCTTGCTTCAATGCTAATAAAATTCATTTATAAAATTATCAATTTATATACCATAATTTAGTAAATAAAAACTTACTTTTGACAAACAAGCTGGTCTTGGTTATTCAGGAGTGTAGGTTACTATTAGCTAGATCACGTCGCCAATGGTGGTCGTTTAAATGGTTAGGTTTTATTCTAATGTCAATATTCTTTCCACAGATGTATAAAATTGTATATATTTTGTAGATAATGTATATATAGATTTAATCTGACCACCTGATTCAGTAGGCCCAAAATATGTCAGGTTTATAAATGGGTCCATATTTAGTATAGAATTTTGTTTATAGGTTATGAAATTGGGTAGCGTTGTTTATGATATATTTTCTATAGGCCGCTGGATCAAGTCCCAAGAGGTGAACAACTTTCCGTCTGGGTTTCTTGGCTGCTGGTGGGTGGGAGATTAGCATTTTTGAGGTATCACTGTAACCAGTGGTGGCTCCTCCGCAATGGCGGAGGAGCGTGGTGGCTCCTCCGCAATGGCGGAGGAGCGTCGCCTCACTGCCTGGCGCAGAGCCAGCAAACAAAAAATATAATGATGCTCTAGCATTGTTTTATTTATCGTTTGCCAGCTTGTGCATGGAGGGTCGGGCAATGGACGGATGGAGGAGGAGTGCATGTCCACCCCTTAAATACTCATGTGTGTTTGGCTGGCTGTCTTAGGCTGACCAAAACACGCATGCGCACTTGGGTTTCTCCAGCCAGGCTGCATTCAGCAGCTGGGCTGGAAAAAACCCCATAGACTCGCTTGTCTGAGCAGGGTGTCTTTTCCGCACGCCCAGACCAATCCCTGCGATGCTCTGCAACACAGTGATTGGTTGGGAGTCTGCCCCATGGGCTACTGGGACCCAGGAAGAGACCAGCAGGAGGGACACGATGAGGGAGGCGGCAAGCGGCGTCAGGTAAGTGTTTAAAATTATTTACTGTCCCGTGTAACACCCCGCTCCCCTCCCCCCAGCACTCGCTCTACCACCCCGCGCTCTCCCCAACTGCCTCACCACCCTTTGTTGGTGGCGACCACCACTGACAGAACTAAGTACTCCGAGAACCTAATTTTTAGCTGAAAGTTTAGGGTCCCCAACTAAACAGAATTTCAGTAGATCAAATATAAGAAATCTGGAGATTTTTTTGAGAAATTAGGTCATGTGGTCAAATGTGCTTTTTCTTATCCTGAAATTAGATGACCGAATACAGGAAAGGTAGGTAGGAAGCTCAAACAGTATTGTAGGCTTCAAAAAGATCTTAGACCACTCAAAGCCAGAAAAGAGATTATCCTAAAGTAGCGTCTATTTATTGTAATTGCAATAAACACTCGTAAACGTATTATAAAGTACATTTCTTTAAGGGAAAAGAGAACCTTTTAATGCTAAAAGTAGTAAAAGGATAGGGAAATAAAACCATTGTGAATACTTCATGTATGTGTTTCTTTTGAATTTAAAAAAATTCAAAACATTTCAGGGTTTATTTCTAAGCACCGAAAAATCGGGTTAAATACGTAAATATTTGTGGCCATCTGACAGCACGCACAGAAGCACATGCATGGCCTATCAGGTTATGAGTAATCTCAATATCAGCACTTATCTACACACCAATGGCCCATTTAAGAGAAAGCATTAGATAATACAGAGCTCCTGCTTTCCTTAAACAGAAAAACCTACAGAGATAAAAAGTTCTTATATCCAGTAACATTTTCTGACAGGTAGTTTACGCCGAGCAGCAAGGCAATATCCAGAGAAATCTACCGTTAAATTGAATTCTTTTAGGGCAGTAAAAAACCATACTAACCATATATTCAGCAATAGAAAGGTATTTCTAAAAACAAGGTGTGCACAGAGTAGCTCTAAAGCGGTACACCCTGTTACACCCTATTTTTAAAATAAATCCAAGAACATGTTAATAACCAGTATGTAAAAAAGGAGCAGATAAAACATATAGTTACATAGAGTGGCCTAAATGACACATATTTATATTACTTGCTGCTTATCAAGGCCCAACTTATTTATTATAGTAGCAGCAGAGCTCAGCACATATTTTGAAAAATCAATACAAAGGGCCCCATTAGGATGGCGGGCGGATTGCCACCGCCGATCCGCCCGCCATCCGTGCCGGAATGACCTCCGCCATAATATTATGGCTGGGGGGTCCGCGGCGGATGGAAAGACCCTCCGCCGCTTTTCCGCCCCGGTCGCCTAGCGACCGGGCGGTAAAGGGTTCTATATGGTGGCGGTGTCTATCAGACACCGCCAGCCATATTAGAATGGGCATTCCGCCACGAAAAGGCATGCAGAGTCTGCTTTGGGGGCCCGATGCAGGCCCCCAGGGACTCGGGGTGGGGTGGGGGGGGGTGCACATCGGGGGTACCTATGGTACCCCCCTGCAGTTCCATGCACAACATGGCAGCACCGCGCGGTGCCTGTCATGTTGTGCATTGAAGTGCACAGCATGCCTTCCTGGCATTGTGGCGGGCGGTGCTGACTGCTCCGCCCACCACCATTACAGGAATGCTGGATGTGCCCGCCACTGTGGCGGGCACATCCTAATGTCCCCCAGGGGACCCCCGCCCTTATGGCGGGCGGTCCCTTTTTGTGATGGAATGGCGGGCGGACAAAGTCCACCCGTCATCCTAATGGACCCCCTAAGTTCTTTTCTTTAGGCAGGTTTTATACATCTGCTGGCATGTTTTTTTTAAAGTGATGCAGATTAAAATCTTGACTGAACCAAACATTTTCTATGCCAATTTTATATTAAGATTATTATTGGAAAATGGTCCTCTCTGAAGGGTCACCCCAAATTTTTGCCTCCTCCTATTTGTCTGACCTCCATTTTGTTGGCTTTATGACTCTGGGTATTTTACCACTATTGACCAGTGCTAAAGTGCACGTGCACTCTCCTCTAAATGTGGTATAAGCTGTTTAGAACGGTTTGGCATGTTGGATTTACTTGTAAGTCCTTTTTAAAGTGGCATACCATATACCCCGGGCCTGCACTTCAAATGCTACTAGTGTGTATACAGTACTGATTGTGCCACCTACAAAAGTAGCCTTTCAAATCTTTCTCAGGCCTGCCACTGCAGGGCCTTTATGTGCAGTTTACTGCCACTTTAACTTGGCATTTAAAACTATTTGCTAGATCTTAAACTCCCCTTTTATTACATATAATTCACCCTTAAGACGAGCCTTTGTTAGCCCTAAGGGCATGGTGCTATGTTAGTAAAAGGTAGGACATGTACTTGTATGCTGTGTACGTCCTGGTAGTGACAAGCAGCCTCACGTCTGTGAGTCCTACCCTTGCCTTTGTGCACTCTCCAAGTTCTGGGCCTCAGGAGTGAGTTCCCTAGCTGTTTCCTACAAAACTGGTGCATCACCCTTCGACGCAGAGGGTGTTTGGTGACAGCAGTTCCACAGCCTGCACGGCCCGACGACAGCGCTCTGCATGGCTCAACAACGACACTTTGCCTTCACTTCGGTGAAGCTTGATGACGACGCAGTGACCCAGCTGCGTGGAAGGTTCGATGCATTGAATCCTCAGCATTGATGCTTTTCTCCATCCAACTGTACTTTCTCAGCGGGCCCTGCGTGGGTCCTGCAGCCGCACTGCTGTCCATCGCAGTCAGCCTGAACTTTGATTTTGCACCGGTCCTTCACGACCACAAGTAACCTTTTGACTGATAGTGACTTCTAAGTATTGTTTTTTGCATTTAATCTCTAAAAATTCATATCTCAACTTCTACTGATTGGATTGTTGTCGTTTTTGGCTCTGTTTTACTCCGATAAATATTCGCTATTTCACTACCTCTGTGGAGTCTTTTTCTGGTGTATTCAATGTGTTTCTGTATGTGTGTGTTGCACAAATACTTTACACATTTCCTCTGTAGATAAGCGTGACTGCTCAGTGACAATCTACAAGAGGGTGAGCACAGGTTATCTTTTAGTGTTTATCTAGTTTACCCTGAGTAGAGTGGTGTTTCTTTCATTGCCTGGATGCATACCTCCTTCATCTAGGAATTCCATTTCTATCAATTACCCATCAGATTATATGGACAAAATATATCCTTCCAAATAGTAGTGGAGTTCATCATTTTCAAGTATATTTTTTCTAGGAGACAACTACAAGTGGTCCATGTATATCAAAGTTGCTTTGTCAATGAAAAGAGAAAAAGTGAATTACCATATATAAAGATATATGAGATTGAGATTTGGCTCTACCTATGGAAGATATTTTGCCATGCTGAAAGTTGAAGAAAAAAATATCACAGACCAAAACTGAAATCTTATCAGCATCTGGGACCATGCTTGACTGACATGTACGTACACACAATTAGACCAGATGATTCACATCAGTGTCTTAGGAACACTGTGCAAGAACCTTCGGTGAACCTCAAAAATCCTGTGTGGAAATCCCCACATGAAACAAAGGGACTTCTGACTCTTAGCACCAGTTTCCATGCTGCAAATGAGTGTTTGACCTTTGTTTGGGAACATCAATTGTTACCATGCATGCATTTACCACGCATGCCTTTACAACTTGTGGTATGCAACATGGTTGATCCCCCAAAACCTCTTTTTCATTTTGTCTATATCCTCCTCCCAATCCGGTACCCTAAAAAAATCCCCTTAATCCACCATACCCTTACCTTTCCCTTACTAAACACTTAACCCTAAACCCCTTGCATTCCTGCACCCTTAACCGCATGCGTGCGGTATGATTTCCCCCCGTACGCTGGGATTTACTTATTCCCATGTTTCATGACGAGCTGGGCTCGTCATGAGCGTGCCAGGAGGCTACCTCATGACGAGCCCAGCTCGTCATGAGCGTCGAAGGGGTTAACAAATCCTGAATCATAACAATCCCTTACTACCCCTTAATATACCCTTAATTTACCTATTTCTGAATGCTAAAAAATCCTCACAACACCATACTTACCCACACTGAACCCATAATCTCTTACTTCCCTGCACCCTTACCCAACCCTGAACCCTATTACCCCTTACTATCCCCTACTCTTACCCTCGCTGAACTCTAATAAACCCTTACTACCCCTTACTTACCCCTCCCCAAACCAGATCCCCTTAAAGCCTCTTACAACCCTAATTCTCTTAAATTACATAATTAAAATATATTTTGGAACACTTACCTGCATGATAAAATCTCACACTGAAACTGCCAGGAAAAGACATGCATGGTACTTGCCTGTATTGTGACTGCACAGTAAGTTTACCGAGAGGTAAAGCCTGCAGTGTATTGACTGCATACCTTTGGTTGGTAGGATCTTTAGCTGTAGACAACATCTGTGAAACTGCACAATGTCCTCACAGAGTTGCTCAAATTGAGCATGTTTTCGTATTTCAGAATTAGACAATTCTTGCAATGGATATAGCTGAGAGGGAAGTTCTGTGCTAAATTAGTAAAAAGATGAGTGCCGGTGCCCGAAGCCCTGCTTAGAAGTGGATGGCTGGTGCAATAAAATTCCAGCCCGCCAAATGCCAAGGCTGCGTAGAGTTATATTCACCTCTGGCGTCTTTAATCAATTACTGGACACTCCCTGCCCCTTTATCCCTCTCTTGCCAGTTACTGCTTTCTCCCTTAGTGACAATGTTTCCGTCTTTCTTTTCCTCTGTCTTTCTGCTTTGTGTGTATTTCCCTCTCTTGCTCTCGGAAATTTCTGTTGTGGAAAAAGTAAGTGCTGGTCACCAAAAATGAGTGCTGATGGCCGGCACCAGCAACTACCGGTTCAAATTAAGAACTGGGGAAAATCAATCAGCCATAAAAGTTGAAAAACATAAGCAAACGTTTTCTATTTTTTGGGGGGGTGATTCGTCATCTTTCTGAGCAACATTAAAAGAAAAAGCTCAGGCAGCGATGTGTAAATAGGTTGTTTCTGAACAGACTGAGGGAGCGTGGAAAGAGAATGGAGCTGTTTTTTATTCCAGGCTTTTCAGATAAAGGAGTGCTCCTGCAGCACTCCCAATATTTTTTGAAGGGGTCATCTTATAAACGTATTACTCCTAAGTGCAGGACAGTAACAACTGTTAATAACTATCCACTCATTATGTGTCCTCGCTTGCTGTTTGGTCCCATATTTGCATGGGAAGAAAGTTAAAAGTCAAATATTGCCTACAGGTGCAGGCAATAACTTAATTAAGATCACTATTCAGAGGCAACAGATTCAAGAATATAAAAATATTATGATGGAAACTCTCAATATCCTGTCGTTGCCTAGGTGAAGTGAGGCTGGTTTTATACACAGGTAGAGCTAAGCCCAAAAAAATAATTAGGAGGGCTTTGCGGGTCAATCTGTATAGGAGGGTTATATACATTGCTACCCAGAGCTGTGTAGAGAGTTTAAAATGTTGATTAAAAGGAAGAAAATGCAATTATATAATAAAACTCGGTCTCATATGGCAATGTTTATACGGAAGATGAACGTTAAGGCTTTTTGGGGTTTGGTGGGCACTTGTTTAAGAAATCCCCAGGAAACCCCTATAAATCTAACAAAAGTGGTACAGTAGATCAATTATCTTCAGAAGCTGTATATTACTCCATTTCCAAGTGCCTATCCAAATATTTTATCTGGCAAACAAAATGTCCAGGTGCTACCTGTATGCCATGAAGGTATTGTTTTAGCAAATAAAGGTTTAAAATCAAGCTAATCTATCGGATTGTGTTTCCAATGTAGTTTAAAGCAGAAACTGAGAACATAGGGCTGACCTTTTGGCTCAGTATTTTAAACGTATTGATTGTACATAGAAGGGCAGGCCCCTCCTACATGGAAGGGGTCTTTGGGAGGAAGCAGGACCTGCTTGCAGTGTCCCACCACTTTTAGACCCATTTCAGACCCCTGGATTCTGGTCTTCTGACTCTAAGAGTGCCCTGGGCTTTGCTAGGAAGGCTTAGGGCCAGATGTATGACATTACAACGCATGCTTTTACATTGCATGCCTTTACAACGCGGTATTTACAACGAATACCTTTACAACGCATAGTGCTTTTGGGCGCTGGATAGTGAATTGTTTAATTTACTATTCCAACTCCAGTCCCCGTGGAAAGTAGGGAAGGTGTTGGATAGTAAATTAAACCTATTCTCTATCCTAGAGCGCCCCCCAGCGCAATGCGTTGTAATGGTTTGCGTTGTAAAAGTTGCGTTGTAAAGGCACTGTGTGGTAAAAGGTGCGTTGTAAAGGATGTTTCCCCTTAGGGCCTGTGTTATGTTTAACACCCACGTGTATACGGTACACTATAAATTAGGGTACACTTACAATTGGCCTGACCTACCCTATAAGTCTCTAGTAGATAATAGGGCAAGGGGATGAAAACTACCTATAAGTCCCTAGTATACAATAGGGCATGGCATTTTAGAGGTCAGCAGCCTTTGTTGCACTTGCATGTGTGCACTGCTGAGAGCCTGAGGTCTTTATAAAAGCAGCTCTGCGTTGCGGCACTGCTTTTAAAAGTAAATTCACCGCAAACTCTACTTTGGTGGCATTGGCCCTTTGAAAGTGATAATGTAGCTTATTTTTACATAGTAGGTACCCCAAGGTCTCCACATGTTGTACGAGGGGTGGAGGGTCATGTAACTATAAGCACGGTCCCTATGCAAGATGTTTTATAAACCCTGGTAAGTGAAAGCTGCCCAGTTTATTTTTCCACAGGGTAGGAAATTCTCTGCAAAATTGAGTTTCGTGCTGCAGGCACTGTAAAGTATTAATCTACATCATGTTTACATATTTGGCACCCCCAGGGGCTACCTTAGGAGTCTCAGGGTGGGAGGTCCTGTAATTATTAGCAGGCGAGGGAGACATTGCACATTTAATTTTCCCCAGTGTAGATAATTGGTCTCATTGGCTAAAATGGCAATATTTTATGGACACATAACTATTGTTAGGAATTGATGAAAAGACCATTTAAGGACTGAATAGAATGGTGTTGATAAATCCAGCAATTTGCCATTGCTGAATTTAGCCAAACTTGTACCTAAAATTATACAAGACTTTCTTGTCTGTAATCCAGAATCGCGCCTTCCTGCAATCTTCCCTCATTGGTCAGATAGGACAGGATTAGCCAGGCTGCCTTGATTAGGTGACAATTTGCTTCCCAGGGGAGATGCTATGTGCTGGAGAGAGCTCTGCAGCTATACAGGACTTCCAGAGTAGGCTGGAGGGTTAATAACTAATAACAAAATAGGGCTGGCTCTGATCAGTAAGGCTGAGCCTGATAAGCACAACAACAAAGAGGGGATGCCAATACTGATATATTTTCTAGAACAATTACTCTCGCCAAAGTACAGACACCAGTTCAATACCTGGGATGGCTACAAAATAGCTATTTATTTACAATAATTCAAAAAGAACGGACACCATTTCAAGTTTAGTGCGCCTTTACAGGTTGTATTCTTGACAAACAATGCGAATTAGGACACAAAACAGTAAAAAGTTTCAACCATATCATCACTTTCCAAACATGTCACATTCACACCACTCTCATTCAGACATTTGTAAAATACACAGAAGAAAAAGAAGAATGAATTGGAAAAATGTCGGGTCAACTATACAGTTCTAAAGCAATTATTAGGAGTAACACTATATACACCGCTATCATTTCATTTTTAATTTTCAGTTGTCAAAAAGAATGTGTAACACTCAATGGGTGTATAAGCACACCAGTATAGCACAGGTTGACCCTACACGGTCTACGCGTTTCGAATCCTTACTAATCACAGGATTCTCTTCAGGACCATAGAACGCTCTGCAGAGGAGACAAAAAGAGAGAGAGCAAAGACCAAATCTAAGTATCTAATTCAGTGGTTAATGCAACCGCATAAACCTCACAAGCACTACTACACCAGAAATCCAATAACAGCTTACCCATCAGAAGAGCAAACGAAGATTGTATAGGAGTTGTGGTTGCTCCTACATGAAAAGAAGAATCAAAAAGGGAAACAAATCAAAACAGGGGGAGGGGAGAAGGGCTGTTAGTAACACTTCTCAGAGGCCAATGTGGGTTCTACATGTCTAATAACCACATGAGTTACCTTGAAAAATGGACTTTTCCAGTCTTCAAAGAAAGGCGCGGCCAGCTGTGGTGCCCCTGAAGAACCACATATACATGGTTTAGTATACACACTTCATGACTCCACAGCGAGCCTATGCATGCATATCTATCAGAACCAATAGGGTGCGCTTACCGGGCGGGGATCGTAGTTCAAGCCCGAGTGTAGTTCAAACAGACTTGGCTGGAGGTGGCAACGTCGGAGAGTGAATCAACATGCCGGCTATCTAAAATAACAAAAGCAGGCGGGTGCCGTATATAGTTTAGAGTGGGCTGTAGTCAAGGATTAGAACTGCAGCAACTACTGAAAAAGACATATGGTCTTACCGTCAGTTAGCCGAGCCTGACGCCATGGGCGAGCGCTTCGTCAATGGCAGTAAACGACTGATTGCGCATGCATGCCCCTCAGCACGCTGGGTAATGTAGTTTCAGTGGCGCGGGAGCAGTGGTACGAGCAGGAGGATTACTGCTCCTGCTGTTACAAAGTCAGGGGGGCACCTCCGAATCGGAGGAGGAGCGGCCTTCGCGTCATGGGTATAGGGTATCGTAATTAATATAAAGCGAAAATACGAATTTAGCAGCCAAAATAATGGGTAAAATCTATGACTGATACAGAAGGTTGCCACATGAACGTGGAGTTAAAGTTTGTAAATTTCGGACAGTTCATTGAGACCCGACACGGCCGTGTCGAATTTCACAATAAGAAGGGCTTCCCTCCTAGACAGTTTTAGTTCTCAATCACCTCCACGGGGATCTTTTTCTACTTTGGAGGTGACTGTCCATCTCAAATCATTAATATGGTGTTGGAATCTATTCCAGTGGTTGACCAATGGCGCAGTTTCCACTTTCTGTTTTAATCTGGACTTATGTTGCGAAATCCTTTGACGGATTTCTTGGTTGGTTTTGCCAATATACAGGAGTCCACAGGGACATTTTATTCCGTAGACCACGTATTTTGATTTGCAGTTGCTAAATGTTTCGTGTTTCCACGAAATTCCATTGTGTTGGAAGAGTGTGCCTTCTACAGTAAGGTCGCAACATAGACATGTCCCACATTTGTGGTGACCTGTGATGGGAGGCAGACCCATAAGATGTCTTAAAGTGGGTTGTGATTCCTTCGGGGGGGCTGCTCTCACTACATAGTTGGCAATGCACTTTTCTTTTTTAAATGCAAAAAGAGAAGACTCGTGTAGACTCTCATGTAGATCCTTCACTAGATGCCAATTATTCATGAACGGTGTATGTAGTGTTACTCCTAATAATTGCTTTAGAACTGTTTAGTTGACCCGACATTTTTCCGATTCATTCTTCTTTTTCTTCTGTGTATTTTACAAATGTCTGAATGAGAGTGGTGTGAATGTGACATGTTTGGAAAGTGATGATATGGTTGAAACTTTTTACTGTGTTGTGTCCTAATTCGCATTGTTTGTCAAGAATACAACCTGTAAAGGAACACTAAACTTGAAATGGTGTCCGTTATTTTTGAATTATTGTAAATAAATAGCTATTTTGTAGCCATCCCAGGTATTGAACCGGTGTCTGTATTTGGGTGGGAGTAATTGTTCTAGAAAATATATCAGTATTGGCATCCCCTCTTTGTTGTTGTGGAGGGTTAATAAAGCATGAGGCTTCAAAGGAGAACATGACAGGCGGGGAATGCCAGGCCTACCTACCCTGTCACCTGTGCCCCAGCTAGATAGCAGGCTTAAGGAAGGGATTTTTTTCAGATGTTAGTGGGAGGAGAGCTATGGAAATGAGTCACACTGGGAGTTGGTTTAGTTAGCTCTTGCTGCTCTTCCGAAGTTTCAGCCATCATGGAGTTTGAGAGAATAGTGCTTTCTGAGACCAGATTATGCCACACTTTGGAGGAAGTTTTCATATTTCGGGGCATTGCCCAGAACCTCATTGGACAGGGGTGCTCCCCTGCTTGTTGCCAGAGAACACTAGATAAATATGTGAGAGGTTCAGAGCTCCTCTTTTCTGCTGCCCGAAACTACAAGGAGGAGGATTGTCCTGCTCTAATCCTGGTCTGCACCCAAGGGCCTGCCTAGTGAAGACTGTGCCTGCTGCACTATCTGGGACTACAGATCTGGGGACTTTGCCTTGCTTCAAGAAGGAGTAAAGAATGGACTCCCTGCAGCTACATGTTAACAGAGCTAAGGGGTTGACCAAGTGCATTGTGGGAAGTGGAGGTGACCAACCTAACCGCGAGAGGCAAGCCAGTCCCCTTCAACCGCGACCCGGCCTCGATTCCAGGTACGTACTGCTCAAGAGCTCTGTATGTCAGACTTCTAGAGTTTGATGTAGAGCTCCTGAAAGTCAAGCCGGTAAACCCTCATTGAGTCGGAACTGGTGGAGAGCAGCGTGGGCCCGCAGCAGAAAAAGCTCCAGAAAGGTTTCTAAGTCCAAAGGTAAAGCTTTGACCAAGGCCTACTACGTGGGGTACCCGAGCAGGGCTCCATCACAGACGGCCTCAAACTTTGACCTTATCCTGGCCAAGCATGACTAGATGTCCAGGACTGGTGCTATTGGTTTCTAAGCACTATAATGTGTTGATTCTTTAAAAATGCATATCTCCAGTTCCCTACATTGGGTTTTCATGGTTTTTGCTATCATTTTAAAGATGAAAGTATTTCCTATTTTTATAAATTGGCGTGGGAGTTTTATTGTCTGTTGTGTCTTATTCACTTTATGTGTTTTTAAGTGATTTACATGCATGTTTCCTAAATTAAGCCATATTGCTCGGTGCCAGCTACCAAGGGTTGAGCAAGGATCTCATTTATAGAAGCCCTATTTAGGACCTATTACCGTATTGGTGGCCTTATTGCTGGTATTAGGTGCCTACCTACCGCTCCCTATAACCCATCTTCCAACAGTCTTTGATTAAACCTAACTTGGAAAGGGGAAGAATTGCAAATAGGCAGCATATAGGCTGATCTATTTAATGGATGTGTTATCGAAAATATTTAAATAACGTGATGCTAGAAAGGCTCTAGTTTCATCCCCAAGTAGGCACACATTGTTTGTCGACCTCCCTTAATTTCAGAAAAGACGACTTAGATACAGTTCCATGTATGTTTCTTGGTTTTATTTAATTTTTCATCATTGCTTGTTTCAACATTTCTTAGGATGAGGCGGATTCACATATCTGTGATTTGAATCATTTTCCAATGTTATGGTTCAGACATTGTCTACTGAGTATGGCCCGCTAGGTACTAAGGGAGGTTGGGAAAGGCCCATGGACAATAAATGAATACATACTGAACAGGGTGGATTTAGGCCTGGCCAATCAACATTACACCATATTTACACATCGTATTATGTTTTACAATAATCAACCATTATGGGAAATATACGTTTTTGATTTGCTGATGTTAAATCTGCTTTTGAGTTAGTTTATTTAAGGTTATTGTGAAATAAATGTGTGTGCAAGGTAAGTGCAGGTGGTCTGCTCTCCCATATTATAGCTCTTTTTACTCTGGTAATTGGACGCTGATCAGTTTTGGTCCAAAAAGAGAAAGAACACCACAGATCCCACTTAAAGGTGGGTTTAAACAAGGATGCTTTCTCACAACCCTGATGTTCTTTTTTTTTTTGTAACTCCCTGTGACCCTTAGTACGATTTGGGGCAATCTGCTTCTTTGTGCAGATAACTTAAACCCTCATTACGAGTGGCTCAGAAAATAAAAAAAATCCTGCTCATTATGAGTTAAACTGTGAGATCCTGTAAGAAATTAGAAACTATCAGGGTAATCAGTCATTCGGATCCAATTACTTTGATCATTTCTTATTTTTACCAGACCTTATATAGCTATTTCATCTATTCTTAGTAGCAAACGTCTCTGTGTGAAAGTAAAAAAATAATAATAATTATGATGGTGCCGGTAACCTTAGTTAATAGCTCTAAAGAATTAAGAGATCACTGGTAATGAGCGCATTAATGACTTTAGACTATACGCGTAGAGGCTTACAGAGACAACTTGATATTCCGCGTGAGCACTGTAACCTTAACAGATTGACGATAAATATTTGTTTAAAACCCAGGTGATGCATTTGGAAATGAAAAAGTTAACCTTTGATTGACAGGTGCAAAAAATTAGATAGCAAAGAGCGGCATTTTATAAGTATATTGAAGTTATTTTTGATGATTTTTTTTTTTAAATAATATGAATGACCGGTTTTAGCTAAGGGCTTGGCAACTGTTTTCGGGCCTAACCATTTTAGCACACAGTTAAGCCTGTGGCACTTGATTGTTTAAATAATATTATTTCAATTAAAAAAACATTTTGCTTCTAGTGTATGCCAGAATCTTCTGCAACTGTGTACAAAATACGATTGGAATTTTATTTGCCAAGCAGTTTACTGAGCTTATCAACTTTTTGTGTATAATTAAGAGAGAACAGGAAGGTACTGTATATCAAATCGGATTTTAACATAGGACCATATTCACAAAGGTAAAGGGGATCAAAATGGTAAATATATTACCAACTTTATCAGTGTTATGCCTCCCAAGAATACACAAAGGGATTTCTGACAGGGGTAAAACACCCATGACTGAGAGCTGAAGTTTCCATCATAAGTGCACAGTTTGCTGCACCTGTAAATCCCATTCAAGGGGTTGTAAAATGGATGCTCCAAGGTATGATAAGTCTTGGGATGTTTGTGAACACTCACAAATATGCCAGTTTTTGTACATTGACTGTTTTTTCCTGTTAGTCAGTTCCAGAAAGTAGAAAAGGTATGTGCACGCGGACGCCAAGATTCTTCACCATTACTTTTTCCTACTTTTTTTGTGAATTAGGCTTACTACCCTCTGCAGGGAAAAGGTGGACATAGCGGATTATCAGCTAAGAGTTCCAAGCCCCAAGTTGTGACTTATTTGCTTCAATTTTGCTTGGGAGTGTTATTTCCACTTCATAGTCTAAAACGTACCTTGAGTCTTGTTGATTGCCATTGGTATAGGAAGGTTACAACAGTTTTAATACATTCTATTCTTCTTTATCTTTCAGTTGTAAATGAAAGGAGAAGGCAAGTGATACTAATATTCAAGAATGCACATTCAGCTTTTAATTATTTGCAATTTTATGTGATTTTGAATGACACGTAGGCATGGCTATATAGATGATAGTGCCTGAATAGACATTTATATAATAAAACTAAAATACTTGAACTCCCCTTTTCAAGAGCCTATTTTCAGTACACTTTCCAATAAAAAATATATTCAATGATGATTCCTGGGGAGAAAAGGGCATCAAAATATGAAATGGGTCCCAGGATGCTTGTTTCTTGTCCAGGGAAGACCTGGCTTGGCATTCGGGCTGGACAGTTCCCAGGAGGGACAGGGCCAAGACTGATTTGCATATAGTTGTGTCTGAACTGGGGTGGCGCAGTGAGCTAAAGAACCATGATGGATTCTACCCAGATCTGCGACTGGGGGTGAGTGTCTGAAATATTTTGGCACTCCGTCCATCATCTCCTTGTGTTTGCATATTTTAATTATGTCATCAGGAAAAGCATTTTCCACTTGAGGAAAGCACTTCTGCTGCACCTCGACCAAATGTTGGGGTGAACTGTTTGTCTTCCCACTTTGGAAGTAACGTTCCACCAGCCCTGTGCTGGAATGAATCTCAGACCATTTTCAGTTTGAAATGGGTTTACTGAGAGGGTCTATGAGGGTGTTCCCAAACTTCCAAGGCAAACAACAAACTGGAACACCATTTTACCACCACTTGAGTGGGATTTGCAAGTGAAAACATTTTCCGCAGTCGTAAAACCATTTACATGTGCTAGGAATATGTTTCTGAGTTCCTGGCAGGTATACAAGAGGTACATTTGCTTGTGAACTTACTGTTCTGATCGAATTTACCCTTTTAAATGAGCCACAGAGAGTTTAAAGAATAAGGACTGGTGGAGCTTTATGTTCCAAGCGTGTTCTGATGAATGTGAACATAAGTGCCAGCCTTGTGTAATCACCACATTCACATGTTTTGGAATTGTGGTTGCTTCTGAGTGTGACAACCCGTACAAGTTTGTAAAAAGTCACAAATGCCATATGAATCATCCCTAATAGACTATGAGAAATTAAGGGCACTTGGATTGATAGTGGTAAAAGGGGAATTGATTTGGGTAAATAAAAACAATGTTCATTGCAAATCAGCTACATACATATAAGGATTTGTAAACGTATCGCAGTATGCAAACTGTGGCCCATTTAAATGTTTTCATATGATCTTCTGTTGAGATATCCGAAAGTGATTTCACTGTACTGATAAAAAATGATTGACAGATTGACACCTCAAAATGAGGCACTCAGAGTGTAACTTATATTAGCATTTATATTACACAAATCTACAGAAAGACATGATGAGAATGACTGACTTACGTGCATGGAATGTAGTTCATTGGCAACTGACACTCATTCTTGGTCATTGCTGGGAAATACCTACAAATGTGTTTTTTCTGTCATATGAGGTTCACACATAGCCATGCCAATATGAGTTGCTATGAGCAAAACTAACATTCTGAATGCAGCCCACATTTGCGCTCAGTGTGATGATGGAGCTGACCGCTGCAGGTTGAAAAATCTGAAGAGCCAGAAGTCAAAGGACAAAAGAAAAGAACTAAAGGAAGATACATTGCAAATTTAAGTTAATTTCATTATCAAACTATACGTGGAAGTGAAGCGTAAAAGAGTGTAGGTCACTTTAATATGATATTTCAGACTGAAAATATAGCTTTTAGACTTGTGAATTGAGCTAAATAGAATTAACAGGATAATCGAGTGCTTGTGGAGGACAGAAAACTCTGTGGGCTAATTCACAAAAGCATTTATGTTTGCAGGAAGTAGAGCTATAGGAAGACTCTTTTACATACTCTTAAATGCCTTTTTGAATTGTCCCAAAAAGTCCTACTCCCTTTTAGTAAAAGTGCAAGAAAACACCGTCATGTTTATACCTATTAACTGTAGAGTACTACAGAAGCAGGGCCGGTCTGGCCATAGCAGGAACGAGCCTTTTTTCCCGGTGGGCCGGAAGGGTGGGGGCACGTTTGGGACCGGTGAGGGCTGTTTGCAGCTGTGCTGCAATATCGCCCTCCTGTACCAAAAGTAGTTGTAGTATTTCAATGCACAGCGTCTTGTCCAACTCCGCCCCTCTCCCCCCCGTGCCGCGATATATCTGACTCAATTGCCAGTGCCGGTTTGCGTTACCATTCCGGACCTGTACAGAAATACCACTCTACATACTCCAAAATGCTTTTATGACTAGGCCTCACTATATTCACTCTGTCAGATAAACGATTTTGGCTATGATTTTGAAAAACAAAACATTAGGATTTGAATGGTTTGATGTTCACATTTGTTTGAAACACAGAAATTGGCTACAAAGGTGAGCCCGAGAGGGAAGCTGGAGTCAACTTGGTTTGATCAGACCATAGACAGATCGATTAACAGTGTGGGCATGAAGATGGAATCAATATGCTGAAAATCGTGATCGGCTTGTAAAGTCATGTGCAAGTAATAGTATTCAGTTTCCTCCTATCCTGGCTGCAGCCTTAGCGGGCAGGCAGTGCTGTGCTACCTAAGTCAGGATGGGAAGTCTCAATTAAAGACTTAAGGCTGTATTACATAAAGTGAGAACATAAAATGTTAGTTTAAGATCGGTCTCCAAACTGTTTTGAGATGGCTGGTGTGCTAAAAATGTGACCGATGTAGATCAGTGGTACTGTACAAACTTAGAAACTGGTAAATGATTGCTTGTCTCTGGAACTTTAAAGGCATGTGCTGCTTGTGATTGGAAATGTATCAGCATTTGTTGACATCTTTAACACTTTAACATAAACAATAGAAAAACACAACCACATAAAATGCAATTGTACACCAATAAAACATAACAGGGCAACACACCAAAACGACCAAAATAGAATGCAACACAACCACAGTACAATGAAACATTACATTGTAGTATGGCAGCACAAAAGCACAACACCACAAAAACATATTACCACAACAACAAAATGCATCTCAACAAGAAGGAACATACATTCTTTACACACCATGTCCAGAAAACTGCTTTCATAATATGGTTGTAGCAGGTGTTTCTACCAGACACCCCCTTACTTATCCACCAAGAGAAAGAAAATAGTGACAATCACATGTTTTTTGTGTTCCTGCCAATGGTCTTCTCCTTCTTTTAGGCTGACTCTTATCATATCAACCGGAAGTGGTAATTGTATTGTTTTTTGCTTGAAATGTAGTTAAATATGCTGCTTTTTACTGGAAATTAGCACACATTTTAAAGTTTGCAATGGAATTACCTATCACAGTAGAAGGCCATCACAAAACCCCCTAACCAATTTAATTTTGCTGTTGCTTGTTCATGTGTATAAATGTGTTTACTTATCATTCTTTTGTTGGCATGCTGCTGTGTTGTTGCTGTCTGTTCTTGTGGGATGTTGTGATGTGTTGGTGTGTTGTATTGTTTGGATGCGTGAAGTGAAGAATGTTTAGTTAAGAAAATGGAGTTTAGAATAGTCAGTCTATACTTTTAAAAACGTTTTGTATTGAGATTTTATACAACACAGTGAAAAAGAAACATTAGAGGCATAGCAGTATTGACATATAAGAGGTCCAGCCAGTGTGGTGGCTTCGAGGGTCCATACTTCTGTTGGCTAGCACAGGGAGGGCAACATCATTAAATTTGCAATGTTCCCATTGTAGTACAAGGCAACCAGTGGAAACTGTACATATGAATACATGCTATCACATACAATCTTACAAGAATCTAAGCTCCGCAAATGTCTCAGTAAATACCCGTGCACAAGAGGCCAATCATTATGTAGTATGGAGTAACACTGTCGTCACGGGTGACATTGAATTAGCATTCCTGTTTTATATATTTTCACTTGACTTGTGTTCTGTCCACACACAGGTCCAATGTATGGTAAATTGCCTCTGTTAGAAATTGTGTTTCTGGTTGGCAGAGTATGGGACCCTGTCCCAGCAGGAACCACAATCCTAGTCAGGTTAAGTCACTACACAAACAATGTTATCCTGTGCTCACCCTCTGGTAGTTTATCACAGAGCAGGCAGGCTTAATTTAGGAGGCCATGTGTAAAGTATGTGTGCAACACTTAAACAGTAAAGATGTGAAAACATCACCAAAAGACTCCTCAACAGTTTAGAAAAGTAAAGTATAACTTTATAAATAACACCAGACCAAAACGACAAAAACCCAATATGTAGAAGTTGAGGTATGAATTTGTAAAGAATAAAATGATTTCTAGTGCTTAGAAGCAAATATCATTTAGGGGTTACTTGAGGTCACACTGGACTGGGGCAAAGTCAAAAGTTCGGGCCGATCACAGTGGCGCAAAGGCCAGCTATAGGACCCACGCAGTTCTGGTGAACAAAGTACCTTAACCTGGTCGAACCAGCGAGATGTGGAGCGCAAATGAGCAATGCATCGATATCGATCTCACAGTCAGGGAGATGTGTTTGGTTCCGAAGTGCGATGCACCAGGTTTCTCCGCGCAGTCGAGGGGATGCGCTGATCTCGCAAGTTGCGGCGATGCGAGGTTCCAATGACTTGGGGCTCTCATGGCGATGAGTTGGTTCCAAGACCGATGCGCTGATTCTAGTCCTGCAACCTAGTCAGTGCGCTTGTTCTGCTACACACAGACAGGAGATGCATCGAATTCTGTGATGCAAGTATCCGGATCCATTCCAGTGAACCAGGCACAGGAGCAGGCGTAGAGACTTTGATATCCTGGAGTCTCAAGCAACAGTAGGCAAGGCAGTAAGCCCTTGGACCACATTTGGATGGAAAAGCAGAGTCCAGCTCTTCCTCAGCAGAGTCAGAGAGCAGCAGGCGGCAGTGCAGCAGAAGAGAAAAGCAGGCTAGGTCAGCAGTCCAGCAAGAAGTCCTTTGAGCAGCATAGCAGTTCTTCTGACAGGGATTCAGTTGTAGATCCAGAAGTGTCTGATTTTAGGGAGGCAGAGACCCAATACTTATACCCAAATGTGCCTTTGAAGTGGGGAAGACTTATAAGAAGTGTCTCTGAAGTGCACACAGGGCATTTAGTCTCAGCCCTGGCTCCAGGCTATCATTAGGGGGTAATCAGTCCTTTGTGTGAGAAAAGTGTACTACCTCTTGAAGTGTAAGTGCCAGCCCTTCCTTCCTGCCCAGGATGTGTCATCAGAATGCAGATTTATGTAGATGGGTACTCAGGCACACCTAGCCTTCCTGTGTTTATGGCTGTCTAGAGGCCATGCACAAAATGTAACTGTCACCCACCCTAGATGTGTATTTACGACAGGCTGCAAGGCACACAGCAGTACAGGCAGAGACATGCCTACTTACTTTCTAAAAGTGGCATTTCTAAAATAATAAAGTTAAATTCGACCTTACCAGCAAAGAGGATTTATCATTACCATTCAAAACAAAATGCAGCTACTCCTTTCTGATCAGAAATTACAGCTTAATAGTGTTTTAAGGAATTCCCAATGATAGCCTACGAGAGGAGTAGGCGTCACAGTAGTGAAAACCGAATTTAGCTGTTTGTCACTGTCAGAACATGTAAAACATAAAAGTACATGTACTACCTTTTACTTAAACAGCACCGTGCCCTAAGGGCAACCTAGGGCCTACTTTAGGGGTCTATATGTGTTATAAAAGTGGAGTTTTCAGATTTTGAAGGTAGTTTTGAATGCCAAATTAAAGTAGCAGTAAACTGCACTTACAGGCCCTGCAATGGCAGGCCTGCAACAGGGTTAAGGGGCTACTTATGTGGGTGGCACTTTCAGGGATGCAGGCCCACTAGTAGCATTTAATTTAGAGGCCCAGAGCACATGTACTGCACTTTACTAGAGACGTATAAGTAGATATGCCAATTGAGGATGAACCAATATTAACATGTTTAGGGGCGGGAACACAAGCATGTTAGCACTGTTTAGCAGTGGTAAAGTGCACAGAGTCCTAAAGCCAGCAAAACCAAGGTCAGAAGAAGAGGAGGAGAAAGGAAAACGTTTGGGGTGACTCTTCAGAGAGGGTCATTTTCCAAGACAACTACCCTCCAGCCTAAAGCCAGGGTAGGCTAACCAATAAGTTGATGGGCTTCTATGCTTGGGACGATAACACGTAGACAATGTCCCACTACTGCAGGGGCACTTGCTAGTCCTATGTCTTTCTGAAATCAGTTGGATTCCTCTGTCTGAGCTCTCTGGGGCTACGGAACAGACCCATAGGGAACCCTTCTCTCCACCTGTGGACCCCAGGTATTAAGCAACTAACTTTAATTTCCTCACAGATGCAGCCCAGTAGTCAGACAGTACCACCATGGCCAACAAAGTTATGTGGCCCATTCCACTTCTTGGGTCTGACTTCTGACCCCAACCCAAGGAAACATCTGCCCACAAAGACAGTAACCAACAGAGGTCACTGACAGCTGTCATTGTCAAGAACCAGGCCCCAGGCCATGCGCTACTAAATGGAGGCCCTAAGCAAGAACATTGGGTAGGCTTCTCTTCCAGACTTGGGGCTGGCAGGGAGTTTCCTATGGGCTCCTGAGGTTTCCCTAACCTTTGAGGTGTCTCAGATTGGGGGTATTAGCCCTGGGTGTCTGCCACTTTGCTTCCACTCCACCTCCCACCAGTTCAGGGGTATCCTGAAGCTGGACCTTCAACCCAGGTTCTATATACTTAGGCTGAACAGGAGTCAGGGGTGAGTCCTTCCTCCCTGTGCCCCTCCATTTGGGCTCCTGTACCCTCCATTTGAGAGTGATACCCCCAAAAACTGAACTGTCAGGGCGCCTGTGGCGGCCACCCCTCCCAATTCTCGTGACACTAGGGGCAACCCATTGCCTAGAAGGCAGTCTATTGGCAACTCTAGGGATACCAGGGCAATAGGCTGGAAAAAAGTCCTGCCCATGGGCTGGAGTCACCCTACACACCTGGCCGGTGTACTGCTCTGGGGAAATTACCTTTTCCACCATCATGGTGTGGCTAGCCCCAATGCCTTCAGAGAGGTGATTGGGACCCCATTTTCTTCCACCCTCAGAGATCACCAGCTCACCCTCTGATTCTATCTCCCAACTAATGTTATGTTGTTAAAAATGTTATGTTAAAAAGTCTTGTAACGCGCACGTACACCGAAACGGTTTCTTGGCGCTCATGACAAACACAACGGGCAAGGGCAATTAATTACTCAAAGGCAGTTTTAAAAAGGAACGTTTTTAATAATTTGCAAAAGGACTCATATGAGGGGCAGTGACGAAAAGGGGAAGGGAGAGAGTTCCAACAAGAGGGGCCTAAGAAAGAAAAACACATACCACCATGTTTCTTGCGGCGGTAGTGGGGAATACACAGAAGATTGTCAGTGGAAGAACGCAAGTGGCGGGTTGGTAAATACCGCCTTAATTTGGAGGAAATAAAGGCGGGCACCCGATTATGAAGAGCTTTAAAAATGGTGCAACCGAGTTTAAAGGTGCACCGTTTGGCCACTGGAAGCCAGTGGAGGCTCTTCAGCAGAGGTGAAACATGCTGATGTTTGGGCTGATGGAACACCAAACGGGCAGCTTGATTCTGAATCAGCTGGAGTCTCTGGAGTTGATAGCCAGGGATCCCGACGTACAAGATGTTAGCAAAGTCAACCCTGGAGATGACTAGGGCCAAGATGACTAAGATGAGTGCCTCTCTGGTGAGGAATCGACAGATCTTACGGATCCTGTGCAGATGGAAGAAGCAGGATGATGTTACTGCCGAGATCTGCGATTTCATGGATAGATCGCCAGAGATGACAACTCCAAGGCTTTTCACAGAGCTGACTGGGCAAGGAGGGGTGCCAAGAGAAGAGGGCCAAAAACTGTCATCCCATGGATTGGTCGGTCCACCCACCAGGATGAGTTCCGTCTTGGACGGATTTAACTTGAGCTGGCTGTGGGCCATCCAATCAGAGATATATAGCATGGTGGTTTGAAAATTAGTGCGGGAAGAGGGAGAAGTGTCCAAAGGAAAAATCAGCTGCAAATCGTCAGCATAATTATAAATGGTGGCAGGGGAATGACGAAGAGAGGCCATGAGGAGTTGCATATATAAATTAAAAAGAAGTGGGGATAGAGCCGAGCCCTGAGGGACACCACAGGAAAGGGAAGAAGGAAAGGCAGAAAAGCTAGAAAGATGGACTGCTTGGGAACGGCCGTCAAGAAAGGAACGGACCCAGTCTAGAGCAGCGCCCTGAATGCCGGCATTAGTGACACGGTCGATCAATATAGAATGATCGACCGTGTCAAAAGCCGCCGTCAAATCCAGTAGGACGAGGGCTTGGGAGATGTTATTGTCCGCTCCTGTTCTTAAAGTGTCCATGACTGCTGCAATGACCGCCTCGGTAGAATGGAGGGGGCGGAAACCCGCCTGTAGGGGGTCCAGGAAAGATGAGCTCTCAATGAAGGTACTCAGACACCGAGTTACATAAGTCTCTAAAATCTTTCCCAAATAGGGAAGAAGAGAGATGGGTCTGAAATTACTCAAGACCAGGGGGTCTGCATTCGCCTTTTTTAGAATTGGTAGCACTACAGCCTGCTTGAAAGAATCTGGGACTGTTCCAGTGGCTAAGGAGGTATTAAGGAGAGCCAAGGCAGGGTCAGGGCAGGTCATAAAAATTTCTTTGAGGATATGAGGAGGACAGCAGTCCTTGGGAGACCCAGAGCTGACTTTATGCAAAAGGCTTTGAAACTCAGTGATGGAAATAGGAGGGAAAGTATTGAATTGCTGGGAATTTGCAGGGGGCAATGAAAATGAGTGGGACAAGGAGGGAGAGGGGATATTATTTTTAATCATAGAAATTTTATCCTGAAAGAAGGCATTAAGCTCATCACACAAAGCTTGAGTAGGAATGGAAGGGGAAGTGACACGGTCAGGGAGGGAGAGCTCATTAACAATCGCGAAAATGTCTTTTGCTTTGGCTGCCGATTCCAAATTTTTTTGAGAGAAGTATGATGATTTTGCCTCTAAAATAGAGGATTTATATTTTTTCAATAAGGTCGTAAATTCAATTTTGAGCAGAGGATCATACTTTTGACGCCAGCGGCGTTCAGCTTGGCGGAGTGCCAGTTTGTCCTGTCTTAGCTGGACAGTAAACCATCGCTGGGCGTCAAGAGGGCGCATAGCTTTTATGGTTTGTAAAGGTGCTACAGAATTAGCAGCCACCATCAGCCAGTGCTCCAGGGTAGAGGCTTGATGGGAAGCTGATCCAGAAAGCGGAGGAACTGAAGCTGCCAAGAAGGAATGAAGTTCAGTTAAATTGGCCTTCTTCCAGTTACGAACTGAGATGTTGGTAGGGGGGGGCGGCGGTGAGGGATAGAAAGGTCAACTGAAAAAGAAATAAAAAAATGATCTGACCAAGAGCAGGGGGTTACCAGTGGGGGCAGAAGATCTAAATTAGCCGTCCAGACCTGGTCTAGTATGTGGCCCTTACAGTGAGTAGGTGTGGAGATCAATTGTAGACAGTTCATGCTAGTTAAAGTTTCTGAGAACTGCTCAGACAGTCGACTTTCCCGAGGGTCGGTGGGCCAGTAATTAAAGTCACCTATAATGATGACTTTAGCATGATTAATAAGGATCTGAGAAATGAGATCCCCAACTTGTTGTGGGAAAGAAGGCATGTAAATGGGGGGTCTATACATGAGAACACAAATAAGGGAAGACCTGGTCGAACGAAGTTGGATAACCAGAGTTTGGGTGTTGGGGATAGGGATACAGTCCAGGGTGGAGAAGATATGCTCTTTACGAATAATGGCTGCAACTCCGCCACCTGCCTGCCCCCCTGTGCGATTAACTTGTATAATATAGTAGCCATTGGGGATGGCGGCCAAAATATCAGGTACGGAGTCGTCAGTGAGCCAGGTCTCCGAGAGGAGGAGAATATCTACGGCGCTGTCGTCAAGTAAGCGGTGAATTTCCAGTTGGTGTTTCACCATAGACCTGGTGTTTAAATAAAGAATTGTTAGGGGGCGCATCTCTGGCTCCGAGCGGTTGTGTAGCGGAGATACAGAAATAGAGCCAAGGTCCGATTGAGTGGAAATTCCATAAAAAGGAATAGTCGAAATACCACACTCCTGAGCTCTTCTGATGGCGCAGGGCGGTAAAGGAACAGCCTGCCGCAGAGATAGTAAGTCAGCGGAGGAATAAGAAAAGGTTTGGGCAGGGTGTGTGGCCGCTGGTCGCATACGGCCGCGGACGGGCGCAGACGGGCTGGACTTAGGCGCGACTTCGGCGCGAAGTCGGCGCTCCCGCTGCGCTCGTCCGCTGCGCTTGCGCCAGATCATCCTTTATGGAGGGCTGAATTAAACCACTAGACCGCTAACCTGCGCTGGCTAATGCAGGGCGGAAGTGGTGAAGAGAAGGCGGAGAATGGCGCTCAGCTGTTCGACCCTCCGCACAAACGGCACTCAGCCGGGGCGGAACGGGGCCAGGAGCGGAATTATGCAGGTAAGAGACTGTCACAGCAAAGCATCATCATGTAAAGTTAAAATCACACACAGACTATAAATGCCAAAAAGCGTTTTTAAAATAAGCTGGTGAGCTAATAATCAGCTATCAGCGTCAGCGGTAATGTGGGAGGAATTAAAATAGCACAACACAGAGCAATACATCTGCAGCCTCAATCGCCGCGTCTGTCAACTGGTTGGCCGTGTTAGCGCGCAAAATATACTTGCAACATCAATAGCCACTAGACCGCTAACCTGCGCTGGCTAAGGCAGGGCGGAAGTGGTGAAGAGAAGGCGGAGAATGGCGCTCAGCTGTTCGACCCTCCGCACAAACGGCACTCAGCCGGGGCGGAACGGGGCCAGGAGCGGAATTATGCAGGTAAGAGACTGTCACAGCAAAGCATCATCATGTAAAGTTAAAATCACACACAGACTATAAATGCCAAAAAGCGTTTTTAAAATAAGCTGGTGAGCTAATAATCAGCTATCAGCGTCAGCGGTAATGTGGGAGGAATTAAAATAGCACAACACAGAGCAATACATCTGCAGCCTCAATCGCCGCGTCTGTCAACTGGTTGGCCGTGTTAGCGCGCAAAATATACTTGCAACATCAATAGCCACTAGACCGCTAACCTGCGCTGGCTAAGGCAGGGCGGAAGTGGTGAAGAGAAGGCGGAGAATGGCGCTCAGCTGTTCGACCCTCCGCACAAACGGCACTCAGCCGGGGCGGAACGGGGCCAGGAGCGGAATTATGCAGGTAAGAGACTGTCACAGCAAAGCATCATCATGTAAAGTTAAAATCACACACAGACTATAAATGCCAAAAAGCGTTTTTAAAATAAGCTGGTGAGCTAATAATCAGCTATCAGCGTCAGCGGTAATGTGGGAGGAATTAAAATAGCACAACACAGAGCAATACATCTGCAGCCTCAATCGCCGCGTCTGTCTAATACAGAACATGGCATGGTCTGTAACATGCCCCTTGGGATTACGTACCTCTAATGCCATTTTGGCCACCCTTGTGGAGATCCCACTTGCTTGTGTCCTAACTGGGAGCACTAAAAGCAGCAGGGTTGGAAGTGGGGCGCCCTGCGCCACCGCCCACTAGAACCACCCCCATTTCTCAGATGGGTTGTGGGAACCTTTTCCTCCCACCTTACCCTGGAACTTGTCTGGGTCATTTTTAACTTCCCCTCACTCTGTTGGGGAGAACCTGAACCACCCTTCTTCGGGTCACTCCTGGGTATCTTTTGGAATACGCTGGTGCTATCCCAGAGGTCCACCTCCTGAGCAAGCTTTCTGGAAACTGTCAACTTATTGTCACTTAGGTGCTGGCGTAACTCTGTAAAGCAAATACTGAGCATGTGCTCTCTCATGATCAAATTGTAAAACCCAACAAAGTCATTTACTTTCTTGCCCCTCACCCAGCCTTTCAGTGCCTTACTAGAGAAATCAATAAAATCTACCCAGGATTGGTTGGGGAGCTCCTGCCTGTCCCTGAATCTTTGGCGATACTTCTTAAGGCTTGGATTTAGGCCCAGGTCTCTGTACTGGGGTGAATGTATGACATTGTTCTGCATTCGGTCCATTGATTGTTCTTTTTGCATTTGTCACCCGGAGTGAGACGGGTATGCCTAGACGTGGGTCCTGTGCTCTCCATGCCACTGGAGTCAAGCTATCCTGGCTGCTGAGGGCTGAAAGCCTGAAACCAGTCCTAGGATGCTTGTTTCCAGTCCAGGGAGAACCTGGCCTGGCAGTTCGGGCTGGACTGTTCCCATTGGGCGCAGGGTCAAGACTGCTTTGCATATGGCTGGGTCCAAACTGGAATGGCATGGTGAGCAAAAAAAACGATGGATTTAGGCCCAGATCTCTCTACTGGGGTGAATGTATGGCATTGTTCTGCAATCTGTCCATCAATTGTTCTTTTTGTTCTTTTTGCATTTGATACTTCTCAAGGGTCAGTCCAAATTTGACAAGTAAGATAGCCTTCATGGATGTGTACATGTTCTGGTCCCTAACCTCTACTAACAATTTGCAAAATCAAAGAGTTTGTGTCAGCAAAATGTTTCTTGGTATGTACTCAGCTCATTTTGTGATTCAGTAAAGTGTTTACGCAGTACGAAATGGGCACTGAATCGCAGTTTGGAAGGGTCACAATTTGGAAATTTAATGATTCTCCAACTAAGGTGACAACCCATTTGCGAAAGTTACTAACTCCTCAGAGGAGATGACAATCCATTCACAAAGGGGATGAGGTACCCTTTTATCAATGTTGGAAAAAACTTGTTAGGGAGAAGTCTTTGGTCCTTTGGTTAACAATTTTTTTAATGCAGCATAATTTCTTTGAGGAAAAGGGGCTGTTATTTTTCTTGCTTACTTCATTTGAAAGCAGAAAAGCATGCACAGACATGACGATTTCCTGACCATTGCGGGGCACCATCACTACAAGTGAGTATATAAGTAAATTCTGTATTAATTTAATTAATTAAAATTGTTGCAATAAATACATGACACAGCAGTAAAAAAAAAGTAAAATCCATTTGGTAAAATCAGACATTTTAATTATTATTATTGTCTTTGTTCACTGCTGTCAGATCTGCAATGTTTTCATTTTCATGCTTACTATGTTTATACATTTTTCAAACCATGCAAGCTCTATTGTATTGCAAATAGTGAAACATAGGGCTAAATCACTTCTACAACTTGTGATTATGTTTTTTTCAAGAACATTGTCTGAAGTAAAGTGCAGCATGCAGATAGAAATTCTGGGCAGCAGAAAAGCAGGTGTATAATTGATTTGTTTCCACATAGGCAGTCACTTCGCAAAGGCGGGGGAGTGTCGCCCCACTACTTCAACTTGCAAGCTGAATACAAAAAAGAAAATGATAATAACTTTCTCTTATTATAATTTTGTTTTTTTATTCAGCTTCCAGTTGAACCTAGGTGGGTGGGGTTGGGCTCCCCACGTCACAGGGGGACGAGTGGTGGCAGCACCTTAAGTGCGCATGATGGTTTGGCCAGTTGTCCCGGGCTGTCCAAACTGCCATGCGCACTCTGCAAGTTCTCCACCCAGGCTGCATTACTGCATGGGTGGAGAACATGCACAGCGTGCCAGTGCCTGTCTGAGCCCTGAACCACTGCACTCAGACCAATCACAATGCCGCTGTAAGGCAGTGTTGTGATTAGTCAGGGGATTCTGAGAGGCTGTGTGCTTCCTGCAGAGTGCACAGAGGAGGGCGGAGAAAGAAGAGGCATTGGGCGGTGGTCGAACGTATTAAGCTAAGTGCTATTTTTTTTATTATTCCCCCCTCCGCCCCCACCTCCCCTGTTCGGTAACAGCCGCTACTGCGTTTCCATAATTAATCAGAGCCTTGGCTAAATAAGGCTACTTTTGGCGATCTTGGATGATTTGAGAATGTATTCAAAATGTGCCTTTTCATATATTGTGGTCCGATCCACATCCTTTGATAGAAGTAGCACCTTTTTTTTTAATAGAGCTTTTAAGGTTGAATATGAGCTTAAGCTAGTGTAGTCAGACAGGAGCTAATTTTAGGTCTTTGATGGCAATGTGCTCTTTAGGTTATAAATTGCTTGTATCACTGAAATTAATGTGTCTAGTTTCGTATTTAAAACTTGATAATAAGACTTGATACAATATGATTCACACTCCAAAGTGTGTCTAAGAAGACCAAATTCTCATACCATATGTGCTTGTGAGGTATATTGTGGTAGGCGAAAAATGCCTCTGTCTGTAATACATCGTAGACTATCAAACAGCTGTTCTGGTTTTGAAGGAAAAGCGAGGTGGACATAAGCGACTGTTGGAATTAGTTTTGCATTAGTTACTCTCATCATTGTCTCTCCAGATGGACTGTACAGCTGCGAATAGAGCTTGCATAAAGCAAACATCATCTTGCTGGCTTTTTTCTTTATGTTCTGGATGGTCGGTGTGCCTGTGCTAGTCAGCCATATTCCCAGATACTCGTAAGATTGGGTGTACTCCCAAAAAAATAAATAAATAAATAAATAAATAAATAAATAAAAAAAAAAAAAAATAAATAAATAAATAAAAATAAAAATAAAATAAAATAAAATAAAAAAAAAAAAAAATTAAAAAAAAAAAAAAAAAAGATTGGGTGTACTCCATATTTAGTGCCAATGTTAGCTGGATTTATTCTTTACTTTTCCAAATACCATCACTTTTGTTTTTTTGGCGTTTACTTTCAGCTTATTGAATGGCTTATACTTATGCAGTGTATCTAGAGAACGTTGCATACCAATTTTTGCATAATCAAGTATTACCAAATCCTCAGCAAACAGTATTAGCTGACTTATTTGCGAGCCAAGCCTCGGAGAAAAATAATTGTTTTTCACTATAGCACTCCCAAGGTCTGCAGTGTAAAAGTTGAATGAGAGCAGTGAGAAGACGCTTCCTTGTTTTAATCCTTGATTTGTTTGTCTTTTGGCAGAAACTATTGCATTGAGCAGTCTCTGTGGGATGCCCCAACAGTTTAACTTGGACCATAAGTGACTGCGATCCACTCTGTTGAAGGCTGCTGAATAACCCAAAAAGCAGGCGAAAGAGGCAGTCTGGCAGGCAGAGTAGCGCAATGGTCCATATATGTTAGGGTTATCATGTTATGAATTGTCAAAGATTTTTGTCTAAACCCTGTCTGATAGAAAGGTATTCATTTGTTCTCCTCCACCCATTCTTCTAATTCGCCTAACAGGACCTTAGCATAAGCCTTTGCTTCCACATATCAAGTGATGCGATTTATTCATAATTGCCAGGATTGTTGTTATTGCCTTTTTGTATACCGAATGCAAAATGGACACTCTTCAAAAATCTGGAATTTGAACATTCATGAGTTGTGAAACACAGGGGTAGGAGTAAGCCACTGTGCCAAAAACTTGAGGTCAGCTTTAAATGATAAGCCTGGGAGACCATTAGGCCCGGGCGCTAAATCATTTCTGATTGATTGTCGGGCCCTCCTGACTATGGTTATATCAATAGTTAGTTGATTGTCCAATATTTTGATTGGCGTGTCCTTGTTGGACTTGCTCTGGCTTGGATTTGTTTTGTCAACAGGCCCTGTATTTGTGTGACTCTCCGGAGTTCAGTAACTCCATTTTCTTGCTTAGTTGGCTTGTTTAAGGTATTGACATAGTCCCAGAATTTGGCCGGGTTATGTAGACCCAATAGGGTAAAAAGGTGTAATAACTGTTCTTCCATGTCTTTCCTCTTTCTCACCCACAGTGTTGTCCGATAGTTCATTTATGCACGTTTTAGTCGAAGTTCTACTTCTTCTCTATTAAATTGTCTAGCTTTTGACCTTAATGCTGCTTTGCATTTCCTTTTGACTGAGTTATACAAGCCTGGGTGGTAAACTCCACTCCTTGGGCGAAGTTCACAGAGTTTTTGCTACTCCGCGTTCCGCTTGGAGCGCGTAGTTCAGCCATAAACACCCCCTACGCTATGTGGCGGAGTTTACCGGCCCTGGCTGCAATTGCCTTTGCCCATTAAAAGAGATTGGCACCAGTTTTGTCATCATTAAGTGAATTGTACCCACAGGAGGACATGCCTGGATGAGCGAGAGGCATGTTGCGGGCTTGCGGATCATGACAGCGGCATGGGCGCGAGGGGCAGTCTAAATGTCGCAGCCTGAGTGCTCGAGCTATTTGCAGCAGCAGAAGTAAACAAGGGAGCACAAGGGAAGTGTAATGGGGCCGTCCCGTGGCAGCAGGGCACCGTTAGGAAGGATGACCGGCTGTGTGCCACTGCAGCTAACATTGCAGGAAATTAAATATTCCCACTGCCATTTTGGCCAGCAGCACCACAGGGTCTGTAACTTCCTGCAACTTGCACAACATGTATAGTGCACAGTTTAAAGCACATCAGCACATTATAAAACTGTGTAAGATAAAAAGAACATTCTGCCCATGGCACAAGTCCTAGGAAAAATAAGTTTGGGACTAATTAGCATATGTGTTCACAATGACATGACATGAAGTGACTCCACAATATGTTACTCTTACAGATCTGACAACAGTCATGTGATTGGTCAGGACTCAGTCTTCCCACTCACAGAGCCGTGTAAAACCAAAGCCAAAGGTGCAAATGCTGGGATGAAAAATAAATAAATAAAACCTGATGTCTGCGGAGAAGTCTTCTTTTTATCGTCCAAACGTTTTGGTGGGACAGGAGGTTAAAAGGCAGGAGACAGCGTGAGAAGAAAGCCGGGAGGTCATAGAAGTCTCACTCAGTCAGTGGCAGTGCTCCTTTTCCATCAGGTCGTTGACGTTGTATGCCGTGACACACCCAATGTGAGTACGGGGGGCAAAGACACTCTGTGTACAAACACACGGGCAACAGGAGCAGCGCGTTAAGTAAGTTCTTCTCTTCTTGGGATGTTCTCGGGTGCTGCGCTTTTCACCTAGAACGGTTTAGTTGGCTTTGTGTCTGTTTGCTAGGGTATTGAACTATTTATTTCAGAACTGCTGGCTGCACTTGCACCCCTTATTTGACCCGCCTTACCCCGTCACCAGGGCAAAGATGGTTTAGCATTTATGTTTTATTTAGGCCCATTGCTAACTGAAAGGAAAGTCCATTATCACAATTGCCCATGCTTTAAACTTGTATTTACCCTCCTAAAAATCAATCGAGTGCCTTTTTTTTAAAGTACGGAGCTATATAATATACGCCTTCTTAAAAGCTAGTTTGGCAAGACTAGGTCTAGGGGTGGTCTCTCCCCACGGCCACAGGCTTGGTCATGAATGTTTTTGTTGTGTGAATGTTGGGTTGGTCTGAATTGTGAAGAGAAGCGGTTTCTGGGCTTGTGAACAATGGCAGCATGCATGGTGGGGGAGGTGAATGGCTGCTGCTACTTCCTTATGTCTTTTCTCCTGAACCTTGTCAGTATGTTCTTGCTGCCCAATTTTTTCGGCCTGGGATCAGTGCCTGCTTCGGGGGCAGCTTAGACACCCCTACACCACTCCAGGGGAAGGCAGGGGTGAAGGATTTCAGGAACACACAATAACCGGGCCCCGCAATTCATTGTTATAACTGTTCTGTGACACACGCACATCTGAACGGGCCTGTCCTCTTGCTCATGGAACACTGCGGAATCTCGCTGAGTTTTTAGGTAACTCCACGGAATTCCGCAAAGTGAAACTCTGCCAACTCTGCCCAGGACTAGAGTTAAAACATGTGTTTGGTTTTTTATCAGATTGGGTCCAGCGGGTGCTGTGCTCTTTTTTTATCAGATTGGGTCCTAACATTAAGTAGATATTTGTGTTCTTTTCTTAAACACTTGTGTAGGGAGGTTCTAGTATTGAGCCATTCATGTACAGTTGATTTAACCTGCTTTGGGTACTTCAGTGAGTTACCTTCATTTGCCTCTTAACTAGCAGATTACATAATTGCGTGTTCTTTATATCCTCTTAACTGGTATGATTGACTCAGGTCTGCTGGACATTCCCAATGTATTCATTTAGTCTGCTGTTTGATGAGTCAGCAGGAAGCTAGAAATCAGTGGCAGGTGATCACTCTCAGTTCGTTGAACAATATTGAATTGATCGCACGCTAATGTTTCAGTCGTGAATGTATCTATAGACAATTGTTGTGACGCTTCTAAAAAAGCGTGAAAGTCGTTGTGTGCCCATTATGTTTGCAAAATCAATTTGTAAAGTGGTCACATTCACAGTCAAAAGTAAGGTTATGAGTTGTTTTACAAGTGGTTCCAAACCAGATAACTGTGTGGGTTGCCTATTGTCTGGTTGATGCCACAGGGTATGTGGGTTATGGCCACATGTTAATATTATCTCCCAAGATGCATGATCAATAAACAGACTGTTTAAAGTTTCACAAAATTCTTGAAATGTCTGATTCCCTCTTTGTAAGTCCAAATATACATTGATCATTAATACCTTTTT
Organism: Lissotriton helveticus; assembly: GCF_964261635.1. NCBI lineage: Eukaryota > Metazoa > Chordata > Amphibia > Caudata > Salamandridae > Lissotriton > Lissotriton helveticus. The sequence continues at coordinate 401,097,987 of NC_136065.1, forward strand.
AGACTGTCCCCCAGTTTTAATATGCTCAGTTCCGATTGCCTAGCATGCAGGATTTTGAGTATCTAGGGCAAGGATTTTTACCTTTAATGCTGTAGATGAATAAATGGCTAGGGTCCACTCCAACAGCTCTGCCGTACTACCTGATTTTAATGGCGGGCTTGTTGATCGGATAAAAACCTTCGATATGATAGGGACGCAGAACCCATGTCGCTTATAAGGAGACAATATCCCCTGTTTGTAGAAATGTTACAGTGTCCGTCAGATCAAAGAGACATTTTAGACGTGCAACATTCCGAGAGATTAGCTTCAGCCACCTAGTTTCTATTTGCAATGTTAATCTTGGTTCGTTTATCATTTTAGTGATAAGAGGAGTTTGGTAATGCAGTAAGCAACCATCTCCAGTCTTGTCCAGCCTCCTGAGGGAAGGCTACCATAATGCAGAATTTCCTGTGATTCATATTATTCAATTCCACATTGATGGATTACCTGGAGCGGGGTGTAATCCAGCTGACCTGGTAGGATCTTTGAGTATAGGTTTGATTACTTTGTTAATACCACTGGCCTCTCCTGGCAAGGTTGGAACTGAGGGGTATGTTTCTGGCGATATGGGTTGCACTATGATTACCCACTGGGCAAATACCTGTATGTCTTGAAGGACCTGTTCTGTCTGCTGCAAAGTATCCATATGACTGCTGTTGATTCATAGCCATGTAGGTACGGAAATTCTTCCTGAATCCTGAGTATGTCTTCGGAGTGCAGGTGTTCAAGTGTATGATTTCGCTGTGATTTTCGAAGAATGTTAGAACAGTTAAGCTTATCATTTCAGGCTCTCGAGTTTATATTGAGGCGTGAAAATAAGTTTGTGTAGAGTATCTTTGTGATACATTATAGTGTTTTCTGGAGCCCTAATTTCTCATCCCATTCACTCCTCAAATCAGCCGTTATGGCCCCACTTTCACTGAGGTTGTAGGTCAAAGTAATTTGAAGATAAGTCACATGCTTTTGTGTAACTGTTTGGCTCATGACTTATAACGGCTGTAGTTAAGTTGATGTCTGCAGCGGGTGGTGTGCGGGTGGAGTGGTGGGGGAACAACGGATGACAAGAAAACACAAAAAAAGGTAAAAAAAAGAACTTACCTGCCATCCTCCGGTCTTCTGCGCTGATTCCTCTCTGCAGCACAGGCTCCCAGAACCCCTTGCTGACAGTCCTGGCGCTGCTGCCATGCTGCTGGGAGCATGAAAGCAGCATCAGGATTGGCCTTAGCGTTGTGGGACACCCCCGCGCCGCACGGCCGCCAGCTGCTGCGTGTGCCCCCTAGCTGTTCCTAGCTGCCTCGCTGCCTCGCTGCCGACTGACCCTGCTGCCGTCAGTTTGCCTTCCTTTGCCACGCGCTTGTGCTTGTTTTTATTTTTCAAATCCCTCCCCCGTGTTTAGCCTGTTTTTGCCAATCACTTGTGCCTGTATTCTTCTCTTAGGCTTTTTCTCCGTGTTTAGCCCGTTTTGCCAATCACTTGTGCCTGTATACTTCTCTTAGGCTTTTTCTCCGTGTTTAGCCCGTTTTGCCAATCACTTGTGCCTGTATTCTTCTCTTAGGCTTTCTCTCCGTGTTTAGCCCGTTTTGCCAATCACTTGTGCCTGTATTCTTCTCTTAGGCTTTCTCTCCGTGTTTAGCTGGTTTGTCAATCACTTGTGACTGTATTTAAGCGTTGTTCCCCGTTTTAGCCTGTTTTAACATTCCTGTGTGCTTGTCCAGATTCTCTAACCTCTACCCGTGTTAGCGCTCGGTTTCCCGCCTCCCTCGCCGCCCCCGCTTCCCGCCACTACCACCGACCCCGCCCCTTTTCCCTTCTGTTCCCTCCCCGCTCCCGCCTCCCAGCTGCTCCGCCCACCCGCGCACTTCGCCTTATATGGCGACCGTGCGAACGCGCAGCGTTGACGCGCAGCGGGCGCGCCGAATGTGCGCCGAAGGCGCGCCAAAGGTAAGCCCGTCTGCGCCCGTCCGCGACCGGATCGCGACCAGCGCCAGGACCCCTGGCCCCCACCGACGGAAGCCGACCCGACGAACCTACAGCGCCGCCGACCTCATCGCACTCAACACCGGCCACATCCCAGGATGTCACCGAGCCGCCCCGAAGCACACCCACGGACCCTTCAGCTGCCTCGCCTGCAAGTTCTCCTGCATCCGGACCTTCCCTGCACCCGCCAAGCCGAACTCCAGCAGCACCCACCTCAAGTGCATCCTGCTCAACACCCGCTCCGTCCACAGACACGCCGTAGAACTCTGGAACCTGCTCGACACCACCGCCCCCGACGTTGCCTTCATCACCGAGACCTGGATGAACGCCTCCTCAGCCCCTGACATCGCCATCGCCATCCCAGAGGGCTACAAGATCACCCGGAGGGACCGCGACAACCAGACCGGAGGAGGCATCGCCATCATCCACAGAGACACCATCCGCATCACTACCAACACCGATGACACCCTCACCACCGCTGAACACCTGCACTTCCAGATCCACACCAACCCGAAGACCACCCTCAGAGGCACCCTGATCTACCGACCCCCGGGACCACGCACACGATTCAGCGAGGACATCGCCGACTTCGTCAGCCCGCACGCTCTCCCCTCCGCCGACTACATCCTCCTGGGGGACCTCAACTTCCACCTGGAGAACAACAACGACCGCAACACCATCACCCTGCTCGACAACCTCGACAACCTCGGACTCAAGCAACTGGTGACCACCCCCACCCACCTCGCCGGACACACACTCGACGCCGTCTTCTCATCCAGCAAAGACGTCACCTTCAGCCACGCAACAGGACTCCACTGGACGGACCACAGCTGCGTCCACTTCACCTTCAGAAGAACGACGATCCACCACCTCCAGCAACAGGTTGCTCGAAGAAGCTGGAACAAGATCACAGCCGACCAGCTCACCGCCTCCCTGAGCCAGCACCCTCCCGCCAACTCAGCGAACCCCAGCCAGGCCGCCGACAACCTCACGAAGTGGATCAGCAACTGCGCGGACGAACTCGCCCCTCTGAGGACCCCGCCCAGCAGATCCTGCAGCAGAAAAACACCATGGTTCACCGACGAACTCAAGTGCTCCAAGAAGAACTGTCGAGCCCTCGAGAAAGCCTGGAGAAGGGAACCAACGACGGACAACATGACCACCCTCAAGCTCGCCACCCGGAAACACCACCAACTGATCCGCGCCACCAAGAAAAATGCATACAAGGACCGGCTGGACAACAACGCACACAACTGCAAGGAACTCTTCAACATCGTGAAAGAGCTCTCCAACCCCAACGCCGGAAACAACGACATCACCCCGTCGCAAGACCTCTGCAACTCCCTCGCGTCCTACTTCCACAACAAGATCACGGACATACACAACAGCTTCAACAACCAACCAACGCAAGCCACAACCGCAACGACGCCACCCACCACCACCCTCCGCACCTGGACCCCGATCAGCACCGAAGACACCATCCGCACCATGAACTCCATCCATTCCGGATCTCCGACTGACCCCTGCCCTCACCACGTCTTCAACAAAGCCGACGCTGTCCTCGCACCCCACCTGCGGGACATCATCAACACCTCCTTCGACTCCGCCACCTTCCCTGAGAGCTGGAAGCACGCCGAACTCAGCGCTCTCCTCAAGAAACCCACAGCAGACCCCACCGACCTCAAGAACTACCGTCCCATCTCGCTCCTCCCGTTCCCGGCCAAAGTCATCGAGAAGACCGTCAACAAACAGCTGGCCGCCTTCCTCGAGACGAATGGATCCCTCGACCCATCACAGTCCGGCTTCCGAGCGAACCACAGCACCGAGACCGCCCTCATCGCCGCCACCGACGACCTTCGAACTCTGATGGACAACGGAGAAACAGCGGCCCTCATCCTCCTGGACCTCTCCGCGGCTTTCGACACTGTCTGCCACCGCACCCTAGTACAGCGCCTCAGCAACATCGGAATCCAGGAGAAGGCACTGGACTGGATCACCTCCTTCCTCGACGGAAGAACACAAAGAGTCCGCCTACCACCGTACAAGTCAGAGGCCACCAAAGTCATCTGCGGCGTACCCCAAGGATCCTCGCTGAGCCCAACCCTCTTCAACATCTACATGAGCCCCCTCGCGGCCATCGCACGCCAACACAACCTGAACATCATCTCCTACGCCGACGACACCCAGCTGATCCTCTCCCTGACCAACGACCCCGCCACCGCCAGAGCCAACCTGCACGAAGCAAGTCAACGCCGTCTCCTCGTCATGCTTCAACATCCTGCGCATGCTACGTAAGATCTTCCGGTGGATCCCCACCGAGACGAGGAAGACGGTCACCCAAGCCCTCGTCACCAGCCGACTGGACTACGGCAACGCCCTCTACGCCGGAACCACTGCCAAACTCCAGAAGAGACTCCAGCGGATCCAGAACGCCTCGGCGAGACTCATCCTCGACATCCCCCGACGCAGCCACATCTCCGGACACCTGAGAGACCTGCACTGGCTCCCGGTCAACAAGAGAATCACCTTCCGGCTCCTCACCCACGCGCACAAAGCCCTACACGACCAAGGCCCGAGCTACCTCAACAACCGGATCAACTTCTACACTCCCAAGCGCCTCCTCAGATCAACCAACCACGCCCTCGCCGCCGTCCCCCGCATCCGAAGAGCGACAACAGGAGGAAGATCCTTCTCCTACCTGGCCGCCAAGACCTGGAACTCACTTCCGACCAATCTGCGCCTGACCCAAGACCACCTCTCCTTCAGGAAGAAGCTCAAGACCTGGCTGTTCGAGCAGTAGCGGCACCCCCCCCCTCCCAGCGCCTTGAGACCCTACGGGTGAGTAGTGCGCTCTACAAATGACCTGATTGATTGATTGAGCGTTCTGGATTTGTGCTCCCAGAGAGACTGGGAGCTTACACCTGCTGACTCCAACCCAGCAACGCAGCTCGGGTTGGAGACAGCTCAGTACGCATGTTGGTTTGGCTGTCCGGAGACAGCCCGCCAAACCGACATGCGCACTGATAGCCATGCCCACCACTCCCCTTTGTGACTGCCCCCGCGATGGCACTGCCCCCAAGAGGCGGCCCAGCTCTTAGAACTTGAAAAAATAATAAACCAGTTTTATTATCGTTTTATTTTTCAAGTTTTGAGGCTGGCGGAGGAGCCGCTGCTGCACTATGTTTTTGTTCTTGTGATACACAGATAGTACTGAGCCTTGTATTTAGCCAGGGCTTGGGGAGGAGGTCAGCTGTTATTGTTGGTCCACTTGTTTACTTAAAGGGAACTAGTGCAATGGTGTCCGGCACCGGTAAGAGTGGTCGCCGTATTGCCGAGTCGGCGATGCGGCGAGCTCAAGGTAAGTGCTTTTATTTTTGTTTCATTTAATTTAAGTTATCCCCTCATATGTCAACTTCCCCGCCCCAATGTCTCACCGCTTTTACCTGTGCCGGCAGTGACTAAACCAGTGGTCCTTGAGCATTGTTTTCAGTGTCCTTATTTCTTGATGATTTTCCTGTAAAGTGCTTTTACTAACAGCATTTGTAGCTAGACATGCTGGAGTTGTACATTCCTTGCTCATAGATATTTGTACAGTTTGTGAAGTCGGTATTCTTAGCTTCTCGTTTTCACCATTTACACTGCTGATCTGATTGTCTGCAGTGGCTGATGAGTTTTTAAGAGGTTTTCTGCAGATGATTTAGATTGCTGTCGGAGAATATCAGGTAATATACTGCCTGGTTAATGTGGCAGTTAGCAGTTCGTATTCCCATGCTGATAGCTGACTGGCGAGCCCTTAACCTCTTGTGCTGTTTTTTTTGTTTTCTTATACCTCCTTCTCAGGTTCTTACAGAGAGGGGTGTTTTCTTCCTCAGATTCATGAGTATTTTCTGGGGTCTCTTAGTCTTCTGTAGTATTAATATTTAACATAAGGTTTGAGCCAGCCTGCCCCTTTAATGTCGTCTGATTCATTTGATACAAAGGATTACTTTTCAGTGTAATGGGCAAAGCTTTTTGTGCCTTGGTCCTGTAATCCAGGATCACATGAAAATTCAGCAATAATGCATGACTGTTTTGAACTTAATTTTTTCAGACAGTTTGATAAATGGGTCAGTAAATCCAGCAATGCGCACATCTTGCTGACAATTGATGCACAAGCACGAATAAGACACATTACAACGCAAACATTTACAACACATGCTTTTACAACGCAGTTTTTACATCACAACATCCATTACAATGCATGATTTTACAACGCATGCCATCACAACTACATTTACAACACATTCCATTACAATGCATACCATTACAACGCATACCATTACAACGCATAATACTTTTACGGTAACAGTGGGGTAAGTTTTGGATAATGTAGGGTTAAAATTACTATTATCACTTGAGGTACTGGGTTTTAAGAACCGGCGGAGAACCGGTAACCCAGCGGTGCCAGGGAATCAACACCCAGAGACCTCGGGTTCTCCTGATCCAGACCTACAGAAACTTCAGAGTCTTCTAGGTGAAGTCAAAGATTAGTTTATTGGCTGCAACCAAGGTAACAGGTGTCCTAGAAGTACAATACGGGTATGTTCTCAGGAGACTGCACACTTTCATGAAGTCAGGCTTCTCTTCTTATACACAGTTTTGGGCCTTGGGCAAAACATTCTTGGTTGTAAAGTAAATAGTTAACATATTCTGGTTCAAAGAAAAAGCAGAGTCATGATGACATGTCCATATTTCACTTCGTGATGCCGACAACAAATCATTTGGCAAGGCCCAACATTTGATCAGATATCACTGGACCCCTAATAAAAACGGGCACCTCCCCACCATAAAGTAAGTGAAGCAAAGGAGTGGAAAAAGATGTGAGCGAGATATGGCAGGTGTGCGCGCTGAAATGGTTTTATGGTTTGTTGAGCCTAGATGCTATCTTGCTCGGCCACTGGGAGGGAACTGACCTAACGAGTTCGGCCTGGGGCAATGGTTCTAACTTGTACTGAGGTCAGGGAAAAGTCGATTAAGGAGTACGTGTCCTTGTGGAATCAAATTCAACTGGATTAAGGCCTATGTAAAGGGCAACATATAAATGGGAGCCAAGGGTTCAGAATGTAAATGACGATTTCGAGGTGAAATCGTCACCCGAACACGCCGAAAATACATGTACATGATGTACTCGTCATTCTCGGTCTTTTGATACCAAATTCGTCATGTTTCGACGAAGTTTTATTTCTCGAGTCCCGAACTATTATATGAATCCAGATTTTCAGAACCACAAACCCTCCTTTTGCCCTTACTTTAATCTATCCTCATGTTAGTCTGAGTCCAGATCTATATTCCTAAAGTCATTGAGATGTTGCTGTAACATCATTCTAGTGCTTAGTTCATCTCTTGACACAGGCTTCCTTACACATGATGTAACACAGAGGCCACATATTGCAGGAGCACACTGTATGCATAGACAGAACAGAAAAAGCATGGCTAAGACCATCCCAATGACCATAAGAATTTTCCATCCCCAGGCAGATATCAGTTCCCAGAACCATCCCATTAACGACCAATCTCCTTTATCCACATGAATGGATTCAGAAATCTTATGTAGTTTGGAGATGGCCCTGTACACTGTTGGAGCATTATCTGGGATGAAAATGCAACAACTAGATTGGATCAATTTGCATACTCCGCCTCGGTCCGCAAGTATTACATCCAAAGCGACCCGGTTCTGAAGGGTCATAAGTCGATCCGACTGGAGCTCAGCAGTCAGGTTACTAAGGGCACCAGCAGTTTCAATCACGGTGGATTCAACTACCCTTGTTAATTGCCTTATGTTTCTACTGTTAGCCATGGATCCCCAGAACGGCAGAAAACCCTTTGCAAAGTCCCCAAATTCCTGACCTGCAGTGTCTTCTTTACTCAAAACACCTCTAACTACCCTTGTCCGATGGTAATCCGCCGCTGCTGTGTAGGTGGGAGGTAACAGGAATGAAACAAAACATGAGCCCGAGAAGTCAGGGGGCAACCATGTATAGGCTCTATCATGGCAGATGAAATAAGTACCCTTAGCGGCTAAAATTGCAGGGGAAGTCTGAGACCCAAAAACATACGTTTCTGTACAGATACTCTTCCCTAGCTGAGCTCTGGGATTCTTGCCAATACCTTGCAGACACAGGTGACCTTGATGGGGTACGATCCAGATAGGGGACGATCTTTTGGCTTGCTGTTTCTCACTTAATGTAGTGCCATATCCGGTCACGTTCCAACCTACATATGCAAGTATCTCATCATCCGGAGTATCTTCATAAGAAGTTACTTCCTTGATCATGTCAACTATACCTTTGACTAGGGCGCTAGTCTTGAGGTTGTCTTTTACAGAACGTAGGGGTTGGACTTCTCGTGCATATATGAACATTGTCCTATATGCCCATACTGAACCATTGTGACTAAATGGCAGGACCAAATAGGGGATACCTTTATCCGTTGTGTGAGGCATGAGACCACACACCCAACAGTTAGTCGTGTTCATTACAAGTTGGTGTTGGTGTAATAACTGAACAAAGGAGTTATTAATGAATTCTAACCTTCTATTGGATTCGTGGTCAGGCAGAGGGTGGAAAGAATGAGAGGAAACAGTAGGAGGAGGTACGGGTGATGCAGTGGGCGCAAATGTTACATGGAAAGAGAATAAAACATAACTTATCAAAAAGATCATTACGCTGGATAGCATAAAAATACACAATATTATAAAACTTTTCTTTGTCATCGTGTTACATAGTCTCTGCTTAAAGTTCATTGGTTGGGCAGGTCTCTCCACATCAGGAAACTCCATCCTCTCTAGAGTGCTGCCCGCGACGAGGAGGTTGATTCTGCTAAGGAGTGCTTCTGTCAGTCTAGGGCAACTCCCTTGGACCGACCAGAACCACCGACCTAACGTCGTTGGCTGCACTTCCGAAGACTTTAACCAATCGCGGCCCTAGCAGCGGAACCCGGATGGCGGTTCGAAAGACAAAAATAAGCAAGTTTCCTAAATGGGAGATCTGCACAAAAGTATTTGGGAGAAAAAATTATTTATTAGTCCATAGGTCTTGGTCTCAAAATCATAAAAAGGAATCACTTTTGTTCGTTCGTTTTTCTAGGTCGCAAATTGTAGCGTCTTTTTCCTGGTACTGTCTGGTCCTGAAACAGGAGTTCAGGTTCCAAAGAATTCAATTGTTCTGGTGGTGGCACAGTTTCTTGAAAAGTGTTCTCGCTTTCACAATCAGGGTTAGTTTCTTTTACACGGTCATCAGTTGTGAGCTCTGAGTCAGTGCCACCTTTCTGGACCCATTGGTCATGTGGCGGAGGTGAAGGGATCCTCTTGCAATGGACCCCGTGGATCCAATTGGCCTTCCTCTCCACTCGAACAGCCGACCTCGTGGAAAGAAGGACGAGGTGCGGCCCGGTCCACCTGGGCTGGTCGTTCTTTGTCCTTTGAAAGTTCTTTATGAGGATCCAGGGACAATGGAGTGACCTGGAGTCTCAGAGACCGGAGGCAGGGTGTTGTGGACCTGTTGATGTAAAACACGCAATTTAGCCGTCAATTCATACAAGTAATCAAGCAAAATAGGGTGTTGCAGCTCGCTGAATTTCGTGGGCCTAGGCACTCCCCATATGTTGGCTGTCCGGCCAAAGACTATTTCATAAGGGCTGAGTTTCACTCGCGAATGCACAGTCATTCTGGTGGATAGGAGTGCTAAGGGTAGAGCGTCAGGCCATTTAAGACCTGTGCTCGCTTGGATTTTGGCCAATTTAAGTTTAAGCGTGCCATTGTAACATTCTACTAATCCAGCTGATTGGGGGTGATTTGCAGCGTGGAACTTCTGCCTAATGCCTAGCCCTTCACACACTCTTTTCATCACACGACCCACAAATTCACTTCCGTTGTCAGACCAGACCATTCTAGGCATTCCGAACCTGGGGAAGTACTCTTTTACAAGGGCTTTGGCTGTGGACAAGGCAGTATTGTCTTTTAGGGGATAGGCTTCTACCCATCTTGAGAAGGCACAAACAACAACGAGCACGTATTTTAAGTTGTTGCACCTCTCCATGTGTATGAAATCTAGCTGCAAAACCTCAAACGGATACGTGGGAGGTGCAAAGTGACCAGCTGGAGTTGGGGTTCCCCTACCAGGATTGTGTTTCAGACATACCATGCAATTCTTGACAACATTCTCTGCACACTTGGGAATCCCTGAATTCTTCCACACTGGGGCCAACAACTCGCAAATCCCTTTCACGCTGATATGAGCCATTCCATGAGCCATTGTAACCACTGCAAGTACATATGCATCGGGTAACAACCATCTCTGATGCTCTGTCAATTCAACCCAACAACCATTTGCATCCATTCTCCCTGTACTTTCTCTCCACGTGCTCAACTCTTTCTCTGTGGCCTCAGCTTGGATGGACTTCACACTCTCTATCGTGTCCTCACATATTCCAACCTCACCAGTCCATCTTTCAGGGCCTGCAACATACATTCGGCTCATCACATTCTTTGCCGTTTCTTTAGCGGTTTCATCAGCGAATGCATTTCCACGACCAACATCATCAGTCACCTTCTTGTGAGCACTACATTTCACAATCGCCATTTGCAGGGGCAAGGTCAGTGATTCAAGAAGCTCATTCACCAACTGACCATGCTGAATCTTAGTTACATGCGAAGTCAGGAACCCACGTTCTCTCCACAATCGTCCAAAACTGTGAGCCACTCCAAACGCATACTGACTATCAGTGTAGACAGTCACTCTCATTCCTTTAGACAACACACATGCTCTCGTAAGTGCGACTAGTTCTGCGGCTTGAGCTGAACCATGTGGTATTCGCGCAGTTTCAACGACTGTGTGCAAAGTTGTGACAGCATATGCTGCAGTCACATTCCCATTTGAGAGCTTACAGCATGAACCATCTACCCATAATGTACCATCACATTCAGCAAGAGGAGTGTCAAATAAATCCACTCTCCCTTTTGTCTCTTCCTCTGTTGTGAGGAAACAATCGTGCTGTTCTAAAGCATCCGATTCCTCTGCAATTGGTAACAACGTAGCTAGATTCAAAGTACTGCACCTTTTTATATGCACATGGCTTGCTAGCAGCGTCAATTCATAGCTGGACAGTCGAGCACTAGTTAAGTGTTGTGTCTTGGTCCTATTTAACAATGTGTCTACTGCATGCGGGACCATCACGATTAGTGTATTATCCATTACTAGACCAGCAGACTGTCGAATAGAAACAGCTGCTGCTGCTGTGGCCCTTAAACAACTTGGCAATGCTCGTGCTACCGGATCCAAAGTTGACGAAAAGTAGGCGCATGGCCGCTGTCTATCTCCGAATAACTGAGTCAGCACAGACAATGCACAGCCCTCCCTCTCGTGGACATACAATGTGAAAGGCTTACTGTAGTTGGGGGTACCTAACACAGGAGCCGAACATAATGCTGTGCGTAATTCGAGAAAACTTTTCTGACACTCTTCAGACCAAGGAATGGGATTGGGTGTATTTTTACACGTTAATGCCACCAAGGGTTTGGCCAATAACGAAAAATTTGGAATCCACTGTCTACAGTACGATGTAATGCCCAAGAAAGCACGCACTTCTCTCTGTGTTCTTGGCACACTCAATTTCGCTATTGCCTGAATTCTTTCTGGGGTCAGTTTCCTTCCCTCCTTCGACAAGAGGTGACCTAAGTAGGTCACTTCTTGTCGGCAATATTGAAGCTTGGAAAGTGACACCTTGTGATGCAGATCACACAGATGACGCAATAATGTCAATGTGGCCTCTTTACAAATTTTCTCAGTATCTGCAGCAATGAGCAAATCGTCCACATACTGTACAAGAGTGGCACCTTTAGGCAAAACAATCGTGTCAAGCTGTGTTTTCAGAGCCTGACTGTATATTGAGGGGCTTTCACAGTAGCCTTGAGGAGCGCGTTTAAAGCGGAAGCTTCGACCTCCTAAACTGAAGGAAAAAATATCCCTGCTCTCCTCAGCAATTGGGATGCTGAAGAAAGCATTCTTTAGGTCAATCACTGAAAACCACGAAGCAGAAGCTGGAATCATAGTCAATAATGTGGTAATGTCGGGGACAACTGGGAATTGTGGCACAACTATCTTATTTACTTCTCGAAGATCAATCATGAATCTGTACACAGGTGGCTGAGAAGGGTCAGTTTGTTTTAAAACAGGCAGAACAGGACTATTGCAAACATTGCCTCGTGTTTCTTCAATCACATCCTTTCCAATCAATTCGTAAACGATCGCTAGCAAAGCTTTTTCACCCTCATTAGATATTCTGTATTGGGGAATTCGTGGCATTTTGGCATTCGACTTCAATGTTACAACATATGGTGGAATTTCTAAAAGACCTACATCATTAGGACCAGTAGCCCAAAGAATATCTGGGAGAAGTGACAATTCTGCTGGAAGTGCATCTCTCGACAAATACATGGGAGAAACCACTTTCTTACCTAAAGTAAGTTGTACTCCTGAAAGAGAACAGTACAAAGTCGCATACAATCTTTTTAGCAAATCTAATCCTAGCAAATTTTCACCACAACCTGTTGTCAAAATAAGGGGTGCTTCGAATTCACAAGGACCAACAGAAAGAGATAAAGGGTCAGAAATCGGATTTCTAACTGGGGCGCCAGAAAAACCTACAGAAACGTTCATTTCGCCAGACAAAGGTGCGCCAGGGAGTTTGGAGTGCATAATAGAACTCTTTGTAGCACCAGTATCCAACAGAAAAGGTTCTGACACACCTGATGTAATCACCTCAACGTAAGGTCCACTCTGATCTACTGGAACTGAAACAACTCCCTCTCTTTGTCTATGGCTGTCCTAGCAATCATCATTCTCCCACTGCTCATTTTCTGTGTAATAATCTTCAACATAGTATTGAGCGGTCCTGTCAGATACGTTATTTTGCTGATCAAACCTGTTCATAGAGTTTTGTGGTGGAAGGGGACGTGTGTCCTGTGGGGCGTTTCCACGCCCTCTACCTCTAGATGCTTGCTGACTGCCACGACCTCTAACACCAGAAACTCCATTTGCACGTTGTGATAGGGCAGGACAATTATACTTGTAATGACCCTCTTGTTTGCAATATAAACACTGGTTGGGGCCTACACGGGGTTGAGTGTAATCGAATCTTTGCGAGTTTCTCTGATACTGTTGAGGCTGCTGAAAAGTATTCTGGTAGTGATTCTGGCCATTATTATGTTGATTACCACCACCACGTGGTGGATAGGCTTGCTGTAGCAAAACCTTCGTTTTGAGTTCTCTCGTTTTCTTTTCTACTTTATCTTTCTCATCTTTGTCTCTATTTTCGTAATATTGCGCAGTAGCTAATATCTGGGCTGAAGATGAGACTGCCCAAGAACTTTCTGAATCTTTTAATTTTTTACACAATTCTGGAAGCAGATTGTGCACAAATTTATCGACAAACAATCTCTGACCACCTTCTGTGGTCATATCTTGACCGCTGTGGTCAATGAATGTTTCTTCAAATCTGGTGAAGAAATCTGAAACAGTTTCTTCTTTCTTTTGCTTGCATGCAGACAACTTATCCCAATTTACGCGTATTGCAGGCATTATCGTTTTCATGTAATCTACTATTCTACCAGGGAGTTCTGCTATCAAAGGCTCAGGCTTGGCACCACCAACTTGTCGGGCATCTGCAGCAGTAATATTAGCCCACATGTCACCTAATTCCTGGTCATGATCTACATGACGAATTTTACCCCATAAAGGCTGTGGAACAACATTTCCAAATAACATGTCGATATCGGCTAAATTCATTATACATGACCCTGCAGTTTGTGACAATTCTTTATAGTACCCTGCAGGATTTTTACGCGGATCTGGTAACGTTTGTTTGAGTGCTAAAACTTCAGCTCGCTTCCATGGGACATGTACCCATACACGCTGGAAGTGTGGCAGAATAGGTGGGACAGCAGTCGCGTCACCCTCTCTCCACTGTGGGGGAACTTCTCTCATAGGGTATTGTCGTGCCTTTTTCCTACTGGATGTATTACATTCAGATGGTGACCCAGAACTGTTTCCGATATGATGATACCATTTCAACTGCTTTTTCCACATCTGGACCTACAATCATACCCTCTCCAAACTTAAACCGTACACGACACATCTCTTGTGGGATGCATTCCTGATCATTGTCTTCTAAATCCTCGCCAAGAAAAACATACATCTGTTCGAAAACATATCTCTGTGTCGCTGCTTCCCATTGATGGAAGACTTCCATGACAGACTGTACATCATATTTTGCAGTGTCCATAACCCATTTCCGAGTTAAACTATTCAGGGAATCTCTCTCTTGATAATCAGGCAGTTGACTTCGCAACTGTCTTCTTCCTATGTTAGGGGTCGTAGCAGGCGACCCGAAAAGAGGTAAAAGAAGATTAGTAACAGTGCTGGCCATTTTCTGCCGAATGGAAGGTGAAACTGAAGGACAAACAGATGGGAAAACGGGGTGAGATAAGGCGGGGGTAGAGATAGCAGAAGAGGTATCAGAGGAAATAGAGGGGGCACTAGGCAAAATCGTAGAGGGAGCATTAGGAGACGTAAAATTTACAGTAGGTAAAATTGTAGAAAACACAGGTGAAACAGAAGTGGTCGGTGGGCCTGGAGGAGGCTGCACAAAAGAAGTAGGAGCCGGCTGAAGAACAGCTGGTGAGTGCTGTGGAAGAGCAGGAGGCGTAGTTTGCGCAACTAAAGGTTGCGGGGGTGCTGTGGCATTCTGCGCATAGGGGGGTGGTGAATTTAGCAAATGTGACATTAATGGGTCTTTTTCACGTTCTTTTGCTGCCTCTTACTGAAGAGACGGCAAAACTGGATAACACTTATCTATTGCCATTTTACGTTGCCTGTGCAACTGCTCATTCATCTGCTCTTCTTCATTATCTTTAAACTGCACAGCAGCTTGCATTACTGAAAGTCCCCCTTCTCTCTTATTTTTCTTAGCTAATTTAATTTCTTTTTGTTTGGCTTCTTTGCGCCATAAGCGGAAAGAGTCAAACATTGCCGGCCGGGCTTTCCTTTTGAAGAGTTTAACTTCAAGGTTGTCTAAGATTTCAGAATCAAAGCTACCATATTGGGGCCATTTTAAAACACCATCTTTCCTGGTGTATTTAATCCATACTTCGTTGTAGGTGATGGGGCCTACCCCATGTTTTACATACAGTTCGTAAGTCGGAGTTCCAACTGGAGGAACCGGACATGAGTCCTCCAATCGGGAGTCCCTATTATTACCAAGACAAAACAAATTCCCAAGTCTAAGACTAGGCATCCTCGCTCTCTAGTCTAGTTCCAAACTTCAAAGGATTATCGATTACGATATTTCTTGTGAATACACGAGTCCTTCGGTTATGGTGCTTGCAAGTACCAATACAAAACCTTTTGTATCCCAAAGATACCACAAAGTAAGTCCAACTAAGGACTGGGAGACGCTCCACTTATACTTAACTGAAATATCGATGACGTCACCAGAAGACTCGTCTCAGTGTTTCGCTCTACCAAAAACTTCAAGGGTCCAAATCAGGGCGATAGCCAGGGCAGCAGTCCTTGTAGCCGTCGGGAAGCTGGGAACCTCGCAGCAAAGACCTTCGGACCACGTCGACATGCAGGGGTCGATGAGGTGGTTGGCCGTCCTCCGGAATTTTCACACGAGGCTCCTCACGATCTTCAGGCTGACTGGTACCACTGGAATCGCCCCAAACGTTGGGCGCCAACTGAGGTACTGTGTTTTAAGAACCGGCGGAGAACCGGTAACCCAGCGGTGCCAGGGAATCAACACCCAGAGACCTCGGGTTCTCCTGATCCAGACCTACAGAAACTTCAGAGTCTTCTAGGTGAAGTCAAAGATTAGTTTATTGGCTGCAACCAAGGTAACAGGTATCCTAGAAGTACAATATGGGTATGTTCTCAGGAGACTGCACACTTTCATAAAGTCAGGCTTCTCTTCTTATACACAGTTTTGGGCCTTGGGCAAAACATTCTTGGTTGTAAAGTAAATAGTTAACATATTCTGGTTCAAAGAAAAAGCAGAGTCATGATGACATGTCCATATTTCACTTCGTGATGCCGACAACAAATCATTTGGCAAGGCCCAACATTTCATCAGATATCACTGGACCCCTAATAAAAACGGGCACCTCCCCACCATAAAGTAAGTGAAGCAAAGGAGTGGAAAAAGATGTGAGCGAGATATGGCAGGTGTGCGCGCTGAAATGGTTTTATGGTTTGTTGAGCCTAGATGCTATCTTGCTCGGCCACTAGGAGGGAACTGACCTAACGAGTTCGGCCTGGGGCAATGGTTCTAACTTGTACTGAGGTCAGGGAAAAGTCGATTAAGGAGTACGTGTCCTTGTGGAATCAAATTCAACTGGATTAAGGCCTATGTAAAGGGCAACATATAAATGGGAGCCAAGGGTTCAGAATGTAAATGACGATTTCGAGGTGAAATCGTCACTCGAACACGCCGAAAATACATGTACATGATGTACTCGTCATTCTCGGTCTTTTGATACCAAATTTGTCATGTTTCGACGAAGTTTTATTTCTCGAGTCCCGAACTATTATATGAATCCAGAGTTTCAGAACCATAAACTCCAGTGAGTGCACCAGTAGGGTAAGTGTTGGATAGTGTAGGGGTAACATTTACTATTCCCACTCCAGTGTGTGCAACAGTAGGGTAAGTGTTGGATGGTGTAGGAGGAAAATTACTATTCCCATGTACCCCCAAACCCATACCCATACCCATACAAAAAAAACTCCATTACTTACCTTATAATGCACTGTAATGGCATGCGTTGTAATGGTATGCATTGTAATGGCATGCATTGTAGTGACATGCTTTGTAATGCCTGTGTTGTATTGGAATGCGATGTAAATGCAGTTGAGTTGTAATGACTGTGTTGTAAAGGTAGTGCGTTGTATGGTTGTTTCCCACAAGCACAATCAGGAGGTGAGATGCCGGATGCAGAGGCAGTTGATTGTGCTTCCATGTTTTTAAATTTGTGTTTCCACGTTTGCTATACTGATAGTTCGGGATTGCATTAAATCCAACTGCTTTTCCAATTTGTTTGTTTGCCGAGTTAGAGCATTAGTGACTGCAAGAATCGTGGAGGCTTGTGACTGACCGTTTAGAATGTAATTATCTTCCATACGTTCTCCCTCCAGATGTGTTTGTTCAATTTTATCTAATCATTTTCCGTCTGGCTCACTGTAGGTGAAGCTACCTGAATTGTCTGTTTTTGTTAAATTATTATTACATGGATGCTGGAGGGAAAGCGATCATGATGAAAGTTCAATGATAGAGTCATCCAATGGTCCATCCTGCTAATTGTCGCTAGGATGAGCATCTGCAAAAGTGGTTATCAAACTGCCTTGCTTTAATTATGGTTCCTTTGCTTCAAACAATTTTGCTTTAGCTAGAGAGGTAGGATCTTCGAGAACAGTCATGGAGGAGGCTAGTAAATTTGTGGTTGCATTGTTTTTACTTGACTGTGTTGCTCCTATGGATTGTATTTCTTTCTGTGCGGTACTCAGTGTCTCAAGTACGGTTTCGGATTGTGGCATACCTGTAGGTGGTCGATGTTAGAGTGCTTCTTAAAGCACTTGATTTTTTTAAGTAAGTGTTTTATAACATCAATATTGTGGTCGTATTTAGACGTTTCCATTGGTATAATCAGATCTGCTACTTCAATTCTATGCAAAGTTTGAGTAGTTGGCTTATGCTTGTTTCATTTCATTGCTCCCATTTTTTTGTGTGCCGTCCCTTCTTGGCATAATTTTTTTATGTTCTGTTCTCAGAATCCTGTGTGATAGCTTCCATGTTTCTAGATAGTAAGCTTTTCTTGTCCAATAGTGCCATAAGTATTGTATCTTTAAATTCTGCAGGTAAGCTATTGCCCTCGTACTGAGGCATTAAGGGTGCTAAAGGCACAATTCAGACGCAATAATTGTGTTATTGTGTAAATTTATAGATACGTGTGGCAAGCAAGTGGAAAGTTTTCACTGGGTGGGCAAGCTTACATTCAGGTATGTGTCTGCGTCTCCCAGCTCCACCACACTCTACAAGAAAAGAATCCTAAAGATAGGGGGAAAATCCACCCTTGTGCTGGGTCTTGCGAGTGGTATGCTGTGGCCTACTGTCCTTGTGGCAGGTGAGAGCAGTCCTTCCCATCTACTCCATAAATGTCCTGATTCCCTGTTAGAGAAGTGTGTGAAATATAATGGATAACTCAAGTCATCAGACTCAGTAGCGTGTGTGCCAACAAGGGATTGCCCCGAGTGCGGGGTTGCAGAGAGGATACAGCAGGGAAATAGTGGGATCACTTCGAGGTTAAGGTGTATGCAAAGTATGTAACTTGGGCATGGCCTAGTGAAGGAGGTGGGAAGCTGGCCAATACTGGACAGGAGAGAGGGCGGCCACAAGCCGCACCGGCTCGTTAGCCTCCCTCTTCTGCAACCAGACCCCGCTCGACCCTGCATGGTTTAGTGCCTATTGCACCGCACTTGCACCACTTCACACAGAGCCACAAAGTTACTGAGTTACCTCCTCAATGCTTGGGTGGGTGCTCCTGCTGGAAGCAGTAGGGCTGTGAGGGGTCACCGTAAAATGGTGTTCCTATCGTGGCCTCCGTGCCTCTCTCCGTGTAACTACAGCCATAGCCCTTGCCCTCGTTTTCAGCTACTTGCTGGCCGTAGGTATCTGCAAGCAGACCCCACTCGACCCTGTGCTTCGAGTGCATATTACACCATGCTTTTACCAGTCATACAGAGCCACAAACAGGCTCAGTTACCTCCTTAGTGGTTAGCTGGTCCCGCAGGAGGCAGTAGGGCTGTGAGGGGTTGTGGTATTACAGTGTTCCTATCAGAGGCGCAACTAGAGCCAAATTTCGGGTGGGGGGGGCTAAGAAAAACTTTCGGGTGGGGGAGCTGAATCTTTAAGCAATAGGCAGAGTGGAGCTGCAGGGGCTCTTAGAAGGGGTTAAACAACAGCAAGGCCTCATTAACAT
This sequence comes from Lissotriton helveticus, assembly GCF_964261635.1. Lineage (NCBI taxonomy): Eukaryota > Metazoa > Chordata > Amphibia > Caudata > Salamandridae > Lissotriton > Lissotriton helveticus. The sequence goes on from NC_136065.1 coordinate 401,117,065, forward strand.
GCAAATGGTCTTTTAAAGACCTGTCAAGTGCGCGGGTGCGACTGTGTGTGTGTGCCCGGGAAGCTGTCTCATCCCGGGCTGCCACACACGACGGACGGGGGGGGGGGGGGGGGGTGTAGAGCTGAAGCCCTTTGAGTCCCATGGGTGTTGCGCGCCTGGTTCCTATCGCGGACTGTGTGCTCTGATCCATGCCCACTCCATGTAGCTACAGCCACAGCCATGCCCTTCATCCTCCCCCTTCAGCTACTTGTTGCTTGCCAGCCCACTGCAATCACTGCGCTTGCCCCGCCACGTTCCTCCTCCCAATTTGTTTTTGACCAGCAGGGAGTGTCTTCCAACCTCAGTCAAGTCCTACACTCTTGTGTCCATACCGGAAGTGCCTGGCGAACGAGGGACCATCAATCTAATGGCCTCTACTTTGAGTGAGCTGTAATTTGCCACTTCCCTCATGCATATTAATGAGACACGTTGATTTGTGACCCACTCCAAATTCTTATTTTATGAACTGACCGATTAGTACATAGGAACCTTCTCAAAATCTGATTTAATTCCCAAAATATTGGTGAAAAATTTGTAACCTCTTTTTGCAAATGACATTTTCGTACATCAGGCCCACAGAGCTAGTTGATGTCCTTCTAGGTGGATTTTAGGAGCTCAGAAGTTTGGTAGAACACCTAGGTTAACTCCTTACTGTTTCAAATTTATGAGATACACTATAAAGAGAAAAGAATTGCGTGGACATCCATTTAGTTTTTATGAATCGGGTGCACAGAGCTGGGTTTATAGAATGATAGATAGATAGATAAACAGATAGATAGAGAGATAGATGGGTATCACTGTCTACTTTATGCACCCACTTAAAACCGAAGTTGACAGTGAAGTAGCTTTATGCTGTGTTCTGTCATGGCGAATATGCTTCAGTATAATAGTACACCTTACAGACTGGACAACGCCTTCATACGTACTGTGCAATTATCTGCACTGTACGTCCACATTTGTTAGTGTCTGAAAAGCACGGCTTCAGCAAGCGCCATTACTCCCTGGCAGTGAACACGACTCCGGCGGCCGGAAACGCGGCCAGAAGAAATCAACTATATTTAAGAATAATATTAAAAATTAACGCGAAGCAGCCATTAAGAAAAGTTCAGCTTCTGCGTATCCGTATCCTTAATTAATGATTTTTGCCAGAGCTAGGATTTAATGGAAACTTTTCGGCGTGACTTTGCTGCTTGTGTGAAGAGCTGCAGAGCACGACATGAATTATTTAAGCGCTGGTATTTTCAGAGGAAGACTTTAACAACATGAACTCCAGAACTGTAAGGGACCGTCTCCAGGGACTAATTTAACAATCAAGATCAGAGAACCTCAAGTGGGGCATGGAGAGGAATTAGTTTGTCCTCCAGGAATGTTTTTGACTATGAAGCAAAATTGTAGATACTAATATATTTTGTTAAAGTTAAATACATTAAATGATGAAATCCTTGTACACCACTTTGACAAAACCCGACACAAAATGGGGATGTGTCTCAGTTGGAAATGTAATATTTCTATAAAAAGATTATATTGTGCTGGATCCAATGTGCAAATGTTGTGTTGTTTTCTTTGCTTTTTTAATTGTACTTTTTTTTATTTTGTAACATTACACCATATACACTGCAAATAATACCACAGGTCTACACTTATATCCCCTCAATTGATCATCACGTCTCTCGTATTGGATGCGAATTAGTAACTTTTTTCTCCCCATCTCATTTTTTTTTTGTTTCTCTGTCACCGTAGCACCAGTGTCATCCGACAGGCTTTGGTCGGGCTGCCCCATAGCGTCTCAGATTTCCTTGTTCTTTGCTTTTTAGGTCTTACGAGGGGTTGGTTTAGCTATTTAGCAGATTTGATGTATTCTTTACAAACAGTGTGGCATTGGATTTTGAAGGTGTCATTTATATATTGTTCAGCCCTTCTTCTTGAACCATTGGTTGTTTTCCTTTCATAGATTGCTCCTATCATGTTCACTAGCCTTTTTCTGGTTGTTTCTGCCATTCAAGTTAAATGGTGCTGAAGGTTAAAAAATGGCTGTGTCCTTAGAACCGTCATATTTTTACACAACTGTAAATCTAACGCAAAGCATGAGAAGCCATCTCTAAAACATTCCTAGTGAGGGTGTGACTTTTGACATGTTCACCTTTCAAGACTTTGAAGTGTCCTCTAGTCTCAGTTCGTGGGATTATCATATCCCCACTTAACCGCTGAGAGAGGCACTGTGTGCCCTTGTCCACTGGAGAGGAGATGTGGCCTATATGCTAGCACAACCAACTTCGGTACCGGGAACCAGCCTCAAATCCGGCCTCCACTCAACATCCTGGTTTTCTGGGCCGATCACATAATCTCCCAGTGCCAGATATATTTTTTTTAAAGTGTAGTAGCTGGTTCTCATGTAAAGGTCTCTAACGACCTTGAGCTCATTTTGTGCTATATAAAACTGCCCAAAAAATAGGCATTTTGTTAGGGCTGTGAATTACAGCAGCATGCGCAGGAGTAATATAAGTTATTTTAAACCACAGGGGAACTGCTGTCTCTGAGGGTAAAATGGGAAGGGGAGGACAGGTTCATTGACAGCGATAGCCACTGCTGTTTCTCTCCAGTGTCCTCTGAGTTGAGAGGGTTGCACTTTTCTCCCTGCTTGTGGAGAGATAATTGAGCACAGTGCAGCTTCTCTGTGCTGTTGATGGACTGGCTGCAGTCTTTCTGAACATCAAGGGGCATACATTACAAAACCTAAGTGTCTATTGCAGTAGCTATGGAATAACTGAGTTTTCCAAAAACATATCTGTGCCATATCTTTCAGGGTAATAGTGCAAATCTGAGCAGGAACTTAAGGTAGGTGAGCAATGGTATTGGTATAACTTTATTGCATGATTAATTAAAACCTTTGCAAACGAATAAAACATTAGTTCTCAGGATATGCCTTCTTCTTTAAAAAATGTTAAAGGATTACAAATATGTTGTAAGTCATTAAAATTGCAAAGGAGTAAAAATTTGTAGGTAAAGTAATTCTTCTTAGTGAAAAAGATAGATCAGCATAGGGCTTGTTCACATTGGCGGATCCACACCAGGCAATGATATATGAGGAGTCGATGAGCTCACAGCCAGGCCATGTTGGCTACTGGGAGCTTAGCAACCAGGGAGGTATTCATAAGACTTAATCAAAGCGCTAGTAGAGACGGCTGTTTACCTTGACTCATAAGTAAGATAGCATAGGATAGAGACCGATGACTTGGGGGTCTTCCCGACTTAGCTTAACGTTCGCTTCCTTCATAAACCGAACAAGGCTGCAGGAAAGACGGATGTTGCTGCCCTCAAAACAGGCCTTTACCGCTTCCCTACAAGATCGAACCTGGCTTGCGATCAAGAGCTGTTTGAGAAACTGTCTCCTTTCCGCTCTCAAACCGTTGCAGATGCATAGTAGATGTATTATATCTTCGTTTAGATTTCCACACAGTCTGCAGCAGTTGGAGGAGGTTATGCGTTTCCATGGAGGAAGGTGGGGCTTTGCTGGAAGGATTCCCAGCCTCAGATGAAGGAACCGTTCCTTTGTTAATCTTGCGAAACCTGTTCCTAGATATGGCTGGGGCTTTGTTGACAGATAGCTCTGGATTACGAACCAGCCATGGGTTCTCCTACTAAGGGCAGCTTTGTCTTCTGCGAGAGATACGATCTTTACAGATTTATTTACCAGGACCTTAAAACTTTTCTGGGATGGGCACGAGTCCCATAGGTCCTGTAAAGCTAACAGCTTAATTGCTGATTGGAGGTAGGTCTTCGCTGGGCTTTCATTTCTCTTTGAGATTTCCAACCATAGGTGTGAGTTCAATGTGCCCGGCTCGGTCCCCTTTATTTTGAACCAGCAATTGGCGTAGGCCCCTTTCCGTGAAATTTCCTGCTTTAGAAGTCCAAATTCTAATCTTATTTGTGCTGATGAGGTGAATTGCGGAAGATTGAATATTATTCTCAGGGCCTTGGCAACCACAATGTCCAGGGTGACTTCGTCTCTACCTCTCATTGCTTCGCTTCCGTAGGTGATGGAGGGAAGGAGGCGCGCTCGAAGCACTTCTAGCAAAGAGAGAAGGCTAGGGCCAGCTATTTTTTGCTTGATGTTTTTTAAAGCAATAGCCAATACAGTTCCTCTACCTTTAATGGAGGCTTTCTGTTTAGAAAATGAGCCGTTTCTTTCGAATATGATTCCCAAATACTTGTACTCCTCTACCGGGACCAGCATCCGATCGCTCATTGACCATCGAAAGTAGGGTTTATTTTGACCTTGGTTTAGTACCATTACTTTGGATTTTTCCAGATTTATGGTCAGCCCATTTTTATCTGCGAAGGTACTTGTGATGTTTATCAGATGCTGGAGGCCGATTGGAGTACGGCTAACTAATAGGAGGTCATCGGCGTACAAGAGGTTTGATAGTGGTGCATGATTGTTACATTTGTCCAAGTCGGTGGAAAGATCAGAGACAAAGAGGTTGAACAAGGTTGGGGCCAGTACACAACCCTGCTTCAGCCCTTTGGTAGTAGGAATTTTTCTAGACAGGGTATCTCCTGCTCCAATTTTAATCTGGACCCAAGTATCAGAGTGAAGCAGGATTAGCTGGTTTAGAAGATTTGTAGGGATTCCCCACCTCGCCAGTTTGGCCCAAAGTAGCCCCCTGTTGATGCTGTCGAAAGCTGCCTTGTAGTCAATAAAGCAGACGAATAACGGTTTGTTCATTTTTTTGGAGGAGAGAAAGGGCGATAATGTTTGTCGAAGTCCCCAGTCCTTCCTGAAACCCAGTTTGATTTATGGGAATTACGTTTTTTTCCAGAGCCCAAGCTGTAAGTTCATTTAGTAAGAGCCCTGCATAGAATTTGGCTTCGATGTCTATTAAGGCGATGAGCCTATAATTTTTTGGGTCTGACATGACACCCTTTTTGTGGATAGGGGAGATAATTGACCCTTTCCAAGAGTCAGGAATTCGCTCACTTTCTAGGATGTTATTATAAAGGGGAAGGAGTACTTTACCCCAGTAGATCGAATCCTGCCTAAATAAAATAGTTGGAAGACCGTTAGGGCCAGGGGCTCCATCTTTGCGTCCTTTCTTGATTCTACCCGCGAGCTGCTTGATTGTGAATTCAATGGGAAGGACCGGTCCTTCAGTCCATGATTGTTGTTGGTCTTCCGTAAAGGTTACCGGGGATTCGAGAGCTTCAGGGTTGAAATGATTCCGTAGGAACTTTGCCCAGATGTCCTCTGTTATATATGAGCTAATTCCTGGTGTGGATGGATTCTCTAGGGTTCTGATGGTCTGCCAGAACCTGGCACTGTTGTTATTTATTGCGTCATATGTCAGTTTAGCCCATGTTGATTCGCCCCTTTCTTTTTTAGCGAGCCAGATTAATTTCTTCTTACGTGCTATAAGGCTCGTTAATTCGGACTGGATATTCTCAGCTGGGTCGTGAGTGCGTAGACTGCGCATTGCCCTGTTGATGTGGGTTTTTAACTCTCTTAATTCGGCAACCTGATGTTGGGAAAGGTGAAGTAAATTGCTTCGTGCCTGATTGCGTGATACGACCCCGGGATTTTTTGGACTTACAGGTCCTTCTCTTGACTTATTTTCGGACTTGTTTGGATTGAAGCTGTCCATAAAGTTCTCCCATGCTTTTAGGTGGCTGGTACTTAACTGCTTACTCTCCTCCCATCTTTTTTTCGCTAGGGCCTGGAGTTGTTCTGGATCGCGGGTGTTACAATTAACTCTCCGGTGGTTTGCTGTTATCGTTAAATTTGTGACCTCCATCGGATACGTGGTCGCTGTTCCATAAGCGTCAAGGGTGAACTCTTGGGGCTGGTGGTCACTATGCTCTTGATTTCCGATCATAAACCCTTTTATTAAGCCGAACGTTGATAAGGACGTGAAAGTGTAGTCGATTGCGGTATTACATTGGGCTGTATGAAAAGTGGCAGCTGGTGGACAGTCTCCTGCGAGATGCCCGTTTAATGCAACCAAAGACAAATTCGTCAGCTCGGTTAGGAGTCCCCTCGAGATTTTAGATGTCTTGCCCCATCTACAGGCTTCCTGGGGTGGGATGCCCCATGCTGCTTGTCGTTCTGCTGCAGGGCTGTCCGGGTCTATCCCTCCTGTGAGGGACATGTTGAAGTCGCCCGAGACAATAAAGTTTGAAGAAGGTTCCACAGTGAAAAGGTTTGTCAGTTCAGTTACTAAAGTGTTTACACCAGTTCTTTTGTTATGAGGATGAATGTAGGAATTAACGATTGTTAATAATTCTTTATTTCTGCGGTTGAAAATTTGAAACTGTATTGTTTTTATTCCATTTGTTGCAGTATTTGTGCTTGGAAGCTCTTTCACTGAATTTATCGATTTGATTGAAGCGTAGCTTGTAAGCCCGCCTTTCAAATGACCAAATTTGGAATTTCTAGTCCCTGGGAGATGGTATGATTTGAAGCCTTGTAGGTGGAAAGGCTCATCCAGCCATGTTTCCTGTAATAGGATCACGTCGAATTGCTGAAGATACAGTAATAGTCCGTTATCAGAGGTTTTTGCCCCTAAGCCGTTTATATTCCAGGAGCAAAATTTTAACATCGAGGAGTCTATTGTGTTTTTATCCATCTGTCAGTGAGCCTCAGATCTGATATTTATTGTTCTCGAGATCCAAGACCAGTCGCTTAGAGATTCCGTTCTTCTTTCGTAACGACCCGTTGGGGCGGTTGCTCTGCGATAGAGGTACTTCGTGCTCCTTTCAGCACGGAGTTACAAGGTCCAAGGTAGGCATTATTTTTTGTGTTGTCGACTTTCGGTTTATGAATTTGACCAAGAAGGGGTTCTGGATATCCCACTTCATGAAGAGGGTATAGTCGAATCTCCCAAGCTTGCAATTGGGCCTTCTCCTTAAGAATTTTTGCTGTTATTTCGTGGTTGGCCCAGATAGTTTTGGTTACTTCCTGGTCCGAGAGGTTTTTGAAGATTTCAAATTGGACGGATACTAGGTCTTGTGATTGAATCCCTGTCAGATTACTGATGGCGGTTAATATTCGAAGAATGTTCCCTCTGTTGAGGATGTCACCCCGACCTTTAGATTTGTATTCGGGGATGAAAAGTATTGACTCGGTGGAAGCCCATCGTAGGCTGTCTGAGGCGTTTGCAAGTTGCGGGAGTGGCTTTGACTCCTTTGGGGAGCAGGATGGCTGTGTTACTAGGCCGTCACTGCAGCCAGATTCAACATTTGGCCCTCTGTTCCGATTTGCTATGTTGCTCGTAGATGGGCCCGTTGGGGCTCCCCTTGTTGCTATTTCCATTATTGGTTTGGATTTTGCCAGAGCTCCAAACTTGTCGGCAGTCATTGATGCTGCGTCAGAGGCAGTGGGAGATTCACTTTTAGTTGGCGGAGACAGATCTTCTATTGCCAGAACCGCGGTGTTGGAAATCACTGTTTTTTTCGGTTCCATTAAATGTATAGTTTCTGCCTTATCCTGACCCGTTGTATCTGAGGGTGGGATGGTAATAGCCTTTGGCTGAGGAGTTAGTGGGTCGCTCCATGCTCTTTGAACTAGTGTTGGTTCGTTCTGAACTTCATTAACAGCTTGGAAGAAAGCGTTGATTGGAGGAGTGTTGTTCCTCCCTTTCCTCCTCTGTTTTCGCCGTTGTTTGGAGTTTTGGGGTTTGGTTGGCGGGTAATCTCCTTCGGTTGGTTGACTTGACAGTTTATTGTAGATGTTACATCCCTGTACCGGTCGAGGTAGTTCTGGAAAGTTTGTTCTGCTGGTGCAGATGGGACTTGATTTGATATTCGATCTGCCCCTGCAATGGCTTTCTGGGTCGTCTGGACTGCTTGATTAATTGCAGCTGCCACTCTCGAATGAGGGTCGGTTCTGGAGAGAGCTGGAGAAGCGTCCTGGTGTGATCTGTTCGTATCTGATGGAGGTGGCTTACCACTTCCCTCGGAGATTAGGCCCCTGGTCCTTTTAGGAGATCCTGTGTGTTTCAAAATTGGTTTACCTAGAACAGTTGGTTCTGTTGTATTGATGTTTTTTTTTAAATCCGTTAAACGGTCGCCCATCACCGTAGGTAGTGAGGCAAGTTTGTCAATGATTAGGTAACACGGACAACTTGGTGGAATTATAGCTGTTTCGGCTTGAGCCTTTGAGATGAAATTATTCAGGTCAGATAACTTCCTATCGATACTTGTAACATGAAGGGCTAGGCAGTTGAGAAGAGTTAGCTGTATGTCCATCTTGTCGGAGTGGTACTCCATGGCTTTTCTTATAAGTTGCATTGTATTGAGTAAGGGGGCCCAAAGTGCATTCTCGGCTGTTGACGGTTCCTCTTTCGACTTCCCTGTGGGATAGGATGGATCTTGGACCCCTGTTTCGCCTTTAATCGCGGAGGTGTATGTGGTGACGAGATTTTCCCATTCCTCGCTGGAAAGAACAGGAACATTATCTACTGCGAGTACTTGATCCACTGCTTCTTTGCCCCAAGCCTCCCCAGGCCTACCGGCGGTTACTGGGGTCCCCGGGACCGGAAGTGGGCTGCGGGTTAGTAATGTTGACAGTTCTTGCCGTCATTAAAGCTGATGGGAGCTGGAGATAAGTCAGGGGTCTCTTTGTCCTTGAGGACTCCGATGGGACTTGCGATTACGTTGCCTTGGGGGACATGAGGGGATCCCAAGTATGATTGTGGATAGGAGACCTCAGCTGAGTTGGTTGAGCAGAAATCTGAGGCAAAAGTTCGTGTAGAATTGATCTCAGAGTTGGTTTGTTCAATTTGTGGCCCAGTAAGTGATACGGAAGTTGTGGATGGGAAAATATCTGGACATAAGCGGGGCCGTATTTTAATTTCCGGCTCAAATGGAATTGAAGTGGGAGTTTTGTGGATGGTCCTATCAGAAAGGGGAGAGATGGTAATTTCTTTGCTCTGTTTCCCGCAGTTGCTTTTAGGGCTTTTTTTGTTATTCCAGTCGGCACATTCAATCCCTTGGTCTCTACCTTTGTCGACGTTGGTTTTGTTGCCGTGATAAATATTGAATCCAAGATTTACACCGCCCCCTGTTTCCGCAGGGGTTGGGATTGCTGAGGTTAAGGCGTTCATTTGTGCGGCTGCCACTGTGCCTATTGCCGGGTGTAGAGAGGAGGGGAGGCCCAACTGTTTGTTAATGCTGAGGTTTAGCACTGCTCCAGCATCCTTAATGAAGGATAATTTAGAATATATTTTGGGTTGAGTGTAAGTCTTTTGTTGGCGTTTTTGGTTTGATGCTGATGTACTTAGTACTTCCCCAATGACACCAATGTCCACCAATGTATCAGAGTCCTTTTGAATTTGAACATTTTCAATGCCCAGTGTTGTTGTTGTGGTGGTTTGTGTTTTAGTTGTTTCTTTTAGGATCGCACTTTTCTTTTTCCTGCTGGTAATCACTTTTGTGACGGAACGTCTTTCTTTACCGGATCTCATGGTAATTAATTAACCGTCGTTGGTTATTAATGACACTTGTATTTGATGGTTATTGATAATTGGAGGTGGGGGAGGGGGAAAGAGTAACCGCTGCTCCCGGAGTTCTCTTTCCTCTTTACTCTGTTCTCTTTAGTCTGTACCCCCTGAGGCTGGTCGAACCGATCCGCTCTTTTGGATAGAAAGTACACAAAGTAAAGCACAGGAGCTTGGCCCCCCCACCCGAGCTCTCACCTGCTGGCGGGTTGGAGTTTTTACGCTCCTGAGCTTGCTGGTTCTGGCAGGCTGGAAACTGCTGGCTTGCCGATGACTGCTGCGGGCAACAACGATCACAGGCTCTAGGGGAGGAGGGGGGGGGGTGAGCTCCCCACAGGTCTCACAACACCGTCGTCCGCCCGGGTACTTCCACTCCTCTGCCTTGCCCAACTTGCAGGTTTCAGTCGCAGCCGCAACCCCCAGGCGCCCAACTCGCGGCGTGGAGGGTCCTCAGTTGAGCTGCCCCGAGCCGTCACTGGAGCTCGCCGCTAGGACACCGACGCTGGCAATGGAGATGCGCGATTACCTACTCGCGGTGTAGTCACTGTCACAATCACTGTTACTGTCCTGCCATGGACGACGTCGGGTAACACCGGGAGTCGGGAGTCGGGAGCCGGGAAAGCGCTGCTTTGCACGCTGCTTTGCACGGAGCCAGACGCAGCCGCCTCTCTGGGCGGCAGCAAACAAAACACGGAATGGACCTCTGGAAAAGTGAGCAATGGTGTAAATATCAGTATGCACTTGGTATTACTACATGTTGGTGCAAACTTGACCATGCACTAATGATTACAGAGTGATCATGCAAACCTGAACTTGAATTTAGGTTTATTGAGTGATGGTGAATGTCTGAACATGCACTAAGGGATAGTGAACTGAACAGATGCTAATGAATGATGAGTGATATACCAATCTGAACACGGAGTCAACATTTGTGAGGTGTGCTACAAATCAGTGGAGGTAGCGATTCCTTATGAATGGGGTTATCAATAGGATTATGAAGGATAAGCGAGTGGTGGTACAAATGTGAGTATCCGCTGATGAATACTGAGTGGAGTGGAGTGGCATATCTGAGCGACTTCTAGGCTTACTGAGTGATCGTGCACATTTTAGCATGTAAGCAAGATTTGTGAAAAGTGCTCCAGACCTGGGAAGGAGCTCATGACTTCTGAGTGATGATGCAAATCTGAGCATCCTTTAACATTTGTAAATCATTGTGCAAATCTGAACCTGCACTAATGATTACTGAGTGATAGGACAAATGTGAACGTGAAATAATTGAATTTATTGAGCAAATCTGAATATATATACTATGCTTTACTGAGGAAGCATCCCTAACGATAACTGATCAGTGGGGAAAATCTGAACATGTAGTAAGGATTACTCTCTGTTAGTGCTAGTCAGGGCATGCAATATAACTAATGATGTTTAAGTGGTGGTAGCAAATTGAGAATACAAATGATTTACTGAATGGTGTTGCAAATCTTAACATGCACTAAGGATTACTGTTTGATGATATAATACTGAACCTTCTCTAAGGATCAACATCTAAAGATGCAAATTTGAGCAGGCAGTTCTGATTGCAGAGTGATGGGCAAGGATCCAAATAACAAAAATAAGATTTAGCACATTTGGTGCTTCTGCTGTAACCCTGTCACTTTGCATCACTCCATACTTGTTATTTAATCTACAGTAATGGCTTGATATGGAAGTCTCTATATACAAATATAAAAACAGCTCTATTAACGTTGTCAGTGCTTGGTTACATAGTCTCCTGACTTTACTTTAGTTAACATTCGTTTGGTAAGATGCTTGCAGTTGCCCTGAAGAAGAAACGGAATACGAATAGAAGAACCATAAGTAAATAAAATAGATATATAAATACAAAAAGGCCAAGGAGAATAACTAATATTTGTTCTGAAGTCTTGTAATCAGAGTTATGGAAGACGTGCGTCCTCTGTTACTGGTGCTCCTAAAACTGCGCTCTCATCAGTTATCAGGAAAACCCCAATCACAGCATCAGAACAGAAAAGGTCATCATGTTCAGTAGACATAATGTGAGAAACAAGCACTGGCAAAGCCAACAGGTCTGTTTTGGCTTTGTCCGTGTTTGTTTTGTCAATGTGATTGCAGTAGTTTATTGTTGGCAAAGCAGTTGACCCTTGCCAATCTATAAAAAACACTGGCTAAAAGCAGATATATTTTTGGGTCTCAGAAAGCACACATGGCAGCAGTAGTCCCTGACGATTAAGAGAACTACTTTGTGTGCAGATGAGCTCTTTGTGAAAGGGCAAAATACAGTCACTCACATTGAAGTTAGCCAATGGCTGATGTGGGCTGACCCATTGCCCCATCCTGTATACTACTGATGGTGGGTAAGAGGGGCGGCGGAGAGTTCCTATAAGTAAGTATTTTATACATATGATTTTAGTAAAATTAAAAGGTTTTGGCTGATAACTGACCTAAAAATGAAATGGGGTTGAAACAGTCATGGTAAACACGTGTCAGAAATCCAATGTGCAAGTGCACCAGAAAAGTAAGAATTGTTAGCATTTCCATCTCTTGAAGGGATATTACGGCTTTAAATGGGGCGGCATAACAGCTTTAGCCATATATAAACCAGACATAAGACAACTTAAAATAAACAGCAGAAGCTCCAGTGCTGTTTGCATATTGTGAACAGGGGCGTGCTCTGGCACAATATCTGTACTTCTTTTTAAAGCAAAAAGCATCATTTTCATTACAAAACGTAGCTGTAGGTGGCCACGCTTTAGGCAGACCTCACTAGAAGTTGCCCACTCTTCCCTTTACGTTTTCATCTTCTTTATTCAATGTTTCAATTGAAAAAAAGAGAGTCTGCTTTGAACCAAACTAACACCACTGTGGAGGAAGGAATCTTGAACGGATTCATCATCATTTTGTTTTGGATGTTATTCCCCACTCACTCCAACTGGGACCTAGAGTATAAATTCCAAACAATTACTAGATTCCGTTGTGCTGTGATCCTGCATTTAACAGCTAATATGGAAATACCATAGTAAGATTTTGTTGAAAGAACACATGATCTTTCTAGCAGACTTATCAGTCTTTTTTGAGGAGTGAAGCTGTTATTTCACTAATAGACAACAATGGAAAACATTGGAAGGCAACACCGACAATTTTCAGGTCCCTTGTAAGATTAATGTGTTGCAGCATAGAATGTCTCAGATACTTTGCAGAGGCTTCTTCTTTGTTGTGTGACTGTTTAATGTGAAATAAGGCCGCCTGATATGAGTTAAAGTTTTTTTTAAAATAAAAGGATAGTAAACACTACAATAAATAGGTACTTATGAATAAGTGATACCATAAAAAACAAACGTGGTAATATGGAATATAAGTATGGTGATAAACAGAGAAAACACGAAAGGTTATTTGTGCATTAAAATACGTTTTGTCACAAAAAGGATAGGAGGAGAAAGGGAGAGAGGGAACGAGAGAAAGATAAAAGGAAGAAGGGAAAGGAGAAAGAAAATAAATATTAGGGAGGAGATGAATCTGGAAATAAGGAAGTAGTGAAAGGAAGCCACAGTAAGTCAGATTTAATTTTTTGAGATAGAGAGGAAGAAGAAACATTTGATCTAGCATGATAAAATAACTTTCAAAGCAAGAGCAATAAACAAGTCAAGTAAAACAGGTCTTGAAGAGAGATTTTCAAAATCAGTAGATAAAGTACAGAAGAAAACATTTTGGATAGAAAGTGGAATATTACATGAGAAAATCAATAAACATTTTGCCCAAATGGATTCCCAAAATTCAATAACATTAGGACAATAATAAAGTAAGTGTGTCAAAGTACCATCAGAGGAAGACATGACCAGCATAAGGGAGAAAGAGATGGATCCATTTTGTGAAGAAAAAAAGGAGTAATTACAACTATATTATATATAGAAAATAAAGATTGTGTGATATTAGCAGCTTTAGAAGTTTTAAATATTTTTCTCCACAATAGGTCCCATTGTTGGATGGATAATGATTGAGATACATCTTTTTTCCATAAAAGTTCAATAGAGGATTTGCTTCTCATAGTGGCTGGGAGATAAAGAAATGTATATATACAGGAAGCTTTAGGGAGGGATTCATTAGGAACATTGTACAATGATGTCACAGGAATAAATGGTGTAACATCAGGTGTGAAGCTGTTATTTAATACATAAGACTGAAGCATAGGAATTAACTGATTTTATTGCTGAGGCAAGAATCAGGAAGATCATAATTCTCCTGTAATTGTGGAAAGGATAAAATAGAATTATGGGAAGTCAAATGATGTACATAGAAAATACCCTTTTCCTTCCAGTGTTTGAAGTAAAATGATTTGTGGCGAAATTTAATACATTTATTGTACCAAATGGAGGATGCAAGGAAGAATTGACGAGACTCTGATCCTTGATTAAAAAGGGTGTTTAATAAACAGTGGGAGTACTTAAGAATAGGGTCTTTAGATATGAATGTGCAATTGGTCATAGAAACAACAGCACAAAAAGAAAGTTCATGTAATAAGGAACGTTCAAAAACAATCCATTTTGGTATTGGTGAATCTTGATAATTTTTAGATATAGCATAGAACTGACAAATTAAAAAGGCAGTGTGATATAACTTAAAGTCAGGAAATCGTACACCCGTTTCAGATTTTGGTCTAATCAACTTTGATAGGGCAATACAAACACGCTTGTAATGCCAAAGGAATTTAATACAGATGGAGTTTATTTAGGAAAATAATAATTAGGAATTTTAAAAGGTAACATGGAGAGTAAAAAAAGAACACAAGGGACAATCATCATCTTGATAGTATCTAATCTACCCAACCAAGATAAAAATAGGGGAGACCAAGTTGATAATTTATTTTGGAGTTTAGATTTTAGGACTGTGAAATTATGAGCAAGTATGGTTGGAGAGAACCAGACTATATATTTTATCTTTTGGGGACACCATGTGAAATTACTCTTATAAAACATATCATGATAATCTCTGTTTTAGAAAAAATTAATTTGTAACCAGAGACCTTGGAAAATAGCGTAATTTCTTGCAAAAGAGGATTGAGGGACATAGGAGGATTAGACATGTAAATTAAAACATCGTCTGTATAAGCAAAAAGTTTTATTTCTTGAGAGTTGGTTTTAAATCCAGTTATACCAGGGTTGCATCAGATTCGCTCAAGAAAGGGCTCCAGACATAGGAGAAAGAGTAATGGAGATAGAGGACAGCCTTGTCTAGTACCTCTATGGAGTTTAAAAAAGGGGGGGAAATGGCCATTAACAAGCACACAGGCATGTGGGTCAGTATATAACAGTTTGATTAAAGAGATACATATAACCAAAACCAAACCAACGAAGGGAAGAAAACATAAATTGCCAATTTATACGATCAAATGCTTTCTCAGCATCAAGTGACAAGGCTGCTAGAGGAGAAGGATACTTTTTCCCAAGGGCAAGAATATTAGAAAACATTTTGGAGTTATCAGATGCAAGCCTGCCCTTAACAAAGCCTGATTGGTCAGGTTTAATAAGAAGGGGTATAATATCATTGAAATGAGATGCTAGAATTTTTGCAAAGACCTTACAATCATTGTTAAATGGGACAGTCATTTTTACCTGAGGTAGGGTCTTTATCGGGTTTGGGGATAATAATAATAAGGGCTTCTAGAAAAGACCCACTGACCTTAGAATTAGATAAAAAAGAAGTGTAGAGTTCGAGTAATTTGGGAGCAAAAATGGAGGAGAAAAATAAGAGAAGCTCAATAGTAAAGCTATTAGGGTCAGGAGCTTTGGCTTTTTTTAGGGATTTGAGAGCGTCAGTAATTTCCAGAAGGGAAATATCTTTTTCAAGGGAGGAAATTATGTCAGGAATGGAAGGGGATTAGGGAGTCCCCAAAAAAAGGATTCAATGTCATTCTCAGAGGGGTCAGTATCCTCAGTATATAATTGTTGGTAACAAGACTGAAAGGCATTAGTAATGTTAGGATCTGAAGACAGCATCTCGTTATTATGTTCACATGGAATGGGCCCAACAGTTTTCCTTTCTGATTTAAATTTTAAATAATTGGCTAACATTGTACCAGCCTTATTTTGGCCCCCATGAAATTTAGACTTAATTTTAAGAAGGACATTAGAAGCACCATTCGTAACAATTTTGTTCAAGGCAGGTTTAGCTTTAATCAAATCCTGTAGATTCGAGGAAGATTTGGAGGTAAATGAGAGGTAAATGAGACGTGTTCCAGAACTTACATATGTTGGTAGAGAGGTAATTAGCCTTTAAGGCTTTTTTCTTTCCGATTGTAAAGGCTCTAAAGGAAGCTTTAAAGGCTTCCCAATTATTGTGGATAGAGGTATCTTTGGAATGGTTAATTTGAAAAAAATTATTAATAAACGAGGTTGCTTCTGAAGTAAAGGTTTGGTCTGATAAAGTGTTATTAAAGCACCGCCGGCCCTGTTTCGAAGTAATGAAGGACATATCAAAGGAAGTTAAAATAGGAGCATGGTCAGAAATAAAAATAAAACCAATCTCTGATGTTGAATAGTAAGAAGTAGGGATTTGGAAACGAAAACATAATCAATACGAGACATAGTATGATGTACATTAAAAAAAAGTAAATTTACATTTATCAGGGTTACAAGTTTTCCATTCATCAAAGAATGGACGAGCAGAAATGGCAGATTGAAAAGCTTAATGGGAATTATCGGGTTTGAATTTGAACTTATATTTCCTATCGGTAAAGGGATCTAACATATCATTGAAGTCACCAGTAACAATGATATTGGGATTGGGAATAGAAGACAGTTTCACTTTGATACTATGCCAAAAGTCCGGGTCAGATGTAACTGGGCCATAAATATTGAAGAATGTAACTTGTTTTTGGACTATAATAGCATCAACCAAAACCCATCGTCCATTCGCATCACATTCAGTGGATAACATTTGAATATTAAGAGATTTGTGGAATAAAATGGCAACACCACCTTTATGATTAGCAGTAGGAGAAAAAATACCCTGGTAAACCCAAAGACGTTTAAGTTTTAGAGATTCAATATCATTACAATGGGTTTCCTGGTGGAAAGCTACATGGGAATTAAGTTTAGATAAATGAGATAATGCCTTTTGACGCTTTACGGGGTGACCTAGACCATGGACATTCCACGAAACAATGTTAAACATGTTGCAGGGTGAGGAAGGGAATATGGGAGCAGGAACAATGCGTGTAGGAACAATCAAAGAGACAAAAAGACACCTTTTAACAACAACCATCACATAATTTAAGACAAAAGCAATAAAGTGGCTGGAATAACGAATTAGAAAAACACTCAAGTGAGAACAAGAATACATGTTAAAGAAGGTAGAGAAAAAGAAAGTCTAATACAAGAAAGAAGGAGAGGGAGGGGAGGAAATAAAAAGGAGAAAATGGTAGACAGATCAAGGAAAAAAACAGATCTGAATAGAAACGGTTAACAGGTAAACGAAGAGCATGTTAACACCGTGGACAAGAACAGCGACAAGAACGAAACTGAGAAATAAAACAACAAAGAGTCTCTTAATGAGTGGCGATGTATAGAATGGTAAGAAAGGAAAAACAAAGTTTGTTGAAGATAAAAAATAAAATAATTAGTTGCCAGCAGAGAGAAAGAAATATGTGTCAGAATGAAAACATCAGCAAACTGAAAAAGAACTCAATCATTAGTCTCCATGTTGTGAGATTAAATACTATACAGACAAAGCTTCAGCTTAGCCGGAGAACCGAATGAGCGTGAGTTTCCATCATGTGTGATCTTGCAGACACATGAGTGAAGAATGCCATGTAGAATATTCAAGTGTCTCATATGTGGGAGAAGAGCTAAGAATTCTTGTTGATGGCCATTAGCTGCATTAGCGGCATCCTGTGAAATAAAAAGATTGTGACCAGACCAAACAAGGCGACATTTAATTTTGACAGCCTTCAGGACACGCATATGATCAGTGAATTCCCTAAAAAGCATTATGATACCTCGTGGCTTAGGGGAATCAGGTTGATGACAGCCCAACTGATGTGCACGTTGAATGTTGAGAGGCGGCAAAGATTGAAGATCTAGGAGATCAGGAAGAAATTTCTTCAAGAAGGACAGAATATCAGAACCTTCAATATTCCCCGGAAGACCGTAGAGACGAAGATTATTTCATCGATTTCAATTTTCAAGGTCTTTGGTGTGGAGTTTAAGATTTTGTATTTCTTGTTCTAACATGGGTATTTTGGTAGATGTATTCTGAATCTCCCACACGATGCTCTAACCCCCATAACAATCCACCGATCCTCAATTTGTTGTAGTTTCTCATTAGTTGTGCACATAAATGGTTGAAGGCCATGTACTTCTTCCAAGATAGAATCTAACACTGGATTCTGGGAAGATAAAATAGGAGACAGTGGATCATTCTTCACTCTTTTTGGTTTAGTACCTGAAGACGTTGGTTTGGAAGAGGTGTGTGAATCACTGGCCATCATGTTGTGATGAGTATGATGTCGAGTAAGCAATATGGAAGGGCGAATCTGGCCCATGCCACAAAAAAAAAGAAATATTCAATTCAAATGACTGTAACAAAATCAGTAATTTAAACTTGTAGATATCCAGAAATGGCAGTATCAGAAACTTTGGCCTTAAGTTCAAATATAAAATGTCATTTAAAGGCAACCCAGTTAAAGAGAGGAGTTTTAAATTGCAGAAAACAGCAAGTTGCCAGACGAAATTAGAGACCAATGCACCAACAGGTCTAAAAAGGCCCCAGTCACATTATACAATATCACTAATATTAATGTCAGTCAAGGTTGAGAGAGAGGAAAAAAATATATATTGCATGACTTGGCAAGAAGCACTTTAACCTAAAATGGTGGATGGATGTGACAGGATAAGAAAATCATCTCCACAGCTCACAGGATCAAGAATGTGTCTTGATAAAACAGAGTCAGTCAGTAAAACTCATTGCCGGTGTTAAGAAAGGCCAGGCTACCTCCAAACTTCATCCATGCAGTAATGAGGAGAAACAAACGGGCACAAATGTGAAACGCGAGCGACTCAACACAAAATGGTGGCCGCTCGCGTCTCAGTGGAGAAAATCACCGCTGCGGCACAAAGGTCCAAAAAGCACCTACATGGTGCAGAAAACAGTGAGCAGCTCACTGCCATTGATCAGGAGATTATTGCGACAACCAGAGTCATCCAAAACTGCCTGAAAGAGGCAAAAACAGCAGTAAAGCTCTGCATCTAGAACATAGCACACGGAACAGCCACCATTATACGTCGGCCATGAGTTAAATCTTAATAGCTTCTAATGAGGCAAGTATTATACATTGGTTTAGAGGAGGATAAGAAGGATCTCATGGGCTGTAATTTTACAGCCAGACCGAGAAGTAGTTTTCCCAAGAGAGGCATGGGGATGGAGATATAAAATGTTTAAAAACAAAACAAGCGGTGGCAAAGCCATCGGTTGTGCCTTTGTGACCAAGGACCGATCTATAGGTTTTGCCCATGTGCATGGATGACGTCCATCTTGTAATGGAATTTTAAAAAAACACAAAAAATCTATTACAAGATAATCCCTGAGCATGAATGTACTTGCAGTATAGCCATCTTGCAATGGATTTTCAAAAACATATGAAACTATATCACAATGTGTCTGTCAATCATGCCCTCACATGCACAGTGACAGCTAGTGAAGAGCTAGTGAAGAGCTTAGGCAATCTCTCGATGGAGGCGGGCAGGCCGCCTTGATATTATTAGACTTATCGGCGGCCTTCGATACCGTCAATCTTAATATCCTAATCTCGAGACTATCTGGACTGGGTGTTCACAGCCTGTCATTAAGGCTCCTTCTATCCTATCTTGCTGAACGATCTTTTAGGGTAGAAATAGGAGGTACCAGCTCACAAATTTTTAATCTGCATTGTGGAGTGCATCAGGGCTCCTCCTTGCGCCCTACGCTCTTCAATGTATATGTGGCCCCTTTAGCTGCTCTGATCAGACAGTATGGTTTTTCAGTAATCAGCTATGCCGACGACACACAAATTGTGGTGTCTATTACCAACAATGAAAGCGAGGTGGCAGATCGCTTTAATACATTCATGGCACAGGTGAATAGCTGGATGCAATCCAACTGTTTGAAATTAAACACCAGCAAAACTGAGGTTTTACTTTTGGGAACTAGTCTTCTGGGCTGGTCGCCTAAATGGTGGCCTACTGAGCTGGGTGAGTGTCCCCAACCGGTCTCTAAAGTCAGAAATTTCGGGGTGATTTTTGATGATTGGTTAACCTTTGACAGTCAGATCAATGTCCTTACAGTAAGGCTCTGGGCCATTCTTAAGCTGATCAGAAAGATCCGAGCTTTTATTCCCCCTGAGACCCTGAAAACAGTGGTAATTGCCCTTGCAATATCCAGGTTGGACTATGGCAATGCCCTGTATCTTGGGATTCAAAATCAATATTTGAGCAAGCTCCAATGTCTGCAGAATGCGGCTGCCAGATTAATCCTGAACATTCCTAGGCATGAATCAGTGGCCCAGCGACTGGTGGCACTCCATTGGCTACCTGGCCGGAAAAGAATAGCTTTCAAGGCACTTTGCATCACATTTAATGCACTTCATGGTAGAGGTCCCCTCTATCTGACCTCCAGAATAAAGTACTATGCTCCTTCTAGGAATCTTAGATCGGTTCATCAGAAGCTGCTGCAAGCACCCAGATTTAAACAGGTTCGCTGGGGTGGCAGGTGTTTCTTGGTAAGAGTGACTAAACTCTGGAACAGCCTACCCATCACGATCAAAAATAGTCTGAACCTCATCATGTTCAGGAAATCTCTAAAAACCTGGCTCTTTCAAACAGACATCTAATGCACCTGCCTCTGCTCTGACATCGATTTTTTTAGTGTTAGCGCCAAGACGCCTCCGGGCATTCGTTGCACTTTATAAGTTTTCAAATCAAATCAGTGACCATCTTGTAATGAAGGTTCTTATGTTTTTTGAAAATCAAATACAAGAAGGCTACCACACATGGTTTGGCTTTGCCAATACATGTGAAACAATTCAACCAGCATTGACAAAGCCAAAGTATGAGTGTGCCTGTGCAAAATAGTGGGCGGTATTGAGAGGTTTGTGGGGTGGTGTGGTTGGTGATGATGAAGCGTGGAGATAGCAAGGGGGTGACAGAACAGTGGAAAGTTATCACAAGAAACTACTTAAAGCTCTGTGAAAACCTCCACAAATTATAGTGACTTTAATGACAGACCATCAATGTCGCCTGAGTAACACACCTATACAAAAAGAGAAAGGTCTTCTCAGTCCATGTACTGTCATTGTCCATCATCTAACACAATTCATGTGCTTACTTGTGAATGCCACCAATAATCAAGTCATAAAGTAGTAATTGAACTTCATCGCTGCTTGAAAAAATCAGCCATACATAGTGTGCACAAGTGAAAACCATGACTCATCATCTCTGGTGACAACAAAGTGTTTGGGCAGGAATGTTTAGAACGACTACATCAAGCACAGTTCCCTGAATGTAAGGTGGGCCACTTTCATCATTCTTCAGGGTCCTACGGAGATATGGGTTTATTTTCAACCTGAACTTAGCTCAATGCTCACTCTCAATACCTGAAAAACGTATGAAATTCCTAGATTATGCCATCTAGCTGGCTCATTCATTGTCGATTGAGAGCCTCAATGTATGTTTGCCTTTTTTGGTGATTTTATTTTGGGAAACATGCAGTTTGTAAGGACTGAAACGCTGCTTCAACTCCTCTCATTGTTAATTATGGTACAGTTGCTTTAAATGTCACCAATACTTGCATGCAGAAGCATCGATGTGGTGGAACACCAAACCTAAAATTGGGCAGTTCTCTATCTTCTGGCACAAATCATGGTAGGGATATGATGCCTAAAGCATTTGGTAGAAGAGGGGCAACTTGAGACCTTTGAAGATCTTCAGGCAGAACATGACCTACAACCCCTCAAAAGTGGAGATACTTTCTTCTGAGACTCTGGCTGCACGTAACTCTGGAACCACTCAATGTTAACTGCCTTCATCACCAATAATGTCCTAATTGTAAACATGTGTAAAGTTCGGGGGGGTGATCTCAGGCCTCTATCGTACTATTATAGGCCCTAAATTCTCTATAATGACTATGATGACGCTCAGAACAAAATGGCACTTATTTTGGATGTATATTCAAAAATCATGGAATGATGTTAAGAGGGGGCAATCTGAAACTCAGTTTCATCAAAGTCCTTCATGAGGAGATTGCAAAAATAAGTCTTGACAGCACCTTCATTTGTTGGAGCTGTGGAGACATAGACTCTGATGTTACACATATTATATGGCCTTGTCCAGCATTAGCTCTGGGAGAAACTTTAATTACAGTGGCAAAATCAGAAAAATTATAGAATTACACCTTAGGTGAAATTCCTGACATTTTCCATTATGCAATTTTACTGAATTTTTGCAGCGGGCATGTTTGGACCAACCGGTATGTCATGAGACTTTTTTAGTCGAAATATGCGCTAATTTGATTAAAATCATGCAAGATACTAGCAAAATACATTTTGCCTTGAAAGTATAATTTAATGAACCTTTTAAGGTATTTTATTAAATTTCATGGGAAACTATTGCACAATTTTGCACAGCATTTTTACTAAACTGCTTTTGTACACAACTTTAAGAAAGAATTGTGGGATTCTTAATTTGCCCTAACGGCACTGATAATCTTGCATGCCTTCTGCACCATAATAGGACCAACCTCACATTGAAGGATGTAGTTGTGACCCCCCATGCAGTGACACAACTGTGAGTCTTAAGAAGTGGGAAAATTGCACTACCCCTGACAGTTGAGGAGTTGTTGAGGGAGATGATGACAATGGCCGGGTATGTAAAAATAATGTATGGACTCAATGACCAAGCATACATATTTAGATGATGTCGCACAACTTTTTCTCCTGGCTAACTGCTACCTTGGACCACCTACATGATTACTTAATGTAGAAGGTTTCCTCTGATTTCTGTAGGGCTGACATCTCTGATATCACACTTGGAACTGAGAGAAAGACAGCAAAGTGGTTGATAGCAATGGATAGTAAAAGTCGATATCTATGTATACTCCACTTTGTTTGACATTTAAAAATATAAGACACATTCCTTTCAGAATTACATACCCAAATTTGCATCATAGTCTTAGATACTATTGTTGCTAATATAAAGTTGTTCTTTGCATAACCCGAGTGTATAGAGAACCACAATCCTCATTTACATACAAAAAGAAAATATGTCATTCCTGTATCCCTATTTTAACCCCTACTTCTGCCCATTTGCCTCCGAGCTTTGATAAACTGTAAGAGAATCTCAGAGATTAATCAAAATGTGACTGATACTGTTTGAGATGTGGCATCGATTGATTAGGCACCTAGGTATGAAAAAAGTGCACCATCTTTGTAAACAATTCTACTCTTGGAGACAAGTGAGACTGGGTTTTAGGTATATAAGCTGCTGCTTGACTTAGTATTAATTTGCCCGGGCATTTTACTTATTAACAATAAGTATAGGTATTCTTATGAGACTAAGCATAGTTAAAACACCTTCATAACAGATCTAACCTAAAGCTATAGCTATCTGATTTCTCCACCATGTGTCTCCATGCCTTTGTTTCCCAATACACCTTCCCCAAGAGACCGTCCTCTGTTGGTAAGTGGAGATTCCCCTTCCATTAGTATGCATCCTTGGAAATGGAGACGACATCCAAAACAGAACTAAAAAATCCTATTCAATCAATCTTTACCTTTTTTTTCCCTGCCTTTACCTTTCTCTCTTTCCTTCTTTTTACCTTTTCATTCCCTTCCTTCAATTTTCACCCTTTTTATTTTCTTTTTCCCTTTCTCTTTCACTTCCTTCTATAAAGCAATTATGCACTCATATTTTCTGTTCTATGATTAGGAAAGTCTTAGTTGTTCGAGCTCAGAAAATACTTGAAAGGATTCATGTCACATGACCCTCGCTGAGGAGCCAGCCATAATCATTGCAGGGACACGGAGGTCTCTCAGTTCCAGAATCATGGTCCTCATTTCTCCTTGACTGGTGGCACTTTCAAAGGCAAAGTCGCGACAAACAGAAAATATATAGACATCTTCAGTACTAATGTCTCTTTTCTCTAGTCAGCATCAGAATATTTTCTAAAACAAGGCAATCTTGGAAAAAGGCAATGATAGTACATGGCTCCTGTTTTCGAGGGGTGGATGGTACCTGATGTGCCTGTGCGATAGATGGGTTGGCTAAAAATAAAATACAAAAATACTGGGATTCATTTAGGTCATGTTCTCCAACAAAAGGGCTACCTACACATGACGAATCAGGCACATTCTTCAACGGCACCAAATGAACACTATAATTTGTATCAAATATCTTGGTATCCTGTTCCTTGTGCACACTGAATTGACTCAGGCTTTCCATGAAGCTAATTCGTTGCCGTTTGACCACCTACAGTGCTACGATAATTAATGTGAAAACATAGATTATCTCAAAGACATCAGAAACTTTAGTTTGTGGTCAGTCAACAACCGTTCTTCAAGAGTTCAGCTATGGAATTGACTTCCAGGGCATCAAGAGGCGAGCTGTAACACGTTCGAATGGAAACTCAAAAACAGCTGCAGCCCATGCAGGTAAGGGCAGTAGGGCTGGGTTGGGGAGGAGGTGGGAGATTCGACAGACAAATAATTAATTTTCCCTCTTTGTCTTCTATCAAAATCCCCCACCCGGCCCCACCGCCTCACCGCTCTTACCTGTATGGGCTACGGCTGCTCAAAAACCTAGTTATTGATCTTTCGTCTTCTCCCTAGATCTCTGGAAGCACTCAACTACGTACCAATCCGTCCATCCATCCGACTCACCCACCCTTTCATCCAGTGCAATAAAATGCATAATTGCAATGTAGCATGCTTTGCAATCAAATGGAGCATGTACTCTATTCTCGAATTCTATTTGATAAATGCATTCATTGGACATAGCTGAAGACTAATTTCGACTTTGTTGTGTTTAGTAAATTCTGTAGTAGGGGATCTCTGTGTATAGTCATAATCTAGTGAATAGTCCCGCCCATGTGTGAATAGTCCCGCCCATGTAGAGGTGTGGCGCCGCGGCCAGGGCGACTGACGCTGGAATCTGGGGACCACGGTTCGATCCCCGGCTCCGGCGGCAGGTTAGCCCAGCACCATGTGACTCTGGGCAATAGCTCGCTTAATCTTCCCGACGGCCCCCCAGCGCCTAGAGACCCTTACGGGTGATTTTGCGCTTTACAAATGTGGACTTTACAAATGTGGACTTTATGTGCGTGGACCCCGGAGCAATCAAAAATAATCTCTTACAGTGTCAAAAAATGCAGAAAATGCATAGACACTTAAGAGAGAATTTAAAGACAGATAATGCAGCCAAAAAGGCTACACTGTCCAGTACTTCAACTAGAAATTCCACCATAAAATCCACAAAACAGCAAAGCCTGTACAGATTTCCCTTGCTTAACAGCAAAATCCCTCAGGAATGATAGAGAGAAGAACCTGGACAGACAAGCCCCATAGGCTGCCATTATGTGGCTTAATTAGGATACTGTGCCTTTAAGGAACCTTCCAGAACCTTCTCTCAGTATCCCAGAATGCATTGCAGGTCCAACTTAGCCTCAGTTCTTTTTTCCGGCTCCTGCAAGCAGGACCCTGGAGCATTGAGCTCTCCCTTTTCAAGGGTTTTTGTTAGTGTTTTACACTGATTTCGATTTTTGGTACTTTTACAGTACTTTGGTGACTTTCTTTCTGTGTTTCTGCACTCTTTTTTGTCCATAATGCCTGCATTATTCGACAAATGCCCTGAGTGCTCAAGAAAGAAGGCCAGGTCAGACTCCCATGAGGTCTGTATTCTCTGCCTTCCCTCTTCCCACATTCCTGAGGAGTGTGTGATCTGCAGAAGCTTCTCTGGAAGGACCCTGAAGGAGAGGAAGAAGATCAGGCTTCAGGGACTTGAGGAGAGAAAGTTGAAGGCACGAGGTGGGTCAGGAGGGGCTCCTTCTACCCATGCTGAGGCCTCTGGGGGGCTCCCCAGGGGCAGGAAGACCAGCCCTCGCCCAAGGTCTCCGTCTGGGTCAGTTGCGCTGACCACGACGTCGAGGGGACGGTCAACGGCCAGTTCCAGGTCTCCCCAGGGCTCTGGGTCGAGAAAACGTCGCCCGTCGACGTCGAGGAACGTGTTCCGGCCGCCGTCGAAGCCGGTGTCGATATCCTCGTCGTCGCTGTCGGCGTCGAGTGGTCGACATCGGAGGGCCCGGCGTCGGCGCTCGCCGTCGAGGCGACACCGCCGTTCGCCGTCGAGGACATCGTCGTCGAGGGGATCCTCGTCGTCGAGGTCGCCGTCGAGACGGAAGGCGTCTCCGGCGCCGAAGAGGTCGACGTCGAAGCATTCCAAAAGACCGACGTCGAGACGGTCTAGGAGATCGACGTCGAGGAGGTCAGAGAGGTCGACGTCGAGAAGGTCCAAAGTGTCGACGTCGAAGCGATCCAAGAAGTCGACGTCGAGGCCGGCGAAGAGGTCGAGGTCGCCGTCGAGGCACCATCGCCCGTCGTCGAGGTTCTGTGGCTCGTCGATCTGGTCGGGGTCGACGTCGAGACGGAGACACGGTTCGACGTCGAGAAGTGTGATTCGGTCGACGCCGAAGGACCGTTCGACGTCGAGGGGACATCGGTCGTCGTCTGGACACCGGTCTTCAACGTCTGGAGGTCCTAAGGACAGGCCCAGGACTGTGGGGGGCTCCCCACGCTCCGGAAGAGATGGTGGCTCGCCGGGAACGGCGCATTCCGGCGTGGATACTCCGATGAAGCCTTCTACGCCTCCTCCGCGGCCGGCTGTGCCGAAGGGCCCGCCTCCGAAGGCCCCTACCCCACCTCCGAAGCCGGCTCCGCAGAAACCGCGTCCGGTTGCTCCTCCACCCCCGGTCCAACCGAGGGCGGTGTCGATGCCTAAGTTTCCGACGCCTCCGAAGAAGACTCCTAAGAAGCCTAGGACTCCTGACCCTGGGAGGCCGAAGGAGCGCCCGAGGCCCAAGAGGTCTAGGTCTCGCTCGGGGAGACGGGACAGATCAAGGAGTGGCCGTGGATCTTCCTCACGATCCAGGCGTCATCACAAGAGATGTCGGTCCAGGTCACGTTCTCCATCTGGGACCCGTTCCTACTCGCCCACGCTGTCCGATTCGCCGGAGACTAGGGTGTCTCCGATAGACGATATAAGCACATTTCAGGAGGTTCTCCTGCGTGGAGCGGCGAAGTTGGGCATTGAGGTTGAAGCACCTACGGCTTCTACCTCGGTGATATTTGAGACATTACACAAAAGGCACTTGTCTCGCCCCCTGTTACCTCTGGTGCCGGGGCTCCTTGAGCCCGCCGAACAGCTATTCCTGACGCCGGCAACGGTGAAGTCTGTACCTTCCAGGATCCTAAAAAAGTACAGGGCTCCGGACTCAGACCCAGCCTTCTTGAGGAAGGACCCGGTACCGGATTCGGTCATCGTGACTGCTGCACGGAAGCTTCATGCCACCTCCCCTGCGTCCACGGTGCCTCCGGACAAGGAGAGCCGTTGGATCGATTCTGCTGGTCGCAAGGCGTGTGGGACATCCGCCTCGTCCATGAAGGCTGCCAGTGACTCGGCTTTGCTGGGACGTTACGACCGGTCCCTGTGGGACTCGATGGAGCAGTTCGCAGACCTTGTCCCTCGAGACCGCAAGGAGGACTTTGTGGAGATCGTCAAGGAGGGGATGCTGGTCTCTAATCAGGCCATCGGCGCCGCAGCGGACATCTCATTGCTGTCCGCGCACGGATATTGCCACGGGATTCACCAGAGACGCCACGCTTGGCTCAGGTTGACGTCCTTGAAACCGGAAGCACAGCAACGCGTGGCGAATCTCCCGTTTTCAGGAGATACCCTCTTCGGGAAACACGCGGATGATGAGATGGCCAGGATGAAGGCCGAAGCGGAGACCCTGACGGCAGTGGGCTTGGAGAAGCCCAAGGAAAAGAAACCCTTCCGACAGTACCAACGTCGGTTTGGGTCGCAGGGTCGTGGAAGGGGGCAGTCTGCTGGACAACAACTGCAGCAGCAGCAGCAGCAGTACAGGCGGCCCTTCCAGAAGCGACAGGGTGGTAGAGGTCGTCAACAGTCCTCTACCGCGACCAAGGGCCCGGCCGGGTCCCGTCCCTGAGCTGTTACTTCCCCCTCGTCCGTTACCCGCTCCGGTGGGGGGAAGCGTTCAATTTTTTCTGGCAGAGTGGAGAAAAATTACTCAGGACAAGTGGGTGCTGAATATTGTTTGCAATGGATACAGTCTACGTTTCACCAGCCCTCCTCCATCGATTCCTCCCGTCAGCTCGCAGTATCAACTGCGCGAGCTTCAGGCGGAGGCGGACATTCTGCTAAGGAAAAGGGCGATCGAAGACGTACCTCTGTCTCAAAGAGGAAGAGGTCTTTACTCTCGGTTCTTTCTTGTCCGCAAGAAGGACAAAAACGAGTTCAGGCCCATTCTGGATTTGCGACAGGCAAACAAGTGGATTCGCAGAGAAAAGTTTCGCATGCTGTCGTTGCATCAGATCTACCCTCAGCTGCAACGAGGAGATTGGATGTGTGCCATAGATCTACAGGACGCATACTTCCACGTGCCCATTGCATGCAAACACAGGAAATTTCTGCGCTTTCAAGTCGGCACCAATCATTATCAATACACGGTGCTACCCTTCGGACTGAAGTCTGCACCCAGGACATTCTCAAAATGTATGGCAGTGGTAGCGGCGCACCTGAGGAAGAACAAGGTGTTTGTCTACCCGTACCTGGACGATTGGTTGATCAAAGCCTCCTCCTTCTCGGAAGCTCAAGCACACTTCCAGAAGACGTGCGTTCTCTTGAACAAGCTGGGGTTGCACATCAACATGTCCAAGTCGGTCCCGATTCCGGTACAGTGCATCCAGTACTTGGGGGCCTCCATCGATACGCTGTCAGCAAGCGTGTCTCCTTCGGAAGAGCGACGTTTATCGCTCGTTCGGAAGGCTCAGGCTCTCATGGAAACTCCGTCTACGACTGTGAGGACGGTGTCTTCTCTACTGGGATCGATGGCCTCTTGCATCTTTCTCACTCCACACGCACGGCTACAGATGAGACCTCTGCAGGTGTGCTTGGAGGATCAGTGGGACCAGAGGAGAGGTTCTTGGGACGACAGGATACGACTGTCTCTACATGCTCTTCAGTCTCTGAAGTGGTGGTGCTCGAAGGAGAATCTCCTCAGAGGCGTTCCCTTCCACAAGGACATTCCCACACAGACCATCGTGACGGATGCGTCTCTCCAAGGTTGGGGGGCGCATTCCGGAGACCTGCAGATTCAAGGGACGTGGTCCCCGACGGAGTCCACGTACCACGTCAATTTCCTGGAACTGAGAGCTGTTCACTTGGCACTGAAGGCCTTTCATCCGTCCTTTCAGACCAACTCTCTGCTTGTTCAGACGGACAACACGACAACGATGTATTACCTCAACAAGCAGGGGGGGCTCGAGATCGCGCACTCTGTCGCAGGAGGCACAGGCGATCTGGCACTGGCTTCTGGCTCGAGGACTGTCGATAACGGCCACCCATCTGCCAGGTGTGCAGAATGTTCAGGCAGACGAACTGAGCAGAATCGTGCAGGAAAACCACGAATGGGTCATAAACGACGAAGTACTAGGAGAAGTCTTCGCAAGGTGGGGAACTCCAGACATAGATCTGTTTGCCACCGCCGAAAACAGCAAATGCCGAGGCTTCGCCTCCAGGTACTACCAGCCGGGGACGCTGGGGAACGCGTTATGGATCAACTGGTCGAACAGCTTTCTGTACGCTTTTCCACCAATTCCCCTGATTCCAGCGGTTCTCATCAAGCTGTCTCAATCCAGGGCGAGGATGATTCTGATTGCCCCGGAATGGCCCAGACAGTGGTGGTTCACGGACCTACTTCACCGATCTCTCCTTCCTCACATGAAGCTGCCGTGCAGGCCGGACCTTCTCACGAAGTTCGGGGGGCGGATGGTGCACCCCAACCTCTCGTCTTTGAGTTTGGCGGCATGGCTCCTGAAATAGTGCAATATGGCCATCTGAATCTCCCAGAGGATTGTATGGGCATACTGAAGGAGGCTAAGCGACCTTCCACTAGGGCTTCCTATGCTTACAAGTGGAAGAGGTTTTGCATCTGGTGCAAGTCTAAGAACTATGACCCTACGTCATGCAAGGAAGATGTCATCCTTCCATATCTGCTTCATCTAGCGCAGTCGGGCCTTAATGTCCATTCCATTAAGGTTCATCTGGCTGCTTTGACTGCCTACAGGAAAGGCCCTTCACAGACTTCCTTTTTCCAGATCCCTGTGATCAAAGATTTTTTGGAAGGCTTGAAGAAAGTGTTCCCTCCTGTCAGGCTTCCTTCGCCTTCATGGGACTTGAATGTGGTGCTGTCCAGATTGATGAAGGAGCCTTTTGAACCCATTCATAAGGCTTCGTTGCAGCACCTGTCCTGGAAGGCGGCGTTCCTCGTGGCCATTACATCGGCCCGCAGGGTGAGTGAGATTCAGGCATTGTGTTGCCAAGAACCTTATACTGTATTTCATAATGCTAAAGTTGTTATGCGTACTCACCCTAAGTTTCTTCCCAAGGTTGTTTCTGATTTTCATATCAATCAGACTATCACTTTGCCTACGTTCTTTCAGAATCCTTCATCTCCGGCGGAAAGGTCTTTACATTCCCTGGATGTGCGGAGGGTGCTGAAGTTTTATCTTGATAAGACTAAAGATATTCGTAGGTCAGACCAATTGTTCGTCAATTATGGCTCAGTCAGGACAGGTCTTGCTACCTCTAAACAGTCCATCTCGAGGTGGATTGTGTCCTGCATACAGTTGTGTTACTACAAAGCTAATAAGACCTTAGGAGGTAAGCCTAAGGCTCATTCCACCAGGGGCAAAGCTGCTACGACAGCTATGCTCCGTAATGTTCCCATTGCAGAGATCTGCAAGGCGGCCACTTGGAAGTCGGTCCATACCTTTGCTAAGCATTACTGCCTGGACACTGATGCCAGGGCAGACGCTCAGGTTGGGCAGGCTTCGCTGCGGAATCTGTTCGCACAGTAGTGGCGTTATTTTATTCTCCACCGCCGCTTGGTGTGGGGATGGGCTTGCCATTCTATTCACTAGATTATGACTATACACAGAGATCCCCTACTACAGAAGGAGTAGTTTCTGTCCTGTAACTCCAGTTCTGTAGTAGGGGTATCTCTGTTATAGTCATAAGCGCCCTCCCGCCTCCCCGGTGGAGTGTTGTTCATGATCATAATGCTACAGGTCTGGCGTTTTCTGCGCCTTCAAAAAGAACTGAGGCTAAGTTGGACCTGCAATGCATTCTGGGATACTGAGAGAAGGTTCTGGAAGGTTCCTTAAAGGCACAGTATCCTAATTAAGCCACATAATGGCAGCCTATGGGGCTTGTCTGTCCAGGTTCTTCTCTCTATCATTCCTGAGGGATTTTGCTGTTAAGCAAGGGAAATCTGTACAGGCTTTGCTGTTTTGTGGATTTTATGGTGGAATTTCTAGTTGAAGTACTGGACAGTGTAGCCTTTTTGGCTGCATTATCTGTCTTTAAATTCTCTCTTAAGTGTCTATGCATTTTCTGCATTTTTTGACACTGTAAGAGATTATTTTTGATTGCTCCGGGGTCCACGCACATGGGCGGGACTATTCACTAGATTATGACTATAACAGAGATACCCCTACTACAGAACTGGAGTTACAGGACAGAAACTACTCCTTCATCCGTGTGCATGGTCCCTGCTACTCAAAGTTGCTAAAACTGCACGTAACATTGTTTAAAACAGAATCGCAAAGGCTATTTGGTGAGTGTGAAGGAACATTGGCAGAAATGGGCATGCTTCTAGCTCCACAACTCTCAAGCGTGTGTACCATAGCGTTGCAAATGCATATCAGCTATAAAGTGATGATTGGTTACGTCCATCCTGGAGCAGGTGGTGACTGTTCACAGAGTGAAAGCTGTCAATTGTGGTAAGATATCAGCAGCTGGGCAATTCCTACTCTCCTAATAGCAGCTGTTGTACGCGTTGATATTAATTGCACTGTGCTCATCGTGACGCAGGCGAATTAGTAAATGTGAATGCAGAAATGGAGGAAAGAGGTACCTTGCAGATTTCATTCACTGCTGGCACTACACGGTCCAGTGAAAATAGACATCCCTCCTTCCCACCAAACTGGTGGTGAGCATTTTCTGAGCGATTGTATATATCCTGGGTTGTCTTTGTTCTTTTTATAAATTTTCAGCTCTGCCACCCAACTGCTTTGTTTTTTTCAAGTAGCATAGCTTACTGTAATGGGCATCTCGATTAGTACAGAAGGGAATGGGTAGAAGAAAATGGCAGAAAGGAAAGGGCAATGTTATTCTCCAAGTTTGGTCCTCAGTGTGGGCAAGCCACCATCCACACCTCCCACAACAGCCATGCAAATAATAACTTGCACACCAGCTTTTCCTGAGTAAGTAGGCTATCATTCTCTTCAGCGTTTCTTTGTTTAGCACAGAACAGACATTCTTGTGGGAGTTAAAATGGGAACTGGTCCCTTTTTTTTAAAACTCATCTTTACATTAACACCTATCCACGATGGATTTGAAGAACTACAAATATCACAAGTGAGCCAAATTGTGCCTGCCTTTTTTTTTACAGATTTGTAAAACTGAACCAAAGTTATTAGCACCTCAGAGATTTTTTGACTACTCTCATTTAACTTTGACCTGGTCTTCTCAGATCTCCATGAAACCTGAGATTTCTGCACTGGTCTTAACTTGCTAAGAGCTTGCTAAATTTCATGCGGGTTCATCACATAGCCCCAAAGTTATTAGCACGTAAATGGTTTTAGCGCCTTTTTCATCTTTGCCTCTCCTTGATCAATCCACATGAAACTTGCTGTATGCACAAAAAGTGAATCATGCAAATATCTGCCAATTTTCATTTGGTCTTTTGGGTTCACCAAATGATGAAAAAGTGATTAACAATTGAGCATATTTTTTGCTTCTACTTATAAAAGCGACCCACTTGACGAAACTTCAAAAAGTTTAAAATACAAAGACTAAGCTAAACATGCCGAGTATCTGCTACATTTTGTGGTATTTCATCACATTAAAGGCATGGACAAATAACAAATGCAGCTTTCCAACTGTCAAACTAGCTCTAAAACCTCTTCATAACCAAACTGAACACCTATCTAAATGCTCATTTCCGGTAAACTGTTGAATGGATATACACCAAACCAATAAAAAGCGCAATCTTTGAGTACAGTTCTAACATTGTGGCAAGTCGACACAACTTTGTGGGCATTAAAAGTAGTGCCAATGAGTTGAGTGATAAATAACACATATTATTGGCTCCTAGAAACCAGACAAACGGCCTAGTATGCTAAATAAGTGTAATAATTATTAGAAATGATATAATGTAATTGAAGATCACGACTGGGGTGGTTATTTTGACAACCTCTATTGAGTAGTTTGGTTAAAAACCTCTTCATTCCATAAATTATTTTGCCTACAATCCTTAGAAACCTATGCCCCTTTGCATTATTTTACTATAACTTTTCCTTTTCCCTTGCAGCTGAGCAGCAGCCTAGGCTCAGAGAATTAGAACTGCAAACAGCTGGATTATTGTTCTAAGACAATCTCATGCCCCTTACTGAAACTCTAGTTTACGATTGGAAATACCCTGCACTTTATTGTGTTATTATAACGCTCTTAGTTGTGAGTCAAACTCACACATGCAGATGGTCTTAATTGCAAGTGCAATATCACCTTTCTACTTCGAAAAACATGATTTTGAGACTTATAAATTGACTAACTCTCACAAAGATTCCAAATGAGTAAATCAGCAAGCAGAGGTGTGCTATCGGCTGGTGAGCTTTACAGCGCAGGAATATCCTATGTGTTTCTGAATACTCAAAACTCAGTTGTGGATCAACACTCCTTTCAAGGGCTAGAATAAATCTACTCACAGGACTGTGGGCCCAGTAACATTTTCCATAAAACAGGCCTAGGTGTGATTAAAACATTTAGGGGCTGATTATGATGTCGGGCGGTGGTCGCAACCAGCCCATTAGGATGCGACAGAACACTGTTTGGTCGCATTCCTACATTTTCCAATAGGAGCATACATTCTGGCCGAAAACTGTCCGGAATGCATGCTCCCATGTAAAATGGGAGGTGCTGTTCATCCCTAAAGGTGCCTGCCACAGGGTGCAGGGATCAACAGGGGGGCCCTGGGCAATGTTATAGAAGGTATAGAGATGTGCTGCAAAAGGAGATGGGGCACTGTGAGAAAAGAGTTAGGATTGGGTAGCAGGATTTCTTCACCCACTGGCTAGTGCAAAGGATAAATCTGGCAACTCAACCTCACCCCTCCTCAGAACTTGCCTGGACCTGGGAATGCCTGACCTGAGACCTTGTTGGACTCCTGAATCCTGGAGGAAGGGGGCTCACTCAAGGGCTTCTGGCTCCTGCTGGCACTCTGGGATCACAACTGCTCTCCAAGGATCTAGCGGTTGGCCTCCTCCTGTATGTCGCTTGAGAGAAACCTGGTCTTTAGAAGATTGCCATGAGGAGCTACAACTACAGGATTGGACTGAAGGAACTTTCCCAACACTTTCAGAAAATTTGGACTTGGTCATTTTGTCTATCTGCGGATTGGTTCAACAAGGTGCCGAGGCTTGCCTAGGATTGTCCTGCCATATAGGGGCATAAAACCAGGTTTGTCCCACTCAAAGCTTTTGGCCACCACTGAAAAAAGGGTGTCCTAGTGTTATAGGCATCCTGCTCATGGAGCCCTGCCAGGATACAGCTTCCAGCCATGCCCCGCTAGAAGATTTTGACTCCCAAAATGATGACTTCATTCAAAGGTAAAAGCTTGGACTAGGGTAAGATGGCAAGTGTAGCCAACCAATAAAACATGCTTGGCAGCCACAAAATCTGGTCTTGTCCTTTTTTAGAGCTTCTGGCGCCAAAACCAAGAGCTTCAGTGGAAGCACACAAAGACGTATTCAACTTCAGGGGATCCTCACCTGCCACATCTTGTATCTTGCCTGCCTCAAGACTTGATTTCCATTTCAGAAACTAAATCTGAAAGTAAAAACTTTTATTAGGATGACCCTTTTGATGTATCCGGCCTCCATTCCTTTGCAGTTATCCTAAAATTGCACCCAGGTCCTGGTCAACTACACTGTTGTTTTCATAATAGGAGCTTTTTGACCTAAAACTTTAACATTCATATCTCTGGACCCCCTTTTCCTTATTTAGTTTCTATTTTTCTGGATTGGTTTGGGAACTTTCTTGTATTTGATGCAGAAATTGTCTCAGAAGTGTGTTTTGGCTTTACCAGATAATGGTTATTAATTGGTAGGAGTCATGCTCTTTCAAAGTAATAGAAAATGTGTAACCCTTTCATTATTGAAACAAATTAATGAATGTTTTTTTCACAACAAAGTTTTATTGAATGATCAGAGAGAGGCATATATGTGGCTCTCCACAGTCAGGAGAGTGCCACCAAATATCAAGACAGGTTTCTTTAGCATGTACAAATCTCAAGTAATTATACGAGGAATGCAAACCCCCTTCCAGCCCTCCACCCCCATACCCAACCACCCAACTTCCCAACTACCCACCCCTTATCCCTCCCTAACCCGTTGCACGTGATCATAGTAAACCTTCATCACTTGGTCTTAATGTGTCCGGTACTGTGTACCACCTCAGGTCTGCGGGCCACTCGCCTCCTGCCAGTCATCTTCTTGTACCATCGGGGGGTCTAGGAACAGTCCCCTATACTCCGCCCACCTTCTCCAGATCTTATAATGCTTACGGGGGCATCCCCTGGCTTCAAACACCGGGCGCTCCAGCCCCATAAAGTAGTCTAAGCCAGCCTTCCAAGCACACAGTGGGGGGGCTCACACTCCTTTCCATGCCCGTGCCAGGTCCCTCTTGGCCACCACCAGTCCCAGCAGTAAGAGGTGGCGCTTGTAGATATTCCCCCCTACCCCCTCTAGGACATGAAGAATCCCTAATCGAGGGGTGTGGGGCAGGTCCCATCCCAGTACTTCAGACAGACAATTCCAGACACCACTCCAAAATCTGGTAAGGCCGACACAGGACCACACAGTATGCAACAGCGTACCTCTTTCCGTTCCACAGCGCAGGCACTCTGGGGACCCAATCAGGCCCGCCCTCCACAATCGCTCCCGGGTGTAGTAGGCCCTGTGTAGGTATTTGAATTGGATGAGGCGGAGTCGCATCGCGATAGCAGCCCCTCACGGGGATTCCAGCGCCTCCCTCCAATCATCCTCGTCCAAGGGTCCGATGTCTTTCTCCCAGGCCTCCTTAAGGGGGAGTAGGGAGGAGGAACAGTGTGTGACGAGTGTTTGATAGATTCGGGATACCTTCTTATCACCGAGGTCTCCCATGAAGATCTTCGCCTCCACCGGACTGAATTCCGGCAGCGACTCCAAGCCGGCAATGTCAGGTGCCAGTGCATGGCGAAATTGGAGATAGCGATAGAATTGGGTCGTGGGCATATGGAACTCAGTTTGGAGCTCCTGGAACGACTTCAGGGTGACTCCGGACAGTACATGTCCCAGTGACGAGATCCCGATGGCATCCCATCCACTGAACCCCGTCAAAGAGGCCAACCTAGGAAGCCGTCCATTCTGCCACAGCGGGGTCTCCGCCGTAAGTCTACCCCACCAGCCCATACGACGCAGCGCTTGTCGCCACACAGCAAAAACCACACGTGTGACACACGGGAGCTTTCTCCGTATTTTGGCTGAGTATAAAATCGTGTGTAGCGTGCAGTCACCCATCAGGGAGCGCTCCAGGGCGTAAGCCGGGTCACCCCTGTCTCCATACCACCATTCATTAAGTACAAGCAGTTGGGAGGCCTGATAATAAGACAGGATATCGGACGTGGCCAAGCCACCACAATATGTGGACAGGTAGCAGGTCCGCAGCGCCACCCTGGCAGCACCTCCCGCCCATAGGAAGCGACCCAGGACCGAATTAACTTGCCGAAACCACTGGGGAGCGATAGGGTGTGGGTGATTCTGCAGTTGGTATAGGAGGCGCGGAAGTGCGACCATCTTGAAGATCGCAGATCGACCAAAGATAGTAAGGGGCATTCGGGACCACGTCTTAACATCCGTCTGAACCCTCTCCCATACCGGGACCACATTACGTTCCCAAGCAACAGCCGCGGAGTCGGAGAGGAACACTCCCAGATACTTCAAGCCCCCTACAGCTACCTGCAACTCCGACGCCCAGGAGTCCGCCACACTCCTGCCACCCAACACCCATAATGTGGATTTACGTGGGTTGAGATAGAGGCCCGACACCTCACCGAAGACACGCATAATCTCCAAGACTCGAGGGCCCGATCTGTTTAAGTCCGTAAGGAAAAAGAGGACATCATCTGCATATAGTGCAATTCTATCTGTGTGGGCGCCGCCCCATTCAAAGCCCCGCATTTGTGCGTCAATACGCACCCAGGAGGCCAGGGGCTCCATAGCGAGCGCAAATAAATATGGGGAGAGCGGGCACCCCTGTCGAGTCCCCCTGCCGATGGAGAACTTCTCAGATATCGCACCGGAGATACGGACAGATGCTGTGATGTCCGTGTACAAGAGTTTGATGTATGAAATAAACACCGGGCCCAGATTGAGGCGAGGCAGGAGAGCGAACAGGTATGTCCAGCTAACTGAGTCGAATGCTCTGTCAATATCCGCTAGGAGGAGAGCTGCACTCTCCCCCGTGTTACCAACAGCCTCTATTGCCGCCTGCGCCCGCCTGATATTGTGCCGCGTCGCCCTATGTGGCATGAAGCCAGCTTGGTCCGGATAGACCAAGTCGGTCACATACGGGAGAAGGCGGTTCGCCAAGGCCTTAGCCAGCAGTTTAGCCTCGATATTCAGCAAGGATATCGGGCGATAAGAGTCCTGTCTGTCCGGGGGCCTGCCGGGCTTTTGGAAGACCACAACCTCGGCGTGTCACCAATCAGCTGGCAGTCTACCCTGCGACCGAGCCGCCTCCAGTGCACGGAGGTAATGGGGCCCCAATTGGAGTTGGAATCGTTTATAGAATTCGCTCGGGAAGCCACTTGGCCCGGGTGCCTTCCCCGTGTTGAGCTGTCCTAACGCTTCTCCCAATTCTTCCGCCGTCAGGGGAAGGTCCAGCGCTGCTTTGGTCGCATCAGAAACCGCCTTCGGTGGCAAGTCCCCAATGAATTTATCTATCGCGTCCGCCGATAGACAGTCCCGCGGGGCGTATAGGTCCTTATAATAGTGGGCAAAGTTCGCCGCCAGCGCCTCCGGGTCCATGATCGCCACTCCATCCCCATTTCATCCCCATTTGTGAGACCCGGAAGCGAGTGTGGCTGGATAGTACGTTGGCACAACCTATGAAGCATGGTACAAGACTTGTCCCCCCACTGATAGACTCTACTGCGCGTGGCCAGCCATGCTTGCCTGGCCTCATCAATCAGCACAGACGCATACGACTGTTGCGCCTGCAGGAGCAACCGCAACGCCACATCATCACCCCACCCCGGCATTGTTCGTCAAGAGTGTCCACCCGTGCAGCTGCCGCAGTGATGGCCTCTCTACGCTCCCGACGGGCCGCCGCACACCATGCAATATCTATCCCCCTAATCGTGGGCTTCATGGCCTCCCAGACTACCCCTGCATCTACATCGTCCACTAGATTCTCCTGCCAGTAATGTGCAATCGCACTCCGCATGTGTTGGACGTAGCCAGCCCGCTGAAGGTGCCACGAAGACATCCTCCACCGGAACGGCTGACGCTTCGTAAGCAGGTCAATCCTGACAGCCACCGGAGAATGGTCAGATAGCCCTCTAGGCAGGATCCCAGCCTCCCGTACCCTATCCAGGGACGCGCGGGGCACAAAAACGTAGTCCAGGCGCGAAAAGGAACCATGGACCGCCGACACGTATGTGTACTCACGGGCCTTGGGATGCATATGCCGCCACACATCAACCCAGCCCATTCCCTCCACCATCGCATTCAACCGGGTAGGAGCAGCAGCAGTCGAAGCCCCTTGCGCTCGCCGACGATCCACACACATGTCCATCACCTCATTCCAATCGCCCCCCAACACCGCCAAGGACTCGGGGATCTCCGCCCACACTGCAAACAATTTCTCGGATAAGGACCACTGCAAAGGCGGAGGGGCATAGACACTCCCAAAAACTACAGGTTCAGCACCCACCATCCCCTTGACGAAAACATATCGACCCTGCGGGTCTATCCATTGTTTCTCATGTACATAGGCCAATCTGCGATGCACCAACACAGCAACTCCCCTGGACCCCCTGGAAAACCCCGCATGATAGACCTGTTGGTAACCAAACCTCTGCAGGCTAAGCACCTTCGTCCCCAGCATGTGCGTTTCCTGCAACAGTAATACACCACCCCTATACCTCGTGGAACTCAGAAGTATCTGTCGCGGCATGGGCAACCCCGGGCCCAAAACAGAGCGCCCAAGGCCAACCATACCAATGGATCCCAACTACCCCCGGGAACTATCAAAACTCCCTCCCCCTTC
Source organism: Lissotriton helveticus (assembly GCF_964261635.1). Classification (NCBI taxonomy): domain Eukaryota; kingdom Metazoa; phylum Chordata; class Amphibia; order Caudata; family Salamandridae; genus Lissotriton; species Lissotriton helveticus. The sequence goes on from NC_136065.1 coordinate 401,156,300, forward strand.
CCCTATACAACCCCCACTTACGTAGGAGGCAGGTAGCCCCAAACCAGAGCACCCCGAACCCCACCCCATAACCCCACACACAGCTCAACAAGAATCTAGCCTTAATAGTATACTCAGCAGTCAATGTTCGGTACAGTGGAACGCTGCAGAGCAGCTTCACTCCAGCCGGAGTTTATGATAAACGGTTGAGGGCACGAGTCCCCACAGCTTGTCAGCGGCCTCTCCCAGAGTGATCAGAGTCAGTAGGTGCAGCAGAGGGAGATCCACCGCGGGAGTTGGATCGTTTCCGAGATCTCGACTTTCGAGTCCTTTTGGCTCCGGCAGCCAGATCCCCTCGGTCTTGCGATGGCTCCCTCGAATGCCCCGGGTTCAATCCAGGTTGATCATGTGGCCTGACTCTCACCGTCTCATCAGTCCATTTGAAAACCTCCTCCGGGGAGTCAAAGAAATGAGTACGGGACTGAAAGATCACCCGTAGGCGGGCAGGGTAGAGCAATGAGTATTGAATCTTCAGGCCACGGAGTTTCGCCTTGGCGGCAATAAAAGAGTGCCGCTGTTGTTGCACAAGTCTGGTGCAATCCGGGAAGATCATAATCTTCTGATTTTCGAAGTGAAGTGATTCATTGGCCCTCGCTTCCCGCAAAATAGTGTCCTTGTCGTGAAAATTCAGGAGTTTAGCAATCACGGGTCTGGGCCTCTCTCCCGCCGGCGGTTTCTGCGTCAGGGCCCTATGGGCGCGTTCGATTGCGAAACAGCGGGACAGGGCCTCCGGAGGGAGCCAACTCTCCAACCACTGGGTTAGGAACTGTTCCATGTTACCCTTCTCACACCCCTCCGGAAAGCCCACAAAGCGTAGGTTGTTCCTGCGCGCCCGCCCTTCAGCATCCTCGACACGGAGCGCAAGGCCCCGTTGAATGTTTTCCATCGCCGCCATTTTCCGCTTCAGGGTCCCAACATCGTCTTCCACCACCGAAATCCTGGATTCCGTCTCGGTAATTCGCTCAACGGCGTTGCGCAGATCTTGGCGCAATAAGGTCACGTCTGCCCCAACCGCCCCAATCTTGGCATCAAGCATGTCCCTAGATTGGGTGATCGCCGCCATGAGCGCCGCATTGTCCGGGCCCAAGCCCTGGCCACCGGGCGCCCCCTGGCTCCCACTCGGTCCGGTAAACTTGTCAATGGGGCCCTGTTTGGCGGGCCCGCCCCCCCCTCTGGTCATGGTGGGGCTCCCTTCTGTGACCCCGGTTCTCAGGGCAGGCACCGGTCCTCACAGCTAGGTAGCCTGCGTTGCCAGTGGCAGGCAAGGGAGGCACACGATCACGGACCAGCCAACCACCAGTCTGCCTCCAGGGGGGGACACACACAAGGCACTCCAGGCCAGGTCACTGCCCAGTCAGGGTCGCAACTCCCAAAGGGCCGATTGCCCACTTCGCCGCCTCTGCCTGACGTCAGGCAGCACCTCCAGGGCTATCCGGGGGCAGGGGGCTCCAACCGACCAGAAAGCAGGCAAGCGCGACAGTCTATGGGCCAGGGAGCAGGCAGGATCACTCACCGGGGGGCCGCAGCACTGGCCGTCTCGCTACCGCTTGGTTCAGGCCTCCCTCGCGCCTCTCCACCGGCGCCGTCAAAATTGAGGCCCCGGTCTCTGGGCCTACACGCCGGCTGCGGTCCGCCTCCAGGATCGGGGCAGCCCGGACTCACTCCCCAGTCGTGGGGCACGGCCACTCTCCCTCAGTCAGGCCCGCTGCAGAGTCAAGCCACAGGCCGCGGGTCCCGCCGCAGCCACTGTCTGCCGACACCGGGAGTTCCCAGCCGGACACCACCAAAATCGAGGCCCCGGCTTCACATGCCGTGGGTAGGCCCTGGGGTGTCTCCGCCGCTATCTCCGTCGGCAATGATCCGGGCGCTCCAGAACCTTCACCGGAGGATACCTCTCACCCGTCTCTGCCTCCGCTGCTGGTGTGGGTCGGGATAGGAATTCGGGGGCCAGGATAAATTACGGATCTGTAGCGGGCCGGTGGGAGCTCTAACAAGCCACGTCCACCATCGTCGCCCTCGAAGCCACGCCCCCAATTAATGAATGTTTTGATAATCACAAACCTTACAAGCAAAGAGCAAATGAACAAATTGTAAAGTGAATATGAATCTATTAACACCAATAGAAAATGACCATTATCTAGGTCGTGGTAGCGATGAAAGTCCACAACACACTATGCAGCTCACAATACTCAATATTGTTTTCACTTGTACCAGAATATTCCTCTTTTTATTCTTTTTGGTAGCAGTTTGTATGACCTACAAATACTAAGGACTTCTCATACTGCAAATTGGAGCTGATCGTCCTCCACACAAACCCTGGGAAGTATCCTGTGCCGTGTGTAAATTAGGTCCTCATGCTTGGGACAGATGGGCTCCCTTCAAGTGTTTTTTTTCTAGTGAATGTATTATTCACAAACATTATGGGCTGCTATCACCGCCATACACTTTGTGAACATTAGATCATTGGGTCACAGCCTCATCAACACTACCAGTGTACCTCTCATGAGGATTACCCACAGTTGATCATAAATATTTAAAATAGGTTAAATATGAGTAGCAAGGTGAAGAGTTAATGTTGCTCATACAGGATAACATTACTATCCATCACTTTTTTTCTGACAATGCTTGATTGACAAACAGAATACCCAATTTGAAGGTGTACCTGTACTTTATACATAAGTAGGGGCCCGTACAGAGCACTCCAGGATGCAAAGAATCCTAGGCTCCTTTTGATGAGGGAAACTTTGTCCCAGCCTAGTTGACTGGGATTCTGCACTGTAGGGACACAATGAACACAGAATGGGCATCTGCCAAGCTGACTGGCCTTCTGACTATAAACTGGAACTGTACTGCAGCTCACTGAACATCTTTTAGACATTTACATTCATGGGTTCTATGTTTTTGTATCCAGAGCTTGGCACTGTAGGGAGTGCACTTCCTGTGGGCTAGTGCCAAGACTGAAACATCCTTCTGAAGCTCTGCTGGACTTCTTTGCTGCTATTGTTGCTTCATTACCTTTGGAAATGCCCAGAGAGCACTAGGAGATCAGTGATGCTGTTGGGAGCCTTGAAAGCCTACTGTACTCCTCAACAGAGACCATAAGAGGACTTCTATATGAAAGACCTTAACAAGGTCTTTAGCTAAGATTGAGCCTTGACTGTCCAGGGCACTCCTTGCTGCACTGATTGTTCTTATTTTTTCTTCTCTCAGTGGTCCAGCACCTGGTTGGCTAGCTGACTAATTGCATCAGAAATTCCCTGGTAGTCTATTGTGAGCCCTGAGGTCGTTGGCTTATTTCCTACTCTGTGATCAGTGCCTAAACTAGGAGGTTTGCATACCTCACAAGTTTAATTTCTGTATTGTTTTATCACTGTATTCATTCGCTGGGTATTTTGGGGTTTGTGTGATTTCTACTCTTGGAACCTACCAATAACAAGGTTTGTATAAGTATATATGTTACAGTATTATTACATTGTCATGTTTTTACACAACTATGGTTTGACATCTTAGAGAGGCAACCAATAAACATGTCACTTATCAGATCAGGAAACAAGATTAGAGCACTGTTTCTGAAAAATGTAGCTTTAGAGAGAGGAGTGGTGTCATGATTGCTGGTTTCCTGATTAAATCAGCAACCTATGCAGTAATTGATTAGTAATTTAGAATTAGACTCTCTTCTTCAAGTACTTTTCGGTAATACATCAGCTTCTTGGCTGATTTTTGATTATCTCTTTGATTCCAAATACAAGGGATGCTTCTATGTCTGTCACTGAGTGTTCTGAAGAAGAGCTTACGATATAGGTAAAAAGCAGTTGAAAGACTGACAGAAGTTTTGGAGGGTGTAATGTTTCCACTGCTGGGCTAGAAAGAAGTCAACTTGATTTAATTCCAGTTAGGATTTTGTCGCAAAACATAGCTAAAACTTAATGTACCCTCTGTTTTAAGTGTGAAATTAGCTTGTTATTATCTGACATAGGACGCACATGCGCAGTGCATTGCTGTTGTCTTATGTGTTGCAGCACCCTACGTCGGTGTGGTCAATAGTACATTGTATTCTGGGCTCAATAATATACATTTTGTGTTTACGTGTTATACATTTTATTCATAATTTATACTTCTGTATTGTAAAGTGTGTAATGCTTTTCCATATAGTCCCTGTGTACTGATAGTACATTACTGATGGCAAGTACATTTCAGCATTGTTATAGTGTTTCCATCGAAACCACTACTTCTCTGTCGAAATTTGCAATGGAGCTTCTATGTTTGGACTTTCTCATGGAGAATTCCTCCTTTTGCAGCTAATAAGAACTTTCAGTCTACTACCAGCAATGCAGAGACTTAGATGGGTACCACCATCTGAAAAGCGAGGGTCCTCCTAATGGAACGAACCAAGGGTTCTCTTTTGCATGTGTGACTGAGTACTTTGTCTGCCACACAATTAATCCAGTCCTTAGTCTCTTGGGTAAATATGTAGGGTCTATTATGGGTCAAGTTTACCTTTACCTTAGAGGGTGTATACCATGGTTGTGCTTGCATGGAAATAGTCTGATGATTTGATGGCCACAGCTTTGGGTGGTGTTTGTCCTCAATGTGCATTTCCCATTCAGTATTGAGTTTTAGGTAATTTGAAGCAACCAACATGCTGTCTACCTCTTCTACCCTCCTCTGTTGGTCTCAGACCATTGCTTCATCTCTGGCCCATTGGAGTTCTGTTTAACGTGAATTGTTGTAGATATTTCCTATAAAACATGGCATGTTCCTCTTCCTTTGAGCTATGATTGTTTTGGTAGATTGTAAGGGAGTTACTGGGAATCCAGGTGTGTTTTTCTATGTAAGTGAATGTTTTGTTTCACCAGTAAAGAGAACAATGAAAAAATCCAATGTTGATTCACCTAATTCTACAAGAAATTCAGTTTTTCAGCCATAGCAGTACTTCACTAAACTAGTTTTACATGTGGAAATTCCTTTCCGCCATGCCAACTAAACATATGCGGGTATTGGGAGCACTTACCCTATATATATTTGCACAATTACTACAGCATTTTTACTTTTAACGTTGTATGTGAAATTAAGGTGGGAAAACCATTAAAAGTTTTTAAGAACTAACAGAAAATACGAATGTTCAGGTGTTCACAGCATTTCCATTGGCTATATTGGCTGTATGTACACCTTGACCGTGAGCCGGTAGATCAAGATACATCATGTGCGGATACAGACCTCACTTTTTGTGCTGTCGTGTTTCACTTATATGCACAAAATGTTCTTCTTTAAACCAGGCTCTTGGTGTTTCAAGGAATGCCACTGAAACTTGATGGAGACTATTGTTCTTCATGCATTTCAAATGTAAATATCTACACTCCAAAATCAGAAGACAAAGAAGTATCATGTAGGTCGGAACACGGAGGACAACATTGGAAAGAAATACTGGGTGCAGTACTCTTCTAAGTAATACACACGAATTTTGAACATCAGTAAGATAAAAACCATTTTCCTTTTTCAAACACTCCTTAAAAAATATGGATCAAAATATTTAAATTTCGAAACTTCTTTCAATAACTTTACAAAGATTACAACATCACAACTTACTCCTAGTATGGATGCCTTTTACATAAAAATTAAAGCACTTTCCAGTTGAAATGCTTCTGATAGAAGTACAATTTACTAGTCCAGTGTTTTCCAATCTGTGGTTCGCAACCCAGTGGTGGTACATAAGTCGATTTTTGGTGAGTCGTGAAAGTAACACACAATAAAATGTAAATACCTGTAAATGAAACTGTAGACATTCAGCAGTTAGGAAAGCAAAAATGAAGCACATTTGTTTTGTAAATCTCAAGTGTGATGGAAACAAAGGTTTTATTAGAATCAAAATAATCAAGACCCTTTACAGGGTGATGCTCAAATGATAAATATTCACTGTAACCTGATGTGCACACATCATTTGTGTGCAATACAGTTGTATCACTTAATCTGTATGTATGTGCATATTTAGTGACCATTTCAATGAAAAGTGTGCTGTCTGAAAATTACAGTGCGCGATCACACTGTGTTTTAGTTAAATAAAGATATTGCCCACTTTGTGTCCATTGAAGCTAGGTGGGTCGTGAAGGTTTATTGTTCTAAAAATTGGGTCATGATTCTAAAACGGTTCTAACAAATTGGTAAGCACTGCACTCGTCTCTACTGATGGCACACACATGAAAATTAATAACTTTTATGCAAACAGTGTTTCCAAGGAAGAGCAGTCTCCTTTCTGTGTTTGGAATAAGTAACTACAGCAAAATAAAAAAAATGTGCCCCGGCCCTTTAAAAGAGATGTTCTACAGCAATAAATTCGAAACATAATCAGGGATTGAACAGCTTTAAGAAGCTCTAAGCTGCTTTCCCTTTCGGATGATTAGATTTGTCAGTATCTCGTACAAACAAATGTTGTAATGAATTTGTAATCCCATTTATTATGATTAGGAATGTTAGGCGTGTCACTGAAAACAGTGGAGAAGTAGCAGGATGTAAACTCCGGTATAGGTCTGTTGTCATTCATATTCCAATTTCCTAATCTGTAGTCTCAATTTCCCCTTAATCTTTTCTTGTCGCAAGATCTGTGTCGTTAATTGGACCGAGTTTTTGGCTATGGGAAGGCAGAGGAAGTGCCCGCCCTTATGTTGATTACTGTGATTTTTGCTGTTGATGTCATAGTAAAACAGCACAAATTAATGAATGAAGGGGGGGAGCTTTTGGAATCCATTCCTCCTATCTTGCCCAGCCAAATTGCAGGGCCAAAGCAGTTCAAATGAGGAGAGAGAAAAGCAAGGGATGTGGATGTTTCATCCACTCTCCTTCCATTCGTCCTGCTGTCTCCGAACACTCACTTTCATTACTTATAGCCTTCCTCCCTTCTCATATTCTTCACAACACTGATGTGCAGTCACCCACACAGAGGATAAAAAATGCTTAGATTTTACCAGTCCCCTTCCTACAAACTTTGCTCTCTCTGTCAGACATTGACCGTAAAAGTGACTCCAGCCAAAGCAAGGGCATAGGTGAGGGAATATCAGGGAATGATTTAGGAATAGCAACTACAGGTTGTGAGAATTATCATTGCAATTAAAGCATTACATGCTCATCTCCTTTCTCACCACAATCTTTAGGACATACCATAGCGAAATACCTTTGACTCAGTCATGTTGCAAAAACAAGAAAGTATAACATTTCCATTTTTTTATATACAAAACACAGCTGTCACCGAAATAAATCTCGCTGCCATGTGTGTAATATTAGGTTTGGGGAAAAAACATTTGCAGATGTAAATCAGCATTTATAAATAATAAGTGTGAATTTGCATGACCTAGCCTTTACACACTTCTTCCCTTTTTTACTGTTAATGCACTTTGCTGGTTGTGTCATGCTTATTGTAAAGAAGATAGTTGTGGCTTTTCTTACCTTATACAACATTGAATAGTTAACAAGAGGACATCTGAAACCTCTGAAACCTCTTTTTTTGCCATATATAGGGGTTATGAAAACTGGAATCCAGCGTCTTTGGAGTAGTAAAAATCTAGTAGAAAAATTGCCCAGACAAAATAGAGCCATTGTGTTGCTTTTATGATCTTCTCTCAAATAACCGTAAATGTACATGTTAGAATGAGTCCAAATGTGTTACCTATTTTTGCCCTTGAAATGCCGGTGCTGCACAAAGTAGTAGGCTTTTTGAGGGTGAAAAAGAATAAGACCCTTCCTGAGGAGATTCTTGAAGAAATACGGGTTAAATCACTTCAACACCATAGCGTGGGGGTCGAGGTCACAAAAACGAATCTAGTGAGACACATTAAACAACATAGAAGAATTTGCCTGTGCCAGAATCTTAAAAAGAATATTAGTACTATTAGAACGACATCGTTTGATCTTGTCCAAAAACTATTCACACATTTTTGGAACTGGTGGTCCATAACTCAAATTATGATTTAAGGCAGTTTTTTTTAAAAATAAATGTGGAGTTCTGTTTAATTATGCTTTCTATGTTTCTTTAACTCACTTAAGACTCGTATCCCATTCATGATAGACAGTACTTTCCTTATTTCCATTTCGTTTTAAGAAACATTCTTGTTAATGCCTTGCAATATATTCTTGAAAATGTTTTTTATTGAAAATTAACTTGATTACATTTTTCATGATTTGTGGCTCGGTGCCACAAATATGTCATAGAATAACTAGAGAAGTTTTTGTGTGCTTGTATTCGTAATTTAGGGTCCTACCTACCTAGTTTCATCATGCTCCAATCCCTTTTTTCATATGAATATTATTGAGGAGGGATTTCTAATAAAGACATTCTTACAGTAACACTAGAGCATTCTCCGTGCATTTATCAGGAAGGGTAATCTGGCAATAACATTAAAAAGCAGTTAGTTATTGTAAAGAGCAAAACGCTTCCACTGGTGGAAATACCCCTGACAAAACTGATCTCCAAAAGTGGTATGCTCTAGAGCAGTGGTTCTAAACCTGTGGTCTGGGGACCCCGGGCAGTCCACAAAGCCATCACAGGAGGTCCACGACTGCTTCGAAAATTAAATAATGCTAGCAGATTAATAAAGTGTATATAAATAATGAGGCAAAATGTACAATTGAAATGGTTTTTTTTTAAATTTAAGTTTGAAGAATTTGACATTGGAGGCTAAAATTTGTTAGTTCATAGGAGAGGTGCAAATACATCAAACAGAATATAGTATGGATGATGAGTGGGCCATAATTGAATTTAGGAAAGCTCCAACCTTTTAAAATATAGATTTTTTTATGTTTATGAATTCAATTAAATATTTCAATATTTGTTTTATGAAAGCTTTTTTCTGTATTCTTTATGCATTGTTTTGTGGGGTCCTCTTCTTCCAGTAATGACTCAGTGAGGGTCCCAGGATTCCAATAATGATTCAGTGGTGGTCCCTGGGTTCCAGTAATGATTAAGTGTGGGTCCACAGAAGTGAAAAGTTTAAGAACTACTGCTCTAGAGCAAAAGGCACAAGATTTGGTGCTAGATGACAAAGCATTTTTGACTGGTGGTATATTTAATGTCCTTTGTGGAACGCTATGGCAGCACTTTCTTTGAACACAGTTTTGCAACCATATTATGAAAAAAGGATTCTGGGGATGAGAATGTGTACTGTGGTTGTTGACTTTTATTCACCTTCACCCATTTTGTTGTGACCTGCCCTGTATGTTTTAATTGTGGTGTTATTTATTTTTTGTATACTCCTTTGTTATATTCTATTGTTTACATTAGATATGTCAACACATGATGCTACAATTCCAGCCAAAGCTGCACATGCCTTGAACTTTTCTATCACAAATAACCAATTACCAATGTCTAAGGTTGTAAAATTGTCCTGCTCTTCAACTGCTTAAGACACCAATCAACCTAAAACTGTGACAGAGACCGAGTCGAATCTTAACACTCCCAGTGCTCACTTTGTGATACAGCTCATGAAGTCGCAAATAAATAGTGGTATTTATAGCTCAACCTGTTGGGTTGTGCTTTTAGGTAACACCATTGTTTGTGCATTATATCCTTAATGCTTTAGATCATCATTTACAGTTGTGCACCTCTTCCAGTGACGCAATTAGTATTTGCTTGCTAGAAGCATATCCTGATGAACACTTAAACAGAGCCAAACACCTGTTTATGCACTTGCAGTGTGTAAAGTCAATGAATTTAACCGGATATTTCCCTTCGTTGGTGCTTTTTTGCGGACATTACAGCTCGCAAACAATGAGCAAGGTTTGCCTCTTTCTGAGCTGTGGTGTCTGAAAATAAATGACTATTGCAGAGAAATATCGGATTAAAGGAATTCACTTTACACTCTACAGGGGCCTGGCTCCACGCTGAGCCAGCTGACACAGCCCTTGGGTCTGAATTATGATGCTATATTCTGGGTGCTGCACTAGCGTAGAAAGGTCTGTGCACTTCTTTTTGGTGTCTAAGGTGCATGCATTAGCTCAAAATATCTTGGAGTTTATGCATGTTCTGCTGTCAGAACAACATGGATTAACTTGGCGATATTTGGAGTTTCTACACTGGCACAGCACAGAAAAAGGAATAATGATGGGTCCCTGGTGTCTGCTAGAGTGCAAATAGGAGCAAGGAGCTTTTGGATCCATTTTGACATTAACATGAACCTAGTAAATGATGCGCGCAGCAGTACACACATTTAAGTTACATACATTAGAGTGCCTGTATTGAAGCTTCTCCCGTTACAGTGTGTCTTGTTCTTGTTATGTTATATAACCATTTTCAGTTACATCAGAACCCAAGTTTAGTTTTACTTTGAAGTAAGTTCAAATGTTCCATACCCAACTGTAGCTTTTCAAATGTATTTTGATTAATGAGCAGTCTTGCAAATGAATTGAGGCAAGTGTTATATTTCTGAAACTTTCATTACCTAGGGCTTTGTTAACTTGGGGTTTTGAGCTACTTCCAAAAAACTAGCAAAGAGGATAGAACAATTACTCATCTGTTGAACAAAAACATTTTATATGAATTCAGTAAAGTCATTGAAAACGTCGCTGAAAATGTAACATTGTTGGCAACCAAAATATGTGTAATTTATTTTCAAAAAAGGTTTCCCTTCTAAGTGTAGTGGAAAATGTGGTAAATGAAAGTTCACTGTGACCCTCCTATATTTTCCCATAATGTTGAGATTTGTTTTACTTTGTAAATATTCTGGAGTGTTCATATGCAGTATGTGATTCACGAACCTTCATTCAATCACGAGATTGTCAAAAGCTCTGATTAGTTACTGGTTGTGTTTGTTACACTGTGTTCCACTTTTTTTGCCACGGTGATAACAGTATCAGAATCTAATGCCAGCCAATTCAGTTTAAAAACAACATGTTAGTATCTACTTTAGACCGGAGGTTATAACACATCACCGCTCACGTACAAATCATGTTGGCACAAAATAAGCAGTATCCACACTATTAAAACACGGACCACATTTGAGGAATTGAAGGCATAATGGCTTAGGCAGATAAGAGTAGAACTTAGAGAAATTAATATCACAGATAAGTAATGTTGTATTACCAGCTAATTTTTCTTCCTTGCCACATAAATATAATTATGATATACCAAGCAGTATCAATTTAAAATATTTGATCCATATCATTCAGCAGATACAAGGATTTCTGTTCCAGTTGTGATGTCTGATGGAACACTGGTTCCAAATCACCAGGAAAGTGAACAACTGTTAATACAGTCATTCAAGCAATGCCACAAACAAGCGATGGAAAACCCAGACATTGGGCTCAATCAATACACCATCCATCCACAAGTGAACATCATCACCAAATAGGTTAGGCAAAGTCCACCAACAGACAGAAATCCTTTCAAACCACCAGGATTAGCAATGACCTCAAAAACCAAAGCTGCAACTGCAAAATGCATGGAAAATGATACAGAAGATGCATTAAAATCCCCTCCGATTCTACTGGGAAACCTCTGACCTGATAAGAGACATCCTTGAGAGGAGCAAAAGGGGGTAGAGAGGTAGAGAACATTGTCTAACACACTATGCACCCAAAAAATATCCACATGGACCACTCATAACCCTGTGTTGTAGGGAAAATTAATATCTCAGGAGAACCTAGGAGTCAAACCTTATTTATGAGCTGCAGAAAGAAGAGGTATGAAAATATATCATTGCCCTGAATTGGAGCAATATAAATAGGAAGGCAAAAACAAGTTAGGCAGATTTTTGCTCCATCAATACCATGGGTCATTACAACAACTGACCCAGAATGAGGTAACAATTATAAGAACTTGCTTACAGAATACAGATAATAAGATTGATTTACTGATCATATGCAAACACCTTTAGTATCTACAGGTTGTGAAAGAACATGCTTAACTGGTGAGTGGTCTGAGACACTCCTCCTATCCAACAGCTCACCAAGTACATTTATAATTTTTCTACGTACTTCTGAAATGAAATCAATCTCTTCACCAAGAGAAAGAAACTGCACAATGTCATTATCATAAACCCCCCCGAAAGGCCTGAATTAGAGTTTGGTGGATGGGTACTCTGTCACAAAAGTGGTGGATATCCTCTTCATTTTATAACTAGTGCTATACGATATTAGGCACTTGTGTGAGAAATTGAGTTGTTGGTTGAAAGGGGATGACTCCTGTTCAAGAAACAACCACATCCCTGTCAGGGTGAACCACAAAAGTCACGAAATTAACCTGTACCTACCCCTTGGTAGGGTGTCACAGAAAGTAGGTAGGTTTAACTTAGGTACAATGTATAAAGTATTTATGCAGCACTCAAACAGTAACAAAGTGGGAAAACAACACAAGAATAATCCCTCACCAATTTAGAAAAATAGAGTACATTTCAATAAATGTTGTGACACCAAAATGACAAAGGTCTAATTAGTAGAACCGGAGTTATGAATTGGTAAAGTATTTTGTAAAAACGAGCACCTAAAAGATCAACAATCGTGGACATTTAGTTGGGTCAGACCGGCTCAAAGTAAAAAAAAAATAGGGCCACCCTTGAAGCACCTTGGGTGGATAACGAGCAGGTTGGTCCCAGTTTCCCTCAGTTCTCAGAGCAGTTCATAGCAAAGAAATGTCTACGTCCCAAGTTTGGATTTTGGCTATCTGGGTACTTTTAGCACCACCAAATGTTCCAAGCTGTGGCAAAAGCTAGACAAATGGGGGATACCACTACCTTTATTAGATCAGCTCATCCAACTGCACACTAACACCTAGATTAGAATTAAATTAGGCGCCGGGAAGCACCTTTCAACCAGAATTACTACTACAAAGGGTCTACACAAGGTTGTGTTCTAGCCCCTATGCTATTTAGCCTATTTTTGGCGGACTTAACAGGGGAACAGGATCGCTGTCTTTCACACGCTCCGAGGCTAGGGGGCTTGACATTAACAAACCTGCTATACACCGATGATCAAGTTCTGATCAGTAGGACTCCTATCGGCCTCCAACAACTCCTCGATGCAACATAAAAATGTTGGCAATTGAACGCACTGGAAATTAATTAAAAAAAATCTCAGATCTTAGCAGTAAATCACCGCAAGAAGGCAAACCCAAAGTGGTACTTGGCCAGCACACGCCTTGACCAAGTACCAACTTATAAATATCTGGGCGTCCTGCTAGACCACAAGAATTAATTTAAGCCTCAGCTAGAATCTCTGCGAAGAAAGGGAGCCACAACTTACTTAGCATTAAAAACTCTAAAGAAGCTGCAATTGCAGCCCACACTCAGTTATGGCAGGGAATCACTGATGGGCAGAGACGCAGTAACTCTCGACAGCATAATAGCAACTGCCTATCGAGCGATCTTCCAGCTCCCCAAATATGTTTCACCGGCCCAAATCAGGTTCTAATTCGACCTCCAAAACCAGGTGACAGAAAGAAAGGAGGCATTTGTAAAAAGCTGGCACAAAATAAGAGCTGCTGAAGTGGGATCCTTGAATAACCATCTATGGACAGAGCTCTCACGGTCTGGAAAGCTGACCGCTAACGTGCACCTTCAAGAGTCCATCAACACGTTAGGCTTGACAGATGCCTGGAACACACCAATGGGCAACTCAGCTTTTAAGAAATTAGCAACCAAGACAACAAGACTAATTTCATTAATAGAGGACAAGAAAGTGCTATCTAAACGGGCTCACGGTTGAGCTGTGCTAAACAATTATGATATTCTCAAACCCCAACCCTATCTCAAAGCTGGTATAAAAATCGCGACCATGGAAAGATTCTTGCGGCTCCGCATGGGAGTCAGAGTAATAACTGACTGCAATAAAGCTGAAAAACCAATCTGTAATAGTTACATCATTGGGAACTGTTTGAGTCAACTTGTAACTCCAGCTCTCACAATGGAATCTGGAAGCAAAAGAAAAAACAAAATAAACAAATAACAGTCGCTACAGGTCCCCTTACTTGTCGCAAGGGAACATCTTGCCAGTTCAAAATAAAAAAAATAAAAAAGGAACTCCTTATTGAGCTGCCATCTAATAGACCCAGCGCTGTCTGCTCTAGGGACACATGCACTTTTTAAATTTTCTTAAAAGTTCCTACGTATACATAAAAGTGCTTTATTTTAAACTCCTACTTTTTTTTATCCTTTTTATGCAATGAGATTGATTTTATTTTTAAATGTACTGTATGCAACGGTTTTAATTAATCATGCATAATAATAAATAAAATAAACTATTTACTAAAGCTGATCCAGAATGAGGTAACAATTAGAAGAACTTGCTTACAGAATACAGAGAATAAGATTGATTTACTGATCATATGCAAATACCTGTAGCATCTGCAGGTTGTGAAACAACATGCTTAACTGGTGAGTGGTTTGAGACACTCCTCCTATCCAACAGCTCACCAAGTACATTTATCATTTTTCTACGTACTTCTGACATGAAATCAATCACTTCACCAAGAGAAAGAAACTGTATAATGTCATTATCATAAAAAACCCCGAAAGGCCTGAAATAGAGTTTGGCGAGAACAATAGGCATTTGGGTGTTATGTTTCAGGAGCCTGAATGCCTCTACACAGTGCTTGGAATCCACGTTGCTACGTAATTGGATCAACCAACGGTGTCTGGCTTTTTTATAGCCAGGACAGAAAAAAAAAATTCAACTTTGACTCCTCTGCGTTGCTACAGGCCGGACAACCTAAAGAAAATGTGCCTGCCCATTTATTAAAAAAAAAGCGCAGAGGGAGAACTCCATGCCTGAATTTTATATATAATTTCCTCTCTAATGCGGGTTGTATGTCATCCAATGCTGACTCTAGGATGTACTAGTCTTTAACTCTCATAGGTAGCTGTTAATGTGCCTGTTGTTGAGCTCTCCCCAAGGTGGGCGAGTTTACCCTCCCTATAATTCTAGACCAATTCCTTCCTAAAAATTGTAGGACATGCTTCCTCAGGGTTGTACCATAGGCGCGCTCTACCCATATCCCGGAGTGTACCCCTAACGTGAGCTAACCAAGGTAGTTTCCCTGCGCCCTGCAGCCCAAAAACCTCCTTTGACTCTGCCCTATATGCTGTCAATTCTGGGGTTACCATAAGTGACTCCAGAAAGTTAGGGGTCTGAGAGCAATTTCATCAGCAATTGGTCTCACCCCTAAGTCCAGGTGGAGTGGTATGAGGGGGGAACTGAGGGAAGGAAAAATAGCTGCCTAGCAAAAGTGTTTTCGTCTTGGTGATGTTTCTAAGAGAACAATTCCCCCAAAGTTCAACCCCTTGCACTTTGTAGATTTCCACGAGTGGTCCGATAGGTTTGTGGGAGGAGTTCCTAAATAGCTTGGTCTGCCCCCCTGTAGCCTGTGCTAGCTTTAGGAATGTTTTGTTAATATGTGTCCCCAGTCCATTTTCCCAGTTAGAGTGACCCCAAGATACTCAAATACAGACGCCCTCTCCAGTGGGATTCCGTGCAAGCAGGGATTTGGGCGAGTTGAACTGGCTGAGTTGCAGACCATATATTTAGTACTCTGGATATTAATCTCCAGGCCCCTCCCTTTACAAAAGGCATTGGAGCTGTTGAGGATCCTCTGTATGCCCATGGGTGGTTTTGAGGGCAAGAGAGTATCGCCGGCAAACATCATTGCCGGCAGTTTGATATTCGCTATCTTGGGCACATCAATGTCCTTCCCCATGTTCAATGTATCAAAAAGTGCATTTATATAGGCAAAACAGGGTGGGTGTGAGCACACAGCCTTTTCTTACTCCTCTGTTGATGGCTATTGGTGTAGCGGGTAATGTTTAGGGCGATAAGGGTTTTTTAGAAAACAGGAATAGTTGAAGTTTGGGCATGGAAAGTGGTTTTTAGGGTTCAGAACTGGGTGGAGTGTAGGGGTGGTGAGAGGTTTTTAGGGCTTACGGATGAGTGGTGTTTAGGTGTGTGAGGTGTTTTTAGTTTTCAGGCATGGGTGGAGTGTAAAGAGATTGACTGGTTTTAGGGCTTATGGATGGTCAAAATTTAGGGCTGGTGAGGATATTAAAGGTTAAATTATGGGTAGTGGCTGGGGTGGTGAAGAGCTTTTAGGATTCAGGATGGAGTGGAGTTTAGGGTGGTGAGGGGTTTTAAGAATTCTGGGATGGGTGGTTTTATATGTAGAAAGGGGTTTCTGGAGTTAAGGGATAAATAGTGTAGGGTGATGAGGAGTTCTTATGGGTGGCTGGTGTTTAGGGGCGGTGAGGATTTTTTTTAGGGTTTAGGGATGGTGGGGTTTAGGTGTTCTGAGGTGTTGTAAGAGGAATGGGATGGGTGGGGGTTAGGCACAGAACTAGTTTTTAGGGTTCAGGAATGGGTGGAGTTACGGGTAGTGAGTGATTTTATGGTTTAGAGATAGTGGTTTTGTGTGGTAGAAAGGGCTTTTAAGCATCAGGGATGAGTGTAGTTTAAGTGTGGTAAAGGGTTTAGGGGCAGAGATTGATGGTGTTTAGTGGCTGTCGGGGGTCAGCAATGGATGGCGTTTACAGGTGGTGATGGGTCAGCGAGTTAAAAGCATCCAAAGTAATTGTTTGACAATGTGAAAGGTATAAACATTAAATAATGTCCCCTGTAGTAAAGCACTGAAATAAATACCTCAGACAAAACTGTTTTTGAAAGTGAAACATGCAACCATTGCATTTACACTTAAAAAAAACATTCAAAAGCCAATTTAGACATTTATGAATTGGTTTCTACGAAAAGGTAATTGCCATTCATTCTGAAAATTTCCCTCAAACAGTTTAGATAAAATTGTTTCTCAGTAATGTTATTCCATGGAATTGTTTTGCTATGAAATCCCATACAACCACTCTTAATATTTATCCCCAGATATGTTCATGGTCACAGTATTTTAAGTATGATATCATGAGCAAACAGTATTTCAAGAAAATAGTCAGAAGCCATATCTCGAAAATGGAGATGGCTTTTATGTTGACTTGAAGATTTCTACTCCTTTCTTATGAGCTGTTTATTTTTATGTCAGGGCAGGAACTGAGATTGATGTGTTTTTTGTATCAGAACTGCCCAGTGTAATAAAAACCAGTATGCCCCCCCCCCCCGGGTCAGTAGAGTTGCTGGCTAGTCAAGTCATTTCTGCTCATTTTTGGTCCAAAAGATCTAAAGGACCTCAGACGGAGCCAAAGCTAGACATAAGGCTTGAGACAGTATCAAAACCTTAGTGTCAATACTCCATAACAACCCTTTCTATTGGTTATAGGTGAATTAAAATTGCTAACTCCATTGTTTCACCTGTTCTCCTGTGGACCTTTCACCCACTAAAGATAGTAAAGTGTCAGGGTTGGAATTAATTGAAAAATGGGAATTTAATGTGTCATTTGGTTACCGCGTTCCTGATTTCTATGGTAATTTCCTTTTCCTCTGAGAATTATCTGGAGCAAACTTGTAATCTTTCAGTATTCCAAAGCAGAATCGGACGTTTCTATTGGGCAATCAGGCAGTACCTGATTGGCTGGTGTGACAGATGAGTGTGTGGGCTGGGTTTTTTTAAAGCTCTTTGTGGGCCTGTTTTATGGCCAGGTGGCCCGGTATTTACTGTTGATTTCCCTTACATTATCGCAAACATTGCCTGCAGCAAACCCAAATCCATGCAGTCTTCCATACCTCGCAAAATACCCATACAGAGCTTTTTTTTTCAAGTTTGAACCTGGCCTGATTGGCCTGATTTGCAAGTGTGTGCCACTTAAATTTAGCCATCTGGTTGGCTAATGGTGGCTGTTATTATTTTGGTGCCCGGGCCTATTTTTTGTTCCAGTCCGATACGGTACTGAAGCTACCAATACTTTTGGGATCAGTAGTTTCAGGAACAAGAATACTGAAGTTGTATACCTGAGGAACTTGTGATGGTGACCCTAGAGTTGTGTTTTTGTTATACATTCTTCAACTTTAAGCTACTATTTTTAAACGTAAAACCTAAAGTGCAGGCCCCAGAATGCAAGGACTAAATCGACGACCCGCTAGATTCCTACTGACGCTAGTTGTTTCCAGGAATCCAATGTAACAGTGACTGTCAGATACAGCATCTTTTAAGCTCTGTTAGCACCTATGTGTGCGGTACAAACAGTAGTAATCTGGAAAAGTATATGATTGACAATCTTATTTTATTTTGTTTAATCGGTTAAGAAATATATTAAAGGTTTAGATATTTATCTAGTGTTTAAGGGCTGATGGAGTTAATAAACTCGGTTTATTTATAGTGGAAAACAGAACTGTGGTGGGGTAAACTGCTGTTTAAAATTTTGTTTATTCCTAATGATGTATCTGGGGCAGCTTTAACCAATCTCTATTACGACGGATTGGGACATTTAATCTGCTCTCTTTCACAAAAGATTAGATCTACTTTGCCTTTCTCACCACATGCTACTTCTTGAAGCATTACTGAAGCTCTGGCTCTAAAGGTTTGCTCTTAGACACATATACATAAGATGAAAGGAATTCTAACTTTTATAAACCAAAATCTCAAAAGGGCAGATCACCAATATCTGTAACCACAGCGATACAACCTACTGATTAAAAAAAAATACTCCTCAAGGACCTTATTTACTATTTATTGTAAATTAGTTCATATGACTCGCTGGTTGGGAAACCTTTCATGCCACAAATGCAATGCAAGCCTGACTTGTCATAGTGAAAAAAAAGTGCATCGATTGTCTAGCCCATGCACAGTTTACCTTTATTTTCAAATGTTGGCTGTTAGTCACAGAAAAACTGGGTCACTGTAGTAATGCCAAGGAGTTTATGGACTAAGGGTATGATTTAGATCTTGGTAGACGGTTACTCCGTTACAACGGTCATTGATATCCCGTCTGCCAAAATATTAATCTTATTGGATATAATGGGATTTATATTTTGGCAGACGGGGTGTCCGTCACCGTTGTGACGGAGTAACCCGTCCGCCAAGATCAAATTCAGGCCCTAAATGTATTAGGAATAATATGGCGAATAAACTTTCTTTACTCTTGTTTCTTTATATGATTCATTGGAATAAAATGACCAGCATCACCAAATTAGGGGCTTGATGTACCAAAATCCAGCTAAGAAAAATGTGGTTGCACAATATGCACCAATAGTTGCAACGGGTCCCACATTTTTCAATGTGACCTATGTACTAATTGGTCACATCACAAAATCGCCAGTTGCAGGGGGTCGCAGAACAACCTGCCTTATTAATATTATTCAGATAGGTCACTATTTGCACCCCCCTGCATCTGGCTACAAATACAGAGCTGGGGGCCTTCAAGGAACAGCAGACCACCCTCTCTGTGTTTTCATTCCCGAACTGGAAAGTTTTTTTTAAAGCATTCTGTGTTCCGAAAGGTAACTGGTGTTGCTTTTAAAAACATGTTTTCCATTTTAGCGTTGTTTTGGTTGCAGTTCAGAGGACCACTGCATTTGATGCCAGAGGTCATCCAACAAGATTCACAAAAGGGAAGATGTTGCAGTTGGTAGGATTGCAAGCCTCTCAGATGTTTCACTATCTGTCCCAGAAACTTTCAGTACATTTAGCACGTCCTGGTTTTCAGAGAGAGTCGAATGAACACAGAGAGAGGCATGCTTTATTTGTCCGGGTCAGAGCTAGTTAGCAGCCCTTATCAGAAAGCAATTTAATTAATACTGATGATATTTATGTAAAAGCTGCATTTAATTTCCTTTAGTGCTTGGCTGAATATGTTTTCTATAATGGTGAGCTTTATCAACTGAGTCAATATGTGCGCCTTTGAAGATGGTAGATTGCAATTCCATTTAATTTTTTTTTTTTTAATGAGTCTGTTTTTGGTTTTCAAAATCTGCTTACTGTGGGACACCTTGCCTTTTGCGAAACGGTTACCACTTCAGTAACTGATCAGTGATTTGCGACTGCTATTAGGAAGGTACACCTCTGTCATCCACCCTAACTGCAATTCAGAATGGATCAAAAATCATATTTTTGACTCACAAAATGAGTTTAGTGAATAGAAAAAAAGCAAGTATGCAGCCCCAAACTGAGTGATTTTGTGAATACTAGGGTTCCTCGGTAACTTAGTGGATTTGTACATTGGGCCCCAGAAGTAGTGAGTCAAAACGATTTGTGGAGCAGAATATATTCAAAACAAGCACAGGTAATGTAAACAACATCTAGGTAACCATTAAAACGGAAACAAGTATCAGCAGCCCAAATGGCTGCCTACACATATCTCTTATTAGTCTGTGCTTTTCGAAAGCTACAACCTCCGTTGTTCTGGAATATTGTCTATTTCTAGAAATCTTCAGAATTCACTGACATGAGACAAAGCTCAGGGACATTAAATGTAACAAACCAAAAAGTAACTTTATTCGATTTCATGTACCATAAAAGTTTGACATACATACATGATACTTTAAAAAGGAATTTCACATCAAGTTTATACAGTGATATGAATAAAAATCACTAAAAAACCCACATAGATTTTAGGCAATTTGCAATTTGCAAAGGAAACTAACCCCACATGCTCACCACCCAGACAAGTCTTTAATATTCATTGTCAAATTTCATCAATGAGAATAATCATTATAATAAAAAAAAAATGGATTAAAACACCAGTTTATCTATTGTGACTCATATGGTTTTCTTATGGAAATGGCAATTCTAATGTAGTTGGAGACAGCAGTGCAAATAGGAACAGTAGACAGAGAGCATAAAAGATTAAAACCATCCATGTATGTACAGGGACGGATTTCTCTCAAAAGTGGGATTAAGAATTGTGCCCTCAGCTCTTTGTAGAGGGCGTAAAACAGCATAAAGTGCAAAGTGCTCTGAACTGCCAAATTGTCACATGGGCAAGCAGTACGTTTGTTGACCGATCCTGACTGTGTGGGAAATGCCTCTAGAAAGGGCAAAGTGCCTAGGCGAATTCTGGTCATAAAAAATCATGTCATGTAATAGTTAAAGATAAGTAAAATTGCTGTTGTGTGGGGAACAGGCATTGGTGACATCGCACTCCCAGATGCCAGCAACGCATATAAGCCTCAGAATAGTGTGCTTCTTTTATGATGGTTTTTGCATTTGTATTGATGCTACCAGAATTATCATAGTAGTGACCCAGGCCAATCACATTGAATTGTTCTCTCACAAATCGTAGCCAAGGGATCGCCAAAGCATTATCAAGGTTGATACAATCTTTGATAACTTCCCTTGAGAACACTAAGTCTTCAGACGTCCACATTTTAGCCCAGAGAAGAAGTGGGGTGATATCAATTTGGTCCTCTATGTAATCCAGCCCCGCCTCAGAGTGCTACAAAAGTGTGGGGGCTCTCTTTTGGGGTCTTCAATAGTCTTTTTATGAATTTATTTTCCAGAACTTGTAAATGACTGATTTTATGATGTACCCACACTCCTGCCCCATAGGATGCAACTGGTAAGCATTTAGCTTTATATAGCGTAATCGACAGGGTTACCGGCTTATGGCCTAATTTACATGCAAAGCGGATAAACACTCCACTACCTGGCTAGTATGTTGTACCCTTGCAGTGACAAGGGAGTCCCAATTCATTTTATTATTAAAAATGTTCCCCAAATATGTAAAATTGGATAGCTTATCAATGGTCTTACTCTTTACAGTAAATGTTCTTGTTTTGGTTAGTTTGGGGCCTCACACCATTAAATGTAACGTAAACTTGTTGACATAGTGTAGATAAATGGCAGGTGACAGTTTGACAAACGCAGTAGTAGTATATTTTATGAGATATCAGAATAAATATCTTGAATACTCTTTATATATAGGTTGTAGAATAGAGCTTCAAATGGGCTTGCTTGAGGCGTATCAAAATGTAGTAGGTGACTAACATAGTACAGCATGTGGCAATTCAAAATGACTTAGGAATGAATGCTCTTTATCATCCTTGTCCCAACCGATGAACAAAGTATATACAATTGACAGGTTAAAAGGAAATGCCTGATGTTCAGTGATTCTTTTTTTAAATGTAATGACCACTCTGAGGGCAGACACATAAGTGAAGTGACTCAAGGCACCAAGTACCATTTGGTAGAGTATCAGTAACAAGGATTTATTTTCACTGTGAACACGGATCATCTGGTGGATTTTGTCTCAATGCCACTTATTTGAGGAGTTAAAATTGTGTTTTTGAAGTGATTCTGTACCATCGAAATATCATAAGTGTTAAGCAACATAAGAACATGGGCAAGAAACTCATCTATGCCTTATGAAATATCTCAACTTTCATCTTTGTATTGGGATCTGGTGATAATGCTGAAGACGAGAAATGTTGTTGTCCATGATCTGGAACAAAGTCTCAGTGCTAGAAATGACAAAACCTAATTCCCATGCTGTTAATAAGAAAAAAAGAGAACTGTCATGACATAGATTTAACTTCTGCTTTACCTGGTACATAACGCTTGTCACTGAATGACATGTATGAACATATTAAATTGTCTGAGAAATAAGGTGCCTTAAAGGTGCACATGAGCTACATTGACCAGTTTAGCCGATATATTATTAATTAAATTCTTGTATAATGCAGCTTTGCAAACTGAATCTCTATGAAGCTTTTCATCACTGGCAATTAGAGTTACTATATAGGAAACAAATCACATAAAACAATTTTTGTACAACTTATATGTCATTGCAGCATGTGGTTTTAAGTAGAGAATCAACCACAAATGAAAAAATAAAGGTAGCAAACATGCACTCACTTGATTCATAATTTGTAGGTTTCTGAGGATAGAAGATATAGCTCAGACTTCAAGGCAAGAAAGATATAAGATCAATAGAAGTGATTTCAACTTACTTTTAGAACTCAAGGCTGATGGAGTAACACATTCTCATTCAGCCCGACCCTTTGTTAGTTCAAAAGTGTTCTCTTCAGCACCTAACCTATTCATGCATAATGTGTGATTCTAAAAGGAAATATTTACTGTTTATAAAGATAAGTGATTGATACCAACGTATAACTCTGTGTTGGGCTCCTTACAATCATAGTCAGTTAACTAATTACACTGAGTCTCCTACCACAGACACAGAAGAGGTGCCATTTTGCCTGCATGGATGCAAACACTCACCTTGTCGTGGGGACTCCGCTTTTGCGAGCTGTTGCAAAGTCATCCTGTGTGCCTTGTGCACCCCCATTGTTTTCTGACCGGTACTGGTGGCAACTGACTCTGACTGTCCCAGGGCTCTGTCTAAGACGGCCCAGGGCCAGGGCTATGTTGAAAACACAAGTGAAAATACACAAATGCTTTAGGCTACACTATATACTAGGCTACACATACAACTGGCATGACCTACCTTATAAGTCCCTAGTAGGTAATAGGGCAGAGAGATTAAAACTACCTCTAAGTCTCTAAAATATGATAGGGCATCGCCGTTTAGAGGTGAGCAGCCCTTTCTGCACTTTCATGTGTGCACTGCTGAGCGCCTGTGCTCATTTTAAAGGCAGCCCTGTGTTGCAGCACTGCTTGTAATAGTATATTCACTGCAAACTTGACTTTGGTGGTAGGAGCACTTAAAAAGTGATAATCTACAATACTGTTGCATATTAAGATCCCCCAAGGTCTCCAAGGTATCCCAGTAAAAGTTGGTTTATAAGCCCTAGTGATAGAGAAATTGCAGATTTCACTTCCCCCATTGTAGTAAAGTGCCTCTCAAAATTGACTTTGGTGCTATGAGCACTGTGGAGTCTGGATCTACATTAGTTTTGCATATTCAGAACCTCCAAAATGTCCCCTAGGTGACCATGGGGTAGAGGGTTCATGTAAATATAATTAGGGCCCTTATAGTAGATGTTTTATATGCCCTGGTGTTGGAGAAATTGTGTATTTCATTTTCCCCATTGCAGATCCCCAGCCACATAGCATAACATTGCAATAGTTAATTAATGCATAAATATTGCTAGGAATTAAACAAACAATATCATTCAAGGACGTAGGAGAATGGTATTGATAAAATCAACGATATGCTATTGTTGAATGTATCCTAAAATGTGCAGAGAATAAGTTACACATTTTTTTGGGTCTGAAAGCCAACATTCAGCCTTACTGCAGTCATCCATGATTGGTCAGAGTTACCAGGATTAGCCAGGCTGCTTTGTTGAAGTGATAAATGGCTCACCCAGAGTTACCATGATTAGCCTGGCTGCTTTGTTGAAGTGATAAGTGGCTCACCCAGGGAGAGGCTATCTGTTGGAGAGAGCTCTGCTACACAGGAATGCCAGAGAAGAGCTGAGGGGTGTAAAGCATTAAGCTTTAAAGGAGGAATAGGACTGGAAGGGAATGCCAGATCCCAGCTACCCTCACCCCCTCTGCCCCAGCCATACAGTAGGCTAAGGGAAGGAATCTGCAGAAGTTAGCAGGAGGAAAGCTAAGGAAATGGGCCACACTGCAGGTTGGTTTAGCTAGTTCTTGCTCCTCTGCTGCGACTTCAGCCATGTTTAATTTTGGAGGAATAGTGCTTTCTGGGAGATGCCATACTTTGGAGGAAGTGATCATGATACCAGGATGGCAGGGAGCACCAGGATGGGTGATGGCTGGGGCCCGACAGGGGCCAGGGGCTTTCCCTGCAGCCCCCAACTTATAGTTGGAGTTATAGTTGCTTCAGGGCTTGAGGTATAGTTACTTCAGTTTACTATAACATTGTTTTTTTAGATTAAAATCTTATGTTGCAATTTGCATTGTCAAATAACTATAATGTCACTTTAACCGTTGATTTTTCAGTTTATATATATATATATATATATATATATATATATATATATATATATATATATATAGAGAGAGAGAGAGAGAGAGAGAGAGAGAGAGAGAGAGAAAGAGTGTGTGAGAGAGAGAAAGGAATAGTGTGTGAGAGAGAGAGTGTGTCTCGGACAGATGCATGACATATGACACAAGGCAAGGTGCTGTGTTCAAGGAACAAGGGCAACCCTACTTGCAAGGAACCAGGGTATATAATATATATGATAGAAAGAATGGTTCTTGTGGATAATGCAAAAGATACTTGATAATAACTACTCACAATGGCAATTAATATTGGCATAAGGATGCTGAAGGAAAAACATTCATACAGAACGCAATTAAGAGACCAAACACTGTTTACACAAAAATTGCAACTGTATCGAAAAACAACTGGTCTGTGCTCAGTGTTCCATGTGAAAACTGAACCAACACATTTTAAGAGACAAAATGTGACATACAACAGGGTTTCTTAATACATAGAAATGACCGTTATAAAATACACAATGTTTTTCAACCGCCTTCTTGTTATTTTACAGAAGCTGGAAATGGTTCATTTGTAATGCGAGTTGTCAATGTTTTGACTCCACAAATAATAGGTGGTCTCATCAGGACCTAAAAATGGGGGACGGCTGAAATGAAACAATAAAGAATGACTAAGCAGGAGTGATGGAGAAACTGGGAAGATTGCGCAATGAGGAAAAACGGATAGTACCTGAATCATTCCAACTATTTAGAGCCAGAGTGGTGAATTGCACACCAACCAAGTGAGGAAAAAGCAGGGTATTTTACTTACATATGGGGTCCAGCCAGGCGCTTTGGGAGAGTGAAGGACAAGGGAATAGTACCTTGGAGGATCACCTCATTGATCATTGGCAGCATTACAAACAAACCATTTCCAGCCTCTGTAAAATAAGAGGAAAGCTGTTGACAAACACGGTGTATTTTATAATGGTTGTTTGTTTGTATTAAGAAACCTTGTTGTGTGTCACTTGAAATGTGTTGGGTCAATTTTCTGTTGGGACAGTAAGCACAGTCCGGTTGTTTTTCAATACAATTGCAATTTTGGTGTAAAGAGTATTTTATCTCTTAATTGCGTTCTTTATGAATGTTTCTCCTTCAGCTTCCTTGTGCCAGTATTAATTGCCATAGTACAAAGCAAAGTGTACGATGTCCTTTCATCATATGAATGCATTGATGTCAACTGCACATTTCTTAAATTAGCAAGAAACGTGATGTTTAAAAACAATGTGTGCCTGATTGGACTGTGATCAGTATGTAGAAAAATGAAAGACTACAAGATGTTAAAATAATAAACCATTCTTACAACAGACAGAGTCTATGGCAGGCTTTACAAAGGTTAAATCCCAATCCTTTCAGCCCAGTATACATTAATTAAAGATAGGTTTCTCATGATATAAACACAACCTGAAATAGATCTGATTGCCTTGGCAGTGTTAGGGAAATGTAGTCTATATATTATCTGAGAACTGTCGAATTTAATGTTATAAATGACTGTGAATTTGTCAGGTGAAGGGGTTTCATAATACTCCTATTTATCTGCAAACTATAGAAGGTTCCGTTTATCAGCACAACTAGAATGATTTTGATTGTGATTCTCTAGTAACTGCAATTTAGACTAAAGGATGCTACACAAAAACTTTAAGTGTTATACCCTCTACCTAATAAGAACATTTTGTCGACTTACCAGTGGCGGCCGTCGTACCACGAAAGTAGGAGGGGCGGGGGCTGGGAGGCACTGGAGGGCAGGGCAGGGCAGATTTGAGGGTAAAAGTAACATAAAAATAAAACAAGCCTCTTGAGGTTCTGTAATTATCGAGTCTGACTCCATTTTGTTCTGTGCCACCATTTTATGTTGCCCTCACGTAGGCCTGTAAAGGTAGCCTGGCGAACAAAGTGGCCTGGCCTTCTTAGTTCATGTATACATTAACTAGATTTCTTTTCGACTCTGAAATGAACTGTAAGAAACTAACCTCTTCACCTGAAACTGACCTCACAAAGCCAATTTCCCTGATCGATCTTTGTCTGAGATTGCCAATCAATGTTCAGGACATCGTTAACTTTTTAGTTTCCTTGAACATGCCTTATCTTGTTCAGCATCTGTTACTGTTTTTTTATGTTTCTTCATTACATGGGTTATACTTTCAATTATAGGTTTGTCCGGCTTGTGGAGATTGAATTTGGGACATTCCTAATAATTAACTTTTGGGTTGGGATACTGTAAAATGAGTTTTTGCTATGTGATACTTTGTTTGAAAATGTATCTTATTGGCTAGAATTGTGTGCAGTGGGTGTACATTTATAATGTGAATATTGAGTAAAAAAGGAGACGTCTCGCCTTAGTTAAATGAGCAGTCTCCTGAGAATTTACACCGTGATGTATTTCTAGGATCACTGGCCCACATGCATCAATATCGGCTTTTGCGAGTTCTAAATTGCGAAAAATAACGATTCGCAATTTAGAATTCGCAAAAGCCTATGCATGAATTTTTTCTTATTTTTTTTGCAAATCGGTAAAAATCGCTATTTTTACCGAAATGCATAAAAAATGCGAATTTTAAATTGCGAATTCACAATTCCCATTCATTCCTATGGGCCAAAATGCCCATAGGAATGAATGGGAATTGCAAATTCGCAATGTGCAATTGCAATTCATCAATGCATTTCAAGGGTGGAGAGGGGGGTCAAAATGACCCCCCCCTGCACCCATGAAATGTACTTTTCAGCATAAGTTACATACACGCATGTCCTAAGGACATGTGTGTGTGTAACTTTACAGTTTAAAAAATGCATTTTTGTGCATTTTTAATCAATTTCGCAATTTACCACGAAGTTGAACTTCGTGGTAATTTGCACTTCCAATTTTAAGAAACGCATATTTTTCTGTAATGATGCATAGCATTTAAGAAATCGCACAATTGCGATTTCTTAAATGCTAACGCAATTTTAGAAATCGTAAAAAAGACGCGACTTCTAAAATGGCATGATGCATCCCAACAAGCACTTTTGCATTCGCAAACGGCCGATTTTAAGGAATCGCACCGTTTGCGACTACAAAAATGCTTGATGCATGTGGGCCTCTGTTACTAGCTGCAGCTAATAAACTTGGTCTCTGACGCCATCCAGAAGTATTCCGTGTCTTTGAATACCAAGACAGGTGAACTCGAAGATCTTAGGCGTGCCCCTGACGCTGCTGGGTTAAACCCCGGTTCTTCAACTGGCGCCCAACCTGGGGCGACTTCAGCGGTACTGGTCCAAGCCCGAAGATTGTGAGGAGCCCCGTGAGGAAATTCTGGAGGACGGCCGCCACTTCATTGACCCCTTCATGTCGACGTGGACCGAAAGGTTTTTCTGCGATGCTTCCCCTTTCCGACGGCTGCGAAGGACTGCTGCCCCGACTGTTGCCCTGTCTTGGACCATCTTGTGATGATTTGTAAGGCGAGACGTTAGACGGTCTTATGGTGGCGTGACAGACATTTTGGTTAAGTATAAGTGGGTCGCTCCCACGACTTTGATTTGTTTCTTGGTTTTGATTCGGCCATTGCAATAGTCGAAGCTGAGGTGTTCGTATATTTACGAGTGTATCATTTTTGATAACCCCTTGAAGTTTGAAGCAAGACTAGTGAGCTAAAGATGCCTGGTTTTGGCAAAATTAGGGAATGGTTTTGTTGTCGTTGTAATAAGGATTCCCGATTGGAGGACTCGTGTCCGATACCTGCGGTTGGAACTCCAACTTATGAGCTCTATTCAAAGCATGGTGTGGGTCCCATTACCTTTAATGAAGTATGGGTCCGTTATACAAGGAAAGATGGTGTTTTACGATGGCCCCAACATGGTAGTTTTGAATCAGATGTTTTAGATAACCTAGAAGTTACACTATTTAAGAAGAAAGCCCGGCCAGCGATGTTTGACTCTTTCCGCCTTTGGCGTAAGGAAGCCAAACAGCGAGAAATGAAGCAAGCTAAGAGAGATAGGAAGGAAAGGAATATGTCGGTAATGCAAGCTGCTAGGCAGTTTAAGGAAGATGAAGAAGATCGTGCGATTGAAGTGTCAGATAGACAACATTGCATGGCCATTGACAAATGTTACCCGGCTTTGCCACCTCCCCTTTCAAATGTGACTGAAGACCCTGAAAAGGATCCTTTGATGTCACATTTACTGAGATTGCCACCCCCTTATATGCAGGGTGCTACTGCACCTCCAGTTGTTGCACCCCTTGTTGTCGTTCAACCCCCTGCTGTTGTTCAGCCATCTGTTGCTTCACAGGTGGTTCTTCCTCCCGCGGCACAGCCCCCTCCAGGGCCGCCAGCTTTGTCACCAGTCCTGCCTCAAACTCCTTTGCCTTACACTCCTTTATCTTCGACTTCTCTTATTTCTGTCCCTACGTCTCTCTTGCCTCAAAACACTTTGTCTCCTGTCCTCATGTCAACTTCTTCTCCTTCTGCTCGGCAACGAATGACTGAGACTGTCACTAGTCTTTTGTCTCCTTTCTTTGGGTCACTGAATATGACCCCTGTTTCTGAACGTAAGCAGAGACGTAGTCAGTTTCCTGGTCCCAAAGAGCGGGCAGTGTTAGATCTCCTTGCTTGTAGATGGGTTTCGAATGCCTCCAAGTACGGTCCACAAGTGGTTATGGATATCTCACTACAGTGGGAGGCACCAAAACAAAGGTATGTTTTTGATGTCATGTGTACCTTCCTTCGTCAGGAGTGGGAAGATAACGAGTTGGGTTCAATTCCACTGGAATTGATTAATGTTCAGTTTGAATTTGCTAAAGGAACCATAGTGGGTTCCGATGCTGAGGAAGCGGTAGAGACACTACTCACTTTTAGGTCTAGACTTCCACCTCAGTTATTGTTCGAACCTTACCCTTCTGTTAGCAGAAAAGTGAAGCAGTATCCTATGAGAGGGGTTCCCCCTGTATGGAGAGAGGCAGTTGCGGCTGATGCCGCTCATGGTATTGCGGCTGCACCGGCTCATTTTCAGCGAGTGTGGGTGCATGTCCCTTGGAAGAGAGCTGAGGTCCTGGCTCTTAAGCAGACGTTGCCTGACCCCTGTAAAAATCCTGCTGGTTATTACAAGGAGTTGTCTCAGACAGTTGATGTGTGTGTTATGAATTTAGCTGACATAGATATGTTGATGGGTAATGTAGTTCCTCAACCCTTGTGGGCGAAGATCCGTCACGAGGATCACACGCCAGAGTTAGGAGATACGTGGGTTAATATTACTGCTGCAGATGGTCAGCAGGTAGGAGGTGCCAAACCTGAACCCTTAGTTGCAGAACTACCTGGTAGGATTATTAATTTAATGAAAACTATGATGCCTCCTTTGCGGGTGAATTGGGACAAGTTAGCAGCATGCAAACAAAAGAAAGATGAGAGTGTGTCTGATTTCTTCACTAGGTTTGAGGAAACATTCATTGATCATAGTGGTCAGGACATGAGTACAGAAGGTGGTCAGAGGTTGTTTGTAGATAAGTTTGTTTTTTAATGTACTTCCTGAACTTTCTAATAAGTTAAAGGACTCTGAGAGTTCATTGGCTGTTTCTTCTTCGGCCCAGATATTGGCTACTGCACAATACTATGAGAATAGAGATAAAGATGAGAAGGATAAAGTAGAGAAGAAGACTAGAGAATTAAAAATGAAAGTTCTTCTGCAGCAGGCTTATCTGCCTCGCCCTAATCAGCATCAGTTTCAGCAACCCCCACAGTTTCAGAAACTGTTGCAGAAGCCTGAGTCTTTTGCTTCGCGACTCCCGCTAGGCCCTAATCAGTGTGCTTATTGTAAAGAGGAAGGTCACTTCAAGAATAGTTGCCCGATCTTGCTACAGCGTGCGAATGGTATGTCTGGTCTGAGAGGTCGTGGTGGTTACCAACAAGTACGTTTCCCCAGAATGAACGTTCCTTTTCCCCTCAGAATTCTATAAATTATTTTGACCAACAGAATGTTCCGACCGTCCAGTCCGCTCAGTACTACACTGATGATTATTATGTTGGAAGTGAGAGTGCTGGTTTTAATGATAGTTAGGACAGCCATGAACAAAGGGAGGGAGTAGTGTCAGTTCCAGTAGACCAGAGTGGACCTTATGTTGAAGTGATTACATCAGGTGTGGCAGAACCTTTTCTTTTGGATACTGGTGCAGCAAAGAGTTCTATCATGCACTCTAAACTCCCTGGCGCACCCTTGTCTGGCTTGACTAATGTTTCGGTAGGATTTTCTGGCGACCCAGTTCGTAACCCGGTTTCTTGTCCTTTTCCCCTTTCTATTGGTCCTTGTGAATTGGAGGCTCCCCTTATTCTAACGAGTGGCAGTGGCGAGAATTTGTTGGGTTTGGACTTGTTGAAAAGATTGCATGCGACATTACATTGTTCTCCTTTGGGAGTACATCTTACAGTGGGTAAGAAAGTGATTCCCCCGATGTATATGTCTAAGGATCACCTTCCACTGGAACTGCGTTCTCTCACTGATACACTTTGGGCTACAGGTCCTAATGATGTTGGTCTCTTGCAGATTCCACCCTACGTTGTTACCCTTAAGTCGAATGCTAAATTACCTCGCATTCCTCAGTACAAAATTTCCAGTGATGGCGAAAGAGCTCTTTTAGCGATTATCTATGATTTGGTTGAGAAAGGTGTGGTTGAAGAAACGAGAGGTAATGTGTGTAATAGTCCTGTTCTGCCTGTCCTTAAGCGTACTGACTCTTCTCAGCCACCTGTGTATCGGTTTGTGATCGACCTTCGAGAGGTCAATAAGATTGTTGTGCCACAGTTTCCTGTTGTCCCAGACATTACTGCTTTATTGACTATGATCCCTGCTTCAGCTGCTTGGTTTTCTGTTATTGATCTGAAGAACGCTTTCTTCAGTATTCCGATTGCTGAGGAAAGCAGGGATATTTTTGGCTTCTCTTTGGGAGGCCGTAGTTTCCGGTTTAAACGCGCTCCTCAAGGTTATTGTGAGAGTCCCTCCATTTATAGTCAGGCTTTGAAAACTCAGCTTGATACTTTTGCATTGCCTTCTGGTGCTACTCTTATCCAGTATGTTGATGATCTGTTGGTTGCTGCTGATGACGAAGAGATTTGTAAAGAGGTTACTCTTTCTTTGTTGCGACACCTGTCTGACCTTCATCAGAAAGTGTCACCTTGCAGTATTGCCGACAAGAAGTGACCTATTAGGTTGTCGAAGGAGGGAAGACGATTGACCCCAGAGCGTATTCAAGCGATTGCCCAAATGACTGTGCCATGCACACAGAGAGAGGTGCGTGCCTTCTTAGGTATCACCTCGTATTGTAGACAGTGGATTCCGAATTTTTCTTTGCTAGCGAAACCTTTGTTGGCACTTACTCTTAAGGACACACCACACCCTCTTCCTTGGTCTGACGAATGTCAGAAGAGTTTTTCTAAATTGCGTGATGCATTGTGTTCTGCTCCTGTGTTGGGTACCCCTGACTATAGTAAACCTTTTACACTTTATGTACACGAGAGAGAAGGTTGTGCGTTTTCAGTGTTGACGCAACAATTTGGAGACAAGCAGGGCCCATGTGCGTATTTTTCAGCCATTTTAGATCCAGTAGCTAGGGCATTGCCTAGTTGTCTAAGAGCTACAGCAGCAGCGGCTGTTTCTATCCGACAGTCTGCTGGTTTGGTATTGGATAATACATTGATTGTGATGGTTCCACGTGCAGTGGATACCCTATTGAACAGAACAAAGACTCAACATTTTACCAGTGCACGTTTGTCAGGTTATGAGTTGACGCTTTTGGCTAGCCATGTGCACATCAAGCGGTGCAACACATTAAATCCAGCTTCATTGT
Source organism: Lissotriton helveticus (assembly GCF_964261635.1). Taxonomy (NCBI): domain Eukaryota; kingdom Metazoa; phylum Chordata; class Amphibia; order Caudata; family Salamandridae; genus Lissotriton; species Lissotriton helveticus. Next base: position 401,188,894 of record NC_136065.1, read on the forward strand.
TGCCAATTTTTGTAGAGACAGATGTTCAGGAACAGCATGACTGTTTTCTCTGGACAGAGGAGGAAACGAAGGGTAGAGTTGATCTGAAAGATACTCCTCTTTCGAATCCTGATGGTACCCTATGGGTAGATGGTTCATGCTTTAAGCTTCCGAATGGAGAGACGACTGCAGCATATGCTGTCACAACTTTGCACACGATTGTTGAAACAGCACGTATTGCACAGAATTCAGCACAGGCAGAGGAGTGGATAGCATTGACTAGAGCGTGTGTGTTGTCAAAAGGAAAGAGAGTGAATGTTTTTACTGATAGCCAATATGCATTTGGAGTGGCTCACAGTTTTGGTCGCTTGTGGAAAGAGAGAGGATTTCTTACTTCCCATGGTACGAAAATTCAGCATGGACAATTAGTGAGTGAACTTCTTGAATCACTTACTTTGCCGACACAAATTGCGATAGTAAAGTGTAGTGCGCATAAGAAGGTTACGGATGATGTGGGTTGAGGGAATGCGTTTGCAGATGAAGTAGCGAGAGAAACAGCGAAAGATGTGACGAGTCGGATGTATGTTGCAGGTCCTGCCAGATGGGTTGTGGAAGGAGGAATGTGTGAAGATGCAACAAAAAATGTGTGAAGATGATTCAGGCAGAAGCTACTGAGAAAGAATTGAGTATGTGGAGAGAGAGTACGGAATGTTGGATTAAACAGGCTGTTGGGTTGAGTTGTCAGAGCACCGGCGATGGTTGTTGCCGGATGCATATGTGCTCCCGGTGGTTACTATGGCTCATGGGCTGGCTCACCTAGTTCAAAAGGGATATGTAAGTTGTTGGCTCCGGTATGGCAGAATGGTGGAATTCCTAAGTGTGCTGAGAATTTGGTTAAACACTGCATGATTTGCTTGATGCATAATCCTGGAAAGTGAACCCCAACTCCAGCGGGTCATTTTGCTCCTCCAACGTATCCGTTCGAGGTGCTGCAGATAGACTACATTCATATGGAAAGATGCAATAACTTGAAGTATGTCCTTGTGCTTGTTTGTGCCTTTTCCAGATGGATAGAGGCCTACCCCCTAAAGGATAATACTGCCTTGTCTACAGCCAAGGTTTTGCTCAAAGAATTTTTTCCCAGATATGGCTTGCCGAGGATGGTATGGAGTGATAATGGAAGTGAAATTGTGGGTCAGATTATGAGGAAAGTATGCGCGGGTCTGGGTATTAAATGGAAATTTCACGCTGCGAATCACCCCCAGTCAGCAGGCCTGGTCAAGTGCTATAATGGCACTCTGAAGCTGAAGTTGGCCAAGGTGCAAGCGAGCTCTGGTCTTACATGGCCCGATGCCTTACCATTGGCACTTTTGTCCACGAGAACGACAGTACATTCTCGCGTGGGACTTAGCCCATACGAGATTGTTTTTGGACGCCCGGCGAATGTCTGAGATGTGCCGAGGCCTAAGAAGTACAGTGATATCGAGTACCCTATGTTGGTTAACTACTTACATGATTTGACTGCTAAATTGCATGTTCTTCACCAACAGGTCCATGACACTTTGCCTTCAAGTTTCTGTAGACGCAGGCCACACGATTCAACCTGGCGACTGGATTCTAACCAGGAATTTCCAGAGGTCAAAGAACTTGGAACCAAGATGGACCGGTCCATACCAAGTCCTGTTATCAACTCGGACTGCTATTAAGGTGTTCGGCAAGAAAAACTGGGTGCATGGTACCCATTGCAAGAAGATACCTTTGCCCTTACTGTACGATAAGTGGGTCCGGGAAGGTGTTGCCGATTCCGAGAGTGAAACGGTTCCAAGATTTGTACCTTTTAGCGATGCACACCTGGAATGGACTCAGTCAGAACGTGCGGATAATGAAGTCTTGCAAGAAGCTGTGCCGCCGTGTTTGAGATTTGATACTACGCATCCAGAGACACTCTTTCAGGATCAAACTGTGCCTGGTAAAGAACGCTACAACTTAAGGTCTAAAAAGGAGAAATGAAATCTGATTTTTTTTTGTGAATTACACTCTTTCAGACAAGAGACTATTTTTCTTTTTCTTTTTCGAGCCACCATCCGGGTTCAGCTGCAGGGTCGCGCTATAAGACTTAAGGGGTGGCCCGCATATTGACGAAAGGTCTGCGGTTCTAGGGATGTCTAGGATGCCTGGACACACACTTGAGTGAAGAAGGAAAATTGCCACGAGCAGCACGTTAGAGGAGGTAGTCTGTTGTAACTGAAAGAGATGTTGAGAGAATAGATCTTAAGACAAGATTTTGTACATTGATATATAGCAAATGTTTTATAATATTGTGCTTTTTGATGTTTTTAAGTATCACATTAGCTTGTGTGGGTGGGATTGTCTATGTTACACAACAGACATCTGCACCCACCTCCCAACCTATGCTTTCTTTCACTATAGTTTCTTTGCACCAGTTTTATACATTGCCTGAACATGAACAAACAAGGAGATCAGAATTTGTCAACAACTCGTTCATACAGTTGTTGCATCAGCATCAGTTAGTAGTAAATACCACTTATTGTTGGGTTTGTGGTCTTATGCCTCATACGACAGATAAAGGTATGCCATATTTGGTTTTGCCTTTTTCTTTTAATGGGTCTGTGTGGGCTTTACAGACCATGTTATCTATGCAAATGAGGTATGCCCCTTACGTTCCCTTAAAAATAACTCCAGCAATAGTGCCTTGATAAGGGGAATAGTAGCTATGATCCAAGATATTGATGCATATAATGCTATCCGTAAGGATGAGGTGCAGGCTTATGTTGGTTGGAACGTGACTGGATATAGTACCAGCTTGACAGAGAAGGAGAGACAAAAAAGGTCTCCCCCTATTTGGATTGTACCCCACCGAGGCCATTTTTGTTTGCGAGGTACTGGTCGGAATCCAAAAGCTCAGCTAGGTAAGAGTGTGTGTGCTCAAACCTATGTCTATTCATCCCGGACTTCTCCACCGTTTGTGCCAGCTAAAGGCACATATTTTGTTTGTCATGACAGAGCCTACACATGGTTGCCACCTGATTTTTCAGGAACATGTTATGTGGCGTTTTTGCGTCCCCCTACATACACTACTGCTTCAGACTATCATAGAACGAGATATGGTAAAGGTGTCTTCAATAAGGAAGATACTGCAGCACACGAAGTAGGAGATTTCTTCAAGGGCTTCCTGCCCTTTTGGGGTCCTATGATCAATAGTAGGCATATTCAACAGCTTGTCCGCGTTGTTGAAGCTACTATTAATGAGACAGCAAGGTGCTCTTAGTAATGTTACAGCTGAGCTTCAAGAGGACCACCTTATGACTTTGCAGAATTGTATGGTATTAGACATCATACTTGCAGATCGAGGAGGAGTATGTAAATTGATTTGATCCAGTTGCTGTGTTTACATACCAGATAGTGCCCCTACAGTGTACCAAGCCATCTCTAGGTTGCATAAGATCTCTGAGTCTATCCATGTAGACGAAGGAGACTGGTCATTGACAGGATGGTTTTGGGGACTGCTGTCTAAATGGGGATGGAAGATTCTGACATTCCTTGGTATGGTTTTAGCCATCCTTTTCCCTTGTTGTCTTTGCATCCAGTGTGGTCCCGCCATTTGTAGTCTTTGTGCTACTATGTGTGTTCGGAGATCTGTCCCGAGAGAAGTAGAGAATAATAAAATGATGCTACAGCAACACTTTGATGACCTAATGAATATCGATATAGACCTAGATTCAGATTAACATGAGTCTTAGGTTATTGCCTACGTAATGGCAAAAGGAGGGTCTGAGGTTCTGTAATTCTCGAGTCTGACTCCATTTTGTTCTGTGCCACCATTTTGTGTTGCCCTCACGTAGGCCTGTAAAGGTAGCCTGGCGAACAAAGTGGCCTGGCCTTCTTAGTTCATGTATACATTAACTAGGTTTCTTTTCGACTCTGAAATGAACTGTAAGAAACTGACCTCTTCACCTGAAACTGACCTCGCAAAGCCAATTTCCCTGATCGATCTTTGTCTGAGATTGCCAATCAATGTTCAGGACATCGTTAACTTTTTAGTTTCCTTGCACATGACTTATCTTGTTCAGCATCTGTTATTGTTTCTTTTTTATGTTTCTTCATTACATGGGTTATGCTTTCAATTATAGGTTTGTCCGGCTTGTGGAGATTGAATTTGGGACATTCCTAATAATTAACTTTTGGGTTGGGATTCTGTAAATTGAGTTTTTGCTATGTGATACTTTGTTTGAAAATGTATCTTATTGGCTAGAATTTTGTGCAGTGGGTGTACATTTATAATGTGAATATTGGGTATAAAAGGAGACGTCTCGCCTTAGTAAAATGAGCAGTCTCCTGAGAATTTACACCGTGATGTATTTCTAGGATCACTGTTACTAGCTGCAGCTAATAAACGTGGTCTCTGACGCCATCCAGAAGTATTCCGTGTCTTTGAATACCAAGACAGGTGAACTTGAAGATCTTAGGTGTGCCCCTGACGCCGCTGGGTTAAACCCCGGTTCTTCACTCTCGCTGCCCCGACGCCCACCTCCATGCTTCACTCCCAGTAGTCTCTGGGAAAGCACAAGCTCCCCAGCCAATCCAGACTATGCTCTCATGCTATGAGACTAGCACCAGGACTGGGCTGAGTGGCCTGGTCTGCCCCTCTGAGACTGCCTCGGAGCCTGCAGCTTTTCTCCACTCGGCTGTGAACACACCCGGGTTAGAGAAAAAGAAGTGCACGTATCTGTTTGGCCGACCTAGGACGGCCAGCCAAATTACATGCCCACTTCAATGTGTCCACCACTCCTGCCTGTCATGGCCCAGCCCCGCCCCACACGCATGCACCGTCAGCCAGAGCCCGTCACCGACAAATAAAATGATATTATTGCTTTAAAATAATTTTATTTTTCAGTGAATTACTCTGACCAATGGGGCGACACTCCACCATTACGGAGGAGCCGCCCCTGAGGCTTACAACAACTAAAATACCTGAAAACTTTATGCGACTCGCCAAAATCCAAACATTAATTAAACACTGATCATTAGTGCTTGACATTATATAATTCAGTTGCCAATAGTTGTTTTCAGAAAAAACATTAACTACAATTATTTATACCTAGATAATGAGACCTGAAAAGATCTGCATGGGAGATATGGTGCACTGCACTTAAGTTGGGATGTGCATTAACACAGTGTTTTTTCAACATATACATTCATGAATTGGATAAATGGGTAATAAATGCAAGGAAGGGTGATCCAACAGTGGATCATACCCATTTGGCTTTATTGGCAACTGCAGATTATCCCATCCTGATTGGTAGAACAGAAAATGCTTTTAACACTTTTAACAGTTTACTGTAACCTGTTCAAAATAATGAGCAGTGCACAAAGAACAACTTACAGTTTCTTTAATATTTTGGGTTAGAGACCGAAGACAGTGTCCTAGTTTCAGTATCTGCAGCTAACCTTTTCCCACCAATGGTAAGTGGACTGACTAGTGACTTCATTATAGAAAGGTACAAAGAAAACCATAAAGAAAACCGCAAAGAACTTTGGATGATTTATCTGCAGCGATGTTAAACCCTCAAAACCTCCAATAGAAGCATATTGTGCTAAGATCAGAGGTATACTTTGATATAGAGCCCAATCCATGGTTGCAGGGGAGATTCTTCTTCCCTTCAGGCATTTGTCAATTATTTCTTTAGGAACCAACTGCAGTGTCTAAGGGATTTGGCCCTTTTTTTGATCAGTGTGTGAATTGAGCTTGAGTCATTGTCTTCAGTTCTTACAGAGCTCCTTTGTAATGTTACCTCAGACTTTCTAATGGCCCAAGATTGTATTCCATGAATGGCCCTGGTTAATAAAGTGATTTTGGAGAGAGCAAGCTATTCTTGTTGACTAGAAGCTGATACATAAAATGGCCTACCTATTATCTGCTAAAGATCTTGTAAACTTACTGTGAAAGCAGGATGTCACGTTTTTAAGAATGTGACTATTTTTACAGGAAAAGGATGAATGGAAATCAGGCATTCAATACTAAAACAACCAACCAAGTTTTCTTTCCAGCTAACTGCCCCACAGGGGGTGCCAAATTATCAGGAGTGTTATGTTTTGCTCGTTATTCACATGCCGGCTTTAAGTCAGAGTTAACATTTTGAATGTTATGGAAGTATGTAAATTGTGAGCTTAGGTTGAGTGTCGTTTAGTATCCTTGAGTTTTGCAACTTGAAGGTTAATTACCTACAGCCTCCAAAAATCTGTCCAGCCTTTTACTAGCAAAGTTGAGCTGATGAGGTCCTACTCTGCCAATTTTATATATCACTATTAGGGGGTCCAGCCTCGTAGAACCACTACAGACACCTACCTGTATGTTTACACAAGACAGGAACCAACACATGGTGACTCAACTGGAAAGAAACGGAAGTGCGGGACGGAGCCTGGGTTCAATCATCATTTCATAAGGAACATCTAGCTCAAGTTTAAAATTGAATTGTCATGGGCCACACCGGCAGTGCAGGGCTGTAAGTCATGTGCAGCATGGGTTAGCTGCTTAGAATGTTTCGATGCATGTTTCGATGCGGGTGCTAGCTGAAGGCCAGGCTCTGCGGCCTACCACTACTGCACATAGTCAAGCATTTCATGTAGTACTGACAGGCTACCCGTGGAGGGTTGGATGGTCTACCTGGCCATGGATCAGGCAGTATGGCCACTCTCCACTGTGCACAGCTGAAGGTCACGTATAGTGGGGGTTACTTGCTCATAGAGGGATGTGCACTGGGGCTGGCTGTAGGACAGGTCATGCGGCCAACTCATGCTGCGGATGTCTAAGGGCTTTGTGCAGTAGTGTTTTATCACCAATGAAGCGTTGGATTCTGACCTGGTTGTCGACCAGGCCTGGCAGCCAGACTCTATTGTGGAAATCTCTAGGCCATGCACTGTGGGGGTTGGCAACCTGTCAAGGGTTAGGCTTGGGGCCTGGCTAAAAAGTAAGTAATTTTTGACCATCACATTTTTCTGACTAGTTATTCCATGCCGCAAAGTACTAAAGAAAAATGTGAAGTTAATGTAGCACTTTTTCCAAATCTCTTTTCATTTCATGTACAAATATTATCAATCAGTCCTTCTAAATCGTTACTCATTTTATTGATCCTTCAAATGAGGAATGTCTGGCTTGGCTCCTGCAACATGCAGGTAACACCTTTGCTCATACTTACTAAGGAGCTTGTGCAGTGTAAGGTGGGGCTATTTGAAGCACAAATCAACTTGCCTACAAAAAATATATTTTGCGTGGAATGCTGCCACAACCACACTACTAAATGCCATTGTGTGAGGTAGCACCAAAACACTGAAATTTAATGCGAAAGAAGCGTAACTGGTTGGGAACAGTGCAAACACCCGTAAGATTCCAAACACAGCCAGGTCAATGAAAGTGTTGCAAAGTACCATGATCCGGTTTTGTATGGAATCCTTACTCTAATAGAAAGCGGCGGCCAACAACGGGTAATAGAAAGTTGCATATTTTAACACTTAATACATGCAGTTTCCACGAAAATGACACAGTTGTCCAAGATTTATACTCCTGCATGCAATAAGAGTTCAAAACTCAAGTAAGAAACCACTCGCTTACCTTTGCATTGTGGTTTAACACTAAATTATGTTTAGCTTCACACAAACTACATATGTACCATGTGCTTGGCTGATGACATCATCGACTTGTGGCATCTAACAGCCTGATTACAAGTGCAGCGGTCGTAAGACTGCGGCACTCACAGTGGTCCATCTGCCTAATTATGACTCTTAAAGTAGTTGTGGCGGAGGACTACCGGCCTCGCAAGGGAAAAGTTGTTCCCTGACGGTGGCGGAGCTGCGCCACAATGCAATATGCATCCCGCTGAGCATATTTAAAGTTCCTGCACTGCTAGCCATTTCATGGCTGGAGCCTTGCCATGAAAATGCTGGCGGTGCAGGACAAAGGGGACCGTACAGGACCCCCATAGCCCCTCCCTGCCATTGGGATACATTCAGGGGCACAACATGTGCTCTCCTGTCTGTAGTCCCCCAAAGTTCCAGCTAGGCATGGACGTCACCATCCATGCCGGATCTTTTTTTGCCATTCCCACTGCAGTGCTGTTTTCCAGGTACCGCCATGGGTAAGGCAAAGGCCTGTACCACCTTACACAAGTTTAACTTGTAATAAGATGGGCGGTCCTTACGTGGCTTTGGTGGTGCTGTGTCGGTGAAGAGCCTGCGTAGCACCACCAAACTCATGATCAGCCCCTAAATACGGTGCTGCTATAGTTTGTGAAGATTTTAATGCTGTGTTGAGTGACTCTTAGTAAAGCTAAGCCCAAACTCATCAGTCATAACTCACTGAGCTACTTTACCGTAAAATCTTAGTATGAGGACAAGTGCTTCCAGATCATTTTAAGTGCTGAGCAGCACATTTGGAAGGATGGTGAACTGCAGAACCCACACATCTAGTAATACATGCATTTGTCCACTTACAAGCCAGTGCTTTTATTTGACATTGTTCTTCACTGAACAGGTTTTCAAAACACAAGGTCCATAGTTGCTTGTCTAAGTAGGCCAATGGCCTTTAACACCCTTACTATGGAAAGAACTTTCATGTTGGAATTTAGGAAACACAACCCATGCATTCACCAGCTGTTGTCTAAAAAAATACTGAAAATGTTACTAAAAGAAAACAATTGAATTTCAGTGCCATATATATATTTTACCTTGAAATGGAATGTTAATAGTCAAACGTAATTGGTTGAATTCCTAAATAGTAAGAACTCCACTAGTGCGCTTTATTGTTAAAGGCACAGAAGTGTGATTCAAATCTTCACTGTGTCTTGTACCACAATACTAAATGCCATTGTGTGAGGTAGCACCAAAAACACTGAAATTTAATGCGAAAGAAGCGTAACTGGTTGGGAACAGTGCAAACACCCGTAAGATTCCAAACACAGCCAGGTCAATGAAAGTGTTGCAAAGTACCATGATCCGGTTTTGTATGGAATCCTTACTCTAATAGAAAGCGGCGGCCAACAACGGGTAATAGAAAGTTGCATATTTTAACACTTAATACATGCAGTTTCCACGAAAATGACACAGTTGTCCAAGATTTATACTCCTGCATGCAATAAGAGTTCAAAACTCAAGTAAGAAACCACTCGCTTACCTTTGCATTGTGGTTTAACACTAAATTATGTTTAGCTTCACACAAACTACATATGTACCATGTGCTTGGCTGATGACATCATCGACTTGTGGCATCTAACAGCCTGATTACAAGTGCAGCGGTCGTAAGACTGCGGCACTCACAGTGGTCCATCTGCCTAATTATGACTCTTAAAGTAGTTGTGGCGGAGGACTACCGGCCTCGCAAGGGAAAAGTTGTTCCCTGACGGTGGCGGAGCTGCGCCACAATGCAATATGCATCCCGCTGAGCATATTTAAAGTTCCTGCACTGCTAGCCATTTCATGGCTGGAGCCTTGCCATGAAAATGCTGGCGGTGCAGGACAAAGGGGACCGTACAGGACCCCCATAGCCCCTCCCTGCCATTGGGATACATTCAGGGGCACAACATGTGCTCTCCTGTCTGTAGTCCCCCAAAGTTCCAGCTAGGCATGGACGTCACCATCCATGCCGGATCTTTTTTTGCCATTCCCACTGCAGTGCTGTTTTCCAGGTACCGCCATGGGTAAGGCAAAGGCCTGTACCACCTTACACAAGTTTAACTTGTAATAAGATGGGCGGTCCTTACGTGGCTTTGGTGGTGCTGTGTCGGTGAAGAGCCTGCGTAGCACCACCAAACTCATGATCAGCCCCTAAATACGGTGCTGCTATAGTTTGTGAAGATTTTAATGCTGTGTTGAGTGACTCTTAGTAAAGCTAAGCCCAAACTCATCAGTCATAACTCACTGAGCTACTTTACCGTAAAATCTTAGTATGAGGACAAGTGCTTCCAGATCATTTTAAGTGCTGAGCAGCACATTTGGAAGGATGGTGAACTGCAGAACCCACACATCTAGTAATACATGCATTTGTCCACTTACAAGCCAGTGCTTTTATTTGACATTGTTCTTCACTGAACAGGTTTTCAAAACACAAGGTCCATAGTTGCTTGTCTAAGTAGGCCAATGGCCTTTAACACCCTTACTATGGAAAGAACTTTCATGTTGGAATTTAGGAAACACAACCCATGCATTCACCAGCTGTTGTCTAAAAAAATACTGAAAATGTTACTAAAAGAAAACAATTGAATTTCAGTGCCATATATATATTTTACCTTGAAATGGAATGTTAATAGTCAAACGTAATTGGTTGAATTCCTAAATAGTAAGAACTCCACTAGTGCGCTTTATTGTTAAAGGCACAGAAGTGTGATTCAAATCTTCACTGTGTCTTGTACCACACTACTAAATGCCATTGTGTGAGGTAGCACCAAAAACACTGAAATTTAATGCGAAAGAAGCGTAACTGGTTGGGAACAGTGCAAACACCCATAAGATTCCAAACACAGCCAGGTCAATGAAAGTGTTGCAAAGTACCATGATCCGGTTTTGTATGGAATCCTTACTCTAATAGAAAGCGGCGGCCAACAACGGGTAATAGAAAGTTGCATATTTTAACACTTAATACATGCAGTTTCCACGAAAATGACACAGTTGTCCAAGATTTATACTCCTGCATGCAATAAGAGTTCAAAACTCAAGTAAGAAACCACTCGCTTACCTTTGCATTGTGGTTTAACACTAAATTATGTTTAGCTTCACACAAACTACATATGTACCATGTGCTTGGCTGATGACATCATCGACTTGTGGCATCTAACAGCCTGATTACAAGTGCAGCGGTCGTAAGACTGCGGCACTCACAGTGGTCCATCTGCCTAATTATGACTCTTAAAGTAGTTGTGGCGGAGGACTACCGGCCTCGCAAGGGAAAAGTTGTTCCCTGACGGTGGCGGAGCTGCGCCACAATGCAATATGCATCCCGCTGAGCATATTTAAAGTTCCTGCACTGCTAGCCATTTCATGGCTGGAGCCTTGCCATGAAAATGCTGGCGGTGCAGGACAAAGGGGACCGTACAGGACCCCCATAGCCCCTCCCTGCCATTGGGATACATTCAGGGGCACAACATGTGCTCTCCTGTCTGTAGTCCCCCAAAGTTCCAGCTAGGCATGGACGTCACCATCCATGCCGGATCTTTTTTTGCCATTCCCACTGCAGTGCTGTTTTCCAGGTACCGCCATGGGTAAGGCAAAGGCCTGTACCACCTTACACAAGTTTAACTTGTAATAAGATGGGCGGTCCTTACGTGGCTTTGGTGGTGCTGTGTCGGTGAAGAGCCTGCGTAGCACCACCAAACTCATGATCAGCCCCTAAATACGGTGCTGCTATAGTTTGTGAAGATTTTAATGCTGTGTTGAGTGACTCTTAGTAAAGCTAAGCCCAAACTCATCAGTCATAACTCACTGAGCTACTTTACCGTAAAATCTTAGTATGAGGACAAGTGCTTCCAGATCATTTTAAGTGCTGAGCAGCACATTTGGAAGGATGGTGAACTGCAGAACCCACACATCTAGTAATACATGCATTTGTCCACTTACAAGCCAGTGCTTTTATTTGACATTGTTCTTCACTGAACAGGTTTTCAAAACACAAGGTCCATAGTTGCTTGTCTAAGTAGGCCAATGGCCTTTAACACCCTTACTATGGAAAGAACTTTCATGTTGGAATTTAGGAAACACAACCCATGCATTCACCAGCTGTTGTCTAAAAAAATACTGAAAATGTTACTAAAAGAAAACAATTGAATTTCAGTGCCATATATATATTTTACCTTGAAATGGAATGTTAATAGTCAAACGTAATTGGTTGAATTCCTAAATAGTAAGAACTCCACTAGTGCGCTTTATTGTTAAAGGCACAGAAGTGTGATTCAAATCTTCACTGTGTCTTGTACTGCAAAACAATTAGCGTTAGCAGCCTGACATTATTTTTTATATTAGAAGAGACAGGTAGTTAATGTGCTTAACAATCACTGTAAATTGCAATGACATGCATTTACCTCCACGAAAATATGATACGTTCTTCTGAGCTCTGGGAGACTTTTACATTAATCTTGCAGATTGGGTTTGTCATTTTTCTCAACAGGTAGTCCGTATAAAAAATAACTTAAGAAGCTCTTCAGCACATTTCCTTTTTTGAAGTTCTGAATAGGCAGAGACACAGTAAAGAATAACTCTGAATCGCCAGATTAATGGTGTTCAAGAGCAATACGAACTGCATCCAGCTGTTGCTCGAAGCCCGCCACTCCCCTAATATTAAAGACCGTTCAGCCTGAGCTTCACCACACTAGCTATCAAACTTCTGGGCCAGTCGCTGGTTTGCTCTCCAGCAACAACCAGTGGTGGCTGCTACTTAACAGGGGTGGCGGGGGATGACATTATTTTTTTTTTTCTCTTACCTGCATCTGGGTCCTCTTCGGCTCTTCGGTCAACCTCAGGAGCAGGAAACAGGAAGCAGGACGCATGCAGGCTCTAATACTCCCCTAGCCAATCAAAAAGCTGTGTGACAGCAGCATTGTGATTGTTCTACACATCGTGGTTCGGCAATTAGGACTGGGAGCCTGTGCATGTTCTCCACCCATGCAGTACAATACAGCCGGGTGGAGAATATGCTAAGTGTGCATGACTGGCTGCTCCATGATGGCCGGCCAAAACTGTCATGTGCAATTAAGAGAGTGCCCACACTCCCCCCCACAGCTCCTGTGACAGCCCAGCCCCGCCCCTAACCAGCTGAGACACGAAAAGAAAAAGAAAATGATAAGAACATTTCATTATAATCATTTCATTTTTAGGTCTCGCTCTCGAGACCTATTGTCGCCCACTTGCCTCTCAAGGGAGACAGAGCGGTGCACGAGCCTACCAGGGTCTGTGGACGTGCTTACGCAGGCCGGCCGAAGGCACGCACACACACATGCGCAGACACACACACACAGACACACACACACACGCGCAGACACACACACACTCACACACACGCAGACACACACATGCGCAGACACACACACGTGCAGACACACACACACACACGTGCCAAGCCCCACTTACCGCATCAGCGGCCTCAGCCGCCACTCCTGACTTCTGCTGCCACCGGTCCTCTGGGCCATCCACTCCGTGGCCGCGGCTTCTCGCCAAGACGGAAGTCCCGCCCCACGACAGCCGTGAGCGTGCACATCCCGAAACCGGAAGTTCGGGAGTGTGCACGCTCACAACTTGTTATTGTAGAGGGACCGCTTGATTTTTTGCTGAGTTCAATCACAATTTGGATGAGAAATTGTGTTTGAAAAACCAGGTATAAAAGTAAGTCTGGCATTAAAAAATGTGCTTTAACTATATCTTCCAGGCAGAAACTTGACTGCTTTGTAAAGACAAGCATATTTTTAGAAACGGATATAGTGTAGGGGTTTGTTGGGTGTTCAAGGACGATTACCAAGTAAAGTTCGTGGTCACATGAGCTGTAGGTTACATTTTCGAATTGGTTGCCTATTTTCGTATCCCTGCCTGATGGAAAGGGCCGCGAACGCACACAATCAAACGTGAATGGTTGATTCAAACGATGTACTAGAGCCGGGAGCCCTGACGTCAGCCAGGAATGAGGGAGTAAGTAGAGAGGGGAATGCAAACGTTAGTTTAAGGTGCTTTTTAAGGAGACGCCCGCAATACATTTTGTTAATATAGTGTCTGCAGACACAATCTTGCGGATTTGTTGATCTGCAAAGAACACCTTGCTTAAAAAACATACCATTGCGTAAAAGCTACGCTATCAGGTAAGTAGACGCTGTATCGAGGGCACAAATATAGAGTACCCAAGTGACAGCATCCAAGACAAAGTGTCAAAAAAATAAAGAGTCGTATATGCTGGAAGTTGGGGTGACAGCAAAGGTGGGAGTGCTGTACGCAGCATAGCAGGGCCACAGGGTGCTTGTTTTGAGGTACAGTTGAAGGGCAGTAGCTAATTGTGGATCCCCACCTTGTTATATCTGCAGTTTCAACTTTGGAAGCGTATTTAAATGATTAGCAAAGTGATTTGAGGGAAATACATTCTATGTGGCCGCGTGAATGCAGCACATCTTGCGTAACTGTTGAGCACGTGACGTATCGTGCACCATGCTGGGGATTTGCTATGCGTCACAGGGTTCCATGAGAGGGGTGGGTTTATATGTGTTTGAAAGGCTCCTGTTTGAGTTCCATGCCGATGAAAGATGTCAGAAGCCGTTTGTGATGTTTTGTTTTTCACTTGAAAAAGTTGTAAATGGAAGTGAAGACGTTGGTGTTATGCGGGCGATGTGCTTATAATGGAATGCATGACATTTATGCAAGTGTCTAGAGTATTTCTCTTAATAGGGTGCCATATGGAAAAGGCACTGCGATTGGTGGGAGACGATCGCAGTTATCTGCGTGCTGGTACAATTTGCTGCCACACCACATATGCGTGTGTAGAGAGTGCGGGTATGTTTATTCAGTGTTTGGGATTCCATAGGTTTCGTAATTGACCCTATGGCCAATAATGTTTCATGCTGCCTTGATTGTTGAGGAGAGGAACACGCAGGAGATTTGCCACCTGTCTTCACTTGTCCAGCTAGCCTCATAGCTATTGTTTCCAACAAGGGGTCAGCGGGGGTGCCGGTCATTACTGGTTGACGAGAGTCGTGTCAGGTAGGGGCTGGTTATTGCAATATCATGTTTTGTACACAGGAGGGCAGAGTTCTGCAAGTTGTAATCATCCTTCCGCATATGCCTGTTTATGATTTTGTACTAGTAAAACTCTAAAAACTTTCAGGGTCATCCTCCTTTCCAAGGTTTCCTTTCATTTTAAACCCCTGTCACATTCCTCAACGGTCGCTCTTTCCTCTCCCGTGTATCTTTTTACTTATCTTCTTTCGGTCTTCTCAGCCCCATCTCTTCCTCCTTACATATATTTCATAATTTCATTACATCTCTCTCTACCTTGCCTGAAAACTTCTCCCCTCCCCGTCATTTTCCATCGTCCCCTCCTTTCATCCACACTGTCTTCACTTCTGTCTTTATCCATCACACTGCGCAGAAGAGAATCTGCGCTCCAAAATTCCCATAGAAGCCAAGGAATTGGTGAACTATGCAAAATATATAAAAACAGAATCTCTCCTTCTAATTCGCTATATAAAATATTTTTCAATTCCTTTCTTAATTTTCCTCTTTTATCCCACCGACCCTTTTTTCTTCATGTTCACTTCTGCTGCCCCGTTTTCGCCTTCTCTGTCTCCTTGTCTTACATTTCACAGTGCTTATTGCTGAGGGGGTCACTGCTTGCCAGCTATGTTTGCTCCACGGAAATGCTCCTGGACGCGCCCTTCTCAAACATTTGTAACATATTTTAGGTCCTCGTAGTTCAGCTGATGTGCTTAAGTACTACTGAGGATGTAGCTGTCATTAATACAGCAGGAATAGTGGTGTCTGGGGTCTGAAGAACAGAGTAAAGATGGCCACCTCACTCTGTGCCATCACATAGTTTCCAGTCCTAGACTTTCATATGACAACTTAATGCCTTATGGTTATTGTAGTTTTATAGTGCTAAAATTTCACTATTTAGACAAAAAAATGTGATAGTGGTGATTTGTAAATCAAAAGTCCAAAAATAGAAACACTGTAGCATACTGCACCTCAGATATGCCTTGTACTCCTCAAACAGTCGGGCGGTGTGTCCATTTTCCTTCAGTGCATTAGGACCCAAGGCACTCTATTGGCCTATCTAATGTCCCCTCGCTCATCCGAGTCCCTCACTTTTCAAGCAGTCTCCAAAAAGGGAAGCAGAGGTTTTCTCCATCACATTTTTGTCGACTGTTGTTGTTTTTTCCTTCCTTATCCCATCTAGTTTTGCCGGTCTACAAGCAGTTTTATTTATCATCTTTTAATCTCCTTCTTTGGTTATCAACCTTCACTTCCATCTTACTTTCTCCAATTTTGAACTTGTGGTTATCGTTGATTTATTTAATTATTTCAGAGTTTAACATTTTTGTTTTTACTGTTGTCCCTTGGCCTCTTCTTCTTCGCATTCTGTTTAGGTCAAAAGCTTAGAATAATGTCATAATCGAAAGGCAATCTTTGTTTGTGTGATGCTGTCAAGCCCATATGGGTTGGGGTAACTACCTTGCAGAAGACCCACACAGGTGTTCATTTACCTTCTAGTACTCAAAGTATTTTCTACTGCATATTTGAATGGATCCTTTTATACTTAAATTTGTACTTACTTTTCCCTAGATGTCATTTGATTGCCGACTCCGCTCAAGTTTCACTTCTATCGAAATATGTGAACTGCATCATTACAAATTCCCACACATGAAAAAAAAAAATCTGTTGTTGTTAAATAGCTTTGAGATTTGGCTGTATTTGGTTGACAGTCACTCATAGAGTGAAAATTGTGCTTGGCATCATTTTGGAATCAGTGACTTAAAAAAAAATGTGGACCTCTGTGGCAGTTTGGAATTTGAATGAGTGACAATTCTGGGGCAAAATTGCCTGGAACTAGTTCGCCACATAATTAAATTGGTTTGGCATTGATGGTGATAATGCTTTGCTAAAGTCTCCCTGACATTAAGTTTCTGAACTTCATATTGTTGAGCGCTCGATCTTGAGGTATTAATAAGTGTAGCAAACTGTTTATTACATTTCTTAGTTTCCCATACCCCTTTCAAAACCCCAAATTGCTTTTGGATGACGTTACTCCATTTATTGTACTTTGTTTGTGTAGCATAAGTTTAAAGAGGGGCATATGTGGTAAGAGTTTTGGTGTCAGACATGAATTTTGAAGGGTTGTTCCAAACGTGTAGTACTGAACCACTTGCTGCATTGATTATTGTAAATATAAATGTAAATCCGTATTTGTAAAGTGCGAACTACTCACCCTTACGGGTCTCAAGGCGCTGGGGGCCGTTGTGGAAATTAAGTGAGCTATTGCCCAGTCACATGGTGCTGAGCTAAGCTGCTGCTGGAGCCGCGGATCGAACCATGAACCCTGTGCCCTGAAGTCCGCTGCACTGGCTGCACCACACCTCTCCACTCTTTGTTACAACCTTCATTACATTTCACTCAGTACTATACAATTCAACTCCACACAATTCCATTGCGCGCCACACAATTCCACTCCACAACACATAATTCCCCTACACACCACATATATCTAATCCACCCCACAAAAGTCCAAATAATGCCATGCCACATAATTCCACTCAATACGTGCCACTCTACGACACACAATCTCACTCACTACATATGCTGACGACACCCAACTGGTGTTGTCTGTATACAATGACGGCACTTCTGTAGCAGCCAATTTCCAAAACGGAATGAAGGCAATAAGCTCCTGGATGTCATCCAATTGTCTAAAATTGAATTCTGATAAAACAGAAGTGATGACATTCGGGAGGCTGCAACCTACTTGGTCCCCGCAATGGTGGCCATCTCAGATGGGACAACCTCCTGAACCAGTGATCAATGTACGAAACCTGGGTGTCATCTTCGATAACAAGATGTCCTTCCAGCAACATGCTAATTCGGTGGTCTCCTCTTCTTTCTACACCCTAAAAATGATTAAAAAACTAATCCCTTATCTCCCTCCATCAGCAGGCAAAACCTTAGTCAGCACACTAGTCTTTTCTAAAACAGACTATTGCAAAGCCCTCCTACTAAACGCACAACAAAAGGTCCTCAACAAGCTGCAGACAGTGCAAAACGCGGCAGCCAGGACACTGCTATCCATCCCCAGGTTTGCATCTATCTCCCCTTACATCAAACAGCTTCACTGGTTGCCGGTGAGAAGCCGGATCAAATTCAAGGCTCTATGCATAGCATACAAAGCTATCCACAACCATGGCCCTCTATTCTTAAGACAAGCCTTCCGGCCACTCGAACACCTTAGAACCTTACGCTCATCCACAGCCCACTTACTAAGAGTCCCTCGAACACGAAGAGCTAACTGGGGAGACAAACGTTTCTCTGTCGCTACAGCCAAGCTGTGGAACACGCTCCCCCTCCACATTAAAACTGCGCCGACACTGCTCAATTTCAGGAAAAAATTAAAAACTTGGTTGTTCCCAGCCTGAATACTCCCCGATCCACAGGAAGTACTGCAACTATAGCGCCGAGACACCCTTGGGTATTTGCGCGCCCTAAAAATTGCACAAATAAATAAATAAATACATAAAAGTCCACTACATTTAATACCACATACTCACTATCCACATAATTCCATCACACACAAACACACTGATCCAGCTTTACTCATATTGCTTAGCCTCTTTATGTGTCTGTAACCTTCTCTCCACTTCATTCTCTTTCTCTCATACTCCTTCCACTACTCTATCTAGAGTTCATTCACCACTTCATACACAAAGTATTTATCACTTTCATTCTTACTTTCTATTTTATACAACTCTCACACCTATCAATTCACCATCCCACTTATTTCCAATCCGCAAATGCACTAAACACCACACAATTACACCCCACACAATTCCACAACTAACAATTCCAATGTAAACCACACAATTCCACTACAAACAACATCCATCCACTTCACTACAAACAAAAAAGGTAAGTAAATAAGCATTTGCAATACAATAGGTATCGAAATTGCGAGATTTTGATCTATTGGCATTGTAAATGACAATGTCTTTTATCTGTTTAAACAACCTGCACTAATGAAAGCCATTGTCAATTACAATACCAATAGATCAAAGTTTCTAAAATGTGATCTTTTAAAAATCGTTTTTTTTCAACAACTGCAAATTACCGCACTTTAAAAATAGCGCCCGTGTCCACTGTCAGCAGCTTCTAAACACTTTCAACGTCCTAAAGGCTTTTGAGTATTCGTAAGAATTCATTTTTGTAGTCATGTTTTTTAAAATAAATATAGTGCTTATAGAGTTCACAACTTGAGCAGTAAACCATATATTCACTTTGTTTTATGTCTCTGTTCCCTTAATCTACACATTATCAATAGCCTCCACCGCTTTAAACATGGTATTTTAGTATCCTATTTATGTACTACCCGTTAAGTCAAGTCAAGTCAAAAAGGCTTTATTTCGATAAAAAATTATCATAAAAGCTGCACATGAATCAAATATATCATATTTAAGAAAAAAAGACAAGCAGAAGTATACAAAAAGAAAGTTAAATCCAATAAGAGAGCTAGTTAAAAAGTTTACAGATTTTTACAAAAAAGTTCATTTAGCAGTTGGTCAAAAAAAGAATTAAACTGTTAATTTAAGCCTTTTGGTTCGAATTGACCAAGCCCATGACAGGAATTTAGCTAGGGCACAAGCATAGGTGGCCCGACTATCAGATGTTAGTATCCGAATTGCAGCCATATGGCTCCTAGTGTCCAACTGCCGACATAGATTTTTGAGCCAGACCCTCCTAGGAAGGGCATACTCTCCACACTCAAACATAAAATGTGCCACTGTCTCTGGTTTACATAAGCATACTGGGCAGAGTTCTGTGGTCTGTGCAAGGGATTTCCAACGTGAAGTAAAATGGTACAAAGGAAGAGTTCCTGCTCTGAATCTAAAATACAGAGCCCTATCAAAGGGTTTTTCTATAATATCGAGGTACACTTCGCGTTTGGGTTGGTCCTTAAACTTCAAAAAGTCCTCCGTAAGTCTTCCTGCAGTAGTGCTAGTATTCCTTTTCAAGAGAAGCCAGTCCCAATAGAGTTTCTTGAGAGTCGACTTCGGAGGTGAGGATCTGCTGGCCCACGCTTCATTTAGGCCCAGATTTAATAACAGTGTCTTAATGTCTCTCAACCATTTAATTTTATGCCACCCTGGTAGTGACATAATTTCTGCTAGACCTTGTGCATACTTGCCAAGTTCCTCCACACGCCACAGTCGTGCCCATAGTAAAAGTGGGCAGAATCTCGCAAGGTCGTCAATTGGTCGACATCCTAGATCCAACATTAACGGGACCGTGGGGGTACCCTGAGGAAGAGACATAATTGCTCTACAAAATTTCTTCTCTGATCTTGGTAAATCGTCAGTAATGGATGAGCCCCAAAGTTCAGCTCCATAGAGAGCAGAGCTAACCGCTTTAGCCGAATAGATCTCAAGGACTACAGCTATTGGTCTTATTACGCAGGAGCGTTGTTCTTTTAAGAGGGCTCCTGTTGTCCTCTTATGGGTTAGCAGCATTTTATCCAAATGTGGGGACCATTCCATTTTATGTGAAAGGCGAATACCAAGATAATCGAAGACTTCTACCCTCTCCAGGGGTTCAGCGTTCAGGGTAGGGGGACGTACTGATTTTTTTGGAGGATTCAACACAAGGTATTTAGTCTTACTTGTGTTGATTACCAGGCCTCTTTTAGAGCAGAAAGATTGAAAGTTATTTAAGAGCCTTTGGAGGCCTATTGGGGTTTTTGATATTAAAAGCGTGTCATCCGCGAAGAGGAGGGTAGGTATACGTTCGCCCGCCAGGGATGGTTCATCAGAAGGATGTTCCCGGAGATGCTCAACCACTCCATTGATGTAAAGAGAGAAGAGGGTGGGAGCTAACACACATCCCTGGCGGACACCTCTCTCGACCGGAATGCTGCTAGTTTTTTCCCCCCCTGGGCCCCACCTAATCTGGGCAAAACTATTTTCGTGTAGCCTAATAAGTAATGATAACAGATAGTAGGGCAAGCCCATATCAGCCAGTACACTCCATAAAGTCTCCCTAGGTACAAGGTCAAAGGCAGTCTTTAAATCGATGAACGCGAGATAAAGACTGCCCTTGCCTATAACCACGACCTTCCAATACACCATCATTAATCTGAAAGCTTGTTCGATTGTCCCGGTGCCCACTCTAAAGCCCGCCTGGTAGTCGGAGAGGATTTTGTTTTCATCTACCCAGTCTAGTATTCTGACCAATAGGACCTTTCCGACTACTTTTTGGCTAACATCTAGTAGGCTGATAGGCCTATAATTTGATGGATCATCTCTGGGGCCTTTTTTATAAATAGGGACCACCTCCGCCCCTTTCCACAAAGAGGGGATAGGAGCGCCCCTACAGATGGAAACAAGTAGGGAGTGAATCAGCTTTCCCCACTTCGAGATATCAAATCTCAAAAGGTCACCAGGGATGCCATCTGGGCCTGCAGCTTTTTGAGGGATGATAGTGCCTATTGCATATTCCACTTCTTTAATTGTGAAATCATAATCATTGGGATGGATGTCCCTAAGTGGAGGGAGCGATACTGGAACCATAACCCCTCCTTCAGAATCACTGAAGGCGATGGGAGTAGAATGAGCATCATGGCGGGTATAGAGCTTTGAAAAATGGTTAACCCACGCCTGACTTGAGATATTACAAGTAATCAGGTCGCTATCTGGCCTATTTCTAGCTCTTATGGTGTCCCAAAAGTATTTGGAATCTTTCTTGGAGCTAGCTTCTTTAAGAGCAGACCAATAGGCCTCTTCCCACTCCTTTTTCGCCTGTGCCAGTATTCTCTTGTGCTCCTTCCTGGCTATCTGTATCTGGATTTGGGATTTGGCTTTAACCGCCTCAATTAGGCAAGACTTAGCTTTCCTACATGCTGTAGTGTACCAGTCATGCATCCCCTTGATTTTATGTTGGAACGTATTCCTCCCCGCGGAGCCCTTTACCCAAAAAGCTTCGCCTATGACCTTAACAGCTGCTTCAAAGATGGGTGTCGCCTTATCAATTGGCGAAGCTGAGTTGATGTTATCAAGCTCTATTTGCGAGGCCATAAGAACCTCATCTATGCTGGAAAGTTTATCAGCATTGCTGACAACTTTATTCCACTTTATGCGTCTTCCACAAGAGGAGACAGTAATCTTGTGTGTGGATGGAGCCAGTAGTGCGCCATTGGGCCAGAGGTTCGTGATAGAAAGGGAAAGCGAGTTGTGATCGCTTTCCACAGTTGGTGTAACTACCATATCTTTGACCAACCTCCAGAATTTTAGGTCCAACAGAATATAGTCAATCCTCGAGGTATGGCCAACTCTGTTGAACGTAGGAGCACCCATCTGGTCAGAGGACGTGCGGCCATTGGTGGCTCTTAGCCCAAATTCTAAAGTCAGTGCATTTAATTGCACTGCACTGCGAGTCCAACGCTTAATTGGAGGAATAGAAAGTATGGGAATACCCCATCTACTGTCTTCTTCGCCCAGGTCGGGGATACCATCTAAGGGGAGTGGCTCGTAGGTGCAGTTGAAGTCACCTGCTACTAATGTATGGTTAGCTTCCTTTTGGTCCCTAAGCTGCACCTCAAGATCAGATATTACAGCTGAGGTGCACCCATTTTTTGTACCTCTAGCATAGACGTTGTAGAGAGCTAGAGATAGACCTCTACAAGGATTGGACAATAGAATACCTAAGATATCTGGGCTGTTTGTCTGCTTAGATGTTATTCGGCAGTTAAGAGAAATGCTTACCCAAATAATGAGGCCCCCCGAGGGGCGCCCCTTCCCATGTCTGGGTTTCTCAGCTGGGGCAAAATAGGTTACGAACCCAACCCGATGGAGTGGTTCAGTACTCCAGGTCTCCTGGAATATGCAGATCCTATGTGCTTCGACCAGATCACTCCACTCGGGCAGACCCAATTTCCTATGGATGCCCGCGAGATTCCAGCTAAGGATTTTTATTTCCTCCTTAGCAGTTGCTCCCATATTGCCAATAATATCAATATCAATTGGAAGATCTAACCGTTCCCTCTCTAGGGCAGAAGGTGTTGACTTGGACTGGCTGATGGCCATCATAATTGGAGGGTCAGGGCACATCGAATGTGGTATAATTTCAGGGCCCTTCTCCTCATCCATATTAGAGTCCAATTTTGAAAAGGAAGTTTCATCAAAAGTGAGTCAGTCTACCTCATCGAGAGCACAGTATCTATTCCAATGGGTAAACTGAGACACGAAGGGGTCGATTAAAGGAGGTGGTCCTTGCCATGGTTGCTGCCACTGATGAGCGGTGCGATGTGGAATTTGTGAATACCCTCTATTATTTGGATAATTGAATCTAGGGAGATGTTGCCTTGATGGCATGGGCAAAAAGTAGGACAGGGGAAGTGGATGGATTTGGGAAGCTGGTCCCCTAGTGGGTACATTACATATATAATTCGCTACCCCTGTGTCCCTGAAACTAACAGTTACTACATCTCCTGCTATAGTCTTGGTATTCCTGCCCACCCACTCTCCTCTTCTAACTGCGAGTATATCACCACGCATATGGGTGGGTAATGGTTTATGCAGCTGAAGCCACTGCGCGCACTTATTCTTCAGTTCGACAAAAGTTTCTCTTCTACCCTCCTTCAGTGGAGGTACGCCCGTCAATACGGCCACATAGGGTGAGGCTTCCGGTGGCAAATTAATAGTCTTGAAATGAGCTGGTTTCGTTTTTGAGGCTTGAGTTTTGTTTGAGGAACTAGCTGGTGTTGGATTAATGCCCAGACTTTTGGAGCCCTTTTCTGGATGGTTAGGCATTTTTTTAGGGCCAGAGGTTGTTAGTATCTCCGGGTTGGGGCCAGTAGCACTAAGAGTTGGGGGGTGATCCAGCAATTTTATTCTCCTTTTGAGACAGATGTTGCATTGCTGTTTCTGTGTTAACTGGTAAAGTTTTGGCCTTAGTGGTGGACTCTTTTAAAGGTTGACTACTAGTAGTATTTCCCCTGGGTGCATCTTCTCTTGTATTCCTGTGCGTCTGCATTGGCGCATTTCCCTTTGCCATATCCGACCACTTTGTGTTGAATAATGATGTTAGTCTGTCAATTTTAGACATTAGAGGCTTAATATGGGACACTATCGTTGCCTCAAGGTCCGATTTTAAATCTGCTACCATATTTTCAACCCAACAAGGTATGCCTAATGCAGAATTTGGGGCAGGTGACACTAAGTTATGGTTCCTAGTGTTGTTTGTAGGTTTTTTCTTTGTTTTAGAATTGTAGTTAGTGGAACCTGAATTTCCTGATTCTGGCGGTGCACTGGCTAACGTGCCATCTATTCTTAGGGGCACTGAGTCCAATGGAAAATTGGGAGAATTGCCCTGAGGCTCAGTTAGAGGCTGACCGCATGGAAGATCAAAAAAAGATGCAGTGACTCCAAGGCTTAAATCTAAATCGCCAGTAGCATCTTGTGAAGGTCCAACAGAATCAACTACCACCGCTTGGGTATCGGCCAGAAATATTGTTGGCGGCAAAGAAAGCCTCCTTTCTGTGCTAGCAATAGCCGAAGATACTGCCCCAATAGTTTGTTGTAGCATAATGTCAATTGCTGTAAGGGTAGGAACTGGTTGCGGGACAGATTCATTTTGTTTCGTTTTGGAGCGTAGGACAGGCACTCTGCCAGGTTTCGAACCCTTCCTCATATTTGTGACAGGGCAGTAGGGCAGTTTTCAGATATGGGAATATTCAGAAGATTTGAAATCCTCACCTTTATCTCACGTTGCTCGACAGGAAAGAGATGTGGCCCGGCTCGGCCGCTGAGGGCCGTAGAGGGCCCGCCCTTTGCCCCGGGCCCTCCCGCGCGCTCCCGCGCAGCGGTGCTCTCACGTCTTTATGGGGCCGTAAGGTGATGAGTGAAGGTGGGCGGGGCGGTCAGGGAGAGCGGGCCAGGTCGCACGGCCAGTGGAATAACTGGGACTTCTGGGAAAGCGAGTCCCGGTATCCACGCTCGCAGCCCTGCCCTGTCACACACCCTCAGGCACCACAAAAGTCAAGCCCTCAGACCACGGGGCGATGCGGGACCCGCGGAACGGGTTCCGCGAGGTTTGGGGTTTAAAATAGAGTCAGCAGCAGGAACAGCGCTGAAAACAGAAGTCCAGAGTATCCCACGAAGTTGAAGCGTCCTCGCCTTTTCAGCTGGGTGAAGGTGGGCGGGGCGGTCAGGGAGAGCGGGCCAGGTCGCACGGCCAGTGGAATAACCGGGACTCCTGGGAAAGCGAGTCCCGGTATCCACGCTCGCAGCCCTGCCCTGTCACACACCCTCAGGCACCACAAAAGTCAAGCCCTCAGACCACGGGGCGATGCGGGACCCGCGGAGCGGGTTCTGCGAGGCTTGGGGTTTAAAATAGAGTCAGCAGCAGGAACAGCGCTGAAAACAGAAGTCCAGAGTATCCCACGAAGTTGAAGCGTCCTCGCCTTTTCAGCTGGGTGAAGGTGGGCGGGGCGGTCAGGGAGAGCGGGCCAGGTCGCACGGCCAGTGGAATAACCGGGACTCCTGGGAAAGCGAGTCCCGGTATCCACGCTCGCAGCCCTGCCCTGTCACACACCCTCAGGCACCACAAAAGTCAAGCCCTCAGACCACGGGGCGATGCGGGACCCGCGGAGCGGGTTCCGCGAGGCTTGGGGTTTAAAATAGAGTCAGCAGCAGGAACAGCGCTGAAAACAGAAGTCCAGAGTATCCCGTTAAGACACTAAAGCAGTTGTGTAAGGCTAAATGAGAAGAGTAGATATAACACCAAGGATAATGTGCTGCATGGCTAAATACGTTTAAGGTCCTAAAGGCGAGACTGTTGCATTGCAAATGCTTGTTCCTTTTTGAACTGCTCACAGAGTAGTGGGGCGGTGGTCCTCTGCCTTAGTGGAGGAGCTGCCGCTGTCAAGGACACCCTGCCCACTATCATAAGCTGAAGGTCATGGTCGTAATAATACTTCCTCCCCCTGCCATTGCAATAAGATTTATGATTGGTACCCCGAAATGGCCAAGGAGGAGATGCTGGTACGCTACAAAGCACTTGCTGAAAGCTGGGTGGAAAATAGCTGGAATAAAGAAGTTACCACAAGAATTATTTGTAGGATAGTGATTCTAAATACCATCCTCCAGGGCATCCGTTGGGTAAGGATCTGAATTCTGTGGTATTCTCGCACCCAACAATTAACATACTGCAGAGATTGGTAATTCTGGGATGTGAGAATGCCACATCGGTACTCCCACCCCTCTAAGACCGAGGATCCAAAAGGCAGAGTGTGGTTTTTAACTGTATTACTGGCCAAATAGTTATTTGCAGAAAACAGAGCAAATAAATCCAGGGTAAGCTGTTTACTTATAAAGGATTCGGGTATTACGAATAGAAGTTGCTGAATGTGCTTCATCTAGTGCAAAACCTATCCCCACAAAATCTGGTGTGTGATTTACATTGCAAGAATTGTCCACCCATACCCAATGGTCTGCGCTGACATCTTGCAAAGGTTCAGATACACTACAAAATATCCTTCATTACTTCACCCGGCCTTTTTATTTGCTGAACTGACTAACAATTAAATCCACAGGTGTGTTCTTTATAAAATGCTTCGAAATAGCAGAACAAATCCAGAAAAAAGGGTATTCAACACAGTCTTAGGCACCAGGAATGTTTACAACCAGGATACTGTGGTGCACATAGAATAGTTTCCCAATTCCAGTTCGAAGCACTGGTGTTACAACTGGGGTGGCTTCTAAAAGC
The DNA here is from genome assembly GCF_964261635.1 of Lissotriton helveticus. Lineage (NCBI taxonomy): Eukaryota > Metazoa > Chordata > Amphibia > Caudata > Salamandridae > Lissotriton > Lissotriton helveticus. Next base: position 401,215,366 of record NC_136065.1, read on the forward strand.
CCAAAAGGATCAGAACAGCCTCTGTTGCATATACAATACCTACTGGTATGTATACAGTGGCTCCTGGCTGAGGTCCTTGCCTGAGTGTGTCACAAATCTACTGGCGAACAAAAAAAGATGGACTGGAGAGGGGTCCTGAGTAATTACCAGTGATTGAGATCATTTCAAGCATTCCACCCATCCCTTTTTTATATTATTGGTTTCAAAAAGTCACTGAAACATCCACCCCTGTAAAGGGAGTGATAAAAATGAGGACATAATGGACTAGCTAGGAAAAGGCATTCATCAGTGGTTCCAACTCAGGCTGAATCATGTTTGTGTGCAGAAACGTGGTGTTTTGTATCGTCCCATATTTAGCGCCTAGGGAAAATGACTAGGCACTTGGGCCCAGATGTAGGTAAATCTAATTTACCGACTCATAAATACCGAATTTTACCGATTCGGTATTTATGATTCGGTAAATTGGAAGGTGGCAGATGTAGGTGATTTTTAATTTACTATTACCGAATCTGTAAGATTCAGTATTTACCGATTCGGTAAATACCGAATCGGTATTTCCCATTGATTCCTATGGGCTTTGAAGCCCATAGGAATCAATGGAGAATACCGATTCGGTATTTACCGAATCAGTAAATACCGAATCCTGGCAGGGGGAACGGGGTGTCACTTTGACACTCTGTAGCACCCCAAATGCAGACTTGTGTGCCATGTGGCACACATACATGCCCTAAGGGCATGTCTGTGTGTCACATGGCATAGGTGTACATGCACAGATGTGCATGTACACTGGAATTCGGTATTTTACCACCCAATAGGATTGGATGGTAAATACCGACTCCTAAAGGGCCTGTGGCACTCTTTGATGTGCCACCTACATCTTGATTTACCAATCGGTAAATATACCGATTCTGTAACTTACAGTCCCCCTACATGTCAAATCCCAAATACCGGTCGGTAACGGACGAAATCGGCCGTTACCGACCGGTAAATGGCGACCTACATCTGGCCCTATGTGACTTCAGGACAACAACCAAACAGAAGGCAAACACAACTAAAACAATGTTCGAAAAAATGATCAAGTACAGCAATACATATGTGGAACACTAGACAGCTTTGATTTTTCTACAAGAGTTCAGGGTTGTCCGTACTCAGACTTCACTACCCTTATATCCTGACCTCTCGAGGAGAATTTGTCTTTGATTTCTGTGTGCAAGTATCAATCCATAATAAGGGGCAATCTTTCAATTGCTGTACTGTTTGGTATGTGTTGTAAGCGGCTTTGTTATAGTGGGTAAATGAGAGTTCTAATGTGACATGATATATTTTTTTAATTTTGCGTGCCTATTAAAAAGCTAGACTGTACCCATTTGTACATTCTGTGATAAATGACGTGATACTGCTGTAGATTAATCATATTCCTTCCGCCCTCGTTTGGGGCTGACTGATCAGGCTAATGCTGTTTCTGTTCTCCTGCAAAGCTAAGTACATTGTGTTTAATGGTTATTATATAAAACAAGAAAAAAGACCATATCCACCCATGCTATATGCGGTCTTGGAGCGGCATGGACTATGGGAAATATAATTTGTAATATTTTAAACACTGGGCTCGGCTGCTAACAAACCGAAAACCCAGCACCAGGTCAAATTATTCCCGAATTAGTGTATACAAGTATTCTCTCACCTACTATGAATGCATGGTAGCGGCTGAGTGCCTCACATCTATAAATCAGCGGGCGTATAAAAATGGCGCATTTTTTAATTGCAGGCTGCACAGAATAGCAAAAGAGTCCTTGAGAGGGTTATCATCTAACATCATGATTTTCATATAAGGAGGACATCGCTTAAGTTAATTGCATTTTTCTTTCCTGCTTCAATATTTACTTTGTGCCTTTAAGTAGGAAGTTCTTTCTCCCTCTGTACGTGATGCATAGAGATAAATGAAAAACAAAAATGGCGGCAGACAGCGATTACTTTGGTGTCCTTCGGCTGATTGGAGGACTCCCAGGAACCAATACAGCTTCAGCTCTGGACCTCATTAGTTTAAGCTACAGCGATTTCAGCAGTCCATTTACGTTGCGTTGTACGTAAATTGGCTTATTTTGAAATTCTCTCCAGCGTGTGCAGTATTAGATCTGGATTATCACCAGGTGCAGGACACCGGCTCGCGCCAGTATGCATGTCAGCTGATGCACCAGACACAGACCAAGGTCATGAGTCCCATTAGGAATGGTGAGGAGCTAAGACAGCTGCAAAGAATGTAGTGTCTAGTGAGACGCTCTTCCACGTTTCTACGTAGTGATATCTGCAGGGCATGTGCTAGCTTTATCAGTTAACATGTGTACAGATAATGAGTGCAAAGTGGAGGTTCACTCATCTTTTTGTACTTCTGTGCAGGAATATCAAAGTCCCTGAGAGGGGTCATAGAGAGCCTGTGAAGGTGTTTAAGGACAAATTCTTCATACACCTTCATTGAGGCCCTTAGTCTCCTCAGCGGCTGTGTTGCAGGGATTACATACAGTGCCACTGAAAATACAGCCTGTGCTAACCTACCAGTGTCTCCGCAGGGCTAGTCCTGAAGTGCATTTGGAGAGTGGCTAGGTGTATCAGAGTGGTGGGTTCATTTGTTGACAGCAGACTCATGGGATCCCCTAAAACATTTACATAGGGTGTCAAGAGATGCACTAGCTATGGACCACCTCTGTAATGCATCAACATGAATCTACATCCATAATACAGTGTATAGGTAAAGGTATGTAATTATAATTGTACTTGAATATATATAGCGCTCACCATCCTGGACAAGGCGTCTAAGCATGATTTTCGGGGAGTAGCACAGTACTACGGAACCCAAAAGGACTAGTGGTGGATTAATATAGGGAAATATGAGTTAATTTGAGGTGTGGACATGTGAGTCTGTTAGTTGGATTGAATAGTATAATAGTGGATGAGTCAAATGAAAGATACCTTATGGTAGAATTTTGAAAGGGTTGTTTGAGACATAATGGTAGTAAAATGAGGTTTGTATGCCTTCATTTGCTTGATTATGTCAAACAACAAAAGAGTGTCGTCAGAGGAGAGTATAGTTAAGCACAGTTTTTGAGAAAGGTGAAATCAACCTAAAAGTTCACAATGGAAGTCAGTTAGGGATTTCTCTAGAAGCCCTCATTCACCACCCTGGGTGGTGACATGCTTCATCATCGGGCCCACCAGGAGAAGCCGAATGCTTCCCTGGTGTGCTACAATGCCAGGTTACTGCGGAGCTGGTTTTTCGTGACAGTAGTGTGAAAAAATAGGTGAATTAAAAAAATGCCAACAAGCTGTACCATACAAAAAACTTTATTCTGTGGTCAGCCAGGCATTAGTTAAAATATATGTGTCGGGAAATTTACCAACTAATGTGTAGGGTATTTCCACTTAGAGTGGGGTCGACATGTTTCTGCCCGTATATGTGTAGATTTTACTGGGCTTTCATCAGGACCATGTAACAGTGTACCTCGGTGGTGTGGGCGCGCTAAGGCCCACCCTAGCTAGAGGATGTTAAAGTTAAAATTCTGTGTAAAAATAGGTGCAAAAAGAACAAACCAGAAAAAGTGAGTGTTCCTTCGGAATTTGAGGAACCTGTGGTCTGAAAGAAAATGACAAACACACACCGAAGACAACAACATGACATTAACATTGTAGGACTGGAACGTATTTTGCAATAACTGATCTCAGTGCACTGTGCTTGAGCTAGTCAATATGCCTGCCCATGGTGCCAAATAATGCTACATTAGTGCCTGAAACGCTGTCCTGGGATACAGGCAGCCTCGGGCATGCATTGAGGCAAAGGTAAAAAACGCGCAAGAAACCAACCCCGTGAAGCACTCCTGGAAGACACTGTCAAAGAATCCTCTGGCATACCGTTAACGTGTGTGACTACATATAGTTCCATGAAGTCACCAGCCCCAAAATATAAGATTTCAGTCTTAGAATTCAGGGGTAAGCAGCTTTAAAGCATCCACTCTAAACAGGTCTTGTGGGTTTGAGATTTGGTACGAGATGGACAGTATGAGCTGTGTATTGTCAGTGCAGGAAACAATTGAGAAATTGTATACCTGTACAATTTGAGCGAGTGAAGCTAGGTACACCTGGAAGAAGGTGGGGCTAAATAAGGACCCTGGAAGTGCTCCATACTTTACAGGCTAGATGTCAGATTTAAAGCCTGACCACAAATGAATTTCCTGATGAGACGCTTCAACAAGATACCATGTGACATGGTATTGACAGCCGCAGACAGCACGGTCTCAGTGCTATATGCAGCCTAAAACCCGATTAGGAATAATAGACAACAGATGTTTTTCTAAAAAACAGCTATTTGCTCTTTAACAGCCCTTTTCAGAATCTTAGTATGGATTGGAAGCAAAGAAATAGGCCTGAAATGACTCTGAACAATGTGATCTGCAGTTGGGTTCTTCTACAAGGGCTTTAACATTGCGACTTTAAAGGATGAGGGGGTCAAACCTGTCTCAAAGGAGGTGTTGATGAGTTTGCCAAACTGGGGGCAGAATTTATCCCAGCGCAGGTTCAGAATTTTTGGATGGCATGGGTCAAGAGGAGAGCAGGAAGGAAAACGTTGATATTAGGAAGAGTCGCACTCCAGCTCTCTGCAATAAATACATTCTTCAAGAGCAGATTGAGCATCAAGGTTTTTACAGAAGTCAGCAATTTTTCAGAAAAAAAGAGGCCACATTCTCACATACCTCTGGGAGGGCTCAATCATTTGTTTTCAACTAGGTGGATAAAGGAAAGAGCAAACACAGTCAACATCTATGTGGAGGAAAAAGTTAGAGCTACAAGTTCCTTTGCATAATAGGAGGCACATACTAGCTTCAGGGTCTATGATAGTCCCTGAGGCCTTGTTTATAAGTGGCCTTCACCGTGGGGTCCTAGACAGCTCTCCACCTCTTTTCTAAGTTTTGCATTTGTGCTTTTCCACTTCCAGTGCCTCAGTAAAATGGAAAGGGGTGTTCCTTCTCACAAACCCATACCAACATATGTTCTAATGTGCCGTGGGCCACCCCATTCGTCCATGACTTCCAATAGCATCACTATAGGATTTAACATATTCTTTAGCATAATCTTTCAACCCACCACCTCTTCCAAAGTACCTAGGATACCTAGGATATTTTCAGACAGAACCACACGTAGCTATGTCCCCAATGCCGACTTGCACCAGTGACAGTAAGAATCAAGGGCACAACCCATTTCTCACAAGTGCACCAGGTGGCAGTAAAACCTGTGGCAGAAGGATATCACTGGTGTTCTCATCGTCATTTTGGCTTCTACCCACTTATCGTCATCTATTGGACCAAGAGCTTCATCACATTTAATTTTCAGGGAGAGCATGAGGTCAGCAGAGTTGACCACTAAGCAGCAGTGTAACCTTGATATGCCCTTGTCTCCCAGATCCTCCATCATCATTTTGGCTTTCAAAGGATTACACTCCGGGAGCATCACCGGCTTTTCTCAGCAGCGATCTTGGGCATGGCTCAACTGTAGGTAGTAAAAATACTAGGATTTGTGCAACAATTATTAACTTGCCAACTCATTGCATGCTTTTATATGGTCCTGAGACCAGACATCGCCCAAGTGTGTTTCACCAATTAGGTCCCATTTGTGTTACCCCTCCAGTCGTGCAGCATGTGCAAACCATCTGGCCCTCCTTACTGGGGTTACCTCCATCAGGACACCATGGCGATTTATATGCCACAGTGAGTTGTATCAACATACCATTGAGATTCTGCTGACTACGTGGCAGGTTGGGGCATACAACAGTGTAATTAGATCATATTGTTCTAGGATTTCTAAATTAAATCTCAGTGTTGAGTCCTGTCTGGTCCCATGCAGCCAGTCACTTTGTGAATCAGATGTGAGGCCCAGTATTACAGCTTGACATCTGCCCAAACTAAACCCACATCATATAATCTCTGTCTGCATTTTGCAAAGCAGACCTATATAGGTACCATATATTGAGACTGAAAAAAGTAGTATATGGTTTTCTCCCAATTCCCTCTCACAGGAGGCATCCCCATAGATGTGTAGTATTTCAGTAATGCAAGACATATTGAATAGTCCAACAAAGAGAAGCATATTATCCGCATACAAGGAACTTTGTCTTTCTAGCAGTTGAGCAATTTGAATCCAGCCATCTGCGCATCTACTCTTAAACAATCGGCCATGTGTTCTATCAAAGGATTATACATGAATGATAAGATCGGTCAGCTCTGAAGCGTAGCCCTCTTTATAGGCAACAAACCAAAAGGGCTCAGTTAACTCTCACCTGGGCCCGTGGAGCTGTGAAGAGTGCTTCCACGAACCATAAACAAGGACCAACAATCATTCTTTTGAGCACTTCGATCATAAATGTTATGTTATGTTATGTTATGTGCCCACTCTTTTATAGCGCACGGCTACCCAAGCGGGTGTCCCGGCGCTTTAGCAAAGAGATCAGAGACCATTCATTCCAGCCCGCAGCTCAGAAAGTCGTGATGATCATGCAGAAAAGAGCCACGTCTTTAGTTCTTTTCTAAACGTCAGGAGACTGTTGGCTTTCCGCAAAGAGATCGGAAGCCCATTCCAATGGAGGGCCGCTAGATAGCGGAAGGACCGACCACCCATCCGAGCGCGTTTAAAGGAAGGGACCACAATCGTGGCAGATGAAGCTGAACGCAACACCCTCTTTGGGACATAAAAGGCCAGTCTCTTCCTAATGTACAAAGGGCCTACAGAATGCAGGGCTTTAAATGCCAGAGTCAAAGTTTTAAAAATGACTCTTTTGGAAATCGGTAGCCAATGTAACTCTTTAAGTAAACCAGAGGCTCTAGCTCTGCGTGGAAGACCAAAAATTGCCCTTGCAGCAGAATTTTGGACTATCTGCAATCTTGCCACCAAATACTTCGGCAGGCCCGCATAGAGTGCATTAGCATAGTCGAAACGTGATCCAACTAATGCCTGCACCACAATTTTCTTATATTGCAGTGACAGCAGCGGCAAAAATTTCCTGAGCATCCGCAGGATGCTAAAACATTTCCCTGATAATACATTGATCTGGGATCTAAATGACAGATCAACGTCACAGATCACACCCAGATTTTTAGCCTGCGTTGACACCGCGTCTGGAGGAAACATGTCTCGAGGCCACCAAGATTTCCAACATGGATCCGGAGCACAGCCAAAAAAGAGCAACTCAGACTTGTCTGAGTTGCATTTAAGGCTGTGTTGTTGAAACCATGAAAAAACGGTGTCAAGGCAGTCCCTGATTCTAGCCCCATCAAATGCCTCTCCCTTCCTGCAAGTAAACAGGAGCTGGGTGTCATCAGCGTAGGATATGACCTGGGCACCATAAGCCTCCGCCACCGCCGCCAGAGGGGCCATGTAGATATTAAAAAGGATGGGGCTCAGAATGGATCCTTGAGGAACCCCCACCCCTAGCGACGGCATTTCAGCGGAGAACGGTGGTGCCCAGATCACCTGTCGGCGGTCAGATAAAAAAGATCTAAACCAGTCCAACACCGTCCCGCGAAACCCGATCTCCTGGAGTCTTAAAAGGAGACCGTCATGCGGGACGGTGTCGAAAGCCGCCGACAGATCCAGCATGACTAGTACAGCCTTACCTCCAAGATCGAGCGTCTCCCTGATAGCTTCAGTGACCTCCAGAAGGGCTGTCTCTGTACTGTAATTAGCACGAAACCCCGACTGTGTGTCATGAAGAAGGTTGTTGCTCTCGATATAGTTGGTAATCGAGAGCTGCACGTGTTTTTCAACAACCTTAGCTAGAGCAGGGAGAAGGGATATCGGTCTGTAATTAGCATGCGTCAAGGGATCTAAATTTGGCTTTTTGATTAGGGGCAAAATCAGTGCATGCTTCCATGCTAAGGGAACCACTCCTGTAGACAAAGACATGTTCATCAGAGGGTTCAGCAAGCTATTTACAGCTGCAGCTACTCTGCCCAAGAATTTAGCCGGGCAGGGGTCCATAGGCGAACCTGACTGCAGTCGAGATAAGAGATCAAACGAGGTCAAACAGGACATTTGAGGGAATGTCGAAAGGAAGGGCATAGTATCCTCACTCAAGGAGGTAAAAGTAGAGCTATATACTGGCAATGTGGGGTCTACAGCCGGAAAAGACTCCTGAATAGTCTTAATTTTTTTAGCAAAAAAGACTGCAAGCTGTTTTATCCACTCTTCGGAATGTGAGTGGGCAGAAGAGCAGGCAGCCGGTGAGGTGAACTCCCTAACTATTTTAAAAAGCTCCTTACTAGTATTAGTGGCTTCATCTATTCTATGCTCCAGGTAGCTTTGCTTGCTCTCGGCAATCTGTTTATGATACGTTTTAATCATATCTTTATATCTTTGTTTATCCTCAGGGTCATATTTTCTTCGCCAGAGCCTTTCAGTTTTTTTACACTCTTGGCGTATTAATCTTAATGAGGAGGTAAACCATGGAGCAGAGGCCAAGTGACGGGCTGAATTAACAGTCTTCATAGGGGCCAAATCATCAAGTCTATCCGTTAGCCACTTTTGCACCATCTCCAGGTCTGCCTCCAGATCATCAGTGAGCTTGCAAGGATGAAGACGGAGAGCTTCAGTCATTGCTTCCACCGAAATGCGGTGGAAGGCTCTGGATTGTCGAAACCCGTTACTCTGTCCTCTCTGCCCTGTGGCCGTATAAAAAGGAATTTTAAAATTTAACAAAAAATGATCAGACCACAACACTGGGAGTGGAGATGATACTTCAATCGGTTTGGTAGAGAAGATTTGATCCAGAATATGCCCTTTATTGTGGGTGGGGCTCTTAATATAAGGGACAAGACCAAGCAATGCCGCAACATCATGGATTCTAACAGCATTTGGATCCATTGCTAGATCCATATGAAAATTAAAGTCCCCTAGCAGAAGACAGTGCGCCGAGCGCATACAAGGAATGGAGAGCGCGGCTTGTAGATCTTCAAAAAAGGTACCAATCGGACCTGGTGGTCTGTAGACAAGCAGTCCGGTACATGTCTGACAAGGTGAGAGTGACCACTGAACTGTATCAAAGACCTTTTTTAACTCCAACAGAACGAGGACGCCGTCACCTGGGAGTTCCCTTGCATGGATCAAAGCTACGTGAAGGCTTTGTAGGTGGTATCTGACACTTCTTTCTGGCATAAAGTCATTTTGGTCATCTCGTATCAGTATGTGAATTACTCTGGCTAATCCTATTGCCAGAACCTTCATTAGAATGTTGGTCTCTATGTTATTCAGGGAGGTGAGGAGATGAGATACACTTCACTCTCCACCACCAGCCTTTTGGATGTCAGTATAGCCACAATTGTGACTGCTCGAAATCATTTAGGAGCTGACAGTCGCTGTGGGCTTCTGAAATAATTCCAGAAGATGGGTGACCAATAGTGAGGAATATTTTTTAAGAAATTCAGGGGGTACACCAATAGGGCATCGCCATAATGGCTTGCTCCATTTCTTTGTCCAACATCAGGCAATTAATTTTGCTTCTGGCTTGGTCTGACAAAGTATGAATTAGGAGATCTTTCCAGATGGGATTACTGATCTCTGGCATCAAGTGTGAATATAATGCATGTATGTGCTTGTACTAATTTGTGAACACTTTTGCAGGCGTCTGTGCTGTGTAATCCAATTGTCCTTTGCAGTTTCTGATAGACGTGTTTGTCTGATTGATCCTTATTGGCAGGCTAGTAGAATACTTTACCTGACTTGTCACCCATTTTGTATATCTTACTAAGTGCCCCCATCCGGGCTTCCCTTGAAGCTCCCAGTAGTTTCTCCCTCAACTGCACCATCTGTTCACAACCGCTGGGTCTGTTTGTTTTATCACTGTCTCACTATCCAGTCTAAGGATATCATCTTCTATGTTCAATATCTCCCACTCTCTGTCTCTCATTTTCCCCAAAAATTTCCCCCTTTGCTCGACCTCTAAAAACAGTTTTAAATGCCTTTTAACTTGGAATGAATTGAACCTGTATTTAATTAAAATATTCAGCAATTCTATAGCTTAGAAGGTCTGAAAAGAATCATCTGTCAGCCACCAAGCATTTAAGCGCCACATGCCTTTTCTTGCACTGTCCCATCGGGACTTCACTAACTCCATTGGTGAATGATTTGATAAGCCTTGTGGTAGAATCCGCAGCTGGTATACTATCCCCATACCAACCACAGGAAGGAGTAGGTAATCAATTCTAGAGGGTATATAATGGAAGAAAGAGCATTGTGTGTAGTTTTTGTCTTGTACGGGTAGCTTGCGCCAGGGATCTACCGGACCCAGAGCATCGCCCAGCATACAATACTAGTTGGTCTATTTGAGGTTGCAGGATTACTCATGTCTGTTTGAGGATTCATCACAGAAATACAATCTTCCCAAGGACTGTTATTCCAACCTAGATGTCCACCAATAATTCCCTTATTTATTTGCATGCACTGATTTTATTGTGAGTAGGAATGATTTCTTAAGAAGGATTATTAGTCTGCGACAGCCTGGAGGAATCTGGCATGTGCATCCATGTCTTCCCAAAGAGTTGCAGTTTGTACCTTGCCCACTCCAGGGCAGCTGCTCTGGGGCCACAGCGTCACAAGGCTCGCAGAGATCCCTGCAGTCGGTGCCACCTTGTCTCTTGCCTTCTCTGCTGTTGCAGGCACAGCCCCAGTACTCTCGGGCATGTCCGGCAGCCTGTTGACCGCGCCTCAGCGCTGTATTCCTGAGTGTGTTGACTGGTGCCTATCAACCACACTTCAACCCTGGGGATAGATTCTTCTCCCTCACCTCTTCTCACCAGCATGAAAGCAGCACCAGGATTGGCCTGAGCCCCGTGGACTTGCGCTTGCAGGTAGACTGCTCTTTAGCTGGGGTTGGAGAGAGCTTCAGTGCGTATGACGGTTTGCCCGTCCTGGTATGACTGGCCAAACCATCTGGCACACTGATTACAGTGCAAAACACTCCTCCGCAAGCCTGTCATCCCAAGCCTCAGCTCCAACAGTCAAAATAAAAAGATAATGGATAAGAGTTGATTATCGTTTTATTTTTCAGTTTTTTTATCTGCTGGCAGTGGGGACGACACTCTGCTGCAGTAGCGGATGAGCCGCTGCTGACACACACACACACGCATCCCTACTACCTTAACAGACAGGCAAGCCCCTGGAGTAGCCTGTGTGTGATGGGTAACCCATCAATGATTAATTGCCTTCCTGTAGTTCAAAAATTGATGTAGAAAAAATTCAGAACATTGAAAAAGAGGTACTTTGTTTGGCACGTTTAATACGTAGGGCCTAATTATGAGTGACTAGAAGCAGTATCCCTGGGAGCATATTTCTCTGGACCATTAGAACCGGCCAGTGTCTCTGGGCCCTGAATTATTTGTCCACAAACTCCAGTCTTGGCAATTGCATGCCTGGAGACATCAAATCCAGACCAGTGTGTGCTGTTTAATGCAGATGTTGTGCCCAGCCCCAGCCCACAGTGCTCCCGCACTAAATGGAGAGCCACTGATTCTTCCCAGCTCTCACCTCTGCACCTACTTGCCACCTGCTCCAGGCAAGTGGTAAATGGAGGTGAATTTGAGAAGGAAGGAATATAGGTAAATTTGGACCAGGTATTCTTTATTCTTGGGGAAATTAATCAGAATACTCAGAGTTAGTTGAGGGGATATCGGCTAGAATAAGAGATTGTTGTCTCTCAGTATATCTCTACCTAAATCCTTGGACCTCGTACTGCGGGCATTTATTGCAAAAGCAGGTCGATTGAACAACATTTTTAACAGTATTATTGTGTATGGTCTTCAATATTGTCTGGGTTAAAACACTGTCTTGGAAAGGAGGAATAAACCTTTAAGTCCAAATTGAAACTAGAACTTTCAATATTTCACTGTGGCCTGACTCGTGGGGACTGCCTTGATTTTTATTTTCTGCTTATATATATTGAAAGCGATTAAATTAGTGTTAACCACTGGAAATTCCTAAATCTGACACTTCATTATATCTGTCTTCAGGTTTACTATGACATTAGAGAAGTGGCCCTTAATCAATCAATCAATCAATCAATCAGGGGTCTGTAAAGCGTGGCTACTTACCTGTGAGGGTCTGAAGGCACTGAGGGGTGGGGTGGGGGGAGAAGGGAAGGTTGCTGATCCATCTGGGTTGGAGGTTCAGTCAAAGAGCCAGGTCTTGAGGTCCTTCCTGAATGAACTGGGTCAACAACACGGATTACCTGAGGCACTCCTTTTGCAAATAATTCTTGGTCTCACTCCAATAGAAGTTGGCCCCACTCCAATAGAAGTTCAAGCAGAACACCGATACCACGTATTCTAGGAATGAGAGTAGCCAAAAACCCAGACACTTCTGGGGCCTCTTTGGTGAGGGGCAGATGCACTCTGAACTGTACAGTGATCTCTGGACATAGAGTGAGCATACCCATCCAGCTTAGGAAAGCCCATTAAAACAGCAAACACCTGATAGATGGTAACTCTTAAATTCATGTTAGCCGCTGTGAATTTCTCTGGGTTTCATTCCATTCCATTGATATTAGTACATCTATCTATTACAGAAAAAACTTGCCAAATTAAACACAGAATGTACCGATGTATGCCCCAAGTTCACTGATACATTGGTAGATATGCTCCATCATTGAGACTCCGACTCAGGAGGCCAAAACACGTCTTGAATTGGGCGCGCTCCTCTTCAGAAGCAATATGGCCTGAGTGTTCAGGTGTACTGACACTTATGTGGGCGGCCAAGTGTAATTCCTTTTATAATTGCAATTAAAAGCATAAGTGTTGCTTTGGTGGCGATAAATACCCCTATTGTGCTTACAAAATAGCACTGATTGCTGTAAACAGAAATGGAGCAAAATATCCCATCGTTCAATATGTAACTCCATTCTAAAAAGCATTTCAGTGGAAATTAGCAGAGACCATTAAAGAAGAACCATAATGTCAATGTGTGTATTTCAAAGGTACTCTGAGCTGCATTGTGCCACTCCATCAAAGGAGAGGGTGACAAAAAAATAATAACAGTGGCGGCTCCTCCGCTTGGACAGAGGAGCGTCTCTCCACTGCTTTTTTGCAGTGAAACAAAGGAAAGATAAAATGATGAAAACTTGTGTTATCATCATTTTATTTTCTCCTACTTACGCAGCTTTGGATGAGGGGCCGGGGCAGGGGAGGAGAGGTAGCACCCTCCTAAGTGCACAGTGACTGCTTAGGCATACAGTTTATTTTTTAGGGGCATAAAGCACATGGTCGACATTTGCCATATTGTGGAAATACCTGCTGACATTCTTGCTATGACTGGGTAAAAGTGGCTTGCCCATCCTTGACATAATGTGACATTCTTGATGACATGTTGGATGTCCCTGATTTAAGACCAGCACATTCTCAACATACTGTGAGTACTCCTGGTTGCACTGTGGCTATCCCTGGCATCACAGTGCTTCCTTGTTGACATATAGTTGTGGGCATGGTTGAGAACAGTAGCTGATTCGGACTATTCTTGATCTAATGATGCCTCATCAATAGCATATTCTGCCTAAGCTCAATCTAATTGTAACCCTCAGTTGTATAACAGTGGCACAGTGGTGACCATACGTGATTCAGTGTGGACTTTCCTGCCACATTTTCCACTATTGATAAAACATGAGTCATGAGTCCCTTGCTCACTCAGACACTCTGTTCATCACCACCCCCTTTTCTGAATCATTGATAAAACAGTGGCGGTGAAAATCATTGGAATGTGATTGACAGCCTGAGAATTTGACAATAATATTGATAAATTATGATGATAAACTGGCATGAAGGACTGAATTTGAATGTGATTGACAGCCTGAGAATTTGACGATAATATTGATAAATGATGATGATAAATTGGCATGAAGAACTGAATTTGACTGATGGAGCCCTTCTTGCCTGATGATAAGATATTGTTAAGGGACAACTCATGTATTTACTAAAAAATAAAACCCTGTAATTTGAGGCAAAATACGACTTTTATCATGAAAATAACTCTCTTTTTGGGGCAATTAAGCCTTTATATTCAAGATGAACATATTAGGTCATGGTGAAAGGTTAATTGTCTACAGGATCATTTAGATCCAAAGCTTCTCAATACATTTTGAGGGGAGCCTCTAATCCTCATTATAAATCAATGTGAGGCCTGGGGAATTACACCCTTTTAACAGACCTTGCTTTGTTTCTACCATTCTACCCATCTTTTCTCTTTATCCTCCACCGCCTCCCTTTTTCCTGTATGGGCTTGCCATCCAGGACTCCTCCTACATACATTTTCTCCTAACCTCCTCCTCACAGTTGCTCCCATCTCTCCCATCAACGCATACTCTCGCCACACTATCCAATACTTTTCCCTTCATATTGCCTTTTAATTTTAAAACAATTAGGTGAATTAATTTTTTTGCATGTTGTTTTATCATACAAACTATCCCCACTTCGTGCTGGGGTGCTATATAAAAGGAATAAAAAATTGTGGTATAGTGGAAATATTACTTTTATATAGAAAAACAACAGATGTGAAAGAGGGATGAAACAATATCTATTAAGACATTGTATAAACTTGCCAAGTAATACATTTAAAGCAAAAATAACATATGAATAATGTTGTAAATGAAGATGAGAGAGTATTGTAGATTAAATAGGTTATTTAATCAGAGTATAAACAGCAGTCTACCAAACGCTCGCTGGCTAGGCACAAACTGACTCTAATGAATTCTAAGTGAGTCAGAGCCATCTAAGTTCTAGAATGGAGGACAGGGGAAGTGAAGGCAGGGATCATAGAGGTGAGGAAGTAAGAGAATTGAATACAACAAATAACTAATACAAAAAAGAAAGAAAACGATACAAATACGAGGCATAATACTTTTTTATGAGTATCAAAACACTTTTTACATTCACAATACATGGTTTTACACTTGTAAACAAGATTTACTCACATGAAGATTTTTCAGTAAGTAAATCTACTCCCTGAGGTTGGTAATGGGTGATCAAGTGCCTGAATGTACTGACGTTTTGGGAAAAGCTCCAAAGGAAAAGTTATTTTGCACCCTGTAAACAAAAGAGATTTAGGCCCTTATGTTTCAACGCAATTCTCTTTAGACATAGCCAGAGTAAAACCTTTTGACACAGCAGGCCCTTAAAAAGGGCAGAACTAAATCCATTTCGAGGGTCAGAATGAGAAGGGAATACCCAACAGAGAGGTGAGTGTTGAGGAAAGGCTTTTTACAAGGGAATAAACGGAGAAAAATACAATAAAAGTGTAATAGCCACTCATTCAAAGACGTTCAATTTGGCATATCACACAAGGTACACATGCGGAAAGCAGTTCAAGCATCTTTTTCGGGAGCGCTCCTGAAAATCTTTATTTTGGTATAGGTTTCCAAAAGTACCCTTAGGAAGCTTTGTGAAATTCTTAAAAATGTGTATATTTTCACCCACCTGGTGCAGATTTCCAAATTGTTTTTAGGAATCAGGCTTGACTCACCAAGGCAGTCGTACACCTGCACTCAAAGAAGTACACCTGCACTCATAGAAGTACTTTTCCTCACAGATGTAAATTCACAATTTCCTTTATCCACAAAGTTCCACATTAGAACGCCTGCAGATCTACACCCTGTTGGAGCTTTGCAGACGTACAACTGCATGAGTCTACTGCTAATTCCCCAAAGCGTAAACGTGCACTGGCAGCAGCAGCTCCACCATTAAGGCAGAGGAACGTTGCCCCACTGCTTTCGTAGCAGTGATAACATGAGAATAAAAAGATAATAACACAGGTTATTATCATTTTCCTCACTTACTTCAGTCGAGTCGATGGGAAGGGCCATTTACTCTGATGACACGTTGACACCAGGCAGCAGAAGGAAGGAGGAGGAGTGGTGGCACTGGTGCAAGTGCGCCTGATGGTTTGACCATCCATCTTAGGACGGCCAAACCGACATGCGCATTTAGATCTCTCCACCGAGCTGTTCTGTTCAGCAGGGTGGAGAACAGGCACAGGCTCAGGCTCATAGTCCCTTAGTGAGCGCTGAACCAGGGCGCTCAGACCAGAACCGGTGATGCTCTCATGCTGGGTAATACCAGCAGGAGAGCAGCTTCTACATTGGCATACGGGAGCCTGTGGAATGCCAGTAGTCGAGAAACAGAGTCGCAGAAGACCAGCGAGGCTGCAGATGGCAGGTAAGCACTATTTTAACATTTTTCTCACATGTGCTGCCCTCCAACACTGCCCGTCGTGCTGCCTCCCCTGCGCTGCCTCCCCCATGCTGCCACACCACTTTAATTGCACAGCAGTCACCACTGTGCATATAGTAAAATTACACACTGCTCAACGGCAGCATGATAGTCAAACGCGTTTTTTCTCTCTATTTTCTCTTTCTATTTTCTCTTCACAGAGAAAACAGTTTTCCTTTTGATAAACCGATTCTGCTAAACTCAAAGCAAGTGTGGAGTGATCTATTACCACTCTCAACCTGGAAAGAAATTACCCCAGCCTTTTGCTGAAGTAAAACTCCAACCATATCCGGTTTAGTAAAGTGTCACACAGGAGTTGGTGAATGCTACAAACCCACGAGTTTGTGAGAATTCACAAACTGACAAGACAAATCACACAATTTTCCGCCCTTTCCAAACTGCTTCTGTGGAGTTTATTAATAAGCAGCAACTGGCACGGATCGACAGTAGGGGGGCGAGGGCAGGAGGGGGGAGGACGCTGGTGGAAACGGGTACAAAAAATAAAAAATAAAAATAAAAACGTACATTTTCGCCGTTTCTTCGCCGCGTCTCTCCTCCGTAGGCCTCCCTCACTCGGCCTCAACAGGAAGCACACCCGGACTCCCAGTCCAGGGCCAGACTGGGAACTGAAAGCAGCCCTGGCAAATTTTGGCAGACCAGCTCCCATCCTGCGCGTAGCGGGAACCCGACCACTAGTCGGGGGGGTTTGGGGGGGATTCTCATCTCCAGAAAATTTTGGAAAAAGACAGACCAAAATGGTGAATTTTACAGCATATTTTTCATTAAATATTCAATTGTATCAACTTTCAAAGCACAGTAAATAGTAGATGATGACCTTAAAGAGCACCAGGTTACCCACCCAGTCATATGTACCCATAGACATTTTTCCAGAGAACACCAAAAATAGACACGAGTAGTGAATCAGAGAAAACAAAGTAAAAGTGAGACCAGCCCACACATGGTGTGTAGCGAGCAAGTGCAGTGAGCAACCATTACAGGGGGAGTTTGGGGGGTTCTCCCCCCAAGGAAATTGTGGAGGCAGAAAGGCCAAAACAAAGCATTTTTGAACACTTTTTTCATTACATATTAGATTTTATTAACTTTTAAAGCATAGTAAATGATTACCTTATGGAGCTCACGTTGTCACACATTAAGCACTGACATTTGATGGCACACATGAGCACACAGGCCCCGTGTAAAATCCAGTAAATGAAAGATGTTTCCTTATTTGCTGTATCAGGATGTATGTTTATTTTTGGTAATCAAATAATCAAGTACAGCATTTAGATAAGGTAGTAATCCAAGTTCCAGTAAAGGTTAAGGTAAATGCCCCACCAGGAGCAGCTGCCCTGCTGCTCAGCCTCCAAGGTAACTGACAGTACACTTAAAGATACACAGATAGAACTAAGGATGACATCATAGAGACAGGCTGAGCAGCAGAGTACAAGAGACTAAGAAAGGACAAGAAAGAGAGAAGAGCAGGGAGAAGCAGGATACAACACCCCTGAGGCCAGGAACTGTGGAAATGTCACACATAAGCATCTGAGAACTAGCACTTAGGGAACAGAGGCCAGAAACTATGGAAACGTCACACCCAGACCCAGGCCTGGTCACACCAGGCCAGAAACATGGAAATGTCACACATAAGCACATGAAAATGTCACACATGAGCCTCCAGATCACTTAGGACAGAAACTATGGGAATAGCACACATAAGCACCCAGGCAGCCAGAAAGCATGGAAATGTCTCACATGGCACCCTGACCAGAAAGCATGAAAAAATCACACAAAGGCACCCAGGCCAGTGGTACTGGAACACTTTTCAGAGTGTGGGTGCTGTCATCAATGTTGCCTGTACATCACTGAAGCATGGGATTGTGAAAAATTCAAGAATCACACAAAGAACAAGGGCCTCGCCAATTCGGTGACATATAAAATTTAAAAGTATATGCCAAACCATTTAAATACACTACACTCTGCATACTGCCTTATGGACAGGGATTGCGCTAGTGGTGACATCCTGGTGACATATGTAGTAAAAGGGAATATTTTTAGGCCTGGCAAAATGTTTCTTTTGCCAGGTCAAAATGGCAGCTTTACAACTGCACAGGCAGACTGCAATGGCAGGCCATGGCCTTGTTTAAATAGGCTACTTAAGTGGGTGGCACAATAAACGTTGAAGGCCCAGTAGCAGCATTTAATTTGCAGCCCCTGGGTACATGTAGAACCACATTTCTAGGGACTTACAAGTGAATTAAATTTTCCAATTCAGTGTTAGCCAATTTTACCATGTTTAAAGGAAAGAGCGCAAGCACTTTAGCACTGGTTAGCATTGGTAAAGTGCCATAAGAGCCAACAAGAACGGACTATCGCTACAGCTCACCATCCTTGAAGAACATCTTCCCATGAAGTCCCAGCATCATTTTGAATGTTTAACACAGGACAGAGTTTACAGATGCATAGACCCAAAGCATTTCATAGGCCAAATACCCTATGCCATTCCAACCTGTCAAACATGCATAACTACAGTACTCCTCCTTTTGCCTGATGTATTTACTTAAGAAGTACTACCCAGTACCTTCTAGGGCTACAGATGCAGGGAATTCCTTGGTAAAAGTAATGCATTCCACCTGCTACAGTTCGTAGACTACCGTGTACATCCTTTGCAGTGCGTTATGTGTTAAAAATCATAAATGATGCAGGGGTTTAAAGGCTTTCTTTGGAATCTCTCACACATGTTTCTAAGTGAGGGGTTGCTGAGCATGAGTCTGCCTAGTTATGATTATACCTTATGTCTCTTCTTTCCAACACACTGCACTTCCTGTGCCACTGTTTTCCTACGTTTCTCTTCCAAGCCTTTTCCGACTTACTCGATCCTGCGCTGGGTCAAAGTCTGACGTAGAAAAACAAGCTCTGATTCCCAAAAGGCAGGTGCCAATGCCCACTACCTGCAACCACTGGAACAAATTAAACACTGTCTCAATTCTGTGGCAACACAGACACTGAGTTCCTATTGACTATCCTAAAAACTCATCAGAAGATGCTCATGGTGTAAATATGGAAAGCCATCTTTAATGAAACGTACCCGTCCTATACATATATGCCACGCCTACACGATATGGACGTTTGCACCACTGCATGTAATACGGAAATGCTGTGTTATTAATTTCAAGTTGGGGTTCCTGGCTGATGAGGTCTCAAACAACATTTACATTGACGAGTCATCTTTGAATTACAATAAGGCAGTGGGGTTGATGGGCATTGGCCATAATCCAATGCACAGAACCAGATAGTCTGGGAGCTACCCACATCAGTCTGTGGACAAAAGGGGTACGCCTTTCAGATTACAAAAGGCTCCCCATGGTGGTGGCATCTGGTTAGAACATGCAATGTTGAAATAGATACACACTTCATTAAAGTAATTACCATTTACCTTGGCTCGGTTGTTTACATCGCTTGTGAGTCCGATTTCAATTTTAATAGCTGTGTTTGAATTGAAACGTTATGTTGTTTTTGTTATTTATTTTGGGTAATATTAGGCAAATTAAGGATATGTACTTTTGTTCTCGCCCGTGTTAGCTCATGTGCAGTCTCTCATTAATAGAATAAATGTTCAAAGTGACCTGACGGGGTGCCCCTTTCTCGTGAGTCTGTTTCTGACACTGGAAGAATCAAGATACTAGACTCCAGACTAGTTGCTTCATTCTGCACCGGACCATCACTCAGTCAACTTTACATGTGCCCAGTGGAGTCCAAGATTTACATATTGACATGTGAAGTCCAGAATTTAAAGAAATACAGCAATGGAAATGTGATAGATTATGAGTGCAAATTATGTTTATGTACTGACTAGTGTGTGCCAACTGTGTTTATATAAAATGTATAGGACCTTGTGAGTAGCTCCGAATTTTGGATGTGGGGTGAACATTATTCCGGTATGAGCAACACTCTATTTCGAATTTCGACATATTATGTTGACTATCAGGTGAGCGCTGACTGATAACGTGTTATTTTACCCCTTTTGTTGATTGATAATTATCTAGCTTGCATCCTAACAAGTAATATGGATTAAAGAGGTAGCAAACACCACATTAATGCTATGTATTCTGTTTGCTCTGGCTGATAATGAAGAAGTGAGACAGTTATTCCTCGAGCTTGAAATATGTGGTAATCTCAGTAGATGGTCAGGAGACAGTTGTATGGAGAAGAGAAGCTTTAATGCAGAGAAACAGCTTGAACATCCACAGTATGCAGGAGACAGGCAACACTGCCCAACTCCCACATATGGAATACAGAACACAAATAGAACCATAACAATTCTTAAAGAATTCTTAAAGGGGCATACAACACATCTTCCCCTTTTGAAAAAAACAAAACAAAAAAAAACAAAGAAGAAAAAAAAAAATTATGAATATAATCACGCAATTTGACAGGAGAAAACCTTACACGAACACTTCTCCTGAAAGAATCATTAACAGGCTGTTCAATGATACGTTCAGAAACTCCAAGATCAGAGTTAATATTGGGTGAATCATTAGGAGAACAGGCTGAATCAATGGGAACAACAGTATCATCAAGAGTACAGGCTGAGTTAACAGGAATAACAGCATCTCCAACAGGCACATCAACATTCTCAGCTTGTGGCTCACACCCAAAAGTATCTAACATAGCAGAAAAAGTTAAATCATCATTGACATTGGGAGCTGAAAGCTGGGGTTTCAAGGTTGATTGTGAAGGGGTCTTAAGATCAAAAGTCTTACAAGGAGTTAACTTAGAATCCACAGTTCTATACAGAGAAATCCTTCTGAAATTCCAAATTTTACCACCATCCACTCTTACAGCCTTGGAAAAAACCTCAGTGACTTTACACGGGTCAGACCATTTGTTCCCAAAAGCTCTACCAAATTTCACACGCACAAAATCACCAACCTTAACCTTAGGACTGCAAGAAGCTGAACTACGACAACTATTTTTCATCTTATTCTGATAAGCCAACACTTTATCCCTGACTTTACCAAGATCAAAAGAACGCTCGCAAGAAATTTTATCTTTCATCCACCATGGTAGCAGCTTGGAACCAGGTTTCCTTCCTCTTAGCATTTCAAATGGAGACAAACCAGTAACAGAATTAGGGGAAACACGATAAGACAATAGAGAAGCACGTAGTGCTTCTCTCCAATTTAGATTGCTTTTGACAGCGAGATGAATGGAGCCTTTAATTACCCTGTTGAAGCGCTCCGTTAGGCCATTGGCCTGTGGGTTATAATTTGACACTTTTTTGTGAACCACACCACATCTTACAAGAAAAGAAGAAAACTCACGGCTAATAAACTGTGGACCATTATCTGAAACAATTTCAGCAGGAATGCCCTCTCTACAAAATACTTCATCCAAAAATTCTACCACTTGAGAAGAGCCAATCTTATCCACCACTTTCAACTCGGGCCATTTGGAAAAGTAGTCAATTAAAACTAAAATAAAAACATCTTTGTTGGATGACAAATCAAGAGGACCAATAATGTCCACTCCCAGTTTTTTCCAAGGAGAAGAAACAAACTCAATAGGTGAAACACCAGCAGCTAACGGTTTAACAGATTTATCACTCAAAGAACATGGCGAGCAAGAAATAACCCATTTATCAACCATGTTGTCAACGCCTGGCCACCAGTAGAACTCACGTATACGTCTTTTAGTACCGGACATACCCATGTGACCTTCATGAGCCATTGAGATAATCTTCTTCCTTAAACACGAAGGAGGAACAATTTTATCACCACGGGTAACAAAACCTTGATCAAACATAATTTCATCCTTAATCTTATAAAAAGACAAAACCTCACCAGACAATTTGCGTTCTTCAGGCCAGCCATGTTGCAGATAGGACACAACATTTGACAAATCAGAGTCCTTGCACGTAGCATCTCTCCACTCAGACTCAGAAATAGAAACAGATAGATCCATGTTACCTTCACCATTGATATCCCCTATGGAGAATAAGACATCACGATCTTCACAAACAATAGAAATTTGTGAATCCAAAGGTAAACGAGACATGCAGTCAGCATGTACGTTCAAACGTCCGGGAACATATTCTACAACACATTGCAACTCTTGCAACTTCGCAGCTAAGCGTGCTAAACGAGCAGTCAACGTCCTACCACCACCTGCGGCTAACATGTTGATAAGGGGCTTGTGGTCAGTACGTAAGCGAAATTTAGTTCCCCACAGAAACTGTCTGAAATGTTCAACAGCCCAAGTGCAAGCTAACAATTCTTTTTCAATAGTGGAATAGTTGTACTCAACACCACGGAGAGTCCTTGAAGCATAGGAAACAACATATTCCTCACCCTTGTTCTTTTGCATTGATACAGAACCAAGACCCACATTACTTGCATCCACACACACAATACATTCTTTACCCAACTCAAAAGGTCTTAAAAACGGAGCGTTTAAAATTTCTTTTTTTAAAAGATCAAAGGCACATTGTTGTTCAGGATTCCATACAAATTTTGTATCTTTTTTCAATAAAGATCTTAGTGAATGCACTTTAGCAGAATAGTCTTGCACAAATTTGCTGTAGAATTCAGTAAGACCTAAAAAAGAAACCAGTTGTTCTCTATTAGAAGGTGCAGGAGCCTTGAGTATACTTTGAATGTGATTGACTTTAGGTTTGATACCCTGGGAAGATATTTCATGGCCAAGATATTCCACCTTGGTCTGTCTGAACTTACACTTAGAAAGTTTCAAAGTTAAACCTTTGTCTTGGACACGTTTTAATACACAGCCCAAATTTCTATCATGATCTTCAAAATCCTTACCAAAAATTAAAATGTCGTCCTGAAAGGCAATTGCCCCAACACAACCCTCAAGAACCTCTTTCATAAGTCTTTGAAACACTGAGGCGGCACTGGCTAAGCCAAAGGGCATGCGACAGTATTGGAACATACCTTCAGGTGTTATGAAGGTAGTTAAAAACTTAGAGTCTTCATGTAAAAGGACCTGATGGTAAGCGCTTGCTAAATCTACTGTAGAAAATACACAAGCACCAGCCAGAGTAGATATTAATTCATGAATATTAGGTAATGGGTGCCTATCAACCCAAATTTCTTGATTTAAGCTACGAAGGTCCACACATAGACGAAGTTCGCCGTTACTCTTAATAGATAAAACCACTGGAGAAACCCAAGGAGAGGATTCAACAGGTTCTACAATTTTCCTAGAAACAAGATCAGATAAGATTACTTTCAATTTGTCACGATAAGCCAGTGGCACATTCCTAACCCTGTGTCGAACAGGAATGGCTCCGTCTTTAAGGATGATACGATGTTTGAAGTTTTCAAATTTACCCAATTTGTCGGTGAAAATAGCAGGAAACGTTTCTTTTAAAAAACGGGTGAACACATCAGATTCATGGGATATGACATATACAGGTTGTGCGGCATTTGGATCAAGCTTAATGCCTAGTTCGTGTTGGTGGGGCCAACTGAGAATAGACGCACCATTAGTGGCAACATAGACCTTGCCTTTAATATTCCTGCCTTGTCATCCCAAAAAAAACCAACTAAATCAATTTTATGACCGGTGTAGCCACCAGGTTGTACATCAGGTGGTGACAATTTCGATGAACTCCAATTTTTTTTAAATATGTCCATGCCAATAATGCTGTACCATGCACAAGAATCAATAAGCATAGAAATTTCATTGGCATCAAGCAAAATTATGTCTTTTGGAAAACCCTTGCATTTAGTGTCACCAACACATAACAAACTGTTAATTCCAAGAGCATCGATGATATCAGATTCATCCTCTGTTACTAAATTCACTTTTTGTAATGACCTGCACATTTTACTAAAATGGCCAGAGCGTTTGCATTTAACACAAACTTTGTTCCAAGCAGGACAACCTCTGTAACTCCCTACATGGTCGACACCTCCACACCTGTAACAAACTACCTGATTTCTTCTTTCGAAAGGTTTAACATCCCTCCTAAAATTCTCTTTTTTATTTGATATGAACTGCGGTTTAAAAGGAACAAAAGGTTTTTTTAAATTAAATGGTTCTTTTACTACTGAAACTTCAGGAATCACTACTTTGTTTTTATTTTCTTGACCTCGAATTTCACTCACAAAAAGTTCAGACTGTTCTATGCCTTTTGCTATATTTAACACAGCCTTAAGAGTAGTTTCGGTACCCATCCATAAGCGTTCTTGTATTTTCTTACTTTTGGTTCTCATCATTATTTGGTCTCTGAGAACTTGTTCAAAATTAATTGTCTCGAAAGCACAGGAACCAGCTAGAGTTCGCAAAGCAGCTACATAGTTTTCAATTGATTCGTCCTCTTTTTGTATACGTGAGTAGAATTTAAAACGTTCCATAACAGTATTTATTTTTCTCCCAAACCTAGTACTTAATTGTTTTACTACAACATCAAATACATTCATGTCACCTGCGCCTTCGCCTTCGATAGGAGGTACATTTTCTAGTGCCTTAAGACCTGCGCCACCCAAACAATTTTTTAATAAGGCTAATTTTCTTTTAGGAGAACATCCATCCTCTTCTACAACATCGACAAAAGCTAAAAATGTGGGAAACCATAGATCCCATTCCATTTTGGGATCACCTGCTATAGGAAGAAAATGTGCAGGAGATAGAATATTGTTAGCCATGACAAATGAATTTGTGTGGAGAGACTAAATTAAATTGAAAAGAGTGTATAAAATACTGGGAAACGAAGCTTAAAAATGAGTAAAATACATTACATTACAGAAGAAAAAGCATGAAGAAATAATAATATAATAAATTAAAATAAGAAAAGTAGTCACCGACGTCTAGTTGGTGTCAAGTAGATGAAGTCCGGAGATGATTCAATTGTTTAATACAGTCAGTATCTGGCGGAAATGCTCAGGTAAAATGTAATATTTATTTCCAGTCAGATGCTTTTCGTGAAAGATTTGCGCATCAGCGTTAAAAAACAGCGTTGTGGTGCGTATTGGCATCGGAAATAGTTGTCATGGCAATACACATGGAGTCACGCTATGACGAGGTGCGTGAAAGCGTGATGCGTGATGACGATGTGAGGAAATGGAGACTCTTCTCTGTGAGAGGATTCGGGAGTCTGACGACAGCAAAATGAGTGTGCGAGGAGGCAGAGAATTTGGAACGCAGAGTCAAGTTCAAATGTAAATGCAGCTCGAGCGGCTGTAGCCCAAAACGGTAAAACAGATTTTCAATATTTAATGTCACAGTGTAGAAAATAATAAAAATTGAAATCTGTTTGAAAACGAAGAATAAAAGTAGGCTCAACAGGAAAGTGGGCTTGACACGAAGAAAATAGAGTTGTGGAAATCTTATAAATGGGTTAGAAAACACTGGAAATGAGGAATTTCTGCCGCTGGTGCAATCAAAGCACTTAATTTAAAGGAAAACAGGCACAGGTGCAATCTATATACACAATATAAATTAAATACCTTGAAAATGCGTGAACGCTGTTTCAAACAGTTTCTCTTCAACCAAAAATTATACTTTCCTTTAAAAAAAAATTTTGAAGTTCTGTAGATATCCCACAGCGTCGCCAAATTTATGTGGTAATCTCAGTAGATGGTCAGGAGACAGTTGTATGGAGAAGAGAAGCTTTAATGCAGAGAAACAGCTTGAACATCCACAGTATGCAGGAGACAGGCAACACTGCCCAACTCCCACATATGGAATACAGAACACAAATAGAACCATAACAATTCTTAAAGAATTCTTAAAGGGGCATACAACAAAAGCCACACCTAGACTTAGTTGGGCGGGTTCCGCAACCCCCAGGTAGCTACCAGAGGTGGCAGAGATCTAGCACTCTTACTTGATGGTCTGGTCACTGTGGCAGAGGGTCACCAGAGCTGAGGGGGATGCCAGACACAATCAATGCGGAGGGACCAGACACATCTTGCTCCACTCCACTGCAGGCCACCCTGGTTCTCCACACAATAATAAAGCCATTGCTATTGCGCCTGTGTGTTGGGGCATTGACCCTTATATTAGCATGCACTGTGCACGCACCAGACTCCACGCTGATAGGACTAGAAGCTTGTGCACACCAATAAAGACCACACCTAGCTGATTAGGATGTTTTGCGGGAATCATTCAAAGCCTGCAGCAGCAATATGGAGCGGTATTTTTGTTCATAAGACACCACATTCCACACTACCCCGCTTCTCTGGCGCCACCGCCCAGGGCCCAAAGGATGATCCCCAGGCCACTAAGAACAAACACTGTGGGCCAGAGCCAAGAACCAAGAGCTCACGGCCGGGCCAGGCACCAAGGTCGACTCCAGTGTGCCTAGGAGCCAACAAACAACAGAAGGTCGGGGGTCACTGGGGGCTGCTGGGGGCCACTGCCACAAATCAGCTACTGAGGTGGTACCGATGCGGGGGGGTGCCCAACAGCCAACAAACACCCAAAGGCAGGGGACTGCTCGGGCCATGGAGCAGCTGCGGAGCCAATGTGGCCAATGCGGCCTCACTGAGGGAACAGTTCAGCATGCGTCGTCAGACTCTAGCGTGCGTACAAATTCAAACACCTTTTAGATTGATAAAGGCAATGGTCTGAAAGCCTTGGGGAGGCAACCATCTGCCATGCTTGTGATATTTTGATATTTTATAAGTTTGATATATTTCCATTCTTTTTATTTTGAAAACATTACCATCGCAATGACAAAGGAAACGTGGGGATGATGTGAGTTGTTTTAAAGGCAGTTATAAAGAGCACACTTATTAAAGAAGTGAGGGAAACCATGCTTGCCAGTTTAGTGTAAGAACTAAAAGAGGTAGACAACTGACATAAACCGAATTCTTGTAGAAATATGTGATTACAGATTAAAGGAACATGGGGCCAAATTAATAAAATTGAGTAAGACAAGGCACACTTCACTCTACCCAAGCCTGACCAGAGGCATAAGTAGGCCGCGATTAAACAACGAAGCAGCCGTTCTCCCGTTCGGTTTGTAATTTCCACATAAGTGATTGTATATCCATTATCAATCCTAATGATCCCCTTCACTTGCCCCCATAGTCTTACGTGATGGGCTCTCTCCACAAAAAGGACCCGATTAACCAGCGCGTTCGGTTTGTAATTTCCACAGAAGCGATTGTATATCCAGTATCAATCCCAAAGGGTGATCTCTGCCCAAGTTCACTTGGGGGTTTTTAAATAATTCTCCACCCCTTCACTTTGTTAGTGCTCCTTATAATTTACTTGTAGGTCAATACTTCCAACCCTGACTGCAACTTTCACACCCCCAGAAATTAACATGATGGGCCCTCCATCAACACTGACTTGAGCCAAACCAGGAATTACTCTGGTTACCGTTAGGTGAGTTGTTACCACCTTTGCCCCTACTATGATATGTATTTGTGGCTATTGGAACACACTGTAATTCTACACGCAATGTCTTTAACGCACTTTTTACCTGACTCTGCAGGCTACTATCCCTCACCCCCACTCCAGTCCTGATGAAGACCCACCTTGACCATATAATATCGCGCATATAGCGTTGAAACGTCTACGATACCTCCTGGTCCAGTTCAAGGCCCAGCTCACAAGCCACTGAAATTCAATAAAATAGAGCAGCAGGGTCATTGTGTTTCTGAGCTGCAGGATCATTGTGTTTCTGTTTTTCCCTGACCTCTTCCAAACGTGTATATATTTTAATCACCTTCTACATATTACGCACTTGCTGCCCCTTTGCTGGGGCAGCTGTTGCGCCTAATAAATGTTATTAACATAACATAACATAACATAACATAACTTACTGTGTTACTGATCACACCATGTCACTTGATCACAATTCACCTTAAATTTTCACCTTGTTAGCAGCCATGTATGCAACAAAATTCCTCATATGTGGGTATATATAAATGATGCAATTTATATAAAATATCTTAATACCTAGAAAAAAAAACAATTTAGTTGTGGTTACTGTGCCTTTATTGTGTGTTCCCTGAAAACGTTTTCACATTCATCCTGTGCAGAAAATAACTTGTTCTTAAATTGAATTGTATTTATAAGAAATATTTTGGTTATACCCGACAGAACCATTGTACCTTTTGCATTACTATACCCAGATTCTGAGGGACACAGGGTCACCCCATTGTTTATTAAATATTCCACTGTCTACCAGCATCACCACTTTGAAGAATTCTTGACATTAATTTATGTGGTTCTTACCACTTCACTTCCCTACTGATGTTTGTACCTCATAAAAACCTGGACCCAAGATGTTCTTATAACGTGTATATGCGTCATAGTCATGAGGCACAAGTATATGTGCAGCTGACGAGTTTGGACAAGCTCAGTGCAAACTTTTGAAATTGTACATCAAAACCTGAACAGTAATAGTTTCCAACTAAGGCACTTCCCAAAGCAGGACAGCCTGAGATTGGCAAAGAAGACTAGGAAAAGTAATGCGTGCCGCAAATAATGTTGTGGCCTAGCTGGTCTCATGACAGAAGAAATAGCCTTCCCTTTTTCTGGGCAATATTATGTGTTGTGCTTCCTTCCTTCCCGTTATATACAGCTTCAGTTGTCATCTATTTCAAACATAAGTGTAATATCTGAAATGTTCGCAGCTGTAGCTCCTTTCAACTGAAAACATAGTCAAGGCACTCTAGGGGCTTACCCATCTTCTTGGGAGAACAATGGTAGCCCAATTTAGAATTTCAGCTAAACATTCGTACTAAGACTGTATAAAGTAACATTTGGAAACTACCGCCTTTTCGTTTGTAGATCACTCCAAATTAGATATGTGACTATACATCTTGTTGAAGACTCCGTCAACACCAAATAGTGAAGTATTTAGTGCATTCCCCTTCTCAAAAAAGCCAAATCTTCTTTCTAAAATTTGAAGAGGGAGTGGGGCTACGAGTTGTAACACAGGCTGAGCTGTGTGTAGAAAAGTAATTCATGTCTTCCAGTATAGTTCTGTGCCGGAGCCAGCCGTAACGCGTATTGTGTGAAGCTAATCCGCTGTGATGCCAGTTCTGTGAATCATTTTGTGATCACAAGTGCATTGGAAGCAGATCGTCACTAGGTAAGTGGTCAGGCCGGACAGCACTGCCAACTGGCAATGAAATGTTGAGGCACATTTGAACAGTGGATACCAATAGAGGAAGGAGGGTCATGGACAAACCACAGGCACAGGGACAAGGAAAGGGGAACATGGAAGAAATAGGGAAGGAACCATGCCTAATAAATAAATAGGCAAAGAAAAAAGACATAAAGGGGTGGAAAAAGTGTTGGGGTGTATCTAGACTCATTCTACAGCATCTTTCTTGGGCTATACCTTGACTGCTTGCGACATCTACAAAGAGTCCCCAGGCATACGGGGTAGTCAGCGAGGCATAATAAATCCATCTATTCATCCTCACAGGCTATGTACCTAAGGCCTTGATTAATCGGCACCCCTAGTGCTCTCACTTTTATAATGCGTATGGCTCTACCATCTGCATACAGCAGTGGAAAAGCCTCACTGTACCCCAAAGTAAAATGTTAGAAACGATCAGAATTATGTTAAACAAAATCCTTTCTCATATAATGTTTGTCACAAATTACCCAATCTCATGTATCTAAAGTGAAAGGCATTTTGCACTCTACATGGTACATCATTGACTCTTACAACATCATATTAATCTTATGAATTACATTTCCCTCTTTTAAATCAAGATAACCTTGAATGAATAGTGTCCTTACATTTATCATTTTATGCTGTAGGACAAGATTTAATTATCCTCATTCATGAATTAATTTGTCTTGAAACTAAATCTATGAAAACCTGTAGTTCGTCTTGAAATATCAGTGGAAGGTAAAGGAAATGATATGCTAACAGTGTAGAAAAGATATGCCACTGGTGTCCTATTAGGGCAGCAATAATTCCTTTGCAGTGAAACAGTAGTGAATGCTCATTACTTCCGCCAGGAGGAGTTGTGTGCCTAATGCAGAATGGTGTTCTTAAAAGGTAGGATTAGGCAAAGGTAAAGCCAGGTTTGTGATATAAGCTATATTTTCTGGTCCTCAAATTATTTGGTACTCTAGAATGACATGAAATTGCACATTTCTCATACATTTTCTTCCCAAGTGATCATTTCTGAAATAATTGGTGGACTGTATGTTATTACTTTCTGGTCCAGTAAATGTGAAATTTGGAACTGTTCTTCCATTTTACTCCGTCAGTTCTCTGTAACAGTGAATGACAATTGCGTCTGTTCTGCTATGATGTGCCAGTGTATCACACCTTACACTCCATAGTGACAGAGAACACTGAATAATGTAATATGTAGTTTTCTACTGTCTCTGCAAGACTGTATGCATTAACACACCTCTTCTCTGCAGGTTGTATCATTACTATTTGGGGACGCATGACCTTTACAAGCAGCAAATCCATGGAGATTGAGGTTTTCGTCGATGCTGATCCCTTAATAGAGGACTTCCAAGAACGCTATCGGGCGGTTAGTGCGTTCTTCACCTACGTATCTCTCAGTAAAGAAGGAAAACCCCTGCCTGTGCCACAATTGCTGGTTAGTATCATTCACAGTGAACCTGCTATTATAGGCCAAAATGTTGTTGTTTTTTCAGATAGAGGTCCTAAAACTGTTTCCAATACCATTGTTAAGCTTAATTTCTAATTGTAGCAAAGTGGAAATATTATGTGGTATGGCTGGGGTCTTACTAGGTAATATTACCACAGTACCCAGAAGTGGACCTTGGATCGACACTAGTAATCCTTCTCTCAGTCCTGGTAGAGTGGAAAAAGGCAGACAGTCTTGCTTACTTGCAATACCAACAATGACAATAAGTAAGTGACTTGACTCCAATACCAATTTATAAGAATAGAGCTTATTTTTCTGTAAACTTAGACACCAGAATGAAGTATGTACAGTTCGTATAACCAGAGTTATGGAATGTACAGTGATACTAAAATCAATACTGTGTAGAGCTGTCAAACTTTGCTATTCAAGTCAAAGGGAGAAATACAAGGTGACTCCCGGTCACTTGTGTGGTGACTTCAACGGAACCCATTCAGAGTTAAGGTCTTGCGGGTCCTCTGACCAAGCTCTGACAGTCACAACCATTTTACCTTGCCATGGGAGTTTGGGTGCAGAGGTGGTTTGGCTGTCCTTGGTGCTGAACAGGAGCCGCGGGAGCTGTCTAAAACAACACTTGACAAAACGATTTTTCCATGGGGAGTTCAGAGGAGTCCCTTGGAGGTGAAGTTTGGGGTGGAGCCCTGGACCAGGAATCACCAGACAGAAGAGCTCTACCTAGCTCAGGCATCTCGGGGGCAGAGGTGTTCCTGGCTATCCATGGTGCTGAACGGGACTGCAGCAACTGGAGTTACCTGGCGTGCCAACAAAGCCATCTTTGGGATGCAAGATCTCAACAACTGCGCTATAGAAGAGGAGGGGGGACAATGCCAGAGGTTCTGTCTTTGTGGGACGTCAAATGAAGCAGATAGTAATTAGCAAGACCACCAACAAGCCTTGGTCCCAGCAAGGGTCACAACAAGGTCAATCTTTTTCCATAGGTATGGGGAACACTGTAAACGGTTGATACTCAAGGACGTTCATGCCTACGCTTTACAGAAGACACCTGGCCGGTAACTTTTGAGTGGGTCCACGACGAGGCCAGGTGGTCATTTCTTCTCTGGATCATGGAAGTGCAGGTTGTGACTGCTGACTGTAGGGGACTAGTACCTATAGCCCTAGGGAGTCCTGATAAAGTCTTTAGGTTGCAGAGGGGTTTGCCTTCCTTGTGGTACTGGCCTCTGATCCTTGATAAGTCGTAGTCAGGCAGGTGCAGGGGGGTTGCCACAGATGCAGAGCTTGCGCCTTCTTTTTGTGGAGTCCTGCCTTGTGCTGACATGGGTCTCTTCTTTGTCCTTCTTCTTCAGAGCAGATTTTGCATTCTGGTGTCAGGGGTGTCCCTTAAATCCTAGATTTAGAGGCTGTTTAGGGGTGTGAGGTATAGTAGCCAATTGGCTACTAGTTTTGTGGCTAATCCACCCCTGAGGTGACAACATCCAGTGGGTGTATGTCAGAGCCCACTATTTCTGCGACTTTTCAAGATGGAAACCCAAGGAGTAACACTCCTCATCAGCCAGGCTAGCTTGAATCCAGTGGCAAAGCGAGCAAGAGACCCACGTTTGGGCATTCCCTACCAACTTAGGGCAAACAAAGCAAACACAAGGAGATGATGAACGGAGCGCTGACAATTTTCAGAAACTCACCCCCAGTCACAGATCTGGGTTGAATCCATCATTGTTCTTTAGCTCACTTTGCCACCCCAGTTCGAACTTAGCCATATGCATATCAGTCTTGACCCCGTTACTCATGGGAACAGTCCAGCCCGAATTGCCAAGCCAGGTCTTCCCTGGACCGGAAACAAGCATCCTGGGACTGGTTGCAGAGTAACACCCCTGATCAGCCAGGCTAACTTGAATCCAGTGGCAAAGTGAGAAAGGGACACACGTCTGGGCATACCCTGCCAACTTAAGGTGAGCAAAGCTAGAACGATGATGGATTCAACCAAGATCTGTGACTGGGGGTGAGGGTCTGAAAAGTTTCAGCGCTCTATCCATCATCTGTCTGTGTTTGCTTTGTTCACCCTTTGCTTTTAAGATGGCACAGGCTATCCACAGCTGTACAGACCCACTAGCCCACCCTAGTGATGTGGCTGGGGCTGTACACCTCCTGCATACCTAATTTTCCGCCTGTCCACAAACACGAGTGCCTGGGATCGGGGGGGTGACAAGTCACTTACATATCAGAGGTGGTGAAGCAATCAAGGCTCACCCCCCTGATGAGTCTTTCACTAGTCACCCTTGGAGGGCGACATGGTAACCTCCTTCCTGCCCACGCCTTTTGTCTCACGTCCTCTGGGAGTGATAGTGCTTGCCATCAGGAGGTCAGACTTCTGTCTTGACAGCAAATGGCTCTAAAAACCCACCAAGGCTCAGTGAACACAGTAACTCAGTGGGTACCCTCGAGACTCATGTCAGGGGTGAAAAAGCAAACTTTTTATAGCAAATACAACTATATTCGGCAGTGCCATCCTGGAGCTGGCTATCTCCGTTTTGTCCATTAGCCAGTTCACGTTAACCTATGGATCGCCATTCACTTACAGCTAACTTGGATTTGCAAGGTTACTGTAGAGGTACACGTCTGCACATATATATATACACCGGTACCATTGATATAATTCATCCTACCTCTTGGGCTTTAAGAGGCCTACCTTAGGGTGACATATATCACAGCAGTGAGGGGACTCTGTTACATATGGTGGGGGCAGAGTAGAACTCGAGTGGCTAAGCTACTGATGCAGGCTGTGGTAGCATCCCTTCAGATTTCTACTTTTACTCAGGTCTCTTGATGGCGCCTATAGTGCTGCAGCCCTCGTAACTCCTTTAACCTCTTGCGGCTGATGACGAGCTGAGCTCGTCATGCAGCACGGTGGCGCTGTGCTGATGACGAGCTGAGCTCCTCATGACCTCTGCGGAATGCCCACACGGGGATAATTCCCCCGCTGTGCTGGGCGTTCCATTGAGCGGGCGTGGCCATGACGAGCTCAGCTCATCATCAGCACAGAGCCAACAAGCTGCATGGCGAGCCGTGCTCGTCATCAGCACCGCGGCGACGGGGTTAACTCCCTTGCCTTGGGTACCACTGGTACCATGTACTAGGGACTTATGGGGGGGGTGGGGTTGGACTACCTTGCCAATTGGGTGCACCAATTCACATTACGATTTGAGGCAAAGAGCACTGGCACTGTGGCCTAGTTAGGAGGTCCCAGTGCACTTTCCGTTCTAAAACCACTGCATCTAGAGCAAAAGTTGTGGGGGAGGGAGAGGGCTGATCATCCAAAAAAGGCACTTTCCTACACTAATCTATAGAGGATCACATTTTTTATATAGAGTTTGCCTTTTTAAATTTATATTTTACAGTAAAGGGGAGAGGATGTGGTCTGTCGGCTAGATTGCCGACTTTGGAGCTGGGAAACAAGGTTCGAGCCTCGGGGTCGTTACCACATCCTGTGATTCTGGGCAAATCACTTAATCTCCCTGTGCCTACGAAAAAAATCAATGTGTCCTTGTGTAACATAACCGGTGCTCATGTAAAGCGCTCCAATACCTTCGGGCCGAGTTCGCGCTATATAAATCTGCCAAAAAAAAAAATCTATAATTGAGCACAGTTCCCTGGATCAGATAGCAGTGTTACGATTGGCTCATTTTATCTTCATTTATCGTTCTACTGTGTTGCTCAGGAGATATTATAGAAATCTAATTGTATTTAATAATTGGACTTCCTAAAGTCAGGAGCGATGTTGCTCCAACTGCTCTCTACTATCTGGACTATTAGCTTTTCTCGGTTTCTCAAGAATGAACACAGATGTAAGAATAGTTGATTGTATGACACTACACAGTGTACATGGAGGTCGTTAATATTGTAATATTGATCTAAAATAATATTGAATCCACTAAAGTGACCTACCAATCCATTGTAAGGTAAGCATATATTTACTGTTCTTAAATTTAGAATAGTAATAATTCACTTACCTTACAACATAGTGTGGGCCCAGTGTATTTAATGCAATATCATTGCCATGTGATTTCACATGCGATACATGGACACCCACTGAACAGTCTTAACTTCTTCTCTGAAATGAAGGAATGCTTGAGAGTTCATTCGAGAGTGGGATTAATCACACTGATCACTAAGAAAATCTGTGGTTTCTGTGCTTCCAATCCACCGTGATTCATGAGAAGACAATTTGCAGATTTTGTTGCCACAAGCAACTAAATGAGATTATTCATAGCCCTTTATAAAATACAAAATTAACTTGTGCATGAAATGAAGAAGCCAGATGGTGTACTTTACTTGGTGATTTTTTAGGATATTTAAAGGTGCGCATTACAATTTTGCAATGATGGGCTTTCAAACCAACAAGCACAGAACTGTAATGCAGATTGGTGTAAGTTATGACAACATTATGTGACACCAATGCATAGTTTGTAGTTATTATCATTGTGGAATTCATCACAGCTTGAATGGACGGCAGAGTGAGCATAGGTATCAGTGGGGG
Source organism: Lissotriton helveticus (assembly GCF_964261635.1). NCBI lineage: Eukaryota > Metazoa > Chordata > Amphibia > Caudata > Salamandridae > Lissotriton > Lissotriton helveticus. The sequence continues at coordinate 401,250,762 of NC_136065.1, forward strand.
AGAGATACAATTCCATTGATGTTAAATGACTATGGCCGGGATGTAGGAAAAGGCAAGTCATAAATAGTGGTTGCAAATTGCGCACCAACTTTTATGACTTTCCTTCTATTTGGTGATGTGGTATATATACAGTTAGGACGCATCCCATATGTCTAGTCGCAGGAGGTGCAGGAAGGGCTGACTAATGAATATTAAATTGGTGGATCTCTATGTGTGACCCCCTGTGTTTGGCTATCAAAACAGGGATGATGGACTTCGAAGAAACATCTGACCTCCTTTCCTGGGCTCACATTCCCACATGGGAAACATATTTTTTCCTCACACAGAGGAAAAGAGCTTGCACACCTCAAGTCCTACTCAGAGGTTCACATCTCCTGGCCCAGGGTCTGCAAAGCATGAAGAATTTCAATTTTGTATGTTTTAATTAAACCAATTTGGGACCTCCTCACCTCAGATGAGCGAGTGGATCATGGGGTGCTCTCCATACCTCCTTTTGTCTGTTCTCAATGTATTCCCTGCATCATATAATGTCAATTACAGTAGAAAATGTTCAGTTGTGGTCAGCCAATCAGAGCCTTTGGATCTGTGGACCCAGCTTGGGGCCCAAAATAGATGACAGGAACAAAAACCTCCCTTGTTCAATGGGGGCAGGTTTACCCCCCCCAACACTGCATCTCCCAGGACTGTCCATCTTCAAGGCGCTGTGACACGGACGGCAAGATAGCTGAGATGGGCGGAAAGGGAGTGAGTGTGGCGGGCAAGATCGCCAGCAACATGCAGATTCTCACTCTAGCGCAAGAGAATGTGCCTTGCATCGCCTTTCATTTGCCTGTCCTGGGTCTGGCTTTTGAAAAGTTTCCATCCCAGCTCGCAGTCTGCTTGGGTTTTGTCGCGGTATGTGGTAGAATTCATTTCCTGGCTGTCTCCAGAGAACAAAAGATGTGGTTTCGTGCTGCATTCCTCTCACACAGACTGACCTTACCGTGCACCCCGAGGGGCGTTTGTGCGGAAGTAAATGCCGTTTGTGAAAAGTGACCGGAAGCGGAATATTTGGAATAGAATATATGAGGAAATAATGCCGCATAGACAAGATCAGGCGCGAGAAAACCAGAGGAGACGGAATCCTAACTAGCAGTTATGGTTCCACGCATTATTAATTACGTAGAAATTACTATTTAACTTGAACAGTTTTAATAGGTACAGTTTGAATCTGGCCTAGTGTAGAATTGCCAGGTGCTTAGCCCTGCAGCCGTTAGCTGGGGAGGAGGGTGGAGGGGGAGGAGGAGCTAAGACCTGGCAAACCATCCAAACCCGACATACGACGTAAACAAACAAAAGAGTGGACATAAAGACAAAATACATTAGCGCATCTCTAAAGTTCCCATCTCTACACACGTTACTCTCTCCAGTAGACCTTCTTAATCTTTTCACTTCTGCAGACACCACTGACTCACAACTCCACCCTCCAACTCAAACTCCACCCTCAAACTCCACCCTCCAACTCAAACTCCACCCTCCAACTCCACCCTCCAACTCCACTCTCCAACTCCAACTCCACCCTCCAACTCCAACTCCACCCTCCAACTCCACCTCCAACTCCACCTCCAACTCCACCCTCCAACTCCACCCTCCAACTCAACCCTCCAACTCAACCCTCCAACTCAAACTCCACTCTCCAACTCCACCCTCCAACTCCACCCTCCAACTACAACTCCACCCTCCAACTACAACTCCACCCTCCAACTCCACCCTCCAACTCCACCCTCCAACTACACCCTCCAACTCCAACTCCACCCTCCAACTCAAACTCCACCCTCCAACTCAAACTCCACCCTCAAACTCCACCCTCCACCACCACCACATCCACCACACCACGCCCACCACATCCACCATCACCACCACATCCACCACCACCACATCCACCACCACCGCATCCAACACCACCACCACATCCACCACCACATCCACCACCACCACCTCCAACACCACCCCATCCACCAGATCCACCACCACCACATCTATGTGTGTGTGTGTGTGTGTGGCTCTGTGTGTGTGTGTGGCTCTCTGTGTGTACGTGTGGCTCTCTGTGTGTGCGTGAGGGTGCAAATGCAATAGGTCTCGCATTTTCGAGAAATTAAGGTGTTGGCATTGTAAATGACAATGCCATTTATTTATCTGTTTTCAAAACCAACACATAAATAAAACATGTGTGATTTACAATGCCAATAGCTCTAACTTTTGCAAAGGCGAGACCGTTGCATTGTAAATGCTTGTTCTCTATGACACTAATAAGCTTGGTTGATTAGCATGTTTTAGAATGTGTCTTTAGGCTTTTATTTTGTGGCTTTGATTTTGCATTTGTTTTCACAGGTTTTGTATTGGTATATGTAATTTGCTATATTTGGTAATGTCTTAAAGCTGTTTGTAATGGCCTTATTTGCGCTTTGCAAATAATAAAACGAAACAATGAAATAAGCAAGAAAATGATCTGTCTGTCACGGTTTCTCAAACAAACAAAACACAGGCACACATTACATAAACGTAATTGCCAGGTGGGATGGTCAATTACCGCGCTGGCAATAATGGTCCCTGACTTTTGCCTAGACTGTGATGTGCCCTGTATTGCAATAAACTACAACAAAGGAGAAAGACCACCCAACGTACTCTACTTTGGGTGTCTATTTCCATCATCACACTAAAATTCCTCATAGAGTCGCCTAATACCTCTGGAAGGGCTCAGCCCTTACCCTCTAAAAAGTGGAAAGGAGAGCTCTCTTATCTTACTATATGTTTTTTTGGCTCATACTCTATACTTTAAAATAGCCTCCAAGTCCTCTATTAAAACCTTTAATCTCAAGGGGCTTTGGAATATGCAAAAGACAAAATTAGACATGCTTGGAGAGTACTATTCCCCCCACATCCGTTTAGGTCGACATGTTTCAGCCATTTTTTTAATTGTCCATTGCTCACCCGGCTTTCTTCGGGACCAATCGGATCCCTATAGAAGTGACTCACTCTGATATCATTTTCGCCAATGTTATTTGTTGCAGTATTTATTTCACATTCACTCCATATAAAACACATTAATTCATACTTTTCAATTGGGTTTCCCAGATGGTGGGGAATTGCCTTGTGTATCATTTTGTGAAATAAGGACACCATCAGAATTGTTTGCTTATCAACAGTTTGATGTGAACCACAATCACGACCATGGTCCACTGTACATACATTTCATATGTCTAGATCTATGCCTCTACCTCATTATGTTATCATTACCCTTTTCAACTCGTGTCATGCTGTCTTCCAAGTATAGATGTGTTAATTCCTATTCATCCTCTCGCTATTGTACAGCAAGTAGTGCAGTGGATTAACTGCCTACTAGTAGAGTTAAACTAATCAAAAGAAATCAGGTTATTTGTTAAACCACAAAAGTCACTGAATTAACCTTTGCTTACTCCTTTGGAAGCTTGGCACAAAGCAGCCAGGCCTAACGTAGAGGCAATGTGTAAGATATTTATTCTGTTCACAAACAATAATAACGTGAAAACACAAAAATCCAATCAGTAGACCCGAAGATACTCATTATAAAAGGTTTTATGGTAAATAGTGCCTAAAAGCACAAAGAGCCACTCAAAGTCATCTGATCATGCTAGACCGGGGGGGAAGTTACAAGTTCAAGCTGACCGCGATGGAGAGTGGGGCGGATACAAGAAACAGATCAGTCGGCTGAAAGAGTTACCTTCTCAAAGTCTGGCTTGAAGAGTTCAGTTTGCTGTGGAGGAGGCAGCGAGGACTGGGAGGAGATTTGTGGGTGGCTGTTGTTAAAGCGTGAAGAGGAGGCGGGGCATCACGTGCTGTTGTCACTGGAGCGCGATCACCCAGTCTGGCATCGTGGAAGGTTGTTGCTGGAGCTTTGCATTGGCAGTCGTTGCAGGCTGTAGTGAGAAGTGCAGATCTTGCTTTGCCAGTCGTCGCTGACAGTTGCTGTAGTGCAAAGAGCAGGTCTACATTGAAGCTTCACATTGGCGCTCATCACGAGCAGAAGGGTCTTAGGTATGAAGATACCCATTTGTGGTTAGGAAGAGCCCAAACCTTTCCTTCTTGTTAGGAGCTCAGACTGATGCCAGCCAAGGGCTAAAAACCTGTGGGGCACCTCTTGGGGATCAGGGGCTCACTCCAGCCAAGACCAGCAGGGCTCAGGCAGATCCAGTTGTAGGTCCAAGTAGGTCCGGTCAGGTCAGCTTGTCAGTTCCAAAGAGGCCTCTGGAGCCTGTTGTATCACTCTAACTTAAACAGGAGGTCAGCCAACAGACCATTGGAGTCACTCAGGTTAGCATTGGATGGAGGTAAGCATGTACAGTGTTGGACTTAGCCCTGTCTGCAAGGTCATTCCCAAACCTTTGGCCTTCACCCTCCTGTTTCCTGAACCCATTTATATTGGGTTTTAGGACTCTGTGCACTTTACCACTGCTAACCCGAGCATAATTTCCTGTGCGCTCTCCTCTAAACATGGTAGAATTGGCTTATGTTTTGTCATACGGGGTTGTATAGACTTGATTTTTGTTTTGACCCTCTCCTTCCCTTTACGTGTGTGAAAATAATTGGCTTATACCCAATTGACATATTTAATTTACCTATAAGTCCCTAGTAAAGCGGTACTGTGTGTTCCAAGGGCCTGTAAATTAAATGCTACTAGTGGGCCTGCAGCACTTATTGTGCCACCCACTTTAGTAGCGCTTTGAAGCTGTCTCGGGCATGCCATTGCAGTATGTGAGTGCAGTTTTAAACAGCCATATTGACCTAGCAAAATAAACTGTTTGCCAGGCCCAAATCTTCCTTTTTATTGCTAACATATCATCACTAGGGCAGGCCCTGAAAAGCCCAGAGGGCAGGATGGAGTGTATTTAAAAAGTTGGGCATGTACTTTTAAGTTTTACATGTCCCAGTAGTGACAAGTTCTTAAATTAGTTTTTCACTTCTACAAAGCCTACCTCTCGCATAGGATAATATTGGAGTTACCTTATTACATTTAATAAACTGTAACTTCCAAATGGAAAAATGTAACCAGTTAATGGTTAGTGTCTTTGCAATTGTAATCGGACATCCTCTTTTATGGTAAAGTCAGATTTAAAATTACTATTTTGAAAATGGCACTTTTAGAAAATTGAGATTATCCTGCCATTTAGTGCCTGCAGCCTGTCAATGGATCACATGACTGTGTGTAGCTGACAGTTGGACTTTGTGTTTTCCTCCTAGACAGCCACACACAATAGAGAGCTTATGTATGCCTGGATAGGCCATCACTGGCAGGATGGGAGGGTGGAGCTTGGCACAGCCCTACTTACTGCTGGACCCGCTCACTACGGATGACATGCTCAAGATCATGAAGAGCATCCACTCTGGAGCCCCTCGGACTCCTGCTTGCACCAGATCTTCCACAAAGCCGCTATCTCCATTGCCCCCGAGCTATGCCACACCATCAACTGCTCCATAGAGACCCCCACCTTCCCCGATGCTGAGATGAACCCTCTGCTGAAGAAACCCTCCACCGACCTGACAGACCTCAAGAACTTCAGACCCATCTCCCTGCTCTCCTTCCCAGCCAAGGTCATCGAGAAGGCCATCAACACCCAACTCTCCAAGTTCACCGATGCCAACCATGTCCTGGACATCTCCCAATCTGGCTTCCAAAGAAACCACAGCATCGAGACTGCCTTCCTTGCCGCCACCGACAACATCCACTCCCTCCTCGACTGGGGCAAAACAGCAGCCTTCATTCTCCTGGACCTGTGGGCCGCCTCCGACACTGTCTCCCAGCGCACCCTCAGTACAGGACTCCATGACTCCGGCATCCTTGACAAAGCCCTGGACAGGATCCACTCCTTTCTCGCCAGTCGAACACAGCGAGTTAGACTAACATTGTTACTCTCACAAACCCACAGAGATCATCTGCGGAGTGCCCAAGGGCTTATCCCTGAGCCCCACCCCCTTCAATGTGTACATGGCTCCACTCGCAGTCATCATCAGGAACCACAGACTCAACATCGTCTCCTAGGCTAACGACACCCAGCTGATCCTCACCCTCACCAACAAACCCACATCCACAAGAGACAACTTCCACAATGGGATGAAGGATGTTGCCACCTGGATGAGAGACAGCTGCCTCAGACAAGACCGAGGTCCTCATCCTGGGACCCACCCGCTCTGCTTGGGACAACTCCTGGTGGCCTGCCGCACTAGGAACACCCCCCCACACCCACAGACCACACATGAAACCTTGGCATCAAACTGGACTCCTCGCTCACAATGAACCGCCAGATCAATGCCGTCTCCTCATCCTGCTTCCACACACTTCATCTGCTGCAAAAGACCCCCACAGAAACCAGAAAGATGGTCACCCAGACACTCATCAGCAGCAGATTCGACTATGGCAACACACTCTATGCTGGCGTCACCCAGAAATTCCTCGGAAAACTACAGAACATTCAAAACGCCACAGCCAGACTGGTCCTCAACATCCCCCGCCGCAGCCACATCACCAAACACCTATGAGAACTCCCAGTCAACACTAGGGTCACTTTCAAGCTCCTCACATAGGCATATAAAGCCCACCAGGACGCAGGGCTAGCATATCTGAACCACCACCTCACATTTCACGTACCCACAAGACACCTCCGCTCCGCCAAACTGACCATAGCTACCGTCCCACGGATCCGCAAGACCAGGACCAGAGGAACATCCTTTTACCTTGCCACCAAGACCTGGAACACCCTGCCGCTGTGCCTCAGGCAAGCCACGTCGCTGACCCAATTCAGGAAGGATCTAAAGTCCTGGCTCTTCGACTGAGCCCCAGCGCCGAGACGGATCAGCAGCCCCCCTCAGCGCCTTGAGACCCTCACGGGTGAGTAGTTGTCCTATATAAACCTTGATTGATTGATTGCTTACCCTTGAATAGGCTGTGTCCTGCCTCCACACAAAAGGTCTACATTCCCTCTGTAGTTAGTCTGGATCCATGGCAGAGGGGTCAGGAAACCTGTGCACTTCTAATTGAAACCTTCAGAAGCTTCTCCCACTTCAAAGGAGGCACCTGGTATAAATATTTGACCTCAGACGCCATCTCTTTTGTACACTTCTGGACTTGCGAAGACTCTGCCAGGAAGCAGGACTGCTGTGTTGCTAAAAAGGACTGCCACTCTACTGGACTGCTGGCTTCTTGGACTACTGCCCTGCTGGACTGCTGCCTTGCGGGATTGCTGCCCTGCTGCCCTCCTGCACTCCTGCCTGATTCAGAAGGATTTGGAGCTGCACCTGAACCCAGGATTCTCAGTGTGACGCCAAGGGTTAGTCTATTGGCCTCCTCTTCAGAGCCACAGGGACATAAACAGGCTACCAATCACCTGAGCCAGCACCCAGATACGGCTTAAGCTAGCCCCGACCCCCAAGTAGTGCCCTTTAGGTCCTGGACCCTTGCTTTGGCCTCAGAGATGCTGAATTTCAGTTTTGGGGCTCTTTGTGGCTGCAGACTGACCCATTGGTGCTGAAACCTTGTCACTTACACTGCCAAACAATGCAAGCTCCGTCAGCCTGACTTTTTGCGCTCCAGCATCAGCCACTTGCAGGGAGCAGTTAGATGTAAAATATGTTTCTTGTGTTGTTTTAACTTTATTACTGTGTGAAGTGCTTCAGAACTACTTAACATATTGCCTCTAAATTAAGTCTGACTGCTCTGTGCCAAGTTACTAGAGGGTTGAGCACAGGTTAATTTGGGGTTTGGTTATGACTTCACCCTGAGAATGAATGTGGTTCCTCCCTGAGTAGTGTTTCACCCCCCTCAACCAGTAACCCAATTCCGTACATCCAGGCTTCCTTCTCAGATGCCAACACAGTCCTCAAGCAGCAGGGCAGTCCTCTGTCAGCAGTGTAGTCCTTCTTGTGTAATGTCCACAGCTCCTGGAATGTTCTGAAGAATTGATCTGAGGGCCCAATATTTATACCTGCTGCCAGCCTTTGAGTGTGGAAGGACACTATATCCTACCCCCCACATCTGGTTCTGGAAATTTCTTCTCATCCCCTGTCAAGGCTTCAAGATGTCTGGGGTGAAAGTCCTGGTGTCAGATAACATTGTGTGTGCGAGACACAAAAGACCTTTCAAATGTATTTGGGTCTAGGAACAGCCCCTTCCACTCATCCTGTTCTCACCTAAGCCCACTTTGTGTTTCTGTCTGTAAGCAATATATAAACCTCAACTGCAGAGCCATGTGACCCAGGACCAAGGCAGAAGGCACAAGTGGTTAGGACAAGAAAATGCCAACTTTATAAAAGTTAACCCTTAAGGTTCGCTACTTGATTCTGACTTGAGTGTAACCTTTTATCAAAATAAGTGTTTTTATATCAACTTTTTTTCATCAACTTTTCCCTTATTTATTCATATTAACAGAAATTTTTTTGACTTTGCAGTTATTAGTATTAACATACACATTAAATCATATTAATTGACAAAAAAGCGCAACATGTAAATAACATTACTGTCAATGGCAAAGTCTACTAGGGACAATCGATCACTTGCAGGTCGAGTTACGTGGAACTCTTACCGGGTTAAGGTCTCTTGGGCCCCAGGATCAGGCCACAACAGTCAGATCAATTGTACCTAGCCTTTGGAGTCTGGGTGCAGAGTTATCCTGGCTGTCCTAGGTGCTGAACGGGAGCTGCGGGTGGTGCTGATTTTACTGCTTACACAGTGCTGCATTGCAAAGGTTTGATCCCCTTATCTGAAATGAGGTGTCTTAAGTATTTAACCTCCTGTACTAGAGGCTGGCACTTGCTAGGTTTCACAGTCATACCTCTAGTCTGAAGAGTGCTCAACACTTTATGCAAAGCTAGTACACATTCTTCATTTTTTCCTTCCTGGGTATGTCATCTTGAAATGCCTGCACATGCAGCATATCTCCAAACAAGCTGTCCATCAATTCACTGCTGATGTGAGTCTGAAAGACAGCCTCAAGAATATGAAAGCACCAAACAGAGTCACAAAGACAGTGAGTGACTGAGACTCCTCTGATAGCTGAATTTGGTGATATGTCGAACGCAAGTCAATGATTAAAAAAACTTTGAGGAACCAATATTAGCTAGCATTTCTTGGATATGTGGAAGAGGATGACAATAACACACAATATTCTGGTTTACTGTTCTCAAGTCCACACATAACCTGAGATACACAGTCCTGTTCTTGGTCAAAATGATGGGAGATACCCATTCAGATGCATCAATCGGTGCAATAATCTTTTCTTCCCTTAGTTTTGCTAGTAACAATTTCAGATCCTCTCTGATACTCAGAGGCACAGGTCTAACTTTGTGCACTACAGGCAAGGCATTTTTCTTAAGTCTAATGCTGTGCTCAAACCCCAATACAGTGCCAGCTACATCCTTAAGCACACCAGGATATGACTAAAACATCCTGCCTACAATGTCAGTCTTAAGCCCCATGGACAATAAATCTAAATGTGGCTCTTCCAAAACAATAGGGTGATCCTGCCTATGACACAAGATGACGCCAAGCTTTGCCAAATGATTCCAATCAACAATATCTCTCCCTTTTACTGCCAGGTACACCTTCGTGGAGCTGGACCTTCCCAAACAAACTACAGTGGATAAGACAAATCCAGGAAGGTCTATGTCCTGCTCCCCAAATGCCTTGGAATTGATATCAGGAGAAGATAAAACTGTGTCAACTGGTCATAACCTGAAGAATGTGTGAACTGCCAAAATGGTGGCAGGAGCCCCTGAATCTGCCATTACATGAACCTGCTTACCATGTATCATTGCATCCACAATGGGTCCCTTAATTATCTGTTCTGAAGCAAGAGACGCAACTGTGGGCAAATCCACAGTTAACAGTACGTTTGAAACTCATCCACACTCACGCTAATAATCTTGGCTCTGTTGTTATTACTTCAGATGGCTTGAAAATTGCCCATTTTATGGCAGCAGTTACACCGCCTACCAACCACAGGACAAGATGGACTATTTCCAATATGGTTCTTGGACACACACCTAAAACATATCTGTTGCCCACAAACCTTTCTGACTTCTCTGAACCCTCTTGTCATTTGTCGAATTGTTACTCATAGAATATACTACCTCCTCATTAGTAACAGAATTGACAGCCGTCTGCAATTACTATGCGTGATTGCACAGCATGTTCGAGGTAACAATAGATCTCTCAATACTTTTAGCTATGTCTATTGCTTCCGCCGAAGTAGGATTCCCACACATAAGTAGCCACTCCTGTATTTTTGTTTAAAAAACAATAGAACACAAATTGTTCTCATATATAATCATCAACATTTGGACCAAATTCACCCTTAGGTGCTAAAGCTCTCAAGGTAGCCACATACTCTTCAACTGACTCATCACACAATTGTTTGCTCATCGCAAAATAAAACCGTTCATGTAAAACACTAGATTAATCAGAGTACTCTTTTATGTTCCTTTGTCTTCAAAATAAGGATTCCAAAGGGTATCTTCTCCACAAGGAACAGGAACAGGAGGGAGGTTGTTGAAAACCCTCTCACCAGCCAAACTTCAATGATTGAACAACAAGGCCATCGTCCTAGGAGGAGAGTACTTGTTTGTATCTATGGCAGTCAGTTCAGTTCTCGAAGATCCTGAGGCACTCTGCCCATTTATTTTCAGACTTCCCAGCTTTTGGAAGGATAGGTGGTGGTTGAACAACTCCTAGAGCAGTGGCCATAATAGATTAAACAAACAAATGAGATGCTGGAAAACTGCCACAAGTTGGGAAAAGAAGGTAAGAAAGAGCTGTGCCAAACCAGCAAACACTTATACTAGAAAAGTATTAGAAAAACATGTGCAGAGTGCGAAATTAGTAAAGGGAAACGGGATTCCACAGTGCTTAATGAACGTTGGCAGCTCAGTAAGGCCGGAGCACTGCAGCGAGCAGCTCCACTCCTCTTGATCGCAGCCGGTGTAGCTAAAACCCCCTTTTGACACTTCAAAATGGCAGCACGCTGGCATAGCGAGCTGACATCACCCAGCGTGCTAGCCTTCTGAGCCGCAACGAGGCTTGGAGATCCTTCAGCATGCGAGCAGTACCACAGGAAGATGTCCCACCTTGACGCACTCAACGTAAGAATCTTCCTTAGGATGGCGAGCACGCAGGTCACGGTGCACTCAGGCGTAGCCCGTGGTGTGCTCGCGCCGCTTACAATGGACCCCTGCTGAAATGAGGTCACGAAGGAAACAAGCCACAAAACAGCAAAACACAGCAGGGTCCAGCAGTTCATAACTTCCTTTACTTGAGTCGTCCTTACGATGGCTAGTTCTGGGCTCTGGAACAGCCGCTGCTCACGAAAATGACAGTCGGTGGGTCCGGTAGGAAATCCAAGAGAATAAAGTTCACCCCACTCTTGGTACCATAAAATGTGGCATGGGGTAAAGAAAATTCCAGACACAGAAGTAAGGTAAGATCTTTTTGAAGTTTATTACTTCAGACCCACGACAGCAAGCTCTCATTCAGTCCAGATCGGCAGCCAACTGACCAAGACCAAGCACTCTAGAACTGAATGAGAACCCGCAACAAAGGGTAACTATTGTAGTTTGGAACAGATGAAACACTTCAAACATAAACACTGAGAAAACAGTGTTGCCTAAGAATGAAACTCCAAGAATGAAACAATATATATGAATACCACAAGGCTCACTTCTAGCGTTTCATTTACAGGCCCTGGGTACATGCAGTACCACTTTACTAGGGTCTTATAAGTAAATGAAATGTTCCAGTTGGGTCTAAGTCAACATTACCCTGTTTTAAGGAGTGAGCACATGCACTTTAGCACTGGTTAGCAGAGGTAAAGTGGACAGAGTCCTAAGGCCAGCAAAAACGAGATCAGCAAAAATAGGGGGGAATGCAAAAAGCTTGAGGGGCGAACACCCAAAGACTGACATATCTAACAGCTGGCAGTCTCTGTCCTGAAAGATACATTCAGGCGATGAGCACAGGATAATCATATTCCATTGGACCATTCCGTTTACTGGAACACAGTGGTTGAATGGGTCCAGATTGCCAGAGTTATGGAAACTCGACATTTGCTGCAGTAGAATGTGAGTGGAGTAGCTTTTGCTAGTGTTCTGGGAACATGTATTGTGTACAGTATACTGCTTAATGAGTTAAGAAAACGTTAGTTGGCATTCATAATATGGTGTGAGAATTTCACTCCATCTATCCTTGGAAACCATGGAGACAGCCATGCCAAATCCAGAAATGAAGAGTTAATTTCCAGTAGCACCCTCACAAAAACAGGATGACAAATATGAGTCAAATGTCGTCATTATAATGTTTTTCACAGTTAGAATTACAAGAAGTCCTCCTCTTTTAATACGTTCTTTTTAAATGTTACTTTATATTTTAAAGCCATAGTTCAAAAATAAACTAGAGCTCTGTTAATCAAACTCCTGCCTCTGTAAATTTATGTTAAAAGAATCGCCTTATTCCCTGTTGTCATCTTTAAAATGTCTATTTTTAGCCTCCCTCCTCTCAGACATGGCCCTGCTGACACAGAAAGCAGCTCTGCGGCTCAGGAGTGGCTCCTTAATTAATATTTCATGGCTGATGGATGCTCGCTATACTGATATTCAATAGCCCCAAGCAGTGTGCAGGCTAATTGTAAATGAATTTGAAAGGGAATTAACAGGTTTTCCTTTGCTTGTCCCCACGGTGAGGAATATTATATATTATCATAGCATGAGCTTTTCATAGCATTTATTATTTTAGTGTGAATCTAGCCAGGAACACAGGCGTGGAGCGTTTTTTCTAAATAGTTTTTGTTATTGCACGTTTTACAATTGCCTGATTAACAAACTGGTTTGTTCGCCTAATTTGCCATTAGGCGAAAAAAAGTGTCACCTGCTCCCTCAAATTACAGATCCTAAGTTACCGAGCCAGAATCTATGAATATTTATTCTTGGTTGCAGTAAGAAAATATGTCATATAGATGGATTTTCCGTACCTGTGAGTGTGTCGAAGGGACAGGACAATGGGTGTTCCCTTGTGAGTGGTGCACATATATATATTATATCTGCTGATGCACAGAGTATAAGGCCTCGAGTGCTTCATGGTGTCCCTACCCTTGCTCGATTGTAATAATAAATAGCACATTACATTATGCACCTCTGTATATATGGTTTGTGCCATGGCAATATTTCATATTTGTTTTAAAGACAAAAAAAGTCTTTGACCTAAAATTGAATGAAAGGGGTTACATTTATGCTGTGAGGTCAAATCACACTGAAGTGGCTTCATGACCATACGAAGATCAATTATCGGGGGGTTATCTGGGATTAAATGATGTTTTTTTTCACATGGATTATTGCAATGAAATTTTTAATAATGATAATAAAAATATATTTTTTTTTAAAACGACCATAAGAAGAGTTGATTTTGCGTGTAAAGTAATTGTAATATGCAGTGTATGTGGCAGTAAAAAGTGATATTCCCTATAACTGTGTTGAATGTGATTCATGAACTCCATTTTGTTGTACTAATCACTAATTACAATTCACATTAAATTACAAATGTTACAGATGGTGAGTATTTTAAAATCAATTGATTAAAAATAAATATTATGTGGATACATATTTTTTATTATTTAATACACATCTCATTTGGTGAGTGACGGTGCTGTAAAAATTTACTTTATTATTTCAAGGTTAATAATCAATAGTTTGAATTATTTTACATTGATATTATCCAATAACATATTTTTAAAAATATTTTCAATTAATAAAGTTTATTAAATTTCTCAATACTTTACCACAGGGAAATCTCCACTCAGGTTGCAGAGAGCTCCACCCACAGATGAAAAGTTAATAGTACTAACTTTACACACACAAATTCTGTAGTTGGGGCTCCACCCCCTCATTTAAGGAGCGGGAGACATTTAAGGGTCACATAGATGTATATCTCAGTTCGAAAATGGTTAATAGCAAAAATGTGGAGAGTTACACCTAGATGTAGAAAATATGCATGTGCATACATATATATGTGAGAAATGCACTGTTGTGAATAAGGTCCAGTATCTTTCCGTTGTCATATTCATTAAGCACTCATCGCTGCCATTTTTCCCAAGAGAATATAAATACTTGAAATAGGTCAATGTTACCTGGTATTCCTATTCACACTTGTGCTGACCACACTCTTTTAAAATACATTGCTAATACCTTGTCAGAGGGAGATACCCAAATCATGTATAAATGAAGAACTAACCTATTGCTTTTGATAACATACATTTGAGACAATGTTACATTTTAGTGGTGGTTGTAATATCAAGAGTGTACTGCAAATTTGCTTGACGTAAACTGGCACAGGAAAAGTCTAAAACAGACTCTGTAACGTGCTGCCTGACCAATTCCATTGACTATCTTCTCATTACAGTGAAGCCCACCCCCTCAGCATTTCATCCTTCTTATGTTGATACACTGTGTAGTGACCTATGTGTTGAATGTTGCTCGAGGCATGAGCTTGTGGACCTTGGCATTGTCATGCAAAGGTTCCACGTAGAATGGCCTTTGAATCTTGGCAGTTGGAGGTTTGCTGTGTGCCACCTGCAGCTCCTTGTGTACAAGCTGGAATAAACTATACTTGAAAACTAACTGAGGGTGCCCTGCGTCCTTGATGTAGGACACACTGAATACCATAAATCTTATTTTCAATGTGTAGAAATGTGTTAAATGCTGAATAAAGTACAAGTTAGTGTTGTATCTTGAACTTTATACCAGCTATGTTTGTGAGAGTCTCAGATTGTATCCAATGTACCCCAGACCTGTGGACACTTTGGTCCATTACTGTTGTCACCACCATGACCGACATTAGTGCTGGTTGCACCTGGTGCCACAGTCTTTTTTGCCCCCTCATGTCCTCATTCTCCACGAATTCCCTCACTACCACTCTCCAACAGTGCCCCATACCACTTCATAGCCCCTCTCGAACAAACATTTTTATTTTTTTAAGTGCTACTCATAGTTCCCTCACCCTCAGTTTTGGGATCTGCATGGTACACGTTCTTTGCAGCAGGCACATTATCCCTCTGCGCTACTTTATGATTAGTAAAAACTGCCACTAGACACAATTCCGATCTCTCACCAGCAGTAACATTAATCACCAGAGTTATTTTGACATTTTCATTATTGCCTTAAAACTGCTGGACTAAAAGGAAGTTCCCATGCTGTTTAATCCCATAGTTATTTTCAAAAGCAACCCTCCCCCCTCCCCACCTGGTTTAGATACTCCAGGGCAGGCATTGATACCTCATCAAGGCATTGATACCACAGGATATGTTGTATTATCCTGAGTAAACTATTATGTAATCCAAGAGCAAGTGGTGTCTTCAATTTGCCTGCCATCTTGAAGAGATACAGCACAGCATGTTAGAAGTCCCACGTGACTTCCACGTGACTTCCAGGGCAGAAATCTCCCTTCCTGAGTTTCTAAGTAGTGAAGTTCTCACATGTTTGGTCTAAAGCCCGTAGCCATACTTTCTCTTCATGATGGATCACAAGCGTACAGGTGTGTAGTGCCTACTCAATCTTTGTACTATGTCCTGTCCTGTACTAGGTCCTGTACTATCAGCCACTTTAGATCTGCAGGCAGCGCATGGCCGTCTGGCATTCTGTTGTGTCTAGCTCATGAAAGAATCACGTCAAAAATGCATCTACCTTTGGTTTTTGCATTTATAGGTTTTCCCCCATCCTTTTATTAAATCCAAGCTTTTTTGACAGAGGCATTGATAATGGTCAATTGGGGCCGCCCTATACTCATTTCCGGAAATTAGAATACGTTTAAAAGTTCCCAAAATGTGCAGATTACATAAAAGAAGGTGAACGAAATAAGTGAATTTCCCATAATCTCTATATTGCTTCAAGTGGAAAATCTCGTAGGTAGACAGACTGTACAATTTAACTACCGGAGCAAACACCCTTCAGTAACACATCTTGTAACCAGCCATTTATTATTTGAACAGAATGTCCCTCCCTCGTCCCTGTGTTAGCTTTAGTGGAACATTCATGAACAAACATAGATGGAGGCCAAAGAGCGACTAAGAAATCGGCAGCTCGGTACAGTGAGAAGTAAAGTATATACCAGAAATGTAAAATATATTTTTGGGTGTTTGGCATAAAGAGATATGGAAACGGCGAGAGAATGTGTTGCAAAATGCTTTAAGGTTATAATTAGAAAAATTAAAAAAAAAGCTGGTCTTCCTGGCATCGCTGCTAATAGTGACACGACATAGAAATCACTGTCCGTTATTACAATCAGAAATCAGACACGGGAAGAAATGCTGTCCACGGTTTCGAAAGAAAAAAAGCACATTTTTGCTAACAAAATTGCGTTGTTAGACAAGAAGTGCTGTAATTCGAAATGAAAAAAAAAAGAAAATGACAGGTTTACGTGCAAAACTGGCAGTGAAGGGAAGCTGCATGGGATAGATTGTTCTAGAAGGCAAAAATAAAATAAATTAAACGTGATGAGTGTTGGAACAGGAAAAGAAGATCGTTATGTGGGTCTTTCCCAGTTTCAAAAAACAGAGTGAAAACCCCCAAAACACATTTTGCACTTAAAGTGGAAGAACGCTGGTAACTAGCATGTTTGCATTCATCACTTATGGTAGTCAGCATTATGCCAAAGAGCCTATTGTAACTTTGACATTTTTACAGCATCATTGTAAGATAACTGTCACTATAATAATGGGTAGTCCAAATGCAGTTGAGTTTTGTACTTTTAATATGTGAGACTTGTCAGTACATTAGCATAATATTTAGTGTAGAATGATGCAATTCAACTTAATGAATACATCATAAATCTGTATCCTCTAAAACAAATTGTCAATTCTTGGGGTGCAGAAACCACAAGCAGTGGTGATGCCAACTGCTCTCAGGCACTCGGATAATTTATTTTTTTAATTATTAATGAATGTGTATGATCACGAAGTCTGTGCGCCTGGTTTTTATGGTCTGGCTTGACAGCTGCTTAGTCGCCAGACAATTATATGAGCATCACTAATGATAGGCTTTGGCTCCGCCTACTTGCTGGAAGTCAGGAGTACTTGTTTGGATTGGGCAGAAGTTGTGTCTTTCCATAAAAAGTGCTTGCCCTCCACGCAGCTGTGATCGTTCAGTTTATTTATCCTGCCATCTGAGCTCCGCTTTTCAAGGGCACACCCATGGCATTGGAATGCTCTTAAAGTGTCTTAGATAACGAGATAATTTGTTATTTGTCTCTGGCAGCAGCAGAGATAAGAGGAGGGCAATCATTAACCTACTTGGATTTTTAGGTCTGGCTTGACTGTGCAACTGTCACCTGAACTTTAACATGCACCAATATTATTCTACATTTCTTTGCTTCCACACAAATGCATATCTAATCCCATGGTATTTACTTGTAACGCTTCACGTTACCCTACAACATTCCTTTAAAGCCAGAGCTATTGGCATAGCCGGTGCTTGTCGCAATATTGAGCCCCAACTTTGAAACTAAATGGAATGAAGACAGAACGCGATCACATTTGATGTGCCTGTCACTGGTGACTTTAGACATTCACAAGCATTGTATTAGTTTAAACTGGTGATTACAAGATAGAATGTGGCTGCTACAAAGAGAGAAATAGCAAGAACAGACACATTCTCATGTCTCCTTCCTCATTCTGCATCTTTTGTCTACTAGTCCTGTTTGAGGGGAGTCATGGATGGTTCCTTCCAGATCAAGGAGCCCTTATGCAGAAGAAAATTCAGCAGAAACCTTTTTGGTGGGAAATCTAATCCTTTAGAAATCACTGGTATGACTTGGTAGCGGACTGCTGGCCAAGAGCTGTGAAAAGAAGTTTGAGGCCCTGCCAGTGTATTATGGACCTCATTGATATAAACCTGAGTTAACCCTGCTGCAGAGCTTCCTCAACATAGAGTTGTGTGCTGCTCATTTACTGAAATCTGGAACTAAGCATCAAGTTCTGTTGAAGCTCCGCTACCCTGCTTTCCTGCTGCTGGGCATGCCTGCTTTTGGCAGAACCAGCCAGCCAGCCAGCCGAAGGAATTGGGCGATGTGGACACCCAGCACCCAAAAGAAGTTTCTCCCCTTCACCCAACACAGGTGAAGATGGCTGCTGAAGAAACCAGAACCTAAAAGTGTGGCTAAGTTGTGACATGCCAGATAAGCACAGTGCCACCCGGTAACACCATTTGCTTCTTTAATTCATTGTCGGACCTCCCGTAACTTGCCCTTTCCCAGTAGCCTCCACTGAGGATTGGGGTTATGAGCAAAGGCACGTAAAGAGCATAAAAGGGTCTGCGTAGCAAAAGAATTAGCCGGGGCCACACTTTGTGGTCCCCTACCTTCCACTGCGGAGGTGAGCCTCCCATAGGCCTGCACACTATCTAGATTTGACTACTTAGAATATGTATGTGTGGTCCTGCTGTGTGCCCTGTTGCTTGTCAGATAAGGCAGTTAGAGCCATGCACCCCCCCAAAAGGCTGAGATCTGTCCCTTATAGTGAAGCTCTTGACTCGAATTTATTGTGACACCTAGCTCATGAGACAGAAACCTTTCAAGGGACTAGCAGACCCTAACACATAACCATAACTAAATGTTTTTTCTTGGTTTCACAACTGTTGATTCTAAACAGTGAAGCATTGAATTTCCCTGTTTTCGCATCTTGTTGTCCTCCCTTACAGGTGTCACCTTTTGCATTCCATGCTTTGGGAACTTTTACTGTTTTTTTGGCAGGATGATTGGAATTTTGTTCTTTTTCCATTAAGAGCATTGTAGCATTCTTATTCGGTGATTGTGACCAGAAAACATTTTAACACATTTCTAAAGTTTTTTTCGTCTGTAAATGTATGTTTATGGGTGCATATAACTTTTTACAGGTGCCTGAAATTCAGAAACAGGTTTCCTGGTAGGCATCAGTGGATCTACTAATGTGGATTTCTCTACAGAGACTGTCAAGTAGTACACAGTGATAACTCAAGGAGCTGTAAGTGGGTGGCACCGGCGTAATGAAAAGTGTGGGGCCTCCCTGCACGGTACTTAGCGGGGCCCCCTCCGGGCTCAATCAGGAGCTCTCCGGCCAGAGTGCAGTGCCGAGGTGGCCCCTTGGAGCTAGGGCCCCCCCCACCGCATGGGCTGCGTGGGCCTGTGTTATGCCCCTGGTGGGTGGGTGTAACAAAGCATGAATTGCCCTGTATGTTTGTGAACTCCCACGATTATCCATAAACTCTGACATCATCCCCTACTCATTCTGGGAGTGAGGGCAAAAGAGACTGCCTCACCACCAGATGTGGTGAGGGTAGAGGGGAAGTGCTGTCTCCATGATGGGAAAAATATTTTCCCATAAGTGAAAAAAATGTGTATTGTCGGATGGGGCTCCATTCCAATTTCGCTTAAATCTATGCTATGAAGAGTTCCAGACAGGGGGAACAGAAATCCATGCGAAATGTCACATGACATTCCTAATAGCATGGCTGGAAACCTGTATCTGGCAAACTTACTTCTGGGTATGTTTGTGAATTAAAGATAATGTAAAAGTATGTTCAAGCAGAGATTTAAATCTCTACCCATATTTTAAAAGGTTTTTGTGAATCTGGCGCAGTGTTTGTAATGAGACGTCTTAAATTGCAACTTTATTGCCTTGTCTTATTTTGATTTTGTGCACAAATATTTATGTATATTTTGATACCGCGGAAACATCTGTGGCATATAATGACTGGCTGAACATTCCCATCTTTATTATAGCTGTGATAATTGTGTGAACTACACACTGGTGCAGCATTTATGCAGTCCTTGGTTGCTTGAGTTCCAGTTTAGGGAGGACCTGGTCTGGCAGTTTGTGCGGGACTGTTCACGAGGAGCAGGATCAAGAGTGATTTACAAAATGATGTGCAATATAACGATGGACTGGGATGCGACCCGAGTAATTACCAGTGGCTGCGATTAATTCAAGCATTCCATCCATCTCTTTTTTGTAGACTCAACATTTAGTCCACCTTCGTTGCCCTAGGAATTCACTGCTTGACCAAGCCACCCATTTAGTCAAGAAGCTGGGAGAGGCTTTCAGTTGCAGTGTCTTGGAAAGTGTAGGATTCCTGCACTGTCTTCCATGGTTGTTTCCATACTTCTAGTCTTTATCTTCCTCCTTAACCCCTTCTGCGCTCATGACGAGCTGAGCTCGTCATGAGTTGTGCCGCTCGCACGCTCATGACGAGCACAGCTCGTCATGTAACGCGGCTTTTTGAAAAAAGCCGCGCAGTGCTAAAATAGCTGCCGCACGCATGCGGTTAAAAACTGGCTGAGAACAGCTGTTGGACACATTTCAAAGATATCTTTACTAGCTTAGTAAGAGTATTGAAAACAGAACAGCAGCATTTAAAGTGTGGAGCAGGAGAGTCAGAGAACTGGCACCTCTCAGTTTGGAACGAACGCTTGCCACTTCTAGGGGCATTAATTGAGTTGAGCAGCTAAGTCATTTTGCACAATTTGACAGTAATGAGGAAATTTGAGACCGAATGCTAGCTTGCTAGAGCTCCAACTTTGTGTATTTTTTGGAGAAGTTCTTGCTTATTCTGGATTTGACATATTTTGCTCCTTCACTCCCTCATCACCAAATATTTCAAGACTGGTAAACCCTTCCCATGCTTGCTATCAGCTGGATTGTTTGTGCTTGCCTGTAGATATTTTAGCAGCTACCAAGTTCTAAGGGGGGAGTTTGCACATTACAATTTTAATAAAATACATCGTAAGGAGGGATCCGTAAAAAATTCGATTACTTCTACAGAAAAGCACTGCATGTTGCACTGGTTTGAGGCTGAGTGACAGTAGTGAGAATTTGCTCAGATACAGCATATCTTCACAAGTTCTACTGCATAATTAATCTGTTAATTATGACAGACTACAACAGACGAGAAACGCTGCTAACATTTTAATTACTTGTTGATGTCTGCTGCTGAGACTTAAATGTTCATCCCATAATTATGTACCAGAGAAGTGAGATTGAAAGGCGATATAATTAAGCCTTAGTTCCCACTATTGAGGGCTAGACTGGTTGTTAATCACCTTTCACCCAAGTTACAGGTCGGAGGTAGCAACAGAAAGGCAAACATTGGAATTTCGGAGCAGAAGGCCTACACCAGCCATTAGTGTCCCTGAGCCACTGCTTTCTCTTCAGTGGAGCTCTCATTCCAGTGTTCTAACTGACATTCAAAGCCATCAGTGTGGGCAATACATAGAATTATAGATGAATAACAGTTAATTGCGGGGATGTTTTTTTCACTAATTGGTGGTCGATGCCTGCAAATAGGCAATGAAAGTGAAGCTCGAGTTATCTTTGTTGCCACTCAAAACTCTGAGGTGAAAAACATCTGTATTTGACTTTTTACAGATCTAAAATGTTATGTTATGTGTAGCCCCCAAAGTTATATGCAACTACTTTTTTGTGATTTTTTTTATTGAATAAACAAAAAATAGTAACAGAATACAGTGCGATATCATTGATGTCAAACAAGCACAGTGCATCCTTACAATATGTGTGTGTGTGGGTGTACTTGTAAAGCGCACTGCGACTCCATGGAGTATCCTGGCGCTGAAGACCGCTGGGGAACCCGTCCTGGTTTTCCCTGTGAGATGGTCCCTTTCTGGGTATCTCCAAGGTGAAACCAGGCATCCCTGGCGTCTGTGGGGGGCCGTTGTAGAGATGAGGCAAGCTTAATGCCCAGAGTTGCCGAGTGTATTCCCTGGTTAGAGTAGGCACCGAGGCGAGAATTATCGAGTCCGTTTTGACCCTGGTCCACGACCCTGCCGTGTCGGGAATTGAACCCTGGTCCCGGCCCGTTCTCTGCTTACGGGTCTGCCGCCTCTAACCAGTGAGCCACAACACTCCACTCCGCTTGATAGGTCTGTTACGTCCCATATGTTAAGAAGGCACCATCGAGGAGAGACCTCCATTTTTTTTAACAGGTTGCTAACAGTGTCGTTGTTACCTTCCACCAATATGTCTGGAGATTCTGGCATTCCCACCACTGCTGTATGTATCTGCAACTACTTTCAACTGCTAGGTAGTGGTAGAGAAGCAATAATGTGGGAGCCTTACATAACATAGCCTCTTTTATGTATTGTTGCCCGAAAGGATAAAAAAAAAGTGCCTGCCATCTTTGACTAACCCTCACCACTTTCCCTGGTTTCATTCCCCCTCCTGCAGCTGTGCTTTCTGCTTTAATTCAAAGCAGACAAGCAAAGCTGTGCTAACAGGCTCTCAGAGAGCCCTGTCAGCCTGTGCTCGAAGGCCTGTATGACACAGCAACAGCCGCGACCCATGCAGGGAGTTCCGTGGGGCAGAAAGGCAGGGCAGGGGAGGGGCAGCGTGGGGGGTGCTAAACACCGGAATATGAATAATGTGAGGTAAGTAAACAAAATAATACTTAAAACAAATTTCGTAGCGCACCCTGCATCTCAAAAAGCGATGCAGGGCGCGCTACGAAATTCATTTAATTTATTAAATTGTTTACTTACCTCACATTATCCATATACCGGTGTTTAGCACCCCTCACCTTGCCCCTCCCCGCCCCACCTTTCTGCCGCACGGAACTCCCTCCACCGGCCGCGGCTGCACAGCAACGATGGGTAACGAGTTTTGTTATCAACTGTTGCTAAGTTAGTCAATCAATCAGGAATTTTTGGAGGTTGCTACTCACCTGTGAGGGTCTCAAGGTGCTGGTTGGGTGGGTAGAAGGGGGTGGGGGGGCTCAAGCAGCTCCGTGGTCATCCGGAAGAGCCAGGTTTTGAGATCCTTTCTGAATAGGTGCAGTGTCGGGCTTCATCTGATGCGGAGGGGGAGTTTGTTCCAGATCTTGCCCATGATGTAGGAGAAGGATCTGTCACCTGCTCTGGCCCTGTGGATGCAGGAGACTGTGGTTAGAGCTGGGGTGGCAGATAGTAGGTTTCTCTTGGGGGCGTGGAAGGAGATTCTTTCCTTGAGGTATTGGGGTCTGGTGTTATGGTGGGTGTTAGACCTGGCATCTTTGGAGTGGTTTCCTCTGTCTTTTAGCCTCTACCTCCTGTATTTTTGACGCTGTGCTGGATTTCGTTTTTGCTGGTTTAGATGCTTTGGGCACTTTGCCACTGCTGATCAGTGTCAAAGCGCAAGTGTTCCCTAGGTAAATTGTTATTGTGATTGGTTATCCATGATTGGCATATTTGTGTTACCAGGAAGTCCGTAGTAAAGTGCACTAAGTGTGCCAGGGCAGGTGATCCAAATGCTACTAGTGGGCCTGCAGCACTGATTGTGCCACCCACAGGAGTAGCCCTAAAATGGTGTCTCAGGCCTGCCACCGCAGTGCCTGTGTGCAGTCTGTGAACTGCCATGTCAACCTGGCCAGTGTCCCCACTGACCAGGCCTAACCCTTCCCTTTCTGTACACATTGGACACCCCTATGGAAGGCCCAAGGTACCCCCCTGGGCAGGGTGTAGTGTATGTGAAAGGTAGAGCATGTACTAGTGTGGGTGACATGCTCTGGTAGTGAATTACAGGCATTTTAGTTTTTCACTATTGTAAGACTATCTTGCCCATAGGCTATCATGGGGAATGCTGTGTACAGTGGTTACCTGCATATCTTCCCATAGGAGCAATATAGGACATAAAAGTCTGATTTCCCTAAACTCAGAAATTAATAACACATCTTTTGGGAAAGGTGGTTTTTAAATCCTGTGTTTGAGAACAGCACTTTTAGAAAGTGGCTGTTCTGTTGTCTGACCTTTCTGTGTGCCTTGGCCTGTTTGTAAATTGACTGTTTGGTTTGTGAGTGACATGGGCTGGGTGGCTCCCAGAGGCTGAGTAGGCTATCACTGGGCTGAAGAGCTCCATCTGCATCTAGTGTGGTGGGAGGGGATAGCCCCCGGGCCTGAATAGGGCTGTGCCTGCCTTCCACAATGCTGGCTCCACCTCCTGCTGGGCGGCTGACGACCCTGCCCCTCTCTCTGAAAGGAAAGGAGAAGTAAGGAAAACAAAGTGCTCAAGGAACACCCAGAAATGGTTCAGACCGGGCTCAGAGCCCTCCTGCACAAAGGGAACAAATACTTTTTGGGGTATAAGTACAGGACCCCAGACTACAGAAAATTAGATCATCCTGGAATCAAGACGGAACCTCTGCCAGGGAGAAAGCTGGAAGACTGAAGTGGAAGGACTGTCCTGCTGTGTGTTTGTGGGCTGACCTGCAGTTGTTTTGCTGCCAAGGAGAGGGGAAGGACTTTGATTTGTGCTGCGTCCCCTTGCTTGAAGAGATCTCCAAGGGCCTGAGTAGAGCTGGCTCTCTTTTAAGAAGTCCCAGGAACAAAAGGACTTCACCCCCAGCTTCCCCCCTAAACTCTACTGAAAGAGTTCTGTCCTTCCTCGAGTGCTTGGTCCAGTTGTGGTGCCTCTGGAAGTTGTATCTGTTGTTTGGGAAGCTGGACACTGAGAAACTAAGACACTCTACAAATTTCCACGCATCACTCATGCGGAGTGCATCCCCGACAGTGCGAGGAAATTCCAGACGCCGCGAAGATCGAGATTGTCACAGCGCCTGTTGCCGCTGCAAGAACAGACGCATCCTTCGCTTGCGGAACGCATCACTCCGGTGCGGGAAGATAACCATCGCTGCGAGTATCTTCACAGAGCCTGTCGTCGCTGGGTGACATTGCCGCACCGCTTGCTTGCAGACCGCATGACGTCGCTGCGAGTATCGTTGCAGAGCCATTGCATCGAGGAGCCACGAGAGGAGAAGATCGACGCTGCGCTGCGCTTCGCCGCCGCACCTGAGATCGTCGCAGTCCCGAAGATCGTCGCATCGTTCTTTTGCAAGACGCTTCCTACGGAACCTGCGCACCGGAATCCATACAAGGTATCGTCTCCCTTCCCATAAAGACCAGATTCATCGCAACACGCCCGCTGCGTCCAGCGGGGCTGTCACATCGCCTCCCCAGGGTCTCAGGAGTGACGCATTGCTTGTTTTTCAACGCTGCAGCTTTCACTTGGAACTTTTGTCGCATCTAAAGGTACATTTGGCTAAACGTGACACAACTGTGGATTATTTTGACACAAACCCTAAAACTCTTTTAAAATCATATTCTTGAACTGTGTATGTTGGATTTTTGTCGTTTTGGTCTTGTGTAGTTTAGATAAAGATACTTTATTTTTCTAAACTGGTGTGGAGTCCATTTGTGGTGTTTTCACTGTGTTACTGTGAGTGTTGGTACAAATACTTTAGACATTGCCTTTGATAAGCCTGTCTGCTCGTGCCAAGCTTCAAGGGGGTGAGCAGGGGTTATCTAAAGAGTGTATCCCCCTTACCCTGACTAGAAGCAAAGGTCCCTATTTCGACATTGGTACCTACCTCTGCCAACTAGAGACCCCCAGATCTAACAGAGGACTTTGTAGGAGTGTGTGAGCAGTTCATAGCAGTGAATTGAGAGATTAGGGTCTACATGTACGTAGCCAGTTCTCGGTCGCAAACAGCCCGATTCGCAGAATCAAGCCTTTTGCAATAAGTAAAAAGGCTTATTTTATGTACCAAACCCTATTTTGCAATTCAATGACATATTATGAATCGCAACATGGGTTAGCGATTCTGTATTAGGAAGGGGTGTGTTTAGGGGGTCCCTTCCTAAAGGCGACTTTCAGTGGAATGTGTGATTTTTTTGTGACTGAAATGCATTCACAAAACATTTTTTCACCACCAAATCAGATTTGGTGGTAAACCATTTGCAAATGGGAACAGGTCTTCAAGGGATGCCTTCCACTTTGTGTTTTATTTTTTATTTTTATTATTATTCTTTTTAAAGTTTTGACAATTTGACATCAACCTAATACAATACATAATTACTTTGGCTGGTGACAGTACAGTCCAACGTTGGGTACATGCTATGCATACTTTCATGGCAAACAGAGTGGATATAAAACGTCAGTTATTGATAGTAGTTTGCGGGAGCTTGGACACTTTGTTCAACCTATACATAAAAACGGAAAAGATTATTTAACCCCTGCACCCAATGAATGATATATGCCAGGGCACAACAGAGCTTGTTATCGTTCAAAGCTTAATTACCCTAACATCCTTCCGGCTCACCAGTTTCCTTCCCCACCAAGTACTACTGATATA
The DNA here is from genome assembly GCF_964261635.1 of Lissotriton helveticus. Lineage (NCBI taxonomy): Eukaryota > Metazoa > Chordata > Amphibia > Caudata > Salamandridae > Lissotriton > Lissotriton helveticus. The sequence continues at coordinate 401,276,952 of NC_136065.1, forward strand.
ATCCCCAAAATCCTTTGGGTCGATTCTGTGGGGGAAGTAGCTCACTGTAATTGTCTGATTGAGTTTTACAATATAACATGTCTGTAGCCCAATCGTCTATTGTCGGAACAGGGCTTTTAGCCAAGCGCATGGCTACTGTACGCTTGGCAAGATGTAAGCCCATTGTTACTAATCGTCTGCCCTCTTTGCCTATTCTCTTGTTATGTCATAGTAGTGCAAGCAGTGGCTCTGGTGTGAGAGAAAGTCCTGTTATCTCATTTAATGTATGAAAAACCTTATCCCAGAAATCAGCCATTTTGGGGCAGAGCTAGGCTACATGTAGGAACCCAGCCTCACTTTCCCTACAGCGGGGGCATGCAGCTGAATCTCCCATGCCATATCTACTAAGCCTCTCTGATGTATAGTAAGCTCTATTGAGGTATTTAAAGTGGATTAGGCGATGTTGCCATTAAGTGAAATATGCTTAGTCATCTCTCAGCAACATCGCCAGGTGCTGTTATCTATAACAATGCCCAGGTCTCTCTGTCAGTCCTGTCGAGCCTTATGCCTTCCCCTTTGTGAATGCATGCGAAAATATTTTATTAGGAGCATGCAGTGGTCCCACGGACTGCTGCTTACTCTTAAAAAATGAAAAGAAAACTTTTCATTATTGTTTTTGAAACGCTTCCCGTTTTCCTTTAAGGAAACAGCTGCATTTAAAAAAACAAAAAACATTACTCTATTCACCAGCAAACACAGACATGGTGGTCTGCTGTCCCCAGCTTGCCACCATCCCTGTGGTCTTGAATAGCGACCTACCTCATGAATATTAATGAGGTAGGTCAATTGCGATCCCATTAGGAATAGCTAAATGTGTCAAAGACACATTAGTACATAGGTGTTTTTGATTGCCCACGAGCGAATCGCAAAAAATTTACTATTAGGAAATTGCAAATTGAAACCTACTTACTTGTGGCCCAATGAAACTGAAATAAACAATTGAGGCTCTCTATGAGAGTCATACATTACATAGCAATTTGCACCACTCCTTAGTCTCACCGCACAATTAGCCGCACTTGCCCAATGCTTTATTCCCTACCACGCATTGAGTTTAAAATGCATGCAAGCCTTAGGAGTTAATGACTACATTAAACAGGGTGCCAATAGCATTATAAGAGCCGCATTTATGGGAGGTCAGTAACAGAGCATCTACCAAAAAACGATGATTGATTAAGTGAGGAATCCTAAAAAAGGATAGGGTGATCTGGTGCTGGTCTGAGAGAGGAGGAGCCCCTTTATAACAAAGGGTATCCTATGGGTGGTACTTGCGCCTTTCAATGCTACCACTCATGGTTTTTAGTATAACGCTAGATCTACATTGTCAAAAAATAACTTCCTCAAGATTTTCATTTCTCCTAATTCCACTCATTACAAGCATTCTGCACCTCACAACACATGCTTAAAACATTGTCTAACCATAGGAATTGTACTGGAAGCATACTCTTCCAGTGCAAAACCTATGGTAGACGTCATTTAACACCTTTGCACAAAGGTGTGTGACTGACACTAGGCATTCTGTCTTTTAGTGCACGGAAGAGAGCAGTAACTAGCCATATTTAGTAAATAAGGTTCTGTGCTGCACGTGTGGACTAGGACAAAAAAATAGCTTGGGCATCACAATAAAAGTGGCTCTCATTAGTAAATTAAATAGCTAAGAAGGAGGAGCAGTGTCCCCCTTATTACTGTATATAGAGCCTCAGTTGTAACATGTGCGATATATGGAGCTGAGATAAGGGGTTATAATAAAACAGAGACCTTGACCTATACTGAACATAAGTTTATTAGGGCTGTTTTTAAACTCCCCTCAAGTTCTCCTATTACACAACTGAGATTAGACCTAGCCATAAACCCAGGAAATTTTTTTTCAAACTTATTTTTATTAGCATTTAATTCACACTTAGCAAATAATGTGGCTGACAGAAAGCTGAATAAACTTTACTTTTTGTAGTATGCTAAGCAATGCCCAGGTTGACCATACATTAAATAAGAACAAGGGCCTCCTCCTTTATATAGTATGCAAAAGAGTGTACAGTTTCAAACAGTGCATAAGCACAACACTTTGATATTAGCCCCATGCATGCTCAACCCGTCTAGTCTTTTCCGACCAGTTTTTTATTGGAACCCTTCCAACAGGGATGGTCCTCCTGTTAACTACCCCAACCCCCCACCAGGTAATGTAGTAGTCAGTGGTGGTGGTGGGTATGTGGTGTATTCTTTGGCCAAATAGTGTAAGAGGCGAGCCCCGAAACGATTTACGGTACTGCCTGTCCCCCTTAAGTCCCCTTGAATGGAGTGCCTCTTCGACTAGGCCCTTTTCCCGTGGTTCAAATGACCTAGAACTGGAATAAATGCATATCCCTAATTGAGGGTGGGCAGCCCGCCAGGGGAAGAACCTGCATAAGGTAAGTAACTAACGGTCCCCATTTGTATTCAAAGTTCTGATAGTCATCCCTGAAATTATCTGACATTCTCTAAAAGGAAAAGGATTTTCCAGAGTTGTGAGTGCCATAAAGAAATGTTGGGCACCGCTTTCTTTTTCCAGGCTGCTGCAATCGCAATTATAGCAGCCCCCAAACAGTTCCACATTACAGCTTTGTCTGCCTTAGTTTGATGTTCGAGTGATGGATCCCTACCGCCCAAGAGGACTCCCTTTATGGAGGTTGGTATGGGGCATCCCAGCATGCCTTTAATGTGCGCCAGGATTTCCTCCCAAAAAGTTTTGATTGTGGGACAATCCCACCAAATGTGCTGGAAATCTCCTAGAAGGCCACATCCCCTCCAACACATATCAGAGGTGTCCGGGAATATCTTTTTAAGTTTGGTGGGGTACAAGTACCAGCCCATCAGGGTTTTATTGTGGGTTTCCCGCCGGTCAAGGGAGTGGTTAAATTTAGTGATGTCAGACCAGAGCAACGTCCACTCCTTATCGGATATCTCCCTTTGCGCCACATCCTCCCATAGGGTAATGTATCTAGGTCTCAGAGAGTGTGAGGTGGAGAGCAGGGGGTTGTATAGAAAGGAAATTACCCCCCTCATGGAGCTCACCCACTGTACAACTTTTTCAAAAATTGTTCGTTTTCGCGTTGCTGCGTCTCTAACCTGCAGAGTGAGTGCCCAATGTTTGAGCTGAAGGTAGTGGAAGTGTTCGCAGAGATCCAAGCAGAACTCCCAACGGCAATTCTCAAAGGTAAGGATATCATGAGTATGAAAGAGGTCTGTCAGCGTGAGGCAACCGCCCTCCCTCCATGGATCAAAAGGGTCCTCGTGGAATACAGAGGGAAAATCCAGGTTAAATTGGATCGGTGTATATGGTGAAGGAAATGTGCTCCACCCCTCTCCCCGAGAAACCGTGTCCCAGACCTTCAGAGTAGTGAGGGTAAGAGGGATAATGGGTGAGTTTGGAGGTCTGTCTTTCTTGGATTTCCATATAAGATCCCATATTGATTGTCCTACCCACTATTACCCTGTCCATGTGCAACCAGTGTTTATCTGATTCCCTCTTGGACCACTCCACCACTATCCTCAGTTGGGTTGCTTTGTAGTACAAACCGAAGTCGGGAGGCCCACTCCTCCCACACCTTTTGGCCGTCTCAAGGTATGGAATGGAAAAAGGGCCCTGCCAATAATGCCTGATGAAACAGATAATCAGTGATTGAATCTTGGGGAGGAGCTCCCTGTCGAAATCAATTGGTAGTGCCTGGAAAAGATACAGTGTAAGCAGCACTGTCATTTTAATTGCATGAATGCGGCCCAACCAGGAGATCAAGAGAGGTTTTCATCGTTTGAGGTTGTGTTGGAGCTTAAGAAGGAGAGGCGGATAATTGTCTTTATATAACTCCTCCCGGCGAGGTGTTAATTTTGTACCCAAGTATTAGAGTGATCACCTGGCCCATTGAAATGGAGTGCGTTCCTGGAGCCAGTTAGCCTCACCAGCTGGCATTGTGAGGTTTAGTATGGAAGATTTAGCTAAGTTGACTTTGAACCCGGCTACCTCCTCAAAAAGGTTCAGCTCCCTCTGTAGAGCAGGAAGCGAGAGATTTGGGTTGTGAGGGACAGCGATACATTATCTTCCCCAAAGGCAATGCCCTTTATCTCTGGAGTCTCCCGGATTTGCAGCACCAACGGCTCCATGCTTAAAGCAAATAGCAGGGAGAGAGCGGGCACCCCTGCTTAGTCCCTCTAGTAAGGGGAAACGGAGTAGAGGCAGTCCCAGTAACCTCCACTCTAGATCATGGTTGTACATAATTGGCCCTGATCATATTAATGAATTTTTCCTCGAACCCAAACTGTTGGAGTGTGCTAAAGAGAAACGACCAGTCCACCCTATCAAAAGCCTTTTCGGCATCTAGACACACAAGGATCGCTGCTATCTTGCGTTTAGTTACTTTTTCAATCAGGTGTAGAGTCCTACGTATATTGTCGTGGGTCTGCCTGCCTTTTATGAAACCGGATTGATCTGGGTAGCTTAGGTCTCGCATCAGGTCCTCTAGCCTTGCTGCCAAAATAGCGGAGTATAATTTAGCATCCAGATTCAGGAGTACAATGGATCTATACGATGCAAAGTGATGTGCGTTTTTCCCCGGCTTTTCCCCGGATCACCGTTATCACCACCTCTGCCATGGAAGGGGTCACCTCGATGTCCTCTGCCATCTTATTAAAAAGCTGTGTTAGGTGTGGAATGATATCTGGTGCAAATGTTTTAGAAAAATGAGCCGTCAGGCCATACAGCCCTGGGCTTTATTAGGCTTAAGTGATTTGATTGCCATACTCACCTCTTCCTCTGTTATTGGTTCATTGAGGATATTGTTCCAGGTCTTGGAGACCTCTGGAAACTTCAGCGCCTGTAGATACCGACTTTGCGTGTCTACCTCATGTGATTCCTCTGTATATAACCTCTTGTAGAACGCCCCAAATATGTTGCCCTTCTCCGCATCCAAGTTCACTATCTTGCTGTCCCCATCTTGTGTGCCTCAAATGTATTCCTTTTTTCTCTTTTCCCCAAGCTGTCTGGCTAGGTGCTTGACTACTTTGTTTCCCTGTGTATAGGATATCTGGTGTAGATGAAGCAAAGTTAATTCAGCCCTGTTGTTATAAATCGCTTTAAGTTTCCCCCTAAGTGCAGTGAGTTTACGTTGTAAAGCCCTGGAAACATTTAACCTTTTTAATCAACCACTGCTTTATTCGTTTAGACTCTGGTCGACCCAAGAATTAGCAACATACAGGGATTGTGTAAAAGATCTGCTGACTCTTGATAAGGACCTGAATACTCCGTGGTTGAAAGTAATAAAAGAAACCAGTCATAAAATAAAATAAGATAGGTCTGGGGGGAACTATGGACATCACCAGAGCTGATTACTAAAAGAGATGTACAAAAAGTAAAACTTCTGTATTGTGAGGAAATCTTAATGCGAACATGGAGAGTTCACGAGGACAGTACTCTTAACGGGTCAGTTTCTGAACCACAATTGTGCACCAAGCTTGGAGCCCTATATGGACAGAATGTACCCCTATCAGTCTAAATGTCTATATGTACAATTTAGATGTGGTCTGTTCCAGTTGAGAGCTCACATTTCGAAATGGTCCAATGCTCCCTTCAATCATAATTCAGTCCAGACTGTCCAAACATTGAGGAATCAGAAGAGCACTATTTGTTTTTTTGTCCCCTAAATAAAATTGCAAGTAAGAAATGGTTGATAGCGGCATGCAAAATAATGGAAGGAAGGAAGGCATTACTGGGAAGCTGCAAGGGTTCTGAAGAGTGATACTAGAGAACAATTAGCTTTTGTGGTATCTCGCTACCTGTATAGTGCTTGGAATCAATGAAAGAAGGCCTTAGAGAATTGTTAATTTAGACTGCTGAAAAGTTCAAGAAGGTTTATCCAGTGTTTTCAATTCGTATTGTTTTTTTAAAAAATTTAAACTTGTAAGGTTTTATTTTTTGTATAAAACGACTGATTTAATTGTAATAGTATGATAAATATATGATTGCTATTTGCCCTAGAGGTTTTATCTAGTTCACCATAAAATTAAGTTGTATATAGTAGTGATATGAAGTGTAACCAGACTAACTAATCTCAAGTGTTAAGTTAATGTTTTTTCGGCTTATATTTGTTATTTTATGTCTGTAAACTTTTCATGGCTTAGCAGCCGAAATAAAGTATATATATGTATGTTTGTGTGTATATATATATTCACTGAAAAAAACATAGGTTTGACACCAGTTATAGTTAGCTGGAAATTTTACTGACATAAAACCATTGAAATTCCCACGTTATAGTTAGTTGGACTCACTATAACTTGCGCGCCCGCAATGTACTGCTGATGATGTCACATATTACATCATTCATGACATGGTTAGTGACATAGTTTTTTCAGTGAATTTCATAGGTTTTTTAATAGCTAATTTCTATAGCTATGAAATATATTATTTTTTATAAAGAATCCTATATTGTATATTTATGTAATACTATTTTTTTTTAATGTATATTGTTCATGTTTATTTATTTATTTATTTTGTTGCCCTGGAGCGCTTCCGGTGCGCTTACCGGTGAGCGCACCGGTAAGCGCAGTCTTGCGGCGCGCCCCGGTGCGCGTACCGGTGAGCGTCCCGTTAGCGCTATTTCCGCGAACGAAAACATCATCGTGACGTATCGCGTAGCCGCGTAATGCATCTTATGACGCACGGCGTAAGCGTATCCGGAAGCGACTGAGCGCATACGTAAGCGCCCCCGGGCGCGCACCCGGGCGCGCCCCGGGTCGCGTAGCGTAAGCGCGTCGGGTCATGTGACCTGAAAATAACACTTTTCATTGGTTCAGAGCAGTTTGTTTTTCCAAATGATGAAAGCCCCAACCTTTTTTCCTCATTCTCACTTTGTTCTTTGAGTGAGGAAGACCTGTTTCTATTCATTGAGAAATGGCTACAGTAGCAGCAGCAGCAGGAGCATCTGCACCACCACCACCACCACCACCACCACAAGGACCACCACAACACCACATTGGTGGTGAAGAAGAAGAGGAGGAGGAGGAGGAGGAGAGGCGGTTCCTGCTGGAAGATAATATCCCCTATAAACCGAAGGAGCACATTGTGTGGGAGTTTTTTAAAAATCCCAAAGGACCAAAAGAAAGTCAATGCGCCAAAAGTGACATGTCTGATCTGTGGCACTGTACTTTCCAGGGGGAACCCTGCAAAAAAATATTCATTTGGGAACCATACAATGCTTCGCCACATGCAACGCAGGCACCCTAACAACTATGCTGCGGCAGAGGTCAGAGAACTGACCTGAAACCCTCCCCAATCTTCTCCGAGCACCTCCAAAAGCAAACAACCCACTCCATTGGGTCCAGAGACAAGGGAGATGTTCCCAAACATCCAACGCCAGTTTGAAGATTACAAAATAGTTTGTATATTTTGTGGGACTACAATTTCCTATGGTGAGCAAAGCATCAAACTCATCAACCGTGCTGGAGACAACCACAACTGCAGAAAGAAACCTTAATTTTTTTCTGATTTTTTTTGCTCCAGTTGAGCCGTTTACAATTCCCTGTTTTTTGTTTGTCCCCATAAAAACTACAAAAAAATATAAAATTGTTCATAAAAGCCAAAAAAGTAAAAAAATGTTCAAAAAAACAATAAAAAAAATAAAACAACAAAAAGAATTAAAAAAAAGTTCTTTTTAGAACTACCTCCAATTTATAAAAAAATGCGACATTTTTTAAAAACTCTGTCATTCTTTTTTCTCCATGGTACGCTCCCCGGTACGCTCCCCGGTGCGCGTACCGGGCGCTTCCCCCGCGTAAATCGAAAAATAAATAGCCCTTTCTGCCTGTTACCATAGCAACTCCCTCCTCACTGAGCTCTCAGGTTTAAAAGTTTATTCTACAATGTTGCAAATGAACTCAGCAAGGATGTTTGACCTCTCAATACACCAGCTTATCCGGTGCAATGTTTCTTTAAATGACTTTTTCTTAACCATTCAAATTACTTCTTTCACAGAACAGAACCATGCACCCTAACTTTCCCAGTTTCAACTATCTGAATCCACCAATCATTGCTTGTGATTCAAGAGCACTGAAACTCCACAGTTTTTTTTTGCAAACTCCTACTGTTCCAACTGCCATTTCATTCCCACACTTCATCTGACTGCACCAGAACCTCCTCTCACCATGTATTCTGTCTGGATTATTCGACATAGCTACATCCACTGGGCTCAAAGGTACGCAGCTATCAGAAATTTTCACAACCTTGATTTACCAAATGTGGACATCAAGTGGATTGGCCAGAGAGGATTAAGATGTCACCAATTGATACCATTGGTGAAAACCTTTTTGCATCTGCCACACCCTCACCTCATAATTCTGCACTGTGGTGGAAATGACCTAGGCACTTTGACTGGGGTAGGTCTGGAAATGCTTTTAAAGGACACCTTTGAGCAATTGATGGCACTTTTTCCACAATCTGCCTTGGTATATTCAAATATATGCCAAAGACAGAAATGGAAGTGGTCCAACCAATTTTGTCCACAATTTGAGAAAGCACGGAAACATGTGAATAAATCTGTTTCTGCTTACATGAGAGTCTATGGAATGGGTTCAATATACAACAATAACTTGCGTTACAACATGCAAGATATCTACAGAGGAGATGGTGTGCACTTCTCAGATGAGGGGAATAGAATATTGCTCCTAAATTTAAGACTGTGCATTGGAACCTACTTGTAGGTACCTAAATCAGCCACAGAACCTAAAAGCTCTTTTCAGGGCTACCCCACCTCTGATCACTCAAAATGATTATTTTACTCTAACTTTTTTCACTATTTTTCACCAAAGTACGCTCCCGGGTACGCTCCCCGGTGCGCGTACTGGGCGCTCCCCCCGCGAAAATCGAAAAAAATAATAATAATTTTATGGCCCCCACATCAAACCTAGGAGGTATGGGGGGGTCTACCCTGCCCCCTTTTGGTCATTTGCCCCTTTGTTTTTGCCACCTCTTGTGTCTCGATCCTACCGAGACACAAGATGGCGGCCGCTCCGGACTGTTTAGAATGTTGACAGACACCCGAGAGCCAATCAGCTTTCCGCTCGCATACTCGGGTAGCGCGCTGGTGCGCGCCCCGGTGCGCGTACCGGGGCGCGCTTATCGATATATATATTTTTTTTAACCTAAATTACTCAAAATACACTGGAGCACATATCTTGAGACATAGCAAAGGCACATCGGGCTACCAGTCCCTACAATTTTGCCAAGTTTGGTGGAAATCCATTCAGCCGTTTGGGCTAAAAGTGAGTCCAACCGCCCTATGGAAATTAACATGGGGAAAACACGTTTTGGGACCCCCCTTTTATCTCGGCCCCCGCTTCACGAATCCCCCCCAAACTTTCAGGGAAGGAGCGGAGCGGAGCTGGCCATTTTCTTGGAGAAATTCAGCCAATTCCGTCAATCGACACCAAAGTTATTCCAAATAGAATGTTGCGGATTTCCTATGGAAACTAGGTCCTAACTATAACTACCTACTGGCGACCGCCAGTAGGTAATATATATATATTCTCTTCACTACGAGCCTTTGAGAAAGAATGTAATTCGAAACGCGTCAGGCCAGAGTTGTGTGGAGCTGTGAAAGGTATCAGGGAAAAGACATTTCCATACCGGTGAGGCGGGCTGTGCTTGGGGCCCGCTGTCAGCATTCGGGTGCTTCCTGCAAAGGGAATCCAGGCAAGAGCTTGATATATATATATATATATATATATGTATATTATTCTCAATATCTTTGGCGCCGATTGATGAATCTTCGCGAAATTTTCAAAACTCGTGGGGCGCTCTGGTCGACTCCTATCGTAAAAGTTTGGGGGTGGTTCGTCAAGCGGGGGCCGAGAAAAAAGGGGGGTTCAAAACGTGTTTTCCCCATAGGAAATTTTAGGCACGGCTACAGCCCGAACTGCTGAACGGAATTACACCAAATTTTGCAAAAGGGTAGCCCTTGGTTCAGAAAGCGCCCTTTTTTTTAAATGGTATAAATCCGTTCATTAGTTACTGAGAATTTCAAAAAATAGTGGTGAAAAAATCATTTTCCCATAGGAAAGTTTAGACACTGTTATAGCAAAAACTGCTGAACGGAATTACACTAAATTTGACAACAAGGTATTGCTTGGTTCAGAAAGCGACCTTGTTAAAAATGGTGTAAATCCGTTCAGTCGTTTTTGAAAAATTAAGGAATAAAGATAGTGAAATCTATGGCCGCTGTGGATCCGCGCACCCTGTGCGCACCCTGCGCGCACGCTCCTGATCACGAGCCTTATGATAATTGGCTGTCAACACTCCAAACCAGGAAGTGTTGGCAGCCAAATCAGGAAAACAAGTGTGCAAAACGCAAAAAGTGGGCAGGGTAGAAACACCCTGACCCCCTAGGCCTGCTTAGGGGTCCCACAAGGACCCCCAGGGCCAAAAAAACCATTTAAAAATAAAAACAATCGGCAAAATCCGCGCCGGGTGTGCGGATCCAGCCGAGAAAAAAAAAACGAAGCGCGGACTCCTGCGCTTCGTTATTAATTAGCCCCCAGGTGGGCCAAATCCTTGGGGCAATATATGTATTGTGATGCCCCGAGGACCGCAACCCCCGGGGCTTTTTAAACATAGGTGCGGGGAGGCTCACCGCCCCCCCAGCCCCGGGGACCGCCACCCCCCGGGGCTTATGCGCTAAAATAAATATGTGGGGGGCTCAAAGGCCCCCCAAGCCCCTGGAACGCTTATCTAAAACATTTGCGGGGGCTCATGGATCCCCCCACACGCACTGGGGGCCGCCACCTCCCTGAGGCACTAAATATTACAACTAGGGGGTCTGTGACTGACCCCCAAGCCGGGGACCACCACCCTTCCGGGGCTTTGAAAAAGGTGGGATGATTATAAATAAAAAAAGAAAGAGAAAGGCCGGCCCCGGGGATGGGATCCCCGGGGCTATAAATGACCAGAGGAGGGGGGCCACGCAGCCCCCCTCCAAATCAATTTAAAGTAAAAACAATGGCCATGCCCCGAGGGGATGGGGTCCCCGGGACTGATTATGGCCTGAGGAGAGGAGCCACGTCGCCCCTTCCAAAGTTTCTTTTTCTTTTTTTTAAATAGGGGGAAGGCCCTGGGGGATGGGGTCCCCAAGGCCAATTAATTAGGAAAAGAAGGGGGGCCACACAGCCCCCCTTCTTAAATTTTTTTTTTTTTAAAAAGACCAGAATCGCTCCGGAGGCCCCGCCCCCTCCTTATAGCACTCTGCAAACGCGCCCCCCTGGCGCGCTTGCAGATGGGGAACAAATTCTCCTTGAATACTGGGGGTCCCTGGGGGCTAACTAACCCACCAGGAACCTCCAGTATGCGACAGGGGGCTGCGTTGCAGAGAGGTGTTCTGAGGCTATGCCCCTTTTTACACCTCTCTGCAACGCAGCTCTGTGGCGCTTAATGGAGGTAACTGGTGGGCTAGTTGCACCCCAGGGACCCTCAGGATTCAAGGGGAGTTAATGCCCCAACTTAAAATGCGCCACGGGGCGCCTTTGCACAGTGGTGAAGGGAGGAGGCGGGACCTGAGGTGACATGTGTGCAAACACGCCCTGTGGCGCGTTTTAAGTTGAGGAATTAATTCCTCATGTTTTGTAGTATAATGCAATGGTCAAAGATACTGTTATACCACACGGTTCCTGAACGAGAGGGCGTGTCGTGAGCCAGCAACATTTTGCTGTCGAAACATAAGTCAGTGCGCTCTACCACGAGGACAGAAAAGCACGACACAGCTCCGGAGTGCAGAAAGCGGCTTTATTGATTTTCTTACAAGCGGTGACAACAGTCCATGAAACGCTTGTGGCAGACGAGTTTCAGCCTTGATTGGCTTTCTTCAGTGCCGGTTCCACGGGCTCCTCGTTATCCTTAGGGGTCAGCCAAGATGGAGAGGGCATATATATACTCCATGTTTTGAAAACTGGGCCAGATTTGAACTTGTTGAGACACGCTGTATAAGTGTTTTGCAAGGTATGGGAGACAGCATGGGTTTGAAATTGCTGCTGCTGCAGGCAATAGTTGTTTTAATATCAGAGAAATCAGCAGCGAAACTCGGCACAGAAGACAATGAATTAGGCTCTCAGAGAAAAAACCGGTGGGCACACTGACCTGTCAGACTAGTTCGTTGGGCTATACCTGAATGCACCATAGACCAGTCCGACCCTTTTGCTGTCTCTCCCGCACCGCTTCAAATGTAGTTGCTACGTTGCACTTTAAAAAAAAAAAATGTGCCTCCAAATGTGTAAAACAACGGCTTAAATATCCAAGCCTTTGACAAACTAATATCTAAATGGGTGTTTTTTCAACAGAAATGCACATTAGCTTTGCAACATAAAAAGTAGATTATGAGTGCTGGACAGAATCAGAAGCCAGATGGCACAGATTGATTGAATCTGTTTTGCCTGGGGTGCATTTTGTTTCCCTCTCTTCATTAGGACTGCATTACAGCCAGATTTGTGTCGAAAAAAATCGCAAAACAGAATGTTATTGTTTCATCATAGCAAACACATCTGATTTCATTTTCCCTCTTTAATTTCTTTTCTCTTGGCACGGGATTTTTTTTTATTGACAATAAAGCTATTCCATAAAATACACAGCCGTCACATGCTTTTTCCAAAATGAGACACACTATCTCCAGAAAAACATCATTTAAGAGAACGATGAGGTTACCGAACTAACCTTAGTAAGGTTTGTCACAAATGACCTAGTTTCTTAAATGATGTTTCTTTGGGATCTGGCAGCAGTTCACTAGAGGGATTTAAATCCTTTCCTTCAGAAAGTGGGAATTATTGCTCTCTCCAATCTGCATGGCTGCTGCCCAGATAGCACACAGTGACCTGCCCACTGTGTTCTCGACGACAACATAAAAGCACCTCCGTGGCATAAGTTAAGAAGTAAAAGTAAAATTCCGCAAAAAATGTTTACTGAATTACCTTGTAATAGTAACATTTGGCTCGAAAAGATGGGTATAGAAGAAAACTTCACTCTGAAAGCAGTGGGAACTACTGGGTGGAACTAAAATTAGAAGGAGTATTACTTAAGCAGTGTGTTTACGTCGATGTAACTGGAATGCAACTTGACTATAACTTGGATTGGCTGTTGCACAGCTTTCATTTCATGCTGTCATATGCTACCGTATGCTATGGTATGTATGGAATGTTATGGTATGTGTGAGGTGTGTCAGGTAAGGTATGGTATGGGTGGGTTGGTATGAGATGGTATTGCCCATCGTATGAGATGGCCTAGGAAGGTTATATTATATGAGCTTGTGTTACTCCCACTATGGGGACATGTATTGACTGAGGACACTCCTTCTGACTACTCCAGAGTGGGCCAGATTTTTTTGCTTTGTTTTCGGGTCAGGTATTTCCCCCCCCCCCCCCCCCCCCCCTATGGGGAACACACATTCCACCAACACATACATTCATTTAGAGATATGACCTACACCACACAGTTGCTGTATGGTAGGACCGGTTATTACAACCGCAGCATACCACCGTAGACCTTCCGCTGGATTCTCTGGGATCTGATCCTTCTCCCATTTCGGGGCACACTTTTGCTTGTGACACATCCAGACTTGGCCCTCATGACACTTTTCACCCAGTGCCTTCAACTACCAGCATCCTACGAGGACTGAGACCCATTTTGAGGTTCTTTGATGCCTCCACCAGGCAGCTTGTTATACAGGCATCCATACTATCTCGGCTCTACTACGCCAGTTTGCTCCTGTTGGGGGCCAACCAGGCCGAAATCGCCAGGATGCAACGTGTTCAGAATGCCGCAGCCAGAGCACTGGTAGGCCTACCGAGGTTCTGTTCTGCCGTAAATACCATCCATTCTCTGCATTGGCTGCCTATGGCACAGAGGATCCACTTCAAGACCTTGTGCCTAGCTTTTAAGATCCTTAAGATGGCCTCTCCTCAGATCCTCGACAACCTTTTGGTGCCTTATGTGCCTACGCGCTCTCTAAGATCCTCGGGCCAAAACCTGGTCATGGTCCCTCGGTTCAGGTTGTGTAGAGCGGGGGGTCAATCTTTTCGAGTTCTGGCTGCTAAACTGTGGAACTCTCTCCCGCCCCACATTCGTGAACTTGATGAGCTCTTGAAGTTTAGGAGGGCGATTAAAACGTACTTGTTCTCTCTTCCATCTTAGTTCTTTGCTGAGTGGGTGGCTGTCTTTGTTCTGCTGTGTTGTGTATGTGTACTCTGTCTGAAGCGTCGGGATGCCCCTTGGCTGGGGCAGCTGTGCGCTATAGAAGTGTTATTAACATAACATAACATAACATAACATCATGGCCTTTCACAGCGGTCTCTCTCATCCATGTTGTGTAGACAGGTGAATGTACACAATTCGACACTGAGTCCTATTACGCATACCTCACAGCACGATTATATATGATATAGCCTGGATGGTATGGTATGCCATGGCATGCTATGGTATGTATGGGGAGGTACTGTAAGATATGGTTAGGTATGACACAGTATTGCTCTTGGTATGATATGGTCTGGTATGGAATGATATAGCCTGGCATTGTATAGTATGGTATGGCTTGGTAGGTATGCATGGCATTGCATGGTATGGTTAGGTATGCTATGATATGTTGTGGGGTGGTATAGGTGGTATGGTATGGTATGATATGGCTTAAGGATACTTATAAAGCACTTCCTGGATAAAACGCTGTCAGAGATCAGCTGAATCGCAACCAAGTTAATCGCCAAACCCACCTGCCTGCATGATCATAAACAACTGTACAGGTTTGAGGAATACAATCATTCCATCCCTCTTTGACCCCCCATTATATCCGACAAACAGCTTAGTAAAGACTCGGTACTATTGTTGCCTCTATTTAATGTTCAGAGGCCCCCAAACTGTACATTTCCATTCCGTGCAATTTATTGCAGTGATTAGATCTCCAGCGGCTGTTTTGTTTTATTTTAATTCTGTTTCTACAACTTTTTTGGATGTTGCTTGGTGTCCGCCTGTTATCTTCATTTTCAGCCACATATGCATCTAAGATTTTTCCCTCTGCCTAGTCCTGGGTATCTGTGAAATGAATGCTAAAGAATTCGTGGAACGTGAGCTCTTATAACCTTTGATCAATTCCTGTCATCTCCCAATGACTGGATCCTTTTATAATTGATGTCTGTACTAGAGGCAAGTTCATGTTAAACAATAAGTAAAGTCCATGCTCCTAGGTGATTTACAGCACACAATTACAAGGGTGGGAAATTGAGGACTTTGATGCCATTAATCCGAAATGCAGTATTTTGCCTCTGATGGAACATAAATCAGCATTCCTGGCTACAGGTCTGCCATACCACCAGGTCTCACACTCAAGTATACAAAAAGTGATGTAAATGTAAATGTAAATGTACAGGAATTTATATAGCGCAAATCACCAAGCGGTCTCTAAGCGCTTGCTTAGGGAACCCGTCCTGGTATTCCCCTGTGAGATAGCCCCGGCAGGGTATCCGCAAGGTGAAAGCCAGGCATCCCACCGCGAGGGGCCGTTGTGGAGATTAAGCAAGCTATTGCCCAGAGTCGCAGAGTGTGAACCCGTGAATCGAGTAGGCACCGGAGCGGGAATTGTCGAGTCCATGGACTTTTTTTTTTTAGGACTCAAGACCCCGTCGAGCCAGGAATTGAACCCTGGTCCCGGGCTGACCTCTGCTTCCAGGTCTGCCTCCTCTAACCAGTGAGCCACACTTCTCCTCTAGCCACTTCTTGGGATGTGGCCCGAGTAATTACACGTGGCTGAGATTAATTAAGGCATTACATCCATCACAGGCCACATCCCAATACATGTTATTTTGCACTCCGTGTCACCTCAGTTTGGACCTAGCCATAAGCAAATCAGTCTTGACCCTGCTCCAATTGGAACTGTCCAACCCAAACTGTCAATCAAGGTCGTCTGTGAACCGGAACACAAGGAACCCAAGGAACCCAGGACCAATTTCTCCCAAGTTCTGGGCTCATCAGCTGGGTACAGCTTAGTTCCAGTGACAGTGGGCACAAGACCCATGTGTAGGCATGCCGTTCCACTTAGGCCGACGCATTCAAGTATACAAAAAGGTGGTGGATGGAATGCTTGAATTAATCTCAGCCACTGGTAATTACTTGTGTTGTATCGCATTCCATCATTATTTTGCACCCCATGTCACCTCAGTTTGGACCCAGACTTATGCAAATCATTCTTGACTGTACTCCAATCGGAACAGTCCAGCCCAAACTGCCAAGCTACATTCTCCCTGAGCCAGAGCACAAGCAAACTAGGACCAGTTTCACCCTAGTTATGGGCTCATCGGCCCAGTACAGCTTGGACCCAGTAACGCAGTGACCCACATCTGGGCATACCCTTCTTAGGTTGCTTGTGTTCCGGTTCAGGGAGGACCTGCCCTGGCAGTTTGGGGCTGGACTGTTCCCATGAGGAACAAGGTCAAGACTGATTTGTAGATGGCTGGCTCCAAACTGAGATGGCATAGCAGGTGCAATATAATGGATTGGGATGCTGCCTGAGCAACTGCCAGTTGCTGCAATTAATTCAAGCATTCCATCCATAACCTTTTTGTTTTTGCATAGCACAGGGCCTTTCAATTTTGGTATTGGCGATTCTGGCAGTGAGTAAAGCTAAGGGCATCTCCACCTCTCGGAATGTGACCTTGTAAGTTTGCTCCTTGGCTGGGTTTTAGAAGCAGGTATCATTGGTAGGTACATTGTGGTCATCCAGGGACACAAACGCGTCAGGTCAATGTCTCCTGGAAGTTTCTTTAGTCCAGGAAGTATTTGTTAGATTACCAACCTCATTCTTCTGCAAGATGCCACTTAACATGAACAGTGAGACACAATCTATCGAATCATTGCCACCTGGTGTCATGAGAGTGCCATATGTGCACATATATACCAAAGTAGACAGTTTGTTGTCCATGTTGTATGACATTTGGTCACGGCAACCCTGGACAGAATAACCTGTATTTGGAAATGGCATCTCTAAGAGACGCGCGAGCGCGTCAACCAAGATGGCCGCCGCCACCGGAGCTCCGTAATTTCCAGGAGCGTTTCCCTTAATTAAACGACGAATTCCTGCATTACACACGGCGAAATCACCAGCGCTGCCCTGCTGAAGCCTCCCCTCACCTGTGAGTTCATTTTCAGGCGCTTTTATTCGATGGGACTTTTCTCCTCACATCCCATGCTTCTGCTCCACACTGCTCCTGGAGTTACTGCCGAGATTGTGAACCTGGGGGCGGAGAGCTCATTAAGACAGAGGCTGGCTTGGGCCTAGCTCCGCCCACAGCTGTGTTTAGCTGCTGCACCTGGGTTTTTGCAGTATTTTCTACTGCATTGGTCCATATTTACTACAATTTTCGTCACATTTTGAGGTAAATTTATATTAATTTCTTTTATTCATATTAAAGACTATTTTTTCTCCTCAAAATGGATTTGAAGAATGCTCCCACAAATAAAAGGAAGCAACAGGTTTCCCCTCCTCCAACGAAATCTAAAGTAGTGGAATCCTCGGAACCTTCTTTGGCTCTGATTTTGGAGGAAATTAAAGCCTTGCGTTTAAATACTGACTCCATTGCTTCAGAAGTTAAAAATGTTCGTAAAGATATGGCTTCTATCTCCATGAAGGTGTCAGATAATACCATTAAAATCCAAGATAATAAGAATAAGTTGGATGCTTTTACACCTTTAATGGCCAGAATTACTCCAATGCATTCTCAGTTGCTGGACTTAGAGAATCGCAATAGGCAATACAATCTACGCATTTTTAATTTGCCTGAAGAAATTGAAGGAACCAACTGTCGGCTTTATCTTGAATCTCTTTTGCCAGGTCTCTTGAATATTAAATTCGCAGAAAAATTTGAAATTGATAAGGCTCATAGAGTTCCGTCTCATCGTAATCCTCGTCATTCTAAACCAAGGCAGATGATATTTAAGGTCCTACGTCACCATCATTTGGTTCTTATTCGGAAAGCTGTTCGTGAAATACCATCATTGCTGGTGAATGGAACCAAAATCTTCATCCATCAGGACTTTGCTAAAGAAACTGTGGCTATTCGCAAAGAATTCTCTTCTCTCCGTCCACATCTGAGGAGCCTTGGCTTCAAATATGGGCTATTTGACCCCTCTACAATGCGAGTTTGGAAAGACGATGTTTCTAAATCTTTTCAGCGCCCAGAAGATCTTCGTCTTTTCCTTGAACAGCAAGCTCCTCCATCAATGGATACACAGGACCCTAATTCTTGACTGTATCTTGCTGAATTCTTGTTGCAGGTTTCTAACTAAATTCCCTTATGGGCTCCAACGGTAACTGGCCATGCTTGAGGAACGGGTGTGCGTTTCCTTGTCTTTATTTATGTTGTATGTTTGTGCTTTACTCTTTCTTTTTTCTTTTTCCCTTTCCTATTCTCCACTGAGAGTTACTCTTTTAACCTGTCTTCTCCCACCTTATTCCTCTTCTCATTTCTTTCTTTTCCTTCTCCTCTACTTTAATGGCTAATGTTCATAATATTAAAATTGTTTCTCTTAATGTAAAAGGTTTAAGACATCCAGTAAAGCGTTTAAAAATTTTGGATTATTTAGGTACTTCTAAGGCAGATATCTGTTTTGTCCAAGAGACACATGTTGATGATAAAGTTTTGAGTTATATGAACAAAAAATGGGTGGACTCTATTGTTTCATCACCTGCTGCAGGTAAAAAGAATGGGGTCGCTATTTTCTTTGCCAAAAAATTACATTGTCAAGTTTTACATAAGATCTCAGATTCTGATGGCAGATATATTATA
This sequence comes from Lissotriton helveticus, assembly GCF_964261635.1. NCBI lineage: Eukaryota > Metazoa > Chordata > Amphibia > Caudata > Salamandridae > Lissotriton > Lissotriton helveticus. The sequence goes on from NC_136065.1 coordinate 401,295,813, forward strand.
GCTAAAGTTAAAGTTCATGACTCTATCTTCTTTTTGATTAATGTTTATGGCCCTACGTCGGAGGATCCTGTTTTCTGGTCCACTCTTTCGTCTGAAGTTTTAAAGTTGGGGAATGCTCCATTGATTTTTGGGGGAGACTGCAATATTTTTGTGGATCCCTTATTGGATAGACTGTCTACATCTCGATTTCGACCTTCCAAGACTTTTTCTGCATTTAAGACTTTTCTTCAAACCACCAAGGTAGCTGACATTTGGCGATTGCACCACCCAACTGGCAAAGAATTTTCTTTTTTCTCCAATCCTCATAATTCCCATTCCAGAATAGACTATTTTTTCCTTTCCCCTTCCCTTATTCAATTTGCAAATGACCCTACTATTGGTACCATCGACATTTCAGACCATGCTATGATTTCTTTTGTTTTAAATGTATCATCTGCATTTACTAAACAGTCCAGATGGCGTATGAATTCTGACATTATCCTAACTGACACTCATAAACCCAAACTACTTCAGGCTATTCAAGATTTTTTCACTTTCAATACAGAAGGGTCTACCTCTGTCATCACTCGATGGGATGCATTTAAAGCCTATATTAGAGGTACCACTATTTCCATCATGGCTCATGAAAATAAGAAATTTAATTCACAGGTTAAATCCTTAGAGCAGCAAATTGCTCGTCTTGAACGTTTATTTATCTCATCTAATGATCCCCAATATAAAGTAAAATTGCAAAAGCTGAGGTATGAATTCAATGCTATTCTCAGCACTAGAGCAGGGATACAACTCTCTAAATCCAATGCTAAATTTCGTTTTAACGCTAATAAGTCTGGTAGACTTTTAGCTAATTATTTACGTATTAAACGAGATAAAACTCAGATCACTTCCATTAAATGCCCTCAGGGTAAAATTGCTTTTTCCCATAATGAGATTGCTACTGAATTTTTGAATTTTTATTCCACCTTATATAATAAGCCGGATTATTGTGATGATTCTTTAATAGAGTCCTTTTTACAACATTCTGATTTACCTCACATTTCTTCCTCTGATAAAACGAAGTTAGATTTACCCATTACTAATGAAGAAATTCTCTCGGCCATTAAATCACTTCCCAAAAAAAAATCCCCTGGTCCTGATGGTATCCCTGCCGAATTTTATAAAGAGTTTCAACATAATCTTTTACCTTTTTTGGCCCAGATTTTTTCTCATTTTTCCTCGTCAGGTACTATTTCGGGTTCTTTCTCTGAGGCCTTAATTGTTGTACTTCCCAAACCTGACAAAGACCCTACCCTTGTTGCTAATTATCGGCCCATTTAATTGATTAATCAAGATTGTAAACTATATGCTAAAATTATCGCTTCCAGATTAGCACCTGTCCTTCACTCCATTATTCACCCTGACCAATCTGGTTTTATGAAAAATCGATACTCTGCTAATAACACGAGAACATTATTGCATGTTATTGAGCAGAGCTCCACTATCCTTAACCCTGCTGGGGTTATGGCATTAGATGCTGAAAAAGCTTTTGATAAAATCCATTGGCAATTTCTATTTAAAACGTTGTTATCTTTTAATTTTGGTCCCTCCTTTATTCGCATGATTTCTGCTTTATATTATGCTCCCACAGCTAGATTATTTATTAATGGCCAGATTACTAACCAATTTTCCCTTTTCAGAGGAACTCGTCAGGGTTGTCCCCTCTCCCCTCTTTTGTTTTTACTTGGTATAGAGCCATTTCTTAATTATATTCGAAAATGTGATGATATTCAAGGAATTAATATCAATGATGTTACTGTTAAAACTTTAGCGTATGCTGATGATGTGTTATTATTTATTAGTAATCCTGTCTCCTCTGTTCCTTTTTTGCTTGATATTATTTCTAAATACTCTATTGTGTCAGGTTATAAGTTAAATGTTACTAAAACTGAATTTTTTCCACTAAATATGTTATGTACTCCTGATATGCTACCCTCTCCTGATATAGTATGGCAAAAAAGCAAATTGAAATACCTTGGAATATTATTCTCATCTTCCCTTCATGCTACTTTAAAATTAAATTGTGAGTTCCTTCTAGAATATATTAAACAAAAAACATCCAAGTGGTCCTCCCTTCATCTTTCTTGGTGGGGGAGAATGGAATCTATTAAAATGACTATTGCCCCTAAAATATTTTATTCCCTTGCAATGATTCCGACTCAATTTCCACTCAAATTTTATAAAGATGTTGACAGACTTTTATCGAAATTTTTATGGAATAATAAACCTCCACGTATTGCTTATAAGAAATTAAAAATCCCCAAGTGTCATATTGGTTTTGCCCTACCTGACTTTCTTTTGTATCATAAGGCTTTTATTCTTAAACAAAGTTCGTTGTGGTTTAATATGTCTCCTATGCTTACTCCCCCTATCTGGTTTCATATTGAGACTTCTCTTGTCAAACCTTTTCCTTTATTCTCCCTGTTAACCATGTCCTCCGTATCTAAAATTGTACATTCTTCTTCCATAATTAAATCATCCAGATTAATTTTTAATGATTTAGATTCCAATTTTGAATCACCCTTACTTTCTACAGTACATTTGTCCTTGTGGCATAGTGCATTGCTCAAATTAAATAAGAATATTTCCTCTTGGTCTTCCTGGATTGCTAAAGGTATTTTTTATCTTGGAGATGTTTTTAAAGATGATGAGTTTATTCCATTTACTCAACTCCAATTGAAATATAATCTACCTTTATCCGATCTGTCAAAATATCAATATCTCTGTAATTCCATTTTGGATTCCTTCCCTAATGGCATCCCTTCAAAAATGACAGCTGATTTTCTGCTTTATGTTAATACTGTTTCTTTATCTTCTAAAGCGGTGTCTGTTTTTTACAAAAAACTCACTGTGTCCTTAGGTTCCAATGTTGATACCATCTCTACCTTCTGGAATAATGAGTTATCTTTATCATTGCCAAATGAATCCTGGTCATTAATATGGTCCCTTTCTGTTTCTGGTTGTTTACCAGTATCTATTTACCAGACTAATGCTTATATTTTATTTAATTCCTTATGGACACCATTGCGTTTATTTAATGCTCACTTATTACCATCTAATGCATGCTGGCATTGCAAGTTACATCCTGGTTCCTTACGTCATATGTTATTTGATTGTCCGATTATTTTGAAATTTTGGTCTGAAGTATGGAACGTAATACAGAAAATTTTGCCTATTTCTGATTTACCCTCTTATGATTTAATAATATGTAAGTCTGTTGCTTTGAGTGTACCCCTTGATGATATTGCAGCAAAATTATTTAATTTCCTAGTATCAGCTGCGATAAAATCCATCACTTTTTGTTGGAAGGATGCTTCTTCCCTTTCAGTCCATGCTTGGTGGTCCTGGATTGTCTTTACAAGAAGAGGTGCGCAATTATCATTACAAGGTGTTAATCATAATTCTCCGACTTTTCAATCTTTCTGGTCTCCCATAGATTCTTATGTACAGTTATAATTCTTGTTGTTATATTGCTCATGTAGTATTAGTAACTCTACTTATTTCAGTATTTATGCTATGAATTGTATATTTCCCCTTCCCTTCTCCCTTCCCCCCCTTCCCCTCCTTTCCCCCTCTTTTGTTTTCCTTTGAATGACAATTTTAATGTATTGCGATGAATTTTCTTCATGACTGTTTATTTATGAGTATTCTTTTTTCGCTTCTCTGTATTTTAATGAATTTCTTCACTTTTTCTGTATGTCTTCATGTATTGCTCCTTTCTTAAAAATTCAATAAAATCTTACTGAACAGGAAATGGCATCTCTACGATAAGATACAGTGAGTGCAAATCTTTATAATGGTGAAGAGGTTTTTACAGCAGATCATCTCTTGGAGGAGGCTAACTGTGGTGTTGTAGTGCTCATTTGCTAGAATTAATCTCTTGATCCTGATAACAAGGAGCGGAAGCGACTGTGGCATTACATCCTAGTCAGAAAGGCAAAAAGCAATGGATGTCCTATCCGCTCTCTTTAGATTGTGTATGGCCATTGTGTAGTATAAATGAGGAAGAGGAAACATCCTTCGATTTATGTCAGCTATCCTGCTTCTGCAAATTGCTAAATAAGGCCACATTTTCCTGAAGTCTTTTTCCAAGCCCTTTTGGCCTGAGTTTAAGTAGCTGAAAGAGTGAATCAGAAGAAGGCATCTACAACAGGAATAAAAAATATTACATATTTTCCCCTATCTGCCATTTTCTTCCTGGCATGACAAAGATCATGAAGATTAACTTATATTCTCATCTGCCCTCATGTGGAGTCACACAGGGTGTCTCAAAGCAGTGTTTCAACTAGATCAGTGTGCCTGGGCTTCCCTGCATCAAATCGTTATGTTCTGGAATGTACGCCCCGCTCTTTTCAGAGTAGTTTATTATTTTTTGTGAAGAATTCAAGTCATTTTCACACAACTTCTACTAAACTAATTGCCCTGCAGTTTCTGGCCATTGTTTTGTTTCCAGTTTTGTGGAGTGAGACGAAATCGGCCATTTCCCACTCCCAGGAATCTATACTATTCAGTGTTAGTGTAAATGGTGCTGCACTCTCATACTCGTACTTGTCCACAATAAGATCTGACAGCGACACGAGAAACGTTTAAAATATTTATTTTAAATATTGTGCGCTAGTATACAGGACGCATGCCACAATAAGTACGAATATGCCTAATACAAATGCAGTCAGCATAGTAAGTTATCCATAAATCATAAAATGAGATGTCATGATATTAGACAGGGCAGACTAAACCCCCTCCCCTTCTACAGAAGCAAAGTGATTATATATCAGATCTCTGGGTGTTTGCAGCAGACTTCATACCTTTGGATGCACAGATGAAAGTTCTGCATCTCAGGTGTAGTCGCGATCCCTTCTGTGTAAAATCTTTCCCAAGTGTGTATTTGCATGTCTTTGCATACCTATATGACAAAGAGTACGTGTTTCCAAACAACAGCTGCATTTGTGTGTTGTGTCTAAGTGCTAGAGCCTGACCAAAACAGAATAACAAGGGACATTGTTGTTTGACCTTATCTACCGTGTTCAGACTAAATCCCAGTAAAGAACCGAACGCAGAAACAACAGCAGGTTCTTTGTGAAGTACAGAGTGGCACGAAGTAAAAATACGTTTGTATTGTAACATGCGCAAACCAGAGAGCAGCCTGCAACGTGCTCAGGCTAACATAAGGGAAAACGACAGTGGGCCTGCACGAGACATATCACAACTAAAAGTCTGAGTTGGTGAAAATTCTGTAATAAAACTTGACAATCATGACCGAAACGTAATAGTGAGTAGTTACGAACTGCACCTTCTTATGTATCCTCCAGCCTTACCAACTGGCATACATAGAATGCCAACATGCCTGATTAGAGCTGCAGCTGGCTCATGACTTCTGCAAGGGTAGAAGCGACCACTTGATTAACCTCCACATCCCCTGGTACACTAGTACATGAAGGCCTTTCTTAAAGATGCAGCCTTGGCCACAACTCCGAGTCTGTGCACTCACCAGCATACATAGAGGGTGTGCTCAGCAGCATGATGGTGTTAAGAACAGTTTTTTAGCTCAGTGCTTGTTTTGTGCCTCCAGTGCATGAGAGTGCAGCCCGATTTGTTCTCCATTTTGAGCAGCATGTCACTCCTGCATCAAGTCAAATACTTCTCAGAAGTTGCCAAATAATCCACGAGCTGTTTTTTAACAGCTTGCTCAGTTGTGCACAGCAGCACTCGTCCTTCTCATTGACTGATACATTAGGAAGGGGAGAGTAAAATCACTTACCCCATCCCTGCCACCAAATTTAAGATGAAGGACACCTAACACGCTGGTCTAAGTGGCTTAACCCCTTCACTGCGGCGGCTATTCCGCCGCAGTGCTAAGGGGGCGGGGCGGCCGCATGCTGGTGACGGAACCGCTCCGTCACCAGCGTCGGTTGAGCTATGCTGGTAACGGAGTGGTTCCGTCATGGCCCGCCCCGCTCAATAGAACCCTCAGCGCAGGCGCGGAATTCGCGCCGCGCATGAGCGTTCTATCGAGCGGGGCGGGCCATGACGGAACCGCTCCGTCATCAGCACAGCGCACCAGCAGCTGATGACGGAGCGGTTCCGTCATCAGCGTGCAAGGGGTTAAATACCCTGGCAGGTAGGGGGAAAGCACGTGATCACTGTCAAAAGCAGCTCCCACATGGCATCACCATTGGGCTAGTGTAAAGTCTGTCGCACTCAAGGTTTTTGATCAGCAATATTTATATAAAAGGGCTCTTAGTCATTAAACTTCCTCCATTCTAAACATCCACTCTACCATGGACATCACGAATTGCGCGGAGTAGCAACTAGTACCCCTGTACACTTGGCACTGCTTCTGGTACCTCAATCGCATAGGTTATATATCAGTTGCAGAAATAGGAACTAAACATGGCTCTGTGACTTCTATGTACTTAATATTGTTTCAATTTTCACCCTTTCCTTATTATTCCCCACTATCGCCAGGTCTCCGAGCAGCAAATATGTGGCCTTTGAGGGGCTTAGGTTGGGCAAGGTGTCAAACCTGTAATGTCTTCCAAGTACAAAGGGTGCGATGTGTTATTTCCGCTGCCTCCAGCATTCAGCTGAATCAATAACTATGGGCCAGATGTAGGAGCCCAAATACCGGTCGGTAACGGCCGATTTCGGCCATTACCGACCGGTATTTGGGTTTTGCTATGTAGGGGGCTGAAAATTACAGAATCGGTATATTTACAGATTCGGTAAAATTATTTACCGAATCGGTAAATATACCGATTATGTAATTCCAAATGTAGGTGGCACAGTTTACAGTGCCACAGGCCCTTAGAAATTCGTTATTTACCATGTAATACTGTTGCATGGTAAATTACGAATTTCTGTGTACATGCACATCTGTGGCACACATACATGCCCTACGTGTGTCACATTGCACACAAGCCAAAAACTGGGGTGCTACAGGGTGTCAAAGTGATACCCTGTCCCCCTTGGCAATTCGGTATTTTTACCGATTCTGTAATTACCGAATCGGTATTTGCCATTGATTCCTAGGGGCTTCAAGGCCCATAGGAATCAATGGCAAATAACGATTCTGTAATTACAGAATCTGTAAATACCGAATCATATCGATTCGGTATTTTTTACCGAATGAATACCTACATCAGATTTACCGATTCATGAATACCGAATCGGTACAATTCGGTATTTATGAAGCGGTAAATCTGATTTACCTACATCGGGCCCATAATTCTTATGTTATGTTATGTTATGTTAATTTTGATTTCTATAGCGCACGGCTACTCCACTGGAGTGTCCCGGCGCTTTTATTGGCAGCTCATAAGAAGAAAAACATAACACAGAAAAAATAAAAAATTATTCTCTTCAGTTACTCAGTTTTAAGAGGTGTGGTGTGACAGGTATTGAGAGACACCTGCTGTGTCAGACAAACGAACAAAATAAGCATGTGGTTCTCACCTCAAACTACATTCTGTATTTGCTACAGCCTTGTTTATAGCAATGTAGTTTTCACATTCTCGCATTAGTCTGAGCTTTTGCTAAAACATTGCTTTTCTTTTTTCTTCTCTGTTTTCTAGCTATAGAGTGACAAGCAGAAAGGGGAATGTATTGCAACATGTTTATTGTTTCCATTGTTTAGGTGATTTGAGACAAGTTAGGATCTTTCTACATGTTTCTACACATTCCCATCTACTGTGTCTTTTTTCTTTTTTTTTAAAACTGATTTGTATATCTTTTTGCAACAAATATCTAACAGCTTTATGATTTGTTTCATTTTGCACTAGAGATTTTTATTCTTCGTTTTTGCAAACATGCTTTCACTTTCCTATGAAAGAGCTATGTACCAGTGATTAAAGTAGTTTTGGGAAATGTGATGATGTGATCATGTTTTATAAGGAATAAAGTATCCGCTTCAATGCATGGTAAGCATATTGCATGTCACCTCAGGGTCATAAAATTTCTTGGTGACTTGCAATATCTTTATGCATGGTCACCATCTTTTCCGCCTCTAACCCTGCCATTACCATACCACAGTTCACCATGGTAGCAGATAGACCTCTTTCCTAAATCCCAATCAATTTGCACATATATCAACTGATTCTTTGACTCAAGGAGTTTATAGCCATAGTTTATTTTAGGTGCAAGTGTGTAGTGTCTTCGGTGCAAAACAATTGTGGATCAAAGTTTAAAACACCTGGGGCCAGATGTAGGTACAAAATACCGATTTTCGGCCGTTACCGACCGGTATTTGGATACTGAGATGTAGGAGATGTCAAAATACAGATTCGGTAATTTTACCGAATTGGTAAATTTACCGATTCTGTTAATTTACCGAATCTGTATTTTGACATGTAGGTAGCACTTTAACCAGTGCTACAGGGCTTTAAGGATTCGTTATTTACCACCAACTATTAGTAAATAACGAATTCCTATGTAAATGCAAATATGTGCATTTACACCTGTGCCATGTGGCACACATACATGCCCTAATCAGGGGTGCAACAGGGTGTCAAAGTGACACCCTGCCACCCTTGAATTTTTCGGTATTTACCGATACGGTAATTGACATTCATTCCTATGGGCCTCAAGGCCCATAGGAATCAATGGCAATTACCGAATCGGTATTTACTGATTCGGTAATTGCCATTCTTTACTGAATCTTACCGATTCGGTAAAAAATACCGAAAATTTACCTACATCAGATTTACCGATTCTAAAATACCGAATCGGTAAAATTCGGTATTTTAGAATCGATAAAAATTATTTACTTACATCTAGCCCCTGGTTTCTAATTCCTAGAGACATGTAGTTCATGATTATGAGGTCAGTAAAGTTACCACATACTGTCCAAGCAACCAAAATCTCTCGGAGAAACAGCGGGGCAGAAAAGGGAATTATCAGATGAATCAGACCCAAAATTCCCAATTACTCTGGTAATTTCCAAAAGCCCCATTAATTCCTCATTACTTAGGGGATTCTCTCTGTTAACCCTGTATTCCCTGTTAATTTTGAACATAACGGGAACCCCAGTATCCTTAGCTCCAGGACTGTGGAATTAACATTTCCATATTTAGGGACCTCGTAATGAGGGCATAAATGCTCATTACAATAAAAATGATTTTCATTATAGAAAAGAGTGCGTTCTTCTCTGGATTTGGTATATTAATATACATATTAATTGTGGAGTGCTCATCGTTAATGCACATGTAAAATAGTAATTGTAATGTTTCATTCCTTTTCAGTACATTCCTAATGATGTGTTTTGGATTGAAAACACCCTCTCCCCCACACATCTCATGAGATTGTCTATCCTCATCTCATTTCCTATTGAGCTGAAATAATACAATGTGGCATACATTGCCTGAAGGCATAGAAACATCTCAGTTAATGAGTGAGAATGCTTTGATGACTCATTTCAGGCTTTTCCGTTCTGGGGTTATGAGACTTAACTTTCTTGAATAAGATTGGTTTTGTATTGCATGGATGCAATTGATATAGTCTGAAGGTAATAAACAGGTCTCTGTTGTTATAGCCAAAGAAATGTATGTTAATGTTAGAAATGGGGTTTCTGGTTGGCTAGGGTTTGCACCTAAGCCAGGCATAACCCACCACTCTAGTCAGGGTAAGGTAGTAACAGACTAAAGATAACCACTGCTCACCCCCTTGGAAGCTTGGCAGAGCAGTCAGGCTTATCCCAGAGGCAATGTGTAAAGCGTTTGCGCAACACATACACACCAGTGAACCACTGGGCACACCACAAAAACAGACTCCACACAAGGTTATATAAAAATATCCTTTGTATTTCACATAAAACACATTAGACCATAATCACATAAATCACATGACGTTTGCATAGATCATAAAATCACTTTGCCATTAGGCAATGGTCATAACATCACAAGTTAGTGCAGTCAAATAAAGGCTTGTAGATTACACCCCTTATAAAAACATCATCTCTGCACATATGCCACTTCAGAGTTAATGTCTATTACCCGGATAGTGTAAGGCATAAGTAACACATACCGCATCAGGAAGGAATATGAAGCAGTTAGAGTGAGGCATAACACATAAGAATTACCAGCATATCCACATTACCATGCGTTACAATAAAGAATACCAAGAGCGGCACCTACACTCCTATTATCGGTGATACAGTAACTCTGTCTCCCCCACTTTGGCTCCTGTGCCCCTGGCCTGCCTACAACAGAGAATATAGTAATCCTCCTCCTTCTACAAAGCGGGGAGCCTCTGTCAAGGTCTCACCCTGTACTGTCACAGGCAACCAGTTCCTCTCCTCAGGTAAGGCCTCAGTATGGGGATTGCAGCTGTCACAGGCGTGAGACACCTCCCTTGGTCCCTCCTGGCTGCCGCATTCAGAATAACCACAGGCAGCTGCATTCAATCAAGCAATCAGGGAGTTTTGAGCGCACTACTCACCCGTGAGGGTCTCAAGGCGCTGGGAGGCAGGCAGGCAGGCAGCTGCCAATAATGTGAGGCTCAGCCCCTCCCTGGCCCGCCCGCCTTCAGGGCAGAGAGAAACGCTGCCACTTGGTCCACAATGGTGGGGAGACCTCCACATCAGGATTTCCAAAAGTACAGCTGCCCTCGAACGTACGATGCAGCTGCTGAAATGTAGCTCCTTGTATGAAGGCGGCTACACAGGAGCGGGCAGTCCTCCTCTCGGAGTTCTTCACACCAGGATTGGTCCTCAGGTCGGCCCCTTTAGCATGAGAGCGGGCCATTTCCAAAATCTCCTTCTGGAACCGTTCACCGCACAGCAGCGCTTCGGGGCACAAGAAGTAGATGATTTTACAGCTGCGCAGCTCGCTGCAAGAATGCTGCTATAACGGGAGTGCTGTCTTGCCCACAAGAGCACTCCTCCTTCAAGTATATAGAGAAGTGAATTCTCCATGCACTAGGGGCCCCAAAGGAAGCGCTCACACACGCTGATGCACCAGAAAGGGAGTTCACACACAGTCTACAAAAATCGTAAGCGCTCCACACTCTTAAGTGCAAAGACAGTTCCTCCTGGCAGTCCAGCATTCCTCTGTTGTAGAACTAGCAGCTTCTGGTTACAGGTCCACGCAGTGTCTCCAATCATGGGGTCACAACCCCTGTACTTATAGTTCAAAAGACTTTGTTCTGGGGGCACTTCACACACTTTTCAGAAATGCATAACATTCCTATTCTCATCCCAAGCCCTGGCTACAGATACACTGCAGGGGGTGGAGACAGCATTGTGAAAGTCAGGCACATCCCTTTTCAGGTGCAGGGTGCCACTCCTCCCACCATTCTAAATTCAGGCCGATTCAAGTGCAAGGAAAACTCCTCCGCCACTCTAAATGCAGCCCAGGTCTATTCAGCCTAACTCTGGGTCACCCAGGAAAGGCAGGACACCCCTCAATCCCCCTTGTGACTGTCTAGAGTGAATGCACATCCCCTTTCTCCTGTCATTCTAAACCAGACAGTGAATAGAACACCCAGGCAGGGCACATAGACTCATAAGCACGCAGAAATAACCACTTCTAAAAGTGGCATTTCTAAAATAGTAATAACAAATCCGCTTTTAGCAATGAGAAGGATTTATCACTACTATTCCAAACATAGCCACGCTGCCTCTCTCAAATCAGAAATTACCACTGAAGCACTTATCAGGTAAATCCCAATGCCAACCGATGAGAGGGCAGCCTCACAGCAGTGAAAAACCAAATAGGCTGTTTGTCACTACCAGGACATGCCACACAGTAAAGGCACATTTCCTACTTTTTCCTACACAGCACCCTGCCCATAGGGCTAGCTAGGGCCTACCTTAGGGGTGACCGATGCTTAGTAAAAGGGGAGTTTCAGACGTGGCAACCACTCTACATGCCACGTCACTGCAGCAGTAAACTGCGTGTGCAGACCGTGCAGCGGCAGAAGCCTGAGATAGGTTTGAATGGCTACTTCGTTGGGTGGGGCAAACCCACTAGTCATCACCCCTAAGGTACACCCTAGGTGTCCCACAGGGCGGGGTGCAATGTAGTTAAAAGGTTGGACATGTACTTTTAAGTTTTACATATCCTTGGATGAAAAAGCTCCGAAATTCCACAGGATAACATTGGATTGCCTTATTACAAATAATAAGTGCTGACTGTTGATTGGGAACAGGTAGGCATTTTGTATTTGGTGTCTGAGAAATTGTAATAAAAAATCATCTTTGATGGTAAAGTCGAATTTTAAGTTACAGTTTTTAAAATGCCATTTTTAGAAAGGTGGAATTTTATTGCCCTTTTTCATGCATTCTGCCTGTTTCTGAGTCACATGACTGAGTGTAGATGGCAGTTGGACTTTGTTTATTCTTCCCAGGTAGCCACACAAAATAGGGATTAGATGTGCTTGAATGGGCCATCAGCTGACAGGATGGGGGAAGGAGCTTGGCACAGCCTCACTTGAAACTGAATAGACTGTGCTCTGCCTTCACACAAAGGAATTATCACCCCTTCATTGTTTATGCAGGCAGCTTGGAGCCAGGGCAGGGCAAGCTGGAAACTTCAAGCACTTCAAAGGGAGTTCTTTGGACACTTCTCCTACTTCAAAGGGGCACCAGCTAAAACATAGTACTTTCAGATCCACTCTTCAGTCACTTTCTGGACCTGCAGAAGGACACTGCGAGGACGTCGTGTTGCAGTGTCCTGTTGTGTACTTCAGAAGACTGCTTTGCTACACCTAGAAGAACTGCTTTGCTGCCTGAAGTCTGCCTTTAACCCTCAGAGGCCTGCCCTTCTGTTTGAGCCCTGTTCTACTGCTAAACCCAGGACTACCAGAGTGATTACAAAGGTTGGTTAGCAGGCCTCCAGATCTGAGCCACAGGGAGAGAAAATGTCCCTACTATCTTGAACCCGCACCTGGCCACATCCCGAGTGAGTTCTAACCCGCAAGTGGTGCCCCTGCAGCACCGGACCCTTGGTGGTGGTGCTTATGGTGCCCAGATAGTCAAAATCCAAAACATGTGGCTTAAAACATTTTTGGGCTAAAAACCTGTCTGAGAACTGAAAGGATACTGGGACCAACCTGTTCTTCTATCTGCCCAAGGTGCATTACTGGTCAGCCTTAATTCGCGGCAGCTCCTGCTACGTTCTACAGCAGCAAATCCTGTTTAGGGGTCCTTCTCCAAAAAGGTATCTACAGCCTCATCCCACTGGAACTTTTCCACTTCATAGCTCTGGATCTACTAATTGGATTTTTGTCGTTTTGGTATCAAATAATTTATTAAAATGTACTCTATGTTTTTTAATTGATGTGGTATTTTTCTTTTTTTTTCCGGAGTTTTATATAGCGTGAACTTGACCGAATCGGGTATCAGAGCACTTTACATAACTGCAGTGGCATTATATGAGGACACATTCAGTTTTGTTAGGCACTGGGAGATTAAGTGATTTGCCCAGAATCACAGGATGTTCAGCATCATTGCAGAGACTCGAACCCAGTTCCCCAGATTCAAAGTCACCGGCCTAGCCATTAGGCCAACTCCTCTCCCCTTAGTTGTGTTTTCACTTTATTGCTGTTTGTGTGCTGCATAAATATTTTGCACATTGCCTCTAAGTTTAGCCTGACTGCTTTGTGTCAGGTTACCAGAGGGTTAAGCCCAGGTTGATTTAGTGACTTTTGTGGTTCACCCTGACTGGGATTGTGGTTGTTGCTTGGGCAGGGGTGACACCACACTCAACCAGCTACCCAGTTTCTCACACTTATCTACTCTGTTGACTCTATAATTCCTGTGTCTAGTGCTCACATTCATAGAACAACAATGGTAAGCCTTTCTACCAGCCTCTCTATAGTTGCAATAAACAAAAGATACAATTTTCAATGTTTCTTCTTCTTTCTGTTGGAGTACATCACCACACTAGCACTTGTCAAACAGCAGGTTGTAGCTAGAAAGCACCTATTGCTATATCAACAGAGTATGCTATTCCTGGAGTTTTGGGGCCTTTTCAAAAAGCACCTCCCAGTATGTAATGCTGTTGAATTTTTCTGTACAGACAAAGCAGTAGACAAATGTATTTAAAACATATTTAGATTTGTTTTGCCTTAGTTCATTTGTGGCGTTTATTTTGCACCTACTACCAATTGTTATTTGGGCCAGTGTTCACCAATGTGTGGCCCCAGCACTTCTTTCTGCCCACCTGTACTCTTTACATCGTCCTGTGGGAAGCAGTCCCAGTGGTGAAAATTAAGATTGGAAGCAAGCCCTATATTTTCTATGCTGTGCATGGTATGACCCCTTTTAGCCCAACCTAGTCAAAGGAAAAACTTTGTCAGGGTGGGCTAATACACATATCACCAACGCAACACTGCCCTGCCCTGCAGTAATCGTGTCCAGGCCATACTTTAGTCTGTCTGTGCTGTGTTGTACGGTTTCCCAAAGAAGGCTGCCTACTTGAGCCTACTGCAAAAACAACAAGGTAATGGAAGGAATGCTTGAATTAATCTCAGGCACTGGCAAACACTTGCTCGCATTCCAGACCATTATTTTTCACCCACTATTCCATTCTACACAAAGACCTGGCCTATGGACATAAGTCTTTGTCCTTCTTCAGTATTAAGAGTCCACTCCAAACTGTTGGGCCTGGTTAGGACTCATCAGTGAGCATAGCTTCAATCTGCATAGCACAGTGAACAAGGGACCCACATTTGGGAAGATTTATGCTGTTAGGGCGTCTAATGCAAAAACAACAAGGTAATGGAATGAATATTTGAATTAATCTCAATCACTGGCAATTATTCGGGCCACCTACCATACATTTGTTTTTTTTTCGCCCACTGTGCCATTCTAGAATTATGCAAATCGATCTTGGTCCAGCTCCAATAGCAACAGTCCAGCCTGAACTGGCAGGCAAGATCCCCTCCAGATACAAACACAAGCACACCCACCTTCAGATAGGTTTAGGTCGGGTCCCATTGCACAGTGATCTGGGCATACCCCTTGCACTTAGGGCATTAACTGTAAAAATAACAATATGGTGGGGAAGAATGTTTGTATTCCAGTTCAGAAAGGACCAGACTTGGCAGTTTGAGTTGGATTTTTACTAATGGAACCGGACCGGTGCTGAGATGCAAAAGCTTTGTCTAATTTGAGGTGCCATGATGGGCAAAACAAAAACAATGTCCTGGGATGCGACCCATAGTAGTTACCAGTAGCTCAGATTAATTCAAGCATTTCTTCCATCACTTTTTTTTTATTCCTGAGTGTGATGTCCTAAGTGCGACGTGTGTCAAGAGCGCACTGTGACATTGGATCCAAGCTGCACCTGACTGAAGATGTCCAATCAGGCCCAAACCAATCTTGGTTTGCTTGTGTTCTAGTTAAGAAAGCTCCTAGTTGGCAGTACAGGCTAAACTGTTCCTATTGGAGCAGGACCAAGGCTGATTTGCATATGGCTGACACACCTGGGATGGCATGGTGGCAAAAAATTAACTTACTGTGTCGCAGCCCAGTGACTGAGATTAACGCAGGCATTCCATCCATCACTTTTTTGTATTTCTCAGTACTGGGGCCTACCTTCAGTGACTGATGTCTTCCAGTGTCATTTGTAAGGGAATCTGTAATGTAATCCTTTATATTGCTGGCCAATGGAGTAATGGCTGGCCTGTCAACTGCAATCCGAATCTGCCTGGCGGTAATGTTCAGACATTGCACAGTGAGACATGATACACTTGGGAGGGGATTGCTTGCATGCCTGTAGTGGTCAGCAAATGTATTCTGGACACCTGTACAGAACCCACCTATCAACAATGCTGCTTAAACCTGTGATTTACAAATAGTAAATGTAAATGTAAATGTGTAGTACTTGTGTAACGCACAAATCACCCATGAGGCATCTCGGCGCTTGTACGCATACCGCTGTGGAACCCTTCCTGGCTTTTCACTGTGAAGTGCCCACTCCTGGGCACCCCAAAGGTGAAGCCAGGCATCCTAGCGTTGTTGGGGCCGTTGTGGAGATTAAGCAAGCTATTGCCCAGAGTTGCAGAGTGGGACCCATGATTAGAATAGGCACCGAGGCGAGAATGATCATGTCTGAGGAAATTGAGCCCGAGACCCGCAGAGGCGGGAAGTGAACCCTGGTCCCGGGCTAGACCTCTGCATCAGGGTCTGCCACTAACCATTGAGCCACACTTCTCCACTCTGCTACCTGTACACTTCCTACAAGTGCAGATTCCAGTGTCAGCTCTTTCCCCTGTGGGTGTGTAGTAAATCCACGCTGGCCAGTCAATATGAAAAGTAAACACAGCAACCTTTGAGCACAGACATGTCCTGGCAATCGACCCTCAGCTCAGACTGATGCCTGGGAGCAGCACCTCCACCACGAAGAGGTGTGGCGCAGCGGCCAGGATGCCTGACTCGGACTACGGGGGTTCACTGTCCAATCCCCGGTGCGGGCGACAGGTTACCCCAGCACCATGTGACTCTGGGCAGTAGCTTGCTTAATCTTCCCGAGGGCCTCCAGCGCCGGGACACCACTTCGGAGGTAGCTGTGCGCTTTACAAATACTGGTATTTCATTTCAGCCATTCTCCCAAATACCACAATTTTGCATGGCATCCCGGCTCCCCAAGCCTCCTACCCGGGAGCTACACACCTCCTCAGAAGCAGAATTATCTTATTGGCGCCTGGAATATGGCAACAGCCAAAGGAGCCTTTCACCTCTTATTAGGTGGTGTCAACCCCTTACCACACATCCCAGGCAACACCAGGATTTGCATGGAGAGGAGGAGGAGCATCGCCTTCATGGATGGGTAGGAGGAAGTTGCATCGTACTGCAAAGAAGGGGAAGTGCCCCTTACAGGGGGTTGCTGTAGGGGTACTGTTTGAGCTGCAACTAAACTTCCCATCCTTGCCCTAACTTACTGACAGGTGTGTTAACCACACTAAATTAAGAGGACTGCATGAAACTGCTGCAGGGCAAGGGAAATACTCCTAACTGCTCCGGAAATTTGTTTTCCTATAGGGCCTTTTCAGCAGATGCAGCATGCCCTTCTGGACTGTGCACTTCATAGGCCATGACGCTCAGTCAGTGCTCCTCATATGCTATTTTTAGACTCCATTGTGTTTAAATCCTTGGTGTCTGTACTTGCAACTTACATGCACTGGAGCTCTGGAAGCAGAATAATGTCTAATTAAAGTGGATAAAAAAAGGAGCAATGGGTAGCAGGGAAAATGGAAAACTGAAGTTCACCGGTAAAAAGAAAGGGAAATTAAGTATGGGGAGCCGTGAATGGAGCATTGGAATAGATGAAAATATAATTGGTGAAAGTGGGGTCAGGAAAGGGGAGAGAAGGCAGGAGAAAAGGACGAGCGCACAGCCAGGTAGGATTCAAATGGAAGAAAGACGAGAAGAACCTTAAAGCGACAAAAAGGTTAAGAAGGAGTATAGAGGAATGACGAGAAAGGAGTTGAGGAAAGTGGACAGAAATAATGATAAAGGAGAGATGATAGGAAAGAGAAACGAGTCACTAAGGGAGGGAGCTAGAGAAAGAAGAACAGATAACAAAGGCAAATATGACCAAGAAACGATTAATTTTAGGAAGGAACCAGGAGGTATGAGAGGTCAGGGAGATAGACAAGTCAGGGTGAGTGGAGAAGAACAGGAGAGAAAAAGAGGGAAGAGGAAGAAGAGATATGCAGAGCTACACATGGACATTAGTGGGAGGAATAAAGGGATCCGGGTAGGGGGAGAGGCAGGAGGACAAATGTATTGATGCAAAAGGAAAAAAGAGAGAAAAAAATGTGCAAAGAGTTGTGGAATGGGAAGAGAAGGGTTGGGATCGGCATAAGAAGGATAGAGGGAGTAGAAGACCAGCAAGGACATTTTTTTGAAGAGGGTGAAATGAAGATGTAAGTGGAAATGGGCCTGGGATAGAATACTCAGAGGACAAATCAGAAACAGGGAACAAGCTGACAGACTGTGAGGACAAAGCAAAGAGAGAAAAGGGTGAGGTAGAGTGGAATGTGGACACCCTCCCCCTCCACCTCTGGCAATCTCCCACATTGCCCCAGTTCAGGAATGACCTCAAGACCTGGCCCTTCGGATGACCCAAGCACTCAACTGAGCCGCCCTCCCAGCGCCTTGTGACACTCACGAGTGAGTAGCTGCACTTACCAACCCGGATTGATTAATTGATTGATTGATTCACAAAAGAGAAAGGTTAGAGAAAAGAGATTGTAGAGCAGGGCTCGACGATCGAGGCAGAGGAAGTGCAGTGGTGGAAATGAGCTACCGCCAGAATGAAATTGGGCCATGCAGGAAGAGGATGTGGTTGGTAGCCCGTTTAGATGCATTTTGGGTACTAGCATTATTACAAAGTAAGCACTGCCTACTATCCTATCACAGATTTTCGTACCTTGTACTGCCAACCATCAATGTTCACATTGTTACCGTGTAAGTTGTTTGTTTTGAAAAAGTCTGTAACAAATATAGAAAAACAAACATTTCCAATGACCATTTGACCACCATTTACAACACCAATAGTTGCCTTAACCACAGAAATGCACGTTCTGTGGGGAATGCCTACTTCTGATTAAAAGTGAAGCGGGCTGTGCACCAGGATCTTGTGTGGCATATTAGATATTTAGTTCCCTTGTCTAAAGCAGAGAACAGAATCCTTCAGTTATCTCATGACGGGGTACCTTTCCCAAAGGGGATGTCCTCTCAGTTTCTATAACTTAATTTGAAGGTTAGCTTTAGTATACATCAATATACGTGCGTGCTGTGCAGTGGGAATGTTGCCCTTTTGAATGTAATATGAAGGTAGCATCTACGCCAATGTGTAGGTGTCTTTCCGGGCACAGATTTCGTGGTGCTGTAAACAGCTATATTCCAACAAACAATTCTTCAACGCTCATTCAGGAAATGTGGATAAGCTTTAATTTCCATTTCATAAATCCAAGAGAATATCAATGCTTCTTGACTCTCTGATTCATATATTATGTAGATATTCATCATCCATAATCAATAACAGTAATGCATGAATTCATTCCCAATGCATTTCGGCAATCCTGCCTTCATCAGGAGAATATCTGTGAATGTAGTCATGAAAGGTTCAACTGGATCACACATGCAGCAGCTCTCATGCATTGAATAAGACCTGCATTCCCATATGAATTTCTATTCAATATATACTATGTGCGTGGTTGGTTTTATTGGACAAAATGCAGTGGTATAAAACCCATATTCCACAGGATCAGATTGTACATCTTCAATATTTCATCAGAATGACAACCCCAAACCACCCTGCGAGCTTTACCATTTACTCTTGATTAACACACATTGTCTCCATGCAAGTTAAACCAATCCTAAACATTCTAATTCCAGTCAGTGCCCATTGTTAGTCACACCTTGCAGAAAACAGGTTCACCCATCTCTCCCTTCTGCACACAGATCATGTTTTTACGTGAAAATGGTTTTGTTTCTTAACTTCTAGATTCTGCACAGCATAACTATTTTTCTTTTATCTTTACTAGAGACAGTAAAGCAGAATTGTTTCATATTTTACTTTCTGTTACCAACAGATGTTTCTCTGTTTGAAAACAAAGGCGCCTGGTAAAAATTCATGTAATGCAAAAATGGAACTATATGGTCATGGGTGGCAGTCGCGCATGAAATGGGTAATGTTTCCAGGGATGGGTAAATTTTGGCGATATAAAGTATTTTCCCCCCAAAATTCCTTTCGGTTTTTCTTTTTTCTACTGAGAGACAGAGCGAGAGAAACGGAGAGAGGCAAATTAAAACTCGGTTAAAGTGGGATACTTATTAAAGAGTGAAGATGGATTGCAATTGTACTCATTAGTGTCCAGTATTCCTTGGCCTTGTTAAGCCTTTAGCTAGGGGATCCCGCATCACTGTAAATAATAAGGTTCATTACCATCAAAATCTGAAGCCACTGTTTCTCTGTGCAGATTTGAACTCTCCTGTGTATTATGTATTCATAAAAGTATACAAAGTAAGCATTTATATTTGCCATGTTGGGGAATAGAAGTTAATTGCTGTATCAGTGTTAGTTCCTAGCTGTCATTTTATTTTCACCTCAAACCCCTCTTATTAGCACTATGAGTCGGATTCACAAAAAAAAAAACTTTTTTAAGTGTTAAGTGTGCACCTACGTTTGGGTGCAAATTTTCACATTTATGTAATTCTCAAAGAATTCTATAAGTACTATTTGGAAGTTTTCAGAATCATGAGAAATTACCCATGCATAGTTCTATGTGGCGTACAAGTGTGCATGCGTAAATGCCCAACTTTTATTTTCTTCGCTGGGAAGAGATTTTTCTCACATATTCATTTTACTATGAACCTCATTTGACTTCAGCAATAATTCAAACTTTGTACATCTGCAGCCAGGGTCCTGTGTGTAAAGTATAAATCCACACATATTTGTATCCTGTCCTTTTAATAAATATGAGAGCAGTTGTAACAGTGGCGGCTGGCAGGGAACGGGGATGGTGAGGTGGAGGGGCATGGAGGGAAACAAAACATTTTTTTAAAAACACTTACCTCCTCACAGCTGCCTTTATTTCTCCTCCGTCGTTGCTTCTGGACGAATCCCGGAACCACACAGCCTCTCCTAAGCGAATCACAATGCTTCAATGCAGCGTTGTGAATGGCCTGAGCGCTGTGGTTTGGCACTTAGGCGGGGACAGGGAGACAAGTTCCCCACCAGACTGTGTATTACAGCCTGGTGGGGAACATGCAAAGTGCGCATGACTGTTTGGCCGGGTCAAGACGGCCAAACTGTTAAGCTCACTCAGAATGTGCGTGAACCACTCCTCTCAGGCTCTATAACCAGCCCCTCCCCGCCCTAACCCAGCCCCATAGCAAAGAAAAATAAAAGTATAATAACGAGGCTATTATCATTTATTTTTATTTTTTCCGGCTCTGAGTGGGGCGATGCTCCCTGAGGTGTAAGCAGCTCTGTGATATATGATTATTTAAAATAGTCTGATGTTCTAAAAACACATATAGTCACTATCCTTTTTTCCAGCAGCACAAAAATAAGCATATTGGCGACAGCCCTGTTTAACAGCCCCTCTCCAGGCTTACATCTGTCGTCTAATAGTTCAAATACGAAGCAAGAGAAATATATAAATCTTAGAAAACAGAAATTGCACTGAAACTCATAACTCTATTTGTGGCTCTTGAAAGGTGCATTTGAGCATTTCCTGCGACCTCTTCCAACTGTAGAGAGCTATGCTTTAAAATGCCTTTCCACTGTCCTAAACATTGATGGAACTCTTTCATAAATAGTTGCTATGGGCCCACAGACTTAATTCTAAAAGCTCTTGTAGTTTGCTAGTTTCCAGATTCTCTGCACTTTTTGCACCTGCCGTTCAGTGGACGTTAGCTAGTATTTGTTAAGTTTCTTTCAAATGTTTCACTCTCATTCTGCCATTGACATTCTTCCGCGTGCAGGAAAGGGAAGGACTTCCCTTCCTGCCCAGTGGAACGCGAATCCTGGAGATGCTCTCAGCACGAGAGCAGCTCCAGGATTGGTGGGAGCAGGCTAACTCAGCACTCATTTTGAGGCTGGGGCCCTGTGCCAGCAGCCCCTGGCTGTTTCACAGCCCATGGATTGCTGGGTCTACATGTCGGACTGGCTGTAGTTAGCCATCCGGCCCAATCGACATGTGCACTATAAGGGGCAGCAGTACTCCTACAATAGCAGGATTCAGCCCGCCCCCTGCCTCACGTTCATGCTGTGCACAGTGCAAGCTGGTGGCAAAAAATTTGCACTATTATGCCATTTTATTTATTAGTGTTTGTCTGCTGCGCTCACAGCAGGGAGGGGCAATGCTCCTCTGCCATTTAGGAGGAGCCGCCACTCTTAGTTACGCTTGTGAAGTGACAAATTGTAGATTTCATTCGTTAGAGCATTGACAAGAAATGTGTACCTTTATTTGAGCACTTTTTATATAATGATGTGGCCAGCATATTGTTAACGTGGGTTGTGTTAAGGTACTAAAACAGTTCAGCAAATAAAGAATGAAAAATAAACAGGAACCGTCTTACAAGAGGCTCCAGAATGTAGCAACTATATCCGGGCGTTAGGAACGATTTAGCGTGTTTAAACCAGTTCTTATTTAATATTTTATTTTTCACCTATTTGTGTAATGTGCAGGAATTGACAGTAAAACACTGCATCAGAAGAGGAATGGTAAAGTGAGTTATAGTAAATAAAACGTATGGTAAATAAGGCAAACGGCCCTCGTTTTTTTAGTAGTGTCCCTCTGGCAGGGTGTTTTAGACTGGGGAGATGGCTGAGACACCACCATTGGAAACTGTGGTTGGTTTCTCAACCAACTTTGGCATACTACTGATGTTTGGAAGATTTCCCATTAGTTCCTCGTTATTTAAAAAAACAAAAACATTTTATTGGCATTTTCAGCATTAGAGCAAGACAGAATTACAATTACTACATCACCTTCGTAATCTTCCCCCTCCCGTCCCTTTCCATACCCTCATAATTATACATCAGTTGCCCCATTCAGAGGCCTCAACAATAAGCATGCCTTGCTTCATATGAAACTGGCTGTGCCAATTGAACTGTATTAACTCCCTCCCCTCCATCTGAGCACCCCCCCCCCATCGTGCCTGGTCCCGCAAAATAAAAGTATGTTGACCTCTGGGTGATCCATTCTTCAATTTACATAATGCATTCTCAGTTGAACATCTCATCTGCCTTCCCCTCATTGTCAATCTCCTCCTCAAACTACCCATTCGCCTCCGCGGTGAGTGCGGGGGTGCCTTTGCGTCTGCCATCATGAGCAGCCATGCTCTGGAATCCTCTTCATTCTTTTCATCTAGATTCTCGTTCTTAATGATTCTTTTAGGCATAAGGATTGGCAGTGGCACTACCCTCCATCCTACTCTCCTACTGCTACTGTTTAATTTGGAGGAGGACTGGGGTGGAGACAGTACCAGCTTAGCTGGTGGTGTCTCTTTCTCTGCCCCTCCTTTACCCTGATGTCATCCTCACTCTCGTATATAGATTACTGAACACACCCTTTGATTTCCAGTTGACTTGTGAATTGTAGGTTTGTATATTATGTTCACCATGGATCTGGAAATGCCTCGCGCTCAAATCTATCTGTGGGCCCAGGTTACCTTAGGGAAGTTCCTTCTACTTACCAGCCATGTACACACAGCCTGCTGTGGCGAAACCTTGAAGTTCTTTGTGGGATGTAGGTAGGTGCGCACTTCCTCCCAGCCACAAGATGGCAGACCCACTTCCATCCACCTCTTAGTAGAACTGTTTGCTGTCTGGTGGTGCAATATCTTGGTCTGATAGAACAAGTTCTCGATCTGTAAATCAGGTTGGTTCTCTTCCTTGTGTTTGAATCTTTTTTATTGAGGTTGCAAGAAGAAACATGGTCAAGTTACAGAGTATTAATGCAAAAAGGCCTACAGAAACACATATACCAAACAGCAATAATATTTGTTGTCTTGGATAGTTACATTCCCCTCTCCTGGGTCGAGTAGGTGCAGAGTAAAAGGACGGCGGGGACATATGTAAGTCACTATCTCTCAGTGGCGTCTGTGAGCCGTGAGAGGTTGAACGTCAGGGCTTTAGCAGACCGTGTCAATATAGAGGAGAGTGGAAGAACAGAGTGATGTGAGTGCATTGGGATCTAACACGTGTTTGGTGGAATGCAAAACATCTGTTTTCATCAGGTGACTGGAAGTGGGTGGAGGGACCATTGGGGATACTCTTCTAAATTAATAGAGGGTCGGTCAGTAGGGCCCTCATTGTTCACAGTGGAGTGAGCAGATTTAAACTGAGCCAGGAGTGGACAGTGGGTGTGGGGTCTTTTGGACGACCTTGAGTACAAGCCTATAGACTAATAGATAGACCAGGATCATATGAAATGCCGTCACACAGTAGCATGAGAGCCGGGGCTCTGGGGATTAGAAGCCGTCACTACATGGAGTAGTGAGCCCCATATGTCAGTAAATATGTGGTCTTTATCGTTGAGTCGAAAAGCAGCCGTGGTTGCCATGTTCTCAAGCCAAACCTCCTGATTGGGGCAATGGGTATAGACCACTGGTGGACTCTGCACAGCTTAGATGCAGTCAGGACTGATGCAATCCAGCGAGTTTTATGTGTGGAAGAGCCAGAAGGCCTTGGATGTCATAGAGAATCACCAGCGGAGCCTGAAGGGGGTGGCATGTCAGACTGTGGAGGGCGATCAACCACATTCCAAAAGGTCGTAAGCGTTGGGCAAGACCAAAAAATGTGTAGTATGACGTAGTCCAGACTGTGGCACCACCAACAGTCAGATGTAGGTAACAGCCCGGAACTCTGCAGCTTATCCGGGGACCAATGCCAGTCTTGCAAAACCTTAAAGCAGCAGAACCTCATCTGTGCTTCTCTCAGACCCTTGCTATGAGAAGGCCAGGAGACACGACCTGTGTGCCGGATACCAGTCAGTTTGTAGCCAAGTCTCCCATTAAGTCGGTAAGAGGCATTCCAGCAGTTCAGAGAACATTTAGCCACCAGTATGCCATAAAGTCCAGAGACCAGCTTATTGTAAGTGCCCTATTGCACCAAGTATGTATGAAGTGAGAAGGGAGGAAAGGACTGATCCACCACTCGAGGTTGGCAATGGAGGCAATGCTGGAGCTTGAAATACCTCCAGAAGGGGGAGTCTGGGAGGTTGTACTCTATAGCGAGGCTCTTAAAATACTTAAGGCTGTCCTCAGTCAGTAAGCAGTGTACCGCCAAATTTTTGCACAAATCCAGTTCAGCCAGAACAGTCACAGATGATAGATTGTAATGGATCCATTGTGCCAATAGAGTCACTTTTGAAAGCTGGAACCACCATTATCTATGGCCACCAACCCCTTTGAAGGGAGCACCAGTGTACGACTTAAGGAAATCACTAAAAGTGACAGGTTTGAACTTAAGTTTATCACTAAAAAAGGAACATAAGGCCACAGTTCCTGGGATGTTGATTTCGTGCACTATGGAAACCCATGACAAAATCATCTATATCATGTCTAGACTAACTCAAAGCCATGCTTATCACTATACCCAGATTTTTTAAAAATAGCACAAAGTTCAACAGAATCACACCTCTTCTTGATACTCTCAAATGTCTATTACTTGAATCTCACTCAACCGACAAAACAGTGTGCCTCACCTACAAGGCAGTCCACCTAATCTCTACTCAAATTGTCAAACTTTCATAGTGCTAAGAGGCATACCCACACTACTTCTCAATACCCACCAGTTCAATAAAATGACCATCCTCAAACATACCTTCTTGAGCTCCTTGAGCAATAAATTACCCAAGAATTTTGAATTCCTTTTCCACCCACGTAAGACTTGCATGATCTTTGCAAACATTCAGATCTACACTGAAGGACAGCTTACTAAAATTGACCAGGTTCTACTTTCGGTGTAATATTCTCTCTGTCTGACTTTTTAAAGTCACTGTGCATTTATTTGACTTTCTCCTGATATATTTTGGTTCTCTCTCCTCATCCCTGTTGCCAGGGGCGGCTCTAGACTTATGGTTGCCCTTGGCAGGGAGCGTAGGTAGGGGGCCCCGGAAGATGGGATCCGGGCGGGGCAGAGCCCCCGGAGCTCAGGAAGGTGTTTTAAAAAAAAGTCCAGAAAAGGCGTTAGATGATCAGTACCTGCGCATGCTCCTACCCTTCCGAATTCGTCTCAGAACGATAACATTTAGGAGGTGGAGGGTATATTGTGACTGGCACAGACGGCTGCAGTGCCAGGACCATGACTGGGGCCCCGGACCCACAGCCCCCCCCCCAACCCCCTCCCCCTCCCACAGAGAAAGAATCAGTGGCCTCTTTGCCCGGAAACATCCCTGCCAGGGGCCGCCACAAGTATCATTCTGCTCATGGATATCATCATTTGTTTGTTCTTGTTTATGGTCGTAGGCGCCTGTTTTACTTAGTGCATCAGCAGTACTCTAGCCGGGGGATTCTCCATCTTTAGGTTTCCCTTGGGTGATAAAGTTCAGGATTGGTCCTTCATGTGACGCTACGAAAGCCTGCTGAGACGCCTTTCTCTTTCGTTTCGAATAACCAGATTTGTGTACTCGAATTCTCTTCATTTTGCTTGCAATATTATATACGCCCCTACCAGCGGGCCAGCAGTGGGTAGGGAAAAATGAGAAGCCAATCCGTAACCAGGAGGAACGCAGTCGCGGAGGCCAGTGAAGAGGGGGAGGGGGAAGGCGTCAGGGTGTTTGGAAGTGGAACGGAGCCGGAGGCCGCCAAATCCTCAGAGGATTAGTATATTAAGGATATATATTGGCGTGGCAGCCCCTGGGGTTTTGCTGCCATGTGCACAGCATGCACATGCCTAAGGCCGCCCCTGCTATTACATATACACCCTTAGTTAATCACAAAGGATTAGTATAGCTCACATCTAAGTTCAGCTTGTCACACCAAATCCTCACTTCCTAGTTGTCTGATCACTTTCTTCAGCCTGACCAATCCCAATGTTCCCTGATGACCTCTGTAAAGACTAAACTTTGTGTCTATTTTCTGGTCCCTATTGTTGTACGTTCCCTATATTTTGTGCGAAATTTCTGATATTTTTCGGTAGATGTAACATTTCTTGTCATTGTAAAGCAAACTACCACCTTGTGGTGTTTAGAAACACTATGTGATAGGCGAATAAATAAAAAACAAATGTGCTACTATTATTAGTACCAAGGAAGAGCATGCAAATAGATGCATCGTTTAGTTAAAATAACACCCTTATGTGTATTCACCTATGATGTTGACATTGTCCAAAATAATGTTCAGGTTGCAGTCCTCGTGAGCTAGAGACCAACACCACATAGAAGGGGAAGTGCATACACTTTAGATCCCCTTACCTCAACGGTTAAAAAAAACATTGCACGTTTTACCAACTTGTGCTACGAGTATAAGAAATGTTCATAAATATGGCTAAAGTGCCGAGTTTGTGCTACTTTTACCGGCAGCCTTCTGCTATATTTAGATGCTGGACTGATAATCTGAGAAATATATGTCCATTGTGTCTGTTAGTCATTACCACACACTTCCCTTTACCCCAAAGTGGCATTGCAGACATCTGTGCTAATTATTAGGGCATTCCCAGTGCGTTGGCACTACCTGCCATTTTTACTGCATCCTCGGGTATTTATCAGAGATGTTTGTAACTCTGCCAAGTGGAAAAAATATCTGCTAATGTGGTTACGGACATTTCATCTCCCCAACAACCGCCAGTTCATAATAAAAGACCGGTCTTCAGATTTCATTGTTTCCAGAAATTGACAATATTAGGAAATGGATAATTTTACAACCCTCTTCCTTGACAAAAACGCATGTACATGCCTGTTTGATAGTGGGACACGTTTTCACACATTGTGGGCAGTGGGTTTAACATCGTCTGATGCCTACATTGAGTTTTTTCTGATCATCCCGCTTCTAAATTTAGATTTCGGTGAAAGCTCGTCTTCGAATGTACTTTCTTTCCAAGTTTACTGTGTTTGGTGCCAAGATGAAAAAGAAGAATCCCTTTTTACTGCTGAAGGTTATCTGAGCTATGTCTTCACAGCATTTTTGTGTCAGAATTGTGTTTAAAGTCATTAATTCTGTATGAACTTTGGAAAGAATATGATGTCATTTCCCTTCCATATGTTCCATTAAGCATGATATAGTGTTTTGTTATAAAGTGATGTATTCGACAGAGATGAGTGGGCAGCTTGCGTAACCCCTTTAGTGCTCTAAATAAAAAGAGAAGAGAGGACAGGCGCGGCGTTTAACATGAATTACAGCTCAGGCAAAAACACTAACAGCGTCATTAGGGAGTGGGAACATTTTAACATTAACCGTGTTTAAAATTATCACTGCATGATAGATAATGTTTTCGTTTTGTAGATTAAGAACGTAGGAGCAGTTAGCTAGGCGGACAGGGCGCTATTAAAAAAACAGGAGAAAAAAACAGACGATAATGCAGAGCATATACCTTTATACATATAACTGAAGTTTTAGGCTACTACCTTTCATAACCACATGCCTCTCCTTCCATATACATATTTGAGAATATAACAGTCAATAATTGCTAAAGGTGGGTCTAGCTCAATTCGCGGTCCTGTTGCAATCTCGAGCCCATAACGAGTCGATCTTTCTTTTTATTTCAATATACTTTTTATTTTATTTTTTCCAAACTACATTACATACAAACATGTAACATACAATCGTTATCGTTTTGTCGTTGCAGGGTTTCAACCCAAACTGGCTGATTTAGTGGCGGCACGGTTACAGATTATACATGCTTGGCTGTCCCTCTATCCACTTGTCCCATGTTGCTTTTGCTTGCCACCTTCCCTATACCTAAGATGTGGCATTACTGCGGGAGCTGCCAACTTTGGAACTAGGAAACCACGTTCAAGTCTGGCGCCGACTCAACATCTTGTGATTAGGGGCAAATCGCGTAACCCCTCCCATCGTCATGACGAGCAGAGCTGAGCTCGTCATGACCGTTGTGCCGCCCCCACGCGGGGATAATTCCCCTGATGTCCTGGGCGTTCCATTGGAACGGACGTGGTCATGACGGGCTCAGCACGTCATGAGCACACGGCCACCGAGGCTCATGACGAGCTGAGCCCTTCACGAGCACCAGGGCGCTGCGCGCGCCCCCCAGCGCAGCGGGGGAATTAGCCCCGCAGGGAAGGGGTTATTATCCCTGTGCCTATGAAAAACTGACGGTGAACCTGTTTAATGTAACAGGTGCTTGTGTTAAGCGCATCAGTACCTTAGGGTCGAGTTTGCTATATATAACAATTATCAAAGGAAGAAAAAGCAAAACCTTAACAAAACTAAAGACAAATAGTGACTGATTGGTAGAAAGTGCAAACAGAAAACATGGATAAATCGTAGCTTATCCCCTTAAATAGTGTGATTTCAGACATATCTTTATTTCACCAAAACACCTTTTTTTCCTCATTATCAGCTATGAAACCACTTTCAAATATGTGAGTCAGAATACCACTTGTACAAAAACCTATTGTGTTTGATGTAATTGGCAATCATTTTTCTATATTGATCTGGGCCAGGTACAGGGTTTACTTGCCTCTTGGTTCTCTAATGATTCATGTTTAAAACTTTCTCTTTTAAAGTACTTCTCTGCAGTGATATAATGTGACTATTAATTTCAAAGGTTCCACATGTTAAAGAAATACACTTTTTACATAGCATGCATTGCCAGGGATTGGCTTATGCACGGGCTCTAAGATCAGAGCCAGACCATGGGCTGGACTCTGGCTCGGCTCTCCCTGTTAATTTGTTGGCTCACCCACCTCTAATAATTGCCAAGCATACACAGCAGAGGTAATGCTTTGGCTATATGGAACACACAGATTTAATCCACAAATTGCAAAAATAATGTACTGTAGTAGGAAATTTTAGTGAATGGTAACACATTTCATTTTGTTGGGAGGTGCAAAGCCTTTGCGGAAGCCCACCTAGCAATGTACCACTTATTACTTTCATTGTGACTGTAGTGTCTTTCCCGGCCTTGGAGCATGTAATGTACCACGCCACACACAGACTTATGGTTTACACATCTTTATTCGTCAGCATGCATCCTTTAACTGAACACACGGCATCACAAATTTTATTAACCACACACAGTAACACCCACCAGATTACATAATTCTTGTAAGGAGTCTCCCGTGGACCACTAGAAGCCTCATACACGTAAACACAGGACACAACATCTCCCCATTTGTTAAATATAAAGTACTAACAAATATATATACTTATTGAAACTCCTCAATGAGTCATTGAGGTGCTCACGCCAGCCTTCCAGATCTAGTTGTACGTGGTAGAGGACTGGCGCCTTCATCCTGCATCTCTGGAGAAGAGTCAGATGCCTGACTTGGGCACTCAGGTGGACTTGCCTCCCTCAGGAAGTCTGGAGCTAACGAACATCGAGGCAAAGGCTTAAAGTATGATGAGTCTCTGGTTCTGGACTTTCCAGACTTTGGGCAGTTACCATATGCCCTTTGCTCTCCACAACGTTTAGCGGTTCAGTGTCGAACAGAGTGTCCATCTTGCAGGTCCACTTTTGCTTGGCAAGGACTCGGTCTTCTTTCTCGAAAACCGTATCTCAAGTGGTACAGTGCACTTATCGGCGCAAGCCTTCATTTTGCATTCAGTGTCAGTGACATGAATGTCGTCAGGGTCTATTAACAGCTCGGGGTCCATTGTGGTATCTTAATTCCAAGAGCTTTCCAAAACAGCAAGGTGGCAGGACTTTCTTCTATCATAGAATGAGGAGTGGAACGGTAGGCACTAAGAGCTGGGAGTAAAGCAGACTTGAGGTTGATGCTTTCCAGCACAGCACACTGAACCACCCTTTTCAAAGTACTCCTAAATCGTTCTAAAAGGCCATTTGCCTGTGGCCAGAGAGGTGTACTTTTCTGATGTTTGATGTTCAAGCAATTGAGGAAGTCTTTGAACTCTCTGCTCCTGAAGGTAACATACTGAAGGTACATTATCACATTTAAGAATGGAGGGAACACCCCATGTTGTGAAAATGACATCTAACTTCTCAACAACTCCGTCATGTGTGGTTGATGATGGGTCATCCCCTAAATGAAAACGTGAGTACTCATTGACAACTACCATGAGATGATGTCCATTATTGAGTGGTCCGAAGAAGTCAACTGCAATCCTCTTCCAAGTTTTCTTTGGCAGATCAGACCTGTTAAATAGGTGCTGAGTTGTTCTGGGAGACAGGCAGTTGCACAGATGGCAAGCTTTAAGCTCCCTTTCAAATCATAAGTCAAGACGCAGGAACCACACTTGATCTCTTAGGGCTCTTTTAGTTGCAGCAATTCCACAATGTCCTTCATGTGCAAGTTCAATACATTGTTGCCTCTGGCTTTAAGGGATAACTATTATTGCTCCTCTTAGTATGACACTGTTAGAATTGGGGGTCTCTACTTAGCAGATGTAGGTACCTTTGTCCAAGTAGGGACCCTTCTTCCTATTCAGAGGAACGGAGATCCACTTCTAAAATAACCCCCGCTCACCCTGTTGGTAGCTTGGCATGAGCCGGCAGGCTTATCTCAGAGGTAGTGTCTTTGAAAGTGGATTATTACATAGCACTTAGAACATATAGCGCCTTATAGGGATATCTGGTTGCAATAGACCAGCTCAAAGTCAAAGTTTCAGCCCGACTGCGATGGAGCCCTGAGCGGCTACCCCTTGCGGAAGGTCCCGGTCACAGTTTTCACCTTCAGACTTAGAAACTTTTCTGGAGCTTTTCTTCCCGGGGTCCCTCGAAGCTCTGAGCCAGTCCGGATTCGGTGTGGGTTCGCCGGATTGCCTTGCGATGATCTCCCAGTCAAACTTATGAAAGTCCGACCTCCTGGGCGTTCAAGCAGAGCAAACCCAGGATCCAGGTCAACATGCGGTTGAATGCAGGCGGCTTGGCTTTCCCGGTTGATCCCGGTCACCTTTTCTTTGTTCGGACTTAGAAACATTTACAGAGCTTTTTCACACAGCGTCCCTCGATGCTCTTCCCAAGGCCGGATTCGATGAGGGTTCGCCGGCCTCAAATTTCTTACACTCCCAGTCAAACTCT
Source organism: Lissotriton helveticus (assembly GCF_964261635.1). Lineage (NCBI taxonomy): Eukaryota > Metazoa > Chordata > Amphibia > Caudata > Salamandridae > Lissotriton > Lissotriton helveticus. The sequence continues at coordinate 401,327,462 of NC_136065.1, forward strand.
GGAAGTGGGACCTACGGAGCTTTCAGCGGGACGAACCTAGATGGTTTGGCCGGCTCGTGGTTGAAGGCAGGCAGCTTGAATGCCCAGGTTTCCTGAAGTTCCCCCAAAGGGTCCCAACTTGTCTCAAACTCATTCCAAGGGTCTGGAAGCTCCAAGATGGTCCTTGAAAGTTGAGGACTTCAGTTCCCACAATCCCACTTTTACAAACCCTTAGAAATCCACTGGTGGTTCTCCAAGTGTAGGATCCTTGGTGGTAATGTTCCAGGTGAGCTCTGTTAACCTGTCGCTTGCAGGGAGTCCACTCTTTAGTTCCTTTACAGCACGGTAATCCACAGGGCTGTAGTTTCAGCTGGTGCAGTCTTCAGAGGACAGGCCTTAAAACTTTGCACCCAAACTTCTCAGCATGGCAACGTCTTGCTTTCTCAAGTTTCAAGCAGCAGATCTGAATGACTCTGCCCCGTCAGATACTTATTCCAAGTTGTCTGGGTCAAAAAGGAGGTCACAGCTGACCAATGGGAGCAGGGCTACGCCCCAAGAATATGACCACATCCTGTAGAGTGTGGCATTATTTTGTCCCAGAGTGCACCAAATCCTCCAAATTCATAAATTCTGATTTTCCAGCAGGGAGGTAAGAGATGGCTAAACACACCCCTAGAATGGCTACTTTTCATAAACTCTCCCCCTTGCATCTGTGCATTTCTTCCATAAGCCTAGCTTTGGCTGAGGTGAAAAGGTTAGAGTTGTAAATGACACTGGTTTCTTCTCTTCTCTTTGAAGACCATGGTTTACGACTCCTCCCCCTGCCCTCGCATTCCTGTGGCACAGCACACTGCCCTCCCAGAAGAGCTGGTTAACCACAGGGGCTCTTTATCACCTCTTTAAAGGAGCCTGGCTAATCCACTTAACTGACCATTCGGGACAGACCACTGGAAGGCTGAATCTGGACTTACAAACAAGAAAGTCTTATAACTTTTTGCATGTGCACTTTAAGATAAATTCAACAATATCATATTCTTGAGGTTATCAATACTATTCTGGGAAGTCTTTGAATGGTACTTTTAGCCTTTTATCAAGAGTCATTAGTTAATAACTTCCTGCCATGTTTACCTATGTGGCAGGGGATTGGCAATGGGAAAAATTACTTGGGCCATTTTCCAGCACCCGGACTTACAAAAACATATTTTATGAGTACTTCGTTTATATCTACATGACCCCCACCCATGGAACAAGTAGGGTAGGCTTTGGGGGTTCTGAATCTGTAGAAATAGTGCAGATCCTCCCTCCACAGTGCCACTAGCATCAAAGTCGAATTTGGGCAGCACTTTATCACAATTTGGGGAGTGAAATGAGAAATTTCACTTAATACAGGGCGTATTAGACTCATTTATATAAGGGTCTACCTTATAAATACCTAAACCCCACCCCAGAGACACCTAGGGGAGACCCTGGGGGTTCATAATATGCCAAAACATTGGAGGTTATCCATTTATAAGTGCCCCAAACCCCAAAGTCGAGTTTGAGCACAATTTACTTTTTAAAAGCAGTCTTGCCACCCAGTGCCACTTTTAAACTGACCTCAGACTTCAGCAGTGCACACATGCAAGAGCAGAGCACTGTTGGTCTCTAAACTGCCATGCCCTATTTATACTAGGGACTGATAGTTAGTTTCAATCCCCCTGCCCTAATTTGCACCAGGGCCCTAGGGGGTAGGTCATGCCAATCACAGGGCTACCCCCTACCATAGTGTACCCTAGTGTATGTAGGTGTTTTCACTGTCTTCTAAATGTGTCTCTTTCAACATTGCACTGGCCCCGGGCCTGGTTAGGCAGAGACCAGAGTCACAGTCAATTACCAGCAATACCATTCAGCAGACCTTTGGGGACTGCCCAGGGCGACTTTGCAACACAGTGTGTAAAGCATTTGTGAACACACACAGTAATGTAGTGAAAACAGTACAAATGGACACCACACCAGTTTAGAAAAATAAGTAATCTTTATCTAAACCAAAACAAGACCTAAACACTAAAAACCCACAATACAGTAATAAAAATATGACTTTCAAATGGCAGAAATAGTTCAGTTCAAAGCAAATTGCAGATGCAACACTTTTAAAACAAAGTACCTTGGATGCGTTGCGCACACACACAAAAAGGGTCGCAGGGAAGGTGATTAGTCGGTTCCTTACACTCAGGGAAGGTGATGCGTTGGTTCCTTGCTCCGGGGAAGGTGATGCGTTGATTACTTACTGCTGCGCAGGGAGGTGATGCACCAGTTCCTTACTGGAGAGAAGGTTACGGACGGTTTCTTACTGTATGGGAAGGTGATGTGTCGGTTTCTTACTGCGTCCCCCAATGATGTGACGGATTTGGCACCTCGATGTGATGCGATGAACCATGACGATGCATGGGTTTTTGCAGCTGTACAGCAGGCCTTGCGTCGGGATCGGTGCAGTGATCTTGGAGATCGGTGCACTCGATGCTGCGATTTCTCGAGCCGCGGGCAGCCACTGCAACGATTTCTTCTGCAATGCGTTGGGAACTGGTGCGGATGCGTCACGCTTCTCAAAGTTGCGTAACTTTTCCCAGCTCCCAGCGGCAAACAGCCTCTAGAGGTCCAAAACAACAGCAAGCACCTCTTAGCAGGTCAGAACTCCTAACAAGGAAGTTCAGGGGAACTGTTGATGAAGTCTTTTGTGTCTCTGACACTTCACAACAGGAGTCAAGCTGAGTTTCAAGCTCTTGGTGATCTTCCTCAAGCAGAGGACACAGCAAACAACACAGCCCCTTCTTCTTTCCTTGTCAGCAAGTAGCCACTGCAGGCCAACCCCAGACATGAAACAGCACAATGGCAGTATTCCTCCTCAGATTCTCCGGCTCTTCTCCTTGGCAAAGGTTCCTCTTGATTCCCAGAAGTGATCTTTGAAGTTATTTCCTATTCCTGAGTCTTCCAACAGCAGGCAAGCTCTACTTCAAGCCCTTGGAGAAAACTCTTAGCAGCAGGATGATGAAAGCACAGTCCAGTGTTTTCCCTACCCAAGACAGAAGCAACCACTGCAGGCCAACTCTAACAGCACACAGCACAGGGGTAGTACTCCTCCTACTCCAGCTTTCCCCGTCCATCTCCCTGGCAGGTTCCTTAGATCAGCAGTGATCTAAAAGTCTGGGGTCTGGATCCCTCTTTTTATACAGTACATCTTTGTTCTCTCATGGCCCAGGGCTCAGCCCTGTGCAGACCAGTTCAGGGGGACACTTTGCAAGTGCACAACAACCTAATTGTCAGGGTGATCCCTGGCTCCAGACACACCACAGGGGAGCAGAGCCATCATTGTGGAAGGTAGACACAGCCCTATTCAGTTGCAGGTGCTACTCCTCCCACCACTCCAAAGGCAGATCAGGCCTATTCAGCCCAGCGTGGACTCATCCAGACTCTCTGGAGCCGCTGCACCTCCCCAGCCCCTGTCACTCCAAAGCTAGACAGCCAATACACATTCTAGCAGAGGCACACTGGATGGCTAAGCAAGAAAATACCTACTTTCTAAAAGTGATACTTTCAAACACAGAATGTAAAAATAACCCTCACTAAAGTATGCATTTTAACATTCTGAGTTCAGGCATACTAAACTTTATTTTCCTATCTGGTTCCCAGGGGCAGTTATACTTATAAGCTGTTATAAGCAAACTCTCCATTATATCCTATGGGAACAGATAGCCTTTCAATAGTGAAAAACGAAAATGGCAGTATTTCACTATCAGGACATGCCACACACATCAGGGCATGTCCTACCTTTTACATACACTGCACCTTGCCCACAGGGGTACCTTGGGCCTACCTTAGGGGTAAGTAACATGTAAGAAAAGGGAAAGTTAGAGCCTGGCAAGTGGGTGCACTTGCCAGGAGGACGTGGCAGTACTCGACTGCACACAGGTTCTGCAGTGGCAGGCCTGAGTTATATGTACAGGTGACTTACATGTACTGGTTGCTTATGTGGGTGGCACAATCAGTGCTGCAGGCCCACTAGCAGCATTTGATTTACAGGCCCTGGCACATACTGTACTAGGGATTGACTAGTAAATCAAATCAGCCAATTATGTAGACACCAATCCGTAACAACAATTTGAAGGAAGAGCATATGCACTTTAGCACTGATCAGCAGTGGTAAGGTGCCCAGAGTCATAGAACCAACAAAAACAGGTCAGAAACAGACCACAAAGCAAAAAAAATCTGGGGATAAACCTGCTGTAAAATCCAGGTCTAACAGACACCATCTTGTGTAATAGAAGGTTCTTCCCGAACCATCTTGAACTTCTGGTACTCAACATCATCTGTAAGAGGTTGAGTATGCTTCCTTCATGAATGTGTTATAATGATTTCCTTGAGCTTAAGCATGTCTATGTCAGTATTAGTAGCTGTCAGAATCTGTTCAATAGAAAATGCTGCAGATGCGCTTGACTGTACAATGAAATCGATTTGGGCCTTGGACGCTTTGGACGTTGTACTATGAGGCTGTAGCAACATTTATGAAAAGTGTGTGCATGAAAACGTAATCATACTCCTGCAAATGTAACCCCCACCTTTTGAAGCAAGTTGGCATGCCTGATGATCTGTGACGCGAGCGAAATGCTTTCCAAACAGAAACACATGGAAGTGTTCATGCGCCCACCCTACAGCTAAGCTTTCTTTCACTATTTGAGAATAAGCAAGTTAAGTCAGAGATAGACTCTGGCTAGCATAGGCCACAATGTGTCTCTGAACATCGGGTTGTCCATTGTGTGGGGCAAGGAGCGCTTCCAACCCCACTGGGCTTGCATCCGCCACAATTTCTGTACGTAATTTCAGATCAAATTAAGCCATCTCAGTTGCATTTTCAATTGCATGTTTTATTTTCTTGAAACTTTGGCCACATTCAGATGGCCATTCAGGCAGAACATCTTGCTTTTTTTGTTCTCTCAGATGGGTACTCTCAGTGGCAAACTCACAGATGAACTTGTAGTAGTAGCTGGCCATGCCTGAAAAGGATCTCAGCATGGTCACATCTCCTGAAGAGCATGTAGACGACCATGCTTGTATCTTTTCAGAGTCAGGATTCATCTCTTCTTCATAAAAAATATGCCCCAAGAATTGTAGTCTGTTTTTGGGAGATTAACACTTCTCAGCATTCAGTGTAAGACCTGCATTAGCAAGCAGACATCATACTTGTGCGAATACTTTGTCATGTTCCTTTCGTGTAGCCTCAAACACTGGTATATCATCACCGTAGTTAAAGCAAGCGTGAAAAACTGCATTATTTGATGATTGACATCTTGAGAAATTTCTACAGCTGACAAGGCTTCAAAAGTGAGTCTTTTATATGTGAACAAACCAACATGCATTGAAAAAGTAGTAATGTGCCTACAGTTTTCTCCAGTTCAATTTGATGGTAACCTTTGTTGAAATCATGGCGGGAGAAAACTTTGGCATCATTCAGCGGCGTGATCATGTCTGTAGTATGTGGACCTGAATGTCTTCCTCTTTCGATTGCTTTGATGGTGTGTCGCATATCAACACAAGTGCGCTCTGAACCTCCACTTTCATTTGTTTGGTACCACCACAATGGGTGAAACCCACTGGGTCGGTCCTGTAGAGCGCTCAATTATGTCATGCTTTAACAGTGTTTCTAGCTCTTTCTCAATGACTTCTTATAAGTGAAAAGCAATTTGACAGTGTTGCGGTACAATGGGGCGAATATCTTCATCAATGTGAAGCTGTACCTTCATTGGCTTAAGTTTCCCAAGTCCATGAAATAATGTCAGGAATCAACTCACTACTTCACAATGATCATTTAAATTGTAGTCAGTAGAAATCAGTCCCATGTCAGTATCGAAACTTAATAAGCATGCACTCACCAAAGTACCTGGAAGGATATGAATTGGCACTTGCACTATTGTTTTCTTATGCGCATGGTCGCCACAAAAGATCCTTTGCTCTGCAAGGGTGTAGAAGCTGCCCAGGTGTCCTCCTTTGTTCTCAAGAGTGTGAATTGTGGTATTGTAGATAGTTCTTTCAACTTTTCTACCGGCATAATGTTTATGGCTACACCAGTGTCTATATTGAAAGTTGTAGAGCAACCATTCACCTTGAGCATGATTTTAGGATAATATCTGAAACAACTTTATTGCTTCATGTGGCGATTCTTGTCAAAATTGTGTTTTACCTTGCAAGCGGCCAATTCTACATGCACATGTTGGTCTGTGACTAACATCACCATCGCACATCCATCTTCCTCATTGTTACTCGATGATGATGTCACAGACCCATTGGAAAATTATTTTGATACTGATCAACTAAGTGTCATTTCCATTTGCCTTAGTCAATGTTGCAGTTCGGCCTTGTGGGAGTGGCTTTAGCAGATACAACATACAAAGCCTTTAGTCATTGTATTATACTTCAACAATTGTATTTGATTCAAATCATTTTAAAACTTCAATTGTTCATTTTCAATGCATTACAGGAATACACATATCATTCTGCGTTGTGTACCTTTGCGAACTCTTAACAAACATATGTGCATAAACTCATAACAAAAATAAATAAATTATATATAAACAGTAACATAAAATCATTGAATTATACCAGTCAATACTGTAAATTGTCTGCCAGCGCTGAGACTATTTTCATAATACATGGGGTGTAAAGACCTACAGGCTACGGGGATGAACCTATTTAGGGGGTTCTCTTTCTGGGTATATTTCATGTGGCACCCTCACTAGAGTCCCAGTTGATGTGGGTCCCTCGTAGACGGAAATGGACGAGCCAACGAGTTTCCAATCCCCCTTTGCCTTAGGGGATTATCATCAGGTCTTAGACCACGGTGTAATCTTATATTCTTCAACGTGACTCATTCACTCTTGTAACAGATATTTCTTCTTCTGTGGTGAATGTGTACTCGGTATCTTCAAGCGTATGTATCGGTTAATGCCAAATTGTTTCCTTGTTACTGGTCAAAATGAGTTGAGGCTTTCATTTGGAGGATTTATGTCTCCGCCTTGAGCAAACGGTTCCTCTTTGATCAATGGCTTCCTGCATCCGTTGTTTCGAAGTATGTTCTTGATGGCTTTCTGGACGCTTCCGTTGGGCCACAGTTTATCCGTAGAGTCTCTGAGTCAACACGAATCTGGCCATGTCTGAACTGGGGTGGCAGAGTGGGCTAAAGAACAGTGATGGATTAAACCCAGATCTGTTGACTGGGTGTGAGTGCTTGATTGGTTCAGATGCTCCGTCCATCACCACCCCCTTTTGTACCGCTTTGTTCGCCATAAGTTGGCAGGGTATGCTCAGACGTGAACCCCTTGCTCACTTTGCCACTGGATTCAAGCAAGCCTGGCTGAAGACGACTGAAATGCCAGAAACCGGTCCTAGGAAGCTTGTTTCCGGTCCAGGGAAAGCATGGCTTGGCAGTTCGGGCTGGACTGTTCCCATGAGGCACAGGGTTAGACTGATTTGCATATGGCCATGTCTGAACTGGGGTGGCAGAGTGGGCTAAAGAACGGTGATGGATTAAACCCAGATCTGTTGGCTGGATGTGAGTGTTTGATTGGTTCAGATGCTCCGTCCATCACCACCCCCTTTTGTACCTCTTTGTTCGCCATAAGTTGGCAGGGTATGCTCAGACGTGAGTCCCTTGCTCACTTTGCCACTGGATTCAAGCAAGCCTGGCTGAAGACGGCTGAAATGCCAGAAACCGGTCCTAGGCAGCTTGTTTCCGGTCCAGGGAAGGCATGGCTTGGCAGTTTGGGCTGGACTGTTCCCATGAGGCACAGGGTCAGACTGATTTGCATATGACCATGTCTGAACTGGGGTGGCAGAGTGGACTAAAGTTTTTTGTATGCCGATTGAACTGTAGTGTAGCTCCTATTTTTCCAATAGGCTCTGCGCATTGGAATAGTACCTACAGCAGTAAAGGCCTAGGCCAGACGTTAACTAGGTCTACTACTGTCGATACTAGACTTAATTTTTGGGTTTGCCAGCTAAGCTCAGAGTTCGCTAGAAACTTTCTCGAATGTTCAGGAAAGAATTACCTCCCCTGATTAGACAAGAAGGGATTTAGTTTCTGACAACCATAGAACATGACAACTTTGCTCTCCCCTAATCAAGAGTCAATCTCGAGAGTCGTGTGAGCACAAGGCAATTATTTTACTCAGTCAGTACGTGCATTCTTAGTCTCATCAGAATGTAGAGAAAAGGAAGAGACGGGCGTGTTCAATAAAAGATGTTATTTATTGATCAGTCTCTTTTCTCGTACAAGAGAAATGGATCGATATTATTGCAATACTTATAGTTAAGTAAAGTGCATACATTAAAAGCAATAGTATAAAATAATACTGTAAAAACATTGATATGGTTTCTGAGCCATATGATGTTTAAAATGATTAAAATATATTTACATACACATATACATTTGACTAAACGTACTCAACTGGTGTTTCTAAATACGCCTACCCCGTGTACCTGACCTAAGTCTAATGCGTGGGCGGGAATAGAAAGTTACAGTTTAAGTTAAGTTTGTTTTTGCCAAGTGAATAACTAAAGAATTCTCTGTGAGGGGTTATTCAGTTCTGTACCTGGAAGTTAGGATGAATGAGGAATGGTATCTCTTTCTCTGCTCTCGATATTCCAGGCTGCCTGCGAGGGCTGCCCGAAAGCGCCGGTGCTGGGTCTCTCGGCTTGAGATAGCAGCGCGTCTCTCAGCGCGTCAGGAAGGCGGGGCTGCTGCCAGCGGGGTCTGCTTCTGCTCTCGGCTTCGGCAAGTATGGCTGCTCCGTCTTGTCACCACGCGTGTGTTTGCATAGGGCAAGGTCGGCAATATTTATACCTTACAGGTGCCGAGATTGACGTAAGGATGGACATAGGTACGTCAATAAAGATGTCATACGACTTGCTCGTTAGCACATTCTTTACTAAAGTTCTCTGTGAAATCAAAACAATGGCCGCACGGATTATCCAGGTTGTCATAGGTTTGATTTGTTATGAGAACGTCGTATGCCTTATCAGGGGCTGGAGGAATGTCGCTTGTCTAATTAGATCTCAAGCGTTATGACCTAATCAGATAACACGTTCCTGTGCCGTAGTGTGACTGCGTCAGATAACGGTATCTGCATCATGGGGGCTTTTCTTGCCTCATGGGCTGACTGTTAGTTAACTTGATAGTTAGTTTAACCAGAATAGGGTCAGGAATAGGGGGACTGATTCAGAACCTATAGAAATACACGACACCCACTCCACGCTAACTATGGTCATATCTACTAATCTATGCATAGTATAACATAGTACAACATACTATAGAGTATAGTGTATACCTTACCACCCCAAAATACATAAATGCATTTTGAAATTTTCAAATATACTGAAAAATTGCAGTCATATATATTGTATGCACTTAAGCTATGAATTAAATGCAAAAGTAAACACGCATTTTTATGCATTATTGCTTATTGGTATATGAGAAATACACATGAAATGGCTCTTAATATGGCTATACAGAAAGGAAGTCCGAGACCATTTCATCACATAATAAAATATTTGTGAACATACCAGCGGGCAGCTAAAGTCTATAAAGTATCTAAAAATAGAAATTTTAGTTCTCTAGGAATAGTTCCTTACTTTAAGCAGAAGATCAGTGTCCCGGAAAAAAAATATATATAGAAAAATATTTTAGGGGCTTGCTGAAAAAATTGCTGTCCGTGAGCTGGAGTGAAATTGTTCATGTGACTTTATTTTTAAAGTTGAAGGCCGAATTCAGGGAACGCCGTGTGCGAGTTTACTCAAAAGTCTCTATTTCTGTTCTGGAGAGAACATCATATCATTCAGGCTTTCGAAAAAACTGTCAACAGCTTCATGGGAAAGTTCCACTAAGTCGGAAATAGGAGTAACCATGCATTCGTGCGCATGATTGTCTGCATTGACATTCTGATTCGCATTGCTGACAGAAGGTCGTACCTGTTCGATGCTGCTTTCATCTTGAACTTCACTACTCTTCAATCGCAGTGGTGAAGATTCCAGGAATGCCGTCATCAGGATTGGCAGCCTTTGAGGGCAGCACAAAGCGTGAACCTTGGTAGGAACCAACAGTGTATCTGCATCCACTGGCGCATCCGATTGTAGCGTCAGACAGGTGTCTAACACGCATTCTTCTCCGCATAGCAGACACCTTAGTACAGGTAAAACACACCTTTGCCACATTGGTCGAAATGATAGAAACCAAGTCATGTTCAGGTCTCTAAGCCGGGAGAGTCCCAGGATTTTTGATATCCGGTCCCGGTATCCAATGGCTAGGATCGTATCTTCCATTGTCGCGAGAGTTTGATCTGTGACATGGGTTGCCATAACGAAAAATAAGGACTAGGAATAGGATTCCTGCAATTAGTCCCAGGATCAGGGGAAGTCCGCCAAAAATCGAATGGACGAAATCTGGAAAAATACCCAGTATGGCTTTGAATGGTGTTAATGCCATCGAAAATACTGTCTTAAATACCTTTGAGACCCCAGTGGTATCAGAAATATTTAAGATTTCGCTCAGGATTTCCGCGAAATGTACGGGGGAATTAGTTGATAATAATGTATGTATCTCTGCAGTCGTCCTTGCGACTTGTAGATCATATGTTTCTTTTGATGACGTGAGCCTTGTAGGCGTCTGAAGAAGCACTGTTTTCATTCTGCTTAAAGTGTCTATTCGAATAGAAGTAATTTTCAAACTGGGCCATGCCCTTGCCTCCCTGTCTGGAAAGGAGCTGGGGAATAAAGAACGTCCACAGCACTTGACCTTCGCCGTTGTGGTTACTAGATAAGGAGTCCCGGGCATAAGACTGCAACATCTGCGGTCTACAATAAGAATGTAACTCCCATTATAGAGTCTTTGAAAGAATGGTTCTATTTCAGTTGCAGGTGCGCCTTGCTGGTGACATGAAAGGTTGTATGAATTCCCTTCACAGGCTCCATGCAAACTAATTCCGTTACACAGAAGCGTGCCGCTTAGTGACATAGCACAATTGTTGCCACTAAGAAACACTTTCTGTCCTTTATTACTGACACATGCATGTGAATAGGGCAGGTCCCAAGTTGTTTTAAGGTACCCCTTTCCCAATTTCTCGTACATGCCAGCCTGTATATATTTTTGGCAGTATTGAAACCTGAAGGTTGAGATTGGAATATTTATGATTCCGTGGATTATCCATTCACTGACAGGTCGTTCTGACATTGTCATTGGTAATCTTTCTAGTTTTTCAATGCTCAAGATTGTATAATCAGCACCCTTTTGCGCCATACCGATTTGTCTATCAGTAAGGTTAAAGATTTGGAATAGTGACGTTGTGTTGATTAAACGCCAAGGCACATAGCCTGAACGCAGATTTTGTAACGTCCAGCCAAGCTGTACAATAGAACGCAATTGTGACTGACCATGTTGTAATAACAGTAAGTCTTGCGATAATATATCGATTGCTGAAGACACAATGCTGTCCAATGAAAAAATTCTGGAGGACAGAGTCATTAACCCATTGTCCACTACAGAAAGTGATTTTTCCAAATTAATACGGTCAATTTCCCGTATTCTTTCTGCTGTCTCAATTTGAGTAACCTTCCAGGCCTCATTGTATGCTGCATATACAGAGGCTGCTATGAAACGCTTTTGACGCTGTTTGCGTGGTCCCAATATGAAATCACGCAAGTCAGCACCATCAGTAAGTAAAGTTAGGTGTTGCTTAATTTCAGGCAGTGTGGAAGTCTGTAGCCATTGAAGGCATAATTTGCCCACACTGTAGGTTGTTATTATCCCTGGGTGATGTCTTTGGGGATATCTAGGGTCTGGCCTGGTCATTTTGAAACCCTGTGTTTTATTCAGGAATCTATCTTGACAGTCATTTGTATCTGTGGGCCAGATCAACCATTGTTTCCAATCAGGATGTGTTCTGTTTTGGTTTAATATATGGTTTACGTCTATCTCTTCATCTGTATTAGAGCTATTGCTAAACATTGTTGGCTTTGGAATAGACGGATTATTTAAATCTTTGATTTTGGCTAAGCCAAGACAGGTGGTTTGTTGAACAGTGTCATTTAAAAATATCATTTGTTCTGGGATCATGCAGGCTCTAAACAAAGCTTCTATACCCTGTACTTGCCATTCTTTTGTACCCCAAACACTTTTCAAATCAACATTTTTGTCCCAATAATCAAATCCAAAAGTATTCATTTTTTCAAAGAACGAATCTGAATATATCAATTTTGTGTTGGTTATCATGGTTTTCATCCCTGTCTTGTTTGACAATTTAAAATAAAATGTTTCAGCATTACTTGTGTTAAAACCTGAAAAATATGAATATTTGTCATACACGGTTCTAGAGCTTCCTTTTGGAGGTGTAGCACAATGTTCCCATTGATTATAACTTAAAACATTTCTAGGTTGTGCAGATTTATGTAAAAAATGGTTACCATAATGGTTATAGCAATACATACTATCATAATTTGTAGAACCTTGCAAATAATCATGTTTTGTAAATTTAGCAGACATTACTAAGTCAGACATCATGTTGTTAATACTTTCGAAGTCCCAATCATCAGCAAATGAGTTTGGTTTTGCAAAGTCACTCAAGGAGATCTTGATTTGGTGTGGATATTTCAGGATCTCGACCGGACCATAAATTTCATAGTCAGTGTTGTCCCAGGCTACCCCACCAGGTATAGGATTGGCTGTGAAGTTGGCTGAAGAAAGTTCTGAAGAAAGTTCTCTTTTCTCGACGTGTGAAGATGTGTGTGGTCTGAGGACCAAGTTGATGTTCTGACTTGCTGTGTCCATTTTAGCATATTTTCCCTCAATGAAGCGTCCCAAAGTAAATACCATGATGAGCCAAAGTATGAGGATAAATGCACCAAAACCCACCCAAAATTCAATCCATGGAGAAACCAGATATGTTTCTTTCAGATGTTTCAAAAGTTCCTTTGCTTTGTCTTTAAAGGATTTTGATGATGGCTGTGTCTTTGATTCACTGAAGCCGTCAGAGGAATCATCGAAGTTGATGAAGTAACCGGATGCAGTTCTGTCAATTGTTCCAATTGGTTCAGGATTTCTGTTTTTTGCATTGTCACTTGGTACTTCAGTATAGATTGGTGTGTCTCTGCTAAATGTCTTTATTTGGGTTTTAAGAGGTCTGAGTTCTATTGCATTGTTGCATAGTCCTTCTTGTTCTTCTTTAGGCGTTTCGAATGTGATGAGCCTTTTTGTTAGGACCTCTGTGCTGGTAGCAAACCTTGGTGTTCTGCTACTTATTGGGAGTCCACTTGGCCTACTGTTTGTTATCGGCCACATGTTGTGGTTTTACCAGGTCGATGGATACAACTCGGTTCTCCTTTTTTCCAGCAAGTGGCGGTAGTACAACTGATCTTGTCCCGTTGACAGATAAGACAGGAACTGCTTTTCTGTAAGAAGGCCCAAATTCCTTCTTTACCGCGATCTTCTCCCTGACTAGATCCCCGACTTTTGGAATCCAGACAGGTCTTGCTGGGACAGGTGGTGATTCTTCAGTGGTTGTTGGCTGTTGTTTCAACTGTATGTTGCTCAGGTCTTTTCTTGTTTTGTTTAAGTCCTGTAAAATAGCCAAACGGTCTTTGACATCAAAGGTTTTTTCTATTACCACTGAAGTCTGACTATCAAGGTCAGAGATTAACATCCTAGTTCCGAATAATAATTCGTACGGACTGAATCCCTTCAGAGAATTTCTTGGCAAGTTATTTAGACTACGTTGGACACTTATTAGATGTTTGACCCACCCAGCTCCCGAACCTAATATCCTTTCTATTATAGATTGCTTTCTGCCTTGGTTTTTTCTTTACACCATCCCGTACCCTCAGGAAGGAAGTGAGAAGATTCCCGCTGGGCTGTGCTCATTTGGCCATGTTTCCCCCCAGGCTGGTTTGCCTGAGTGAAAACAATGGTCAAACGTAACATGCTCTTAGCGTATATGCCAATTAGACTCGCAAATCTTGTATAATAGTCCGGACGTCAGCCGAGTGCTGGTGATCTACATTATAAGTGGAAACTAGCCTGTATATGTTAATCGCAAGCCATTCTTTTTGCTAGTAATATTATCTGCCTTGATACGACGAGGTATTAAACTGCTTCTCTCCCCACTGCGATCTCTGTTGCAGTTTGGGCAGTTTTTTACAAACATGGTGTAGTGCAGGCTCATGCCTGGCCACCAGTACCGTGATTGTAATTCTTCCAGAGAATTTTTTAATTTAAGGTGTCTGAGACCCTCGCCCATGTGTGCGTCTGCGATTAACAAGTTTCTCCTGTCCATGTTTGGAATCACTCTATCCCCCACTCCAGGGATTCGAGCAAAAGGGACGGAGTTTGCATCGATTATGTATGTATAATTGAGTGGATAGTTGATCGGTAACGCTGAGCAGTCGCCTTTTGATGACGTTTTCACCGCCAGCAATGTTTCACCGTCAATGTATTTTAATGTACGCTTTTTTCGAACTACGGGAGCCGATTTGGTGGCTGCCGCTGCGGCTGTTTCAGCCAATGAATTCCCTACAACGTGAACGCCATCACGTTGATGACTCAGTGAGTGAGTCACGTGAGTCTTTGGTAGTTCTTTTTGTAAAAGAGCTATTTGTTCCCAGAGCAGTTTCTGCTTTATTGGTGCATCTGTGTCATCTTTGTAACCGTTCTGAATCCATGTCTGCAAATCCTTGTTATATGCTTTGACGCAGTAATATAAGTGTCGGGAATTCGCGATCCGCATTATCCAGCGCCATTTTTAATGCTATTATTTCAGTTTGTAGTTCTGAATTAGTTTCTACTGAGTGTGATTTTGTTAATAGAGGTCTTAGTTTACCTCCGCGCCACACTTCTTTTGTAATCTCACATGTGGGATTGTATGCATGTTCTCCCCAAACGGAGGGTTGAGCATGTCCGTCTGTATAGATTACACAGGCGTAATGTCGTAGAGGAAGAATGTCGATTGGCAGAGGATACGTCTTTTCATATTTTAGATTTTTTAATTCTTCTAGTTCTTAGAAAATTGTCAACCAGGCTATACTTGATAATTCATATCCTTCGTATAGGACTGTCAGATGGGCAATTCTGGACTTTTTGAAGTTGAATTTGTAACCCTCTGCAGCGAACCCAAGTATTATGGTGTTCACCCTTTTCAAGTGAGTCTCCAAGTCATCATCTGTTAAGTAAATGTCATCGACATAAGATAATGCTTCATCATCATATAGTTGTAGTAATTCTGTTACTCTCGCTGAGAATACCCCCGGGCTGTTCTTGTACCCCTGGGCTAACCGACAGAATTGCTTTTGAGTGCCATTTACTGAGAATGCAGTTAAATATCTGCTCTCTGGTGCTATGTTTTGTATTTTTTGCGCACTATGTTATTCATTAGTGCAGCACTGTGTGAGTTTTGCACTGCAAAGGTTTTGCAACATGTGTTAAGGTGTCGGTAATCCAAAACTAGACGATATGAATTGTCTGGTTTGGAGACCGGAAACAAAGGATTGTTCATTTGTGAGGTGCAAGTTTCAATCACCCCCTGGTATTCTAGCTGATCTAGTATTTCATTTACTTGTTTTTTAGCTTCTTGCTTAATTGGGTACTGCCTTTGTGCAGTAGGTTGTGATTTTAACTGGATTTTGTGAGGAGGAGAATCCTCATCCCATCCTACGTGATTTTTATATAAAGCAGGTGCTAAGGCCACTGCCCACTTTCTAGCAAGTGTATATTTTTTATGAATCGGTATTTGATTCGAGAAGGCAGGCATAATTACTTCTTCGCCATGAGGGCACTCCCTGACAAACTCTGGTGGCCAGTCTTTTTCAGCTAGAAGGATGTCATAGCCTTTGGAGAGGTTATCCCAAAATAGTCCCCTAATTTTCCTAGTCTTATCTCCCTCTATACGTAATGTTATCTCGTATATCTTGTGGGGCTTACTAACTCTGGTGTCTGCAGTTTCCACTTGAAGGTATTCATTCGTGTCCACTGTCTCCAGATGATTCATAAGGACTTTGCGAGCTATGCTCACCTCTGCTGCGCTGTCTAGCATTGTCTGAGCCCACTCTCCGTTTTTCAGTTGTGTCCTCAGTATTCTCGGCATTTTTAACTACCTTGATACTGGCTACCTTCTTTTTTGGAAATTGTAATTTCTTTTTTTGTTGAGCAGGTTCCTTGTCTTTGGACTTGGCGTGCTCTTCTGATCGTCCTCTTCTTTCCGATTTCTGCGAGGAATTCTGAAAAGATTTAGAGGGACGTGTATTAATGTCTTGATATCTATCAGGTTTTTTAATATTATCCCTATTTCTAAGGTTATATCTATTCCCAGAGGGGTCACTCTGCGGTGACCTCTGTCTTTGGTTTGGAGATTTCTCTCTTCGCCTAGGAGACCTTCCTCGGGACTGGAATTTCTTTTCTTTAGGATTGGATTGTT
This sequence comes from Lissotriton helveticus, assembly GCF_964261635.1. NCBI lineage: Eukaryota > Metazoa > Chordata > Amphibia > Caudata > Salamandridae > Lissotriton > Lissotriton helveticus. The sequence continues at coordinate 401,343,919 of NC_136065.1, forward strand.
TGTTTCCATCCCAGTTCTTTTTTGGTGAATTATTATTATTAAAAAATATTTTTTCTGGACTTGTAGTCAGTTGCGGTTTTACTGGTATTCCACCTAGACTATCTCTGCCTAGTTCTTCATAGGATTTTTCTATGATTCTGGCAATTTCAGCTGGTTGGTCTGCTATATCTGTCTCTTTTAACCTCTGGCGGATCGCCACATTTGCTGCTTCACCTTTTATGTTGGCTAATAATATAGCCGAGACCTGCTTGAAGTCTTTCAGTAATTTCATACCAAGAGTTAAAGCAGGTTCTGGACCGTATTCATCTTGAATTTGTTTTAGCACATCTGGTATTACCGAAATGAATGGAACACCGTGCGTTTTTGTGTAGATGGAAGCAAAGACTGTACCCCAAGTGTCACAGTCCTCAATGTGTGGTGCGATTCCCATTGGGAGACATATAGTCAGAATCCTGTGTTTTTCTAATGGGGTGGTGTCAGGAAACACCGCCTCTATTTGGGTAATTTTCTGTGCCAACCAGAATGGTATCTGTTCCCGTTTAGCTGGAACTTTACCTAGGCAGGATTGGATGTTTTGTGGTGTAATTTTATTTGTGTTCCCCTGGTGAGGGGTCAGCTGTGGAAGTTTAATCGCTGGCTGAATTGTTGAAGTCCGCATTACATACTGAACTAATTGTCTATGAATTTTTAGTAGTTGTTTTAGCTGTATTAACAGCTCTGCTGCAGGCATTCTTTCGATGTCTGGATGTGGTGTGTATCCGGCTAAGACCGGCCACGTTGCTCCTGGTCTTCCTAAAGGACCGAGCCTTGTAATGTGATTGTTATGTTTTAGGGCGCCATCAAATAAGAGCAAATGCTCTTGGAATTTGAGTGGTACTTCCACCTCCTCGAAAGGAGTGTATGTTTCAGAAGGTTCCTCTACTTTGTAATAGTGGAAGTACTTTGTTACAGCATTTGCTGCCGGAAAATGTATCCATGAATAGTATACCTCTGTCTGCCGATATTCGTGTGCCTCAATTACGAATATGACTGTGCCACCTCTAGGTGTCAGTCCATTTTCTATAAGTTTTAAGGTTATAGATCTCCTTTTAATGACCGGAATGAGTGTTATATTCGGGTCTGCTGCTTGCATGGTAGCATCAGCATCTGCGAGTTCAGTTGCTAATCTAACTGCCTCTCTTTCATCATCACTCTCTGCCATTTTACAGACAGGATGGTATTATGTTTGTTTGCAGATCAGGTTTCTTTATGGAAACAGAGATTAGATGCACAATATTTTGGAACAGTGTATCCTTCAACGTTGACTTGACCAAGAACCATACATAGGAGTTCCCTCCTGCGAGGTTTTGGAGGATATAACCTTTCACCCACTCCAGACGTCTTTGGAGTATTTGGGAAAAGGGGTCTGAGTGAGAAAGCACGACTGAGTTACTCTAAATGTCTTACGTTAGTTTTATCGCCCTTTCCAAACGCGTTGGGCGCCATGTAGTGTAGCTCCTATTTTCCCAATAGGCTCTGCGCATTGGAATAGTACCTACAGCAGTAAAGGCCTAGGCCAGACGTTAACTAGGTCTACTACTGTCGATACTAGACTTAATTTTTGGGTTTGCCAGCTAAGCTCAGAGTTCGCTAGAAACTTTCTCGAATGTTCAGGAAAGAATTACCTCCCCTGATTAGACAAGAAGGGATTTAGTTTCTGACAACCATAGAACATGACAACTTTGCTCTCCCCTAATCAAGAGTCAATCTCGAGAGTCGTGTGAGCACAAGGCAATTATTTTACTCAGTCAGTACGTGCATTCTTAGTCTCATCAGAATGTAGAGAAAAGGAAGAGACGGGCGTGTTCAATAAAAGATGTTATTTATTGATCAGTCTCTTTTCTCGTACAAGAGAAATGGATCGATATTATTGCAATACTTATAGTTAAGTAAAGTGCATACATTAAAAGCAATAGTATAAAATAATACTGTAAAAACATTGATATGGTTTCTGAGCCATATGATGTTTAAAATGATTAAAATATATTTACATACACATATACATTTGACTAAACGTACTCAACTGGTGTTTCTAAATACGCCTACCCCGTGTACCTGACCTAAGTCTAATGCGTGGGCGGGAATAGAAAGTTACAGTTTAAGTTAAGTTTGTTTTTGCCAAGTGAATAACTAAAGAATTCTCTGTGAGGGGTTATTCAGTTCTGTACCTGGAAGTTAGGATGAATGAGGAATGGTATCTCTTTCTCTGCTCTCGATATTCCAGGCTGCCTGCGAGGGCTGCCCGAAAGCGCCGGTGCTGGGTCTCTCGGCTTGAGATAGCAGCGCGTCTCTCAGCGCGTCAGGAAGGCGGGGCTGCTGCCAGCGGGGTCTGCTTCTGCTCTCGGCTTCGGCAAGTATGGCTGCTCCGTCTTGTCACCACGCGTGTGTTTGCATAGGGCAAGGTCGGCAATATTTATACCTTAAAGGTGCCGAGATTGACGTAAGGATGGACATAGGTACGTCAATAAAGATGTCATACGACTTGCTCGTTAGCACATTCTTTACTAAAGTTCTCTGTGAAATCAAAACAATGGCCGCACGGATTATCCAGGTTGTCATAGGTTTGATTTGTTATGAGAACGTCGTATGCCTTATCAGGGGCTGGAGGAATGTCGCTTGTCTAATTAGATCTCAAGCGTTATGACCTAATCAGATAACACGTTCCTGTGCCGTAGTGTGACTGCGTCAGATAACGGTATCTGCATCATGGGGGCTTTTCTTGCCTCATGGGCTGACTGTTAGTTAACTTGATAGTTAGTTTAACCAGAATAGGGTCAGGAATAGGGGGACTGATTCAGAACCTATAGAAATACACGACAGAACGATACGATGACAGGCTGCCAGGACACAGAAGCAGGGAGGCCGGATTAAGCAACGAAGAGAACGACAAACTCATGAGGCCAACCCCTAGTGCTTTGATCGTTCCTCTGCCAAAGGCTGACCTAATTGAAAGAGGTTCCCAACTGCAGCAATTGATCGCCCAGCTCCTATGGAAGAATATCGCCGACAACTTTTATAAAAACGGTGGCTCCTCCTGGCAGCTAAATCCGGCAAGATCATATCCTATTCACAGATACGAACAAAGCGATATAAACATATGTAGATGATATCAAAGGAACATTGAATTTACTCCTCTCCTATGAGAAACAGCACACTTTGCAAATTGAGAATAGCATCCTGTGATCTGTTAATCGTCCAAAATTATAAAGGACCTTTCGTTAAACCAGCATTCTCCATTTGGGCAACGAACTCCATCTGGAATAAGAATCAGTCCTGAGGAAGGTGTACTAAAAGAAAGCCGAAACGCCGCGTCAACCTTTTTGATCCTTTTTGTTTTTATTATGTATTTCATGTAATTTTTTATTAAAATGTCTATTGTGATATGTTTTTAACAATGTTTTGATATGAATTATGAACTGTAAACTGATCAAGTGAATTAATCTAAAACATAGTTTTACCAAACATACATCGTGACAAGTCTCAATAATTAAATTCCTAGCCTTTTGACAATATTACAAATAGTTATATAGAATCTGTCATAACCTATGATTGTCCCTAATGCTATAGTGCGAAATTGATGTGTATTGATAATTAAAATACATCACATTGTACCTTTGCCTTTCCCGCCGATTTCACGGCATGCCTGTTTAATCACCATACCCCTACTACTAACACTAAAATAGGACAATCTTCTAAAGTCCACCTAGTTGGGACATTGTTGTTCTTCGACCAGAGTGGGCTAAAGAACGGTGATGGATTAAACCCAGATCTGTTGACTGGGTGTTATTGTTTGATTGGTTCAGATGCTCCGTCCATCACCACCCCCTTTTGTACTATTTTATATGCTCAACACTGATTCATTTTGGGTTGTTCCAGCTTCCGTATCAGCAGCTCGTAGATCAACACGTTCCTCCACTCTTGCAGCCATGAGAACTTTTTCCAAACTGAGCGTTTCTCTCAGCATGCCTCGCGGGAATGGATGAATTAGAGAGGCAACCATCAATAACTCTAACTGACTTTGACACAGGACAAGAGAAGGAAAGTCAGGAAAGTGAGAAAGGAGGAGGAAGCAAAATATAGACGAATGGTAATAAAGGCAGAAAGCAGGGATGAAAAGAATCCAGCAAGAGTGAGTTAAAAATAATGGAAGTGTGAATTTGTGGAAGAAAGAGGAAGGTGATGGAATTAAAATAAGAAGCCTTGGTATTTGGCACTCTGGCATTTCGCAGTGCTAACATCAGGCGCTTAAGAAACACTTTTGACTCTTGAACTTATGGTCTATTTTTACACATAAAGCACAGGTCACATCCATCCTTTGTCATACAGAAAAACTATATGTATATTCATAGAGTCAAATAGAATTCTTTGACTAATTCTTATTCAAAGTTGTGGGTAGCAGAGTTTCCTTCTCAATATGCAAACTCCTTTGAAGAACATGTTCCCTTTTGGTACTCCTGCATCAACCTCACTGGGAAAGACATGCACAAATAAGGGAAATTGTTCTTGAGACTGGCCCAGAGCTGTCTTGCAATGAGAAGCAGAGAATTTGTCAAAGCAAAAGCTTGTTCCACTTGTAGTTGGAAACTCATTATATACCTGCTTGGATTAACAGGTGAAATCATGTTATGCCTGTTTAAAGTGCTACCGAAGCCTTTGTATTATTGCGCATTAACACACAGCATAAATATACAGCTATTTTGTATTTCAGTGTTGTACCCTGCACATTTAGCCTTGCTGCTCAACCAGCGCCGGAAAATCCCCTTGGGGATGAGTGTGTGCTTTACAAATATTATAAGTAAATAAATAAGCCTCATTTTATATTTGTCATAGCCAAACGAGAACTGTAGATTTAGTAAACTCAGCTCTTTGCCGTGCCCCCCTTTATCTTACATCCATGGTTTTGTCACATTCTTCCCATGAGAAGAGTTAGACACCTGCTTGTTAGTGTCTAGCTTGAGTTTTGGTTTAAATGTGTTCATTCGCCTCATGTTGCATGAAAAAGTTGTCAAATGAGCTGAATCTAGCATTATGTGCTCCAGCAATTCATACGTCGATTGCTATTCCTTTGTGACTCTCACTTATTACATTTTCGCTGCTTGCTATATTTTTGCATTTAACTTCTGTTAGATTTCTATGAGCTTTCCTGAGCATCTGTTTTCTTTCACATAAAGCATGTATTCTTCCTTCTTAGCAGTGCACACCGTTCTGGGATCTTCTGACTAATTGGTGGCCAATGCCAAATGAGAATGAAATGTTCCACCTCTTGAGACAAATAGCTTATTTTTTTATGATCTCCCAAGAACCTTTTTTCACAAGATAGATATTTTCACACTTCTGTTCATGGACTTCTGTTGCACCCTTTATCTGTGTCAGTCATATGATACTGCCCAACACAGTTCTTCAAAATGAACAAAATAGAGCAAAAACGTACCCAATGAAATTAAAAAAAAGTATATTAACTCAATAGACATGTACTCCTTAATGCATAAACAGGAGCTAACACCCATGTACTTGATAGAACAGTCTGTAGTTCATGTTCTTTGTTTCTGAAATGAGAAGGCAGAGAGGAAAAGTATGTAAATACAGTGATGTATGGAGACGCAGTGTGCAGTATCATTGAAATTGGGTAGTTAATTGTCAACGTCGTGCACGTTTGAATTGTAGGAAATGCTGGTGTCCAAGCCTGGTATGAAAAAGATTACTATTTCAGCTGACAATTTTTCTGACCTTTTTTTTGATGGCTTTAGGATTCTGGGCACTTTACCACTGCTAATCAGTGCTACAGTGCATGTGCTCTCTCCTGTAAATATGGTATGATTGGTTTACACCTGTTTGGCATATGTGTAAGTCCTTTGTAAAGTGGTATTCCATACACCTGTGGCCTGTAAATTAAATGATACTTGTGAGCCTGCAGCACTGCTTGTGCCACCTTCAGAAGTTGCAGTTCAAACCTGTCTCAGGCCTGCTACTGCAGAGCTTCTGTGTGCAGTTTTCTGCCACTTTGACTTGGCATTTAAAACTACTTGCCAAGCCTTAAACTCTCGTTTTATTACACATAGGTCACCCCTATCCTACAGTAACCCCTAGGTATCCCTATGGGCAGGGTGCCGAGTAAGTAAAACGTAGGCAGTGTGCCTATATGTGTGACATGTCCTGCTAGTGACAAATAGCCTATTTAGTTTTTCACTGCTGTGAGGCCTACTCCTCCCATAGACTAGCATTGGGACTTCCCTTACATATTTTTAAGTGGTAATTCCTGACCAAAAAAGGAGTGGCATTGCCATGGTTAGCATGCTTAGAATTGTGGTGAGAAATATGTTTACTGGTGTAGTTGTATTTTACATTACGATTGTAGGAATGCCGCTTCTAGAAAGTGAAAAACAAAAAACTAACAACAATGTCTCAACCAGTATTATTTGAGAAAGGCAAGTATATATGCATGTATAAAACATTACAAGAAAGAGAATGGGAGAATCGTGGTAAGGTTTGAAAAGTGCTCATGGCATCATATATTGAAAAAACTAATTATATACAATAAATGACAGTTGTATCAGCACTGTGCAAAGAATTGCAAGGGCAACCCTATGAGAACTGGTGCACTAATGTGCTCGTGACACAAAGGTGACGGCGCAAGTGACACGTGAAAGAGCAGCGAAAAGGCGCAATGTGACAAGGTGAATAATTATGTAAAAAGATATGTGGTTCAACCATTGTTAATTACACAAGAGATCAAAGTTTGGTCAGTGATTTTCTCTGAACCATATTGAGTTTTGCACCGTGAATTTGCGCTGGATTGGTCGACGACGTTTCGATCCTATTGACTCGGGTCCATCTTCAGAACCGGGTAGCCAATTAACGGGTGCTGAAAGAAGCAAATTGTGCGAAGAGGAGAGAGCTCAGTAGGTTCAGGTACATGGACCAGGATCCAAGGGCTGTGCGCGAGGATAAGGCACAGTGCCAGTAGCAGGGTCGGAGCCCTGACCCACTGCGAGGAAGGGACGGGATGTAAACAGTCCGTGGAGGTATCCTTGAGTTCTAGGTGACGGCTGTATGAATCAATCGGGGACAGGATGGTCGCTTCAATTAGCGCCTGACTGCTTTTCAAACCTTACCATGAGTCTCCCTTTCTCTTTCTTGAATTGTTTTATACATGCATATATACTTGCCTTCCTCAAATAATACCGGTAGAGACATTGTTGTTAGTTTTTTGCTTACCTACCCGTATCTCAACCTGGTTTAAGGGTTACACTCATGTTGCTTTCGTACTACTTCTAGAAAGTGGGCATTTATCTGTGCTTATGACTCTTTGTGCTTTGCAGCCTGCCTCCAATACACATCTTGGCTTGGTGACAGTTACACTTTGTGCATACTTTCCAGACACCATTAAATCAATGGGGTAACCCTTAAAGTCAAAGGACCTGGGTATCAATTGATAAAGAAAACAAGGTGGTCCTTCACATTTACTCAATTTCCAATAGATTAAAAAATTAATACTTTTCACAATGTTTTTCAATCCCAAAGAAGGGAAGAGAAAGGAGACAACACAACACTCAAAAAGCCAGATACATGAAACAATTCATTATGGTTTGAACCAATTTTATGAAAAATCAATTTTCAAAAATTCAAATACAAGCAATTTATATTAGTGCACAACATTAATTTACACATTTTTACAATTAGGCACAATTTGAAAAGACTGCTAGATACAGCAAGAAAGGGAAAAGGTACGTGCTCAAGTGAATGTGAAAGAATTAGGAAAAGAAAAAATTATATATACAGTTTTGATAAAACTCAAATTCAATTATTCTAATTGAACAATAGGGAAACCTGCCCAAAACACAATTCAGAACAAAAAGGGGCGGGATAGGGACACAAGGGAGCAGGCCCCTAATGCACAGTCAAAACGGGGGGATGGGCGTCGACGTTTAATGGACGTTGTTGCCCCGACTTTTTGAAAGACCTTTTGACAACCTTTAGTTTTGCCCAGTATTGCAACGTGGGCTCACTCCTCGAGTACGTGATGGCTAGATCCGATCAGAACTGTCTGAGGGCTGATAAAACTCCTTGAAAAAGTTTGCAGAGACACCCTTCACCCTCCGGTTGCTCACCTTGAGGACGTTGTTTGACAACTGACGGCTGGTCTTGCGACCAACTCTGAAGGGACACCTTTAACCCCTTCCTGCCTTCACCTTGATAGTGAATTGAAAATGGATTGGAAATAATCATTGTGTGGCATTTCTTAACTAAATCCACAAGCTTAACCTGAAGGCAACATTTGGAACCATTGGGCACACCATTAACCGGTCGCCTTGAATTGTCATCGGTGACTTATCTATACTACTTTTGAAATTGTGGTACTTTTGTTCCCCGTCCTACCCCTTCCCCGTCCTGAAGAAGACCCGTAGCAGAGGTGTTAATCTTCCCTCCATTGCGCCAGGGTCGAAACATCGACGCCCATCCCCCCATTTTGATTGTGCATTAGGGGCCTGCCCCCTTGTGTCCCTATCCCGCCCCTTTTTGTTCTGAATTGTGTTTTGGGCAGGTTTCCCTATTGTTCAATTAGAATAATTGAATTTGAGTTTTATCAAAACTGTATATATATTTTTTTCTTTTCCTAATTCTTTCACATTCACCTGAGCACGTACCTTTTCACTTTCTTGCTGCATCTAGCAGTCTTTTCAAATTGTGCCTAATTGTAAAAAATTGTAAATTAATGTTGTGCTGTAATATAAATTGCTTGTATTTGAATTTTTGAAAATTTATTTTTCATAAAATTGGTTCAAACCATAATGAATTGGTTCATGTATCTGGCTTTTTGAGTGTTGTGTTGTCTCCTTTCTCTTCCCTTGTTTAGGATTGAAAAACATTGTGAAAAGTATTGATTTTTTCATCTATTGGAAATTGAGTAAATGTGAAGGACCACCTTGTTTCATTACTTTCCAGACAGCCACCACACAGGAATGGCTGGGTGTGACAGGGGATACATCTGCATTCATCTGAAGACTGATTACTGATAGTCTTCCTGGCCTGGGAGAGAGAGACGTGGTTTACACTACATTTGTATAAGTTGTGTACACAAAGTGCTGATTTACCCGCTGCTGAGGTTGGGTTGAAAAATATTGTTGCACACTTCTAAGGGTTCCTTTGAAGTCACCCCTTAATTAAACAATTTTGAGTCGAAGTACTGGGGCTCTGACCCCATGTTTTCAGACACTGCTTGGTACCAGAGGCTGCTGGCTCTACATGCTGCACATTGCCATGCAACTGCTGTGCTGCCAGGAGGAACTGCCATTTAGACTACCTGCATTGTTGTGCTGGCCTGTTGGGCTGCTGGAGACACTGCCACCATGCAGTTGGAATGTTGTGCTGGCCTGGCTGCCTGCTCCTCACCTTATGCCCTAGTGTTCTTCAAGGGCAAGTTGCATGCCCCCAGATCTACATAAGGTCTCAAGGACACCAAAGACCTTGTGATCTGCTTGATTACAGCTCATTGCACTGTTTTTTAAGTGTATGCGCTCCACTTTGTCAGAGCATTCCTGGTTGCCAGCTGGTGCTGCTGGGGATTGAGAGCGGTGTCTGATTTCAGTTTATATACCTGTTTTTACAAGCTAAAGTACGGGCACTTTAGTCACAATTAGCACGTAGTGAGTGCTGTTTTTGGCTTTGTGTACTTGGCAGCAGCACATGGTGAGCATTGCCTTTTCCCTCTGGTTCCTGCTGATGAAGTCAGCGCATGTCTGACCAACGTGGCGCTTGTTCCCTTTGATGTGGTCCGGCTTCACTGTGGAGACTCTTTAAGGCAGGGATTGCCTCCCGCTGCCACCAGGTCGCAGTGACCACAAGGAGGCTCCTGTCAATAAGGCTGAGAGTCCCCTGAGTGGGCCTGGCCATCGAGAAGAATGCCGCATCGGAGTGGAGTGAGTGGCTGGTGGAATCCCCGCTCCCCACAAAGGTTCTGTACCGTGGCTGCAAAACCCCGTAGTACTGTGAGCATGGGATCCCGCAGACACCACACAACTAGGGAAGTCACCGCGCTCTGTACACTGAGGAGTCAGTGCACCAGCAAGGCTGCGGGAGCCAGTTCCCACCTGCCTAATAACATGTGTATTTGTAAAGCGCACATTCACCCGTAGGCATCTTGGCGCTGAATAACAGATGTTTATTGTTACCCAACTCAATGGTAATGATCTCTGGTCCTACCAGTTGGGGCTGCAGGTCCACCACCACTTTGGGGGCATTCCTCACTTCCAAGAGGAGGGCTCAGGTAGGGTCTATGCATGTCTACCCGGTAATAGGCTGGTGCTTGAGCCAGATGCTATAGTACAGCATTATAATGAAGGGAGATATGGAGCATTTCATGCCTGCAGGAGACAGTGATTCAAGCATTACTGTAACATGTGTAGTAGGCATACAAGTGCTCCAGCTCTCTACTCTGTTTTCTAATGCACTCACTTCAGTCAGGCCTCAGTGATTACCTTAACCCTGCTAATAGGAGTGCAGGAGTTCCTGTGCCTATGTGTACTTATTGTTACTGTTGTGCTTTTTTGCTACATTTCATGCCCTAAGTATTTCTTGATGTATGTCGTTTTTGCCCTGCACTGTCCAGGATAACGAGTACTGTTTGAGCAATTGCACTGGATGCACAATATTTATGATTCATATTGTTTTGGTCTTATTTAATATATAATATACTTTCTATATATTTTTTTTACATAATACTTGTGTGGAGTCTCTTTTGTGGATTATTCATTGTGTTGCTGTGTGTGTGGGCGTGTGTGTGGGCGTGTGTGTGTGTATGTGTGTGTGTTGCGCAAACGCTTTACACATTACCTCTGATGATCAGCCTGCCTGCTCTGCGCCAAGCTACCAAAGGGTGAGCACAGGTTATCTTTGGTGTGTAACCTACTTGCCCTGACTAGAGTGGTGGGCTCTGCCTGGCTTAGGTACATATCCTAGCCAACCGGAAACCCCATTTCTAACACAGTCCCTGGGTATATGGAATACCACTGTAAAAGGGACATACAAGTAAAGTAAATATGTTGATTGTGTATACACCAATGTTACCATGTTTAGGGGAGAAGCACATGCACTTTAGCACCGGTGAGCAGTGGTAAAGTGCTCAGAGTCATAAGGCCAAGAAAAATATACTGCAAAATGAGGAGATAAACAGGCAAAATGTTTGGGGGGGAGGCCACCCTTTAGTATGAAATGACTCACAGTCACCCACACATCTTTCTCTGATTTTAAGAAGGTAGTCAGATACATAGTATGGGGATCATTATATTTATGGTTGGGCTACCAGTGCAACAACCCTTTCTTTGGATGCATACTAAAGTTAAAATGTATATATTATTACAATCAAAAGATTACTTTGCAAAGGCTTAGAATACTTATAGCTTTGAGTGTTAGTTAATGTTTCAGTTGCATTTGATTGGTGTGTTGTGTGTCTGTCAAACTTTAATAGTGAAGATATTGATAATTTTATGGGTAGAGCCATTTGCCCTTCTCCCATATGGTGGTGGACACAATTCTCTTGTCTCCTGAGATATGTCCTGGCAGTACAACAAACATCCATAACAAGGGTTATTGAGACCTCCATGCTAGTGATATTTACACAGGGATGTTTTTTCACAAGCTTTTTTTACATTAAGGTAAAAGGTTCTAATATTTCGAATAGCCTTATCAGGAAACCAACAGTCTGTTTTTGTACAATACATTTCAAGGGCTTTATTCATGAATAATACATTTCTACAGGTGCAAATTGCGTTTAATTCCTGCTTCATAACATTTTTCCACAAAATGAGAATAAATTAAAGAGTTATTTTGATATCTGTAATTCTCAAAAATATGCCAGCAGGTAGCTATAAATAAAGATGCTTTGAAAGATCTTAATTGGATTCTATCAACAACTGCACCGTTATGGGAGTTCTTCAAGCAAAACATTAAATTAAATATCAGTCTGGTAAAAAGAAAATGTGACAGAATCACAGTAGGATTAAAAATAAATATTCATTCTTACAGACATCAAGTTACTTGGAGGATTACCGATCTTCTAGGCAATCCTGTGCACAATTATGCAGCTACATAACTGTAACAAAATTATAAATACATGGTATAGCAATCAGATTAGTGTTGGATACATACTACATTATCATCAATGGAATAAAATATATTGTCAAAGCAGCAGTTTACAGCTTGTGGTACTTCCCACCGCTTTGCATACTACTAGTATTATCCTACATTCTATAACGTGATTCATGTTGGCAAAAGCCACGGCAGAGTGTGTGTCCACCCAAGAAAGTAGGCTCTGCATGGTGAGAATAAGCTATTGAGGTTTTGGGAATATGGGTTCAATCAGGAATTGACTATTTTGCAAGGAAAGGTGTTCACATTTTTAAAGCTGGAGATTAATACTTAGAGGTTTATTATAATGTCGGACGGATCGCCACAGCCCGCATGGCAGTGGCGATCCGCACAACATTATCTCCCGCCCGCCTCCCAGTTCCTCCGCCACATTATGATGACGGGGGGTACCGCGGCAGACGAGTCGACCGGGCGAAAAGGGTTGAATATGGTGGCGGTGTCTGCTAGACACCGCCATCCATATTACAATGCATGCGGGAAGCATCCTTTCCGTGGCAGCATGGGCCCCCAGGATGTTGGGGAGGAACATGGGGGGTACCTATGGTACCCCCCCCTGCATTTGCATGAACAACATGGCAGGCACCACACGGTGCCTGCCACGTTGTGCATGCTAATGCCTTTTTAGGGCTCGCCTGCTGATGCGCTTCAGCGCATAGCTGGCGAAGCTCTATTGTGGCTTAAACAGAGGTTAACCACCACTGGCGATTCCACTGGCGATTCCTTCAAGTGCATGTGCTTTTTAGGTCATTGCGCTTGCGCAAGCCCTAAAAAGCGCGTGCACAATGCCACCAGCCGCCTGCCTGCCTGCCTCGCATTACCACATCAAAGGCAGCCCTCCGAGCGCATTTCTCACCCCCTAATTATTCACGGCCGGCCGGCAGGCACATCAAAGGCTGCTGCTGCCGTGAGTCGCATTTCTCCTCCCTCCTCCCCTATCACTGCCCAGGCCGGCCGTACTTTCTCTTTACACGGGCGCCCATTCCTGAATCACTTGAAATCTCTCCACATTATTTGCATTTTGTTAATTAAAAAAATTAACTACAACACAGCGTTGCACATTTTTCTCGACTTCGGAAGGATGAGTCCCAATCTCATTTGTGCAAAGTGTTGTAATGGGATTATTGGAGAGTTAGAGAAACGTGCTCACAAGTTACATTTTTATGCAAATCATCTGAGTAAATAAACAATAGCATGGTGCCGTTTGCGTCCTTGACTTGATCTGGTTTTTATTTTTATTTTGCTATTATTCTCACAAAGGCTAAGGTCTGCCTACTTTAGTATTAAGTGCTATACGTCGCATAAGCAACAGCTAACCATTCACTCACCCACGCAACGCCACTCACCCACGCAACGCCACTCACCCACGCAACGCCACTCACCCACGCAACGCCACTCACCCACGCAACGCCACTCACACACGCAACGCCACTCACACACGCAACGCCACTCACACACGCAACGCCACTCACACACGCAACGCCACTCACACACGCAACGCCACTCACACACGCAACGCCACTCACACACGCAACGCCACTCACACACGCAACGCCACACACACACGCAACGCCACACACACACGCAACGCCACACACACACGCAACGCCACACACACACGCAACGCCACTCACACATGCAACGCCACTCACACACGCAACGCCACTCACACACGCAACGCCACTCACACACGCAACGCCACTCAACAACGCAACGCCACTCAACAACGCAACGCCACTCACCCACGCAACGCCACTCACCCACGCAACGCCACTCACCCACGCAACGCCACTCACCCACGCAACGCCACTCAGCCACGCAACGCCACTCACACACGCAACGCCACTCACACACGCAACGCCACTCACACACGCAACGCCACTCACACACGCAACGCCACTCACACACGCAACGCCACTCACACACGCAACGCCACTCACACACGCAACGCCACTCACACACGCAACGCCACACACACACGCAACACCACACACACACGCAACGCCACACACACATGCAACGCCACTCACACATGCAACGCCACTCACACATGCAACGCCACTCACACACGCAACGCCACTCACACACGCAACGCCACTCACACACGCAACGCCACACACACACGCAACGCCACACACACACGCAACGCCACACACACATGCAACGCCACACACACATGCAACGCCACACACACATGCAACGCCACTCACACATGCAACGCCACACACGCAACGCCACTCACCCACGCAACGCCACTCAGCCACGCAACGCCACTCAGCCACGCAACGCCACTCAGCCACGCAACGCCACTCAGCCACGCAACGCCACTCAGCCACGCAACGCCACTCAGCCACGCAACGCTACTCAGCCACGCAACGCCACTCAGCCACGCAACGCCACTCAGCCACGCAACGCCACTCAGCCACGCAACGCCACTCAGCCACGCAACGCCACTCAGCCACGCAACGCCACTCAGCCACGCAACGCCACTCACCCACGCAACGCCACTCACCCACGCAACGCCACTCATCCACGCAACGCCACTCATCCACGCAACGCCACTCATCCATTTGCAAAACGAAAAATGTCAAACTCTTCTATTGCGAGACCTATTGCATTTTCAATGCTTGTTTGCATTGCGGCGGGTGCTGCTGACAGCACCACTCGCCGCAATGTAAAAAATGTGGGATGCGCCCGCCAGTGTGGCAGGCACATCCTAATTGTGTATGAGGGACCGCCGCACACAAAGCAGGCGGTCCCATTTCATGATGCAATGGCGGGGTCAGCCCGCCATGGTAATAGACCCCTTTGTTTTCAGGTTATAGGGTCATATTTTGTGACCGGCTGCCCCATAGCTCCATCTTGATCTGAACTTGCTTTTCTTCACAAATTATCTATTGGAGAACTGGCTCACCTAACTCCTAATGCTCTCATTTCCCCCTCATTTCATACTCTGCACAATAATTAGCCAAACATGTTGTAATATTGTGGACGTAAATCAATACCGAGAGTCCCAGATGGCTGGTAACAAAAAGGAGGAGATACAGTAGCAGCTGACAGAGAATGATTGTGGAGGGGCGAGGTGAGAAGGGGTTGGCAGGGGACAAAATAAAAAACTAAATACCAAATATCTCTTCCACTTGTCTCTCCTCTGCTTCTGAGGTGAGTTCCGGAACCAGGAAACACCCAGGCTCCCAAAAGCCAATCACAGCGCTGCAATGCAGCTTTGTGATTGGTTCCCCTAAGCCAATTACAATGCTGCAATGCAGAGTTGTGATTGGTCTGAGCACCATTGATCGGGGCTCAGAAGGGGACTGGGGGCCTGGGTATGTTCCTTAGCAGGCTGTGTAATGCAGCGTGGTAGGGAAAATGGAAAGTGTGCATGACTGGTTAGCCGGTGCAAGAAAGCCAGCCAAGCAGTCATGCCAACTTGAAGAGTGCAAACCACTCCTTCCCCTGTGCCTCCAGCCTGCCCTAACCCACCCCTTAACTTGCGAAAAATAAAATAATACTAACTACGTTATTATCTTTTTATTTTTCCTGGCTCAAATAATGGTGTGACGATGCTCCTCTGCCTTAGCAGAAGAGCCGCCACTGGGGAGATACCATGGCAGGAGATACCACTCATCACTACTAGGAAAGGTGCCCTGGGTATTCCTAAGTACTCCTTAGCATGCACATTATTTTATAGAAATAGCACCATGTAGTATTTTTGTAGAGTTTATTGTACTCTGTGTGTGTGTGATCGCACGCGCACATGCGCACTTTTGTGTGTGTGTATGTGTGTATACACACACTTAAACAATTTAGTAGTACCTTACAATGCCCAAAAGAAGAAAGCAGGCCCACAAGAGAGGAACAGTGAAAGGTCCTATTGTCTAGTCAGTTCACTGTTATTCTTTGTCAGGACAACCACTAGTGTATCTCTTACAAACAAATTAAACAGACCCTTACCTTTTTCGAGGGGGCACGTAAGCATATCCTCGCTTGTAGCTGCTTGAGACGAAATTTTTTCATTTTTGTAAGTTATCTGTATCAACATTGACAGACGAGCCTCTTAAACCAGGTTAAATATAAAATACAAGAGGGGCAGAAAGGTCTCATTGAAAGCTGGCATTGGGACAATGTTGACAACTGATTTTCTTAGAAGAGGTTTTGTGCACTGTTACATATTGACACCTAGACTAAATGGGATTTGAGCTGTCACAGTGCTTTGTAAAACGTTTAGACAAGCTGTGACTGCTTTACCAGTTTAATATCCATATTTAAAAAATCTATGTTGTATCTCTAATTCATATCGTGTACGATCATTAGCAGGATAAGCTTTAAAATCTTGGAGTACAGTCGGCTCATTTGGTAGCAGAGGGCTAGTGACCATTTTCTAGCTATAGTGTATTTTGGTGAGTTGGTTTTAAAACCTTCTTAGTCTGAAGGGTATTCATGTATTTCAGTCACGCCTTTTGAGGCGGGGTTATTAGCTTATAAAGACATACATACTCACCTTAAAACATGATGCAAGCTGTCCACTGAAACCATTCATACATTGCATAAGTGCACTCAGACTATGTATTCCTTTTTAATTCAACCTTTTGTAACAAATTCAGTGGCACCTTATGTCCACATTTAATAGGCCATTTTCTGTCCTCTTTTATGGATCACCTTCATTAAATTTTCTCCCACACTGAACTCCACAATTAGTGGAAAACTGAGACTAGTAAACTACTGGGTCTGTATTATACATAGTTCCTCTGAGATGCAACAGGCGTTTGCACCCCCTGGACACTTTGCTATTACAGAAGGGACCGCAGATGTTTGTGTGACCCCCTTCTGTAATATGCAGTGTGTGGGCACTAAAAGAGCTCCAGCACTGTACCATGGTGGCGTGTCTGTGTGTTTTCATTTGCTTAGTGGTGGGAACCACTTGCCTTAACACCTATGCAATATTGGAAATGCAGACGCAGAGACAAGTAGGCCATCAGGAGTCACTCTGACTGTTCACTACATTGAGGTAACGCTTAGTCAATGCACCCATTTGAACGGAGGCATGAGTGTCCCAGTCCCCCCCCCCCCTAGTCACCACTTGCAGTCAAGTGCAGTCACTCACTGCACCTGGCAGTTGAGGTACATTTGACCCCCTTTAAAACTGAAGCTGGATCTGTGCCTGCAGTGAAAAGCAGAGTGGAGGCTTCAAACAGCTTGTCTGCCTTTCACTTATGTGCTGTTCATAGTGTAGGTGTGAGCACCTGCATTCTGAATAGCACATTCACTGTAATATGATGCAGTGTCCTGGTCTGTGGCCTACGCACCCACTTAAGGGTGTACTACAATGCAGAGCAGGGCAGTGTTCCCAACCTACAATGCATCCCTTGCAAGTATACAAAACAACTCTGAACATTCTTAAGAATGACATGTACCTATTTCCAGAACATTGTTACCTCACAGCCTATTTCCCCATAAAAGCTTGCTGATGTTTCTTCTCCCTTCTACCGTTATCAAAACCAACTAATTCCTAGCTCACCCTTTTGGACTTTACCTCTAGTTTTTCTTTAAGTATGACTATAATCAGACTACCTCTCACTGACCTTATGACAGTCAACTCCCCTCAAGTGCCTCTCAGTTTTCTTTCTTCTCCCCCACTACTCACGCAAACATCTTTCGTCTGCACCTTCCCTGACCTTCCGGCCCCAAACTGTTAAAACCCCTATGATTCCGCTGTACCATATTACTCTTTTCCTTCTTCAACACTATAACCCACTTCTCTGTCAAAGTATAGCCCGGTCTTAAAATCCTTTATTGTCTCAGATAATTGAATTGTTTGTCTCTTTCATCTCTCCTCTCAACATCTTCTCAGTTCTTTCCAGTGTCACTCTGTACAAATAATTGCACAGAATCTGCCCTTGTCGTTTTTCACCCACCATCCATTCTTGACAGAGACTCATCATATGCAAATCATTCTTAGTCCTACTCCAATAGGAATATCCCAGTCCGAATTGCCAGGCCAGGTTCCCTCTGGAGGGGAATACAAGCGACCTCCAGATTGATTTTAGCCTACCTAGGCTACATCAGTGAATTATAGCTTGAGCTGTGTTACACAGTGAGTATGGGACCCACTTCCATGCATACCTATCACATTTAGGGAGTCTAATTTGACAAACAACAAGCTGATGGAAGGAATGCTTGAATGAATCTCAGCCACTTGCAGTCATCCAGTGCAGCTTTCCAGTCATTTGCTTTTTGCCCACTACTCCATTCTAGACAGAGACCAGCCATAGGCAAATCTACCTTGGTCCTACTCCATTAGGAACAGTCCAGCCTGAACTGCAAAACCAGATCCCCTCAACATGCAGCCACAAGCAACCCCATGCCAGTTGTGGTGTATTTAGACATCGTCAGTGAGGTACATCCTGAGTGTGTAAGAGATGCAAAAATATAGGACTGTATAGTGTATACCTTCAAGCGCAAGCGTAGACTGTCTGATGGTACAGGTAGAAGGGGCATAGAGAAAGATCAACTCTTGTTATGGAAGATGAAGTGGAATGTATTCTGCATATCAGTGAAGTGGAAGAGGTAAAGAAAAATAACCCAATTGCACTATTGAGATTGATGGTAAGGAAGCAGAAGTGTTAGCTTATTCCAGTGGCTAGTTATATCCTCATTGGAGTGTATTTATTCCCCATATTTGACAAATTGGAACCAAAACCAACTGAAAGAACTGGTTTCATATGGTACTAGACCCATTGAAGGTGTGGAAAGTTTGAGAATACCTTAAAGTTCAAAGATATGAAAGTCACGTCAAAGGTATAAACTGTGAAGGATGGGTCTTATTTATTGGCTAGGCCCCAGCAATGTGATCTATTAATACTACCCAATTTAAGATACTGGCCCAGAAGATGTTTTTGGTGCTTAGTTGCTTGAGAAAGATAATGATGCTAGTGTGCAGTGGGAGTCAACATATCCCGAAGTATTCAGAGATGAATGAGGCTTATATAAAGGTTTGTCCACAAAAACAATTTTAAACGGGGGGGGGTTTACTAAAGAAAGATTTGAGATTTTTTATTTGATTTGAGATTTGAGAATGATTTAAAAAGCGTAGCTCTTGCCCGGAGGCAGCGTGGTGCTATAAAGAGGAGTACAGCTGCAGGAGAAGTTATCCTTGTAGGTGCTCAGATCGCCTAATCCTCAGAAAAAAGCCAAGTTTTCAGGGTCTTTCTAAAAGTGGATAGCGAAGGACTGGCTTTAAGTTCCAGGGGTAAGCTATCCAGGTCAGAGCTGTAGTCCTAAAAAGCTCCCCCCCCCCAGTTGTCCTCCCGAAGGAGTAGACTACAAGGTTCATAGCTGAGCCTGAACATAGCGTCCTCCCTGGGGTATACCTTTTGAGTTTCTCCTAAAACAGGGCTGGCCCTAATCCCTGCAATGATTTATAGGTCCGGCACAATGCCTTGAACCTTACATGTTGTTTAACTGGAAGCCAGTGAAGTTTTCTGACGGCTCCCCTAACTGATTCAAATTTAGGAATAAAGAACACAAATTGAGAAGCGTGTCTTTGCCAATGTGTGAACTGTTAAAGAAAGAACTTTAGAGGTTTGTGAGGAAGATAGTGAGGCTTCCGAATGGCTAGCCCTAGTTACATTAGCAACAATAACACTCAAAAATTGTTTGTAAATCTTTGCTGATTTATGTGATCTAATTACTAATTTGAGTCAACAGGCATCCCCTGCCCCAACACTTGAAATGCTGACAACATTCGAAGGAGCAGAGGTATGTTCAATTTTGAACATCAGCCATTTTATATCCTGATTCAAGGTAATTTACCTCATTTATAACTCCTGAAGGAGCTGACAGGCTAATAGAGAAGTTCACTGACAGAATATCGACCTCAAAAATATAGATGTAAGAAATATCGAAGTAAAAATATAGAATGCAAAAATATTGACTCCCTATACCTAAACTGGTATGCACACAAATATTGAAAAACATTGATGTAAAAAATATAGTTGTACAAAATATCGATTTTTATATATATCAAATAAAATAATATACATTAAAAAAATATAACAAATAAACTTAATTAAAACAGTACACATTCTTAATAATGAACAAATATTTACTTTAAAACAAAAATTAAAGTTATAATTTTGATTTATTTTTTATAAAATTATATAAAAAGGTACAAATAAATATATATATATATATATATATATATACATATATATTACCTACTGGCGGTCGCCAGTAGGTATATATAGTTAGGATTTTTTCCCTATGGGATTTTTGAAAATTCTATGTCTAATAACTTTGGCGTTTGTGGACGGAATTGGCTGAAATTTTCTGGAAAATGGAACATTTTGTTTCTGAGCAGCCCCTGAAAATTTGGGGGGGGGTTCGTCCAGGGGGGGCCGAGAAAAAAGGGGGGTCCCAAAACGTGTTTTTAACATTGAGTTTTCCATAGGGCGGTTGGCCTCACTTTTAGCCCGAACGGCTGAATGGATTTGCACGAAACTTGGCAAAATTGTAGGGACTGGTAGCCCGATGTGCCTTTTGTAGGTCTCAATATATGTGCTCCAGTGGATTTTGAGAAATTAACGTTTAAAAAAAGATATATATCTGTAACAGCGGACCGGGCAGCTCCCCGGTTCGCGGACCGGGGCGCGTACCAGAACTTCGCGTAGCGAAGCTGATTGGCTCTCCGGTGTCTGTCAACATTCTAAACAGTCCGGAGCGGCCGCCATCTTGTCTCTCGGTAGGATTGAGAGACAAGAGGAGGCCAAAACAAAGGGGGAAATAACCATAAGGGGGCATAGTAGATCCTCCCTGACCCCCTAGGTTTAATGTGGAGGCTTTAAAAGGGCCCCGCGGGGCAAAAAAAAAAAAAATTTTTTTTTTGTTTTTTTTCGTGGGTAGCGCCCGGTCCGCGAACCGGGAAGCGTTCTGGGCAGCGTACTGCAATGAAAAATGAATGAGAGACTTTTCAAATGCAGTATGTTAATTGATTGTTGGTTTTGTTGATTATTTTTTATTTTTTTTAGTTTTTTAAGCAATTATTTATTATTGTGATTGTGGTTGAAAATTGAATAACATTTCTAACATTTAACTAGTTTATTAATTACATATAAAAATGATTAAAGACTCAAACAATTTTTTAATATTACATACAATTTTATTTTTCGGATTGTTTTTCAAAATTTAATAGAACGTCTAGCATTTGACTGTCCGATATGTCCTCTTGTTGAGTGAACATAAGTTCCCACATTTGACCGTCATCATAATGAAGTAAATGATCCACAGATTCTACACATTGAACTAATTCATGGTCCCGTGATTCATCCATGAAATCTGAGTCATCATTGTCCTCAATATCTTTTTCTGTGTTGTTCTCCAGAACAATTTCAAAGGAAACATTCTGCTCACCTTCCATTTTCTTGCTGTAATTTGCATAAAAAATAAATATATCAGTAGAGATAGGGCACTGTTGGGTTTAAGTTCAGACAGGTACTTGTGAGTTTATAACAGAGAAGTAATCTATGGGCACTGTATGGTTTCAGGTGTGAAGTAGTACTAATAAAAAGTGCCTGTGAAGAAGCCTAAGTAAATTCATAATTATACCACAGAAACCTAAATCAATCCATAATTATAATAAAGAAGCCTTTCTCAATGTCTAACTCTTACAGAGGGATAGTATATAACTATCTGAAAATGTTTTCAAATTTATAAAATAATATCTCACCTTCTAAAAACAAGTTTAAGTTGTGAGTGAAAATGATCTTGCAATGTAGTTCAGGAAGTAGTAGTCAAAATGGCTGTGTTTCTCTCTCTTCCTTTATATATATTCAGGTACATAACCAATCAAATGTCAGGTAAAAAAAGTAGAAAATGAAAGTAACATTTTCATTGGTTGTCAATTCCAACACTTCAGATGTGTTTTGTGAAGTAATTTACCTCAGGGTATTTAGATAGGTCTACAGGCTAAATGACTAAATGGAATTCCAATCAAATTTGTGAAAATGGTAGGGATTGGTATGTAGTATGAGCTAATCTATATTTGGTGAAATTGTCTCCAGTGGCTTTTCTGTGAACTACTTTCCCACCTTTTTTGATGGTGCGCTTCCAAGGGAGCTACCCGGTACGCGAACCGTTGAGCGCCTCGGTTCGCGGACCTTAAGCGTTCCGGGAGTCCACCATTTTGTGTTTCGGTCGAATTAAGATACAAGATGGAGGGCAAATAATGTTCAGAATGGGTAGAAGGGGGCACGGTAGACTTATCTTGATCCCCTAGGTTTTGTGAGGGTGGCTGAGGAGGCCCATATGTGCGGAAAAAAAACATTTTTTTTAAAAATTTCGCGAGGTTAGCTCCCGGTTCGCGTACCGGGTAGCGCCCCAGGGAGCGTACTTTGTTGAAAATTAGTGAAAAATGTTAGAGTACAATAATAATTGTGAGTGATCAGATGTAGGGTAGCTCTGAGAAGAGCTTTTGGGTTTATGGTACATTTAGGTACTTATAAGTAGGTACCAATGCACATTCTTAAATTCAGAGTGAAAATTCTGTTGCCCTCATCTGAGAAGTGAACTCCATCTCCTCTGTAGATATCTTGCATGTAGTAACGCAAGTTATTGTTGTACAGGGAGCCCATTCCATGGTCTCTCATGTAAGCTGAAACAGATTTGTTTACTTGCTTCCTCGACTTCTCAATTTGTGGACAAAATTGGTTTGACCACCTCCATTTCTGTCTTTGGCATATATTTGAATATACCAAGGCAGTCTGAGGAAAAAGTGCCATTAATTGCTCAAAGGTGTCCTTTAAAAGCATTTCCAGACCTACACCAGTCAAAGTGCCCAAGTCATTACCTCCACAGTGCACAATTAACAGGTCAGGTTTGGGCAAATGCATAAAGGTTTTCACCAATGGTATCAATTGGTGACATTTTAATCCTCTGTGGCCAAACCACTTAATTTCCACATCTTGTAAATTGAGGTTAGGTAATTTCCTGTTTTCAACGTACCTTTGAGCCCAGTGAATATAACTATGTCCAACAATCCAGACAGAAAACATGGTGAGAGAAGGTTCTCCTGCAGTCAGATGAAGTGTGGCAATGAAATGGCAGTTGAAAAAATGAGAGTTTAAAATGAAAAAAACTGTGGAGTTTCTGTGTTCATGAAGCAGTAACAGTGATTGGTGGATTTTGATTGCTGAAAACAGAAAGTTAGGGTGCACGGATGAGTTATTTGAAAGATGTATTTTGAGTGGTCAATAAAAAATCATTATATGAAAGAATGCACTGGATATGCAGGTGCACTGAGAGTTCAGAGTTCAATTGCAACAAAGTTGTGTGAACTTGCAAACACCAGAAGTCTTCCAAGAGGTGGTTGCCATGCAGAAAAGACAGAAAGGGCAGAGGGGGGAAGGGTTTTCATTTGAAAAAAAGTGAGGGAAGAGTTTTGATTGGGTGACATGAGAAATATGTGTGAAGAATTACAGCATTTCTGTGCTTTTGATAGCTGCAGACTCTGGAGTGCATACCTTTTGCTCTGCTGAAGACAAATTGGTGTGTTTCTGAGACTGTTTTCAAACTCAAAGTATTTGCTAAGGTGAGAAAATATTTCTTTAATTTAGATAGAGAATAGTGTGCTTTAAGGAGAAAATTATGAATTATGTGGCGCAAATTGCTTGTAAATATGCTCCCACATGTGCATGGAAAATTTTGATTTTGAATGTTTGTGTTACATAGCCATGTTAAAAGTGATACAAACATGCAGGAAAGGCAATGAAAAAATGCTTTTATGTGTCTTAAGGACATTTTAAGTAATTTTGCCATGTGCAGTGTTTTGAAATTATGATTTGAAAATCGTTTTTGGGGAAAAGGAATTGTTTTTAAATTCATGACAAGGACATAATGGTGTATGCTTCTTTAGAAGGCAATTGACTGTCCCTGATGTTATTTTTCCCATTTTAATGTAAGACCTTTCTCTGTGGCGCAAGTTGCTTGTAAATATGCTCCGACCTGTGCATGGGAAATTTAGATTTTAAATGTTTGTGTTACATAGCCATGTTAAAAGTGACCCAACCATGCTGGAAAGGCAATCAAAAAACGCTTTCATATGTCTTAATGACATTTTAAGTCATTTTCCCATGTGCAGTGTTTTGAAATTATGATTTGAAAATCGTTTTTGGGGAAAAGGAATTGTTTTTAAATTCATGACAAGGACATAATGGTGTATGCTTCTTTAGAAGGCAATTGACTGTCCCTGATGTTATTTTTCTCATTTTAGTGTAAGACCTTTCTCTGTGGCGCAAATTGCTTGTAAATATGCTCCCACATGTGCATGGAAAATTTAGATTTTGAATGTTTGTGTTACATAGCCATGTTAAAAGTGACCCAACCATGCAGGAAAGGCAATCAAAAAACGCTTTTATGTGTCTTAAGGACATTTTAAGTAATTTTCCCATGTGTAGTGGTTTGAAATTATGATTTGAAAATCGTTTTTGAGGTAAAGGAATGTTGTTAAAATGTATGTGCGCCATATGCCCCCAAATTTCTTTTTCAGGGGTGCAGCAGGGTGTTATTGAGACACCCCTGCAGCTTTGGAAAAATTCCTAATTTGTGATGAGCAAATTGTTAATCGCAAATTGCACCTTCATTTATATGAGCCTCCTAGCCCATGGAAATGAATGGGTAATTTGCAATTAGCAATTTTCTCATCGCAAATTTGGAATGGTAAAGAATCGCTATTTATTCCTTAAAATTCGCTTTTTTGGAAATGCAAAATAGTTATATGATACATATGGCGGTTGATGTCTAACAAGATAAGAAGCTTAGGGATACATTTATGATGACTGGCGCAATGAAGTAGAAATCACTTACTTCATTGGTAGAGCTTTACATGTATTTTCTCCTCTGTATTCTTCATCAAGCGTAACTTTAATCTGCAATCCTGAGTATGCCTCACTTTAAACAAACCTCTGGATAGGCCACATCTTATTGTTATCCTGAATTAATCATTTAAAATGATAGGGACAGATTTATGATAGGTGTATGCCTCTTTTGCGCCACTTAGAAAACATTGTCCATGGGGAAATGACTTAAAATGTCCTTAAGACACATGAATGTGTTTTTTTAAAACGTTTGCAATTTTTTTGGGTCACTTTTAACATGGCTATGTGACTCAAACAGTCAAAATCTAAATTCGCCATGCACAGGTGGGAGCATATTTACAAGGAATGTGCTCCATGGGGAAAGGTCTTATAATGTAATATGGGAAAAATGACATCAGAGACACTGAAATGCCTTATAGAGAAGCATACACCATTATGTCCTTGTCATAAATTTGCAAACCATTACTTTTCCCCAAAAACGATTTTCAAATCATAATTTGAAAACACTGCACATGTGGAAATGACTTAAAATGTCCTTAATTCAAAATTTGCGATTCCTTAAATGCAATGTATCAAACAAAAAATATGTAAAAAATGATATTAAGGATTTGGAAACTACCACCAACTTCTAGTTTGTGGTAAATTGCGAATTCTTTTCAAAAAGCATTTTTTTCCAAAAAAACAAAAGGTCCCATATGACGCCCATACATGCCCTTAGGGCATGTAGGTGTGCCATATGCCCCCAAATTTATTTTTCAGGGGTGCAGCAGGGTGTTCTTGAGATACCCCTGCACGCTTGAAAAAATTCCTATTTTGTGATGAGCTAATTGCTAATCGCAAATTGCAACCTTCATTCCTATGAGCCACCTAGCCCATGGAAATGAATGGGTAATTTGCAATTAGCAATTTGCTCATTGCAAATTAGGAATAGTAAAGAATTGCTATTTATTCCTTAAAATTTGCTATTTAGGAAATGCAAAATAGTTTGATGGTACATATGGTGGTTCATCTGTAACAAGATAAGAAGCTTAGGGATACATTTATGATGACTGGCGCAATAAAGTGCACATTACTTACTTCATTGGTAGGCCTTTACATGTATTATCTCCTCTGTATTCTTCATCAAGCGTAACTTTAATCTGCAATCCTGAGTAGGCCTCACCTTAAACAAACCTCTGGATAGGCCACACTTTATCGTCATCCTGGATTAATCATTTAAAATGCTAGGGACAGATTTATGATAGGTGTATGCCTCTTTTGTGCCACTGTGCGTCACTTTTATGATGCAGCGGCGGTGCAAAAGATTTGCTATGAGGCGACAACATTACAAATTGATGCATTTAGGCAGATATGTCATGGTGTAAAAAAAACGTACCACATGAAACCGATGCAGCAGTGATGCAAAAGATGCACCATGTCGTAAGACAGGCCTCACTTGGGGCCATATGTATCAAGCTAATTAGCATTCGCAAAGATCAAAATTCTACGAATTTTGGCCTTTGCGAATGTTAATTAGACAAATGGTATGTATCAAACAAGTTTGATGCAAAATAAGGAGTAGCAAAATTTGCTATTCCTTATTTTGCAATTGCACTGAAGGATTTGCAAATTTTATGACTACTTAAATGCAATGTATCAAACAAAAAATATGTAAAAAATGACATTAAGGATTTGGAAACTATTGTGGTAAATTGGTGGTAATTTGTGAATTCTTTTCAAAAAGCTTTTTTTTAAAAAAACAAAAGGTCCCATATGACGCCAACACATGCCCTTAGGGCATGTATGTGTGCCATATGCCCCCAAATTTCTTTTTCAGGGGTGCAGCAGGGTGTTCTTGAGACACCCCTGCACCCTTGGAAAAATTCCTAATTTGTGATGAGCAAATTGCTAATCGCAAATTAAACCTTCATTCCTATGAGCCTCCTAGCCCATGGAAATGAATGGGTAACTTGCAATTAGCAATTTGCTCATCGCAAATTAGGAATGGTAAAGAATCGCTATTTATTCCTTAAAATTCGCTATTTAGGAAATGCAAAATATTTTGATGATACATATGGCAGTTCATCTCTAACAAGATAAGAAGCTTAGGGATAGATTTATGATGACTGGCGCATCACCAGGGATGTGCCAGTCATCTTGCGCCGCTGTTCCGCCACCCATGGTGTGCTGCATTTACAATGCGGCACAGCATGGGGCAAAAACGGCACAGATGCTTGACGCATCTGTGCCGTTAAGGTGGCGCATTGCTGGAGTTGTATCGCAAGTGCGATGCAGCTCCAGCAAGGCTCAGGGGTGCACCATCTCCACAATGTTGCGTCAAGACCTATGCCTGCTTCAAGCAGGCGCAGGGTTTTGACGCAGGTTTCTCCTATCTGATTGTAAATGCGGCACACCATGGGTGGCAGAGCAGTGGTGCACGTTAACTGGTGCATGCCTGGGGATGTGCCATTTAACATAAATCTGCCCCTTTACATTTAAGTATGTGCAGGGGACACAGAGTCGGTGAGGCTTATCCAAGGTTAAGAAGAGATGAGTCCTGTTCAGTGAAAGATTAGACATAGGCTTCACCTGCTCAGCATCGCTGGACATGGCTAAATAATAGCTGCAAAATGTTACTCTTGTTAAACAATTTCACTATTATAATCTGTGAGATTTGTCTCTTACTCTGCAACATCTCATTGTTGTTATCTTTCTTTAAAGATAAAGACAACCTCAACATGAGCGACAATCTGCAATCAGTTGATTTTGACCTCATCATTGAACTTGTAATTGAAACATCAGTGGATGTTGATCCCTTGGATGATTTAAATCCTGAGGATGAAGAAGAGCGTGATGAGGATGCAGATTTGTCCGAATTATATGATATAGGATGGGAAGCTGACCTGCTTGAGCCTTTGGAACTATAAACATTTATTTTTAAAATTTATAATTAATAAAAAGTAAAAAGGTAAACCGTTTAATTTAAAAATAAAGACACCTTCAAAAGCAGGTTATGTGTAGTGTCTTCAATAAAATATTAAAATATGCTCATAAAATTAGATCAGATTCACATATAAAATAGCATAGGTAACATAAATATAAATGTCATTTCTTTTCTGGTATTTCTGTATTGTAAATTTGCAAGGACTAAACAATCTTCTATTTAAAATGTCAAGTAGTGTGTTAAGTTTTTGATCACTGTTATTGTTTTACTGTTTGGTAATACTGGTTAATAACATTTTTTATTATATTTTTCCACAGATTCAACTGCAGATCATTTCAAGATTTCACCATGCCTACAATAGAAAGACAGATAAAGGCTGCAAAACGTCAAAGACAGCAGGTGAAAAAAAATACGCAGCAGTCCTCTAACAAAAAGATTTGTCAAGTCACGAAGAAAGCACCGGGTAAGAGCACAAAACAATTTATAAGAAATATGTGTAGTAAAAAAAATATTACTACAGAAAATGTTTCAGTCCATAAAACGAGAAGGAAATCAAATGGAAAGGAAAGGCCAATGAAAAATGTTACTGCTAGAGCAAGAGATAACTCTGTGCATGATAGTAGAAGGAAACAACAGTTTAGGGAGATTCGTAAACGAATGTTTCGGAACAGGATAATTGGCAATTTGTTAAAAAATATTAAGAAAGGTCAACAGAAACTGGTTTTTTATAAGACAAAAAAAAAAGTTGAGAAAGTTATTGATCAGGCATTTGAAATTAAACGTAAGTTATTTATTTTGATAATCAATAGAATTAGGAAGCTAAACAAGGCAATTTTTGATTTCAAAAGAAATAGTAGATGGAAGAGAATAGTTAATCGTAGTAATTTTTGTGAAGTTTTTTCTGGAGAATGGATGCATAGTTCAAGCTGTGAGGCATTTTTTAATGAGGAGAGTTATTTCCAGGATAATGATTTGGTGCATGCAGTTGACACCAGTGGTCGTGCTTATGAAGTGAAAGATGGTTGTCCAGTTGAAAAAGAAAAACTTGTGACAACAGAGACAGAAGAGGTGTTAGGTAATGAGGTTTTAGGAAGACGTCCTAAGGGTCCTGTGTACACCTGGAAGTGTAGTAGTATTTGCAGTGTGCGACAGGATTCCAGCAATTTGCTTTGTGATTTTGTACGGTCATTTAATAAGAAAAGTTTGAAGCAGAAAATGAAGTTGTTGCAAGAATTAGATCCTTGCAGAGTGAGAGAAGTGACAGGTTTGCATGGTCATTCACTGGCTTGTCTTTCCAGGAGAGTATGCCAGAGTGTTTTTCATCATTTCAGGATGCTAGCAGTGCATCATAATAAAGTGAGGAAATTAGTTAGAATGTTGTATTATGCTAAGAGTCCAGCAATTATGCTTAAACAATTATGCGCTGCTCTTTTGCATGGTTCTGAAATAGATGTGAAGAACATATGTGAAGAAATTGAGTTTTGTTACTTTGGAAGTAAAGAGGAGAATGTTGAAATTGACCAAGAAGAAGCGGGTAATGTGGAAGATAGTGTACAGGTTTCCAGTACAGATAATTTCCAGAGGGAAATTGCGACGTTTGAGGTGAAATCAAGTGAGAGGCCAAATTTCACTTGTGTGTGTTGTCGACGCACTTATTATAAGAATCAGACTAAGTTAGTGGATTTATATGCAAAAAGTGAAAGGGAAAATAATAGTGAATGGAAGGATTTTGCAACATACTTGATGGTAGAAAATTGTTTTGATTTGGGATTGGATCAACGTGTGTGTACTTATTGTTCTTGCAAATTAAATCAAAACCAGATGCCTGCTAGAGCAGTTCATAATAATCTGGAATTGGTTGAGATTCCTTCTGAATTGAAGGATTTAAATACTTATGAATCTATTTTGATTCAAAGTATCCATCCCTTTCAGGCTATTGTAAGAATGGAGCCAAAGACAGGGAAATTGCCTCCATCAGATTTACAGAGAGGATTAAAGGGAAGAGTTGTTTATTTGCCTCTAGATTTGAAGAAAAACATTAACACAATTGGAGTAGAAAAAGTGGAAGAGGAACCTCTGGTTATCTTAGTTAATGGGGTTCCGACAAAGAATAAGAAAATATGGCAAGATTTAGTAGATGTTAGGAAAGTTAAAAAGGCAACATTGTATTTGAAAAAAAATAATAAATACTATAAGAATGTATATGTTGCAGAAGAGGAAGTAAGTGAGGAAGAGGATAGCGATTTGTGTGCTGGTCAAATTGAGAAAGTAGAACCCTCTACTAGTGAAGAAATATATGAACATTATAGTGTTCATCCTTTGCATTCCAAGGAAGTCATGGGGAATGCTATTGAGTTGTTTCAAATGAAACAAGCCAAAGGGAGTCCCATTAGTGTTTGGGAGGAAAGTTTGGAAGCTCGGTGTTTCCCACAGCTTTTTCCAACAGGTCAGGGAGGAAGATATGATGAGCGACCTCATCAAATTCCTGCTTCTGAATACCGGACTTTGCGATTGTATGCAGGAGATGCTAGGTTTCGACAATGCATTCCTTATTTGTTTCATCTCCTGTTTGAAAGCGATCTGTCTGGACTGTCATATGCAGTGAACCACATCTTGAAAAGTGGTATACACATGCAAAACATCTCGGCAAGTGACTTTATGGATAAAGTCAATGTCCAAGACAGTATTTTGGATTCTCACCTGATTAATCTCATGGCGTGTCAGCGTGGTACTAATGAGTACTGGTACCGTCGTCATGGTGATTTAAAATGTATGCTGAGGAACTTAGGTACTCCCACATGGTTCCTCACTCTGAGCTGTGCCGAGTATGGTTGGGAAGACTTACTTGAATTTCTACGAGAGGCAAATGCTAACGTAGATAACATCGAATTCAAGACACCCGGAGAATTGTGCTCTTTGGATCCAGTCAATGTATGTAGGTACTTCAATCATAGATTTGAA
The DNA here is from genome assembly GCF_964261635.1 of Lissotriton helveticus. NCBI lineage: Eukaryota > Metazoa > Chordata > Amphibia > Caudata > Salamandridae > Lissotriton > Lissotriton helveticus. The sequence continues at coordinate 401,374,852 of NC_136065.1, forward strand.
GCTATGATGTCTTTCATCATGAATAAGAAGAATCCACCTCTTGGAGAGGTGTTGGATTTCTTCTGGAGAAAGGAGTACCAAGCAAGAGGTGCTCCTCATATACATATGTTGCTGTGGATCAAGGATGCACCTAAATTTGGAACGGATCCAGAAGACTCAGTGATGAGTTTCATCCAACAGTATTCTACGTGTGCTGTTCCAAACGCAAAGGAGAAGAAAAGCCTAAGAGAAAAAGTTCTGCGTTTCCAAAGCCATCGATGTGGAAAGTACTGCCGTCGTAAATTCCGAAACAAGGACAAGTTCTACACTAAATGTCGTTTCGGCTTTCCACGACCGGTGATTTCTAAAGGAAGAGTAAACAGTTTGATGTCTTCGCTGCGACACAATGTCATGAAGAAATCACCTAAAAACACTTACAATTTGAAGAGGAACGAAGAGTCCAAGTACATCAACGACTACAACCCGGTGATTTTGTCCATGTGGAATGCTAACATGGATATACAGTTTGTGGCTGATAACTGTATGGCTGTGGCTCGGTATGTGACGTCTTACATCACCAAAAAAGAGAAGACAGAATTGAAGGATATGTGGGAGGACATTTCCCATGAAAAGAGCCTCAGCAAGAAGTTGTACAGTTTCAGTCTGAAGATGTTGTCGCATCGAGAAATCGGAGCGTACGAATGTTCTGACCGGTTGTCTTCAGCAAGTCTCTATGCCAAGTCCAGGAGTATTATTTGGGCGAGTCTTGGTCTTGCTGCAACGCGTAATCGAGTTCTCAAACCTGTGCGGGAAATTGAGTATTTGGCGGAAAAGGAGCCAAACAGTACCGACATTTTGAAGACCAACATGTTGGATACATATTATCCAAATCGAAGCATTCACCTCGAGAATGTTTGTCTGTATGAGGTTCTTCAAAATTACATATTCAAGAGGAACATCAAAGAAGATACTGAGAAAGGAGTGTATGCTGTAATAGGAAGTGAGGGATGTCTGGTCAAGCAAAGAAAATGCCACTTGGTAAACCATCGAAAATTGAGTGGCGAATCTCCTGAAAAAAAGGAGTTTTTCTATTTAGCACTTTTGCAACTTTTCAAGCCTTGGCGTGCAGAAGAGGAACTGCTTGGAGATTTCCTCTGTTACGAAGACTCTTTCAATGCCGCCAAGGAGACCATAGAATGTCCTGCTTTTCCCAAATATGTAGAAATGTTGAATGCGGAAATTGAGCAGGAAGCAACGATTGCAGCCGAGATTGCCAGAGACAGTTCTCAGGACAGTCAGAGTTCTGCTTCATTGAGTCAGGATCCACTAGGAGGACCTGTTATCAAAAATGAAGCTGCCACTGCTATGAATGAAGTGGAAAGAGCCATGGCACATGCTCAAGAGGATGCGGTTAACTTAGAAGAGTTGGAAAGACAACTCAACGTTGAGCAGAGGAAAATATATGACGAAGTTACCATGCAAATTGATCATGGATTAAGTCATGATAAGAAAGAGTGCTCATGTACATCGTTGAAGCCTGTCCGACTGTACGTGAGTGGAGAAGCGGGAACTGGAAAAAGTTTCCTCATTAAAGCAATTTCATGCTATTTGCAGGAAAGGACAGAGTCAACGCTGTCTTGTGTTGTCACTGCTCCAACTGGACTGGCAGCACATAATATTAAAGGGATTACTTTACATCGTTTACTGATGCTGCCAGTGGAGCATGACAACAAATTACAATATCACAAGCTATCTGGAGATGCTTGTTTTGAAGTTTCAAGAATCTTGAGGAAAATGAAACTTCTTATCATTGACGAAGTAAGCATGGTTTCCAATGTCATGCTTGCCTTTGTGCATTTGAGGATGCAAGAAGTTCTCAAAACAGAGTATGATGTGTTATTTGGTGGCAAACACATCATTGTTTTCGGAGATCTTCTGCAGCTGACACCAGTGAAAGGGCAACCTGTGTTCAAAATGCTCACGCATGGAGATACCAGGAAGTGCCTAGGCAGCATTGGCAACGTCAATATATGGTTAAACTTCAATTATGCTGAACTGCATGAAAATATGCGTCAGGCGAAGGATGAAGTTTACAAGACTATTCTACAAGATGTTAGAATTGGAAAAGTGACCGAGCATGGGAAAGAAGCTTTACATGCACGATTACTGTCAAATTTATATCCAGAACAAGATGTTGTGCCTGAGAATATTTTTCAGAAAATTACTGAGAAGAAATCTGGAATATGTTTGATGCCAACTCTTGCAGAATGTGCCAAATTTAACAACAAAATGTTGCATTTAGAAAAGCAAGAGATTGTGAAACTGGAAGCTATTGACAGAGTAAAGCATATGGGATCAACAATTATTTTGTCTGAGAATCTGAAAACAAAATTGGATTCATTAGAGAAGAGTATATCTAAAACTGCAGGTTTTGAAAAGACTCTGAATGTGTGCTTGAACTGCCGTATAATTTTAAGAAGGAATTTACATGTTGAAAGAGGTCTGGTAAATGGATCAATGGGTAATGTTGTTGATTTTGTGAAATACAGAAATAGAGATGGAATTGAATTTTTAAAAATTAAATTTGATGGCATTGAGGAAGTACAGCTAATTGCTCGTTGTTCTGCTAGATTTTTGCTTGTAAAAGACTTATATGTTCGCCGTAAGCAGTTTCCTGTTTGCTTGGCATATGCGGTGACAATCCATAAATCGCAAGGTTTAAGTGTAGACAGTGCATTGGTGAATATTGGCAGTTTTGTGTTCAAGGAGGGTATGGCATATGTGGCATTGTCACGAGTTAGAACTTTATCGGGATTGTACTTGATTGAGTGTGATGTCACAAACATTTGTGCAGATCTAGAATGTGTTATGGAATACAATAGGTTAAGAAGAGAGTATGCGCCACATTTGCCTCAGTATCCTTTGTTTCAGAAACGTGTGGTAGGCCGGAAACGAAGAAATGTGACCAATACTGGGGAGGTTGTAGCAAAAAGACAAAAAGTCAATGAACCTAAAATTACAAGCAGAAACAAAAAGGATTCTGTTGAAGATGTTGTTGGTTTTCAATTTGAAAACAGTTCTGGTGTCAACTGCTATGCTAATGTAGTGGTTAATGTTTTGTTTTCTCTAGAAAATGTAAAAGAAGAGATTGTGGTCAATTCTGATCAAAGATTTTGCAGTTTGTTAAATTCTGTGTTAGAGAAATGTAGCACTGATAGAAGAAACATTGAAAGTGTGTCTGAAATTCGAAATCTGTTAGACAGATGTTCAGGCCAAACACAATTCTCTCAAAATATTCAGCAAGATTGTCAGGAGTTTTTAATGTACATGCTTGATGTATTACATGCTGAAGGTGTAGATGTAGATCAGCTGTTTGGGCTTTCTTATCAATGGCAGCATGACTGCGAGAACTGTATGGTATCAAGTACTACTAGTGTAGACTCAGAAAGATTTATATATTTAACTTTGCCAGACAGTAAATCAGTCTCCTTTAATAAGCTAGTAAAAGCAGCTGATCACAACATGGAGTGTAGCCAATGTAAATCTGAAATGATGTCCACATTATTTATATGAACATATGGCCAGTATGTCATTTTAATGTTCCAACGATGTAGGCCTGATGGAACAAAATTGACAACTTTAATTAAAAATTTTGTGGCTTCACAGTTGTCAATATCAGGAAGGACTTTTGTAACTGTAGCAATTATATATCATGATGGTCCTTCAATAACATCAGGACATTATACAGCTTATTTAAAGTGTAGAAATGGCTGGTCATTCTGCAATGATTCTGTTTTAATTTTCAAAAAAAAATTGCCGTATGACCTTAAAAACTCTTACCTGGTGTTTTTAAAACCAAAATTTTAGGGAAAGAATCTCGGGATGTGCTCTGAGGAATTTCAAGAAGTTCTAATGGCTCCTACACGATTTGGCCTTGAGGATAAGTGTAGTTCAGAGACATAACTTCTAACCATAAGACTGGACATCATGGAGAAATAAGTGCACTTTGAATGAGTTCAGAAAAACTATTTCTTTTTATAAGCTAATTGAAGCAGCCAATCAAAATATAGAGTAGAGGGAATGTAAGTCTGCAATGCTGTCTACTGTTTTACATTGCTTTGTGATTAAAAGTGATGTAGAGAATTAAATAATTGTAGTAGTCATAGAGGTAGTGTAAGTCTGCTTCATAGTAAGCAGTATCAGTGTCATAGGAAATGTAGAACATGACTGAGCAAGAAGGGGAAGATATTACTATTCCAGGATTGTGAAAATGATCTTCAACATTTTAATTCTGAAAGTTGCGGAAATTCCAAATGACGGGATTGGCTTACAAGAAATCCAAGAGTTATAAATGGCTCTGACCAGATTTGGCCTTGAGGAAACTTGTGGTAGAGAGCAAGAAGTCATTTATTGCATGTAACGTGTTTTTAAAAACGATGGAGATTTTCTTTCAGAAAGTGGCGGGCTGAAAGTAATAACAGCACAAAAGAGTGTAAGCTGTTCATAGGACATCCTTGGACGTCATGGAAAGTAAGTTAACTTTAAGGAGTTCTGAATTTTGATTTCTGATGTTGTATGGGTTTTTTAAACACAATCATTTTGATTGTGTTTTTTTTTCCCCGCTGTTACATGATGAATACCTTCAAGTCACTGTTTTTAGTGAAATTTGATACATTCTGAGAAAAGCAAAAATAAACCATTTAACATGTATAATTAATTCTGTACTGTTTGCATTTATGATGTATATGTAGAACTGTGTAGGAGGCATGGAGAAGGTGAGGCTTCTGTAAGTGTCAAAGTTGTTGCATGCAGTGCTGCACTTCTGCGTATTCTTTCATATGCTAGACTACATCTGCACAATGAGATACCTAAGCAAAGGAAACACAAGTGATGTGATTGTGAAATGAGCAAAATAAATTGCACGTATTTCAATTACATCACCTGTGTTTCCTATCATTACGAATCACATTGTGCAGATCAAGTTTAGGTCTGTCCAGGGAAACATAGGAGGTTTGTACTTTGTTGAAGAGTGCAGTGGACATGACTCACTTCATTGGTAGACTTTCACAGATATTATCTCCTCTGTACACTTCAACAAGTGTAAATCTCATCTGCAACCCTGAGTAGGCCTCACCTCAAACAAACTTCTGGATAGTAGACATCTTATTGGCATCCTGAAGCAATTATTTAAAATTTTAGTGTCTTGCGACACTTTTCTGAAACAACAGCAATGCAAAATATGCACCATGTTTTAAGATAGGCCTCACTTCATCTGCATCAAGATACTGTTAGTTTAAAATGTATATCTTTAGGACTGTGTAGGGGGCCTGGAGAAGCAGAAGCTTCTGTAAGTGTCAAAGTTGTTGAAAAACTGTTTGTCCTTCAATCTTTGCCCTTGTCTTTTGTAATTTTTAAATACATGTTTTAATATTTTTCAAATGTTTGTTCTCTCTTTCACAGATTGAAAGTATAAAAACAAAAAGTGAGTAATTTAACGACAATTATAAGGTAAATATTTTGTACTCTTTTCGTTACATTTCTATCACATTGAACTACTATTAGTTCCACTGCTTCATTTCTTTAATCCTCAGTTTCCTACCTTTGCTACTTCCCTCATTCCTTTCTCTATTACCTACTTACTCAACTCCTTCCACTCTTTTTCTCAGTCCCTCTCTTCTCATAGTTCCTCACTCTTGTTCACTCACTCCGTCTCTATTACTCTTAGTGTCTTTGACTGATCACTGTATCACTATTTGTTCATAATGCTTTCTCTGTGTAGTTGAAGCACACTAAGGGGCATATTATGAACACAGCCAATAAAATTATTGCTGTTTTTATTGGCAGAAAACTGGTGCAAAAGTAGTTTTAGTGGCAGTTTTCTGCCGCAAAAGCAGCTTTAGCGACACATTTCTGCCAATAAAAGCTGCAAAACTTTTATTGCCTATGTTGATGATATGGCTCTATGTTACTTACATTTCTTTGCTGTTTCAATTAATCTTTTTCTGTTATTTTTTGTTTTCTGTTTTCTATTTTTTCTCTCTGTTATTCCCCATGTTTTAATCTTATTTTGAACATTCACTCACATTCTCCAAGAAACTCTTCTTTGTTAATGTTATACTCTCTTTTTTAGGTCGAGCGACCTATCTCAATGCGCATGTGCGCATTGAGAGCGGGAGCTCGATCTATTGCAGCTTAAACAGAGCTTACCGAGATCAGGCGATTCCCAGGCGATTTCTTCCAGTGCACGTGAAAGCGCGTGCACAATGCCACCAGCCGCTTGCCTCGCATTACCACATCAAAGGCAAGGCGGCCTCGTCTCAGGCCCCTGCTGCTTCACACCCTCATGCCGCTCTCCCCGCTCCGCCCCCTCCCCTGCCCGCCGTGTCGCATTTCTCCTCCGCCGGCCGTACTTTCACTTTGACGGCCGCAGGCCATCTCTCGTGTTTCTCCTTGTTATTGTTCGAGTGTTTCCCTGGCTCAGCGTGGTGCCCGATTCATGGACATTTACAGACGCTCTGGTCTCTGTTATTGTATTTCCAGGACATGGTGCCATTCTGCCGCAGCAGCATTAGGGCTGTACATAAAATGCCATGCGATAATTCACTCTAGTTTTACTTAGGCTCTCACAATGTTTTTAAGTAACGTGACAGCTGCAACATATTTAAGTGCCCAGACAGCTACAACCACACTTGTGAACAGCATTTCTTACCCCGCTCGGTAGGCGGGGTCATGACTTCACTCAAATGGTGAACAATGGCATGGGAGTCAAGAACATCGCAGAGTAGGGTTATAAGCTGGCCGGTGCTTGTTCTACATTGGCATGCAGCTCTCCCTTTGAAGACTAGATTCCTGTTTGTATTCCCCAGTCTAATATAAACTAGCATTTTTTATACTGCAATCAAAATAAAATAAAGCGGAACAGGACCGTAAATTACGTGTGACGTACATTGCATACAAACTGAGGATTCACGTGTGTTTGTCTATACACTCCAGCACCCGCTTACACATACAGTGGTACCTACACAGCAGCACACACACACTAACAAACATAGATAGATACACAGCACAGCGTGGGACACGCACACAAACACAGTGGCTCACACACGCACACTCACAGTAGGCCACATACAGTAACTCGCTGTACACACACGCGCACACACACGCAGTACATCACGCTCCACATACACAGGCACTCAAGGTTAAATGCACACGCATAAAGTGGCACAGACACAGAGTGAGTCACACACAACTGCAAGGTCAGTAATTGTCAGGTACAAACCCACTCGCAAACAGCGTGACTCACAAGCGCAGTAGTGCATACCCTCACACTGTTACATGCTTAAAGTGGCACACAGTCTAAGATGCAGTGACACATAGACTATTACTATGAAGCACACACACTTAGATAGACATACCTAGGCACGTGCACACGAGCACTCCTAATTTCAGATTTGGACGTAGCATTCGCTGCGTTTTGTAGTCTGAGAGGCATTTGAAACACACAACCACCTGCCTTTAGCTCATACACTCAGAAGGTGCCAGCACAGGGATCCCTCCTATATCCGCCTTAATGCGCTCTTGTTCTGCCAATTAATTAGCCTCCGAGGGTGGGAGCGGTCGCTCTTGTGATCCCCCCGCCTGCCGGGAGGCTCGGGCACATTACAGACGGAATAGCAGTGGTCCCCACGCCACCAGCTGCCTAATAACTGAGCTGCCTGCAGCCCGGCAGAGCACAGCTGGGACCTGCCCCACCAGGCTCGGCACCAACAGCTCCCCTAATCAGCCGGGCCAGCCGGCCACTGCGAGCCGCTCTTTAGTGGGCAGATGGTGTGACTTTGGACACTTTTACCTGCGTTAAAGTATTGCATGCCTCCCTCGCCCCCCCCTCACTCCCCTCAAACTATACACCCCTGCTTTCAAGTGGAGGCTGGGGGGCATCTTACTCATTCTAGAGACTAATTACAACTCTGATTTCTAGTGTTTATTTGGAAGGGGCACAGAAGTTGCAATTGTGTGTTGCATTATTTCTTATCAAGCACGTAGCAGCAAACACCTGGGTAGGTCAAATGCATGAGAGTATTTTTCTAGGGTTTATCCCAAGCTCAAGCATTTAAAAGTACTTTGAGATGTGATAAATGTCCAAGATCACACAGGGTGTGCCTGCAATGACACTGTAATTATGCCCAGCTATCAGGGTTTACAATTTGCACTTCAACAGCTGGATGGTAGGTAGGATTTGTAAAGTGTGCCCAGGATCACACAGTGTGGTCATGCAGCAGTTTAATTGTCTACTGGACCAATAAAACTAACATTGTCCAGTATACCAATCAAAATTGCTCTCCAAAGACACCAGGCAAAGCAGACGCTCCCTCAAACAGATCACCAAGCGCAATTTACCCTACTTACAGCCTAGCCTGTTCTCTGTCGAGACTTTAGCAATCTTTAGAGCACAAGATAAGATCTTTTCACATGGAAGAGTCAGACGTATTGCAACACTACTTAAGAAACAAGCATTGGCATAGACAATAGGTCTCGCCTTTGGGACCTTATACGTGTTTAGCCATGCAACAGTTGATGTTGCTGCACCAAGGATATTATGCTGCATAACTAAATACTTAGAAGGTCCCAAAGGCGAGACCTATTGGCTATGCCAATGCTTGTTTTTCTTTCACTTCGTTATCTATTTTGTTTTTCACAATTATACCCTCTTCTGTCTTTTCTTCGGTAAATAGATCTATTAAACAGTATCTCTTCTTTACTCCCTATAGCTGTCTTTCTTTTAACATCACTCTCTGTTTACTTTCCTTATACTTACACTTTTAAAAAAAAAAAAATGTTTTGGGTTAGCTCCCGGTCCGCGTACCGGGAAGCTAACCCGGGAGCGAACCAAAAGAAATAGAGCTTGCCAGAGTGCTAAACATTGTAGCAATTTTTTTGAAAGGGAAGGTAGTTCTGAAAAGAACTTTTTTTTTAATATTTTTGTTGTTTTATATTTTTTTTTATTTTTTTTTATTTTTTGTTTTTTTTGTATTTTTTGAACGATTTTATATTTTTTTTGGTTTTTTTGGGGGGGGGGAAACAACAAAAAACAGGCGTTGAAAAGGGCTCAACAGGAGCACAAAAAAATTACTGGGGGCGGTTAGGGCAATCATGGTGTTCATATGCAAGGTTGAGTGCATTGATGCTCATGTTGCCACAAGCTAATAATGCACAACAGTGCATACATAAATGTATCATATGCCCAAAATTTTGTTGGATATTTGGCACAGTTTCCCGTGCCTCCTCTGGTGTTAAAGAAACCGGTATTGTTGGTCTGGCCACAGGAGTTGGTCTAGGATTGTCCAGCATATCCCTTAATTCCGCCCGGCTGTAATTTAGGGGATGTTTCCTCGTCATGTGCCTATGCATGGTGTGATTACCATAACTGTATTTTTTGTCCGTCCCTCTGGACAATTGTTCCTTGCATATGAGGCAGGTGACATACCTCGCGTTGACTTTTTTTTGTCCACGAGGCATCGAAAAAAACTGCCAGATGAAACTGGCTTTCTTTCTGGAAACCCGGGGCAACTCTTCCAGGAATTGTGGTTCTTCTCCCTCCTCATCCATTTCTTCATCTTCCTCCTCAGTGTTGGTAATCACCTGGGGAGGTGGTCCTCTCTTCCCATGAGGAGGTGGAGGTGGTGGTGGGGGTCCACCAGCTGAAGCAACCAATGAAGCCATTTTCACACAAGCAAAATAGGTCTTCCAACAAGCAAAATAGGTCTTCCTCTCACAATGATGAAAGTCAGAGTGAGGAAAGAAGGAGGGGTTTTCATCATTTGGAAAAAACAATACTTCTCAACCAATGAAAAGTGTTATTTTTAGGTCACCTGACCTAGCCTTCCATAATTATGAAACTAAAAGTGAAATGAACCAATGAAAAGTTTTATTAACAAGTCACATGACCTCTCACGCTCATGTTACGCGCTGCGGAACGCTCCCCGGTTAGCTTCCGGGTCGCTCCGCTTCGCGCCTCGGTCCGCGCCCCGGGACACTTCCGGGTGCGCTAACGCGATACGTCACAAGACGCATTTCGCGGCAACGCGATACGTCGCGCTTTCGCGCCGCGGATCGCTTCCGGGGAGCTGCGTTTCGCGCCTCGGTCCGCGCCCCGGGGCACTTCCGGGTGCGCTAACGCAGTACGTCATAAGACGCATTACGCGGCAACGCGATACCGTCACTATGTTGATTTCTTACCGGTTCGCGGACCGGATCGCGGAATCAAATTGAGCTAACGGGAAGCTTCCCGGTTCGCGGACCGGGAGCGAAACAAAAAAAAATATTAAAAAAAAATTATTAATAAACATATAAAATATATTTTGGGATTTAAAGAAGAATACATTTTACAGCTATAGATATTAGCTTTTAAAAAACCAATGAAATTCATTGAAAAAACCATAGGTTATAGACCATATATAGTTAGGAATTAGCATTTACAAAACCTTGAAAATTCACTGAAAAAACCATAGGTTATAGACCATATATAGTTAGGAATTAGCATTTAAAAAACCTTATTTTACTCACACAAAACCAATGAAATTCCATATATAGTTAGTTGTACTAACTATATATCGCGCACCCGCAATCCACTGCTGATCATGTCACATATTACATCATTCATGACATGGTCAGTGACATCACTGATGACATCACTGATGACATCTCAAATGACATCACTGATGACATCACTGATGACATCTCAAATGACATCACTGATGACATCACTGATGACATCTCAAATGACATCACTGATGACATCACTGATGACATCTCAAATGACATCACTAATGACATCACTGATGACATATCAAATGACATCTCAAATGACATCTCAAATGACATCACTGATGACATCTCATTTGACATTACTGATCACATCACTGATGACATCATTCATGTGATAATACGATGAACCTCTTCAGACTCTAATATAACCTTAGATACACTCAGTGTAAACACAGACTCGCAGATTGTCACTCATCCATGAAGTTACACACACACCTAGTCAGTCATGCAAACAATCAATCACACCTCCATTTCCTTAACTATACAGTTAAACACACCTTACTTATTCAAACATATACTAAACATATTTACTCACTTATACAATCCTGGATACAAGAGCACAATGATCCATACAGCCACTCACACATTCACTGGCTCTTATGCACAGTTATTTATATATGTCAACTCTCACATGTACTGTGTTTTACATATGTACTTACTTTGACATGTAGCACTGAGATATCCATTCACTCACCAATACAGTCATGCACACAGTCAACCACCCATACAGCTGTTTCCACATGCACTTTTGAACCCATACATCTATGCACAGAGTCATACACCTTCCCAGCCACCCACACACACTCTCAGTTTCCCATACAAATGCTTGGGCAACCAATCAATAACCCATATAGTTACTCATATAGCTACTGATCAACACATGCAGCAGTTTACAGAACAACAGACATAATGATGCACAAATTAAGACAGTTTAGTCACTAACCCATGCACTCAATGAGACACATTTAACCACTCACTCATACAGTCAGTCATGCACCTACTAAATCCTTCATCCAGACACTTATACATCCACTCATTCTTCAATATGTAAGACATATTTTAACTTTACAGAAAAATACAGTCACTGGATGTTGTCATCAGTGATGTCATCAGTGATGTCATTTGAGATGTCATCAGTGATGTCATTTGAGATGTCATCAGTGATGTCATCAGTGATGTCATTTGAGATGTCATCAGTGATGTCATCAGTGATGTCATTTGAGATGTCATCAGTGATGTCACTGACCATGTCATGAATGATGTAATATGTGACATGATCAGCAGTGGATTGCGGGTGCGCGATATATAGTTAGTACAACTAACTATATATGGAATTTCATTGGTTTTGTGTGAGTAAAATAAGGTTTTTTAAATGCTAATTCCTAACTATATATGGTCTATAACCTATGGTTTTTTCAGTGAATATATATATATATACACACACACACATACACATAACAAAATGTAATAGCAAAAATATTCTAATATAATTAAAAACATCAAACTATTTAAAAATCTTCAAATATCCCACTACAGTCAGTGCAACAGTATGGAAAGTTGGTTGGCAGAGGGATCAGAATTACTATTCCCACTCCCATGAGTGCAGCAGTAGGGAAGGTATTGGATAGTTAGAGATAAAAATGACTAGTCCCACTCAAGAGAGTGTAACAGTAGGGAAAGTGTTGGATAGCACAGGTTTAAAATGTACTATTCCCACTCCAGTATGTGAAACAGTAGGGAAAGTGTTGGATAGCGGAGGGGTAAAAATTACTATTCCCACTCCTGTGAGTGCAAAAGTAGGGAAAGTGTTGGATAGCGGAGGGGTAAAAATTACTATTCCTACGCCAATGGGTACAACAGTAGGGAAAGTTTTGGATAGCGGAGGGGTAAAATGTACTATTCCCACTCCAGTCAGTGCAACAGTAGGGAAATTATTGGATAGTGGAGGGGTAAAAATTACTATTCTTACTCCAATGAGTGCAACAATAGGGAGAGTGTTGGGTAGTGGAGGGGTAACAATTACCATTCCCACTCCAGTGAGGGCAACAGTAGGGAAAGTGTTGGATTGCAGAGGGGTATCAATTATTATTTCCACTCCAGTCAGTTCAAAATTAAAAACAAACTAAATATTAACAGCAAAAATATATTTAAAAAACAAAATAAATAAAAAAATATACATATTATAAATCAAAATACAAATATATTTAATATTAAAAAAATACAAACTTTTTATAATGTTATATACATATGACAAATACCTACAAATATTATATTAACTAAATTAAAAAATAATTTATAAACAAAGAAATATTTTAATATGAAAATATTTATAAACAAAAGCATAAATTATTGCATACATTTAGTTTTTTGTATTTCCTACCCTATAACACCACACAATTCACAACCCACATCTGAATTTAAAAAAAGTACTTCCCTAATTAACATAAATAATTACCAATTAAAAAATATAAATTAAATCAAATTAGAACTAAAAAATGTTTACTTCCCACTCTTTACCCATATAATACCCACAACACACAACTAAAATTAAAATGTATTTTCAATTTAAAAACTAATAGTATTTAACAATTAATTATAAAGTAATTAAAATTGATTTACTCCGCACCCTTCACCTCTATAAAAGTAAAATACACACACACAAAATAAAAAATTACCCTAATTAAATATCAATTAATGATCAACTAATTCTTAATTAATTAAGCAAACTACTTCTCACCCTTTACCCCTATAAACCCACAACCTGCACCTACAATTAATTACACAATTTCCATAATTATTTTCAGTAAATTAAATATCAATTAACAACTAGTTATTAATCAAAAACAATTTCCTTCTCTTCTAGTAACCCCACAACTTGCGCCTAAAATTAATCACACAATTTCATATTTAATTTTCAATAATTAAAATTAATTAACAACTTATTATTAATTATATATACATTATTTACTACCCTTTACCCCTATAAATCCCACAACCTGCAACAAAATAAATTACACAATTACCATAATTGATTACCAATTACTTAATTAATATTAATTAACCAGTTAATAATTAGTAATAAATTACTTTCCACAGTTATCACCATAAATCTCAATTAAATAAATAAATAAAAAATGATCATTATTTTTTTATAATTAAAATACTTCCCACCCTATTCCCCTATAAACCCACAACCCGCTAAAGAACTAAAAAACAAAAAATGTAATTAAAATAAAATTGATAACTACTAAAATGTTAACGCTTATATTAAAAAACATAAACAATTACATACATTTAAAATATATACTAAACTACATACCACTAATTACAAAAATCAACATTTTAAACAACTATAATTTTGCAAACGATATTAATGACTTCTATATTTAAAAAAATGATATTTCCTACCTTAAAATCGATATTCTTGACCACGATGTTCTTGCTGTCGATACTTTTTGGCACAATATTTAGAACTCGATATTTGTGTAAGTCGACATTTCTAACTCGATATTTTGTCTGAATACCAATATAGATGACATTCGATTTGCCTCAGTAGCTGTTGTGTTCTAGAGGACACTTTATCAGTTGTCGAAGGTAAATATGCATATATGGATTTGATGACATCCTGGGAAATAGGTTTGGAAATTCTAGATCATAAAAGATGAGAAATGCAAAATTTGGCATATGAAGTACCTTACATTGATCAAAACATGAGACATTTCTGTGGAGGTGGTGGCTGTGAATCTAGGTTTGTGGAATTTTAATGGAAATAGCCCGAGCACCATCTTTGAAACCATTTGATACAACAAACCATGATCATTTTAATGCTGGTTTGGGGACTGTTTTTCTGTAAGCTAGAGATGGTATTTGTTAGAAATGGGGTTTCTGATTGGCTAGGGTATGCACCTAAGCCAGGCAGAACCCCCACTCTAGTCTGGGCAAGTCAGTTACACACCAAAGATAACCTGTGCTCACCCTGTGGTAGCTTGCGCAGAGCAGTCAGGCTTATCATCAGAGGTGCGGCACCATAAATATACAACAAAAAAGACTCCACACAGGATCAAGGGCATTTTACTGCCCGAAACGTATCATAAGGCTACTGCAAGAATAAATTGTTTCTGCCACAAAGTTTGGGTCCGTGACTCTCTTTCCACAGAAGGAAGCAGGAGGGAGTCTACTTACCGATCGATATATATATATATATATATATATATATATATATATATATATATATATATATATACATATTCCAGCACATTTGACTCGGTTGAGTCAAAAAACGGCAAGCACTCAGGTATCCATTTACCAATTCTTTATTGCAAACCCCTCACCCCCGACATATATATATATTTAGAGCAAAGCGTCCTTTGCGGGGGGAGTGTCTATATGCTGGTGCCGGTGGCGAGGTAAGGACACCCTCGCGGTAATTTTGCAACAACAAAAACCTTCTATTACGAGGACACCGCACTCCTCTTGAAGTTGTTAAGTTCTTATTTATTGACCTGTGATCTTCCACCAAGATCACAGGTCAATAAATAAGAACTTAACAACTTCAAGAGGAGTGCGGTGTCCTCGTAATAGAAGGTTTTTGTTGTTGCAATATATATATATATATATATATATATATATATATATATATATATATATATATATATATATATATATATATATATGTACATAAAAGTAACCAAAACTACATTAATCAATTAATAAATACTGTGGCCTACTATGCAGTTACTCAGATAGTACTCGTTATCCTGGCCAAGGTAAGACCAAAAACGAGATACATTATATCATGTAATGCAAGTTAGGCTAGGAAAAAGCACATGAATTACAATATATCACCACTAAACAAATGTACACAGCGCATCAGAATTCCTACTAAACTTCTCCCAAAGGACGTCTGAAAACAGGGGGTGAGAGGGGGAGGCACAAACTGCGGAATTGCATGGGGTGACCACGCTTGGTCTTCCACATTCAGAGTACCAAAATGCAGCTGACCAACACTGAGGAATTCATGAAGGAGTGCGGGAAAGCTCCACCAATACCTCAGAGGTCTGATCTTGCCCTCTCACAAGCAAGACGTTGCAGCAACTTTGGTAACAGAGCCATCTGCGAAGGAGTTAAGGATGGCAGTACTTCCCTGAGGGCCCCGACAGTACCTTCTTCCTGGCAAGTGGAGCCTGCTGTTGCTGGGAGAGCCTCCCGCAAGGCCCTCAGAGTGGTGTCCTCTCTTTGGTAGCACAGCTCACAAGCCCTGTTTGCTGCATCTCTTGTGTCGTCTGAGCTTTGCTAGGGGGGAGTCTGACACCCAGGCCTCGATGTTGGTAGGCAGGGAGATGGTGCCACAGAGTGGCACCTTACCCTAAAGGGCTGTATGTTGGGGTCCACTTGCTGGGGAACCGCACAGGGGAATCCCCTTTAGAGCTGCTAGACCATGGCTCAGATAAGCCCTCAGCCCAGGCATGGCCACTACCCAGGGATTTCCTCAGGACTGGGAGGTGAACACACATGCCGATCTCCCCAACGAAGACGTACTCAACATCTGCTGGTTCTTGGCAATTCATGGGGTTCTTCACACGTGTTGACCCATGGAAACGGGGATCACCAGGCAGTGCTCAATACGTGCTAAGCAAGGCCATGAGTCATCAAGTACAGCTCATTGTGAGAGCATGCTACTGCCAGACTCTCAGAGACAGAGTCCCACAGCAGAGGTGCTCAGGATGCAATCTTTTACGGACGTGAGTTGCAGTGATAGGAGGCAAGCCAACAAGCCCTTGGAGAACACTTGGGCACAAAGAGAGTAGCAGGCAGGCAACCCTGCGCATATAGTTACTTTGCAGAGTGGCAGTCCCACCAGCAGCCTAGCAGGCCTGCACAACAAAGCAAGTAGTTCAAATGGTGGTTCCTCCAGGCAGCACATCAGTCCTCTGGCAATGTGCAGTTTGTAGAGCCAGCAGCGTCTGTTTACAAGTCCCACACAGTGTCAAAAAACATGGGTTCAAAGCCCCAGTACTTATTCTCAAAAATGTGTTTGATGAAGGAGTGACTTCAAAGGAACATTTAGAAGTGTGCAACAATCCCTTTCAGCCCAGCCCTGGCTCCAGACAATCGGTAGGAGCTAAATAGGCCCTTTGTGTGAGGGTGGGACACAACCTATAGAAATGTAAAGCGTGAACCACCTCTCCCTCTCCCAGCCCAGGAAGACTGTCAGTATGCAGATGAATGCAGATGTATCCCCTGTCAAACCCAGCCCTTCCTGTGTTGTGGCTGTCTGGAAAGCATGCTCCAAGTGTAGCTGTCAAAGCACAAAGAGTCATAAGCACAGAGAAATGCCTACTTTCTTAGAATGGCATTCATAAAAAAATAAAGTAAAATCCAACTACACCAGTAAACAGGATTTCTCACCACTATTCTAAGCAGGCCAAACATGGCAACACCACTCCTTTTTAGATCAGGAATTATCACTTAAAATATATAAGGGAATTCCATACACTAGTCTATGGGAGGCGTCAGTTTTACAAGACATAAAAGTTACATCTATTGTCAATTTATCCAAGAAACAACTGACCAAAGAAGAGGAATAAGTCTTGGATTTAGGACTTAAGTTTGTTCCAAGTAAATATACTGACTTCACATGGATTATAATCGAAGCAATTGAGTTCCTAATAAGTCAAAATGTGTTCCCCCGTCCTTTAACATGCCCAAAGAATATGCAGTCTTCGAACAGGTCGTTCTTTCATCAATTAGCCAATTGGAAGGCAAGAAGAAATTCATGAAAAATAATTTAACACTGCAACAATAGAAAGTCATCCAAGACCTAAAATATTATGACTCAATAGTCATCAAGTCGACCGACCAAGGCAGTGCACTAGTGATCTGGCCAAAAGAAATGTATTTAGGCAGAAGTCAAGTCCACAACCAGGAGTGGTACTGACCAATTGAGGAAGATCCCACCAGACAGATAGAGGACATCATCACAAGGATTTTTTAAAAAGCATTGGAAGTTAGAATTTTGGGACTTAAGGCGTTTGAATTTGTGAACAAAAGACATCCGAGGACCCCAATCATTTATGTCTTAACCAAAATCCACAAATGTTTAGTTGAACCACCCGGCAGACCAATGTTTTCGGGTGTGAGTCCTTGATGGAACCTATTTCCAAGTATGTGGATATTTTCCTAAAACCTTTTCTGAAAGATGTTCCCTCATATTTAAGGGATACGACAGACTTCATCAGTAAAGTTGAGAGCCAAGAGTTCAGTGCTTCTGAACAGTGGTTGGTATCTTTTGACGTAATCTCCGTGTACACATAGATTCCTCAAGACGAGGTCTAGAAGTAATTGAATTTTACTTAGAGACTAGAACACACCCTCATCGAGTGCCAACAAAATCCATACTTCAACTGACAGAGGTAGCTCGAATCCCTGGAGTGGGGGATAGGGCAATTCCAAACATGGAACATAGGTTAGGACTGATAATAGCGGCACACGAAGGGCTTGCTTCTATACATGCTGGCGTCTCAGCCACAGTATCATTATTAAATTAGAGATACTGGTGGCCACAAATGAGAAGACAAACAAGGAACTATGTTTTAGAATGTGAAATATGTCAAAGAATGAAAGTATCAACGGTGAGACGTCCAGCGCAGACGCCCCTTCTAATCTCGGATAAACCATTAGCCTGTGTTTACCTAGACCACTGTGGTCCCTTACAAAGGGATGGTAACTATAAATATATCTTGGTTGCAGTGGACTCATGCACGAGATTCATATGGATGTGGCCCCAGCGAACGGCTGACGCCAGAACTGTTATAAAAGATTTGCGAGTCTTTATCGGCACATACGCAATTGGCATGCTGCATTCGGACCATGGTCCTGCTTTTAGCTCTAGAGCTTATAAGGAGGCCATGGTCAGCATGGGCGTTACATTGCGGTACTCTTGTCCATTTCACCCTGAGGGGAACGGAATTGTTGAAAGAAAAAACCGTGACATAAAGCAATCTATAACAGAAAGGATATTAGGTTCGGGAGCTGGGTGGGTCAAACATCTAATAAGTGTCCAACGTAGTCTAAATGACTTGCCAAGAAATTCTCTGAAGGGATTCAGTCCGTACGAATTATTATTTGGAACTAGGATGTTAGTCTTAGACCTCGACAGTCAGACTTCAGTGGTGAAGGAAAAAAGCTTTGATATCAAAGATCGTTTGGCTGTTTTGCAGGACTTAAACGAAACAAGAAAAGACCTGAGCAACATAAAGTTGAAACAGCAGCCAACAACCACTGAAGAACCACCACCTGTCCCAGCAAGACCTGTCTGGATTCCAAAAGTCGGGGATCTAGTCAGAGAAAAGATCGCGGTAAAGAAGGAATTTGGGCCTTCTTCCAGAAAAGCAGTTCCTGTCTTGTCCATCAACGGGACAAGATCAGTTGTACTACCGCCGCTTGCTGGTAAAAAGGAGAACCGAGTTGTATCCATCGACCTGGTAAAACCACAACATGTGGCCGGTAACAAATAGTAGGCCAAGTGGACTCCCGAAAAGTATTAGAACACCAAGATTTGCTACAAACACAGAGGTACAATCTAAGAGGCTAATCACATTCGAAACGCCTACAGAACTACAACAAGGACTATGCAACAATGCAATGGAACTTAGACCTCTGAAAACCCAAATAAAAACATTTAGCAGAGACACACCAATCTATAATGAAGTAAAAAACGACTATGCAAGAAACAGTAATCCTGAAGCAATTGGAACAATTGACAGAACTGCATCCGGCTACTTCATAAACTTCGATGATTCCTCTGAAGGCTTCACTGAATCAAAAACACAGCCATCAACAAAAACCTTTAAAGATAAAGTTAAGGTACTTTTGAAACAACTGAAAGAAACATATCTAATTTCTCCATGGATTGAATTTTGGGTGGGTTTTGGTGCATTTATCCTCATACTTTGGCTCATCATGGTACTAACTTTGGGACGCTTCATTGAGGGAAAATATGCTAAAATGGACACAGCAAGTCAGAAAATCAACTTGATCCTCAAACCACACACATCTTCACACGTCGAGAAAAGAGAACTTTCTTCAGTCAACTTCACAGCCAATCCTATACCGGGTGGGGTAGCATGGGACAAAACTGACTACGAAATTTATGGTCCGGTTGAAATCCTGAAATATCCACACCAAATTAAGATCTCGTTGAGTGACTTTGTAAAACCAAGCTCATTTGCTGATGATTGGGACTTTGAAAGTATAAATAATATGATGTCTGACTTAGTAATGTCTGCTAAATTTACCAAACATGATTATTTGCAGGGTTCGACAAATTATGATAGTATGTACTGTTATAACCACTATGGTAACCATTTTCTACATAGATCTGCACAACCTAGAAATGTTTTAAATTATAATCAATGGGAACATTGTGCAACCCCTCCAAAAGGAAGCTCAAGAACCGTTTATGACAAATATTCATACTTTTCAGGTTTTAACACAAGTAATGCCGAAACATTTTATTTCAAATTGTCAAATAAGACAGGGACAAAGACCATGATAACAAACACAAAATCGATATATTCAGACTCATTCTTTGAACAAATGAATACTTTTGGTTTTGATTATTGGGACAAAAATGTTGAAGTAAAAAGTGTTTGGGGTACAAAAGAATGGCAAGTACAGGGTATAAAATCTTTGTTTAGAGCCTGCAGGATCCCAGAACAAATTATATTTTTAAATGACACTGTTCAACAAACTACCTGTCTTGGCTTAGCCAAAATCAAAGACTTAAATAAACCGTCTATTCCAAAACCAACAATGAACAGCAATAGCTCCACAGATGAAGAGATAGACGTAAATTATGTATTAAACCAAAACAGAACACATCCTGATTGGAAACAGTGGTTGATCTGGCCCACAGATACTAATAACTGTCAAAACAGATTCCTGAACAAAACACAGGGGTTCAAAATGACCAGGCCAGACCCTAGATATTCCCAAAGACAACACCCAGGAATAATAACCACCTACAGTGTGGGCAAATTATGCCTTCAGTGGCTACAGACTTCCACACTGGCAGAAATTAAGCAACACCTAACTTTACTTACTGATGGTGCTGACTTGCGTGATTTCATTATAGGACCGCGCAAACAGCGTCAGAAACGTTTCATAGCAGCCTCTGTATATGCAGCATACAACGAGGCCTGGAAGGTGACTCAAATTGAGACAGCAGAAAGAATACGGGAAATTGACCGTATTAATTTGGAAAAATCACTTTCTGTAGTGGACAATGGGTTAATGACTCTGTCTTCCAGAATTTTTTCTCTGGACAGCATTGTGTCTTCAGCAATCGACATATTATCGCAAGACTTACTGTTATTACAACACGGTCAGTCTCAATTGCGTTCTATTGTACAGCTTGGCTGGACGTTACAAAATCTGCGTTCAGGCTATGTGCCTTGGCGTTTAATCAACACAACGTCACTATTCAATATCTTTAACCTTACTGATAAACAAATCAGTATGGCACAAAAGGGTGCTGATTATACAATCCTGAGCATTGAGAAACTCGAGAGATTACCAGTGACAATGTCAGAACGACCTGTCAGTGAATGGATAATACATGGGATAATTAATATTCCAATATCAACCTTCAGGTTTCAATACTGCCAAAAATATATACAGGCTGGCATGTACGAAAAATTGGGAAAGGGGTATATTAAAACAACATGGAACTTGCCCTATTCACATGCATGTGTCAGTAATAAAGGACAGAAAGTGTTTCTTAGTGGCAATAATTGTGCAATGTCACTGAGCGGTACACTTCTGTGTAATGGAATTAGTTTGCATGGAGCCTGTGAAGGGAACTCAAATAACCTTTCATGTCACCAGCTAGGCGCACCTGCAACAGAGATAGAACCATTCTTTCAAAGACTCTATAATGGGAGTTACATTCTAATTGTAGATCGCAGATGCTGTAGTCTTATGCCCGGGACTCCTTATCTCGTAACTACGACTGCGAAGGTCAAGTGCTGTGGACGCTTATTGTTCCCCAGCTCCCTTCCAGACAGGGAGGCAAGGGCATGGCCCAACTTGAAAATTACTTCTATTCGAATAGATACTTTAAGCAGAATGAAAACAGTGCTTCTTCAGACGCCGACCAGACTCACGTCATCAAAAGAAACGTATGATCTCCTAGTCGCAAGGACGACTGCAGAGATTCACTCCTTATTATCAACTAATTCCCCCATACATTTCGCAGAAATCCTGAATGAAATCTTAAATATTTCTGATACCAGTGGAGTCTCAAAAGTATTTAAGACAATATTTTCGATGGCATTAACACCATTCAAAGCCATACTGGGTATTTTTCCAGATTTCGTCCATTCGATTTTTGGCGGACTTCCCCTCATTTTAGGACTAATTGCAGGAATCCTATTCTTAGTCCTTATATTTCGTTATGGCAAACCATGTCACAGACAAAACACCTGCGACAAGGGAAGAAACAATCCTAGCCATTGGATACCGGGACCGGATATCAAAAATCCTGGGACTATCCCGGCTTAGAGACCTGAACATGACTTGGTTTCTTTCATTTCGACCAATGTGGCATCGATGTGTTTTACCTGTATTAAGGTGCTTGCTATGCGGAGAAGAATGCGTGTTAGACACCTGTCTGACTCTACAATCAGATGCGCCAATGGATGCAGAAACATTGTTGAGTCCAATAAAGGCTCATGCTTTGTGCTGCCCTCAATGGCTACCAATCCTGATGACGGCATTCGTGGAAGCTTCACCACTACGATTAAGGGGTAGTGAAGTTCAAGATGAAAGCAGCATTGATCAGGTACGACCTTCTGTCAGCAATACTAATCAAAACGTCAATGGAAACAATCATGCGCACGAATGCATGGTTACATCTTTTTCCGAGTTAGTGGAACTCTCCCAGGAAGCTGTTGACAGCTTTTTCGACAGTCTAAATGATATGATGTTCTCACCAGAGCAGAAATAGAGACTTTTGAGCAAGCTCGCACACGGCGTTCCCTGAATTTGGCCTTCAACTAGAATAGCAAAATACCATGAACGATTTTCCCTCCAGTTCACGGACAGCAATTTTTTTCAGCAGCCCCAAAATATTTTTACGAATTTTTCGGGACACTTATTTTCTGCTTAAAGTAAGAACTATTCTTAGAGAACTAAAATTTCTATTTTTAGATACTTTATAGACATTAGCTGCCCGCTGGTATGTTCATAATTATTTTATTCTGTGATGGAATGGTCTCGAAACTTTTTTCTGTATTAAGAGCCATTTCATGTGTAAATTCTCATATACAAATTAGTGATAATGTATAGATATGCGTGATTACTTTAGCATTATTCTACAGCTTGAGTGCATATATTACATGTGACTGTTTTTTCCGTATATTTGATAATTTCAAAATGCATTTATGTATTTTGGGGTGGTAAGGTATACACGATACTCTACAGTATGTTTTACTATGCATAGATTCGTAAATATGTCCATAGTTAGCGTGGAGTGGGTGTGATGTATTCCTATAGGTTCTGTATCGATCCCCCTATTCCTGACCCTATTCTGGTTAACAAGTTAACTAGCAGCCATCCCATGAGGCAGAAAACCCCCATGATGCAGGAACCGTTATCTGATAAAGCCACACTACGGCACAGGAACGTGTTATCTGATTAGGTCATAACGCTTGCCATCTAATTAGACAAGCGATATTCCTCCAGCCCCTGATAAGGCATACAGAGTTCTCAAAACAAATCAAACCTATGACAGACCTGGGAAAAACCCTGCGGCCATTGTTTTGATTTCACCGAGAACTTCAGCAAAAGAATGTGCTAACGACCAGGTCGTATGACATCCTTATTGACGTATCTATGTCCATCCTTACGTCAATCTCGGCACCTTAAAGGTATAAATATTACCGATATTGCCCTATGCAAACACACGCGGTGGTGACGAGATCGGAGCAGCCAGACTTGCCGAAGCCCAGAGCAGAGCAGACCCCGCTGGCGCAGCCCCGCCTTCCTGACGCGCTGAGAACGAGACGCTGCTTTCTCCTGCCGAGAAATCCAGCTCCGGCGCTTCCGGGTAGCCCTCGCAGGCAGCCTGGGATATCGAGACCAGAGACGAGAGATACCATCCCTCATTCATCCTAGATTCCAGGTACAGAACTGAATAACCCCTTGCAGAGAATTCTTTAGTCAGTCACTTGGCAAAACAAACTTAACTTAAACTGTAACTTTCTATTCCCGCCCACGTATTAGGCTTAGGTCAGGTACACGGGGTAGGCGTAGTTAGAAACACCAGTTGAGTACGATTAGTCAAATGTAAATGTGTATGTATTCATTTTATTCGTTTTAAACCTTCATATGGCTTAGAAACCATATCAATGTTTTTACAGTATTATTTTATACTTCTGCTTTTATTGTATGCACTTTACTTAACCATAAGTATTGCAATAATATCGATCCATTTCTCTTGTACGAGAAAAGAGACTGATCAATAAATAACATCTTTTATTGAACACGCCCGTCTCTTCCTTTTCTCTACAATCTGGTGAGACTAAGAATGCACGTACTGACTGAGTAAAATAAGTCGTCTTTTTTTTCACACGACTCTAGAGATACACTCTTGATTAGGGGAGAGCAAAGTTGTCATGTTCTATGGTTGTCAGAAACTAAATCCCTTTTTGTCTATCCAGGGAGGTTCAACTCCTCCTTGTCTATTCGAGAAAGTTTCTAGTGAACTCTGAGCTAGCTGGCAAAACCCAAAACTTTAAGTCTAATATCGACAGTAGTAGACCTAGTTAACGTCTGGTCTAGGCCTATACTATTGAAGGTATTATTCCAATGCGCAGAGCCTATTGGGATAATAGGAACTACACTACAATACAAGAGCTCTCATCCATGAAATCTGAAGGATAATTTCCCATACAAGCAACTACTGAGTACTCGTAGAATCTGCTCCCGCAAAGAAGATTTTGAAATTCATGCTGCAGCCTTTTGTGACCAACTGAAATACAGGGGGTACCCCAAGAAATTACTGAAGCACAATATCAACTGAGCCTGGTAAACACCTTGTGAAGATCGTCTTAAGAAAAAAATAAAAAAGCCCTTGGACAAATTTGTTTGTGTTTCAACTTACGGTCCTCATACCAATAAATTCCGCCAAATCATTTTGAAGAATCGGCATCTCCTCCAAACGTATAATATTCATTCCAGCATCGCATATTCGCAATGAAAAAGAATGCCAGTAATGGCCAATATATCGTCAGAGCTGAGCTCACCACACCTAGTCAAAAGAAAAATCTATGGTCCCAATGGAACTTGAAACTAATTGAAGGACACCAAGAGTGTGGAAATTGTTCAGGCGGTGACTCCACAGTCGAAGGTACTGAATTCAGACACAATACACAGAAGTGGTCCCATAAATAGTTCTCCAATTGCAAAACAAAGAACATGATTTATGCAGTGGTTTTCCCTTGTCCAAAAATATACATTGGTAAAACAAATCAACAAGTGACTCAACGCATAGTGTTACAAAAGGGGGTGCAGCACTGTTCCGGAATTAAAACTAAGGTGACGTCAGCTCCTATGGTAAGCCACTGAAAAGAACCATAGTGAGAAAGAGCTTAAATGGACAGTACTCGGATTAAACAAAATCCTCGAAGGGCTGACACAGAGGCGTCTTTATTACAAAAGGAGGCATACCACATACTGAAATCCAACAGCACGATTAATGGCTTGAATGAAATGTCAGAACTAACTAGGTCATAATGACTTTTAATTGAAGGACTTCAACTCCCAGCATGCAATATATACAAACCCCCAATAGGTTTAATAATACAGTCTACTGAATCCTTTAGAGCTGAATCTGGAAAGAATGTCATCATCAAAAAGGGGTTTTAGTGGCATTCATCGATCTTATATACACAAAAACAATAAAATCAAGACAATCGAGTGCTCAGAAAGCAATTTGTGATCCACCCAGAAGGGGCTGGCTTTCGTTCAAAAATGCTGCCAAAGAAGAAAGTAACCACTAATGCCGGAAGTCAGAAGGACGATGATAGAACGCCGCTGCCGGATTAACTACAAAGTAAGCTTTTCCAGCGTTGTTTGGATACAAAGTAGCAAGGTTAACTCACAAGAATAGACCCCTGACCGCATGCCCGTTTTCCATTACCAGAAAGAAATTAACCGTGATGCAAGAAAACGTAAGAAAACATTCCACACATCGCACACATGGAGAGTGATTCCTGAGAGCCCTATGGGTTCAGAGTCAGAAGTAAGCTGTCACATTGCCTTGCTGATTCTGTTACTAAGATACATCTTCGGGAAAGTCGTAGCGCTTTGAACAAAGACATTTTGACAAAAGTTCATCTGGTTTCTGGCCACTTAATACTTCCTTTTATTGTCACATTACCCACCAGAACGGTCCTGAAATGTGCGGCCAAAACTCTGTCTGTGAAGAAGCTTCTCCCATCAAAGCATATTGGAACACGCGCCCATCAGGTATAGTGTAGTTTTTTCCACAAAATCGATACAATTAATTTTGAGAAAGGGTGATTAGTTGAAAAACAGCAACATTGTTTATTATTTTTGGGTCACACCAAGTCACAGCCCTGAAGCTAGTCCCATGAAAAATACTTAGATACGAAACGCTTCAGCATTCTTTTTCCATTGAGGAATTTGTATTAATGAACTTTAGCAGCTTTGAGGGATATCTTTTATACAATTAACCCTGGCTGGATTTGTAACTTTTTCCCAATGGGTAGCATCCTGTATGCTGCATACGTGAAACCTACAAAACCTCGCACAATTCTATTAAATTTTGCGGATGTACGGATTAAAGAATCTATTCTTTCTGCGGCTATCCAGCAAAGACAATTCTCTGTTAACGAGACTGCCAAATGCCCGATTTTCTCGGACATGTCCGCTGCTGCTGCACGCAGAAGGAAGGAATTTGTCAAAATCCTACACTGATTTAAAGCTAAGGGGGCCCAAGCTACGATTGCCCAGCAGTCTAAGCTGAAAGTGCTGGTCAAGGGCAGATTCTATATGTTGTCGACATTGATGAAGCACAGGACTTGCTTAAGGAGATCACTCATGGTCAAAAGAGCTAGAAAATTTGCTGGTTTTGATTTCACTTTTGAGTTGATATTGTTAGCACTGCGATCATGTTCTTTTGTCTTTGAAAGCTGAGGGGGGAAGGGGATGGGGCAGGATAAGGGGTCCTCAGGGCTAAGGGTTAAGGGGTGTAACAGGACACCCTAATGTTAGGGGGTAGGCTACAGTGGCCAGCGTGGGGAGTGGGAGGTAGGCCACTGGTTGCAGGGGTGGGTGGGTCTGAGGTTTGGGGTGTGGGGGGGGAATGAACAGAAAAATGAAGCTCATGGTGTCAGTTGCTCAGTTTGCTTACGCATAAAACTCTGGTTTTCTACAATATGCCAAAAGAGAGGGTTGTATGGACGGATATTGTCTAATTATGGTTTAATTTGGAGATGTCTAGTAAGGCAGGATTGAAAGTAATTTTCTTTAATGTAAACGGGTTAAATAATAAGAAAAAAAGGCTGGCAGTGGAAACCTAGATTAAGGCTGAAAACCCCTCTGGAATACTTTTACAGGAGACACATATTTCTTCTTCTAAGAAGGAAGAATTTCTAATGTTTAAATCCTGGGCTTCTTATCGAGGTTTTTCCTCATTTACTGAATCACAGCGCGGGGTGGCGATATTCTTAAACAGGAACATACACGCTAAAATTATTCAATCAGGAGAAGGTGGCTCAGGACCTTGGTGCTGGGCAACATGCAAAATACAAAACAGACAAAGACCAATCACCTTCGCTAGTTTTTATGCACCACTTGATGACAATTTCAGCGTGTATGAAGAACTGTTTCAATCTTTATTGATGGTGGCAGGAGATATTGTTATAGGAGGGGACTTTAATGTTATTATGGATTCTAAGCTGGACTCGACTACACATTTAAGAAAGCAGCTCAAACCAAAAACATTGAAAACTATTACTAACTATAAAGTCATCCTTGATCTTTGCGACCCATGGCACGCACAAAACCCACTTAAAAAAGAATATACTTGCTGGTCAGGGAGATTTAAGTCTTCCTCACGGATTGACTTCTTTCTCACCTCTAAAAATTTGAATTTCTATCATCAAAGGATTGTGCATAATGAGTTTTCTGATCATGCCCTCCTTGTCATTGAATTTGTTTTAGGAGAAAATCTAAGAACTCCAAAACGTTGGGTGTTTAATAAAATATATTTGAATGACGAGATATGGGTCGAACCACCAAAATCAGAGATTAGAGAATTTCTCTCTCGCAATCTTGACACAGCTCCACTTAACATTGTGTGGGATTCTCTAAAGGTTTTCATCAGGGGGATAGTTATAGGGAGGGATGCGGCTGCCCTGACTGCTGCTAGATCCATCAAAAACTTACTAGAACAACGGATACAGGCCTTAAGCATTTTAAGGCAGCAGATTCCCTCCCGTAGTGTCCAAGATCAATTAAAGAAAGCCAAACGGGAATTCAGCGCACATTTATATGCCCAGAGTGAGAATTTCTATTACAGACAATCTCAAAAAATTTACGAAGAGAGTAATTTCACGGGAACGTTTTTAGCCTGGCAGGTCAGAGAACAAGACGCCTCTAATCTAATCCGTGGTTTAAACTGCCCAGTAACGCATTAGTTTATAGCAGATTCGGAGGGGATAGGGAAAATAATGCTTAGTCACTATAGCAGTGTTTACAGTCAGCATCATAAAATAGATCAACAAAAGTTGAATGATTTTTTAGAGAAGCAGGCATTGCCTTCCCTTTCCTCAACCGAACAGTTAGTTATGGCGAGTCCCTTTTCTTCGGAAGAACTGGAGCAGGTTGTGAAAGAACTTCCGAATGGTAAGACCTGTGGCCCAGATGGGCTTCCTGCTGAGTTCCTCAAAGTATTTTTTAGTGCTTTTTCTGATTTTTTTTTTTGCGCCTACTTTACTCGATGCTGGGAGAAGGTCCAATTCCAGGATCTTTCCGAGAGGGCACGGTGGTTAGGTTTTTGAAGAGGGGTAAAGATGCTAAAGATCCTAATTCATATCGGCCAATCACTCTATTAAATTCCGATTATAAAATAGCTACAAAATTATTGTCAATTTGTTTTAATCACATTTCATCTAATCTGATACACCCTGACCAAAATGGAGGTAGGCAATTGATAACGAATACGCATTATTTGGTTGAAGCCTTAGATTACTTTGAGACAAGGGGGATTCCAGCATTAATTCAATTATTAGATGCAGAAAAAGCCTTTGATTTGGTGGTTTGGGAGACACGATTTAATATTTTACAATATTTTGGCATTCCGGACAAAATTATTAATTTAATTCGCAATCTCCTTAAGCGCTCCGAAGCCAATGTCATCATAAATACGGTATTGGCAGAATCAGTTTTAGTTAAGCGGGGCACACGGCAAGGTTGCCCATTATCACCTGTTCTTTTTGCATTTTTTATTGAGCCCCTCGCAGTTGCAATTCGGAATACTGCTGATATCTCTCCTCCTATTCCATCAATGGCTAAGATCAAGCTTTACGCTGATGATATTATGCTGTTAATCAAACCCAATCTAAATTAATTGAGGAATTCGAGGCTTTGGGGGGATACCGGATTAATAAAATGAAAACAGAAATTCTGGTATGTGGAGGTAGGGATCCAGAATTGCACCCTGATATAAGTCGTTGCATTAACAATAAACCGAAAAGATATCTAGGGTTTTTTTTTCAGCCCATTTCAAAGATTTGTTTAATCTTAACTTCGATCCCCTTCTTCAAAAAATTTGCATAATATTTTCTAGGTGGAATACATTGCCATTGTCAATCCTTGGCAGAGTCGCTCTGATAAAAATGTCTATCCTCCCTCTAATTAATTTTCTGTTTTCCACTATCCCCTGTGTTTTACCAAGTATATTCTTTGCCAAAGTTGAATCCATGTTTTCTAGTTTTATTTGGGCAAAAAAAACACCACGAATCGCAATAAGCACTTTGTTTCACGAATTGGACCAAGGAGGTCTCTCCTTACCGAATCTTAGGAATTGCTATTATGCCTACTTTGCTCAGTATCTATCAAGATTTAAGAATCAAACCCCAAATCAAAATGTATTTATTAACTACTTCTTTGATTTAATCTGTTATGAAAATCAGATTCCCTCCCCGCTGCAGGTTTTTAAATCTCAAAAACTAGTCCGCTATAAAATACTTCTATGGTTTCTTAAGAAACATGCTGCCATGCTTAAGAGTTAATCCCCCCCCCCTTTAATCCAACAACTTTGTTGTCTAACTTGGTTTCATGTTTTGGAATTAAGATAGGATCAGAGATGGTTCAGAATTGAATCGGGGGAGGATTTAGCAAAGTGACAGATTTTCTAAAAGATGGAGAGTGGATATCTCCGACAGAAATGGCCCAGTTAGTTCAGGGGAATTTCTTTTTGGTAGGGTCTTACATAATATTATATAAAACCTTTGAGCATTTGGACCCCACACAGTATACCTATCCATCTCCGCTGGTTAACGACCTTTTTGTCAATGCTGTGTTAAAGAAACGAGTGGATTGGAAACGTTGTATAGCTCAGAGTAGGGGGGTTGAGCTGGGCCCTAAAGCAGTTAAAAAATGGCAGAAACAAGAAAATCATGGACTCTCTCTTAATACTTGGACAATTATTAATAAACTGAATTTCAGCATGTTAAGGGGGGCTAACTGGCGAAGAATGTTATTTTTCAGTAAATGACTTTTGTACCGCACGCCTGCTGCAATTTCCAAAATGTATAGTAATCATTCATCTGATTGTTTTAAATGTTTAAATTCTGTCTCCGCCAATTGGTCCCATATAATGGTTCACTGTACAAAGATTACGTCTTTTTGGGATGATATTTTTGCTTTTTTGAGAAGTTATTACCAGTTTGAGATCCTCTTAAATGAAAAATTGATGCTTTATGGTTTTGATCCTGATTTCAGGCTCTCGGTCCCGCAGGTTAAATTAATTTACATTGCAATGGCAGTTGCTAGATCTCTGTTACTCCAACACTGGCGGTCACAACAGACTCCATCAATGCAGGAATGGATACAGAAAATGAGGAGAGTTAGGAAATGTGAGCAAGGGTATGCTCTGAGGGTAGGAAGGGTAAAAAAATGTTATTTAATTTGGGGTTCATATTTCGATTAATTCGGATTTGTATATTATGGATGAAAGCTTGATGTTAATGGATATTGGTTTTTCCTCTCTTACTTTTATGGCAAATTTGATAGGTCAAAATGTGTTTTCTTTTTCTTGTAATGACACTAAAGATCTTCAATAAAAAATGTAAAGAAAAAAAACCTACAAAATGTTTGACTGGTGTATTACTTTGAATTTGATGTTCATGTACTGTCGTTCAGTATGTGTTTTATGTACCGTTGTTTAGTTTGTACCTAATTTTTGTCAGATATTTGGAGCAAAAGGAGTTTTCACAATTTCAGACATATATGATACTTTGAAAAAAAAGAGTACAAAACAAAGGAAGTGGTTTAATACAGGAACATGGGCATGTGGAAAAATGGAGCAGTCTTTTAAAAAGGGCACATCTTGCCATATTAAATTCAGTTCAACATGTATTTATTTATTTTTTAGGCTAATTCAAAAAAGTACATATAGTTAAAATGATTAATCAATTAATTAGTCAAGCTGACATCAGTTATAAAAAATATAATAATTTCAGCTATATCTAGTTTATCTCCAGGCCAAAACAATCTAGTAGGCGACTTGAAAGGTAATACTAGCTAATTCACTCCGATGACATAAAAACATGATCTCATTACAGTGCCTTACATTATGCTTTTAGAATAAAGGACGGAGCAATTGTTTTCTTAACAATGTGTTTGTACGTAGCAGCATGAAGTGATAAAACTTCTTTCATCTGCCCAAATCACAGGTATAGAGCCAAGTGTATTCCTTGTTAATATGCTATTCTTGTATGTGCACTGGCCCTGTTTATGAGTGTTGTCTGACGGTTATATAAACGGATTTAAGTTAGCCTGGCTGATGAGTCGTGTTACCCCGAAACCGGTCCGAGGATGCTTGTTTCCGGTCCAGGAAAGACCTGGCTTGGCAGTTCGGGCTGGACTGTTCCCATGAGGAACAGGGTCAAGACTGATTTGCATATGGCTGGGTCTGAACTGGGGTGGTGAAGTGAGATAAAGAACGATGATGGATTTAACCCAGATCTGTTACTGGGGGTGTGTGTCTGAAAAGGTTCAGCGCTCCATCCATCCTCTCCTTCTGTTGCTTTGTTCGCCCTAAGTTGGCAGAGTATGCCCAGTTGTGGGTCCCTTGCTCACTGTTCCACTGGATTCAGGCTAAACTGGCTGATGAGGGGTGTTACCCTGAGATTGATGCCAGGATGCTTGTTTCGGGTCCAGGAAAGACATGCCTTTTGCAGTTCAGGCTGGACTGTTCCCACGAGGAACAGGGTCAAGACTGATTTGCATTGGACTGGGTCTGAACTGGCTTGGTGACGTGAGCTAACGATGATGAATTCCACTCAGATCTGTAACTGGGGGTGAGTGTCTGAAAAGTTTCAGCGCTCCGTCCATCATCTCTTTGTGCTTGCTTTGTTTGCCCTAAGTTTGCAGGGTATTCCCAGACGTGGGTTCCTTGCTCAGTTTGTCAGTGGATTCAAGCTAGCCTGGCTGATGAGGAGTGTTACCCTGAAACCGGTCCCTGGACTCTTGTTTCCGGTCTAGGGAAGACCTCGTTTGGGAGTTTGGTCTGGACTGTTCCCATGAGAAACATGGTTAGGGATGAATTGCATATTACTGGGTCTGAACTGGGGTGGCGCAAGCCTTGACCACACAGTTTTGTGGTAATGGCATGATTGGTAAAGGGATATGCGTGGTAAAGATTACCACTACCCCGACCTCCCCTCCCCACCCTAAGCCCTAAAATGTCATCCCCCTACCTCAACCCCCACCTTGAGGCCTAAAACCTACCATGCCCTTAAAACTACCCCTCCCCTTTCCCCACACTGAGGTCTAAAACCCTGAGCCCTGAAACATACCATGCACTGTCCTTAAAGCTATCCTTACCCCTGCCCTGAGGCCTAAAACCCTGCCCTCCATTCAATTAACTACCCAGCCCCCAAGCCCTAAAATGGCCAACATCCCTAAAAACTCCCCCCAAACCCAGCCCTTAAAACTCCCCTGAAACCCCCCGCCATGAGCCCTAGAACCATGCCTCGCTTCCAAAAACTACCCTGAGCCCTAAAACTTACCCCACCCATGAGAACTACCACCCCCAAACCCAGCCCCAGTACTCCTTATCTGTAAGAAGTCGAGTGCTTCCTGGTCCAAAGCTTCCTCTTCTTCTCCCCACCCATCTGAACACTAGAGCACTATCTGCCTTAACCACTCATATGCGTGGTTAAGTCAGATGAGTGGTTCAGGCAAGCGTGGTTTCGCTTGTGGAGAAACGGCACACATGGCTCAGAATGCGTTGTAAATGCTGTTTACCTTGCATGACCCTTGCATAAGCCCTGGTTTGCACAGCTGTTGGTTTTCAAAGTTGGGTGGTATTTAATTACCCCGGTAAATACCTCACCCTTTGTTAAATGTCTGCAGGGAAAAAGTTTACAATATTTACTGTCCTATGTGAATTTTGGTTTGCTAATTATCAAAATCCTCCTCTTATTACCCAAAAAATCCGAATAAGTGCTATTTACCACACCGATTGATAACTTACCCTAGGGTATCATTATTCATCCAGTACGATAAATAGCAACTTTACTCAAAATCAAGGCCAAAGACCGGTAATATTCCCAGCCTGTATGTTATGTAAAGGCTTCTCCTGAACGTTGGCTGTACAAAGTCCATACATAGTTTGTAGATTGTTTAAACCTTTGTTTCCAGAAAAGCGATGAAAAGTTGCCTTCCCATCTGTTTTTCGGGATAGTAACAGTATATTTTCCAAGTAGCATGTTTTGATGATTGCAGGACCGGATTTGTTCAGTGTGCTCAGGTTATCACAGGAGACTGCACATCCTATTGTTTTTAACGTTTGCTCAACATGGTCCAGCCATTTTATTTTTGTAGAGCCTCTCCTTAACATAATATCACGTTGCAATTTTCAATTCGCATTGACTGCAGAACTTGTAAATATTCTAACCCAACATAGACTAGGTTTTATGTGGATTTCTGACTCAATGCTGTGTAAATCCAGTCAAATCATAAGGCCTCCATCGGGGTACCTTTAGCTCAGTGTCTCTTTTTGAAGCTCCATAAATTGGCCTTTAACATTGTTCGAGGTAACCGCTTGCCATATATGAAAGAAACTGTTGGAAAGTAAAAATACCCTCGAAATACGATACACTCGCCACAGTGAGACTGTTAATGGTTTGTATGAACAGATGAGGGACAGGAAACCAGGCATCCTCCTTAAGCCTGGATAGATGAAGAAAGGAAAACAATCAGGGAGTTGACCCATGTCTAAAGAGAGGCTGAGATGTGTGGAAAAGAAGAAAAAACTGAAGGATAATTGGTGAAGTAGGGTTAGTAACTGGAGACGGGGATATTGTAATTAAAAGAAAATTTGTAAAGAAAAGATTGTAAAGGTTTTTCCAGTAACCGAAGGTTGCAAGTGTGGGTGAATTTATGGTGTAGATAAGTGATAGAAATGTGTGTAATCAAAAGAAAGTGGTCCAGTTACTTGGATGTTTAATCGAGCGAGAGATGATGAATGGGTTAGAAGAAAAAAAGACAAATGAGAGAGAAGTGAATAAGAGGAGTTTGAGCTCAGATTTGACCAATATAGATGTTTGATTGCCATCCCGAAAGCTCCTACATAAAATAATGAAAAATATCCCTAGCATAGCAGCAGTGAAAGTGTGGAAAATACATTAGAAAACTATTTTCATGTCCTACAGCAAACAAGATCATAAAATTTAACATACACCACAGTATGATCATCAATCCGGCCAAAAACGCAAGGAAAGATTTATAACCCCATCCCAAAGTTTGTTTTGCCTTTTCACTCTTATTCCTTAATGAAATTAAATGAAATTAATTTTATTTTTGTGAAGCCCATTTATGCCCAGAGGCATCTTGGCGCTACCAATACAGAAGGAAAACAGTAAGTGATGTCACAATACATCTTGTAAAACGGGCAATGTTGGCGATTGTTCGCCATGCATGACTGGATAAAGAGAATTGTTTTATCTCTGCATTGGTTGGCTTCTTTAAACATGCGAGAAGAAAAAGAAGATCACAGACATGCAGTGTGAAGAATAGCAGGCAACTGTAAAAAGGTGTTACTTATTTTAATGGTAACCCCCAGAACGGTGGCTACACGTGTGGGGGACTCACTACCAGGTGCACTCAAAGCCCTCTTTCACATAACCACACACACACGTGCGTACACTCATGTGCCTCTTGCACTTAAGTATAATTAAAAGGTGCAATTCATGACACACTGCACATATTTACAATGGAGGGTATGTATGGAGCCTTTCTAATTTGAAGTGAAGGTAGAAATACATGCATACCCTGACTTCCGATCAGCTACCATGAAAGACAGGCGTGTCGTGGCCTGGACATTCAGAACTGTCTGAAAGGGAATTTATGACACAAGTAAATTGTGCAGGAACAAAACACATAGTGTGTCAGAAAGTATCATGAGTATGTTGTCCTGGTGCTATAAATGGGTCGAGGTCATTTCCATGTAAAAATAGTTAATTGCATTTAAGCCTGGCATATCCAGTTTTAAGATATATTTTTGGCAATCCTTCCCTCACACTCTAAAAAGCTCTAGCCCTCCCCAAATGGTACATATACACACATGTAAAAAAGGGAAAAGCACCTATGTTCATTTAGTTTTTCCCAATCTGCATCAGGGAAACCCTTAGGGTTTATAAATATTGCCCTCGCCCACTAGTTAGTGGCATGCTTCATCATGGGCCCGCTTCTATACCCTCCTGCAGGCCAGCATACATGGTGGAGCGCAAAAGTTATTTAAAAAAAACATTATAGGGATCCATTTGTGCAGAGGTAGTAATTCAACTAAATCTACCTAGGAGGGTTCCCTCTTAATTACTTTATTCCTAGGTCCTTCCTGATAGGGTTAAACATATATAGTTATGGGTGTACTTAAGAAATTAGCATCCTGTCACCCTCTCTGCTTGCATCGACTTGGCATTCCTCAGGATATAGATCCTGTTTTTCTAGCATCCAAAAATATTCTACAAGTGAGTTTTCGTGTTTACTTAGCTTTTCTGTTGTGGTAACATGCAAGGAACGTCCTGTAATAAAATAGTAACCTACTATGGGCCAGATGTAGCAAGCCTAATACCGGTCGGTAACGGCCGAAATTACTGAATTTCGGCCGTTACCGACTGGTATTAGACATTTGAGATGTAGGGGCCTAATTTAAGGATTCGGTAATTTACCGAATCGGTAATTTCAGGAATCGGTAAATTACCGAATTCTTAAATACCGATTCGGTAAATTGCCGAATCCTTAATGTAGGAACTACTCAAGTGAGTGCTTTTCACTTGTAAGGATTCGTTATTTACCATCAACTACAAGTTGGTGGTAAATAACGAAAACCGTTAAAAAAGCAATTTTGTGCTTTTTTAACAGTGCCATGTGGCAGACATACATGCCCTTAGGGCATGTATGTGTGCCACATGTGCACCCATGCACTATTCAGGGGTGCAACAGGGTGTCAATGTGACACCCTGCCACCCTTGAATGTGTTCCCCATTTTACCAAATCGGTATTTACCGATTCAGTAATTCCCATTCATTCCTATGGGGCCTGGAGGCCCATAGGGATGAATGGGAAATACTGAATCGGTAAATACCGATTCAGTATTTACCGATTCGTTAAAAAATACCGAATGGATACCTACATCCCATTTACCGATTCTAAAATACCGAATCGGTAAAATTCGGTATTTTAGAATCGGTAAATCTGGATTACCTACGTCTGGCCCTCCGTCTTTATAAATGCAGACCATTCGTTTTACATTATAAGTTTTTATAAGTTAGCTCAGCTTGCCCCTGTGAATTGCCCCATTCTAAGATTGTTATCATCGTTTTCACTTAATTTGTTTACACATTCATGTCTGTAATTCATTATGTGCTCTCCTTTCACCCACGCATACCACCAAACCACATGCAGGGATCGTGACCCACTTTATTTCTCTAAAAACACCATTGTAGTTAAATTGTATAGTCGTGCGACCAAGTTCCCCTAATGGGGAAACAGTCTATCTCTTACCCGAGTTTCACATATCCACTCCAGAGCCCAGGGTGAGAGTGGGACGTCGTCCTGTCATCACACTCTATAAAAGAGACATAAATGCATTCTTTGCAATATCTTTGTTTATCAATTGTACCTCGCAATGTGCATATATTTTTGACAATACCAGCATCCAAGTCGATGAATGAAACTTGAGGCAGTCACAATTTGTCACAGGTAAAGACGACCGTGCCCATCTCACTTATTCTCCAAACATTCTTCCTTTCCTTCTTGCTTCTCACTTGTTCTTTCTCTGATTAACATTGTCTTGTTTTATGGAGGGGTAAAATCTCTTACACCATTTCTTTTATGCTCTGTCCTCTGTTGTCACCCTCTACTAATAGCTATCACCCTCATTACAAGTGACCCTTCCCCCTTTTTCCTCCTTAATAATGTTTTATAAAGTTCCACAGATACAATGAATATTTCTTAGTCTCCTTTATCTCTTTGGCTCTCTCTTCATCCTCTGTCTCCCCCTTAGTTAATATATTCTTCAACTGTATTCTTTGCCCTTTCAACATTTCCTCACCTCCTTCTCCTGTTTTTAGACACCTTTCCTAGTTTGCACCAGTTTGAAATCTTCCACTTGGTGTACATGGTGGGAGACTTCCTTCAGTATTAAGCATGGTACTTACATTGGATATGGGCCATTGCCTTCAAGATGGCTAGTTAAACACTAGCCCCACTCTTGATGTTAATTTATTCTATTTGCCTACAATCCTCTCGGTCATTTTTGAGTGTAATTGAAGGGAGTCTTGTGCAGAGAGCCTTTAGGGTGTCAACTCCCGTATAGATTCGATGTCTATCCAAAGGAACTCTGACTTTGGTAATAAATTATGAAGTCTCGTTCTTAGCCAGGTATTTCTGTCGGTTTTCAATATTTCTATTGGTCTGAGAAAGAGTGTTTGGAGGCAATCCAAAAATTCGGCACCGGAGAGACATCAGAATAGATCGGTTGAAGATTTCTATTATGTTTTTTAAGACTCAGGGAAAATGTTGTTCAGTAAAATTTCCATGCATTTTACTTTTATAATGCATTAGAAATGAGGAAAAATAATCAAAGGCATTTGAGCAAGGAAATTGGAGCGAAAACTATAAGTACCCCCTTCCAAAATTATGTTTTTCCTGTTTCATCAAGACAATTTTCCATATTCCTAAAATCTGTTTCCTGCTCTTTTTTATAAATTGAACCTATGCTTTTGCATACTGTTGAAACAATGGTAAACATATATCTGTGGCAACCATGGCATACACTTTTAAGAGAAAACATATTAACACTTGCTTTTAAAATCCCTGAAGAGGGAATGTTTGCACAAGTGCATATAGATATTGATACTATTTAAAGGATCAACAATACTTCTGAAAAGTTGGTAGGAGAAATATTTTGCTAGATATTGGTCCAAGAGAGAATTACAAACCTTAGTTACCGGTCCATGTATCAACTTATGGAAAGAACAGGTGCATTTCATAAAACAATATTCAGTTTTAAATCTAACATGCAGACATGTAAGAGAAGTGTATTACCGTTAGGGACAAAACTCTTAACACTTAAGGAGTTACATTTTGTGGCAAACCGTGTTTCTACACTCAAAGTGATATAAATATGATTCATGAATTGATTATATGACCCTTTTTTGCAGTTCATTCTGTAATTTAATTTGCAGAGCACATTTTAGATCTTCAGTAACAACCGTGACTCACTTAGCAACGCAGATAGATTTGTTAATAACAGACGGAAAGTGTGTCAGGGTGCCTTGGAAGCAGGGAGCGGAATGACGTATTTGGCGTGCCACTTGATAGATGGCCGTCTGGCGCATTCAGTTTGATTTTATAAGAAAATGAGTGGATCCTGACAATTTCTGTTCATTTAGATCACTGGTGTAGAAACATGCAGCCATAATTAAATGTGCTGTTATATATTACTATCAAATTAGCTGATAATTAAACATTTTTACAGTAAAGCCAAAGTATAGTTCCTTAAAAACCATGTGTACTTTTAAAAGAAATGATGGGGTTGACATATAGAATATTCTGCAAGCTGCTGTTTCTAAATTTGTTGTACTATTAACTGTATAGATGATGCCAGTTTTGATGTAGGATATTTTATGGGGATTGGGTGACAGGTTTGGTCTTGAAACACGTGACAGCTGGACCTTTGCTAGAGCCATTTCTTTAGAGCACAAAGGACGTTTGTGGGAAGGCTGCAGAAGATGGTGACATTCCGGGATTTGCCACTGGGCACCTGGCTTGGAAAATGGCATAATTGTTATTCAGGTTTGGGGTGAGGTGCTGAGTCGTTGTTTTGAGTGGAAATATTTAGATTAATTTGACATTGATTTTTAAAAATGTATTCCAATGCAATGGGGCCTATTTACCAATGCATTTTGGAGTACTGGTAGACCTACTTCATACTCACAGTTCACCAAGGTACGGTATGGTTCTAGAGTCCCATCAGCTCCTGCCTTATACCTTATGTACCAAGCCCTCTTGCCATGAGTGAAGAACTCTGCATGCGAAAATAAAAATATTGTTTGGAGTAAATAAGTGAGTAGCAAGGTGCCGCTTCGCCTTGGAAAACATTGTGGAACACTGCTGAGGGAGACTGTTGTTTTGTTCCCTCTCCTGCCAGTTGTGAGGGGTGAAGACGAGGGAGACTGACACTTCGCTCCCTGCTCCCTGTGTGCCGTCAGGACTACGTGTCCAAACAGCCCTGCTCCAGGATCACCTGAGGCGCATTAAGCCCCTCCTGCGGTGTGTATTCAATTGATTCCAGCACCCGCTATGCGGAACGGGCGCGTGCCGGGTATAGCCCGGGCCGAGGGCGGGCCCGTCTGTGCCCGTCATCGCCCGGAGGAGTCCGGCTGGACCCACTCTCTTTCGCCTGCTGTAGAATAAGGTACTTAATTGTGACTGTTATTACCCCCTGGCAATGGCTAAAAGGAGAGGTCTTAAGGAGCTAGGAGGTGCGGGCGTAGGGGCAACTCTTGATTCTTTTTTGACCAGGGCTACTAACATTCTTGCTCATGAAATTGTAATGACCGAGCGACGGCTTTTATTGGGACCTGGGGATCTTCCTGGTAGACTTTCACTTCCTTTAGCTCTGGGCTCTTCCCCAAACCTTATTAATGAGTCTCCGGGTATTCCTCGAGTCTTCGCTGAAAATGAACCTACCCCTCCCACTCAATGTCACTCCACAGAGTCAGAACAGAACTGCAGTTTTCCACCATCTGGTGTTTAAGTATCCCCCGAGGAACATCTTCCTTCACCTAAGCCAAGGCGTACTAGAGGCAAGAATGTTGATGCGGCCCCTAAACAAGTGAAATCTGGGTGTCCCGTTAAATCAAAGTGTCCAACAAAAAAATCGGGTTCCAAGGCCCCTAAGCTATGTCAGTCAACGTTAACATTTGCTTCTTCCGCTCTTCCAGTTCCTCCAGTTATTGACCACGCCTCAGTCTGGGATGATTTGCTGCTAAAAATGGATTCCATTATGCTGCCAATCATAGAAAAATTATCATATATTGAAACTAGACTGAATGAGCTCGAGTCACATCTTCGTCTTGCTCCTGTCCAGGGTTCTAGTTCGGCATTGTATGTAAGCCCAGCTCTGTTACAGGCAGTTCAACCAGCTGTGAGTGTTGAAACTACTCAATTTTTGCAGTCTGTGTCTGTTCCAGCAACTATTGCGATTTCTAAACCACCACCACCTTTCCTCCCAGTTATGGCAGCTCCTCTGCCACATAGCCCCAGTTCTTTTGTAAGGGAAGTCTCGAACAATGCAGCAGTGCCATGTACATCGGGCCATGGAGGGTGCATACAGCCGGAAACAATAAGACCTTTAATGTCTATAACTGTTAATACCTTAGCCCGAACAAGTTTTCATTTTCCGCCTGCTGCTGTTCCTTTGGTTGGCTAATGTTCCTCGGCTTCGACCTGATCAAATGAAGTCTACGATCGATCTTAAGGACAAATGCCTGCACTGGATTTCTTCCAAAAAAAGTACTACTGAAAGGACTTGTCCATTTTTGGCAAATGAACTAATTATGGCAAGGAGGGTGTATGGGTGGGCAGCCAGGAAAAACGTTTTAAAGGGGACTGTGTCATTGTTAATTTTTCAAACATCAAAATTCTACCTACATTGTTAGCAAACTTCTACCCCTCTCAACGTAAGAGCTATGAGATAGTCCCTCTAACCCTAGACTACTTTTATCATAGGCACTCTCCTAGGAAGAATAGACTGAATAGGGCCAAGCCCGTCCACGCCCTATCCAGTGAAGAGAATAGAATGCATCCACGGCAATGGCTCGGTGCTAACACAGAATAGATTTGAAGTTCTTTCGACTCTGGAGGAATGTGACTGACTGGCTAGTTCGTCTTCTCACCCAATTTTGAAGATAAAGGATTCAATCCCTATGGAGACCACTGCCTCTACCTCACACAGAATAACAGAACGCATTAAAAATCTCCCTCCATTAGTCATTACCCCTTCACCAATGGCAGAAGTAGGCACACTTTTGGTAAATAATCGGGGGCTAACCCAGTCCTCCAGAAATCGGTTCCCTAGTAATCCTAGTGATTGTTTTTCCAGGGGCCCGATTTTAAAGGTACTATCCTGGAACGTGGCAGGTATTAAAAATAGGTTACAGAACCCAGATTGGGTAAAGTTTGTATCCCAATTTGATCTTTGCCTGTTCCAGGAAACCTGGGTAATAGATGACATTGTGAGTCAGGGCTATGTCACGTATAATGTACCCGCACACAGTAGAAATGGGGGAAGACCCTCAGTGGGTCTGTCTCTTTGGGTTGCAATCCATCTGGATTGCCAGATGGAGGCAGTGATCACCTTATCAGATGATATCCAGGGTATCAAGTTAACTTTTTTTTCTAATCTTAAAATTGTGGTTAATAACCTGTATTCACGCCCTGTAAGTGTCTCAAAGGAACCTTCTGTAATTGATGATCTGCCTGCAATCTTACAATCCTTACCTAAGGATGCAAGGAAGGTGATAGGGGGCGATTTTAACTGCTAATTTGAGCCCCTTTTAACCCCTTAGACACAGCTCCTAGTTACGAGGACAGAGTTTGGTTAATTCCCAACCCAAAGATTAAGCAGGTAAAGGCGTGGTCCCCATTGGTGATGCAGATAAACAAGGCCATGCTACTGCATTCCTTAAGGGCATGTAATGGCCGCACCAAGTCCGACCAACCAGGGAAGTCCACCTTTAATAGATCCATACAGTTTTGCCTTCTGGACTATATTTTGGTGGAAACCAGTGCCTGGCTGTGGGTAGTTGACTTTATGGTTCTCTCGAGACACGACAGTGATCATAATGCTTTAGTCCTGGAACTCCGGATCCCGGACAATCAAATCTCAACGATGAGCCTCCCCAATGCTTGTACTAACCTAGCCTTGGCCAATAACAAAAGAAGGATAAGGTGGGAATCGGTCAGGTTAGTCCTGGAAAAACTGGCAGCCCTATACATTTTATTTATCCCTTTTCTTGAGAAGGTCGTGGAAGAGGCAAACCGATTTTCTACCACCTGGGATACGAACGTGGTTGAAATAACCCACGCCGAATTAACGGAGGACCTTAATACATTTTAAACCCTCTCTCTAAGCCCCCTGTGAAAAGGACCCACAAGTTCTCTTGGTTCGATAAATCCTGTCGGACGGCCAAGGGTGCTCTTATTGAGGCAATTCAGAGTGAGAATAGACCACAAATAAAAATAAAAAGGCATCTGTATAATGCTACTATCAAGCAAGCCAAACAACGTTGGGAGTGTGATAGATAGGAAGATATTAGAGTAGCCCTACACAATAGGGATATGAAGGGCTTCTGGTACTTAGTCTCTAACCTTCATAATTCTGCTGATCGGTCTCTGGTGGAACCGAATATTTCTGCTTTAGCCTGGGAAGTGCATTTCAAATCCCTTTATGCTAGTGATTTGCCATCAGCACCAGTGGAAACCAACCAATCTTCTGCATCTCTGCCTCTTCTAGAGGCAATTACTTTAGCAGAGGTTCAAGGTGCAATTAAGTCACTCCCCCTTGGCAAAGCACCCGGATTGGACAAGATCCCTAGGAATCTTTTCAGGGAAGAACCAATGATCTGGGGCCCCTACCTTTGGATAGTATTTAACGCTATAGTGCGGGGGATGAAAATCCCAGATACATGGCTTGGCGCGGAAATATTCCCGATATATAAAAAGGGCTCTTCCTTACTGCCCATAAACTATAGGCCAATCAGCCTGATAGATGTCACCCAGAAGTTGTTTTCGAGAATTCTGCTCGATCGTCTACATATGTGGATGGAAGATCATGACATACTGAGTGACTACCAGGCTGGTTTTAGGAAAAATGTATCGACCATTGATCAACTTCTTAGGCTCCAACTCCTTTATTGGAAGACAGTATCAATAGAGGGTGGCGGCCTCTATCTGATATTTGTCGACTTAAAATCAGCCTTTGATATGGTACCCAGAGCAAAGTTGTGGGCAGTTCTTGATGAACTTGGAATACCCTCAGACCTATTAGATATGATTATCCGCCTACATACTGGGAATTTTGCCCAGGTTGGATTTGGGAAATCAGGGGAACTGATATCACGTTTTCCAGTGGACAGGGGGTTAAGGCAGGGCTGTGTTCTAGCCCCCACCCTGTTTTGCCTTTATTTCAACGCCCTGGTCTCCCAATTAAGCCAGGTTGAGAACAGTGATGCCCGAAACTAGATCGAAGGAAGGTGCCCACATTGTTGTTTGCGGACGACACCTTGTTGCTATCTAAGTCCCCCATGGGGATACAGTTAATTTTAGATAGATTTGCCTTCTTTTGCGTAAACAGGGGCCTGGAAATAAACGCAACCAAGACTAAGTTTATGGTGTTTAATCCAGTAAAATCATCTCGCCCCAACCCTACGCTCAATGGCATCCCATTAGAAAAGGTGTCACTCTTTGACTATCTTGGGGTTACTCTCTCTGAGTCTTTTTCCTGGGGACCCCAAGTGGGAAAGGCAGTTTTAAGGCTGGTTTAGTTGTCGGTGGTGTTATGAAAGTTGCCAAGTCCTTAAGTACTGTGGTCCCTGGCCCTGCTACTGAGATATATAAAGTGCAGGTGAGAAGCGCTGCACTATATGGGGCAGAGCTTTGGGGTCATTGTCCTATGAAGGGCCTGACTTTAGCTGAGAACAAGTATATGAGATATTTGTTGAATCTTCCGCTAAGCACCCCTCTTGTTCCTCTCCGTCTTGATCTGGGCATTAGACCCATTTCTGAAGAAGCGGGACTGCGCCCATTGACATTTGGTGCAGAATTTGGTTGACCCCTGAGCTAGCCTCATATAGGTCTGAGCTTTGCTCGATCCTGGAGCTAACTGGGATAGTGAAATTTCCTTGGCTTGCATATATTAAAGCTCTTTGTGCCAAAATTGGTCATTCTGACCTCTGGTTTAGCCCGGAGGCTTATTGTACGCAGATTTCCCGTCTTGACCTGGTGAAACCCTATAGACTGTACAGGCTTAGGGCCC
The DNA here is from genome assembly GCF_964261635.1 of Lissotriton helveticus. Taxonomy (NCBI): domain Eukaryota; kingdom Metazoa; phylum Chordata; class Amphibia; order Caudata; family Salamandridae; genus Lissotriton; species Lissotriton helveticus. Next base: position 401,419,301 of record NC_136065.1, read on the forward strand.
TGCAGGAAAACAACACCTTTGGCCAACTTACAATAGATTTCTTGAGTTTCAAAGACCAATACATGTTTGATACCTTTTATAGATGAAATCCAACCCGTACTGGCGAGGAAGCTATTTATACAATTTAGGCTAAGCACCCTTCCTCTATTTGATTTTACAAAGAACTGGGCAAATTCTACTGTAAATGCATGCCCAGCATGTAATGGTCCCCCCGAGACAGTGATACATGTATTATTTTTCTGTCCAGGGTACAGATCATTAAGAAAATATTGGCTCATCCCACACTGTAAAAATATGGGGTTCACTCAATGTATTGCTTCTTTTCGAATTTTAAGATCTGAAACAAAAAACTATTGTGGTATTTGCCCTTTCTCGCTTTCTTCTCTCAATGTGGAAAAGGCGCCAAAAGTTGCTGAAAACACTACTGTAATTGTGCAATAATTTTTTTTTATATCTCTTTTTTAATGTAACGAGCTGCTGTTAGTTGATGTAATCTGTAAATAACTACTTTTTAAACTTTTATGCAGTGCTATGTTTATCGTACTTTTATCTTTGCGATGTGTTATTATGTGACTTTTATGGCCTTTTACAGCCGAAATAGAGTTTATAAATGGAAATGGAGTAGCAAGGTGGAGTGTCTAGAAAATGAACTTCTATTAGAAAATGCGAAAAGTTTCTTTGGAGATGCTGTCTATAGGCAGGGCAAGGCTATGGAGTTCACTATAGGAACATGCAAACTATCGCAATAGGTCTCATTACTCTTTTGAAATATGTCAGCTCCATTGCATGCAGTTCTTCTTTAATAATAGTCTGTGTGATTTATTGTATTAAATATTTGCACAGGTCCATGCTGATCACAGTATTTGATGTAAACATTGAAAAGGCTTTGTACTAACCGAAGGGCTTGTGAAGGGGAGGGAGGATTTGAGCTCAATTAGTATTTATTTAAACACACTTTGTATTATGATTATTTTGGGAATAATTATATTTTAATTTATATATCGTTTGGTAGCTAAACTGTTTTTTAATAGCTTTTTGAACATAGGGGCCTTAAAAAGGATGATAATGTTGGCCTTAGGAAGTCCAAACACTCTGTAGTTATGGACCTGATGCCCTTTCCATTTTTGGTTTGCACTTAACTTTGACACCATTTGATGAGTCTTCATCAAATGTGGCGCTCGTTTGGTGCATCCGGCTAAGATTCGGCAATACACATTTCTTGCAGATCTGTGCAGAGGTGGAAAAGTAAAGAAGCGTTTTCCAATTTAGCTCCTGTAAGAATTTTTCCTGAACAGATTTACAGCAAACTTGCTTTTGGTATGCCAAGTTTCATGAGGGTTGTCACAACTCTCCCTGTACTCAGTTCACAATTATAATCTTAGTTCTGGGAAAAGTTCACAGCTCTACAGTTGAGCGCTTTACAGTTGTTTTCTGCATACTTGAGGTCTGAAGTCCAAGTGACAGATGAGCTGGGAAACTAGCAGTTACCCAGTGCTCTTCTTTTAATCCCCACCCCACTTCTTTGGGTAAGGCAAGGGAGAGGAGAGATAACAATGCTCCCATTCACCCTGGGCAAGATAAGGGGAAGAAGGCACAAAGTGCCCCTGCACTTTAGTGAGATGGATAGTTCCCCACACTCTTGAGCAAGGCAAGGCAAGAGAGAATATCGCTGGCCCCAAGTCAATGTTGAAGTGGTTGGTGAGACACTCCCCCCCCCCTTGAACCCAATGGGGAGTGGAGTGGCAAAACCAGCACACACACAAATATTTCCCATCTGCCATTAGGCAAGGTTGGAGGATATAGAGGCTTATTACTATACATCTCAAAGAAGGCTGGGAAGGATTAAATTAACTCCTACACCATTGGGCAAGACAGGGTGTTTTTGTGTGTGGTTTGACAATTAATTGTGGTTGTTTGGGTGTCAATGCCATTTTATCTTGTCATCTATATCTAGCCTGTCAGGCAGGCATGGGAGAGATGTAGGTAAATAGTAGTGCCACTCCCCCCATATATACGCAATGCATCAGTTGGTCTTCAACCGTGCTGCTCCTTTTCTTTTTTAGTTTTGGTCCCCTCCTTCCCTATATTTGCAGACTCAGAGTTGGATGGGAAAGGGTATTTACTATGTATGTATCAGTCCTTTTTTTATGATCGTCATTCACAATTGTTTCATGCTTTTTATCTGGAGTGTGCGAGGCACAGCGATATATGCAGTACCCTTACATTTGTGATTTATACGTATATTTAGCATTCTAGGTCAGGAACGCCTAAATGAACAAAATCACCAAACCAAGAAAATGACCTGAATGAGAGTAAGGGCAGCCATGCTATGAAAATTTGGTGAACTTCTAACACTGTTGTGTTTTTGTGCACACACATTTGGTGAACTTCTAACACTGTGTTGTTTTTGTACACACACATTACCAGGGGAAAACTAGTGGGATTTTGAAACGTGACAAGTTTTGTTGCCTCCTTTAAAATGTTAGAACCGTCCGAATAATCTGCCCCTTGTTTGGAATGGAACTTCTGTCATGAGTGATTTTATATGTGGGGTCATAAGCAGAGCATGGTGTGGTTCAATTTGCTACCTTTAAATGGTTTTTAGATATTGTTTTTGATGGGAAATCAGGTTATTAGTTGTGCAGAATGTGAGGCCTGCACAATTGATCCACCGGCTGAAGGCAATCATGTACTATTCACACTCCTCGGAAGAATTGCATTATAATGCCCCGCGGGGCACCGTCAACTAGCTAAAAGCACCCCCCCAAAAGGAATGTGAAAAGTGCCCCTAAGTTTTCAGGGTCAAGGAAATTCATTACCCCTAGACTTTTCAGCATTCCCAATACTGAACCTTTTGTTTTATGGTCTGGGTGTGCAGGGGCCTCTAGCGGTTGGTCCTATTGCTGCTTGCTATGTGGCCTATATTGGTTTATGAAGGACAGACACGTTATGTTGATTTAAAAGTACTTTATTTAGACTTGTATTGTTGACATTGATTCTTCATAAGCATCGCAGTGATTTATTGACAATAATCATTGCATGTATAACATGGTTGCTGACTTCAGTGATAGAATGGTGGTGACTGTTTTTTTTAATGTGGTGAACTGCTTGACAAAGCCATTAGTCCTGAGTTTATTTAAAGTGACACCTACCTATATTGTAATGTGTTATCTGGTATAGGTAGGAGGGCGGGGTGGAGGGGCATTGTGTGGGTGGAAGAGGTGTGGCGTCGCGGCCAGGGCGACTGACTCCGGAATCTGGGGATCACGGTTCGATCCCCGGTGCCGGTGGCAGATTAGCCCAGCACCATGTGACTCTGGGCAATAGGTTGCTTAATCTTCCTGATGGCCCTCAGCGCCTAGAGACCCTTACGGGTGATTGATCGCGCTTTACGAATGTGGATTATTATTATATTGTATTATTATTATTATATTGTGATTTTTGGGAGTCATGACCCATTAGGGTTCAAATGTGATGTTACAATGTCACTGAAGGTATTTCCACCTACCTTATGTATATATTTGTAAATTACCTCATAGTATTTAATAGTGTGTGTGTAATGTCCTTATTTTTTTCCAAAGAAAAAGCACAGACTGGACAATCTTGCATTAAATGTTGGTGTTGCAGGCCAGCAAATTGTGATTATTAGCCCACACCGCCTCCCATGAGTAGGTCTTGGATTGCTCTGCTTCACTGCCCTGAGACATGCGCTACAATGGAGTCCTTGGTTCCCAGTAATCAGATAATTGTGTACCTATAACTTGCACAGGGCTCACATCCTGCAGCACTGTTAAACTGATTTCCTTACAGTTTTATACCCATACCTTCATTTTAACACTGTTTTTGTAGTGGATTTCTGAGTTTTTTCAAAGCTATGTTTAGGCGTTAAAACCAAAGCTTATCATAATTTGACTTTTATATTTGTTTTGATGAGTACATTTTTGGGATTGTTTTGGTTACATAGCACATTTAACAGTTGCTGGTACCTAACTTGCAGTGGGGGTTGGCCTTCAGCTATATCCTTCGCACAACCGTAGAGGGCGCCCAACCCCATTGTACACGGGCATCCATGCAGTTTTGCTACTTTTTACCAGTTATAAAATGTCCTAAGGTTATCCCAGTTCTGTTAGGGTATTTGGATTTGGTAAATCACATTTTATTGCGGTTGAGCACAAGCTGACATTGTTTTCGTTTTTAGCAGAAAAAACACTGAATATTCACAAATAAAGAATGCAAAGTACAACTTCCTATTTAAAGGTGGGAGTGATACTGAAAACAATAATATATGTTTCTTGTTATAGAAATATTCTTAAGTATTATCTGCTGTGCTACATAGGGAATGAATTACCAGAAAACGACCTAATATTTCTAAACAAAGGGTGATCATAGAATAGGGTTCCACACACTTCTAGGTTTCGGGAAACACGGAAATCAGTCTGTGCAAATAGCTGGCAGGAGAAGGCTATTTTAAACTTTGTGGTGCAAATCAATTCCAAACTAATGGTAATCTTTAATTGTCATCCATATTTGGTTTCCAGTGCAATCGATGAGTAAGGATATTTTTCGAAATATGATAAATCTGTTGTGCTACTATAATATTTTGTGTTCCTTTTTAGTATGTGTTGTACGAATGCGTTGAAATCAAAATAACATATTGTATGTAATTAGAAAACATTTGGGCCATTCAGAAACTTCATTTTGAAGTTTGTAAAGTGATACTACAGCAGTATACTCACATACTAAAACATGCTTTTCACATACCTACTGGTAAATACATCTGCCTTTCCTAGTTTTACTGTGTGAAGATATCTTTGATGGTGGTGTCAATCTCTACAAAAGTAGTTGTATGGTTCAGAAGTAAATGTGGTAGCACCACAGGGGAGAGGCTGGAAAGTGGGGAGCACTTAGTACTAAGTGGGAGGTGTATAGACAAGTGTAAGGGGGGATTTAGGGAGGACAGGCTAATACAGAAACACATCCACTACAGCCCTAAAGGTGTCAAAACAGGGTAAATGTACTCCATCCCAGCCTAGAAGTAAGTCAGGTACCTCCTATTTCGGCTCCCAGGTACCAAAGCACACTCCAATTGAAAACACTAGACGGCAGGGAAATAAAATAAAACCCCATAAGAGCTGAAGTTACAATAATTAAATGAGTTTGACATTATATATAATGGTAAAATGTATATATAATTATTATAAATACCAAACCGAATTAAAATAATTAAACTAAACGCTACAAATATTTTAAATTAAATAGTAAGTTGCCGATAATAAGGAAATTGCCTATATATAAATCCAGACAGGCCTTTCATTCTCTACGGCATGTCTCTGGTGGGCCAAAGTAATTGAAACTAGTTTTGAATGCCAAGTTCAGCCTCTGGTGCCAATGTCATTATACCCAGCCCCCAAAAGGATTCGCAGCAGGCACAGGGGTGAGAGTGAGAGAGAGAGAGAGAGGGAGACATATAATGAATGAATGAGAAATGAAATGAAAATAACACTTTTATAGCGCATGGCTACCCGGAGGCATCCCAGCGCTTGCAGCTAGAACAGGGCAAAGGGCCGGAGTGGACGGGGTCAGAATCGTTAGTTTGTAGGGAAGAGCCAAGTTTTTAATTTCTTACGAAAAGAGAGATAATTGGGCTCCTGTCGAAGAGGTGGGGGCAGGGAGTTCCACAACTTTGAGGTGTTGTAAGAGAAGAGGCGACCACCCGTACGAGCCTTGTTGATTCTGCTGACTCGTGCCAGGTTGAGGTCGTTGGAGCGCAGGTTTCTGGGAGTTTTGTGTGGTTTGATCAAATTGGCCAGAATGGGGGGGCCTTTGCCCTGCAGATTTTTATGGGCGATGCAGAGGGCTTTGAAGTGTACCCGTTCTTTTATAGGCAACCAGTGGAGTGATTTCAGCTCTGGCTTAGCTGAGGAGCGATGGTTGGTGCTCGTCAGCAGTCTAGCGGCGGAGTTCTGCACCACCTGTAGTTTCTGAACTACAGAGACCGGGGCTCCCAGGTAGAGCTCATTGCCGTAATCCAGCCTCGACAGGATCATGGCTTGGACCAGTATTTTTTTGGCTTTGTCAGGAAGTTGAGGGAGGATTTTACGTATAGATTTAAGCAAGCCAAAACAGGTGGCCTCGGTTTTTCTGGCTTGTACTTTAAACGCAAGATCATCATCAAGCCAGAAGCCCAGACTCTTGATCACGTTTTTAGGAGTTGGACTCGCACCCATAGTGGGGGTCCATAGCGTGGGAGAGTTGAATGATGCCTTCCTGCCCAGTAACATCAGTTCAGTGTTTTGATTATTAATAGATTTAACGAGGAGAGGAATTGAACGGGTTGGTTTGATCATTTTGCCATGTCTGCTTTTGGTTCCCCACTCTGGCCCTGTATGCATGTACACACACACGTACACACACACAAAATATAGGTATGGGGATACCATTTTGCTTCCCCTATTCAGGTAGAAGAAAATAGGAATTGCAGGCGGCTCATGAACCTTCAGTCAACTAGCTCCCATTTTATTTTACATTCTGAACTGAATCTACCATAGGTTTCTGACAGACTCAAGGTGGTCTAGCTTCTGCTTTGGGTGACTGTGTGGGCTTATTTTGGAGCAAGTTTGAACAGAAACGTTATCGTAAATTGCCTAAGCTCAGATAAGAAGCTTTCGCCTGGGTGAAATATGTTTTGATGACGTTCACTGACATTGGTCTCCCCGAATTGTTTACGGCCCCAGATGCCATTACTAAATCTGGCTGGTGAAGTCCCGCCATGAAGAGTTTAGTCTCTCCTAAAGAGTGGATGAGTTTTATAGAAAGCCCTCCGTTTGTAACTGTTTTACTTTATTAGCAACAGGAGAGTTGGCATTTTACTTACCTTTGGAACTCTCACGGTGGGAGAAGTCTCTCCTTTTTAATTTTAGGGCCGGCACTGTGTGGTGTATTTTGTGCTTGTTTTTGACATGGCAAAACACACGGGCAGTAGCATTCCGGCCTGCCCTTGTGCAGTGGCGGCTCGCTGAGGGAGTGCAGTGGGCGGGGTGGGGGAGGCGCAGGGTGGGGGCCTAACGGACTCAGACATCCGATGGACAGAACTCAGAGTAAGCCTTACTCTGAGTTCTGTCTGTCGTTTGTCCGAGTCCACTACCCCTGCCCCCCTGCCCCTCCCCCGCCCCGCAGCACTCCCTCGGCGAGCCACCACTGCCCTTGTGATGGGTCGGCTGAGCAATTTCTGTAAGGTTTTATGTTCTTTTGTCAAATTTACCGACGATTCTTTTTATGCTGTCTGAAGCACATTCTGAAGCCATTTGCCTTCAAGAAATACATGGACTCCTTAACATGTCTTCAGATGTTAGGCTGTCCTGATGTTTGTTACAGCGCTGGTTGTTTCTTAAAAATGTCTGTAATTAGTAGGAAATTGATGGAAGGATAATGGCAGCCGATCAACATAGTTCTGGGAACTGCTGCCAGTACAGGAGTGGTGGTGCCTCACTGCTGAGCTACTACACTTTAGTGCAGCTGGCCTTTAATGCAGGAAGCTGTGTTCTTAATAGATTTGTATTATTATCCAAAGTTGTATCAACTGTTTTTACTGTATTTTATTCCTGTAATGAATTGTATTCGTATTCTTTTCAGATTTTTATACAAAAAATCAAACAAAGTTATCTGACGATGATAGTTATTTTCTTTAAAAAAAAATATATATATATATATTTGCACACTTTGCCAACATTATTATTTAATTTTTTTAAACAGCTAGAAAATGATGAAGAGAAAAAGCGTTTTGAAGAGGGAAAGGGGCGCTACCTGCAGAACAAAGCCAGACGACAAGCAGAGATGAAATCTCTCGTCCAGCAATAGTGTTTCAGCAAATCCTCAAACAATATTAGTAAATGGATTTGAAATCAAAGTGTCCAGTTATGAAAAATGCCATTGTTCCGAAAATGACACACTGTCAAAACTAGTATTGTTCAACGTTGATGTTACCAGTGTTAACTTATGTCCTGAACCTGTAAGCCAAAGCTCATGTACTGTATGTGAACCAAAAGCGATTATACTACACAGTATTTTATTGTCTAGAAATCTTTCTCTGCTTCTTTTCGCTCTTTGCCTCTATCTTTATATATATATATATATATATATATATATATATATATATATATGTACATATATATATACATATAGATAGGTAGGTAGATAGATAGATACAGTAGATATATATATATTAACATATCTAAATATATAACGTTTATCAGCACTTCTTAGAGTACCCTAACACAATAAAAATTGGCCAGTTGTCTTAAGCAAGCTTTTTTGCGTTACTTTTATTTTTCCTGCAGAGCTGCATTCATGGTCCTGTTTCCTGGATGGAACCAAACTGAGGTTTACAAGTAGTATTTCTCTTATATCTGTATACACATCATCCTTTCACTCACAAAATGGTACTGCATTCACTCTGCAAACACCAAGGGACGAAGATTAATTATTATTATTTTTTTTAGTTTTATATAGCGTGAACTAGACCCGAAGATATCGAGTATCAGAGCGCTTTACATAGCAGAAGTTACGTTACCTGAGGACACATTCATTTTTGTTAGGCACGGGGAGATTAAGTAATTTGCCCAGATTCACAGGATGTTGAGGGTCGTTGTCGATACTCGAACCCAGTTCCCCAGCTTCGACGTCAACCGCTTTAGCCGTAAGGTCAGACCCTGCAGCCAACCCAATGCCACGCATGGTCACAGGCAATGCGTGATATGAGGTTGCTTGCCTGCGAGAGTTTGGACATAGGGCATAGGCGAAACTGCACCAGTCCAACAGGTGAAGGGTCTCATTGAAGTAAGGGATATTCTTTACCATGGAAAACAGCACTTGATGGTGCTGACATTTGCAAACACCTTTGCCAGTTTTGAAGGAGCTGTCATCTAGGTCATTAACGGTCTAAGTGATAGAAGGTATACATAGCGTCGGTGTGAGGCATGGGAACATTGCAGAGGACAATGGATGCATAGCTAAGTCCACAGAGGATTATTAGTGGTTAGTGGACTCTTTGATATTTTGGTGCAGCTGACCCTGTGAGACAGGGGGAGAGGATGGACACATTGAGCCCACTCAGAGTCAGAAAACACTGGAAGGCCTCTTTATAAATCAATAAACAAGGCCGGCCAAATAGCAAGTACAGCACAGTTAGGCAGGAATAAACAAAACCTGCAGTGCAAGCTGTAGGACTAATAAATCAATATTTTTTTCTCGTGTACTTGAAAGTAGTTATGATAGGAAAATCTAAACAGGGCCTTGGACCTGCAGGGCTCTATTATTAGACGCTGGCCTGGTGCCTCCTAAGCTAAGGAAACTTCTCTCTTCTGCCCTTGTCTAGGCTGACATGCTAAGCTTGTTCTTTCTTTTTCTTTTAAAAATGAGGGTCAGGCAGAAGTAGAAGGGAAATGTATTATGTTTTTAAATCATTTTACCTTTTACATATTCCATTAGAATAATACACTTTTAGAACTACTGCTAACACAAATTATGTTAACAATGTTAACCTCCAAACCATGTTAGCAAGTATGTGAGGGGAAACACATTTTGTAATTGTCTTTTCAAACTAGGAGCAAAATGCACAACATCAATTATTATTGTATAGCAGAATCAACATTACATTAGAGGACAAATAAAAGATAGTGAAGGCTAATAGACACGGACCAGGGAAGCCATGGTCCAAAATGCCCAGGACAAACAACAAAAGACTAGGGGCAAGCTCAAATAAAAAGCAAGCAAGAAAAGACATAGAGGAGCGAAATGATGGCACTTAGATAATGTGGTGCATATGGAGGCAGGGAGAGAAAGGCAGACGCGATTATAATTTGGGACGTTTACTAGAGATAGCCTAATAAGGTTTAATTTTTCTTTTTTGCTGCTGGCATGCCAGTAACCTCCTTGTTTTAGATTGCTCTTTAGTCAAGCTTGGAAAATCTCCATATTATCATCCATGGAAACAATTATTAAACTATTACTACTACTATTAGTACCACTACTTATACTGCTCCAACTACCAATAATAATATTGGCAATATTAATAATAAGAAAAATAATTAGCCTTGTCCTAGCGTTCAAATAAAAATACAGCTGTAGCCTTACTAAATACAGAACGTGAAAATCAGTTATTCATAGCTGCCCTTGAACATAATCAAAAATTAAAGATGGAAGAACTTTCTTTCTAAACTTTCTTTAATCCATGACCAAGCTCCATGTGACTAGATTTCTGCTGTTTCCAACATCTTCAGGATTGACAGACTCATGCTCTCATTTAGCCGTTAGTTGAACAGGGTACCAACAATACTGCGTTTAAACCAAGTAGAATTAAAAGACATCTTCAAAAAAGCACCATTAGAAATCAAGGAAAGTTGTTTCAAGCCAAATTGATACCTAAACTGGGTCTATAAAGTTCTATTGCTTAAGTCGAAAATAGCAGAGAGGCACCTTGCTGACACTTCAAAGCTTATGTTCAGGTACCCACAGATTGATTGACTGATTGATTTGTACATTTGCAGCAGGGTACACTGTTACCAATACAAAGGTGCCCTAGTGCTTAAGTGCATAGGCAATCAAATTGGCTTCAAATTTGAAAGAGACCAATTATTTTGTGCATTTAACTGTAGTGGCATTCCAAAGGCCCAAATAATTAAAACGCAATTACTTCTGTTCAATATGACATCTAAATGTACATGAACGTTTCCAAAACATTGCCACTTTAATTTTATTTCTTTTAATGGTGTGATTAAGTTGGTCACTGAGAAGACCCTGCACATGAAAACATCTGTTTTGTCTGCATACATAAATTAAGATATTTATGCCTCCTTATTCACCTAATCCGAGACCCCCTTAAAGCATCCCTTAATTCAGATGGGTCACAGCTGAATTATAGGGTTCTGGAACACATGCTCATTTCTGACCCTGTGAAATATCAATCCTTTGTGAAACACTTGTTAGTGTTTCTTATCCAAACAATAACCCAGATCTCAGAATGAAGATGTTACAGGATTGATAAAGGACAAAGCTTAATTCCCTGGGATATCAGTTTCTGGCATGAGGTAAATTGGTCAATGATCAAGAACAAAAGATAAAACAAGCATACAGCTGAGCCACATGAACATTAACGGATTCAACAAATACTTAGAATGTGGCCAAAGTTTAGATCTTAGCACAAAAACCTCACCAAACAAAATTCACTAATAGTTTTAAAATAAAATGTTCTTTCATGCTCCAGCTGGGACGAAGGGTAGCCATCAACACCCCTCAAATCTAGGCGGTGCCCAATGGGTAGATATGGGACTTGTAGGAGAGCACACACACACATAACGGTACTCCGTTTTCTGATATACTCATATCGAACACAATCGAAATTTTGAGATGTGAGATTACTAATGAGCATCACCATTATATTGGGATTCTTTAGTGGTATTTGATACTGAGTTACGTGCACATACATAGAGCCCTGATGAAGACCTGGCAAAGTGAGCCCGACGAAACATGTGTTAGCTAGAAAAAATAGATTTTTGGATACTCATGCGTGACCTGATGTGACCTGATGTGTGATTCTTGACTTGCCAACCAGGATTCCACATTTACATTAACAGATTTAACATCATCAACCTAATTACATTATATGTTGTCAAGAGACCAAGACCCAAACCTGTCAGGTCTCGTTAACAATTCTGTCTCATCAATCCATTCCTGTAAATATTTCAATAATATACAGGAAAATACTGTACCCAATATCCAACAATGCAACTAGATGTAACAAGAAGGCAATATCATGTCTCTTTTCATCAACAGAGGACGCAACAAGGATGCCTCCCCTGATTCTGGGATAACATTTACTCTGAGCATACTATTGAAATCAGCAGGGCCGTTTCTAGGTGTTTTGCCACCCTAGGCGAGAATTGAAAAATGCCGCCCCCTCCCTTTTTCTACCATCACTCTCTCCCCCATCATACAGGCTAGAAGAATAAATGCATTAGATATAAAATAACTTGTATGATATAATCTGCCTACCCTGCTGGCAATACCCTTGGCATGATTTTCTTCTGAGCTGCCACCTGTCTGCCCTGTTACCGCTGAGAACTGACTGTACATCACATAGCAGTCTGTCTTCTTCTCACTGACTGTAAAGCTGTGTTAGTAGCCACTCGCACCTGGGTCAGGTGATTGATTGTGAGAGCCACTGTGGTGCTTGCCAACATAACTTCTCAGTGCGCCAAGTATCAGAGTCAGCAGAGCTTGTAATGTAGCTCTGTGTGACAAACTGCGAGTGGGGTGATGGTGCCACCAGCAGGGTTTAGCGCAGGTAGTGGGTGGCATGCAGGACCAGACCAGGACGCACTGCTCAGTAATACAGCTTGTGGGTTAGGATGTGACTCGTTTTAGAGGTCCTTGTTGCTCAAATGGGTGTCATTTCTGTAATTTATATATTTTTGTTTTTATTGCTAGACTTTGCTCGTGAAAAAGTGTCACTCATGTTCGTTGAAATGTCACTCATAATTACAATGAATTCAAGAAAATGTCAAACATAGCAATCTGAAACCTTGGCAGCTATTCCTCCAGCCTCGCTCACATGCAGGGAGATTCCATCACCTCACCTCACTTCAGTCACAGGCCGGAGGGAGGCCTGGACAACATGGGGCCGCCACCGCACACCCACCGCCATCTTATGATCTTTAGCCAGCCTGCCTGGCCTGCTACAACAAACAGACCCACCCCGCCCGTGCCACCATCCAAACCTCACTCAGACATTCTGCCTCCACCTCGTCCTCACCCCTCACAGTGCTGCTACCCCTACCCAGCTCTCACTCAGTGTTTTTCTTGCCAGTCCGGCTGTGACCGTGAGTGAGGACGAGCTCCGTAGTCTCGGAGATAATGATTCACTCACAGCAGGCCGCCGCCTCATTTATATTTAACATTAGCAGGCCTAAGTGAACAACATTATTACATTTTTAGATAAATTGTATGCATCCGATTCATCCGAAATATATTTATTTGCGCAGCCAGCGGCCTTCACTGACTGCGCTGACTCACCGCTGCACAGCACTGCTCAAGTCAGTCACGTACGTCCCCACGACCACCACGGCTGTGATGTTTGCAGGCAGGCTCGTGGTGCTGGCCTGGAGTGTGTCGGAGACAGTCAGGGATTAGAAGAGGGCCGGGAGTCGGGACCGGGCAGGACAACAAGACTGTGTGGCACTAGTGGCAGCCAGCAGCTGCAGTATTAATTATTTAATTCAGGTGGTTAATTCACGGCCATCACACAGGGGCCAGCCCAGCCAGGGGACACCAGAGCAGCGCGAAAAAAAAAAAAAAAAAAAAAAGGTGGCAACCTTCTATATGATAATCAAATAAGGAATACTCCTCATCCTGAACTCCATATATGGGTGGTGTTGTTCGTGGAGATCCTTTCCTGACTTAATGACTCTTGCCCAGATTCTCTCTTTTATTTAAGCCAATTCCAAACTAAGAAATCTTTTTTAGACCATGAGTATAAGTCTCTGTGTCAGACCCCATTAGGGGGCTACAGGGCAGATGGGCTACTGGGCCACAACATTGTTGAGGTGATTTACCACTGATGACCTGGGGTCTGTCCTATTATGATTCTGCAAACTGGGCCAAGTGCAACCCATTCTCCACCTGACCCAATAATTATGTTGCCCAGCCCAGTGCTTGTCTTTGGAAAAAGTGCCTTACTAGTATAGCAAAAATGTAGTACAACACAATTAATTGGGGTTTATATGCAAGATTAAATATGCATCTAAGATGCCTAGTAAAATGACCCACCTGCAATCTCTCCCTTTCCCTTTTCTAGGAATTGGTATAGTGTCTATAGCACTTCAAATCTAGTCATAGACCCAGATCAGGAATAGGTGTAGTTCACTCATTAAGAGAAGTTTGTAGTACAGTACAAGAATCCATTCCTAAATAACAGTGAACATTAGGCAGTATTCACTGTGCGTCTGCTTGATATTTTCGTGTGAGTCCCACTTACCTTACCAGCTAACTGTCTCAGTTAGCCATGGCTGGGAGGCGCTCCTTGTTCTGCGTGTCCAGTGACGCCTCTGCTGCCAAAGAACAATAGCAGCTGTTGTTCTTGGGACTGAAGCCGTCATAAGGGAGCCGCAGGTCAGGCCTTCTAGGCCTTGAGGCACCATCTAGGCAGGTGTAGCCTCCAGTCCAAGATTCAATAGGTGTTCATGGTGCAGTTGTGGCCTCTCGGCCAGCTTCATTTGGGGACTGTCCTTCTTCAGGCAGTTGCAGCTTAGCCAGCTGAGATTTGCTTCTGCTTTAGCATTGATGTCAGTGCCTGCTAGGAATTCGTATGAGGGTTGAAAGCAGTTGCATCATGTTTTTGGGTGCCACAGGTGTGGCGGGCAGCATGGGATGACTTCAGAGCTTATTCTTGGCATGCAGTCTGCTCTGGGCACTGTTATGAAAGACCTGGAGAACCATCGCAACATAAGTCAGCTCTGTCGTTGCTCACAAGGGCAGTGAGCACCTTCTTGCAGCTTCTCACATCAGGAACACAGCTGGCTTCTCCTTCTGGATAGTCTCCCACCCTGCAGGGCCAGGCACTTTCTTTCCCTCTCTGAGCAGGCAGGTGGGATTTTATGTACTAGGCAGAACTTCTACTTCTGCAGCAGGTTTGTACATTTTAAGTGTCCCTCATCTCTGAAATACTGGCTGTCATGCAAACACCAGCCCTAGTCACATACCAGTTCTTCCAATACTCCACCAAGCACTCTCTTCTTGCTCATGGAGAACTTGTATTAGACAGATATCCTTAGTGTGGTCTTCCCCCAAGCATTTTGCCTTCTCCACTCCTGCTTTCTGAATTTTATTTGTGTTGGCTTAAGGATTCTGTGCACTTGACCACTGCTGACCAGTGCTAAAGTGTTTATGTTCTCTTCCTAACACATGGTAAAATTGGCTTACACCTGTTTGCCACCTTTAATTTAATTTACTTATAGTCCTTAGTATATAGTTCTACATGACCTGTACTCAAGAATTGTAAATTAAATGCTACTAGTGGTCTTGCACTCCTTGTGCCACCCAATATGGTAGCCCTTTAAAACATGCCTCAGGCCTGCCATTTCAGCCTGTATTGCAGTTTTAAAACTCCCATTTCGACCTAGCTAAATAATTATTCTGCCAGGCCCAACCCTCACTATGTAATGCATATAATTCACCCCTAAGATAGGCCCTAAACAACCCCTAGGGCATGGTGCATTGTATTTATAAAAGTGTTTTTAAGTTTTACATTTCCAGAGAGTGAAAAACCTCTACATTTGTTTTTCAGTACGGCGAGGCTTACCTCCCCAAGAGGTTAACATTAGGTCATTGTATTGCATTTAAATAGTGTTAACTTTTGTTTGGGAGCAGGAAGGGATATCAAGTTTGAACTCAAATGAATTGTAATTTAAAATCCACGTTAATGGTAAAGACGAATTCTCAGACAAAATTCTGAAAATGGCACTTTTAGAATGTTGTCACTTTCCTGTCCTAACCATTTGTGTCCTGAGTCACATTGTGTATTCCTCCCAGACAGTGAGACAAAAGGGGACTATGTGTTGGCAGGATTAGTAATCCTACTAGGTAAACTGGGGGCGAATCTGTTCCCTGCCCGACTTAAACTTCAAAGTGCTGCCTTCAGCACACACATAAAGGAGCCTGACACAAGCTTTTTGTCACCCCAGACTTGTTGGAGCCTGGCAGGGAAAGGGAGTAACTTTTCAGTACTAAAGGTGGAGGTAGCGTAGAAAATTCCCCCACTGCAAAGGAAGGCACCAGGGATAAATATTGGATTCCCAGAGCCACTCATCAGTATACTGCTGGACATGTGGGGGACTTCAGAAGAACTGCTTTGGACCCCCAGATGACTGCCCTGCTTCTTGTGGCATGCTTTGCACATGTGAGGACTGCCCTGCTGCTACTAGAGACCTAATTTTCTGCCTGAGTCTTTTCTTGTGCTCTAGAGGCTCCCCTGCTGCTTGAGGCCTGCCTTGCTGCGTGAGACCAGGACTAATAGTGGGGCTCCGAGGCCAGTTGACTGACCTCGAATGTGAGCTGCAGGAACATAACAAGCTCCAGAGACCATTAAACCTGCACCTGGAGTGAGTCTTAACCCTCCAAGTGGTGCGCCCAAGTCCTGGATCCTTGGCAGTGGTATTGAAGGTGCTGCTCCTTCCTAACCCCAAATGTTGAGACTTACAAAAATGTTCACTAAAAGGTGGCCTGAGAACAGACAGAGGACCGGGACCTACCTGCCCGCCGATCCACCCAAGGTGCATTGTTGGTCAGCCTGACTCCATGGTAGCTCGCACTACGTTCTTTTCTGAAACAGCAAATCCTTCTCAGCAGGACCTCCCAGCAAAGGCATCCAAGCTCATGAAGCCCCCATCATCTACAGCCTGCAGCTTTGCTAGCAATTTCTGGCTTCCAAAAAAGTGGTAAGGTAGAAACCTTCATTGACAGTCGTTCCAGCACTTCCTCGACTATGATGCCTTCTCATTGGACTTCTCTGGCTACTTTGGCCCGCTGAACTCTACCTTCCCTGTTACTTTTCTTCAAAATGTATTTTGAGTTTAAAGGTAATTCGGGACCGGCCCAATTCACCGTGTGTTTCCAACCCATGCTCCATTGTGGTCAGCCTTAATGTTTGACTTTGCTATTGTCTTTCACGACCAGATACTTGTGGTGGCATATTGATCTTTTAGGCGCTATTTTCTAAAAGTCCTAACTCCGGTTCTACTGATTGGATTGAATTTGTTGTGGTGTCATTCTTTTTATTTAAATTCACTTTATTATTCTAAATTGGGTTGGGATTTTTCTTGTGTTGTGTTTTCACTTTATTGCTGTATACTTACTTTACACATTGCCTCTAAGTTAAGCCTAGCTGCTATTTGTTCCAAGCTGCCAGAGGATTAAGCATATGTTTATTCAGTGACTTTTGGGGCTCACTCTGACAAGGATTGTGGTGGTTGCTTGAGCAGGACTTCCACCCCCACCCAATTTCTTACAATTTGAAACTGGAAACAACTTGGGTAGTTAGACTAGATGGGGCATGTGGATCCACTATTATAGGTTTCAGAACTGATGTGGCCTGGTTGTCTTTCAAATGCCATTGATAAACTCCTCTTCAGATCCAGTGTAAATTGAAGCCCCTTACACCAGGTAGCAATGGGGCTCGGTGCAAGAAGGAGCACCCAAAACACGGGCAGAATCCGATGCGAGTTATCTGCACCTGGCGGTCATTAGGCTCCCTAAAGCTGTAATCAGAAATATACAAAAGGACAGGCCTTGCCTAGAAGCTCTGTCACCGGTCGCAACAGAACTGCAGTACTTACCGTCACTGCTATCATTCATCAAATGGCAGAAAGAAATAATCATCAGTCATTTCCTAGCAAGGTCCACATGGAACTGTTAAAGATAGCCCTGTCCTGATCCTCCTAACTTCAGTGTCTGGATCTCCACCCTCCAGCCGCAGCAGTGCAAGCAATACGCTTTGACTGACCTGGGAAGATATCCTTACCCTCCATCCATGCCATGCTAAACAGGGGAATCCAAAATGGATCCCACTGGCTTCAGAACTAAAACACATGCAACACACAGATTCCTGCTACTACACAAGTGCTGCACATACTAGACATGCACACAAAATGTCAGTACAAGGTTCCGGGCTTTACTTTAATGCAGGACGTCCCAAAAGAGTGGTACGCTGACATCACCACTTGTCTAATACGAAGGCACACTATGTTATCACTACCAGATCACAGCACAGGGGATGTACCTTGAATTGTCAGGGATATGCCTAAGATTCTGTAAGCAAGCTAGATTAGTGTGATGCGAAGTGAAAAATACAATTCAGGATACTCGTTTCACATGCAGTCTGGCACTCGGGGCAGGGATACAATCCTGCTTACTATGCAGAGGACATTCATGACCCAACCCAACGTTCATTTTGCTGGAGCTGATATGCTGTTATCTTTGCAATTAGGTACCAATCACATACGTTGCAGAGTTCACCTGTCTTTAGTTTGCCTCATCCCTGGAGAGGCTATGGTAAACCTGGATGAAGCCACTCTGGATTCTTGCAGAGTCAATGTAAAACTTGCTGTTGTTTTCCATGGTGATGCTCTTTCAACCCTTTCCACAAGCATTCCCAAGATCACTGTACTGTCTCAGGCCGCAAGATTATCAAGTGCCTCCCTCAATTAGTTCTGACCTTTAAAACTCTGGATAAGACTCAGCTGTTAATGTAGCAACTACTTTGTATGCCTCGTGCTTTCAAACCTACCACCACTCATTTGACTGTTAGAGAGGTCATTTACCCTGCCACTCATTCAGCAAGCATAGGGCCCACTCCTTTGGCTCCTGTGAAATACCGATCTATGTTCTCTGTGGCAGCTGAGCTTTCATGGAGCCCCCACCCGAGGCCTCCAGCAGCCAACTTTCCCGCCAACCTCCAAAGATTGGACTTCGCAGCTCCCTTCCTGATCCTGCATCCTGGGCTCTGGAATGTGTCGCCCTTTTCCTGTCAAAATGGCATCCTTCTCTTCGAACCCATGTGCTCTTCAAACAAGATCTCTGAGCCATACTGTTGTTTGGGCAAACTTACTTCCTGTGAAGTTCGTTACTTCCCCTTTTTGGTGTGGAAAGAAAATAGAGCTATATGCCTAGTATTCAGCCCAGGGCTCTCGGCTTTGTATAGACTATCAGCACTTCAAGATGGAGGGCATTCATCTTTACGGTACTCTCCATCTTACCACTTGACTGAATAATCAAGCTGGACCTCAAATAATAAAAATGTCCTTTCTACAGTTCCAGTGGTCAGTTGTGGCAGTTGCACTGTCTATTCTTTGATCTGTCCTCCCACCATTGGTGTTTCACCAAGGTTCTTCAGTGGTGCTGGCTAACGTGAGGTTTTAGGCAAATCTTCAGTTTGTTTATACCTAGAGAATTTCTTTCTGATGATTCACCAGTGCTTAAATGTCATGCCCCCGACCTTCTCTTCTTTTTCGATAACTCCTCCTGCAACTACTAAGTGACAACATTTCTGGGGTTCACTGTGGACACCTCCTCATGCACCCAAAAACGTTCCCAGAATGAGTTTGCTGGGATCAAGTGGAAGCTGAGGTTGATCCTCTTGATCCACACTCTTCCACTGAGGAGCCCGGCACATCTAACCAGCTTTATTGTTTTTTTAATGCTGTAAATGTCTATTATTATTATTCCTGCTGTTGTTATGATTATTGTTGTTAGTGGTAGGAGTAAAAGTCTATGTATCAGGATTCTGTCAAATAACTTTGCACCAAGACTATACCTCTGCTGTGCATTTGGCATTTTATAAAATGTCATCAAATATTAACATGTAAGTTTAGTTTGTGACGTTGCATCATTTGGGATTTCCGAAGGTGCCTTTTTTTGTCTCTATGGGAAAATATATATATTTCCCAATATTTTTACATCATTTCTATAGGATGAAAATGATGATGTATTGTGATAAGTAGGTTTATTTCAATAAGATTTTGAACTTTGATTTTCAATCCCTATTTGACATTATAAGATATTAAAAAAAAACATTGGCACAGCATTGATAGTTAAATAATGTACACATCATTGTAAAAAGCAATCTTTAAGCATTACATAAAGTTGAAATATATCTGAGGGAAAATGATCTGCCATGAATGCATTAGTTCTTTTTTCACATTTTCATTTTAGGATTTCACAATTAATCTTTTCCACTACCCTGAAGGCTCACTATTTTCTGCGCACCCAGCTCTATTACACGCCTGCCAGGATAGTAAAATTTGAAAGACACTATACCTCAGAAGTTGTGTTTTAGAAGTATAGAGGAGAGGTCCTGTGAGGATGCAGTTTCAGATTGCACATTATTATTTAACTCGTGGGTGGGTATACTTGAGACCATACCAGATCCTGCCCAAATGCCAGTTCTGTTATACTGCAGCAGGGCTTTGATGGGAATACACAGAAATTAGCTAAGAGCAGTTATGAGTAGAAGTGAGTGAAATTCATGAATTTACTTTTGCGTGATTTCATGAAATGTCAGCAAAATTATGTATACATATGTGAATTGCAAATCTGTCATTTAGCACTATATTTAGCACAACATGCATCCATGAGTATGCTTATGACATAAGGATATATTTTACACTAAATAAAGTCAAACAACAGAAGTACCACCAACAACAGTCACTAGCAGTATGTTGTTCCCATGCCTTCGTCATAACTATTTTCCACAAATTGCTTGTTGGCTGTAAATTGTTACTGCAAACGGCGTGTAATTGGACGAAGTGGCTTAATTTTGGAATTTCTTGTAGCTAGCATAACTTGAAATTACACAAATTATGCAAGCATAATTTAACTTTCACCCAGGCCTAGTTGTGAGTGTAGTACTTGAGACAATCTTATTATATGTAGAATTATAGCAAAAGATGAAAACTGTGAAACTTCCCATGGTACAAGAATAGAATTTCAGCTGTTACAAAATGTGAAGAGGAAAACATATATGTGCCAAATAAGACATGTGTTGACCATGTGCACCGTGAAATGCATTAAAGGTTGAGAAGACATAATAAAGGAGACAGAGGATTGTCATATTTGATTATAAGGAAGAAGTAGAGTAACCTTTCCAGCTCAAAGGGATCATTTCTCCCATATTTGAGTTGCTGATAAAAGATGGCTCCAAAATAGATTCATTTTCTTCTTCTATTCAAATTACTGTTTACGGTTATGAATTACATATTTGTATTATCACAATATGTTATTAAGCAAAAATGGGAAATGGAATTAAGTTGGTGTACAAAATTCATAATACCAAACAGGTGATCAAATTATGAGGACGTGCAGGTTTTAAGTATGATTTCTTGTAAATGAACATCATTTATTGTATTAGAACATCTGAGTGACGTCACAGCCAACCCATGGATATGAGAACTCAGCGGCCCCGACTTTAAGTGAGTCATGAAACTAAGCTTCACCTGCAGAAGAACACTTTGTGCAGTAATAAACTCATCTCCCACAATTTTCTTGTGGTGTATTTCAGTAGGTCAAACCAGCCGATACTTATTGGAGGAAGAAGTTATAATAAATTCGATCCTTGCAAACTGTGATGTGGAAAGCGCCACATTCCACATATATTCAAGAGGAACACTCGGGGTTGGTAATGTTTACTGCATCTGGTAAATACTGCACCACAGAATATTGATATTTACTGGGTGAATAAATGCCTCACCCCCATCTGACCCACTTGTAACTTCTGCCATGCTTAGGAAGTATTCGGAATCCTTTGTCAGGAACTGGGAGGAAGTGTGAGGTAACAAAAAGGGGCCCACCAAAAATCCCACATGACCACCCGTTCTGAATGAAACAAGAAATTAAAAACATTTCGGAAAGGAACATTGATGTATGAGGGAAAGAAACCGGATAGACTAGCTAATTAGATACTGGCTCAGGACCGTCACAGAACCATCACTCAGTACTCTAAGAAAGAACACAGCACAGATAATTAATGTACATAACACAGGCCATCACTGTGTATGATATTTTGACATTCAGTAATAAGCGTACCCTGTTAGCCAAGCTTTAACAAATCCTCAAGCAAAGGTAAGGTCGAGGTACAGCAAACAAGTTATTGAAAATGAAAAGTCAAGGTAAGTACAGCAGGGATGAGGAGGGCAACCGAGAAGAAAACTTCAAAAAAGTGCAAGGACGATATCTACTCGAGAGCTAAGTAGGAGCAAAGTAGATGAAAAAACATAGTATGTTGCCAAACGCATGGGTTGGGCTGGCCGAGATTTTGCACTGCCCCTTTTACTCTTGATTGGGAAGTCATAGCCATAGTCATAGTCATGTACAGCTTTATTCGGAGTCATGAAAAAATTATCCATAAAAGCAATTGTACAAATATAAAACATACCTCAGTATCATTTCATTACGAGTGATAAAATACAGTCCAAAACTTTAAAAAAGGCAATATAAACATACGGTCTGATTTAAAAACATCTGTCTTCCATATTTTCCATTTACTGAGTATACAGATAAAAGCCTAAAATTTTAATGTGCAAATATGCAATATGTTTCATATTAATTTCCGATATAGCCTCTTTCCAAGGCCCTTACTACCTAAGCCCCTGAGTTGTATGAGCCTATTGCTGTGTTCTAGATAATGACTAAAGTCATGCTATTTCTAGAATATAAAACGGCCCATAAAAATGATTACATTCTACAACAAATTTCAAGTGTTGGCAAAGATTGTAGATACAAATAAGCAGGGCGGCAGTGTATAAAACCTACCTGACGTATAATTGGTGGTCAAATGTACTGCTTTATATGTTGAGAATAAAATTTGCACAAAAGAACCACATGCATAGTTTTCTTGGGCATCCTGTCATCACAGCGGCGGTTTATCAGTTTTGTCGACCAATCATTCATGGTGGGGAAACTGCATAATCGGTGGAATATATCCAATCCTAAATGTGTAAAAACAAACCTATGCCGTGGGTTTAAAACAGATTTGAGGTAAGGCTGCATGTTACAAGTAGTTAATATCAATTGATTAATTAATACAGAAGGTTTTGGAAGTTCAGATGTCAAATTGAGATTTTCCAAGTCTATAATGGCTTCCCTTTTCAACAATTTTCTGCTGATTGTAACTAACCGATCCGGTTTCTCAAAATATTAGAGATGAGCCATATCATGAAAAAACCATTGGACGTACTCCAGCCATGTAATGGACATAAATGAGATTGATTTAAGACAATCAGCTATTATTGCTCGGTTGAGGTCTGTGTATTCTGTGGTCCAGATTTTATGCCACAGCAAGATGGGTTCTAACTTGAGTAAGTTTATAAGGGGAGGTGCACCAAGTTCTGAGTTGAATACATATACTGACGTACTTTTGAGGATTGCTAAAAGGTGTCTGAAAAATTCATTTTCTACTAATTGCAACTCTGCACATGTCTTGTGTCCTCATATGCCCGCCCCTTTAAGTGCTATGCTAATGAGTTTTGCTTTATATATCTTCATCCTCATATCTGGTGGGTTAGTTCCCAAACGTCTTGCAATACCTCTGAGGGCCCAGCACGCCTTGCTATAAAGGATCTTTCTGTTTTCAATGGCCTTCCTCCACAGCCCGTCCTTGTCGAATAGGAATCCAAGTTAAGAGAAGTTGTCTGTAAAGCTGATCTTTGTTCCAGGTATTGCTATGTTTCTGCATTTATTACTATTTTTACCACAGTTCATAATGAATGTTTTGGATTGGTCAACATGGAGATACAATTTTTTCATGTATTCGACAAAGTTGGTAAGCAGTGACTTTAGAGGCAGTGGAGTGCGGGCCATAAGAGTAGAGGCGGGCCAGGACGGGGTGCGTACCAATTTGCGGAAGATCTTTTGCTGCTGCCACAGACTCCTCCCCCACACTGTTTATATACAAAGAAAACAGGAAGGGGGCTGGAGGCACCCCTGTCTCACCCCTCTCTCCACGCTGAATGCTTCTGTACATTCTCCGCTTGCACCGAATCTTACCTTCGCTCTGCACCCCGTGTATAGGTCTCTCAAAAATCTAATAATTGACAGCTCCACCCCCATATCTTTCAGTTTTGACCAGAGCTTGTCATGTGGTACCCAGTCAAAAGCTGATGAAAGATCGACAAAGCCGGGAAGTCCTGCCCTAGAATCCAGAAATGTTTCCCTGTAAATCTAACACGGCCTAATAAGCTAACCTCTAAAACTTTACATCCATAACAAGTATTCCTGACCTGAATGCAGTCTAGCCAATAGCCATCAAGGAATCTGGAATGCATCTCTGTTGCCTTCTCATTCATCCTGAGTACCAGGAAAATTTGACTTTTTTTTTTAATCACGTTTGCACTTTCATTTAGGTGTAATCATCTCATAATTCGGATCACATGTCAATATAATTTTACCTTACACATTTAAAAATATTGCTGTGTGCAGTTAAATATAAAGTTTGCTAATGCATACCACTTCCTTTTTCAGATATTCGATTTATCTTCTTAAGATCTACTCCATGCCATGTATAGAGTGATGTTCTTCAAGTACATGACAGCGCCGTACCTAAATGAAAGTAAATTGATACTCATAAAAAAGCGCAATACAATGTGGTTTCTTAGCCCGATGATGCACATATACGTTACACAAAGTAACGTTTAACCATGAAGATCCCTGCTTGATCCACTTTGCTTGTGCGCGCTTTTCTCATTACCCTCCTCCTGAGATTTTCTCAGCATGAGTTTTGCAACCACGGTAATCAACCCAGTTTGCCTTGTGTAAGTGCTGTTAGGTCATTTTCCTTTACATAAGGGGGCGTTAGATAATTTGCTTTATCCATTTCGCAAGTATATTATCAATATATTTATAACCATACGTTAACTGAACCAAGCAGCAGCTCAGTTAAGGTATTCTAGAATATGTATTTCCAAAAAGAACACATAGCTCCCAGGAGCCTAATTATTTTATGTAAGAAGAAGTTATTCTAGTCACCTGTGGTCATTTTCCACAGACTCAAAATCAGTCCTTCCCTTAGAAGAAGAAATTATGAAACATGCTCAGCCTCGTTTGATGTTAAAGAGTGTCAGTGTTTGGCTGGACTGCTCAACCCACACATCCTGGCATTTATAGTGAGCTACTTTCAATGAATGATATTGTTTTTGTTTTTTGTACATTCTTGTGAAAGCTTTCACTCTGATATTGTGGAATATTTCTCAGCAGCTCCTGGCTTTTATTTCTGAATGTTTGCGAGCTGGATCTGAAATGCAGGCCTTTCACAGACGGTTACATGAGTTCACATTCAGACTGCATCTCAGAGTTCATGTTCTTCGAGCCTCCCACATAAATAATAAAAGTTTGTGTTCAGACTGAGCTTAATAGTGCCGTTTTTGAGATTTTAATCACCGGTATCAGTGTATTCCTGATGCTATTCTGAGAGAAATGTAAATGTAAATGTAAATGTCATGGTACTTATAGAGTGCACTGTCACCAGACGGTCACCTTGCGGTGTCGCCTATGCGGCTTCCTGGCGCTGATACTCATAGCGCTGTGGAACCCCTCCTGGCTTTCCCTGTGAAGTGTCTACTCCTGGGCACCCCCAGGGTGAAGCCAGGCATCCTTAGCGCTGTTGGGGCCGGTGTGGAGGCTAAGCAAGCTATTGCCCAGAGTTGCAGCGTGGGGCCCGTGATTAGAATTGGCACCGAGGCGAGAATTAATAGGTCCGAGGAAATTGAGCCCGAGACCCCGCCGAGGCGGGAATCGAACCCTGGTCCCTGGCCAGGACTCTGCATCAGGGTCTGTCGCTCTAACCATTGAGCCACACTCCTCCACAATGTGTGAGTTGACCATGTCCTAATTGAAGCACGTGACATAGATGTCACACACAAGTTGACAGGAACATTGAGACATATTGCCAGTATATACATAGTGCATTTTTGGGATGCAGAGACTGATACATATGGTTAAATTAGATCCTAACATAATACATGGAAAGAGGGTGTAACGTTTCAGGAATAGTGCCACGCCTTGATGTGCATGCATGCTAAGCTAGATCAACGAAAGTAGCGTGGCCTGGCTCTGCGTAAAATATAGATACTAAATACAGACCGGTGCAAACTGCCTTGGCTCGCCTACCTCCACATGTCTCCCTCAAGACCCTGGGCTGCACAGTGCTACATACTAACACCTGGCAGGCCAATGTGGTGTTAAGCACACGGTCGCAGAACTGTACATGAAAGGGTGGGTAGTCCTCCCTCAAGTGACACAGGCCTGTTCACACTGCTGAGCTCCTTTACTAAAACAGAGTATGCTGCCATCACTACACTCATGCCTCCTTTTCATTGAAGGGAACTGCTTTTTGTGTGGATGTGTTCCCTGTGAAAAGGCATTATGTCATAACTCATAGTGAAGTCAACCATGCATGCAGGAGTGAGTGGAAGAAAAACGTTAATTACACAAACCACAGACCAATGGATGAAACCCCTATAAGTAACTATGTTGTAGACATAACTTTAGTAAAATCAAAAGGCCTAGGCTAACACAGACCTTAAAAACTAAATTAGTCTGGCATTGGCTGCAAGCTTCTTGCAAAAAGAAAGACGGCAAAAAAAGGCCAGAAAGCAGGAAAGAAAGAGAAGACATGAAGGACAGAAAGAGAATGACAGAAGAAAAGAGAAAGAAGGAAACAAAAGAAATTAAAGAAGGCAAAAGAAAGAAAGAGAGTCAAAGAAATATGGAAAGAAAAAGAAAGAAAAGAGCGAGAGAAAGAAAGAAAATTATTGCGTAATAACGAACCATTTCATATGAACACAATCTAGTCTTGTATGATGTGAAATAGCAAAAAAAGCAGATGTGGCTCCTCGACAATTGCGAAGGTGCATCGTCCCACTGCCTGGCTCAGAGCCAGCAAATGTAAAATAAAACAATGTTCTTGCATCATTTTATTTTGCATTTGCCAGCTCTTAGCCAGTGCTGTAGTGTGGGGCGGGGCCGAGGCATGGGAGGGGGCAGGAGGAGTGCTACGTACACTCCACTCCCTAAGTGCTCATGTGTGTTTAGCAGGCTGTCTCAGGCTGACTAAAACACACATGCGCACTGCAGCCGGGCTGGAGAAACCCCCACAGACTCCCTGGCCAGAGCGGAGCATCTTTCTAGCCCGCTCAGGCCTTTCCCCCTCTGCTCTGCAGCACGGGATGGGAGTCTATCCCATGGGCTCCTTGGCCCCAGGAAGAGAAGACGCGGCTCGACTTGTGGCTGCTAAAGGTACATTTTTTGTTTAATCTATTATCTCTACATTTCTAACACCCCCATGACACTTCTCCCCTGAGCTCCCTTCACCCACACCACCACTCTTTATTAGTGCCGGCCACCGCTGAAGAAAAGTACAACAGCATTGTCAGGATATGGGATTTGATCAAATGGAATGTGCATCAGAAGCATCCTGCTATCTAAACACAAAGGCAAGAGTAAAGTAATTATAAAGCAAAAATAAAACACTGCCATTGAAGGGATTATCGTGTGTGCGGATGTACTCCTTGTGAGAGAACAAAATGCAGTCACTCAAAGTGAAGTTAACCAGTGGCTTAAACAGGCTGACCCACTGTCCCATGCAATGTGCTGTAGTGAGTGGAGCAAAATGTGAATGACACTACAACAGACCAAAAGACGAAGAGAGGTGACTGAAAGCCCTATATCTAAGTATATTATACATGTGTTACTAAAATCAAAAGGTCTTGGCTTACCAGGCCTAGAAAGAGATTGACGTTACAAAGTGGTATAAACTAAAGAAATTGGTGCTGATGCTGAACAGTGTGATGTAGAGCACAAGACGGAAACATGCAAGTAATTAAATCATTTGAGACAGCAGAAGACATTAAAGAATTACATGATCTCCAAAACCCTTTTATTAGGGAGGATAAAATCCTGGGAGCATAGATGAAGTAAATATAAAATCTTCACGGGTGAAGCAACCTAAGCATCAATTTGGGCTTCCTTTAAGAAGGGGGAGGTATCTTTAATCCATTCCATGAAAGTGGCTTTTGGTTAGTGTACAAGAAAGAAAAATTCCTTTCAAATGAGAGTGGCACAACAATCATCATACACCTTGAAAGTGAGGGCGAGCAGATTGATGTCCTCATTTAGACTGTGGATTACAAACTTTCAGACTCTAGTTGGGCTTAATTATTATCTGCACTAAGGGAGCAATAAAATCAACCATATTTAGAGGTTCCACCACCATGATAGAGCTTCTTCCCAGATTGGAGGAGCCAAACTGGGATGAAATCATCTGTCTGAAAACCCACCAATGCCCATCATTGCGAGCAGAATACCCTACTCAAAACAGGCACGATAGTAGTGGTGGGCCAAGTGGTTCAGGCCCACACAAGCATAACCTTTGGCCCTCCAAGTCACAGCTAAAGAGGCCGCAGGAAAAGCACCTGTTAAGAGCTACCTCAATGTCTACTACTAAACATTATTTCTTTTCACTTAGTTTACTTTAATTATCAATCAGGTGTCATCAAGGAACCTCTCGAATACATGTTAAAAGTGCATTGTTTTAATAATAGATGTTTATCTTATTTACGGTGACATCGAAAAATACCAACTTTAGATGATTTTCCCTATTTTTGTACTGGCTGTCACATTAACTTACTGGTCTTGTCGCTAAAAAGAAAACAGCCTTGTGGCAACCCTAGCTCATGTCTGAGGCAACCTGCAGTTGGGAGGTGTGTGTTGGGGGGAAGGGGATAGAGGTTTACCTGTCAGTGATACAGCGGGTGCCCTGGCACCAGGGCCCAGGGCTATGAACGGCCTTCTGCACCTGAATTATGGCTGTTTCTGTGTGTGGGTTCTGAGAGTGTTATGTAGTTTCTTCTGTGTAGAATGTGCGCAGTAATATACTGTAAAATAGGGCATGCATTATACTATTCAGATAGTGGCAGCTCATGCCCCATTGGATGAGCAGCCATAATGTGGAATTCCAATGCCTAGTAGAATATGTGCGTCTGTCTGTTCTCTACCAGATGCTGTGGTAAAGTAAATAACCGTTTTAGCTCAAGTAAGAAATTGTGCTGAGCTGGATTAATTCTCACCAGTGTGGCAGGGCTACAAATGTGCACATTTCATTTTCCAATATCTTGTCACAGTACAGTCGGGGCTACTGGCATTATGCAATTATGGGGCGATGGTGTTTTCCGCATAATTATGGGTTTGCCACATTTGCCACATAATCGATTATCTGATGCATAATGTACACCTGTACAATAGAGCTCTATACTAGTCTCAAATTGTAAAGCGCTCTGATATCCTGCGGGATCAAGTTTGCGCTATATAAAACTTTATAAATAAATAAATGCAGATTTAAAAAAAATATTTGTCGCTCAAATGGATCAAAAGTTGCCAAACAATACTGCAACACATGTTGCAGCACAGTTGAAGGTCCTTCGCAAATGCTGACTGGCCACTTTTCTGTTGCATATTGCTATGCTTGGCTACAACTGAGGTGCAAACCTTGTCCAGATATAGATAGTGTAAAAAGAAAAATGACAAGTATTTAAGTAACACTATCATAAAATGTGCCTCTTTACTCTGCATTATTTGTCTTCCCTTGCTGCATAATTAAGTCAACCCTGCAGCATAATTTGATCCCCCCGCCACATAATGTAAGTGGTCCTGTTTATAGTGATCTTACTCGTCACATGTACTAGCAATGGTACTAATTAATATTCAGTTCCATAAAGAGCTCCAAAGAGTAATGCAATGTGGCATGATATACACATGATGGCATTAGGCTTATTATCTAAAGGTACCTCAGACCTAAATAACCAATTCCACAGGTATATTTTAAAATTGATATCGCTAAACGTTTGTCACAAACAAAGTATGATTTCAGATAAATTGCATCCATCGCAGCAAATACTTTATACAGCTATGTTATAACAACACTCAACACATAAGCACACTCACACCAGGCACAAACAAATACTGCACACATAATGACCTACTGCAGAATGGCTATGCCACATGTGCAAAAACCCCATAGGCACATACACACATAAAATACTCACTCAAACAGCACATGTACATATGTAGATTCATATACTAGAAATACACTAGCACAAACTTTCACTATTCACAAACAGGCCCCAAAAGCTGCAAGCACCACAAGCTTTCAGTACTTCTCTCCTCGTATCTGAATCCGCCTCGAAAATATATATCACACTGTCCAATGAATGATGAATGAAGTCCAACTGCCTGAAATTAAACACTGAGAAGACTGAAATTGTGATCTTTTGGAAGAGCTCTTCTCCATGCTACTAGACTGGCGGCCAACAGAGCTTGGACCTACTCCCACCCCCATCATGCCAAGAACCTCGGTATCATCACCAAATACAAACTCAACATGACTGCCCAAATCAGAACTGTCACAACCTCATGCTTCCACACCTGGAAGACACATATTGCACCTCACCTAAAGAAGCTGCTGGTGTGGAAGTCAATCTAATATAATCAGTTCAACCGGTATCTTACGATGTGGGTTCCAACTCTGTGCTATGTTCTTCTTCCGGCGAATGAATCTTTGCCACCATTTTAGAATGGAGCACAAATCGAACATATGTTAACAAACATCATAATTATAGTGTAGTAAATGATGAGAGTGTATGATTGTTTTAAAATCTATATTTCTCATTTAGACATTAGTAGATTGTTTTCTCTAATTTGTTCAATTAATGAACCTGATAAATCCTTTTACAGAAATTTTAAATAAAAGGTCAGGGTTAAAGTTAAAATAATGCAGCAAATGACAAGCGTGTTCCATAGAGGTATTTAGTCTCTATTCTAGATGGATTAATCAGTTCAGATATTAGGCAGAACACATGAAGTGTTATTGAACAGAGCGAGATCCGTGGAGCATTTTAGAAGTCAAACTCAACATAAAGACCAATTCAAGAAGACTCAGAGTAACCTCCATATGCGAACAACCGGTACTGCAATAGCTACACCTGTAAAGGCATGAGAAAAAATAAATCAGAAATAGTCACCGCCAAAGTGGCAAGTAAATGAAAAGAGTAGTCGGATTTAGCTTACAGCAAGTCTCTCAGTAGAAGGAGTGTGTCTAAGAGTTACCCCTAACATGGAAGCATTAACTATTATAAAACACAAAAACATATGAATCAATCCACTTCACTGTTAAATCATCTCGAGCCAATGAAAAGAAATTTTCCGAAGGTCTTCAGCTTCTCCCTCTGGTTCGCACGAGAAACACTATGGGGTCGATTCCGATTCGGGGGAAAAAATGTCCGTACGATTTGTATCCGGAGCCCTCTCCGTACGAATCATACCCGTCCGTCCAAGTCGCGTAGTACGATCCGTATTCCGTGAATCGTCGCGATCCGTACGTATTGCAAGGCTGAAACCGTGAACCGTACGACTCGTACACATGCCGTACGACTCGTATACATGCCGTACAACCCGACGAATACGATCCGGACTGGGGTATGAGGACGCGATTCGTACGGTCCACGTCAGGTAAGGGCGAGTCGTACGGAAAAGCACACAAACACATACACACTGTACGGTCCGTACACCCCATGATCGCAGGGGTACGGTGCGTACCCCTGCGATCATGGGGTGTACGCACCGTACCCCATGTACGATGGGTGTACGCACCGTACCGCATGTACGATGGGTGTACGCACCGTACCCCATGTACGATGTGTGTACCCATCGTACATGGGGTACAGTGCGTACACCCATCGTACATGGGGTACGGTGCGTACACCCATCGTACATGGGGTACGGTGCGTACACCCATTGTACATGGGGTACGGTGCGTACACCCATCGTACATGGGGTACGGTGCGTACACCCATCGTACATGGGGTACGGTGCGTACACCCCATGATCGCAGGGGTATGCACCGTACCCCTGCATTCATGGGGGTTACGCACTGTACCCGGGGGGCTGTTCCGTACCTGTTTCGGCGCAAACTCTGCTTTTACGGCTGTTTTCAGCTCCCGTAGTAAAAGGGTCGTACGGTGCGTACCCGACACGTATCGTTCTTGCTGGGTCGTGAACCGTACAGATGTCGCGTACAGCGAGTTCCGAGGGAGAATCGTACGGAGATTAGAGTCGTACGGTCTCTGTACGACTCGTACGGAGTACGGCTCTTGGTACGAATCGTACTTCGTCGTACGTACGGGGGACGTTGCAGGGTACGATTCGTACGGGAAAAACGCTCTGAACGGCTATTCGGAGCGGTTTCTCCTGAATCAGAATCGGCCCCCATAATGTCAACAGGGTACTACTTAAAAGTATAAGTTAATTGCTCTAGACATTCATATACTTGTAACATTTGCTTGGGTTCCCATAATAAACTTCAGCAATGTCTAACTATGAGCTATTCAGTGTTCCACTGCGTAACAATGAACTATTCTAAAGACAAAAACATTTTATTTCAATGTCCTGGTTAAATCATTCGATTCATGTCTTCATCTAAGCATTTTTCTTTTAATATACTGTTAACTATTCAGCATAGTGTGAGTATGTAAGCCTAAACTGTCTAAATACAATGAGAACATGTAGATTGGAAAGTAAAAATAAATTTTATGAAGTCAACACTTTCTACAGCAATGACAAGTGTAAACAGGTCACATTTGGATCATCTATTAAACACATTTGTGCATGCTCCAGCATTTCTATAAAGCCATTTATTTATTAAAGAGAAAATAAGAAAAGACAGAAAGAAGTGTAAGGCCTAGTCTGGGCCTTGCAATGAAAATATGATGGAAGTGAAAGATTACTGCATTTTGCACAAATTTTCTACGTGTCATTTAAAAAAAAGACTAAATGTTAACTCTACAACCAAGTTTTTACAGGTTTAATTAAGGCACATTTTCCAACATGTTACTCTGTGGTGTGTGCTTTTACGTTAATGTCTAAGGCAAAATATCAATCTTGTTAATAAAGTTTCAAGCTAGATTTTACTGCTTTATCACAGCTACACTGATGCAGATTTTGCCACCATTTGTGAACTGGTGTATGATCATCCTGAAGCTTTTCTAGTACTTCATAAAATGTATGTATCGGCAGTTGTTATAGGGATTGCAACTACAGCCTGTGAAAACGCATTTTCAACACTATATCCTATCTTCACACTTTCCATTGCATAATGAGTGGAAACAGAATTTGACCAGATGGAGCTCACAGCAATCTTCTGTATGGCTGAGATTGTAGGAAAGTTTTCAAATAACAACAGGGCCTGTATTACAGATAGGGAGCACTGTACCTGTTTACGTCATGCACACCTTTAAACAAGAATGCTGGGCACACCCTGTTAAAGTGAATGGGCTGCCGTGAGGACAGCCGGGATCCCTCGCCTGCCCCTTTTCAGTGAAATACGGAACGGCTGTTTATAAGTATAGAAATCATGTTTTTCACAATACAGTTGGCATGCTGTCTGCAATTTAAAATGGGTACGAGATCCCCTTGCAGGAAGATGCAGTTAGTGACTGCACCTACCTAGACGGCGATGTCTGGGGGTCCATGGTAGCCCCTTGACACCCTCCAGAAGGAAGACCAAAGGAGGCGGACAGACTGTGCACCACCTTCTTGTAGCATGTCAGTGCGTATCCTAAGGGCATTTTTTCCCCTGCGTCTACATCCAGGATATAGGGTGGGCACAGATGCAAAGCCATTTGCGTGGGGCCATGCTCCCATGAAAACCAGAGAATGCGCTCTGAAGATAGCTCTGGCTCTACATATTCACCAGCTCTATCGGTAATACTATAGTGCGCCACAGTGCACAGAGCGGGCCGTTGCGCCCTCTGTGTGCTAAGCCCCTCTTTGAGCGCAATTACCAGTTTTACAATTGCCAGGCATGTAAATTGCTCTCAGGTGTCAAGAATGCTGCTTTCCTTTGTTCCAAATTTGTTGCTGTTTTTTAAACTTTTGGTATCAAGGAAAGCAAAAGAATGACATGAAAATAAACTGTAACGAAGATCACAATGTGCAAAGAAATAGGTGTTGGGCAAATTGCAAGGAATAAATAGCCAATCTTCCTAGTGCAGAGATGCAAAAGCTTGGGTGTGGTTACAGGGACAGCTTCTTTTTTTTTAAAGAAAAAACAAGAAAATAACAGCACCGTAATAAATCATAATAAATCCTATTTATAATATAAGGAAATACAACAGTTATAACTAACATGTTGAGGGCCAAGAAGAACTCATTTCGATAGTTGGACTACAAAGAGGGGAAAAGGGGGGATATGGTGGAAAGGGAACAATATTTCAATATTTCATTACCCTGTAAATCGAAAATAAGAGAATAAACACTGTAGGCAGAACAATACGAAAAAATTAAATAACGTAGTACAGTATATATATAAGCATTAAAAACTACTATTATGGTAAGAAAAGAAAACATGGCGAAATTAAGGTGGCTTATTTACATCATCTGATACAGTATTAACTTTAACAGCAGAGGAAGCAGACAAAGATAAGTATGTAGTAAGTGGAAGCCATAAAAGATCTCTTTTAATTGCCAAAGAAATAGGAGAAACATAATTGGTATCAAGTCGATGATGAAAAAGTACAGCGTTCCACCAAGCTTTAAAAGTAACTTCATCTGTTTGTTTCCAATTATAGGTTATTAAGTAGAAAGCAACAGCTAATAACAACTTAAAATTTGATAATGGTTGAGGTCATTGGGGTGATAAGGATCCTAAGAATATATTGGGTAAAGAAAATTATATGTTAACTTTAAAAATCTTTTTAATTTGGAACCAAACCAACCGCCAAAATTGATGGATATTAGGGCAATCAAATAACATGTGTTTTAGGTCAGAAATAGAACAGAAACAGGACCAACATGTAGAAGATGTATTTGGTGAGAAAGATGCTAATGCCGCAGGGAAAAGCAGAAGGCGTTAAACAAAATAAAGGGTCTGAGTGGTATTTGCAGCTCATAAAGTCTTGTGAAGTTTAAGCCATATTCAATCCCAGGTAGTAGTAGGCCAGCACTGTGTTAAGTCTTTTTTCTAGGCCAATTCAGTTTTCTACTTGAGTCAATCTGAGGGTAGTAGGACGGATTTATATATGGTAGATGCGGAGGGGGAAATATCTTGTATAGGAAAGAGTGTAGTGCAAGTTGTAGAAGGATAGGAAGTACCTGGTAGTGCAAGAAGATATTGATTGAGGTATAGAAGCAGAAGTTTATATTGTGAATAAAAGCAATCAGGCAAAGAAAATTTTGCTTGGAGGTCAATAAATAATAAGAGATGGGTATTATTTAGGAGTTGAGATATCCCAAATAAACCCTTAGATCTCCAAGATTTCCAATAAATGGTGCGATACTTGATTTGTAATGCTTTATTATGCCAAATTGGTTGATGATGAAGAGAAATAACAGAAGGATATGAAGGTGGTAATAGGGGAACCAAAAGCTTACAAGTATGAGAAATAATGGGAGAACGTAGTAAAGAAATATTATTGGTGAAAGCAAGGATTTCTCGAGAGTCGAAGGGGAGGATGAAAGATTTCTCTATATTGATCCACACTGGAGGACATAAAGGAAGGTCTGAGAGGAGCCAACTTGTAGCTTGTTTCAGAGAAAAGGCAGAGTGATAAGTTTTGAAATCAGGGAACTTAAGGCCTCCATGTGAATTGTCTTTTTTAGGGAGGACAGAGGTATTCAGGGTGGTTTATCCTTCCATAGAAATGTTGTTAAAAGAGAGTACATTTTCTTAAAATAATAACCTGGGATATGAACAGGGTTCATGAAAAGAATATATAAAATCAGAGGGGTGACCATCATTTTAATCAAATCCAAACTCCCCCACCAAGAGAGGAAGAGAGGGTGCCAACGTGCAATAGTATCCTTTAATGTTTTGCTAATATGGTCAAAGTTTAGTTTTAACATCCCAGGGATATTTAGTGAGAACCAAAAGCCCAAATACTTTATGTTTGAGGGTTGCCAGGAAAAACCTGTGTGATTAGAATGTTGTTTGTGACATAAAACATTTAGAGGCAAGACTTCACACTTATCAGTATTAAGCCGATAACCTGATAGCTGAGAAATTGTATCAACTTGCTGAAGAAAAAGAGGGAGAGAGCCTGCTGGATTAGAACAATATTAAAGGATTTTGTCAGCATATACCAACATTTTAACCTGATGAGCGCCAAATTGGAAACCAGAGATACAAGTATCCTGTCTAATTTTTGTTCCAACGCTATGACAAACAGTAAAGGTGATAAAAGGGTATCCTTGCCATACCCCTCGAAAGAGGGAAAAATAATCTGAAACTTTACCATTAGCAAAAATTGAACACCTGGGATTTGAGTATAATAAGGAGATTAGAGTGATCAGTTTAGGGGGAAAACCTATCCATTTTAACGCATGAAACATAAAATCCCACTTAATCCTATCAAAAGCTTTTTCTGCATCTAAAGTGATAGCAGCAATAGGATAATTTAAAGAAGAAGCTTTACCAAGGATGTTAAAATAGACTTGAGAATTATCTGAGGCAAGTTGTCCTTTGACAAAGCCGGATTGCTCGGAACCTAAAAGATCAGGCAAAATAGGGTCAATGCGTAATGCCAAAATGTTTGCAAAGATCTTGTAGTCTGTATTGACCAAGGAGATGGGCCAATAATTTTTACAAAGGGAAAGGTCTTTATTATCTTTTGGAATTAAACAAATCATGGCTTCTTGGAAAGTACCTTGAGAAGCACCATTGTTAATAAAATAGTTGAATAAAAGCAAAAGATTGGGAAGAAGGAGATTAGCAAAGTGTTCATAGAACTCAACCGTAAACTCATCAGGTCCAGGAGCCTTCCCTCGGCATAGCACTGTGACTGCATGAGTATTTTCTGCTAAGGAAATACCGGATTCCAAAGAGTCAAAATCAGTATGATGGGAGGAAGGAGAAGGAATGGATTGAAATTAAGAAGACAAGTCTGATTGTGTTGGCTGTGATTCTGGAGTATATAGATTTTTATAAAAGCAAACAAATTCATTTAAAATATTATCTTTGAAAAGAGGAATTCCAATATTATTCTTTCTCTCCTTATTTTTAAGTAATTAGCCAATAATTTTCCCATTTTATTCTGACCTCCATAGTAGCGAGTGGGGCATTTAAATAAAAAGGAAGAAGCTGCTTCTGTAGATAATCTGTTAAACGTGAGTTTGGCATCAATAAGGTTTTTCAAGGAAGAATAATTGTTGGAATGATAGTAAGTATATTCTAGCTGTTTAATTTTATTGAGTAATTGATAAATTTGAATATCCCAATTTTTTCCTTTTCTGCAACACATTTTATTATAAATCCTCTAGCTGGTACTTTAAAAAAAATCCCAAATCATTACAGGAGAGGAGGCTGGTGTTGAATTAACTGTGAAGAATTCAGAAGCGAAGAAACTGAATTGGCCTTAGAACTTAGGGTCTAGAGGTAAGGAATTGTTAAAACGCCATTTACCTGCATGTGGAGTAAAGGGTATCAGGTCAAAGTCAACATAGACTGGAGTGTGATCCAATATTAAAATAGACCCAATTTCAGACTGGAGAACATGTTGAGTTAGGGATTTACTCAGAAAAAGATCATCGATACAGGATTGTGAGTGGTGTGGGGCTGAAAAAAAACGATACTCTCGAAGGTCTGGATGGCAAAGTCTCCAAATATCAAATAATGATTTACTGTGAATTGCTGAGGTGAATTGTGAATGCATTTTAGTGTGAACAAGCTTAACAGTGAAATGTATATCTAATATGGGATCATGAATTAGATTGCAATCACCACCAAATATAATTTAATCATCATCATAGAAAAGCAGTTTAAAATTTCTGGCCAAATAATCTTATCCACTGAGACTGGATCATATACATTAAAAATAACGAGGGGTATTTTGTTATTAAGAACTTTAACAATAACCCAACGGCCTTCAGAGTCAGATTCCTGATAAACAACAGAAACATGAAATTTTTTAGATCGTAGATTCAGGACACCATTTTTCCTTCCCAAAAGCCAGAGAGGAGAACACATTACCTCCAGCATTTCTTCAACTTGGCAGCCTCCGCTTCAGTAAAGTGTGTTTCCTGAAGTAACGCAGTATCTGATTTCAATTTAGCTAAATGTGATAACACCCGTTGTCTTTTGATGGGGTTACCTAACCCCTTAATATTCCAAGTAGTATCTCAGAATATAGCCTAAAGATAATATCATAAACAGATAATAAGCTTACAGTGGTACAATTGTTAATCAAAAGGAATAATAAGGAAAAGGTAAAAAGATAGAGATAAGACTTTTGTTTGAGAAGTAGAGGAAGGAAAAAGGGAACAATAGAATAAATAACAGGGAGAAAAAAAGGTACAGAAGGACCAAATAAGGAAATGTTAGAAGAGAGAAAATATAACAAGAAACAAAAAGACAGTACAGGCCATAGAAATGACGGCTGAAAAACATACCAACAGAACTTAAAGACGGAATGGTGTGGGCAACTCCAGGTGACGACAACAACCGAGCCCCACGGGACAACAGGGCACTTTGGATTAAGTGATATCATCAACATATTGAAGAGATCATAAAAGGAACAAGGAGGAAGAGATACACCTTTAATTAAAAGAGAGAGAGGCAATATAGTATAGGTAAGAACAACATAAATATTAAAATAGACTAGAATATCCTTCAAAGACTTATACATAAAATTATACATAAAAAGGAGAAAACAGACAAAAGACAACAACATCACAGTCAAGTAGCTTTGGTAGTGTCCATGACTTTGGCTCCAATTTGTTGAAGAAAATCCTGCAGGGCTGCTGGGTCCTTGTAGGTTGTGGTCTTTTCCTTATAAGTGACTTTAAAAAGACACAGATGAATTAGGCCATATCTGGCATTTATGGCTCTTAACTGAGGACGAAGGTCCGGGAATTTCTTCCGGCGATCTGCAGTGGCTTTAGCTACATCTTGTGAGAAAAACATACGGTGGCTCTCCCAAGAGATTTCCTTTTTAGATTTGACTGCCAACATGACTTGTAACAGATCAGTGTATTGGAAGGAGAACAGGATGACACCACAAGGTTTTGTTGAAACTCTGGGACCAAGCATGTGAGCTTGATGTACATTAAGTAAGACAAAGGTAGACATGTTCAGAAGCTTGGGTAGAACAGATTTATTTATTTATTTATTTGAAGGTTTTATATAGCGCGAACAAGACCCTTGCGGGTATCAGAGCGCTTTTCAAGGTAAATATCGCAGATACATAGGCATATGGTAAAGAACATATAGTTCCATAAAAATCACGGATAGTAGAATTAACATATCGAAGATACATAGGCATATGGTAAATTACATATAGTTCCATACAAATCAAGCATAGTATAATCACAATATTGAAGATATATAGAGAAGTAGTAAATAATATATAGGTCCATATAGCACAAGAATAGAGTCATATAATCATAGTAACCCATGCTCAAGTGAACTTAGCCATGAGAAGGGATTTCACTTATTTTTTGAAGGATGCAGTAGAGGGATTAAGTCTAGTTTATGGGGGCAAAGCATTCCAGATCCTGGGCACCATGCCCGAGAAGGCTCGGTTGTATGTTGTCATCTTGTTGAATATTTATGGTTTCAGTAAGAGGTTATTGGAACTTCTGGAAGCTCTGTTGCCACATGAAGGAACCAGTTTCTATGCCAGATAGCTGGGAGTGTTGTGATGAATGGTTTTATGCGTCATGCGTGCTATTTTTAGTTGAAGTCTGGCTTGGAAAGGTAACCAGTTAAGGGATCTTAGGTCCGAGGATATGTGGGGGGTTCTTTTGGAGCCAGTAATAAGTCTAGCTGCTGCGTTGATTGAAGCTCTAGGAGGGTTCGTTGAGGATCTGGGAAGGCCACAGAGAGAGACACTCCATATTCCAATCTTGGGATAACTAAAGCTTGTACTGCCAGTTTGAAGTCCTTTTCAGGCAGGAAAGGTATAAGTTTTCTCAAAGTATTCATCTGAAAGTTTGCTCCTTTTGTTGCGGTGATGTGTTTCTGCATATTGAGATTTCTGTCCAGCGTTACTCCCAGCAATTTTGCTGAGTCAACTATAAGAGGTTGGCAGTTGAGTGCTGTGAGGTGTTTGATCTAGTCTTGAATTATGGGTACTTAATTAGGATTATGAGGAATTCGGTTTTGAGTGTATTCAGTTTTAGATGGTTTTCGGCCATCCAGGTCTGAGTTTTTCCGAGAGTTGTGTTGAGAGATTTGATGTCTTCTAGTGAGTGGATCTTTAGGTATAGTTGTGAATCATCTGCGTACATTTGGTATTGTACGTTAGAAGAGTTAGGCATTTCAGTGAGTGGTTCCAGGAATAGATTGAAAAGTGTCAGAGAGAGGAATGATCCTTGTGGGACTCCTAAGGTGACTGGAATGGGTTTGAACAGGGAATGGTTAACCTTGAATCGTTGCGATCTGTTTTGGAGAAACGAGGTAACCAGTTTAGAACTGATCCGGATAGTCCCATTCTGTGTTTCAGAAGGTCTAACAGGTTGTCGTGTTTGATGGTATCAAAGGCAGAGGAAAGGTCGAGCAAGATAAGTAAGGAGGCTTCATTCTGGTCTAGGATTTGGAGCGCATCGTCAATTATGTGGGTAATGGCTGATTCAGTGCTGTGTCCTGCACGGAAACCTGATTGGAATTTGTTGAGCAGGTTGAAACGGTCTATGTGTCTTACAAGCTGGAGGTGTACACATTTTTCTAAGAGTTTGGCCAGGGTAGGGACGTTGGATATTGGGTGGTAGTTATTTAAGTCCGCGGGGTCAACCGTTGGCTTCTTTAGGATGGGGGATACCTGCCCGGATTTGAGGATATCAGGGAAGGTTCCTTGAAGAAGGGAGGTATTTATAATCTTGGTCCAAAGATGCAGTAGCAGCGGGATGAAGTCTTTTATGCAGTTTGCTGGGAGAGGGTCAGTGAAGTGAATGGCAGGATTCAGAGCTGTGAGCCTTTTGACTATAGTTTCTTCATTATAAGTATTGAAGGATGACCAAGATGCATTATTTTTTAGGTCGAATTTTGGTGAGCTCCGGTGTGGGGCTCCTAGAAGGGATGATGAAGAGTCAATGTATGCGCCAGTATGATTGATTAAATCATTGAGTAGGTACTTCTTTATGTTTTCGGTCTTCAGAGTGAAGAAGGAGGCAAACTCTTCACAGTTGGGT
Organism: Lissotriton helveticus; assembly: GCF_964261635.1. Classification (NCBI taxonomy): domain Eukaryota; kingdom Metazoa; phylum Chordata; class Amphibia; order Caudata; family Salamandridae; genus Lissotriton; species Lissotriton helveticus. Next base: position 401,460,068 of record NC_136065.1, read on the forward strand.
AGTGAGCCTAAGTTAGCTTGGGGGAGGTGAAGTCCATCCTTAGATTGTGTTTTGATTAGCTCAAAAAGTTTTTGGGGACGATTCTTGGCCTGGTCTAATTGATAACAGAAAAAATCTGCTTTAGATTGTCTGATCTTTCTGTAGTAGGCGTTTCTCTTCCTTCTTAGCATCTTGAGATGGTTGGAGGATGGAGCTGATCGGCATCTACATTCAATTAGTCTTAAGGATCGTCTGTCCTCATTGAGACTTCCATCGTACCAGAATTTTGAGAGTTTTGTGGAGATTCTCTTTAGTTGTAGGGGGCAACCCCGTTAAATATCATGTTCGTGGAATTGAAGTAGTGATTGATGAGATCTTGAACATCATACAGCCCTACTGGGGGAAGAAGGATGTTGGAGCTGGAGGTTGTGATTATGTTAGAAACAATGTTTCTCAGATCTCTCTTCCATACTTTAGATCTTGTGGGTTGAGCCGAATTAAGTTTCAATGTTTCATTGATGAAGAAGGTGATGATATGGTGGTCGGACCAATCACATGGATGGATCATATCTAACTGAATGGAATCTGCTTTAGAGATAACTAAATCAAGGATTGCTCCTTTATCATGTGTGGAGCTGTTGCAGATTTGGGTGAGGTTGAGGTCCAAGAGGAAGTTTTTGAGACTATTTACCGTTGAGTCATGGGATCATTCTAATGGCAATTGAGGTCTCCGAGATATATTTGGGTGTTTTGATGTCCAGCATTAGTAGAGACTATGTCCATGAAAAGCTTGATGAAGGTGAGGTTGTCACATGATGGATGATATAGAGTGTGCAGTGAGCAAACTGGTTTGCTATTGCTAGTGATGTCTAAGCATATTTATTTGCAAGAGGGGAATACTGGAGATTGGGATCGGTTCACTGAGAGATTGTTCCGGTGTATGCAGGCAATGCCACCCCCTGGCTTGTCAATTCTGTCTAGTCTGATGATGTTATAATTTGGGGGTACCAGTATATCGAGGATGGGCGCAGAAGCTTAATTTAACCATGTGTCGGTAAAAATTAGTAGGTCCGGTTCTTGTGTAAGTATGAGGTCAGCTAAGTCAGCTGCATGTCTTGAGGCAGATCTACAATTTACTAGTACATATTTAAGACAGGGCTTGATGAGGTAAGAGTTGGGTTCCTGAGTAAGGGGAACTTGTCTAAGATTGTTTGCGACTATACCTCTGGTATTATGTGTAGTGAGTCGGTGCGTATTGGAAGGAATAGTTTGGATTAGTGAATTTTAGGGGAGGTTGTCTGGAAGCATGGTGTTGTGGTTAGGTTGTGGGAGCGTAATAGAGAGAGTAAGTCTTTCTCCGATAGTGGATTGGTCTTTCAGATTGGGCAAGTTGAAGTATTGTGGAGAGGAACTGATCTCCACCTAGGGGGCAAATGTTTCAGGGTGACTTCTGAGTGGTTGGTGTGGACGTTTGTCTTGGTTTCTCGTATTGATCTATTGTTCAAGTGAGGAACTGATCTCCACCTATGGGGCAAATGTTTCGGAGTGACTTCTGAGTGGTTAGTGTTAAAGTTTGTTTTGGTATCTCATGTCGATCTATTGTTCAATGGTTGGCAAAGAAAAACCTTGCATAGAGCTTGTACTTCTTCTTTGAGTTACCATAGCGAAATTAGAATCTCGTCAAGTCTAGGGTCTGGTGTAGGTGGTAGCACGATTGGTGATTGTATTGTGAGTGTGGGCGGTGTGCTTGCATTCTGTGGGTAGTATGTGGGAAACACTTATTCTGGGTTGTTGTGTAGCATCCTGCCTGGTTCCTTATCCGGATCAGGGAGCGGTGGAGTGGGGTGGATTTGCGATATAAGTATTGCAAGGGTGTGCGGTGTGGATGTGGTCGTGGGAGTATTGGTTTTGCCGGTGGCAGGGTTTGGCATTGGGGGGAAGTATGTCCCTAGGTGGGAGTGCGGAGTATGGAATGGGTGTAAATGCTGGTAGTGTAATAAGGGGGGAGTGTATTGGAAGGGAATCGAGCGGGGAGGAGAGGGTAGCACTGGGATTGGGTGTAAATGTTGATCTTGACATCTGGTGAGAGAGCAGATGTAAAATTAGGGGGGGGTGATAGGCTGTGTGATGGGGAGGGGTTTTATCACCTTTTCCCTGATGATGGAGAAGATGTTATCCAACAGGTTTAAGCTGCGGTCTGATGATTGCGTGAGGATGATTCCATTGTGATACCTGGGGATGGTTGCTGTGGTTTTGTAGATTGGGGAGGGGGAGATGGAGACTGTGAGACCATGTGCAGTTTTTCTGGTGGAGGAGATTGTGAATAGAGCAAGGAAGGCTTTCCTCCATTGTGCTCTTCTTTTGGTGTGGAAAATGATGTCGGTGGATATGTGCCCTTTCTTTGTTGAGAAGTAGGGGGCCGAGATGGGGGTTTCGGGGTATAATTTTAACAAATTGTTTTTAAAGCGTTTGGCTGCTTTTTTTGAAAGGTTGGGGGGGTTGTTAATGGTGTAAGTATTTAAGCCTGTGCGCTCCATAGTGGGGTTGGTCCTTGTTGGTGTGGGGTAGAGTGAAATGGGGCGTTATGCGTGGTTGTGGGATTGGGACCGTAGCAGGGGCCTGTGCTGTGAAAGGGGGCTGGGCTTGGCAAGGTAGGGGTAGTCATGAGATGGGGGAGTTGTTGGTAAAATGGGGGTGCTGGTGTAGGTTAAGGGCAAATGAAAGGGAGGGTGGAGTAGGGGTTGATTCAAATTTAGGGGTGAGTACCCCGCTGCAGGCGAGTGATACATGGGGGCTGGGTCAAGAAAAATATAAAATAAGGTAAAAATAAAAATAAAAATTCTCACCAATGTACATGTGGAGAGGGAAACCGAGGGGTGTTAACTAGTGACGTACAGAGGCTAGTCCACTGTAAGGGAGGCAGTCCAAGATGGCTGCATCTTTAGTAGTGGATATCATAACCAAAAAGGTAGTCCTATGTCTCTTTCCATTAGCTGGGCCAAACAGGTAGTCGTCCTGTTTCAGTTTTTGTGATTCTGTGAGTGCTTTGTCTTTTTACAATTCCTATGTCGTCTGCTTCCTGGGAGGATTGGTGTCTCTTCCTGCCTAAAACAACAGGCTAAAAGCAGACCCCCAATTATTGGTAATGCTGATTAGTAGAGGCTGCCATTTTGCAGGCATTGAGGTAGATGATGCTTGTTAGTTCACCAAAGGTGAACATTCTAATAAATTCCTCAGCAAGAAGATGTGGGTTCCTAAAATGTGGAGTGGCTGCATGTATTTGTGCAAATCGGTAAAATCAATGAGCACACAGCCCCCATGTGTAGATGATCTCCCCGCCAAACATACAGCATAAACATGCATAAACGTTGTTGATCAGGCAAAAGCCCAGACCGTCCTAGCCACCCTGAACGGACGGCTGTTTCAGTTGAGTTTAATTGGCACCGTGCCTGTTGGGGGCGGAGTGGGGCTAAGGGCTTCGTCCGGGGAAACCCTCATGAGGGTGGCTTTTTCAGCGCATATAGGTTTCAGATCGCTCGTTACATGAGAGTGATCTCGCAGAGTGCTCACCGTGCGGACAAGCTCCGCTTCTCCTATCCTTCCTGTTAGGAACTGCATTCAAGGAAAGCCCCAATGGGTCGGGCCCCAGCATAGCCAACAATACGCTAAGTACGGAATGGCTCCGCTCCTCATACCCTTCCCGAACTGTTTTCAGGAGAAGCCCCCATGAGCCAGGCTCTGACATTGTCATAGAGAGCTCAGCGTGTGGACTAGCTCCTCCACTCCTTAAGTTCTGTCCCGGACTGCAAATAAAAGTGTTGTTTCGGCTTGTTGCAGGATTCCTGATGTTGTTTCTCATAGTGTGTTCAGTTCCGTGGGCCACTGCAGCAGGGATTTTCTGCTCGAGCTGATCCCAAGCGCTTGGAGCTCCCTTAGTGAGTTCCTCACCAGTCAAGCTGTCATATTAGAGCCCTGCCTTTTTTCAGGGAGACCATAAATATGTAGGTTATTTCTGTGGTTTTGGTTTTCCAAATCTTCAGTATGTTTCTTGAGGAGAGCTATTTCTGACTCCAGAGAGGAAATACAAGAGCATGAAGACTGTAAAGATTCCATAGATTATTCTACAATAAGAACGCATGACTCCAAGGAAGACCATTTGTAATTCAAGAGTTGCAAGGACTTAGTAGTTTCTTCCATAAAAGGTTTTAATGCATGAATGTCCTCCAGAATCAGGTCCATAGAAACTGAGGAAGAGTGCCCTGAAGACGGAGAGTATTTTTTGTTCGTTTGGTGGAGCTCCCAGGTGTTTTGGTTGAAGGGTGTAGTTTTGAAGTGGCACCTGAAGATTCAGGTTTATGTTGAGAGATGTCATCCATGTTGTTATGATTACAGTCAGAACCTGAATATGTATTGCGTTTAGAGGAAACTGAAAATTTGAGATTCCTTAATCTCCCCATAAAAGGGAAGAGAAACTTATATGGAACACTCTATTAGATGAATCAGCAGTATAGAAAGGCAAAATTAAGCTAGCAATAAGCAGCTAATAAAAATATAAAAAGACAGCCAAGGGCAAACTCTCCTCTTAAGTAGTAGATTGAGTTGCCAATAGCTACTTTAATTGTTTATATCTGACAACATTAATCTCCTTAAGGATAATGAAGTAAAAGTTCCATAGAGACAGCGTTAGGTAAAAGTCTCTCAACAAGGAATAAGGTGTTTTACACAGGGTCAATCAATCAATCAGGGGTTGGTGAAGCGCGCTACTCACCCGCGAGGGTTTCAAGGCGCTGGGGGAGAGGTAGGTCTAGCAGCTCCGATCAGTTGAAAACCCAGTTCTTGAGTGCCCGTCTGAAGGTGAGTAGGGTAGTCGAGCGTCTTATTTCAACTGGGAGAGCATTCCATGCTGTGGTGGCGGTGTAGGAGAAAGCTCTCCCTCCGGCTCTGCTTCTGTGGATGCGGGGGACCTCTGCCAGGCGAGGTCGGAAGAGCGAAGGTTCCTCTTGGGTTTGTGGACACTCATTCGGTCATTGAGGTATTTGGGTCTGATGTTGTTCAGGGATTTGTACGTGTACATGAGTAGTTTGTAGGTGACTCTCTTCTCAATGGGGAGCCAGTGGACCTCTCGTAGGTGTAGCGTCATGTGTTCCCAGCGTGGTTGTCCTAGGACAAGCCTGGCGGTGGCATTTTGGATGGTGTTAAGTTTGTAAAGTAGTGATTTGTTGATTCCGGCGTAGAGGGAGTTGCCGTAGTCGAGCCTGCTGGTGATGAGTGCGTGTGTGACCGTCTTTCGGCAGTCTGAAGGGATCCATTTGAAAGTCTTTCGTAGGGGTCGGAGGCAGTTGAAACTGGCAGAGGCAATAGCGTTGATTTTGCGGTTCATGGAAAGTGAGGAGTCGAGGATTATGCCGAGGTTCCGAGCGTGGCCTGTTGGGGTCGGAGGAGGGCCGAGGGGCTGCGTCTGAAGATGAGAACATCAGTCTTTTTGGAGTTGAGTTTGAGGCAACTGTCCTTCATCCAGGTGGCTACTCCACTCATTCCCTCCTGGAAGCTCATTTGGGTGTCTTCGGGGTTGCTGGTGAGGGAGAGGATGAGCTGGGTGTCATCGGCATAGGATATTATGCTGAGTCCGTGCTGTCTGACGATGGCGGCGATGGGGGCCATGTAGATGTTGAATAGGGTCGGGCTCAGAGAGGATCCCTGGGGGAACCCGCAGATGATATTGGTGGGTTTGGAGAGGAAAGGGGGAGCATGACCCTTTGTGTTCTGCTGGAGAGGAAGGATCGGATCCAGTTGAGGGCGCCTCCGCAAATTCCCATATTGTAAATGTAAATGTACATGTATTTATATAGCGCAAATCACCGACACGGTATCTAAGCGCTTGCTTAGGGAACCCGTCCTGGTATTCCCCTGTGAGAAACCCCTGGCAGGGTGTCCACAAGGTGAAAGCCAGGCATCCCGCCGCGAGGGGCCGTAGTGGAGATTAAGCAAGCTATTGCCCAGAGTCGCAGAGTGTGACCCCGTGAGTCGAGTAGGCAACGGAGCGAGAATTGTCGAGTCCGTGGAATTTTGAGCCCGAGACCCGCCGAGGTGGGGAATCGAACCCTGGTCCACGGTCGATCTCAGCTTCCGGGTCTGCCGCCTCTAACCACTGAGCCACGCTTCTCCACTCTGTGGAGTCTGGTGGTTAGTGTGTGATGTGAGACGGAGTCGAAGGCTGCAGAGAGGTCGAGGAAGATGAGGGCTGCGGTGTATCCCTCATCGAGCAGCATACAATGTCATCGGTGTCCCCGATTAGGGCTGTCTCGGTGCTGTGGTTGCTGCGGAAACCAGATTGGGAGGGGTCCAGTATGTTGTTTTCTTTGATGAAGGTGGTCAGCTGGGTGTTTACGATTCGTTCTGAGACTTTGGCTGTAAAAGGAAGGAGGGAGATGGGGAGGGGCCTCACTTCGGCGCGCTTCCAGTCCATGGGGCAGCAAAGGGGAAGAGAAATAATTGATAAAGCAGGTACTTGAAGCATAATGCTGCTGCAGTTGTTTATAAAAGCCCAAGTGTGAAGCAGTTACTGCAGGTATTTATAAATGCCAAAGTGTAAAGCAGTTAGGTCATTTTTAAAGGTGGATTTCATCCGCCATTCAAAATGGCGGACACAACCTTTCCTCTGAGAGAAAATCCCCCGAGGCCATAATGACCAGAAAAGGCATAAAGGGGGTAAAACTGTTGCACTCCAGCGACTCACCAGGTCAAGAGGGAGAGACGTCTTGCAGTCTCATCCCTCGGCGAGCACCGGAGTGGTCTCCGACACCGAAAAAGCTCCCCGGTCCGTCGGAGCTCAGCACGTACCCGCCATCTTCAAGCAGCGCTGAAACCACCCGGACAGCCTTAAACTTGGACTACTATTATCATGTGCTTAGTATCCAGCTCCTTTTTGCTGGAAGTTATGAGGGTAGGGCCTAACAAGTATAGACATCAGCTTTTACTCTCAAATTACTCTCCATATTCTCTGTATGACTGATCGGAAGAAAATATAATGTAAATCTACTGTTTGTAGACTACCTCCAGAATTAACAAAAATTGGGCTCACCTGAACGCGCCCTTTGCCCATCCAGATAATTTCCTGGAACCTGGCCTAACTCAAAATGTAGCCAAGGGACATAAAACTCCAAAGTCAAAGTGTATTTCCTGTGCCTAAGAATCTAGCCTCCCTAATCAGCTGTAAACCATAATAAATAAACTACTATTTTATATTCCCATTGTTAAAATCACTCATAATGTAATTGTGCTTATTTTAGCTATAAAGAATGAATAACTTAGGGCACTCTGTATTATTGCTATATTTCATCGGTTTGAATACTTGTTATATGTTAGATTTATGTTTTCTATGTTAAATTGTGCTTCAAGAAACTCCCCAAAATATTAATATTTAGACTGGTTTTTAACCAAGTCCCACAATTGTAGGCAGTAACCGATGAGAATCGGGGAGGGCTCTTACAGAACAGTGCTCCGAAGTAGATGTGAGGTACCACACAGTGCTTGATAAAATATCTCATTAATGTGCACCGTTATTATACATGAAATTATGTTTAAACATGTCCTCTCCTACAGCTGAAAATTTCTTTATGCCTAAAATAATTTGGGCCATCTTATATTGAACTCCTCCAAGAATAGTTTGTTTACAAAGATCGAGGGCTTACGGACCTATTCCCAAACCATGTGCATATAAAAGTGGTTTACCCATATTGTCCTTAAGGCATAGGCCAAGAAGAAAAAGAGAAAATATGCCAATGGCGTTTTCACTATGTCTGATCAACAACTGTGCAGATGTTTTTCAAATATGATTGCATACATAAATCACAATTGTTGGATACCTGGATACATCTTAATAGATGGATACATTGATATTTGGCTACTTCTAATTGAAAAGAATAATTGTTAATAGGAGTTGCAAGTTTTATAATAAATTGGAATGAAGTGTGTTTTAATGTTCATTGTCATGTTTTAATATATGTATTTATGAGATGGGATTTAAGGGCTATCTTTTAGTCGAAACTTGGAATTTGTTGCATTGAAACAATACATATATAATCTTTATATAAAGTTGCAGAAGTGTTATTTATACAGTACAGAAGACAAAATCAAAGTAAAGGAAATCATTCTCTTTTTGAAGGGTCTTTTTAAGTCTCAGGGGATCTAATTTTTGTTGTGTGTTATTGTGGTTGTGTCAGCGAGTGAATGCAAGAATAAGTCAGTGACTGTAAGAATGGATGCATGAGTGAAAGGATGGGTGGCATGTGCACTGAATACTTAAACCCAACAATGACAGAAGAGCCACTTTCATTTGCACGTCATACCTATTGACAATGCCAATGCTTGTTATGTATGACATAACAGTACATCCGACTGCAAGTTGAATCGTTACCAATTCTTTATAAATTAGATAGATTGGGCTTTGGTACCGCTTGGCATAGTAGTATTTTCTCACTATTTGCTGTTTGACTAATCATCCTGCTCACTAAGGAGTGTTTGCATTGCAATGCAAGCGATACTTACTATTTTACCTAAAAATACAAATAAACTCAGTCGCCACATGTTGAATTATTTATCTCATAACTGTACCCTGTGTCAAAAGTAGACTTTTTTGATGTTTTATGGTGGAAGGCTCTTTTTTATCCTTGAGTTAAAATCCAAGCCTTTACCACCACCACCACCATTCCCACCATCTCTACCAGCGCCACCAATGCAACTGCCGCAACCACCTCCATTATTTACTACCTCTATTACCAACTCCACAATTATCCCCCACTACTACAGCATTTACAGCATGATAGCCAGACATTGGTTTTGCAAATACTTGTTTCTTCCAGCAGACGGCCATATAGTAGCTTCCACAGACTTGATAGATTAGGCATCCTTCTTTAAAGCCAGCATTGGACACTTCCTGCTAGCTGTAATGGGACAGACCAGCGACACCGGTGATCTTATTTCCTTCAGGTCATTTAGGGCTACATAAAACAGACGGGGATCTAAGACTAAACCTCTCAGCGCCGGAAAGAACTATCCGACTTCTCCGTTCGGTAATGAAATTTCGTCTAATCTTTGCGCAGCCTCTTAACTGCAAGACCAATATAAATGCAAGTTTTAAAGTTGTTTCCCATTAGTGCATCAATGAAAGAAATCGACCAGCAGTTTCTTGGTTCAATTTTATCTTTTTGCGGATGAGGATTTTTTCTGCTCCTCTCCAAGAATTCAGGGGGTGGGGGTTCAGACATATGTTTTTAATTTTGTATAAAGCGCAGGCAGATTAAGTGAGTTGCACGGAATCACAGTATGCTATTCTGGGGTTCACCATGGTTCCCCAGATCTGAACCTGGTAGATCTAGTCGCATGCCACATACGTACCGAGATAGTTTATAAGTGCATGAGGATTTGTCTTTACTTTGTGTTTTTTTTTAAGTGTAATTACTTGTAGGAGATAAATGGTTAGTAAGATGTTACATAGCTAGCATGCTGGTGGCTAGTGCAGTGGGAACAACATATTCTCTTACTTGTGTCTGTTCAACCCAGGAAAATGTTGAGGGGAGCATATGTTTGACCCCAGCACACCAGCCTACCTATAATCCGCATTATAAGGCAACAAAGGTCCTTAACTTCATTAGATTTCTAAACAAGCAATCAATGAAATATCACATAGATGTGATACATGTATTGGATACAGAACTGTATCCCACTGTAAAAACTGTTCACTTTATTCCTTTTGATCTTTCTACATTGATTAAATCAGTATCCGGCTGGGTACTTTTTGGTTTATAGAACACTAATTAAGTTAAGGACCTTTGTTGCCTTATAATACTGTTACCCCTGGTCCTTGACTACCTAGAGGGTTCCCTTCAGGGCTTTAAGTAGGATGAAAAAACTGGGGGGTCTCTCGAAGGGGCGTGGCCAGTGTAATTAGGGGCGTGGCTTTAAAATACTTTCGCAAAAACTCGGTGTTTAGCATAGTGTGCCGCTTGACTTGTAGTTTGCTGTTTCTGTCATTGCATCCAGATATGTGATACAAGTAACATCATACCTACAACAAGTCAGGACTATTGGCTTTGTCAATGGTTATTATTAGTTGCATAAGATAAATAAACTGCAACTATGGCTTGTTAAATATAATATTGAAAAAGCTTCAGCTTAAAGCCCTGGTGACCGTACCGCAATGTTGCTGCTCTCGCGCTTCAGAAAGAGAAGGGAAATCCAGAAAGAAAATGACTCTTTAAAGGATTTCCCTTCCTCCCACAACGCTCACCTGGCATGACGTCATGCCGTAACTTCTCAACAAGTGAGCAGTGTGGGGAGCACAAATCGATGTGCTTGCTGTCTCAAAACGGGTCTCCATCGGGCTGTTTTGCGCCCTGGCACTTTTTTCCGGACTGCAGTGACAGCAAACTGCTGTCTCTACAGTCCGAAAAAAAACGGACCACCTGTGCCAGGGCTCAAAACAGAGCCCGATAGAGACCCGTTTCGAGGCCCCCTTCAAAAAACTGCCGGTGCTCAGACCCCTTGAGACCCGGCCCACTTAAAGCCCTGGTTCCCTTGTTCTTCAAAATACCTATAATCCGCAGCAGCGCAATAATGTTGTAATTGACCTCAACCGCCTCTACAGTAGTTTTATATAGGGCAAACTTGGCCTAGCGGCATTAGAGGAACAGTTTGAAGTGCACAAGGTCAGATTCACATTTTTCGGGTTTTTTTAAGCATGGGGAGATAAATTACTTGGCCCAGAATCACTAGATGTTGAGCCGTGGCACAGAATGAATCCTAGTGGCATATTTACAACGCCCCTGCTGCACATTAAATCCCACCAGAGCGTCACTTTTATGAAGCTATGGAGACGCAGTGTGCCTGCCCACACTGCCCATATTTACAATGCCAGTCCAAGCCAACTTGCATTGCTTTTCATGGCTATGTAAATATGGCCTCCTTTCATGCATTACTCTGCGTGAAAGGGGCGTTCCATGGGTCTTGATGTAGGTGTTTCCACAAAACGCCCATGGAATCTGACACATTCCCAGGTTTTCTAAACCTGGGAATGCGTCAAATTCCTATGCCTCTCCAGGAGAGGCATACAAGTGGCACAATGAGGACAAATACCTTTATTTCTCCTAGTTTTTTACTCTTTCTATGTGTTCTGAATTCTGCAGCACCCATAGAAGTATGAAAACACCATCAATGACTGTTTATGTGCAGGAAGGCGTCCCTTCCTGCACATAAACAATTAACTCTACAATGCAGGCAGCCTTGCACAATGGTGCAAGGGTACTTGCGTTGGCGCTAGGTAGCCAATTGTGTGCCACCGCAGAGCAAAGCACAGGGATGCGTCATAATGCTGTAAATACATCTCCGCACTTTCCTAATGACACAGCTCAGCGCAGCAAGATGGCTTGTGGTGCTACGCAGGGTGGCTTTGTGTGACCTTGTAAATATGGCCCAGCACACTGCGCCATCAGAGCTTTAAAAAAAATTACGCTCCAGTGGCGCAAGGGGCTTGTAAACATGCACCTCTGTTTCTTTCTGAAGGTTTGTTGTATAGTCCTATCCTCTACAGAGTCCTCGGTTTTCACCTTTATCAGTGGGCTCTAAGTGCCTGACAGGCTGTATCATAACAGGTTACCTGGTGACCTTTTTCTGATTCTTAGATTTGTTAGTGTAGTCAATACCTCTACCTGATTTTACAATTAAAGGCCCCAATTACAAAAGGGAGGAAAGATCAGCTGGCAGTGCAGTTGTTGCACATCTTATTTTAGCCAGCTGTCTATGCATATTAAAGCAGCAGGCACTCCCTCTCACTTTAGCATTCATTTGCTCCCATGATCCGTATATGGGAAGAACCTAGGGCCATATGTAGGTAGCTAAATACCGGTCGGTAACGTCCGAAATTCAGTAAAATAGCCATTACCGATCGGTATTTAGGCCTTCGAGATGTAGGAGGTAAAAAATAAGGATTCAGTAAATATGAATCGGTAAATACCGATTCATCTTTACCGAATCAGAAATACCGAATCGGTAATTACCGAATTCTTATTTACCGATTCGGTAAATAAGAAACGGAAAAGATGAGATTTGAGATGTCGGTAACTTCTAAAATACTGAATTGCATAAAATTGGTATTTAAGAGTTGGTAATTACCATGGATTGAAAGCAGGTGGTAACCGGGTGCAGGCCATAAAATAGGCCCCAAAATGCAACAGTGTGACCAGAATGGTGGCATTCTCTGTGATAGCACGGCGGCTACAGATACAGGCAGCAGGAGAGAGGATCTAGAGACGGGAGGAGCAAGTCTACAGACAGCGGAGCACACTCTTTCAACTTACTGAGGCAGAGATCCATGAAAGATACAGGCTACACCCCCACACCATCCTGGACTTGATAAGGGAGCTGCACCCACTCCTGGAGCACCCAACACCAAGGGCGCACGCCATACCACTACATGTCCAGGTGCTCTGTAGCCTACACCTGCTTGCATCCGGCAGTTCCCAGGGGGTGAAAGCTGCGATAGGTGGTGTGTCCCAGAGCTGCCTGTCCCGTTTCTTCAGGAAGTTCCTGGAGGCCATGATGCAGAGAATGCATCATTACATCAGCTTCCCTGACATACATGGGGAACTGTTAAAGACCAAGACTGACTTCTACCAAATGGCAAACTTCCCACATGTCATTGGATGCATTGATGGCACACACATCCCAATCTGCCCACCTGCAGCCACAGAGTACGTTTACAGGAACAGAAAGTCCACCCACTCGATAAATGTGCAGGTAATCTGTGATGCCAACAACATAATCACAGACATTGTGGCCAAATTCCCAGGAAGCACCCACGACTCCTACATCTTTCAGAACAGTGGGATCTACACACGCTAACAGCGGGGGAATTCGGAGAAGGATACCTGCTAGGTAAAACACTGTGACACACCCTGATAGATATTGCAGATGTAGGTGTTGTTGTGCATGTGATTAATGGCTCTCTCATTTCCACATAGGTGATAGCTCATATGCTGTCCGCTCGTTCATCCTGACACCCTACCTGAACCCATCAACCCCGAGTGAGAGACGATACAACGTGGCACACAAATCTACTCACAACGTTGTGGAGCGTACCTTTGGGCTGTGAAAAAGCAGGTTCCGCTGCCTCCACAAAAGTGGAGGCTCACGTCAGTACTCACCCCTCATCTGCTGTAAGATCATCGCAACTTGCGCTATGTTGCACAACCTTGCTACAAAGAAAGGTACAGAAGTGGAATTAAGTGATTATGAGGACCACGATGATGAATGTGCACAGCCTAAGCCCAACACAGCGAGAGTGGTGCCAGCAACAGATGGGAGACGGAGACGGGCAGAGATCACACGCAACTATTTCTAAGGAAGTAAGGAGACACAGCCAGGTGTAGTTTGTACACAACGTAGTTTAATTTTTTGGCACTACGCCAGTACACAAAGGCACACATGTGCAAGACCAATTGTAGACATCTGTTCTGGAAGTCCTGGGTTACTTCACCCATTCCAGGTCAGGGAGTGTGGGCAGCATCAGATTTTGTGCCACTCCTACCGGATGACATTGGCTGGCTGTCCTCACTTGGTGCGTGTGCAGTGGCAGCCCCATGGAGCCTGCTGCTCCTCCGTGTGTCAGTAATAGGGGGGTTGTCATGCTGCTCCTACTGGTGCTCTCCTCGCTCTCACCCACATCCAGAGCAACAGTATGTGCCGATTGCGCAGTCAGCAGCACCTCAACAGCACTTGTCACCCTCACAAGGCCCCTGGAGACTTCAGTGCTACTGTGTGCCAGTCCCTCCTGCATGTTTACGCATCGCCTGCAAAGCAGGGAAGTGGCAGTGGCCAGGCGGTTGACTGCCCTTGTATGTCGTTCTGCCCGCTGCCTCTCCTTCTGCCTTGCTGCCGTGTCCTGGTCATGCTTGCTGCACAAGAGCAGTACAGACTGGGACATGTCCCGTATGCCCGCAGCCATCTCTCTCATGCCCGCAGCCATCTCTCTACTCTCCTCCGCCATTGAAGTGATGCCCTTTTCAATGTTTGTCATATTCTCATTCAGGTGCCTCATCTGGCGTTGTACCGACTGGATGGCCTTCTCCTGCATGCGCTGTACTTTGACCATGCTACTCTCCAGTCCACAGAAGACACTGGGACCCTCACCATGTTGTAATTCACTGCTATCTCTGGCCCTGTGGCGTCTGACACCTGTGCGGGCTCCCTCGGCACTGGACTGCTGATTGACAGTGCTGTCCTCACCGGCCATGGTTGATGTATCACCCCTCACCGTGTCTCCTGCTTATGACTCCATTTCTATTACTGTGGCAACTACATGCCTCTTGCTTTTTTGGACTGCAAGTATTGTGACAGCCGGTAACACAAGCAGTTCAGGTGAGGACTGGAGTAGAGGGGAGCCAAAATGCTCTGGGGAGGCCTGCAGCTGTGGTGACGCTGGAAGGTCTTGGGAGGCTGGCTGTGCTGGTGGTGCAGCAGTTTCCTGGGTGGTGTTCCCTGCACTTGTGCTCGCCTCCTGTGTGTCTTCCCTCTGTGGTGCACTGCCTTCCTTCTCCTTGGTACGACTGCGAGATGTCTCACCTGTGGACAGAAATTCGTACATTAGCTCTGTGGTCCTGCAGCCCTGCTTATACAATTAAATTCTGATCTCTGAAACACTGTTGCTATTGCCTCAGCTTGCTTATCACTGATGTGTGTTGCATGCCTTGTTTTTTGGTGTGCTGTCTGACATGGTAGATGTTTCTATGACTACATATCCCATAATGCATTGCTGGTGTATGTTGCTACCTGTACTGGAGTGTGGTTAACACTACCACACAGGGGAAGGGGAAAGGGAAGGGGAAGGGAAAGGTAAGGGGATTGGTTGGGGGTGATTGCTGTGCATGCTTCTTACCTTTTCTGGTGGCAGCTCGGGCTGAACTGTCTGCATCTCCCACACCACAGACGCTGTCTGGTTCGATGGTGGACTCCACCAGCTCCTCGAGCTCAGTCAGGGCAGGTGGTCTGTTCTTCCCTCCTCTAGTCAGGTTTGCCTGTTTGTGGAGCTCAGCCATCTTTCGCTTCGTCAAGCTCCAGAGGTCGTATCACCTCTTATTCAGGTCGTCAATCTCCCGTGTGGTCACTCCGATGGCATTAACTTTTGACTGTATTGCCAGCCAAATCTTCCTTTTGGCAGATTCTGCCACCAGCAGGGACTGCTGCCCAAACAATTTATTGTGTTCCTTTACTACCTCCTCCACGAGGACCTGCAGCTCCATGGTGCTGAATGTAATCTTCCTCTTCCTCTCTGCACCTTCACTCTCAGTGTCTTTGCTTGCCATTTTTTCACTTTCCCAGTAAAGTTTTCCAGTGGCTCAAGGGCTCTGCTCTGCTCTCACAGCCTCTCCAGCAGCTTCAGATTGCTTGCACTTGCATGGGTGTGGGCACTTCCTGGTTGGGAGGAGGGGTGGTTGCACCTGATAGGCTGAATCCTGTTTTTTTTCTGATTTGGAATAGCCGATTCGGTATTTACCCATTCGGAATTTACAGATTCGGTATTTACCGATTCGGTATTTACCGATCGGTGTTGGGAATTTGGTATTTATTTACTGAATTGTACCGATTCGGTAATTGTTACTGAATTATTACCTACATCCTAAATACTGATTTCTTATTACCGATTCGGTATAATTCGTAAAAAATCAGTATTTAAGAAATGGTATTTGGGATTTACCTACATATGGCCCATAGTCCTTTTAACATTAGCTAGTCCTGGTCTTCCTCTCACACGCAGGAAGGAGTGCATTTGTGTGGATAGGCCTTACAGAGCGCCTCCATATAAATGTTTTGATTCATAACTAGCTTTAATTTTCAGAAATTAATGTAATCCTGCACACCTATAGTCATGGATGTGTATTTTTCAACATGAGATGGTAATACAGGAGGGGAACTTTGTAATCCCCTGGATGCATTAAGGCACCCCAGTCTGTAAATAGGGGCAACCATACCCCTGCCTGCAGAGTTTGAAGATGCACTATCTACATGTGTGCAACTGAATTTGGGTACACCAGATAAGTATGCACCAGTATACTTTTCTAGTGAATATTGCCTTGCACAAATGTATCTTTTTCCAATGGGCACTTGAGTAAATTGAAACAAAATTACTTGCATATTAGGCCAAATGCACCTAACTACATATCTCTTCATTATTTCTGGAAATCCAGTTGGTCAGTGCTTTGGCAAGACATGGCCATTATACTACTTGAATTGGTTCAGCACTGATTAGGTATGAATGTCACATGTTTGCTGGCAACAACATATATTCCATTTACTAATAATACATCCTTGCTTTTTATCAAGTGATTTATTGAGCAAAAACAGTTCAGAACTGTAGGAGCTCTCTTTGAGCCAAAACAGTTTCTTCCTAGTAACAGCTTCACATTTTCACTTCAAATGCACGGAACCAATTTACAGTGCCTATGAGGTCAATATGCTTTTCTAGGAGTTACTTATGAGCAGATGTTGGGGCATAGTACACTGTTTTTTAAGTCATTTAATCCCAACAGGACTCAGCGCGACATTTGTATTGGTAACTGTTTGTGGGCATAATTTACAAAGGTGTTTTATAGTTTATCAATATGACGTGTATGTATGTGTGCTGTTGTGCAGAATTCTCCATTGTCAACTGGAGCTGAAGCCTCCTGTGATGTTATAATTGGAATGTTGGAGCATCTCACATTGAAACTGCAGTGCCACATACCAGTGATTGCCCCGTCTACCCAGACATAGCGCGTGAGTAGGTTGCCGGCGCTAGTTCTAATTAGAACAGGACAAACACCTTGAGGTGTCCTACGCCAGAGAGACGACAGGAGTAAGCGCACCTTTTGCTCTGGGTTACAACAGACCTGGGCGGGACTACGCACTCGCACCTTGTTTTAACAGTGGGAAGACACTCTTACTCCCACATAACTTAGTTTAGATAGTCTTTAGGTCCTGACGAAATGCACTGTATCGCTTCAAACAATCTTGCATGAAACATGTTGACCATAGATATAGAGTAGGAACGGGCTCCCCTGGACCCTTAAGCCAGAGAGCCACCACTCTGTTTGTTTTTAGTAAGGTGGGTTTCCACTTCATTAAATGTTTTTCTGTGGACTACCCAACCTTTTTTAACCACTCACGCACATCTACACACACATACCTAAACCCCCCCCCTCCCCTTGGGCCCTCACACCCATGGCACCATATGGCAGGAACAAAAGATCTCCGCTAAAGAGCCCTTTTATGGGTGCCTGTCGGGTATTGTACTGCCGACCCGATGAGAATGTGATGTGATGAATCATGACACCTAGCTTGCTGGGTCTGCTAACATTGCATGATAGTTTTCTGGGCACTCTCATTAATGCTCCACCTAACCTCCGCCGCATGAAACGAGCCCGCAATAACAACAGGGCAGGGCTATTGGAACCTAGAATAAAAGCACCGGACGAAACCATTACATGTGTGACCACTTTTTCACCCAGATCCACTCTCATAAAGAAAACCATCAAGGAACATTGGGGTACCCTTAGTGCAGGTGACCTGACAATCACACAACCACGTTTTGCCTTCAAGAGATCCAATAATCTTAAGGATCTTTTGATTCACACCAGACCGCGCACGGCAATGAGTAACACACAAAGGAACCTGTGGGGTCTCCCCCTGTTACAGGCCATCACCCGTGTGGTTCCTGCCTAGTCTGTCCCCAGACTTCTGTTCACAAGGAGACTAAATTAACAGACACTTTTACATGGGTCTTACGAAAACACACCAACTGTAATACTAATCACTGCATCTATCTTTTGATATGCCCCTGCGAAAAACTTTACGTAGGAATGACAATGAGAGCAGCAAAAGTGAGGATCACTGAGCATAAAAGCAACATCAGGTGTGGGAGAACAACAACTAGACTCTATACCCACTGCTTAGAGAAAATACACACACCTGAGAGCATGCAATGGCTCATCCTGGAAGTACATCCCACTATAACACAGAATGCTCTGTTCAGGCTTGAACAGAGATAGATCTAGCGCTTGAAAACAGCTCTTCATGGGCTCAATTATGAAATCCCATAGGTTACCTTGAACCGATGATTGGCAGTTGCATCCCCCGCCTCATCATTCATTCTTCCCGCGACTCTTCTACCCCCGCTTGGCCACCCTCTGACACTTATCAGGCAGGTGCTTACCCATGACATATAACTGCGGACCTGTGATCGAGGGTTGTAGCTAGAACACACCTATGTCCCACACTCAAAATAGGATGACAATTGTGAATAGCGTAGGTCTGGCAGTATGGGTTACTATACTATTTTAATGCGGTTTTCAATTAGGGCAACAACTCACGAGCATACTACCTTGCATACTACCTTGTGTACAAACGCTGGATGCCAACGAACCTTATACACACTGACGCATCAACTAACTAGGGTGCGTGCTGGACACACACACGCACCTCCTTAATTGAATGTTTACTGAACACACAGTTATTCTATTACACGGACTCCTTTCTCCCCCCTCTAAGATGGCCACCGCAATGTACCGATGAGATGGGTAGTAAGTAGGCATACAAGTCACTACTTCCGAAAATCACTCAGAGGAGATTACGTTAGATGCACATTAACCAATCTCTAAGATACGCTTTTCCTTTCATTAGTGACAACTCGATATACATTTATCTTATTGCATTGAATTAACCCGTCCCAACTCTAAGACGGCCGCCGCCTTTTACTATTGAGCCCGGTGGAGTTGTGACCAGACACACAAAGCGCTAACCCCTCCCACTACAGACTACTCCTCCCCGGCAGACCTATGAACCCACAGCATACTTAAACCAGCGGCCGTGCAGCCCTCACCACCACCCTGAGGAGCGGCGGTAGGGGTAGGTTGTGAAAGCAGTTCTGTACTTCGGAACAGATAAGCATGATACAGGGCTTTTTCCTGTGTGTGGGGGTTCTGGTTTGGCCTGAACAGGTGACCTCCTCTGATTTACCGAGGTGCACTACGGCCCCCGTGAAGTTCCCCTACCCCAAAACCTATGCTAGTGAAAGCTACCTGTGAGCTAACATTGCATGATAGTTATCTGGGCACTCAAATTAACGCTTCACCTAACCTCTGCCGGCCCGGGCGCCCCCCCTTTTTCGGCGCGTTTCTTGCCTGCACAATTCGGGGGTTAGTACGGTTGTGTTTCGTTGGACACCATGGATGATCGATACTCCATTGATTCCCCCCTTCACGCATACGGACACTTCACGCTTACCCCGTGACTTTGTGGATGGCCACAGCAACGGGGCCCAGTGTTGGTTGAGGTTGGTTACTTTGATTGTGTTGCGCACTCTGGACTTTTGCAATGTTTGTCTCCACGAGCGCCATAACTTAGTTTCTCGAGCAAGTGAGTCACCTTACTTGACCGAGTGAACTCTCAGGTGTTTGATGGGCACGGTTTTACCTGGACCCGTCCTACCCTCAGATATGCAACCCCCCCCCTTTGGGTTTTTTATTATCTGCATTCTTAACTTACCCTAGAGACACTACTGTTGCGTGTCTCAATACCGCTGCACCAGATGAGGCCTGTCCCTTCCCCACTTTAGGTGAGTCTTTCACAGAAGCCTATGGGTGTGGGCCACCAGCAGTCCTAAATGTGTTACCTGTGTTTGCATCCTTCCAGTTTTTCGGAGTCTATTTGTTTTAACTAAGTATGAGCAAAGCACATTTATGACAGTACATGCATTTCTCCTTTCAGTGTGTTTAAATCTCACGGTGTGCACAGCGTGACCACACGCTTATCATGTCTGCTCTGCTTTTTTACTTTTAGGTGGTCTCATTCCCCAGGAGGATTTCCCTAGGTGCATTTTGAAGGTGGCAAGTATAAATCTTATACTTTCCACGCCATTTTGTAGATAGCTATTATTTACCCTTTTAGCACGGTCCTGAAGAATCGCCTTAGATCTCTCCCAGACAACATTATGGCGAGAAACATGTCGACCACTAAGGAGTAGATTAGATGTTCCTGCACCTAACACAGAGAATATACTACCCTCCTTCTCATTTTTATCCTAGGTATGGTACCCAAATGAATACAGTATCACAGAGGAGTCCTTAACCTATTTTAACTCACCACACTTACATCTACATTAGACTAGGCCCCCTCACCCCGACTGCACCCTTACGGCAAGGAATAAAAGATATCCGAAAAAGAGCCCCTTTAAGGGTGTCCGTTGGGCTTTGCAACGCCGGCTCAACAGGGAGCAGGCTCAAATGATGAAGCATTATAGGCCTATAGCATGCCTCCCTTTCCCCTCAAAGATTGTTGAAAAGATAATGAATATTCAATTATCTCAATATATTGATCATAATAATCTCTTGGACTCGACTCAATTTGGGTTCAGGAAGGGCAATGGGATGGAGACAGCCCTGATCAAGGTGGCGGATGAAATTAGGATGATCCTAGATCAAGGTGGAGCTTCGATTCTTGTCCTATTGGATTTGTCCGCGGCTTTTGACACGGTCGATCATTCCATTCTTATCAACCCTGTCTCAGCCATGGGCATAGGACATAAAGCTAAAATGCTACTCACCTCTTTCCTCGCCAACCGCACTCAATCGGTGAAATTGGGAGACTTCTATTCACCAATGTTTTCCCTTCCATGCGGAGTACCACAAGGATCCTCCATTAGTCCAACCTTATTCAATATTTATGTATCGGACTTGGCCAGGACCATTAAAAAACTAGGGATGAGAATTACGTCATATGCCGACGACATCCAACTGGTGCTGGCAGTACACAACGATGGAATGCAAGTGGCAGCCAGCTTTCAGGAGGGAATGTTAACCATCAGTTCCTGGATGGCACGAAATTGTCTAAAGCTAAACTCCGACAAAACGGAGGTAATGACGTTTGGTAGTTTATCACCTACCTGGTCCCCCATGTGGTGGCCAACCGATTTGGCATCACTGCTGCAACCGGTAAAAAAAGTTAGAAACCTCGGGGTGTTGTTCGACGACAAGCTTTCATTCATTCATCATGCAAATGCAGTTGTATCCACATCCTTTATCATTCTTAGAATGGTAAAGAAGCTGCTTCCCTTCCTTCCCCCTAGTGCGGGAAAAACTCTCATGTGCACGCTGGTCTTGGCAAAGATCGACTATTGTAATGGCCTCTTTCTGAATGCTCAGGAGAGAGTCTTAAACAAATAACAATTAGTGCAAAACGCAGCAGCAAGACTGCTCTCTGGTACGTCAAAATTTAAATCCATATCGCCAGTTATCCGCCAACTACATTGGCTACCAATTAGAAGCCGAACAAAATTTAAGGCTCTATGTATAACATACAAAGCTATTAACAACTTTGGACCAGAGTTTCTGAAAAAGGCTCTTTGTCTATACACTCCCGCTAGAACTCTTTGTTCATCCTCAGCACGCTGCCTGACCATCCCACGCACAAAGAAATCATCATGGGGAGACAGAGCAATCATAGTCGCTACCACCAGACTGTGGAATACCCTTCCTCTCCATATTAAGGCCAGCCCATCCCTCATGACATTTAGGAAGTCGGTAAAAACCTGGCTGTTCAATCAATGAGTACGCTCTACAATCTTACGTTCCTCTGTCTTACAGCGCCGAGACACCTCCGGGTAGTTTTGCGCTATAAAAGTTTCATAAATAAATAAATAAAATAAATGACACCTAGCTTGCTGGGTGTGTGAGAGCCCTAGTTCCACAAGGAGGAATTCCCCTCCTCCTTTTATTGACACGACCCCTGTTTTACTTTCTCCATCAGACACTCCTTTGTAGGTGGACTCAGGTGACTACTACTTCACCTAGGAACTGCGTACCACTCCTTTGTTCCACTGTTATTTGGGCAAGTACGCTGGACCTATTAGAAAAGCCCTATCAATAGCCTCTTCCCCCTTTTTGATAAATATGTGTGTCTGAAGACTGTCACAATGTACAGAGGTTTTGTCCGGCATTAAATACAGTTCTTGAAATATAAAACCAATTACACATTCTTGTAGAGCAGGTAAATTCAGACCTAGTCATGAACCATAAATTCAAGCATCTGATAAGGGGGCACAGGGGTCTCTCAACTTTGTGGAAACCTAAGTGGGGTAGTGTGTATGTGTCCAGATGTCCAGCTTGGGGAACTCGTAATCACAGCTTTTCATGTGCATGCTGTGTTCTTATTGGCTGAGTGTTCTCAACTACCTGTGGCATCTGTATTTTGGGAATGTGCACCCCTTTAGCCAAATGGGTTTTACTAGGGACAATCTCCTCAGACCTTTTGTGGTGTAGCTGCCTATCAGTGGGATCGATCTGGGTTTTACCTGTTCGTGCAATTGTCTTTGAGCTAAGTGTAACCTCACCTGTGAACTGTCAATCGGTAGGCTTTGGTTTGGGTCACAGGGCCTGTCTGACCATGTATCTCTGAATTTGGGTGAATGGGAAGGTCATCTCTTGTGGATGCGACACCAATGATACAAGTTTGTTATTACGTGTACATATAACATGGTGGTCGTTGATATTGCATTTACTGACATTCTCATTATTATGCATACATTTGTAATAGCGTACATCAACATCGTATGCATACATTTGTAATAGCGTACATCGACATCGTATTTACCAGTATTGATATTGTTTGTGTACATATATTATGCTATACACTGACATCGCATGTCGCCTATATTAACAAGGTGTTCTATTCCAGTGAGCAGTTTTAGAATTTTTGGGCATCCACCATTAGAGAGTACAGAATGTGGGGTTGATTGCAGGGATGACCAGCGGCCAGGACCTGCGTCAACCTCCCATGGGCAGCCAACCCCTCACGTAGGTGGCATGGTGTTGGCTGCAGACAATCAATGCCTCACTGTGCACAGCCAAAGGTTCATGGCCAAGAGCCTGTTTGGAGAAAACCATGGCAGACACCACAGCCTAGCCTCTTTTTTATATTATTTTAATCTTGTGGAGCCAGCAAGGCGCCGGTGATACTGGGGGACTCGTGCAGGAGTCTAGAGGGTGTAGTGTCGTGATGCAGTCTAGTGGTTAGGGTGGAGCTAAGGGGAGGAACAGGAACAGGAGGAGCGAGGGGGACGAGTTGAGGGCAGTTAGAGTAGGGACAGGGTCGAAGCAGGATGTATGAATAAAGGCTCCATATAAAATACATCCTGTGTCTGTTATACTTTAGTAGTGAGATACTACAGCTGGTGACGAGGGTGGGATCCGGTGCTCTGTGCACTTGGAATTGATCCCGTGACACTGTATGACCCTGTTCCCCGGTGGTGCAGAGCAGGAGCATGCCCGTGCACCCACCGCGATTAAGAAGAGTGCCGTGGCGAAGGTTGAGCCGCCCAAAATACCGCCTGCCTGTCCCGAAGCTCCGTGGCTGTGGAGGCTGCGTGGAGCGTGGCCTGCTGTGAGCGAGCGCCGGCAGTGAGCGGCGAGCGCGATTCGCACGCTCCAAGAGAATCGGAAGCTCACCCCTGAAGTGTGAGGTCCAGGACGGGGGACGCGACGTGTCCCCGCTGCTCCGTGACCTGCTGGTCGCGTGGAGCCCAAATGGAAGAGCGCTGGTAAAGCGCCAGAGATGCCCGTCTAGGAAGCGCGCGTGAGCGCTCGACTGGGTGCTCACCCCGGATGCGGGAGAAAGAGTGGAGTGCAGCGGTGACGTAAAGGTCGGGATCCCACTCCGATCCTACCTGCTGGTCTGGCGAGTTGGTGGCCTGGTGACCTGGGAAGGTGCCATCGTTGGAGAAACCGGCTGTCGGTGAGTGCCGGTTGTGGCAGTGTAAGCCTGAAGTGTGGAAAAGCCTGAATCTCGTGGGAAACGAGATTCCCATATCGGCGGCCATCTTAAGGTCAGGCAGTGAGACACAGCCCCATCAAAAGCATAGAGCTGCCATTTTAGAGTCAGGCGGCAGAGCATTGAGCAACAAGCACATGCCAAGGCAAGAAGCAGAGCAAGAAAACAAGCCTAAGCCAAGACAAATACAAAAGAAAAGCATATGCTAATGCAATAGTGAAATACCAAACAACTACGAGCAAACCTAAAGCTGAAGTGATAAATAAGCACGAGCAAAGGCAGCAGCAAATATAAACAAGCACAAGTAAATGCAAGAGACAGATGAAAGCAACAAGTGGACACCAACAAGCACGAGCAAATGCAAGAGGCGAAACAAACACAAGCAAATGCAAGAGAACAGGATAAGCAAACATGAGCGAATGCAAAAGGGAAACAAGAAGGCAAGTGCAAGCTGAGTGAAATACCAAACAACCACGAGCAAACGTAAAGCTGAAGTGGTAAGTAAGTACGAGCAAGGGCAGCAGCAAATATAAACAAGCACAAGTAAATGCAAGAGACAGATGAAAGCAACAAGTGGACACCAACAAGCATGAGCAAATGCAAGAGGCGAAACAAACTAAAGCAAATGCAAGAGAACAGGATAAGCAAACACGAGCGAATGCAAAAGGGAAACAAGAAAGCAAGCGCAAGCGGATGTCAGAGGTGAAACAAGTAAACAAACACAAGCAAATAGAGGAGTTACCACGATCAAGCAAATGCGAGTGGTGCAAGAAAACAAGCACAAGCAAATACAAGACTGAAACAAAGACAACAGCAAATGACGACACGCAAGCGAGAAGGAAACACAACAAGCACAAGACAGCGCAAACTGAGAAAATAAATGATCAAGAAACGCGACTAAACAAATGTCAAGAAAGCCGTCTATCATCAACTAAGGCAGTGGATAATTTGCACATCATCGCGGAAGAGCCCGAAACCACTTTCAGCCAGCACACAACACTGAAGAGAGTGGGAAGTTGCTAAGCCACGAGTCACGCATGGTGTAGCTGAGTGGTGGCCATCCTGAACTTAAGAAATCCAAGCTTGGATCACTGAAGCATACCAAGATAACGATCAGAATCTTCCTTCCTCATGGCAGTGGGAAAAGCAACTCAACAGTCTAATCCCTGCATTGAGGTGCCGCCCCCAGTGACACAGACTGACACTCGGAGTTTGGGTCTCGAATGGAACCGGTGGCTGGAATCACTGACCGATTTTCTTGAAGCTATTGGGGAGCGAAGAGATAGAAAATGTCTGATGCTACTACTCCAGCTAGTAGGTCATGAGGGCCGACGTTCGATTAGAACATTTCCTGAAAAGGACACAGAGACCTATGTAAGACTCCAAGAGAAGCTACGTACCCATTTTCATGCACAGGCAGACGTAGATCATGCTCGCATCGCATTCACCACAGCACGGCAGGAACCAGGAGAACTATTGCCAAATTTTATCACCCGGTTGCAAAGTTTGGTACCATGCTGCTACTTCAATACATTTACAAATGAAGAAGCAGTTCGGCTCCGGATCATCGAAGGCTGTTCAAATGCTGACACGAAGCGCAAGATTCTTCAGGGGCAGTGGTCCCTTAAGAGAATCATCAGAGGGGCCGAGGTTGGAGTGCGGATCAAAGCAAGAGACATATCAAAAGACGTGCACTCGAATGCAAGACACAAAGATGTCTGGAAAGAGACATCCCTCATGTCTGGGGGCAAGGCCCAGGAACCAAACATAACCAGAAAAAGGGAGGGTGAAGGCAGATCAGAGCCAAGACAAAACAAGAGACAAAGTGTCATGAAATACTTCGAGTCAACAACACAAAAGACCAGGATGAGTCAGGATTGTGATAGCGGCACTGATACAACCTCAAAGAGTTATTCAACCTCAAGGAGTCAGTCAGCAGATGGTGCAAACGGTTCTGAAGCAGATGAAGTGTCAAGTGGGACAGATCGCATCAATGGACCAGATGACAGTCTGTCTAACAAACGCGCAAGAAAGGCAAAATATAGAAGACTGGACCAGTCAAGTCAACCCTGGAAATCGGTACACGACCACACACAAGCACCTCACTGTTTGCCAAATTCGAGAGACGAGTCCGAGGAGACATCAAACAGGAGAACACACCACACCGGTAACACAGATGTCAGTACATCAAACAAGTGTGAAGAGGAAGTGAACTGCATAAGATGGACTGATTCACCCAGACAACGAAAGGGGGAAGGCAAACGCATTCATGACATGCAAAATAATGAAGAAACGGAGAGGAGGTCATTACCATCAGGTGAGAGAGGCAGAAATGAAATACCTTGGGATCAAACCCAAGACATAAGTACGTGGTTATCGAACAACCTCTCCAGTGAATTGACAACGAAGACACCTCAAGAAAGATACCCGGAAAAACGCCTCAAAGACAACTCTGACGTGGAAAGCAGCTCGACACGGACTACCCATTTCAGAAGCCCACCCGTTAAGACATTCTCAAAGGAAATTGAAAGAGAACTCCTCTGATTCAGAAAGCATGTCGGTCCGATCTTTCGAGTCGACAGAGTCGTGGTCCCAACAATGGCCATGGCGTCAATCACCCGAGCACATCAGAGAACCAAGGGACATTCCTCCCGTCAAGAGCAACACGTCTCACACCAATGTCCATGAACACTCAATCACTCCACCAGACGACCTGTCATGTCAGTCACAGGTGTATCAAGACATAACTACTACACCGTCACCCCGGATGGGGGCAGCGAGGCTGACTCAAAGGTTCTACAAAAGGAAAACAGATATAGCGGCCATTATTAATCAGATGGAAACGGACCAGCCAGTCGATCTGCAAGGGAAGCCAGACGCGTCAATAGAGACAGGTCATCATCGGATGAGAAAGAAACATACACATACCCAGCCGGTCCCAGGGTTCACCAGTCACAAACGTGAGCGGGAGTGGATGAGACAACCAGAGACAGCAAATCAGTCACCAAGCCATACCAAGAGGATCTCCTCTGATATTACTCTACCGTCTGGTATCCAGGACTCTGAACAGGAAGACAGCGTTGCTTTCGACCAGACAAGACAAAAGGAAGTAAAAATACATGCGGGCGCTCGGAAGAGAACCAGAACAACATCCCCTCAGAAAAGAGGTCGAGCGTCACTTTAACAAGAGTCACAAAGGAGGACAGACTGCCGATATCAAGCGGAGTCTTTCACAGACACCTCAGACGCTGAAAGTGAATGGATCACCCAGAAGTTGAGTGAAAACCACCATGAATCTGAGCATACGCACCTCACATGAGAATTCGTGCAAATACAAAGATGCACTCTTGTAATGAAGGATGCTCTCGTCAAGGCGACAGAAAGCCACACAACGCAAGCTGAGATACGTCTCCATAGCTCAACCGAACAGCCCACGGACTCGTGTGGCTGATCCAGGAACTCTAAATATGTTGGACTCTAATTTCATTTCGTTAACAAGGGGGGAGATGTAGTGTTGTGATGCAGTCTAGTGGTTAGGGTGGAGCTAAGGGGAGGAACAGGAACAGGAGGAGCGAGGGTGACGAGTTGAGGGCAGTTAGAGTAGGGACAGGGTCGAAGCAGGATGTATGAATAAAGGCTCCATATAAAATACATCCTGTGTCTGTTATACTTTAGTAGTGAGATACTACAGAGGGCTTACTGGGCTCTCCAGAATAGCCGCAGGATTGTGAAACCCCCCACAAAAATTCTTAACATTTTGGCCCAGGGGTCGCGGTATTCCTACCTTACTTCATTTTTTTAAAATTGTCAGGACATGGGGACAGAGTCTTCATGTCTTGAAATGGCAGCAACAGCATTTCTCGTCATGTTGTGGCCAGACAATCACAGCAAGAGCTCCTGCATGAGAGACACCCTGGGTGGAAAAAGCTCCCTAGGCCAAGCAGATAGGTCTATTTTTTTATTTTGTGTGACCACAAGACCTTTGAGAGCCTTTTTCTAACCCAACCATACAGATATACAAAGTATTCATTTTTGAAAGACTACTGTACAGATTCACACCCAATCACAAAATCATACTTTCTGGACCAAGATCTAGGTTTCACCCAAATTTGGTGTAATTCTGTTCAGCGTGTTTTACCTGTTTCCTATCCAAAAATCCCTATGAAAACTTTATGGGAAAACTGTGTTGCGGGACCCCCTTTTCTTGGCCCCTTCTGAAGTGATCACCCTGGAGCTTTCCAGGAAAGAGCTAAGAAAATAGAGCCCTTTTTTTTAATGTTTTGTGAAGATTCACCAAATGGCGCCAAAGTTATTAACAAACCAAAAAATCTGTTTCCTATGGAATCGTAGTCCTTACTACAACTTTGGTGTATGTCTATATATATATACTAGCAGCCCGTCCCGACGTTGTCCGGGTATGAATTGCTGCCGGCCAGTAGTATATTGTTTTGTAGGATTTCGTTTTGATAGCATTTCTTATCTGTGACAGGCCTGTGAAACGCTCCGATTCACAGTGCACGGCTGATGCACTTGAGAGTGAGCGTTCAGTAGTGTGTAAACTCGAGTTTCCCTACTTTATTTGTCCTTGCAACATTATATAGCGCAAACTCGACAACATGGCATGAGCACAATTTACATTACAGAAGAACACATTCATTTGTGGTAGGCACGGGAAGACAAAGCGATTTGCCTGGAATCACAGGATGTTGAGCTGATGCCGAGATTCGACCGTAGCTCCCCAGCTCTAAAGTTCGCAATTCTAGAACTTGTGGCAGGAGGTGTGTCTAAAATTGTATGTCGGTACTGGCCATCAATGAGAGAGACCTGTGCATTTTTCAAATCGGTGGTGAAAAAATATGAGTATGTTGCTGGAGATGTGGGCCGCCGTACCACCAATGTACTTACCGGGGGAGGGTAAACACCCATTATTCCACAACTTTCTTTCCGCATACAATCACTCCGCATACTTTCATTACGAAAGTACCATGACTCCGCAATGCCATTATAACGCATGGCATTATATTTGATATGCTTTTACCACGCATACATTTACAACGAAATTCGTTGTAAATACATGAATGGTAAAAGCATGTATTTTTTTTAAGGTTTGGATAAGGTAAGTATGGATATAGGGGTATATGTTTTGGGGTACTGAGGTATATGTTTTGGGGTGTTTGGGTATTTTAAGGGTTCATATATAGTTTTGGGTTATGGGGTACAGGGGTAGTTTTAGGGTTTAGGGATAGGTATGGGTTTTGGGGAACGGGTATTTTTAGGGTTCAGGGCTAGGTTTGGGTTTTGGGGTATAGGGGTATTTTTAGGGTTCAGGGGTAGGTCTGGGTTTTGGGGTACAGGGGTATTTTAAGGGTTCAGGGCTAGGTTTGGGTTTTTGGGTACAGAGGTAATTTTAGGGTACAGGGATAGGTTTGGGTTTTGGGGTACAGGGGTATTTTAGGGTTCAGGGGTAGGTTTGGGTTTTGGGGTACAGGGGTATTTTTAGGGTTCAGGCCTATGTTTGGGTTTTGGGGTACAGGGGTATTTTTAGGGTTTAGGGGTAGGTTTGGGTTTTGAGGCACAGGGGTATTTATAGGGTTCACTGCTAGTTTTGGGGTTTGGGGTACAGGGGTATTTTTAGGGTTTAGGGATAGGTTTGGGTTTTGGGGTACAGGCTATATTTATAGGGTTAAGATGGGTTAGTGTTTAAGGGTGTTGGGGTATTTTAAGGAGTAAGGGTGGGTTATGATTATGGGGTGCAGGGGTATTTAACGGGAGCAGGGTGGACACCCGGAGCTGGAATGTACAGAACCTGGGAAGAAAAAACAATGAAATATTGGGCACAACGCTCGCTTTTTTATTTCCGTAATCCCGTGCCCCACACACGCCCTCGCCCCCAGCACACGCCCACAGCACACGATATGAGACATGGCATGAATGGCGGAATGTACCACACGCCCCCAGCGTTTGTCACGCCCCCAGCACACGCCCACAGCACAACGCAGATACGCCCACAAGGGACTACTTTGCTGCCATGTTCTTTTACCTTTTAAATGTATATGGTGGGCGTCTGCATGGCCTATGTCCTTCCAACGCTGCCCTTTCCAACGCTGTATTGGGTGTTGTGAATGGTGCTGTGGTTCATGAGATTACCCAAAGGTTTGGGCTCTCTCTTTATTATATTAGTATAGATATAGATAACTATATATATATATGATAGAGTGGCGGTGGCCACTATGTAGTTCTAGTTAGGGTTACAAGAGATAGGGATTTCTTGTATTTTTGTCCCTAAATAACTTTGCAACCATTTGATAAATTGTCGCAAAACTTTGCAGACTTGTTACACCCATTACATTGTTGGAGGTTGAAAGTTTGGTTAAGGGGATGCAAACAAAAAAGGGTGTCCCAAAACACGCTTGAAATCCAATGCATTTTACATAGACCTTTGGATTTCAGGTAGTGGCAAAACAGTTGAATGGAAAGTGATGACATTCCACAGCAATGTTAACATGCCAGCTAACATGCAGCTCCCTCTGTGTCAAATCACTTGTGCTTACTTTCAGCAAGGGAGAGCATTTTATATGGCCTCACTTGTTGAAAGCAGGCACAGTTGCTATGGCTTGCCGGCAGCAGTAAAGCTGCTGTTAAGCCATAGCAAACAGCTATGTCCTGGGGGTGGACCCCCCCCAGACATAGCAGAAGCTAGCCTTGGTATGTGGCGGTCCCCAGGGTCATCCTTTGCTCCAGCCCCACTCCAATCTTCACTTTAGTTCTGGGGAGGTAGTGGTCCCTGGGGCCGGAAGTCCTCAACAAACATATTATTTGAGCCCTGAGGAAGTGGCGGTCCCTGGGGCTGCAGGGGGGCCAGCTGCCCCCCTACATTTTTGCAGGGGGGCCAGCTGCCCCCCTACATTTTTATCATTCATTGCCCCGGGGAGGTGGCAGTCGCCGGGTCTCCAGGGGGGCCGCACGGGCCCCCCGCATTACTATGTTAATTGTGCCAGGGAAGTGGCAGTTCTTGGGGCTAGGGATGTCCACACCCCCACCACATTAATGAAAGTTAAAAGTTAAAACTCCGGGAAGGTGGCAGTCCCTGGGGCTGCGGGTGGTCCATGCGCCCCCTGCATTATTTATGTTTAAAGCCCCGGAGAAGGGTAAGCCCCAGCGCTGCAGGAGGGTCCACATGCCCCTCCACTTTCATTACACAAAACACCCTAGGGAGGTGGTGGTCCCCGGGCTGCGGGGGAGGCCCTACGGGCCTCCCCCGCACTAATTAAACAAATAGGCCCAGGAGGTGTTAGTCCCATGGGATGCGCGGGGCCTCATGGGACCCCTACATTTGCCCTGGGGAGGTGAGGGGACCCCAGGGCACGGGGTTGCCTAGGGCAGCTTCTGCATTAATTGATAAACAATGCCCCAGGGTGGTTGCATTTCCTGAGGCTGCAGGGGAGGCCATAGGGGCCTCCCCTACACTTATATTACACAAAGCCTCTGGGATGTGGCAGTGCCCAGGGCTGCGGGGGGCTGTGTGGGCCCCATGCATCATTATATTGTTTGCCCTGGGGAGTTGGTGGTCCCAAGGCTGCAGGGGTGCCGCATGGCTACCCCCCATAATTAATAAAGACTGCCCTGGGATTGGACCCATCTGGGGGCTTCATTTTTGTTATTTTGCCACAGATTTGCAGCAAAATGTTATTACAAAAAACACTTTTAACCCCTGGTGTGGCCCCTGTAGGACCCCCACACCATATCTATTCCTACCCGGTCCCTTTTTTGGATTTTTTTACTTCAAGCCGATTCCCAAGATGGCTGCCAGCACTTCCTGGTTGAACTGTTGGCAGACAATCAAATTATAGTAGGATCCGCGTGTCCACTGCAGATATCTATATTTTTGTTACTTAAATATCTCTGAAACTACTGAACTGATTTACACCAAATCGCAAAGGCCCGCTTTCTAGAGCAACATCTAGCTTTGGTGTAATTCCATTCAGTGGTTCAGGCTGTATTCATGTTCAAAAAATTAAAAAAGCTCATAGACATAACATGGGGAAAATGTATTTTGGGACCCCCTTTTGTCTTGGCCCTCTCTTGACGGATCACCCCAAAACTTTCAACACAGCAGCCGAACCAAAAAGGGGACATTTTCTGAGAAGTTTGTGATGATTCATCAAGCGGCAGCAAAGTTATTGGCAACACAAAATATGCTATTCCTATGGAAACTGTGGTCCTAACTATACCTAGGTGATATGTATATATGATACAGTCCCCCTTGCCTTATATTATAAGGATATTTCAAGTCACTGAGGAGTTCCATAACCAAATAGAGGGGTAGGGCAGACAGCTGCGTTCCTTTAAAAGGTTATGGAACTCCAGGGTCACTTGCAATATTCTTATTATGCATGCCATGGGGTACTTTATCCAATATAGTACATGGTCATACCATCACTTTTCCCACAAAGCACTTATAACCTTGGTGCATAGCCCATTCATCTGAAAGAGTGAGCATGTTTACAAACATGAAGATTAAAATAAAAACTGTAGAGCACAATTTAACACATCAAAAACCTGTTAGATATTTGCTGCAAGCAGCTATTAGAAACAGTTCAATAGAAGTCAGTTGAAAAAAAAAAGCTTAAGTAGCATGGAATACATAGAAATTTGCAGAAAGAATCTAGCTTTTCTCTAGGGAGAGCGAAAAACATATTGTAAGCATTAAAATATAACAGAAGAATGAAAAGCAACTGCTTCACTTCTGCTCTGTGACCTGACCTGCCTTTCACCTTGGCTGCTGGCAGGTGGTTTTGTGATGTCAGAATTTGAATGCAATAACTTATAATATTCCTTTTCCGACTTCTTTTCTTTATAATCAGAGACTGAGTGCTTCACCAGTTGGCGATTATAAAGAAATTAGAGATGCGTATTTATACAGGAATTACAGAATTCCATGTATTATATATATATATATATATATAAAAGCTTCAGAACACCTACTAGTTGCACTCACGAGTGGGTGCACACCAAACGGGGGTGTGCCCGTACTTTAAATACGCTCCAAAAATCCAGGAAAATAATGCCTCAAGGAAAGTAGCACACACAGGGGAGGTTCCATAAAGATTTATTGCAGGAACCAACAGCAACGACGCGTTTCGCCTTGGGGCTTTGTCAAGTAGTGCAGAGAGCCGAGGCATACGTCGGTTTAAAAGGGCAACATGTGACACAATGAAAACAATCAATGAGATCAAGGTAGGACTGAGCCATGTTTACATGGCCGCCATTATGGAAGGGTGTATAATACATTGCATCAGTAGGCAGTCGAATTATTTCAACGAAGTTAATGCATTACAGTATAAAGATATACAAATAAATCAATCACCGATGCCATAAAAAACATTCCCATGAACCCCGTGAATCGGGAGTGCTCAGTCTCATACACAATATGATTAATAATGCCCGGGATGGGCGTGCGGTTGCAACTAGACATCACACACAGTGTTATATAGCATTTAGCGAAGAACATGGCTAATGTGGAAAATAACCATCTGATCTATAAGCCAGTTCTCATTTCTATGCAAATAGCATTATAAATCCACTTGTCAGTGTTTGTAACAACCACAACATGGGAAGAGTGCTGACCTTCGCTAAAAAGTATGATAACACTAGGAGGCAACTGAAGAAAAAGGTGGGCACTCCGATAGTTGTTGAATCGGAGACATCGGAATCTGATGTCAACCCTGATGACATAATCAGTGAAGATTTCTCTCATACAAAACCTTTGAAATTCCTCCGTTATAGTTAGCTCAGCTATCATGTGATGTCATCAGGGATGTCATTTGAGATATCATCAGTGATGTCCTGAGTGATGTCACTGACCATGTCATGAGTGATGTAATATGTGACGTCATCAGAAGTACATTGCGGGCGCGCAAGTTATAGTTAGCTGAGCTAACTATAACGGAGGAATTTCAAAGGTTTTGTATGAGAGAAATGTTCAGCTAACTATAACGTGTGAAACCTATGGTTTTTTCAAATTACAAATTCAATAACATTGTTTAAGTTATTTTTCCAGTTCCAATATAGTTCTAATTGAGTTTTGTTTATATTTATTGTTTAATAAAAGTTAATTAAAAAAAACTACATACTTTTATTTTGTGGTGGAG
This sequence comes from Lissotriton helveticus, assembly GCF_964261635.1. Lineage (NCBI taxonomy): Eukaryota > Metazoa > Chordata > Amphibia > Caudata > Salamandridae > Lissotriton > Lissotriton helveticus. Next base: position 401,494,048 of record NC_136065.1, read on the forward strand.
GGGTATGACGGCTCACAATAAAAATAATGTTGAAATCCTATAGTAAGATAGTCAAGACTAGGATTGAAAACTACTGAGTTCTAACTAACAGATATAATAAAAACAACATTGAGTAAGTACTAAAATGGCGGTGGACGGAGTACGTAATCAACGTTTGGCGCCTCGCTACCAATGACGGCCCTGGGCTTGGTTTGGTCAGCCCCCGCGGTTCCCATATAATGCAGGCACTGACGTGAGCATGCTCTCTTTTGCCTGCCTCTGCTGCGATGACAGACAGACTGTCGAAAACACCCCAGACTCAGCGAAACCACAGCCTTTCAAGACACGACAAAAGACGACAGAAACAAAGGTAAGAGAAGACGTCACAACATCAGCCTCCACTGTAAATTGTATTTGCATAATACAATTTTTTTATCATTTATATGGCTTTCCTACCCCTCAATGGTTTTAAATAGTACTTACATAATTGAAATAGTTCTTTATAAGTCACAAGGTCCTATACACCTCTAATCTTAAAAATTGTGCGTGCATAAATTTCTGTGTCGTATTTCTGTACTACGCCACGTGCTTAGACCTCTATTATTATTAATTGTGCGTCCATGATAGTATTTATTTTTCTGCGTCACAAGGCCGTCCCAGGCCTTTATTAACTTATTGATCTTCCTTTGTTTGCTGGAGCTGCAACAGTCTTAACTACGGAATATTAAGAACCCACATTAAAATTCACTTTTGATAGTAGTTACGCTACTCAGTTTCAATGACTAATCAAAATGTCCTTTTGTTTCCTTCACCAAACATCGTTCAGAAGCAACCACGGCCTATCGAGCAACAGCAATGGAATTCTCTGCAACTTATTGTATATACTTTGACGTATAGAAGCAGTGTCCAAGTCGAGTGGTGAACTCCGGTGGCCGCACTCTTTATACAAGGTAAGCACAGCAGCCTAGATCTACAAAGCCTACATAGCAATGCATTAGAAATAAGTCGCCATAACGGGCGTCAGTAACGCAGTAGGCACTTCCATATAGACACCACTTGAACGTGGCACTATAACAAGTAAAATGTACCAGGTACACTGCACTCGTAAAACTGTAGTGTAACTTTTATTTATGAAAGGAGAGAGGGCCATATTATCAAACCTTGGCAACATAATTATCACCACTTTATCGGCAGGAAAGTGGCAATAATGGGTTTCATAATATGCTCTATGGAATTCCAATCGAAGCTCATGTTAGATGTGAAGGACATCTAACATGAGCTTCGATTGGAATTCCATAGAGCATATTATCAAACCCATTATCGCCTCTTTGGCGACACTTTCCTGCCGATAAACTGGCGATAATTTTGTCGCACAGGCTTGATATTATGGCCCAGAGTGCGTAGTATACAGCAGCTTCTCTGTAAAATCTATAATTACCTCTGAGCAGTGACAACACATACGTTACAACAGTCTGACAAACAGATCCACAACCTTATTACGCCACTTTTGAGTCACTTTTAACATGAGTAAAGTGACCCAAGAAAAAAATCTCAACTCCCGACTCTGCAACACAGTTTTATGTTGTTTTCTCTCTCTTTCTCTCTCTCACTCTCTGTGACATCATTTCTCTTTCTCTCTTAAACTTAGACACTGCTGTCTTGGACGTGTAGACGTGTAGAAGAATTGTGCAGAATAAGTTGTGACACCAAATGCCTGAACTGTTTACCCGCAAAGTTTATACAATGGTAAGCACAGAGGCCTACATCTACAAAGCCTTCATAAGAATGCATTAGAAGTAATTCTGCATAACGGGCGTTAGTAACGCAGTAGGCACTTCCATATAGACACCACTTGAACGCAGCACTATAACAGAACTGGAATGTACGAGTCACACTGCACACGTAAAACCGTAGAGTTACCAAAACTTGTAGGGGCATAGTATCAAGAACGGCAATAAAATTATCGCCATTTCAGCTACAAGAAACTGCCGCTAAAGCGGTGATAATGGGCTTGATAATATGCCCTTGTGAATTCCCATAACACCAGAACCTGGATTGCTATGGGAATTCACAACAGTATATTATCAAGCCCATTATCGCCGCTTTAGCTGCAGTTTCCTGCCGCTGAAACGGCGATAATTTTATCGCCGTTCTTGATAATATGCCCCGTAATGCTTCAGCTCATTTACTCACATCTTTTGCAGATTACCAATCGGATTGAATCCATTTCACAATTTGTTTATAACATTGTTTAAGTTATTTTTCCAGTTGTAATATAGTTATAATTGAGTTTTGTTTATATTTATTGTTTAATAAAAGTTAATTAAAAAAACGACATACTTTTATTTTGTGGTGGAGGGGTATGACGGCTCACAATAAAAATAATGTTGAAATCCTATAGTAAGATAGTCAAGACTAGGATTGAAAACTACTGAGTTCTAACTAACAGATATAATAAAAACAAAGTTGAGAAAGTACTAAAATGGCGGTGGACGGAGTACGTAATCAACGTTTGGCGCCTCGCCACTACCTTTTAATTAAATATATAAAAAATAGGACTTAATATTGTACAAAAGTACAGCAGCGGATGACACACGAACCGGGAAAAGAAAGCGACAGATTTACTAACATATAAAGAAAGGTTTCCTTGTTGAACTTGAAGAAAAAGAAAACGTGGGCTTCGATACGACGCTGAGCATGCGAAGAGAGTACAACTGCTACACCAAAAAAAAAGGAAAGCTTTACATAATATCATAGAAATGAAGGAGCATATTAGGCGATAAATTATTGCCCCTTTTATCTACAGGAAACTGCCGATAAAGCGGCGATAATGTGCTTGGTAATAGGCCCTTGTAACTTCCCATAGCAGCCCAGGTTCTGGTGTTAACCTGGGCTCCTATGGTTATTCACAAGGGCATATTATCAAGCCCATTATCGCCGCTTTATCGGCAGTTTCCTGCCGATAAAAGCAATGATAATTTTTTGCCTTTTGTTGATAATTGGCTCATTGCTCTTTTTTGACCAGTAAACTTAGGTGCATATTATCAAGGACCGGTGTTACAATTATCGCCATTTTATTGGCAAGAAACTGCTGATAAAACGACGATAATGACCATGATAATACGGCCTTGTTATTTCCCATAGAAGCCCGTGTTAGCACCAGAACATAGGCTTCTATGGCAATTAACAAGGACGTATTATCAAGCCCACCCTCCCAACATTATTAAAAAACTCCAGACAATGCAGGTACCCGGAGCTGGAAGGTAATTTTACATATCACTGACCCAGAAATGTGGCGTTCCCCGCGACGTGTACGGGGAGAGAGAGAGAGACCTCAAAACATTTTTTTTTTAAAAGACTCGAGGGGTGTCGCTCACCGAGACTGTGGGGAGTAGGACCGTAACCTCCTCCCATACTTCAAAATAAAACCAGAGGAGTTTCGTTCCCCAGTGCTCGGGGTACCTTACAAGCTCCCATTATGCAGAAAAATTGCCCCCGTAAATTGCCCCCCCGGGACCAAATGAATAAAACGGACTTCTAATTGTTTTTCACCTTTTCCACCGCGTACAAGTACTGCACGAGTACCACGCCATTTTTTATTAAAATAAAAATAAAAATTGAGCCTAAAGATCCATGTACCACCCCCTGACCAAGACTATAGACTCAGAATGTTTCTACCCTGCCCCGTTTCCTTATTTCTCAACTTTGTTTTACTGTTTTCTTGTGACTCTGCTCTCCCGACAAACAACATGGCTGCCAACACTTCCTGGTTTGGAGTATTAACAGCCAATCAGCATGCAGCTCCTGCTCGTAATTGTACGTATTTCCATATGCGTACGCCGCGATTTTTCTAAAAAAATAAAAAAATAGAGCCTAAACATTTATGTACGACCTCCTAAGCAAGCCTAGAGGGTCAGAATGTCTCTACCCTGCCCCCTTCCCTTATTTCTCAACTTTGTTTTACTGTTTTCTTGTGACTCGGTTCTAGCGAGGCACAAGATGGCCGCTAACACTTCCTGGTTTCGAGTGTTGACAGACAGTTCACAGCCAATCAGCATGCAGCTTGCGCTCGTAATTGAACAGATTTCCGTACGCGTGCTGAACTCCGTCTCTAGATATCGCTATGAATTTACTTGCAATTTTCTCAGAAACTACTGAACGGATTTACACCATTTAACAAAAAGCACAATCTGCGAACAAAAATCTACCTCTCTGCCAAATTTCATGTAATTCCGTTCAGCCGTTCGGGCTGTAGCCCTGGCTAAAGGTCCCTATGAAAAATTGCATGGGGAAAACACGTTTTGGGACCCCCCTTTTTTCTCGGCCCCCACTTGACGAATCACCCCCAAACTTCCAGGGAAGGAGCGGAACCGTGCAGGCCATTTTCTTGGAGAAATTCACGAAGATTCGTCCACCAGCGCCAAAGTTATTCCAAATAGAATGTTGTAGATTTCCTATGGAAACTAAGTCCTAACTATAACTACCTACTGGCGACTGCCAGTAGGTAATATATATATATATCTATATATATATATATATAAATATATATATATATATATATATATATATATATATATATGTATATATATATATATATAGATATATATATATATATATATATATATATATTCGATAATCTCTCTTCAAAAGAAAAGATATACACACACACACACATACCTCAAATTGGTTAGATATTTAGTGGCAATGTACTACCAAGGGAGTACTGAGGAAAAAACAAGAAATGAAGCACTCTGATTACCTGGTCCCACGAAGATCGAGCGCTGTCATTGGCTGACTGTAATATGAATAGAAATGTTGCCATTTTAGGTCTCTAGGACTTGTCCCTATGCCCTGATTTTTTTTTTAAAAAGGTACAAAGGGGTAGGGTAGGTGTATCCTGGCCCTTGTGGGGAGAGAGTCCCCATTCAAGGATGAAGTGCAAAAATGTAAGTTTTTGGGTGTTGCTGCAGACTAATGGCTCTCTTGCTGTACTCAGTGTGCCCGCCCTGATAAACCTTGTAGGAGTACAGCAGAATTACCCCAGAACAACAAAAAAAAGTTGAGTGGGTGTCCATGCAATGTTGCCAATTGTGGGGGTTGGCCAGCAGAGGGGGGTTGCCCTTAGGTCCAACCCCATATCATGCACAGCTGAAAGTGGTGCGGGGCTGGGGGTTGGGATAGTTAACATTGGGAATAAAATATTACTTCATGTTTAAAAAAACTAGAATTTACCTGAAAAAAACAAAGGTTAAAGTGATGTGATATGCACCTCTAATGACCTCACATATTATATGAACCATGACATGTTCTATGATATCATTGATAACATCACTGATGACATCTTGGAATGACCTTATTAATGACATCACTGTGTATAGCACATTTTTTCCTAATTTGTGAAATGGTTAGAGTGCTCCCGCAGTATTAACCCGACTGTTTGTACTCTAAGGACGATGGTTGCATATTCTGAAGTGTAACCTGGGCCTCCAAAGCACCCATGGCTATTGGGATTGGTAAAACAGCCATGGCCTACCTCAGCGGTGTAAAGGTTTAGACTAGAGTATAGCACTTTTATCACAAACACAATAAAGATGGGCTGTCAAGGGATGGTAATTTGAAACAAAAACGTTGCTTTAAAAACAAGAAATCAACACCTAATATTATTCATTTTATATTATAGGATCTGCTGTTATTATACTGTTATACTTTTTGGGCTCCATCTCGTTTTAGTGAAAATTCAAGGTTGACGAAAGTCCATTTTGATGAAACTCTATTTTGGTGAATTAAAACAATTAGGAATGCCCTTTAAATTAATGAATTTCAAGTGATTGGACAACATCATGATTGGTAAAGAAGATAAGAAAGTTAAGAAATTCTATGGCATGAGTTAGAGTGGAAGAGGATGTGGCCGTACGGCCTGAGCTGTCGACTTAGAAGTTGGGGAATCAGGTTCGATGCTCTGCATCAGCTCAGCACCCTGTGATTCTGAGAAATCACTTAATCTCCTCGTGCCTACCAAAAAATGAATGTGTCCTTGTGTAACGTAACTGGTGCTCATGTAAAGCGCTTCAATACCTTCGGGTTGAGTTTGCGACATTTGAATCTGCAACCAAAAAAAAGTAATAGTGTAAAGCTAGTAGTCGAGGTATGACGCTATAGGCAGGATTGAGGTGCTGGGATATAGGTAGAAGTACAAGAGTGCATGTGGGGGAACAGTCCTGGGTTTAGTCATGGCTGGTGGCAGCAGGGTATGAGGCGGGTGGAAAGATAAATGTATAGACATCAGTAGAGGTGCCATGTTATAGGTTAGAGATTGAGGTTTAGGCTGTAGCAAGGTTTAGAGGTGGTGCTACAGTATACCTTGATGCAGGAATTCTAGGGTATATGAAAAGCAAAGTGTTATTGGGTAAAGGTAGTGGTAGAGGTTCTACCATATAGGCAGGGTTAATGATTTGAAGGTTTAGGTAGGGTTAGGGATCCTAGGGTTAAGGCGAGGGTAGACATATTATGGTACCCTCATAAGAGGTAGAGATCCTAGGCAGCCGCGGCCACTGCAGGTAGGAGCGGATGGCGGTGAGGCCAGATAAGGGGGATTTCGAGAGACGACCACGGGGTCAAATAAATAAATAATTAATTTCCCTCCTAGTCGTCTCTCGGAAAAAAACTTCACCTGGCCCCAGTGCTCTTAACTGCAGTGTCCGCGGCTGATCCTAGGCTACAGCCACATACCAAGCTCCAATTTAGATGCACAAACCGATTAGCGCTTGATGTCTATAGACCTGCACTATTCTCCATGTAATATTCTTAATAGGAATAGAATTATTTTCTACGTTTGATACCAACCACATCACATGCATCTGTAGCTCCTAATCAATACTTACAATCATTTGCAATTTGTGGATTTATGTCAGATCAGGTCTGGACTAGAGAACTCATATTTGGTAGGCATTTGGACCTAATATAGTTGGTCGTGGAGGACACTAAAAGCACACTAATCATGGGACCACTCATGTAGAACATATTGTAAATCCAAATGCATACCTGATTAAGAGAGAATATTCTCTTCTAAAATAAGTGAGACATTAAAAGCGTGGATATTTTGAGCTTGATAATCTATTCCCCAGGAATATGCTGGGCTAATTGCGTGCAGTTTCTAACTGTGTATGCATTGATCAAAAGTTAAGAGATGGCAACATCTACATAAATATCGTCCTGATCAAAGAAATTCACTATTTTTCTATGCAAAGATATGCAAGGCATTTGGCATTCAGAAATGTTCAAGGTTTCATCCCAAATGTCTGCAATTTAACTCCATGAAAATGTGTGATTTTACAAAGGTGAATGATTTTTCTCAAGTCTGAGAATGGCTTTCTGCTTACAGCTCTACTCTCAAAATTATAAATAATTATTTCTTGAACACATCGTACCAATCTACCTCAACTAACATTATATTTTGCATGACTGCATAGTTAGGGATTTTAGTGAAATCTTAAAAACATCATCATTTTTTTTACTTTAGTTTACAGAACATTTTTATGGTGTCTAGGCATGTACACTTATCACTACCGACTTGGCTGAGAGATTTTGACAGATACCTCTAACCCTTAAGCTACACAATGATCTGTATTTGTTGCTCTTTTAGATTAAATGAATTATGGGGAATGCCTTTTGGCAGAAAAAGAGCAGAGCAGTGTTCCGAATACCGATTAGGAAAGATTTAAAAGATTTTCTGCAATGCAACACCGATACGCGTTGCTTGCTGATTCCATTAATTGGGGGTGGGCAACATTTTTGTTTTCCTTGTGCAACATGCATAATTATCAACGGTACTTTGAGCTGGGCTCTCTGAAAATTGTATGCAATTGCATATTTTGGTTCAGATTTACTAAGATTTTGTATTGGGTGGGTCTGCATTCCTTTTTTAGCACAGACCTGGCACGAAATTCTGAATGTCGTTTATAAACCAACTCAAATAGTAATTTGTGTTGATTTGTAGCCAAAAGTAATGCAACACCTTGAAATGTGCTGCCTTATGTCACTCTACATCAAGGAGGCATTCCACGGGTGGTTTTTAGGCATTCCTGTTCATCCACTCATGGATTTTAACTGAAATCCATGTCTACAAATACTTAGACATGAGTTTGCACCAAAATACTCCAAGTCCCTGAGAGTTCCATAACAAGGAGGAATATTTGTGTTTCTTCTCGTTTTTTCCTCTTTGCATGTGGGCCGCATTCTGCAGGACAAATCCAAAGAAAAAAAAATGCCTTTCAGCATAGCTTTTGTGTAGAAATGGACTCCTTCCTGTACAAAAACTATGCTGACCACAAGGCACCCTTGCACTATGGCACCAGGGTGCCTGCATTGGTGCTTAGCTGCAGTAAGTGCACCAGCACAGGCAGAGGACAAAACTACACCACTTGTTTGTAGATATGGTGCAGTTCTACTCTCTCAAGTTGACGCAACATAGTGCAGCAACTCTGAATTTATAAATGGGACTACCTAGATGGATATGGTAAGGTATCATATTAATCGTGGCATCAAACCCAGCATGATGCCCGGTCGAATGTAATACTGTAAATAAAGAAATGCAACTTTTAGAAAGTTGTCACTCTGTGACCCACTTTTGCAGTAGCCTCACAGGGCACTGACAATCCAACAGCATTCTGCATGCCTGGGGAGTCGTGGGAATGACTCCCAGGCTTAGGAACAAAAGCAGCCTACTACAGGGTGATGTATTACTTCCTCTGCTCAGATATCCTCTCAGAGTGTTTGCCCAAAAGGCGAGCTTCAATGGCACAGTCGTCTTTGGTTCGCAGATGTCATTCACACTCCTGAGGGACTGCTCTTTGTTCAGGTAGACAGGCTGGAGACAGGGACAGAGAGGGGAACCCAGTGACCAAACCAGTATTCCCATGGGCTTGGAGCCCTCAGGTAGCCACACCACTAGGGTGGGCTGCCAAGCTCCTGACATCCAAGGAAGGGTCCCAACATCTTGAGAGAGGACAGAATAGTGCATTCTGTGATTGCTTGATGCCATACATAGCCAGAAAGTCGTCACAAAGAGGTAGGTGGCCTGGTAGCCCACTGGCTAGTGACCACATCATTCCCCCAGAGCACTTTCTGGGAATAAATATGGAAAACCTGGCACCCTTCACCACAGATCACATTGGAACTGAAACAAGGACCAAAGAAAGACAGCCATGCTGCCCATTGGACTGCACAACAGAGGCTGCACTATTAGAATGCACCTGCTTTACCTTGGGCTAGCAAAGACAGGACTGTGTCTGTGGCATCTGACTCAAGGAAAAGTCATGCCCATGCCCTAGCCCCAGACCAAAGGAGTGACTCAAAGTAACTGGGGACTGCCCCCCTGGAACATGTACCAGGGTCAGCACAGCTCCACTAGCCACCAAGTTGCTAGCCAGCCCAGACGATTTGCTACTAGCTGCGGTTGGGCACTCCAAGAGATGATTCTCGATCGCTAAAAGTTGCACCCGAGTCTGTCGGACCCGCGAGTGTCATCTCAGTCATCCAAGTGGGACACCAGCCCCGCCAAAGGATTTTGCAGGGACCACTGTACACAGTGACTGGTTGCCCTGCCATATCTGGCCTTCTACGGTCTCAAAGAGGACTTTGAGGCACCCTGACCCCTGTTGGCAAAGTTGCGCCACCTGACCCATTGACTGAGGAATAAATGCAAAAGCACACATGGTCACTGCAGAGCACCCAGAGCATCCTTGATCATTGACTTCTCCTATATCTTCATCATCAGTTGTTTTTTCAACTCGAGAGGGCGAAGTATACCAGTGAGGAGTTCCCCCCTTTTTTTCGTGCGATACACACCACGATTCTGGCTGCTCAACTAAAAAACTCCAGCGGACCGATAGAAACGAGAATAGCTTCAATCTCTTTAAAAAAAGCGAATACAGATTTCCCAACGTTGAAACACATCCATATCGGTGATCAGCGTCTATTACATCTATTCCTTTCAAGGGGCTTTCTTTGTGAGAAACACTAGTCCTGATGATGGTCTTATAGATGCCAACAAACAAGACTGAAACGTCGACTAAAACATCATCTCCACAGCATTTCTACATTGAAAGAAACCTTTATATATTTTTGTATTTGGTTTTCTTCACCCACTAATGGAGTTGATGATATGTTGTGAATTGAATAGTCAACTCATGTGTACAGCTATTCACGACTTTTAGTTTAAGATTGCTTCTTTTATAACCCCATGATTCAGATCTTGTGATTTGTTCAAAAATATAAGATTTTTCAGATATAAATTAGCTTTCTGTGTGCTTATTCTTCTCTCTTTGCTTTACATTGAATGTCTTTAAACAATGTCGAAGTTATCATGTGGATACATGTGGGTTTAATTGCTTAATGAACCTTTTATTGATACGTATCAAATTATAAGTACTTAGTAAACAAACAAAATCCCTTGTAGACACCCTCATTTAGAAGTGGGCAGGTAGGCTCATTAGTGATAGCAGAGTTCCTGAAAAACTCTGTCAACTACAGCATGGCAGAGTTTTTCTGGTGCGTGGCTTGGCAACGTAAAGTTAGCGAGAAAATTGAGAACTAGGATGAGTCCGTGTGCGATTTCTCAAACGTGGGCAGTCGTGGCAGGTCACTACCGTTCGCATGAAGAAAGCTGTTGCTCAAATAGAAAATCTACTCGAGCAGCGGAAAGGAGCAGTACCCTCTGGCACGCTGTGTGGTACCATGTGAGCTAATTTTACAGTGTGAAACAAGATTCTGGTGCTAAAAATCGGCATGAGTAGTGCAACATGCTTAAATTCTGCCTCTTGTGAAACTCTGAGTAATCTCCCAGAGTTTTTATGGAACTCCTGGGAATCCCAAAGTGAAACACTGTGACTTCTGCCATCCCCAAGTCTGTTCCTTTTTGCCTCAGCAGAAAGGCCTGTTGTGCAATTTAATTGTGCAACAAGCATAACTCTGTGAAGTGTTTCTGCCAGTCAGAATCCCTAGGGAGTGGTAGAATTAAGGATCCTTAAATTTGCCCTGAATGGCCAGATTTAGGATTTGGTAAGAGGAGACTCATACCAGCTTCTTCCAAATTCCCACCACCTTTCTCTTGCTACCCAAATTAGATTTCACTGGAGGCAGGCAGAGGCCGGAGGAAGGCTACCAAATGTTAGGTGGATTTAGTATTGGTACCTTTACCTGTGTAGTACCAAGCAGGTGGCTACAATAGTCACACTGCACAGATTGCTTAACAGGAGCCACTGTGGTAGAGGCCTGTCCATCTCAGAATGGCTAGAAGCAACTCTCTATTCCTTAGTTGCAGTGCTTTGGGGGCTATGTGCAGTTCCCTTGTAGCATGCCATTCATGAATGGCAAGCCACACAGGAAACTCCAGACACTCTGTGTCCCAAGGTAGAACAGATTTCCACGTACACCTTTATTGAAAGTATAGTGAAAATCCAACGTATCACCTTCCGGTGAATCTGAATGCACACCCAGCCATGAAGGGACACCCAGAATTTCCCATGGTGTAAAATAGGCATGGCTCGTCCTTATGTAAAAATGCCTTGGCACACCCTCAGGGACCCCCCAGAGCAGTGTCTGCACTTGTTAAAGCTGACCCTTTCATCAGGGTCACACCAGATATTTCCCTGTTTTTGCTGAACTTGTTTTTATTGGCTTTTGGGACTCTGTGCACTTTTTTCCCTGATGACGTTGTTGTGCTCTCTCCCTTAAACATGGTGACATTTGCCTACACCCAATTGGCACATTTAATTTTCTTATATGTCCCAAGTAAATGGTACTACATGTACCCAGAGCCTGTAAATCTAATTCCAGTACTGGACTGCAGCATTGTGTGCCACCCTCTCAAGTATGCAGCGTAGAACATGCCTCAGGCCTGCCACAACAACCTGTAGAACAGTTTAAACAACCATTTTCTCCTGTAAAAGATTTATTTTTAATACTTATAATTCACTCCTAAAGTAGGCCCTAACTACCCCTAGGGATGAAGGGTACATGATATTTAAAGAGTAGGGCATGTGGGTCTATGTTTTCATGTCCTTGCGGTAAAAAAACTCCCTAAATAATTTTTGACTGTTTTAAGGCTATGTCCCCCACAGACTAACACTGGGTTACTTTTTTACATTAAGGCACTCCTTATGAGTTTTGGTGGCCTGCCACTGACAAGCCACCGGTGGCAGTCTGCCAGTCTGCCAGATAAATAACGGTGATGGATCAAGCCCTGATCTTTGGACTGGGTAAGAGTGGTCTGCTTAATTCAGACACTCTGTTCATCACCACCCCCTTTTCTGAATCGTTTTTGGCCACTACAGGTGTGGCAGGGTATACTCAGACATGAGTCCCTTTCTCACTGCTCCATCAGGATTCAAGCAAGCCGGGCCGAAGAGGCTGAAATGCCAGAAACCGGTCCCCGGTAGCTTGTCTCCTTTCTGGTTTAGAATTGGCTTGGTAGTTTGGTCTGCCCTGTTCCCATGATGCACTGGGCCAGGGACAGACTAATTTGCATATAGCCAGGTTCTGAGCTGGGATGGGGCAGTGAGATAAATAACGGTGATGGATCAAGCCCTGATCTTTGGACTGGGTAAGAGTGGTCTGCTTAATTCAGACACTCTGTTCATCACCACCCCCTTTTCTGAATCGTTTTTGGCCACTACAGGTGTGGCAGGGTATACTCAGACATGAGTCCCTTTCTCACTGCTCCATCAGGATTCAAGCAAGCCGGGCCGAAGAGGCTGAAATGCCAGAAACCGGTCCCCGGTAGCTTGTCTCCTTTCTGGTTTAGAATTGGCTTGGTAGTTTGGTCTGCCCTGTTCCCATGATGCACTGGGCCAGGGACAGACTAATTTGCATATAGCCAGGTTCTGAGCTGGGATGGGGCAGTGAGATAAATAACAGTGATGGATCAAGCCCTGATCTTTGGACTGGGTAAGAGTGGTCTGCTTAATTCAGACACTCTGTTCATCACCACCCCCTTTTCTGAATCGTTTTTGGCCACTACAGGTGTGGCAGGGTATACTCAGACATGAGTCCCTTTCTCACTGCTCCATCAGGATTCAAGCAAGCCGGGCCGAAGAGGCTGAAATGCCAGAAACCGGTCCCCGGTAGCTTGTCTCCTTTCTGGTTTAGAATTGGCTTGGTAGTTTGGTCTGCCCTGTTCCCATGATGCACTGGGCCAGGGACAGACTAATTTGCATATAGCCAGGTTCTGAGCTGGGATGGGGCAGTGAGATAAATAACGGTGATGGATCAAGCCCTGATCTTTGGACTGGGTAAGAGTGGTCTGCTTAATTCAGACACTCTGTTCATCACCACCCCCTTTTCTGAATCGTTTTTGGCCACTACAGGTGTGGCAGGGTATACTCAGGCATGAGTCCCTTTCTCACTGCTCCATCAGGATTCAAGCAAGCCGGGCCGAAGAGGCTGAAATGCCAGAAACCGGTCCCCGGTAGCTTGTCTCCTTTCTGGTTTAGAATTGGCTTGGTAGTTTGGTCTGCCCTGTTCCCATGATGCACTGGGCCAGGGACAGACTAATTTGCATATAGCCAGGTTCTGAGCTGGGATGGGGCAGTGAGATAAATAACGGTGATGGATCAAGCCCTGATCTTTGGACTGGGTAAGAGTGGTCTGCTTAATTCAGACACTCTGTTCATCACCACCCCCTTTTCTGAATCGTTTTTGGCCACTACAGGTGTGGCAGGGTATACTCAGACATGAGTCCCTTTCTCACTGCTCCATCAGGATTCAAGCAAGCCGGGCCGAAGAGGCTGAAATGCCAGAAACCGGTCCCCGGTAGCTTGTCTCCTTTCTGGTTTAGAATTGGCTTGGTAGTTTGGTCTGCCCTGTTCCCATGATGCACTGGGCCAGGGACAGACTAATTTGCATATAGCCAGGTTCTGAGCTGGGATGGGGCAGTGAGATAAATAACGGTGATGGATCAAGCCCTGATCTTTGGACTGGGTAAGAGTGGTCTGCTTAATTCAGACACTCTGTTCATCACCACCCCCTTTTCTGAATCGTTTTTGGCCACTACAGGTGTGGCAGGGTATACTCAGACATGAGTCCCTTTCTCACTGCTCCATCAGGATTCAAGCAAGCCGGGCCGAAGAGGCTGAAATGCCAGAAACCGGTCCCCGGTAGCTTGTCTCCTTTCTGGTTTAGAATTGGCTTGGTAGTTTGGTCTGCCCTGTTCCCATGATGCACTGGGCCAGGGACAGACTAATTTGCATATAGCCAGGTTCTGAGCTGGGATGGGGCAGTGAGATAAATAACGGTGATGGATCAAGCCCTGATCTTTGGACTGGGTAAGAGTGGTCTGCTTAATTCAGACACTCTGTTCATCACCACCCCCTTTTCTGAATCGTTTTTGGCCACTACAGGTGTGGCAGGGTATACTCAGACATGAGTCCCTTTCTCACTGCTCCATCAGGATTCAAGCAAGCCGGGCCGAAGAGGCTGAAATGCCAGAAACCGGTCCCCGGTAGCTTTTCTCCTTTCTGGTTTAGAATTGGCTTGGTAGTTTGGTCTGCCCTGTTCCCATGATGCACTGGGCCAGGGACAGACTAATTTGCATATAGCCAGGTTCTGAGCTGGGATGGGGCAGTGAGATAAATAACGGTGATGGATCAAGCCCTGATCTTTGGACTGGGTAAGAGTGGTCTGCTTAATTCAGACACTCTGTTCATCACCACCCCCTTTTCTGAATCGTTTTTGGCCACTACAGGTGTGGCAGGGTATACTCAGACATGAGTCCCTTTCTCACTGCTCCATCAGGATTCAAGCAAGCCGGGACGAAGAGGCTGAAATGCCAGAAACCGGTCCCCGGTAGCTTGTCTCCTTTCTGGTTTAGAATTGGCTTGGTAGTTTGGTCTGCCCTGTTCCCATGATGCACTGGGCCAGGGACAGACTAATTTGCATATAGCCAGGTTCTGAGCTGGGATGGGGCAGTGAGATAAATAACGGTGATGGATCAAGCCCTGATCTTTGGACTGGGTAAGAGTGGTCTGCTTAATTCAGACACTCTGTTCATCACCACCCCCTTTTCTGAATCGTTTTTGGCCACTACAGGTGTGGCAGGGTATACTCAGACATGAGTCCCTTTCTCACTGCTCCATCAGGATTCAAGCAAGCCGGGCCGAAGAGGCTGAAATGCCAGAAACCGGTCCCCGGTAGCTTGTCTCCTTTCTGGTTTAGAATTGGCTTGGTAGTTTGGTCTGCCCTGTTCCCATGATGCACTGGGCCAGGGACAGACTAATTTGCATATAGCCAGGTTCTGAGCTGGGATGGGGCAGTGAGATAAATAAAGGTGATGGATCAAGCCCTGATCTTTGGACTGGGTAAGAGTGGTCTGCTTAATTCAGACACTCTGTTCATCACCACCCCCTTTTCTGAATCGTTTTTGGCCACTACAGGTGTGGCAGGGTATACTCAGACATGAGTCCCTTTCTCACTGCTCCATCAGGATTCAAGCAAGCCGGGCCGAAGAGGCTGAAATGCCAGAAACCGGTCCCCGGTAGCTTGTCTTCTCTCTGGTTTAGAATTGGCTTGGTAGTTTGGTCTGCCCTGTTCCCATGATGCACTGGGCCAGGGACAGACTAATTTGCATATAGCCAGGTTCTGAGCTGGGATGGGGCAGTGAGATAAATAACGGTGATGGATCAAGCCCTGATCTTTGGACTGGGTAAGAGTGGTCTGCTTAATTCAGACACTCTGTTCATCACCACCCCCTTTTCTGAATCGTTTTTGGCCACTACAGGTGTGGCAGGGTATACTCAGACATGAGTCCCTTTCTCACTGCTCCATCAGGATTCAAGCAAGCCGGGCCGAAGAGGCTGAAATGCCAGAAACCGGTCCCCGGTAGCTTGTCTCCTTTCTGGTTTAGAATTGGCTTGGTAGTTTGGTCTGCCCTGTTCCCATGATGCACTGGGCCAGGGACAGACTAATTTGCATATAGCCAGGTTCTGAGCTGGGATGGGGCAGTGAGATAAATAACGGTGATGGATCAAGCCCTGATCTTTGGACTGGGTAAGAGTGGTCTGCTTAATTCAGACACTCTGTTCATCACCACCCCCTTTTCTGAATCGTTTGCCAGATATCTAGGGCAATAGTCCAGCCATCGGATTACAATACCAGAGGTCAGAGCGCAGAGGGCGGAGGGAAAGACGGCTGCCTCCGACAGGCTCAAGGAGCCCATCGGGCGGTGGTCGGACAGTAATCACTGCAATGAAGGCGGTGCCTGTGCAGGCACCGCCATACTGATAACAAAGTCCTTTCCCACCGCCTCTTGATGGCGGTCCCACTGCCATGGAAAGGCTGTCAGAAAGGGACTTTGTTGGCCTGAGCAGGGCCCCTGTGGGCTTCTGTTAAGTGGCCAGAGAGGAACATATAGTGCCCCCCCAAACATCCATGCACCGTGTGCCTGGCACCACATGGTGCCTGGCACGCACTGCATGGATGTTTGCAAATATGCCTTTTACTACTGCAGCTTGTGCTACGGCCCTTTTCCGGACCTCAGCACAAGCCACAATAGTAAAAGGCATGTTTCTGACCCGCCTCCAGAGGGGTCTCATCATAATATGGCGGGTGGAACTGAGTGAATTGTAATTTAAAATGCTTTTTAATGGTAAAGTCAGATTTCAGGTTACTATTTTGAAAATCCCACTTTAAGAAAATTGGCCTTTTTAGCTTAAACCAAATGTGGCTTTCTGCTAGTGTCCATGGTCACATGACAGTGAATGGCTCTCCTGTTGTGGGTTGTGTAGTCTTTCCAGTCACAGGCATAAAAGAGGCCTGGATGTGTGGGGAGTGGGTCTTCCTGGCAGGACCACTGAGGTGGATCTGTACCCTGCCATGATTGCACTTCAGATGACACTGCCTGCAGTACACAAAAAGAAACCTGACACAAGGTCTGGTCTTGCCTTTGTCACCCTACCCAGGAACAGGAAAAGGGGAAGAACTGACCAAAACCTGTTTTGGGGGTAGGACAAGGAAATCCTCCAAGCATAGGGTGGCACCAGGTATAACAATGGCAACTTCAGAACCTCTCATAAGAACACTCCTGGGCCTATAGAAAATTCAGAAGTCAGACTGCCCTTCTGTCTGAGGAAGTATGATTGGACTGGCTTGTCTTGAATTAAGGCTCCCCAGAAGTGACTCCAAGGGCCAGTTAGCTGACTTCCTGGTTGACTTACAGGGACACTACATGCATCCAGAGGTCAACCTGCAACTGCCCAGCTGACTAGCCCCAGCTGGACCTGGCTTGACCAGCTTGAGCCCTGCTACTGGGCTCTTCTGAGTCCTAACCCCCAAAGGTGTCCCCCAAGGTCCTGGATCCTTGACCGACATCAGAGTGTACTCCTCCTGAACTCAAGGTGAAGATACAGAATTTTTAGGTTCCTAGCAACTGCAAAGTAACATCTTTGTGGCAAGAAAAGACAGCCCTCAACAGCTGCAACCGCAAAACTCCAGTGGCACCTGCACTTTGTGCCAACAGAGACAAACAAGTTGACGCCAACTTTAAACACCAGCAACTGTAGTGTAGTTCCTATTATCCCAATAGGCTCTGCGCATTGGAATAATACCTTCAATAGTAAAGGCCTAGGCCAGACGTTAACTAGGTCTACTACTGACGATATTAGACTTAAAGTTTTGGGTTTGCCAGCTAGCTCAGAGTTCACTAGAAACTTTCTCGAATGTTCAGGAAGGAATTAACTTCCCTGATTAGACAAGAAGGGATTTAGTTTCTGACAACCATAGAACATGACAACTTTGCTCTCCCCTAATCAAGAGTGTATCTCGAGAGTCGTGTGAACAAAAGGCAATTTATTTTACTCAGTCAGTACGTGCATTCTTAGTCTCATCAGAATGTAGAGAAAAGGAAGAGACGGGCGTGTTCAATAAAAAGGTGTTATTTATTGATCAGTCTCTTTTCTCATACAAGAGAAATGGATCGATATTATTGCAATACTTATAGTTAAGTAAAGTGCATACATTAAAAGCAGAAGTATAAAATAATACTGTAAAAACATTGATATGGTTTCTAAGCCATAAGATGTTTTAAAATGAATAAAATATATTATATACACATATACATTTGACTAAACGTACTCAACTGGTGTTTCTAAATACGCCTACCCCGTGTACCTGACCTAAGCCTAATACGTGGGCGGGAATAGAAAGTTACAGTTTAAGTTAAGTTTGTTTTGCCAAGTGACTGACTAAAGAATTCTCTGCAAGGGGTTATTCAGTTCTGTACCTGGAATTAAGGATGAATGAGGGATGGTATCTCTCTCTCTGGTCTCGATATTCCAGGCTGCCTGCGAGGGCTACCCGGAAGCGCCGGTGCTGGATCTCTCGGCAGGAGAAAGTAGCGCGTCTCGTTCTCAGCGCGTCAGGAAGGCGGGGCTGTGCCAGCGGGGTCTGCTCTGCTCTGGGCTTCGGCAAGTATGGCTGCTCCGTCTCGTCACCACCGCGTGTGTTTGCATAGGGCAATATCGGTAATATTTATACCTTTAAGGTGCAGAGATTGACGTAAGGATGGACATAGATGCGTCAATAAGGATGTCATACGACTTGCTCGTTAGCACATTCTTTTGCTGAAGTTCTCGGTGAAATCAAAACAATGGCCGCAGGGTTTTGCCCAGGTTGTCATAGGCTTGATTTGTTATGAGAACTCCGTATGCCTTATCAGGGGCTGGAGGAATATCGCTTGTCTAATTAGATCGCAAGCGTTATGACCTAATCAGATAACACGTTCCTGTGCCGTAGTGTGACTGCGTCAGATAACGGTATCTGCATCATGGGGGTTTTCTGCCTCATGGGCTGACTGCTAGTTAACTTGTTGGTTTGTTTAACCAGAATAGGGTCAGGAATAGGGGGATCGATTCAGAACCTATAGGAATACATCACACCCACTCCACGCTAACTATGGACATATTTACTAATCTATGCATAGTAAAAACATACTATAGAGTATAGTGTATACCTTACCACCCCAAAATACATAAATGCATTTTGAAATTTTTCAAATATACGGAAGAATTGCAATCATATGTATTGTATGCACTCAAGCTGTAGAATAATGCCAAAGTAATCACGCATTTGTATACATTATTGCTATTTGGTATATGAGAATTTACACATGAAATGGCTCTTAATACAGAAAAAAATTCGAGACCATTCCATCACACAATAAAATATTTATGAACATACCGGCGGGCAGCTAATGTCTATAAGCTATCTAAAATTTAGAAACCTTAGTTCTCTAAGAATAGTTCTTACTTTAAGCAGAAGATAGTGTCCCGAAAAATATGCAAAAATATTTTGGGGCTGCTGAAAAATTGCTGTCCGTGAACTGGAGGTAAAATTGTTCATGTGACATTATTTTTAAAGTTGAAGGCCGAATTCAGGGAACGCCGTGTGCGAGCTTGCTCAAAAGTCTCTATTTCTGCTCTGGTGAGAACATCATATCATTTAGGCTTTCGAAAAAGCTGTCAACAGCTTCCTGGGAAAGTTCCACTAACTCGGAAAAAGGTGTAACCATGCATTCGTGCGCATGATTTTCTCCATTGACATTCTGATTCGCATTGCTGACAGAAGGTCGTACCTGTTCGATGCTGCTTTCATCTTGAACTTCACTACCCCTTAATCGTAGTGGTGAAGCTTCCACGAATGCCGTCATCAGGATTGGTAGCCGTTGAGGGCAGCACAAAGCGTGAACCTTGATCGGGCTCAACAATGTTTCTGCATCCATTGGCGCATCCGATTGTAGCGTTAGACAGGTGTCTAACACGCATTCTTCTCCGCATAGCAGACACCTTAATACAGGTAAAACACATCTTTGCCACATTGGTCGAAATGATAGAAACCAAGTCATGTTCAGGTCTCTAAGCCGGGAGAGTCCCAGGATTTTTGATATCCGGTCCCGGTATCCAATGGCTAGGATTGTTTCTTCCCTTGTCGCAAGAGTTTGGTCTGTGACATGGGTTGCCATAACGAAAAATAAGGACCAAGAATAGTATTCCTGCAATTAGTCCCAAGATCAGGGGAAGTCCGCCAAAAATCGAATGGACGAAATCTGGAAAAATACCCAGTATGGCTTTGAATGGTGTTAATGCCATCGAAAATACTGTCTTAAATACCTTTGAGACCCCATTGGTATCAGAAATATTTAAGATTTCATTCAGGATTTCTGCGAAATGTAAGGGGGAATTAGTCGATAACAATGAATGTATCTCTGCAGTCGTCCTTGCGACTTGTAGATCATACGTTTCTTTTGATGACGTGAGCCTTGTAGGCGTCTGAAGAAGCACTGTTTTCATTCTGCTTAAAGTATCTATTCGAATAGAAGTAATTTTCAAGTTGGGCCATGCCCTTGCCTCCCTGTCTGGAAAGGAGCTGGGGAACAATAAGCATCCATAGCACTTGACCTTCGCAGTCGTAGTTACGAGATAAGGAGTCCCTGGCATAAGACTACAACATCTGCGATCTACAATTAGAATGTAACTCCCATTATAGAGTCTTTGAAAGAATGGTTCTATCTCTGTTGCAGGTGCGCCTTGCTGGTGACATGAAAGGTTGTATGAATTCCCTTCACAGGCTCCATGCAAACTAATTCCGTTACACAGAAGCGTGCCGCTTAGTGACATCGCACAATTATTGCCACTAAGAAACACTTTCTGTCCTTTATTACTGACACATGCATGTGAATAGGGCAGGTTCCATGTTGTTTTAATGTACCCCTTTCCCAATTTCTCGTACATGCCAGCCTGTATATATTTTTGGCAGTATTGAAACCTGAAGGTTGAGATTGGAATATTTATTATCCCATGTATTATCCATTCACTGACAGGTCGTTCTGACATTGTCACTGGTAATCTTTCGAGTTTTTCAATGCTCAAGATTGTATAATCAGCACCCTTTTGTGCCATACTGATTTGTCTATCAGTAAGGTTAAAGATTTGGAATAGTGACGTTGTGTTGATTAAACGCCAAGGCACATATCCTGAACGCAGATTTTGTAACGTCCAGCCAAGCTGTACAATAGAACGCAATTGAGACTGACCGTGTTGTAATAACAGTAAGTCTTGCGATAATATGTCGATTGCTGAAGACACAATGCTGTCCAAAGAAAAAATTCTGGAGGACAGAGTCATTAACCCATTGTCCACTACAGAAAGTGATTTTTCCAAATTAATACGGTCAATTTCCCGTATTCTCTCTGCTGTTTCAATTTGAGTAACCTTCCAGGCCTCATTGTATGCTGCATATACAGAGGCTGCTATGAAACGTTTCTGACGCTGTTTGCGTGGTCCCAAAATGAAATCACGCAAGTCAGCACCATCAGTAAGTAAAGTTAGGTGTTGCTTAATCTCTGTCAGTGTGGAAGTTTGTAGCCACTGAAGGCATAATTTGCCCACACTGTAGGTGGTTATTATCCCTGGGTGATGTCTTTGGGGATATCTAGGGTCTGGCCTGGTCATTTTGAAACCCTGTGTTCTGTTCAGGAATCTGTCTTGACAGTTATTAGTATCTGTGGGCCAGATCAACCACTGTTTCCAATCTGGATGTGTTCTGTTTTGGTTTAATACATAATTTACGTCTATCTCTTCATCTATAGTGCTATTGCTGTACATTGTTGGTTTTGGAATAGACGGTTTATTTAAGTCTTTGATTTTGGCTAGGCCAAGACAGGTAGTTTGTTGAACAGTGTCGTTTAAAAATATCATTTGTTCTGGGATCATGCAGGCTCTAAACAAAGATTCTATACCCTGTACTTGCCATTCTTTTGTACCCCAAACACTTTTCAATTCCACATTTTTGTCCCAATAATCAAAACCAAAAGTATTCATTTGTTCAAAAAATGAGTCCAAATATATCAATGTTGTGTTTGTTATCATGGTCTTAGTTCCTGTCTTGTTTGACAATTTGAAATAAAATGCTTCAGCATTACTTATGTTAAAACCTGAAAAGTATGAATATTTGTCATAGAAGGTTCTTGAGCTTCCTTTTGGAGGGGTTGCACAATGTTCCCATTGATTATAATTTAAAACATTTCTAGGTTGTGCAGATCTATGTAGAAAATGGTTACCATAGTGGTTATAACAGTACATACTATCATAATTTGTAGAACCCTGCAAATAATCATGTTTGGTAAATTTAGCAGACATTACTAAGTCAGACATCATATTATTAATGCTTTCGAAGTCCCAATCATCAGCAAATGAGCTTGGTTTTGCAAAGTCACTCAATGAGATCTTAATTTGTTGTGGATATTTCAGGATTTCGACCGGACCATAAATTTCATAGTCAGTGTTGTCCCAGGCTACCCCACCCGGTATCGGATTGGCTGTGAAGTTGACTGAAGAAAGTTCTCTTTTCTCGACGTGTGACGATGTCTGTGGTTTGAGGATCAAGTTGATTTTCTGACTTGCTGTGTCCATTTTAGCATATTTTCCCTCAATGAAGCGTCCCAAAGTAAGTACCATGATGAGCCAAAGTATGAGGATAAATGCACCAAAACCCACCCAAAATTCGATCCATGGAGAAATCAGATATGTTTCTTTCAGTTGTTTCAAAAGTTCTTTAGCTTTATCTTTAAAGGTTTTTGATGATGTCTGTGTCTTTGATTCACTGAAGCCTTCAGAGGAATCATCGAAGTTTATGAAGTAGCCGGATGCAGTTCTGTCAATTGTTCCAATTGCTTCAGGATTACTGTTTCCTG
Organism: Lissotriton helveticus; assembly: GCF_964261635.1. Classification (NCBI taxonomy): domain Eukaryota; kingdom Metazoa; phylum Chordata; class Amphibia; order Caudata; family Salamandridae; genus Lissotriton; species Lissotriton helveticus. Next base: position 401,516,765 of record NC_136065.1, read on the forward strand.
CATTTTCGCTTGGTACTTCATTGTAGATTGGTGTGTCTCTGCCAAAAGTTTTTATTTGGGTTTTCAGAGGTCTGAGTTCTATTGCATTGTTGCATAGTCCTTGTTGTTCTTCTGTAGGCGTTTCGAATGTGATGAGCCTCTTCGTTAAGACCTCTGTACTGGTAGCAAACCTTGGTGTTCGGCTACTTATTGGGAGTCCACTTGGCCTACTGTTTGTTATCGGCCACATGATTGTGGTTTTACCAGGTCGATGGATACAACTCGGTTCTCCTTTTTACCAGCAAGTGGCGGTAGTACAACAGATCTTGTCCCGTTGATAGACAAGACAGGAACTGCTTTCCTGTAAGAAGGCCCAAATTCCTTCTTTACCGCGATCTTTTCCCTGACTAGATCCCCGACTTTTGGAATCCAGACAGGTCTTGCTGGGACAGGTGGTGGTTCTTCAGTGGTTGTTGGCTGTTGTTTCAACTTTATGTTGCTCAGGTCTTTTCTTGTTTTGTTTAAGTCCTGCAAAATAGCCAAACGGTCTTTGATATCAAAGCTTTTTTCTTTCACCACTGAAGTCTGACTATCAATGTCAGAGATCAACATCCTAGTTCCAAATAATAATTCGTACGCACTGAATCCCTTCAGAGAATTTCTTGGCAAGTTATTTAGACTACGTTGGACACTTATTAGATGTTTGACCCACCCAGCTCCCGAACCTAATACCTTTGCCGTTATAGACTGCTTTATGTCACGGTTTTTTCTTTCAACAATTCCGTTCCCCTCAGGGTGAAATGGACAAGAGTACCGCAATGCTACGCCCATGCTGACCATGGCCTCCTTATAAGCTCTAGAGCTAAAAGCAGGACCGTGGTCCGAATGCAGCATGCCAATTGCGTATGTGCCGATAAAGACTCGCAAATCTTTTATAACAGTTCTGGCGTCAGCCGTTCGCTGGGGCCACATCCATATGAATCTCGTGCATGAATCCACTGCGACCAAGATGTATTTATAGTTACCGTCCCTTTGTAAGGGACCGCAGTGATCTAGATAAACACAGGCTAATGGTTTATCCGAGATTAGAAGGGGCGTCTGAGCTGGACGTCTCACCGTTGATACTTTCATTTTTTGACAAATTTCACATTCTAGAACATAGTTCCTTGTTTGTCTTCTCATTTGTGGCCACCAGTATCTCTGTTTTAATAATGATACTGTGGCTGAGACGCCAGCATGGATAGAAGCAAGCCCTTCGTGTGCCGCTATTATTAGTCCTAACCTATGTTCCATGTTTGGAATTGCCCTATCCCCCACTCCAGGGATTCGAGCAAAAGGAACATTGTTTGCATCAGTTATGTATGAGTATTTTACTGGAAAGCCTTTCGGGAGTGTTTCTATCGAATCCTTTTCTGAAGCGCTGACAGCCTGTAATATTTCGCTGTCTATTTTTGTTTTTGACCGGGTGATGGCAGCTACGGAAGCCGTTTGCACAGCTGCCTTCGCGGCCTCATCAGCCAATGAATTCCCTGCAACGTGAACGCCATCACGTTGATGACTCAGTGTGTGTATCACGTGAGTCTTTGGTAGTTCTTTTTGTAAAAGAACTACTTGTTCCCAGAGCATTTTATGCTTGATTGTGCCTCCTTTTGCATCCTTAAAACCATTTTGAAGCCAGATCTGCAAGTATTCATTATAAGACTGAACGCAATAATACGAATCGCACACTATGAGCGTGGGGAATTCTCGATCGGTATTTTCAAGCGCCATCTTGAATGCCAGTAGTTCAGCTCGCTGAGCTGTGCAATCTCCTAGAGATTGCGTTTTAGTGAGGGTTGGTTTAAATTTCCCTTCGTGCCAGCGACCTTTAACAATCGCGCACGCAGCACTATAAGCTTGTTTACCCCCGACTGCGGGTTGTGCTGATCCGTCTGTATATATTATACAGCCGTAATGATCTAGAGGCAGAATTTCGGTCGGCGGAGGACATTCAAATTCATATTGGAGAAATTCTTGTGTTTTTAAGTTAGGATCAAATTCGTATGCCACGTCCGTTGCAGCAAGAGAATTAGCCCATTGTATCCATCTAGGATGGAGCGCTTTAGCATTTGGAATGCTTGCCTTTGTTACCGCCTCTAGGGCTGGTATCGGTGTCACGATTATTATTCGTTTACCTTGTGCCAGGGCTCGTTCTTTTGCTATAGCTGTCTGTGTTGTTTTTCCGTAGGGCTAAATTTCATTTCAGCCTTAGTGTACAAGTGTGATTTGAATGCAATTGGTAGCTTTTCTCCCTCATTAGAGGTCAGGTATGTGAATCCGCATCTCCCTGGGATGACTCGAATCACAAGATTGCGTGTGTTATCAAGTGTTTCTAATTTTGTTTTAATTAGCATGTCTGTTTGTAAGGATCTCAAAATTTCTGTGTGTGTTTGAGTCCAATTGGATCTTTTAAAATCTGGTTTTATCAGATCATAAAGGGGTTTGACCCTTTCTGCGTAATTTGCAATGTATGTTCTTCCGAAATTTAGGAAGCCTAGAATCGACTGTAGTTTTTTTAGTGTTCTAGGTGCTTGGATTACGCACATTTCTCTAGGAAATTGTCGGGCAGGCTTTTGCCTTCACTTGATAATTCATATCCTAAGAACAGGACTGTCAGATGGGCAATTCTGGATTTTTTAAAGTTGAATTTGTAACCCTCTGCTGCGAACCCAAGTATTATGGTGTTCACTCTCTTCAAGTGAGTCTCCAAGTCATCATCTGTTAAGTAAATGTCGTCGACATAAGATAATGCTTCATCATCATATATTTGTAGTAATTCTGTTACTCTCGCTGAGAATACTCCCGGGCTGTTCTTGTACCCCTGGGCTAACCGACAGAATTGTTTTTGAGTGCCATTTATTGAGAACGCAGACAAATATCTGCTCTCTGGTCCTATGTTTTGACAAAAGAATCCATTAGAGATGTCTAATGTTGTTTTGTATTTTTTGCGCACTATGTTATTCATTAGTGCAGCACTATGCGAATTTTGCACTGCAAAAGTTTTGCAACATGTGTTAAGGTGTCGGTAATCCAAAACTAGACAATATGAATTGTCTGGTTTGGAGACCGGAAACAAAGGGTTGTTCATTTGTGAGGTGCAAGTTTCAATCACCCCCTGGTATTCTAGCTGATCTAGTATTTCTTTTACCTGTTTTTTAGCTTCTTGCTTAATTGGGTACTGCCTTTGTGCAGTAGGTTGTGATTTTAACTGGATTTTGTGAGGAGGAGAGTCCTCATCCCATCCCACGTGATTTTTATATAAAGCAGGAGCTAGAGCCACTGCCCACTTTCTAGCAAGTGTGTATTTTTTATGAATTGGGATATGATTTGAGAAGGCAGGCATAATTACTTCTTCGCCATGAGGGCAATCCCTGACAAACTCTGGTGGCCAGTCTTTTTCAGCTAGAAGGATATCATAGCCCTTGGAGAGATTATCCCAAAATAGTCTCCTTATTTTCCTAGTCTTATCTCCCTCTATACGTAATGTTATTTCGTATATTTTGTGAGGTTTGCTAACTCTGGTGTCTGCAGTTTCCACTTGAAGATATTCATTCGTGTCCACTGTCTCCAGATGATTCATAAGGACTTTGCGAGCTATGCTCACTTCTGCTGCGCTGTCTAGCATTGTCTGAGCCCATTCCCCGTTTTTCAGTTGTGTCCTCAGAATTCTCGGCATTGTTAACTATTTTAATGCTGGCTACCTTCTTCTTTGGAAATTGTAATTTCTTTTTTAGCTGAGCAGGTTCCTTGTCTTTGGACTTGGCGTGCTCTTCTCTTTGTTCTGATCGTCCTCTTCTTTCCGATTTCTGCGAGGAAGTCTGAAAAGATTGAGAGGGACGTGTATCAATGTCTTGATATCTATCAGGCTTTTTTATATTATCCCTATTTCTAAGGTTATATCTTTTCCCAGAGGGGTCACTCTGGGGTGACCTGTGTCTTTGGTTCGGAGATTTCTCTCTTCGCCTAGGAGACCTTCCTCTGGACTGGAATTTCTTTTCTTTGGGATTGGATTGTTTGTTTCCATCCCAGCTCTTTTTCTGTGATGTTGAATTATTATTAAAAAATATTTTTTCAGGACTTTCAATTAGTTGTGGTTTTACTGGTATTCCACCTAAACTATCTCTACCTAGTTCCTCATAGGATTTTTCTATGATTCTGGCAATTTCAGCTGGTTGGTCTGCTATATCTGTTTCCTTTAACCTCTGGCGGATCGCCACATTTGCTGCTTCTCCCTTTATGTTGGCTAATAATATAGCCGAGACCTGCTTGAAGTCTTTTAGTAATTTCATACCAAGAGTTAAAGCGGGTTCTGGACCGTATTCGTCTTGAATTTGTTTTAGCACATCTGGTATTACCGAAATGGATGGAACACCGTGCGTTTTTGTGTAGATGGAAGCAAAGACTGTACCCCAAGTGTCACAGTCCTCAATGTGTGGTGCGATTCCCATTGGAAGACAGATAGTCAGAATCCTGTGCTTTTCTAGCGGGGTGGTGTCTGGAAACACCGCCTCTATTTGGGTGATTTTCTGCGCTAGCCAGAATGGTATTTGTTCCCGTTTAGCCGGTACTTTACCTAGGCAGGACTGGATGTTCTGTGGTGTAATTTTATTTGTGTTCCCCTGGTGAGGGGTCAGCTGTGGGAGTTTAATCGCTGGCTGAATTGTTGAAGTCCGCATCACATACTGGACTAATTGTCTATGTATTTTTATTAATTGTTTTAGCTGTGTTAATAGGTTAGCTGCAGACATCCCGTCGATGTCTGGATGTGGTGTGTATCCGGCTAGGACCGGCCACGTTGCTCCTGGTCTACCTAAAGGACCGAGCCTGGTGATGTGATTATTATGTTTTAGGGCGCCATCAAATAAGAGCAAATGCTCTTGAAATTTGAGTGGTACTTCCACCTCCTCGAAAGGAGTGTAATTTTCAGGAGGTTCCTCTATTTTGTAATAGTGGAAGTACTTTGTTACAGGATTTGCTGCTGGAAAATTTATCCATGAATAGTATACCTCTGTCTGCCGATATTCGTGTGCCTCAATTACGAATATGACTGTACCACCTCTAGGTGTCAGTCCATTTTCTATAAGTTTTATGGTTATAGATTTCCTTTTAATGACCGGGATGAGTATTATATCCGGGTCTGCTTCCTGTATGGTAGCATCAGCTGCTGCGAGTTCAGTTGCTAATCTAACTGCCTCTCTTTCTTCATCACTGTCTACCATTTTACCGACAGGATGGTTATTTTGTTTGTTTGCAGATCAGGTTTCTTATGGAAACAAAGATTAGATGCACAATATTTTGGAACAGTGTATCCTTCAACGTTGACTATACCAAGAACCATACATAGGAGTTCCCTCCTGCGAGGTCTGGCGGATATGACCTTTTACCCACTCCAGACGTCTTTGGAGTATTATGGGAGAAAGGGGTCTGAGTGAGAAAGCACGACTGAGTTACTTTAAATGTCTTACGTTAGTTTTATCGCCCTTTCCAAACGCGTTGGGCGCCATGTAGTGTAGTTCCTATTATCCCAATAGGCTCTGCGCATTGGAATAATACCTTCAATAGTAAAGGCCTAGACCAGACGTTAACTAGGTCTACTACTGACGATATTAGACTTAAAGTTTTGGGTTTGCCAGCTAGCTCAGAGTTCACTAGAAACTTTCTCGAATGTTCAGGAAGGAATTAACTTCCCTGATTAGACAAGAAGGGATTTAGTTTCTGACAACCATAGAACATGACAACTTTGCTCTCCCCTATTCAAGAGTGTATCTCGAGAGTCGTGTGAACAAAAGGCAATTTATTTTACTCAGTCAGTACGTGCATTCTTAGTCTCATCAGAATGTAGAGAAAAGGAAGAGACGGGCGTGTTCAATAAAAAGGTGTTATTTATTGATCAGTCTCTTTTCTCATACAAGAGAAATGGATCGATATTATTGCAATACTTATAGTTAAGTAAAGTGCATACATTAAAAGCAGAAGTATAAAATAATACTGTAAAAACATTGATATGGTTTCTAAGCCATAAGATGTTTTAAAATGAATAAAATATATTATATACACATATACATTTGACTAAACGTACTCAACTGGTGTTTCTAAATACGCCTACCCCGTGTACCTGACCTAAGCCTAATACGTGGGCGGGAATAGAAAGTTACAGTTTAAGTTAAGTTTGTTTTGCCAAGTGACTGACTAAAGAATTCTCTGCAAGGGGTTATTCAGTTCTGTACCTGGAATTAAGGATGAATGAGGGATGGTATCTCTCTCTCTGGTCTCGATATTCCAGGCTGCCTGCGAGGGCTACCCGGAAGCGCCGGTGCTGGATCTCTCGGCAGGAGAAAGCAGCGCGTCTCGTTCTCAGCGCGTCAGGAAGGCGGGGCTGTGCCAGCGGGGTCTGCTCTGCTCTGGACTTCGGCAAGTATGGCTGCTCCGTCTCGTCACCACCGCGTGTGTTTGCATAGGGCAATATCGGTAATATTTATACCTTTAAGGTGCCGAGATTGACGTAAGGATGGACATAGATACGTCAATAAGGATGTCATACGACTTGCTCGTTAGCACATTCTTTTGCTGAAGTTCTCGGTGAAATCAAAACAATGGCCGCAGGGGTTTTGCCCAGGTTGTCATAGGTTTGATTTGTTATGAGAACTCCGTATGCCTTATCAGGGGCTGGAGGAATATCGCTTGTCTAATTAGATCGCAAGCGTTATGACCTAATCAGATAACACGTTCCTGTGCCGTAGTGTGACTGCGTCAGATAACGGTATCTGCATCATGGGGGTTTTCTGCCTCATGGGCTGACTGCTAGTTAACTTGTTGGTTTGTTTAACCAGAATAGGGTCAGGAATAGGGGGATCGATTCAGAACCTATAGGAATACATCACACAACAACCTGCTTTTCAAACCAAAACAGCGATCTTACATGATGCACCACCTGCTGTTCATCTGACCCATTGTGATGGGCCGCCATCCTGAAGTTCTACTGGTATTTCATGCCTGCCATTCTCATGAAATAAAACGTCAGCTCTGTGAAAACATCTATCTACATAGGAAATGACATCTCTGCAGTTCCCAACATTCCTCTTTAAGGGAAGCAATAACACTGGTCGATCTTTAAAAGAAGAAACCAGACAAGCAGATCTCATTCTTCAGTAGCCATTTAAATGGAAGGCAACATCACTACAGTACATAGAATCTATCTACAAAGCAAGTGACATAACTGTATTTCACTTCATAAAGGGGGGTGGTGATGGACAGAGTATCTGAATTAAGCAGAACACTCCTACCCAGTCAAAAGATCAGGGCTTGATCCATCACCGTATTTTAGCTCACTGCACCATCCCAGTTCCGAACCTGGCTACATGCAAATTAGTCTGTCCCTGGCCCAGTGCATCATGGGAACAGGGCAGACCAAACTACCAAGCCAATTCTTTACTGGAAAGGAAACAAGCTTCCGGGGACCGGATTCTGGCATTACAGCCGTCTTCGGCCCGGCTTGCTTGAATCCTGATGGTGCAGTGAGCAAGGGACTCACATCTGAGCATACCCTTCCACGCTTGTGGTGGCCAAAACGATTCATAAAGGGGGGTGGTGATGGACAGAGTATCTGAATTAAGCAGAACACTCCTACCCAGTCAAAAGATCAGGGCTTGATCCATCACCGTTTTTTAGCTCACTGCACCATCCCAGTTCAGAACCTGGCTACATGCAAATTAGTCTGTCCCTGACCCAGTGCATCATGGGAACAGGGCAGACCAAACTACCAAGCCAATTCTTTACTGGAAAGGAAACAAGCTTCCGGGGACCGGATTCTGGCATTACAGCCGTCTTCGGCCCGGCTTGCTTGAATCCTGATGGTGCAGTGAGCAAGGGACTCACATCTGAGCATACCCTTCCACGCTTGTGGTGGCCAAAACGATTCATAAAGGGGGGTGGTGATGGACAGAGTATCTGAATTAAGCAGAACACTCCTACCCAGTCAAAAGATCAGGGCTTGATCCATCACCGTTTTTTAGCTCACTGCACCATCCCAGTTCAGAACCTGGCTACATGCAAATTAGTCTGTCCCTGGCCCAGTGCATCATGGGAACAGGGCAGACCAAACTACCAAGCCAATTCTTTACTGGAAAGGAAACAAGCTTCCGGGGACCGGATTCTGGCATTACAGCCGTCTTCGGCCCGGCTTGCTTGAATCCTGATGGTGCAGTGAGCAAGGGACTCACATCTGAGCATACCCTTCCACGCTTGTGGTGGCCAAAACGATTCAAAAAGGGGGGTGGTGATGGACAGAGTATCTGAATTAAGCAGAACACTCCTACCCAGTCAAAAGATCAGGGCTTGATCCATCACCGTTTTTTAGCTCACTGCACCATCCCAGTTCAGAACCTGGCTACATGCAAATTAGTCTGTCCCTGGCCCAGTGCATCATGGGAACAGGGCAGACCAAACTACCAAGCCAATTCTTTACTGGAAAGGAAACAAGCTTCCGGGACCGGTTTCTGGCATTACAGCCGTCTTCGGCCCGGCTTGCTTGATTCCTGATGGTGCAGTGAGCAAGGGACTCACATCTGAGCATACCCTTCCACGCTTGTGGTGGCCAAAACGATTCATAAAGGGGGGTGGTGATGGACAGAGTATCTGAAATAAGCAGAACACTCCTACCCAGTCAAAAGATCAGGGCTTGATCCATCACCGTTTTTAAGCTCACTGCACCATCCCAGTTCAGAACCTGGCTACATGCAAATTAGTCTGTCCCTGGCCCAGTGCATCATGGGAACAGGGCAGACCAAATCACCAAGCCAATTCTTTACTGGAAAGGAAGCAAGCTTCCGGGGACCGGTTTCTGGCATTACAGCCGTCTTCGGCCCGGCTTGCTTGAATCCTGATGGTGCAGTGAGCAAGGGACTCACATCTGAGCATACCCTTCCACGCTTGTGGTGGCCAAAATGATTCATAAAGGGGGGTGGTGATGGACAGAGTATCTGAATTAAGCAGAACACTCCTACCCAGTCAAAAGATCAGGGCTTGATCCATCACCGTTTTTTAGCTCACTGCACCATCCCAGTTCAGAACCTGGCTACATGCAAATTAGTCTGTCCCTGGTCCAGTGCATCATGGGAACAGGGCAGACCAAACTACCAAGCCAATTCTTTACTGGAAAGGAAACAAGCTTCCGGGGACCGGTTTCTGGCATTACAGCCGTCTTCGGCCCGGCTTGCTTGAATCCTGATGATGCAGTGAGCAAGGGACTCACATCTGAGCATACCCTTCCACGCTTGTGGTGGCCAAAATGATTCATAAAGGGGGGTGGTGATGGACAGAGTATCTGAATTAAGCAGAACACTCCTACCCAGTCAAAAGATCAGGGCTTGATCCATCACCGTTTTTTAGCTCACTGCACCATCCCAGTTCAGAACCTGGCTACATGCAAATTAGTCTGTCCCTGGCCCAGTGCATCATGGGAACAGGGCAGACCAAACTACCAAGCCAATTCTTTACTGGAAAGGAAACAAGCTTCCGGGGACCGGTTTCTGGCATTACAGCCGTCTTCGGCCCGGCTTGCTTGAATCCTGATGGTGCAGTGAGCAAGGGACTCTCATCTGAGCATACCCTTCCACGCTTGTGGTGGCCAAAACGATTCATAAAGGGGGGTGGTGATGGACAGAGTATCTGAATTAAGCAGAACACTCCTACCCAGTCAAAAGATCAAGGCTTGATCCATCACCGTTTTTTAGCTCACTGCACCATCCCAGTTCAGAACCTGGCTACATGCAAATGAGTCTGTCCCTGGCCCAGTGCATCATGGGAACAGGGCAGACCAAACTACCAAGCCAATTCTTTACTGGAAAGGAAACAAGCTTCCGGGGACCGGTTTCTGGCATTACAGCCGTCTTCGGCCCGGCTTGCTTGAATCCTGATGGTGCAGTGAGCAAGGGACTCACATCTGAGCATACCCTTCCACGCTTGTGGTGGCCAAAACGATTCATAAAGGGGGGTGGTGATGGACAGAGTATCTGAATTAAGCAGAACACTCCTACCCAGTCAAAAGATCAGGGCTTGATCCATCACCGTTTTTTAGCTCACTGCACCATCCCAGTTCAGAACCTGGCTACATGCAAATTAGTCTGTCCCTGGCCCAGTGCATCATGGGAACAGGGCAGACCAAACTACCAAGCCAATTCTTTACTGGAAAGGAAACAAGCTTCCGGGGACCGGTTTCTGGCATTACAGCCATCTTCGGCCCGGCTTGCTTGAATCCTGATGGTGCAGTGAGCAAGGGACTCACATCTGAGCATACCCTTCCACGCTTGTGGTTGCCAAAACGATTCATAAAGGGGGGTGGTGATGGACAGAGTATCTGCATTAAGCAGAACACTCCTACCCAGTCAAAAGATCAGGGCTTGATCCATCACCGTTTTTTTTGACTGGGTAGGAGTGTTCTGCTTAATTCAGATACTCTGTCCATCACCACCCCCTTTTCTGAATCGTTTTGGCCACTATAGGAGTGGAAGGGTATGCTCAGACATGAGTCCCTTGCTCACTGCACCATCAGGATTCAAGCAAGCCGGGCCGAAGACGGCTGCAATGCCAGAAACCGGTCCCCGGAAGCTTGTTTCCTTTCCAGTAAAGAATTGGCTTGGTAGTTTGGTCTGCCCTGTTCCCATGATGCACTGGGCCAGGGACAGACTAATTTGCATGTAGCCAGGTTCTGAACTGGGATGGTGCAGTGAGCTAAAAAACGGTGATGGATCAAGCCCTGATCTTTTGACTCGGTAGGAGTGTTCTGCTTAATTCAGATACTCTGTCCATCACCACCCCCTTGTCTGAATCGTTTTGGCCACTATAGGAGTGGAAGGGTATGCTCAGACGTGAGTCCCTTGCTCACTGCACCATCAGGATTCAAGCAAGCCGGGCCGAAGACGGCTGCAATGCCAGAAACCGGTCCCCGGAAGCTTGTTTCCTTTCCAGTAAAGAATTGGCTTGGTAGTTTGGTCTGCCCTGTTCCCATGATGCACTGGGCCAGTGACAGACTAATTTGCATGTAGCCAGGTTCCGAACTGGGATGGTGCAGTGAGCTAAAAAACGGTGATGGATTAAGCCCTGATCTTTTGACTGGGTAGGAGTGTTCTGCTTAATTCAGATACTCTGTCCATCACCACCCCCTTTTCTGAATCGTTTTGGCCACTATAGGAGTGGAAGGGTATGCTCAGACATGAGTCCCTTGCTCACTGCACCATCAGGATTCAAGCAAGCCGGGCCGAAGACGGCTGCAATGCCAGAAACCGGTCCCCGGAAGCTTGTTTCCTTTCCAGTAAATAATTGGCTTGGTAGTTTGGTCTGCCCTTTTCCCATGATGCACTGGGCCAGGGACAGACTAATTTGCATGTAGCCAGGTTCTGAACTGGGATGGTGCAGTGAGCTAAAAAACGGTGATGGATCAAGCCCTGATCTTTTGACTGGGTAGGAGTGTTCTGCTTAAGTCAGATACTTTGTCCATCACCACCCCCTTTTCTGAATCGTTTTGGCCACTATAGGAATGGAAGGGTATGCTCAGACATGAGTCCCTGGCTCACTGCACCATCAGGATTCAAGCAAGCCGGGCCGAAGACGGCTGCAATGCCAGAAACTGGTCCCTGGAAGCTTGTTTCCTTTCCAGTAAAGAATTGGCTTGGTAGTTTGGTCTGCCCTGTTCCCATGATGCACTGGCCAGGGACAGACTAATTTGCATGTAGCCAGGTTCTGAACTGGGATGGTGCAGTGAGCTAAAAAACGGTGATGGATCAAGCCCTGATCTTTTGACTGGGTAGGAGTGTTCTGCTTAAATCAGATACTCTGTCCATCACCACCCCCTTTTCTGAATCGTTTTGGCCACTATAGGAGTGGAAGGGTATGCTCAGACATGAGTCCCTTGCTCACTGCACCATCAGGATTCAAGCAAGCCGGGCCGAAGACGGCTGCAATGCCAGAAACCGGTCCCCGGAAGCTTGTTTCCTTTCCAGTAAAGAATTGGCTTGGTAGTTTGGTCTGCCCTGTTCCCATGATGCACTGGGCCAGGCACAGACTAATTTGCATGTAGCCAGGTTCTGAACTGGGATGGTGCAGTGAGCTAAAGAACGGTGATGGATCAAGCCCTGATCTTTTGACTGGGTAGGAGTGTTCTGCTTAATTCAGATACTCTGTCCATCATCACCCCCTTTTCTGCAATCGTTTTGGCCACTATAGGAGTGGAAGGGTATGCTCAGACATGAGTCCCTTGCTCACTGCACCATCAGGATTCAAGCAAGCCGGGCCGAAGACGGCTGCAATGCCAGAAACCGGTCCCCGGAAGCTTGTTTCCTTTCCAGTAAAGAATTGGCTTGGTAGTTTGGTCTGCCCTGTTCCCATGATGCACTGGGCCAGGGACAGACTAATTTGCATGTAGCCAGGTTCTAAACTGGGATGGTGCAGTGAGCTAAAAAACGGTGATGGATCAAGCCCTGATCTTTTGACTGGGTAGGAGTGTTCTGCTTAATGCAGATACTCTGTCCATCACCACCCCTTTTCTGAATCGTTTTGACCACTATAGGAGTGGAAGGGTATGCTCAGACATGAGTCCCTTGCTCACTGCACCATCAGGATTCAAGCAAGCCGGGCCGAAGACGGCTGCAATGCCAGAAACCAGTCCCCGGAAGCTTGTTTCCTTTCCAGTAAAGAATTGGCTTGGTAGTTTGGTCTGCCCTGTTCCCATGATGCACTGGGCCAGGGACAGACTAATTTGCATGTAGCCAGGTTCTGACCTGGGATGGTGCAGTGAGCTATAAAACGGTGATGGATCAAGCCCTGATCTTTTGACTGGGTAGGAGTGTTCTGCTTAATTCAGATACTCTGTCCATCACCACCCCCTTTTCTGAATCGTTTTGGCCACTATAGGAGTGGAAGGGTATGCTCAGACATGAGTCCCTTGCTCACTGCACCATCAGGATTCAAGCAAGCCGGGCCGAAGACGGCTGCAATGCCAGAAACCGGTCCCCGGAAGCTTGTTTCCTTTCCAGTAAAGAATTGGCTTGGTAGTTTGGTCTGCCCTGTTCCCATGATGCACTGGGCCAGGGACAGACTAATTTGCATGTAGCCAGGTTCTGAACTGGGATGGTGCAGTGAGCTAAAAAACGGTGATGGATCAAGCCCTGATCTTTTAACTGGGTAGGAGTGTTCTGCTTAATTCAGATACTCTGTCCATCACCACCCCCTTTTCTGAATCATTTTGGCCACTATAGGAGTGGAAGGGTATGCTCAGACATGAGTCCCTTGCTCACTGCACCATCAGGATTCAAGCAAGCCGGGCCGAAGACGGCTGCAAGGCCAGAAACCGGTCCCCGGAAGCTCGTTTCCTTTCCAGTAAAGAATTGGCTTGGTAGTTTGGTCTGCCCTGTTCCCATGATGCACTGGGCCAGGGACAGACTAATTTGCATGTAGCCAGATTCTGAACTGGGATGGTGCAGTGAGCTAAAAAACGGTGATGGATCAAGCCCTGATCTTTTGACTGGGTAGGAGTGTTCTGCTTAATTCAGATACTCTGTCCATCACCACCCCCTTTTCTGAATCGTTTTGGCCACTATAGGAGTGGAAGGGTATGCTCAGATATAAGTCCCTTGCTCACTGCACCATCAGGATTCAAGCAAGCTGGGCCGAAGAAGGCTGCAATGCCAGAAACCGGTCCCCGGAAGCTCGTTTCCTTTCCAGTAAAGAATTGGCTTGGTAGTTTGGTCTGCCCTGTTCCCATGATGCACTGGGCCAGGGACAGACTAATTTGCATGTAGCCAGGTTCTGAACTGGGATGGTGCAGTGAGCTAAAAAACGGTGATGGATCAAGCCCTGATCTTTTGACTGGGTAGGAGTGTTCTGCTTAATTCAGATACTCTGTCCATCACCACCTCCTTTTCTGAATCGTTTTGGCCACTATAGGAGTGGAAGGGTATGCTCAGACATGAGTCCCTTGCTCACTGCACCATCAGGATTCAAGCAAGCCGGGCCGAAGATGGCTGCAATGCCAGAAACCGGTCCCCGGAAGCTTGTTTCCTTTCCAGTAAAGAATTGGCTTGGTAGTTTGGTCTGCCCTGTTCCCATGATGCACTGGTCCAGGGACAGACTAATTTGCATGTAGCCAGGTTCTGAACTGGGATGGTGCAGTGAGCTAAAAACGGTGATGGATCAAGCCCTGATCTTTTGACTGGGTAGGAGTGTTCTGCTTAATTCAGATACTCTGTCCATCACCACCCCCTTTTCTGAATCATAACTGTATTTCACAGCAATCAGCTGGATAGGAAATTACATCACTAGTCTCAATCTGAACGTTTTGCCTACTCCCATCATTTAGTCAATTTTTCAGGGCACTTAATCAATCACGCGTTTTTTAAACGCTACTACTCCGCGTGAGGGTCTCAAGGCGCTGGGGGAGGGGGGTTTCCAGGTTCCAGTCCATCAAGGAGGGGATCAGTCGAAGAGCCACGTTTTGAGGTTTCTTGTGAAGATGGGGAGAGATTTTGTCTGTCTGAGGTGGCGAGGGAGGGCGTTCCAGGCTCTGGCCGCGAGGAAGGAGAAGGAGCGGCCGCCTGATCTGGTCTTTCTGGCGTAGGAGAGCTGGGCTGATCGTAGGGTCCTTTGGGGTGGGTGGAATTTGAGTAGGCTGTTCAGGTATGCTGGTCCAGTGTTGTAGAGGGACCTGTGAATGTGGGTGAGCATCTTGAAGATGACTCTAGCTTCCATGGGGAGCCAGTGGAGTGTGTGCAGATGCTGGGAGATGTAGCAGTGTCTTGGCAGGTTGAGGACCAGTCTTGCAGCAGCGTTCTGGATGTTCTATAGCTTGCGTGTGAGGTTTTTGTTTATTCCAGCATAGAGTGCGCTGCCGTAGTCGAGTCTGCTAGTGACCAGGCATGAGTGACTGTCTTTCTGTGTTCGAGGGGGATCCATTTGAAGGTCTTGCATAGGAGGCGGAGGGTGTAGAAGCAGGAGGATGAGACTGCGTTGATCTGGCTGTCCATTTTGTGTTTGAAGTCCAGGATGATTCCCAGGATGCGTAAATTGTGTCCGGCGTTGTTAGGTTCGTTGGATAGGGAGAGGATGAGTTGGATGTCGTCTGCGTATGACACAATGTTGAGACTGTAGATTCTGACGATGGGGAGAGCGGAGCCATGTAGACATTGAAGAGTGTAGGGCTGAGGGATGACCCCTGGGGGACTCCACAGGTGGTTAGTGTAGGGTCCTAGAGGAAAGGGGGGAGTCTGACCCCCTGCCTTCTGCCAAAGAGGAAGGAGCGGATCCAATTGGAGGCCTTGTCTTGAATTCCTGCGTCCTGGAGTCTGTGTATTCGGGTGTGATGAGAGACTGTGTCGAATGCCGCTGATAGGTCGAGGAGGATGAGGGCTGCTGTTTCTTCTTTTTCCAGTAGGGTGCGGATGTCATGTGTTGCGGAGAAGAGGGTGGTTTCCGTGCTGTGGTTTTTTTTCTGAACCCGGATTGGGAGGAGTTGAGGATGTTGTGCTCTTCGATGTATGTGGTGAGTTGGCTGTTGATGGCTTTCTCGATGACTTTTGCTGGGAAGGGGAGCAGGGAGATGGGTCAGTAGTTTTTGAGGTTGGTGGGGTCCGCCGAGGGTTTATTCAGGAGGTTGTTGATCTATGCATGGTTCCATTCGTCGGGAATGATGCGGTTGCCAGGGAGCGCTTGATGGTGTGGTGGAGGATGGGTGCGATGGTGTCTGCGGCTCTGTTGAAAATGTGGTAGGGGCATGGGTCTGTGGGGGCCCCAGAGAGGATTGAGTTCATCGTCTTCAGTGTGTCTTCCCAACAAATGACAGATACAGATATAGTCTTCTTCTTTTTGGGCCATGAATAGTTTTGAGTCAGATTCCCAGGGTCACTGCAACCTCAATACATGTGTATTTAGCAGCTTCTCTCATTACCAATCCCATCACCACACACTGACCCACCCTCAAACACATTCCATAAACCACCACATAGCTTCAAACTATTAAAACACACTCTCCAACACATGTTCAGTCAGGCTTACTCTACAGTACTTCTTGCTCAAGGCGTAGCAGACCTCAACATCTTTTACAACCATGACACAGTCTTCATCACAGAAACATGGCTCACCCCTACATCCTCTCACACCATAGACTGCCCTGTTCCCACATGTTACCGAATCCATTGTGTAGCCATACACATTACAAGGGAGGAAGTGTTGTCATCATTTGTATGTTCTCCTAACTCTGCAACCTAGGCAAGCAACACTTTACTCCATGGAGCTATTTAACATCACACTCTCCACAACTTAGCCCAACAGGTGCCACCTGAACTCCAAGTCATCAGGATAGACAAAGGACTTCATAGATACATTTTCAAACTTCCTTACTATCTCATAAATCTGATATGCCAGCAATATGGTACAGCATGTCATTCAACAGGCACACTTCAAATCCTTAAATAAGTATTCTAAATTTCCGTCTTAGTGACTGTTTGGGGCCAACCCTAGGGCTAGCATATATTTATGAAAAACAGAATTTTAGGCTTGACAAAAGATTTATTTTGCCAAGTCAAATTGGCAGTTTGCAACTGCTCATAGGCTGCAATGGCAGGCATGAGACATGTTTAACGGGGCTAGTGTGGCAGGACCACTAGTAGCATTTAATTTACCCACCCTGGGTATATGGTATACCACTTTACTAGGAACTTATAAGTAATTTAAATATGCCAATCAGGTGTAAGCCAATTTTACATGTTTTATTGAGTGAGCACAAATATCTGAGCACTGGTTGGCAGCAATAAAGTCCACAGAGTCCTCAGGCAAACAAAAACAAAACAGGAGGGGAGAAGGCAAAATATTTGGGGGAAGATCACCCTTAGGCTGACAAGTCTAACACTCCTTGATTAGATGTGAAGCGGCTCCTAGAGTTGAGACAAAGTCCTTTTGTGTGGGAAGAAGTTGGCCTTCCCCTGACAGGATGACAATCTGGGATTTGCCCATGAATCTAATTATCTTCAGAGAGACCTGTTGTGTCACAAGGAGATGTAACTCACACTTGAGCCACCTCGCTCTGTTGTCCTTCAAGCCAGCCAGGTACCAATCACAGTGAGAGAGAACCTGCCCAGAACTAGTTTTGTGTGACCATAGGGGAAGGTTTGCTCACTCCCTGACCACACCTCTAGGTTGGGTCCAAGAGCTTTGCACAAGCAAAGAAAGGGTCTGCCATCTTCTATTTAGGAAGAGAGGGACACTTTGGGATTGTTTGCAGTAGGGCGCACAGGAACTACTGCAAAAAGTGAGTAGGATTACCCCTTAGACCTTTTTCTCTACTGGTTAGGGGGAGGCCAGAGTCACTCCTACCCACAAGCTAGTGTCAGGCATAAAAGTGGTATCTCTGGGTACCCCTTTCAGATCTCTACTGGACCTCTGGAACACAGAAGGAGGGCTTCCCCTGCTCCTACTTCTACCCAGGACTGAGAAGTGGGCTCCAAGGGTTGGCTAACCTTATGTTAAGGTACAGATACACTTAAGCTGCAAGAGGCCCACTTTTCTGGAAAATCCCAGCCAGCCAGCTCTAACAGGACTTGCTCTGCACCTTGCTGGTGACTTCTGCTGAAGTGAGTCTTGATCCTGGAGTGCTGCTCCTGAGGTGCTAGGACCCTTGGCTGGTGTCCGAGTGTATTTCTCCCTACCCTAAAACATGGATATTAGAACTTCCTTCAAGGATTTTTGCCAGGAGAAACAACAGACCAACCTGTCAAACCGATGTGCCAACAGTGCATCGCCGGTGGGACTGACTTCGCGGCATTTTCTGCTATATTGTTCTCTGCAGAGACTCTTTCCAACAAATTGATACACCGAGGCTACCCCAGACGCTTGGTTAGCAAAGCCGGAAAAAGAGCCTGGTATTGTCACCGGGACCTTCTACTCACCCCACAACCCAAGAAAGCTAATACCAGAATTCCATTTGTCTCCAAATTCAATCCGAATAGCAACATGATCAGCAAAATCATTAAAAAGAATTGGTCCCTCCTTCGCTCTCATGAACTATTCCAAGAAGCACCACTGTTTTCGTACCAACGTGGCAATAACTTGGCAAGTCATTTAGTACATGCAATCACGTGGCCTCAAGACCCAAAAGAAAAACATACTATAACGGCTGCCTGGGGCCTTGATCCCGTTGTGGGACACTACAGATGCCAGAACTGCAGCGTCTGCAGCCTAACTGTCAACACTAAAGTCTTCACGTTCAAAGGCCGATCGCACAAACTAAGGGCCCATACCAACTGCTGTTCACAGAACGTCATCTTTGCAATCAAATGCCCATGCGACCTCATTTACATTGGACAGACAACACAGATGATTTAACAACGGATCATCCAGCATAAAAGTAGAATCAACTGTAAAACATTGACGGCACCACTGGTGGCTCACTACATGGAGCTGGAACATCTGGACACAGACATCCTTTGCCAGGTCATTGAGAGACCTACACTACCTGTCCATGGAGGAGACATCAAATCCCTCTTAAATAAAGCAGAGTGTAAATAGATGACACTCTGTGATTCTGTCAATCACGGCCTCAATACCATTGACGAATGGAACAGTACAGTGACCACCAAAACTGCCGGACCATCTTGACCATTTTCATTCCATGTCCTTGGCTTTTTACTCACTCCTTTGCATCTCTGAATTACTTCTCCCTCCCCCCTCCTTTTTTTCCCCCCACCCCACGCTCCCTTTAGCATATAATGTGGTTTTAATACTAGCCTACATTGTTCTTGGTATACTGCTGTATTTCGCTGCTCTAAATGTTGCAATGTAACCTTTTGTTCTTAACGACTGCTAATATTGTTATCGCTCTCACACTGGTAACTGTACCCGCTAAACGTACTTCGAGTGATGATTCTGTTTATCTGTCTCATATATCAATTTACGGTTGCACCATGGTACTTTGTTCATTCCAACAAATCGATGGTCACCTTTTCCCTCCTTTCGCGCATCTGACAGATCCCCAATCCCGCCCCTTCCTCTGACCTCTCGCTAACCATGCCCCTTTTCCACCATCACACACGTGACTCCTCCCACACACGGAAGTAGATATCATTTCTATGCGATCCCTCGCTGACACCACACCTTCGGATTTCTTCCCCTGCCGGCACGCCGATCCTTTAAGGTATGTCTCTGCCATGATCGCTCCCACCGATCCCCTTCCATTACGATTCCTTGTGGCTCGTTTCTGATCGCCCCTCCCATTTCTTTCCAACAGCCTGGCCCCCGGCTGATCACAGACGGCCCTACCACGCCAAATCATCGTTAGTATTCGCATTGACTGTGGTTATTCTGATTCACTTCATCCATGTCCCTCTTTTCACGTTTTCTTTCCTGTATCTTTCAGTGCCCTCGCGCAGACTCGACCTCCTTCCCCGGATGACTACTGCTCCTACCTAATTAGCTGGACCTATCTACTGGTCTTTCCCAAGGCAATCCCTTGATCCCCTAGTCTGTACCCCTCTTACTCAGGCACGAAATCCCTGCGCCCCCCGCTAACTTATTCCCCTCTCTCCCCCGCAGCACTCCTTCATTCAGACAACCTAGTCCTGATGACGATCCCGAGTTATGTGGATCGAAACGCCGTCGACCAAACAGCGTTTCAATAGGCGTACCCTCCAACGTGGCTCAACTCAAAATTAAGAAAATTCTGTATTCTGTGATATCACCCTGTCACAATACTTGAGCCACCCCCTGTATATATCTTGCACTATTGTTCACTGTGCGCCGTCCTTGCTGTTTCACCCCTTCACTTGCGTCGCCACGTTCTTCACTGACACGTTTCTGAGCACCAAGTGTAATATGGTTGTCACCAATTGGTTTTATGCAGTGCTTCCTTAACTGTATTTTCCCGACCATGAACTTGTGTTCTACAAATCTAAGATGACTTACAATCTTTAATCAATCAAACGTGTACTCTCCTTATTTCTGTGCTTGTAATGCTTTGTAAATGCTATTTGATTTGACTACCACTACCACCTGTTGGGATATTGTTCTTTTGCTCTACCTTCCTTACCCAGTCCCAATTTGGTATATGGGTCATACTCCTGTAAACTTTTACAATATTGTTCTCTGCAGCAGCAAACCAAATTCAGTGTGCCTAACGCCGACTGGCATCCGATGACGTAAAACCCTCTCCAATCATAGCCTGTAGCCTTGCCCGGTCTGAAGGAATCTGACTTCCAGAAAGAGACTACGTTCAAAATAAAAATCTTCAGTGGACGCAATGTAGAGCAACATCAGATCAACTTCGATGGCTTCCAGGGGGCGAAATTCAGACTTTTCCTGCTCTTTTCACATCTTCGTTGGTGGCTTTACTAAAACTTTGCCCTTTGGCAACCCTTCGTCGATGACTCTGCTTTCATATCTATGCTGCTGACTTGCCCTGCTCCCTAGTCTACCTTCTCAGAAATCTTCCTAGTCAGAAGATAGCGTTTTGACAGGGTACAACCTAGGTCTGGTATCTAACCCGTGTTTCATCATAATCTGCTTTAAACCATACCTTTGTAACTGTCTCACACGACCAGTTGTCTGTGGTTGGTACTTTTTGCTTTTTACAGCTATTTTATTTAAAAATTAAAAAATGAATATCGTCAGTCCCACTTATTTTATTTTTGTCATTTTGGGGTCATTTTATTAATTTTTATTGAGCTCTGTTTTTGAATTTTTAACTGTTTTGGTACTTCTAAATGCCCTACGCATTTCTTAAGTAAAGTCTGTCTATTTGCACCATCGCAAATGTGGGTTGAGCTCAGGTTTAAGTTACTGAAAACTTCACTGGACCCTACAAGAAGAATGCAATTATTATTCGGGAGGTGGAGCGTGTAGTGAGCGGAGTGAATGGAGTAAGGAGCAAGGCTTCATAGGGGCACTTGCAGACATGCTCTCAGGGCCACCAGGTGGTCCCATGATGGGGTCAGAGAAACAGGAGATATCAGGAGGCGATCAAGTCTGGGTACAGCTGCCATGTGGCGGAAAGCATTAGGCTGCAGGCTTCATGCTGCTCAAAGATGGCTGGTGTTGGCCAGTGAGGCTTGTGCCTACCTCAGGAGCCTGCACACCCACTGTCATTGCAACACCCACACCCTCCTGACGCTAGCATCCAGTGGTATAGGGAAGTTGAGTCAGCCAGCTTGATTAGTTGCCGCCCACTCCCCGTACCTGGCAGGACCACTCATCCAACTATTTTGTCTTCCGCCTATCTGCCTGTCCCTTAGTTGTTTGGCTGGTTTGTTAAGGTTGTGCTCGTGCTGGGTCACATTTCTAGAGCCGTTAGTGGTATGAGGTAGTAGCGCAAAAACCAGCCCCATGGCTTCCCCAGTCTTGAGCTTATCCTCAGTTTGTCACCCCAAAGACATCAGGGGTAGGAAGGTGCCTCTTCAGGGACCTGTGGGAAGTAGGAGTGGGCAACCTTAACATCGCTATGAGGGAAAGGCATTTTATGTGGCCGAGCAGCACCAGTGGCAGGAACTTTAACATTTTCAAGGCCCTTTATTAGTTTAGGTGGCACCAGAAAATATTTCTGGGCTCTTACATTTTGAAAAGGCAGCAAAAAAACTGAGATCAGGAAAGTTAATCTCCAGAACTTGCCACAAAACTAAATATAACCCCATGGAAATAAATCTAATCGCATTGGAGCATTGAAGGGGTTCTCCTCTATTCCTGCCTATTTCCTTAAACATGCTGGGTCTAATACCGGGGTAGAGCCTGAAGGAATACAGCTCCTGGTAACACTGGGCTTTTGGATCAAAACTCCTCTCCTCTGCCAGCATTAAAGGAGGATGATCCGGCAAAGAAGTCTTCAGGTTTGGCTTTTAAATCGGCTCGGTTCGATCTGAACTATACTCTGAAAGAAATTATTCCCCCAGTCTTTCTCCCTTTGGTCAATCATATACCCATTGATTTTATAACTCCGACTACTTTGGTTTCCCCAGTTAATAAAATACCAATTTCTTTAGTTTGCAGCGCTCCTAGTATATTTTCATCTTCAGCCGCTAATTTATCAAGATCTCCAGAACCTAATTTTTTTTATCTCTTCTTATTGATTTTTTTGCAACTGTTTCCAAAGTGGCCACCTTACTACAACAAATATCACTCCGGAACTTAATTTGAATGCTTCTACTCATCTCCCTGGGGATTATTTCTAATATTATGAATCATTATGTTGTCTGGTGCGAATGTTATCCTCTATTTTAAACTTTCTGGAGAAAGCAACAGATAACTCAGATCATATTCCAGACATTTAAACTGTAATCTATAAAGACCTTCCTACAGAGGTGGGTCTGGTGAACAAAATCATATAAAACCTTTAGTCATGCTTTAAACCTCTTACAATGTTTACTATTTAGTTGCCAGGGCATGGAGGGTTCGGAGCTCGATCAGTATTTAATTGTCAGCCTGTTACTCCCTCCCACCCCAATTTTATGATTCTCTCATTAGCTCTTTCTTTCACTTTACCTTCCAAATTACAGAAAAAGAGAATATTGTTAATCTGATAATTGTGGTGCAATGCAAAAATCTCCAATTATGACATCAGCCTGTTTTCTGATACGGCTAGGGAGGAAGATTTAGATAAACCAAGTCCTTCCCTCCATACATCTTGTAGAGTGGATACCAGAGGTACATTTCTCTTAGGGGCATGTAGGGATAATGATATCTAATTGTAAATGGAAGATAGCCTAATGATATCTCTGCACATTTCACTTATAAGAACAGGAAGAAGACTTCGTTAATTGATTACATTCTTACCTCTTTTCCCATGCTCAGTTTTCTAATTGAACATGTAATATTAGACTCTTCCTGGAGCTATCTTAAACAAATCTCTCTTAATATTATGTTAGCTCTAGAGGAGTCTTTGCCTTGGAATTTTCAGAATGATATTATGCATCTTAATGCACAAATGGGAAAGTGCATTGGAATACCTCAAAGAAAGAAAAGTTAAAAGATATATTAACAAAATACTCTACAGCTTAACGTTGATAGAGATTTAATTTCTGTGTCTACTTTTGAGAAGGATGTGCAGTGCCTGGCGAAAAATAACTCTCCTCCTCAAAGTGGGTAAATAATAAATACTTGGTCATTGTTTATAAGGAAGTTAGCCGTAATAAATTAATTAACAAATTACCAAGGCAGCATTTTTTATTGTTCTCAAGGGGAAGAAGGAAATTGATAAATTGCTAAAATGTAGGCGCACAACATGGAAAGACACAATAAAAAAACAGCAGACTGACAGGCCTAAGAGAGATCTATGGGAAGCTGCCATCAATAAAGATTCCAGCAGGTTCTTGCACATAAGTAACACAGCAACAGGGAGTACTATTAATCCCGAAATCAGTTACATTTCAAGTAGTGAATGGTCTTCATATATTTCGAACCCAGACTCTGCTAACCATCCAGCTGATCAGGATGTATCCTCCATGGTGACCACCTCCTTTGCAGAAGGAGATTTAGAGGGACCCTTGAGGGCTCAAATTAAGGAAATAATACATCACGCAATGGCCTCTGGAGTCAGGGGTTCGGATTAAATCCTGATTAGTTAGTTTAAATAATTGTTATTAGTTTCATGAAATAGACCTTAGTGCAATATTGCCGGGCATATAATACAGATCATAAATGATGTGCACTACTGACTGAAGGTATTTATAGAGCACACTTATGCCGAGGCATCTTGGCGCTATGTAGAGTGAGCCGGGAGTCACCATATGATTAGCATTGCATGAAGAGCCAGGTTTTTATGCCCTTCCGAAAAAGGGTGTGCGAGGGCTGAAGTGGCAGTGAGACAGGGAGGGAGTTCCATAATTTGGCTGCTAGGAATGAAAAACGTTTCCCTCCCCATCTCGCCCTTTTCATCCTAGGAGGAAGAACCAGCCCAGTGTCCATAGACCTTAAACAGTCGGATGGGATATGTAGCGGGGGAGTAGTGGGTGTATGTCTGCCGCCCCACCTCCATAGAGGGCTTTATGCACTAGGCAGAGAGCTTTGAACTCCACCTGATGTCTCACCGGAAGCCAGTGAAGTTTTTTATACTGGCAGAGGTGAATTGGTGCTTGGGTAAGCCATACAAGACTCGCACTGCTGCATTTTGCAGTGACTGAAGCTTTTTGAGCTGGTTGACTCCAGCGCCAAGATAAAGGGCATTACAATAAACTATCCTTGATAGAATTAAGGGTCCAACCACTGTTTTCCTCATATACAGTAATTTGCTTTAAAAAGGTACACAGAGACCTATAATACATAGATTAAAATAAACGTTAAAAAGGAGAAATACTAACATAACTATAATTTACAGTTAAAAGTAATATCAATATATCTCATATGACATGCATCCATGAGCATTCAGCCATATTCTAACAACTGTATATTTCATACATATCTTAAGTCTACTAAAATTAGTACAATATAACTATACCATCCATCCACAGTTACCCGTAATCAAGAAAAGAAGTCAGAAAAAAGTGTCAAAATATTCCACATGCACAAGTATATCACAGTAGTACCCATTATCACCCAATTTAGCAGTATTAAACTAGATTTCCCTTCCCTTACCCACAAGGACTCAGGGAGCTATTCTATGAATCTTTGCTTCGGAGGCCAACAAACTATCTACCAGTTGTTCCCATGCTTTAACCCATTCAATTTTCCCTTGTCCTCTTTTACTCTCACCAAACAACACAGCACTCTCCAAACTTGCCCATTTAATAATTTCATTACGCCTACTAGTAATTTGAGGACCATGCGCTGATTTCCAGTGCATAGTCAATTCTTGTTTTGCCAAAATCAAGCCTAAGTCAGTAAATCTACCAGTAGTTTTCTTACTTTTAGGGTGAGGGTCTCCCCCTAGGAGGCAGACCAAGGGTGTACAAGGAATATTCCATGAATATATTCGGATTATATCATGAATACTATATAAAATTGGAAACAGTACCCTGGTCTGGCTATTTGGCAGCTCCCTTTAATTCTTGTTACCAATATAGATCAATTCCATCCTCATGGAGGGGTAGCATATTTTTTACAACTACATAAGAAGGGTATAATGACCCTTTCCTAATAATTATAAGCAAATAACTCTTCTTGATTCTACAGGGAAACTGTTTGCTTAAAGCCTTTTAGATCAAGTACACAATTGGGTGGATGATAATGATATCACACCATTGGAGCAGGCTGGTTTTAAACCTTAGACAGTATCACAGCCCTCCAACTGATCTTGGAGAAATACGTGGTATCATGTAATATGCTGAGTTATACCACATATATTGGGGTTTTTCCCGGCTTTTGACCATGTAGATCTTCTTACTTAGCTCAGAAATCTAAAAATCCCAGATCATCTGCTTAATCTTATAACTGCACTTTTTTACTTTACTTAGTGCCATGTACCTATTTGGGGATGAGTGTGGGTTAAAACCTAAAATATTGATGAATAACGGTCTTAAATAAGGTTGTCTGTTAGCCCCTTATTATTTTCCCTATATATCTACAATTTACCAATGTCATTGACTGAATTGGAAGTGGATGCCCCAAAATTAGGTCACCACAATATAGCGTCATTGCTTTAACCACTTCGATGCTAAGCATGAACTTGGACTTCAATGCAATTTCCATTGAAGTCAATGGAAACTCCATGACGAGCTGAGCTCCTCATGAGCGTCGAAGGAGTTAAGCGGATGATATATGATTTTGGGCCTAACCCCTTGGGGGCTACAGAGATGCTTGATTTGTCTGCAGAGGTTTGCTGATAGCCATTATTTAAAGCTTAACAAGTAAAGTGATGATCTTCAATGCTACTGTAGGTAGAAAGCTGAGAAATTTTAAGTGACTATTAGGAACCCAGGGGTTGGAATGTGTTACTACATAACCTTCTTTGGGTAACATTTTCTCTGCCAATCTTTCTGTTAATTTTTTTCAAAAAAGGGGAGTGTGGCCCATTCGGACGAAGTGGGGTAAGGGCCCAAATACTTTATAAAAAGAACAAAGGAACCCACACTTCATTGCATTTCATACCATTTTGATTCTGGATGAAGAACGATAAACAAAGCTTAATATGTTTATCTTGGCGATTAGTTGCGCCGTTTTATTCATCAATTTTGTTAGCAGTAAATATCACTGTAGTCAAGAGAAGTATCAATATCTTGAACGTACTAACCATGGACGTACAACATGAAATACAAATAAAAAATAGCGTGATTGTACAATAATTTGGTGTGACATACGTAGAATTTAAGCAAACATATAACCAAAAAATGATATACAAAGAACATATAATTTCATTTCAAACGAAAAGGGAATTCAAATGAAAAGCAAATTTTTCGATATATTTTTTGCGTGACTTTATCATACAATATGTAGCAATATTTGAAAAAAATGAAGCCTTTCAATCAGTCTTCAAAAAAAGGGGAAGAACAAAACGACCTCTCGGTAGAAATGTTCGCAGGCTTAATGTTCCTGAAAGTTTTTTGCTATTTCTCAGAAAATTAGGACTTAATCCTGTCCGCCTACGCGTTTCGAGTTTGGGAGATTTCTTCTCAAACTCTCATCAGGGCCAATTGTATTCCTTTCCCCGTTTGTGAAACCTATTGGTAAAAACACAAAAATTGTGGATACTCATTATAGGTTGCTCCCATCGACCTGCTCAAACCTTCTCCTATGTACAAAATTTAAAATTAACACGTACCTCTGGGGATTTGAGGTAATTCGGTTCATCCATAACACTCTTGTGCATCTGTGGGGTCTGCGCGTTATTCTAAAAAAGTAGGGATTTTTATGAAGCGCCAATTATATACATAAGTTGTGAAGCGCCAATTATAAACATTAGTTATAAATTGACGGTAGAAAGGGCATTTTGCTCGTACCTGAATTTGGGGTGCCAGCGGGACCAAATTCTGCTGCAATTTTCAATAATGTGGTTTTTCTTATTTCACATGGTGCACTGTAAACGGAACATGTACATTGCTTGCTTAATAGTGAGTTATTTATATATGCTCGAAAGTGCTATGATGCACAACCGGGTGATGACTTACTAAATGTCTTCAGGGCCGTCAGGTTTCAAAGATCCATTACTTCTTAGCCTGCCGGTTTTATGTCTTTATCCCTTCTGGCTTTTGTTCGAGTGCCGCTGTTCTGTTTAAGGAAAAGCGGACATTGGTAAGAAGCCAAGCTTTAGTTTTCATGTGAATGCGTGCGCGCTAGGACTTTTAGCAGTAAAAGCGGCCGCACAGCCTGGGCTGTTTCCATTAAACACCGCAGTGTTTTCTATTCTGAATCTCAGTTAGGAAAATAATGCAGCCGCCGTGAAGGACAGCTTTGCCGCCGGCCCGCGTGGTTTGCCATACCTGTCAGTTCTGCACCGATTTTCACTTCCTCATTCCAACACACACCGTGGATGGGGATCAGTTCACTCGGCATTACAGGGAGGGTGACTCCTTCTGGGTTGGCCAATCAGGGGTGGGATATTTTACTTTGCCCTAGCTTTGCATTATGGGACCTGGAGTCCATCAGATTAGACTACAGTTTAGAGGCTTGAACCCAATGTTGCACTTTGGGGTTCGTGGTCCAGTAGATTTGGGTACAGATTTACAACCTAGACAGCTCACTCATGGAATTGAGGCCGGTATTGATGGTATCAAACCGCAGTATTAAATAGGCCTCTTTACGCAACAGCGCCTTTTCTATATTAGGCGATCTGTGCTGTGGATCTATTCCAGCCAGAACAGTCCATGTGAAGTCAGTTTCTTTGTGGTTTGCAGTCGTGAAATGTTCCACCATTGGGGCATTTTGCACTTTTTTCTTCAGTCGCGAGCGATGTTGGGTTATCCGGACATTTACCTGCTGGCATGTCTTACCTATGTACAACTTTTTACAAGCGCACAGAATCCCGTAAATTACATTTTTACTTTTACAGTTTGTATGTAAACTGTGTCTCCATTTAGTGCCATTGTGGCAAAATTCATCTCCTTCTACAACATTGGTGCAGGCCACACAAGTACCACATTTATGGTGGCCTGTAACGGGTTTGAGGTTCCATTTGGAAATTAGATCACTTTTGGGTTTTGGTATGAAACTGTCTGCCCTAATGAGTTGTTGGCCGACACTTAGGTTTTTCTTCATTGCGAAAATAGGCCTTTGCAAAGGGAAATCTAATCCCTCCAACAAATGCCAATTACGCAAGATGATCTGTCGAAATTTGTTCGTGTGGGCTCCATATGTGGTAACACATACCAGTTTGTCCAGCTCTTTTTTGGTTTTTGTTTTGAGGAGTTCCTCTCGAGGGGTAAAGCGTGCTCGTTTTTTAGAGTGCTTCAGAAGTTTTCTGGGGTAGCCTCTCTTACTTAATTCATCGCAAAAGGTGTCTGCATGTGCATTGAACTCATGAAGGTCAGAGCAGTTGCGCCTGATCCTAAGTAGTTGGCCATATGGGAGGTTCTGTTTCAAACACTGGGGATGGGCACTCTTGTAGTGTAAGATTGTGTTTTTGTCTGTTGGCTTTTTAAACAACGTAGTGGTGAACTTACCCCCTTCGGTACCAACAGCCACATCGAGGAATGTCATTTTCCGGTTACTACAATCAATGGAAAATTTGATGTCTGGGTGTCTCAGGTTAAGCCATTCATGAAAGGCCATGAGCTCGGTCTGGCTCCCCTGCCACAGGAGCCAGACGTCATCAATATACCGAAACCATTGTTTGATGTTAGCCCCATAAGGATTATCCTTATGAATGAATTTTTCCTCGTACTGTGACATGTACAGCACCGCCATCTCTGGAGCATAGGGACAACCCATGGCTGTACCCTTGATTTGAACAAAAAATTTGTTTTCAAATTTAAAATAGTTGCTTTTTAGAGTGATTTGGGCCAAGGCCAAAATGAAAGCAGTTGGAACCCTGTGTGGTCTTTCACGTTGTTCTAAATAAATTTCCATCACCTCAAGAGCCTCGTCTTGGGGAATTTGAGTGTACAGTGAGGTAACGTCTAACGTCACCATCAGCTGCGTTTCAGAGTCAAACGTCATTTCTTGTAATTTGTTGATGAAGTCAATGGTGTCCCTTAGGTACGACTTGACCCCATACAAAAATGGTTTCAAGAAAAAATCTATATATTTAGAGGCAGGCTCGAGGGCTGAATCACAGCCGGAGACGATCGGTCTCCCAGGGGGTGTCACACTGTTCTTATGGATCTTCGGAAGGAAGTAGAGTACAGGTGTTCTAGGTGATTTTTTGTTTAGGAATTCGAATTCCTTTGGGCCCAAGAAGCCATTCTCCAGGGCCTCTTTGGTGATACAAGAGATTTTATTTTGGATTTCCACCACCGGGTCTTCTTTGACCGCTCGGTACCATTCCAGATTGTCTACATGTGTCCTTCCTTCCAGTAGATACAAAGGGCGTGGCCATACCACTACCGCACCACCCTTATCGGCCTGTTTGATAATAATAGAGGGGTCTGATTTTAGATCTTTTATGGCTTTAAGCTGACCCTTACTGATGTTATGGTTGATGAATGATTTTGTCTTTTCTAGTTTAGTAAGCTCTGACAAGACTGCTTGCTCAAACGCATACACCTGTTTGGGAATATTAGTAGTAGGCAAAAATTTGGATTTTACTCTAAGGCCAGTAGTTTCACAGCTCGTGGCAACTTCTGCACCAGCAAAGTAAGTTTTTAATCTTATTTTCCTGCAAAAATCTAATGCCTCAAGCTTGAGTTTTGTGAAGTCAGTTCGTCGGTTTGGGACGAATTTGAGACCTAAATTGAGAATCATGCTTTCATTTTCAGTGAGAATTTTGTCGGAAAGGTTCACTATTGTTGATACATCTAGTTGTTGTAGTACCTGTTCCTTGTCCGCATCTCCCATGGTGGTTTGAAGCTGACGTTTTGTTGCCCGCCCTTTCCTAAAAAAGGTTGATTTGGGCCCTTTTTGTTTTGCTGACCCTGGTTGGAATCAGGAGATGATCCAGATGATGAAGCGGATGAGAAGGTGGTAAATCTCGTTCTTGACCTGCCCTGGTACGAGTTTAGGGCTCTTTTTGAGTCAATAGTCGTGTAATAATCTTCCTTTAAAAAGGGATACACTTGTTCAATTTTGAATGATTTAGAGTCCTTCTCGAACTGGGCAGTTTTGGTGTTGATAGTTATATCTTTAAACTGTAAAAGTAAAAATGTAATTTACGGGATTCTGTGCGCTTGTAAAAAGTTGTACATAGGTAAGACATGCCAGCAGGTAAATGTCCGGATAACCCAACATCGCTCGCGACTGAAGAAAAAAGTGCAAAATGCCCCAATGGTGGAACATTTCACGACTGCAAACCACAAAGAAACTGACTTCACATGGACTGTTCTGGCTGGAATAGATTCACAGCACAGATCGCCTAATATAGAAAAGGCGCTGTTGCGTAAAGAGGCCTATTTAATACTGCGGTTTGATACCATCAATACCGGCCTCAATTCCATGAGTGAGCTGTCTAGGTTGTAAATCTGTACCCAAATCTACTGGACCACGAACCCCAAAGTGCAACATTGGGTTCAAGCCTCTAAACTGTATTCTAATCTGATGGACTCCAGGTCCCATAATGCAAAGCTAGGGCAAAGTAAAATATCCCACCCCTGATTGGCCAACCCAGAAGGAGTCACCCTCCCTGTAATGCCGAGTGAACTGATCCCCATCCACGGTGTGTGTTGGAATGAGGAAGTGAAAATCGGTGCAGAACTGACAGGTATGGCAAACCACGCGGGCCGGCGGCAAAGCTGTCCTTCACGGCGGCTGCATTATTTTCCTAACTGAGATTCAGAATAGAAAACACTGCGGTGTTTAATGGAAACAGCCCAGGCTGTGCGGCCGCTTTTACTGCTAAAAGTCCTAGCGCGCACGCATTCACATGAAAACTAAAGCTTGGCTTCTTACCAATGTCCGCTTTTCCTTAAACAGAACAGCGGCACTCGAACAAAAGCCAGAAGGGATAAAGACATAAAACCGGCAGGCTAAGAAGTAATGGATCTTTGAAACCTGACGGCCCTGAAGACATTTAGTAAGTCATCACCCGGTTGTGCATCATAGCACTTTCGAGCATATATAAATAACTCACTATTAAGCAAGCAATGTACATGTTCCGTTTACAGTGCACCATGTGAAATAAGAAAAACCACATTATTGAAAATTGCAGCAGAATTTGGTCCCGCTGGCACCCCAAATTCAGGTACGAGCACAATGCCCTTTCTACCGTCAATTTATAACTAATGTTTATAATTGGCGCTTCACAACTTATGTATATAATTGGCGCTTCATAAAAATCCCTACTTTTTTAGAATAACGCGCAGACCCCACAGATGCACCAGAGTGTTATGGATGAACCGAATTACCTCAAATCCCCAGAGGTACGTGTTAATTTTAAATTTTGTACATAGGAGAAGGTTTGAGCAGGTCGATGGGAGCAACCTATAATGAGTATCCACAATTTTTGTGTTTTTACCAATAGGTTTCACAAACGGGGAAAGGAATACACTTGGCCCTGATGAGAGTTTGAGAAGAAATCTCCCAAACTCGAAACGCGTAGGCGGACAGGATTAAGTCCTAATTTTCTGAGAAATAGCTAAAAACTTTCAGGAACATTAAGCCTGCGAACATTTCTACCGAGAGGTCGTTTTGTTCTTCCCCTTTTTTTGAAGACTGATTGAAAGGCTTCATTTTTTTCAAATATTGCTACATATTGTATGATAAAGTCACGCAAAAAATATATCGAAAAATTTGCTTTTCATTTGAATTCCCTTTTCGTTTGAAATGAAATTATATGTTCTTTGTATATCATTTTTTGGTTATATGTTTGCTTAAATTCTACGTATGTCACACCAAATTATTGTACAATCACGCTATTTTTTATTTGTATTTCATGTTGTACGTCCATGGTTAGTACGTTCAAGATATTGATACTTCTCTTGACTACAGTGATATTTACCTAGCATTTACCGATAGTGAAACGCTGCTTGCAGTCGCGCTGCTGGACCACGCTAGCACGCTATTGCTGCTTACTTGTATTTTAGCTGCAAATCTCAATTTTTTAAAATCGCCGCTCTACTGATGTGAATGACTTGTATTTGCACGGTATAATTTTTAAACAATTGTGGGCACATTAGTAAAGTTATCTTTTGTGTGGTAATCACCGCTTACCTCCCCGTTCCACCGCAGCTTGTGCTGTTTGTTGTGGAGGGAGGGTCTAACGCGGTACAGAGGGAGTCTTTCCACCCTCACTTCCGGGGGCCATCTTGGAGAGCTGACGGTCTAGTGGTTGGACTAGGACCATCAGCAGCCTCCTATTTAGTGCGAGCATTTCCTGCCGCGCTAGAACCTAGCATTTACCGATAGTGAAACGCTGCTTGCAGTCGCGCTGCTGGACCACGCTAGCACGCTATTGCTGCTTACTTGTATTTTAGCTGCAAATCTCAATTTTTTAAAATCGCCGCTCTACTGATGTGAATGACTTGTATTTGCACGGTATAATTTTTAAACAATTGTGGGCACATTAGTAAAGTTATCTTTTGTGTGGTAATCACCGCTTACCTCCCCGTTCCACCGCAGCTTGTGCTGTTTGTTGTGGAGGGAGGGTCTAACGCGGTACAGAGGGAGTCTTTCCACCCTCACTTCCGGGGGCCATCTTGGAGAGCTGACGGTCTAGTGGTTGGACTAGGACCATCAGCAGCCTCCTATTTAGTGCGAGCATTTCCTGCCGCGCTAGAACCTAGCATTTACCGATAGTGAAACGCTGCTTGCAGTCGCGCTGCTGGACCACGCTAGCACGCTATTGCTGCTTACTTGTATTTTAGCTGCAAATCTCAATTTTTTAAAATCGCCGCTCTACTGATGTGAATGACTTGTATTTGCACGGTATAATTTTTAAACAATTGTGGGCACATTAGTAAAGTTATCTTTTGTGTGGTAATCACCGCTTACCTCCCCGTTCCACCGCAGCTTGTGCTGTTTGTTGTGGAGGGAGGGTCTAACGCGGTACAGAGGGAGTCTTTCCACCCTCACTTCCGGGGGCCATCTTGGAGAGCTGACGGTCTAGTGGTTGGACTAGGACCATCAGCAGCCTCCTATTTAAAGCTCACATGGAGCAAACGCGCAGCGGTTACGCGCAGCGGGCGCGCCATAGGTGCGCCGGAGGTTCGCCAGAGGCAAGCCCATCTTTGCCCATCCGTGACCATCCGGGGCCTGGGGCCAGAACCCCTGGCCAGAATGTGGTGTATGCACGCGGTGACTTACTACAGCTCAACTTGGGTAAGGCCCTTCTGGAGCCGGCTACTTTACATCGGCTGGGCTGCGAGGGCCTGCTAATTTCACCTAGGCGGGTTGAAGGGCGACAGCGCACTCCCAACATACATACCCTGAGCTACGGTCTATTGAATACTCGCTCCTTGCAGAGCCATAGGTTAGAGGTCTTCACACTTCTGGAAGACGGGGAGCTAGATGTCCTCGCGCTTACTGAAACATGGCTGGAGGATTGCTCAGCGCCTGATCTAGTGGCGGCCCTTCCAGACAACTATCTGGCTATTCATTTTAACAGGGAGGGAGCCAAGAGAGGAGGAGGAGTAGCCCTTCTATATCAGTCATGCCTCCGTGCCAATAGGTTCCTCTCTGAAACCCTTGGAGGAGCTGAGGTTATGGGGGTTAAACTTAGGAGGGGAGCTGTCTGTGTGGTGTTCTTGGTGGTTTATCGGCCACCCTGGGCGTCGTCTGAATTCCCCACCCTTTTTGTAAGATTGGTCCAGGACCTGTGTACAAGATACGATAAAATGGTGATCATTGGGGACTTCAACTATCATTGGGAAAAATCCCCTAAAGTAGGACAAGCACTACAGATCGAGGAGGCGGTCTCCTCCTTAGGTCTTACCCAACAGGTCAAGGGACCGACACATGAGAAAGGTCATGTGCTCGACTTTGTCTGGACCTCCATGCCAGCCCAGGGTATCACGGAAATTCTTCCCTGTGCTTGGTCCGACCATTTTCTAATAAAGGGTAGACTCATTTTGAGGGGCCCCCTGTCCAAACCTGGGGAGGGCTGGAAAATGGCCCGTAAATGGAGAAACCTTGATGGGGAAAAACTGGTCCATCTCCTACAACACCACCCTTCAGCCAAAGAGCAGGATGCCAACGTTGATGCTCTATGCGGATACCTCCAGCATAAACTGGGGAGTGCCATTGATGTGGTGGCACCTCTTCGCAGGATGAAGAAGGTGGCGAGAGGAGCCGGGGCGCCTTGGTATAATGATTCCCTTAGGGAGATGAAACGTGGGGTGAGGAAGAAAGAACGGGCATGGCGTAAAAAGTATGACGCCATTTCCAAACAAGAATATGTTTCATCCTTAGCCCAGTACAAACTAGCCATACAATCAAGGAAGGCTACTTTCTTTGAGGAAAGAATAACTACTGCTAGATATCCGCAAAAAGAAATTTTTCGGGTCCTGGCGGAGCTCAGAGTAAACAAGGAGCAAAGTCCCGAGTTCACCCAGGGGGACTGTCAGAGGTTCCAGGACTTCTTCGTAAAGAAGATATCTGATATCTTGGACGAAATTGCGGATACCGCACCCCTCGAATGTCCGCGCATACCGGACCTTACTGCCCCGCTAAATATTCCACCTCTAGCTGAATTATCCCCTATTTCCAAACAGGAACTACTTAAAATCATAGGCCGAGTTAAATCAGGCTCCTTGGTGGACCCTCTCCCTCCTGACATATTCAAGATGGCAATGCCAGGAATAGAGGAAGAGGTCTTGCACCTATTGAACACCTCTCTTTGTACAGGACAGATCCCTTTAGCTTTTAAAGAGGCTCGCCTGATCCCCTTACTGAAGAAACCTGGAGCAGACACAAAATGTCTGAAAAATTTCCGGCCCATCTCCCAGCTGCCTTTTTTGGCTAAGGTAATTGAGCAGCATGTGTTAGCTCTATTATCGGGCCATCTAGAGAGTAACAACCTGCTGGAGACCAATCAGGCAGGGTTCCGTGCTAATCACAGCACGGAACTAGTTATGCTATCCATTCTAGATGAGCTAAGGATGCGAGCTGATGAAAAAACACCGAGCGCCCTGGTACTACTGGATCTCTCCGCGGCGTTTGACACCGTGTGTCATAAACAGCTTCTGTCGCGGTTGAGATCCTTTGGCGTCGTGGGTACAGCACATGCATGGCTCACATCATTTCTGCAGGGTAGGACACAACGAGTGCAGCTGGGGGATCTACTTTCCACCCCTGTTTCGATCACCAGCGGGGTCCCACAGGGCTCTGCCTCGTCCCCCCTACTCTTTAACATCTACCTGCAGCCTCTAATTGCTCTCCTGAACAGGATGGACTGCCTAGTGTACAACTATGCTGATGACACCCAGATAATCATCCGGCTGGATGATGGTCCTGGAGCATCCAATAGGTTACAGGACATATTGAAAACTACAGTCAATTGGATGTCCGAGAACTCCTTGAAAGTGAATCCGGATAAGACGGAAGTACTACCCATCTCCATCTCGGGTAATCCTTGGAGTGAGAAATTTTGGCCTAGGGAGCTGGGTGCACCACCAAAGCCGGCAGTTGCAGTTAAAAGCTTAGGCCTATATGTGGATAATAAACTATCCATGGAAAAACAAGTTGCCACCGTAGTAGGCACCAGTATAGGCCTCTTAAGACAACTAAGGAAGATCTCGGCCCTTCTCTCATTCCCTACTTTGAGACACGTGGTCTCAGCCACAATTTTAGCTAGGCTGGACTACGGGAACTCCCTTTATTTAGGTTTGCCACAGCGGCTGCTGGACAAACTACAGGGAGTTATGAATGATGCAGCTAGGCTGATATTTAAAAAACCCAGGTCTGCCCATGCCTCTCCCCTGATGCAGGAGCTGCACTGGCTGCCAATTCGTCAGAGAATTGTCTTTAAAGGACTGTGCATCGCTCACAAGGCTCAGTATGGCAAAGCACCAAAATACCTGAAATCCCGACTATCCCCCTACACACCGGGTAGGACTTTGCGTTCGTCGGACGCCACTCTTCTGTCTCAGTCCCGTTTCAAATTGACCACGGTGGGGGGCCGTGCTTTTTCCAACACGCTCCCAGCTTTATGGAACAAATTGGACCCAGAGCTCAGGAAGGAAAGTAATTTACTTTCCTTCAGAAAAAAACTATAAACTGTACTGTTTAAACAAGCATGGAGCAGATCTTAGGTGCACAGCTGGTTTCAAGTGAATGTAACATCTTTCACGTAAATCTGGTCAGACAGCGCTTAGAGACCCCTGTGGTTATAACGCGCCATATAAATTAAATAAATAAATAAATAAATAAATAAATTTACTGCTAACAAAATTGATGAATAAAACGGCGCAACTAATCGCCAAGATAAACATATTAAGCTTTGTTTATCGTTCTTCATCCAGAATCAAAATGGTATGAAATGCAATGAAGTGTGGGTTCCTTTGTTCTTTTTATAAAATCTTTCTGTTAAAGCATGTATCAGGTAAAGCAATGGCATACATCAACGCACTCTTATCACTTTACAGGGTTACTGGCCGTAGATACTCTACCCACTTACTGTCTATGTATAATGATAAAATCGAATCTATGACAAAATATCGACTACAAAAATATCGAGGTACCAAAATATCGCAACAAAAATATCGAGGACAATAATATCGGGATCCTATCTCTAACAAGGTAAGTACAAAAATATCGCAAAAAATATATCGATGTTAAAAATATCGTTTTTTAGAAAATATCTTTTTTTTTATTAAAAAAAAATGTAATATTAACAAAATAATACTTATAAATATAATAAACATAGTTACAAATATATTATAATATTTAAAATTAATAAATAATGTAATAAAAAAAATAATAATGAAAATATAATACATAGTATATACTGAATTAATATTAACTGTAAAATAATTATTTTAACAAATTAAAAATAAATGTAAATATAATAAATTAAAAATCAATATATATACATAAAATAATAATATAAATAACAAATAATAACAATGTATAACTAATAAGAAAAATTAATTACATTTTGGATAGCATACGGGTAAAAAGGACTATTCCCACTCCAGAGAGTGCAACGTAGGGAAAGTGTTGGATAGCGTAGGGGTAACAATTACTATTCCCACTCTAGAGAGTGCAACATTAGGGAAAATGTTGGATAGCGTAGGGGTAATAAATACTATTCCAACTCCAAAGAGCACAACAGTAGGGAAAGTGTTGGATAGCGTAGGGGTAAAAATTACTATTCCCACTCCAGAGAGTGCAACAGTAGGGAAAGTGTTGGATAGCGTAGGGGTAAAAATTACTATTCCCACTCCAGAGAGTGCAACAGAGGGAAAGTGTTGGATAGCGTAGGGGTAACAATTACTATTCCCACTCCAGAGAGTGCAACAGTAGGGAAAGTGTTGGATAGCGTAGGGGTAAAAATTACTATTCCCACTCCAGAGAATGCAACAGTGGGGAAAGTGTTGGATAGCGTAGGGGTAACAATTACTATTCCCACTCTAGAGAGTGCAACATTAGGGAAATTGTTGGATAGCGTAGGGGTAATAATTACTATTCCAACTCCAAAGAGCGCAACAGTAGGGAAAGTGTTGGATAGCGTAGGCGTAAAAATGACTATTCCCACTCCAGAGAGTGCAACAGTAGGGAAAGTGTTGGATAGCGTAGGGGTACAAATTACTATTCCCACTTCAGAGAGTGCAATAGTAGGGAAAATGTTGGATAGCGTAGGGGTAAAAATTACTATTCCCACTCCAGAGAGTGCAACAGTAGGGAAAGTGTTGGATAGAGTAGGGGTAACAATTACTATTCCAACTCCAGAGAGTGCAACAGTAGGGAAAGTGTTGGATAGCGTAAGGGTATAAATTACTATTCCTACTCCAGAGAGTGCAACAGTAGGGAAAGTGTTGGATAGCGTAGGGGTATAAATCACTATTCCCACTCCAGAGAGTGCAACAGTAGGGAAAGTGTTAGATAGCGTAGGGATATAAATTACTATTCCCACTCCAGAGAGTGCAACAGTAGGGAAAGTGTTGGATAGCGTAGGGGTAATAATTACTATTCCAACTCCAAAGAGCGCAACAGTAGGGAAAGTGTTGGATAGCGTAGGGGTAAAATTTACTATTCCCACTCCAGAGAGTGCAACAGTAGGGAAAATGTTGGATAGCGTAGGGGTAACAATTACTATTCCAACTCCAGAGAGTGCAACAGTAGGGAAAGTTTTGGATAGCGTAGAGATATAAATTACTATTCCCACTCCAGAGATTGCAACAGTAGGGAAAATGTTGGATAGCGTAGGAGTAAAAATAACATACTTATAAATAAGTGTTTTATTTTAAATAATAAAAATATTAACTATTAAATAGATATAAACCATTTACAAATACCAATACATAATTATTAAAAACATGATGAGCAAAATATATGTAATTTAAAGAATTTATAAAAATACCATTTAATAATATTTAATTAACAATTAATAATTAATTAACAATTAGATAATTAACAAAACAATTATTTAAGAACATTACTTAATTACATTTAAATTACTTCCCACCCTATTCCCATATGAACCCACAACATATTTATCAATTAATCAATTAATTAAAATTAATTACCAAATATTTAAAATTAATTACCAATTATTAAAAATTAATTTATAATTCCTACTAATTCCTAATTAATTTAACATAATTAAATTACTTCCCACCCTATTCCCCTATAAACTCACAACCCGCTACAGAACAAAATTATCGATTAATCAATTAATTAAAATTAATTACCAAATAATTAAAAATAATTACCAATTAATAATTATAAAATTTTAATTCCTACTATTAAATAATTAATTTAACATAATTAAATTACTTCCCACCCTATTTCCCTATACACCCACAACAGAACATAATTATCAATTAATCAATTAATTAAAATTAATTACCAATTAATTAAAATTAATTACCAATTATCAAAAATTAATTTATAATTCCTACTAATTCCTAATTGATTTAACATAATTAAATTACTTCTCACCCTATTCCGCTATAAACCCACAACCCGCTACAGAACATAATTATCAATTAATTAAATTTAATTACCAATTATTAAAAATAATTACCAATTAATAATGATTAATTTTTAATTCCTACTAATTAATAATTAATTTAACATAATTAAATTACTTCCCACCCTATTCCCCTATAAACCCACAACCCGCTACAGTACTAAAATACAAAATTTACTAAAATTACATAAAATTAAATTAAAAACATAATAAATACATAATATACACAAAAATATTTTAAAAATCGATATTAGTAACATCGAAATTATTAACATCGATATTACTTACATCGATATTTTAAACTTCGATATTACTAATATCGATATTAAATATATCGATATTACTTACCTTCTATATTTTGTCCCGTCGATATTAAAACTTCGATATTAGTGTATGTCGATATTAAAAGTTCGATATTTTGTCTGCATACCGATAAAATCCTCTCACCTTTACTTAATACCATTGAAATCTTGGATTTCAAATATTTGAACTTTTTGCACAAAATGGAGAGGATATTATTTCATAAAATTTGCAATGTAAGTACCCTTGCACCAGTTGAAGCCTTGCACTTAGAAATGGGGCGCCTGAGCATTTATGTAAGGGACTTCCTGCCATCTTTCGATGAGGCCACAGGCTTTTGCTTAGCAAAAATAATTTCTTTTGAAGTTTACTCTGTTTAGACGCATTTGGCCAATACAGGACTATCAACACCCAGCTTAGGAATTTTATTAATGCACTTCAAAAATTTAGTGTGAACAGGGCTGAGCGTATGGCAATTTCCTGCTTTGCACTTGATAATTTTTTAGAACATAGCATCAAGATTACTTCAAGGCAACAAGATATGATTTTATAATGAAAAAGGGAAGATTTAGGTAAAAGTTTCCACATGCTCTGGGGTTCACTTTCAGCCATATTTAAAGTGGAATTTAAAACATGGTATTCATCGTTTTTTGTATTGTTTTGAATTAATATTGTACCATTAAATATTACTGGAGAAGGATTGGTCATGGCTTTGGAGTTTAGATTGTGTAATCTCTGCAAGATAGCATTACAAACCTTGGAGTATTTTCTTTTTGTTCGCCCGCATTGCATAGTAATGGTTGGTGCCTGTCGAAACCATTATTTTCGAAACATTGTACTTAATCCAGTAAATGAAATGATGTGTTTTAAAATTTCAGCCTTTTAAAAAAAAATTTAGATTTATATTAACCCCTTCGCGGCTAGGCCCCCCCCCCCCGTGTGCTAAGCCTTTTGTTTTGCTATTTGCGGTAGATCGCGCTAACGTCCCTGTAACTTTTTGACCACATAAGGTATACTCGCCAACATTGCGTCCTTTTCTTCCAGCATCCAAGAGATTCTAAAAGTACCCAGGGTTTGTGGATTCCCCTGGAGGGGACCCAGAAATTAGCCAAAATACAGCTAAATGTTTTTGTTGTTTTTTTTTTAATGGGAAAAAGTGCTACAGATGAAAGCGTCTGTTTTTTCCGCAGAAAATAGTATCAACAAAGTGGTTGTAGTGCTGAAATCACTATCTTCCCAGCTTTCAGGGACAAGCAGAATTTTGTGGGAAAACCAAATATTTTACAAAGTTTTGTCATTTTTCTGGGCCATAGCCTATTTTTGCTATTTTGGGTGCTTTCAACCTCCTTCCAGTTAATGGTAAAAATGG
Organism: Lissotriton helveticus; assembly: GCF_964261635.1. Taxonomy (NCBI): domain Eukaryota; kingdom Metazoa; phylum Chordata; class Amphibia; order Caudata; family Salamandridae; genus Lissotriton; species Lissotriton helveticus. The sequence continues at coordinate 401,557,564 of NC_136065.1, forward strand.
GTATGAAAGCAATGATAAATCCTGGAAAGCTATAATTTCTGAAAAGTAGACACAATTTAATTTGAATTCGGCAAGGAGTCATTTGTGTAGATCCTTCACGGTTTTCATATAGAAACTAACAGTTGAAAATAGAAAACATTTAAAGTGAGGTAAAAAAATAGCCATTTGTGCCAACGTTTTCACCTGTAACTTCTACAAAGTATGGCAGATGTTTGAAAGCAATACGCCGTTACATCCGCTGGACGCTTCTGGTTTTGAGGATATATAGGACTTGTAGCTTCACCAAGAACCCGACGAACCCAAAGCCAATAACTGAGCAGCGTCTTGCAATGGTTATTTATTGTGTACTGGGTATATAGCAATTCATTTGAGAAAATATAAACAGAGAAAAATCGGTATGAAAGTCACCTATGTATTTCTGAAACGGGAACAAAATATAGAGTTTAGAAACAGTAGCTATTTGCACATCTCCGAAAATGTGGGTACCCATACCAGCCTGTAAATTATAGGTCATTTTCAAAGTGATTTCGTTTTTACAATGTGTCTTTTACAATTTTGTTTCCCGAAGTCTCCTAATAAAAATGATTCCTCACCTGTGTGGGTAGGTGTAGTGGCCGCGAGAGGAAATGGCCCAAAACGCAACATGGACACACCACATTTTCAGAGTGAAAACTGCCCCTTTTTTGCAAAGTGCCTAGCTGTTGATTTTGAACCCTAGCTCTGCCGGCACCAAGGGAAACCTAGCAAACCTATACCTTTTTGAAAACTTGAAACCTAGGGAAATCCAGGATGGGGTGACTTGTCTGGCTTTCACCAGCTTCTGTTACCCAGAATCCCTTGCAAGCCTTGTCCTATAACTACATTTTCCTCAAATTTCTGTGGTGGAAAGTTCTAATATCTGTGTGGAACCACCAAATTCCACCCACCCCGCATTCCCCATAGTCTGATGAGAAAAATGGTACATCACTTGGGTAGGTAGGCCTGGTGCCAGCGACAGGAAAGGGTCCAAAATGCAATTTGGACACACCACATTTTCACAATAAAAACTGACCCTGTTTTTTGCAAAGTGCCAAGCTGTAGATTTTGAACCCTAGCTCTGCTGGCACCTGGGAAACTGTAGTAATTTGGAAACTACAATAGTTATATCAGATGAAGTTTATTTATCATCAGCAGGTGCTGCGCAGCAGCAGCATCATCTCCGTGAAGGCTGGCACAAACTCACAGCAATTCAAACTCCTGCTGAAATAGAATGCTGTTACACAATGACACGACCCAGCATTCCAGAATAGATGGAGGAGCAGAGAAAATGGATGAGGAGAATACTACATTATCCTCCTCCTCTTAACACACAACAAAGGAAAAGAAAAACAATAAAAAACAAAAAGAACAAAAAGAGAAAACAAAAACAATGCATAAACATTAGCATGAAACAAGATAAACATTTTTAAATAAATGACCTCAGTCCAGAGAGGTCAGAGAGAAAAACAGGAATAAACAGACCTAACGATACCTAATAGATATGGATCGCTGACAAACGCTTTCCGCAAACACAAGGCAGAAGGAGAAACGGAAACTTCATTACTTGGAGGAAAAGCAAAAGAATCATTGGTTACAGGTCCAAACAAACTATCAGACTTATTGGGAAATGGGGAAGCGACTCGTCCCGAACCATCATTTACCTTAACGACTCTAGATGGATTCCACCAATTTTTATTATTAACCCTTACCGCATTTCCACACACCTTGTCAACCCTGAAAGGCTCCGAGAATTTAGAAAAGCCTTTCTTCGCATGAATAGGGATCTTAACCCTAACAACATCACAAATTTTAATGATCTGTGAAACAGATCTCTTCCTAAGATCAAAATATTCCTTCTGCTGACTTTGGGCTTGAGAAACATTTAACCTAACAATACTATCTACATTGTTATCAGTGTTCATCTTAACCCAACTAGCGATCCAACCAGGACAGACCTTCGAACAAGGTTTTCTTCCCCTAAGAAGTTCAAAAGGAGACAGCTTAGTGGAAGTATGGTGTGTGGTACGATAGAACCACAACATGGACCTTACAGCATTTTGGTCATTGCATTTACCAGCTAAAGCCCACTGAACACAATTATTTATCACTCTATTAATGCGCTCCACCAAACCATTGGTTTGTGGGTGATAGAGCGCACTCTTTAAATGTTTGATACCACTTTGAAGCAGAATTTTCAAACTCTTGCCTGACAAATTGAATGTCATTGTCACTAACAATGGTGGTTGGACAACCTTCTCGTAAAAATACATCTTTCAGAAAATCAATCACATTATTGGAATTAGGTTCATTAATAAAAACGAACCTCTGGCCACTTCGAATAATAATCGATAGCAACAATAGCAAACCTTGCATTCATGGGAAGGGTATTAAACGGTCCCAATAAATCAATTCCAATTTTCTCCCACGGTTTACCTGGTAACTTAATTGGTTGAAGAGGTGGTGTACGTACTTTCATACTTTTCTCAGAATTTGAGCACATAACAAAAATATCTACATCTTTATCCATCTGTGGCCACTACAGATGTTCACACAACCTTTTTGTTGTAAAAGTTCTACCCAGATGGCCTTCATGTGCACCCTGAATCAGCCTGGACCTCAAAGACTCCGGGGGAACTAACCTATCACCACACATCAATAATCCATCTTCAATGGAGAACTTATTTGCCACTTTAACAGACGTCTGAAGAGGAAAATGAGCATTCCTCTCCTTTGGTCAGCCACCTTTCACACATTTAATGACCTCACCAAGCAAAATGTCTTCAGACAATTTTTCTCTCCATTCGGCTTCACTTATAGCACACATATCATCCAAGATAACAGCAGCCACAAAACAATCATCCTCATCATAATCATCCACACATTGTTCTCCAGATTCTACCGGGTGTCTTGAAAAATATTCCGCTCTAGTGTTTTTACAACCCGGAATAAACGAGACTTCAAAATCAAACTACAATAGTTTGGTGGATAACCATGCAATTCTGGGTGTATGCTCCTTCATTTTGTCACCGGACAAAATAGATACAAGTGGATTGTGATCAGTGCATAATTTAAAGTGTTTACCCCAAACATACGGAGAACATTTTCTTATGGCCCACCAACATGCCAACAACTCTCTTTCAATTACTGAAAAATTCAATTCCGAACCCTGCAACACTCTCGAAGCATACCCCAAAGTATGTTCATGCCCTTAAACATTTTGAGTGAGAATGGCACCCAAACCCACACCACTAGCATCAACAGTGATGGTACATGTCACATTAGGATCAAAAGGCTTGAGGATAACAGGACTCACCAAACGTTCTTTGATCCAGTTAAAAACAACATTACATTCTTCATCCCAAAGAAAAGGAACATTCTTTTTAAGCATATTTGAAAACGGTTGAACCTTTGAGGCATAATCAGGCAAAAATCGCGAGTAAAACTCACACAAACCAATAAATGATTTCAAGCCCACCTTGTCACTCGGTACTGGTGAATCAACAATGGCTTTGACCAGACCTGGTCTAGGCTCCACACCATGCTCAGACACGGCATGCCCCAAATACTCTATTTTCTGCACCTTAAAAACACACTTTTCTTTCTTCAAGACAACTCCTGCTTCACACAAAGTCTCCAAAACACAACAGACGGCCTCATCATGCGCCTCTGATGTAACACTATGAACCAAAACGTCATCCTGAAAGACAACAACACCATCTATGTTTTTGAGTAGGTTGGACATGATTCTTTGAAAAACCGCTGCCGCGGAAGCTAATCCAAATGGAATGCGACAGTATTGGAAAGAACCTATTGATGACACAAAAGCAGTTAAATGTCTAGAAGATGGATCCAACACAACCTGATGATAGGCTGAGGCCAAATCCAACTTTGTGAACCATTTTGAACCATTAATTAAAGACAAAATGTCTGAAATCTTTGGGAGGGGATGCGAATCAACCCATATGCTTTTATTTAGACTGCATAAGTCTATGCATACGCGAAGTTCACCATTTTTTTTTTACAACGACCAAGGGACTAAGCCAAAGAGAAGACTAAATAATCCTTCTTGCTTGAATTGGCTTCGGCAGACACCTGCATCAATTGTCGCCAACAATATTGTAGTAATTTGGAAACTACAATAGTTATATTAGATGAAGTTTACTTATCATCAGCAGGTGCTGCGCAGCAGCAGCATCATCTCGGTGAAGGCTGGCACAAACTGACAGCAATTCAAACTCCTACTGAAATAGAATGCTGTTACACAATGACACGACCCAGCAATCCAGAATAGATGGAGAAGCAGTGAAAATGGATGAGGAGAATACTACAGAAACCTAGCAATCCTATAAATTTCTGAAAACTAGACACCCAGGGGAATCCAGGATGGGGTGACTTGTCTGGCTCTCACCAGGTTCTGTTACCCAAAATCCCTTGCAAAACTCAAAATCTGTTAAAAAAACAAATTTTCCTCACATTTCTGTGGTGGAAAGTTCTGGAACCTGTGTGGATCCAAAAAATTCCACCCACTCCGCATTCCCCAAAGTTTTGGAAAAATGGTACCTCACTTGTTTAGGTAGGCCTAGTGTCCGCAACAGGAAATGGCCCAAAACTCAACGTGGACACACCACATTTTCGCAGTGAAAACTGACCCTTTTTTTGCAAAGTCCCTAACTGTAAATTTTGAACCCTAGCTCTGCTAGCACCTTGGGAACCCTGGAAAGCTATACATTTTTGAAAACTAGAAACCTGGGGTAATCCAGGCTGGGGTGACTTGTCTGGCTTTCACCAGGTTCTGTTACCCAAAATCCCTTGCCAACCTCAAAATTTGTCCCAAAAAACACATTTTCGGCACTTTTCTGTGGTGGAAAGTTCTTGAATCTGCATGGATCCACAGAATTCCATCACTCCCACATTTCCCAAAGTCTTTTGAGAAAAATGGTACCTCACTTGTGTGGGTAGGCCTAGTGCCCGCGACAGGAAACGGCCCAAAACGCAACATGGACACACTTCACAGTGAAAACTGACCCTTTTTGTGCAAAATGCCTAACTGTAGATTTTGAACCCAAGCTCTGCCGGCACCTAGGGAAACCTAGCAAACCTATACATTTTTGAAAACTAGACACACAGAGGAATCTAGGATGGGGTGATTTGCCTGGCTGTCAACAGGTTCTGTTACCCAGAATCCCTTGCAAATCTCAAAAATTGTCTAAATAAAATACATTTTCCAAAGTCTTTTTAGAAATATGGTACCTCACTTGTGTGGGTAGGCCTAGTGCCCGCGACAGGAAGCGGCCCAAAACGCAACATGGAAACACCACATTTTCACAGTGAAAATGGCCCCTTTTTTGCAAAGTACCTAGCTGTTGATTTTGAACCCTAGCTTTGCCGGCACCTAGGGAAACTTACCAACCTATACATTTCTCAAAACTAGACATCCAGGAGAATCCAGGATGGGGTAACCTGTCTGGCTCTCACCAGGTTCTGTTACCTAGAATCCCTTTCAAACCTCAAACTTTGTCCAAAAAACAAATTTTCCTCACATTTCTGTGCTGGAAAGTTCCAGAATCTGCGTAGTTCCACAAATTTCCTACCACGCAGTGATCCCCCAGGTTTCCCGATTCTGGGTAGGGAAACGTTAGGGGATGCACACAAGCCATATCTCCCTGAACTCCTTCAGGTCTCTAGTTTTCAGAAATGTGTGGGTTCATTAGGTTTCCCTAGATGGCACAAAGCCCGGGACCTAAAACGCATGTGACCCCCTTGCAAAACCAGGTTTTTTTGTTATGGGTATTTTGATGTCTCCACAATACGTTTTGGGCTTTTGCCTGTCGCGGGTACTCGACCCACGTACAAAAGTGAGGTTCCATTTTTATCGGGAGACATGGAGGAATGCTGGGTAGTAGGACATTTGTGTCAGTCCGGTGATCCTAAAACTTTCCCACACAGAAATTTGAGAAAAAAAGGGATTTTTCCATCAAAATTTGAGGTTTGCAGGGGATTCTGGGTAGAGAAACATTGTGGGATCCATGCAAGCCATACCTTCCCTGACTTCCCCAGGTCTCTAGTTTTTTTTAAATGTGTGTGTTTGGTAGGTTTCCCTAGATGGCCACCAAGCCCGGAGCCAAAAACTCATGGGAGCCCCCTTGCAAAACCAGGCTGTTTTGTGATAGGTAATTTTGATGTCGCCTCAATAGGTTTTCGGCCCTTACCTGCCACGGGTACTTGACCCACCCACGCGAGTGAGGTGCCATTTTTATCAGGAGACCTTGGGGAAAGCTGAGTGGTAGGAAATTTGTTGAGACACACAGATTCCGGAACTTTCCCACACAGAAATTTGAGTAAAAAGTGTTTTTTTCAGCTAAATTTGAGGTTTGCAGGGGAATCTGGGAAGGAAAACATTGTGGGTTCCACGCAAGCCATACCTCACTGGACTTCCCCGGGTGTCTAGTTTTCAGAAATGTGTGGGTTTGGTAGGTTTCCCAAGATGGCCGCCGAGTCCGGGGCCAAAACACAGGTGACCCCCTTGCAAACCCAGGTTGTTTTGTGATCGTTCATTTTGATATCTCCTCAATACGTTTTGGGCCCTTGCCTGTCGCGGGTACTTGACCCACCTACCTGAGTGAGGTACCATGTTTATCAGGAGACCTGGGGGAATGCAGTGTGGTAGTAGATTTGTAGATCCACGCAGATTCCAGAACTTTCCACCACAGAAATGTGCAGAGTTTTTATTTTTACAAATTTTGAGGTTTGCAAGGGATTCTGGGTAACAGAACCTGGTGAAAGCCGGACAAGTCACCCCTCCTGGATTTCCCTGGGTGTCTAGTTTTCAAAAATGTATAGGTATGCTAGCTTTCCCTAGGTGCTGGCAGAGCAAGGGTTCAAAATGTACAGCAAGGCACTTAGCAAAAAAAGCATCAGAATATGTGGTGTATCCACATAGCGTTTTGGGCCATTTCCAGTTGCTCTCTGTTGTGTTCTGGAAGTGCTTTGTTGCCCACCCACCTGTCACGGACGTAACACAGCTTTTGCCTCAGCACCGCCACTACGTCCATACGATTGACGTCATACGCAAGAACGTGCGAGCAGCGCAGAGCCGAGTGTTGCATCCGCGATAGCCTTTCGCCTCAGAAAAGGCAGCAACGCGGCTACAGGATTTAGAAGCAGCAAAGACAGAAAAGCGACAAGAAGGGGAAGGAGGAGACGCGGCAAACCGTGCCGTGCCGGCTAGCAGGGGCAGGCAGCCACGGGGGTGTACCGGCTGCTCCCAGCTTAACCAGCAGACCGCGGCGTGGGCACGAAGGCTGATTTAGTCAGACACAACAGAGGTAAGTGGGGGAGCGGAGCGGAGAGGAGGGAGGAGCAGTGAACCCCTATCCGAGTTTGTGTGCACCACTTGGGCTTGGGCTTGGAACTTATGGTGAAACATATGGTGGTCGAACGTATTTTACCCCAGAAAATTCACAGTGCACGTGGAGAGATCAAGCTACCGGGATCTTGACCATGACTCATACGCTTGTAGTTGAACCAATTAAACTACCCTCTGATAAATAGCCTAAAAAGGAAAATCAGCTCTGGTGAACTATAATTGCACAGGGAAATTTCAATGATGGCTTCAAAAAAAGGAAAAAAGCCGGCAGAACATAACTTGAGGCCAAGATTAAACATTGCGAATACAGTAAGCCCGGGCACCTTGGACGAGAGCAGTGGGAGTATAGAGATGACACCGGCGAAAGCAAAAAGGAAAGGAGCAAAAAGGAATAAAGTGGTGGCCAACAACCCAGGCAGCTCTGCGTCAAAGGAATTTGTGGGGAAACATTTAAAAAAAGTTTTTACACCACTAAAAGACCAAAAAATTGCGATGAGCCAGTTAGCATCACTTAACGGGAGCCTAGAGAGGGAAGAGAATGCATGTGCCTCCCTACCCTTGGAGGTACATATGTCCGATTCCCTTAATATGGTCAACCAGTCTTTACAGTTATTATTGGACGATAGGGGTTTAGCGTCGCCACGGTTGTCGTCATCACCACGCGATCCCTTTTCCTATGACTTGGAAAGAGGATCACTGGACAGCCCGATTCCACTGGAAAGTATTGAGAAAGTAACAGAAATTTCTTCGAGCAGTAGGACAAGCCGGGGAAGAAGTGAAAATAAAAGTCCACCTGGAGCTCGAAATATCAGTTTAGGAGAAGGTGCTGAACTGAACTTAACGCCAGAGATAAATCAGAAAATGAATCTTGCTAAAATAGAGGGGGAGCTGCAGGGGATTAGATCCCATATGCCACATATGGTAAGACAAATCCCTGATCCTGAGCCCCAAATTCAGGTACAGGTGGAAACTGACAAACCTCTTAAAGAAAGTCAGTATATGCAAAAATCAGTCATGTAAAATTCCTGACCCCGACCCTCATCCTTGGGGGGAGGGACAGGTTCAAACTGACAAACCATCCAAAGAGAGTCATCAGGTATATATCTCAAAGTGGCCTATGAGGATAATAAGAAGAGTAGAACAGACTAGACGTGGGCAAATAAATAGAGTAAGAGGTGTAGGGAAAAAAGCAGCAGGGAAGGTGAGTCAAATCCTTGAGGAAGAGTTAGGAGTGGAAAAGGAAGGTGGTGAGAGGGGAAAGGAAATAAAGGGACCTAACCCCCATATGAGTATATTACAGAAGAAAACCCCAAAAAGGCAGGGTAAAATTGCGCTTCCATATAATATCCAGATACCCCAGAAGAACCCTGCTAACAATAAAACCGCAGCACAGCCCAAGGTGTCTGGGAGACAGCTGGGAGGAAGTCTGCAGGCATGGGTTACCCGGGAGGTGCAAGTAAATAGACCTAATAATCAAATAGACAAGGCCAATATGATAGAACTTTAAGCACCAAATAGGGTAACATAAGAGGGGAGCGAGAACATGAGGTTATACCTTGAACAAATCCCTCTAAGGAAAGGGAGGAAGAAGTTAGGAAAGAGGCTGTCCTTAAATAGGTCACAACTCCTGCAAGGAACTTGGTTCTAGTGGGCTTTCTGCCCCCGCCCCACCGGGGGAGATTGGGGGCTACTGCCCTTCTGCTCCCCGGGTGGCAGAAAGACCTTTACCTGTGCCAGTGAAGTGAGAAGTCAGGTCTTCGCACTTCCGCCTCGCACCACCCGAGAGGTTAGCATCCCTGCTTACCTCCCTATATCTGGACATGCCCAGACCGACATGCAGTGGACGTGCGCAGCGGGTACGCCAAAGGCGCGCCAAAGGCAAGCCCGTCTGCACCCGTCCATGCCTGTGCCGCGTCCAGTGCCAGCCATGCTGCTGGCAGCCCCTACGATGCCCCGATCTGCTGGTCTACCTCACAATTATTGGCTGTCAGAGACAAATGGTGCAACGGCCCTGCTCCTTCCCTTCTCAACCTCGCTGACCATCCACCTGTCTTTCATTGTGACAACTGTTCTTGGGTATTTAATGTGATCCCCTCCTTTCCCGACCGCACAGCCCCACCTCTTCACTGCCCAATATCCTTATCAACCCCACAGTGCCTCTCCTATCCGCAAAAGCCTGTCTTCTTAACTGTAGATCGCTCCCTCAACACTCTGATGACATATGGCTTTCCCTAACAATCCATGCCTGGGACATTATGTTTCTGACCGAAACATGGATCAGGGATTCCTCTAACCCTGATCTTAAGCTTGCTCTTCCACCTGACTACCACCTCACAGGTATTCACAGACCTAATAACAAACTAGGTGGTGGGATTGCTGTGATACTCAGACACGGCTGGGAATTATCCTCCAGAACCATAACCAATATTAGTCCTTTGGAAGCAATGTACTTTTGGATATCCTCCACCTCCAATCTGGTGCTGGCTGGAATTCTCATGTATTGTCCACCTAATTCCCTGCCACAATCGCTCGTAGATTTCTATGACATTGTGGCCGATCTATCATTAAAACATGCACACTTCATTGTTCTCGGCGACTTCAACCTTCACATCGATGACGTTGACTGTTCTAGAGCTAGTCACACTCTAGACCTACTATTCTCGAACAATTCCAACCTCCTCACTACTACACCCTTGCCACTCCCTTGGTCAGACGACTCTCTGATCTTCTTCAGTTTCAATCTTATTCGACCTGCTATCCAGCCCCCCTTACCTGGGAGTATGGCAGAAAATGGTGTAAGGTCACCTGTTCTTCCCTGGCTCCTGCCCTGGACAACTTTCTTCCACGAGCTAGTGGAGATCTGGATCATGTTGTTACCAGCTTTAACGACTTGCTCTCCTCTGCTCTTGACAAAGTTGCCCCTATCCAACCAATTGTCTCCACCAGACTTAAGCCCTCTGCCCCTTGGTTTACCCCCGCACTACATGCCGCAAAGAGCTGCTGCAAAAAATTGGAGCGTAGCTGGAGACTCACTTATAGTCTAGAGGCTAAAGCCATATATCGAGCTGCCATTAAGAACTTTCACAAACTAAAGTGCTCAGAAATAAAAGACTATTATGCTAAGCAGATCAACTCGGCCAGTGACTCATCTAAATCCCTCTTTAAAATTGTAAAAGGTTTTGCTAAACCGGATGCCCTATCTAGTAAGACTTCCCCTCCTCAGGAACTCTGCGACGGCCTCTCTAATTTTTTCCATGATAAAATAATTGAGATTCACTCTTCCTTAGACCCCTCCTTGCACCATACTGAACCCTCCACTGCCCTTTCTCTCACCACCTTTTCTCCTATCTCCTACGAATCTGCTCTTCAAAAATGGCTCTCGTGTAAAACTGGCTCACCCATTGACCCCTGCCCGGCCTCCCTTTTCAGCTTAGTTTCCCCCCTTAATATCTCTCCGCTGATCACCAACTGGAACACTTTGTTACAGACTGGAATCTTCCCCTATGCCTGGAAACAGGCCATGCTTATACAAATTTTTTAAAAACCTGATGCCGACCCTTCCGTTTTAAAAAACTACTGCCCCATTTTTCTTCTACCTAAACCGGCGAAGGTTCTTGAAAGAATTATCCAGGAACAACTTGCAACCTATGTTGAAGCCAACCACCTCCTCACGACTCTCAGTCTGGCTTCAGACCCAGTTTTAGCACCGAGACAGCCCTGCTGGAGGTGTCGGAAAACATCAGCAAATCCATAGACATTGGCGAGGCAGCCATGCTAGTGCTACTCGACCTGTCTGAGGCATTCGATACAGTCTCCCATGACATCTTGATAGAGCGCCTACTCAGTCTTGGGATCCAGGGTCTCCCCCTTTCCTGGCTCAGATCATTCCTAACTGATCACTCTCAATCAGTCTCCTTGCAGCCCTTTGTCTCCTGTGAAAAACCACTGAACTGTGGTGTCCCGCAGGGCTCCGCACTTAGCCCTTTACTTTTTAACATTTATCTATCCTTAGCAGTCCAAGCGCCGGGACACCCTCGTCGGGGGTAGCTGAGTGCTATATAAGCTCCGAAATAAAATAAAAGAAATAAACAAAATGAATATGCGAGGACGGCCGGGGGCCGTCTTACGCACATGGGCACTGGTGCGTCGGATGGCCCCCGGCCATCCGATGCACCGAAAGGGTTAATTGCGTAATTTGTATGCTATACCAAGTGAATCTCATTGTAGATCTGTATCTTATAACTGAATTGGTTAACTGATGGACTACCAGCCACCTCAAATAATAATCAATTTTCTCACATTATACATTAAAAAAACTAACAAGATTGGTAGGGAGCAGGAAGTTAATTCCTTTTCCCTCCTTGTCATGGTAGTCTGTATAGCATGTCCATGTGATCTTGGTTACATGGACATAGTGAACAGGTTACAGAAAGGAGGGAGAGAGTAGTCTGCTTACTATACCATGTATCTATTGTTACAAGGGCATAAAAGACTTGCATGATGGTGCTCGCCTTCTTACTAGATTTTCTGTAACCATGTACATCTAAATAGTTACCTCTCCACTTTGTACATGGAAATAGTGAACGAACTGAGATGAGAACACTTTGTCTTTTGTGGTAATATATACATTTAAAAGTGGTATTGCTTAAAAGAAAAAAGGGAGTAGGAGAGGCACTACCCTGTGAGGGACTGACACCCCTAAAGGCGTTTAAAGAAAAAGTATATGGCATTCCAGTCGGTGATTTGAGTTCAGCACAGATTCTGTTTGGCAAGACTACTGATGACTATCTGGGCTCTCCCTGATTTATCCAGCATTGCATGCTTGAGGTGGATTGCTGTTCTGCAACTTTCGAAACTCCAACTATCAGCTCAACTAGTGCCTGATGTGCCTGTATAGAGAGAAAAGGAACTTCTATAGGGGTCATTTCAACAACACCTAAACCAGGATCTGCAATAATGTCTTTGCTCCTTATTGGAGAAATCTGTTATTCAAAAACAACTGAATTTGTGCATATTTTGTAACAGGTCTCACAGCTTTACAAATATATAAAGATGAATACTAGGTTGCAGACCTAAAGTACATTAATGTATGTAAATAACCTTTTTGGAATTAACCCCCTGGCTGCGGCCGGAATTCTGCGCCTGTGCGGCACATTCCGATCGCGGGCGTGGTCATGACGGCTCCCAGCCGTCATCAGCACACGCCCAACGTAACTCATGACGGCGGGGAGCCGTCATCAGCACCGAACAGGTTAAGGAACTAATTCAGGGTGGACTTCAGACTTTGAATGTCGGTAAGGAGACATCCCTATTGTGAAAATGTGTTACAGGGACTGTAAATAAACTAGACATAATGCAAAGTGGAATGAACAGCAATCAATCAGACATAAATATGTCGTTAATACATATTGGATGTTCTTGTATCCTCGTATTCATCTTTGCATATATGTAAAGCTGTGATTCCTGTAACACAAAATGCACAAATTAAGTTGTTTCAAGTTGTAGATGTTTCCAATAACACTGATGGCTGTTATTGATGTTCCTGGTTTAGTTGGTAAAATGATCCATATAGAGAATCCTTTTTCTCTACTGTTATTTGGAAGCCCAGGTTTGCAAAAGGTGATCAAGACCCCCTTTTATTAACCACTGTCTTTTATCTGTATTTGCGTTTATCATTCACATTCACATCTGTTAGAAATGGGAGACTCTTTGTAGTTCTTGATCAATTTGTGCAGCTGCTTTTCACTCCACGAGAAATTGAGCGAGAGACTGAAAATCCGAGCAGTCACTTCATTTGAACATCCTGAAGCCAATAAATCTTCACTTCATTGGTTCCTGAGGGAATGTAGACACGTGGTCATGTGGTCACGGTAGGCAACCTGCATATAAATAGGGGTTTCACTATAAGTATTCATAAGTAATGATTGGGTTAAGTAATTATTGGGTACTCGTTTGCGAAGAATTCATCACTTTTAATTTTTCTGTTTGCAATACTAGTTTGTTCATAATTTTGAAATGTTGTTTTATAAAATTTACTCATCTTCAGGTTATTTTATATTTAATGCAAGAAAGAAACGTTGTTAAAAATTCACATACAGACCCAGTTTGTTTTCATTTGGTGTTTCTGTGATTCTGGTAGTGCAGAAGGTATTCATAGCGACCTTTTGGCTGTGGTGAAAGTGATGAAAAGACTCTGTAATGACACGCCACCTTGAACCGGTTGAATGGTAAGCGACCTCGGTCAGAAAATGATTTTGTGAAAGTGACGTGAGTATTCTTTGAGCCGCATGTTCACTTTAAGCCAGCACAACCTTGAAATCCTTCTCGTCGTTTCCAAGAGAAGGTAGTATACGTGCTAATTAGATTTTACAATTTTCCTCAGAATGCCCTTAAGAGAAAGATCTCTGTCCTTCTTAGAATGATCCATACACTCGAGTTGCATTACAGATGCTCACAGTACTGTAGGTTCAGGCACGAGCCCAGACATGCACCCAGCCATCTAAGGTCTGCATGCTATGTTTACCTCAATTTTCTCCCTGCCTGAACCCCGCACACTGCTATTATTCTCCTTTTCTCTCTCCAACTGATTTTCTGAATACCAAATTACAGACATGAAAGAATCGACCCCCTTCATTAAATTTCTAATTCAATTGATGCAAAACAAATTAGATTCATACCAACATTTTGAAAACATGAATTGGTATGTCTTCATGCATTTTAATGATAGGCATTTAAAAAAAAAGGATTAAATAAATGTTAGAAAATGTAATTTCCTTTCCTGGAAGCAATTAAAGCGGCTTGTTTGCATCTACAGTGTATTGGTTTCAACCAATTTCCAGATTCTTAACCTTTTTACATGAGAGTTCATCATTTCAAAGTGTATTTTCCCTCTCCATTTGGAGAAACACGTACTTTTTATGCAAGCTTTCTGCACATTTAAATGATAGAAATTCCCTTCCCAAACTTTTCTAAGACTTTCTACTTCAAACCCATCTTCAAAGAATTGATAGTGACCACCAATGGAGCACTATTCCTTTCTATAGCTACTTACAATATAGATGTTGATTCGTGAATATTGCCTTAAGGAAAACAAGCTACAGCCTGATTGAGAGATCGGTAGACAGGGTACTCAATCACAAACGTACCCTTTGTGCCAAACTCTTGGTCCGCCCACTCAAAGGTCGGGCAGATAGCCAGGGACTTTACCAGCCCCCTCCGCTGCCCGGGCATCACTTTTTCTTACATTAAAAGTATGGCACCAGCGGCTTGTACATAATTCCTATACTGTACAACCATTATAGATAAACGGTGTGGCCTTCTATAGCACCATTATCAGCTCGAAAGAGCAGTTCATCAAGTGAGCAAGGAGAAGGGTAAAAAGATCTTTGTAAGAGCATGGGGTCCTTTCCCTGAAGATTGTATTAAATAGATAACTGATAAGAAAGCCTTTGTCAAGCTATGAGTTTCTGATGCAAAACACCTTTGAATTTACCAGCTCTTTGAATATGTATTTCATGAATAGAACCCGGGCCGGGTAGGCGAAGAAGGACCCGATGGAGGCCCGGGTAAACGCTGTCCAGAGGCGAAAGGCCCTCCCCCGCCGGCTAGGCCAGCGGGGGCCAGGATTGGCCCCCTCAGGCATGGCGAGCCCCCCCCCAATCAGAGGGCGAGCTAGTGAGGGTGAGGGGGGATAAAAGGGGGCTGAAGGCTCAGTAACCGGCGGGAGCTGCGTGAGGAGAGCCTCCACCCCGCTGTGTCAACAAGAAGCGGCGGGACGCCAGATCGAGTCTTTCTTCGCCCCAACTGCCGGCCGGCGTGAGCGGGAACAGAGCATCCGGCCCCGCTGGGAAAGAGAGTGAGTCACTGGGTTTGGGCTTGCGTCGCCTACCCCACTGCGGATTTCGACCAGCAGGGTCGCGGAGGACTGCGGGAGCGAAGCCTACATCATGCATTTGCTGGACAAAGGCAGCAGAGCGGGTTCTGTCACGCCTCTCTCTTTGGAGCAGCCTGAGGCGGCGGTGCAAGCAAGAGAAGCTCACATGTCTGCTTAAAGGGACATGGACAGAAGAAACTCTGAGGGAGAGTGAGTCAGTAAATCGGATTGTATTGGGAGCTGGCACAGTGGGTTTATAGTGCATCCGGGCCCCCTGATCTGAAAAAAGAAGGACGAGCGGCCCAGGGCAGATTCCATCGCACTTGCGGCAGACAAGCAGGCAGGAGAGAAAGGAAGAGGGCTACTGAGCCAGTGCTACACAATTTTCATAACGTACTCCTCAGGATTTGCACCTGGGCCAAGTGGGCTACAGCAGGCAAAAGCCTACCACTGGTAAAAGCAACACAGGAGCAAACAGGGATAGGCGGCAAGCAAAGAGCAGCCGGGAAGAAGACCCAGCCCCCGGCCCGGTTCAGGTAGATCCAGGAGAAGCCAGCACCACTGAAGAAATGCCAGAAGAGGTGCAGAGGGGAATCAGGACCAGAACTGAACGATGACCTGCAGGCCATGCTGGAGCAAGCCAGGGCCTTAGTGGCGCTAAAGGGACGGAGCTGGATGGACCAACAAATCCGGGAGGGGACCCAGGGAAAGGAGAAAAGACCACGGTGGTCATCCCCAGCATCGCCGCCCCCTACGAAAGCGACAAAAAAGAGGCCTGCAGCCAGAACGGCGGCCCCTGAGAAGAACAAAAAAGGGGGCAGGCAACAAAGGGAAGGGAACCCCGCAAGCCAAAAGCAAGAAGGCAGCAACGCGGGAGAGGTTGTCTAGCTTGGAGCAAGAAGATAGCAGCGATGAGGAGGTGTCTGTGGCAAGCATGGCGGCCCCTAAGAAAAGACACGAACAAGGAGACGGCACAAGCATCAGGGGAAATGGTAAGCATGGAGGGCTGACCAGTGAGCGAGGGCACGGGAGAGGGCAAAAAGTGCAAAGCAGCCTAGGGCAAAACGTTAACATGGGAATCCAATTAGGAGGGAGTAATGTGGCGATGCAAGGCACATGGCCCATTCACCCGCTGTGGCAGACAGGTTGCAACCAAGGGAGACCAGATTTCCAGGGTGAGGCCTGCACCGAAGGGGCAATGCAGCCAACAGCATGATTGTCCTGGTGGCAATAGGCAGGGCTGGGGGGCCCATTCCCTGGGAACACCGCATGGGGCGCAGGGGGTCAAGGGAGCAGCCCAGCATCAGACAAGAGGCCACACAGAGGGGGCGGTAAGCAAGGAGCCAGGCGTGGCAAGCCAGGTGCATCAGGGCGAGAGGTCAGGAGCTGAGGCAGCCCCACAGGGGAGTACAGGGGCATCAGGGGGAGAGTCCAAATGCAACCAAAACAGGAGAGGTGCAGGACAGTAACGGTAAGCCAGCTAGTGAGTACCTGCACGCCTCCCCAAGCGACCCTCATCCCACTCACAGTAAAAGAGAGAATTAGATATCTTTTCACTGTTGGAAGTATGGCAGGTAGGTTTAAACCTCACGGTGCAAGATAAAAAAGACGATGACAGGAGATCCCCCCGGAAACCCATGGTGGAAAGATCAATAGAAAATTGGCTGAAGGCATTCAGAACACTAGCATGCGTATTAATTGAAAAATTCCCCCAAAGCACGGCGTCCCTTATTCTGTATGAGCAAACGGTGCACAAGGCACAGAAACAGTATCAGGGCGATGCATGGCTGCAATACAATGAGGGTTTTGGAGACAAAATGTGAGTGTGGCCGATAATAAGCTGGGACTGCCAGAACATGGAAGGTTACTCAAAACACATGGTGTTAGCCAGGGAAGGGGTTGGTGCAAAAGAGAGCAATTTCCATCCCTATGGGAGTAAGGGCAAATTCGAGAGCCAGGGAAAAGAGTTCAAAGGAAAAAAACAGGCTAGTAACAAATCAAACAAACCATGCTGGAAATTTGACAAAGATGATTGTAAATGGGGAACATCATGCAGGTTCAAACACGCATATGAGCCATACGGGGGAACCACCCTACGATACGCTGCCGGCGGGCCGCAGGGCCAAGGGCAGATAAAGACAAGTCAGCCCCCAAAAAATGAGGTACAGGCCCCAACGGGCGGGGCCAGTGGTGAAGGGGGCGAGGACAGACGCTATGAACCCCCATAAAGACATTCAGACTGCTATCTTTTGGAAAACTATCACTAACCAGCAGACAGACAGATGCAAGCAGAAGGCTTCATACAAGGTTTTCCGATACCATACAAGGGGCCCAAGGGCGTACGGGAAAGCATAAACCTAAAATCAGTCAGGGACAACCCCAGAGTAGCAAAACAGAAGGTGGAAAAGGAATTACTGCTGGGCTGGGTAACCGGCCACTTCCCTTGTCTGCCATTCGTGGACATGGTGGTATCACCACTCGGCGTATGCCCAAAAAGGAACTACGAAAATTCTGGCTGATTCACCACCTACCCACTGCGAAGGGGAGTCAATTAACGACTGGCTGGATCAGAGAGTTTGCACGGTGGCATACGCTTCTGTAGACGATGCGGTGGACCTGATTAGGCAGGAAGGGAAAGGGGCCTTGATGTCAAAATCAGACATAGAACCAACCTTCAGACTGTTGCCAGGGCACCCAGACAGCTACCAGCTGTTAGGTTTTAAATTAGATAGTAACTACTACTATGAAAATTGCTTACAAATGGGGTGCGCAATATCATGCGCACACTTAGAGGCTTTCAGTTGTTTTCTGGAATGGGAATTGGGAGCACGCGCACCAAAGGGTGGGCGTGTCCGCTACCTAGATGACTTCCTTTTTATTGGTAAAGCAGGCACGGATGATTGCGCCAATCTCCTGAACACTTTCATAAAGATGACCCAGGAGTTGGGCATCCCACTGGCGCAGGACAAGACAGAGGGCCCCACCACTAGACTGGCTTTCCTGGGGCTTTCCTGGGGATAGAGTTGGACTCAATAGCCGGGACATGCAAGCTACCGCCGGAGAAGGTAGCTGAGCTACTTGACATGATAAGGAGGTTGAGGCAGCAAAGAAAAGCGACACTGGGGTAAATACAGAAGCTGCTAGGAAAGTTGAAATTTTGCCACACGAGTGATCCCTGCAGGGCGCACATTCGCAAGGCAATTACCATGGCTGACTAGGGGCATGACACAAAAGCACCACAGGGTCCGCATCATGCAAGGGGTGAAAGAGGACCCGGGGCAATGGGAGAGTTTCTTGGCAGACTTCAACAGCACCCTGATATGGTGAGAGCCTTGGAAGCAGGCAAGCAAACTGGAACTTTACACTGATTCAGAAGGGGGGTACGGCTTTGGAGCAATCCTAGGAACCTCATGGTCAGCGGGGGAGCGGCCGACAACATGGCACGACACCGCGCTAACAGCAAAGATATCATTACTAGAGTTGTTCCGCCAGAGTGGTAGCTTTCCACATATGGGCCCCACAGCTGGCGAATAGACAAATTACACTATGGTCTGACAACCACGCAGTAGTACAAGCGATTAACACAGGATCTGTATGATGCCCAGCAGTACTAACTCTGCTGCGGAGGCTGGTGGGCCGCCAGTTAAAGGGCAACATCGCGTTTAGGGCAAGACATATTCCGGGAGTAGACAACTCAGTTGCAGATGTCATTTCTCATTTTCAGTGGGAGAAATTCAGACAACTTGTCCCAGATGCAGAAAAAAGGATGACCCCCAATGCCAGAGGAAGCGTGGTCATGGGTGGAACCGGGTTGAAGTCCTTACTGAACAATGCACTGGCCCCAAAGACTAGCACCCGCCAAATCGGTAGCAAGCTGAAGCCTAGACCCGTGAACAGGAAGCCCACAAAAGCGGCCTCCCCTCCCAGGTTATTGAGGAGGCTGGGTCCATAATGCAAGATAAAGTATAAGGAGCAGACAGAACTAACAGTGAAACCTTCTTAAGGTTAGCACCTAATAAACGGTGACCCCAAATAGTAATGAGTACCCCTAGTGTTTGTGTAGGGGTCTGTGTGCACACTGGATAGCACCCACTGTAACAGTGCTTATTCCCTAGGGAACTTTGATTAACTAAACATAACAGCACAGGTGCACCACAACATTCAACATTTATGTTTTCAATGAATCAAGCAGAACAGAGTTCTTCGGTTTAGTTCCTTTATTTTCAAAAGATGAAGCACCGTACAGCCGACGCGTTTCGTCCCGAACATGGGACTTCTCAGGGCTTCTGCTAAAGTGGAGAGATTTCAAACGAAGAGTCTATATGAAGCTCTGACGTACAGTCACCGCTAAGGATGGACAAATTGATGTCCCATAGAATTCAAGATAAAGCTTTCTGTTGTCTCTGGAGAATATAATCGTTGGTACATCAAAAGATAATCAATGGCATCCTTGGGGACCAAAAAAGGAATGATAATCTACATGTGTATGCCAATCTATCATTTGTCCATAAGGGATCTAAATTCCAGGAACACGTGGATAATGGTCCACGGTTGTAATAAAAAGGCTCCAATCGGTATCTGATAAGACCGAGTGGCAGTATTCGGAGATCCTCGGGTCGTGACCGCAGCACGTTCCCCAGCAGCTATAAGGAGCAATAGAAGTTAATAAATCACATGGACAATAAATGTGTATATGACCATGAACGATTGAAATGCATAAAATTATGTTTTCATGAATAAACTGAGACCTTTTCAGGCACCCAAGAAAGTTGTCATTGGTGATTTAAGGTAAAAACGCGCAGTTGGTTCAAACGGGCAAGGGAAGCGGGGCGGGGCAACTCGCCGTCTGGAGGGGGTTAAAGAATGTGTACATGCATACTTCCTTATATAACAAAATAAAAAAGAAACGTTGTGGACGCATAGGATTAAATAGCCACAAAATCACTTCAATGTGTATGTGCTGCTAGAGCAGTGTCCATGCCATCGGTGGGTCAGACTTTGGGCAGTCAAATGTCAGAATAGTCAAGAGGGCAGGCCATGTTGTTTATTTGCTATACGGAGGATGGCAATGTAATCTATAGGACCGAAAGCCTTTAACCTTGAATAGGCTTGGGTGCATGAAAATTGACAACAGATAGAAAATGAGAATACTGTATGCTACAAAGCACTTTGACCTTTCTAGTTGTTGGTTTACTCAACCCCCTTGTCATCTTCCAAATGTGCTCCTCACCAGTCTTCTTCATTGCCCTATATTACCTGTGTTAGGCTTTTTGCTATTTTTAATTAAACCCTCCTCTTTTTCTGTATCACTATCTGGAGTCTGAGATTTTGAACAAGGAAATGTGATTAAAATAAACTGTAATTGTATCTCTTGTGTGATATGTCAGAAGGATGGACGTGTTACAACCAAGAATTTCCTACTGGATCTGAAAGATGTGACTGTGGGCAAGGAATTCAAATACATTATTATACTTATGTTGGGATGCTCAGTAAAAAAACAGGTATCTATGGGCACAAGATCTGTAATGGAGGATGCGAGTAAGATGACCTCATCTTGTTTGTGGTTTTAGGGATGATTCCACTTGTCACAACCTGAGGTATGTTCTAATCAGATAGAGATTACCCTTATGAAGCTTCTTATCATCCCCTTTCTTTACTGTAAGGCATATCTCTGACAGGCAGCTACTGCCCCAACAGGCTACTCAAATAATTTCAACACGCTTCTCAAATAATTTAATTTTAATCCTTTGACCCATACACCCCTCTCCTGGCTTTGGCCTTTGAAGATGGGTGTTGAACTTGCAACAAAGTGAAGAAGCACCTGTTCATTGTTACCTTCATCCATCATAGTCATCAGTCTATTTGTATAGGGCTAACTGATACCCGACCAAAGGCCATACGGAAGCTTTGCACAGTATGACAGAGGTGGATTTTAATTATAACATTTATATTTTATTCCTAAACTAATGGAGGTTGTCCTATCCTGGATCAATGTGCAAAGGTCAGACCATAGAATAACATGGATAATTCTTCAAAAGTGTACCCCCTTGCAAATGCATTTTTTATTTATTTTTTTATTTCAAGAAGTAAGAAGGCACAATCAGTATTTTGTAATGCTTGTTACATTTGAATGATAAGGTCCACTTATGTTTATACAACGTTAGCAATCTTATATATACATCTAAAAAACTGTTTAGATCGAGCTTTGACTTATACAGCATTACTATCATCAATATTGCACGAACACCGCCTTCTCCGCCACCATAACAGTGTCCTGTCCCTACACCATTCTGCTAAGGTGGGGGTGGATGCCCCACCCCAGTGGCTGGCAAGATTCCTATTGGCTATCATGATACCCAGACTAGCACAGGTCTGTAGTGTTGAATTTATATCTGTTGCGTCCCAGATATTAAGTAGACAGCATTTGGGCTCTGTGGGTACTAGGTTACCACTTACCCTCATTATCTGGGACATGACTGATTCCCAGTACGATACCATAGCGGGGCACGTCCAGATAGTATGGAAAAATGTGCCAACCTTCCCACATTGTCAAAAACAGAGCAGGTTGTCAACTTTACCAATCTTACAGAGGGTAGTTCTAGTATAATAAATTCTGTGAAGAATTTTGAGTTGTAATAGACGTAGTTTGGTTGTGATCGCTACCTCTCTGGGGGACGCAAGCGCCTCCTGCCAATCTGTGTCATCCAAATTGCCCAGGTCTGCCTGCCATATAAGCTTCTCTATCGAGTCTGACATGTTATTAACAATATTTTATGTGTTAAAGAGATTGCTATTTTGTCCAAATAGTCAACAGTAATCTGTCCTCCATTGGGGACGCCTCAGGCAGGGTGGTGTCTGGGGGGGAGTGCTGCTTCGAAAGCATGTTTAATCTGTTGGTAACAAAAGTATTCTTTTGTCGCCAATTTGTATCTCGTCTGGAGTTACTTAAAAGTAATCATTTTCCTTGAACTCAGAGCTCATCCACCTTTGACATCCCAATAAGGTCCCAGTTTGGAAAACCTTTACTTTTTTCCAGCCTTCCCAACCTGTCGGTAACCCATAGCGTTGTTACTGGTGTGAATGTGTCATGCCACCCTCACTTTTTGTGCACTGTTTTCAAAATCTGGAGTGTATGATTCATCGGGACCATCAAGGGAGGGGTCTTGTATTAAAGTGAGCAATGTAGCCCCGCTGCCCCTAGCTGTAGCCCATCAAGGGCATAGGCTGGGTCTGTGTGGGGGACGTGAATCCATTGGTTCACCACTATTAGTTGGGAGGCCCAATAGTAATATTGTATGCTAGGGAGTGCGATGCCCCCATCATAAAAGGAGCAATATAATTTCACCATAGCTATGCGAGCCGGTTTATTGTCCCATAGGAGTTTTGTGACTTCCGCCTCAATGGCCCGGAAGTAAGTTTGGGAGACTGGGAAGGGTGTGTTTTGAAGGCATAAAGGAACCGGGGAGCTCCATCATTTTAAAAAGGGCCGCTTTCCCTAGGAGCGACAAAGGCAGCGATTGCCAGTACTAAGTATCTTTTTGCAGTCGTTTCAGAGGGGCATGGAGATTTAGAGTCATAAGCACTTCCGGGTCTTGGGTACTGTCGATCCCCAAGTACTCAAAGGTGTCTTCCATCAACGTTACTGCACAACCAACCGGGAGGAGTGGGGGGGGGGGGCTTCAGGACATAGAGCATAGACTTTGCCCAATTAATCGTATATATCCTGAATATCGGCCATAGGAGCGACAGATATCAAACAGACAGGACAGTGAGCGTAGAGGGGAGGCCATGTATAAAAGGATATCGCCCGCATATAACAAAGTGCGGTCCTCTTGGTCCTCAGTCCATTTAAGTCCCCGGATAACCGGGTCTTGACGTACCGAGGCTGCCAGAGAGAGATTCCAGCACTAAGGCAAAAAGGAGAGGTGACAACGGGCAGCCCTGTCTTGTGCCGCGATGTAGCGAATAATCCCTCGATCTATGCCCATTGGCCACTACCTGGGCTACAGGAGCAGTGTGGGGTAATCGGGCCCAGGAGCAAAATTTCGGTCCGAATCCTAGTTTCCGGAGAACAGTAAAGAGGAAGGGCCACTCGACTGTGTCAAAGGCCAATACGGGCATCTAGGGACAGCACTATAGCCTCTTCTTGGATGGTATGACAACCCAGCACATTATGAAGGTGGAGACCACTGGAATTATGAGGCAGGAGAGGGCCAAATTATGCAGCAGGGTTGAAGAAATTTTGTTTTCATGAAAAGGCAAATTGTGCGTCATACTGCTGCACATTTAGTGAAAGTATTACCCCATTGTTTTGTCCCTTTTACATCTGTTAACACTGTTTGGACATAAGTTGCACCTCATTAGTAGCGGTTTAATACTCACATTTAGCAATAAGCAACAGAACGTTCCCTAGATGACGGAGGGTAATGTCTCCCCTTATGACATTGGGAGTATATACAAGAGTGAGGGGAGCGAGGGCGGGTTAGTCTGTTTTTTTGTTTTTTTTTGTCTTTTAGGTTCGGGTTTTAGGGTTGTTATGTGGACAACTGTTTGCCTCATATAACCAATAAAGCTCAGTTGTTACTATTATTGCTATTATCCTGAGATCCTGCTTACTTATGTTTGTTCAATTAGAGCCAGCAAAACAGGTTTCTTGCTCGAGTATTTCTAGCTTGCCGACCCCAACACAAATAACAAGCATTTCATCTGTGTTGAATTTGAAATTCCTGTTTATTTTTCATGTTTTTAGAGCTTCAGCAGTGGAATGCGATGTTATGTATTAAACTGAAGCTCATTCATTATACTGATTATGTAGCTTTACCCAAAATCAATAACATTTATTGGGAAAAAAAGGAACAGAATGGTGGCCATTCAACCTTTGCAAAGGGCCTTCCATTGCAATTAACACATGCTGTTGCATGTATTTATCTTTTGAACTGTTTGAGCTAGAAACTGCTTTTTTACGTTAACATTTGCAGATTATGCAGTAAATGATGGATTGTGACAAATGCAGCAAATACTTAATTATGTGGAAAAAGCTGCCATCGCACAATCACATAATTCCAGTGGCCCTGCCCTTGACTTAGAGATCAGTGAACAGCACCCAGTAGGCTATGCAGGCTGCCTTCTTAGCAGCTGATGAGATTCTAACTTAAAACAGGTGACTACTGGAATTAGGCACTGTCAACGCTCTCTTGTCTTACGTTACTCTCTGCCTCCCATCGCAATCACTCCTCTGAATGCAAGCCATCTTTGTAGCCATTAAAACCGTACTCACTCTCTTTTTATCCGTATATTGTTAACTTTTGGGAATGCAAACAGTAATTTGTTTCATAAATATAATTTTATTTCCATGCAAGACAGCCGAAGGTATTTTATTACCAAAAGATTAGAGAGCATGAGAACAGCATGGGAGCAAGGAGCTTTGAACTTTTTGAGATTTTTAAGGCAGTTATAGAAGCATGACAATTGTATTTGTCCTTCAAGTAGCATTGGTTTGTGGTTCAAAGTGAAGCCATTTCTTTTTCCGTTACCAAGAGTGGTTCATCTCTGGATTGGACTAGGAAAGAATATATGTTTACGAATTGAGGCTGTTTTTAACGTGTAAGGGCACACTCTATAAGTGTTTTGCAAGTTATGGAAGACTGTATGGATATGAGCTTGTTGCAGGCAATGGTTTTTAATATAAGTGATATTAAAAACTGACCCACCACACCATAAACCAGGCCCCAAAACAGCCAACAGATTGGCTTAAACACAGGCCTGTCAGGCCAGCACATTGGGCGCTTCCTGACTGCCCTATCGGCCAAACCAACCCTAGTTGATCTTGTAAATGCAGGTAGTTCTATGCACATTTTATTGCAAATTGCAAGATCAGCCTTTACTTCTGTAGCAATATATTATTATGTTCAAACCTCTAAGCAGGCTGTGCAAGCCAATTGGTAATGTAATTAATAGCTGTGTGCCAGCTGTATGCCTGTTTGCAATATTGATGGTGTATTATAAAGCAATAGAAATATCAATTTAATGGTCATTTGTTTGGACATTATACCGGATATGAGAGTTGCTGTGTGTCTGTTTAACAATAAATAATATACTAAGGCCCAGATTCTCAAAAAGGTTCAGCGTCAAGTTAGCGTTACTTTTTCAAAGCTAACCTGACAAAAAGCCCTTTTGGAGATTTACAAACCAAAGCAAAAAAAAATTGCATTTGTTTGTATGGAAAAGTAACACAAAGCAGTGCTAAATGCTGCTTTGCATTACTTTGCATTAATGGGGTGTTACATGGGTGGTACATGTTCGTTCCCATTTGTTTTGTACAACTATGTCTTCATGTGCGACAGAATATCAGAGAAGGACTTGATGAAGCTGGACCATGTCTCAGCCTGTAGAGCCATGCACTGTCTTCCAGTTAAGGTTTGCACCCCTATTTATAGCCTAAATCTGTGTCTCCTTAATTATTTGTTGCCCTCTTGGATGCTTAATTCCCGAACCCCAATTTCTTCCACAGAAATGCACCTTAATTTTCAAGTGATCTCCTTTAATTGATTGAATTGATGCCTACGTTTTTTTATCATATATTATTGTATAGTAGCATTTGTCCAGCAAACGATAACCATCAGGAGGCCCCAGAGAGTTTTCTGGATGTTTGAGTAAGAAATGTTGTTGTAGTGCGGCATAACTGGCAGAGTGTTTGTTTGCACTGACCTAAATATATTATGTTTGGTGTCATAAGTGAGGTTAAAGGTTTGCTCCAATTGAGATGCAGTCAGTCTGTAGGAGCATATATGCATGGAAGTGAATGTGAGTGAGAAAGAGCACATTGTGTTGCCTCCACCTCCTGTTAGATCCCGTCACCTGCACCTGATGGATCGTTTGCTAAGGAACAGTTAGTTCTTTGCTTTTTGGTGATCTTAACAATTGTTTACTACCCTTATTTGTTCCAGGAGGGTTGACCAGACATTGAGATCATCTGAAATTGAACAAGTAGTGGAGTTACATCATTTCTTCAATGGATTCCACACTGGTGGATATTAAATATTCAATTGTTTAAGCCCAGAGATACCTTGAGGTGACAGACCAGCCTACAAATGAATTTGAATATGTTTGTCTCCCTATGAAGACTGAGAGGGTGATTGGAATTAAATTAAAACACACATTAAGCACTTGTTAGCTTATAGACAGCATTTGCTTGCATAGGGATTTTTTGTATGTTGGCGCACATAACCTTACCTGTGGTGCACAAACATCCTTCTTTTCCACAGACAGAGGAATAAAATTAGAGGGAACATTTATCCTGACTGGGTTTTTTCCAGGTCCTCCACCTCCCATTCCGGTGTCTCTAAAGTTCTGACTTTCTCCCTCTTATGTTGGGTGATTAGTGAGATTGCTTGCCCACGAAGCACTGTTTTGTTTGCCTCCCAGAGGACAATTGGGGAGGCGATGGAAGGTGCATCTTCGTGTAAGTAATATTTGGTGCGTCAGTTAGTTTCTCTATCTGTGGGTACTTCAAATATCCGGGATATATGGGGAGTGCAAATGCATTTTTCACTGTGGAAAACTCCAGGAGAATGAACAAATGGCAACTAAAGGCTGTACATATCCATGCCCCATCCAGACAAAAACCTCCCCTCTAAATGGTTCACTACTGATTCAAAAATATGAAACTCAACGTCCGTCAAGCCGAAAGGAAATGGTGTAAAACCTACCTAGTACAGGATAAAGAGCAATACATTGCGAGCCTAACAACTTATAAAAAAGCCATCCTTGAGGCTAAGAGATTATTTTTCACTAACAAAGTACTCATCTGAAACAATAGGTCTAAAGATATCTCCAAGATTGTGAAAGAGTTATCTAATCCTGGTCGTTGCCACACAGAAACTTTGTAATGAACTTTTTCTTTGTGGAAAAAAACATCAAAATCCAAGACTCTGTCGACTCTAGCCATCGTAGCTTAGAAGACTCTCTTAACAATTCCAACTCTACCTCTCTTGATCTTGTTCCCCCAAGGAGGTATGCCCACTCCACATATTAAAAGCCATCAATCTGTTTTTTCCAGACACTATCCTTGACTTCTTGAATCTTTCTCTCGCCCAAGGTACAGTGCCTTCAGGCTTCAAAGGAGCAGTGGTCATCCCGATGCAAAAAAAGCAATGCATTGACCCTCTCAGCTGGATAACTGCAGACCTATATCTCTCCATCCCTTTGCAGCCAAATTATTGGAGACAAATGTAGCCTGCTCTCCTAGTTCCTTCTTAGAGATAACCAACTTTTTGGATACCCACCAGGCAGGTGTTCGCCCATCACATTCCACCAAATCTGTAATACTTTCCATTATAGATGATCTAAAAGGTCAGGCAGATGTGGTCTGCATTCAGGCTCTGATTCTCCTAGACCTGTCTGCAGCCTTCGATACCGTCAACCATGAAATACTGTTGAATCGCATGGCTGCAGCTGGTCTTAAAGGTACTGCCTTGAGTTGGTTCAGATCCTTTTTAGAGGGCCGCAAGCAATCGATATGGCTCTCACCCTACAAGTCCAATAGTGTTAATATGAGTTGTGGAGTCCCGCAAGGCTCCTCTCTTTCCCCGATTCTCTCCAATGTGTATATAAGCCCACTCATATCCAGATTCCGTCAGATGGGGATTAAAATGTATAACTATGCTTATGATATGCAGATAATTTTTACCATTGAAGAGTCACCTAAATCAGAGGATTTTGTTAGGAGCTCAATGCTGTTCACCAAGAACTGGATGAACAGCAATCAATTAAAACTGAATTCCGAAAAAACCGAAACCACTATTCCCAAAACAAACTTCTGCATTGGACTACCGCACACTGGCCTTTGGAGTTAGGCATGGCCCCTCGCCCTAAGCCTCTGATTGAGAGCCTGGGCATACAAATAGATGTGGAGCTCTCAATGAGATCATAGATTGGCTCTGTTAACTCTGCTTGCTTTGTTAACTTCGGAAACTATGAAAGATCAGAAGATTTTTCAGCAGAGAGGCCAGTATCCAAATCATTATTGCCTTGATCCTTTCCAAAATTGATTATGGAAACGCGATGTACCTTGGCCTCCTGCAAAACCAGAAGCTTTGTCTGCAGATGATTCAGAATCAAGCTGCTCGAATCATTTAACAAGATAGACTGTGCCATATTAGACCGCTGCTAAAAGAGCTCCACTGGCTTCCGGTGGAGTAGTGATCTCTGTTTAAAACTGGATGCATCCAATTCAAAGCCAGACATGGTATGGGCCCCAAATTCATATCTTCAAGAATCCTTAACTACTCCCCTCAGCGCACTCTAAGATCCATGCATATGAACCTACTGGTAGTACCAAGATTCAGATGCAAACGCACAGGAAGGTATTGGTTCTCTGAACTCGGACCAAAATTGTGGAACTCTCTGCCTACTACCCTGAGACTTGAAGAAGACGATCTGCGTTTCAGAAAATTGCTTAAGACTTGGGTTTTTACTCTAGCACATAATCAGACAGTTTCCGGTTTTGATCCCTCCTACTCTAATCCTAGTGCTAAGAATATGCGCTTTAGACATTCACAATTAACATAAAATTAAAATAACAAAAGCTCTGACTGGATGATACAGATTAAGGAGTTTTATATATAGTTTTGGAACCTCCTAAAAGTGGTCTGTCTTGGGTGCCAGTTTTCAAAGTTAGCCTGGACTGGAAACCAATGCATCTTCTGAGGTAAGTCATTAGATGTTCTCTGTATGTATTTTGGGCAGAACACAAACTTATCCAACACTTTGGTCAACTTGACGTTTTTAAATATTTGTCTTTAATGTGCCAATCCAGATTATAGCCTATATTAGCCCAGCAGTATTAGCTCAATAGAACTCTTGGATGTCAGCAATTTTACATTGTACTGAGAAGAGGCCAGAAAGGAATTCATGTACATGCTATAGATGTTCGGATAAAAAATTACTAGCATAGTTTTGATCTTCTCAACTAGTGTGACACTATTATGCCTCACCAGACTATTGTGATATAGATCTTGGATATTAGTTTGTATGGCTTTTTTAGTACTCCATATAAATTTTAACTTCCTCTCACTGAGACTTATGGGTCATTAAGTGTTTACTGAGGCAGTAACGCCACTGTAAATCAGTGAGGTTCCAGCTCCACAAAACACACATTTCCACCTTGCTTTTAAGAGATATGTGAACCATCTATTGACTATTAAGGGAGCCTTCACCAGCACCAGTTCAGTCACTGACAGCAGCCCATTCACCACAGGGCTGTGGCCCTTGAAGCATCGAAAGACCTGTCCTATTTGGGGGATACAGATGTGGGGACTCCGCCTCCCCATCCGCCTAAGCTGACCCAGTCGTCAACAGCCTGCATTTCCTGAAAACCTTGTTGGATAATAAATAAGTCTTGCTGACAACTGTGAACTTCAAACATTACCTGAGATTTATTTGCATAATTATGTAAATTACATCTAAGGTATTGAACAACTGATGAAGTAGGTATCCATAGATAGTAAACAAGGAAAGATGCAAGTATAAAGCACAGGGTACCCTATAGTGTCCTAAAGGTAGTCATGAACTGTGCTTCACAATCATCCTTGACAGTTTGGTACTCAGGAAGGATCTAAGCAAGCTGCATTCTAGGTTGGGAGCCCACAACCTTCCTAGACCTGGATAATACGAGAGAAGTCACAGGTTGTAAACGAGGTTGATACATTGATAAGCCACCCCCAATACAATCAGCATGGATGTTTAGACATCTAGTAGTGTGGTGTCCGTATGGCCATGACTAATAGCCCCAATGTACAGGGTATCTCAGGAAATGGCTTCAAATAAAAACTGATTGCTTTCTCCAAAATTATTTTTTTAATAGAGGGATGTTAGAAATACGATGCTGGTCTTACAGTCACTGCACTCTAAATAATAATGGGGTAACCAAAGTGTGTAGAGTATTTTAAGTAGCCATTAAAGTAGTTCTTTATAAAGGCTGTGAATTTTGGTAACAGATCTTTCAGGCGTTCACACACTTGACTAAAAATGTACAGGGATCGCCTGCAGAGTAAGTTAGATTATAGTTCAGAATCAGGGATCTAATCTGTGGTGGGGAACCTGAAATTTGAAGAGTGGTCAGAGGGCCTCGGCTCCAAAGTGTACTTTGGATTTTCTGTTTGCTGGAAAAATAATCCCTTATCTGAGCGGATAACAGTCCCCAAATCATGCTTGAATATTGAGAGCAACTTATTTAGAATTATAATGAGCCATTGAAGAGAGTCACCTGCCTCTGTGATGTTCTGCATGTTGCAAAGTTTACTTTTGCATTGAAGAGGTCTTCATTTCCAGTTCCTCTTTGTTAATATGAATGGGCCATTGACTCTTAATTTGCATAGTTTTGGGGCAGTTTTAATTTGGGAGTATACCATTTATTACAGTATATATAGATTTATCTTTGCACAGGCGTATAGGTTCAATCCTCTAAAAACTAGGCTAAGGGGAGTTGTTTTAAAACACAGCAAATTATGGATTACTCATTTATATAAGTGACTGAACATCATAATGATTTGTGAAATAAGCAAGTCTTTTGAGTATAAAAGGAAAAGCTGGGTCTCTTTACATTTAAGAGTTATTATTATTATTATTATTATTAATGGGGTTTTGTTAAGCGCATGCTACCCGGAGGCCTCGTAGCGCTACATTGTTTGAGTCATGAGAAGTCAAAGAGCCAGATTAGGTGAAAAGAAGCGTTTTCAGTTCCTTACGGAACTTCAACAGATTAGGCTCGCCACGGAGGGTGTCAGGCAGGGAGTTCCAGGCTTTCGCGGCATTCCAGGAGAAGGAACGTCCACCCCATCTTGCCCGTTTAGTTCTGTTAACGGTAGCCAGGAAAGCTGAACTGGATCTCAGGCTTCGTTTAGGGAGATAAGGGTTTGCAAGGGAGCAAACCATGGCTGGGCCAGTTTTCCACATGGCTTTGTGCATAATGCACATGGATTTGAACACAACTCTGGCCTTGATGGGCAGCCAGTGCAGTTTCTTTAATGCTGCTGTGCCTGAATCTCGTCGGCCCAGGTTTAGGAGAAGGCGAGCCGCTGCATTCTGTGTAGTCTGCAGTTTTCTGGTGGTAGAGATAGGGGCTCCTAAGTATAATGAGTTTCCGTAGTCCAAACGGGACAGGATAATGGCTTGCACCATGATTCTTCGTGCCTGGAAGGGAAGAAGAGGCAGCACCTTCCTGAGCATCCGCATCAGGCCGAAGCAGGTGGCGGATAGGGTAGTAGCTTGTTGCTTAAAGTCCAACTTGGAATCCAGCCACATGCCCAGACTCTTTATTTGGGTCTTGGGTTGGGGTGGGGTCCCCATACTGGGGGGCCAATCGAGCATAAGGCTCGGAGTTGGTGAGTTACCCAGAATCATAAGCTCGGTTTTCTCACCATTGAGCTTTAGGTGTGAGAAGGTCATCCAATGATTTATTGCTACCAAGCAGTTCATAAGATTGGGGGGAGAGGTATTAGGCTGGTTCATGGATACCACTAATTGTGTGTCGTCGGCATAGGTCACGATATCTAGGCCGAACGAACGCACAATGTCTGCCAGAGGTTGTAGGTATACATTAAATAAGATAGGGCTCAGAGACGAGCCCTGTGGTACACCTTGCTCAAGGGGCCAGATTTTTGAGTGGGCATCGTTCTCGACTACCTCGAAGGAACGGTCCTCCAGAAAAGATTGGATCCATGTTAAGGCCTTCCCTGTAATTCCTATGTGACGTAGGCGGTCAAGGAGGATGCTAGTATTGACGGTATCAAAGGCGGCACTGAGATCAAGCAACATGATTGCAACAGTGCCGCCTTGATCCATCTGTTTCCTAGCCATCTCCGTCACAGTCAGAAGGGCCGTTTCTGTACCTAGTTTTGGACGGAAACCTGCTTGGGAGTCGTGGAGCAGGAGGTTATGTTCCAGGTATTGAGTGACGGAGGCATTAATATGTTTTTCCAGCAATTTGCTAATCCAGGGAAGGAGTGAGATTGGACGATAGTTGGCCATGTTATCGGGGTCCAAGGTTGGTTTTTTTAAGAGTGCTCTAACTTGGGCACGTTTCCATGCTGTTGGGACTGTGCCTGTGGTGATAGAAGAGTTTAAGATTTTAAGGATCGTAGGCCTAATGATGTCCTTGATTTTAAGTAAATGGAAAGGGGGGGCCGGGTCGATAGGTGAGCCAGATTTAACCTTCTGCATCAGAGTATCTAGTGACTCCTCATTGAGTAGAGGAAACTCATCCAGCGTACAAGGCGCCAACTGTGGTAAAGGGGAGCTTTTGGATGGTTTAAATGTGGCGATGATATTCTGTATTTTTTTGTAAAAATATTCTGCCTGATTATCACAGCGTAGTTGGATTTTGCTGGGATCAAGAGGAGTAGTGGGGGTGCCAATGAGGAATTTAGCAATTTTGAAGATTTCCCTGGATGAGTTTGAGGCACTAGTAATTATACTTTCAAAGTACAAGGCTTTTGAATTACTAATTTCTGCCTTGTATTTTTTCATTGCCTCTTGGTAGGTAAGTTTGTCCAGATTATTGCGGGAAACTCTCCAAGTGCGTTCCAGTTTCCTACAGCCTCTTTTCAGCTCTTTGAGTTGAGGAGTGTACCATGGGGAATTCCTTGATTTGGTTTTTTCTTTGAGAGTTTTCAAAGGTGCCACAGAGTCGAGAGCTGTACACAACCAATTGGTGTAAGTGTCATAAAGTAGTGTGGGATCTGTTCCCAATTGGGAAGGGGCCGGAGATAAGGATTCGATCCACTGGTCTACCGAAATTTTTGACCATTCTCTGCCTTGCTGAGTAGTGCGGGTAGCAACTGGTGCTGGGGTAACTGCTGACCATTGTATCGGGACCAGGTGGTGGTCTGTCCAGGCCAGGGGCAGGGGTGTCCCTACCTCTAGCCTATGATCATTACTAAATACCCAGTCTAAGAGATGACCTTTTTCGTGAGTGGGTTGGAAGCCCTTCTGTGTGATTTGAAGTGCTGCCAAATCATCTACTATAGACCTGGCAATCGTATTACTGGGGTCATCCAGATGGATATTAACATCTCCCAATAGTGAAAAATGGGGACAGGTGATCACTGATTCAGCGATCTTTGAGTGGAGCGAGTCCAGAAAATCTCCTATTTGATGTGGAGGGCGGTAAATCAGAATTCCTGAAAAGGTTGTAGTAGGATTAAAGTCTAGGGAGAAGTGCATGCTCTCACAGTTAGATATCGAGGACGGGCTGATCCTGCATTGGTAGTGGTTTTTGACGAGAATGGCCAGCCCCCCTCCTCTCCCCTGTGGTCTGTCCATTCTGTGGAGGGCATATCCCAGTTGCATAAGGGCAGTAATGTCGGGATCTGGCGTGTCCCTAAGCCAAGTCTCTGTTAGAAATATAGCATCAGGGCTGGTTTCTTCTAAAAGTAGCGCCATTTGCACAGCGTGTTTAACTAAGGAGCGACAGTTTACGAGATACATTTTGTAATATCTTATGCTATGAGGGATAACACGAAGGCTGGTGAGTGTATAGTTACAATGGGAACAGATACCTGTGGCAGAAGTCGGGTGGATTGAATGCCAACAGGGGGCTAGGGGAGGTGACATTAATTTTTTTAAGGAGTAAGAGTCATACCGTATAGGCAGGGTGGTAGCCTCACTGGTTTGTGCAGGGGGGGTGGCCCCTGGTCCCGTCCGGTCGCGGACGGGCGCAGACGGGCTTGCCTTTGGCGCGCCTTCGGCGCGCCGACGGCGCGCCCGCTGCGCCCGCCCGCTGCGTGGACGGGTAGTGCGGATGTTTTTATCCATTGGTTAAGTGAGGAGGGTGGGAGGGACGATCGACTACACCGTCTCCCTTCCCTTCCCAAGATGGCTGATCCGGTGGGTGGGGGTGAGTGCCCAGCGCCAATCACGAGCGGAGCTGAATGACCGATCGTGACTCTGCCTGTAGCGACGTAATCTCGCCTCAGGTAAGGATCTCGCTAAAAACTGCCAGTAAAATATATACAGGTATTAAAATTGAAAATTTTCAGATCCTCCAGTGTTGTAGAGTAATTAGTAATCAATAACACTCTAATTCAAAGAAACGCAAGAGAGCGCTGAGAGCCCCGGCTTTCCGCCTCAGGGTGGGAAAACAACTCGGCTAACAAACAAACAATGCCAGAGTCCGAGTAGTGTGGCCTTAAGTAGTCTGGGAGGGCGGGAGGGACGATCGACTACACCGTCTCCCTTCCCTTCCCAAGATGGCTGATCCGGTGGGTGGGGGTGAGTGCCCAGCGCCAATCACGAGCGGAGCTGAATGACCGATCGTGACTCTGCCTGTAGCGACGTAATCTCGCCTCAGGTAAGGATCTCGCTAAAAACTGCCAGTAAAATATATACAGGTATTAAAATTGTAAATTTTCAGATCCTCCAGTGTTGTAGAGTAATTAGTAATCAATAACACTCTAATTCAAAGAAACGCAAGAGAGCGCTGAGAGCCCCGGCTTTCCGCCTCAGGGTGGGAAAACAACTCGGCTAACAAACAAACAATGCCAGAGTCCGAGTAGTGTGGCCTTAAGTAGTCTGGGAGGGCGGGAGGGACGATCGACTACACCGTCTCCCTTCCCTTCCCAAGATGGCTGATCCGGTGGGTGGGGGTGAGTGCCCAGCGCCAATCACGAGCGGAGCTGAATGACCGATCGTGACTCTGCCTGTAGCGACGTAATCTCGCCTCAGGTAAGGATCTCGCTAAAAACTGCCAGTAAAATATATACAGGTATTAAAATTGTAAATTTTCAGATCCTCCAGTGTTGTAGAGTAATTAGTAATCAATAACACTCTAATTCAAAGAAACGCAAGAGAGCGCTGAGAGCCCCGGCTTTCCGCATCAGGGTGGGAAAACAACTCGGCTAACAAAGAAACAATGCCAGAGTCCGAGTAGTGTGGCCTTAAGTAGTCTGGGAGGGCGGGAGGGACGATCGACTACACCGTCTCCCTTCCCTTCCCAAGATGGCTGATCCGGTGGGTGGGGGTGAGTGCCCAGCGCCAATCACGAGCGGAGCTGAATGACCGATCGTGACTCTGCCTGTAGCGACGTAATCTCGCCTCAGGTAAGGATCTCGCTAAAAACTGCCAGTAAAATATATACAGGTATTAAAATTGTAAATTTTCAGATCCTCCAGTGTTGTAGAGTAATTAGTAATCAATAACACTCTAATTCAAAGAAACGCAAGAGAGCGCTGAGAGCCCCGGCTTTCCGCCTCAGGGTGGGAAAACAACTCGGCTAACAAACAAACAATGCCAGAGTCCGAGTAGTGTGGCCTTAAGTAGTCTGGGAGGGCGGGAGGGACGATCGACTACACCGTCTCCCTTCCCTTCCCAAGATGGCTGATCCGGTGGGTGGGGGTGAGTGCCCAGCGCCAATCACGAGCGGAGCTGAATGACCGATCGTGACTCTGCCTGTAGCGACGTAATCTCGCCTCAGGTAAGGATCTCGCTAAAAACTGCCAGTAAAATATATACAGGTATTAAAATTGTAAATTTTCAGATCCTCCAGTGTTGTAGAGTAATTAGTAATCAATAACACTCTAATTCAAAGAAACGCAAGAGAGCGCTGAGAGCCCCGGCTTTCCGCCTCAGGGTGGGAAAACAACTCGGCTAACAAACAAACAATCTAGTTGTGGCTAGTTCTTATTTTGGTAACTGACATTTCAAAACGAATTCTAGAACTCTTGGAGAGTTCTAATAAGGACATTGAGGCCTACTTAAAAACTGCATTTTGGGTACTTTAGTATTACTAACATACTACAAAATGATAATCACATACCTACAAGTAGAGACCCCAATCTTACCTATCTTTTCTACATGGAGATTCCCACATCAGTTGCCAAAATCTCAGCACATGTAAGCCATTATCTTAGTAGTAAATGTTGGAAGAATGGGAGATTGGCTGGAAAATGGGGTATGATTTCTATTAAATGGAAGGGGTTTAGGGAGGATTAAGGAGGGGTTTAGAGAGAGCTCAAGAGGAATAGACATCCACCCACAAAAGAGTAAGCCTGTTAAGATACACAAACTGCACTTCTAAAATTATTATATCAGAAAATATTCCCAAAAGAGTGATAAATGCACCCCAGCTAAAACATTGAGTAAGTCCAGTACCACATATGTCCAACCACTGGAACTGCAAGATGCTTTCATAGGGAACAGTGGAGGAAGGGACTTAAAATAAAATTCCATAGGAAATAATGACAATAAATTAACGAATTTAAGCTTTTGAAAAATAAGTATACATATAATTAAATTATATATATATATATATATATATATATATATATATATATATATATATATATATATAAATATATATATATATATTTGTATACAATTAAAAAATAAATGTCATTTTATTATATCATTTGTATTAACTTTTCGAAATGTTAAAGTAAATCTAGATTTTTTGTAAACAAATGACATTATTTAAAACTAATTCCATACATAACTTTCTTTTAGTCATTTTTAATACACGTCAAATAAAAATAAACATTTTATTGTAGGTGATTAAATTATATCTTTAAATAAATACTTATACATTATTGAAATATGTTTTAATTAATAAATGTTTAAGGCCCTTTTAAGATAATGATATTCAAACTTTTTTTATTTGTACCATGTTTAAAGAAATATAGCAATTATTTTGCAATTATGTTACCTTAATATGCAGTTTGAAATTATTTTTCCTGTGCCTTATCATAGGGAGATTTCCACCGAAGTAGCAGAAATATCTGCCTAAATGTTATTGGTAATATTTGGCTTCATCTTTTGGTTTCCCGGGGATAAGGACTACACTTGGTAGTAGCTTCTCTCTCTGAGATGGAGAAAAGCCAAAAGTGGTAAACTTACTGCAAAGTGTAAGAGTTCATTCTACACATGAGTAAATCTAAATGTGCAAATTAACTTTGTGAATATGGCCCATAATGTTCCAGCATCAATCTAACATGGGCCATTTATCATGGGAGGATAGGACAGATGGATATCAACTCATCCACCATCTCCCCTACATTATCTTCTGTGAGAAATGCCTCATTGCCAAAATAGAGGTTGAAATTGCCAATCAATATTTGTTTTCTATGCCGGTCCTAGGAGAAAACAGATATTTTGAGAGATAAACATCAAATGGATTTTAACCATATGGGTCTGATAGGTCTGATGACTCAGTGGACTAATGTATTTGCTGCAGGTTTCTGTGTTCCACTCCATGTTCGCAGACTTAATTCAAGGCAGCACCACTCAGGCTTTGACCCTCTTTAAGTAGCTCAAGTGAGTACCTTTGAGTTGGGAACAATGTCAAGACCTCCATGTATTGAATGTGTGCTTCACACATATACAAACCTCAGTAGGGGACACCTGCATGTTCAATACTAGAAGGACCACTGTAGTTGTGCAGGTTAACACTAAAACAATGAAAAAGGCAGGCAGCCGGCTTATTCTTTTTGGGAACCTGCTCGCCTGATACAACATATTATTAAATAAACCAAAATGTGTGACTTGATTCTTCTTAATGTAGCTACCACGACATTACCCCTATGTGGCTGCAAATATCAGGCCGATTCAGGCCCGATTCACAAGGGTAAACATACACTTTTGTGTAAGTTTACTACGTTTGGGTATTTACAATGGTAAACTTAGATCAAAAGCCTAACTCTACTACTTTTCGATATTCACAAAGGTAAATTTAGACCAGAAGTCTAACTTTACTAGTGGTAACCTACCTTTGTAAAAAAAGAAAGTCTAAGTTTATCTTTGTGAATGCCGAAAAGTAGCAAAGTTAGACTTTTGGTCTAACTTTACCTTTAAGAATACCGAAACGTCGTAAATATACACAAAAGTGTACGTTTACCTTTGTGAATCAGGCCCATCATATTTTCACTTTTCTCATAGTATATGTCTTTTGATTTACAAGTTGTTTCTTGGTTCAGAAACCCAAGTGAGGCCAGTCAGTCAGTCAAAAGCATTTCATTTGGTTATTTGAAACCATAAAAGCATTCTACACAATAAAAAGGTTAAAAATAATATGACATTAGTTAGCAACAGTAATATTGTACTGGTTACGTGCACAAGGTAGACGAACAGTTCAAAATACAACTTTAAAA
Source organism: Lissotriton helveticus (assembly GCF_964261635.1). Lineage (NCBI taxonomy): Eukaryota > Metazoa > Chordata > Amphibia > Caudata > Salamandridae > Lissotriton > Lissotriton helveticus. Next base: position 401,595,959 of record NC_136065.1, read on the forward strand.
CCAGATTGTTAAAAATTAATCGTTATGAGCTTGATCATGGAAATTACTCTCACTGTTTTCCTCTTTATTCTAACTGCTGCTGTGAGCAAATTCGCTATGTAAAAAAATTCCCAGACATTGGACAGCATCTGTAAATATAATAAATATAAATATATATGAGCACTGGTTTCGCCTGTAAAAATCCTTTGCCCTTTTAAATTGGGAGAATAAAACATTTCAGACTATGCAAAAAGTGCTCGCAGAATAAAACAAAGTGCAATGTGTCCTGGGTGGACAAATTATCACATGTACAGACTCCCAAGTCCTCCACCCTTCTCCATCCCGGTGGTTCGGCAAGCAAAAAATGTAACTGGTTCAGCCTAAATCTTACTAGGACGAAGCAATGGTTAGAATTGGTTACCACATTTAAGCAAGGTTCAATTGCACCAGACGTTTTTAACAATTGATGGGCACGTACCGTTGGTTTTACTAACTCCCTTTCCTCTCTTTCCATGAGTGCCATATATAAATAAGATTTTGTAACCGACTGCATGTCTCCCTTTACTAATTTATCTGGGGAGTTAAATAATTCAGGTTGTCCCAATTTCTCTGTCAGCCTTTTCACATGACTCAACCATGGAATACTTCTAGCTCGGTCTAAAGCTAAACAATCTCTCATGACAGGGAGGCCAGTCAAATGTTTTGCCCCTGTCTCACCAAAGATTCTGACATGCTTGGCTAATAACCCATGAATTGTGAATTGATACTTCAATGTGCTCTCGTACCTCCGTATCAAGAGGTAGCTCAGTCCTAGCCACAGTAAAAATGTTTACATTTGATGACTGTCCACCATTAAAAATATGTCACTAGGTGATATTTAGAGATATAAATTAAAATGTAGTATTTTGTCTTTAATACTGCTTAATTTTACAATTAAAATATTTATCACAGGTATTCCTACTATATATAACGTGTGAGATATATATTAAAATGCCATATTCTGTTGTAATGCTTGTTTGTATAATTTCCTAATTTATTGTGTTAGACTGTCCCAATATTCCTTCTTCTCTTTCTTCTTATGTTTCTTTCTATTTTCAAATTATACATATTATGAATTCACTTTTAATTTGGATTTTAAAAAAAAGTATTTTAATATATTACTTTGTATGTGAAAATGTCTCTTAATTCTTAATATAATCATAACATAGGTTACCATTTTTGCTTGTTATTTTTGACAATGGGATAGGTATTATTTCTTGATAAATCCTAATGAAAATGATTCGATTAAAAAAACTGTATTTTTAATTTATGACTCGGAACAGCAATTCCGACAATGCACTTTGCAGAGTGTTAAATAGTTTGGCTGGATTTGCGTAACTCAACGGGCATGTTGGGAAATTTAGTTTCAAAACAAGCAACCTGTTCTAATGTTCCTAGGAAGAAGGGATGGCTAATAGTTCCAAATCATATTGCAAACATGAAACAAGATGGTAAAGACCAGGGTAGGCTCCTCCGCTAAGACAGAGGAGCGTCGCCCCACTGCTCTGCTAGCAGTGTAAAAAGGAAAACTTTTCTATACTTATTTTATTGTTCTATGTTGCTTTTATGACTTTTTATGTCGAGATAAAGCTTGTGATGATAAAAAAGGAAAACTAAAACAATAATAACTAATGTTATTTTCGTTTTAGTTTTCCGTCCAGCTCAGGTGCAGGGTGGGGCGGGTGGGCTGGGGTGGCCAGTACAGGGGGCAGGGGAGGAGTGTAAAGCACACTCTAAAGTGTGCATGACGAGTTGACCCGCCAAAGAGGGCCGGTCAAACCATCATGTGCACTTTGCATCTTTCCCACCAGGCTGCATTGCACAGCCTGATGGGGAACATACAAAGCCTCCAAGCCCTTGTCTGAGCGCTGATCCACGGCGCTTACATCAATCACAATGCTGCTTAAGGCAGCGTTGTGATTGGGCAGGGGATTCTGGGAGGCTTGGAGCTTCCTGTTGAGGTGAAAAGGAGACGGAGCAGAGGTGGCAGCCCCGGCATCACCAAGGTATTTTATTTATTGTATTCTGCCCTCTGCTCCCACCCGCACCTCTGCACCACCACCCACTCTTAGTAAGGACTGGACACCCAGATAAATCCCCAAATGTCCTTTCTCCCCCACTTCAACAACTCAACACATATGACTTCTTGATAACTATAAAACATTGAAATGGACTTAAAAAATAGTAAACAACATAAAAATTTAAAACAGAAGGGGCTTTTCGTGGCATCTGGGGATTCTATATGCCTTTACATTCCCATGGTGTTTACTGTGGGGGTTAAATTCAGGAAGGAAAGAAAGGAGAAGAAATGTTCCCAGTAGGTCAATTTTTCCAAGGAGTTTAGAAATTCTCAAAGTCAGGTCTCCGGATCAAAGTCTCCCATGTGACCTACATGTACTGCACTTGCCTTTTTAAAACCTTTAGCACATTGTCCTCTCTCAGTTAAATTGGAGTAGACATTTACTCACGGTCTAAGGACTACACACGTAGGTTACAGAAACTAGAATTGTCAAGAAACACAGCAAGGGCAGTTTTGCTTTCTAAGAGACCATGAAATTGGCAGCCATGCAAGTAATAATGGGTAACATTTCAATTGTTGTGTACTGCTGGTGCCTTGCATCCATTACATTGTAATTCTTCAAGAATTCAGCATTCCGCACTGTACTGGAAGTGCTACAAAGAATGTGAAAGTTTCCACTAACACGGGCCTTTGGGGGTCAACATAGAGCTTCTCCATCCTTCAGGTAATGATCAAGTGGCAATACATCTCCCAAAGAGTTTTATGCCATTAAAATTTTTCTTGTGAATCATTTTTTCCACATGGTCTGTTCCCTCGGGCTAGTTCACAAATGTTTTTGCACACTGTTACCTTTAGGTGGAGAAAAACTGAAATTTACAAGAGAACATTGCACACCTATCCCTGATTAACAGAATTAGAAATAGTGTAATCTTGCTCTTGTAGACTGTACTTAAGTATGTTGACATTCCCGTATAGTGCAACTGTTGCTTTAACTCATTTAGTCTAATGGGTGGAACTCGGCATCTGCAGCTGGGTGGCCACAAAAAAAGCAATGCACACACCCAAACTCATAGGTTGATGAGTATTCACTGTTCACTATACTATTTTGTAGCTAATTCTCCATAATGGTAAAACACATAAATGTACCACAAATCAGGGATTGAGCAATAAGTAGTAAAGTGGAAGGGGCCACTGATAAAGATATTTACCTGTAGAGAAAATAAGTTAAAAGTGCAAATGCACATTTCTGAATTATTTTGTGTTGCAGTTTCTACACCTGATTGGAAATCAGCAGCCACAAATATTTACCATTTGGTGACTCCTGTAAATCAATTAACTTTATAGATTCACTTCAGCAATGTTGCAACTAGTTGTGAACAAGCAAAGGGTCAACTATTCCAAATGTAGGAGTAACTCTTCCGGAGCAAATTTCCAACTTTTTAGTCAAGGGATTTCTAAATTAGAGGCCAGTTCAGCATAGAGAATCCCCTTCGAGCCAGTTGGAGAAGATCTTGATTGGACCAATGGTATGGATCTCAATTCATTGACTGGTGGCTTAGCAAGATATAGTCTGCTCTAGCCTGCATATGTCCTTTGCAGTAAACTCTACCTAATTCTCTCCATAATCCTCTAGTTGGTGACCAAGGCTCTTAGATTTAAAATATGTAGATTTGACTCTGTGTTGTAACTGTAAAGCAGTTGAACATATTCTGAGACAGTGCCAGCGGCTTCTTTGAATGTATGGAAGATTCAACAATGTTCATGGTTGTAGTTCCAGATAAACACCGACCCTAGAAGAAGCTGCTGCACTTAGCCAGTATGGAAAAATATATATTCCAAGGATTCTTCTGTTTGTACTTGTTTTCACAAAGCGTAAAATCCAAAACCAGTGTTCAAGGGGTTAAATATGGGCAGTATCTTAAAATGAGTATTAGAAGTTGCTTCCATGTGTAAAGTATTTTTTTTTTAATTATTGTTTCTTTATTGAGATTTTAGAAAAACCAAAATGCTATTCACACATTAAATCAAGTAAATGAGATTAGAGTGATAGATTTGGACAATAACTATTTCACTGGTTACATTACAATGATGCTGTAATGAAAACAAACACAATGACACAGCATTCTTGAGTCAAGAGGAGAGGAAACAAGGAAGGGCGTAATATTGCTTCATAATTAATAGTTCTGTACTTCGCCACCATGTATTATGAATACTTATTACCATGAGCACTATTTGTTGGTTATTTATTTATTTTGATGGCGAAACTACAAATGACATATAATCAAATACAATACCATACAAAAAATGTAAACATTTAACATTTAAAAAGAATACTACCATCCGCACCATATACACCACTTAACTTCACACACCTTATGAAATTAGATACAGTGTCTATTGGCTAAGGGGTACCTGTGGAATAGTGGATCTCCAGTTGATCATCACATTATACTAAACCAGAGAGCCATTTTACTTCACACACATGCAACTTAGCTAGCCACTGAGCGATCAACATGAATTGCTTCAAAAGCTGTGGAATGCCCATAGTGCATCCCAGTAAACCCAACATAGGTGATAGTTGAATTTCCACCTCAGTCATTATGGAGATTTGAATAAACACCTCGCAGCAGTATCTGTTCCATGCAAGATGGAGGAAATCTGCATCAGGTTTGTCACATCTCACACAGTGGGAATCTATCTAAATATCTATACAAGTCAAGCAGTGGGTCAAAGGAGCCATGGAACCATAATATTGATTGCTAGCACTTGGTATAAGAAAGTGAAAGTTCCAGCAATTTAAAGCAATGGATAAGAGGTGAGCGCTGCTGTGAGACAGTGAAAGTGCAAAAGGTCATGAAAATGTTTTCTACATTGCTTTATTAAATTCACACGTGTGGCTGGCAGCAACTGATTTGTAAGACAGTGAACGAGTACTTACTTGCACGATTGCAAACAGTGTGAAAGCCTGCCAGCTCTTGGAAGCGGCAAAAGTGAAAGGAAAAACTATGTCATCAGTGATTTTACAAGGAACGCGCAGCGCTCCCGAAGTCAGCAAGGAAACAGATGATAATGCTTGTGACAGTCTCGAGTGCGAAGGGCACTGGAAACTTGAAATGAAGTCATTAATTTCCACTACTGCACTTTAAGTTGCAAGTGCTACTATTGAGCTTTTTAAATGCGTTTGCAAAAAGTGGGAACGCACGATTAACCACGTGATTTATTGCTCAAAGGAGATAGTTTCTTGTTTATGTGATAGCAAAAAAGTGGAGAATATTTGAACTTGTGAAGAAATTTGGTTTGTCAGGTTGACAAAGGTTGAGTGAACAGCCGAAACATGTTCCGGTGAACAAGATCTGTCTATGAATAAATGAAATGTCTCAAAGAATAGAGTGTGGGCCTTGTCTTTGAAGTAAAAGAGGTGTTTGTGGTATCGCCTCCTGCACCACCAGCAATCAGGATGCCCCCCCAGCAAATTCACAAACCCAGGGGAAAATATATATATATATTCACCGAGAACCCAAAGGTTAAAGTAACGTTATAGTTAGATGTAATAGAAAATGTGTTTTTGTTTAAAAAAAAATAGAAAGTCACTGAAAAAAACAAAGGTTAAAGTAACGTTGTAGTTAGATGAATATGTCAGTAACAACATTAAGTTTTGAACTAAAAAAACACAGAAATTCACCAGTTATGGTTAGCAGAGCAAAATATGACTTGCACCCCCCCCCACCTTGCACTGCTTATGGCCTCACAGACTACATCACTCATGATATGTTCTATGATATGATTTATAAAATCATTGATGACATCTCAAATGACCAAATGACATCACTAAAGGATGTATCCTGTGAGCACACATGAGTTCCAAAGGGAATAGCTTTGTATTGTACCATATGGGAAGATAGTGCGCTGTTTGATGAAACTGTGAAGTGCGATATCTGAGTGTAATAGGGTAAGATAAGGCAATGTTTTGTTAGAGGTTGCCTATGCTCTCACGCCTTGTCAGTGTCACAAGAAGACATGTTCTCAGCAAGGTCGATACAAATTTAACAGAAATATGTTTAAAGGCTGTGCAAGTATTTTTTACATTAAAGAGGTGATTTGAAAAAAAGAGAGTGTGTAATTATTCTTGTAAGAGTCTTGCGAGCAGCTCGCTAGACACTTCCAAGATTGTAAAGTCATAAAAAATGTTTTATATTGTATAGAGTTGCAATACTTCTGTTGAGTAAATGTTCAATGTTAATCTACGACAAGGGTATAATTTATAGAAGCATATTACATTAATTTTAAGTTTTTTATTAATGAGTGACTCCTGTGAGCATCTTGCAAGAGTTAGCAGCACAATCCCCCGTTTGTAGTCCGAGGGGACAGGACTTCTGTTTTGTTTTCTTGGACAGTGTAATAAATGAGCCACTCTTGTGATTTTGGCACCCTATGATGACCCTTGCCACCACCATTTTAATTGTTTTTAGTGAGTTCCTTAATGTAGGATGGTCCTGCATTTGCCTGTTTCTCTTCTGTTCTGTAATCTTGCTGTCTTTCAGTGGGAGATGTTACTGAGTGGAACAGTCTTGCCAAGAGCAGAGCGTGTGGGATGTGCAGTTGAAGGCGTGCAGTTGTGATTGTATTGTGCATTGGTGAGAATTATAAGTTCTTACTATTGGGTTTGACCATTCTGTTTTCTGACTTTACCTTGCTTTATGACAGTACTGACTATTGCCTTTGACATGCTCTCATGTCATCTTGCTTTTCAATTCCATCTTGCTTTGGGCCTTTCTGTCCGGCACAAGGCTGCAGAGCTGAATGTTTTGCTTTACACTCTGTGTGCTAGTAGAAACCGGTTCTTGTCAGATGAATGTGCTCGCTCTATGCCGGTGAATGTATGACAATGTTCTGCATTCTCTCCATCACTTGTTGTTTTTGCCGGAATCATAACAAAGGCCTGATCAACCCGCGGTGTGACCTTGGTATGAAGTGGTACAGGAATCTCATGAGAACGAGGGGGCATGGCTTGCTAGAAGCTTCGTTATGTTTGGATTTGTATTAAAAAGAGGGAACTGGTCTGGTGGAAGTTGAAAGTGGAAGCTTTGGGAGTTTGGATTCCGAGTGAGGGCAGACGTGTCTATCTCGGATTGAACCCTGATTGCTGAGCTCTGATCCCCGGCTGTGTGAAGACTTCCCCCGGCCAGCAGTGTATGCATCAGGTGATGTATTGCAATTTGTGATTATTGCCAATGTGATGTGAGCCAGTGGCTGTGATCGTTTGAGGTGTTTTCTGGCTTGTGCATTCTGGCACATAAGAATCACAATCCTGATTAAATCTAGGGGAAATCCCTTCCTTTTCTGCCCACCTGCTTGTATGATCTTTATCTCCTAGGTGTTCGTATTTAGGTATGCACACCAAATCTGAATCATGTCTCCAAGACTTTAGCCTTGTCATCTGAATAGAAGTTAAAGGTTCGTCACGCAATGTAACTAAATTTTGCAGCACACTCTGTGGAATCCTATATCCTCAATCTCTACCCCTGGACTCTTCATGAGGACCTGAGAAATCACATTGTATTTCATTGTTATACTCCTTGTCCAGTATCTGTCAATGCGCAATAACACAAAAGTATCTGTAACTTAAAAAAAAAACTACTTTCCCTATTCATTACAAAAACTATAAAGAACACATTTCTCTTGAACTGGTACACAAAATACACTCACATTTCTAAATTGACATTTTAAAACCATTCTACACAAACTGCTTGTGCAGAGGTAAAAACATTGCTGCATTCATTTCCTAAAATAACATTCCTCCCTGTAAAATAAAATTTGATTATGACATGTAGTTTTAGATGGTTGGCTCTCAATTGAGAGATGACAATTGTGTCTTTCAGTTAAACCTTGCTTTGACGTATGCTTTTGTGGTTTTATTGAGTTTTTCAATCATAGTTGTGTTATTTAGTTGAGAAATGCAGTTTTTATGTCTTTAGTTATGTGATTCAGTTTTTGATATATGTGATTGGTGATGGTCAAGGGTCATGGGGTGGAATGTAATAAATGAGCCACTCTTGTGATTTTGGCACCCTATGATGACCCTTGACACCACCATTTTAATTGATTTTAGTGTGTTCCTTGATGTAGGATGGTCATGCATTTGCCTGTTTCTCTTCTGTTCTGTAATCTTGCTGTCTTTCAGTCGGAGATGTTACTGAGTGGAACAGTCTTGCCAAGAGCAGAGCGTGTGGGATGTGCATTTGAAGGCGTGCAGTTGTGATTGCATTGTGCATTGGTGAGAATTATGAGTTCTTACTATTGGCTTTGACCATTCTGTTTTTTTACTTTACCTTGCTTTACGACAGTGCTGACTATTGCCTTTGACATGCTCCCATGCCATCTTGCTTTTCAATTCCATCTTGCTTTGGGCCTTTCTGTCCGGCACAAGGCTGCAGAGCTGAATGTTTTGCTTTACACTCTGTGTGCTAGTAGAAACCGGTTCTTGTCAGATGAATGTGCTCGCTCTATGCCGGTGAATGTATGACAATGTTCTGCATTCTCTCCATCACCTGTTGTTTTTGCCGGAGTCATAACAAAGGCCTGATCAACCCGGTGTGTGACCTTGGTATGAAGTGGTACAGGAATCTCATGAGAACGAGGGGGCGTGGCTTGCTAGAAGTTTCGTTATGTTTGGATTTGTATTAAAAAGAGGGAACTGGTCTGGTGGAAGTTGGAAGTGGAAGCTTTGGGAGTTTGGATTTCGAGTTAGTCAGACGTGTCTATCTCGGATTGAACCCTGATTGCTGAGCTCTGATCCCCGGCTGTGTGAAGACTTCCCCCGGCCAGCAGTGTATGCATCAGGTGATGTATTGCGATTTGCGATTATTGCCATTGTGATGTGAGCCAGTGGCTGTGATCGTTTGAGGTGTTTTCTGGCTTGTGCATTCTGGCACATAAGAATCACAATCCTGATTAAATCTAGGGGAAATCCCTTCATTTTCTGCCCACCTGCTTGTATGATCTTTATCTCCTAGGTGCTCGTATTTAGGTATGCACACCAAATCTGAATCATGTCTCCAAGACTTTAGCCTTGTCCTCTGAATAGAAATTAAAGGTTCGTCACGCAATGTAACTGCATTTTGCAGCACACTCTGTGGAATTCTATATCCTCAATCTCTACCCCTGGACTCTTCATGAGGACCTGAGAAATCACATTGTATTTCATTGTTATACTCCTTGTCCAGTATCTGTCAATGCGCAATAACACAAAAGTATCTGTAACTTAAAAAAAAAATTACTTTCCCTATTCAATACAAAAACTATAAAGAACACATTTCTCTTGAACTGGTACACAAAATACACTGTCACATTTCTAAATTGACATTTTAAAACCATTCTACACAAACCGCTTGTGCAGAGGTAAAAACATTGCTGCATTCATTTCCTAAAATAACATTCCTCCCTGTAAAATAAAATGTGATTATGACATGTAGTTTTAGATGGTTTGCTCTCAATTGAGAGATGACAATTGTGTCTTTCAGTTGAACCTTGCTTTGACATATGCTTTTGTGGTTTTATTGAGTTTTTCAATCATAGTTGTGTTATTTAGTTGAGAAATGCAGTTTTTATGTCTTTAGTTATGTGATTCAGTTTTTGATATATGTGAATGGTGATGGTCAAGGGTCATGGGGTGGAATGTAATAAATGAGCCACTCTTGTGATTTTGGCACCCTATGATGACCCTTGACACCACCATTTTAATTGATTTTAGTGTGTTCCTTGATGTAGGATGGTCCTGCATTTGCCTGTTTCTCTTCTGTTCTGTAATCTTGCTGTCTTTCAGTGGGAGATGTTACTGAGTGGAACAGTCTTGCCAAGAGCAGAGCGTGTGGGATGAGCATTTGAAGGCGTGCAGTTGTGATTGCATTGTGCATTGGTGAGAATTATGAGTTCTTACTATTGGCTTTGACCATTCTGTTTTTTGACTTTATCTTGCTTTATGACAGTGCTGACTATTGCCTTTGACATGCTGCCATACCATCTTGCTTTTCAATTCCATCTTGCTTTGGGCCTTTCTGTCCGGCACAAGGCTGCAGAACTGAATGTTTTGCTTTACACTCTGTGTGCTAGTAGAAACCAGTTCTTGTCAGATGAATGTGCTCGCTCTATGCCGGAGTCATAACAAAGGCCTGATCAACCCGCGGTGTGACCGTGGTACGAAGTGGTACAGGAATCTCATGAGAACGAGGGGCGTGGCTTGCTAGAAGCTTCATTATGTTTGGATTTGTATTAAAAAGGGGGGCTTCCACTGGTCTGGTGGAAGTTGGAAGTAGAAGCTTTGGGAGTTTGGATTCCGAGTGAGGGCAGATGTGACTATCTCGGATTGAACCCTGATTGCTGAGCTCTGATCGCTGGCTGTGTGAAGACTTCCCCCGGCCAGAAGTGGGCAGTGTATGCATCAGGTGATGTATTTCGATTTGTGATTATTGCCATTGTGATTTGAGACAGTGACTGTAATCGTTTGAGGTGTTTTCTTTGTGGTGTGGGAGGTGCACACCCATGCAACCACCCAAGATTTCTGACACTAAACCCTATTTACTAAATAAAGTAGACAGAGTTTATCATCAGAGAACTGTGCCTTTCTTAAGTAGGTGAAAGCATTTCTCCTTCCTTTTCCGACTGTGTACTTGATGTGTTGTACTTTACAGCACACTTACAAAGAGGAAAAGGTGTTAAAGTCAGTTTATACATAGTATTTTGTACTTGAAAGGTACCCTTCCAATACAAAACCTGTGCTAGACTCATAGGCGCAACGTGTGCTGTGGCGAACATCAGCTGATTTCAGTGCTGGCGCTAGGGAAAGGGGAGGAGAGTGCCGAATTTCTGTAAATATAGCTCTCTCCACCTCTGAGTAAGTGGTAAATCTGGCTCTAGGCCTTCCGTTGTAAAAATGTATAAATCTATCTCTTGGCAAACACCTTTTATCTGAGTGAACCATATGTTTGATACATTTAGAAATATAATCCTCTCTGGTGACAGCTCTGAACAAAACACTTTTTAACAGGGAGCAGATTAAATAAGGTGGTGTTTGATACAATCTTGGATCTACGTCATACAATTGTATACAGCATGAATGCTTCAGTTTAATGACATGTAGTGTCTATAAAACACCTCTGTACAAGGTGAAAACTAAATGTTCAACAGTTTAGTAAGGAACTCATTGCTATGGAAGCATCTTTTCTCTGGCTGAGCTGCATCTATGATTCCATTCTGTTACAGCAGAACAGAAATTCTGTGAAACAGCCATGTATGGGCCTAAAAACCTTTAGTGGGAAATTGAGCTCTCTACAGACACCTATCTTTCAGTAACCTGAGTTAATTATGGATTTTTCAAAAAATAGCCTCTACAGTAACACATCACTATAAAGTAAATCATCTATATAGATGGTGTACCAAAACCACTATGACCTGTGTTCTCCATTACAGAGTACAAAACCTCTTCAGTACATTTTCATTCACTAGTTCCTAATCTTAGTACTCTATACAGGGTGAATACTTCCTTGTTATGACAACATGTCCTCTGAACTGACATTTCTATACTCACTGATACCGATGTACTATAACCTTGATTGAGAAAGTCTCTCACCATTCAAACAGCTTTTATATTAGTTAACACACTTTCTGACTGTATATAGGACACCCAGTCTCCAAAATTACTTATAGTAAGTACACTAGTTGGAATTTACATCAACCGCTCCTGAGAAATATCTAGAAATCAATACAAAAATTTCTAAATCTCAATAGCCACATATAAACTCAACAACATATCAAAGATAGAATCAGCTAAGGTTCAAGAGCAAGCACTCAAAGTATATATGGCACTTCATTTTATAAAAATTATAAAATTTCAACAGCAACTAACAAAGTAAAATAAATATGGAAAACAAACACACAAATGCAAAAACTACCAGAACAACATTACTATAAAATTAAAAAATATATATTTTTTTATCATTTGTTCAAAATCTTTCAATAGTAGAGACTTAGACAATCACATTTTCAACACCCACATTAACAGAACCCCCATAATGAATGAAGATATTGTAACTGGTTTCTAATTATATTATACTATTTAACTATTTAGACACAGACTTCATACTTTAATTACACTATTTTTAAATACCTGCAAATGAAGCTGTTTGATGAAGGTAGCTGAATACCACTATCTCCTTTCCTCAAAAATCAAATGACCTCTACTCAGCAAAAGTCAAAGAGAGATTATACTTACTTCACCTCGAAACCACCAAGGCCAATCTCAGGAGTCTGAGGTTATGCAACACATATAAGTATCTGAACCTTCAACCCTTGCGGCCAATCACATTGTAGCTTTTTTTTAATGTGTAGGGGGATGCCAACTATTGTTTGACCCTAATATAACCTCACTTTTGAATTCTTCAGACAACAAAAGTATCTGTTCCATTTTACATGTACTGTAAGTACCACAATGGCCTTTAAAGATCTTTGTAAGCTTTTGTCTTAGCTTAATTATTAACATTGACAATTTATTTTGCTTTAAAGTGATTGTGAGACTATTGCAGGATCAAAAAAGATCATGGCAGGGTCACTTGGTAAGTATCCACCTGACTCTTGCAAGAGTCTTGTAGATTTGTACGAGGTCCCACGTGAAGCTTCACCTGCAGACGCTTGTAAATGACTCTTGCGGGATTGTACCAAATTTAAAAATCATCTAATAAAAATGCTCATGCTGTTTAACCAGCAACTGTGCTCCATACAACCAAAAGTTTGCCACAACCTAACCTTCTTTTCTAACTGTCAAAAATATCCCACTTACATCTGTACTTTTTCCTCCCTCCCATTTTTTCTCCTGTCATGTAACTCTATATTACTGCTGAAGACTACTCCTTCTGCTGAGCACTCTATTTGTAGCTTACATCTCCATACTGCACCATGGTTCGCCTCTGGATTTAGAGACACAGCTTCATTTATTGGGCTAGAGAATATGCCATTAATTGTTGTATTGACAAAAATCTTGGATTTCCACACTTGGACATTACTTGGATTGGCCATAGAGGTATGAAGTGCCATCAATTGTTACCAAGGGTTGAGAGCATTTTGGATTGTGAGAACCCAGATGTGATGATAGTGCACTGTGGTGGCAATGATCTAGGCTCAATCACACGGGTTGCTCTTGAAATCCAAATGAAAGAGACATTTTTACAATTGATATCTCTCTTTCCTCACTAAGCCTTTGTATATTCTAATATATGTCAAAGGTAACAATGGCAATCATCAAAAGAGTTTTGTCCTAAGTTCAAGAATTCTCGGAACCATGTTAATAAAACAATTTCTGCATTTCTTCCTGACCATGATATGGGCTCTTTTTATCATAACAATATCCCTTTTAATATGCCAGGTGTCTGTAGGCGAGATGGAGGGCACTTCACTGCAGATGGGGACTGACTGTATTGTTGTGGACTTTAACATTCCTAGTATCGATGGGCAGTTATTGATGGTCTCTCAAATCCTTGTTTGCCCTATGCGACTGTGAAGCCACTTCCTTTGGGTTATTTTTAATGACATACAATTAAACCCTCTGCATCTATTGTGCTCCTTCACATGTCCTTACTTATTCAGACTGGAGCTGCTGTTAGAGACTTTACCAAAGGTGTTTCTATCCATAATAGTCTTGGCCCTATGAGTTCTCCTAATGGCAATGAATGACTGCCCCGTGGCCCCCCTTTTTTGATAGTGTCATCGCTGTGAGGGGATCCTGGAAAGTATTGCCTAGGGTTAACCTAGTTATTCTAAGTTGGAATGTGGCTGGAGTAGCCTGAAATGCTAATGATACTGGGTGGCTCTCTTTGCTGAGGAAGCACAATGTGATTTGTTTACAAAAAACATGGGAGACATCGAACTGTTTGTTACTGGAGGGTTAGAAGATTTTTTCTAGCATGGTAGAGCTATGAGGGATCTCTCTGATTTTATTTCTCTAAGTCTGATTTGCGATGCTAAGCAAGTGGATACTAATTCCCCGAATTTACTTGCTCTTTGCCTCTCATTTCAGAATTAAGGAAATGTCGTGTTTGTTAATTTTTATAATGCGAACCCGCCCTATCTCAGAATGCCAATGCATTGAAGCTGAGAGATTTGTTGGATTCCTTTTCTACTAAGGGCATTGTTTCCATTGTGCTTATGGGTGATTTCAACACCCACCTGTGTGACCCCTGTCCCATTCAGGATGCTTGCAAGTGGTCTCCCCTTCCCCCAGCTCCTCACCAATTCGGACACTCTGCCCAGGGTGAACTCTTAAATTGTATTTTGAGTGACGTCTACCTGGTCTTGGTTGAAGATGCTAGCTCATCAATGAGTCTTTCTCTGAGTGTACCTAGCTTCTTCGTGAGAGCTTGATTTTCTGTAATTGATTTCATCTATGTTTCCTCTGGATTGGCTCCTTCTTTATTAAACCTTTTGGTATTTTGGGACTCTCAAAGCAACCATAATCCCCTACATGCTCCTTTCTCTTGGGCAAATAATTCTGTGTCCTTCATTATGCTTTGTGCGGGCATGTTTCTGTTAAAGATCAGGGATGCAGAATTAGCAGCTACAAAGTTATTACCAGTCAACTACTGTGATTTGTTTAGAGAGTGCTTCAGAGATTTATCTACTTGTTTGGATGAAGCTGTTTCAGACAATAACATTTTAACTTCTTTTACTGCTATTGGCACTAAAGTGAGATCTATCCTTATGACCAATCGGACCATTCCTCCAACTCATAGATGGTTTGACCATTCTTGTTCGATAACTCAAAAAAAGCTCTTGAAAGTCTTCAAAGAGAAGCCCAGAGGTAAACGTATATTCAAATCTTGCCATCATGATTATAATTTTGCCATTGAGAGAAGGAAGTTGGCATTCAGGCCAAAAAGTCTAGGAAAATATGGTGAACTCATAAAATTCCAAAGACTGTTAGAAATTCTGGGGGAAAATGAATTGTCCTCCTTTAGCTTATTCCTCCAAAGAGTGTCAGATTAGTTCTCCAGAGTCATGGCTTAACCACTATATTGACACTTATGATGTCCTTGTGCCTGACGGCGACACATATGTGCAACTGGATAAATCTATGTCCCTTTTTTGGGCCCCAGATTAGTGTTTACTAAAGAAATTAGGGATGCCATTATTGAACACTCAAAGAATACAGACCCTGACACTGTACCACTCAATGTTAAATGCAAACCTTTGGGCACCCCTTTTAAATGTTCATAACAATACAGTCATCAGGTGACAACTACCGTCCTCATGGTCAAATTCTATCTTCAAGAAAGGGTAACAAAAATGACCCTCATTGTGTTATAGACACATTTCTTTGAGTGATTTCACAGTCAAGGTGATGGAGAGAAATTCTAATAAGCAGGTTAACTGAGTGGGCTAAAGAGCAACACATTCTGTCAAAGATTTTAAGGCTGGAAAGGGTACGGTGCGCCAAGGCTTACATTTCAATTACTTATAACCAAGTACATCACGGCTTCATCTAGGGCTCATGGATCGAACCTCAACTATTGATCAGGTCAATAGGTCCAAACTCTGGAATATTATGCTGGGCGTCGGATTCTACAGAGCCACTATTGGATTTCTTAGCGACCTTCACTCTGATCGTTCTGCTATTGTTTGTTATGGGCCTTCAGGTTAGTGTACTTAAAAATTTGTCTTGAATTGGGGCATCTGGCAAGGCTGTATATTAGCTCCATTGTTTTGTTTTGCATAGCAATAATTTGAATAAAGTTCTTTGTACTGTAGGTTGCGACCTTCTTAAGGTGGGAGGCCGGTCAATACCAGTTTTACTTTATACCGACGATGATGTCCTGATTGCTAAGACTGCTTTAGGACTGCAGCACGTTTTGAACAGCTTTGTCCACTTCATGGATAGTCTTGATCTTTTAGCAAATTATACCAAGTTCAATCTTATTAGTTTTGGGCCTAAAAATACTACGAGTAGAGCATATCACATCAGAGGTAACATGCTCAGCAAGGTCAAGACTTTTCCTTATCTTGGAATTCTCTTTGATTCCTCCATTTGTTGGTCCCCTTTGATTAGCGCCAGATTACAGGCTTTTGTTACAAGCCTGCTTTAATTTTTGATTTTGCTTCTAGATGAGGGCGTAGCTGTGTTCCTGCTACCAAGTTAAATTTCTTTCTATGCTTTCTATGGCGCGGAGATCTGGGTGTATTCCAATTTGTTCCAACTACAACCCACTGGGAATAGATTCCTCAAGCATATGCTTGCGTTGCCTTGTAGTGCACCCACTTTCAATGTTCATAAAGTACTAGCCATTGGCTATGTTACTCATTTAATCCAGCTCTGTCCTCTGATTATGGGGTTGAATGTAGGGTCTAAGAAAGATCTTGAGCTCCAAAGAGCACTCCTCATATTGCTTGCACCATGACAATGCCAATAAAATCCCATGGATTAAATATGTCAAGGATTATTTTCTCAGATTAGGGCAACCTGGCCATTTTATCAATTTAACATTATAAAACATTTTGATATAGCTTGGGTCAAGGAAGCCTTCATGTTCAATAAATCAGAAGAAAGAGAATCTAACACTCTGTCTATGCCAACTTTTAGATCTTATGTCTTGTTTCAAACTTCCCTTTCATTGGAACCCTATCTAAACATTGGGCTGACTAAATCTTTCTACTTAATTCTAACCTGGTTTAGGTTCAACCTGATACACCATTTGCTCTGTATAACCAAGGGGTGGGCGGATGGCGATAAGGACATTCCCTGCCATCGTAACGGTTAATCGGCACAAGATACTATGCGCTTTGTTTTTGTATGCCCCTTTTACTTGCATAACCGCAAAAGATTCCTAAAGTCAATACTGAAAGAACCAATTTTAGGCAAGCTAGTCCTGCTTTGCCACACTTACAAATGTTGCCTGACAATAGAACTTGTTATCACAGTGCTTGCTTTTTAATTAGTGCAGACAAAGTGAGGTAGTCAATGATCTTAAGAATTCATTGATCTTAATTGTTGTCTGTGAACTTTTGTTATTTTTAGCTGCATTGTGATGGTTTTATCATGTTTTGATATTCATTTTGCTATTATTTTTATTTTTAATTATTCATTGTCACGGTAATTTTATTGCTAAAGTTCTGTGTTTTAATATCTTTTATGGGCTTTCCTGTTTTAAACCGAATAAAAATTCACAGGCTGACACTGCAGAAGGAAACAGGATATTCCTTAATAACGTCAAGGAAATGCATCCAGTTTTATGTGTAACTGAACACTACACACAATAAACACAAAGAGATTTTCTTTGCCCCTTCCTACTTTTTTATGATTCTACAAGAGTCTTGTGGGATTGTAAAAAAAAAATTGTAACAATTTACACTCTCCTTCATAACAGTACTTATTCCTTACAGTCTCCACTAGTAGGGTATGGGTAGAAACTGGCCTCCCCTCTGGGAACTTTCCACAGTATGACAGGAGTGCATATTAGGGTGTGAAGAGAGATTGGGTTTTTCACTGACACATAGTAGGCTCTGGGGTGGGACCGGCCTCTCCACTGAGACCTTGCCTCAAGTTGACCACTGTGTTTAGTAGGGTGGAAAGAGAGACTACCTTTCCGCTGACACCTTTCTCCAGGGTGAGAAGTATGTATAGTTAGATGTGGGGAAAAACTGACCTTACAACTGAGACCTCTCTATTGCGTAACAAGTATGGGAAGGTACTAGCTTCTTCACTGACACCTCTCCCTAGGGCAATAACCATATATATTAGGATGTGGGATGGGATTTCCCTGTCCGCTGGCTCCTCTCTCCAGCATAACATACATACTCTGTAGTGTGTAGGGAAACATTGTCTTCTCCACTAGGATCTATCTCCAGGATGACAAGGATGTTCAGTAGGATGTGGGGGAAGAAGTGGTCTTTGCATTGAGATCTCTCCCTAGAGCAACAGAGATGTGCACTAGTGTGTGGGAAAGGAGTGGCCTGCCCACCAACACATCTCCATAGGATCACAGTTGTCTGTAGTAGGTTATGGGGAAACATTGAACTCTCTGTTCATAATTCTCTCCATGGTGACAGGCATGCATAGTACGATGTGGGTAGGAACTGGCCTTTAACTTGACACATCTGGCTTGAATAATGTGTGTGCTTAGTACAATGTGAGAAGAAACTGGCCCCTTTCCTGGTATATGTCTCTTAGATGAGTGTGCAAATTAGGGTGTGAGAAGGGGCTTACCTCTCTGCTCATAGCTCTCCCTAGGGTGACAGATAATAGATGTACAGAATAGATTGTGGGGAGAGACTGGCCTCACCGCTGAGATCTCTGTCTCAGATGATGGGTATATATAGTAGGGTGTGGGGAGAGACTACCCTCTCCACTGAGACTCCTCTTTTAGATGAAAGGTGTGTGCAGGAGGGTCTGGGGAAGGACTGATCTCTACGCTGAGACCTCTCTTGGATGACAGAAATGTCTAATATGGTTTGGAGAGAGACTTGCGCCTCCAATGAGTCCTCTCTATAAATGGAGTGTGTGCATAGCAGGGCGCAGGGAGGAACTGACCTCTCTATTGGATGATGGGTGTGTTCAGCAGGGAGTGGAAAGAGACAACCCTCTTTACTAGAGACCTCTCTCTTGGATAACGGATGTGCATACTAGGGTGTGGGGGGGACTGCCCTCCCTGCTGAGACCTCTGTCTCAGATGATGGGTATGCATAGTATGGTGTGTAAAGGGTCTGAGGAGGAAATGGCCTCTCTCTTTTGGATAATGGATGTGCATAGTAGAGTGTGTTGAGGGACTGTCCTCTCCACTAATACCTCTGTCTCTGGTGACAGTTATCCATAGTAGGGTGCATGGAGGGACTAGCCTATCCACTGAGACTCCTGTCTTGGGTGATAGGTGTGTGTTGTTGGGTGTGGGGAGGGACTGACCTCTCCACTGGCCTCTTCGCTGAGACCTCTCTCTTGGATAACGGATGTGCATAGAAGGGTGTGAGGAGGAAATTTCCTCTCCTTTGAGACATCTTTCTTGGATGACAAGTGTGTGTAGTAGGGTATGTTGAGGGACTACCCCCTTCACTGACACCCCTCTCTCTGGAATAATAGGTGTGAATAGTCTGATGTGGGAAGAGGATGGCCTCTCTGTTGAAATCTCTGTCTCTGATGACCGGTATGCTTAGTAAGGTGTTTGGAGGGAGTAGACTCCCCACTAATCCTCTCTCTCAAATGACAGTAGGGTGTGGGAGAGACTGCCCTTTTCACTGAGACTCGTCTCTTAGATGACAGGTATACGTAGTAGGGTCTGAGGAAGGACTGATCTCCATTCTGAATGAGCGAAATGTCTAGAATGGTTTGGAGAGGGACTTGCCATTTCGCTGAATGCTTTCACTAGCATGACATGTGTGCATAGTAGGGTGTGATGAGGGACTGACCTTTCCACTGAGACACCTCTCTTGGATGATGGGTGTGTGTAGTAGGGAGTAGAGAGTGACTGGCCTCTTTGCTAAGACCTCACTCTTGGATATTGGATGTATGTACTAGGGTGTGGAGGGACTGACGTCTCAGCTGAGACCTCTGTCTAAGATGTCAGATATGTGTAGTAGGGTGTGTGCAGGGACTAGCCTCTCCATTGAGATCCTTGTGTTGGATAATGTATGTATGTACTAGGATGTGGTGTAGGACTGTCCTCTCAGCTGTCCTATCTGGTGAGACCTCTCTCTTGGTTAAAGACCTCTGTCTTGGATAACGAATGTGCGTAGTAGGGTGTGAGGAGGAACTGGCCTCTCCGCTGAGATCTCTGTTTCAGATGACAGGTATGTGTAGTAGGGTGGGTGGAGGGACTAGAATCTACACTGACACCCCTCTCTATGGGATGAGAGGAGTGCGTAGTAGGGTGTCGGAAGAGACTGGCCTCTCTGCTGAAACTTTTCTCTTAGATGACAGGTTTGCGCAGTACGGTGAATGGAGGGACTAGCCTCTCCACTGATAGTATGCAATTTTTTTAGCATGAATCGCTCAAAAACTACTGAATATATTTAAATCAATTCTCAAAAAGCACTCTTTCTGGACCAAAATCTAGCTTTCTGCCAAATATTATGTAATCTGTTCAGCAGTGTGAGCTGTAGCTGCAGCTGTGTCTAAAGTTCCTATCGAAAAAGCAATTGGGAAAATATGTTTTGCGTCCCACTTTCCTCGGCCCCTGCTTGATGGGTCACCACAAAATGTTCCTGGAGGACCAAGTTATATGGAAGGATTTTGGTAAATATGCAGCACAAGTTACAAAATATGCGGCACATTCTCTGGGTAGAATTTTAGTAATCTATTTTTGTTAAAAACAGCATTTCTTCTTAAATCTGCACGTTTTGCTAATTATGTGGCCGATGCAGTAAAACCATACGTATGTGGTAAATACTGCAGCCACAGAATCACATAAATCCTCTGAGCCTCATCATTGTTCATTGTATTATCAACAACAATTTGAAGAAAACTTTTTTTTTAAGGTAAACTAAATATGTAATATGAATAAATATTTTATTAGTAATGTGTAATATTGTCCTATATTGCCATCACGGGCTCTGTGACATTTACAAACCACTTGGTGTTCGACTCCAGCCTGACAGAAATAGTGCATCATATTACACAACTACCCTGAATGTATCTATATATTTAGTTAGGTTAAAATATTAGTGATAGTGTCATGTTTTAAATGCACAAAAGAACTAAAATTCTCCAGTTATAGTTTACTGAGCTAACTATAACTTACTCCCATGCCTTGCCCAACTTTTGACTTCACATGTCACAGCACTCATCACATGTTCAGTGACATCATTGATGACTTTAGTGATGATATCTGAAATGACATCATTAACGACATAACTGATGATATCACTGCTGAGCTCATCGGAACCTACTGCTGTTCAAATTACTCTATAAACTAGTACAGGAATTAAAATGTGAAATTAAGTACTAAAAAGCACAGACTCATGTATACTATAGCACATATACAAAGTGGAAAATTATTAAAGTGTGTCTAGGCATGTTATTTTGAACTAGAAGGGGTGCCTAAAAGTACAAAACCTATGCTAGACATGATGCAGACAAATTGAAACTATGTTGCAAAGGTGTGTGTATGATGACAGGCACTCTGATTGTGTGCGAACACTAGGGAGCGAGCAGGACAGTGACATATCTTAGTAGATAAAGCTCTGTCAGGCTCTCTCCCTTACAGGTAGTTCAGAACAGCAGCTTTGGTTGATGCAGTGTTTTGCTTGACTACTTTTGAAATCTGGGCCCATGGATTTGCACAGGCTACAAAATTAAGAGCTAAATACAGATATCATGATTACAAGCAGGGAGATGAATTAGATAGTGAATCCACATGTTGTGCCTTTTTTCCACCGACAAACTCATGATAGGATGTATTCATCATACCTGACCCAGAAAGCACCCCATGGCATTGCAATTTGACAGATGTGGTAAACATCTCAGCCTTTTCCAGGGCACCCAGAGTGAGCAGGTACCTTATGGAAAAAAATGAAGCTGTTCTAGGATACAATTTAGAGAACACTGACTCAACAATTAGAACCCAATATGGAAGATTTGTTTTGTGCAATATTTATTATCACACTCATTAGTGTTTATTTAATAAGTAAACTTTCATATCAGAGTAATAATGGTTCGCTCATTCTAAAATGTAAGGTTTTCAAGGAATGATGGACTGGTTGAGGCTGGAAAAATCTTACAATGATACTCAGGCATTGCATAAGTTAAGCATATGTGGATGACATACTAATGGAGATGTTTGGACTGACAACTTTTTTCCTGATTTGTTTGTGAGGCCCTCGGACTATATATTGTGTTCAAAGTATTGAGGTACAGAAATATAGAGTTTTTAATATCGTGATGCACAACCTTTGTATTTTATAAGGTAAGTAATATTGATGCCAAATGTTGTTAATATCATTTACAAAAAAATCATTGTAAAGAATATTGTTTTTTAATTATGTTTATGTAGTTTAGTATATGTTGTAATAGTATATGTTATAAATTGTTTGTATAATATTGGTATTGTTTTCAAATATAGTTTGTACATTTTTAGCTGTTTTCATAATAAATGCAATTGTCAATTGTAATCGTTAGTGTTGTAATGGCTTGTAGGGTTTGCATGGGCACAGGATGGGAAGTAAGCTAATTATAATTATTGATTAATAATTAATTTTAAATTAATAATAACCATTTAATTAATAATTATGTAAATTGTGTAATTAATCAATTTTTATATTTTAGGTGCAGGCTGTGGGGTTTGTAGGGGTACAGGGTGGGACGTAAATTATTTATAATTAAGTTATTAATGATTTTTAATTAATATTAATTATGTAATTGATAAATAATTGTGTAACTTCTTTTTGTATAAAGTTATATTTTAGGGTCAGGTTGTTGGGTTTATAGGGGAACAGGGTGGGAAGTAGATTATTTATAATTCATTAATAATACTTTTTCTTCATTTTAATTATTTCATTGATAATTATGTAAATAGTAAACTTAATTAATTTTTTATTTATATTTTAGGTGCAGGTTGTGGGGTTTGTGGGGGTAAACTGTGGGGAGGTAATTAATCCTAATTCATTAATAATTCATTTTATTTGATAATTATGTAAATTATGTAATAAATATATTGTAAGATATTTCAGGTGTGGTTTGTTGGGTTTGTAGGGGTAAAGGGTGGGAAGTTAATTAATTGTCATAATTAATTATTAGGTATTTAGTATAAATTGTTTAATTGATAATGAATTATGTAAATTTTTTAAATATTATCATTTTTAATATATATTTTTGGTCTGTGTTGGGTTTCTAGGGGTACAGGGTGGGAATTTAATCAGGAAATAATTTATTGATAATTAATTTTTTATTTGTGATTAATTCTTTAATAGATAATTATTTGAATTGTGAAATAATATTTGATAAGTTATATTTTAAGTGTGAGTTATTTAGTTTGTAGAGGGGTTGGGTTGTAAGTTATTTAAGTAATAATGCATTTAAATAGTTTATTCATTTATTAAACAATGCGCTATATATTACGTAATATGTTAATTGTATAATAGTTTTTACCTTCAATTACATTTTAATTGTTGACTGTTATGGTTGTGAGAATATAGTGTGGCATTGTAATGAAATAAATATTATTAGTTTTCATTGATACTGATTATTAAAAATGTTAATAATTACGTAATTTGTTTATTTTTTTGTTTGAATTTTGACATATAATTTTACATAATAATTAACTATATTTTGTCTTATTGAATAAAGTTGTTAAAATATGTTATTTGTTTGAAGTGAACTACTCTCTCTCTAATATTGCACTGACTGGAATGGGAATAGTAAATGTTACCCCTCCTGAGTCCCACGCTTTCCCTACTGTTGCACTGACTGGAGTGGAAATAGTCAATTTTAGCCCTCCATAGTCCAACGCTTTCCCTACTGTTGCACCGACTGGTGTGCGAATAGTAAAGCTTACCCCTCCATAGGCCAATGCTTTCCCTTCTGTTGCACCGACTGGAGTGGTAATAGTGCATTTTACCCCTCCATAGTCCAACGCTTTCCCTACTGTTCCACTAACTAGAGTGGGAACAGTACAGTTTACCTCTCCTGAGTCTAGTACTTTCCCTACTGTTGCCCAGACCGGAGTGGTAATAGTACATTTTACCCCTCCAGAGTCCACCATTTTCCCTACTGTTTTATAGATTGGAGTGGGAATAGTATAATCATTATCTATAGAGTTTAATACTTTTATTAATAGTGGTTAAATATATATTATTATTATGTGTTTGTATACTTAAGTTTATATTTTCTATATATATATTCATGTACTTTTTAAGATATAGTTAGTAAAACAAATATTTATATATATTTTCACTTTTTATGCATAATTAAATCGGAAATATTTTCACTTTTTTTGCAGTTTATTTTTTGTACTATTTATTTTTTATGTGCATGTGTATATCAATAAGTCAATAAATACTTTTCCTGTAACAAAAGATCCTGAGTGCGACTTTTCCTTGTGTTGCCTGCAGCGCGAGATATTTACATATATTCACACATATATATATACTTGTTATATTGGTAAATTTAAAATAAATTTGAACATTAAAATAGAAGTTAAGAGGAATACTTTTTAAAATAGTTTTATGTTATGTGTGTGTATCTAAACATACACATTTTCATGTATAGTTTTATTTGTGTTTGTTTAAATTAGTGTATATATATATATTTAAATATATTTAATATACATTTTTATGTTATATGCTAAAATATTAAGTTTTATTTATTTAAATTAATTACATACAAAGTAAAAAAGGGATATTCTGGCATATATTTATTCGATATTAGTGCAATATGATATTTAGTTTCAATATTTTTATACTTACTATTATATGTATCAAAACAATATTTTTGTGATCGATTTTTTGACACAATATTTTGTTATCATGATATCTATGGTTTCGATATTCTGTCACTGAACTGCACAAAGATCAAATCAATCACTTGATAAGCATAAATAATAATTTTAGAAAAACTCTTTTTTAAGATATTGTGCTTTATTGATTACTTCACTATCTACTAAATTATCACCAATGTTCTTTATAATATCACATTTTGCTAGGGCATTAAATTATAGCAAACCTATCAGCATGTGCAACATTTGTATCTGCTTTGTATCTCTTTAATGTGATAATTAAAGTGACTTTATGAACAAAAATGGGTATAGTATGGACCTGATTCGCAAAGATATTTCCGTATGAGTAGTTGTAAATTACTTTTGTGGTACTCCTGGCATACTAGAGAATCCCAGGAGTAAGCCAGGGGTGGTTTATCATATCCAAGATTGCTAGAGTATCCCAAAGCAACATTTTTGTAAGCTGTGTTCTTTGTCTTTTAAAATAATTGGAAAATAGTTAAAAACACGAAAATAGAACACATGAGACCACTGAACCAAGTAGTAACATCCCGTAATATTGACATTTACATCGTAAAATGTATCTTTAACTGTAAAGAAATGACCTGAAAAAAATAAAAGAATTACTGGGCAAATCAAAGCACATTACATTCACTTGTTAAAAGCACTTGAGTAAGCACCATATGCCTTCCAAAAGGGCACCTGTGTAGCATTCATCAGGTCAGCAAGCATGCTGAAATCAACGCGGAACATAAATCATGGAATTGATGAACCATGTTTTATGCTCGGTATCTATTTTAGTATTTTAAGCTGGTGGCGCTCAATAGCACAAGTTAAAGATGAAGAAACAGCAAATGGTGTGTTCTCCTGTGTTAAACTCGTACTGCATTGAATTGTATTGAAATTGTATTTATATGCCACATATTACACTGATAAGGCGTTGAAGAGATTTTCGATGACTAACATGCTACCCTTGAGCCCAAAATGAGTGATCAGCGATTTGTGGTACATTAATGTCTTAGGTGTGATCATTAGAGCGAACTAAATGAGAAGCAAGTGGTTGCTGGATTAATAGCTACTGTTACCTAGCAGTGATATAGTTTCAGAGAAAGAAAGAGAGATCAAAATAGACCAGCATGTGATTTAAAGTGGTCTATATACACGAGACGCATGCAGACAGTAGAAGGGAAGGATAGGGGCGTTCAAAATAAATATGCAAGGGAATAATTGAAAGTTTTAGGTCAAAATGAATTTGTCATGCGGTGTTTTGGAATATGGCACGAGGAGATGTTTTGCAATAGAAACAAATAGTTTTAAATTATACTCTAAAGGAATGTAGCTTTTAACAGTTTTTCTAGACACTTTAACTTTGAAAGAGGTATTAGGTACTTGCCTTGCTGCAAAAAAGCAATCCTAGTGCTTCTTGAGTCCCCATTATAATGTGACATTTATTAACACTCCAGTACCTGTAATTACCATTCAACAACAAAATTGAGAACACTCTTGTGCACATCACCCCACAGTAGATGCAATAAATACTTGCAAACTCAGAAAGAACCCTGTATGTACCTACTAGAGAAGTACATTTAATGCTATGAATTATTGTTACACTTTATGCATGCAATTCTTGTAACACCATATATAAATTACACATATAAACATGTCATGTAAACTTAAAGTATAAGAAGGCAGTTGATAAACATGTTGCAGCAATCATTATTAGTAAATTCAGTGTATATTTATCTGACCCGTTCTTTGCCTGGTTCTGAAGTTGCTGTCCCCAGCCCCTTCCTGAAGAGCAATAAGCCCCACAGAAGAAACACCAAAATCTGAGGAATGGATGTGTCTGAGGTCACCGTGACCCTCTATTATCCTCCTCGTCTCATAGGGAGCACACCTGTCCCAAAACATATGTCTGTATGCATCGTTTTCAACACAGTAATGCAATGACAAGTAATTAAACCATTGGCAGCATGAATGTAATTTAATAGATGATTCTCAAGTGGGAGATGGTAGGTGGAGGATTGACATGTCAGCAAATACAGTGGTTTGGCAGCTCTAAATGAGGCTGAGAAACCGGGAGGTGGACCGATAGGACTTCTGTGAAACTTCTCTTGCCCTGCTTCTCACCTTTGTGGTATGCTGACAGCCGATGCAAATCTTGCACACACAGCTTACCATTAGTAGTGATGAGATTCTTATTCAATTCCTCATTATAGCTGTAAAGCACAAAGTCCTACAAGCACTTGATTGCTGTATACAACAGATCAAAAAGGGATAACCTGGAACAAACGCATTGCAACTACTCGCCTGAAAGGTATTCACTCACTAATGGAGTGGAATTTTTCAGGTAGCACGTTTCAAAGACGAGTTGCACACAAGCAACTTTCCCAGAGCTGGTTTAATGGATAAATGAAACCGTAAGAAGATTTTTATCAAAGGACCAAAGTGTGGTATTTGGTGTTTACACCTTCCAACTGGATGATAGTGATTCAGGGAAACTCCTATGAACTGTATTGTAGGTAAAGGATCAAAGCCATGACCTCCAGTCTGTCTATAATCAATAGGAAGTCCAGTCTGCAATCAGAGTGTTGATGTCTGGCCAAGTTTAACAGCAACCTAAGTCTCTTCGTGTGCTTTTTATGGGCACATTGCAGCAGAATAGTAGTCCAAAGCAGAGCCCAAAAGGACTCTAAGAATAGTGGGCCTGTGCCTTTCTGCCACATGTAGGCTGTTTCTACAAAGCAATCTAAAATCTGTTAATACTACAGTTGCACTAACACAACTTTCCACAGACAGACTTGAGTCATAGTTTGCTCCTTGTGTCTTTATTTTAGAGTGAGGTTAGAATAAGAAAGTTGCCAACTTGAACGTGATTTTGTAATTAAACACACACACCCAGTCAACAGATCTGGGTTTAATCCATCACCGTTCTTTAGCCCACTCTGCCACCCCAGTTCAGACATGGCCATATGCAAATCAGTCTTACCCTGTGCCTCATGGGAACAGTCCAGCCCAAACTGCCAAGCCATGCCTTCCCTGGACCGGATTCAAGCTCCTGGTTTGCATATGGCCATGTCTGAACTGGGGTGGCAGAGTGGGCTAAAGAACGGTGATGGATTAAACCTAGATCTGTTGACTGGGTGTGAGTGTTTGATTGGTTCGGATGCTCCGTCCATCACCACCCCCTCTTGTACCGCTTTGTTCGCCATAAGTTGGCAGGGTATGCTCAGACGTGAGTCCCTTGCTCACTTTGCCACTGGATTCAAGCAAGCCTGGCTGAAGACGGCTGTAATGCCAGAAATCGGTCCTAGGAAGCTTGAATCCGGTCCAGGGAAGGCATGCCTTGGTAGTTCGGGCTGGACTGTTCCCATGAGGCGCAGGGTCAGACTGATTTGCATATGGCCATGTCTGAACTGGGGTGGCAGAGTGGGCTAAAGAACGGTGATGGATTAAACCCAGATCTGTTGACTGGGTGTGAGTGTAAGTAAGTAAGTAAGTAAGTAAGTAAGTCCATCACCACCCCCTTTTGTACCACAGTGAATTTGTGGGGCACGCCTCTTACACCCACCAGTAATCTTTAGTTTAGAAATTGCATCTTTCCACCTGCATTGGTTATAGTTGCTAAAGAGATGACGCAATCATAAATTTACACAAAAGTGTAAATTACTCTTGTGAATCAGGGTCACAATTTATCATTGTATATTTTGCAGAATACAATTATGAACCTTTTGGAGAGTGTTTTGTACCTTTATATTATTTAATGTATAATTTCCTATTCTGTGTACATGTATGTTGCAATAAATTGTTCAATGGAGAAGGCAGGAGGTTTGAGATTGTTTAATTATAATAAATACATTTAGATTAATTTGTGACCAAAAATGTCATTATTGTATATTGAAAGGATGCTGCAGTTGGATCCGTAATTCCATTAAAGAAATAAGTTATGGCATTTTCATTCAGTAGATTATTTGTATTCTCATTTTGCAATGCCTCGATAATAAATGTACACCTATGTTTGATCATATGTAGTGACAGGGAGAAGTCATCAGTTTTAATTTTCATCAGTGATTAGGAGGGGTTGGGAGTATTTACTCTGGCACATTACGAGGGAAAAACAATTGTCAATTCAGAAGTAAATTCAGCTACTTTCCCTAGTTAGCTACTCTTCAAGGTTTATCAGAGTAAACCAGCAACAGATGGGGTGAAGTTGTAGATGGACTTCAGACGAGGTGTAGCCCTGTCTACCATCTACTCTTGGAACCTGATGCTGTAACACTAAAGACTCTCTGTAGTTCCATCACAAAAACACACACACACTGCAGAAGCAATATGGCCTCTCCTGATATTTACCATCCCATCATCATGAATATCCTTTAAAAATAGATGTTCTTCCTCAGGTCAGTAAGGGAAGTTCTTATGACTTGGGCAAAAAGATCATAAAATATAGAGACTTGGGAAAAACGATTCATTTGGAGCAACAGTGTAAATGAAATGTCCCACCCTCTTGATTTTATAAGGAAAAACAGAAACAATTTCCTCAGCACAGTCAGTCTAATCTAGGAGGCTCCAATCTGACAAGTATAATTAGCTTAAAATTCTTCCTTTATCAGTAAACTAGTTTCATGAACACATTCTTTAGCTAACCTTACCATTCTCTCAGTCAATTCCTCATCTTAGCTGGAAAATAGCTTGTTATTCTATTTTTCCCTGCCTCCTGGGTATACCAACACCTCAACTTGACTGAGCACATCTTCAAATATGCCCCATTCGAATATATCTGCTCAGGAAAATTAACTCCTATATTCTATCGCTGGACCTAAAGTCTGCAGTGCAAACTTTATTACTTCTGTATCTTGACTGAGGCAATTCAGTCTTGAAGGAACTTCCTAAACAGACTACCAGAGCTCTTATGTGCATGATTCATGCATCTGCCCTACTGGTCAGAGGCAACAACACCACCAACACCAGAGGGAACAAAATGAACACCATAAGCAATCACACTGAGTTTCTGAAATGCATTTCCAAAACGAATAATAACAAGATGAATATTAACAAGGCTGTTATATGGCTTCTGCATTGTCCCTGGATGGTGGAATCTGAAAACAGCGGACCCTGTGCATTATGATGATGGGAAATCACCCATTGGATGAAGACCAACTATCTAAAGCTGAACACAGACAAGACCTAAATTGTGATCTTTGGGGAAAGCACATCAACGTGGGAGTGCACGTGGTTGCCAACAGAGCTAGGACTAACACCCATCCCCACCAACCACACCAAGGACCTCAGAATCATCTTTGGCCGCAAACTCAACATGACAGCCCAAGTCAATGCTGTCATGCTTCCATATCATGAAGATGCTGATGAATATTTTCGAATGGCTCCCTGAAAACTGTCACATGCTCCCTGGTCTCAAGCAAGCTGGTCTAACGCAGCACTCTCTAATGAAGGATCAACAAAAACAAACCAAAAGGCCGCAGACCAATCAGAACTGGCCTTCAGGAATCACTCTCAACTGCCTATGCTGCACTAACATTACACCATACATAAAGGAGCTTTATTGACTCCCTATTCACAAACTAACACAATTCAGACTTCTAGAACACACTTTCAAGGCTCTACATAAAACTGGCCCAGCATACCACAACAATTGCATCTGCTTTCACAAACCTTCCAGGTACCACCGCTTGTCCAGACTCATACTTGCACAAATCCCACCCATGCGAAACCATATCTGGCGGTCGAACCTTCTCCTTCATCACTCGTAAAGCATGTAACGACCTGCTTCTACACATAGGAATTGCATGTGCCGCCACAGAAAGGCATTGAAAAATGCCTATCATAATATGGCTGGCGGTGTCTGATAGACACCGCCACCATATTATTCCTTTTCCGCCCCGACCGCAAGGCGACCGGGCGGAAAAGCGGCGGACGGTCTTTCCGTCCGCCGAGGTCCCTCCCGCCATACTAATATGGCAGGGGGGAATCAAGAGTGGATGTCGGGCGGATTGCCCCCGCCAGGCTGGCGGTGGCCACCGCCAGCCTGTCGGGGGCGATCCGCCCGACATCATAAAGGGCCCCTATGTTCCTGCTTTCTTCCTTCCCAACTCATAGAAACATATTCTCAAACAAAGACAATTAAGAATATTGAATAGTGAAAAAAGATAATCAGTTTTTTTTCGTACCGTGGGTCCATTGAGTCCCACTAAAACATGATTCTCGAGAGATTAGAGAGATTATCCGAATAGTTTTTTTAGTATACAGTTAGCTCAAAACAATTAGGTAGAGGAGATTACTTAGGGACAGACACTGGGTCCTAGGCCCTGTTAAGATAAATAAGGCTTGTTAATACAGGAGTTTAACAAGGGGTTGATAACCTGATGTCAGAATGTGAGTTAAGTTCACATCCTTTAGCTTCCTGTGGCGGTTGCGATATTCAGCAGAGATACCAGGCAATTATTCAAGTAAAACACTTTTAGAAATTAAAAATAGCAAATTTGCAAGAAACATTGCTCAGGGAAGCATAATTTTATCATCAGTGCCAATTTAAATGCCCCCTGAACCAAGAAGATGAATGCATGTGTTGTTGATAATGTTTTTATGATTCCCTTTGCCTGTAGCTACTTTTCAACTTTGTTTACTGTGCAGATTGTTCTCAGTAGAACGGTGTAGGTAATAAAGCTGCAAGCTGGAGGAGAGCTCACATTCTTGATGTGAGCTGCAACTGAGTTTCTACGCTGCCTAAGGAAGGAACCATAAATGCAAACAGATTTTAATAAAGGAAAGCTTGGATCACCTTTGGCATCTTGCCCTGCTCAGCAAGTGAATTCACAGAGAAAATGTTTTGGGTGTTATGTGTAGAAAAAGAGCCAACCTATAATAATACCAGTAAACAAATAATAGTATTATCCAAAGCACGTTTAATAATAATGATTACAAAAATAATAACAATCTCACTCGAATGAGAGGAAAAAGCAGGTAAATGGTATGGTAAAACACTGAAGGACAAGGAAACTAATCAAATGTGAAATTTTGGGAGGACGTTTTTCTTTCGTTACTTCATGGCAGAACTTTATGGCAGATCAGGAAATAAGTTCCAACACGGTCGGACCTATATCCGTGGGGATTTAGATAGAATAAATGTACACCTGCCATTCATTGTGAGCTCCAGTGCCAGAATGCGCTCTGTCTTTAAGTGACAGGCACCTTAATACCATGTAGCCCATTTATGTGAAATATTGTTTTGTATTTTTAGTTTGTTTTCAAAATAACACTTTCTGCTCAATTTATAATGATCCCTCATCTGCTCATAAGTATTAGCTCTCCTTTTTACAGAATTACACAAAAGTCTTGACTCAATTAATTCAAGAATATGGCAATCGGTATAGAGAAAGCAATCATTTCTCTAGATGAATTAAACCTTTAAAAAATATTTTTAAATGCTTAAACTGGAATAAAAAAAAACCAGGGTTGTTAAATTCAAAGCTGAAGCTTTTGCTAGCGCTAGGTGGTACACAGCGTATCCATTGTCGCAGCACCCCTAAAAGGCTGGTGCCTCCTTTGCCTATTTGGTGATCTGGCACTGCGCCGGCTGTTGATCCATCCTATAAATTGCAACTCTAATCCAAATATGTTAAAAAACAACAACACATAAACTTTCCATTCGACTCTATAGAACCAGTACATAGGGGCCCATTATGATCGCGGACGGACTTGAGTCCGTCCACGATCACCGAGGATGAGGGAACCTCCGCATGGGCATGCGGAGTTCCCTCCTGTCCAATTAGGATGTGACCGCCACCCTGGCGGTCACATCCTCTATTTGTAACATTGCGGCAGGTGCGGCTTTAAGCTGCACCCACCGCAATGTTACAAATGCATACATTGCATTTGTATGCAGAAAGCGGCAGTCACCCCCTGTGCCTGCCGATTTCTGCATACAAATGCAGGGGGTTACCATAGGTACCCCCCATGTGCACCCCCATCCCCCCTTCACCCAGGGGGCCCGCTACGGGCCCCCGAGGTGAAGATCTGCATGCTTTTCCTCGGCGGAGAAGCCGCCGCGGAAAAGCATGTTTTCTCAGCCATCCTCATATGTCTGGCGGTGTCTGAGAGACACTGCCACCATATTAGGCCTTTTCCGCCGCGGTTGTAAGCCAACCGCGGCGGAAAAGCGGCGGACTGAAACCAGGACCCACCAGCCATCCTAATGTGGCAGTGGGTCTTTGGTGGGTCCGCAGAGGATTTTCCGCATCCTCCGGGCCGGCGGTGGCTTCCGCCGGCCCGGAGGATGCGGAAAATCCTCCATCGTAATCAGCCCCTTAATTTGTGGCAGTGATTGCTTTTGGACACCACTGGCACTTGTTACTGGGCACAGGGTCTCTTGCCAGTTGGTGAGGCGCGGGTAGGTCACAAACTTCTGTAAATACAATGTACTGGACCTGACGCTGCATGTCTGATTTTTCAATAGAGACCAGGCCAAGGCATTCATGTGTCAGTGTTTTGCCTTGCAACAGTTTGTGCGATTAGAATGACATCACATGCACAGAGTTTGGTGCATGCAGTAGTGTACTGAGCACTCTCAGCCCTGCCTTTCTTGGCTTGACCATGCATGCCTTGTAGTGTTGCACATGCTGCTCTTGCAAACTGCTCTTTCACAGAGACTGCATGTGAGCTTTGTTACTTAATTATATGGAGAACTGTAAATATTGTATCACTTTTATAAAGTTAATTATTGCATAGACTGTAATCCCATTTCGTTGTAAAGACTCGATAATGATCGCGAAGCCTTCACCCCTCTTCAATCACCGCAATAAGCGTGATACGGCTGTAGCGCCAACACGAAAGTCTGTCCTCCCTCTTTACTCTCCACGTGTTACGCGGGAGATGTTTTCCGGTGTTCTGAGAAGCATTGTACCCCCATGTGGCTATGTCCCCCCTACGTCACGGGGTGCAGAAAATCTCAGCACCGAGCTATTCGCCGTCGCTCCCCCATGGTGCTTTGTACCCCCTACGTCATGGGGGAGGAGCGGTTCTCGTGCTTCAGTGTACTAGAAGAATTGCCGTAATTTCTTGAGACAGCGGTCGCGGGCGCCATTTGTTTTTTTTGGTTATTTAGGGCGGAGCGGCCCCCGCGCGGTGTACTCCGCAGGGCTTTGCCTACATTGACAGTGCGGCCCCTTTCACCAGGTTTAACTCCCCCGATGGCATGGTAGTTTTTCCCGGTTATTTGAAGCTTCGATTTTTATACCAGTGCGGTCCCTTTGGCCAGGTTTGCCTTCCCCCGATGGCCTTCTTGCACGGTGGAGTGCTCCGGGGAAATAAATAAAAATAATAAAATAAAAAGAAGCGGCGTACTGGTGGTGTTGCGCCTTTTCCCGCTGCAGTCTGTGGATGGCTCGGTGCACGAGGCTTCATGGCGCAGTGAGACAAAAGGGCAGGCGCGCATCACTTTGATTCAAGCAAGCTTTAATAGCTCAGTTGGTAGAGCGTTCGACTGCAGAGCTAGAGGACCTTGGTTCAATTCCGTGTTTCGGCATAGTTGCAACTTGTACTTTTTCATTTTTTTTATTTATGTATTTATTTATTTATGCGATTTTATATAGCGCGGACTTTACCCGAAGGTGTCAGAGTGCTTCACAAGAGGACCAGTAATGATACAAGATGAAACAATTTCAAATGAACAAATTATAAAAACAAACCTTAAATTACATGATCAAAACTGACAATAGTGAGCAACCAAAATACATGAGGTACCAATCGGTACATTTCAGGAGAAAAAAGTGATATGTGTGCAGGTTACAAAAGCATACAATGTACAAGTAGAGGTATAATACTGCAATAAATCGCAGACACTCCAGCACAACAACAAACGTTACGTAGGCAAAGGTGGCACTTGTGCAAGTATCTAAAGCAAACAAAATGTGAGAGGTAGCAAACAGTGTGTTACAAGAGAAAAGTGACATGTGCA
This sequence comes from Lissotriton helveticus, assembly GCF_964261635.1. Taxonomy (NCBI): domain Eukaryota; kingdom Metazoa; phylum Chordata; class Amphibia; order Caudata; family Salamandridae; genus Lissotriton; species Lissotriton helveticus. Next base: position 401,630,427 of record NC_136065.1, read on the forward strand.
AGTTACAAAATGGTAAACATTCAAACTACCAGAACACACTCGGAAGGAACTTCCATAGTCCTGGACAATAGACTTTTCAATAATGGGAGGACTTCCTTCAGATGATAGCGAGGGTGTGAATTAGATTTGGAGGTGTCTTTGGAGGAGGAGTCAGTCTTAAGTCAAAATCAAAATCAAATTAAGATCAAAATACGCAACGCTGGTGGTCTTATTAGACTTAGTTTTTATACTGTTTTTTCCTGTACCCGCTAACTCAAAAGGGAGCTTATACATGCCTGTTCAAGTTGTCTGTTGTGCGTTGGCTAGGGCTCGGCTGGCGTTGATGGGGAGCAGGTAGGATTTCTGCTCCCCGTGGTTTTCTGTACCCCATAACTCCAAAGGGAGCTTATACAGGCCTGTTCAAGTTGTCTGTTGTGCGTTGGCTAGGGCTCGGCTGGCGTTGATGGGGAGCAGGTAGGATTTCTGCTCCCCGTGGTTTTCTGTACCCCATAACTCCAAAGGCAGCTTATACAGGCCTAATCTACTTTGCCAGTGTGTGTTGTCTAGGGTTTGGCTGGCGTTGATGGGGAGCAGGTAGGATTTCTGCTCCCCGTGGTGTTCTGTACCCCATAACTCCAAAGGGAGCTTATACAGGCCTGTTCAAGTTGTCTGTTGTGCGTTGGCTAGGGCTCGGCTGGCGTTGATGGGGAGCAGGTAGGATTTCTGCTCCCCGTGGTTTTCTGTACCCCATAACTCCAAAGGGAGCTTATACAGGCCTAATCTACTTTGCCAGTGTGTGTTGTCTAGGGTTTGGCTGGCGTTGATGGGGAGCAGGTAGGATTTCTGCTCCCCGTGGTTTTCTGTACCCCATAACTCCAAAGGGAGCTTATACAGGCCTGTTCAAGTTGTCTGTTGTGCGTTGGCTAGGGCTCGGCTGGCGTTGATGGGGAGCAGGTAGGATTTCTGCTCCCCGTGGTTTTCTGTACCCCATAACTCCAAAGGGAGCTTATACAGGCCTAATCTACTTTGCCAGTGTGTGTTGTCTAGGGTTTGGCTGGCGTTGATGGGGAGCAGGTAGGATTTCTGCTCCCCGTGGTGTTCTGTACCCCATAACTCCAAAGGGAGCTTATACAGGCCTGTTCAAGTTGTCTGTTGTGCGTTGGCTAGGGTTTGGCTGGCGTTGATGGGGAGCAGGTAGGATTTCTGCTCCCCGTGGTGTTCTGTACCCCATAACTCCAAAGACAGCTTATACAGGCCTAATCTACTTTGCCAGTGTGTGTTGTCTAGGGTTTGGCTGGCGTTGATGGGGAGCAGGTAGGATTTCTGCTCCCCGTGGTGTTCTGTACCCCATAACTCCAAAGGGAGCTTATACAGGCCTAATCTACTTTGCCAGTGTGTGTTGTCTAGGGTTTGGCTGGCGTTGATGGGGAGCAGATAGGATTTCAGCTCCCCGTGGTTTTCTGTACCCCATAACTCCAAATGGAGCTTATACAGGCCTGTTCAAGTTGTCTGTTGTGCGTTGGCTAGGGCTCGGCTGGCGTTGATGGGGAGCAGGTAGGATTTCTGCTCCCCGTGGTTTTCTGTACCCTATAACTCCAAATGGAGCTTATACAGGCCTGTTCAAGTTGTCTCTTGTGCGTTGGCTAGGGCTCGGCTGGCGTTGATGGGGAGCAGGTAGGATTTCTGCCGCCCGTGGTTTTCTGTACCCCATAACTCCAAAGGGAGCTTATACAGGCCTAATCTACTTTGCCAGTGTGTGTTGTCTAGGGTTTGGCTGGCGTTGATGGGGAGCAGGTAGGATTTCAGCTCCCCGTGGTGTTCTGTACCCCATAACTCCAAAGGGAGCTTATACAGGCCTAATCTACTTTGCCAGTGTGTGTTGTCTAGGGTTTGGCTGGCGTTGATGGGGAGCAGGTAGGATTTCTGCTCCCCGTGGTGTTCTGTACCCCATAACTCCAAAGGCAGCTTATACAGGCCTAATCTACTTTGCCAGTGTGTGTCGTCTAGGGTTTGGCTGGCGTTGATGGGGAGCAGGTAGGATTTCTGCTCCCCGTGGTGTTCTGTACCCCATAACTCCAAAGGGAGCTTATACAGGCCTAATCTACTTTGCCAGTGTGTGTTGTCTAGGGTTTGGCTGGCGTTGATGGGGAGCAGGTAGGATTTCAGCTCCCCGTGGTGTTCTGTACCCCATAACTCCAAAGGGAGCTTATACAGGCCTAATCTACTTTGCCAGTGTGTGTTGTCTAGGGTTTGGCTGGCGTTGATGGGGAGCAGGTAGGATTTCTGCTCCACGTGGTGTTCTGTACCCCATAACTCCAAAGGGAGCTTATACAGGCCTAATCTACTTTGCCAGTGTGTGTTGTCTAGGGTTTGGCTGGCGTTGATGGGGAGCAGGTAGGATTTCTGCTCCCCGTGGTGTTCTGTACCCCATAACTCCAAAGGGAGCTTATACAGGCCAAATCTACTTTGCCAGTGTGTGTTGTCTAGGGTTTGGCTGGCGTGGTATTTTTGCTCACTGTTTTTTCCTGTACCCGCTAACTCAAAAGGGAGCTTATACAGGCCTGTTCTAGTTTGCCAGTGTGCATTGACTTTTGAGCACTTCTTCTCACCAAGCTTTTTGTTCCCCCCACCTAATGAAAATGGATCTTATACAGTCCTGTGCCTCTTTTTGTGTGTGTTCACTAGTGTTTGGCTGGTGTTCATTGCGAGCAGCTACTATTTCTACTCACCATGTTTCTGGTGGGCGTGGACTACGGATTTGCTTGAGTTGATGGGCGACAGGTATTATTTCTGCTGTAAAGGGAGATCATACAGCCCAGGCCTATTCTATTTTGTTAATGTTCGTTGACTCTGCTTTCATTGTGGTTTATGGTGCGCAGATAGTGTTTTTGCTCTCTGCAGTTCTCTGTAACTCTTAAAATTAAATTGGAGCTCATACAGGCTGCTCATATTTTGGATTGTCCGTTGATAGTGTTGCTGCCCATCTTCTGCTGCTCTTAAAACATTGTGACTTATAGTTTGTGCACTTACATTTATTTGTAGTACTACATTGTTACCCCCCAGTGTGCTTGGCTTTTATGCCATTATACCGTTGTATATTTGGGAACACCGCATTGTCATAGATCTTTTGCACCTGCCATTGCAATCTGTTCCACATTGTGTCAGTTGTACTCTGGTATACCTCTTCAGCCGATTTTTCACATTCTGTAGATCGTCTTACCTATTTATGCACTTTGGCTCCGTTTTGTGTTTCATGTAGGACATAGGCTCTTCCATGCTCTACTCAGAGTTCCGAACACACCAGGACATATGGGCTAATGTGCTTTACTCATTTATATTCATTTCCAACAACCTACAAAATGTTGGTGTAACATACAGTGAGTCTTTGGTTGCTTTTGTGTTACATTTTCCACATAGTAGGTAGGATACAGATTAATTGACTGAGTCTTCACCACCCAAGAATCTTACAGGTTGTTCTTGCCACCTCTTTTTAAAAGGCTTATGCATTTATTTGTTATTTGTAATGACAGTTCTGTAGTAGGCTTATGTCTGTTATACTTGTAATCTAATGAATATCCTTGCCTATTTGTATGGACCCCTTGCGTTATCGAAATTACTCTGTCAAGTTGTTTTAATTGCAGTTATTTTTCATGCTGTGACTACAACAGAGATACCCTTAGTACAGAACTTTACTGACTGCTAAGAAAGTACTCCATTGAATTTGTAGACTTAACCTCTTACTCGTCCAGTGTTTTCTCCTCACAGTCCAAATTTGTATAATTCTTTTGTCGTTGTCCTCTCAGTGCATGTTGGATCCACCACTTCATATTCATTATTAGACACCAACTTGTGCGTACCCATTATTATAATGCCTCCAATGGCCATTCTTCTGGTTTTTTTCTTTCATTTTTCGTGCAAATTGTATTTTCCAGACCTCAATCACTATTCTCGATAAAAACCAAGAAGGATGTGAAGCAGCTTTATTTGCTACCTCTGCAGGCCATATTAATCACAAAATTATTAAAGTAGTTTCTTTTCACCTTTCTGCAATGTTCTTTATTTGCAGTCTACTTGTGTTTGTGCGTTTCACAACAATTGAATGCACCATCTCCATGCATATTGCGTACCAAAAAGACTTGACAATGAAGTCACAATATTTATTTTTAATGATTCTTTATTTCATTTCTTTAAATAATTTCCACATGTACCAATTACATTAATTTATTAGCATAATAAATAATAATTTTACATCATACATCACAAACACAAACATTACAGTAAAGAATTGTTGAGAATGTATCAAGTCACAATCCTTTCAAAATTTGCAATTCCAACAGTAAAATCTAAAAATCCGATTCTGTACTTCACAACAAAATTTGTGGGCCCACAAATAAGTATTACTATTTTAGACAATTCTATAATGCTCTCAGTTTAATTTCAATTTGTGAACATGATGTCTCCAAACACTGAAAAAACACTACAGAACAGGTAAAAATAGTTTCAATGTTTCAAAATGGTTATTTACCGTCATCTTTCCTTAATACTGCTATATGTTACATATGTTAAAAAATCACTTACACAGTAAGTATCTCTTTTGCATGTTCGGCTGTACATTAACATGGTCGCTGTGTCCTGATATTTTTTTCAAGGGTATACTTTCTTTTGTTTGCATCAATTTAGAGATGGTGGCAATTGAATTATGAACACTTTAATATTCTTCGATGTATATGTATATGTTAGTGAATGAAACTTGGACACTTGGTAAGTGTAACAATAAAAATAATTCTCATTTGCTAAGGCCTAAATCACACGTAAGGGCCGCTGGGGGCAGTCTGTAAAAAAAAGGCAGCTGATCAATCTGTGATCCCCAGCTTCCGGAGTGCAGCCCTGATATAGTATTGAGTGACGACATTATATATGACACTGATAAATCACTAAGACATTCAAGTATACTTTAAAAAAACGTTTGTAAACATTTAAGATACGTATATTCTCATCACTTACATCTACCTGTATACCTAAATAATCGTTTATGCTTGTAAAAAAACACTTTTACTTTAATGTTAAACAATGTATGCAAGTGTTGTCCTCTATATTGCCGGCCAATTTGTTATTCTTCTTTTTGCATAACTCACTAAAAAGATGTCGTAATCACATTCAGTCGACTTATATAGATATTTTCTATACTATTAAAAACTGGGCAACTTTTTAAATCTTAGAGATTAAAATAGGATAAATTTGCACTGATTTCAAGTGTTCTCGGTAAGTATCCATCTATCCCAAAATACACTGATGCCGAAAGTGTAAGAAGAGCCATGTACAAACACCATCGAAAACTGGTGCGAAGAAGCATGGGTTAATACAAAAATAAAATGCACTTTCACTTCCAAATGGCGTCTAGAGGTACTGGAGTCTACAGCGGTAACCATGGCCGTTGCAAATGTGTTATGCAGTTTCTTACTGTTAGCTATCTCTCTCAATTTGCTAGTTCAACATGTTTATTCCTTATGACTCAAGCATTAAAGTTAATCTAGTCAAGCGTACCTATTAATTTAAATCAAAAAATAATTAATGTTTTTATGATCCACCTTCTATAATATACATGCACCTTTCTTGAAATTTGAAACTATTCTTTCTTTGACAAATACTCGCGTTCATTGAATCAAAGTACCCAATTATAAAATGTGTTGCTTACCATAAATCCACCACTTCATTGCGAATGAAAATGTAAAACATAGCTGAATATCATTATTTAGATAGATATTTGTCGTACAATACAATTCCGGTGGAAAAAAGGGCTTGAGATCTTACCTGTTATATAAGAAATTGTCTGACCGCAGTATGGCCACACGTACACCAAAAATTTAAGTCCGCACACCACAATTTCAAGCCTTACCAGCCAATCAAATACTGAATAAATCGCCACCCAAGTGGCTCTGATGGTCCAGATTCTCTTTATTACCAGTAAGCACTATACCTAACAGGTTTGGTAAACGTCTGGACTCCATTGTCAACAACGTGTCAACCACAGCACTAACATGAAAAATAATATATTCCCTGTTGTCTGCATTATTTTGGGGTCCATTACTGGACTGTGAAATCGTTGCCAAAATCTTATTGTTAACTTGTACCAGATGTTGGCGTCAACGTCACAGCTTTTGCTGTACTTTCCGTGACATTGACATCGGCATTCTTCCTTTAGTGCCTCCCACCATTGTGCGTTTTTTATTTGGTTTATTTTTTTAACCGTTTTCCATTCTGTTGGAATATTGAAAAAAGTGTTTTACACACCTATGGGAATCTTACCAACTTTAACCTATATGTATCGATTGACATCTCACATGGTTCATTATAGTAAATGTTGACAGACAGACTTTACACTGAAAATATTTTAAATTATTCCGGTACAGTGGTACGATAAGTGTCCTTGTTTATTTACAGCAAGTCACTGTTGTATACAACCATAATGACTGAATGTGCAAGTAAAACATATTTTGTAAAAATGCATGTCATAAATATAGTGTAGTGTTGCATATTGGATACTTCAAGCAGAAGGGGAACATTGGACGGGTCGCCTGACAAGGATCACCAACCCATCCGCCTACAGATTTCTTAATGAACCTCAATTCAAAGAACATTATTATGTTATGGACAGGTCAGTACTTGTGAGGAGTGTGCGTAAAGTGTCCAATGATTTTGATCACTGTGAGTGTATAGATAGTCCCAAGTAACCATGATGTTGAACGTTCTTCAAAAGTTAACTCACAATCTGATACAAGTGTAGCATATGATGCAGAAATGAACAGAAGAAGGTGTAGATGAAAATCGGCATGTTTGCCTCTAAAATTCTCAACGGTGATTGATAGGAAGCGACCAAGAAGGTCAGCCAAAGATCATTAAATTACATTACTGACTAACCCATTTCCATCAGAAAGGTTGCATGAAAAAATGACTTAATTTTTAACAAGGTAATTGAAAATGCAAATAGGCAGGTGCATTCTCAAAGTCTTTGCCAAGGTCAGAGCCATATCCGAACAAACCAGTTAGCCTGTGTGGATGGGGGTCAAGACGTAGAGTCGATTGAACGCACAGACTCACGCTGAGGTCAAGAAGAGACCCCCGATTGTTGCGATTGTGTCCAGTGTGAATACATGGAAGCAGAACATGATGATATCTGCTGGCATCAAGCCAACTGTATGTTGAAGAACATCAATACCAACAGAGAAGTGGGCTAAACCTAATTAACCATCACGGCCATTGTAAATAATTCACATACCACCCATGTAGGGGATTATGTACACAGTACCTTTAAATCTGATTCAACTCGAAATTCATGCTCTCAACCAAAAAGATAATATTGCAGGACTTTTTGGGTTGGTGAACTGAAGTTACCGACTAATTATGACAAAAATTTGAGGCACTGACATGAATTTTGGAACTCAGGCCACTCACTTCTTACATACAGTCAGAGCATGTTCATATGATCACTCGACAATAAGTACTCTTATTTTGAAAAACATATACATCCTTTTCCTTTAAAAATATATAACACTTGTTGTACATGCTGGATACTATCAGTTTAAAGTCAATCCATTTGTGCTTCAAAACTACATTACGAGTGTTTACAAACTCAATACCATTAATAACAGCACATCTTAGGAGAAAACATATTAGACATTAGACAACACTACAAGAAACTCTGAGCAAAACGGGAGTAAGCAGGTCTCTACATTATTTAAGGTGAACAAAAAAAAGCAGAGTTTTAAGAAGTTGGCCAATAAAACAATCGCCAAGTTCAAGCATCTAGTGGCCTAAAAGGCCCCCCCCCCACTCCAAAAAGCCCTTATCATCTAACCGCGGTTGATGTCGGAGAAGTATTTTGACATTGAAAAGATTGATGTTGAGTTTTTGAAATTGGAAGACATCGACGCAAATTACAAAATATTATACATCAAGGAGACAGTACATGTTGAAAGTTGACCGTCATTACGTTCACACACACCAATATTTAAATGTCTTGTGACCGTACAAGCCATAAAAGAACAGTGACTCGTGGCGGCATAGCAATTTAGCATCACCACATAGAGTACTGACACCTTTTGGGAAAAATGGATATAATGGGTCAGATTTGATTTCCAACCCAATACAAAGTTATATGTTGTTTGGAGCTGAATAGCAAACTCCAACTAAGACTAAATACTTGCACAAAACTGATTGTAGTGTTGGGTCCCTGTCATGGGATCGTTTGTCTGTACTCGTTTTGTCATGGATTTGCATCTTTGAGGCATTTCTGGACCTGTCGCGATCCCGTTGACACACAATTATATTGATGCGTCTTATGAACAATACAAGTACAGGCCCAGAAGGGGCCCGTACTTTTCAATTCTGCAAGGATCGATTAATGTGACCTTGAAATTGCTGACCGTCTCAGCTGTTAGACAATACAAGTACAGGCCCAGAAGTGGCCCGTACTTAGGAAATCAGACAATACAAGTACAGGCCCTCAAGGGGCCCGTACTTTGGAAATCAGCATGGATCGATCTATGGAAATCATGTAACACATTGCCTGATTTAAACACAATGGAACAGCCGAAGAACATCAATAAGGTGCATGTACTTTGGAAATCAGACTATACAAGTACAGGCCCAGAAGGGGCCCGTACTTAATAAATCAGACTATACAAGTACAGGCCCAGACTCAGAACATCTAAGTTCCAGTCCGGTAGGGGCCTGTACTTTGCAATGTAAACAATGGTCAATTAAACGGAACGTAAACAGATCAGAAAGGGATTGTACTGTGAAATCGACCAAAAAAACACCTCTCCGAAAAAGTTCCAGAGTTTGAATTAAATGAATTGACAAATACATCTCTGAAGGAGCTAGACGACTGCTAATGTTTTCAAGAAACTATTTAAATGCTGGCCTCAAGTTGTCCAAAATGATCATGATTTTTGTGACTGCCTCAGCTGTGCTTGGCATGTGAAAACAATAAAATTACAGGCCCAGAAGGGGCCTGTACTTTCTCATTTGAAGTCTGAACCACTAAATGGACAGTATAGAGCTCATAAAGGGGCTGTACTTTGAATTGAAATAAAATGAAAAAACAGTCTTTAGAAAAAGGTCTTGAATTTGAAGAAAAGACAAACACAGCTCAGAATGAGAATAAAGTGCTGGAAGACTACCAGTGTTTTTTTCTATCCGGTTCTCCGGAAATGTATAAACGGCTGGCCTCGTGATGTGTAAAATGATATAGCAACATACAATGAGTAGAACTCGTTAGTACACACAATAATTGTGAATGTTTGAAAAAATGAACATTTAGACTAATGTTAAACTATGAAGTCCATTACACAGACACATGTGTGCAGTATAAAATCTTGTTCGCACTATATAAAACTCTGAATAAATAAATAAATAAATGGGAATCATGTGACCACACCAAAATATGCAACATCACAACACACGGCAAAGGCTCCATACTTGGTCTCATCATCACAAAGACTGAACCCAAATAGGGGAAATCAAACCTTGTGATTGGTCAGACCGCCACATTATCACCTTCTACATAATTGAGAAAGGTTAAAACAATCGCGGCACAACCCACACAAGTTAACATCTAGAAAAAAGGGACATGAAGAACCTGAAACACAACTCACTGCCTCCCAACCTCACCAATCGCCTCCTTCCCTCTCCTGGGACCTCAGATGTTTAATCACTGACTGATCACTACCTCGACTCTATTAATTCAATAATCAATGAAGCCGCCCCACTGTAAGTAAAGCGCGTGTCCACCAAGATCTAGAACCCTTGGTAGGATGGCAGCCTCAATGAAGACAGGCGTGCTATGCGAATGACATAAGGCACATGGACATCTGACCCCTCATCACAGCATCGCAAGATACTCAAGACCAAACGAAATGCATACTTTAAAAAAAAAAAAAGGCGCAATATGTGAGTTCAGCCTACAGCGGGACCAAGCAAAAAAAGCAGTTCGAAGTAGTCGAGAGTCAAACAAAGAAGCAACTCTTACTATCAAAAGACACAAGAAACGACATCCCACACTGTGAACACTTTTCTGCTTTCTTTAAGATAAAGACCAACAACATAAGGAGTGACCTCCTTAATGATGTGAGTCGATACACGAGCCTTATCGAAAGGCCCGACACCCAACCTGAAAGTAACACATGCTGGTCGTTTTTACACACCTACTCTGAAGAAGAATAAAACACGGGCCTCAAGTTGTCCAACATGATCATGAAGTTTATGGATGCCTCAGCTGTGGATTACACAGAACTCGTTAGTATACTGGTAGACCCCACTCACAATTACCTTCAATGAAAGTACTTATAGATTGAACAGAATTGACCTGAGGAAACACACCTCGATTTCAGAGACTCAAAAAAATGCCAATGGATTGCACACATGAGTTAAAGACAGAATGACCCCATTATCAAAAAAGATATAGGAACATATGAGGAGTAGAACTCGTTAGTATACTGGTAGACCCCACTCACAATTATCTTCAATGTTTAACAAAGTAAATATAGATTGAACAGAATTAACCTGAGGAAATGCACATGGATTTAAGTGACTGAAAAATGTGCAATTGGATTAAGCACATGACATTCAGACAGTTTAGTAGACATGGATTGAATTGAATGGAACATGTGGAATTGGATTAAGCACATTAAATAGAGACTCTCGCCGGGGTCAGGAAGAGACAGCCGGCTTTTGAAATAGTTTATTCCAGAGGTAGAACCCCTCGTTAATATAGTGGGAGATCCCACTTACAATTATTTGGATTGTTGAATGGAACAAGTTTAATCTTCATGGAATGAGTTGAATGGAACATGTGGAATTGGATTAAGCACATTAAATAGAGACTCTCGCCGGGGTCAGGAAGAGACAGCCGGCTTTTGAAATAGTTTATTCCAGAGGTAGAACCCCTCGTTAATATAGTGGGAGATCCCACTTACAATTATTTGGATTGTTGAATGGAACAAGTTTAATCTTCATGGAATGAGTTGAATGGAACATGTGGAATTGGATTAAGCACATTAAATAGAGACTCTCGCCGGGGTCAGGAAGAGACAGCCGGCTTTTGAAATAGTTTATTCCAGAGGTAGAACCCCTCGTTAATATAGTGGGAGATCCCACTTACAATTATTTGGATTGTTGAATGGAACAAGTTTAATCTTCATGGAATGAGTTGAATGGAACATGTGGAATTGGATTAAGCACATTAAATAGAGACTCTCGCCGGGGTCAGGAAGAGACAGCCGGCTTTTGAAATAGTTTATTCCAGAGGTAGAACCCCTCGTTAATATAGTGGGAGATCCCACTTACAATTATTTGGATTGTTGAATGGAACAAGTTTAATCTTCATGGAATGAGTTGAATGAAACATGTGGAATTGGATTAAGCACATTAAATAGAGACTCTCGCCGGGGTCAAGAAGAGACAGCCGGCTTTTGAAATAGTTTATTCCAGAGGTAGAACCCCTCGTTAATATAGTGGGAGATCCCACTTACAATTATTTGGATTGTTGAATGGAACAAGTTTAATCTTCATGGAATGAGTTGAATGGAACATGTGGAATTGGATTAAGCACATTAAATAGAGACTCTCGCCGGGGTCAGGAAGAGACAGCCGGCTTTTGAAATAGTTTATTCCAGAGGTAGAACCCCTCGTTAATATAGTGGGAGATCCCACTTACAATTATTTGTATTGTTGAATGGAACAAGTTTAATCTTCATGGAATGAGTTGAATGGAACATGTGGAATTGGATTAAGCACATTAAATAGAGACTCTCGCCGGGGTCAGGAAGAGACAGCCGGCTTTTGAAATAGTTTATTCCAGAGGTAGAACCCCTCGTTAATATAGTGGGAGATCCCACTTACAAATATTTGGATTGTTGAATGGAACAAGTTTAATCTTCATGGAATGAGTTGAATGGAACATGTGGAATTGGATTAAGCACATTAAATAGAGACTCTCGCCGGGGTCAGGAAGAGACAGCCGGCTTTTGAAATAGATTATTCCAGAGGTAGAACCCCTCGTTAATATAGTGGGAGATCCCACTTACAATTATTTGGATTGTTGAATGGAACAAATTTAATCTTCTTGGAATGAGTTGAATGGAACATGTGGAATTGGATTAAACACATTAAATAGAGACTCTCGCCGGGGTCAAGAAGAGACCCTAGTATCATTAGTACATCAGGATAGAGGGGAATACTCACTATACTTCCTAATCCCCAAAAATGAAAAGTCAATAACACCACTATAAGACCTCAGAGCCCTAAAAAGGTCACTGAAAAACGCATAGTGCCCCTGCTGTGACAAGGATCTCAGACACTTACTTCCACATGCCTATACCCACTGCACACATGAAATATCTCAGATTTACCATACAAGGACAACACTATCATTACATAATGCATCCATTGGTTGCCAAACAGTGTCTACACTTATTTATAGAGTTCCCCATGATTACGGGTATGATGTCTGCATTATAACATTCATCAATAGTATATTAAAATTGCCATAAAAGCAATGTAAGATATAAGAAGTATATACACAAATGTGCTGTTTGATTGGAAACCATAACTTGAAAGGTTCCAAAAAAACAGTGTATGTGTAATATCTGTGCTGTTACACACATTATTTGGAGTAACAAACTGTATCATTATCCCCATTTTTTTAAAATTATAGTATTGCATATCAACTACATTTCATAACAAGATTAACATTTAATGTGGCATTTGTCTACCAAGTGGACGTTGGCTGACATTTTATATATCTAAATTTAGAAAAGAGGTCATTTTGCCGGTTTTAATATGGTATGCGTAGCATTTACATACGATACACATTTTTTAATATAACCGAACTATAACTTCAAGTTTGTTTAGTTTTTGTCCAAGACTTTGTGTAATTTTTTTTTAATTAAACGATATATGATCTTTTATCATATTTATGTTGTGAATTAACACAAAATAAAAGCTGGAAAAAATGAGCAATTTGAACGTCAACATTTTCATCCAGGATGCCTATTCAAGATTCTTATTGCTTAAGAGGTTTAAATAAATTTTTGAGATATTTGCTTGGCGTGCTGTCATTGACATAAAAAAATGTCTAATGTTGACAAGAACTCTTTGCACACAGCTTAACATGACTGGTTTGTCAACTGTAAATAGAGGGACTGATCACGATGAAAGTGATGCGGTCAAATTGAAGGACTAGCAGAATATGTATTACAATGTAAGGTAAAAAAATATCTTTGTATTTCAGTGGGATACAAAGATTGTAGTCTTTGAGAGGTGGTTCATAGTACAAATTTTGCAGAAGCTAAATGATAAGTAAAAACTGAAATTGCAAAGCATAGACATTGTATGGAAGGAGCACAGGCATAGAGCTTTCGGTATCACCCAAATAGTTATAGAAAATTTTGGGCGACAACCAAATAGAGTGACTTCTCAGGGTAGATTTTCAGGGTTAGGTAAGTTGAAAATCAGTAAACAGTAAGGAACTGCATAACACATGAAAAACACACAATGAATACCTTTTTGAATTGTTCCAGTGTTCCGACCATACAGACAACTAAAAATTCAAATCATCATTATTATTTGTGGGTACATGCTGCTAATAAGCCATGGTGATTTTTGGGAAATCAGATAGCCACAGTGCTATCAAGAGATAGGATCGAACATAAGGCAAGCACCGTATGAGTGATGGAAATAGGTTGCTTTAAATACCTAAAAGCACATAGTAACAACTGTGGATAATGGCGGTTGGTTTCAAGTTAGGAAATGTGCATTTCAATGTACTTAAAGGATGAGGTACAACCAATTTTATATTTCAACATTCACTCACCATTTTTCAATCATGGATTTAGAAGGAAAATATCGCTAATGCCAAACAGTAAAGAAGTTAACTTGCTTAATACAGAGAAGAGCACAGGACATGACACTTCAGACCATGGTGATGTACAGCTGATTTGCAAAAACAAGATAAGTAACATAGTTACCATGCTTTTTCAAACACATTTGATACAAATGAAACCTCGATCAAAAGGCAACGAACACATGTCAACTTGTATGCATTTAAAATGAATCCATCGGCGGCACTCATTGCATAGGACGGTGGACAAACCAGAGGAGGTACAATTACATCCACCACAGAGATCTAAGACAGAATCTAAAATTAAATAAAGAGAAACAATGCATCATGAAACGGGGGTACTGTTAAATGAACATATTGAAAGAAGTGATAAACAATCTACAGTTGGGAGACATTGAAAACAATAATAAGTCTTCGATTCATTGCAAACAGCCAAAAACACCTAATACATAGAAAATGTACAGTTCACAATCCAAAAATACAGCGGTTTTATTTCAAAAAAGAATATTGTTGAATAATTCCCTCTAACCTGAGAACTCCATGAGCTTCATTGCAATAAAGAGTCTGTAATCCTCCAGAAAAACAGCATTTATTATCTCTTGATGCGGAACAGGATAACCACTTAGGTACGATTCTGCAAACTAAACAAACATCACCAAAAATGAAATTTGGAGAAGTAAGGAAATGTTACCTAGTAAATCTTTAAAAACAATTTACTGTTTTAAATTGGGGAAAAATCAATCAAAGCTCACAAAATAGCGACATTCATATCGTGAGAATAATCTTAAAAAACTTAGTCAAAAACATAGCAACATACACTTGCATTATCACCAAAGTAAGTTCCGAAGTTGGAACATAATAAGCATAGCTTAACATAAAACCACAGAAGATAACATAAATAGATGAAAACAGTATTGCAAAATTACCAGCATGCAAAAAACACCACAATTGTAGCTGTCCTGTTGCTTGGCGTTACTTTCTACCACTAACTCCCATTGGTCATGATCTTTACAACCGATTGCCTGTAGGAAAGCACTTTACAAACATATGAAGAGTTATTTTTCATATTTCTTCTACCAACAAAAAAATACAAGATGTAACTAGAATGAACAATTACTATCTTAAAAACATAACTCCCCAGTGTAACAAGACTTCAAGATTTACACACATTTCAAAAACAAGTTAAGTATACTCTTACCTCCAATTTAATAAACACTGATGGTACCTTGCAACATCAGCAACGATAGAGTCGTACAGTAATAACATTTTGGACAAAGGTTTCACTATCTGCAAAGAAAAATAGAATGGCAAAAAAGTTTTGAAATTCAAGTCTTTTTACATACATTTCAGATTTCAAAACTTGTGGAAGGGAAATGCTAGCAGAGGGATTAATAAATTAACAAACATCAGGCATAACATCTATTACATGAAAAACACATGCAGATAAAATCATTACATTTCACACTCACAATTAGTATCCAATGCATTCCCGTATTGGTGGGACACAGGACAGTCTCCTTTTCAAAAAGAGGAAGCTATGAAATAAAGAACAAAATAAATATATTCAAAATTCTCACAAAAATGAATAACACAATTATCAGATAAAACAAATCAGATACAGGAAAAACATAACAGTATTTACCCGGCAAGAAGATGATGGATAATTGCCACTGAATACAGAGGAAGCCACTGTGGCAGACATCAATAAGCACTAAATATTAAAGAAATATAATGAGGTGAGAATACTGTCTGAAAATGTACTTTAAAAATGAGTAAAAATAATAAGTTATCTGATGACTTTTTGTTTCAAAGATAAGTACCTTTGCTCTTGGCATACATAGTCTTGACAGATAAGCATCTATCACCTTCAAAAGTATAAGAAGAAAAACTGTCCATTACGACTTGCACTAAAATGACAAGCATACAAAAGTACAGTACGTACACAAAATTTTTTTTTAAAGTAAGCATACCTCGTCACATATCCATTCATTTGGTTTCAAGGTGGCAAACGAAGAATCATATAGTTTATAACTTGAAACTATTGCTTCCAACCTTCCAGTGATAGGTTTATTCCACACATCGAGAACTTGCTTCTTCAAAACACACTCAAAGGATAGAGGGGATGGAGGCCATGATGGAGACATTGTAAGCTGTGCTGTAGACGCAGAAATGTGTGGTGGAGTTGCTGAGAAGCTTGATGGAGATGGTGCAAGCACTGCTGGAGACATTGCGAACCGTGCTGGAGACCGGGCGAGCCGTGATGGAGACAGGGCGAGCCGTGATGGAGACGGGGCGAGCCGTGATGGAGTCGGGGCGAGCCCTAGTAGAGCCGGGGCAAGCCCTGCAGGCGATGATGAAAGGTTGCTTGGAGGAGAGACATTTTGCAATTCTTGGGAACTTGATGGTGACAGTCGGAGAGGTGCAGGACATGATGGAAGCACAGAAGACCAACTATCACTGTTCATTGTGCCTGCAGAAACATTTTTTATAAAACAACATTATTAACAAGTTCATTCAATAAACACAGTACTATATCGTGTACCTATAACAAATAAAAACATAAAAATTGTTCAGGATACTGAATTCGTCTGGTCTTTACAGTATCGTGTCCAGAACAAGTCTGTTCATATCACTTTAAGAGAAACATAAAAAAGCTGCACCATGATTAGTAGGTGAAGAATGAAAGCAATGTACTACAGCAAGAAATTACCTGGATTGCTTACATTGTAAGGCCTCAACATGTCCAAATTAAAAGTTCTACTTAATACTGTGTTTTTAGCATTCATTAGCTTTACACGCTTTCCTTTTACTTCAGAAACAGTGTAGGGTCCTGAAAATCTGTGCTCCAAAACGCCGCCTTTTCTGGTGGAACGCCTAGTATTTTGCAATAACACTAACTGTCCTTTTTGAAAGATGTATGGCTGATATTTCTTGCAAAGTCTATTTTTAAAATTGAGTTTCTGCCTTTCCTGGCCAACCTCTATATTCTGCTTTGCCTGCTCATGCAAGTCTGCTGCTTTAATTTTCATTTCTGCAACAATGGAGGGATATTCGCTTTCTGATGGTAGTACATACTCATGCTAATAAAGGAAACATAAAAATCAATAAATGATATTTAATTGCATAGAAATAAAAGTAGACTTTATAAATACAATCGATTAACAAATAAGTAATACTTAATTAGTGTGGAAAGAAAACTAAAGTCCTACATAGCAAATTTTGCACACATACCAATTAACAAATACCAATATTAATTCAAGTCTTGGAAATCTCATACCTGCTCATCATCAAGCTCACAAGGGAATTTTGGTTCACGACCCAAGTACAGTAGAAAGGGGGAAAATTTCGTGGTGGAATGCGGCTTCGATCGTAAGGAAAACAAAACATGGTCCAAATAACGATCCCAATCAGTCTGGTGCTCATTCACGTACTTGGTCAATGTGCTGTACAAAGAAACACGATGTTGCTTATGTGTTTTTTAAAACTAACAAATCATTATTGGACATTGTTTTCAACAAACATATGTGATGATTACAGACTTTCAACAAAAAGAAATACAGAGTTCCCCGGTTGCAGTCAGCTAAAGGACTGTCATTGGTCTCTCTCTTGTCGGGTCAAACAGTAAAAAGGTGAGTGTAGTGAACCCTCTCTTGGAATTTTTGGGGTACCTCACACAAGTCGCCGGTTGGACTACACTTGTAATCCCACCCGGTGATCGTTCAGCGTCATCATCGGTACCCTGCCCCTGCGCCAGGCTGGCAGTGCAATGCCTGTCGGGCAACAATACTTGTTGCTCTTTGGCGGGGATCTTCTATTCCTTCGCCAAAGGGTGTGTGGATGTAAGGGGACCATGCAAGGAGGTAATATGTGAGTGTGCAAAAGTGAGCGTGGGTGAAATAAAAGGAGTCAGTGGAGTCCAAAAATTGGGATTTTAATGATATGGCTCACTGCTCTATTAAAAATACAAGGGGTATAGAGGCAGAACTATCAAGGTAGTAAGCCTCATTCAACCCTTGGTGAGTGGATGGTCAACATGTTTCTTGCTTATAGAGCAATTCGTCAGGACCAAGGGGTGCTCATATGATTTGCAAGGGCTCCCCCGTGATCAGGGGGCCCAGTATACGACCTGGTAGGTGTCGTATGGCAGTCCTTTCCTCAGGACCCTTCCCAGGACTAAATGGGAGAGAGAAGAGAGAAGTGTACTGTTAAGGAGAGACCAGAGAGACATCATGGACAAACGTGGAAACATTCGCGTTTTGTGACTGTCATAATATACAGTGGGTGAGCATGCCTTTGGTTTGCTCAAGGAAGATCGCATGCTTAGTGGTATCCAACAAAGTTGGTTGGAAGTTTGTCATGCAGTAAAAAACCTGTGAAAATCAAGGGCTATTACTGTGCTATCAGCATGCGCGATAGCTAGTGGAAATTGAGACAACATTTGTGGGGAGAAAAACAGACTTCAAACATGTCTTTGTGAAGTTTCAGAAAAGAACACTAGATGGAGTCAGTGTATGGGTAACTAACCCTTGGATTAAACCGTAACACCAGCCGCAATAATACAGTGATGGTAAAATTTAGAACAACCTTACCCGTTTGTTACACTACGGAGGCTTCCTCGAGCTGACCGGGTGGGGCCAGGACTTGGTGGAGACCACCTGTTAGGAGGAAGTATCCCCGCCATGTTATCGATTGGCGGTCAATGCGTCTCCCCATTCAACTGCTTAAAGCTTGGTCCCGCCGTGGCGCTCAGAAAGAGGCGCACGCGGGGGCGCAGAATGGAGCATATGTGCCTTACCTCGGAGTTCCTGGCGTAGGGCGTCTAGTCACCTACCCTTCCCACTGCGGACGGTGCCGCAGATCAGCCGGTAAAGTTTGGCGTCCCGGGCGCACTACTTATGACCCGTGTGTGTGGCCAGTTTAGTGGGCGTGGCCCCGGCGTGTTACCAGGCAACGAGTGGAAAATAATGGACACAGAAGATTCACTCGCTCCGTGTGTTGCCGGTGGTTAACAACGAAGACGGCTTCGCGTGCTAACGAGGAGGGAGGGAAACGTGAGTGCCATCTTGAGAGGGAGGTGGAAATAGGCAGCTTCATGGTTATGGGCTGGGTTCGGCATAGTAAGGACAAAACAGTCCATTGGTCAGCTATCTAGTGAGCATTGTCCAGGGCACCGCATCGTTGAGCCCGTTTTTATCTGTGTGTAGACGGTGTACCCATCTCTGCTCCAGTCTGAAGAGGGATTGCTGATTCATACCAGGTTGGCATTCTAGAACTGTCCACTTTATGTCCTCAGTGGTATGTTTGTGTTCCTTGCAATGTTCATACAGCCCGGTGTGTGTTTTGGAGCATCGAATATTACTGTTGTGCTCCATTATCCGTTGTTTCACCGGGCGCATTGTCATCCCGATATAGAGCAATCTGCAGGGGCACACCAAGATGTATATACATCTCGAGCTGTTACAATTGGTGTGTTTGTGAAAGGTCCAGGTGAAATCTCCTGGGAGTTCGATTGTTCTGCCTTGGATGGTTTGGGGGCATACCACACAGGAACCACATTTGTAGTGTCCAGTGACAGGGGGAAGATCCCAAAGGGTCCTGACTGGTCGAGTTTGTAATTTCTTAGGGCGAGTGTGGATCAATGTGTCCTTGAGGTTGGCAGTCCTTTTGAAAGCGAACCGTGGTCGTGCCAATTCCATCCCAGTGGAGTTCAAGATACCCCAATGTGTCATCACGGCTTTCTTGATAAATGATGAATGCCTGGTGTAGGAGGTGACACAGGTGATGATGTCATCTGGTTCTTTAGGGTGGACCTCTAGAAGGGCATCTCTATTGTTGTTCAATGCTCGTTTGTACGAATTCTTTAACAACCGGGTGGGATACCCTCTGTCCTGGAGTTTATGCTGTAGGGTCCGGGCCTCTTGTCTGAAGTCTTGGACAGAGCTACAATTCCTCCGAATTCTAAGGAATTGCCCAAAGGGTAAATTATCTCGCAGGGCTTTAGTATGGTGGCTTTGGTAGAGAAGCAAGCTATTTCTGTCAGTATCTTTCTTGTATAGCGTGGTGGTTATTGCTTCGGGTCCCAGATTGATGGTAAGATCGAGGAATGGTATGGACGTCTCCGAGATGGTTCCAGTAAATTTAAGGAAGGGGTCTTGTAAGTTAATCCAGTCACAAAAGGCTTCACAGCTGGGACGGTCCCCTTTCCAAAGAATCAAGATGTCGTCGATAAAGCGACGCCAGAGAGTTAAGTTCTCTCGGTAGGGGTTTTGCTCCGGAGGGTAGATGTACCTCTTCTCGAACGAAGCCATATAAATGCAGGCCAAGCTCAGCGCGAAGGTAGAACCCATCGAAGTCCCCCGCACTTGATGGTATAACTGGGATTCATACCTGAAGAAGTTCTCGGTCAGGGCGATGTGGGCCAGTTCCATAATGAATGTTATTGGTGTTGGGGATAACCATTCCTCTTCTCGCATCAGCGAATCCACTGCTTCCAGGGTTGCTTGTTGCGGGATATTAGTATAAAGTGCCTCCACATCGAGGGTAAGAAGCAAGTCAGTGTCCTCTCTGCCATCTATGTCTGCAATTAGACGGAGTACATCCCTGGTGTCTTGCAGGTAGGATGGTATCTGTTTGACGTAAGGTTGGAAGAACGCATCACAAAATTGTGACAGTGGTTCTAGTAGAGATCCAATTCCAGAGACAATGGGTCTCCCAGGGACAGGAGACGTGCCCTTGTGTATTTTCGGGAGAGTATAAAAGTAGGGGATAACAGGATCCGGAGTGATCAAGAAATCTGCTTCCTTTCTACTAATCCACTCGTTAGTCTCCCCCTCAATCACAAGGCCCATGATGGTAGTTGTCAATCTTTTAGTTGGGTCCTCAAGGAGAGGTCTGTAATGGTTGGTATTTGTCAATTGTCTTCTGCACTCACGATCATAGTCTTCGTAGTTCTGAATGACCGTGGCGCCCCCCTTGTCTGCTTGTTTAATGACGATCGACTCGTCTTGG
This sequence comes from Lissotriton helveticus, assembly GCF_964261635.1. Classification (NCBI taxonomy): domain Eukaryota; kingdom Metazoa; phylum Chordata; class Amphibia; order Caudata; family Salamandridae; genus Lissotriton; species Lissotriton helveticus. The sequence goes on from NC_136065.1 coordinate 401,651,314, forward strand.
CCTAGTGTTTTGACTGCTAGTCGTTCTATATTGGACAGATTGTGGAAGGTTTTCTTCGCAGGTATCTCACGCATGCTCCTCAGGACCGCCCGCTCAAAAGTCAGGACTTCGGGTGGTACCATCCCGTCAGTGGGAGTAAAGGTGGAGGGTTTTCTTAGACCTGTATCAAGATCCGGGAGCTCAGGTTGGTTTTCAAAGAATGCCCGAAGACGGATTTTCCTAAAAAATTGTTTCAGTTCGATCATCTCTTGGAATGGGTCTGGGGTCGGTGTGGGAACAAAGCCAAGACCTTTCTCTAGTACTCGTGTTTCGGTTGGTGTCAGGGTTCTCTTTGATAGATTGACAACTAAGCTCGTCTCCCCCTGGATGACATGCTCCTGGTCTCCATTGCTGCTGGTGCTGGTATCTGGTCCTGCCACTGTACACCCTTTTGCCCTCCTCGCTTTCGCCCTCTTCCTCTGCCCCAGCCTCTGCCGTGAAAAGGTGGCAGATTGGGGGGGTAGAATTGCGGGGGGCCCTGTGGGTAGAAGGGGTACTGCCAGGGGGGTGCCATCTGTGGTGGCCCATGGAAGGCTGGGCCTTGGTAATAGCCTTGTTGCCATGTCCGAGGTGGTCGGGGATTTCTTGGTGGGACTCCCCCACTGGAATCACTACTATCCGATCCACGTCTGGTATCGCTCCCTGAGTTTTCATCAGAGGAGTAGGTTTTCTTTTTCCCGTTGTAATCATCCTTCAAGTAGGGGTAGACTTTTTCTTTTACAAATTTGGCAATATCTTTCTCGAGTTTGGTTGTTTTTTGTTTCAGTAGAAACTCATGGTGATCCGCCATTTCTTGATTTATTTCCGAGAGTTTGGTCGTAAACGCTGTCTTATTGTTCTTGGATATGGCGGTTTTCATGGTAGCTTCCATAGCGGAGATCTTCTCTATTAAAGCATCTGATAGACGCTTCGCCGTTTGACTGATGAGAAAGAGGAGATCCTTGGTGCATTTCCACGAAACTTGACACCACTCTAATTTGAACCTTTTGTCGTCCAGAAATAGTCTCGGAATTATGTTCACTACCAAACCTTGTGGGGCTATATTACTCCTCAAGTATTCAGTCATCATGATTCCGTGAATGGTGATCCTGATGAGTTCCTTTTTCATTTCCGATAGTATGGTCCAATCATCGGAAGATGCGCCGGATGATGTGGTAGGGGGATTTGTAAGGAGGGATGGTGTCGATCTTAGGGCATCGGCTATGATGTCCTCATTGAAACTCAGCCCTGGGACGTCCTCCATGGTCGTAAAGGTTCCGGATGCGGTGCCAAGGATGTCTGCCGGCCAGAGTGAGGTGATCGTTAAGATTAATGTGATTCTCCCACTTAAAATGTTGTCTCAGAATGGTCCAACGTGGCGAGTGAAATCTTCGCCAATTGGTAACCTATAAAAGGGGTTCCCGTGCCAAAGGCACGCAAGGAATTGTATCAACAGGGAGGAACACAGGGTTAGGACAATTATTTAAAGGGGTCCAATGTATGTGTCCTAGAAAGACTATCAACAAAAAGAAATACAGAGTTCCCCGGTTGCAGTCAGCTAAAGGACTGTCATTGGTCTCTCTCTTGTCGGGTCAAACAGTAAAAAGGTGAGTGTAGTGAACCCTCTCTTGGAATTTTTGGGGTACCTCACACAAGTCGCCGGTTGGACTACACTTGTAATCCCACCCGGTGATCGTTCAGCGTCATCATCGGTACCCTGCCCCTGCGCCAGGCTGGCAGTGCAATGCCTGTCGGGCAACAATACTTGTTGCTCTTTGGCGGGGATCTTCTATTCCTTCGCCAAAGGGTGTGTGGATGTAAGGGGACCATGCAAGGAGGTAATATGTGAGTGTGCAAAAGTGAGCGTGGGTGAAATAAAAGGAGTCAGTGGAGTCCAAAAATTGGGATTTTAATGATATGGCTCACTGCTCTATTAAAAATACAAGGGGTATAGAGGCAGAACTATCAAGGTAGTAAGCCTCATTCAACCCTTGGTGAGTGGATGGTCAACATGTTTCTTGCTTATAGAGCAATTCGTCAGGACCAAGGGGTGCTCATATGATTTGCAAGGGCTCCCCCGTGATCAGGGGGCCCAGTATACGACCTGGTAGGTGTCGTATGGCAGTCCTTTCCTCAGGACCCTTCCCAGGACTAAATGGGAGAGAGAAGAGAGAAGTGTACTGTTAAGGAGAGACCAGAGAGACATCATGGACAAACGTGGAAACATTCGCGTTTTGTGACTGTCATAATATACAGTGGGTGAGCATGCCTTTGGTTTGCTCAAGGAAGATCGCATGCTTAGTGGTATCCAACAAAGTTGGTTGGAAGTTTGTCATGCAGTAAAAAACCTGTGAAAATCAAGGGCTATTACTGTGCTATCAGCATGCGCGATAGCTAGTGGAAATTGAGACAACATTTGTGGGGAGAAAAACAGACTTCAAACATGTCTTTGTGAAGTTTCAGAAAAGAACACTAGATGGAGTCAGTGTATGGGTAACTAACCCTTGGATTAAACCGTAACACCAGCCGCAATAATACAGTGATGGTAAAATTTAGAACAACCTTACCCGTTTGTTACACTACGGAGGCTTCCTCGAGCTGACCGGGTGGGGCCAGGACTTGGTGGAGACCACCTGTTAGGAGGAAGTATCCCCGCCATGTTATCGATTGGCGGTCAATGCGTCTCCCCATTCAACTGCTTAAAGCTTGGTCCCGCCGTGGCGCTCAGAAAGAGGCGCACGCGGGGGCGCAGAATGGAGCATATGTGCCTTACCTCGGAGTTCCTGGCGTAGGGCGTCTAGTCACCTACCCTTCCCACTGCGGACGGTGCCGCAGATCAGCCGGTAAAGTTTGGCGTCCCGGGCGCACTACTTATGACCCGTGTGTGTGGCCAGTTTAGTGGGCGTGGCCCCGGCGTGTTACCAGGCAACGAGTGGAAAATAATGGACACAGAAGATTCACTCGCTCCGTGTGTTGCCGGTGGTTAACAACGAAGACGGCTTCGCGTGCTAACGAGGAGGGAGGGAAACGTGAGTGCCATCTTGAGAGGGAGGTGGAAATAGGCAGCTTCATGGTTATGGGCTGGGTTCGGCATAGTAAGGACAAAACAGTCCATTGGTCAGCTATCTAGTGAGCATTGTCCAGGGCACCGCATCGTTGAGCCCGTTTTTATCTGTGTGTAGACGGTGTACCCATCTCTGCTCCAGTCTGAAGAGGGATTGCTGATTCATACCAGGTTGGCATTCTAGAACTGTCCACTTTATGTCCTCAGTGGTATGTTTGTGTTCCTTGCAATGTTCATACAGCCCGGTGTGTGTTTTGGAGCATCGAATATTACTGTTGTGCTCCATTATCCGTTGTTTCACCGGGCGCATTGTCATCCCGATATAGAGCAATCTGCAGGGGCACACCAAGATGTATATACATCTCGAGCTGTTACAATTGGTGTGTTTGTGAAAGACTTAACATACAAAAAAACGTTAATGACGTTCAAAATAGACACAATATAGAAACGATACAGCAAAGTATGCACAAGTCACAAAAATAAACACCTTGTTTGTGCGATTGTGAGCACATGGCATAAATCATCCATAGAGCCAAAGTACACATAAAATCGATTGCAGCTCCATAAGAATTTTCGCAATCTTATTTTACGGCTTACCTGATTGAGGTATTTTTTGGATACACGACTGCTAACCTATTAAGCCTCTCATTACCACACCCTATCCATTATGAAGTGTAGTAACCTCCCTGTTGCCCCTATCCCTGTCTCTGTAAAGCGATCGGATACCTGTTAAGATCTTTTGCTCGCTATATAAAAATTTAAATAAATAAAGCAACGATTACCTTTTTATGTTAGCATTTGTACGCTCATCTAAACCATTTGTCTGGGGATGATAGGGTGCACTTACAGACCGTTCAATGTTCAACAGCTTACAGATGTTAGCGTTAACCTGAAAAGAAAAGTTCAGAACTTTCTAAAACAATTGTGCAATACAAGTTAACAATCAGAAGGATTACAAAACGACTCACTACATAATTCACAAATAAGAAAAACTATGAGAATACATTAAAACAGGACAACAATGTCAGAAAAAGATACTTTGCTTACCTCGTTGACAAACTCCCGCCCTTGATCTGAGAGGATCCTTTCAGGACTACCATGGCGCAGAAAGATTTCCAGAAGTTTCAAAGCAACCTCAGATGCAGTCTTTGTTTTTAAAGGGAATGCCTCAACCCATTTCGACAAATAATCGGTTGCAGTTAAAATATATCTGTATCCAGCAGGAGTTGTTGGTAAGGGGCCCATCAAATCCACTCCTAGAAGCTCCCAAACACGAGTCACCTACAAATAAAACAATTGCAAAAGTATGGGATATGAAATAGCAAAACATGATTCTGCGGATAGACCTTCAAATATAAAGTATGACATTTCTTAACATACTTTTATCGGTTTTAACTCGGGGCACTTCATGAGAGATGGCTGTTCCTTTTGACATGCATCACAAAGTTTAATCTGCAAATACATAATTGCGATGCTCATTTAAACATGATGTCTGATTATAAAGAAACGCTCACATTACAGCAGATCATAGTACAAAAAAAAAGGAAAAACTAAAGATTTACATTCAACATAAGAAATTGAAATAACAGGAAACAATAACACTCACCCATTCTTTGATATGAGTTGACATATCGGGCCAAAAAAAACGGGCACTGATGCTTCGCTGTGTCTTATTAATACCAGAATGACCACCAAATGTCGAAGAATGAAATTCATGAAATATATTTCGGGCAGCTTCAGCACCAACAACAACTTTTCTCTTCACATCGTTCAATTTATGGAACAAATGTCCATCTATCAACGATAAGGAATAAGAAACAAAAACAAAGATTTACCAAACAAGCATGATAGAAATGCAAAGTCAACAAGCAATACAGCACATATTATACACACTTTCGACCATTGAGAATTAACATTACAAAATAAGATACCTTCACATACGAAGTTTTTGGACATTCGACGCAATGCATGCTTATCAACCTTGGTGAAATCAACTGGATACACATTACGGCTCAAATATGCCAGAAGCTGATTGAACTTTAAGGGATCCATTTTAATTAGCACTAAAAAGACAAAAAAAAATATTTTCAATATGCATAAACAGCATGGGGACGACAGAAAAATAAAATGACACCATGAAAACCTCGAGCATGTACAAATGATAACATCAATAGATGCCATACACTGTGAACTCAAAAAAAAATACAAAGCCATTAAGGAGATGATAAAGGGAAAATGGCATCAGAAAAGATGTCTGACTTTACAGTACAAGAAAATGTGATATACAGAAAGAGATGATATCTTCGAAATTTTAAAAAGAACTATGAATGTCAAACACTTTCTACGACATTAAACGGCTAATAAGACTACATCATTTTATCTCAAAGCTAAAAAATAGAGGCAACATAGAAGGAATGCTACAAAAAGAAGGTTTCAGTATCATTACAGTGTGCTGAGAAAACGTTATTTTCACTATGGCTATGGAAATGACTTCTAATCATAAGACAGCATACTGCTTCAATACGGAGTACATTACCAAGGGTGATGATAGCAATAATGACATTCAGAGACAATCAAATTAGAGCTCACGAAATGAGGTTTAAATAGAGTATTTCAAAAACAAATTCATTTTCAAACATTTTGCTGACGTCAGGACATAATTTACATTGACAGCTCATTCAACCACTTATGTCAATCGATGAAACTTCGAAGAATACTCAGAAAAGAAAAATGATGGGCTTAAATATCAGGGTGAGATGACAATGTAAAAAGCACTCACCAACTACAAGGAACACAAGAGCCGTTTGCCGTGCTAAGAGAATACTTATTGAAAACAAGGAAGAGATGGAATACACACTGAAGTGGAACAGACGCCAAACAAGGTTTGGACAGCAGACTGTAAGCAGGGCTGTGACTGTTATACTGTCAGCAGGGCTGTGAGTGTGACCTAGGAAACAGAAAAAAATAACAATTATTAATGTTGACTCACATTATATTACAGACGTTGCACAATGAAGGTGTGATGATCAACAACTAATACTTGATAAAACACTTCCATAAACATCATTAATCACAGACTAGACACATGAGCTGGTTAACAGAAAAAGTCAGTCGAAAAGGAATGGGCGGACGCCATTTTGAAAAATACCTAGATGCGTCACAGTTTTGAAATAATTCACACATTGGTGGGGTAAATAGAATTAAAGTTGAACAAATGCAATGCAAGGAGACGCAAAGCACAATATTATTTGAGATTTTTTGATGACTGCAATTTCAAACAAGCAGTGGTAATGCAATAGGTCTCGCATTAGAAAAGTTGGAGCTATTGGTCTTGTAAATGACAAATATTTTATTTATGTCTTGCTTTTTAAAATAGCTAAATGGATAGCTTTGTCATTTTCAAAGCCAATAGTTATAACTTTTGAGAATTTGACACTTGTAGCATTTGGAATGCAACTTATTTTTTATTTACGTGACTTAGATGCCAGCTCTGGGCGTTAGGCCACATATCTAGAGAGCACGACAGTGCAGCAGAGGAGAGAAGCACAGAGAGGGAGATGAGAGTGCAGCAAGGAAGAGAAGCACGGAGAGGGAGCCCAAGAGTAAAGCAAGGGTGAGATGAACGGACAGGGAGCCTGAGAGTGCAGCAGGGGACAGAAGCATGGAGAGGGAAACAGAGAGAATCAGGGGCGAGAAGTACGGACAGGGAGCACAAGAACGAAGCAAGACAGAGAAGCAGGAGAGGGAGTCTGAGAGTATAGAAAGGGAGAGAGTTGAGTATAGAAAGGGAGAAAATGAGTTTGGGAGAGAGCCATGAGAGGTGGAAGGCAGGGCAATGGAGATAGACCTGGGAAAGGAGTAAACAAGAGGGAGATGAAGATGAGAACAACAGGAAAAACCTAGTGGTGTTGACTAATGCCGAAATGGTATAAATGATGCTGTTTTAGTGCTCATTGACAATCGTGTGGACCATGAGGAGGGGAGAGAAGGGAGAGTGAGGAAAGAGGGGAGAAAGGGAGGAGAGTGTGGAGAGGAGAGAGGGTAGAGGAGAGAGAAGGAAGAGTGTGGTGGGAGATGGGGGAGGGGAGAGTGAGGAAAGGGGGGAGAGAGAAGACAGGAGAGTTGTGAGAGGGGAGAGTGGTGAGAGGGTGGAGAGTGGTGAGAGGGAGGAGAGTGGGGATAGAGGGGGAGGGGAAATTGATGGGAGAGTGAGGAGTGAGAAAGCAAAAAAAAAAGTGAAAAAGAGAAGGGAGGGGAGAGTGATGGTGAGAGGGGAGAGTGGTGAGAGTGCATACTGGTGAGGTAGGATGAGAGAAGATAGTGGTGAGAGGGCAGAGTGGTGAGAGGGCAGAGTGGTGAGTGGAGAGGGAAGAGTGGAGAGAGGAGAGGGGTGAGGAGAGGGGAGTGGTCCCCTTTCGGTTGCTGTATTAATGTGTTTAGCTGGTGTAACATGTGCTGCATTAGGCCGCATAAATAAATGAGCTATGCCCTTGTGTTCCCTGCATCTAATCGTGCACCGGTCTCTATCACTGATTAGGCATTCACAGCGACAATAAGGCTTGCCAGCGCTTGACGCTGCAACACAGGAGAAGACATAAAATGTCGTTCGAGAAGGAATGGGTGGGCGCCATTCCGAACAGTAACTCGATGCGTCACAGTTTTGAAAAAAGAAACACATGGGTGGGGTCAATAGAAATAAAAATGGAGATATATAATTCAACAAAGAAAAGAATTGGGTTTAAACGGAGAATCGATTAAAAGTAAGGACCGCGCACATGGCGGACTTTCATGTAGAAATATAGATTTATGATGGCTGCGCATTCAGCCACGCACATCTGGGTTTTCTACGCCGACTGAAAGCCCGGGGTAAAATCGTGCACCGGTCTCTATCCCTGGTTAGGCATTCGCAGCGACAAAAAGGCTCGCCAGCGCTTGGCGCTGCAACACAGGGGAGCCCTTAAATTGTCGTTCGAAAAGGAATGGGCAGGCGCCATTTCGAACAGTAACTCGATGCGTCACCGTTTTGATAAAATACACATGGGTGGGGTCAATAGAATTATAAATGATGATATAAAATTCAAGGACATGCACAAGATTAATTAGCAAACAAATCCCCCCCCCCCGGCCCTCACTTACCACATGCCGTCTGCGGCCCACAAGCCCGTAAGTACCGTGATGGGGCCACATAAACGATGGAGCACGCACACGCCCACCACAATTAGGCCTAGAGCGCGCCTTGGAAGAGACTCTGGAGGACACTAGCGTGACGCCGTGAGCGTGCACGTGAAACACATGGGTGGGGTCAATAGAATTAAAAATGGAGATATATAATTCAACAAAGAAAAGAATTGGGTTTAAACGCAGAATCGATTAAAAGTAAGGACCGCGCACATGGCGGACTTTCATGTAGAATTATAGATTTATGATGGCTGCGCATTCAGCCACGCACATCTGGGTTTTCTATGCCGACTGAAAACCCGGGGTAAAATCGTGCACCGGTCTCTATCCCTGGTTAGGCATTCGCAGCGACAAAAAGGCTCGCCAGCGCTTGGCGCTGCAACACAGGGGAGCCCTTAAATTGTCGTTCGAAAAGGAATGGGCAGGCGCCATTTCGAACAGTAACTCGATGCGTCACCGTTTTGATAAAATACACATGGGTGGGGTCAATAGAATTATAAATGATGATATAAAATTCAAGGACATGCACAAGATTAATTAGCAAACAAATCCCCCCCCCCGGCCCTCACTTACCACATGCCGTCTGCGGCCCACAAGCCCGTAAGTACCGTGATGGGGCCACATAAACGATGGAGCACGCACACGCCCACCACAATTAGGCCTAGAGCGCGCCTTGGAAGAGACTCTGGAGGACACTAGCGTGACGCCGTGAGCGTGCACGTGAAACACATGGGTGAGGTCAATAGAATTAAAAATGGAGATATATAATTCAACAAAGAAAAGAATTGGGTTTAAACGCAGAATCGATTAAAAGTAAGGAACGCGCACATGGCGGACTTTCATGTAGAATTATAGATTTATGATGGCTGCGCATTCAGCCACGCACATCTGGGTTTTCTACGCCGACTGAAAACCCGGGGTAAAATCGTGCACCGGTCTCTATCCCTGGTTAGGCATTCGCAGCGACAAAAAGGCTCGCCAGCGCTTGGCGCTGCAACACAGGGGAGCCCTTAAATTGTCGTTCGAAAAGGAATGGGCAGGCGCCATTCCGAACAGTAACTCGATGCGTCACAGTTTAAAAAAAAAAAATATGGGTGGGGTCAATAGAATTACAAATGCAGATACGAAATGCAAGCACATGCACAACATTTACTTTCAATTTGTGAGGATTAGAAATTAAACAAGGAAAAGTTTGGAGTTTTAAAGCAGAATCTATTACAAGTAACGAAGGGGAACATGGCGGACTTTCATGCAGAAATCTACTATTATGCTGGCTGCACATTCAAACACGCACATGTTGGCTTACGACACAGACTGAAAAAAAGACGTCAAAAAATAATTCTACATTTCGGTATGTGGCGCATTAGTAAAAGGAACATGGGTTTTAGCCGCCGACAAGAAAACACAGACGTCGTGCAATAATTCTACATTTCGGTTTAACATTTCGGTATGTGGCGCATTAGTAAAAGGAACATGGGTTTTAGCCGCTGACAAGAAAACACAGACGTCGTGCAATAATTCTACATTTCGGTTTAACATTTCGGTATGTGGCGCATTAGTAAAAGGAACACGGGTTTTAGCCGCCGACAAGAAAACACAGACGTCGATCAATAATTCTACATTTCGGTTTGTTGCGCACTACTAAAAGGAACATTTAAAAAGTAGGAGCGATTACTAAAAGGAACATTTAATACAGAACAACCACTTACAATCACAATGTTATGTTATGTTATGTTATTAGGGTTCTTCTATAGCGCAACGGCTACTCCAGCAGGAGTGTCCCGGCGCTTTGGCGAAGAAGTCCTTTAGGTAGAGGAACATAACTGCAGAATAAAAGGAACAGCGAAGTTAACTGGTAAAAAGCCAGGTTTTTAATGCCTTTCTGAAAGACATCAGACTAGGGGCCTGTCTGAGAGAAATGGGAAGCTCATTCCAAGCGCGCGGGGCCAGGTAATGAAAGGAGCGTCCCCCTTGTCTGGTTCGCTTGATGGACGGAACGACCATTTTTGACAAGGAGGCAGATCGCAAGGCTCTGCTCGGCTTGTAAAGAGCAAGACGCTTCCTAATGTACCTAGGGCCTGAGTCGTGAAGGGCCTTGTAGGTCAGTGTCAGGCTTTTGAAGAGAGCCCTCTTGGCTATAGGAAGCCAGTGCAATTCCTTCAACAAGTCAGACGCACTAGCTCGTCTAGGAAGTCCATAAATAGCCCTGGCAGCTGAATTTTGGACTACTTGAAGTCTCCTCACGAGATATTTAGGGAGTCCTAAATAGAGGACATTTACATAGTCTAATCGCGACCCGACAAGTGCTTGGACAATGATCCTTCGATGGTTCATAGAAATCAGGGGGAGGAATTTCCTGAGCATCCGCAGGATCCCGAAACATTTCCCGGAGAGACAGGATATTTGAGGCCCAAAGGTTAACTCATTGTCAACAATGATACCTAGGTTTTTAGCCTTGGTACTTGCATTTGCAGGTGGAAACAGGTCTTGTGGCCACCAACTTTTCCAGTTTGGTTCCGAGACACATCCAAAAAAGAGCAGCTCCGATTTATCGGAGTTGCATTTTAAGCCGTGTCTTTTGAACCAATCAAAGACTGCTTCTAGGCAGCCTCTGATACGGATCCCATCGAACACCTCATTCTTGTCGTATGTGAGCAAGAGCTGGGTGTAGTCAGCGTACGACACGATCTGAGCGCCGAACGACTCCGCAACCTCTGCAAGGGGGGCCAGAAAGATGTTAAAGAGCAGGGGGCTAAGAATAGACCCCTGAGGGACCCCCACTTCCAGACTTGCCATAGCTGCGGAGTGAGGTGGCGCCCAGATCGTTTGTCGACGGCTAGCTAGAAATGATTTAAGCCAGTTCCACACCGTCCCCCGGAGACCACAATCCCAGAGTCGAGTTAGGAGGGTATCATGGGGAACGGAGTCGAACGCCGCCGACAGGTCCAACATGACCAACATGGCCTTTCCTCCAGTATCCAAGACCTCTCTAATGGCGGTGGTGACTTCAAGTAGCGCGGTCTCTGTGCTGTAATTCGCACGAAACCCAGATTGGGTAGTGTGCAACAGATTGTTATTCTCGACGAAATCAGAGATAGATCTGTGCACATGTCTTTCCGCCACCTTCGCTAGAGCGGGGAGGAGAGAAATAGGCCTGTAGTTGGCATGTATAATGGGATCCAAAGCTGGTTTTTTTATGAGTGGAAGGATGAGAGCACTCTTCCACGCCTGGGGGACAACGCCAGAAGACAGTGAGGAATTAAGAATGGAATTGATGGGGCCATTTAGCACAAGGGCTATTTTGTTGAGGCAAGAGACCGGGCAGGGATCTAGAGGAGAGCCCGACTTCAAGCCTGTCAGATGGTCTAATGAAGCAGCAAGGCTCAGCTGCGGGAATTCCCAGAGGGTGGGTTGTGAAGAGGAGAGGGCACCAAGAGCAGCATCCTGAGGCTGTTTAGAGTAGATAGCAAGAGAGGCTTGAATAGATGTTATTTTATCTACAAAATAATGTGCCAGTTCAGTCAGCCAAGGTTCTGAGTGAAGCCAAGAACCAATCAATACCAAGAACAAGTATAAACCAGCAAAAGACAAGAGCAAAGACTCACCGCCGAACAGCTTAAACAGAATTTCACGAACAACGTCTTATATACACAACAGAATGAGATCATTGGTTAAATGGAAGTGCAAGTAAACGTAAGTCTGCGATATGATTGGATGGACCATGATTCTGAAATGTGATTGGCCTGCGACGAATGTGCGCCGATAAGGGGGTACAATGAATTATAACATATGTAGTGAAACGTCATGAAAACGTCAATGCGCATGCGCAATGTCTGTACGCATGCGCACAAACAGGGGGGGGGACGCTCAGCCACGGGGGACGTTGGAACATGGAACACCGGCGCCTGTAACTAGAGACGCGCCAGTAGTACGCGGCCTCTGCCACTGAGTGGACTCATCGGCTGTTTTTTCTGGTGAGCAGGCCCCCGGGACATTCCTTTCAGCTCCCATTTTTACAGAATAGGGCTATGGGGGTTGTCCGGTAAAGATTGCCATTGTTCGGGCATCAGGTTTAAACAGATCAGCATATCGGCAATTACGGAGATCGGTATATTTTTACCCCGCTAGTGCCACTGTTTGAATTGGTTGGTATTGATCATGATTAAGGTTGAAACAGATCACCCCTTCGGGAGTTATGATGATTGCAAAGCACCGTACATGTTAACCCCGCCAATGTCATTCTTTTGAATTCGGGCATTATGCCGACAACTAGCATTGAACCATACATAGAGGTTCTGGGGCTCTAGAAACGTATTACCGGACACAGCCCTTTTAACATATAGACCAGACCTAGGTTCCTACCTATCCTAGAATTTGACTTCAATGCTAACTTAACTGGACATAAAGTGGTTATTGACACGTGGTCAGACTCACTCACAGAAAGTTTTTGTTTTACAAAGCACCTGTACAATTGAATTGTTTACCGGACTGACCTTGGGGCATCTGAAGGAATTATAAGCCTTGAGACCCTTCCGGGTGAGTAGCGCGCGATACAAATGCCATGATTGATTGATTGATTGATAATTGTGCCATTGACAGAGCCATTCCCTCCCGCAATGGTTCGTGTGAGGGTAAGCGTCATTATGAACCTGTAATTAATGTTTTTTAGGATGTGCCAGCTTGAGGGGTGTACTGATAGTTACTCTCTCCCTGCTAGATAAGGTGTTAAAAACATGTGTTGGTTGCCTCCCACCCCATCTATCCCGTTCTGAGGAAGACTCGCAGGCAAAGGCTAACCTGTCCCATAAACCACAAGTCGAGTCGAAACGTCGACAAACATATTCTCATGGAGCTGGACCCACCCAGCCCTTACCCATTACGTGCCACAGATTATTACAATCTGTGATTGTAAAAATACGTAAATAGACCATGTAAAATACTGTTGGGTCAGTACACTACGATTGATACCCTTCATCAATCCCACATTGAACTTTCCAAATGCTTTTCATTTTTTCACATTGGGAATACTTCCCCACTCATTTATCTTTCGAGCACTATTTCTTTGCATGTTCCACTTGGAGCAACCTTTTCAGAAACGTCTAATGATAAAATTCTAATAATGCAAATAAATTCATTTTGTTTCATATGAAGCTAAGCCTCTGCACATTCGTTTTTCTGTGTTTTTCTATATTAGATTCATTATATATCATGGGGCATATGTAGGAAGGCGTTTGCGAATCGCAAACGGCCTTTTGGTATGTAGGTGCCACATATCAAAATAAGGAATCGCAAAAATGGCGGCTAGAGGGAGTTTGCGGAGGCCTAGCAAGTGTTCTCTGTGCAGGGCAATGCTCTCCGCCTTAGCCCATGTTAGTAAAGAGTGACGCCACGCCATAAAGTGAGGGGCGTAGGAGATTTCCATCTAGTGATCAGATACTTAGCGTTTGCCAAACCAAATCCAGGAAGGAAGATGTAACCTTATACCTTTTACGTCTCTAGTAGAGCTGCAAAACGTGGGTCTCCCATTGAACGGGATATCACGCTCAGTGCAGCGAGCAAGAATGTTGGCCACTGTTTTCAAGTACTCATCAAGAGCAGGGCAGCACTACAACTTATGCAAGAGTTTGGCGTTAACCATTTGGCACCTGGGACAGGCAGTGTTTGTGCGATGGAAGTACTCATTAATTTTAGCTTGGGTGAGGTACGCTCTGTGCAGTAAAAACAATTGGATCTGGTTGAAGTGTTGATTGCGGGGTATTCGTGTGGGCCTCTCTAGGATTGCCGCCCACTCAGTGTTTGTGAAAGTATCTTCCAAGTCCCCTTTCCACTGAAGCTTCAAGGGCACTAGCGTTATTGTAGCATGTTGCCTAAGGGAGGCGGCAAACCACTGATTCAAGTGACCCCTGGTACCCATCATGTGTAAATACTGAACCGTAAAATGTGTGGGGGGCTCTATGTTCAAGTCACTCCAATGTGCTGTGAGGGCTGCTATTAGGGATCACTGTAATAAAAAGTGGCCCGGGTGGAGCCCCTCCTCAGCGACAAGTGTGGTGTATGGGATGAGTGTCCCATCCCGGAAAAGTTCCCCAATGTTATGAATGTCAGCCGTCTCACAGTTGTGGAGCTGGGCGGCCACGCTGACCTCCACCACCCTGGGTGTCCCCTGGAGAGGAATAACGGTGCATATGGTATTGTAGAGCAGGTGATAAAGAAGCTCTGAAGAAGCATTTGTGTGCTACTGCGAGAAATTGGGAATCCATGATCTTGGGACACGAGCAAGAGTGAAACAAATGGAGTAGGGAGTGATGCGATAGAGAAGGATGTAGAGTGGCTGTGTTATTGAGCTGGCGGGAGGCCAGCCATCAGGTGATCCATTGTAGCTGTGCAGCTAGATAGTAATGCTCTAGGTTGGGGGCAGCAAGGCCTCCATATTTGTAGAAAGATAAAGTTTTTATTGGAGACACGGTGGCAGGAGGTACTCCAAATGAAATCTCTATTTCCTTAAAGAAGGGGGGTATATAGAGGGGCAGGTTCGGAAAATAGTAAAGGAGCCGGGGAAGGATCATCATTATATTAAGGGCAATCCTAGAAATAACAGATAGTAGAAGGGTGCCCCAAAAGGAGAGTTGGGCACGAATTGCAGTCATTGCTCTACCTATGTTGCTGTTGAAGAGGAAGGGGTCTCGCCGATAAATGTGAATGCCAAGATATCGAAAGGAGTCAGCGCACCCCATTACCTGATTCCATTTAAGGGTATATTTAGGGTCCTGAGGGGATGCCAAAAAATGGGTATAAGGAGGGCTTTGAGGCATTGACACATAACCCTGACACAATGGTAAACAACAACAGTTTATGAGCCAACAAGGAGGGAATGGAGTGAACTTCTCTCATGTACAACAGGATATCATCCGCATGCAGTGAGATTATGTGTGTCCCATCACCTAGTGGTATGCCAATATCGACTCAGATGCAAACGCATTCTGCCAGTGGCTTCTTTGCCAAGGAGAAAAGAAGAGGGGATAAGGGACACCCTGTCTAGTTCTGGGACCTACAATAATGAAATCAGATATATAAGGACCTGTTTTCACATGACTAGTTGGATGAGTATAAAGCAATCTGACCATATCAATAAAAGAGGCTCGAAACCCGAAGTTAGATAATACTGAAAAAAGATAATCCCACTCAAGGGAGTCGAAGGCCTTCTCGAGGTCCAAAACCAGGAACCCAGAGTGTGGCCAGAAAAGTGGCGCATACCTCGCAACCCAGAAGAATCGACGAAGGTTGAGGGAAGTGCTACGAGCAGGGACACACCTGTTCTGGGCCGGATCGACCAAGGCAGGGATGAGGAGCGCAAGTGGATTAGCTAAGATTGTATAGTTGGTGTTTGTAATGGCCAACGGTCTGTTGGAGCCTAGTGCTGTCCTTCAGTAAGGAAACTAAACTAGCCATGCGTAGTCAGGTTAGCAGTAGGGAATTTTCTAGTGTAGAGGTGTAAAGGGTGTGTAAGTGTGGGACCAGTGCATCCACATATGTCTTATAGAAGTCCATTGGCAGCCAATCAGGGCCCGGTGCCTTGCCAGATGACAGTGCAGTTAAGGCTTCACACACCTTATCAATAGTGATGGGGGAGTCTAACACCATGCATTGGTCAAGGGATATTGAGGGCAGGTCTATCGAACCTAGGAATGTCCTGACCTGTTGAAGATCCCCAAGACTATTGGATTTGTGTTGAATAGTATTTGGTCATGGCCATGTGTATGTTGAGCTGCGTGTAATGCATGTGGCTCAAGTCATCAATTATAGCATGGATTGGATGGTGCGAGTGTTCCTGGCACAATAGGTAAGCAAGTAATTTACCTGCCCTGTAGGACGTAGCATGCATGTGTGCCAAGTGAGCCAAGTAATTGTGGCAACGAAGCCTGTCTAAAAGCCCTGCATGCTCACCATGCAGTTCATCTAAATGGGTATTAGCCTCAGGCTGTGTGACCGAGGCAGTTTCGTACCGGAGAAGTTTGCATTCGATGGCACTAAGGAAGGCATCCAGTTGTTTATGGATGTTCCATGGATAGCCCTGTAATCGTGACATTGAAGGCCTCCCAATCCAGTGATGGTGAACCTGTGGAGCCGACATTGGGGGTGAAGTAGCCGTAGAATATGACTTGGAGATTGCCACACCCAGAGACCCGTGAAAAGCTTGGCCTTCCAGTGCAGCTGGCTGAAGACACCAAGTAGGGATTGGAGGAAGTCCTGCGTCCCAAATAAGCCTCAGAAGCTGAGGATTATGATCTTAGTGTGTGCGACCTAGATATTCAGTATCCTGAATCAGGCAGAGGAGGGAAGAAGAAGCTAATATACGATCCAGTCGCACATGGAGATAATGGACAGGTGAATAAAAGGAGTATATGCGGGCATCGGGGTTACGAGAGCACCATACATCTATTAGGGACCAATGATTGAGTCAGGTGCATACAGCCTGTGCGTTGGATGTCGTGGTAGTATGTGTGAAGGGAGGGACAGAGCAATCCAGTGAGACGTCGAGGATGGAATTAAAGTCGCCCCCTATAAGCCAGGGCAAGCCGCGCCAACAGGTCAACACCCCAAAAAGTCTACGAAGGAAATAGTTCTGGTCTACGTTGGGGGCATAAACTAGAGCCAAAAAGGAGGGGCTGACCATTAAATCTCCCCTTGAGAAACACATATCTACCCTCTGCATCGGCCTACACCTTCTCCACCTCACAAGGGACTCCTGCCTTCATCCATATTAACGTGCTCCTCCCTGGGGAGAAATGTTAATGATGTACACCTGACCTCGCCAGCAGTGTCATAGCCAGTCCGCCTCCAGATTAGGCAGGTGAGTTTCCTCCTGGAGCAAGGCAATGCCAGTGTAACTAAGAGTAGATGGAGTATCTATACGAGGGGGAATGTATTCCCCTCAAGTTTTAAGTAACAACATTAACGTGAGCCATTGGGGACAATAGTAGCGTCTGAGCTCAGTCAGCAGTGCGGACAAGCAAAAGGAGAGCAGGCAGCTGGGCGGCACCCCAGCATGGGCAACAAATGGTATACGGGGGAATTAAATAACTTGTTTGTGTGTTGTGTAACCCCATGAGAGTCAGCTTGCAATGGTAGCTGGTCCAAACAGGGGTGCCTAACCATGGCAACTAATGCGCAAACGAGCTAGTGATTGGGGGAGGAGGGGAAGTGCATGAAGCCATTACTTGGTGTCTTTTCCCTGGTATTTGAGTATAAAAGAAAGGGAAAAATAGCGTGCGGAAATAAGACAATGTGGCCCGATCCCTGCATAACCGGGTCACAGGGCAAAGTCAAGCCTGGCCCTGTTTAGAGAATAGAGCCCCCCCTGCTCCTCTGGTGCTCAAATGAGTGGAAAAGGCGGATGAGCTTGAGCTGAAAATGCAGAGCATGTTAGGGTACAAATAGGTCGGACCAATAATATGTAATATATTCACAATGTTCAGATTATGATGTCCTAGGTCTGGGGAGTGATGATAGGGGGACAGGGCAAGCATGAGTCCCCAGACCACATAGGTAAAGAATCATC
This sequence comes from Lissotriton helveticus, assembly GCF_964261635.1. NCBI lineage: Eukaryota > Metazoa > Chordata > Amphibia > Caudata > Salamandridae > Lissotriton > Lissotriton helveticus. The sequence continues at coordinate 401,669,133 of NC_136065.1, forward strand.
TTCACTGGACGTCTTGGGTGGCGACAATAATGATGCAGTGGCAGATTTTGGGCCGCAAATCATCGCCACCTGATGTTTGGAGTGGATCTGCTCTGGGTCCGGAGCGTTCCTTGATGGGGTACAACGGTGCGGCCCACCACCTCTGCCCCTGCACCGGCCACGTCTGACACGTTGGGGCACCGGGGGGTCATCAGTAGATCTAGAAATTGTGGCCAAGCCTGTCTGTTCCGACCAGTCCCAAGAATCTGAGGGTAAATCAAAGAAGCGAGCGGATCCATCCATAAACACTCACAGGCTTGCTGGAAATAGTAAGGAGTATTGCATGCTGAGGTCGTGGATTTGGCAATTCACCGCTCCGAAGAAGCCACGTTGTTTTAGCATTTGGACAATATAGTCTGGAAAGAATATAACTGATGTGTTCTGGACGGTGAGTCCCAGCATTTTTTGACCTTTCTCAAAATTGTGTCTTTATCACTGAAGTTCAATATTTGGAATAGAAATGGATGCAGGTTGGTTACTGGAGGGGGCCTCCAAGCGGGTATCCTGTGTGCACGCTCCACCACAAATTGGGGAAACAGAACCCCCTGTGGAAGCAGCTTCTTCAACCAGCGTTCAGTATAGTTGACTGGATCCTGGCCCTCTGAGCCCTCCGGGAGGCCGACCACTTGCATGTTGTTACAGCGCAGGTGACCCTCAGCATCGTCCAGTCTGCCTTCAAGAGTGCACACCCGGTCCAAAAGATCTTGTAGGGTGGCAGTGTGGTTGCGAGACTTGGGCTGCAAGTCGGTGAGTGCAAGTTCAGTCTCATGGACCCTATCAGTAAGTTTTTTGGTAATCGGCCTTCAGGAGCGTAAAGTCTGACACCACTTTATCTATTTTTGCCTCCAGCGAGGTGCGTGTCTGATCCAAAGCTGTTCCAATTTTTTCCACGGCTGCAAGTACCGAGTCGAGTTTGAAGGAGAGAGCCGAGTGTTGAGACTCCAGATGGCCATACCCCTTTGAAGACGCCTCATCACTGGCCTCTTGGTGCGCCATTGCATGTAGGGTAGTGGAGCAAAAGTGGCCCATGACTAACTGATGGGCAGTGGGCATGGAAAAGTTTCTGGTGCCTGCACCTAGACGATGTAATAGGTCACAAGGTATGAATCCGCCACTAAATTAGGAGGGTATGTAAGAGGTTTGAAAGTGACCCTACAATGTTAGATTAGCCATATATCTGATGGTAGAGCTGGCGAATACTGAAAGACATGCAGAGCAGCAAAAGGTCCAGGTGAGAAAGGGGACTAATAGTACAGTCAATACTGGCTAGGTCTGGAGAAAGGAACAGGATCCCAAACCCTTATTAGTTCAATATGAAGTGGTGTCCAGTTAGCTGAAGAGAGGAGGGGAGTGAGCTAGGTCTGATCCAACCCCTGGGACGACCTCTCGCACTGAGAAGTGGGTGAACCCCCACCTCCCACAGGCCTGAAGTACAGGCAGTACCAGGGTAGTAATGAAGAGGTAATGTGATCCGTAGGAGGGATGTCTGATCAAGAACAGCCAGGAAGTAAACACGGGGGGCCAAGTCCACACAAGATCCGGTAACACGCCTGATACTCTCGCAGTGGAGTGGGGCAATGTCTGCCCAGCACCAGTACAAGTCTGTGGCAACCCAGGAGCGCTCCTGCAGTTTAGTGCTGAAGCAGTGCATAGCGGTATGGCTGTGTGCGCCCTTAACCTGTAGGGATCTTCATGCCATGTGTTGGGGGTCTAGGTCCGACCGACCATAGACCCCTGGCTAGGCCAAAGAATGAAGTCAGGGGCCACCCCACACCTCACTTAAGCAAGTGGGCTCACGGGGCAGAAAAGCAACATGCCACCTTCGCCCAGGAGGAGAGAGACAGCACGGGCCCGACTTAACCCTCGTGCTGTCCCAACTACCGGTAGTGCGCTGGCAGCCAGCAGTAGGATCGTGCCGCGCATCGTGCTGTCCAAGGGCCCACTGCTGGGACCTGGTGTCACTGCATAGGGGGGGCCTAGGCTCGATCAACCCCGGAGCCCCAACCCCAGTCCCGCAGGCCCGCAGATGTAGTCGCCTAACCCCGGACTCACTTCCGGAGACGAGGAAGGGCACCTGGCCCAGAAGACAACAGGGGGCCAGACACTGCTCACCAGCAGATTGTCTCGCCGACGGGGGGCCAGCAGCCCAGGACCAGCATATGGGTGCAGGGAAGCAGGGGCACCACACCAGGCGAGAGCGCCCAGGACATGTCGGTAAGGGGCACACCTGTGCCCACACGCAGCTGGCCTCAGAAGGGACTGGCCCAGCACCCGGCTGCGTCCTCAGGTCTGGGAGCCCCAGCAATCCAGGCAGTCCTGAGGCGCGGTCAGTCAGTGGGACCCGAAGGCTCCGGGTCCACGGCCAGTCGGGCCACTCCCCTCCGTCCACAGCAGGACTGCCACTTCAGGCGGGGAGGTAAGCTGAAGGAAGGCTCTGGTGCCCACGCCAGGCAAGCCTGCACCCACGGATGCAGCAATCCCGGCAGGACAAGGGCACGGGCCATTACACCATGCGATGCTGCAGCGGTAGTACGATGTTTGTAGCGTGGGTGGGATGTCGGGTAAGGCAGTAGCACCGATGTTGAAGGATAAATGGGGGAAGGGCACAGAGGGGGCTCAAAGCATGTCCACCATCTTAGACTGTTGGCCATGCCCCATCCTTCCAGGCCTTGGTGATGTCAAGATGGGTGAATGACTACATCTTTAGGAGCAGTGGACCAAATACAAGCGTATGCTTATACCATGTTTGCCCGGTGGACAAGTGCTCTCTGGACTGAAAATATGTCAGCGTGCAGCACTTAACAAATGCTAAAAGCGTTTAAAATGTTCTAGAATGGTGGAGTCGGACAAGGAGGAAGAGCCAGAGAAACAGGCCGAGTGAAACTGCAAACGGTGAGAAAAAGGTGAAAAAAATGGTGTGTGTGGTGAAAGACAGAGAGAGGTAGAGAGAGAGGGGCAAGAGAGAGATAGAGAGAGAACGAGAAAGAGAGAGAGAAAGAGAGAGAGAGAGAGCGCATGAGAGCGGGAAATACTAATTGAAATGCATATGCTGCTTCGAGCGATTGTGTTTGCTTCAAGTAATTAATCAGTCTCAAAAATGGTTTAACATCCAATGTTTTTTCCACATGTAACTGTAGTAACTATTAGACAGTAGGTGTGCTAACAGCCCAGAAACCCATCACCTAAAGCAGACCACAGAGCAAGCTGTTACCATCCCCAAGAGTACCCAGACTGCTGTAACGCTGCATGTCACCCCCTGCACACACCGACAGCACCTTCCCCAATATGAGAAACAGACAGAGGTATCTAGGGAGCCTAGGATGAAGAGGGCGTTGAGTTTCAACAGGGTTCACCCAGAAAAACTACCTGACCTGGGTCATCACAGAAATACGTTTAGAAAGGGTCAGGGTAGTGCCTGATAATTTAACATAGAACGTGTTTATAGATTCACCAAAGGCGCTAGATTTCTCATGGTTTAAACAATAAATCAGGTTTATTTTACACCACGTAAAACAAAGGGAAAAGAAAAACCATAATCTTTGGACTGTTTTTCAGAATTCAAAGCATTCATTTAATTCCACATATCAATTATTGGAGACCTCTTGGAGTCCCTAGATATGACAGTCATAAGAAACGTTTGTGAATCAAAGTATCGCTGTCATTTCATGAAATAATTACGGCATGTTACATATCATTTAGTATCAAAAAGTGCTCACAGTGAGGATAGAGAAGGAAGAGATGGGGGTGATTGGGTTGGTGGAGGACTGGGTAAAGGTGTTGTGACATGGAAGAGGGCAGCAGGCTGATTGGAGAGGCACAAGAGAGGAGTGCCTGGATATGCACATGTGGATTGGGTAATGGGGGATCAATCGTTCATATCCCGGCAAGCCACCATGTGTGTGAGTCGGTGGCACAGATGAGCAGTGTGAAGCTTGCACCTGGAAGTGTAGCTAAGGTTGTTGTACATCTGATTCGAATTCAACAACATTTCAATAGAGCAGAAAGGAGACCTTTGTTTTTGTCTCAAACAGAGAAAAAACCAAGATTCTTACAATCTGCAATAGGTGAAAATGAGTTGTGCTGTAAACAACAACAATGAAACAGCAAGCCTATATGGCAACCGCACCTCCCTCCCCGTTACCCAAAATAAGTCCAAGGTTCAAAAGACTTTTTGAAACTGAGCATGCACATTCACTACTCCTGCTGTTTCCATAGAGTGATCCCAGGGACCAAAGTAATTTCCAACACGAATGTGAAGTGTACCACAAGGAAAAGTGTCCAAAAATGACTTAATCCATTTTGTCAGAATGTATCCAAAGTATTCTTTAATCTTCATAGGCTTATCATAAAAATAGCCAACGCATTTAAATAGCCAACGCCTTTCGTCCACCACCTGTGGACTTCATCAGGGCGTAATAGTATATATCGTATTTGTGCTGTGTTCGCCACAAGTAACCTGGAAGCAGTGTTTAATTTGTAAAAGAATAAGTGCCTGGTCCCTCGCCAGGAGGCCACTGCAGCTTGCACCATCCATTTCCCCTGCCAGAGCTGCCAATGACAATAGCAACACAACTACTAACCATCACACTCTAACAAGTGTGACAAGTCATACTATTCCAGGCCGCTAAAGCAATAAGAATAACTCGGTGGCAGGTATAAGTCACTGTTAATGTATATTCAATTAATAAACTGATGTTGTTGTGCTCATCCCTAATTAGGCAGAGAGTGCCACCATGTGGCAGAATGTCACAAGTGGCGGTCCTGACAATTAAGTGCCAGTGCGGAGCACTGAAACCACATGCTTAAATTAAGCACTGCCTAAAACATGTGAACAGCTCCAGAAACATCTGTGAAATCATATCTCTCGTAAGGATTATAGGAAGTCTCCAATCACCACGGTGGATTCTTTGTCACTGAATGTATCAAGAGATGCATTGTGACTATGGCATTGGAACAGCCATAATAAAGTGAGCACTAGTATTTGGTTGTCAGCATCCAAAGTTCCAAATGTAGCTGTATAATCAGCAGGTGGCAGGCCTGGCATCAACTGAATAAAATGGTACTTTATTTTAGAATATCAGTTCACCTATTACATCAGCTGAGCTCTCTACAAAGCGGTACAAAAGGGGGTGGTGATGGACAGAGCATCTGAACCAATCAAACACTCACACCCAGTCAACAGATCTGGCAGGGTATGCTCAGAGGTGAGTCCCTTGCTCACTTTGCCACTGGATTCAAGCAAGCCTGGCTGAAGACGGCTGTAATGCCAGAAACCGGTCCTAGGAAGCTTGTTTCCGGTCCAGGGAAGCCATGGCTTGGCAGTTCGGGCTGGACTGTTCCCATGAGGCACAGGGTCAGACTGATTTGCATATGGCCATTTCTGAACTATGGTGGCTGAGTGGGCTAAAGAACGGTGATGGATTAAATCCAGATCTGTTGACTGGGTGTGAGTATTCGATTGGTTCGGATGCTCCGTCCATCACCACCCCCTTTTGTACCGCTTTGTTCGCCATAAGTTGGTAGGGTATGCTCAGACGTGAGTCCCTTGCTCACTTTGCCACTGGATTCAAGCAAGCCAGGCTGAAGACGGCTGTAATGCCAGAAACCGGTCCTAGGAAGCTTGTTTCCGGTCCAGGGAAGGCATGGCTTGGCAGTTCAGGCTGGACTGTTCCCATGAGGCACAGGGTCAGACTCATTTCCATATGGCCATATCGGATGTATGACATTACAACGCATGCTTTTACCACGCATGCTTTTACATCGCAGTTTTTACAACGCATACCATTACAATGCATAGCGCTTTGGGGTGCTGGATAGTGAATAGTTTAATTTACTATTCCAACTCCAGTCCCCGTGGATAGTAGGGAAGGTGTTGGATAGTAAATTAAATCTATTCCCTATCCTAGAGCGCCCCCCAGCGCAATGCGTTGTAATGGTTTGCGTTGTAAAAGTTGCGATGTAAAAGCACTGCGTGGTAAAGGTTGCGTTGTAAAGGATGTTTCCCGGCCATATCTGAACTGGGGTGGCAGAGTGGGCTAAAGAACGGTGATGGATTAAACCCAGATCTGTTGACTGGGTGTGAGTGTTTGATTGGTTTCGATGCTCCGTCCATCACCACCCCCTTTTGTACCGCTTTGTTTGCCATAAGTTGCCAGGGTATGCTCAGACGTGAGTCCCTTGCTCACTTTGCCACTGGATTCAAGCAAGCCTGGCTGAAGACGGCTGTAATGCCAGAAACCGGTCCTAGGACGCTTGTTTCCGGTTCAGGGAAGGCATGGCTTGCCAGGTCGGGCTGGACTGTTCCCATGAGGCACAGGGTCAGACTGATTTGCATATGGCCATGTCTGAACTGGGGTGGCAGAGTGGACTAAAGAACGGTGATGGATTAAACCCAGATCTGTTGACTGGGTGTGAGTGTTTGATTGGTTCGGATGCTCCGTCCATCACCACCCCTTTTGTACCGCTGAGCTCTCTACAAAGGCAGAGAGAAAAGATTGGACCAGGGATAAGACTCTTATCTGTCGCCCACATTTAGAGCTCGGAATGTGTTCTAGGTCTCAAAGAGTCTGCTCTTGCTGTGACCTGAGCAGGAGGTAGTCTGCCACAGGTTAGATTGCACCGAAACCCATCTCATGGATGATCTCAAAGTCCCATCTAGATTTAGTTCCTGTCATGAAAACCTGCTGCTGGTTAGAGATGTCTGTCTTATGCTGAAACTCTTCTACCAAGGGTAAGGTCCACCGGGGATGTGTTTTGGTATAACAGAATTCACTTCTGCAGCTCTGCTCAGTGTCTCCGCTGCAAGAACAGCTGCTCCCCTTTGTAGTTGTATGAAGTTGCAGACCCTGGTAAGAGCTCCAAAATCACTGACTTTTAATGAGTTGAGGTTCTTCCTCTCCTGCAGCCTGGTCTCATTTTCCCAGTGACCATGTGTTTTTTTGTGGGTACGTCTATGCTATTCAAACCTTGTATGCTTCCACGTCCACTTGGCCAATGTTGAGTTCAGTTACTTGGGCCATCCCCCACCAGCTCTCAGTGACTGATTCCTGACTGATCCTGCAGGCCTTTGCTTGCACCCTTTAGGTCATGGTCGTGGTTGTCCTCTTGAGCATGGTGCTCTTCCTGCCAAGATTATAAAGTGACCATCAATGTGCTGGATGTTCCTTTGGCTGTAAAGGCTAGCGAGGCGGAAGCATGAGGCAATATTGCAAGCATTCCTCACAGCAAAGCCATAGTCCCTGATTGGTTGCAAGGAGAAACATTTAACACATGTGTTTCCTGTATTTTCTCTCTGCCCTGTTCTGGAATTAAATAGGCGATAGAACACAGAATCAGACCTGCTTGGATTCATGTTTACTAACAAACACAAAATAAAACTAGGAATCTCTGTATGTCTCATCAAACCACCTCAGTGTTTAATGCTCATGGGAAGATCTTCTCCAAATTGCTGGCTAACCATGTGGCAGGGGTTGAGCTCTCTTTTGCAGCACCCAAACATCCTGGGTGTTTGCCTAGCCATTCCATGGCAAAAGAGTACAATCTGACTTTGACTCTGATTTACAACACACAGCTATATGATACGCCAGTGGGGATGGTATTATTATAAGCTTCCAAGGTGCTTACTTTGCACACAAAAAAAATAATAATAATACCTGCCCATGCGCAACATTTTGCGTACTGGAATGAACCACTGCACAGCGAATACCACTGACTGTTTCCGCTGCTACAACAATCCCTGCCTGCAAGCAGCGACAAGTGCAGACGTTCTGAAGTGGTATGATGTAAAAACCTACCTAGGAGCATGCAAGAGAGAGAAGCGAGTAAGTCTGAATTTATACTTAGGAGAATTTGTGGTGTTTTTATCCCAATAAATGTTTTGGAAAAAACAATATTACATGGTGAATTTTAAAGCATATGTTCTTCATAAATGACATGGACCAAATGTTCACAGGTTCTGACTGGGCACTAATGAATATTTCAGTGCTTTTGTGATGTGCCAGTGTCAATTTCACCAATAGCGCTCCAGTATATCACACTGCCCGCTAGTGGTGCCTTTTCACACTGCCCCCTGTAGTGTCCTAGCCACAGAGGACACAGACTCAGGTGAATGGGTTACTCTCTATTATTTATTCATGTCTGCCTTCTCTTAATCCCAGACTCTAACTGCCCCTTTCCGGGCATGCTCCTCCTCTTCCCTTGTCCCTCCCTCCTCCTGCCTCCTCAGCCGAGGGCATCCTAGTGCCCACAGAATAATGCAAACATTACATCTCCCCCTTTCTTAACAAAATGAACTAGTCCGGACTTCTATCAACATTTAGCAAAAAAAAATGTCACATAGTTACAGTTCTTCAATCAGACGACTCGGTCTCTTAATGATTCGGCGGGGACGGGTATGGACATCCGGACCGTCCGATTCTCTTCCATCAGAGATCCCTCTCGACATCTGGTCACTGGTTTCAGTCTCACTGGGTCTCGTTTCTCTATTAACAGGACTAGTAAGCAGTTCTTTGACTTGAGGGCTGCATTTCTGAAAATGCACCACATTCCGGGTGATTCTTTTCTCATCAGATTCAGCCGTGATCATCGTCCCTTTTTGTTTGGTGACTACTAGTGGAGTTTCATGATAACGACAGTCTGTTTTCTTTTGCTGTTTTTGTTTTACTAGTACCCAGTCACCTTCTTGAATCAGGGAGGGTGTCGCTCGCAGACGGCGATCCGCATAAGTCTTCATTTTTTTCTTCTTGAGTTGGTCGGTGACAGCTAGGTCCTCTAGATCAGAGTCTTGTGACACTGCTCCATCATGCCAGTCAATCATAGGTATTCTGGTGCGCACCCGCCGGCCCAGCATTAAGGTCGCGGGGCACTTACAGGTAGTGGAATGGGGCATGTTTCTGTAAGCTCGCAAAACTTCATTTAAAACCATTTGAGTGCTTTTCCGTGACAGTTCGGCCTGTTGAATGGCTTTTTTTAATGTAGACATAAATCTTTCTACCATCCCATTGGCCTGAGGCCACAAAGGTGTAATTTTGCGATGTTTGAAATTGAGATGTTTGGCAAAGTCCGTGAAATATTGACTGTTGAATGGAGGCCCATTGTCTGTTTTTATTATTTTGGGAATGCCCCAGGCGGCGAACACTTCATCCAAGACAGGTATGGTGCTGGACGCTTTTGTAGACGCAACAAGTTGGGTAATAGGAAAACGTGAATACTCATCCATGATGGCCAGGATATATTGTCCAGATTTAAATGGCCCAAAAAAGTCTACAGCAACATGCTGCCACACACCCTCCGGCAATCAGGACATTTGCAGCGGTGAGGGAGGATCAGGTCGACTGACCAGTTGACATTGGGGACAGTCCTTCAATGTGAGCTCTACCATTTGGTCTAGCACTGGGAACCAGACCCGTTCCCACAGTGCTCTCTTGGTGGCCACGATGCCTCTGTGACCTTCATGTGCCAGATTAATAATGCCTTGCCGTAAGTGTCTTGGGATAACTATTCGATTGTCTCGTAAGAGCAGGCCATTGGTGGCTACCGACAGTTCCTTCTTCACGTGCTTGAAAGCGGCAAGTTCCTGTCTGTCAATTGAACTGTTGGGAGGGTTGGTATCTAGGTGTCTCCAGTCATTGTTGTGTATGCGACGCTTTACGTCTTGTAAGGTGAAAACTTCAAGAGTGGCATCCAGGATGGCTTCCAGCGGGACGGCTGGTGGCCGGGCCTGATCTACCACAAAGCATTTTATTTTATTTTCGGTATTTATAAAGCGCGACACTCATCCCAAGGGATATCACGGCGCTATGAACCAAGAGAGACTACTGAGGCATTGCTGGGGGGTTATGTTTTAGGGAAGGGTTATGTTTTAGGGAAAAGGTGGGTTTTCAGTTTTTGTCGAAACTGAAGATAGTTTGTGGTGTGTCTAAGGTCGGAAGGTAGGTCATTCCATCTTCTGGCTGCCAGGTAGGAAAAGGCGCGGCCACCTGTTCTGACTTTGTAAATACGCTTAGGTTTGGCCAGAGCTGATTGACTTGATCGTAGATTCCTGTTGGGAACATAGAAGTCGATCCTCCCTTGGAGAATTGTGGGGCCAGTTTTGTGAAGAGTTCTGTGCGTGTGACTTAGTAGTTTAAAGGCAGCTCTCTGGCGCATCGGTAGCCAATGAAGTTTCTTTAGGCATTCCGATGCCGAGTCTCGCTTGCCTTTATCACGACCAGTTTGGCCGCCTGGTTTTGCAAGACCTGAAGGCGGGAGAAGAGTTGTTTGTTCATCCCTTCGAATAATGCGTTGCCATAGTCCAGGCGGCTAACCAGTAGGGCTTGGGTGACTGAGCGTCTGCAATCCAGGGGTATCCAGGGGAATATCTTTGAGAGAAGTTTGAGTATGGCAAAACTCTTGCCCCAGAGTGATCGGACGTGGTCCTTCATGGACAGGGCGTCGTCCATGATGATCCCCAAGTTTCTCGCGTGTTGTTTTGGAGTGGGGGCCAGTCCTAGTGTGGGTGGCCACCATGTGGCGTCCCATATGAGTTTGGCTCCCCCGAACAAGAGAATCTCCGATTTGCCGGCGTTTAATTTTAGGCAGTGCTTGTGCATCCATTGGGCCATCTCGGAGAGACAGTCGTGAAGCTTTTTCTTTGTTGTCTCAGGCCCTTCATCCATTGCCACCATCAGCTGTGTATCATCAGCATAAGAGCATATGCCAATGCCCCACTTCCTTCCAATGTCGGCCAGTGATGAAATATAGACATTGAAGAGAGTGGGGCTCAAAGAGGCCCCCTGGGGGACCCCACAGCCGATGGTGTTGGGTTTTGAGTGGAACTGACCCATATGCACTGCCTGGGTATGATTGCTCAGGAAGGATCGAATCCAGTTCAGTGCTGTTGATTGCACTCCTTTACTCAGGAGTGTGTTTAGCAGGCAGTCGTGGGAAACCATATCAAACGCCGCTGACAGGTCAAGCAGTATCAGTGCCACCGATCCCCCTTGATCAGTGGAGCATCTGATACTGTCCGACTCTGCCAGCAACGTTGCCTCGGTGCTATTGTTAGCTCTGAAGCCGGTTTGAGATGGATCCAGGAGAGAGTTATCTTCCAGATACCGGGTCAGTTGTATATTGACCGCATGCATATTCTTAGGCCACGGACGGTCTTTGGAGTGCCTTGACATGTAATCAGCAAGGTTTTCCGCTTTTCCAGGCTTGTGCACAATTGTATAAGTGTATTCTTGAAGGCGAAGACCCCAGCGTTCTATTCTCGGTGGCATCTTAGCTCTAGGGTTGCCAAAGATAGTAATGAGGGCCTGATGATCAGTAATTAATGTGAAGTGTTTTCCATATATAAAAATGTGGAAATGCTCAAAGGCCCACACAACAGCCAAGCTTTCTTTCTCGGGCTGTGAATATGCTTTCTCTGTCTCAGTCAGGCTTCTACTAGCATAGGCAATCATGTATCGTTGGTCACTTTCGAAGTCATACTGAGCTAGAATAGCTCTCAGCCCCACGGGACTGGCGTCAACAGTGATCTCTGTCTTCTTCTTCGGATCAAAGTAAGCGATGTTGTCAGCTGACTCCACAGCCGCTTTAATTTCGTTGAATGCTTGTTCACAGCCTGCAGACCATTTGAACGGGTGACCTTGTTTGGTGAGTTGTCTCAGGGGATAACTGATGGTTGCATTGTCCTGGATATACCGGGCACAGTAGCTGGCCATCCCTAGAAAGGAGCAAACATTTCCAGCATCACGAGTGCTGGGAGTATCATTCAAGGCAGCCACTTTGTCTGGATCTGGTCTCATTCCCGGCTTTGAGAAAATATGGCCAAAGAATTTCAACGTGGACTTATGGAACTCACACTTTGCTTTATTTAACGTGAGGTTGGCTTCCATTAATGCATGACAGACTCGTTCCAGGGCGGTGTCGTGTTCTTGTGTCGTGGATCCGTAAACCAGGATATCATTACTGTAATTTAGGGCATTAGGGATGTGATGAATCGTTTTTCGAATAGCTTCCTGAAAAATGTCAGCGGCAGAAGACACGCCAAAACTGAGTCTCTTGTACCTGAAGAGACCAATATGCGTTGAAAAAGTTGTAATGTAACGTGACTGCTCGTGCAACTCGAGTTGGTGGTAACCTTTATTAAGATCCAGTTTGGAGAATATCTTTGCTCAGTTAAGTGATGCAATCATGTCACTGATATGTGGCCCGGGGTGTCTTTCCCTTTCAATGGCGGTGTTGGGCACCCTCATATCAACACACAGACGGACTTTGTCAGGTTCACCATTCTGCGGCACGACTACTACAGGAGAGACCCAGGGTGTAGGTCCATCCGTCCTTTCAATGATGTTGGCTTGGAGCAGATCCTGTAGTTCATGTTTGACTGCTTTTTGGAGATGAAAAGGGATCCGCCTATGATGTTGGGCTACTGGAGTTATTTGTTCGTTAATGTGTAATCGAATATGACAGTGAGCCATCTTTCCCAGGCCAGCAAATAGCTTTGGAAATTTCTGAACCACATCAAGTTCATCGTCTACCTTGTACAAAATGTCCACCAGTCTCAGTCGTTCAGCAGTCGGAAGACTCAGAAGACAGTCAGCCTCTGGCCCTTTAATGACATGGATGTAGGCAGGAATGGTGTGACCTTGATACGTGAGATGCGTTGAAAACTTTTCCAAGCAGGGGAGTGGCTTTTTGGACATCCAGGTGTAAACTCTCACATGAGCGGGGCTTAGTTGCGGTGGTGACTTCATCCTCTGATATTCCGCCACTGGTATGTAGTTGAGGGAGGCTCCACTTTCCATCACAAATTTGGTCCAATGCGTGCCAATTTGAATGCTGAGCCGAGGATATTTCTTCAATCGGTCGGGGTAAGCGACCATACATATATATTCATCACTGTCCTGTGAGATGGGAGACAGTGACCTTGATTCTTACGAAGGGGTGCATCGGGATCGGTAACTCCGGCGAGACTGGTAGCTGGAGCAGGATGATCCCGTTGACGAGTCTCTGTGATCACGTACTGCTTTGACATGGTGACGCGTGCTCGATGGTCGAGAGGACCTTTCCTGATCTCTCTGTTTGTCCTTCCTGTAAGTTCCACATACGTTCTCGAAGTGGTTCTCTCCTCCACACTTCCTGCATTTTTGACCCATGGCTGGGCATCCTTCTCTGTGGGGAAAGTCATAGCCACAGCGGTAACATTTGAGATGGCGCTCATGCCGTCTGTTGTTTCGACTGGAGCTGCGACGTCTTCGGTTCCCAGGTTGCTGTAGAATTTTGGACCGGGATGATCTCGGTTTCGCCGGAGAATATCTGCGGGTGTTGCGAGATTGAAGCCTAAAAGCTTGTTCACGCTTTTCACTTCTCCCGGCTTCCATCTTCTTGGCATGGTTTTCAGCCTGATCATGCACCCGTGTCATCTCCTCAATTTCGTCCAGCGAGTAGCTTTTCTTCAGCAGCTTCCGCGGCAGTGATTTAGACTGACAACCTTCGATGTCTCTCAGACGAAGAGCATCCTCAGTTGAAAAAGAATCAAACTCGCAATACCGTGCCAATCTTCTGAGACATGTGATGTAGGCGCACATGGGCTCTTCTTTTTCTTGAGCAGCTAGGTTAAACGTGTATCTCTCATAGTCAATGTTCCTTTCGTGCAAAAATTTCCGGTTCAGTGCTTCACACACATCAGTGTAAGATGTTGCATCTGCTACAGGTAATTCCTTTATGATTTGGCCGACATCTTTTCCTATTAGATTCTGTAGTGCTATCAGCTGTTGACCGGCTTCGGTCATGTGCGAACCCTTCATGAAGTCTTCGAAATCTGCAAGCCACTCCTTCCAACGAAGACCCATACCTCCTCCTATTTCAAGGACTAAGGGTTCAGGTGGACGCAAAAACGACACTCCAAGCACCCCATCTGCCCAGCATAGGATTGCGCCGGGCCCTCTTGAGAAGGTGGTGTGGTAGACACGGTGATGAGGCGGTCGTCTATCACGCCTGTCCACCGACTGAGACGACAGTTCCCTCTGTTGCGTCGGACAAAACACACTCCAAACCTCCACTGGACGTATTTGACTTGAACTTATGAGGGCTTGATTCACCCAACATACACGAGAACACACCCCAGCTGCATTTGAAAGCTTCTCGGTTTGCTTTTACCAGTGCTTGATGATTTTCCAGCTTTGTGGTTGAATTTATCAGTGCTTAATGGATTTCAGGTTTTCCAATTGAATTCGCCAATGCTTGATGATTTTCCGATTTTCCAGTTGCATTTGCCAATGCTTGATGGTTTTTCTGATTTCTCACTTGAATTTGCCAATGCTTGATTATTTTCTGAAGTTTCAATTGAATTTGCCAATGCTTGATGCAACACAGACTTTGCCGTTGCATTTACCAAGGTTTGATGCTTTGGTAGGCACTCCGCCTGACTTCAAAATGGCCGCTGGAACTTCCTCGCAGGGGATTGGGGCAGGCGCCTGACTCAAAGATGGCCGCAACGAACTCTCGCACCCCACGAGATTTGGCCTTATGCACACCGGCAGCAGCTTCTCCAGCAACCGGACTCCCCAGCAACCGAGGAACAAGAAGAGGACACTCACCCACATGTATTGGGCTCAGTAGCGCGCGACTGGGGTGGGCTCCCAGATCGCTCTTGCGTGTGCAGCAACACGGGACCTCCGCAGTGCTTCGACGTCGGGGAGGTTTACACGTGCCCCACACTCATCTTTCGCCGCTCCAACGTCGGGGGGCTCACAATACCCTTCACTCCACGGCAGACCAGATGCGACCGGGGTAGGCACCCGGATCGCGATGCACCACAGGGCACGCGGTCAGGGTAGGCTCCCGAACCGCGCCACGCAGATCTGTGTTGGGCGCTCCACGCACTCGTACAGTGCTTCCAGCGCTCACAGGGGGCGATATCCACACCGCATGAGTCGTGGCCACCCTCGTCGCCAGCTGTAATGTCCTAGCCACAGAGGACACAGACTCAGGTGAATGGGTTACTCTCTATTATTTATTCACGTCTGCCTTGTCTTAATCCCCGAATCTAACTGCCCCTTTCCGGGCATGCTCCTTCTCTTCCCTTGTCCCTCCCTCATCCCGCCTCCTCAGCCGAGGGCGTCCTAGTGCCCACAGCATAATGCAAACATTACACCCCCAGTGACAGCTTCTAACACTGCCAGACTTTGCTTTTACAATGCCCATCCGTGACAGTTTCAAATTGACCACTAGTGCACTACTTACCAGTGCCAACCCCTAAACCTGCCCACCAGTGTATCTCAAACATTTTGATAGCGTATCACAGTTCCCACAAGTGCAAGCTCCGTACATTGCACATCAGTGGGCCCTTCCTACATGACATGGATGGTGGGATCCTCACACCACCCACCATTGCAAGCTTCCCACCCCTCCTACCAGTGGAGATTCTCCCTCTGCCAGCAGCACAGCATCTCAAAATGCCTATCAGTGTCAACCCCTCATGTCTTCCACCGTTGCAAACTCTTCATAATCAGCAGTGCAAGCTTTGCAAACAGTTGCTCAGTGCCAGCTTCTCAAGCTCAGCCTCTTGCAAGCTACTCACACCAACCACCAGTGGCACCTCTCATAATGGCAACCAGATGATTCCACGACCCTCAAGCGCTAGTCTTCTCACACTGTTCATTGTGCCACCGGCCACACTGCCTGTTGTCACTGATTTCAATGACCCAGTTAAGCTCATCACATTCTGTCGAGGAGTAACTGCTCTTCACGCTTCCAATCATTGCCATCTACTTACCCGCCAGGGTCAGCCTCTCACACTCTCAGCCAATGGCAGCCTCTCACACTCTCACCCAATGGCAGCTCCTGATACTGCTCACCAGTGCCAGCCTCCCACTGAGCAACATGTGTTGCCCACCAGCGTCTCATTCTCAAAATGACCAGCAGTGGGAGTTCCTCACACCTTCCCAGCGAAGGAGAAGTGAGTGGCAGGGCACAGAGATGTGCGTGGAGGGGTATGAATGAGGGATAATCCCACCTACCATTACCTTCTATATTAACTCACCCATCTCGGTCTACCAATGCACATGATGGCTTCTAGGTAGGGATTTTCCATCCATCCACGTATATACAACGCACTCATCAAATACGCTCACATGCGGGAGAAGTGACGTGTCAAAGTCATAACAAGGTGCAGAATTTATCTGGGACAGTCAGCAGCATGGTTGTATGTCAGAATATCATTAGTAAAACATGTCTGGCAGAAATGTGCACTAAGCATTGTTTTCAAAAATATTGTCTGTAGCTATTTTATTATTATCTCATTGTAAACAATATTTAGGGCACCCTATTTCAGTCCGACAGTGTTGTGGCTGGGATATTTTGGTACATACCATAGGTAGCTATTCAGTCAGGGTTAAAATAAATATGCCTGTGTTCTATAGGGGCAATTAGCTGCCATCAAACGCTTCTTAAATGCTCGCATGGAGGATGGTAGAAAGGATACCGGGGCACATATACCATTATTTTGTGCATGTTAGCGCAGCAAGGGAACTTGCTATCATCCGTTGCATGAATAGTAGATAGAAGAAATGCTCCATATTTACAAAGGAAGAGCATTTTTTCTCTCTGCATATGCTTCCTAGCACAGACGAAGACACCCTTGCACTAGGTGGAAGAGCTCCTGCATCATGGGCAAGATTGTTTTTGTGCAGGAGGGATACCTTACAAGCATAATGAATCCTTAGAGGCATAATACTCTTTCGATGCAGATTGTGCACCAGCACAGGCAGAGAACAGAAATGTGTCATATGTTGGTGCATTCCTGCACTCTCCTTTTCACACAGCACATCAAGTTGTCCTTGCTGCGTTTCTTGATAAAATGTTAAACTTAGCCCTAAGCACTTGCTGCAAACAAGTAATTCCTTTATTTACTGCATGTTTACACACATTACAGTTAGCATTGATAATGCAGGAATATTTATCAAATAATTATGCAGCGCCGCAAGCCCCCTCGCTGCGCTGCATGACAGGAACATGCAGTACGTACCATTATATGGCCCATTCCTTTCATTTCCCAGCTCTGGTGCACAATGTACTTCCTAGTGCCAATGCAGGCATATTTGCACCATGGTGCAAGGGTACCTACATTTTAAACAGCATTTTTTTTGCACTGGAAGGAACACCTTCCTGCACAAAACAATCCCCTTGCAGCATTCTCTTCTTTCCAGAGAAATGCAAGGCGCCACCCCCCTTAAGGGGTGTGGCGCCGTTAGTGGCAGCCAAAGGGCCGCCTAGGCAGGGAATCACTTCCGGGTCACTCGACCCGGAAGTGATAGCGAAGGGACAAGCAGGAAATACGTCACAGGTGCCCCGGATGCAGTTAGGAGGGCGCGAGGCTTGAAAAGCCAGCGACCAACTTTATGACCCCTCTTTGTCTGCTGACCGCCCAGGAGTCGGACGTCGCAGAAGGAAGTCACAGCAGGACCGTCTCGTTGACTGTGGGTTCGGGAGGGTCAGTCGACTGTTTGGAGCAGGTGAGTGGGCCTCGCAGTGTGACTGTGGGTGTGTTTGTAGTGCGGAGTTATTTCGACGTGAGCGCTTGCATGGAGCGCGAGTAGTTGATCACAGGAGTCTGGGGGGCAGGGAATGCCTGTCGTGTGAGCGAGCCTTACTGTGACTCGTACGGTATGCTGGGAATGCACATGTCGCGAGTGAGCATATCTGTAGAGAGCCCGTGAGGCCGGGGAGCCGATCCGATGATGGAGGGGGCCGGGGCACGCTGTGTAATTAGGGCGGAATGAGTGGAAGGATTGTGAGCTGCCGTGCGATCGGAAGAGACGCGCCCTATTTTATAAAAGTATAGCGCTCACCATTGCCGAAGCCCTCGCGCCCTTCTTAAAAAGCATAGCGCTCACCATTGGTCGCGCCCTGCTTAAAAGCATAGTGCTCAACCTTGGTCGAGTCGGAAACAGCGCCCCCCGCGGCCAGCTGCGCAGTCAAGCTTAAATCGTTAAGTGTTTCTAACAGATGTACTACACATATATACACATTGTGCGCATAGTCCTTGTCGAGAGGGCGATTATAAATACTGACATCTGTTTCATTGCCGATTCTGTTATGCCTCAAGGTCTTTCTGAGAAATTATGCACATTATCCGGTGGAAATTGAACACTGTGGAAAATATAAAATGGCGAGCAGCTCATATGCCGTGCCCTCTGAAGACCTGGCTGGACCAGTAGGAGGTGTATTTAATGTCCCGCCAGTATCAGTCTAAATGTTTTAATTAGTTCTGCAAAATTACAGAATCCCCCTTTTTTTTGTCCTCAATTTATATCGAGGCTTGCGTAAAATTATATCGTATCGTTTTGGAGGCCATAAATACTCGTCATTCTAGACAAACTGCCAGCAACAGCGCGATGGTCGAGGCTAGGGGGGCTAAAGGGTTTTGAAAGGAGAGATGGGTACAGATTTCAATTTGGTGGCTAATCCGGATGCACGTATGTCATTTTAAGTGGTAATAACATATTTTCTCTTTTAAGTGCAGAATGCCGCCAAAACGGCCATCGAAGGGCAAAGGGGCCCCAGCCAAAAGAGATGACTACCTCGCGCTTACAGAGCTGCTGGAGTTTACGAAAGAAAAAGGCATGGATTGGGCATTAAAGACAATGAGAGAAGGTGCAAGAGCGGACGCGAACGCACAAGAGGAAAGAGGGAGAGGCAAGCGAACGCGGCGTACACTGGAAAGATTTAAGGAGGCGCTGAAAGAGAAGCGGCCCAGGGCAGCAGAGCCCCAACCAGCATCCTCAGGTGAGACGGAGGTGCTAGAGACAATAGACTTGAGCCCGAGCACGAATAAAGACAATGGCGCGCTTGAGGGAAATCATGCTATTTCTAATGCTAATGCGGAGGCGCCCGGCTCTCAGGCTCCCTTACCGCCAGTGGTTGCGCAACCGGGTAGCGGAGTGGCACAAGTTTGGGTGCAATCTGGAGGAGTGGCGCAATTACCAGGGATGCTGTTAACTAATTCACATGGTCAGGCAATCAGTAATGGCCCTGTTAGCACGATGGTACCCACCACAGCATACCCGGGAAGTGGGGGTCCTATACTGATGGGCGCTTTCCCGAATGTGGGGAGTTCACCCCAGGCTCCAACAGTTAACACCGCCGTAAATTTGGCAGGGCCATCTAGTACTCATATGCAAGGGGGTGCTGGGGTGCAGATGGCGGGTCAGCCGGCTTTAGCGTACAGCCCGTTAATGTACGGTTCCGCATCCTTTACCTTATCGCCATCCACGGGGATCACTTGGCATGTACCCGCAGACATCAAGGAAAAGATACTAAAGGGCGAATATGTTGATGTGTTCAATCTTATTAATGCAGGGGTTGTTCCAGGTAAAGCCAGAGGAAGTAAGGAGGGCGAGTACAAGCAGAAAAAGGTATGGTTGACTGGTCTATAAAGAATTGGATCACGGGATTTGCCATTTATGCCGCAATTATATTAGAGAAGTACCCCGGGTTGGGCCCTCAGATGATCAGTTACATATCCCTGATACATGGGGCGGCCTCCGAGTTCCCAGGCGTGGGATGGTTAAAATACGATAACAAGTTTAGACAAATGAAAGCAGTACACCCAGGGATAGCATGGGATCAACGTGAGATCAATCTATGGCACACAGTTTTTTATTCTTCCCCATTGGTGCCCAAGACCAGTTCTCCTGCTCAGAATCAGTCCTTTCGGAGCGACAGGGGGGTTGGAGATAAAAAACACGCCTGCTGGCTGTATAACAAAAATGAGTGCACCAGGGGGACCTCGTGCAAGTTTAAACATTGCTGTTCCTACTGTGAGGGCCCGTCTCACCCAGAAATCAGATGCTTCAAGAAATCAGGAAACCCAAGAGAGCAGCCGGCCCATACCACTCCAAAAGGGAGGCCACCTAAGTCATCCAACAGGTCTGCCAACTCCCATTAAAAGACATGTTTTGACACACCTCCTTAGCAAATATGACAAACTAGAGGAGGCTCAGTTTTTACATAATGGTTTTACGACGTGTTTCCGTATCCCGTCTTCAGCTGCCCCCACCAGTGTCCCGCCACGCAACCAGAGTTCAGTGCTCCAGAACATGGAAGCAGCACAAAATAAGATAATGAAAGAAGTTGCCTTGGGGCGGGTAGCAGGTCCATTCAAATATCCTCCAAACCCTGATCTGGTCTGCTCACCCCTGGGGTTAGTTCCTAAAAAAGAGAAGGGGAAATTCCGCCTGATACATAATCTATCAAGCCCCCCAGGGTTATCCGTCAATGACAAGCTGGATCCAGATCTCTGCACAGTGCGCTATACAACGTTTGACACCGCAATTGAAAAACTGCAGGCCTTGGGTGAAGGGGCCTTAATGGCCAAATCGGATATTGAGGCCGCATTTAGGCTCCTCCCGGTTCACCCGGAGGATACCAAGTTCTTGGGCTTCACCTTCAAAGAGAATTATTTCATTGATCTGTGCATGCCCATGGGCTGCTCTATCGCTTGTGCAGTATTTGAGACGTTTGCCAGGTTTTTAAAATGGGCGGTGGAACAATTCCTTACCTCAGACAAAGCCCACGCAGTTGTACACTACTTAGACGACTTTCTATTTCGCGGTCCTAAGGGTTCACAGTCATGCAGGAAGGCCCTGCTGGGCTTCCAGCACTTGGCTGAAGCTCTGGGGGTACCACTAGCAGCAGAAAAAACAGAAGGGCCGACTACATGCCTGACATTCCTAGGCATTGAAATCGATACCAGAGAAGGTGTTTGCAGGTTACCCACGTCAAAAGTGGCTGCCTTCAAGGCTGCTATTGATGACTGCTTAAAGTCAAAGAAAGTTACATTACACCAGCTACAAGTCTTGGTAGGACAACTGAACTTCGCCTTGAGGGTCATACCAATGGGCAGGGCCTTCTCCAGGAGCATAGCAAGGGCAATGTCGGGTCTTCGCGCAAAACACCATAGAGTTAGACTGTCAGCTGATGTGAGGAAGGACTTGAATATTTGGAAGGGTTTCCTAGAGAACTTTAATGGCTCGGTGTTATGGCGGACATCGAGCACCTCAAATGCGGAGCTTGAATTGTTCACAGATGCGGCAGGGAGTGTTGGCTTTGGGGCAATCTTGGGCCCCAGGTGGTGCATGCAGTATTGGCCAGAAGACTGGGCACAGCAGGGTCTGACACGCAATGTTACTTTCCTGGAACTGTTTCCCATAGTTGTGGCGTTACACTTGTGGGGAGATACGATCGCAAACAGACACATTGTATTCTGGTCAGACAGCATGTCAGTGGTGATGGCGATCAATAACCAGAGAGCAACTTGCACATGGGTGCTACGCCTATTGAAAGAACTAGTGTTACAATGTCTGAGTCGCAATGTACATTTCACTGCAAGACATGTGCCTGGGATTGAGAACCAAGCAGCTGACGCCTTGTCTCGTTTTAAGTTGACAGAATTCCGCACACATTGGCCACAAGCAGAGAGGAGAATGACAGCCTTCCCAGCGGGGCTATGGAAGTTTGGTGCCCCACAGCCTCGGAGTTGATAACAGCATCCCTGGCCCCCAAGACTAAGAGTATGTATCAGAGGTCGTGGGAATGTTATCAGGTATACTCAAGAGGGGCGAGTTTACTGGATGCATTTGTACCCCTGAGCGTATTAGGCTCTATAGTACACCAGAGAGGAAATGGGAAGTCAGTGGCATTGATGAAGAGACAGCTGTCAGCATTGGCATTCTATGCGGGTTTAAAGGGGGTGGCAGACCCAACGAAGGATCAGAGAGTGAGGAGAGCCATGAAGGGTTGGGAACGGTTAACACCAGGGGTGAAGGATTCGAGAAGACCCATAGACGTGAGTAGGTTGGTGAAGATCCTGGAGACCCTGCCTTTGATTTGCTTTTCCCCTTACGAAACTCAGCTATTTAGGGTAGCGTACGTGTTAGCCTTTTGTGGAGCACTCAGGATCTCTGAGTTGCTCCCGGCCTCTAAGGCGGATAGGGAAGGGGGCATAAGGTGTGAAGACCTAATTGAGTCAGAAGACGTCCTGAGAGTCAGGGTCCGGAGGTCATAAACAGATCCCTTAGGCAAGGGGACTTGGCTACAATTAGGCAGAGTGGCGGGGGAGTCTTACTGCCCAGTTAGGCTGACTAGGGAGTTCATGCAAACCAGGCCTCAAGGGGGTGATGATAGAGTGTTGCTCCATAGGAACGGTCTACCCCTCACCAGATTTCAGTTCACAAGGGTAGTTAAACTGACCTTGTCAAGGATAGGCGTTGACCCGGCAGACTTCACATCCCATTCCTTCCGTATCGGGGCAGCAACTACAGCCGCAGGCTTGGGGCTGCCAGAACAGACGATTATGAGATTAGGACGTTGGAAGTTAGCATGCTATGAACGTTATGTGCGCCCGCAATTAGTATGAAAGTCACCCTTCATAACACCCCCCCCCCCCTCCCGATTGTCAAAGGCGGTTCTGATAATTTCTTTCAATATTTACCCTAGGTACTACTTCCCAAAGGACCCAAATATGTTGGTGCGGCCACTCCTTTATTCGCAGGGCGGGGTTGATCTTCAAGAAAGCGCTCGAGAGAAAGGCGCACGAGGCACAAGGATGGGACCACCATTGGGTAGGAGTAGGTGGTCAACACTTAGCTGACGTCCCGAATGATTTGAGGGCGGCTTTGGACAGAGGCATGCCCCCTCCCGATGTATTGGTGTTGCACTGTGGAGGCAACAACATGATCCCGGCTGGAAGGAGGGGGGTGAAAGAGTCTTTGTTTACTACGCTAGCAGCAGTCAGAAATATTTTACCAAAGGCCATGTTACTATGGTCCGAAGTCATTCCGATGCAGACATGGTCGCGGGGCGTGCCCACGAAGGCAGTGAATAAGTCAGTCAAAAGATTGAACCAGTCAGTGGCCGAAATACTTCAGCAGTCTAGCATTCGCACCATTCGTCACAAGCTGATACAAACGTCCAGGCCGGAGCTGTATGCGGCAGACGGAGTACACCTATCAGAGGCGGGCACTGAAATTTTTATACAAACAGTTTTAGGGGCCATTTCCGAAGCTCTGGAGTGCAGGTGGGGAGGTCGAGTCCGCCAGTAAGCGCCTCGCCCTGTGGCGGGGTCCTGGACAAGAGTATCACAGGGACTTCTTTGGTCAGTGCCTTAAGGGGCGTGGCGCCGTTAGTGGCAGCCAAAGGGCCGCCTAGGCAGGGAATCACTTCCGGGTCACTCGACCCGGAAGTGATAGCGAAGGGACAAGCAGGAAATACGTCACAGGTGCCCCGGATGCAGTTAGGAGGGCGCGAGGCTTGAAAAGCCAGCGACCAACTTTATGACCCCTCTTTGTCTGCTGACCGTCCAGGAGTCGGACGTTGCAGAAGGAAGTCACCCACCCACCCATCCCAGAAGTAAGGCTTCAGGCAGGGGCAGTAGCGGGGTCCTGGACAAGAGTATCACAGGGACTTCTTTGGTCAGTGCCAGTTTTTTACCCCAGAACAGGTCTTAAAATCATCATGGGCTGGCGGGAGAGTTGGGGCTGACCTGCTGGTGGCCCTGGTTTCTCTAGCCTTACCCTGGAAGCCGCTGGTTGCCACAAGTGGTGGCAGATTATTTACCTGCGGCTCTGTTGACCGGAAGGTGGTTAACTTAAGGAGAGCAGGCTAACTTGGTTGTGGCCTGCTGGCACAACCCGAAGGTCAACCAAAAGCCCATTGGAGAACGGGCTGTAAAGAGTAAATATGTATATACGTGTGAGTATTTTAATACTGTGATGTGAAAATAATTTTGAGAGTTTTAAATAAAGAAACGGAGGCCAATGAAGTAATTGGCCTGTGAACTTATTTTAATAAAAATATACACACTGCGGAAAACCAAACAAGGCTCAGGTGTTTAATTTTGAGAGGGGCCTAAATGTGTTGGGGGGAGGGTGTGCACTTTGTATGCCATCTATACAGATATTCCTCCTTCTTACTGGCGACGCGGCTAGGGCGACTGACTCCGGAATCTGGGGATCACGGTTCAATCCCTGGCACCTGCGACAGATTAGTCCAGCACCATGTGACTCTGGGCAATAACTTGCTTAATCTTCCTGACGGCCCCCACGCTTAGAGACCCTAACGGGTGATTGTGCGCTTTACAAATGTGGATTATTATTACTTTTCCCCTAGGGATGCATAGCATTTTGACGCATTCCCAAGTAATGGTAAATCTGGGAATGCGCCAAAAGTACATGGTGGTGCATGGTAACATCCACGCTCCACCCACGGAATGCCCCACGGGGGCAGAGTAACACAAAGCAGGGATTTGCACTACTTTGCATTACTCTAGACTTATCAAGCCACAAAGAGCCACGCACGGTGGCCTTGCAATGCTTGACAAATCTAACTTAAGAGTTGCATCCCTCTTGTTCCCTGTTGCGTGGTGCAATAGCGACGCAACCCTTTGATAAATTTGCCCCACAGCATGCAGTGCATGAAACCATCATTGTAGGGACCCTTTCCATCTCTCTCTAAATCAAGGCATGCTAGAGAAGCACCTGGGGGCTTATTTACAAGCCCCTTGCGCCGCTGGTGCGCCACTTTTAACATGGGAAAAAGTGACGTACTAGCGGTGCTAGGGGTTTGTAAATAAGCCCCCTGGTTTGTGGTGAACCTTTGACTTCGGCAAGTATTTCGCGCACCCTGGGTCGAGCATGCTTCTCATGGTAAAACCTTCTCCTTGTCCCCTTGTCTGACGGTGCTCTGTATTTGGCTCGGTGTTTTGCAGAAGCAGATGGAGCAGCTCCCAGAAGACTCGGTTTTCCATGCCGGGTAGGAGATTTGATGTTCGAGAGGAAGGACGACTTGGCTGATACATGCAGCTTCGTTTACTAAACAGTGTTTTTTTTTCTATGTGGTGCTTGCAGGGGGCTGTACATTAAAAGACGCTCCGTTATGACCCTTCAGGTGTGCTTCAATGAGAGATCACACAGGCCGCCTGGCAGGGAGGCACAAAGCAGCAGATGTCTCTTTAAATGTGGAACAGCCAAGGGCCTCACCGCTTTTACTCCTGTCAGAACTGCTTCTCATCTGTTTAATTAGACCTATAATGGGAATTCTCTAATTAAGAAAAATGACTTTTAGCCAAGAATACTAAAGCAAGGGAAAAAAAGAAACCCTTGCGACATCCCCAGAACATTGAATTGACTTTTTTTCAAAAACATTTGGCCCACAAAAAGGTATACAGAACCAAGATGGGCGAAAGACCAGTCAGAAGCATTTCTTATGCAAATTCAAGATCAACTTTTATGCTCAGATTAAAAAAACAAAGTATCACACAGCACACGTCACCTTCTGTAGCTGTGTACTGTAAATTTGCCTCATACATATAAACTGGGGGCCAGATTTATCAAGGGCTTGTGTTGCATTTGCGTTGTGCAAGGTGACGCAAAGGCAACGCAAGCCCGTAAGTGAGATTTAGTATGCCTAGCAGAACCACATTGCATGGTTCTGAGTGGCCTATAAATTCCAGAGTATTGCAAAGCAGGGCAAGTTGCTGCCGTGTCGGATGTACGACATTACAACGCATGCTTTTACCACGCATGCTTTTACATCGCAAGTTTTACAACGCATACCATTACAACGCATAGTGCTTTGGGGCGCTGGATAGTGAATAGTTTAATTTACTATTCCAACTCCAGTCCCCGTGGATAGTAGGGAAGGTGTTGGATAGTACATTAAACCTATTCCCTATCCTAGAGCGCCCCCCGTGCAATGCGTTGTAATGGTTTGCGTTGTAAAAGTTGCGTCGTAAAAGCCCTGCGTGGTAAAAGTTGCGTTGTAAAGGATGTTTCCCTGGCAAGGCATTCCATGGGTGGAGCATGGGTGTTCCCATGCATTCACCCATGGTTTTTGGTGTATTCCCAGATTTACTAACACTAGTAAACCTGGAAATGCATCAAAATGGTACGCCTTCCCAGGCGAGGCATAATGAGGAGGAATATGTTCACTTCTCCTCATTCTTTCCTCTTACTATGTATGTTGCATCCTGCAACACACATAGAAAGAGGAAAAAGCCCCAGAGAATTGTGTTTGTGCAGGAACCTGTCCCTTAATAGATCTTAATAGATAGTCTTGCTGCACTGTGCTGCGTTGATCACATATTAGTACATCCGCCCCTTAGGCTAAAGCCTACTCCACCCTTAGAGAGTCCCTCAATCGTGCCCAGTTAAACAACATGTATAATAGGCTGGTGAGTGACTTACAGGATCAAGTAGATTAGTGAGTAAGTGAGAGTTCCAGTGCCTTTTTAGCTTCAAAAATGTAAAAAGGGGACCAGTGCCCACATTTTTATATGGGGAGCCTGGCGCCGGCATTTCTGAATTTCAGGTTTGTGGAATACTACAGCTACCTAGTCTTGATTCTATTTCTTGGCTTTCATATCGATTACCTTAATTTCTTTTCTCTTTATCTCACTCTTGGAGTTTCGTTTCATCCATGCCTTCTCTCTTTGTCACTGTTGTCCTATCTACCTTCTTTCTCCATTTTCTGTCTTTATCTCTCTTGTTCTGGGTGGAAGTCTGATGATTATAAAAAAGCATTGGTCCCCAAAAGTGAGTTGTGATGCCCAACACCTGCAATCACTATAGCAAATTAAGCACTAGTGAGCATTACAGAACCTAAGTCCCATGTTCACTCCCAAGGATAGACCCTTTGATTTATCAGACTCACTCTAGCCATGACTGGGATGGCAGGTCTTTGCCAAGGATTGCTGGGGACTGTGGCGCATTTTACAAGGTGCTTCCGCAACCACAGAGTCAGTTTGTTGACAAAGCGATGGTGCAAGCAGCGCTCCACACTGTTCTATATTTACAAATGAATGCATTGGGCCCAATGCGTCAGTTTGTAAAGGCCTGTGTCACATTACACCTTTGCCAGGTATAATGTATGCAGGGTTGACAGAGGCATTGAAATTTATAACTTTTTAATGCGTCACTCTATGACTTCACTGTGTCAAAACCCCCACACATTCTCAATCCAGGCGTAAGGATTGAACAAAGGTCTTTTACCATGAGACTCGCCTCACTTCTATTTTCTGAAGCATTGCTGGAGTTGCATCAGTCTTATGGCCAGCTCCAGCAATGCATCTCTTTAGTTCCAAAAGATGCGTCAGAATTTCTGACACATATGTGAATCCTTGTGCCATGGAGCACTGTATTATAAATACAGCGCATCCATGGCGTCGTTAGGGCAATTGCGGAAGGCGCAAGAAATCTGACGCATCAATGCCGATGTGTTTGTTCTTGTAAATATGCTCCTGTGATTCCAATGCATAGGCGCTGCCAGGGTTTCCAAAGTAATACTGCAGTTCCTGTCCATGCAGCATAGCACAATGCTTGTGCCAGGTTAATCAGAGCACTTTGCAAGACCCGGGCAACACCTTAATGCACAGCCATCTGGATGCATCTTCCATATTGAGCAGGTGCCATAAGAACCAGTTTGTAAGTGTGTACTCCAGGATTTACTGACACAACATCGATGTAATAAATATCGATGTAAAAAAAATATAGAATAAAAAATATAGACAACAAAAAGATTGACTGCTATACTTGAATAGGTAAGTACAAAAATATTGACTAAAAATATAGATGTATAAAATATTGACTTTTATGTAAATATAACATAAAATATGTTAAATATATTAGATATTAAATTTAATTTTAACAAAATAAAATAAATGTAATATACATTTTAGTGACAAATAAACTTAATTAAACAATATAAACAGACAAACATAATTATTTATACATATATATTTACTTAAAAACAATTAATAAACTATTATTTTTAATGTATATTAAAAGTTTAAAATGATATAAAAAATTAACTTATATATATAAAAGATTTAAAATATAAAAACAAAAATCTATAATAAATGTAAACAGTAAACTATTAGAACATATTTAAACTTACATTTTAAGAATACAGTCAGTGCAACAGTAGCGAATGCTTTGGATAATTGAGGGGTAACATTTACTATTCCCACTCCAATAAGTGCAACAGTAGGGAAAATGTTGGATAGCTGAGGGGTAACAAATGGTATTCGTACTCCAGTGAGTGCAACAGTAGAGACAGTGTTGGTTGGCCGAGGTGGTCAAAATTACTATTCCAACTCCAGTGAGTGCACAAATAGAGAAAGTGTTGGATAGCGGAGGGGTAACATTTACTATTCCCACTCCAGTGAGTGCAATAGTAGGGAAAGTGTTGGATAGTGGAGGGTTAAAATTTACTATTCCCACTCCAGTGAGTGCAACAGTAGGTAAAGTGTTGGATAGCAGAGAGGCAAAAATTACTATTCACACTCCAATGTTAAAATATATATTACCTACTGGCAATAGCCAGTAGGTATATATAGTTAGGATTGTTTTCCATAGGGAAATTGCAACATTCTATTGGGAATAACTTTAACCTTAACCTTGCCTCGCGGCGCTCCGGTTGTTCCCTGAAAGTTTGGGGGGGATTCGTCAAGCGGGGGCCGAGATAAAAGGGGGGTCCCAAAACGTGTTTTCCCCATGTTAATTTCCATAGGGTGGTTGGACTCACTTTTAGCCCGAACGGCTGAATGGTTTTCCACCAAACTTGGCAAAATTGTAGGGACTGGTAGCCCGATGTGCCTTTGCTATGTCTCAAGATATGTGCTCCAGTGGTTTTTACGAAAATTAACTTTGAAAAAATATATATTGGGCTACATTGGGCTATATATATGTTAGAGCCCAAATGTAGCCCAATGTAGCCCAATGTAGCCCAAAGATGGCCACCAAAGACAAAAAAAAACAAATGTAGCCCAAATATCAGCCAGATGTAGCCCAACTATAGCCCAATGACAGAATGTCCCAGAGTGTTCTAAAGAACAACTAGAGCGCTAACAGTCTTACTTATGACAAAAGTATGGCACACCCGAAGTCATCCTGATTGGAATAAAGTGTTAACACTTAAAACATTTAATTTGCAAAGGAACAAAATGAGGGGGTTCATTTTGCCATAGAAATTATGATTAGTGCTGAAGAAAGAAAAATGAGGGCACATTTTGAGTGACTTCTTAAATCCTCTTATATTTCATTAAAAAAATTCTGATATGCAGTCTCCCAAGATGGCCACCAGAGACAAAAGAGCCTGTGCTTAAAAACTCTGTTAGCAAAGCAGGCATTTGAGATTTAAAAAACGTTTTAATATATAAAAACGTTATCCGCTAATAGAATTAGCATTTAAAAAACCTTGCGAATTCAATGAAAAAAACATAGGTTTCAGGCCTTATATAGTTAGGAATTAGCATTTAAAAAACCTTGCGAATTCACTGAAAAAACATAGGTTTCAGGCCTTATATAGTTAGGAATTAGCATTTAAAAAACCTTTGAAATTCACTGAAAAAACCATAGGTTTCAGGCCTTATATAGTTAGGAATTAGCATTTAAAAAACCTTGCAAATTCACTGAAAAAAACATAGGTTTCAGGTCTTATATAGTTAGGAATTAGCATTTAAAAAACCTTTGAAATTCACTGAAAAAACCAAAGGTTTCAGGAGTTATATAGTTAGGAATTAGCTTTTAAAAAACCTTTGAAATTCACTCAAAAAACTATAAGTTTTAGTGGTGTTATAGTTAGCTGGACATTTTACTCATACAAAACCATTGAAATTGCTCCTATATAGTTAGTTGTACTAACTATATTTCGCGCACCCGCAATCCACTGCTGATGATGTCACATATTAGATCATTCATGACATGGTCAGTGACATCACTGATGACATCTCAAATGACATCACTGATGACATCACTGATGACATCATCCACGTGACAATCACATACACCTTTTCATACACTATTACAATTTTTCATCACTCTTTGTAAAATACAGAGTATCATATTTAAATCCATTGTCACAGCAATACAAGTATCTAAAAATCCACTCAGTGATTCATAGATGTATACACACATCTAATCACTTACCTATGGATTCACTCATACATGCTGTCAATGAACAATAGAACACTATCAAAAATACTTATACATCTATATCGACATTAAACAACAGCTCGCATCCTATTCACATATGAAGTCATCCTACTCACTTATGCAAACAATGGATCATACTTACATATTTACTTAGCAAAACACTTATACAAACACCACTTCTTCTATTCATTTAGATAGTAAGTCATACTTAGTGAATTATAAAATCATTATTACAAGTATACAGTTATCCATACAGTCACTCACACAATCATTGTGTCTTATGTATACTTATTTATATACAACAACTGACACATGCACTGCCTTTTATTTTTCTAGTTTGTTGGACCTGTACCATTGAGAAATATATTTGCTCATCACCACACCCATAAAGATATTCACTCACCCAAACAACTGTTAGAACATGTAGTTTTAACTTCATATATCTACTGAATCAACTATTAACACATCTTTGGACAGTCACACCCCCCCCACCGAACCACACACACTTTCACACTCCCATACAAATACTCAGTTAACTAATCAATAACTAATATAGACTTTCACATAGCTAGTAACCAACTGTAGAATCAGTTTACACAACAACTGACAAAGTGACACAGATATTCACACAGTTTAGTCACTATCCACTATATTTAGTGAGACATTATAAATTGGTCAAGTAAACAGTCAATTACACTGCTACTAAATCCTCCATCCAAATATTTATTTATATATATCCACTTATTCTTCAATGCAAATTGCTATATATATAATGCATATTTAAATAACGAAGCAAACCACATTCACTGGATGGTGTCATCAGTGATGTCATCAGTGATGTCATTTGAGATGTCATCAGTGATGTCACTGACCATGTCATGAATGATCTAATATGTGACATCATCAGCAGTGGATTGCGGGTGCGCGAAATATAGTTAGTACAACTAACTATACAGGAGCAATTTCAATGGTTTTGTATGAGTAAAATGTCCAGCTAACTATAACACCACTAAAACTTATAGTTTTTTGAGTGAATTTCAAAGGTTTTTTAAAAGCTAATTCCTAACTATATAACTCCTGAAACCTATGGTTTTTTCAGTGAATTTCAAAGATTTTTTAAATGCTAATTCCTAACTATATAATGCCTGAAACCTATGGTTTTTTCAGTGAATATATATATATATATATATATATATATATGCATATATATATATATATATATATAAAACTATAAAAATAAATAAATAATATTTCGAAAATAGAAAAAATATATTACATATATAAAAAGAAAACATATTATAATAATTGCATATAACAAATACCTACAAATATTATATAAAATAAAATATTAAATACATTACGAATACATAATTAGAAAATATTTACAAATAAAAACATTACCTAAAACATAAATACATTTATTTTATTTTATTTCCTACCCTATACAACTACACCAATAACCACACACTTCAAAATTTTAAATTAAAAGTACTACCATTATTAACATAATGAATAATCAATAAAAAAATATTTGAAAAACGAATAAACATTAGTTAACTACACACACTTTAAGACTATCATGCCCACAACACGCACCTAAATTAAACTATAAAATAATAAAGCACAATTAAATCTTATTTTTAAATGAAACACGATTAATATTAACAACTATTATAAAGTAATTAAAATGTATTTAATACCCACCCTTACCCCTTTGAAAGTAAAAACAATACACAAAAAATAAACAAGTACCAAAATAAATATCAAATAATGAACATGAATTAACATTTATATATTAATTAATTAAATACAAATTACTTCCCATCCATTACCCATATAAACACAACACACTCCTAAAATTAATCTTTATTAATTTAATTATTCTCAATTAACAAATATTTATTAATAAGAAAAAATTAACTACTTAACACCCTTTGCCCATATAAACCCCAAAACCCAAGCCTAAAATTAATTACACAACTACCATAATTAATTACCAATGAATTCATTAAAATTGATTAACAACCAATTTTTAATTCATGATTAAAAATAAATTACTTCCCACCCTTTGTATCTATAAACACCAACACACACCTAACATTAATCACACAATTACTATCATTAACTACAAATTAAATAATTATTATTAATTAACAACACATTAATATTTAATTAATAATACATTACTTTACACATTTAACACTGTAACATCTCAACTGAACAAATATCTATATATATAAAAACGAATGTATGTCTGTCTGTCAGTCTGTTTGTCCTTTATGCATTACTACACCATTCATCCGATCGTCATGAAACTTTGGGAAGTTGTTGAGTACACTCCAGCGAAGGTTTTTTTAAATATCGGCCCCCCAGGGCGCTCATAATCTTTCGAATACTGATGTACGCACCAGACGGAAATACAACAAATCGTGTATCCACAAGCACTCGAATAAATAAATAGAATTAAAACACCATTCATCCGATCGTCATGAAACTTTGGGAAGTTGTTGAGTACACTCCCGGGAAGGTTTCTGGCATAAAAAACTGTTTAAATATCGGCCCCCCCAGGGCCCTCATAATCTTTCAAATACTGATGTACGCACAAGTCGGAAAAACAAAAAAATTGTGTATCCACAAGCACTCGAATAAATAAATAGAATTAAAACATCATTCATCCGATCACCAGGAAACTTTGGGAAGTTGTTGAGTACACTCCTGCGAAGGTTTCTGACATAAATTTCTTTTAAATATCGGCCCCCCAGGGCCCTCATAATCTTTCGAATACTGATGTACGCACCAGACGGAAAAACAAAAAATCGTGTATCCACAAGCACTCTAATAAATAAATAGAATTAAAACGACACTTTTAAATGTTTGCCATATTAAAATGAATAAGTTTCAATAAAAATGACACAACGTTTAAATTGAATGTTATCATAACGAGCTTCCTTGATTTTCCTTTCTTCGAAGATTGCAGCAACGCGCGACGGGCAAGCTAGTTAATAAATAAAAAATAATCAATCAATTTAATATAGGTAAATTACTTCCCACCCTATTCCCCTATAAACCCACAACCTGCTACGGAACTAAAAACGCAAAACTTCAAATACAAAAAATAAATAACTACCAAAAATGTAACACATATATTAAAAATACAAACAATTCTTTTAAAACAAAATTACATCTCATACAATTAAAACATATACTAAAAAACATAATATAACACTAATTGAAAAATCGATATTTTTAACAACTATGGGCCATATGTATCAAAGGGTTTTACCCATTCTGTGTCTATGGGAAAACGTGTTCATACATATGGCCCTATATTTTTGCAAACGATATTAAACACTTCAATATTTTTAAAATCGATATTACTAACCTTAAGTCGTTATTCTTGACCACAATATTCTTGCTGCTGATATTTCTGAACCACGATATTTCCGATTCGATATTTGTGCAACTTTATATTTTAAACTTGATATTCTGTTTACACACCATATTCCAGGGAAAGTAATGTCACTGCAAGAGGACCTGAGTAAAAGTATCCCCAAAAAACAACCGCATTCCTTGTTAGCACGGCAATGGTTTGTGATTAAATAATTTACATTGCTGCTTAAGAGCAGACATGGCTCCATATTAAAACCCATTACATCATCAGCCTTGGGCTGTCACAAGGAGGTCCGTAGGTGAAATAATGCCCCAGGTCCAGCTCTCTCCAAAGCCTCACACTCCTTTAGAAAAATGTAGTCATACATTTTTTTATGAAAAGCATGCCTGCTACCTTCATTAATAAAGAGACAGCCTCCATAGATATTCTACTAGATCATACCAGATACCATGTTTTCTCTCTTTGGCATGAATGGACGCATATATAATCAACGGGAGAGAAAGGGTATATGAGGCCACTCTCCAACCCCTAATTCATCAAATTACAACAACAAAAGAGTGCCTGATACTGTGAATTCGCAAGTGACAGTGTCCCTACCTAAAAGAAAACACAGTATAAAGAAAACTATACTAACATAAGCAGACTGAAAAAAAGGGAGAAAAAACTATTTTCTTAAAAGAACCCTCACTCACCCTAGTGGTGACATGCTTCATCATGGGGTTCCCACGGGAGGGACCGAATGTCCCCCCTGTGTGCTTCGACGCCTGCAATTGCATCGGAGCGTTTTTTTTTTGTTAAGAAAGAGTTTAGTGATGTGAGTGATCAGTGATGTAGGTGATAGTAAAAAGATCACAGCTGGACCCAAACAACTTTATTAATGGACCAGCTAATCACATTAAAAACAGTGAGGACAATTGGTGGTTTGTATTAGAAGTTAGAACCCCAGTGTCCTGGTGTAGGTGGTCAACATGTTTCTGCTGTCTAATGCGTGTTATGCTCAACTTTCTTCAGGACCAATGAAAAATAAAGGAGAGAGTCCTCCGGGGGTCCACGCACGCTAAGGCGTGTCCACTCCGTGGGGACACCAGTGTAAAAACAAGGATATAATTCTTTCCTTATATAACACACGGTTTTACCCGCAGCCAGATCTCCTGGAATTAGCCTGGAGACAATATAGATCGTGTAGCAAGTGTGCCACATGGACTATCAGTGTGGCAATTTTTTCACGTTATGCTCGTTTTGCAGCACAACGACTCGCCGCCCGGAACCTAGCTTCTGGTTCACAGTACTCCCCCGGTCACCTTTTTACGACTGAGGGAGTACTTTGGCAGTTTTTCACTGCCTTTTCGTGCCGGTGTTTGTGGCACGAAAAGGCAGTTGGAAACTCTCTCTGGGGGCCCCCAGCAGGGCCCCCATGGGTGCGAGGCCGCCAAATGTTGATCCCTGCACCCGGTGGCAGGCATCTTGGGGTGCCCGCCACAGGGTGCAAGGATGAACTGCACCCCTGCTTTACACAATGCAGGCATGCATTCCGCTCGGAATGCATGCTTCCATTGTGAAGCATACGAATGCAAGCGAACAGGGTTTGGTCGGATCGTACTACGAGGGCCGTAACCAACGACAGCTAGTCGGTCCGTCCGACATCGGAATCGGCCCCTTGATGGTTAGAGTTTAGGTAAAATCAAGGAGAGGTTTATGGAGGGAAATGCAGATACAACTCTCAGGGCAAAATGGGCAGAAGAGGCAGGCATAGAAATTACTGATAAAGCATGGGAAAACATCCTGGAATATCCTAAGAAAGTGTCCCTTAATGTTAAACTGCAATTTATCCAAACAATGGTATTACATAGATCCTATCATACCCCGCAAAGAATACATCGGATGGTCCCAGAAGCACAGAACTGCTTCCCTCGCTGTAAAGATGACGAAGCAGACTTTATCCACATGCTATGTACTTGCCCGTGTGTACTGGATTATTGGATTGGGGTCTGGCATCATCTAGGTGTAGTTACACATGATGGTCCAAGACAAAGCTTTGGAGTGTCTAGTGGGACTCAGGAGATATAAAAAACGCAGAAGGTCCAACGACGTTTCACAGACCTGGCTCTTATATTAGCTATTAGGGCCCTTACTATGAGATGGAAATCCCCCAGATGCCCGACATTGTCTAGC
Source organism: Lissotriton helveticus (assembly GCF_964261635.1). NCBI lineage: Eukaryota > Metazoa > Chordata > Amphibia > Caudata > Salamandridae > Lissotriton > Lissotriton helveticus. The sequence goes on from NC_136065.1 coordinate 401,704,710, forward strand.
TGGCAGGACGATATGATACATTGGGGGGGTGCTGAGAGTGTGGCGCTACGCCGAGAGGAGGCAAAGGGGTTGCAGACACAGCCTACCTCCATGGAATGGGATGCTATGCTAAAGGAATTTAAGCAACTAGACCTAATCCCTGTACAGTAATACCTCACACAATAATTCACCAATAGACCTTATGGACCTACTGTTTGTCCCCCGCCTACTCCAGACCACACACCATGGAGCTTATACAGGAGAGACGCATTACACCAAGGTAATAGAATAGTGGATGAATATATGAACCAGGAACATCAGACCAGGAAGGGGGAGGGGGGTTGGGACCAGTTATTTAGTAAGTTAGAGTTAGTTTGTACGGAAAGCTGATTGTTGTAATCGATCTTGATGTCATGTTCTGGCCATCTACGTGTAAACATCTTCAAGGCTGTAAGGCGGTTGAAGATCATATTATTGTTGTTTACAGCAATTATTCTATGGTCAAATATGTATAATGTATAATATGGAAACGCAAAAACAAAACACCAATTGTTTCACAATTGTCCCTATTGTATCATGACTGAGGTGTTTCAATAAAATATATATTTAAAAAAATGGAGGGAAATGCAGATACTAAAACACATCCACAAAAGAGTGAGACACTTGTTTTTCACATTTACACAAGTAGCACTAAAGACTGTTAGGGAACAGGCTTTTTGCAGGTTTCCACCCCACTTTCTGCCCTCATTCGGACTACAAACTGCTAGTTTTTTTAATCTGAGAGTGCACTGAGGCCTGCTAACCAGACCTCAGTTTCAATGTTCTGACCATTACAAAATGTTGAATTGGATTTACCCAATTGGCAAGTGCTGACTTACTTATAAGCCCCTAGTGTATGGTACACATGGAATGTAAGACAAAGTGTACACCCAGGGCTGCAGCACTATTTGTGCCACTCTGAGTGTAACAAAGGGCAAATTGACTCCTAGCCTCCCACTGCAGACAGGAAGGGCAATATATGCAATGCTAGCTCGACTTTGCCATTTAAACTAATGGCAAAATGAACACTCACTTAACAATATTTGTAAGTCTTTCCTCAGGAAGGCCTATAGATCCCTATGGCTGGGAGCTGTATATTGTTAAGCAAGACATATAGGTTTATTATATTTCTAGGCATCAAACCCCTTAAAGTTGTAATTTTGCTGGGAAAAAGTTAGTATCCCTATTATCTAACATAGAGTTACCAGCTGCCTTCCCAGCCTGGCTAACTTCTGAATGGGACTACCTTCTGGGTACTGTAAGATATCGATTTAACTGCGGCATTAAATCTGACTTGTTGCCCAAGTTAAAATGAATATGACTATTAAAGTTACTCAACTTTTAGGAAGCTCCAACTCTATGCCCCAGGTGGTCCAGTGGCCTCACACAGGTCCTGGCACTCAGACAGCTTTCTGCCCACCTGGGGAAGAATGTGAATGATTCCCGGGCCAAGGAACAAAGGCAGTTGCAGCAGAATGAGGTGTGACCTCCCCTCCCAGGAAGGCCACTCTTGGTGTTAGGTGCTACGCGAACAAATGAGGGACGGAATGCTGAATAAATCATACAGTCCCTCCCAGTCAAGAGATCTGGGTATAATCTATCGTTCTTTTGCTCTCCATTCCACCCCAGTTTGGACCCACCATATACAAACCAGTCTTGACCCTGTGCCTCATGGGAACAGTCCAGACTGAACTGCTGAAGATAGGGAGAGAAAGGGAAAGTCCATCCCAAACTGGTTATCCTTTGAGCGTACAATGCTTAGGAAGCCACTCCTCTGGGGTGGACTACCAAGCTCCACACAATAAGGGAAAGGCCCGACATCTTGAGAGTTGCAACAATTTTGGATTTTGGGATTTCCAAATGCCACACATCACAGATATTTTGTCGCCAAAGAGGAGGGGACCTACTAGCACATTGGCTAGTATCTGTGTGGTCCCTTTGTGCACTTACCCGGGATACAATGGGCACCCCTGGCACCCTGAACCTCAGATCATGTTGGATTTGCAGAAAGGACAAACAAACATTTGCCTTGCTTCCCTTGACACTGCACAAAGAGAGGCTGCACCAACAAAGGGACTGCACCTGCTGCACTTTGGGTTAGTAAAGTTTGGACTGTGCCTGTGGCTCCTCGCTTGGAGAAAAGTTGATTCCCAGATCAAAGAAGTGACTCCAAGGATCCGTTGACTGATTTCCTTGAACCAGCTACAGGCCTACAAGAGCTGAAGAAGCCCAAACAAACAAGTTGCTAGCACAGCAGACGTTTTGCAGCTACCTGCCACTGGGTTTCCAAAGTGACCAATCCTCGACGGCCAAAATTGTACCTGAATCAAGTGGACCCGGGTGTGCCCTTCAGAGTCTGAAATCATTACCTAAGAGGGACACAAGCCCCCACCAAATATATTCGCTGTGACTGCAGTGTTGCAGGATCAGCAATCCAGCTGCAGTTGGCCTTTTATTGTTACAAAGAAGTTGTTGTGTGACCTCCAAGTTCTATGATAAAAGTAATCTCACCTCATGTGTAGATTAAGGACACAACAGCAACTCACCCCTGTCGACCGCACAGCACCAGGAGCATCTTTTTTCCTGCATCCCCAGCATCAGGTCCACTCCATTGTCGTCTATGGCAGTCATTTCCTAAAGGCTCTGGTGGCCTGGTACCTGTCCAAAGTAACCTTACTGGCCATCTGGACCTCTGCCCTGTCGGATCAGGTCACCTAACCTGGGCCAGAGTTGCCAAACACACTCTTTCAAACGTTTCAAAAGTTTACATACTTTTTATTGACCCATGCTTGTTTGCGATTGAATTAAAAGTTATTTAATGCTTTATACATCTGTATTTCCGGAATCTGGATTTTGAGGATCCAGGACTCAAAAAATTCATGTTTATAAGTTGCTGTGACTTTCTTTTTCGTAATGCCTTACACTAAGTTCCTTTCTCAAGCCTTGCTGCTTGAAGTCACAACTACCCAGAGTTGCCAGAAACCGGTCCCCGGAAGCTTGTTTCCTTTCCAGTAAAGAATTGGCTTGGTAGTTTGGTCTGCCCTGTTCCCATGATGCACTGGGCCAGGGACAGACTAATTTGCATGTAGCCAGGTTCTGAACTGGGATGGTGCAGTGAGCTAAAAAACGGTGTTGGATAAAGCCCTGATCTTTTGACTGGGTAGGAGTGTTCTGCTTAATTCAGATGCTCTGTCCATCACCACCCCCTTTTATGAATCGTTTTGGCCACTATAGGAGTGGAAGGGTATGCTCAGAGATGAGTCCCTTGCTCACTGCACCATCAGGATTCAAGCAAGCCGGGCCGAAGACGGCTGCAATGCCAGAAACCGGTCCCCGGAAGCTTGTTTCCTTTCCAGTAAAGAATTGGCTTGGTAGTTTGGTCTGCCCTGTACCCATGATGCACTGGGCCAGGGACAGACTAATTTGCATGTAGCCAGGTTCTGAACTGGGATGGTGCAGTGAGCTAAAAAACGGTGTTGGATAAAGCCCTGATCTTTTGACTGGGTAGGAGTGTTCTGCTTAATTCAGATGCTCTGTCCATCACCACCCCCTTTTATGAATCGTTTTGGCCACTATAGGAGTGGAAGGGTATGCTCAGACCTGAGTCCCTTGCTCACTGCACCATCAGGATTCAAGCAAGCCGGGCCGAAGACGGCTGCAATGCCAGAAACCGGTCCCCGGAAGCTTGTTTCCTTTCCAGTAAAGAATTGGCTTGGTAGTTTGGTCTGCCCTGTTCCCATGATGCACTGGGCCAGGGACAGACTAATTTGCATGTAGCCAGGTTCTGAACTGGGATGGTGCAGTGAGCTAAAAAACGGTGTTGGATAAAGCCCTGATCTTTTGACTGGGTAGGAGTGTTCTGCTTAATTCAGATGCTCTGTCCATCACCACCCCCTTTTATGAATCGTTTTGGCCACTATAGGAGTGGAAGGGTATGCTCAGACATGAGTCCCTTGCTCACTGCACCATCAGGATTCAAGCAAGCCGGGCCGAAGATGGCTGCAATGCCAGAAACCGGTCCCCGGAAGCTTGTTTCCTTTCCAGTAAAGAATTGGCTTGGTAGTTTGGTCTGCCCTGTTCCCATGATGCACTGGGCCAGGGACAGACTAATTTGCATGTAGCCAGGTTCTGAACTGGGATGGTGCAGTGAGCTAAAAAACGGTGTTGGATAAAGCCCTGATCTTTTGACTGGGTAGGAGTGTTCTGCTTAATTCAGATGCTCTGTCCATCACCACCCCCTTTTATGAATCGTTTTGGCCACTATAGGAGTGGAAGGGTATGCTCAGAGATGAGTCCCTTGCTCACTGCACCATCAGGATTCAAGCAAGCCGGGCCGAAGACGGCTGCAATGCCAGAAACCGGTCCCCGGAAGCTTGTTTCCTTTCCAGTAAAGAATTGGCTTGGTAGTTTGGTCTGCCCTGTACCCATGATGCACTGGGCCAGGGACAGACTAATTTGCATGTAGCCAGGTTCTGAACTGGGATGGTGCAGTGAGCTAAAAAACGGTGTTGGATAAAGCCCTGATCTTTTGACTGGGTAGGAGTGTTCTGCTTAATTCAGATGCTCTGTCCATCAACACCCCCTTTTATGAATCGTTTTGGCCAATATAGGAGTGGAAGGGTATGCTCAGACCTGAGTCCCTTGCTCACTGCACCATCAGGATTCAAGCAAGCCGGGCCGAAGACGGCTGCAATGCCAGAAACCGGTCCCCGGAAGCTTGTTTCCTTTCCAGTAAAGAATTGGCTTGGTAGTTTGGTCTGCCCTGTTCCCATGATGCACTGGGCCAGGGACAGACTAATTTGCATGTAGCCAGGTTCTGAACTGGGATGGTGCAGTGAGCTAAAAAACAGTGTTGGATAAAGCCCTGATCTTTTGAATGGGTAGGAGTGTTCTGCTTAATTCAGATGCTCTGTCCATCACCACCCCCTTTTATGAATCGTTTTGGCCACTATAGGAGTGGAAGGGTATGCTCAGACATGAGTCCCTTGCTCACTGCACCATCAGGATTCAAGCAAGCCGGGCCGAAGACGGCTGCAATGCCAGAAACCGGTCCCCGGAAGCTTGTTTCCTTTCCAGTAAAGAATTGGCTTGGTAGTTTGGTCTGCCCTGTTCCCATGATGCACTGGGCCAGGGACAGACTAATTTGCATGTAGCCAGGTTCTGAACTGGGATGGTGCAGTGAGCTAAAAAACGGTGTTGGATAAAGCCCTGATCTTTTGACTGGGTAGGAGTGTTCTGCTTAATTCAGATGCTCTGTCTATCACCACCCCCTTTTATGAATCGTTTTGGCCACTATAGGAGTGGAAGGGTATGCTCAGACATGAGTCCCTTGCTCACTGCACCATCAGGATTCAAGCAAGCCGGGCCGAAGACGGCTGCAATGCCAGAAACCGGTCCCCAGAAGCTTGTTTCCTTTCCAGTAAAGAATTGGCTTGGTAGTTTGGTCTGCCCTGTTCCCATTATGCACTGGGCCAGGGACAGACTAATTTGCATGTAGCCAGGTTCTGAACTGGGATGGTGCAGTGAGCTAAAAAACGGTGTTGGATAAAGCCCTGATCTTTTGACTGTGTAGGAGTGCTCTGTCCATCACCACCCCCTTTTATGAATCGTTTTCGCCACTATAGGAGTGGAAGGGTATGCTCAGACATGAGTCCCTTGCTCACTGCACCATCAGGATTCAAGCAAGCCGGGCCGAAGACGGCTGCAATGCCAGAAACCGGTCCCCGGAAGCTTGTTTCCTTTCCAGTAAAGAATTGGCTTGGTAGTTTGGTCTGCCCTGTTCCCATGATGCACTGGGCCAGGGACAGACTAATTTGCATGTAGCCAGGTTCTGAACTGGGATGGTGCAGTGAGCTAAAAAACGGTGTTGGATAAAGCCCTGATCTTTTGACTGGGTAGGAGTGTTCTGCTTAATTCAGATGCTCTGTCCATCACCACCCCCTTTTATGAATCGTTTTGGCCACTATAGGAGTGGAAGGGTATGCTCAGACATGAGTCCCTTGCTCACTGCACCATCAGGATTCAAGCAAGCCGGGCCGAAGACGGCTGCAATGCCAGAAACCGGTCCCCGGAAGCTTGTTTCCTTTCCAGTAAAGAATTGGCTTGGTAGTTTGGTCTGCCCTGTTCCCATGATGCACTGGGCCAGGGACAGACTAATTTGCATGTAGCCAGGTTCTGAACTGGGATGGTGCAGTGAGCTAAAAAACGGTGTTGGATAAAGCCCTGATCTTTTGACTGTGTAGGAGTGCTCTGTCCATCACCACCCCCTTTTATGAATCGTTTTCGCCACTATAGGAGTGGAAGGGTATGCTCAGACATGAGTCCCTTGCTCACTGCACCATCAGGATTCAAGCAAGCCGGGCCGAAGACGGCTGCAATGCCAGAAACCGGTCCCCGGAAGCTTGTTTCCTTTCCAGTAAAGAATTGGCTTGGTAGTTTGGTCTGCCCTGTTCCCATGATGCACTGGGCCAGGGACAGACTAATTTGCATGTAGCCAGGTTCTGAACTGGGATGGTGCAGTGAGCTAAAAAACGGTGTTGGATAAAGCCCTGATCTTTTGACTGGGTAGGAGTGTTCTGCTTAATTCAGATGCTCTGTCCATCACCACCCCCTTTTATGAATCGTTTTGGCCACTATAGGAGTGGAAGGGTATGCTCAGACATGAGTCCCTTGCTCACTGCACCATCAGGATTCAAGCAAGCCGGGCCGAAGACGGCTGCAATGCCAGAAACCGGTCCCCGGAAGCTTGTTTCCTTTCCAGTAAAGAATTGGCTTGGTAGTTTGGTCTGCCCTGTTCCCATGATGCACTGGGCCAGGGACAGACTAATTTGCATGTAGCCAGGTTCTGAACTGGGATGGTGCAGTGAGCTAAAAAACGGTGTTGGATAAAGCCCTGATCTTTTGACTGGGTAGGAGTGTTCTGCTTAATTCAGATGCTCTGTCCATCACCACCCCCTTTTATGAATCGTTTTGGCCACTATAGGAGTGGAAGGGTATGCTCAGACATGAGTCCCTTGCTCACTGCACCATCAGGATTCAAGCAAGCCGGGCGGAAGATGGCTGCAATGCCAGAAACCGGTCCCCGGAAGCTTGTTTCCTTTCCAGTAAAGAATTGGCTTGGTAGTTTGGTCTGCCCTCTTCCCATGATGCACTGGGCCAGGGACAGACTAATTTGCATGTAGCCAGGTTCTGAACTGGGATGGTGCAGTGAGCTAAAAACGGTGTTGGATAAAGCCCTGATCTTTTGACTGGGTAGGAGTGTTCTGCTTAATTCAGATGCTCTGTCCATCACCACCCCCTTTTATGAATCGTTTTGGCCACTATAGGAGTGGAAGGGTATGCTCAGACATGAGTCCCTTGCTCACTGCACCATCAGGATTCAAGCAAGCCGGGCCGAAGACGGCTGCAATGCCAGAAACCGGTCCCCGGAAGCTTGTTTCCTTTCCAGTAAAGAATTGGCTTGGTAGTTTGGTCTGCCCTGTTCCCATGATGCACTGGGCCAGGGACAGACTAATTTGCATGTAGCCAGGTTCTGAACTGGGATGGTGCAGTGAGCTAAAAAACGGTGTTGGATAAAGCCCTGATCTTTTGACTGGGTAGGAGTGTTCTGCTTAATTCAGATGCTCTGTCCATCACCACCCCCTTTTATGAATCGTTTTGGCCACTATAGGAGTGGAAGGGTATGCTCAGACATGAGTCCCTTGCTCACTGCACCATCAGGATTCAAGCAAGCCGGGCCGAAGACGGCTGCAATGCCAGAAACCGGTCCCCGGAAGCTTGTTTCCTTTCCAGTAAAGAATTGGCTTGGTAGTTTGGTCTGCCCTGTTCCCATGATGCACTGGGCCAGGGACAGACTGATTTGCATGTAGCCAGGTTCTGAACTGGGATGGTGCAGTGAGCTAAAAAACGGTGTTGGATAAAGCCCTGATCTTTTGACTGGGTTGGAGTGTTCTGCTTAATTCAGATGCTCTGTCCATCACCACCCCCTTTTATGAATCGTTTTGGCCACTATAGGAGTGGAAGGGTATGCTCAGACATGAGTCCCTTGCTCACTGCACCATCAGGATTCAAGCAAGCCGGGCCGAAGACGGCTGCAATGCCAGAAACCGGTCCCCGGAAGCTTGTTTCCTTTCCAGTAAAGAATTGGCTTGGTAGTTTGGTCTGCCCTATTCCCATGATGCACTGGGCCAGGGACAGACTAATTTGCATGTAGCCAGGTTCTGAACTGGGATGGTGCAGTGAGCTAAAAAACGGTGTTGGATAAAGCCCTGATCTTTTGACTGGGTAGGAGTGTTCTGCTTAATTCAGATGCTCTGTCCATCACCACCCCCTTTTATGAATCGTTTTGGCCACTATAGGAGTGGAAGGGTATGCTCAGACATGAGTCCCTTGCTCACTGCACCATCAGGATTCAAGCAAGCCGGGCCGAAGACGGCTGCAATGCCAGAAACCGGTCCCCGGAAGCTTGTTTCCTTTCCAGTAAAGAATTGGCTTGGTAGTTTGGTCTGCCCTGTTCCCATGATGCACTGGGCCAGGGACAGACTAATTTGCATGTAGCCAGGTTCTGAACTGGGATGGTGCAGTGAGCTAAAAAACGGTGTTGGATAAAGCCCTGATCTTTTGACTGGGTAGGAGTGTTCTGCTTAATTCAGATGCTCTGTCCATCACCACCCCCTTTTATGAATCGTTTTGGCCACTATAGGAGTGGAAGGGTATGCTCAGACATGAGTCCCTTGCTCACTGCACCATCAGGATTCAAGCAAGCCGGGCCGAAGACGGCTGCAATGCCAGAAACCGGTCCCCGGAAGCTTCTTTCCTTTCCAGTAAAGAATTGGCTTGGTAGTTTGGTCTGCCCTGTTCCCATGATGCACTGGGCCAGGGACAGACTAATTTGCATGTAGCCAGGTTCTGAACTGGGATGGTGCAGTGAGCTAAAAAATGGTGTTGGATAAAGCCCTGATCTTTTGACTGGGTTGGAGTGTTCTGCTTAATTCAGATGCTCTGTCCATCACCACCCCCTTTTATGAATCGTTTTGGCCACTATAGGAGTGGAAGGGTATGCTCAGACATGAGTCCCTTGCTCACTGCACCATCAGGATTCAAGCAAGCCGGGCCGAAGACGGCTGCAATGCCAGAAACCGGTCCCCGGAAGCTTGTTTCCTTTCCAGTAAAGAATTGGCTTGGTAGTTTGGTCTGCCCTGTTCCCATGATGCACTGGGCCAGGGACAGACTAATTTGCATGTAGCCAGGTTCTGAACTGGGATGGGGCAGTGAGCTAAAAAACGGTGTTAGATAAAGCCCTGATCTTTTGACTGGGTAGGAGTGTTCTGCTTAATTCAGATGCTCTGTCCATCACCACCCCCTTTTATGAATCGTTTTGGCCACTATAGGAGTGGAAGGGTATGCTCAGACATGAGTCCCTTGCTCACTGCACCATCAGGATTCAAGCAAGCCGGGCCGAAGACGGCTGCAATGCCAGAAACCGGTCCCCGGAAGCTTGTTTCCTTTCCAGTAAAGAATTGGCTTGGTAGTTTGTTCTGCCCTGTTCCCATGATGCACTGGGCCAGGGACAGACTAATTTGCATGTAGCCAGGTTCTGAACTGGGATGGTGCAGTGAGCTAAAAAACGGTGTTGGATAAAGCCCTGATCTTTTGACTGGGTAGGAGTGTTCTGCTTAATTCAGATGCTCTGTCCATCACCACCCCCTTTTATGAATCGTTTTGGCCACTATAGGAGTGGAAGGGTATGCTCAGACATGAGTCCCTTGCTCACTGCACCATCAGGATTCAAGCAAGCCGGGCCGAAGACGGCTGCAATGCCAGAAACCGGTCCCCGGAAGCTTGTTTCCTTTCCAGTAAAGAATTGGCTTGGTAGTTTGGTCTGCCCTGTTCCCATGATGCACTGGGCCAGGGACAGACTAATTTGCATGTAGCCAGGTTCTGAACTGGGATGGTGCAGTGAGCTAAAAAACGGTGTTGGATAAAGCCCTGATCTTTTGACTGTGTAGGAGTGCTCTGTCCATCACCACCCCCTTTTATGAATCGTTTTCGCCACTATAGGAGTGGAAGGGTATGCTCAGACATGAGTCCCTTGCTCACTGCACCATCAGGATTCAAGCAAGCCGGGCCGAAGACGGCTGCAATGCCAGAAACCGGTCCCCGGAAGCTTGTTTCCTTTCCAGTAAAGAATTGGCTTGGTAGTTTGGTCTGCCCTGTTCCCATGATGCACTGGGCCAGGGACAGACTAATTTGCATGTAGCCAGCTTCTGAACTGGGATGGTGCAGTGAGCTAAAAAACGGTGTTGGATAAAGCCCTGATCTTTTGACTGGGTAGGAGTGTTCTGCTTAATTCAGATGCTCTGTCCATCACCACCCCCTTTTATGAATCGTTTTGGCCACTATAGGAGTGGAAGGGTATGCTCAGACATGAGTCCCTTGCTCACTGCACCATCAGGATTCAAGCAAGCCGGGCCGAAGACGGCTGCAATGCCAGAAACCGGTCCCCGGAAGCTTGTTTCCTTTCCAGTAAAGAATTGGCTTGGTAGTTTGGTCTGCCCTGTTCCCATGATGCACTGGGCCAGGGACAGACTAATTTGCATGTAGCCAGGTTCTGAACTGGGATGGTGCAGTGAGCTAAAAAACGGTGTTGGATAAAGCCCTGATCTTTTGACTGGGTAGGAGTGTTCTGCTTAATTCAGATGCTCTGTCCATCACCACCCCCTTTTATGAATCGTTTTGGCCACTATAGGAGTGGAAGGGTATGCTCAGACATGAGTCCCTTGCTCACTGCACCATCAGGATTCAAGCAAGCCGGGCGGAAGATGGCTGCAATGCCAGAAACCGGTCCCCGGAAGCTTGTTTCCTTTCCAGTAAAGAATTGGCTTGGTAGTTTGGTCTGCCCTCTTCCCATGATGCACTGGGCCAGGGACAGACTAATTTGCATGTAGCCAGGTTCTGAACTGGGATGGTGCAGTGAGCTAAAAACGGTGTAGGGTAACGCCCTGATCTTTTGACTTTGTAGGAGTGTTCTGCTTAATTCAGATGCTCTGTCCATCACCACCCCCTTTTATGAATCGTTTTGGCCACTATAGGAGTGGAAGGGTATGCTCAGACATGAGTCCCTTGCTCACTGCACCATCAGGATTCAAGCAAGCCGGGCCGAAGACGGCTGCAATGCCAGAAACCGGTCCCCGGAAGCTTGTTTCCTTTCCAGTAAAGAATTGGCTTGGTAGTTTGGTCTGCCCTGTTCCCATGATGCACTGGGCCAGGGACAGACTAATTTGCATGTAGCCAGGTTCTGAACTGGGATGGTGCAGTGAGCTAAAAAACGGTGTTGGATAAAGCCCTGATCTTTTGACTGGGTAGGAGTGTTCTGCTTAATTCAGATGCTCTGTCCATCACCACCCCCTTTTATGAATCGTTTTGGCCACTATAGGAGTGGAAGGGTATGCTCAGACATGAGTCCCTTGCTCACTGCACCATCAGGATTCAAGCAAGCCGGGCCGAAGACGGCTGCAATGCCAGAAACCGGTCCCCGGAAGCTTGTTTCCTTTCCAGTAAAGAATTGGCTTGGTAGTTTGGTCTGCCCTGTTCCCATGATGCACTGGGCCAGGGACAGACTAATTTGCATGTAGCCAGGTTCTGAACTGGGATGGTGCAGTGAGCTAAAAAACGGTGTTAGATAAAGCCCTGATCTTTTGACTGGGTAGGAGTGTTCTGCTTAATTCAGATGCTCTGTCCATCACCACCCCATTTTATGAATCGTTTTGGCCACTATAGGAGTGGTAGGGTATGCTCAGACATGAGTCCCTTGCTCACTGCACCATCAGGATTCAAGCAAGCCGGGCCGAAGACGGCTGCAATGCCAGAAACCGGTCCCCGGAAGCTTGTTTCCTTTCCAGTAAAGAATTGGCTTGGTTGTTTGGTCTGCCCTGTTCCCATGATGCACTGGGCCAGGGACAGACTAATTTGCATGTAGCCAGGTTCTAAACTGGGATGGTGCAGTGAGCTAAAAAACGGTGTTGGATAAAGCCCTGATCTTTTGACTGGGTAGGAGTGTTCTGCTTAATTCAGATGCTCTGTCCATTACCACCCCCTTTTATGAATCGTTTTGGCCACTATAGGAGTGGAAGGGTATGCTCAGACATGAGTCCCTTGCTCACTGCACCATCAGGATTCAAGCAAGCCGGGCCGAAGACGGCTGCAATGCCAGAAACCGGTCCCCGGAAGCTTGTTTCCTTTCCAGTAAAGAATTGGCTTGGTAGTTTGGTCTGCCCTGTTCCCATGATGCACTGGGCCAGGGACAGACTAATTTGCATGTAGCCAGGTTCTGAACTGGGATGGTGCAGTGAGCTAAAAAACGGTGTTGGATAAAGCCCTGATCTTTTGACTGGGTAGGAGTGTTCTGCTAAATTCAGATGCTCTGTCCATCACCACCCCCTTTTATGAATCGTTTTGGCCACTATAGGAGTGGAAGGGTATGCTCAGACATGAGTCCCTTGCTCACTGCACCATCAGGATTCAAGCAAGCCGGGCCGAAGACGGCTGCAATGCCAGAAACCGGTCCCCGGAAGCTTGTTTCCTTTCCAGTAAAGAATTGGCTTGGTAGTTTGGTCTGCCCTGTTCCCATGATGCACTGGGCCAGGGACAGACTAATTTGCATGTAGCCAGGTTCTGAACTGGGATGGTGCAGTGAGCTAAAAAACGGTGTTGGATAAAGCCCTGATCTTTTGACTGGGTAGGAGTGTTCTGCTTAATTCAGATGCTCTGTCCATCACCACCCCCTTTTATGAATCGTTTTGGCCACTATAGGAGTGGAAGGGTATGCTCAGACATGAGTCCCTTGCTCACTGCACCATCAGGATTCAAGCAAGCCGGGCCGAAGACGGCTGCAATGCCAGAAACCGGTCCCCGGAAGCTTGTTTCCTTTCCAGTAAAGAATTGGCTTGGTAGTTTGGTCTGCCCTGTTCCCATGATGCACTGGGCCAGGGACAGACTAATTTGCATGTAACCAGGTTCTGAACTGGGATGGTGCAGTGAGCTAAAAAACGGTGTTGGATAAAGCCCTGATCTTTTGACTGGGTAGGAGTGTTCTGCTTAATTCAGATGCTCTGTCCATCACCACCCCCTTTTATGAATCGTTTTGGCCACTATAGGAGTGGAAGGGTATGCTCAGACATGAGTCCCTTGCTCACTGCACCATCAGGATTCAAGCAAGCCGGGCCGAAGACGGCTGCAATGCCAGAAACCGGTCCCCGGAAGCTTGTTTCCTTTCCAGTAAAGAATTGGCTTGGTAGTTTGGTCTGCCCTGTTCCCATGATGCACTGGGCCAGGGACAGACTAATTTGCATGTAGCCAGGTTCTGAACTGGGATGGTGCAGTGAGCTAAAAAACGGTGTTAGATAAAGCCCTGATCTTTTGACTGGGTAGGAGTGTTCTGCTTAATTCAGATGCTCTGTCCATCACCACCCCCTTTTATGAATCGTTTTGGCCACTATAGGAGTGGTAGGGTATGCTCAGACATGAGTCCCTTGCTCACTGCACCATCAGGATTCAAGCAAGCCGGGCCGAAGACGGCTGCAATGCCAGAAACCGGTCCCCGGAAGCTTGTTTCCTTTCCAGTAAAGAATTGGCTTGGTAGTTTGGTCTGCCCTGTTCCCATGATGCACTGGGCCAGGGACAGACTAATTTGCATGTAGCCAGGTTCTGAACTGGGATGGTGCAGTGAGCTAAAAAACGGTGTTGGATAAAGCCCTGATCTTTTGACTGGGTAGGAGTGTTCTGCTTAATTCAGATGCTCTGTCCATCACCACCCCCTTTTATGAATCGTTTTGGCCACTATAGGAGTGGAAGGGTATGCTCAGACATGAGTCCCTTGCTCACTGCACCATCAGGATTCAAGCAAGCCGGGCCGAAGACGGCTGCAATGCCAGAAACCGATCCCCGGAAGCTTGTTTCCTTTCCAGTAAAGAATTGGCTTGGTAGTTTGGTCTGCCCTGTTCCCATGATGCACTGGGCCAGGGACAGACTAATTTGCATGTAGCCAGGTTCTGAACTGGGATGGTGCAGTGAGCTAAAACACGGTGTTGGATAAAGCCCTGATCTTTTGACTGGGTAGGAGTGTTCTGCTTAATTCAGATGCTCTGTCCATCACCACCCCCTTTTATGAATCGTTTTGGCCACTATAGGAGTGGAAGGGTATGCTCAGACATGAGTCCCTTGCTCACTGCACCATCAGGATTCAAGCAAGCCGGGCCGAAGACGGCTGCAATGCCAGAAACCGGTCCCCAGAAGCTTGTTTCCTTTCCAGTAAAGAATTGGCTTGGTAGTGTGGTCTGCCCTGTTCCCATGATGCACTGGGCCAGGGACAGACTAATTTGCATGTAGCCAGGTTCTGAACTGGGATGGTGCAGTGAGCTAAAAAACGGTGTTGGATAAAGCCCTGATCTTTTGACTGGGTAGGAGTGTTCTGCTTAATTCAGATGCTCTGTCCATCACCACCCCCTTTTATGAATCGTTTTGGCCACTATAGGAGTGGAAGGGTATGCTCAGACATGAGTCCCTTGCTCACTGCACCATCAGGATTCAAGCAAGCCGGGCCGAAGACGGCTGCAATGCCAGAAACCGGTCCCCGGAAGCTTGTTTCCTTTCCAGTAAAGAATTGGCTTGGTAGTTTGGTCTGCCCTATTCCCATGATGCACTGGGCCAGGGACAGACTAATTAGCATGTAGCCAGGTTCTGAACTGGGATGGTGCAGTGAGCTAAAAAACGGTGTTGGATAAAGCCCTGAACTTTTGACTGGGTAGGAGTGTTCTGCTTAATTCAGATGCTCTGTCCATCACCACCCCCTTTTATGAATCGTTTTGGCCACTATAGGAGTGGAAGGGTATGCTCAGACATGAGTCCCTTGCTCACTGCACCATCAGGATTCAAGCAAGCCGGGCCGAAGACGGCTGCAATGCCAGAAACCGGTCCCCGGAAGCTTGTTTCCTTTCCAGTAAAGAATTGGCTTGGTAGTTTGGTCTGCCCTGTTCCCAT
Organism: Lissotriton helveticus; assembly: GCF_964261635.1. Classification (NCBI taxonomy): domain Eukaryota; kingdom Metazoa; phylum Chordata; class Amphibia; order Caudata; family Salamandridae; genus Lissotriton; species Lissotriton helveticus. Next base: position 401,719,764 of record NC_136065.1, read on the forward strand.
GATGCACTGGGCCAGGGACAGACTAATTTGCATGTAGCCAGGTTCTGAACTGGGATGGTGCAGTGAGCTAAAAAACGGTGTTGGATAAAGCCCTGATCTTTTGACTGGGTAGGAGTGTTCTGCTTAATTCAGATGCTCTGTCCATCACCACCCCCTTTTATGAATCGTTTTGGCCACTATAGGAGTGGAAGGGTATGCTCAGACATGAGTCCCTTGCTCACTGCACCATCAGGATTCAAGCAAGCCGGGCCGAAGACGGCTGCAATGCCAGAAACCGGTCCCCGGAAGCTTCTTTCCTTTCCAGTAAAGAATTGGCTTGGTAGTTTGGTCTGCCCTGTTCCCATGATGCACTGGGCCAGGGACAGACTAATTTGCATGTAGCCAGGTTCTGAACTGGGATGGTGCAGTGAGCTAAAAAACGGTGTTGGATAAAGCCCTGATCTTTTGACTGGGTTGGAGTGTTCTGCTTAATTCAGATGCTCTGTCCATCACCACCCCCTTTTATGAATCGTTTTGGCCACTATAGGAGTGGAAGGGTATGCTCAGACATGAGTCCCTTGCTCACTGCACCATCAGGATTCAAGCAAGCCGGGCCGAAGACGGCTGCAATGCCAGAAACCGGTCCCCGGAAGCTTGTTTCCTTTCCAGTAAAGAATTGGCTTGGTAGTTTGGTCTGCCCTGTTCCCATGATGCACTGGGCCAGGGACAGACTAATTTGCATGTAGCCAGGTTCTGAACTGGGATGGGGCAGTGAGCTAAAAAACGGTGTTAGATAAAGCCCTGATCTTTTGACTGGGTAGGAGTGTTCTGCTTAATTCAGATGCTCTGTCCATCACCACCCCCTTTTATGAATCGTTTTGGCCACTATAGGAGTGGAAGGGTATGCTCAGACATGAGTCCCTTGCTCACTGCACCATCAGGATTCAAGCAAGCCGGGCCGAAGACGGCTGCAATGCCAGAAACCGGTCCCCGGAAGCTTGTTTCCTTTCCAGTAAAGAATTGGCTTGGTAGTTTGGTCTGCCCTGTTCCCATGATGCACTGGGCCAGGGACAGACTAATTTGCATGTAGCCAGGTTCTGAACTGGGATGGTGCAGTGAGCTAAAAAACGGTGTTGGATAAAGCCCTGATCTTTTGACTGTGTAGGAGTGCTCTGTCCATCACCACCCCCTTTTATGAATCGTTTTCGCCACTATAGGAGTGGAAGGGTATGCTCAGACATGAGTCCCTTGCTCACTGCACCATCAGGATTCAAGCAAGCCGGGCCGAAGACGGCTGCAATGCCAGAAACAGGTCGCCGGAAGCTTGTTTCCTTTCCAGTAAAGAATTGGCTTGGTAGTTTGGTCTGCCCTGTTCCCATGATGCACTGGGCCAGGGACAGACTAATTTGCATGTAGCCAGGTTCTGAACTGGGATGGTGCAGTGAGCTAAAAAACGGTGTTGGATAAAGCCCTGATCTTTTGACTGGGTAGGAGTGTTCTGCTTAATTCAGATGCTCTGTCCATCACCACCCCCTTTTATGAATCGTTTTGGCCACTATAGGAGTGGAAGGGTATGCTCAGACATGAGTCCCTTGCTCACTGCACCATCAGGATTCAAGCAAGCCGGGCCGAAGACGGCTGCAATGCCAGAAACCGGTCCCCGGAAGCTTGTTTCCTTTCCAGTAAAGAATTGGCTTGGTAGTTTGGTCTGCCCTGTTCCCATGATGCACTGGGCCAGGGACAGACTAATTTGCATGTAGCCAGGTTCTGAACTGGGATGGTGCAGTGAGCTAAAAAACGGTGTTGGATAAAGCCCTGATCTTTTGACTGGGTAGGAGTGTTCTGCTTAATTCAGATGCTCTGTCCATCACCACCCCCTTTTATGAATCGTTTTGGCCACTATAGGAGTGGAAGGGTATGCTCAGACATGAGTCCCTTGCTCACTGCACCATCAGGATTCAAGCAAGCCGGGCCGAAGACGGCTGCAATGCCAGAATCCGGTCCCCGGAAGCTTGTTTCCTTTCCAGTAAAGAATTGGCTTGGTAGTTTGGTCTGCCCTGTTCCCATGATGCACTGGGCCAGGGACAGACTAATTTGCATGTAGCCAGGTTCTGAACTGGGATGGTGCAGTGAGCTAAAAAACGGTGTTGGATAAAGCCCTGATCTTTTGACTGGGTAGGAGTGTTCTGCTTAATTCAGATGCTCTGTCTATCACCACCCCCTTTTATGAATCGTTTTGGCCACTATAGGAGTGGAAGGGTATGCTCAGACATGAGTCCCTTGCTCACTGCACCATCAGGATTCAAGCAAGCCGGGCCGAAGACGGCTGCAATGCCAGAAACCGGTCCCCAGAAGCTTGTTTCCTTTCCAGTAAAGAATTGGCTTGGTAGTTTGGTCTGCCCTGTTCCCATTATGCACTGGGCCAGGGACAGACTAATTTGCATGTAGCCAGGTTCTGAACTGGGATGGTGCAGTGAGCTAAAAAACGGTGTTGGATAAAGCCCTGATCTTTTGACTGGGTAGGAGTGTTCTGCTTAATTCAGATGCTCTGTCCATCACCACCCCCTTTTATGAATCGTTTTGGCCACTATAGGAGTGGAAGGGTATGCTCAGACATGAGTCCCTTGCTCACTGCACCATCAGGATTCAAGCAAGTCGGGCGAAGACGGCTGCAATGCCAGAAACCGGTCCCCGGAAGCTTATTTCCTTTCCAGTAAAGAATTGGCTTGGTAGTTTGGTCTGCCCTGTTCCCATGATGCACTGGGCCAGGGACAGACTAATTTGCATGTAGCCAGGTTCTGAACTGGGATGGGGCAGTGAGCTAAAAAACGGTGTTAGATAAAGCCCTGATCTTTTGACTGGGTAGGAGTGTTCTGCTTAATTCAGATGCTCTGTCCATCACCACCCCCTTTTATGAATCGTTTTGGCCACTATAGGAGTGGAAGGGTATGCTCAGACATGAGTCCCTTGCTCACTGCACCATCAGGATTCAAGCAAGCCGGGCCGAAGACGGCTGCAATGCCAGAAACCGGTCCCCGGAAGCTTGTTTCCTTTCCAGTAAAGAATTGGCTTGGTAGTTTGGTCTGCCCTGTTCCCATGATGCACTGGGCCAGGGACAGACTAATTTGCATGTAGCCAGGTTCTGAACTGGGATGGTGCAGTGAGCTAAAAAACGGTGTTGGATAAAGCCCTGATCTTTTGACTGGGTAGGAGTGTTCTGCTTAATTCAGATGCTCTGTCCATCACCACCCCCTTTTATGAATCGTTTTGGCCACTATAGGAGTGGAAGGGTATGCTCAGACATGAGTCCCTTGCTCACTGCACCATCAGGATTCAAGCAAGCCGGGCCGAAGACGGCTGCAATGCCAGAAACCGGTCCCCGGAAGCTTGTTTCCTTTCCAGTAAAGAATTGGCTTGGTAGTTTGGTCTGCCCTGTTCCCATGATGCACTGGGCCAGGGACAGACTAATTTGCATGTAGCCAGGTTCTGAACTGGGATGGTGCAGTGAGCTAAAAAACGGTGTTGGATAAAGCCCTGATCTTTTGACTGTGTAGGAGTGCTCTGTCCATCACCACCCCCTTTTATGAATCGTTTTCGCCACTATAGGAGTGGAAGGGTATGCTCAGACATGAGTCCCTTGCTCACTGCACCATCAGGATTCAAGCAAGCCGGGCCGAAGACGGCTGCAATGCCAGAAACCGGTCCCCGGAAGCTTGTTTCCTTTCCAGTAAAGAATTGGCTTGGTAGTTTGGTCTGCCCTGTTCCCATGATGCACTGGGCCAGGGACAGACTAATTTGCATGTAGCCAGGTTCTGAACTGGGATGGTGCAGTGAGCTAAAAAACGGTGTTGGATAAAGCCCTGATCTTTTGACTGGGTAGGAGTGTTCTGCTTAATTCAGATGCTCTGTCCATCACCACCCCCTTTTATGAATCGTTTTGGCCACTATAGGAGTGGAAGGGTATGCTCAGACATGAGTCCCTTGCTCACTGCACCATCAGGATTCAAGCAAGCCGGGCCGAAGACGGCTGCAATGCCAGAAACCGGTCCCCGGAAGCTTGTTTCCTTTCCAGTAAAGAATTGGCTTGGTAGTTTGGTCTGCCCTGTTCCCATGATGCACTGGGCCAGGGACAGACTAATTTGCATGTAGCCAGGTTCTGAACTGGGATGGTGCAGTGAGCTAAAAAACGGTGTTGGATAAAGCCCTGATCTTTTGACTGGGTAGGAGTGTTCTGCTTAATTCAGATGCTCTGTCCATCACCACCCCCTTTTATGAATCGTTTTGGCCACTATAGGAGTGGAAGGGTATGCTCAGACATGAGTCCCTTGCTCACTGCACCATCAGGATTCAAGCAAGCCGGGCGGAAGATGGCTGCAATGCCAGAAACCGGTCCCCGGAAGCTTGTTTCCTTTCCAGTAAAGAATTGGCTTGGTAGTTTGGTCTGCCCTCTTCCCATGATGCACTGGGCCAGGGACAGACTAATTTGCATGTAGCCAGGTTCTGAACTGGGATGGTGCAGTGAGCTAAAAACGGTGTAGGATAACGCCCTGATCTTTTGACTTTGTAGGAGTGTTCTGCTTAATTCAGATGCTCTGTCCATCACCACCCCCTTTTATGAATCATTTTGGCCACTATAGGAGTGGAAGGGTATGCTCAGACATGAGTCCCTTGCTCACTGCACCATCAGGATTCAAGCAAGCCGGGCCGAAGACGGCTGCAATGCCAGAAACCGGTCCCCGGAAGCTTGTTTCCTTTCCAGTAAAGAATTGGCTTGGTAGTTTGGTCTGCCCTGTTCCCATGATGCACTGGGCCAGGGACAGACTAATTTGCATGTAGCCAGGTTCTGAACTGGGATGGTGCAGTGAGCTAAAAAACGGTGTTAGATAAAGCCCTGATCTTTTGACTGGGTAGGAGTGTTCTGCTTAATTCAGATGCTCTGTCCATCACCACCCCATTTTATGAATCGTTTTGGCCACTATAGGAGTGGTAGGGTATGCTCAGACATGAGTCCCTTGCTCACTGCACCATCAGGATTCAAGCAAGCCGGGCCGAAGACGGCTGCAATGCCAGAAACCGGTCCCCGGAAGCTTGTTTCCTTTCCAGTAAAGAATTGGCTTGGTTGTTTGGTCTGCCCTGTTCCCATGATGCACTGGGCCAGGGACAGACTAATTTGCATGTAGCCAGGTTCTAAACTGGGATGGTGCAGTGAGCTAAAAAACGGTGTTGGATAAAGCCCTGATCTTTTGACTGGGTAGGAGTGTTCTGCTTAATTCAGATGCTCTGTCCATTACCACCCCCTTTTATGAATCGTTTTGGCCACTATAGGAGTGGAAGGGTATGCTCAGACATGAGTCCCTTGCTCACTGCACCATCAGGATTCAAGCAAGCCGGGCCGAAGACGGCTGCAATGCCAGAAACCGGTCCCCGGAAGCTTGTTTCCTTTCCAGTAAAGAATTGGCTTGGTAGTTTGGTCTGCCCTGTTCCCATGATGCACTGGGCCAGGGACAGACTAATTTGCATGTAGCCAGGTTCTGAACTGGGATGGTGCAGTGAGCTAAAAAACGGTGTTGGATAAAGCCCTGATCTTTTGACTGGGTAGGAGTGTTCTGCTTAATTCAGATGCTCTGTCCATCACCACCCCCTTTTATGAATCGTTTTGGCCACTATAGGAGTGGAAGGGTATGCTCAGACATGAGTCCCTTGCTCACTGCACCATCAGGATTCAAGCAAGCCGGGCCGAAGACGGCTGCAATGCCAGAAACCGGTCCCCGGAAGCTTGTTTCCTTTCCAGTAAAGAATTGGCTTGGTAGTTTGGTCTGCCCTGTTCCCATGATGCACTGGGCCAGGGACAGACTAATTTGCATGTAGCCAGGTTCTGAACTGGGATGGTGCAGTGAGCTAAAAAACGGTGTTGGATAAAGCCCTGATCTTTTGACTGGGTAGGAGTGTTCTGCTTAATTCAGATGCTCTGTCCATCACCACCCCCTTTTATGAATCGTTTTGGCCACTATAGGAGTGGAAGGGTATGCTCAGACATGAGTCCCTTGCTCACTGCACCATCAGGATTCAAGCAAGCCGGGCCGAAGACGGCTGCAATGCCAGAAACCGGTCCCCGGAAGCTTGTTTCCTTTCCAGTAAAGAATTGGCTTGGTAGTTTGGTCTGCCCTGTTCCCATGATGCACTGGGCCAGGGACAGACTAATTTGCATGTAACCAGGTTCTGAACTGGGATGGTGCAGTGAGCTAAAAAACGGTGTTGGATAAAGCCCTGATCTTTTGACTGGGTAGGAGTGTTCTGCTTAATTCAGATGCTCTGTCCATCACCACCCCCTTTTATGAATCGTTTTGGCCACTATAGGAGTGGAAGGGTATGCTCAGACATGAGTCCCTTGCTCACTGCACCATCAGGATTCAAGCAAGCCGGGCCGAAGACGGCTGCAATGCCAGAAACCGGTCCCCGGAAGCTTTTTTCCTTTCCAGTAAAGAATTGGCTTGGTAGTTTGGTCTGCCCTGTTCCCATGATGCACTGGGCCAGGGACAGACTAATTTGCATGTAGCCAGGTTCTGAACTGGGATGGTGCAGTGAGCTAAAAAACGGTGTTAGATAAAGCCCTGATCTTTTGACTGGGTAGGAGTGTTCTGCTTAATTCAGATGCTCTGTCCATCACCACCCCCTTTTATGAATCGTTTTGGCCACTATAGGAGTGGTAGGGTATGCTCAGACATGAGTCCCTTGCTCACTGCACCATCAGGATTCAAGCAAGCCGGGCCGAAGACGGCTGCAATGCCAGAAACCGGTCCCCGGAAGCTTGTTTCCTTTCCAGTAAAGAATTGGCTTGGTAGTTTGGTCTGCCCTGTTCCCATGATGCACTGGGCCAGGGACAGACTAATTTGCATGTAGCCAGGTTCTGAACTGGGATGGTGCAGTGAGCTAAAAAACGGTGTTGGATAAAGCCCTGATCTTTTGACTGGGTAGGAGTGTTCTGCTTAATTCAGATGCTCTGTCCATCACCACCCCCTTTTATGAATCGTTTTGGCCACTATAGGAGTGGAAGGGTATGCTCAGACATGAGTCCCTTGCTCACTGCACCATCAGGATTCAAGCAAGCCGGGCCGAAGACGGCTGCAATGCCAGAAACCGATCCCCGGAAGCTTGTTTCCTTTCCAGTAAAGAATTGGCTTGGTAGTTTGGTCTGCCCTGTTCCCATGATGCACTGGGCCAGGGACAGACTAATTTGCATGTAGCCAGGTTCTGAACTGGGATGGTGCAGTGAGCTAAAACACGGTGTTGGATAAAGCCCTGATCTTTTGACTGGGTAGGAGTGTTCTGCTTAATTCAGATGCTCTGTCCATCACCACCCCCTTTTATGAATCGTTTTGGCCACTATAGGAGTGGAAGGGTATGCTCAGACATGAGTCCCTTGCTCACTGCACCATCAGGATTCAAGCAAGCCGGGCCGAAGACGGCTGCAATGCCAGAAACCGGTCCCCAGAAGCTTGTTTCCTTTCCAGTAAAGAATTGGCTTGGTAGTGTGGTCTGCCCTGTTCCCATGATGCACTGGGCCAGGGACAGACTAATTTGCATGTAGCCAGGTTCTGAACTGGGATGGTGCAGTGAGCTAAAAAACGGTGTTGGATAAAGCCCTGATCTTTTGACTGGGTAGGAGTGTTCTGCTTAATTCAGATGCTCTGTCCATCACCACCCCCTTTTATGAATCGTTTTGGCCACTATAGGAGTGGAAGGGTATGCTCAGACATGAGTCCCTTGCTCACTGCACCATCAGGATTCAAGCAAGCCGGGCCGAAGACGGCTGCAATGCCAGAAACCGGTCCCCGGAAGCTTGTTTCCTTTCCAGTAAAGAATTGGCTTGGTAGTTTGGTCTGCCCTATTCCCATGATGCACTGGGCCAGGGACAGACTAATTTGCATGTAGCCAGGTTCTGAACTGGGATGGTGCAGTGAGCTAAAAAACGGTGTTGGATAAAGCCCTGATCTTTTGACTGGGTAGGAGTGTTCTGCTTAATTCAGATGCTCTGTCCATCACCACCCCCTTTTATGAATCGTTTTGGCCACTATAGGAGTGGAAGGGTATGCTCAGACATGAGTCCCTTGCTCACTGCACCATCAGGATTCAAGCAAGCCGGGCCGAAGACGGCTGCAATGCCAGAAACCGGTCCCCGGAAGCTTGTTTCCTTTCCAGTAAAGAATTGGCTTGGTAGTTTGGTCTGCCCTGTTCCCATGATGCACTGGGCCAGGGACAGACTAATTTGCATGTAGCCAGGTTCTGAACTGGGATGGTGCAGTGAGCTAAAAAACGGTGTTGGATAAAGCCCTGATCTTTTGACTGGGTAGGAGTGTTCTGCTTAATTCAGATGCTCTGTCCATCACCACCCCCTTTTATGAATCGTTTTGGCCACTATAGGAGTGGAAGGGTATGCTCAGACATGAGTCCCTTGCTCACTGCACCATCAGGATTCAAGCAAGCCGGGCCGAAGACGGCTGCAATGCCAGAAACCGGTCCCCGGAAGCTTCTTTCCTTTCCAGTAAAGAATTGGCTTGGTAGTTTGGTCTGCCCTGTTCCCATGATGCACTGGGCCAGGGACAGACTAATTTGCATGTAGCCAGGTTCTGAACTGGGATGGTGCAGTGAGCTAAAAAACGGTGTTGGATAAAGCCCTGATCTTTTGACTGGGTTGGAGTGTTCTGCTTAATTCAGATGCTCTGTCCATCACCACCCCCTTTTATGAATCGTTTTGGCCACTATAGGAGTGGAAGGGTATGCTCAGACATGAGTCCCTTGCTCACTGCACCATCAGGATTCAAGCAAGCCGGGCCGAAGACGGCTGCAATGCCAGAAACCGGTCCCCGGAAGCTTGTTTCCTTTCCAGTAAAGAATTGGCTTGGTAGTTTGGTCTGCCCTGTTCCCATGATGCACTGGGCCAGGGACAGACTAATTTGCATGTAGCCAGGTTCTGAACTGGGATGGGGCAGTGAGCTAAAAAACGGTGTTAGATAAAGCCCTGATCTTTTGACTGGGTAGGAGTGTTCTGCTTAATTCAGATGCTCTGTCCATCACCACCCCCTTTTATGAATCGTTTTGGCCACTATAGGAGTGGAAGGGTATGCTCAGACATGAGTCCCTTGCTCACTGCACCATCAGGATTCAAGCAAGCCGGGCCGAAGACGGCTGCAATGCCAGAAACCGGTCCCCGGAAGCTTGTTTCCTTTCCAGTAAAGAATTGGCTTGGTAGTTTGGTCTGCCCTGTTCCCATGATGCACTGGGCCAGGGACAGACTAATTTGCATGTAGCCAGGTTCTGAACTGGGATGGTGCAGTGAGCTAAAAAACGGTGTTGGATAAAGCCCTGATCTTTTGACTGTGTAGGAGTGCTCTGTCCATCACCACCCCCTTTTATGAATCGTTTTCGCCACTATAGGAGTGGAAGGGTATGCTCAGACATGAGTCCCTTGCTCACTGCACCATCAGGATTCAAGCAAGCCGGGCCGAAGACGGCTGCAATGCCAGAAACCGGTCGCCGGAAGCTTGTTTCCTTTCCAGTAAAGAATTGGCTTGGTAGTTTGGTCTGCCCTGTTCCCATGATGCACTGGGCCAGGGACAGACTAATTTGCATGTAGCCAGGTTCTGAACTGGGATGGTGCAGTGAGCTAAAAAACGGTGTTGGATAAAGCCCTGATCTTTTGACTGGGTAGGAGTGTTCTGCTTAATTCAGATGCTCTGTCCATCACCACCCCCTTTTATGAATCGTTTTGGCCACTATAGGAGTGGAAGGGTATGCTCAGACATGAGTCCCTTGCTCACTGCACCATCAGGATTCAAGCAAGCCGGGCCGAAGACGGCTGCAATGCCAGAAACCGGTCCCCGGAAGCTTGTTTCCTTTCCAGTAAAGAATTGGCTTGGTAGTTTGGTCTGCCCTGTTCCCATGATGCACTGGGCCAGGGACAGACTAATTTGCATGTAGCCAGGTTCTGAACTGGGATGGTGCAGTGAGCTAAAAAACGGTGTTGGATAAAGCCCTGATCTTTTGACTGGGTAGGAGTGTTCTGCTTAATTCAGATGCTCTGTCCATCACCACCCCCTTTTATGAATCGTTTTGGCCACTATAGGAGTGGAAGGGTATGCTCAGACATGAGTCCCTTGCTCACTGCACCATCAGGATTCAAGCAAGCCGGGCGGAAGATGGCTGCAATGCCAGAAACCGGTCCCCGGAAGCTTGTTTCCTTTCCAGTAAAGAATTGGCTTGGTAGTTTGGTCTGCCCTCTTCCCATGATGCACTGGGCCAGGGACAGACTAATTTGCATGTAGCCAGGTTCTGAACTGGGATGGTGCAGTGAGCTAAAAACGGTGTTGGATAAAGCCCTGATCTTTTGACTGGGTAGGAGTGTTCTGCTTAATTCAGATGCTCTGTCCATCACCACCCCCTTTTATGAATCGTTTTGGCCACTATAGGAGTGGAAGGGTATGCTCAGACATGAGTCCCTTGCTCACTGCACCATCAGGATTCAAGCAAGCCGGGCCGAAGACGGCTGCAATGCCAGAAACCGGTCCCCGGAAGCTTGTTTCCTTTCCAGTAAAGAATTGGCTTGGTAGTTTGGTCTGCCCTGTTCCCATGATGCACTGGGCCAGGGACAGACTAATTTGCATGTAGCCAGGTTCTGAACTGGGATGGTGCAGTGAGCTAAAAAACGGTGTTGGATAAAGCCCTGATCTTTTGACTGGGTAGGAGTGTTCTGCTTAATTCAGATGCTCTGTCCATCACCACCCCCTTTTATGAATCGTTTTGGCCACTATAGGAGTGGAAGGGTATGCTCAGACATGAGTCCCTTGCTCACTGCACCATCAGGATTCAAGCAAGCCGGGCGGAAGATGGCTGCAATGCCAGAAACCGGTCCCCGGAAGCTTGTTTCCTTTCCAGTAAAGAATTGGCTTGGTAGTTTGGTCTGCCCTCTTCCCATGATGCACTGGGCCAGGGACAGACTAATTTGCATGTAGCCAGGTTCTGAACTGGGATGGTGCAGTGAGCTAAAAACGGTGTTGGATAAAGCCCTGATCTTTTGACTGGGTAGGAGTGTTCTGCTTAATTCAGATGCTCTGTCCATCACCACCCCCTTTTATGAATCGTTTTGGCCACTATAGGAGTGGAAGGGTATGCTCAGACATGAGTCCCTTGCTCACTGCACCATCAGGATTCAAGCAAGCCGGGCCGAAGACGGCTGCAATGCCAGAAACCGGTCCCCGGAAGCTTGTTTCCTTTCCAGTAAAGAATTGGCTTGGTAGTTTGGTCTGCCCTGTTCCCATGATGCACTGGGCCAGGGACAGACTAATTTGCATGTAGCCAGGTTCTGAACTGGGATGGTGCAGTGAGCTAAAAAACGGTGTTAGATAAAGCCCTGATCTTTTGACTGGGTAGGAGTGTTCTGCTTAATTCAGATGCTCTGTCCATCACCACCCCCTTTTATGAATCGTTTTGGCCACTATAGGAGTGGTAGGGTATGCTCAGACATGAGTCCCTTGCTCACTGCACCATCAGGATTCAAGCAAGCCGGGCCGAAGACGGCTGCAATGCCAGAAACCGGTCCCCGGAAGCTTGTTTCCTTTCCAGTAAAGAATTGGCTTGGTAGTTTGGTCTGCCCTGTTCCCATGATGCACTGGGCCAGGGACAGACTAATTTGCATGTAGCCAGGTTCTGAACTGGGATGGTGCAGTGAGCTAAAAAACGGTGTTGGATAAAGCCCTGATCTTTTGACTGGGTAGGAGTGTTCTGCTTAATTCAGATGCTCTGTCCATCACCACCCCCTTTTATGAATCGTTTTGGCCACTATAGGAGTGGAAGGGTATGCTCAGACATGAGTCCCTTGCTCACTGCACCATCAGGATTCAAGCAAGCCGGGCCGAAGACGGCTGCAATGCCAGAAACCGATCCCCGGAAGCTTGTTTCCTTTCCAGTAAAGAATTGGCTTGGTAGTTTGGTCTGCCCTGTTCCCATGATGCACTGGGCCAGGGACAGACTAATTTGCATGTAGCCAGGTTCTGAACTGGGATGGTGCAGTGAGCTAAAACACGGTGTTGGATAAAGCCCTGATCTTTTGACTGGGTAGGAGTGTTCTGCTTAATTCAGATGCTCTGTCCATCACCACCCCCTTTTATGAATCGTTTTGGCCACTATAGGAGTGGAAGGGTATGCTCAGACATGAGTCCCTTGCTCACTGCACCATCAGGATTCAAGCAAGCCGGGCCGAAGACGGCTGCAATGCCAGAAACCGGTCCCCAGAAGCTTGTTTCCTTTCCAGTAAAGAATTGGCTTGGTAGTGTGGTCTGCCCTGTTCCCATGATGCACTGGGCCAGGGACAGACTAATTTGCATGTAGCCAGGTTCTGAACTGGGATGGTGCAGTGAGCTAAAAAACGGTGTTGGATAAAGCCCTGATCTTTTGACTGGGTAGGAGTGTTCTGCTTAATTCAGATGCTCTGTCCATCACCACCCCCTTTTATGAATCGTTTTGGCCACTATAGGAGTGGAAGGGTATGCTCAGACATGAGTCCCTTGCTCACTGCACCATCAGGATTCAAGCAAGCCGGGCCGAAGACGGCTGCAATGCCAGAAACCGGTCCCCGGAAGCTTCTTTCCTTTCCAGTAAAGAATTGGCTTGGTAGTTTGGTCTGCCCTGTTCCCATGATGCACTGGGCCAGGGACAGACTAATTTGCATGTAGCCAGGTTCTGAACTGGGATGGTGCAGTGAGCTAAAAAACGGTGTTGGATAAAGCCCTGATCTTTTGACTGGGTTGGAGTGTTCTGCTTAATTCAGATGCTCTGTCCATCACCACCCCCTTTTATGAATCGTTTTGGCCACTATAGGAGTGGAAGGGTATGCTCAGACATGAGTCCCTTGCTCACTGCACCATCAGGATTCAAGCAAGCCGGGCCGAAGACGGCTGCAATGCCAGAAACCGGTCCCCGGAAGCTTGTTTCCTTTCCAGTAAAGAATTGGCTTGGTAGTTTGGTCTGCCCTGTTCCCATGATGCACTGGGCCAGGGACAGACTAATTTGCATGTAGCCAGGTTCTGAACTGGGATGGGGCAGTGAGCTAAAAAACGGTGTTAGATAAAGCCCTGATCTTTTGACTGGGTAGGAGTGTTCTGCTTAATTCAGATGCTCTGTCCATCACCACCCCCTTTTATGAATCGTTTTGGCCACTATAGGAGTGGAAGGGTATGCTCAGACATGAGTCCCTTGCTCACTGCACCATCAGGATTCAAGCAAGCCGGGCCGAAGACGGCTGCAATGCCAGAAACCGGTCCCCGGAAGCTTGTTTCCTTTCCAGTAAAGAATTGGCTTGGTAGTTTGGTCTGCCCTGTTCCCATGATGCACTGGGCCAGGGACAGACTAATTTGCATGTAGCCAGGTTCTGAACTGGGATGGTGCAGTGAGCTAAAAAACGGTGTTGGATAAAGCCCTGATCTTTTGACTGTGTAGGAGTGCTCTGTCCATCACCACCCCCTTTTATGAATTGTTTTCGCCACTATAGGAGTGGAAGGGCATGCTCAGACATGAGTCCCTTGCTCACTGCACCATCAGGATTCAAGCAAGCCGGGCCGAAGACGGCTGCAATGCCAGAAACCGGTCGCCGGAAGCTTGTTTCCTTTCCAGTAAAGAATTGGCTTGGTAGTTTGGTCTGCCCTGTTCCCATGATGCACTGGGCCAGGGACAGACTAATTTGCATGTAGCCAGGTTCTGAACTGGGATGGTGCAGTGAGCTAAAAAACGGTGTTGGATAAAGCCCTGATCTTTTGACTGGGTAGGAGTGTTCTGCTTAATTCAGATGCTCTGTCCATCACCACCCCCTTTTATGAATCGTTTTGGCCACTATAGGAGTGGAAGGGTATGCTCAGACATGAGTCCCTTGCTCACTGCACCATCAGGATTCAAGCAAGCCGGGCCGAAGACGGCTGCAATGCCAGAAACCGGTCCCCGGAAGCTTGTTTCCTTTCCAGTAAAGAATTGGCTTGGTAGTTTGGTCTGCCCTGTTCCCATGATGCACTGGGCCAGGGACAGACTAATTTGCATGTAGCCAGGTTCTGAACTGGGATGGTGCAGTGAGCTAAAAAACGGTGTTGGATAAAGCCCTGATCTTTTGACTGGGTAGGAGTGTTCTGCTTAATTCAGATGCTCTGTCCATCACCACCCCCTTTTATGAATCGTTTTGGCCACTATAGGAGTGGAAGGGTATGCTCAGACATGAGTCCCTTGCTCACTGCACCATCAGGATTCAAGCAAGCCGGGCGGAAGATGGCTGCAATGCCAGAAACCGGTCCCCGGAAGCTTGTTTCCTTTCCAGTAAAGAATTGGCTTGGTAGTTTGGTCTGCCCTCTTCCCATGATGCACTGGGCCAGGGACAGACTAATTTGCATGTAGCCAGGTTCTGAACTGGGATGGTGCAGTGAGCTAAAAACGGTGTTGGATAAAGCCCTGATCTTTTGACTGGGTAGGAGTGTTCTGCTTAATTCAGATGCTCTGTCCATCACCACCCCCTTTTATGAATCGTTTTGGCCACTATAGGAGTGGAAGGGTATGCTCAGACATGAGTCCCTTGCTCACTGCACCATCAGGATTCAAGCAAGCCGGGCCGAAGACGGCTGCAATGCCAGAAACCGGTCCCCGGAAGCTTGTTTCCTTTCCAGTAAAGAATTGGCTTGGTAGTTTGGTCTGCCCTGTTCCCATGATGCACTGGGCCAGGGACAGACTAATTTGCATGTAGCCAGGTTCTGAACTGGGATGGTGCAGTGAGCTAAAAAACGGTGTTGGATAAAGCCCTGATCTTTTGACTGGGTAGGAGTGTTCTGCTTAATTCAGATGCTCTGTCCATCACCACCCCCTTTTATGAATCGTTTTGGCCACTATAGGAGTGGAAGGGTATGCTCAGACATGAGTCCCTTGCTCACTGCACCATCAGGATTCAAGCAAGCCGGGCGGAAGATGGCTGCAATGCCAGAAACCGGTCCCCGGAAGCTTGTTTCCTTTCCAGTAAAGAATTGGCTTGGTAGTTTGGTCTGCCCTCTTCCCATGATGCACTGGGCCAGGGACAGACTAATTTGCATGTAGCCAGGTTCTGAACTGGGATGGTGCAGTGAGCTAAAAAACGGTGTTAGATAAAGCCCTGATCTTTTGACTGGGTAGGAGTGTTCTGCTTAATTTAGATGCTCTGTCCATCACCCCCCCCTTTTATGAATCGTTTTGGCCACTATAGGAGTGGAAGGGTATGCTCAGACATGAGTCCCTTGCTCACTGCACCATCAGGATTCAAGCAAGCCGGGCTGAAGACGGCTGCAATGCCAGAATCCGGTCCCCGGAAGCTTGTTTCCTTTCCAGTAAAGAATTGGCTTGGTAGTTTGGTCTGCCCTGTTCCCATGATGCACTGGGCCAGGGACAGACTAATTTGCATGTAGCCAGGTTCTGAACTGGGATGGTGCAGTGAGCTAAAAAACGGTGTTGGATAAATTCCTGATCTTTTGACTGGGTAGGAGTGTTCTGCTTAATTCAGATGCTCTGTCTATCACCACCCCCTTTTATGAATCGTTTTGGCCACTATAGGAGTGGAAGGGTATGCTCAGACATGAGTCCCTTGCTCACTGCACCATCAGGATTCAAGCAAGCCGGGCCGACGACGGCTGCAATGCCAGAAACCGGTCCCCGGAAGCTTGTTTCCTTTCCAGTAAAGAATTGGCTTGGTAGTTTGGTCTGCCCTGTTCCCATGATGCACTGGGCCAGGGACAGACTAATTTGCATGTAGCCAGGTTCTGAACTGGGATGGTGCAGTGAGCTAAAAAACGGTGTTGGATAAAGCCCTGATCTTTTGACTGGGTAGGAGTGTTCTGCTTAATTCAGATGCTCTGTCCATCACCACCCCCTTTTATGAATCGTTTTGGCCACTATAGGAGTGGAAGGGTATGCTCAGACATGAGTCCCTTGCTCACTGCACCATCAGGATTCAAGCAAGCCGGGCCGAAGACGGCTGCAATGCCAGAAACCGGTCCCCGGAAGCTTGTTTCCTTTCCAGTAAAGAATTGGCTTGGTAGTTTGGTCTGCCCTGTTCCCATGATGCACTGGGCCAGGGACAGACTAATTTGCATGTAGCCAGGTTCTGAACTGGGATGGTGCAGTGAGCTAAAAAACGGTGTTGGATAAAGCCCTGATCTTTTGACTGTGTAGGAGTGCTCTGTCCATCACCACCCCCTTTTATGAATCGTTTTCGCCACTATAGGAGTGGAAGGGTATGCTCAGACATGAGTCCCTTGCTCACTGCACCATCAGGATTCAAGCAAGCCGGGCCGAAGACGGCTGCAATGCCAGAAACCGGTCCCCGGAAGCTTGTTTCCTTTCCAGTAAAGAATTGGCTTGGTAGTTTGGTCTGCCCTGTTCCCATGATGCACTGGGCCAGGGACAGACTAATTTGCATGTAGCCAGGTTCTGAACTGGGATGGTGCAGTGAGCTAAAAAACGGTGTTGGATAAAGCCCTGATCTTTTGACTGGGTAGGAGTGTTCTGCTTAATTCAGATGCTCTGTCCATCACCACCCCCTTTTATGAATCGTTTTGGCCACTATAGGAGTGGAAGGGTATGCTCAGACATGAGTCCCTTGCTCACTGCACCATCAGGATTCAAGCAAGCCGGGCCGAAGACGGCTGCAATGCCAGAAACCGGTCCCCGGAAGCTTGTTTCCTTTCCAGTAAAGAATTGGCTTGGTAGTTTGGTCTGCCCTGTTCCCATGATGCACTGGGCCAGGGACAGGCTAATTTGCATGTAGCCAGGTTCTGAACTGGGATGGTGCAGTGAGCTAAAAAACGGTGTTGGATAAAGCCCTGATCTTTTGACTGGGTAGGAGTGTTCTGCTTAATTCAGATGCTCTGTCCATCACCACCCCCTTTTATGAATCGTTTTGGCCACTATAGGAGTGGAAGGGTATGCTCAGACATGAGTCCCTTGCTCACTGCACCATCAGGATTCAAGCAAGCCGGGCCAAAGACGGCTGCAATGCCAGAAACCGGTCCCCGGAAGCTTGTTTCCTTTCCAGTAAAGAATTGGCTTGGTAGTTTGGTCTGCCCTGTTCCCATGATGCACTGGGCCAGGGACAGACTAATTTGCATGTAGCCAGGTTCTGAACTGGGATGGTGCAGTGAGCTAAAAAACGGTGTTAGATAAAGCCCTGATCTTTTGACTGGGTAGGAGTGTTCTGCTTAATTTAGATGCTCTGTCCATCACCACCCCCTTTTATGAATCGTTTTGGCCACTATAGGAGTGGAAGGGTATGCTCAGACATGAGTCCCTTGCTCACTGCACCATCAGGATTCAAGCAAGCCGGGCCGAAGACGGCTGCAATGCCAGAATCCGGTCCCCGGAAGCTTGTTTCCTTTCCAGTAAAGAATTGGCTTGGTAGTTTGGTCTGCCCTGTTCCCATGATGCACTGGGCCAGGGACAGACTAATTTGCATGTAGCCAGGTTCTGAACTGGGATGGTGCAGTGAGCTAAAAAACGGTGTTGGATAAAGCCCTGATCTTTTGACTGGGTAGGAGTGTTCTGCTTAATTCAGATGCTCTGTCTATCACCACCCCCTTTTATGAATCGTTTTGGCCACTATAGGAGTGGAAGGGTATGCTCAGACATGAGTCCCTTGCTCACTGCACCATCAGGATTCAAGCAAGCCGGGCCGAAGACGGCTGCAATGCCAGAAACCGGTCCCCAGAAGCTTGTTTCCTTTCCAGTAAAGAATTGGCTTGGTAGTTTGGTCTGCCCTGTTCCCATTATGCACTGGGCCAGGGACAGACTAATTTGCATGTAGCCAGGTTCTGAACTGGGATGGTGCAGTGAGCTAAAAAACGGTGTTGGATAAAGCCCTGATCTTTTGACTGGGTAGGAGTGTTCTGCTTAATTCAGATGCTCTGTCCATCACCACCCCCTTTTATGAATCGTTTTGGCCACTATCGGAGTGGAAGGGTATGCTCAGACATGAGTCCCTTGCTCACTGCACCATCAGGATTCAAGCAAGTCGGGCGAAGACGGCTGCAATGCCAGAAACCGGTCCCCGGAAGCTTCTTTCCTTTCCAGTAAAGAATTGGCTTGGTAGTTTGGTCTGCCCTGTTCCCATGATGCACTGGGCCAGGGACAGACTAATTTGCATGTAGTCAGGTTCTGAACTGGGATGGTGCAGTGAGCTAAAACACGGTGTTGGATAAAGCCCTGATCTTTTGACTGGGTAGGAGTGTTCTGCTTAATTCAGATGCTCTGTCCATCACCACCCCCTTTTATGAATCGTTTTGGCCACTATAGGAGTGGAAGGGTATGCTCAGACATGAGTCCCTTGCTCACTGCACCATCAGGATTCAAGCAAGCCGGGCCGAAGACGGCTGCAATGCCAGAAACCGGTCCCCAGAAGCTTGTTTCCTTTCCAGTAAAGAATTGGCTTGGTAGTTTGGTCTGCCCTGTTCCCATGATGCACTGGGCCAGGGACAGACTAATTTGCATGTAGCCAGGTTCTGAACTGGGATGGTGCAGTGAGCTAAAAAACGGTGTTGGATAAAGCCCTGATCTTTTGACTGGGTAGGAGTGTTCTGCTTAATTCAGATGCTCTGTCCATCACCACCCCCTTTTATGAATCGTTTTGGCCACTATAGGAGTGGAAGGGTATGCTCAGACATGAGTCCCTTGCTCACTGCACCATCAGGATTCAAGCAAGCCGGGCCGAAGACGGCTGCAATGCCAGAAACCGGTCCCCGGAAGCTTGTTTCCTTTCCAGTAAAGAATTGGCTTGGTAGTTTGGTCTGCCCTGTTCCCATGATGCACTGGGCCAGGGACAGACTAATTTGCATGTAGCCAGGTTCTGAACTGGGATGGTGCAGTGAGCTAAAAAACGGTGTTGGATAAAGCCCTGATCTTTTGACTGGGTAGGAGTGTTCTGCTTAATTCAGATGCTCTGTCCATCACCACCCCCTTTTATGAATCGTTTTGGCCACTATAGGAGTGGAAGGGTATGCTCAGACATGAGTCCCTTGCTCACTGCACCATCAGGATTCAAGCAAGCCGGGCCGAAGACGGCTGCAATGCCAGAAACCGGTCCCCGGAAGCTTGTTTCCTTTCCAGTAAAGAATTGGCTTGGTAGTTTGGTCTGCCCTGTTCCCATGATGCACTGGGCCAGGGACAGACTAATTTGCATGTAGCCAGGTTCTGAACTGGGATGGTGCAGTGAGCTAAAAAACGGTGTTGGATAAAGCCCTGATCTTTTGACTGGGTAGGAGTGTTCTGCTTAATTCAGATGCTCTGTCCATCACCACCCCCTTTTATGAATCGTTTTGGCCACTATAGGAGTGGAAGGGTATGCTCAGACATGAGTCCCTTGCTCACTGCACCATCAGGATTCAAGCAAGCCGGGCCGAAGACGGCTGCAATGCCAGAAACCGGTCCCCGGAAGCTTGTTTCCTTTCCAGTAAAGAATTGGCTTGGTAGTTTGGTCTGCCCTGTTCCCATGATGCACTGGGCCAGGGACAGACTAATTTGCATGTAGCCAGGTTCTGAACTGGGATGGTGCAGTGAGCTAAAAAACGGTGTTGGATAAAGCCCTGATCTTTTGACTGGGTAGGAGTGTTCTGCTTAATTCAGATGCTCTGTCCATCACCACCCCCTTTTATGAATCGTTTTGGCCACTATAGGAGTGGAAGGGTATGCTCAGACATGAGTCCCTTGCTCACTGCACCATCAGGATTCAAGCAAGCCGGGCCGAAGACGGCTGCAATGCCAGAAACCGGTCCCCGGAAGCTTGTTTCCTTTCCAGTAAAGAATTGGCTTGGTAGTTTGGTCTGCCCTGTTCCCATGATGCACTGGGCCAGGGACAGACTAATTTGCATGTAGCCAGGTTCTGAACTGGGATGGTGCAGTGAGCTAAAAAACGGTGTTAGATAAAGCCCTGATCTTTTGACTGGGTAGGAGTGTTCTGCTTAATTCAGATGCTCTGTCCATCACCACCCCCTTTTATGAATCGTTTTGGCCACTATAGGAGTGGTAGGGTATGCTCAGACATGAGTCCCTTGCTCACTGCACCATCAGGATTCAAGCAAGCCGGGCCGAAGACGGCTGCAATGCCAGAAACCGGTCCCCGGAAGCTTGTTTCCTTTCCAGTAAAGAATTGGCTTGGTAGTTTGGTCTGCCCTGTTCCCATGATGCACTGGGCCAGGGACAGACTAATTTGCATGTAGCCAGGTTCTGAACTGGGATGGTGCAGTGAGCTAAAAAACGGTGTTGGATAAAGCCCTGATCTTTTGACTGGGTAGGAGTGTTCTGCTTAATTCAGATGCTCTGTCCATCACCACCCCCTTTTATGAATCGTTTTGGCCACTATAGGAGTGGAAGGGTATGCTCAGACATGAGTCCCTTGCTCACTGCACCATCAGGATTCAAGCAAGCCGGGCCGAAGACGGCTGCAATGCCAGAAACCGGTCCCCGGAAGCTTGTTTCCTTTCCAGTAAAGAATTGGCTTGGTAGTTTGGTCTGCCCTGTTCCCATGATGCACTGGGCCAGGGACAGACTAATTTGCATGTAGCCAGGTTCTGAACTGGGATGGTGCAGTGAGCTAAAACACGGTGTTGGATAAAGCCCTGATCTTTTGACTGGGTAGGAGTGTTCTGCTTAATTCAGATGCTCTGTCCATCACCACCCCCTTTTATGAATCGTTTTGGCCACTATAGGAGTGGAAGGGTATGCTCAGACATGAGTCCCTTGCTCACTGCACCATCAGGATTCAAGCAAGCCGGGCCGAAGACGGCTGCAATGCCAGAAACCGGTCCCCAGAAGCTTGTTTCCTTTCCAGTAAAGAATTGGCTTGGTAGTTTGGTCTGCCCTGTTCCCATGATGCACTGGGCCAGGGACAGACTAATTTGCATGTAGCCAGGTTCTGAACTGGGATGGTGCAGTGAGCTAAAAAACGGTGTTGGATAAAGCCCTGATCTTTTGACTGGGTAGGAGTGTTCTGCTTAATTCAGATGCTCTGTCCATCACCACCCCCTTTTATGAATCGTTTTGGCCACTATAGGAGTGGAAGGGTATGCTCAGACATGAGTCCCTTGCTCACTGCACCATCAGGATTCAAGCAAGCCGGGCCGAAGACGGCTGCAATGCCAGAAACCGGTCCCCGGAAGCTTGTTTCCTTTCCAGTAAAGAATTGGCTTGGTAGTTTGGTCTGCCCTATTCCCATGATGCACTGGGCCAGGGACAGACTAATTTGCATGTAGCCAGGTTCTGAACTGGGATGGTGCAGTGAGCTAAAAAACGGTGTTGGATAAAGCCCTGATCTTTTGACTGGGTAGGAGTGTTCTGCTTAATTCAGATGCTCTGTCCATCACCACCCCCTTTTATGAATCGTTTTGGCCACTATAGGAGTGGAAGGGTATGCTCAGACATGAGTCCCTTGCTCACTGCACCATCAGGATTCAAGCAAGCCGGGCCAAAGACGGCTGCAATGCCAGAAACCGGTCCCCGGAAGCTTGTTTCCTTTCCAGTAAAGAATTGGCTTGGTAGTTTGGTCTGCCCTGTTCCCATGATGCACTGGGCCAGGGACAGACTAATTTGCATGTAGCCAGGTTCTGAACTGGGATGGTGCAGTGAGCTAAAAAACGGTGTTGGATAAAGCCCTGATCTTTTGACTGGGTAGGAGTGTTCTGCTTAATTCAGATGCTCTGTCCATCACCACCCCCTTTTATGAATCGTTTTGGCCACTATAGGAGTGGAAGGGTATGCTCAGACATGAGTCCCTTGCTCACTGCACCATCAGGATTCAAGCAAGCCGGGCCGAAGACGGCTGCAATGCCAGAAACCGGTCCCCGGAAGCTTGTTTCCTTTCCAGTAAAGAATTGGCTTGGTAGTTTGGTCTGCCCTATTCCCATGATGCACTGGGCCAGGGACAGACTAATTTGCATGTAGCCAGGTTCTGAACTGGGATGGTGCAGTGAGCTAAAAAACGGTGTTGGATAAAGCCCTGATCTTTTGACTGGGTAGGAGTGTTCTGCTTAATTCAGATGCTCTGTCCATCACCACCCCCTTTTATGAATCGTTTTGGCCACTATAGGAGTGGAAGGGTATGCTCAGACATGAGTCCCTTGCTCACTGCACCATCAGGATTCAAGCAAGCCGGGCCAAAGACGGCTGCAATGCCAGAAACCGGTCCCCGGAAGCTTGTTTCCTTTCCAGTAAAGAATTGGCTTGGTAGTTTGGTCTGCCCTGTTCCCATGATGCACTGGGCCAGGGACAGACTAATTTGCATGTAGCCAGGTTCTGAACTGGGATGGTGCAGTGAGCTAAAAAACGGTGTTGGATAAAGCCCTGATCTTTTGACTGGGTAGGAGTGTTCTGCTTAATTCAGATGCTCTGTCCATCACCACCCCCTTTTATGAATCGTTTTGGCCACTATAGGAGTGGAAGGGTATGCTCAGACATGAGTCCCTTGCTCACTGCACCATCAGGATTCAAGCAAGCCGGGCCGAAGACGGCTGCAATGCCAGAAACCGGTCCCCGGAAGCTTCTTTCCTTTCCAGTAAAGAATTGGCTTGGTAGTTTGGTCTGCCCTGTTCCCATGATGCACTGGGCCAGGGACAGACTAATTTGCATGTAGCCAGGTTCTGAACTGGGATGGTGCAGTGAGCTAAAAAACGGTGTTGGATAAAGCCCTGATCTTTTGACTGGGTTGGAGTGTTCTGCTTAATTCAGATGCTCTGTCCATCACCACCCCCTTTTATGAATCGTTTTGGCCACTATAGGAGTGGAAGGGTATGCTCAGACATGAGTCCCTTGCTCACTGCACCATCAGGATTCAAGCAAGCCGGGCCGAAGACGGCTGCAATGCCAGAAACCGGTCCCCGGAAGCTTGTTTCCTTTCCAGTAAAGAATTGGCTTGGTAGTTTGGTCTGCCCTGTTCCCATGATGCACTGGGCCAGGGACAGACTAATTTGCATGTAGCCAGGTTCTGAACTGGGATGGGGCAGTGAGCTAAAAAACGGTGTTAGATAAAGCCCTGATCTTTTGACTGGGTAGGAGTGTTCTGCTTAATTCAGATGCTCTGTCCATCACCACCCCCTTTTATGAATCGTTTTGGCCACTATAGGAGTGGAAGGGTATGCTCAGACATGAGTCCCTTGCTCACTGCACCATCAGGATTCAAGCAAGCCGGGCCGAAGACGGCTGCAATGCCAGAAACCGGTCCCCGGAAGCTTGTTTCCTTTCCAGTAAAGAATTGGCTTGGTAGTTTGGTCTGCCCTGTTCCCATGATGCACTGGGCCAGGGACAGACTAATTTGCATGTAGCCAGGTTCTGAACTGGGATGGTGCAGTGAGCTAAAAAACGGTGTTGGATAAAGCCCTGATCTTTTGACTGGGTAGGAGTGTTCTGCTTAATTCAGATGCTCTGTCCATCACCACCCCCTTTTATGAATCGTTTTGGCCACTATAGGAGTGGAAGGGTATGCTCAGACATGAGTCCCATGCTCACTGCACCATCAGGATTCAAGCAAGCCGGGCCGAAGACGGCTGCAATGCCAGAAACCGGTCCCCGGAAGCTTGTTTCCTTTCCAGTAAAGAATTGGCTTGGTAGTTTGGTCTGCCCTGTTCCCATGATGCACTGGGCCAGGGACAGACTAATTTGCATGTAGCCAGGTTCTGAACTGGGATGGTGCAGTGAGCTAAAAAACGGTGTTGGATAAAGCCCTGATCTTTTGACTGTGTAGGAGTGCTCTGTCCATCACCACCCCCTTTTATGAATCGTTTTCGCCACTATAGGAGTGGAAGGGTATGCTCAGACATGAGTCCCTTGCTCACTGCACCATCAGGATTCAAGCAAGCCGGGCCGAAGACGGCTGCAATGCCAGAAACCGGTCCCCGGAAGCTTGTTTCCTTTCCAGTAAAGAATTGGCTTGGTAGTTTGGTCTGCCCTGTTCCCATGATGCACTGGGCCAGGGACAGACTAATTTGCATGTAGCCAGGTTCTGAACTGGGATGGTGCAGTGAGCTAAAAAACGGTGTTGGATAAAGCCCTGATCTTTTGACTGGGTAGGAGTGTTCTGCTTAATTCAGATGCTCTGTCCATCACCACCCCCTTTTATGAATCGTTTTGGCCACTATAGGAGTGGAAGGGTATGCTCAGACATGAGTCCCTTGCTCACTGCACCATCAGGATTCAAGCAAGCCGGGCCGAAGACGGCTGCAATGCCAGAAACCGGTCCCCGGAAGCTTGTTTCCTTTCCAGTAAAGAATTGGCTTGGTAGTTTGGTCTGCCCTGTTCCCATGATGCACTGGGCCAGGGACAGACTAATTTGCATGTAGCCAGGTTCTGAACTGGGATGGTGCAGTGAGCTAAAAAACGGTGTTGGATAAAGCCCTGATCTTTTGACTGGGTAGGAGTGTTCTGCTTAATTCAGATGCTCTGTCCATCACCACCCCCTTTTATGAATCGTTTTGGCCACTATAGGAGTGGAAGGGTATGCTCAGACATGAGTCCCTTGCTCACTGCACCATCAGGATTCAAGCAAGCCGGGCGGAAGATGGCTGCAATGCCAGAAACCGGTCCCCGGAAGCTTGTTTCCTTTCCAGTAAAGAATTGGCTTGGTAGTTTGGTCTGCCCTCTTCCCATGATGCACTGGGCCAGGGACAGACTAATTTGCATGTAGCCAGGTTCTGAACTGGGATGGTGCAGTGAGCTAAAAACGGTGTAGGATAACGCCCTGATCTTTTGACTTTGTAGGAGTGTTCTGCTTAATTCAGATGCTCTGTCCATCACCACCCCCTTTTATGAATCGTTTTGGCCACTATAGGAGTGGAAGGGTATGCTCAGACATGAGTCCCTTGCTCACTGCACCATCAGGATTCAAGCAAGCCGGGCCGAAGACGGCTGCAATGCCAGAAACCGGTCCCCGGAAGCTTGTTTCCTTTCCAGTAAAGAATTGGCTTGGTAGTTTGGTCTGCCCTGTTCCCATGATGCACTGGGCCAGGGACAGACTAATTTGCATGTAGCCAGGTTCTGAACTGGGATGGTGCAGTGAGCTAAAACACGGTGTTGGATAAAGCCCTGATCTTTTGACTGGGTAGGAGTGTTCTGCTTAATTCAGATGCTCTGTCCATCACCACCCCCTTTTATGAATCGTTTTGGCCACTATAGGAGTGGAAGGGTATGCTCAGACATGAGTCCCTTGCTCACTGCACCATCAGGATTCAAGCAAGCCGGGCCGAAGACGGCTGCAATGCCAGAAACCGGTCCCCAGAAGCTTGTTTCCTTTCCAGTAAAGAATTGGCTTGGTAGTTTGGTCTGCCCTGTTCCCATGATGCACTGGGCCAGGGACAGACTAATTTGCATGTAGCCAGGTTCTGAACTGGGATGGTGCAGTGAGCTAAAAAACGGTGTTGGATAAAGCCCTGATCTTTTGACTTGGTAGGAGTGTTCTGCTTAATTCAGATGCTCTGTCCATCACCACCCCCTTTTATGAATCGTTTTGGCCACTATAGGAGTGGAAGGGTATGCTCAGACATGAGTCCCTTGCTCACTGCACCATCAGGATTCAAGCAAGCCGGGCCGAAGACGGCTGCAATGCCAGAAACCGGTCCCCGGAAGCTTGTTTCCTTTCCAGTAAAGAATTGGCTTGGTAGTTTGGTCTGCCCTATTCCCATGATGCACTGGGCCAGGGACAGACTAATTTGCATGTAGCCAGGTTCTGAACTGGGATGGTGCAGTGAGCTAAAAAACGGTGTTGGATAAAGCCCTGATCTTTTGACTGGGTAGGAGTGTTCTGCTTAATTCAGATGCTCTGTCCATCACCACCCCCTTTTATGAATCGTTTTGGCCACTATAGGAGTGGAAGGGTATGCTCAGACATGAGTCCCTTGCTCACTGCACCATCAGGATTCAAGCAAGCCGGGCCGAAGACGGCTGCAATGCCAGAAACCGGTCCCCGGAAGCTTGTTTCCTTTCCAGTAAAGAATTGGCTTGGTAGTTTGGTCTGCCCTGTTCCCATGATGCACTGGGCCAGGGACAGACTAATTTGCATGTAGCCAGGTTCTGAACTGGGATGGTGCAGTGAGCTAAAAAACGGTGTTGGATAAAGCCCTGATCTTTTGACTGGGTAGGAGTGTTCTGCTTAATTCAGATGCTCTGTCCATCACCACCCCCTTTTATGAATCGTTTTGGCCACTATAGGAGTGGAAGGGTATGCTCAGACATGAGTCCCTTGCTCACTGCACCATCAGGATTCAAGCAAGCCGGGCCGAAGACGGCTGCAATGCCAGAAACCGGTCCCCGGAAGCTTCTTTCCTTTCCAGTAAAGAATTGGCTTGGTAGTTTGGTCTGCCCTGTTCCCATGATGCACTGGGCCAGGGACAGACTAATTTGCATGTAGCCAGGTTCTGAACTGGGATGGTGCAGTGAGCTAAAAAACGGTGTTGGATAAAGCCCTGATCTTTTGACTGGGTTGGAGTGTTCTGCTTAATTTAGATGCTCTGTCCATCACCACCCCCTTTTATGAATCGTTTTGGCCACTATAGGAGTGGAAGGGTATGCTCAGACATGAGTCCCTTGCTCACTGCACCATCAGGATTCAAGCAAGCCGGGCCGAAGACGGCTGCAATGCCAGAAACCGGTCCCCGGAAGCTTGTTTCCTTTCCAGTAAAGAATTGGCTTGGTAGTTTGGTCTGCCCTGTTCCCATGATGCACTGGGCCAGGGACAGACTAATTTGCATGTAGCCAGGTTCTGAACTGGGATGGGGCAGTGAGCTAAAAAACGGTGTTAGATAAAGCCCTGATCTTTTGACTGGGTAGGAGTGTTCTGCTTAATTCAGATGCTCTGTCCATCACCACCCCCTTTTATGAATCGTTTTGGCCACTATAGGAGTGGAAGGGTATGCTCAGACATGAGTCCCTTGCTCACTGCACCATCAGGATTCAAGCAAGCCGGGCCGAAGACGGCTGCAATGCCAGAAACCGGTCCCCGGAAGCTTGTTTCCTTTCCAGTAAAGAATTGGCTTGGTAGTTTGGTCTGCCCTGTTCCCATGATGCACTGGGCCAGGGACAGACTAATTTGCATGTAGCCAGGTTCTGAACTGGGATGGTGCAGTGAGCTAAAAAACGGTGTTGGATAAAGCCCTGATCTTTTGACTGGGTAGGAGTGTTCTGCTTAATTCAGATGCTCTGTCCATCACCACCCCCTTTTATGAATCGTTTTGGCCACTATAGGAGTGGAAGGGTATGCTCAGACATGAGTCCCTTGCTCACTGCACCATCAGGATTCAAGCAAGCCGGGCCGAAGACGGCTGCAATGCCAGAAACCGGTCCCCGGAAGCTTGTTTCCTTTCCAGTAAAGAATTGGCTTGGTAGTTTGGTCTGCCCTGTTCCCATGATGCACTGGGCCAGGGACAGACTAATTTGCATGTAGCCAGGTTCTGAACTGGGATGGTGCAGTGAGCTAAAAAACGGTGTTGGATAAAGCCCTGATCTTTTGACTGTGTAGGAGTGCTCTGTCCATCACCACCCCCTTTTATGAATCGTTTTTGCCACTATAGGAGTGGAAGGGTATGCTCAGACATGAGTCCCTTGCTCACTGCACCATCAGGATTCAAGCAAGCCGGGCCGAAGACGGCTGCAATGCCAGAAACCGGTCCCCGGAAGCTTGTTTCCTTTCCAGTAAAGAATTGGCTTGGTAGTTTGGTCTGCCCTGTTCCCATGATGCACTGGGCCAGGGACAGACTAATTTGCATGTAGCCAGGTTCTGAACTGGGATGGTGCAGTGAGCTAAAAAACGGTGTTGGATAAAGCCCTGATCTTTTGACTGGGTAGGAGTGTTCTGCTTAATTCAGATGCTCTGTCCATCACCACCCCCTTTTATGAATCGTTTTGGCCACTATAGGAGTGGAAGGGTATGCTCAGACATGAGTCCCTTGCTCACTGCACCATCAGGATTCAAGCAAGCCGGGCCGAAGACGGCTGCAATGCCAGAAACCGGTCCCCGGAAGCTTGTTTCCTTTCCAGTAAAGAATTGGCTTGGTAGTTTGGTCTGCCCTGTTCCCATGATGCACTGGGCCAGGGACAGACTAATTTGCATGTAGCCAGGTTCTGAACTGGGATGGTGCAGTGAGCTAAAAAACGGTGTTGGATAAAGCCCTGATCTTTTGACTGGGTAGGAGTGTTCTGCTTAATTCAGATGCTCTGTCCATCACCACCCCCTTTTATGAATCGTTTTGGCCACTATAGGAGTGGAAGGGTATGCTCAGACATGAGTCCCTTGCTCACTGCACCATCAGGATTCAAGCAAGCCGGGCGGAAGATGGCTGCAATGCCAGAAACCGGTCCCCGGAAGCTTGTTTCCTTTCCAGTAAAGAATTGGCTTGGTAGTTTGGTCTGCCCTCTTCCCATGATGCACTGGGCCAGGGACAGACTAATTTGCATGTAGCCAGGTTCTGAACTGGGATGGTGCAGTGAGCTAAAAACGGTGTAGGATAACGCCCTGATCTTTTGACTTTGTAGGAGTGTTCTGCTTAATTCAGATGCTCTGTCCATCACCACCCCCTTTTATGAATCGTTTTGGCCACTATAGGAGTGGAAGGGTATGCTCAGACATGAGTCCCTTGCTCACTGCACCATCAGGATTCAAGCAAGCCGGGCCGAAGACGGCTGCAATGCCAGAAACCGGTCCCCGGAAGCTTGTTTCCTTTCCAGTAAAGAATTGGCTTGGTAGTTTGGTCTGCCCTGTTCCCATGATGCACTGGGCCAGGGACAGACTAATTTGCATGTAGCCAGGTTCTGAACTGGGATGGTGCAGTGAGCTAAAAAACGGTGTTAGATAAAGCCCTGATCTTTTGACTGGGTAGGAGTGTTCTGCTTAATTCAGATGCTCTGTCCATCACCACCCCCTTTTATGAATCGTTTTGGCCACTATAGGAGTGGTAGGGTATGCTCAGACATGAGTCCCTTGCTCACTGCACCATCAGGATTCAAGCAAGCCGGGCCGAAGACGGCTGCAATGCCAGAAACCGGTCCCCGGAAGCTTGTTTCCTTTCCAGTAAAGAATTGGCTTGGTTGTTTGGTCTGCCCTGTTCCCATGATGCACTGGGCCAGGGACAGACTAATTTGCATGTAGCCAGGTTCTAAACTGGGATGGTGCAGTGAGCTAAAAAACGGTGTTGGATAAAGCCCTGATCTTTTGACTGGGTAGGAGTGTTCTGCTTAATTCAGATGCTCTGTCCATTACCACCCCCTTTTATGAATCGTTTTGGCCACTATAGGAGTGGAAGGGTATGCTCAGACATGAGTCCCTTGCTCACTGCACCATCAGGATTCAAGCAAGCCGGGCCGAAGACGGCTGCAATGCCAGAAACCGGTCCCCGGAAGCTTGTTTCCTTTCCAGTAAAGAATTGGCTTGGTAGTTTGGTCTGCCCTGTTCCCATGATGCACTGGGCCAGGGACAGACTAATTTGCATGTAGCCAGGTTCTGAACTGGGATGGTGCAGTGAGCTAAAAAACGGTGTTGGATAAAGCCCTGATCTTTTGACTGGTTAGGAGTGTTCTGCTTAATTCAGATGCTCTGTCCATCACCACCCCCTTTTATGAATCGTTTTGGCCACTATAGGAGTGGAAGGGTATGCTCAGACATGAGTCCCTTGCTCACTGCACCATCAGGATTCAAGCAAGCCGGGCCGAAGACGGCTGCAATGCCAGAAACCGGTCCCCGGAAGCTTGTTTCCTTTCCAGTAAAGAATTGGCTTGGTAGTTTGGTCTGCCCTGTTCCCATGATGCACTGGGCCAGGGACAGACTAATTTGCATGTAGCCAGGTTCTGAACTGGGATGGTGCAGTGAGCTAAAAAACGGTGTTGGATAAAGCCCTGATCTTTTGACTGGGTAGGAGTGTTCTGCTTAATTCAGATGCTCTGTCCATCACCACCCCCTTTTATGAATCGTTTTGGCCACTATAGGAGTGGAAGGGTATGCTCAGACATGAGTCCCTTGCTCACTGCACCATCAGGATTCAAGCAAGCCGGGCCGAAGACGGCTGCAATGCCAGAAACCGGTCCCCGGAAGCTTGTTTCCTTTCCAGTAAAGAATTGGCTTGGTAGTTTGGTCTGCCCTGTTCCCATGATGCACTGGGCCAGGGACAGACTAATTTGCATGTAACCAGGTTCTGAACTGGGATGGTGCAGTGAGCTAAAAAACGGTGTTGGATAAAGCCCTGATCTTTTGACTGGGTAGGAGTGTTCTGCTTAATTCAGATGCTCTGTCCATCACCACCCCCTTTTATGAATCGTTTTGGCCACTATAGGAGTGGAAGGGTATGCTCAGACATGAGTCCCTTGCTCACTGCACCATCAGGATTCAAGCAAGCCGGGCCGAAGACGGCTGCAATGCCAGAAACCGGTCCCCGGAAGCTTGTTTCCTTTCCAGTAAAGAATTGGCTTGGTAGTTTGGTCTGCCCTGTTCCCATGATGCACTGGGCCAGGGACAGACTAATTTGCATGTAGCCAGGTTCTGAACTGGGATGGTGCAGTGAGCTAAAAAACGGTGTTAGATAAAGCCCTGATCTTTTGACTGGGTAGGAGTGTTCTGCTTAATTCAGATGCTCTGTCCATCACCACCCCCTTTTATGAATCGTTTTGGCCACTATAGGAGTGGTAGGGTATGCTCAGACATGAGTCCCTTGCTCACTGCACCATCAGGATTCAAGCAAGCCGGGCCGAAGACGGCTGCAATGCCAGAAACCGGTCCCCGGAAGCTTGTTTGCTTTCCAGTAAAGAATTGGCTTGGTAGTTTGGTCTGCCCTGTTCCCATGATGCACTGGGCCAGGGACAGACTAATTTGCATGTAGCCAAGTTCTGAACTGGGATGGTGCAGTGAGCTAAAAAACGGTGTTGGATAAAGCCCTGATCTTTTGACTGGGTAGGAGTGTTCTGCTTAATTCAGATGCTCTGTCCATCACCACCCCCTTTTATGAATCGTTTTGGCCACTATAGGAGTGGAAGGGTATGCTCAGACATGAGTCCCTTGCTCACTGCACCATCAGGATTCAAGCAAGCCGGGCCGAAGACGGCTGCAATGCCAGAAACCGATCCCCGGAAGCTTGTTTCCTTTCCAGTAAAGAATTGGCTTGGTAGTTTGGTCTGCCCTGTTCCCATGATGCACTGGGCCAGGGACAGACTAATTTGCATGTAGCCAGGTTCTGAACTGGGATGGTGCAGTGAGCTAAAACACGGTGTTGGATAAAGCCCTGATCTTTTGACTGGGTAGGAGTGTTCTGCTTAATTCAGATGCTCTGTCCATCACCACCCCCTTTTATGAATCGTTTTGGCCACTATAGGAGTGGAAGGGTATGCTCAGACATGAGTCCCTTGCTCACTGCACCATCAGGATTCAAGCAAGTCGGGCCGAAGACGGCTGCAATGCCAGAAACCGGTCCCCGGAAGCTTGTTTCCTTTCCAGTAAAGAATTGGCTTGGTAGTTTGGTCAGCCCTATTCCCATGATGCACTGGGCCAGGGACAGACTAATTTGCATGTAGCCAGGTTCTGAACTGGGATGGTGCAGTGAGCTAAAAAACGGTGTTGGATAAAGCCCTGATCTTTTGACTGGGTAGGAGTGTTCTGCTTAATTCAGATGCTCTGTCCATCACCACCCCCTTTTATGAATCGTTTTGGCCACTATAGGAGTGGTAGGGTATGCTCAGACATGAGTCCCTTGCTCACTGCACCATCAGGATTCAAGCAAGCCGGGCCGAAGACGGCTGCAATGCCAGAAACCGGTCCCCGGAAGCTTGTTTGCTTTCCAGTAAAGAATTGGCTTGGTAGTTTGGTCTGCCCTGTTCCCATGATGCACTGGGCCAGGGACAGACTAATTTGCATGTAGCCAAGTTCTGAACTGGGATGGTGCAGTGAGCTAAAAAACGGTGTTGGATAAAGCCCTGATCTTTTGACTGGGTAGGAGTGTTCTGCTTAATTCAGATGCTCTGTCCATCACCACCCCCTTTTATGAATCGTTTTGGCCACTATAGGAGTGGAAGGGTATGCTCAGACATGAGTCCCTTGCTCACTGCACCATCAGGATTCAAGCAAGCCGGGCCGAAGACGGCTGCAATGCCAGAAACCGATCCCCGGAAGCTTGTTTCCTTTCCAGTAAAGAATTGGCTTGGTAGTTTGGTCTGCCCTGTTCCCATGATGCACTGGGCCAGGGACAGACTAATTTGCATGTAGCCAGGTTCTGAACTGGGATGGTGCAGTGAGCTAAAACACGGTGTTGGATAAAGCCCTGATCTTTTGACTGGGTAGGAGTGTTCTGCTTAATTCAGATGCTCTGTCCATCACCACCCCCTTTTATGAATCGTTTTGGCCACTATAGGAGTGGAAGGGTATGCTCAGACATGAGTCCCTTGCTCACTGCACCATCAGGATTCAAGCAAGTCGGGCCGAAGACGGCTGCAATGCCAGAAACCGGTCCCCGGAAGCTTGTTTCCTTTCCAGTAAAGAATTGGCTTGGTAGTTTGGTCTGCCCTATTCCCATGATGCACTGGGCCAGGGACAGACTAATTTGCATGTAGCCAGGTTCTGAACTGGGATGGTGCAGTGAGCTAAAAAACGGTGTTGGATAAAGCCCTGATCTTTTGACTGGGTAGGAGTGTTCTGCTTAATTCAGATGCTCTGTCCATCACCACCCCCTTTTATGAATCGTTTTGGCCACTATAGGAGTGGAAGGGTATGCTCAGACATGAGTCCCTTGCTCACTGCACCATCAGGATTCAAGCAAGCCGGGCCGAAGACGGCTGCAATGCCAGAAACCGGTCCCCGGAAGCTTGTTTCCTTTCCAGTAAAGAATTGGCTTGGTAGTTTGGTCTGCCCTGTTCCCATGATGCACTGGGCCAGGGACAGACTAATTTGCATGTAGCCAGGTTCTGAACTGGGATGGTGCAGTGAGCTAAAAAACGGTGTTGGATAAAGCCCTGATCTTTTGACTGGGTAGGAGTGTTCTGCTTAATTCAGATGCTCTGTCCATCACCACCCCCTTTTATGAATCGTTTTGGCCACTATAGGAGTGGAAGGGTATGCTCAGACATGAGTCCCTTGCTCACTGCACCATCAGGATTCAAGCAAGCCGGGCCGAAGACGGCTGCAATGCCAGAAACCGGTCCCCGGAAGCTTGTTTCCTTTCCAGTAAAGAATTGGCTTGGTAGTTTGGTCTGCCCTGTTCCCATGATGCACTGGGCCAGGGACAGACTAATTTGCATGTAGCCAGGTTCTGAACTGGGATGGTGCAGTGAGCTAAAAAACGGTGTTGGATAAAGCCCTGATCTTTTGACTGGGTAGGAGTGTTCTGCTTAATTCAGATGCTCTGTCCATCACCACCCCCTTTTATGAATCGTTTTGGCCACTATAGGAGTGGAAGGGTATGCTCAGACATGAGTCCCTTGCTCACTGCACCATCAGGATTCAAGCAAGCCGGGCCGAAGACGGCTGCAATGCCAGAAACCGGTCCCCGGAAGCTTGTTTCCTTTCCAGTAAAGAATTGGCTTGGTAGTTTGGTCTGCCCTGTTCCCATGATGCACTGGGCCAGGGACAGACTAATTTGCATGTAGCCAGGTTCTGAACTGGGATGGTGCAGTGAGCTAAAAAACGGTGTTAGATAAAGCCCTGATCTTTTGACTGGGTAGGAGTGTTTTGCTTAATTCAGATGCTCTGTCCATCACCACCCCCTTTTATGAATCGTTTTGGCCACTATAGGAGTGGTAGGGTATGCTCAGACATGAGTCCCTTGCTCACTGCACCATCAGGATTCAAGCAAGCCGGGCCGAAGACGGCTGCAATGCCAGAAACCGGTCCCCGGAAGCTTGTTTCCTTTCCAGTAAAGAATTGGCTTGGTAGTTTGGTCTGCCCTGTTCCCATGATGCACTGGGCCAGGGACAGACTAATTTGCATGTAGCCAGGTTCTGAACTGGGATGGTGCAGTGAGCTAAAAAACGGTGTTGGATAAAGCCCTGATCTTTTGACTGGGTAGGAGTGTTCTGCTTAATTCAGATGCTCTGTCCATCACCACCCCCTTTTATGAATCGTTTTGGCCACTATAGGAGTGGAAGGGTATGCTAAGACATGAGTCCCTTGCTCACTGCACCATCAGGATTCAAGCAAGCCGGGCCGAAGACGGCTGCAATGCCAGAAACCGGTCCCCGGAAGCTTGTTTCCTTTCCAGTAAAGAATTGGCTTGGTAGTTTGGTCTGCCCTGTTCCCATGATGCACTGGGCCAGGGACAGACTAATTTGCATGTAGCCAGGTTCTGAACTGGGATGGTGCAGTGAGCTAAAACACGGTGTTGGATAAAGCCCTGATCTTTTGACTGGGTAGGAGCGTTCTGCTTAATTCAGATGCTCTGTCCATCACCACCCCCTTTTATGAATCGTTTTGGCCACTATAGGAGTGGAAGGGTATGCTCAGACATGAGTCCCTTGCTCACTGCACCATCAGGATTCAAGCAAGCCGGGCCGAAGACGGCTGCAATGCCAGAAACCGGTCCCCAGAAGCTTGTTTCCTTTCCAGTAAAGAATTGGCTTGGTAGTTTGGTCTGCCCTGTTCCCATGATGCACTGGGCCAGGGACAGACTAATTTGCATGTAGCCAGGTTCTGAACTGGGATGGTGCAGTGAGCTAAAAAACGGTGTTGGATAAAGCCCTGATCTTTTGACTGGGTAGGAGTGTTCTGCTTAATTCAGATGCTCTGTCCATCACCACCCCCTTTTATGAATCGTTTTGGCCACTATAGGAGTGGAAGGGTATGCTCAGACATGAGTCCCTTGCTCACTGCACCATCAGGATTCAAGCAAGCCGGGCCGAAGACGGCTGCAATGCCAGAAACCGGTCCCCGGAAGCTTGTTTCCTTTCCAGTAAAGAATTGGCTTGGTAGTTTGGTCTGCCCTATTCCCATGATGCACTGGGCCAGGGACAGACTAATTTGCATGTAGCCAGGTTCTGAACTGGGATGGTGCAGTGAGCTAAAAAACGGTGTTGGATAAAGCCCTGATCTTTTGACTGGGTAGGAGTGTTCTGCTTAATTCAGATGCTCTGTCCATCACCACCCCCTTTTATGAATCGTTTTGGCCACTATAGGAGTGGAAGGGTATGCTCAGACATGAGTCCCTTGCTCACTGCACCATCAGGATTCAAGCAAGCCGGGCCGAAGACGGCTGCAATGCCAGAAACCGGTCCCCGGAAGCTTGTTTCCTTTCCAGTAAAGAATTGGCTTGGTAGTTTGGTCTGCCCTGTTCCCATGATGCACTGGGCCAGGGACAGACTAATTTGCATGTAGCCAGGTTCTGAACTGGGATGGTGCAGTGAGCTAAAAAACGGTGTTGGATAAAGCCCTGATCTTTTGACTGGGTAGGAGTGTTCTGCTTAATTCAGATGCTCTGTCCATCACCACCCCCTTTTATGAATCGTTTTGGCCACTATAGGAGTGGAAGGGTATGCTCAGACATGAGTCCCTTGCTCACTGCACCATCAGGATTCAAGCAAGCCGGGCCGAAGACGGCTGCAATGCCAGAAACCGGTCCCCGGAAGCTTCTTTCCTTTCCAGTAAAGAATTGGCTTGGTAGTTTGGTCTGCCCTGTTCCCATGATGCACTGGGCCAGGGACAGACTAATTTGCATGTAGCCAGGTTCTGAACTGGGATGGTGCAGTGAGCTAAAAAACGGTGTTGGATAAAGCCCTGATCTTTTGACTGGGTTGGAGTGTTCTGCTTAATTCAGATGCTCTGTCCATCACCACCCCCTTTTATGAATCGTTTTGACCACTATAGGAGTGGAAGGGTATGCTCAGACATGAGTCCCTTGCTCACTGCACCATCAGGATTCAAGCAAGCCGGGCCGAAGACGGCTGCAATGCCAGAAACCGGTCCCCGGAAGCTTGTTTCCTTTCCAGTAAAGAATTGGCTTGGTAGTTTGGTCTGCCCTGTTCCCATGATGCACTGGGCCAGGGACAGACTAATTTGCATGTAGCCAGGTTCTGAACTGGGATGGGGCAGTGAGCTAAAAAACGGTGTTAGATAAAGCCCTGATCTTTTGACTGGGTAGGAGTGTTCTGCTTAATTCAGATGCTCTGTCCATCACCACCCCCTTTTATGAATCGTTTTGGCCACTATAGGAGTGGAAGGGTATGCTCAGACATGAGTCCCTTGCTCACTGCACCATCAGGATTCAAGCAAGCCGGGCCGAAGACGGCTGCAATGCCAGAAACCGGTCCCCGGAAGCTTGTTTCCTTTCCAGTAAAGAATTGGCTTGGTAGTTTGGTCTGCCCTGTTCCCATGATGCACTGGGCCAGGGACAGACTAATTTGCATGTAGCCAGGTTCTGAACTGGGATGGTGCAGTGAGCTAAAAAACGGTGTTGGATAAAGCCCTGATCTTTTGACTGGGTAGGAGTGTTCTGCTTAATTCAGATGCTCTGTCCATCACCACCCCCTTTTATGAATCGTTTTGGCCACTATAGGAGTGGAAGGGTATGCTCAGACATGAGTCCCTTGCTCACTGCACCATCAGGATTCAAGCAAGCCGGGCCGAAGACGGCTGCAATGCCAGAAACCGGTCCCCGGAAGCTTGTTTCCTTTCCAGTAAAGAATTGGCTTGGTAGTTTGGTCTGCCCTGTTCCCATGATGCACTGGGCCAGGGACAGACTAATTTGCATGTAGCCAGGTTCTGAACTGGGATGGTGCAGTGAGCTAAAAAACGGTGTTGGATAAAGCCCTGATCTTTTGACTGTGTAGGAGTGCTCTGTCCATCACCACCCCCTTTTATGAATCGTTTTCGCCACTATAGGAGTGGAAGGGTATGCTCAGACATGAGTCCCTTGCTCACTGCACCATCAGGATTCAAGCAAGCCGGGCCGAAGACGGCTGCAATGCCAGAAACCGGTCCCCGGAAGCTTGTTTCCTTTCCAGTAAAGAATTGGCTTGGTAGTTTGGTCTGCCCTGTTCCCATGATGCACTGGGCCAGGGACAGACTAATTTGCATGTAGCCAGGTTCTGAACTGGGATGGTGCAGTGAGCTAAAAAACGGTGTTGGATAAAGCCCTGATCTTTTGACTGGGTAGGAGTGTTCTGCTTAATTCAGATGCTCTGTCCATCACCACCCCCTTTTATGAATCGTTTTGGCCACTATAGGAGTGGAAGGGTATGCTCAGACATGAGTCCCTTGCTCACTGCACCATCAGGATTCAAGCAAGCCGGGCCGAAGACGGCTGCAATGCCAGAAACCGGTCCCCGGAAGCTTGTTTCCTTTCCAGTAAAGAATTGGCTTGGTAGTTTGGTCTGCCCTGTTCCCATGATGCACTGGGCCAGGGACAGACTAATTTGCATGTAGCCAGGTTCTGAACTG
Source organism: Lissotriton helveticus (assembly GCF_964261635.1). Lineage (NCBI taxonomy): Eukaryota > Metazoa > Chordata > Amphibia > Caudata > Salamandridae > Lissotriton > Lissotriton helveticus. Next base: position 401,757,160 of record NC_136065.1, read on the forward strand.
GGATGGTGCAGTGAGCTAAAAAACGGTGTTGGATAAAGCCCTGATCTTTTGACTGGGTAGGAGTGTTCTGCTTAATTCAGATGCTCTGTCCATCACCACCCCCTTTTATGAATCGTTTTGGCCACTATAGGAGTGGAAGGGTATGCTCAGACATGAGTCCCTTGCTCACTGCACCATCAGGATTCAAGCAAGCCGGGCGGAAGATGGCTGCAATGCCAGAAACCGGTCCCCGGAAGCTTGTTTCCTTTCCAGTAAAGAATTGGCTTGGTAGTTTGGTCTGCCCTCTTCCCATGATGCACTGGGCCAGGGACAGACTAATTTGCATGTAGCCAGGTTCTGAACTGGGATGGTGCAGTGAGCTAAAAACGGTGTAGGATAACGCCCTGATCTTTTGACTTTGTAGGAGTGTTCTGCTTAATTCAGATGCTCTGTCCATCACCACCCCCTTTTATGAATCGTTTTGGCCACTATAGGAGTGGAAGGGTATGCTCAGACATGAGTCCCTTGCTCACTGCACCATCAGGATTCAAGCAAGCCGGGCCGAAGACGGCTGCAATGCCAGAAACCGGTCCCCGGAAGCTTGTTTCCTTTCCAGTAAAGAATTGGCTTGGTAGTTTGGTCTGCCCTGTTCCCATGATGCACTGGGCCAGGGACAGACTAATTTGCATGTAGCCAGGTTCTGAACTGGGATGGTGCAGTGAGCTAAAAAACGGTGTTGGATAAAGCCCTGATCTTTTGACTGGGTAGGAGTGTTCTGCTTAATTCAGATGCTCTGTCCATCACCACCCCCTTTTATGAATCGTTTTGGCCACTATAGGAGTGGAAGGGTATGCTCAGACATGAGTCCCTTGCTCACTGCACCATCAGGATTCAAGCAAGCCGGGCCGAAGACGGCTGCAATGCCAGAAACCGGTCCCCGGAAGCTTGTTTCCTTTCCAGTAAAGAATTGGCTTGGTAGTTTGGTCTGCCCTGTTCCCATGATGCACTGGGCCAGGGACAGACTAATTTGCATGTAGCCAGGTTCTGAACTGGGATGGTTTAGTGAGCTAAAAAACGGTGTTAGATAAAGCCCTGATCTTTTGACTGGGTAGGAGTGTTCTGCTTAATTCAGATGCTCTGTCCATCACCACCCCATTTTATGAATCGTTTTGGCCACTATAGGAGTGGTAGGGTATGCTCAGACATGAGTCCCTTGCTCACTGCACCATCAGGATTCAAGCAAGCCGGGCCGAAGACGGCTGCAATGCCAGAAACCGGTCCCCGGAAGCTTGTTTCCTTTCCAGTAAAGAATTGGCTTGGTTGTTTGGTCTGCCCTGTTCCCATGATGCACTGGGCCAGGGACAGACTAATTTGCATGTAGCCAGGTTCTAAACTGGGATGGTGCAGTGAGCTAAAAAACGGTGTTGGATAAAGCCCTGATCTTTTGACTGGGTAGGAGTGTTCTGCTTAATTCAGATGCTCTGTCCATTACCACCCCCTTTTATGAATCGTTTTGGCCACTATAGGAGTGGAAGGGTATGCTCAGACATGAGTCCCTTGCTCACTGCACCATCAGGATTCAAGCAAGCCGGGCCGAAGACGGCTGCAATGCCAGAAACCGGTCCCCGGAAGCTTGTTTCCTTTCCAGTAAAGAATTGGCTTGGTAGTTTGGTCTGCCCTGTTCCCATGATGCACTGGGCCAGGGACAGACTAATTTGCATGTAGCCAGGTTCTGAACTGGGATGGTGCAGTGAGCTAAAAAACGGTGTTGGATAAAGCCCTGATCTTTTGACTGGGTAGGAGTGTTCTGCTTAATTCAGATGCTCTGTCCATCACCACCCCCTTTTATGAATCGTTTTGGCCACTATAGGAGTGGAAGGGTATGCTCAGACATGAGTCCCTTGCTCACTGCACCATCAGGATTCAAGCAAGCCGGGCCGAAGACGGCTGCAATGCCAGAAACCGGTCCCCGGAAGCTTGTTTCCTTTCCAGTAAAGAATTGGCTTGGTAGTTTGGTCTGCCCTGTTCCCATGATGCACTGGGCCAGGGACAGACTAATTTGCATGTAGCCAGGTTCTGAACTGGGATGGTGCAGTGAGCTAAAAAACGGTGTTGGATAAAGCCCTGATCTTTTGACTGGGTAGGAGTGTTCTGCTTAATTCAGATGCTCTGTCCATCACCACCCCCTTTTATGAATCGTTTTGGCCACTATAGGAGTGGAAGGGTATGCTCAGACATGAGTCCCTTGCTCACTGCACCATCAGGATTCAAGCAAGCCGGGCCGAAGACGGCTGCAATGCCAGAAACCGGTCCCCGGAAGCTTGTTTCCTTTCCAGTAAAGAATTGGCTTGGTAGTTTGGTCTGCCCTGTTCCCATGATGCACTGGGCCAGGGACAGACTAATTTGCATGTAACCAGGTTCTGAACTGGGATGGTGCAGTGAGCTAAAAAACGGTGTTGGATAAAGCCCTGATCATTTGACTGGGTAGGAGTGTTCTGCTTAATTCAGATGCTCTGTCCATCACCACCCCCTTTTATGAATCGTTTTGGCCACTATAGGAGTGGAAGGGTATGCTCAGACATGAGTCCCTTGCTCACTGCACCATCAGGATTCAAGCAAGCCGGGCCGAAGACGGCTGCAATGCCAGAAACCGGTCCCCGGAAGCTTGTTTCCTTTCCAGTAAAGAATTGGCTTGGTAATTTGGTCTGCCCTGTTCCCATGATGCACTGGGCCAGGGACAGACTAATTTGCATGTAGCCAGGTTCTGAACTGGGATGGTGCAGTGAGCTAAAAAACGGTGTTAGATAAAGCCCTGATCTTTTGACTGGGTAGGAGTGTTCTGCTTAATTCAGATGCTCTGTCCATCACCACCCCCTTTTATGAATCGTTTTGGCCACTATAGGAGTGGTAGGGTATGCTCAGACATGAGTCCCTTGCTCACTGCACCATCAGGATTCAAGCAAGCCGGGCCGAAGACGGCTGCAATGCCAGAAACCGGTCCCCGGAAGCTTGTTTCCTTTCCAGTAAAGAATTGGCTTGGTAGTTTGGTCTGCCCTGTTCCCATGATGCACTGGGCCAGGGACAGACTAATTTGCATGTAGCCAGGTTCTGAACTGGGATGGTGCAGTGAGCTAAAAAACGGTGTTGGATAAAGCCCTGATCTTTTGACTGGGTAGGAGTGTTCTGCTTAATTCAGATGCTCTGTCCATCACCACCCCCTTTTATGAATCGTTTTGGCCACTATAGGAGTGGAAGGGTATGCTCAGACATGAGTCCCTTGCTCACTGCACCATCAGGATTCAAGCAAGCCGGGCCGAAGACGGCTGCAATGCCAGAAACCGATCCCCGGAAGCTTGTTTCCTTTCCAGTAAAGAATTGGCTTGGTAGTTTGGTCTGCCCTGTTCCCATGATGCACTGGGCCAGGGACAGACTAATTTGCATGTAGCCAGGTTCTGAACTGGGATGGTGCAGTGAGCTAAAACACGGTGTTGGATAAAGCCCTGATCTTTTGACTGGGTAGGAGTGTTCTGCTTAATTCAGATGCTCTGTCCATCACCACCCCCTTTTATGAATCGTTTTGGCCACTATAGGAGTGGAAGGGTATGCTCAGACATGAGTCCCTTGCTCACTGCACCATCAGGATTCAAGCAAGCCGGGCCGAAGACGGCTGCAATGCCAGAAACCGGTCCCCAGAAGCTTGTTTCCTTTCCAGTAAAGAATTGGCTTGGTAGTGTGGTCTGCCCTGTTCCCATGATGCACTGGGCCAGGGACAGACTAATTTGCATGTAGCCAGGTTCTGAACTGGGATGGTGCAGTGAGCTAAAAAACGGTGTTGGATAAAGCCCTGATCTTTTGACTGGGTAGGAGTGTTCTGCTTAATTCAGATGCTCTGTCCATCACCACCCCCTTTTATGAATCGTTTTGGCCACTATAGGAGTGGAAGGGTATGCTCAGACATGAGTCCCTTGCTCACTGCACCATCAGGATTCAAGCAAGCCGGGCCGAAGACGGCTGCAATGCCAGAAACCGGTCCCCGGAAGCTTGTTTCCTTTCCAGTAAAGAATTGGCTTGGTAGTTTGGTCTGCCCTATTCCCATGATGCACTGGGCCAGGGACAGACTAATTTGCATGTAGCCAGGTTCTGAACTGGGATGGTGCAGTGAGCTAAAAAACGGTGTTGGATAAAGCCCTGATCTTTTGACTGGGTAGGAGTGTTCTGCTTAATTCAGATGCTCTGTCCATCACCACCCCCTTTTATGAATCGTTTTGGCCACTATAGGAGTGGAAGGGTATGCTCAGACATGAGTCCCTTGCTCACTGCACCATCAGGATTCAAGCAAGCCGGGCCGAAGACGGCTGCAATGCCAGAAACCGGTCCCCGGAAGCTTGTTTCCTTTCCAGTAAAGAATTGGCTTGGTAGTTTGGTCTGCCCTGTTCCCATGATGCACTGGGCCAGGGACAGACTAATTTGCATGTAGCCAGGTTCTGAACTGGGATGGTGCAGTGAGCTAAAAAACGGTGTTGGATAAAGCCCTGATCTTTTGACTGGGTAGGAGTGTTCTGCTTAATTCAGATGCTCTGTCCATCACCACCCCCTTTTATGAATCGTTTTGGCCACTATAGGAGTGGAAGGGTATGCTCAGACATGAGTCCCTTGCTCACTGCACCATCAGGATTCAAGCAAGCCGGGCCGAAGACGGCTGCAATGCCAGAAACCGGTCCCCGGAAGCTTCTTTCCTTTCCAGTAAAGAATTGGCTTGGTAGTTTGGTCTGCCCTGTTCCCATGATGCACTGGGCCAGGGACAGACTAATTTGCATGTAGCCAGGTTCTGAACTGGGATGGTGCAGTGAGCTAAAAAACGGTGTTGGATAAAGCCCTGATCTTTTGACTGGGTTGGAGTGTTCTGCTTAATTCAGATGCTCTGTCCATCACCACCCCCTTTTATGAATCGTTTTGGCCACTATAGGAGTGGAAGGGTATGCTCAGACATGAGTCCCTTGCTCACTGCACCATCAGGATTCAAGCAAGCCGGGCCGAAGACGGCTGCAATGCCAGAAACCGGTCCCCGGAAGCTTGTTTCCTTTCCAGTAAAGAATTGGCTTGGTAGTTTGGTCTGCCCTGTTCCCATGATGCACTGGGCCAGGGACAGACTAATTTGCATGTAGCCAGGTTCTGAACTGGGATGGGGCAGTGAGCTAAAAAACGGTGTTAGATAAAGCCCTGATCTTTTGACTGGGTAGGAGTGTTCTGCTTAATTCAGATGCTCTGTCCATCACCACCCCCTTTTATGAATCGTTTTGGCCACTATAGGAGTGGAAGGGTATGCTCAGACATGAGTCCCTTGCTCACTGCACCATCAGGATTCAAGCAAGCCGGGCCGAAGACGGCTGCAATGCCAGAAACCGGTCCCCGGAAGCTTGTTTCCTTTCCAGTAAAGAATTGGCTTGGTAGTTTGGTCTGCCCTGTTCCCATGATGCACTGGGCCAGGGACAGACTAATTTGCATGTAGCCAGGTTCTGAACTGGGATGGTGCAGTGAGCTAAAAAACGGTGTTGGATAAAGCCCTGATCTTTTGACTGTGTAGGAGTGCTCTGTCCATCACCACCCCCTTTTATGAATCGTTTTCGCCACTATAGGAGTGGAAGGGTATGCTCAGACATGAGTCCCTTGCTCACTGCACCATCAGGATTCAAGCAAGCCGGGCCGAAGACGGCTGCAATGCCAGAAACCGGTCCCCGGAAGCTTGTTTCCTTTCCAGTAAAGAATTGGCTTGGTAGTTTGGTCTGCCCTGTTCCCATGATGCACTGGGCCAGGGACAGACTAATTTGCATGTAGCCAGGTTCTGAACTGGGATGGTGCAGTGAGCTAAAAAACGGTGTTGGATAAAGCCCTGATCTTTTGACTGGGTAGGAGTGTTCTGCTTAATTCAGATGCTCTGTCCATCACCACCCCCTTTTATGAATCGTTTTGGCCACTATAGGAGTGGAAGGGTATGCTCAGACATGAGTCCCTTGCTCACTGCACCATCAGGATTCAAGCAAGCCGGGCCGAAGACGGCTGCAATGCCAGAAACCGGTCCCCGGAAGCTTGTTTCCTTTCCAGTAAAGAATTGGCTTGGTAGTTTGGTCTGCCCTGTTCCCATGATGCACTGGGCCAGGGACAGACTAATTTGCATGTAGCCAGGTTCTGAACTGGGATGGTGCAGTGAGCTAAAAAACGGTGTTGGATAAAGCCCTGATCTTTTGACTGGGTAGGAGTGTTCTGCTTAATTCAGATGCTCTGTCCATCACCACCCCCTTTTATGAATCGTTTTGGCCACTATAGGAGTGGAAGGGTATGCTCAGACATGAGTCCCTTGCTCACTGCACCATCAGGATTCAAGCAAGCCGGGCGGAAGATGGCTGCAATGCCAGAAACCGGTCCCCGGAAGCTTGTTTCCTTTCCAGTAAAGAATTGGCTTGGTAGTTTGGTCTGCCCTCTTCCCATGATGCACTGGGCCAGGGACAGACTAATTTGCATGTAGCCAGGTTCTGAACTGGGATGGTGCAGTGAGCTAAAAACGGTGTTGGATAAAGCCCTGATCTTTTGACTGGGTAGGAGTGTTCTGCTTAATTCAGATGCTCTGTCCATCACCACCCCCTTTTATGAATCGTTTTGGCCACTATAGGAGTGGAAGGGTATGCTCAGACATGAGTCCCTTGCTCACTGCACCATCAGGATTCAAGCAAGCCGGGCCGAAGACGGCTGCAATGCCAGAAACCGGTCCCCGGAAGCTTGTTTCCTTTCCAGTAAAGAATTGGCTTGGTAGTTTGGTCTGCCCTGTTCCCATGATGCACTGGGCCAGGGACAGACTAATTTGCATGTAGCCAGGTTCTGAACTGGGATGGTGCAGTGAGCTAAAAAACGGTGTTGGATAAAGCCCTGATCTTTTGACTGGGTAGGAGTGTTCTGCTTAATTCAGATGCTCTGTCCATCACCACCCCCTTTTATGAATCGTTTTGGCCACTATAGGAGTGGAAGGGTATGCTCAGACATGAGTCCCTTGCTCACTGCACCATCAGGATTCAAGCAAGCCGGGCCGAAGACGGCTGCAATGCCAGAAACCGGTCCCCGGAAGCTTGTTTCCTTTCCAGTAAAGAATTGGCTTGGTAGTTTGGTCTGCCCTGTTCCCATGATGCACTGGGCCAGGGACAGACTGATTTGCATGTAGCCAGGTTCTGAACTGGGATGGTGCAGTGAGCTAAAAAACGGTGTTGGATAAAGCCCTGATCTTTTGACTGGGTTGGAGTGTTCTGCTTAATTCAGATGCTCTGTCCATCACCACCCCCTTTTATGAATCGTTTTGGCCACTATAGGAGTGGAAGGGTATGCTCAGACATGAGTCCCTTGCTCACTGCACCATCAGGATTCAAGCAAGCCGGGCCGAAGACGGCTGCAATGCCAGAAACCGGTCCCCGGAAGCTTGTTTCCTTTCCAGTAAAGAATTGGCTTGGTAGTTTGGTCTGCCCTGTTCCCATGATGCACTGGGCCAGGGACAGACTAATTTGCATGTAGCCAGGTTCTGAACTGGGATGGTGCAGTGAGCTAAAAAACGGTGTTGGATAAAGCCCTGATCTTTTAACTGTGTAGGAGTGCTCTGTCCATCACCACCCCCTTTTATGAATCGTTTTCGCCACTATAGGAGTGGAAGGGTATGCTCAGACATGAGTCCCTTGCTCACTGCACCATCAGGATTCAAGCAAGCCGGGCCGAAGACGGCTGAATTTCCAGAAACCGGTCCCCGGAAGCTTGTTTCCTTTCCAGTAAAGAATTGGCTTGGTAGTTTGGTCTGCCCTGTTCCCATGATGCACTGGGCCAGGGACAGACTAATTTGCATGTAGCCAGGTTCTGAACTGGGATGGTGCAGTGAGCTAAAAAACGGTGTTGGATAAAGCCCTGATCTTTTGACTGGGTAGGAGTGTTCTGCTTAATTCAGATGCTCTGTCCATCACCACCCCCTTTTATGAATCGTTTTGGCCACTATAGGAGTGGAAGGGTATGCTCAGACATGAGTCCCTTGCTCACTGCACCATCAGGATTCAAGCAAGCCGGGCCGAAGATGGCTGCAATGCCAGAAACCGGTCCCCGGAAGCTTGTTTCCTTTCCAGTAAAGAATTGGCTTGGTAGTTTGGTCTGCCCTGTTCCCATGATGCACTGGGCCAGGGACAGACTAATTTGCATGTAGCCAGGTTCTGAACTGGGATGGTGCAGTGAGCTAAAAAACGGTGTTGGATAAAGCCCTGATCTTTTGACTGGGTAGGAGTGTTCTGCTTAATTCAGATGCTCTGTCCATCACCACCCCCTTTTATGAATCGTTTTGGCCACTATAGGAGTGGAAGGGTATGCTCAGACATGAGTCCCTTGCTCACTGCACCATCAGGATTCAAGCAAGCCGGGCCGAAGACGGCTGCAATGCCAGAAACCGGTCCCCGGAAGCTTCTTTCCTTTCCAGTAAAGAATTGGCTTGGTAGTTTGGTCTGCCCTGTTCCCATGATGCACTGGGCCAGGGACAGACTAATTTGCATGTAGCCAGGTTCTGAACTGGGATGGTGCAGTGAGCTAAAAAACGGTGTTGGATAAAGCCCTGATCTTTTGACTGGGTTGGAGTGTTCTGCTTAATTCAGATGCTCTGTCCATCACCACCCCCTTTTATGAATCGTTTTGGCCACTATAGGAGTGGAAGGGTATGCTCAGACATGAGTCCCTTGCTCACTGCACCATCAGGATTCAAGCAAGCCGGGCCGAAGACGGCTGCAATGCCAGAAACCGGTCCCCGGAAGCTTGTTTCCTTTCCAGTAAAGAATTGGCTTGGTAGTTTGGTCTGCCCTGTTCCCATGATGCACTGGGCCAGGGACAGACTAATTTGCATGTAGCCAGGTTCTGAACTGGGATGGGGCAGTGAGCTAAAAAACGGTGTTAGATAAAGCCCTGATCTTTTGACTGGGTAGGAGTGTTCTGCTTAATTCAGATGCTCTGTCCATCACCACCCCCTTTTATGAATCGTTTTGGCCACTATAGGAGTGGAAGGGTATGCTCAGACATGAGTCCCTTGCTCACTGCACCATCAGGATTCAAGCAAGCCGGGCCGAAGACGGCTGCAATGCCAGAAACCGGTCCCCGGAAGCTTGTTTCCTTTCCAGTAAAGAATTGGCTTGGTAGTTTGGTCTGCCCTGTTCCCATGATGCACTGGGCCAGGGACAGACTAATTTGCATGTAGCCAGGTTCTGAACTGGGATGGTGCAGTGAGCTAAAAAACGGTGTTGGATAAAGCCCTGATCTTTTGACTGGGTAGGAGTGTTCTGCTTAATTCAGATGCTCTGTCCATCACCACCCCCTTTTATGAATCGTTTTGGCCACTATAGGAGTGGAAGGGTATGCTCAGACATGAGTCCCTTGCTCACTGCACCATCAGGATTCAAGCAAGCCGGGCCGAAGACGGCTGCAATGCCAGAAACCGGTCCCCGGAAGCTTGTTTCCTTTCCAGTAAAGAATTGGCTTGGTAGTTTGGTCTGCCCTGTTCCCATGATGCACTGGGCCAGGGACAGACTAATTTGCATGTAGCCAGGTTCTGAACTGGGATGGTGCAGTGAGCTAAAAAACGGTGTTGGATAAAGCCCTGATCTTTTGACTGGGTAGGAGTGTTCTGCTTAATTCAGATGCTCTGTCCATCACCACCCCCTTTTATGAATCGTTTTGGCCACTATAGGAGTGGAAGGGTATGCTCAGACATGAGTCCCTTGCTCACTGCACCATCAGGATTCAAGCAAGCCGGGCCGAAGACGGCTGCAATGCCAGAAACCGGTCCCCGGAAGCTTGTTTCCTTTCCAGTAAAGAATTGGCTTGGTAGTTTGGTCTGCCCTGTTCCCATGATGCACTGGGCCAGGGACAGACTAATTTGCATGTAGCCAGGTTCTGAACTGGGATGGTGCAGTGAGCTAAAAAACGGTGTTGGATAAAGCCCTGATCTTTTGACTGTGTAGGAGTGCTCTGTCCATCACCACCCCCTTTTATGAATCGTTTTCGCCACTATAGGAGTGGAAGGGTATGCTCAGACATGAGTCCCTTGCTCACTGCACCATCAGGATTCAAGCAAGCCGGGCCGAAGACGGCTGCAATGCCAGAAACCGGTCCCCGGAAGCTTGTTTCCTTTCCAGTAAAGAATTGGCTTGGTAGTTTGGTCTGCCCTGTTCCCATGATGCACTGGGCCAGGGACAGACTAATTTGCATGTAGCCAGGTTCTGAACTGGGATGGTGCAGTGAGCTAAAAAACGGTGTTGGATAAAGCCCTGATCTTTTGACTGGGTAGGAGTGTTCTGCTTAATTCAGATGCTCTGTCCATCACCACCCCCTTTTATGAATCGTTTTGGCCACTATAGGAGTGGAAGGGTATGCTCAGACATGAGTCCCTTGCTCACTGCACCATCAGGATTCAAGCAAGCCGGGCCGAAGACGGCTGCAATGCCAGAAACCGGTCCCCGGAAGCTTGTTTCCTTTCCAGTAAAGAATTGGCTTGGTAGTTTGGTCTGCCCTGTTCCCATGATGCACTGGGCCAGGGACAGACTAATTTGCATGTAGCCAGGTTCTGAACTGGGATGGTGCAGTGAGCTAAAAAACGGTGTTGGATAAAGCCCTGATCTTTTGACTGGGTAGGAGTGTTCTGCTTAATTCAGATGCTCTGTCCATCACCACCCCCTTTTATGAATCGTTTTGGCCACTATAGGAGTGGAAGGGTATGCTCAGACATGAGTCCCTTGCTCACTGCACCATCAGGATTCAAGCAAGCCGGGCGGAAGATGGCTGCAATGCCAGAAACCGGTCCCCGGAAGCTTGTTTCCTTTCCAGTAAAGAATTGGCTTGGTAGTTTGGTCTGCCCTCTTCCCATGATGCACTGGGCCAGGGACAGACTAATTTGCATGTAGCCAGGTTCTGAACTGGGATGGTGCAGTGAGCTAAAAACGGTGTAGGATAACGCCCTGATCTTTTGACTTTGTAGGAGTGTTCTGCTTAATTCAGATGCTCTGTCCATCACCACCCCCTTTTATGAATCGTTTTGGCCACTATAGGAGTGGAAGGGTATGCTCAGACATGAGTCCCTTGCTCACTGCACCATCAGGATTCAAGCAAGCCGGGCCGAAGACGGCTGCAATGCCAGAAACCGGTCCCCGGAAGCTTGTTTCCTTTCCAGTAAAGAATTGGCTTGGTAGTTTGGTCTGCCCTGTTCCCATGATGCACTGGGCCAGGGACAGACTAATTTGCATGTAGCCAGGTTCTGAACTGGGATGGTGCAGTGAGCTAAAAAACGGTGTTGGATAAAGCCCTGATCTTTTGACTGGGTAGGAGTGTTCTGCTTAATTCAGATGCTCTGTCCATCACCACCCCCTTTTATGAATCGTTTTGGCCACTATAGGAGTGGAAGGGTATGCTCAGACATGAGTCCCTTGCTCACTGCACCATCAGGATTCAAGCAAGCCGGGCCGAAGACGGCTGCAATGCCAGAAACCGGTCCCCGGAAGCTTGTTTCCTTTCCAGTAAAGAATTGGCTTGGTAGTTTGGTCTGCCCTGTTCCCATGATGCACTGGGCCAGGGACAGACTAATTTGCATGTAGCCAGGTTCTGAACTGGGATGGTTTAGTGAGCTAAAAAACGGTGTTAGATAAAGCCCTGATCTTTTGACTGGGTAGGAGTGTTCTGCTTAATTCAGATGCTCTGTCCATCACCACCCCATTTTATGAATCGTTTTGGCCACTATAGGAGTGGTAGGGTATGCTCAGACATGAGTCCCTTGCTCACTGCACCATCAGGATTCAAGCAAGCCGGGCCGAAGACGGCTGCAATGCCAGAAACCGGTCCCCGGAAGCTTGTTTCCTTTCCAGTAAAGAATTGGCTTGGTTGTTTGGTCTGCCCTGTTCCCATGATGCACTGGGCCAGGGACAGACTAATTTGCATGTAGCCAGGTTCTAAACTGGGATGGTGCAGTGAGCTAAAAAACGGTGTTGGATAAAGCCCTGATCTTTTGACTGGGTAGGAGTGTTCTGCTTAATTCAGATGCTCTGTCCATTACCACCCCCTTTTATGAATCGTTTTGGCCACTATAGGAGTGGAAGGGTATGCTCAGACATGAGTCCCTTGCTCACTGCACCATCAGGATTCAAGCAAGCCGGGCCGAAGACGGCTGCAATGCCAGAAACCGGTCCCCGGAAGCTTGTTTCCTTTCCAGTAAAGAATTGGCTTGGTAGTTTGGTCTGCCCTGTTCCCATGATGCACTGGGCCAGGGACAGACTAATTTGCATGTAGCCAGGTTCTGAACTGGGATGGTGCAGTGAGCTAAAAAACGGTGTTGGATAAAGCCCTGATCTTTTGACTGGGTAGGAGTGTTCTGCTTAATTCAGATGCTCTGTCCATCACCACCCCCTTTTATGAATCGTTTTGGCCACTATAGGAGTGGAAGGGTATGCTCAGACATGAGTCCCTTGCTCACTGCACCATCAGGATTCAAGCAAGCCGGGCCGAAGACGGCTGCAATGCCAGAAACCGGTCCCCGGAAGCTTGTTTCCTTTCCAGTAAAGAATTGGCTTGGTAGTTTGGTCTGCCCTGTTCCCATGATGCACTGGGCCAGGGACAGACTAATTTGCATGTAGCCAGGTTCTGAACTGGGATGGTGCAGTGAGCTAAAAAACGGTGTTGGATAAAGCCCTGATCTTTTGACTGGGTAGGAGTGTTCTGCTTAATTCAGATGCTCTGTCCATCACCACCCCCTTTTATGAATCGTTTTGGCCACTATAGGAGTGGAAGGGTATGCTCAGACATGAGTCCCTTGCTCACTGCACCATCAGGATTCAAGCAAGCCGGGCCGAAGACGGCTGCAATGCCAGAAACCGGTCCCCGGAAGCTTGTTTCCTTTCCAGTAAAGAATTGGCTTGGTAGTTTGGTCTGCCCTGTTCCCATGATGCACTGGGCCAGGGACAGACTAATTTGCATGTAACCAGGTTCTGAACTGGGATGGTGCAGTGAGCTAAAAAACGGTGTTGGATAAAGCCCTGATCATTTGACTGGGTAGGAGTGTTCTGCTTAATTCAGATGCTCTGTCCATCACCACCCCCTTTTATGAATCGTTTTGGACACTATAGGAGTGGAAGGGTATGCTCAGACATGAGTCCCTTGCTCACTGCACCATCAGGATTCAAGCAAGCCGGGCCGAAGACGGCTGCAATGCCAGAAACCGGTCCCCGGAAGCTTGTTTCCTTTCCAGTAAAGAATTGGCTTGGTAATTTGGTCTGCCCTGTTCCCATGATGCACTGGGCCAGGGACAGACTAATTTGCATGTAGCCAGGTTCTGAACTGGGATGGTGCAGTGAGCTAAAAAACGGTGTTAGATAAAGCCCTGATCTTTTGACTGGGTAGGAGTGTTCTGCTTAATTCAGATGCTCTGTCCATCACCACCCCCTTTTATGAATCGTTTTGGCCACTATAGGAGTGGTAGGGTATGCTCAGACATGAGTCCCTTGCTCACTGCACCATCAGGATTCAAGCAAGCCGGGCCGAAGACGGCTGCAATGCCAGAAACCGGTCCCCGGAAGCTTGTTTCCTTTCCAGTAAAGAATTGGCTTGGTAGTTTGGTCTGCCCTGTTCCCATGATGCACTGGGCCAGGGACAGACTAATTTGCATGTAGCCAGGTTCTGAACTGGGATGGTGCAGTGAGCTAAAAAACGGTGTTGGATAAAGCCCTGATCTTTTGACTGGGTAGGAGTGTTCTGCTTAATTCAGATGCTCTGTCCATCACCACCCCCTTTTATGAATCGTTTTGGCCACTATAGGAGTGGAAGGGTATGCTCAGACATGAGTCCCTTGCTCACTGCACCATCAGGATTCAAGCAAGCCGGGCCGAAGACGGCTGCAATGCCAGAAACCGGTCCCCAGAAGCTTGTTTCCTTTCCAGTAAAGAATTGGCTTGGTAGTGTGGTCTGCCCTGTTCCCATGATGCACTGGGCCAGGGACAGACTAATTTGCATGTAGCCAGGTTCTGAACTGGGATGGTGCAGTGAGCTAAAAAACGGTGTTGGATAAAGCCCTGATCTTTTGACTGGGTAGGAGTGTTCTGCTTAATTCAGATGCTCTGTCCATCACCACCCCCTTTTATGAATCGTTTTGGCCACTATAGGAGTGGAAGGGTATGCTCAGACATGAGTCCCTTGCTCACTGCACCATCAGGATTCAAGCAAGCCGGGCCGAAGACGGCTGCAATGCCAGAAACCGGTCCCCGGAAGCTTGTTTCCTTTCCAGTAAAGAATTGGCTTGGTAGTTTGGTCTGCCCTATTCCCATGATGCACTGGGCCAGGGACAGACTAATTTGCATGTAGCCAGGTTCTGAACTGGGATGGTGCAGTGAGCTAAAAAACGGTGTTGGATAAAGCCCTGATCTTTTGACTGGGTAGGAGTGTTCTGCTTAATTCAGATGCTCTGTCCATCACCACCCCCTTTTATGAATCGTTTTGGCCACTATAGGAGTGGAAGGGTATGCTCAGACATGAGTCCCTTGCTCACTGCACCATCAGGATTCAAGCAAGCCGGGCCGAAGACGGCTGCAATGCCAGAAACCGGTCCCCGGAAGCTTGTTTCCTTTCCAGTAAAGAATTGGCTTGGTAGTTTGGTCTGCCCTGTTCCCATGATGCACTGGGCCAGGGACAGACTAATTTGCATGTAGCCAGGTTCTGAACTGGGATGGTGCAGTGAGCTAAAAAACGGTGTTGGATAAAGCCCTGATCTTTTGACTGGGTAGGAGTGTTCTGCTTAATTCAGATGCTCTGTCCATCACCACCCCCTTTTATGAATCGTTTTGGCCACTATAGGAGTGGAAGGGTATGCTCAGACATGAGTCCCTTGCTCACTGCACCATCAGGATTCAAGCAAGCCGGGCCGAAGACGGCTGCAATGCCAGAAACCGGTCCCCGGAAGCTTCTTTCCTTTCCAGTAAAGAATTGGCTTGGTAGTTTGGTCTGCCCTGTTCCCATGATGCACTGGGCCAGGGACAGACTAATTTGCATGTAGCCAGGTTCTGAACTGGGATGGTGCAGTGAGCTAAAAAACGGTGTTGGATAAAGCCCTGATCTTTTGACTGGGTTGGAGTGTTCTGCTTAATTCAGATGCTCTGTCCATCACCACCCCCTTTTATGAATCGTTTTGGCCACTATAGGAGTGGAAGGGTATGCTCAGACATGAGTCCCTTGCTCACTGCACCATCAGGATTCAAGCAAGCCGGGCCGAAGACGGCTGCAATGCCAGAAACCGGTCCCCGGAAGCTTGTTTCCTTTCCAGTAAAGAATTGGCTTGGTAGTTTGGTCTGCCCTGTTCCCATGATGCACTGGGCCAGGGACAGACTAATTTGCATGTAGCCAGGTTCTGAACTGGGATGGGGCAGTGAGCTAAAAAACGGTGTTAGATAAAGCCCTGATCTTTTGACTGGGTAGGAGTGTTCTGCTTAATTCAGATGCTCTGTCCATCACCACCCCCTTTTATGAATCGTTTTGGCCACTATAGGAGTGGAAGGGTATGCTCAGACATGAGTCCCTTGCTCACTGCACCATCAGGATTCAAGCAAGCCGGGCCGAAGACGGCTGCAATGCCAGAAACCGGTCCCCGGAAGCTTGTTTCCTTTCCAGTAAAGAATTGGCTTGGTAGTTTGGTCTGCCCTGTTCCCATGATGCACTGGGCCAGGGACAGACTAATTTGCATGTAGCCAGGTTCTGAACTGGGATGGTGCAGTGAGCTAAAAAACGGTGTTGGATAAAGCCCTGATCTTTTGACTGTGTAGGAGTGCTCTGTCCATCACCACCCCCTTTTATGAATCGTTTTCGCCACTATAGGAGTGGAAGGGTATGCTCAGACATGAGTCCCTTGCTCACTGCACCATCAGGATTCAAGCAAGCCGGGCCGAAGACGGCTGCAATGCCAGAAACCGGTCCCCGGAAGCTTGTTTCCTTTCCAGTAAAGAATTGGCTTGGTAGTTTGGTCTGCCCTGTTCCCATGATGCACTGGGCCAGGGACAGACTAATTTGCATGTAGCCAGGTTCTGAACTGGGATGGTGCAGTGAGCTAAAAAACGGTGTTGGATAAAGCCCTGATCTTTTGACTGGGTAGGAGTGTTCTGCTTAATTCAGATGCTCTGTCCATCACCACCCCCTTTTATGAATCGTTTTGGCCACTATAGGAGTGGAAGGGTATGCTCAGACATGAGTCCCTTGCTCACTGCACCATCAGGATTCAAGCAAGCCGGGCCGAAGACGGCTGCAATGCCAGAAACCGGTCCCCGGAAGCTTGTTTCCTTTCCAGTAAAGAATTGGCTTGGTAGTTTGGTCTGCCCTGTTCCCATGATGCACTGGGCCAGGGACAGACTAATTTGCATGTAGCCAGGTTCTGAACTGGGATGGTGCAGTGAGCTAAGAAACGGTGTTGGATAAAGCCCTGATCTTTTGACTGGGTAGGAGTGTTCTGCTTAATTCAGATGCTCTGTCCATCACCACCCCCTTTTATGAATCGTTTTGGCCACTATAGGAGTGGAAGGGTATGCTCAGACATGAGTCCCTTGCTCACTGCACCATCAGGATTCAAGCAAGCCGGGCGGAAGATGGCTGCAATGCCAGAAACCGGTCCCCGGAAGCTTGTTTCCTTTCCAGTAAAGAATTGGCTTGGTAGTTTGGTCTGCCCTCTTCCCATGATGCACTGGGCCAGGGACAGACTAATTTGCATGTAGCCAGGTTCTGAACTGGGATGGTGCAGTGAGCTAAAAACGGTGTTGGATAAAGCCCTGATCTTTTGACTGGGTAGGAGTGTTCTGCTTAATTCAGATGCTCTGTCCATCACCACCCCCTTTTATGAATCGTTTTGGCCACTATAGGAGTGGAAGGGTATGCTCAGACATGAGTCCCTTGCTCACTGCACCATCAGGATTCAAGCAAGCCGGGCCGAAGACGGCTGCAATGCCAGAAACCGGTCCCCGGAAGCTTGTTTCCTTTCCAGTAAAGAATTGGCTTGGTAGTTTGGTCTGCCCTGTTCCCATGAAGCACTGGGCCAGGGACAGACTAATTTGCATGTAGCCAGGTTCTGAACTGGGATGGTGCAGTGAGCTAAAAAACGGTGTTGGATAAAGCCCTGATCTTTTGACTGGGTAGGAGTGTTCTGCTTAATTCAGATGCTCTGTCCATCACCACCCCCTTTTATGAATCGTTTTGGCCACTATAGGAGTGGAAGGGTATGCTCAGACATGAGTCCCTTGCTCACTGCACCATCAGGATTCAAGCAAGCCGGGCCGAAGACGGCTGCAATGCCAGAAACCGGTCCCCGGAAGCTTGTTTCCTTTCCAGTAAAGAATTGGCTTGGTAGTTTGGTCTGCCCTGTTCCCATGATGCACTGGGCCAGGGACAGACTGATTTGCATGTAGCCAGGTTCTGAACTGGGATGGTGCAGTGAGCTAAAAAACGGTGTTGGATAAAGCCCTGATCTTTTGACTGGGTTGGAGTGTTCTGCTTAATTCAGATGCTCTGTCCATCACCACCCCCTTTTATGAATCGTTTTGGCCACTATAGGAGTGGAAGGGTATGCTCAGACATGAGTCCCTTGCTCACTGCACCATCAGGATTCAAGCAAGCCGGGCCGAAGACGGCTGCAATGCCAGAAACCGGTCCCCGGAAGCTTGTTTCCTTTCCAGTAAAGAATTGGCTTGGTAGTTTGGTCTGCCCTGTTCCCATGATGCACTGGGCCAGGGACAGACTAATTTGCATGTAGCCAGGTTCTGAACTGGGATGGTGCAGTGAGCTAAAAAACGGTGTTGGATAAAGCCCTGATCTTTTAACTGTGTAGGAGTGCTCTGTCCATCACCACCCCCTTTTATGAATCGTTTTCGCCACTATAGGAGTGGAAGGGTATGCTCAGACATGAGTCCCTTGCTCACTGCACCATCAGGATTCAAGCAAGCCGGGCCGAAGACGGCTGAATTTCCAGAAACCGGTCCCCGGAAGCTTGTTTCCTTTCCAGTAAAGAATTGGCTTGGTAGTTTGGTCTGCCCTGTTCCCATGATGCACTGGGCCAGGGACAGACTAATTTGCATGTAGCCAGGTTCTGAACTGGGATGGTGCAGTGAGCTAAAAAACGGTGTTGGATAAAGCCCTGATCTTTTGACTGGGTAGGAGTGTTCTGCTTAATTCAGATGCTCTGTCCATCACCACCCCCTTTTATGAATCGTTTTGGCCACTATAGGAGTGGAAGGGTATGCTCAGACATGAGTCCCTTGCTCACTGCACCATCAGGATTCAAGCAAGCCGGGCCGAAGATGGCTGCAATGCCAGAAACCGGTCCCCGGAAGCTTGTTTCCTTTCCAGTAAAGAATTGGCTTGGTAGTTTGGTCTGCCCTGTTCCCATGATGCACTGGGCCAGGGACAGACTAATTTGCATGTAGCCAGGTTCTGAACTGGGATGGTGCAGTGAGCTAAAAAACGGTGTTGGATAAAGCCCTGATCTTTTGACTGGGTAGGAGTGTTCTGCTTAATTCAGATGCTCTGTCCATCACCACCCCCTTTTATGAATCGTTTTGGCCACTATAGGAGTGGAAGGGTATGCTCAGACATGAGTCCCTTGCTCACTGCACCATCAGGATTCAAGCAAGCCAGGCGGAAGATGGCTGCAATGCCAGAAACCGGTCCCCGGAAGCTTGTTTCCTTTCCAGTAAAGAATTGGCTTGGTAGTTTGGTCTGCCCTCTTCCCATGATGCACTGGGCCAGGGACAGACTAATTTGCATGTAGCCAGGTTCTGAACTGGGATGGTGCAGTGAGCTAAAAACGGTGTTGGATAAAGCCCTGATCTTTTGACTGGGTAGGAGTGTTCTGCTTAATTCAGATGCTCTGTCCATCACCACCCCCTTTTATGAATCGTTTTGGCCACTATAGGAGTGGAAGGGTATGCTCAGACATGAGTCCCTTGCTCACTGCACCATCAGGATTCAAGCAAGACGGGCCGAAGACGGCTGCAATGCCAGAAACCGGTCCCCGGAAGCTTGTTTCCTTTCCAGTAAAGAATTGGCTTGGTAGTTTGGTCTGCCCTGTTCCCATGATGCACTGGGCCAGGGACAGACTAATTTGCATGTAGCCAGGTTCTGAACTGGGATGGTGCAGTGAGCTAAAAAACGGTGTTGGATAAAGCCCTGATCTTTTGACTGGGTAGGAGTGTTCTGCTTAATTCAGATGCTCTGTCCATCACCACCCCCTTTTATGAATCGTTTTGGCCACTATAGGAGTGGAAGGGTATGCTCAGACATGAGTCCCTTGCTCACTGCACCATCAGGATTCAAGCAAGCCGGGCCGAAGACGGCTGCAATGCCAGAAACCGGTCCCCGGAAGCTTGTTTCCTTTCCAGTAAAGAATTGGCTTGGTAGTTTGGTCTGCCCTGTTCCCATGATGCACTGGGCCAGGGACAGACTAATTTGCATGTAGCCAGGTTCTGAACTGGGATGGTGCAGTGAGCTAAAAAACGGTGTTAGATAAAGCCCTGATCTTTTGACTGGGTAGGAGTGTTCTGCTTAATTCAGATGCTCTGTCCATCACCACCCCCTTTTATGAATCGTTTTGGCCACTATAGGAGTGGTAGGGTATGCTCAGACATGAGTCCCTTGCTCACTGCACCATCAGGATTCAAGCAAGCCGGGCCGAAGACGGCTGCAATGCCAGAAACCGGTCCCCGGAAGCTTGTTTCCTTTCCAGTAAAGAATTGGCTTGGTTGTTTGGTCTGCCCTGTTCCCATGATGCACTGGGCCAGGGACAGACTAATTTGCATGTAGCCAGGTTCTAAACTGGGATGGTGCAGTGAGCTAAAAAACGGTGTTGGATAAAGCCCTGATCTTTTGACTGGGTAGGAGTGTTCTGCTTAATTCAGATGCTCTGTCCATTACCACCCCCTTTTATGAATCGTTTTGGCCACTATAGGAGTGGAAGGGTATGCTCAGACATGAGTCCCTTGCTCACTGCACCATCAGGATTCAAGCAAGCCGGGCCGAAGACGGCTGCAATGCCAGAAACCGGTCCCCGGAAGCTTGTTTCCTTTCCAGTAAAGAATTGGCTTGGTAGTTTGGTCTGCCCTGTTCCCATGATGCACTGGGCCAGGGACAGACTAATTTGCATGTAGCCAGGTTCTGAACTGGGATGGTGCAGTGAGCTAAAAAACGGTGTTGGATAAAGCCCTGATCTTTTGACTGGGTAGGAGTGTTCTGCTTAATTCAGATGCTCTGTCCATCACCACCCCCTTTTATGAATCGTTTTGGCCACTATAGGAGTGGAAGGGTATGCTCAGACATGAGTCCCTTGCTCACTGCACCATCAGGATTCAAGCAAGCCGGGCCGAAGACGGCTGCAATGCCAGAAACCGGTCCCCGGAAGCTTGTTTCCTTTCCAGTAAAGAATTGGCTTGGTAGTTTGGTCTGCCCTGTTCCCATGATGCACTGGGCCAGGGACAGACTAATTTGCATGTAGCCAGGTTCTGAACTGGGATGGTGCAGTGAGCTAAAAAACGGTGTTGGATAAAGCCCTGATCTTTTGACTGGGTAGGAGTGTTCTGCTTAATTCAGATGCTCTGTCCATTACCACCCCCTTTTATGAATCGTTTTGGCCACTATAGGAGTGGAAGGGTATGCTCAGACATGAGTCCCTTGCTCACTGCACCATCAGGATTCAAGCAAGCCGGGCCGAAGACGGCTGCAATGCCAGAAACCGGTCCCCGGAAGCTTGTTTCCTTTCCAGTAAAGAATTGGCTTGGTAGTTTGGTCTGCCCTGTTCCCATGATGCACTGGGCCAGGGACAGACTAATTTGCATGTAGCCAGGTTCTGAACTGGGATGGTGCAGTGAGCTAAAAAACGGTGTTGGATAAAGCCCTGATCTTTTGACTGGGTAGGAGTGTTCTGCTTAATTCAGATGCTCTGTCCATCACCACCCCCTTTTATGAATCGTTTTGGCCACTATAGGAGTGGAAGGGTATGCTCAGACATGAGTCCCTTGCTCACTGCACCATCAGGATTCAAGCAAGCCAGGCGGAAGATGGCTGCAATGCCAGAAACCGGTCCCCGGAAGCTTGTTTCCTTTCCAGTAAAGAATTGGCTTGGTAGTTTGGTCTGCCCTCTTCCCATGATGCACTGGGCCAGGGACAGACTAATTTGCATGTAGCCAGGTTCTGAACTGGGATGGTGCAGTGAGCTAAAAACGGTGTTGGATAAAGCCCTGATCTTTTGACTGGGTAGGAGTGTTCTGCTTAATTCAGATGCTCTGTCCATCACCACCCCCTTTTATGAATCGTTTTGGCCACTATAGGAGTGGAAGGGTATGCTCAGACATGAGTCCCTTGCTCACTGCACCATCAGGATTCAAGCAAGCCGGGCCGAAGACGGCTGCAATGCCAGAAACCGGTCCCCGGAAGCTTGTTTCCTTTCCAGTAAAGAATTGGCTTGGTAGTTTGGTCTGCCCTGTTCCCATGATGCACTGGGCCAGGGACAGACTAATTTGCATGTAGCCAGGTTCTGAACTGGGATGGTGCAGTGAGCTAAAAAACGGTGTTAGATAAAGCCCTGATCTTTTGACTGGGTAGGAGTGTTCTGCTTAATTCAGATGCTCTGTCCATCACCACCCCCTTTTATGAATCGTTTTGGCCACTATAGGAGTGGTAGGGTATGCTCAGACATGAGTCCCTTGCTCACTGCACCATCAGGATTCAAGCAAGCCGGGCCGAAGACCGCTGCAATGCCAGAAACCGGTCCCCGGAAGCTTGTTTCCTTTCCAGTAAAGAATTGGCTTGGTTGTTTGGTCTGCCCTGTTCCCATGATGCACTGGGCCAGGGACAGACTAATTTGCATGTAGCCAGGTTCTAAACTGGGATGGTGCAGTGAGCTAAAAAACGGTGTTGGATAAAGCCCTGATCTTTTGACTGGGTAGGAGTGTTCTGCTTAATTCAGATGCTCTGTCCATTACCACCCCCTTTTATGAATCGTTTTGGCCACTATAGGAGTGGAAGGGTATGCTCAGACATGAGTCCCTTGCTCACTGCACCATCAGGATTCAAGCAAGCCGGGCCGAAGACGGCTGCAATGCCAGAAACCGGTCCCCGGAAGCTTGTTTCCTTTCCAGTAAAGAATTGGCTTGGTAGTTTGGTCTGCCCTGTTCCCATGATGCACTGGGCCAGGGACAGACTAATTTGCATGTAGCCAGGTTCTGAACTGGGATGGTGCAGTGAGCTAAAAAACGGTGTTGGATAAAGCCCTGATCTTTTGACTGGGTAGGAGTGTTCTGCTTAATTCAGATGCTCTGTCCATCACCACCCCCTTTTATGAATCGTTTTGGCCACTATAGGAGTGGAAGGGTATGCTCAGACATGAGTCCCTTGCTCACTGCACCATCAGGATTCAAGCAAGCCGGGCCGAAGACGGCTGCAATGCCAGAAACCGGTCCCCGGAAGCTTGTTTCCTTTCCAGTAAAGAATTGGCTTGGTAGTTTGGTCTGCCCTATTCCCATGATGCACTGGGCCAGGGACAGACTAATTTGCATGTAGCCAGGTTCTGAACTGGGATGGTGCAGTGAGCTAAAAAACGGTGTTGGATAAAGCCCTGATCTTTTGACTGGGTAGGAGTGTTCTGCTTAATTCAGATGCTCTGTCCATCACCACCCCCTTTTATGAATCGTGTTGGCCACTATAGGAGTGGAAGGGTATGCTCAGACATGAGTCCCTTGCTCACTGCACCATCAGGATTCAAGCAAGCCGGGCCGAAGACGGCTGCAATGCCAGAAACCGGTCCCCGGAAGCTTGTTTCCTTTCCAGTAAAGAATTGGCTTGGTAGTTTGGTCTGCCCTGTTCCCATGATGCACTGGGCCAGGGACAGACTAATTTGCATGTAGCCAGGTTCTGAACTGGGATGGTGCAGTGAGCTAAAACACGGTGTTGGATAAAGCCCTGATCTTTTGACTGGGTAGGAGTGTTCTGCTTAATTCAGATGCTCTGTCCATCACCACCCCCTTTTATGAATCGTTTTGGCCACTATAGGAGTGGAAGGGTATGCTCAGACATGAGTCCCTTGC
The DNA here is from genome assembly GCF_964261635.1 of Lissotriton helveticus. Taxonomy (NCBI): domain Eukaryota; kingdom Metazoa; phylum Chordata; class Amphibia; order Caudata; family Salamandridae; genus Lissotriton; species Lissotriton helveticus. The sequence continues at coordinate 401,780,277 of NC_136065.1, forward strand.
TCACTGCACCATCAGGATTCAAGCAAGCCGGGCCGAAGACGGCTGCAATGCCAGAAACCGGTCCCCAGAAGCTTGTTTCCTTTCCAGTAAAGAATTGGCTTGGTAGTGTGGTCTGCCCTGTTCCCATGATGCACTGGGCCAGGGACAGACTAATTTGCATGTAGCCAGGTTCTGAACTGGGATGGTGCAGTGAGCTAAAAAACGGTGTTGGATAAAGCCCTGATCTTTTGACTGGGTAGGAGTGTTCTGCTTAATTCAGATGCTCTGTCCATCACCACCCCCTTTTATGAATCGTTTTGGCCACTATAGGAGTGGAAGGGTATGCTCAGACATGAGTCCCTTGCTCACTGCACCATCAGGATTCAAGCAAGTCGGGCCGAAGACGGCTGCAATGCCAGAAACCGGTCCCCGGAAGCTTGTTTCCTTTCCAGTAAAGAATTGGCTTGGTAGTTTGGTCTGCCCTATTCCCATGATGCACTGGGCCAGGGACAGACTAATTTGCATGTAGCCAGGTTCTGAACTGGGATGGTGCAGTGAGCTAAAAAACGGTGTTGGATAAAGCCCTGATCTTTTGACTGGGTAGGAGTGTCCTGCTTAATTCAGATGCTCTGTCCATCACCACCCCCTTTTATGAATCGTTTTGGCCACTATAGGAGTGGAAGGGTATGCTCAGACATGAGTCCCTTGCTCACTGCACCATCAGGATTCAAGCAAGCCGGGCCGAAGACGGCTGCAATGCCAGAAACCGGTCCCCGGAAGCTTGTTTCCTTTCCAGTAAAGAATTGGCTTGGTAGTTTGGTCTGCCCTGTTCCCATGATGCACTGGGCCAGGGACAGACTAATTTGCATGTAGCCAGGTTCTGAACTGGGATGGTGCAGTGAGCTAAAAAACGGTGTTGGATAAAGCCCTGATCTTTTGACTGGGTAGGAGTGTTCTGCTTAATTCAGATGCTCTGTCCATCACCACCCCCTTTTATGAATCGTTTTGGCCACTATAGGAGTGGAAGGGTATGCTCAGACATGAGTCCCTTGCTCACTGCACCATCAGGATTCAAGCAAGCCGGGCCGAAGACGGCTGCAATGCCAGAAACCGGTCCCCGGAAGCTTGTTTCCTTTCCAGTAAAGAATTGGCTTGGTAGTTTGGTCTGCCCTGTTCCCATGATGCACTGGGCCAGGGACAGACTAATTTGCATGTAGCCAGGTTCTGAACTGGGATGGTGCAGTGAGCTAAAAAACGGTGTTGGATAAAGCCCTGATCTTTTGACTGGGTAGGAGTGTTCTGCTTAATTCAGATGCTCTGTCCATCACCACCCCCTTTTATGAATCGTTTTGGCCACTATAGGAGTGGAAGGGTATGCTCAGACATGAGTCCCTTGCTCACTGCACCATCAGGATTCAAGCAAGCCGGGCCGAAGACGGCTGCAATGCCAGAAACCGGTCCCAGGAAGCTTGTTTCCTTTCCAGTAAAGAATTGGCTTGGTAGTTTGGTCTGCCCTGTTCCCATGATGCACTGGGCCAGGGACAGACTAATTTGCATGTAGCCAGGTTCTGAACTGGGATGGTGCAGTGAGCTAAAAAACGGTGTTAGATAAAGCCCTGATCTTTTGACTGGGTAGGAGTGTTCTGCTTAATTCAGATGCTCTGTCCATCACCACCCCCTTTTATGAATCGTTTTGGCCACTATAGGAGTGGTAGGGTATGCTCAGACATGAGTCCCTTGCTCACTGCACCATCAGGATTCAAGCAAGCCGGGCCGAAGACGGCTGCAATGCCAGAAACCGGTCCCCGGAAGCTTGTTTCCTTTCCAGTAAAGAATTGGCTTGGTAGTTTGGTCTGCCCTGTTCCCATGATGCACTGGGCCAGGGACAGACTAATTTGCATGTAGCCAGGTTCTGAACTGGGATGGTGCAGTGAGCTAAAAAACGGTGTTGGATAAAGCCCTGATCTTTTGACTGGGTAGGAGTGTTCTGCTTAATTCAGATGCTCTGTCCATCACCACCCCCTTTTATGAATCGTTTTGGCCACTATAGGAGTGGAAGGGTATGCTAAGACATGAGTCCCTTGCTCACTGCACCATCAGGATTCAAGCAAGCCGGGCCGAAGACGGCTGCAATGCCAGAAACCGGTCCCCGGAAGCTTGTTTCCTTTCCAGTAAAGAATTGGCTTGGTAGTTTGGTCTGCCCTGTTCCCATGATGCACTGGGCCAGGGACAGACTAATTTGCATGTAGCCAGGTTCTGAACTGGGATGGTGCAGTGAGCTAAAACACGGTGTTGGATAAAGCCCTGATCTTTTGACTGGGTAGGAGTGTTCTGCTTAATTCAGATGCTCTGTCCATCACCACCCCCTTTTATGAATCGTTTTGGCCACTATAGGAGTGGAAGGGTATGCTCAGACATGAGTCCCTTGCTCACTGCACCATCAGGATTCAAGCAAGCCGGGCCGAAGACGGCTGCAATGCCAGAAACCGGTCCCCAGAAGCTTGTTTCCTTTCCAGTAAAGAATTGGCTTGGTAGTTTGGTCTGCCCTGTTCCCATGATGCACTGGGCCAGGGACAGACTAATTTGCATGTAGCCAGGTTCTGAACTGGGATGGTGCAGTGAGCTAAAAAACGGTGTTGGATAAAGCCCTGATCTTTTGACTGGGTAGGAGTGTTCTGCTTAATTCAGATGCTCTGTCCATCACCACCCCCTTTTATGAATCGTTTTGGCCACTATAGGAGTGGAAGGGTATGCTCAGACATGAGTCCCTTGCTCACTGCACCATCAGGATTCAAGCAAGCCGGGCCGAAGACGGCTGCAATGCCAGAAACCGGTCCCCGGAAGCTTGTTTCCTTTCCAGTAAAGAATTGGCTTGGTAGTTTGGTCTGCCCTATTCCCATGATGCACTGGGCCAGGGACAGACTAATTTGCATGTAGCCAGGTTCTGAACTGGGATGGTGCAGTGAGCTAAAAAACGGTGTTGGATAAAGCCCTGATCTTTTGACTGGGTAGGAGTGTTCTGCTTAATTCAGATGCTCTGTCCATCACCACCCCCTTTTATGAATCGTTTTGGCCACTATAGGAGTGGAAGGGTATGCTCAGACATGAGTCCCTTGCTCACTGCACCATCAGGATTCAAGCAAGCCGGGCCGAAGACGGCTGCAATGCCAGAAACCGGTCCCCGGAAGCTTGTTTCCTTTCCAGTAAAGAATTGGCTTGGTAGTTTGGTCTGCCCTGTTCCCATGATGCACTGGGCCAGGGACAGACTAATTTGCATGTAGCCAGGTTCTGAACTGGGATGGTGCAGTGAGCTAAAAAACGGTGTTGGATAAAGCCCTGATCTTTTGACTGGGTAGGAGTGTTCTGCTTAATTCAGATGCTCTGTCCATCACCACCCCCTTTTATGAATCGTTTTGGCCACTATAGGAGTGGAAGGGTATGCTCAGACATGAGTCCCTTGCTCACTGCACCATCAGGATTCAAGCAAGCCGGGCCGAAGACGGCTGCAATGCCAGAAACCGGTCCCCGGAAGCTTGTTTCCTTTCCAGTAAAGAATTGGCTTGGTAGTTTGGTCTGCCCTGTTCCCATGATGCACTGGGCCAGGGACAGACTAATTTGCATGTAGCCAGGTTCTGAACTGGGATGGTGCAGTGAGCTAAAAAACGGTGTTAGATAAAGCCCTGATCTTTTGACTGGGTAGGAGTGTTCTGCTTAATTCAGATGCTCTGTCCATCACCACCCCCTTTTATGAATCGTTTTGGCCACTATAGGAGTGGTAGGGTATGCTCAGACATGAGTCCCTTGCTCACTGCACCATCAGGATTCAAGCAAGCCGGGCCGAAGACGGCTGCAATGCCAGAAACCGGTCCCCGGAAGCTTGTTTCCTTTCCAGTAAAGAATTGGCTTGGTAGTTTGGTCTGCCCTGTTCCCATGATGCACTGGGCCAGGGACAGACTAATTTGCATGTAGCCAGGTTCTGAACTGGGATGGTGCAGTGAGCTAAAAAACGGTGTTGGATAAAGCCCTGATCTTTTGACTGGGTAGGAGTGTTCTGCTTAATTCAGATGCTCTGTCCATCACCACCCCCTTTTATGAATCGTTTTGGCCACTATAGGAGTGGAAGGGTATGCTAAGACATGAGTCCCTTGCTCACTGCACCATCAGGATTCAAGCAAGCCGGGCCGAAGACGGCTGCAATGCCAGAAACCGGTCCCGGGAAGCTTGTTTCCTTTCCAGTAAAGAATTGGCTTGGTAGTTTGGTCTGCCCTGTTCCCATGATGCACTGGGCCAGGGACAGACTAATTTGCATGTAGCCAGGTTCTGAACTGGGATGGTGCAGTGAGCTAAAACACGGTGTTGGATAAAGCCCTGATCTTTTGACTGGGTAGGAGTGTTCTGCTTAATTCAGATGCTCTGTCCATCACCACCCCCTTTTATGAATCGTTTTGGCCACTATAGGAGTGGAAGGGTATGCTCAGACATGAGTCCCTTGCTCACTGCACCATCAGGATTCAAGCAAGCCGGGCCGAAGACGGCTGCAATGCCAGAAACCGGTCCCCAGAAGCTTGTTTCCTTTCCAGTAAAGAATTGGCTTGGTAGTTTGGTCTGCCCTGTTCCCATGATGCACTGGGCCAGGGACAGACTAATTTGCATGTAGCCAGGTTCTGAACTGGGATGGTGCAGTGAGCTAAAAAACGGTGTTGGATAAAGCCCTGATCTTTTGACTGGGTAGGAGTGTTCTGCTTAATTCAGATGCTCTGTCCATCACCACCCCCTTTTATGAATCGTTTTGGCCACTATAGGAGTGGAAGGGTATGCTCAGACATGAGTCCCTTGCTCACTGCACCATCAGGATTCAAGCAAGCCGGGCCGAAGACGGCTGCAATGCCAGAAACCGGTCCCCGGAAGCTTGTTTCCTTTCCAGTAAAGAATTGGCTTGGTAGTTTGGTCTGCCCTATTCCCATGATGCACTGGGCCAGGGACAGACTAATTTGCATGTAGCCAGGTTCTGAACTGGGATGGTGCAGTGAGCTAAAAAACGGTGTTGGATAAAGCCCTGATCTTTTGACTGGGTAGGAGTGTTCTGCTTAATTCAGATGCTCTGTCCATCACCACCCCCTTTTATGAATCGTTTTGGCCACTATAGGAGTGGAAGGGTATGCTCAGACATGAGTCCCTTGCTCACTGCACCATCAGGATTCAAGCAAGCCGGGCCGAAGATGGCTGCAATGCCAGAAACCGGTCCCCGGAAGCTTGTTTCCTTTCCAGTAAAGAATTGGCTTGGTAGTTTGGTCTGCCCTGTTCCCATGATGCACTGGGCCAGGGACAGACTAATTTGCATGTAGCCAGGTTCTGAACTGGGATGGTGCAGTGAGCTAAAAAACGGTGTTGGATAAAGCCCTGATCTTTTGACTGGGTAGGAGTGTTCTGCTTAATTCAGATGCTCTGTCCATCACCACCCCCTTTTATGAATCGTTTTGGCCACTATAGGAGTGGAAGGGTATGCTCAGACATGAGTCCCTTGCTCACTGCACCATCAGGATTCAAGCAAGCCGGGCCGAAGACGGCTGCAATGCCAGAAACCGGTCCCCGGAAGCTTCTTTCCTTTCCAGTAAAGAATTGGCTTGGTAGTTTGGTCTGCCCTGTTCCCATGATGCACTGGGCCAGGGACAGACTAATTTGCATGTAGCCAGGTTCTGAACTGGGATGGTGCAGTGAGCAAAAAAACGGTGTTGGATAAAGCCCTGATCTTTTGACTGGGTTGGAGTGTTCTGCTTAATTCAGATGCTCTGTCCATCACCACCCCCTTTTATGAATCGTTTTGGCCACTATAGGAGTGGAAGGGTATGCTCAGACATGAGTCCCTTGCTCACTGCACCATCAGGATTCAAGCAAGCCGGGCCGAAGACGGCTGCAATGCCAGAAACCGGTCCCCGAAAGCTTGTTTCCTTTCCAGTAAAGAATTGGCTTGGTAGTTTGGTCTGCCCTGTTCCCATGATGCACTGGGCCAGGGACAGACTAATTTGCATGTAGCCAGGTTCTGAACTGGGATGGGGCAGTGAGCTAAAAAAACGGTGTTAGATAAAGCCCTGATCTTTTGACTGGGTAGGAGTGTTCTGCTTAATTCAGATGCTCTGTCCATCACCACCCCCTTTTATGAATCGTTTTGGCCACTATAGGAGTGGAAGGGTATGCTCAGACATGAGTCCCTTGCTCACTGCACCATCAGGATTCAAGCAAGCCGGGCCGAAGACGGCTGCAATGCCAGAAACCGGTCCCCGGAAGCTTGTTTCCTTTCCAGTAAAGAATTGGCTTGGTAGTTTGGTCTGCCCTGTTCCCATGATGCACTGGGCCAGGGACAGACTAATTTGCATGTAGCCAGGTTCTGAACTGGGATGGTGCAGTGAGCTAAAAAACGGTGTTGGATAAAGCCCTGATCTTTTGACTGGGTAGGAGTGTTCTGCTTAATTCAGATGCTCTGTCCATCACCACCCCCTTTTATGAATCGTTTTGGCCACTATAGGAGTGGAAGGGTATGCTCAGACATGAGTCCCTTGCTCACTGCACCATCAGGATTCAAGCAAGCCGGGCCGAAGACGGCTGCAATGCCAGAAACCGGTCCCCGGAAGCTTGTTTCCTTTCCAGTAAAGAATTGGCTTGGTAGTTTGGTCTGCCCTGTTCCCATGATGCACTGGGCCAGGGACAGACTAATTTGCATGTAGCCAGGTTCTGAACTGGGATGGTGCAGTGAGCTAAAAAACGGTGTTGGATAAAGCCCTGATCTTTTGACTGTGTAGGAGTGCTCTGTCCATCACCACCCCCTTTTATGAATCGTTTTCGCCACTATAGGAGTGGAAGGGTATGCTCAGACATGAGTCCCTTGCTCACTGCACACTCAGGATTCAAGCAAGCCGGGCCGAAGACGGCTGCAATGCCAGAAACCGGTCCCCGGAAGCTTGTTTCCTTTCCAGTAAAGAATTGGCTTGGTAGTTTGGTCTGCCCTGTTCCCATGATGCACTGGGCCAGGGACAGACTAATTTGCATGTAGCCAGGTTCTGAACTGGGATGGTGCAGTGAGCTAAAAAACGGTGTTGGATAAAGCCCTGATCTTTTGACTGGGTAGGAGTGTTCTGCTTAATTCAGATGCTCTGTCCATCACCACCCCCTTTTATGAATCGTTTTGGCCACTATAGGAGTGGAAGGGTATGCTCAGACATGAGTCCCTTGCTCACTGCACCATCAGGATTCAAGCAAGCCGGGCCGAAGACGGCTGCAATGCCAGAAACCGGTCCCCGGAAGCTTGTTTCCTTTCCAGTAAAGAATTGGCTTGGTAGTTTGGTCTGCCCTGTTCCCATGATGCACTGGGCCAGGGACAGACTAATTTGCATGTAGCCAGGTTCTGAACTGGGATGGTGCAGTGAGCTAAAAAACGGTGTTGGATAAAGCCCTGATCTTTTGACTGGGTAGGAGTGTTCTGCTTAATTCAGATGCTCTGTCCATCACCACCCCCTTTTATGAATCGTTTTGGCCACTATAGGAGTGGAAGGGTATGCTCAGACATGAGTCCCTTGCTCACTGCACCATCAGGATTCAAGCAAGCCGGGCGGAAGATGGCTGCAATGCCAGAAACCGGTCCCCGGAAGCTTGTTTCCTTTCCAGTAAAGAATTGGCTTGGTAGTTTGGTCTGCCCTCTTCCCATGATGCACTGGGCCAGGGACAGACTAATTTGCATGTAGCCAGGTTCTGAACTGGGATGGTGCAGTGAGCTAAAAACGGTGTAGGATAACGCCCTGATCTTTTGACTTTGTAGGAGTGTTCTGCTTAATTCAGATGCTCTGTCCATCACCACCCCCTTTTATGAATCGTTTTGGCCACTATAGGAGTGGAAGGGTATGCTCAGACATGAGTCCCTTGCTCACTGCACCATCAGGATTCAAGCAAGCCGGGCCGAAGACGGCTGCAATGCCAGAAACCGGTCCCCGGAAGCTTGTTTCCTTTCCAGTAAAGAATTGGCTTGGTAGTTTGGTCTGCCCTGTTCCCATGACGCACTGGGCCAGGGACAGACTAATTTGCATGTAGCCAGGTTCTGAACTGGGATGGTGCAGTGAGCTAAAAAACGGTGTTGGATAAAGCCCTGATCTTTTGACTGGGTAGGAGTGTTCTGCTTAATTCAGATGCTCTGTCCATCACCACCCCCTTTTATGAATCGTTTTGGCCACTATAGGAGTGGAAGGGTATGCTCAGACATGAGTCCCTTGCTCACTGCACCATCAGGATTCAAGCAAGCCGGGCCGAAGACGGCTGCAATGCCAGAAACCGGTCCCCGGAAGCTTGTTTCCTTTCCAGTAAAGAATTGGCTTGGTAGTTTGGTCTGCCCTGTTCCCATGATGCACTGGGCCAGGGACAGACTAATTTGCATGTAGCCAGGTTCTGAACTGGGATGGTGCAGTGAGCTAAAAAACGGTGTTAGATAAAGCCCTGATCTTTTGACTGGGTAGGAGTGTTCTGCTTAATTCAGATGCTCTGTCCATCACCACCCCATTTTATGAATCGTTTTGGCCACTATAGGAGTGGTAGGGTATGCTCAGACATGAGTCCCTTGCTCACTGCACCATCAGGATTCAAGCAAGCCGGGCCGAAGACGGCTGCAATGCCAGAAACCGGTCCCCGGAAGCTTGTTTCCTTTCCAGTAAAGAATTGGCTTGGTTGTTTGGTCTGCCCTGTTCCCATGATGCACTGGGCCAGGGACAGACTAATTTGCATGTAGCCAGGTTCTAAACTGGGATGGTGCAGTGAGCTAAAAAACGGTGTTGGATAAAGCCCTGATCTTTTGACTGGGTAGGAGTGTTCTGCTTAATTCAGATGCTCTGTCCATTACCACCCCCTTTTATGAATCGTTTTGGCCACTATAGGAGTGGAAGGGTATGCTCAGACATGAGTCCCTTGCTCACTGCACCATCAGGATTCAAGCAAGCCGGGCCGAAGACGGCTGCAATGCCAGAAACCGGTCCCCGGAAGCTTGTTTCCTTTCCAGTAAAGAATTGGCTTGGTAGTTTGGTCTGCCCTGTTCCCATGATGCACTGGGCCAGGGACAGACTAATTTGCATGTAGCCAGGTTCTGAACTGGGATGGTGCAGTGAGCTAAAAAACGGTGTTGGATAAAGCCCTGATCTTTTGACTGGGTAGGAGTGTTCTGCTTAATTCAGATGCTCTGTCCATCACCACCCCCTTTTATGAATCGTTTTGGCCACTATAGGAGTGGAAGGGTATGCTCAGACATGAGTCCCTTGCTCACTGCACCATCAGGATTCAAGCAAGCCGGGCCGAAGACGGCTGCAATGCCAGAAACCGGTCCCCGGAAGCTTGTTTCCTTTCCAGTAAAGAATTGGCTTGGTAGTTTGGTCTGCCCTGTTCCCATGATGCACTGGGCCAGGGACAGACTAATTTGCATGTAGCCAGGTTCTGAACTGGGATGGTGCAGTGAGCTAAAAAACGGTGTTGGATAAAGCCCTGATCTTTTGACTGGGTAGGAGTGTTCTGCTTAATTCAGATGCTCTGTCCATCACCACCCCCTTTTATGAATCGTTTTGGCCACTATAGGAGTGGAAGGGTATGCTCAGACATGAGTCCCTTGCTCACTGCACCATCAGGATTCAAGCAAGCCGGGCCGAAGACGGCTGCAATGCCAGAAACCGGTCCCCGGAAGCTTGTTTCCTTTCCAGTAAAGAATTGGCTTGGTAGTTTGGTCTGCCCTGTTCCCATGATGCACTGGGCCAGGGACAGACTAATTTGCATGTAACCAGGTTCTGAACTGGGATGGTGCAGTGAGCTAAAAAACGGTGTTGGATAAAGCCCTGATCTTTTGACTGGGTAGGAGTGTTCTGCTTAATTCAGATGCTCTGTCCATCACCACCCCCTTTTATGAATCGTTTTGGCCACTATAGGAGTGGAAGGGTATGCTCAGACATGAGTCCCTTGCTCACTGCACCATCAGGATTCAAGCAAGCCGGGCCGAAGACGGCTGCAATGCCAGAAACCGGTCCCCGGAAGCTTGTTTCCTTTCCAGTAAAGAATTGGCTTGGTAGTTTGGTCTGCCCTGTTCCCATGATGCACTGGGCCAGGGACAGACTAATTTGCATGTAGCCAGGTTCTGAACTGGGATGGTGCAGTGAGCTAAAAAACGGTGTTAGATAAAGCCCTGATCTTTTGACTGGGTAGGAGTGTTCTGCTTAATTCAGATGCTCTGTCCATCACCACCCCCTTTTATGAATCGTTTTGGCCACTATAGGAGTGGTAGGGTATGCTCAGACATGAGTCCCTTGCTCACTGCACCATCAGGATTCAAGCAAGCCGGGCCGAAGACGGCTGCAATGCCAGAAACCGGTCCCCGGAAGCTTGTTTCCTTTCCAGTAAAGAATTGGCTTGGTAGTTTGGTCTGCCCTGTTCCCATGATGCACTGGGCCAGGGACAGACTAATTTGCATGTAGCCAGGTTCTGAACTGGGATGGTGCAGTGAGCTAAAAAACGGTGTTGGATAAAGCCCTGATCTTTTGACTGGGTAGGAGTGTTCTGCTTAATTCAGATGCTCTGTCCATCACCACCCCCTTTTATGAATCGTTTTGGCCACTATAGGAGTGGAAGGGTATGCTCAGACATGAGTCCCTTGCTCACTGCACCATCAGGATTCAAGCAAGCCGGGCCGAAGACGGCTGCAATGCCAGAAACCGATCCCCGGAAGCTTGTTTCCTTTCCAGTAAAGAATTGGCTTGGTAGTTTGGTCTGCCCTGTTCCCATGATGCACTGGGCCAGGGACAGACTAATTTGCATGTAGCCAGGTTCTGAACTGGGATGGTGCAGTGAGCTAAAACACGGTGTTGGATAAAGCCCTGATCTTTTGACTGGGTAGGAGTGTTCTGCTTAATTCAGATGCTCTGTCCATCACCACCCCCTTTTATGAATCGTTTTGGCCACTATAGGAGTGGAAGGGTATGCTCAGACATGAGTCCCTTGCTCACTGCACCATCAGGATTCAAGCAAGCCGGGCCGAAGACGGCTGCAATGCCAGAAACCGGTCCCCAGAAGCTTGTTTCCTTTCCAGTAAAGAATTGGCTTGGTAGTGTGGTCTGCCCTGTTCCCATGATGCACTGGGCCAGGGACAGACTAATTTGCATGTAGCCAGGTTCTGAACTGGGATGGTGCAGTGAGCTAAAAAACGGTGTTGGATAAAGCCCTGATCTTTTGACTGGGTAGGAGTGTTCTGCTTAATTCAGATGCTCTGTCCATCACCACCCCCTTTTATGAATCGTTTTGGCCACTATAGGAGTGGAAGGGTATGCTCAGACATGAGTCCCTTGCTCACTGCACCATCAGGATTCAAGCAAGCCGGGCCGAAGACGGCTGCAATGCCAGAAACCGGTCCCCGGAAGCTTGTTTCCTTTCCAGTAAAGAATTGGCTTGGTAGTTTGGTCTGCCCTATTCCCATGATGCACTGGGCCAGGGACAGACTAATTTGCATGTAGCCAGGTTCTGAACTGGGATGGTGCAGTGAGCTAAAAAACGGTGTTGGATAAAGCCCTGATCTTTTGACTGGGTAGGAGTGTTCTGCTTAATTCAGATGCTCTGTCCATCACCACCCCCTTTTATGAATCGTTTTGGCCACTATAGGAGTGGAAGGGTATGCTCAGACATGAGTCCCTTGCTCACTGCACCATCAGGATTCAAGCAAGCCGGGCCGAAGACGGCTGCAATGCCAGAAACCGGTCCCCGGAAGCTTGTTTCCTTTCCAGTAAAGAATTGGCTTGGTAGTTTGGTCTGCCCTGTTCCCATGATGCACTGGGCCAGGGACAGACTAATTTGCATGTAGCCAGGTTCTGAACTGGGATGGTGCAGTGAGCTAAAAAACGGTGTTGGATAAAGCCCTGATCTTTTGACTGGGTAGGAGTGTTCTGCTTAATTCAGATGCTCTGTCCATCACCACCCCCTTTTATGAATCGTTTTGGCCACTATAGGAGTGGAAGGGTATGCTCAGACATGAGTCCCTTGCTCACTGCACCATCAGGATTCAAGCAAGCCGGGCCGAAGACGGCTGCAATGCCAGAAACCGGTCCCCGGAAGCTTCTTTCCTTTCCAGTAAAGAATTGGCTTGGTAGTTTGGTCTGCCCTGTTCCCATGATGCACTGGGCCAGGGACAGACTAATTTGCATGTAGCCAGGTTCTGAACTGGGATGGTGCAGTGAGCTAAAAAACGGTGTTGGATAAAGCCCTGATCTTTTGACTGGGTTGGAGTGTTCTGCTTAATTCAGATGCTCTGTCCATCACCACCCCCTTTTATGAATCGTTTTGGCCACTATAGGAGTGGAAGGGTATGCTCAGACATGAGTCCCTTGCTCACTGCACCATCAGGATTCAAGCAAGCCGGGCCGAAGACGGCTGCAATGCCAGAAACCGGTCCCCGGAAGCTTGTTTCCTTTCCAGTAAAGAATTGGCTTGGTAGTTTGGTCTGCCCTGTTCCCATGATGCACTGGGCCAGGGACAGACTAATTTGCATGTAGCCAGGTTCTGAACTGGGATGGGGCAGTGAGCTAAAAAACGGTGTTAGATAAAGCCCTGATCTTTTGACTGGGTAGGAGTGTTCTGCTTAATTCAGATGCTCTGTCCATCACCACCCCCTTTTATGAATCGTTTTGGCCACTATAGGAGTGGAAGGGTATGCTCAGACATGAGTCCCTTGCTCACTGCACCATCAGGATTCAAGCAAGCCGGGCCGAAGACGGCTGCAATGCCAGAAACCGGTCCCCGGAAGCTTGTTTCCTTTCCAGTAAAGAATTGGCTTGGTAGTTTGGTCTGCCCTGTTCCCATGATGCACTGGGCCAGGGACAGACTAATTTGCATGTAGCCAGGTTCTGAACTGGGATGGTGCAGTGAGCTAAAAAACGGTGTTGGATAAAGCCCTGATCTTTTGACTGTGTAGGAGTGCTCTGTCCATCACCACCCCCTTTTATGAATCGTTTTCGCCACTATAGGAGTGGAAGGGTATGCTCAGACATGAGTCCCTTGCTCACTGCACCATCAGGATTCAAGCAAGCCGGGCCGAAGACGGCTGCAATGCCAGAAACCGGTCCCCGGAAGCTTGTTTCCTTTCCAGTAAAGAATTGGCTTGGTAGTTTGGTCTGCCCTGTTCCCATGATGCACTGGGCCAGGGACAGACTAATTTGCATGTAGCCAGGTTCTGAACTGGGATGGTGCAGTGAGCTAAAAAACGGTGTTGGATAAAGCCCTGATCTTTTGACTGGGTAGGAGTGTTCTGCTTAATTCAGATGCTCTGTCCATCACCACCCCCTTTTATGAATCGTTTTGGCCACTATAGGAGTGGAAGGGTATGCTCAGACATGAGTCCCTTGCTCACTGCACCATCAGGATTCAAGCAAGCCGGGCCGAAGACGGCTGCAATGCCAGAAACCGGTCCCCGGAAGCTTGTTTCCTTTCCAGTAAAGAATTGGCTTGGTAGTTTGGTCTGCCCTGTTCCCATGATGCACTGGGCCAGGGACAGACTAATTTGCATGTAGCCAGGTTCTGAACTGGGATGGTGCAGTGAGCTAAAAAACGGTGTTGGATAAAGCCCTGATCTTTTGACTGGGTAGGAGTGTTCTGCTTAATTCAGATGCTCTGTCCATCACCACCCCCTTTTATGAATCGTTTTGGCCACTATAGGAGTGGAAGGGTATGCTCAGACATGAGTCCCTTGCTCACTGCACCATCAGGATTCAAGCAAGCCGGGCGGAAGATGGCTGCAATGCCAGAAACCGGTCCCCGGAAGCTTGTTTCCTTTCCAGTAAAGAATTGGCTTGGTAGTTTGGTCTGCCCTCTTCCCATGATGCACTGGGCCAGGGACAGACTAATTTGCATGTAGCCAGGTTCTGAACTGGGATGGTGCAGTGAGCTAAAAACGGTGTTGGATAAAGCCCTGATCTTTTGACTGGGTAGGAGTGTTCTGCTTAATTCAGATGCTCTGTCCATCACCACCCCCTTTTATGAATCGTTTTGGCCACTATAGGAGTGGAAGGGTATGCTCAGACATGAGTCCCTTGCTCACTGCACCATCAGGATTCAAGCAAGCCGGGCCGAAGACGGCTGCAATGCCAGAAACCGGTCCCCGGAAGCTTGTTTCCTTTCCAGTAAAGAATTGGCTTGGTAGTTTGGTCTGCCCTGTTCCCATGATGCACTGGGCCAGGGACAGACTAATTTGCATGTAGCCAGGTTCTGAACTGGGATGGTGCAGTGAGCTAAAAAACGGTGTTGGATAAAGCCCTGATCTTTTGACTGGGTAGGAGTGTTCTGCTTAATTCAGATGCTCTGTCCATCACCACCCCCTTTTATGAATCGTTTTGGCCACTATAGGAGTGGAAGGGTATGCTCAGACATGAGTCCCTTGCTCACTGCACCATCAGGATTCAAGCAAGCCGGGCCGAAGACGGCTGCAATGCCAGAAACCGGTCCCCGGAAGCTTGTTTCCTTTCCAGTAAAGAATTGGCTTGGTAGTTTGGTCTGCCCTGTTCCCATGATGCACTGGGCCAGGGACAGACTGATTTGCATGTAGCCAGGTTCTGAACTGGGATGGTGCAGTGAGCTAAAAAACGGTGTTGGATAAAGCCCTGATCTTTTGACTGGGTTGGAGTGTTCTGCTTAATTCAGATGCTCTGTCCATCACCACCCCCTTTTATGAATCGTTTTGGCCACTATAGGAGTGGAAGGGTATGCTCAGACATGAGTCCCTTGCTCACTGCACCATCAGGATTCAAGCAAGCCGGGCCGAAGACGGCTGCAATGCCAGAAACCGGTCCCCGGAAGCTTGTTTCCTTTCCAGTAAAGAATTGGCTTGGTAGTTTGGTCTGCCCTGTTCCCATGATGCACTGGGCCAGGGACAGACTAATTTGCATGTAGCCAGGTTCTGAACTGGGATGGTGCAGTGAGCTAAAAAACGGTGTTGGATAAAGCCCTGATCTTTTAACTGTGTAGGAGTGCTCTGTCCATCACCACCCCCTTTTATGAATCGTTTTCGCCACTATAGGAGTGGAAGGGTATGCTCAGACATGAGTCCCTTGCTCACTGCACCATCAGGATTCAAGCAAGCCGGGCCGAAGACGGCTGCAATTCCAGAAACCGGTCCCCGGAAGCTTGTTTCCTTTCCAGTAAAGAATTGGCTTGGTAGTTTGGTCTGCCCTGTTCCCATGATGCACTGGGCCAGGGACAGACTAATTTGCATGTAGCCAGGTTCTGAACTGGGATGGTGCAGTGAGCTAAAAAACGGTGTTGGATAAAGCCCTGATCTTTTGACTGGGTAGGAGTGTTCTGCTTAATTCAGATGCTCTGTCCATCACCACCCCCTTTTATGAATCGTTTTGGCCACTATAGGAGTGGAAGGGTATGCTCAGACATGAGTCCCTTGCTCACTGCACCATCAGGATTCAAGCAAGCCGGGCCGAAGATGGCTGCAATGCCAGAAACCGGTCCCCGGAAGCTTGTTTCCTTTCCAGTAAAGAATTGGCTTGGTAGTTTGGTCTGCCCTGTTCCCATGATGCACTGGGCCAGGGACAGACTAATTTGCATGTAGCCAGGTTCTGAACTGGGATGGTGCAGTGAGCTAAAAAACGGTGTTGGATAAAGCCCTGATCTTTTGACTGGGTAGGAGTGTTCTGCTTAATTCAGATGCTCTGTCCATCACCACCCCCTTTTATGAATCGTTTTGGCCACTATAGGAGTGGAAGGGTATGCTCAGACATGAGTCCCTTGCTCACTGCACCATCAGGATTCAAGCAAGCCAGGCGGAAGATGGCTGCAATGCCAGAAACCGGTCCCCGGAAGCTTGTTTCCTTTCCAGTAAAGAATTGGCTTGGTAGTTTGGTCTGCCCTCTTCCCATGATGCACTGGGCCAGGGACAGACTAATTTGCATGTAGCCAGGTTCTGAACTGGGATGGTGCAGTGAGCTAAAAACGGTGTTGGATAAAGCCCTGATCTTTTGACTGGGTAGGAGTGTTCTGCTTAATTCAGATGCTCTGTCCATCACCACCCCCTTTTATGAATCGTTTTGGCCACTATAGGAGTGGAAGGGTATGCTCAGACATGAGTCCCTTGCTCACTGCACCATCAGGATTCTAGCAAGCCGGGCCGAAGACGGCTGCAATGCCAGAAACTGGTCCCCGGAAGCTTGTTTCCTTTCCAGTAAAGAATTGGCTTGGTAGTTTGGTCTGCCCTGTTCCCATGATGCACTGGGCCAGGGACAGACTAATTTGCATGTAGCCAGGTTCTGAACTGGGATAGTGCAGTGAGCTAAAAAACGGTGTTGGATAAAGCCCTGATCTTTTGACTGGGTAGGAGTGTTCTGCTTAATTCAGATGCTCTGTCCATCACCACCCCCTTTTATGAATCGTTTTGGCCACTATAGGAGTGGAAGGGTATGCTCAGACATGAGTCCCTTGCTCACTGCACCATCAGGATTCAAGCAAGCCGGGCCGAAGACGGCTGCAATGCCAGAAACCGGTCCCCGGAAGCTTGTTTCCTTTCCAGTAAAGAATTGGCTTGGTAGTTTGGTCTGCCCTGTTCCCATGATGCACTGGGCCAGGGACAGACTAATTTGCATGTAGCCAGGTTCTGAACTGGGATGGTGCAGTGAGCTAAAAACGGTGTTAGATAAAGCCCTGATCTTTTGACTGGGTAGGAGTGTTCTGCTTAATTCAGATGCTCTGTCCATCACCACCCCCTTTTATGAATCGTTTTGGCCACTATAGGAGTGGTAGGGTATGCTCAGACATGAGTCCCTTGCTCACTGCACCATCAGGATTCAAGCAAGCCGGGCCGAAGACGGCTGCAATGCCAGAAACCGGTCCCCGGAAGCTTGTTTCCTTTCCAGTAAAGAATTGGCTTGGTTGTTTGGTCTGCCCTGTTCCCATGATGCACTGGGCCAGGGACAGACTAATTTGCATGTAGCCAGGTTCTAAACTGGGATGGTGCAGTGAGCTAAAAAACGGTGTTGGATAAAGCCCTGATCTTTTGACTGGGTAGGAGTGTTCTGCTTAATTCAGATGCTCTGTCCATTACCACCCCCTTTTATGAGTCGTTTTGGCCACTATAGGAGTGGAAGGGTATGCTCAGACATGAGTCCCTTGCTCACTGCACCATCAGGATTCAAGCAAGCCGGGCCGAAGACGGCTGCAATGCCAGAAACCGGTCCCCGGAAGCTTGTTTCCTTTCCAGTAAAGAATTGGCTTGGTAGTTTGGTCTGCCCTGTTCCCATGATGCACTGGGCCAGGGACAGACTAATTTGCATGTAGCCAGGTTCTGAACTGGGATGGTGCAGTGAGCTAAAAAACGGTGTTGGATAAAGCCCTGATCTTTTGACTGGGTAGGAGTGTTCTGCTTAATTCAGATGCTCTGTCCATCACCACCCCCTTTTATGAATCGTTTTGGCCACTATAGGAGTGGAAGGGTATGCTCAGACATGAGTCCCTTGCTCACTGCACCATCAGGATTCAAGCAAGCCGGGCCGAAGACGGCTGCAATGCCAGAAACCGGTCCCCGGAAGCTTGTTTCCTTTCCAGTAAAGAATTGGCTTGGTAGTTTGGTCTGCCCTGTTCCCATGATGCACTGGGCCAGGGACAGACTAATTTGCATGTAGCCAGGTTCTGAACTGGGATGGTGCAGTGAGCTAAAAAACGGTGTTGGATAAAGCCCTGATCTTTTGACTGGGTAGGAGTGTTCTGCTTAATTCAGATGCTCTGTCCATTACCACCCCCTTTTATGAATCGTTTTGGCCACTATAGGAGTGGAAGGGTATGCTCAGACATGAGTCCCTTGCTCACTGCACCATCAGGATTCAAGCAAGCCGGGCCGAAGACGGCTGCAATGCCAGAAACCGGTCCCCGGAAGCTTGTTTCCTTTCCAGTAAAGAATTGGCTTGGTAGTTTGGTCTGCCCTGTTCCCATGATGCACTGGGCCAGGGACAGACTAATTTGCATGTAGCCAGGTTCTGAACTGGGATGGTGCAGTGAGCTAAAAAACGGTGTTGGATAAAGCCCTGATCTTTTGACTGGGTAGGAGTGTTCTGCTTAATTCAGATGCTCTGTCCATCACCACCCCCTTTTATGAATCGTTTTGGCCACTATAGGAGTGGAAGGGTATGCTCAGACATGAGTCCCTTGCTCACTGCACCATCAGGATTCAAGCAAGCCAGGCGGAAGATGGCTGCAATGCCAGAAACCGGTCCCCGGAAGCTTGTTTCCTTTCCAGTAAAGAATTGGCTTGGTAGTTTGGTCTGCCCTCTTCCCATGATGCACTGGGCCAGGGACAGACTAATTTGCATGTAGCCAGGTTCTGAACTGGGATGGTGCAGTGAGCTAAAAACGGTGTTGGATAAAGCCCTGATCTTTTGACTGGGTAGGAGTGTTCTGCTTAATTCAGATGCTCTGTCCATCACCACCCCCTTTTATGAATCGTTTTGGCCACTATAGGAGTGGAAGGGTATGCTCAGACATGAGTCCCTTGCTCACTGCACCATCAGGATTCAAGCAAGCCGGGCCGAAGACGGCTGCAATGCCAGAAACCGGTCCCCGGAAGCTTGTTTCCTTTCCAGTAAAGAATTGGCTTGGTAGTTTGGTCTGCCCTGTTCCCATGATGCACTGGGCCAGGGACAGACTAATTTGCATGTAGCCAGGTTCTGAACTGGGATGGTGCAGTGAGCTAAAAAACGGTGTTGGATAAAGCCCTGATCTTTTGACTGGGTAGGAGTGTTCTGCTTAATTCAGATGCTCTGTCCATCACCACCCCCTTTTATGAATCGTTTTGGCCACTATAGGAGTGGAAGGGTATGCTCAGACATGAGTCCCTTGCTCACTGCACCATCAGGATTCAAGCAAGCCGGGCCGAAGACGGCTGCGATGCCAGAAACCGGTCCCCGGAAGCTTGTTTCCTTTCCAGTAAAGAATTGGCTTGGTAGTTTGGTCTGCCCTGTTCCCATGATGCACTGGGCCAGGGACAGACTAATTTGCATGTAGCCAGGTTCTGAACTGGGATGGTGCAGTGAGCTAAAAAACGGTGTTAGATAAAGCCCTGATCTTTTGACTGGGTAGGAGTGTTCTGCTTAATTCAGATGCTCTGTCCATCACCACCCCCTTTTATGAATCGTTTTGGCCACTATAGGAGTGGTAGGGTATGCTCAGACATGAGTCCCTTGCTCACTGCACCATCAGGATTCAAGCAAGCCGGGCCGAAGACGGCTGCAATGCCAGAAACCGGTCCCCGGAAGCTTGTTTCCTTTCCAGTAAAGAATTGGCTTGGTTGTTTGGTCTGCCCTGTTCCCATGATGCACTGGGCCAGGGACAGACTAATTTGCATGTAGCCAGGTTCTAAACTGGGATGGTGCAGTGAGCTAAAAAACGGTGTTGGATAAAGCCCTGATCTTTTGACTGGGTAGGAGTGTTCTGCTTAATTCAGATGCTCTGTCCATTACCACCCCCTTTTATGAATCGTTTTGGCCACTATAGGAGTGGAAGGGTATGCTCAGACATGAGTCCCTTGCTCACTGCACCATCAGGATTCAAGCAAGCCGGGCCGAAGACGGCTGCAATTCCAGAAACCGGTCCCCGGAAGCTTGTTTCCTTTCCAGTAAAGAATTGGCTTGGTAGTTTGGTCTGCCCTGTTCCCATGATGCACTGGGCCAGGGACAGACTAATTTGCATGTAGCCAGGTTCTGAACTGGGATGGTGCAGTGAGCTAAAAAACGGTGTTGGATAAAGCCCTGATCTTTTGACTGGGTAGGAGTGTTCTGCTTAATTCAGATGCTCTGTCCATCACCACCCCCTTTTATGAATCGTTTTGGCCACTATAGGAGTGGAAGGGTATGCTCAGACATGAGTCCCTTGCTCACTGCACCATCAGGATTCAAGCAAGCCGGGCCGAAGACGGCTGCAATGCCAGAAACCGGTCCCCGGAAGCTTGTTTCCTTTCCAGTAAAGAATTGGCTTGGTAGTTTGGTCTGCCCTGTTCCCATGATGCACTGGGCCAGGGACAGACTAATTTGCATGTAGCCAGGTTCTGAACTGGGATGGTGCAGTGAGCTAAAAAACGGTGTTGGATAAAGCCCTGATCTTTTGACTGGGTAGGAGTGTTCTGCTTAATTCAGATGCTCTGTCCATCACCACCCCCTTTTATGAATCGTTTTGGCCACTATAGGAGTGGAAGGGTATGCTCAGACATGAGTCCCTTGCTCACTGCACCATCAGGATTCAAGCAAGCCGGGCCGAAGACGGCTGCAATGCCAGAAACCGGTCCCCGGAAGCTTGTTTCCTTTCCAGTAAAGAATTGGCTTGGTAGTTTGGTCTGCCCTGTTCCCATGATGCACTGGGCCAGGGACAGACTAATTTGCATGTAGCCAGGTTCTGAACTGGGATGGTGCAGTGAGCTAAAAAACGGTGTTGGATAAAGCCCTGATCTTTTGACTGGGTAGGAGTGTTCTGCTTAATTCAGATGCTCTGTCCATCACCACCCCCTTTTATGAATCGTTTTGGCCACTATAGGAGTGGAAGGGTATGCTCAGACATGAGTCCCTTGCTCACTGCACCATCAGGATTCAAGCAAGCCGGGCCGAAGACGGCTGCAATGCCAGAAACCGGTCCCCGGAAGCTTGTTTCCTTTCCAGTAAAGAATTGGCTTGGTAGTTTGGTCTGCCCTGTTCCCATGATGCACTGGGCCAGGGACAGACTAATTTGCATGTAGCCAGGTTCTGAACTGGGATGGTGCAGTGAGCTAAAAAACGGTGTTAGATAAAGCCCTGATCTTTTGACTGGGTAGGAGTGTTCTGCTTAATTCAGATGCTCTGTCCATCACCACCCCCTTTTATGAATCGTTTTGGCCACTATAGGAGTGGTAGGGTATGCTCAGACATGAGTCCCTTGCTCACTGCACCATCAGGATTCAAGCAAGCCGGGCCGAAGACGGCTGCAATGCCAGAAACCGGTCCCCGGAAGCTTGTTTCCTTTCCAGTAAAGAATTGGCTTGGTAGTTTGGTCTGCCCTGTTCCCATGATGCACTGGGCCAGGGACAGACTAATTTGCATGTAGCCAGGTTCTGAACTGGGATGGTGCAGTGAGCTAAAAAACGGTGTTGGATAAAGCCCTGATCTTTTGACTGGGTAGGAGTGTTCTGCTTAATTCAGATGCTCTGTCCATCACCACCCCCTTTTATGAATCGTTTTGGCCACTATAGGAGTGGAAGGGTATGCTCAGACATGAGTCCCTTGCTCACTGCACCATCAGGATTCAAGCAAGCCGGGCCGAAGACGGCTGCAATGCCAGAAACCGGTCCCCGGAAGCTTGTTTCCTTTCCAGTAAAGAATTGGCTTGGTAGTTTGGTCTGCCCTGTTCCCATGATGCACTGGGCCAGGGACAGACTAATTTGCATGTAGCCAGGTTCTGAACTGGGGTGGTGCAGTGAGCTAAAACACGGTGTTGGATAAAGCCCTGATCTTTTGACTGGGTAGGAGTGTTCTGCTTAATTCAGATGCTCTGTCCATCACCACCCCCTTTTATGAATCGTTTTGGCCACTATAGGAGTGGAAGGGTATGCTCAGACATGAGTCCCTTGCTCACTGCACCATCAGGATTCAAGCAAGCCGGGCCGAAGACGGCTGCAATGCCAGAAACCGGTCCCCAGAAGCTTGTTTCCTTTCCAGTAAAGAATTGGCTTGGTAGTTTGGTCTGCCCTGTTCCCATGATGCACTGGGCCAGGGACAGACTAATTTGCATGTAGCCAGGTTCTGAACTGGGATGGTGCAGTGAGCTAAAAAACGGTGTTGGATAAAGCCCTGATCTTTTGACTGGGTAGGAGTGTTCTGCTTAATTCAGATGCTCTGTCCATCACCACCCCCTTTTATGAATCGTTTTGGCCACTATAGGAGTGGAAGGGTATGCTCAGACATGAGTCCCTTGCTCACTGCACCATCAGGATTCAAGCAAGCCGGGCCGAAGACGGCTGCAATGCCAGAAACCGGTCCCCGGAAGCTTGTTTCCTTTCCAGTAAAGAATTGGCTTGGTAGTTTGGTCTGCCCTATTCCCATGATGCACTGGGCCAGGGACAGACTAATTTGCATGTAGCCAGGTTCTGAACTGGGATGGTGCAGTGAGCTAAAAAACGGTGTTGGATAAAGCCCTGATCTTTTGACTGGGTAGGAGTGTTCTGCTTAATTCAGATGCTCTGTCCATCACCACCCCCTTTTATGAATCGTTTTGGCCACTATAGGAGTGGAAGGGTATGCTCAGACATGAGTCCCTTGCTCACTGCACCATCAGGATTCAAGCAAGCCGGGCCGAAGACGGCTGCAATGCCAGAAACCGGTCCCCGGAAGCTTGTTTCCTTTCCAGTAAAGAATTGGCTTGGTAGTTTGGTCTGCCCTGTTCCCATGATGCACTGGGCCAGGGACAGACTAATTTGCATGTAGCCAGGTTCTGAACTGGGATGGTGCAGTGAGCTAAAAAACGGTGTTGGATAAAGCCCTGATCTTTTGACTGGGTAGGAGTGTTCTGCTTAATTCAGATGCTCTGTCCATCACCACCCCTTTTATGAATCGTTTTGGCCACTATAGGAGTGGAAGGGTATGCTCAGACATGAGTCCCTTGCTCACTGCACCATCAGGATTCAAGCAAGCCGGGCCGAAGACGGCTGCAATGCCAGAAACCGGTCCCCGGAAGCTTCTTTCCTTTCTAGTAAAGAATTGGCTTGGTAGTTTGGTCTGCCCTGTTCCCATGATGCACTGGGCCAGGGACAGACTAATTTGCATGTAGCCAGGTTCTGAACTGGGATGGTGCAGTGAGCTAAAAAACGGTGTTGGATAAAGCCCTGATCTTTTGACTGGGTTGGAGTGTTCTGCTTAATTCAGATGCTCTGTCCATCACCACCCCCTTTTATGAATCGTTTTGGCCACTATAGGAGTGGAAGGGTATGCTCAGACATGAGTCCCTTGCTCACTGCACCATCAGGATTCAAGCAAGCCGGGCCGAAGACGGCTGCAATGCCAGAAACCGGTCCCCGGAAGCTTGTTTCCTTTCCAGTAAAGAATTGGCTTGGTAGTTTGGTCTGCCCTGTTCCCATGATGCACTGGGCCAGGGACAGACTAATTTGCATGTAGCCAGGTTCTGAACTGGGATGGTGCAGTGAGCTAAAAAACGGTGTTGGATAAAGCCCTGATCTTTTGACTGGGTAGGAGTGTTCTGCTTAATTCAGATGCTCTGTCCATCACCACCCCCTTTTATGAATCGTTTTGGCCACTATAGGAGTGGAAGGGTATGCTCAGACATGAGTCCCTTGCTCACTGCACCATCAGGATTCAAGCAAGCCGGGCGGAAGATGGCTGCAATGCCAGAAACCGGTCCCCGGAAGCTTGTTTCCTTTCCAGTAAAGAATTGGCTTGGTAGTTTGGTCTGCCCTCTTCCCATGATGCACTGGGCCAGGGACAGACTAATTTGCATGTAGCCAGGTTCTGAACTGGGATGGTGCAGTGAGCTAAAAACGGTGTAGGATAACGCCCTGATCTTTTGACTTTGTAGGAGTGTTCTGCTTAATTCAGATGCTCTGTCCATCACCACCCCCTTTTATGAATCGTTTTGGCCACTATAGGAGTTGAAGGGTATGCTCAGACATGAGTCCCTTGCTCACTGCACCATCAGGATTCAAGCAAGCCGGGCCGAAGACGGCTGCAATGCCAGAAACCGGTCCCCGGAAGCTTGTTTCCTTTCCAGTAAAGAATTGGCTTGGTAGTTTGGTCTGCCCTGTTCCCATGATGCACTGGGCCAGGGACAGACTAATTTGCATGTAGCCAGGTTCTGAACTGGGATGGTGCAGTGAGCTAAAAAACGGTGTTGGATAAAGCCCTGATCTTTTGACTGGGTAGGAGTGTTCTGCTTAATTCAGAAGCTCTGTCCATCACCACCCCCTTTTATGAATCGTTTTGGCCACTATAGGAGTGGAAGGGTATGCTCAGACATGAGTCCCTTGCTCACTGCACCATCAGGATTCAAGCAAGCCGGGCCGAAGACGGCTGCAATGCCAGAAACCGGTCCCCGGAAGCTTGTTTCCTTTCCAGTAAAGAATTGGCTTGGTAGTTTGGTCTGCCCTGTTCCCATGATGCACTGGGCCAGGGACAGACTAATTTGCATGTAGCCAGGTTCTGAACTGGGATGGTGCAGTGAGCTAAAAAACGGTGTTAGATAAAGCCCTGATCTTTTGACTGGGTAGGAGTGTTCTGCTTAATTCAGATGCTCTGTCCATCACCACCCCATTTTATGAATCGTTTTGGCCACTATAGGAGTGGTAGGGTATGCTCAGACATGAGTCCCTTGCTCACTGCACCATCAGGATTCAAGCAAGCCGGGCCGAAGACGGCTGCAATGCCAGAAACCGGTCCCCGGAAGCTTGTTTCCTTTCCAGTAAAGAATTGGCTTGGTTGTTTGGTCTGCCCTGTTCCCATGATGCACTGGGCCAGGGACAGACTAATTTGCATGTAGCCAGGTTCTAAACTGGGATGGTGCAGTGAGCTAAAAAACGGTGTTGGATAAAGCCCTGATCTTTTGACTGGGTAGGAGTGTTCTGCTTAATTCAGATGCTCTGTCCATTACCACCCCCTTTTATGAATCGTTTTGGCCACTATAGGAGTGGAAGGGTATGCTCAGACATGAGTCCCTTGCTCACTGCACCATCAGGATTCAAGCAAGCCGGGCCGAAGACGGCTGCAATGCCAGAAACCGGTCCCCGGAAGCTTGTTTCCTTTCCAGTAAAGAATTGGCTTGGTAGTTTGGTCTGCCCTGTTCCCATGATGCACTGGGCCAGGGACAGACTAATTTGCATGTAGCCAGGTTCTGAACTGGGATGGTGCAGTGAGCTAAAAAACGGTGTTGGATAAAGCCCTGATCTTTTGACTGGGTAGGAGTGTTCTGCTTAATTCAGATGCTCTGTCCATCACCACCCCCTTTTATGAATCGTTTTGGCTACTATAGGAGTGGAAGGGTATGCTCAGACATGAGTCCCTTGCTCACTGCACCATCAGGATTCAAGCAAGCCGGGCCGAAGACGGCTGCAATGCCAGAAACCGGTCCCCGGAAGCTTGTTTCCTTTCCAGTAAAGAATTGGCTTGGTAGTTTGGTCTGCCCTGTTCCCATGATGCACTGGGCCAGGGACAGACTAATTTGCATGTAGCCAGGTTCTGAACTGGGATGGTGCAGTGAGCTAAAAAACGGTGTTGGATAAAGCCCTGATCTTTTGACTGGGTAGGAGTGTTCTGCTTAATTCAGATGCTCTGTCCATCACCACCCCCTTTTATGAATCGTTTTGGCCACTATAGGAGTGGAAGGGTATGCTCAGACATGAGTCCCTTGCTCACTGCACCATCAGGATTCAAGCAAGCCGGGCCGAAGACGGCTGCAATGCCAGAAACCGGTCCCCGGAAGCTTGTTTCCTTTCCAGTAAAGAATTGGCTTGGTAGTTTGGTCTGCCCTGTTCCCATGATGCACTGGGCCAGGGACAGACTAATTTGCATGTAACCAGGTTCTGAACTGGGATGGTGCAGTGAGCTAAAAAACGGTGTTGGATAAAGCCCTGATCTTTTGACTGGGTAGGAGTGTTCTGCTTAATTCAGATGCTCTGTCCATCACCACCCCCTTTTATGAATCGTTTTGGCCACTATAGGAGTGGAAGGGTATGCTCAGACATGAGTCCCTTGCTCACTGCACCATCAGGATTCAAGCAAGCCGGGCCGAAGACGGCTGCAATGCCAGAAACCGGTCCCCGGAAGCTTGTTTCCTTTCCAGTAAAGAATTGGCTTGGTAGTTTGGTCTGCCCTGTTCCCATGATGCACTGGGCCAGGGACAGACTAATTTGCATGTAGCCAGGTTCTGAACTGGGATGGTGCAGTGAGCTAAAAAACGGTGTTAGATAAAGCCCTGATCTTTTGACTGGGTAGGAGTGTTCTGCTTAATTCAGATGCTCTGTCCATCACCACCCCCTTTTATGAATCGTTTTGGCCACTATAGGAGTGGTAGGGTATGCTCAGACATGAGTCCCTTGCTCACTGCACCATCAGGATTCAAGCAAGCCGGGCCGAAGACGGCTGCAATGCCAGAAACCGGTCCCCGGAAGCTTGTTTCCTTTCCAGTAAAGAATTGGCTTGGTAGTTTGGTCTGCCCTGTTCCCATGATGCACTGGGCCAGGGACAGACTAATTTGCATGTAGCCAGGTTCTGAACTGGGATGGTGCAGTGAGCTAAAAAACGGTGTTGGATAAAGCCCTGATCTTTTGACTGGGTAGGAGTGTTCTGCTTAATTCAGATGCTCTGTCCATCACCACCCCCTTTTATGAATCGTTTTGGCCACTATAGGAGTGGAAGGGTATGCTCAGACATGAGTCCCTTGCTCACTGCACCATCAGGATTCAAGCAAGCCGGGCCGAAGACGGCTGCAATGCCAGAAACCGATCCCCGGAAGCTTGTTTCCTTTCCAGTAAAGAATTGGCTTGGTAGTTTGGTCTGCCCTGTTCCCATGATGCACTGGGCCAGGGACAGACTAATTTGCATGTAGCCAGGTTCTGAACTGGGATGGTGCAGTGAGCTAAAACACTGTGTTGGATAAAGCCCTGATCTTTTGACTGGGTAGGAGTGTTCTGCTTAATTCAGATGCTCTGTCCATCACCACCCCCTTTTATGAATCGTTTTGGCCACTATAGGAGTGGAAGGGTATGCTCAGACATGAGTCCCTTGCTCACTGCACCATCAGGATTCAAGCAAGCCGGGCCGAAGACGGCTGCAATGCCAGAAACCGGTCCCCGGAAGCTTGTTTCCTTTCCAGTAAAGAATTGGCTTGGTAGTTTGGTCTGCCCTATTCCCATGATGCACTGGGCCAGGGACAGACTAATTTGCATGTAGCCAGGTTCTGAACTGGGATGGTGCAGTGAGCTAAAAAACGGTGTTGGATAAAGCCCTGATCTTTTGACTGGGTAGGAGTGTTCTGCTTAATTCAGATGCTCTGTCCATCACCACCCCCTTTTATGAATCGTTTTGGCCACTATAGGAGTGGAAGGGTATGCTCAGACATGAGTCCCTTGCTCACTGCACCATCAGGATTCAAGCAAGCCGGGCCGAAGACGGCTGCAATGCCAGAAACCGGTCCCCGGAAGCTTGTTTCCTTTCCAGTAAAGAATTGGCTTGGTAGTTTGGTCTGCCCTGT
Source organism: Lissotriton helveticus (assembly GCF_964261635.1). Classification (NCBI taxonomy): domain Eukaryota; kingdom Metazoa; phylum Chordata; class Amphibia; order Caudata; family Salamandridae; genus Lissotriton; species Lissotriton helveticus. The sequence goes on from NC_136065.1 coordinate 401,807,514, forward strand.
TCCCATGATGCACTGGGCCAGGGACAGACTAATTTGCATGTAGCCAGGTTCTGAACTGGGATGGTGCAGTGAGCTAAAAAACGGTGTTGGATAAAGCCCTGATCTTTTGACTGGGTAGGAGTGTTCTGCTTAATTCAGATGCTCTGTCCATCACCACCCCCTTTTATGAATCGTTTTGGCCACTATAGGAGTGGAAGGGTATGCTCAGACATGAGTCCCTTGCTCACTGCACCATCAGGATTCAAGCAAGCCGGGCCGAAGACGGCTGCAATGCCAGAAACCGGTCCCCGGAAGCTTCTTTCCTTTCCAGTAAAGAATTGGCTTGGTAGTTTGGTCTGCCCTGTTCCCATGATGCACTGGGCCAGGGACAGACTAATTTGCATGTAGCCAGGTTCTGAACTGGGATGGTGCAGTGAGCTAAAAAACGGTGTTGGATAAAGCCCTGATCTTTTGACTGGGTTGGAGTGTTCTGCTTAATTCAGATGCTCTGTCCATCACCACCCCCTTTTATGAATCGTTTTGGCCACTATAGGAGTGGAAGGGTATGCTCAGACATGAGTCCCTTGCTCACTGCACCATCAGGATTCAAGCAAGCCGGGCCGAAGACGGCTGCAATGCCAGAAACCGGTCCCCGGAAGCTTGTTTCCTTTCCAGTAAAGAATTGGCTTGGTAGTTTGGTCTGCCCTGTTCCCATGATGCACTGGGCCAGGGACAGACTAATTTGCATGTAGCCAGGTTCTGAACTGGGATGGGGCAGTGAGCTAAAAAACGGTGTTAGATAAAGCCCTGATCTTTTGACTGGGTAGGAGTGTTCTGCTTAATTCAGATGCTCTGTCCATCACCACCCCCTTTTATGAATCGTTTTGGCCACTATGAGTGGAAGGGTATGCTCAGACATGAGTCCCTTGCTCACTGCACCATCAGGATTCAAGCAAGCCGGGCCGAAGACGGCTGCAATGCCAGAAACCGGTCCCCGGAAGCTTGTTTCCTTTCCAGTAAAGAATTGGCTTGGTAGTTTGGTCTGCCCTGTTCCCATGATGCACTGGGCCAGGGACAGACTAATTTGCATGTAGCCAGGTTCTGAACTGGGATGGTGCAGTGAGCTAAAAAACAGTGTTGGATAAAGCCCTGATCTTTTGACTGGGTAGGAGTGTTCTGCTTAATTCAGATGCTCTGTCCATCACCACCCCCTTTTATGAATCGTTTTGGCCACTATAGGAGTGGAAGGGTATGCTCAGACATGAGTCCCTTGCTCACTGCACCATCAGGATTCAAGCAAGCCGGGCGGAAGATGGCTGCAATGCCAGAAACCGGTCCCCGGAAGCTTGTTTCCTTTCCAGTAAAGAATTGGCTTGGTAGTTTGGTCTGCCCTCTTCCCATGATGCACTGGGCCAGGGACAGACTAATTTGCATGTAGCCAGGTTCTGAACTGGGATGGTGCAGTGAGCTAAAAACGGTGTTGGATAAAGCCCTGATCTTTTGACTGGGTAGGAGTGTTCTGCTTAATTCAGATGCTCTGTCCATCACCACCCCCTTTTATGAATCGTTTTGGCCACTATAGGAGTGGAAGGGTATGCTCAGACATGAGTCCCTTGCTCACTGCACCATCAGGATTCAAGCAAGCCGGGCCGAAGACGGCTGCAATGCCAGAAACCGGTCCCCGGAAGCTTGTTTCCTTTCCAGTAAAGAATTGGCTTGGTAGTTTGGTCTGCCCTGTTCCCATGATGCACTGGGCCAGGGACAGACTAATTTGCATGTAGCCAGGTTCTGAACTGGGATGGTGCAGTGAGCTAAAAAACGGTGTTGGATAAAGCCCTGATCTTTTGACTGGGTAGGAGTGTTCTGCTTAATTCAGATGCTCTGTCCATCACCACCCCCTTTTATGAATCGTTTTGGCCACTATAGGAGTGGAAGGGTATGCTCAGACATGAGTCCCTTGCTCACTGCACCATCAGGATTCAAGCAAGCCGGGCCGAAGACGGCTGCAATGCCAGAAACCGGTCCCCGGAAGCTTGTTTCCTTTCCAGTAAAGAATTGGCTTGGTAGTTTGGTCTGCCCTGTTCCCATGATGCACTGGGCCAGGGACAGACTGATTTGCATGTAGCCAGGTTCTGAACTGGGATGGTGCAGTGAGCTAAAAAACGGTGTTGGATAAAGCCCTGATCTTTTGACTGGGTTGGAGTGTTCTGCTTAATTCAGATGCTCTGTCCATCACCACCCCCTTTTATGAATCGTTTTGGCCACTATAGGAGTGGAAGGGTATGCTCAGACATGAGTCCCTTGCTCACTGCACCATCAGGATTCAGGCAAGCCGGGCCGAAGACGGCTGCAATGCCAGAAACCGGTCCCCGGAAGCTTGTTTCCTTTCCAGTAAAGAATTGGCTTGGTAGTTTGGTCTGCCCTGTTCCCATGATGCACTGGGCCAGGGACAGACTAATTTGCATGTAGCCAGGTTCTGAACTGGGATGGTGCAGTGAGCTAAAAAACGGTGTTGGATAAAGCCCTGATCTTTTAACTGTGTAGGAGTGCTCTGTCCATCACCACCCCCTTTTATGAATCGTTTTCGCCACTATAGGAGTGGAAGGGTATGCTCAGACATGAGTCCCTTGCTCACTGCACCATCAGGATTCAATCAAGCCGGGCCGAAGACGGCTGCAATTCCAGAAACCGGTCCCCGGAAGCTTGTTTCCTTTCCAGTAAAGAATTGGCTTGGTAGTTTGGTCTGCCCTGTTCCCATGATGCACTGGGCCAGGGACAGACTAATTTGCATGTAGCCAGGTTCTGAACTGGGATGGTGCAGTGAGCTAAAAAACGGTGTTGGATAAAGCCCTGATCTTTTGACTGGGTAGGAGTGTTCTGCTTAATTCAGATGCTCTGTCCATCACCACCCCCTTTTATGAATCGTTTTGGCCACTATAGGAGTGGAAGGGTATGCTCAGACATGAGTCCCTTGCTCACTGCACCATCAGGATTCAAGCAAGCCGGGCCAAAGATGGCTGCAATGCCAGAAACCGGTCCCCGGAAGCTTGTTTCCTTTCCAGTAAAGAATTGGCTTGGTAGTTTGGTCTGCCCTGTTCCCATGATGCACTGGGCCAGGGACAGACTAATTTGCATGTAGCCAGGTTCTGAACTGGGATGGTGCAGTGAGCTAAAAAACGGTGTTGGATAAAGCCCTGATCTTTTGACTGGGTAGGAGTGTTCTGCTTAATTCAGATGCTCTGTCCATCACCACCCCCTTTTATGAATCGTTTTGGCCACTATAGGAGTGGAAGGGTATGCTCAGACATGAGTCCCTTGCTCACTGCACCATCAGGATTCAAGCAAGCCAGGCGGAAGAGTGCTGCAATGCCAGAAACCGGTCCCCGGAAGCTTGTTTCCTTTCCAGTAAAGAATTGGCTTGGTAGTTTGGTCTGCCCTCTTCCCATGATGCACTGGGCCAGGGACAGACTAATTTGCATGTAGCCAGGTTCTGAACTGGGATGGTGCAGTGAGCTAAAAACGGTGTTGGATAAAGCCCTGATCTTTTGACTGGGTAGGAGTGTTCTGCTTAATTCAGATGCTCTGTCCATCACCACCCCCTTTTATGAATCGTTTTGGCCACTATAGGAGTGGAAGGGTATGCTCAGACATGAGTCCCTTGCTCACTGCACCATCAGGATTCAAGCAAGCCGGGCCGAAGACGGCTGCAATGCCAGAAACCGGTCCCCGGAAGCTTGTTTCCTTTCCAGTAAAGAATTGGCTTGGTAGTTTGGTCTGCCCTGTTCCCATGATGCACTGGGCCAGGGACAGACTAATTTGCATGTAGCCAGGTTCTGAACTGGGATGGTGCAGTGAGCTAAAAAACGGTGTTGGATAAAGCCCTGATCTTTTGACTGGGTAGGAGTGTTCTGCTTAATTCAGATGCTCTGTCCATCACCACCCCCTTTTATGAATCGTTTTGGCCACTATAGGAGTGGAAGGGTATGCTCAGACATGAGTCCCTTGCTCACTGCACCATCAGGATTCAAGCAAGCCGGGCCGAAGACGGCTGCAATGCCAGAAACCGGTCCCCGGAAGCTTGTTTCCTTTCCAGTAAAGAATTGGCTTGGTATTTTGGTCTGCCCTCTTCCCATGATGCACTGGGCCAGGGACAGACTAATTTGCATGTAGCCAGGTTTTGAACTGGGATGGTGCAGTGAGCTAAAAACGGTGTTGGATAAAGCCCTGATCTTTTGACTGGGTAGGAGTGTTCTGCTTAATTCAGATGCTCTGTCCATCACCACCCCCTTTTATGAATCGTTTTGGCCACTATAGGAGTGGAAGGGTATGCTCAGACATGAGTCCCTTGCTCACTGCACCATCAGGATTCAAGCAAGCCGGGCCGAAGACGGCTGCAATGCCAGAAACCGGTCCCCGGAAGCTTGTTTCCTTTCCAGTAAAGAATTGGCTTGGTAGTTTGGTCTGCCCTGTTCCCATGATGCACTGGGCCAGGGACAGACTAATTTGCATGTAGCCAGGTTCTGAACTGGGATGGTGCAGTGAGCTAAAAAACGGTGTTAGATAAAGCCCTGATCTTTTGACTGGGTAGGAGTGTTCTGCTTAATTCAGATGCTCTGTCCATCACCACCCCCTTTTATGAATCGTTTTGGCCACTATAGGAGTGGTAGGGTATGCTCAGACATGAGTCCCTTGCTCACTGCACCATCAGGATTCAAGCAAGCCGGGCCGAAGACGGCTGCAATGCCAGAAACCGGTCCCCGGAAGCTTGTTTCCTTTCCAGTAAAGAATTGGCTTGGTTGTTTGGTCTGCCCTGTTCCCATGATGCACTGGGCCAGGGACAGACTAATTTGCATGTAGCCAGGTTCTAAACTGGGATGGTGCAGTGAGCTAAAAAACGGTGTTGGATAAAGCCCTGATCTTTTGACTGGGTAGGAGTGTTCTGCTTAATTCAGATGCTCTGTCCATTACCACCCCCTTTTATGAATCGTTTTGGCCACTATAGGAGTGGAAGGGTATGCTCAGACATGAGTCCCTTGCTCACTGCACCATCAGGATTCAAGCAAGCCGGGCCGAAGACGGCTGCAATGCCAGAAACCGGTCCCCGGAAGCTTGTTTCCTTTCCAGTAAAGAATTGGCTTGGTAGTTTGGTCTGCCCTGTTCCCATGATGCACTGGGCCAGGGACAGACTAATTTGCATGTAGCCAGGTTCTGAACTGGGATGGTGCAGTGAGCTAAAAAACGGTGTTGGATAAAGCCCTGATCTTTTGACTGGGTAGGAGTGTTCTGCTTAATTCAGATGCTCTGTCCATCACCACCCCCTTTTATGAATCGTTTTGGCCACTATAGGAGTGGAAGGGTATGCTCAGACATGAGTCCCTTGCTCACTGCACCATCAGGATTCAAGCAAGCCGGGCCGAAGACGGCTGCAATGCCAGAAACCGGTCCCCGGAAGCTTGTTTCCTTTCCAGTAAAGAATTGGCTTGGTAGTTTGGTCTGCCCTGTTCCCATGATGCACTGGGCCAGGGACAGACTAATTTGCATGTAGCCAGGTTCTGAACTGGGATGGTGCAGTGAGCTAAAAAACGGTGTTGGATAAAGCCCTGATCTTTTGACTGGGTAGGAGTGTTCTGCTTAATTCAGATGCTCTGTCCATTACCACCCCCTTTTATGAATCGTTTTGGCCACTATAGGAGTGGAAGGGTATGCTCAGACATGAGTCCCTTGCTCACTGCACCATCAGGATTCAAGCAAGCCGGGCCGAAGACGGCTGCAATGCCAGAAACCGGTCCCCGGAAGCTTGTTTCCTTTCCAGTAAAGAATTGGCTTGGTAGTTTGGTCTGCCCTGTTCCCATGATGCACTGGGCCAGGGACAGACTAATTTGCATGTAGCCAGGTTCTGAACTGGGATGGTGCAGTGAGCTAAAAAACGGTGTTGGATAAAGCCCTGATCTTTTGACTGGGTAGGAGTGTTCTGCTTAATTCAGATGCTCTGTCCATCACCACCCCCTTTTATGAATCGTTTTGGCCACTATAGGAGTGGAAGGGTATGCTCAGACATGAGTCCCTTGCTCACTGCACCATCAGGATTCAAGCAAGCCAGGCGGAAGATGGCTGCAATGCCAGAAACCGGTCCCCGGAAGCTTGTTTCCTTTCCAGTAAAGAATTGGCTTGGTAGTTTGGTCTGCCCTCTTCCCATGATGCACTGGGCCAGGGACAGACTAATTTGCATGTAGCCAGGTTCTGAACTGGGATGGTGCAGTGAGCTAAAAACGGTGTTGGATAAAGCCCTGATCTTTTGACTGGGTAGGAGTGTTCTGCTTAATTCAGATGCTCTGTCCATCACCACCCCCTTTTATGAATCGTTTTGGCCACTATAGGAGTGGAAGGGTATGCTCAGACATGAGTCCCTTGCTCACTGCACCATCAGGATTCAAGCAAGCCGGGCCGAAGACGGCTGCAATGCCAGAAACCGGTCCCCGGAAGCTTGTTTCCTTTCCAGTAAAGAATTGGCTTGGTAGTTTGGTCTGCCCTGTTCCCATGATGCACTGGGCCAGGGACAGACTAATTTGCATGTAGCCAGGTTCTGAACTGGGATGGTGCAGTGAGCTAAAAAACGGTGTTGGATAAAGCCCTGATCTTTTGACTGGGTAGGAGTGTTCTGCTTAATTCAGATGCTCTGTCCATCACCACCCCCTTTTATGAATCGTTTTGGCCACTATAGGAGTGGAAGGGTATGCTCAGACATGAGTCCCTTGCTCACTGCACCATCAGGATTCAAGCAAGCCGGGCCGAAGACGGCTGCAATGCCAGAAACCGGTCCCCGGAAGCTTGTTTCCTTTCCAGTAAAGAATTGGCTTGGTAGTTTGGTCTGCCCTGTTCCCATGATGCACTGGGCCAGGGACAGACTAATTTGCATGTAGCCAGGTTCTGAACTGGGATGGTGCAGTGAGCTAAAAAACAGTGTTGGATAAAGCCCTGATCTTTTGACTGGGTAGGAGTGTTCTGCTTAATTCAGATGCTCTGTCCATCACCACCCCCTTTTATGAATCGTTTTGGCCACTATAGGAGTGGAAGGGTATGCTCAGACATGAGTCCCTTGCTCACTGCACCATCAGGATTCAAGCAAGCCAGGCGGAAGATGGCTGCAATGCCAGAAACCGGTCCCCGGAAGCTTGTTTCCTTTCCAGTAAAGAATTGGCTTGGTAGTTTGGTCTGCCCTCTTCCCATGATGCACTGGGCCAGGGACAGACTAATTTGCATGTAGCCAGGTTCTGAACTGGGATGGTGCAGTGAGCTAAAAACGGTGTTGGATAAAGCCCTGATCTTTTGACTGGGTAGGAGTGTTCTGCTTAATTCAGATGCTCTGTCCATCACCACCCCCTTTTATGAATCGTTTTGGCCACTATAGGAGTGGAAGGGTATGCTCAGACATGAGTCCCTTGCTCACTGCACCATCAGGATTCAAGCAAGCCGGGCCGAAGACGGCTGCAATGCCAGAAACCGGTCCCCGGAAGCTTGTTTCCTTTCCAGTAAAGAATTGGCTTGGTAGTTTGGTCTGCCCTGTTCCCATGATGCACTGGGCCAGGGACAGACTAATTTGCATGTAGCCAGGTTCTGAACTGGGATGGTGCAGTGAGCTAAAAAACGGTGTTAGATAAAGCCCTGATCTTTTGACTGGGTAGGAGTGTTCTGCTTAATTCAGATGCTCTGTCCATCACCACCCCCTTTTATGAATCGTTTTGGCCACTATAGGAGTGGTAGGGTATGCTCAGACATGAGTCCCTTGCTCACTGCACCATCAGGATTCAAGCAAGCCGGGCCGAAGACGGCTGCAATGCCAGAAACCGGTCCCCGGAAGCTTGTTTCCTTTCCAGTAAAGAATTGGCTTGGTTGTTTGGTCTGCCCTGTTCCCATGATGCACTGGGCCAGGGACAGACTAATTTGCATGTAGCCAGGTTCTAAACTGGGATGGTGCAGTGAGCTAAAAAACGGTGTTGGATAAAGCCCTGATCTTTTGACTGGGTAGGAGTGTTCTGCTTAATTCAGATGCTCTGTCCATTACCACCCCCTTTTATGAATCGTTTTGGCCACTATAGGAGTGGAAGGGTATGCTCAGACATGAGTCCCTTGCTCACTGCACCATCAGGATTCAAGCAAGCCGGGCCGAAGACGGCTGCAATGCCAGAAACCGGTCCCCGGAAGCTTGTTTCCTTTACAGTAAAGAATTGGCTTGGTAGTTTGGTCTGCCCTGTTCCCATGATGCACTGGGCCAGGGACAGACTAATTTGCATGTAGCCAGGTTCTGAACTGGGTTGGTGCAGTGAGCTAAAAAACGGTGTTGGATAAAGCCCTGATCTTTTGACTGGGTAGGAGTGTTCTGCTTAATTCAGATGCTCTGTCCATCACCACCCCCTTTTATGAATCGTTTTGGCCACTATAGGAGTGGAAGGGTATGCTCAGACATGAGTCCCTTGCTCACTGCACCATCAGGATTCAAGCAAGCCGGGCCGAAGACGGCTGCAATGCCAGAAACCGGTCCCCGGAAGCTTGTTTCCTTTCCAGTAAAGAATTGGCTTGGTAGTTTGGTCTGCCCTGTTCCCATGATGCACTGGGCCAGGGACAGACTAATTTGCATGTAGCCAGGTTCTGAACTGGGATGGTGCAGTGAGCTAAAAAACGGTGTTGGATAAAGCCCTGATCTTTTGACTGGGTAGGAGTGTTCTGCTTAATTCAGATGCTCTGTCCATCACCACCCCCTTTTATGAATCGTTTTGGCCACTATAGGAGTGGAAGGGTATGCTCAGACATGAGTCCCTTGCTCACTGCACCATCAGGATTCAAGCAAGCCGGGCCGAAGACGGCTGCAATGCCAGAAACCGGTCCCCGGAAGCTTGTTTCCTTTCCAGTAAAGAATTGGCTTGGTAGTTTGGTCTGCCCTGTTCCCATGATGCACTGGGCCAGGGACAGACTAATTTGCATGTAGCCAGGTTCTGAACTGGGATGGGGCAGTGAGCTAAAAAACGGTGTTAGATAAAGCCCTGATCTTTTGACTGGGTAGGAGTGTTCTGCTTAATTCAGATGCTCTGTCCATCACCACCCCCTTTTATGAATCGTTTTGGCCACTATAGGAGTGGAAGGGTATGCTCAGACATGAGTCCCTTGCTCACTGCACCATCAGGATTCAAGCAAGCCGGGCCGAAGACGGCTGCAATGCCAGAAACCGGTCCCCGGAAGCTTGTTTCCTTTCCAGTAAAGAATTGGCTTGGTAGTTTGGTCTGCCCTGTTCCCATGATGCACTGGGCCAGGGACAGACTAATTTGCATGTAGCCAGGTTCTGAACTGGGATGGTGCAGTGAGCTAAAAAACGGTGTTGGATAAAGCCCTGATCTTTTGACTGGGTAGGAGTGTTCTGCTTAATTCAGATGCTCTGTCCATCACCACCCCCTTTTATGAATCGTTTTGGCCACTATAGGAGTGGAAGGGTATGCTCAGACATGAGTCCCTTGCTCACTGCACCATCAGGATTCAAGCAAGCCGGGCCGAAGACGGCTGCAATGCCAGAAACCGGTCCCCGGAAGCTTGTTTCCTTTCCAGTAAAGAATTGGCTTGGTAGTTTGGTCTGCCCTGTTCCCATGATGCACTGGGCCAGGGACAGACTAATTTGCATGTAGCCAGGTTCTGAACTGGGATGGTGCAGTGAGCTAAAAAACGGTGTTGGATAAAGCCCTGATCTTTTGACTGTGTAGGAGTGCTCTGTCCATCACCACCCCCTTTTATGAATCGTTTTCGCCACTATAGGAGTGGAAGGGTATGCTCAGACATGAGTCCCTTGCTCACTGCACCATCAGGATTCAAGCAAGCCGGGCCGAAGACGGCTGCAATGCCAGAAACCGGTCCCCGGAAGCTTGTTTCCTTTCCAGTAAAGAATTGGCTTGGTAGTTTGGTCTGCCCTGTTCCCATGATGCACTGGGCCAGGGACAGACTAATTTGCATGTAGCCAGGTTCTGAACTGGGATGGTGCAGTGAGCTAAAAAACGGTGTTGGATAAAGCCCTGATCTTTTGACTGGGTAGGAGTGTTCTGCTTAATTCAGATGCTCTGTCCATCACCACCCCCTTTTATGAATCGTTTTGGCCACTATAGGAGTGGAAGGGTATGCTCAGACATGAGTCCCTTGCTCACTGCACCATCAGGATTCAAGCAAGCCGGGCGGAAGATGGCTGCAATGCCAGAAACCGGTCCCCGGAAGCTTGTTTCCTTTCCAGTAAAGAATTGGCTTGGTAGTTTGGTCTGCCCTCTTCCCATGATGCACTGGGCCAGGGACAGACTAATTTGCATGTAGCCAGGTTCTGAACTGGGATGGTGCAGTGAGCTAAAAACGGTGTTGGATAAAGCCCTGATCTTTTGACTGGGTAGGAGTGTTCTGCTTAATTCAGATGCTCTGTCCATCACCACCCCCTTTTATGAATCGTTTTGGCCACTATAGGAGTGGAAGGGTATGCTCAGACATGAGTCCCTTGCTCACTGCACCATCAGGATTCAAGCAAGCCGGGCCGAAGACGGCTGCAATGCCAGAAACCGGTCCCCGGAAGCTTGTTTCCTTTCCAGTAAAGAATTGGCTTGGTAGTTTGGTCTGCCCTGTTCCCATGATGCACTGGGCCAGGGACAGACTAATTTGCATGTAGCCAGGTTCTGAACTGGAACGGTGCAGTGAGCTAAAAAACGGTGTTGGATAAAGCCCTGATCTTTTGACTGGGTAGGAGTGTTCTGCTTAATTCAGATGCTCTGTCCATCACCACCCCCTTTTATGAATCGTTTTGGCCACTATAGGAGTGGAAGGGTATGCTCAGACATGAGTCCCTTGCTCACTGCACCATCAGGATTCAAGCAAGCCGGGCCGAAGACGGCTGCAATGCCAGAAACCGGTCCCCGGAAGCTTGTTTCCTTTCCAGTAAAGAATTGGCTTGGTAGTTTGGTCTGCCCTGTTCCCATGATGCACTGGGCCAGGGACAGACTAATTTGCATGTAGCCAGGTTCTGAACTGGGATGGTGCAGTGAGCTAAAAAACGGTGTTAGATAAAGCCCTGATCTTTTGACTGGGTAGGAGTGTTCTGCTTAATTCAGATGCTCTGTCCATCACCACCCCCTTTTATGAATCGTTTTGGCCACTATAGGAGTGGTAGGGTATGCTCAGACATGAGTCCCTTGCTCACTGCACCATCAGGATTCAAGCAAGCCGGGCCGAAGACGGCTGCAATGCCAGAAACCGGTCCCCGGAAGCTTGTTTCCTTTCCAGTAAAGAATTGGCTTGGTTGTTTGGTCTGCCCTGTTCCCATGATGCACTGGGCCAGGGACAGACTAATTTGCATGTAGCCAGGTTCTAAACTGGGATGGTGCAGTGAGCTAAAAAACGGTGTTGGATAAAGCCCTGATCTTTTGACTGGGTAGGAGTGTTCTGCTTAATTCAGATGCTCTGTCCATCACCACCCCCTTTTATGAATCGTTTTGGCCACTATAGGAGTGGAAGGGTATGCTCAGACATGAGTCCCTTGCTCACTGCACCATCAGGATTCAAGCAAGCCGGGCCGAAGACGGCTGCAATGCCAGAAACCGGTCCCCAGAAGCTTGTTTCCTTTCCAGTAAAGAATTGGCTTGGTAGTTTGGTCTGCCCTGTTCCCATGATGCACTGGGCCAGGGACAGACTAATTTGCATGTAGCCAGGTTCTGAACTGGGATGGTGCAGTGAGCTAAAAAACGGTGTTGGATAAAGCCCTGTTCTTTTGACTGGGTAGGAGTGTTCTGCTTAATTCAGATGCTCTGTCCATCACCACCCCCTTTTATGAATCGTTTTGGCCACTATAGGAGTGGAAGGGTATGCTCAGACATGAGTCCCTTGCTCACTGCACCATCAGGATTCAAGCAAGCCGGGCCGAAGACGGCTGCAATGCCAGAAACCGGTCCCCGGAAGCTTGTTTCCTTTCCAGTAAAGAATTGGCTTGGTAGTTTGGTCTGCCCTATTCCCATGATGCACTGGGCCAGGGACAGACTAATTTGCATGTAGCCAGGTTCTGAACTGGGATGGTGCAGTGAGCTAAAAAACGGTGTTGGATAAAGCCCTGATCTTTTGACTGGGTAGGAGTGTTCTGCTTAATTCAGATGCTCTGTCCATCACCACCCCCTTTTATGAATCGTTTTGGCCACTATAGGAGTGGAAGGGTATGCTCAGACATGAGTCCCTTGCTCACTGCACCATCAGGATTCAAGCAAGCCGGGCCGAAGACGGCTGCAATGCCAGAAACCGGTCCCCGGAAGCTTGTTTCCTTTCCAGTAAAGAATTGGCTTGGTAGTTTGGTCTGCCCTGTTCCCATGATGCACTGGGCCAGGGACAGACTAATTTGCATGTAGCCAGGTTCTGAACTGGGATGGTGCAGTGAGCTAAAAAACGGTGTTGGATAAAGCCCTGATCTTTTGACTGGGTAGGAGTGTTCTGCTTAATTCAGATGCTCTGTCCATCACCACCCCCTTTTATGAATCGTTTTGGCCACTATAGGAGTGGAAGGGTATGCTCAGACATGAGTCCCTTGCTCACTGCACCATCAGGATTCAAGCAAGCCGGGCCGAAGACGGCTGCAATGCCAGAAACCGGTCCCCGGAAGCTTGTTTCCTTTCCAGTAAAGAATTGGCTTGGTAGTTTGGTCTGCCCTGTTCCCATGATGCACTGGGCCAGGGACAGACTAATTTGCATGTAGCCAGGTTCTGAACTGGGATGGTGCAGTGAGCTAAAAAACGGTGTTGGATAAAGCCCTGATCTTTTGACTGGGTTGGAGTGTTCTGCTTAATTCAGATGCTCTGTCCATCACCACCCCCTTTTATGAATCGTTTTGGCCACTATAGGAGTGGAAGGGTATGCTCAGACATGAGTCCCTTGCTCACTGCACCATCAGGATTCAAGCAAGCCGGGCCGAAGACGGCTGCAATGCCAGAAACCGGTCCCCGGAAGCTTGTTTCCTTTCCAGTAAAGAATTGGCTTGGTAGTTTGGTCTGCCCTGTTCCCATGATGCACTGGGCCAGGGACAGACTAATTTGCATGTAGCCAGGTTCTGAACTGGGATGGGGCAGTGAGCTAAAAAACGGTGTTAGATAAAGCCCTGATCTTTTGACTGGGTAGGAGTGTTCTGCTTAATTCATGTCCATCACCACCCCCTTTTATGAATCGTTTTGGCCACTATAGGAGTGGAAGGGTATGCTCAGACATGAGTCCCTTGCTCACTGCACCATCAGGATTCAAGCAAGCCGGGCCGAAGACGGCTGCAATGCCAGAAACCGGTCCCCGGAAGCTTGTTTCCTTTCCAGTAAAGAATTGGCTTGGTAGTTTGGTCTGCCCTGTTCCCATGATGCACTGGGCCAGGGACAGACTAATTTGCATGTAGCCAGGTTCTGAACTGGGATGGTGCAGTGAGCTAAAAAACGGTGTTGGATAAAGCCCTGATCTTTTGACTGGGTAGGAGTGTTCTGCTTAATTCAGATGCTCTGTCCATCACCACCCCCTTTTATGAATCGTTTTGGCCACTATAGGAGTGGAAGGGTATGCTCAGACATGAGTCCCTTGCTCACTGCACCATCAGGATTCAAGCAAGCCGGGCCGAAGACGGCTGCAATGCCAGAAACCGGTCCCCGGAAGCTTGTTTCCTTTCCAGTAAAGAATTGGCTTGGTAGTTTGGTCTGCCCTGTTCCCATGATGCACTGGGCCAGGGACAGACTAATTTGCATGTAGCCAGGTTCTGAACTGGGATGGTGCAGTGAGCTAAAAAACGGTGTTGGATAAAGCCCTGATCTTTTGACTGGGTAGGAGTGTTCTGCTTAATTCAGATGCTCTGTCCATCACCACCCCCTTTTATGAATCGTTTTGGCCACTATAGGAGTGGAAGGGTATGCTCAGACATGAGTCTTTTGCTCACTGCAACATCAGGATTCAAGCAAGCCGGGCCGAAGACGGCTGCAATGCCAGAAACCGGTCCCCGGAAGCTTGTTTCCTTTCCAGTAAAGAATTGGTTTGGTAGTTTGGTCTGCCCTGTTCCCATGATGCACTGGGCCAGGGACAGACTAATTTGCATGTAGCCAGGTTCTGAACTGGGATGGTGCAGTGAGCTAAAAAACGGTGTTGGATAAAGCCCTGATCTTTTGACTGGGTAGGAGTGCTCTGTCCATCACCACCCCCTTTTATGAATCGTTTTCGCCACTATAGGAGTGGAAGGGTATGCTCAGACATGAGTCCCTTGCTCACTGCACCATCAGGATTCAAGCAAGCCGGGCCGAAGACGGCTGCAATGCCAGAAACCGGTCCCCGGAAGCTTGTTTCCTTTCCAGTAAAGAATTGGCTTGGTAGTTTGGTCTGCCCTGTTCCCATGATGCACTGGGCCAGGGACAGACTAATTTGCATGTAGCCAGGTTCTGAACTGGGATGGTGCAGTGAGCTAAAAAACGGTGTTGGATAAAGCCCTGATCTTTTGACTGGGTAGGAGTGTTCTGCTTAATTCAGATGCTCTGTCCATCACCACCCCCTTTTATGAATCGTTTTGGCCACTATAGGAGTGGAAGGGTATGCTCAGACATGAGTCCCTTGCTCACTGCACAATCAGGATTCAAGCAAGCCCGGCCGAAGACGGCTGCAATGCCAGAAACCGGTCCCCGGAAGCTTGTTTCCTTTCCAGTAAAGAATTGGCTTGGTAGTTTGGTCTGCCCTGTTCCCATGATGCACTGGGCCAGGGACAGACTAATTTGCATGTAGCCAGGTTCTGAACTGGGATGGTGCAGTGAGCTAAAAAACGGTGTTGGATAAAGCCCTGATCTTTTGACTGGGTAGGAGTGTTCTGCTTAATTCAGATGCTCTGTCCATCACCACCCCCTTTTATGAATCGTTTTGGCCACTATAGGAGTGGAAGGGTATGCTCAGACATGAGTCCCTTGCTCACTGCACCATCAGGATTCAAGCAAGCCGGGCGGAAGATGGCTGCAATGCCAGAAACCGGTCCCCGGAAGCTTGTTTCCTTTCCAGTAAAGAGTTGGCTTGGTAGTTTGGTCTGCCCTCTTCCCATGATGCACTGGGCCAGGGACAGACTAATTTGCATGTAGCCAGGTTCTGAACTGGGATGGTGCAGTGAGCTAAAAACGGTGTTGGATAAAGCCCTGATCTTTTGACTGGGTAGGAGTGTTCTGCTTAATTCAGATGCTCTGTCCATCACCACCCCCTTTTATGAATCGTTTTGGCCACTATAGGAGTGGAAGGGTATGCTCAGACATGAGTCCCTTGCTCACTGCACCATCAGGATTCAAGCAAGCCGGGCCGAAGACGGCTGCAATGCCAGAAACCGGTCCCCGGAAGCTTGTTTCCTTTCCAGTAAAGAATTGGCTTGGTAGTTTGGTCTGCCCTGTTCCCATGATGCACTGGGCCAGGGACAGACTAATTTGCATGTAGCCAGGTTCTGAACTGGGATGGTGCAGTGAGCTAAAAAACGGTGTTGGATAAAGCCCTGATCTTTTGACTGGGTAGGAGTGTTCTGCTTAATTCAGATGCTCTGTCCATCACCACCCCCTTTTATGAATCGTTTTGGCCACTATAGGAGTGGAAGGGTATGCTCAGACATGAGTCCCTTGCTCACTGCACCATCAGGATTCAAGCAAGCCGGGCCGAAGACGGCTGCAATGCCAGAAACCGGTCCCCGGAAGCTTGTTTCCTTTCCAGTAAAGAATTGGCTTGGTAGTTTGGTCTGCCCTGTTCCCATGATGCACTGGGCCAGGGACAGACTAATTTGCATGTAGCCAGGTTCTGAACTGGGATGGTGCAGTGAGCTAAAAAACGGTGTTGGATAAAGCCCTGATCTTTTGACTGGGTAGGAGTGTTCTGCTTAATTCAGATGCTCTGTCCATCACCGCCCCCTTTTATGAATCGTTTTGGCCACTATAGGAGTGGAAGGGTATGCTCAGACATGAGTCCCTTGCTCACTGCACCATCAGGATTCAAGCAAGCCGGGCCGAAGACGGCTGCAATGCCAGAAACCGGTCCCCGGAAGCTTGTTTCCTTTCCAGTAAAGAATTGGCTTGGTAGTTTGGTCTGCCCTGTTCCCATGATGCACTGGGCCAGGGACAGACTGATTTGCATGTAGCCAGGTTCTGAACTGGGATGGTGCAGTGAGCTAAAAAACGGTGTTGGATAAAGCCCTGATCTTTTGACTGGGTAGGAGTGTTCTGCTTAATTCAGATGCTCTGTCCATCACCACCCCCTTTTATGAATCGTTTTGGCCACTATAGGAGTGGAAGGGTATGCTCAGACATGAGTCTTTTGCTCACTGCAACATCAGGATTCAAGCAAGCCGGGCCGAAGACGGCTGCAATGCCAGAAACCGGTCCCCGGAAGCTTGTTTCCTTTCCAGTAAAGAATTGGTTTGGTAGTTTGGTCTGCCCTGTTCCCATGATGCACTGGGCCAGGGACAGACTAATTTGCATGTAGCCAGGTTCTGAACTGGGATGGTGCAGTGAGCTAAAAAACGGTGTTGGATAAAGCCCTGATCTTTTGACTGGGTAGGAGTGTTCTGCTTAATTCAGATGCTCTGTCCATCACCACCCCCTTTTATGAATCGTTTTGGCCACTATAGGAGTGGAAGGGTATGCTCAGACATGAGTCCCTTGCTCACTGCACCATCAGGATTCAAGCAAGCCGAGCCGAAGACGGCTGCATTGCCAGAAACCGGTCCCCGGAAGCTTGTTTCCTTTCCAGTAAAGAATTGGCTTGGTAGTTTGGTCTGCCCTGTTCCCATGATGCACTGGGCCAGGGACAGACTAATTTGCATGTAGCCAGGTTCTGAACTGGGATGGTGCAGTGAGCTAAAAAACGGTGTTGGATAAAGCCCTGATCTTTTGACTGGGTAGGAGTGTTCTGCTTAATTCAGATGCTCTGTCCATCACCACCCCCTTTTATGAATCGTTTTGGCCACTATAGGAGTGGAAGGGTATGCTCAGACATGAGTCCCTTGCTCACTGCACCATCAGGATTCAAGCAAGCCGGGCCGAAGACGGCTGCAATGCCAGAAACCGGTCCCCGGAAGCTTGTTTCCTTTCCAGTAAAGAATTGGCTTGGTAGTTTGGTCTGCCCTGTTCCCATGATGCACTGGGCCAGGGACAGACTAATTTGCATGTAGCCAGGTTCTGAACTGGGATGGTGCAGTGAGCTAAAAAACGGTGTTGGATAAAGCCCTGATCTTTTGACTGGGTAGGAGTGTTCTGCTTAATTCAGATGCTCTGTCCATCACCACCCCCTTTTATGAATCGTTTTGGCCACTATAGGAGTGGAAGGGTATGCTCAGACATGAGTCCCTTGCTCACTGCACCATCAGGATTCAAGCAAGCCGGGCCGAAGACGGCTGCAATGCCAGAAACCGGTCCCCGGAAGCTTGTTTCCTTTCCAGTAAAGAATTGGCTTGGTAGTTTGGTCTGCCCTGTTCCCATGATGCACTGGGCCAGGGACAGACTAATTTGCATGTAGCCAGGTTCTGAACTGGGATGGTGCAGTGAGCTAAAAACGGTGTTGGATAAAGCCCTGATCTTTTGACTGGGTAGGAGTGTTCTGCTTAATTCAGATGCTCTGTCGATCACCACCCCCTTTTATGAATCGTTTTGGCCACTATAAGAGTGGAAGGGTATGCTCAGACATGAGTCCCTTGCTCACTGCACCATCAGGATTCAAGCAAGCCGGGCCGAAGACGGCTGCAATGCCAGAAACCGGTCCCCGGAAGCTTGTTTCCTTTCCAGTAAAGAATTGGCTTGGTAGTTTGGTCTGCCCTGTTCCCATGATGCACTGGGCCAGGGACAGACTAATTTGCATGTAGCAAGGTTCTGAACTGGGATGGTGCAGTGAGCTAAAAAACGGTGTTGGATAAAGCCCTGATCTTTTGACTGGGTAGGAGTGTTCTGCTTAATTCAGATGCTCTGTCCATCACCACCCCCTTTTATGAATCGTTTTG
This sequence comes from Lissotriton helveticus, assembly GCF_964261635.1. Taxonomy (NCBI): domain Eukaryota; kingdom Metazoa; phylum Chordata; class Amphibia; order Caudata; family Salamandridae; genus Lissotriton; species Lissotriton helveticus. Next base: position 401,825,509 of record NC_136065.1, read on the forward strand.
GCCACTATAGGAGTGGAAGGGTATGCTCAGACATGAGTCTTTTGCTCACTGCAACATCAGGATTCAAGCAAGCCGGGCCGAAGACGGCTGCAATGCCAGAAACCGGTCCCCGGAAGCTTGTTTCCTTTCCAGTAAAGAATTGGCTTGGTAGTTTGGTCTGCCCTGTTCCCATGATGCACTGGGCCAGGGACAGACTAATTTGCATGTAGCCAGGTTCTGAACTGGGATGGTGCAGTGAGCTAAAAAACGGTGTTGGATAAAGCCCTGATCTTTTGACTGGGTAGGAGTGTTCTGCTTAATTCAGATGCTCTGTCCATCACCGCCCCCTTTTATGAATCGTTTTGGCCACTATAGGAGTGGAAGGGTATGCTCAGACCTGAGTCCCTTGCTCACTGCACCATCAGGATTCAAGCAAGCCAGGCCGAAGACGGCTGCAATGCCAGAAACCGGTCCCCGGAAGCTTGTTTCCTTTCCAGTAAAGAATTGGCTTGGTAGTTTGGTCTGCCCTGTTCCCATGATGCACTGGGCCAGGGACAGACTAATTTGCATGTAGCCAGGTTCTGAACTGGGATGGTGCAGTGAGCTAAAAAACGGTGTTGGATAAAGCCCTGATCTTTTGACTGGGTAGGAGTGTTCTGCTTAATTCAGATGCTCTGTCCATCACCACCCCCTTTTATGAATCGTTTTGGCCACTATAGGAGTGGAAGGGTATGCTCAGACATGAGTCCCTTGCTCACTGCACCATCAGGATTCAAGCAAGCCGAGCCGAAGACGGCTGCATTGCCAGAAACCGGTCCCCGGAAGCTTGTTTCCTTTCCAGTAAAGAATTGGCTTGGTAGTTTGGTCTGCCCTGTTCCCATGATGCACTGGGCCAGGGACAGACTAATTTGCATGTAGCCAGGTTCTGAACTGGGATGGTGCAGTGAGCTAAAAAACGGTGTTGGATAAAGCCCTGATCTTTTGACTGGGTAGGAGTGTTCTGCTTAATTCAGATGCTCTGTCCATCACCACCCCCTTTTATGAATCGTTTTGGCCACTATAGGAGTGGAAGGGTATGCTCAGACATGAGTCCCTTGCTCACTGCACCATCAGGATTCAAGCAAGCCGGGCCGAAGACGGCTGCAATGCCAGAAACCGGTCCCCGGAAGCTTGTTTCCTTTCCAGTAAAGAATTGGCTTGGTAGTTTGGTCTGCCCTGTTCCCATGATGCACTGGGCCAGGGACAGACTAATTTGCATGTAGCCAGGTTCTGAACTGGGATGGTGCAGTGAGCTAAAAAACGGTGTTGGATAAAGCCCTGATCTTTTGACTGGGTAGGAGTGTTCTGCTTAATTCAGATGCTCTGTCCATCACCACCCCCTTTTATGAATCGTTTTGGCCACTATAGGAGTGGAAGGGTATGCTCAGACATGAGTCCCTTGCTCACTGCACCATCAGGATTCAAGCAAGCCGGGCCGAAGACGGCTGCAATGCCAGAAACCGGTCCCCGGAAGCTTGTTTCCTTTCCAGTAAAGAATTGGCTTGGTAGTTTGGTCTGCCCTGTTCCCATGATGCACTGGGCCAGGGACAGACTAATTTGCATGTAGCCAGGTTCTGAACTGGGATGGTGCAGTGAGCTAAAAACGGTGTTGGATAAAGCCCTGATCTTTTGACTGGGTAGGAGTGTTCTGCTTAATTCAGATGCTCTGTCGATCACCACCCCCTTTTATGAATCGTTTTGGCCACTATAAGAGTGGAAGGGTATGCTCAGACATGAGTCCCTTGCTCACTGCACCATCAGGATTCAAGCAACCCGGGCCGAAGACGGCTGCAATGCCAGAAACCGGTCCCCGGAAGCTTGTTTCCTTTCCAGTAAAGAATTGGCTTGGTAGTTTGGTCTGCCCTGTTCCCATGATGCACTGGGCCAGGGACAGACTAATTTGCATGTAGCAAGGTTCTGAACTGGGATGGTGCAGTGAGCTAAAAAACGGTGTTGGATAAAGCCCTGATCTTTTGACTGGGTAGGAGTGTTCTGCTTAATTCAGATGCTCTGTCCATCACCACCCCCTTTTATGAATCGTTTTGGCCACTATAGGAGTGGAAGGGTATGCTCAGACATGAGTCTTTTGCTCACTGCAACATCAGGATTCAAGCAAGCCGGGCCGAAGACGGCTGCAATGCCAGAAACCGGTCCCCGGAAGCTTGTTTCCTTTCCAGTAAAGAATTGGCTTGGTAGTTTGGTCTGCCCTGTTCCCATGATGCACTGGGCCAGGGACAGACTAATTTGCATGTAGCCAGGTTCTGAACTGGGATGGTGCAGTGAGCTAAAAAACGGTGTTGGATAAAGCCCTGATCTTTTGACTGGGTAGGAGTGTTCTGCTTAATTCAAATGCTCTGTCCATCACCACCCCCTTTTATGAATCGTTTTGGCCACTATAGGAGTGGAAGGGTATGCTCAGACATGAGTCTTTTGCTCACTGCAACATCAGGATTCAAGCAAGCCGGGCCGAAGACGGCTGCAATGCCAGAAACCGGTCCCCGGAAGCTTGTTTCCTTTCCAGTAAAGAATTGGCTTGGTAGTTTGGTCTGCCCTGTTCCCATGATGCACTGGGCCAGGGACAGACTAATTTGCATGTAGCCAGGTTCTGAACTGGGATGGTGCAGTGAGCTAAAAAACGGTGTTGGATAAAGCCCTGATCTTTTGACTGGGTAGGAGTGTTCTGCTTAATTCAAATGCTCTGTCCATCACCACCCCCTTTTATGAATCGTTTTGGCCACTATAGGAGTGGAAGGGTATGCTCAGACATGAGTCTTTTGCTCACTGCAACATCAGGATTCAAGCAAGCCGGGCCGAAGACGGCTGCAATGCCAGAAACCGGTCCCCGGAAGCTTGTTTCCTTTCCAGTAAAGAATTGGCTTGGTAGTTTGGTCTGCCCTGTTCCCATGATGCACTGGGCCAGGGACAGACTAATTTGCATGTAGCCAGGTTCTGAACTGGGATGGTGCAGTGAGCTGAAAAACGGTGTTGGATAAAGCCCTGATCTTTTGACTGGGTAGGAGTGTTCTGCTTAATTCAGATGCTCTGTCCATCACCGCCCCCTTTTATGAATCGTTTTGGCCACTATAGGAGTGGAAGGGTATGCTCAGACCTGAGTCCCTTGCTCACTGCACCATCAGGATTCAAGCAAGCCAGGCCGAAGACGGCTGCAATGCCAGAAACCGGTCCCCGGAAGCTTGTTTCCTTTCCAGTAAAGAATTGGCTTGGTAGTTTGGTCTGCCCTGTTCCCATGATGCACTGGGCCAGGGACAGACTAATTTGCATGTAGCCAGGTTCTGAACTGGGATGGTGCAGTGAGCTAAAAAACGGTGTTGGATGAAGCCCTGATCTTTTGACTGGGTAGGAGTGTTCTGCTTAATTCAGATGCTCTGTCCATCACCACCCCCTTTTATGAATCGTTTTGGCCACTATAGGAGTGGAAGGGTATGCTCAGACATGAGTCCCTTGCTCACTGCACCATCAGGATTCAAGCAAGCCGAGCCGAAGACGGCTGCATTGCCAGAAACCGGTCCCCGGAAGCTTGTTTCCTTTCCAGTAAAGAATTGGCTTGGTAGTTTGGTCTGCCCTGTTCCCATGATGCACTGGGCCAGGGACAGACTAATTTGCATGTAGCCAGGTTCTGAACTGGGATGGTGCAGTGAGCTAAAAAACGGTGTTGGATAAAGCCCTGATCTTTTGACTGGGTAGGAGTGTTCTGCTTAATTCAGATGCTCTGTCCATCACCACCCCCTTTTATGAATCGTTTTGGCCACTATAGGAGTGGAAGGGTATGCTCAGACATGAGTCCCTTGCTCACTGCACCATCAGGATTCAAGCAAGCCGGGCCGAAGACGGCTGCAATGCCAGAAACCGGTCCCCGGAAGCTTGTTTCCTTTCCAGTAAAGAATTGGCTTGGTAGTTTGGTCTGCCCTGTTCCCATGATGCACTGGGCCAGGGATAGACTAATTTGCATGTAGCCAGGTTCTGAACTGGGATGGTGCAGTGAGCTAAAAAACGGTGTTGGATAAAGCCCTGATCTTTTGACTGGGTAGGAGTGTTCTGCTTAATTCAGATGCTCTGTCCATCACCACCCCCTTTTATGAATCGTTTTGGCCACTATAGGAGTGGAAGGGTATGCTCAGACATGAGTCCCTTGCTCACTGCACCATCAGGATTCAAGCAAGCCGGGCCGAAGACGGCTGCAATGCCAGAAACCGGTCCCCGGAAGCTTGTTTCCTTTCCAGTAAAGAATTGGCTTGGTAGTTTGGTCTGCCCTGTTCCCATGATGCACTGGGCCAGGGACAGACTAATTTGCATGTAGCCAGGTTCTGAACTGGGATGGTGCAGTGAGCTAAAAAACGGTGTTGGATAAAGCCCTGATCTTTTGACTGGGTAGGAGTGTTCTGCTTAATTCAGATGCTCTGTCCATCACCACCCCCTTTTATGAATCGTTTTGGCCACTATAGGAGTGGAAGGGTATGCTCAGACATGAGTCCCTTGCTCACTGCACCATCAGGATTCAAGCAAGCCGGGCCGAAGACGGCTGCAATGCCAGAAACCGGTCCCCGGAAGCTTGTTTCCTTTCCAGTAAAGAATTGGCTTGGTAGTTTGGTCTGCCCTGTTCCCATGATGCACTGGGCCAGGGACAGACTAATTTGCATGTAGCAAGGTTCTGAACTGGGATGGTGCAGTGAGCTAAAAAACGGTGTTGGATAAAGCCCTGATCTTTTGACTGGGTAGGAGTGTTCTGCTTAATTCAGATGCTCTGTCCATCACCACCCCCTTTTATGAATCGTTTTGGCCACTATAGGAGTGGAAGGGTATGCTCAGACATGAGTCTTTTGCTCACTGCAACATCAGGATTCAAGCAAGCCGGGCCGAAGACGGCTGCAATGACAGAAACCGGTCCCCGGAAGCTTGTTTCCTTTCCAGTAAAGAATTGGCTTGGTAGTTTGGTCTGCCCTGTTCCCATGATGCACTGGGCCAGGGACAGACTAATTTGCATGTAGCCAGGTTCTGAACTGGGATGGTGCAGTGAGCTAAAAAACGGTGTTGGATAAAGCCCTGATCTTTTGACTGGGTAGGAGTGTTCTGCTTAATTCAGATGCTCTGTCCATCACCGCCCCCTTTTATGAATCGTTTTGGCCACTATAGGAGTGGAAGGGTATGCTCAGACCTGAGTCCCTTGCTCACTGCACCATCAGGATTCAAGCAAGCCGGGCCGAAGACGGCTGCAATGCCAGAAACCGGTCCCCGGAAGCTTGTTTCCTTTCCAGTAAAGAATTGGCTTGGTAGTTTGGTCTGCCCTGTTCCCATGATGCACTGGGCCAGGGACAGACTAATTTGCATGTAGCCAGGTTCTGAACTGGGATGGTGCAGTGAGCTAAAAAACGGTGTTGGATAAAGCCCTGATCTTTTGACTGGGTAGGAGTGTTCTGCTTAATTCAAATGCTCTGTCCATCACCACCCCCTTTTATGAATCGTTTTGGCCACTATAGGAGTGGAAGGGTATGCTCAGACATGAGTCCCTTGCTCACTGCACCATCAGGATTCAAGCAAGCCGGGCCGAAGACGGCTGCAATGCCAGAAACCGGTCCCCGGAAGCTTGTTTCCTTTCCAGTAAAGAATTGGCTTGGTAGTTTGGTCTGCCCTGTTCCCATGATGCACTGGGCCAGGGACAGACTGATTTGCATGTAACCAGGTTCTGAACTGGGATGGTGCAGTGAGCTAAAAAACGGTGTTGGATAAAGCCCTGATCTTTTGACTGGGTAGGAGTGTTCTGCTTAATTCAGATGCTCTGTCGATCACCACCCCCTTTTATGAATCGTTTTGGCCACTATAGGAGTGGAAGGGTATGCTCAGACATGAGTCCCTTGCTCACTGCACCATCAGGATTCAAGCAAGCCGGGCCGAAGACGGCTGCAATGCCAGAAACCGGTCCCCGGAAGCTTGTTTCCTTTCCAGTAAAGAATTGGCTTGGTAGTTTGGTCTGCCCTGTTCCCATGATGCACTGGGCCAGGGACAGACTAATTTGCATGTAGCCAGGTTCTGAACTGGGATGGTGCAGTGAGCTAAAAAACGGTGTTGGATAAAGCCCTGATCTTTTGACTGGGTAGGAGTGTTCTGCTTAATTCAGATGCTCTGTCCATCACCACCCCCTTTTATGAATCGTTTTGGCCACTATAGGAGTGGAAGGGTATGCTCAGACATGAGTCTTTTGCTCACTGCAACATCAGGATTCAAGCAAGCCGGGCCGAAGACGGCTGCAATGCCAGAAACCGGTCCCCGGAAGCTTGTTTCCTTTCCAGTAAAGAATTGGTTTGGTAGTTTGGTCTGCCCTGTTCCCATGATGCACTGGGCCAGGGACAGACTAATTTGCATGTAGCCAGGTTCTGAACTGGGATGGTGCAGTGAGCTAAAAAACGGTGTTGGATAAAGCCCTGATCTTTTGACTGGGTAGGAGTGTTCTGCTTAATTCAGATGCTCTGTCCATCACCACCCCCTTTTATGAATCGTTTTGGCCACTATAGGAGTGGAAGGGTATGCTCAGACATGAGTCCCTTGCTCACTGCACCATCAGGATTCAAGCAAGCCAAGCCGAAGACGGCTGCATTGCCAGAAACCGGTCCCCGGAAGCTTGTTTCCTTTCCAGTAAAGAATTGGCTTGGTAGTTTGGTCTGCCCTGTTCCCATGATGCACTGGGCCAGGGACAGACTAATTTGCATGTAGCCAGGTTCTGAACTGGGATGGTGCAGTGAGCTAAAAAACGGTGTTGGATAAAGCCCTGATCTTTTGACTGGGTAGGAGTGTTCTGCTTAATTCAGATGCTCTGTCCATCACCACCCCCTTTTATGAATCGTTTTGGCCACTATAGGAGTGGAAGGGTATGCTCAGACATGAGTCCCTTGCTCACTGCACCATCAGGATTCAAGCAAGCCGGGCCGAAGACGGCTGCAATGCCAGAAACCGGTCCCCGGAAGCTTGTTTCCTTTCCAGTAAAGAATTGGCTTGGTAGTTTGGTCTGCCCTGTTCCCATGATGCACTGGGCCAGGGACAGACTAATTTGCATGTAGCCAGGTTCTGAACTGGGATGGTGCAGTGAGCTAAAAAACGGTGTTGGATAAAGCCCTGATCTTTTGACTGGGTAGGAGTGTTCTGCTTAATTCAGATGCTCTGTCCATCACCACCCCCTTTTATGAATCGTTTTGGCCACTATAGGAGTGGAAGGGTATGCTCAGACATGAGTCCCTTGCTCACTGCACCATCCGGATTCAAGCAAGCCGGGCCGAAGACGGCTGCAATGCCAGAAACCGGTCCCCGGAAGCTTGTTTCCTTTCCAGTAAAGAATTGGCTTGGTAGTTTGGTCTGCCCTGTACCCATGATGCACTGGGCCAGGGACAGACTAATTTGCATGTAGCCAGGTTCTGAACTGGGATGGTGCAGTGAGCTAAAAAACGGTGTTGGATAAAGCCCTGATCTTTTGACTGGGTAGGAGTGTTCTGCTTAATTCAGATGCTCTGTTGATCACCACCCCCTTTTATGAATCGTTTTGGCCACTATAGGAGTGGAAGGGTATGCTCAGACATGAGTCCCTTGCTCACTGCACCATCAGGATTCAAGCAAGCCGGGCCGAAGACGGCTGCAATGCCAGAAACCGGTCCCCGGAAGCTTGTTTCCTTTCCAGTAAAGAATTGGCTTGGTAGTTTGGTCTGCCCTGTTCCCATGATGCACTGGGCCAGGGACAGACTAATTTGCATGTAGCAAGGTTCTGAACTGGGATGGTGCAGTGAGCTAAAAAACGGTGTTGGATAAAGCCCTGATCTTTTGACTGGGTAGGAGTGTTCTGCTTAATTCAGATGCTCTGTCCATCACCACCCCCTTTTATGAATCGTTTTGGCCACTATAGGAGTGGAAGGGTATGCTCAGACATGAGTCTTTTGCTCACTGCAACATCAGGATTCAAGCAAGCCGGGCTGAAGACGGCTGCAATGCCAGAAACCGGTCCCCGGAAGCTTGTTTCCTTTCCAGTAAAGAATTGGCTTGGTAGTTTGGTCTGCCCTGTTCCCATGATGCACTGGGCCAGGGACAGACTAATTTGCATGTAGCCAGGTTCTGAACTGGGATGGTGCAGTGAGCTAAAAAACGGTGTTGGATAAAGCCCTGATCTTTTGACTGGGTAGGAGTGTTCTGCTTAATTCAGATGCTCTGTCCATCACCACCCCGTTTTATGAATCGTTTTGGCCACTATAGGAGTGGAAGGGTATGCTCAGACATGAGTCCCTTGCTCACTGCACCATCAGGATTCAAGCAAGCTGGGCCGAAGACGGCTGCAATGCCCGAAACCAGTCCCCGGAAGCTTGTTTCCTTTCCAGTAAAGGATTGGCTTGGTAGTTTGGTCTGCCCTGTTCCCATGATGCACTGGGCCAGGGACAGACTAATTTGCATGTAGCCAGGTTCTGAACTGGGATGGTGCAGTGAGCTAAAAAAAACGGTGTTGGATAAAGCCCTGATCTTTTGACTGGGTAGGAGTGTTCTGCTTAATTCAGATGCTCTGTTCATCACCACCCCCTTTTATGAATCGTTTTGGCCACTATAGGAGTGATAGGGTATGCTCAGACATGAGTCCCTTGCTCACTGCACCATCAGGATTCAAGCAAGCCGAGCCGAAGACGGCTGCATTGCCAGAAACCGGTCCCCGGAAGCTTGTTTCCTTTCCAGTAAAGAATTGGCTTGGTAGTTTGGTCTGCCCTGTTCCCATGATGCACTGGGCCAGGGACAGACTAATTTGCATGTAGCCAGGTTCTGAACTGGGATGGTGCAGTGAGCTAAAAAACGGTGTTGGATAAAGCCCTGATGTTTTGACTGGGTAGGAGTGTTCTGCTTAATTCAGATGCTCTGTCCATCACCACCCCCTTTTATGAATCGTTTTGGCCACTATAGGAGTGGAAGGGTATGCTCAGACATGAGTCCCTTGCTCACTGCACCATCAGGATTCAAGCAAGCCGGGCCAAAGACGGCTGCAATGCCAGAAACCAGTCCCCGGAAGCTTGTTTCCTTTCCAGTAACGAATTGGCTTGGTAGTTTGGTCTGCCCTGTTCCCATGATGCACTGGGCCAGGGACGGACTAATTTGCAGGTAGCCAGGTTCTGAACTGGGATGGTGCAGTGAGCTAAAAAACGGTGTTGGATAAAGCCCTGATCTTTTGACTGGGTAGCAGTGTTCTGCTTAATTCAGATGCTCTGTCCATCACCACCCCCTTTTATGAATCGTTTTGGCCACTATAGGAGTGGAAGGGTATGCTCAGACATGAGTCTTTTGCTCACTGCAACATCAGGATTCAAGCAAGCCGGGCCGAAGACGGCTGCAATGACAGAAACCGGTCCCCGGAAGCTTGTTTCCTTTCCAGTAAAGAATTGGCTTGGTAGTTTGGTCTGCCCTGTTCCCATGATGCACTGGGCCAGGGACAGACTAATTTGCATGTAGCCAGGTTCTGAACTGGGATGGTGCAGTGAGCTAAAAAACGGTGTTGGATAAAGCCCTGATCTTTTGACTGGGTAGGAGTGTTCTGCTTAATTCAGATGCTCTGTCCATCACCGCCCCCTTTTATGAATCGTTTTGGCCACTATAGGAGTGGAAGGGTATGCTCAGACCTGAGTCCCTTGCTCACTGCACCATCAGGATTCAAGCAAGCCGGGCCGAAGACGGCTGCAATGCCAGAAACCGGTCCCCGGAAGCTTGTTTCCTTTCCAGTAAAGAATTGGCTTGGTAGTTTGGTCTGCCCTGTTCCCATGATGCACTGGGCCAGGGACAGACTAATTTGCATGTAGCCAGGTTCTGAACTGGGATGGTGCAGTGAGCTAAAAAACGGTGTTGGATAAAGCCCTGATCTTTTGACTGGGTAGGAGTGTTCTGCTTAATTCAAATGCTCTGTCCATCACCACCCCCTTTTATGAATCGTTTTGGCCACTATAGGAGTGGAAGGGTATGCTCAGACATGAGTCCCTTGCTCACTGCACCATCAGGATTCAAGCAAGCCGGGCCGAAGACGGCTGCAATGCCAGAAACCGGTCCCCGGAAGCTTGTTTCCTTTCCAGTAAAGAATTGGCTTGGTAGTTTGGTCTGCCCTGTTCCCATGATGCACTGGGCCAGGGACAGACTGATTTGCATGTAACCAGGTTCTGAACTGGGATGGTGCAGTGAGCTAAAAAACGGTGTTGGATAAAGCCCTGATCTTTTGACTGGGTAGGAGTGTTCTGCTTAATTCAGATGCTCTGTCGATCACCACCCCCTTTTATGAATCGTTTTGGCCACTATAGGAGTGGAAGGGTATGCTCAGACATGAGTCCCTTGCTCACTGCACCATCAGGATTCAAGCAAGCCGGGCCGAAGACGGCTGCAATGCCAGAAACCGGTCCCCGGAAGCTTGTTTCCTTTCCAGTAAAGAATTGGCTTGGTAGTTTGGTCTGCCCTGTTCCCATGATGCACTGGGCCAGGGACAGACTAATTTGCATGTAGCCAGGTTCTGAACTGGGATGGTGCAGTGAGCTAAAAAACGGTGTTGGATAAAGCCCTGATCTTTTGACTGGGTAGGAGTGTTCTGCTTAATTCAGATGCTCTGTCCATCACCACCCCCTTTTATGAATCGTTTTGGCCACTATAGGAGTGGAAGGGTATGCTCAGACATGAGTCTTTTGCTCACTGCAACATCAGGATTCAAGCAAGCCGGGCCGAAGACGGCTGCAATGCCAGAAACCGGTCCCCGGAAGCTTGTTTCCTTTCCAGTAAAGAATTGGTTTGGTAGTTTGGTCTGCCCTGTTCCCATGATGCACTGGGCCAGGGACAGACTAATTTGCATGTAGCCAGGTTCTGAACTGGGATGGTGCAGTGAGCTAAAAAACGGTGTTGGATAAAGCCCTGATCTTTTGACTGGGTAGGAGTGTTCTGCTTAATTCAGATGCTCTGTCCATCACCACCCCCTTTTATGAATCGTTTTGGCCACTATAGGAGTGGAAGGGTATGCTCAGACATGAGTCCCTTGCTCACTGCACCATCAGGATTCAAGCAAGCCGAGCCGAAGACGGCTGCATTGCCAGAAACCGGTCCCCGGAAGCTTGTTTCCTTTCCAGTAAAGAATTGGCTTGGTAGTTTGGTCTGCCCTGTTCCCATGATGCACTGGGCCAGGGACAGACTAATTTGCATGTAGCCAGGTTCTGAACTGGGATGGTGCAGTGAGCTAAAAAACGGTGTTGGATAAAGCCCTGATCTTTTGACTGGGTAGGAGTGTTCTGCTTAATTCAGATGCTCTGTCCATCACCACCCCCTTTTATGAATCGTTTTGGCCACTATAGGAGTGGAAGGGTATGCTCAGACATGAGTCCCTTGCTCACTGCACCATCAGGATTCAAGCAAGCCGGGCCGAAGACGGCTGCAATGCCAGAAACCGGTCCCCGGAAGCTTGTTTCCTTTCCAGTAAAGAATTGGCTTGGTAGTTTGGTCTGCCCTGTTCCCATGATGCACTGGGCCAGGGACAGACTAATTTGCATGTAGCCAGGTTCTGAACTGGGATGGTGCAGTGAGCTAAAAAACGGTGTTGGATAAAGCCCTGATCTTTTGACTGGGTAGGAGTGTTCTGCTTAATTCAGATGCTCTGTCGATCACCACCCCCTTTTATGAATCGTTTTGGCCACTATAGGAGTGGAAGGGTATGCTCAGACATGAGTCCCTTGCTCACTGCACCATCAGGATTCAAGCAAGCCGGGCCGAAGACGGCTGCAATGCCAGAAACCGGTCCCCGGAAGCTTGTTTCCTTTCCAGTAAAGAATTGGCTTGGTAGTTTGGTCTGCCCTGTTCCCATGATGCACTGGGCCAGGGACAGACTAATTTGCATGTAGCAAGGTTCTGAACTGGGATGGTGCAGTGAGCTAAAAAACGGTGTTGGATAAAGCCCTGATCTTTTGACTGGGTAGGAGTGTTCTGCTTAATTCAGATGCTCTGTCCATCACCACCCCCTTTTATGAATCGTTTTGGCCACTATAGGAGTGGAAGGGTATGCTCAGACATGAGTCTTTTGCTCACTGCAACATCAGGATTCAAGCAAGCCGGGCTGAAGACGGCTGCAATGCCAGAAACCGGTCCCCGGAAGCTTGTTTCCTTTCCAGTAAAGAATTGGCTTGGTAGTTTGGTCTGCCCTGTTCCCATGATGCACTGGGCCAGGGACAGACTAATTTGCATGTAGCCAGGTTCTGAACTGGGATGGTGCAGTGAGCTAAAAAACGGTGTTGGATAAAGCCCTGATCTTTTGACTGGGTAGGAGTGTTCTGCTTAATTCAGATGCTCTGTCCATCACCACCCCGTTTTATGAATCGTTTTGGCCACTATAGGAGTGGAAGGGTATGCTCAGACATGAGTCCCTTGCTCACTGCACCATCAGGATTCAAGCAAGCCGGGCCGAAGACGGCTGCAATGCCCGAAACCAGTCCCCGGAAGCTTGTTTCCTTTCCAGTAAAGAATTGGCTTGGTAGTTTGGTCTGCCCTGTTCCCATGATGCACTGGGCCAGGGACAGACTAATTTGCATGTAGCCAGGTTCTGAACTGGGATGGTGCAGTGAGCTAAAAAAAACGGTGTTGGATAAAGCCCTGATCTTTTGACTGGGTAGGAGTGTTCTGCTTAATTAGATGCTCTGTTCATCACCACCCCCTTTTATGAATCGTTTTGGCCACTATAGGAGTGATAGGGTATGCTCAGACATGAGTCCCTTGCTCACTGCACCATCAGGATTCAAGCAAGCCGAGCCGAAGACGGCTGCATTGCCAGAAACCGGTCCCCGGAAGCTTGTTTCCTTTCCAGTAAAGAATTGGCTTGGTAGTTTGGTCTGCCCTGTTCCCATGATGCACTGGGCCAGGGACAGACTAATTTGCATGTAGCCAGGTTCTGAACTGGGATGGTGCAGTGAGCTAAAAAAACGGTGTTGGATAAAGCCCTGATGTTTTGACTGGGTAGGAGTGTTCTGCTTAATTCAGATGCTCTGTCCATCACCACCCCCTTTTATGAATCGTTTTGGCCACTATAGGAGTGGAAGGGTATGCTCAGACATGAGTCCCTTGCTCACTGCACCATCAGGATTCAAGCAAGCCGGGCCAAAGACGGCTGCAATGCCAGAAACCAGTCCCCGGAAGCTTGTTTCCTTTCCAGTAACGAATTGGCTTGGTAGTTTGGTCTGCCCTGTTCCCATGATGCACTGGGCCAGGGACGGACTAATTTGCAGGTAGCCAGGTTCTGAACTGGGATGGTGCAGTGAGCTAAAAAACGGTGTTGGATAAAGCCCTGATCTTTTGACTGGGTAGCAGTGTTCTGCTTAATTCAGATGCTCTGTCCATCACCACCCCCTTTTATGAATCGTTTTGGCCACTATAGGAGTGGAAGGGTATGCTCAGACATGAGTCCCTTGCTCACTACACCATCAGGATTCAAGCAAGCCGGGCCGAAGACGACTGCAATGCCAGAAACCGGTCCCCGGAAGCTTCTTTCCTTTCCAGTAAAGAATTGGCTTGGTAGTTTGGTCTGCCCTGTTCCCATGATGCACTGGGCCAGGGACAGACTAATTTGCATGTAGCCAGGTTCTGAACTGGGATGGTGCAGTGAGCTAAAAAACGGTGTTGGATAAAGCCCTGATCTTTTGACTGGGTAGGAGTGTTCTGCTTAATTCAGATGCTCTCTCCATCACCACCCCCTTTTATGAATCGTTTTGGCCACTATAGGAGTGGAAGGGTATGCTCAGACATGAGTCCCTTGCTCACTGCACCATCAGGATTCAAGCAAGCCGGGCCGAAGACGGCTGCAATGCCAGAAACCGGTCCCCGGAAGCTTGTTTCCTTTCCAGTAAAGAATTGGCTTGGTAGTTTGGTCTGCCCTGTTCCCATGATGCACTGGGCCAGGGACAGACTAATTTGCATGTAGCCAGGTTCTGAACTGGGATGGTGCAGTGAGCTAAAAAACGGTGTTGGATAAAGCCCTGATCTTTTGACTGGGTAGGAGTGTTCTGCTTAATTCAGATGCTCTGTCGATCACCACCCCCTTTTATGAATCGTTTTGGCCACTATAGGAGTGGAAGGGTATGCTCAGACATGAGTCCCTTGCTCACTGCACCATCAGGATTCAAGCAAGCCGGGCCGAAGACGGCTGCAATGCCAGAAACCGGTCCCCGGAAGCTTGTTTCCTTTCCAGTAAAGAATTGGCTTGGTAGTTTGGTCTGCCCTGTTCCCATGATGCACTGGGCCAGGGACAGACTAATTTGCATGTAGCCAGGTTCTGAACTGGGATGGTGCAGTGAGCTAAAAAACGGTGTTGGATAAAGCCCTGATCTTTTGACTGGGTAGGAGTGTTCTGCTTAATTCAGATGCTCTGTCCATCACCACCCCCTTTTATGAATCGTTTTGGCCACTATAGGAGTGGAAGGGTATGCTCAGACATGAGTCTTTTGCTCACTGCAACATCAGGATTCAAGCAAGCCGGGCCGAAGACGGCTGCAATGCCAGAAACCGGTCCCCGGAAGCTTGTTTCCTTTCCAGTAAAGAATTGGTTTGGTAGTTTGGTCTGCCCTGTTCCCATGATGCACTGGGCCAGGGACAGACTAATTTGCATGTAGCCAGGTTCTGAACTGGGATGGTGCAGTGAGCTAAAAAACGGTGTTGGATAAAGCCCTGATCTTTTGACTGGGTAGGAGTGTTCTGCTTAATTCAGATGCTCTGTCCATCACCACCCCCTTTTATGAATCGTTTTGGCCACTATAGGAGTGGAAGGGTATGCTCAGACATGAGTCCCTTGCTCACTGCACCATCAGGATTCAAGCAAGCCGAGCCGAAGACGGCTGCATTGCCAGAAACCGGTCCCCGGAAGCTTGTTTCCTTTCCAGTAAAGAATTGGCTTGGTAGTTTGGTCTGCCCTGTTCCCATGATGCACTGGGCCAGGGACAGACTAATTTGCATGTAGCCAGGTTCTGAACTGGGATGGTGCAGTGAGCTAAAAAACGGTGTTGGATAAAGCCCTGATCTTTTGACTGGGTAGGAGTGTTCTGCTTAATTCAGATGCTCTGTCCATCACCACCCCCTTTTATGAATCGTTTTGGCCACTATAGGAGTGGAAGGGTATGCTCAGACATGAGTCCCTTGCTCACTGCACCATCAGGATTCAAGCAAGCCGGGCCGAAGACGGCTGCAATGCCAGAAACCGGTCCCCGGAAGCTTGTTTCCTTTCCAGTAAAGAATTGGCTTGGTAGTTTGGTCTGCCCTGTTCCCATGATGCACTGGGCCAGGGACAGACTAATTTGCATGTAGCCAGGTTCTGAACTGGGATGGTGCAGTGAGCTAAAAAACGGTGTTGGATAAAGCCCTGATCTTTTGACTGGGTAGGAGTGTTCTGCTTAATTCAGATGCTCTGTCCATCACCACCCCCTTTTATGAATCGTTTTGGCCACTATAGGAGTGGAAGGGTATGCTCAGACATGAGTCCCTTGCTCACTGCACCATCCGGATTCAAGCAAGCCGGGCCGAAGACGGCTGCAATGCCAGAAACCGGTCCCCGGAAGCTTGTTTCCTTTCCAGTAAAGAATTGGCTTGGTAGTTTGGTCTGCCCTGTACCCATGATGCACTGGGCCAGGGACAGACTAATTTGCATGTAGCCAGGTTCTGAACTGGGATGGTGCAGTGAGCTAAAAAACGGTGTTGGATAAAGCCCTGATCTTTTGACTGGGTAGGAGTGTTCTGCTTAATTCAGATGCTCTGTTGATCACCACCCCCTTTTATGAATCGTTTTGGCCACTATAGGAGTGGAAGGGTCTGCTCAGACATGAGTCCCTTGCTCACTGCACCATCAGGATTCAAGCAAGCCGGGCCGAAGACGGCTGCAATGCCAGAAACCGGTCCCCGGAAGCTTGTTTCCTTTCCAGTAAAGAATTGGCTTGGTAGTTTGGTCTGCCCTGTTCCCATGATGCACTGGGCCAGGGACAGACTAATTTGCATGTAGCAAGGTTCTGAACTGGGATGGTGCAGTGAGCTAAAAAACGGTGTTGGATAAAGCCCTGATCTTTTGACTGGGTAGGAGTGTTCTGCTTAATTCAGATGCTCTGTCCATCACCACCCCCTTTTATGAATCGTTTTGGCCACTATAGGAGTGGAAGGGTATGCTCAGACATGAGTCTTTTGCTCACTGCAACATCAGGATTCAAGCAAGCCGGGCTGAAGACGGCTGCAATGCCAGAAACCGGTCCCCGGAAGCTTGTTTCCTTTCCAGTAAAGAATTGGCTTGGTAGTTTGGTCTGCCCTGTTCCCATGATGCACTGGGCCAGGGACAGACTAATTTGCATGTAGCCAGGTTCTGAACTGGGATGGTGCAGTGAGCTAAAAAACGGTGTTGGATAAAGCCCTGATCTTTTGACTGGGTAGGAGTGTTCTGCTTAATTCAGATGCTCTGTCCATCACCACCCCGTTTTATGAATCGTTTTGGCCACTATAGGAGTGGAAGGGTATGCTCAGACATGAGTCCCTTGCTCACTGCACCATCAGGATTCAAGCAAGCTGGGCCGAAGACGGCTGCAATGCCCGAAACCAGTCCCCGGAAGCTTGTTTCCTTTCCAGTAAAGGATTGGCTTGGTAGTTTGGTCTGCCCTGTTCCCATGATGCACTGGGCCAGGGACAGACTAATTTGCATGTAGCCAGGTTCTGAACTGGGATGGTGCAGTGAGCTAAAAAAAACGGTGTTGGATAAAGCCCTGATCTTTTGACTGGGTAGGAGTGTTCTGCTTAATTCAGATGCTCTGTTCATCACCACCCCCTTTTATGAATCGTTTTGGCCACTATAGGAGTGATAGGGTATGCTCAGACATGAGTCCCTTGCTCACTGCACCATCAGGATTCAAGCAAGCCGAGCCGAAGACGGCTGCATTGCCAGAAACCGGTCCCCGGAAGCTTGTTTCCTTTCCAGTAAAGAATTGGCTTGGTAGTTTGGTCTGCCCTGTTCCCATGATGCACTGGGCCAGGGACAGACTAATTTGCATGTAGCCAGGTTCTGAACTGGGATGGTGCAGTGAGCTAAAAAACGGTGTTGGATAAAGCCCTGATGTTTTGACTGGGTAGGAGTGTTCTGCTTAATTCAGATGCTCTGTCCATCACCACCCCCTTTTATGAATCGTTTTGGCCACTATAGGAGTGGAAGGGTATGCTCAGACATGAGTCCCTTGCTCACTGCACCATCAGGATTCAAGCAAGCCGGGCCAAAGACGGCTGCAATGCCAGAAACCAGTCCCCGGAAGCTTGTTTCCTTTCCAGTAACGAATTGGCTTGGTAGTTTGGTCTGCCCTGTTCCCATGATGCACTGGGCCAGGGACGGACTAATTTGCAGGTAGCCAGGTTCTGAACTGGGATGGTGCAGTGAGCTAAAAAACGGTGTTGGATAAAGCCCTGATCTTTTGACTGGGTAGCAGTGTTCTGCTTAATTCAGATGCTCTGTCCATCACCACCCCCTTTTATGAATCGTTTTGGCCACTATAGGAGTGGAAGGGTATGCTCAGACATGAGTCTTTTGCTCACTGCAACATCAGGATTCAAGCAAGCCGGGCCGAAGACGGCTGCAATGACAGAAACCGGTCCCCGGAAGCTTGTTTCCTTTCCAGTAAAGAATTGGCTTGGTAGTTTGGTCTGCCCTGTTCCCATGATGCACTGGGCCAGGGACAGACTAATTTGCATGTAGCCAGGTTCTGAACTGGGATGGTGCAGTGAGCTAAAAAACGGTGTTGGATAAAGCCCTGATCTTTTGACTGGGTAGGAGTGTTCTGCTTAATTCAGATGCTCTGTCCATCACCGCCCCCTTTTATGAATCGTTTTGGCCACTATAGGAGTGGAAGGGTATGCTCAGACCTGAGTCCCTTGCTCACTGCACCATCAGGATTCAAGCAAGCCGGGCCGAAGACGGCTGCAATGCCAGAAACCGGTCCCCGGAAGCTTGTTTCCTTTCCAGTAAAGAATTGGCTTGGTAGTTTGGTCTGCCCTGTTCCCATGATGCACTGGGCCAGGGACAGACTAATTTGCATGTAGCCAGGTTCTGAACTGGGATGGTGCAGTGAGCTAAAAAACGGTGTTGGATAAAGCCCTGATCTTTTGACTGGGTAGGAGTGTTCTGCTTAATTCAAATGCTCTGTCCATCACCACCCCCTTTTATGAATCGTTTTGGCCACTATAGGAGTGGAAGGGTATGCTCAGACATGAGTCCCTTGCTCACTGCACCATCAGGATTCAAGCAAGCCGGGCCGAAGACGGCTGCAATGCCAGAAACCGGTCCCCGGAAGCTTGTTTCCTTTCCAGTAAAGAATTGGCTTGGTAGTTTGGTCTGCCCTGTTCCCATGATGCACTGGGCCAGGGACAGACTGATTTGCATGTAACCAGGTTCTGAACTGGGATGGTGCAGTGAGCTAAAAAACGGTGTTGGATAAAGCCCTGATCTTTTGACTGGGTAGGAGTGTTCTGCTTAATTCAGATGCTCTGTCGATCACCACCCCCTTTTATGAATCGTTTTGGCCACTATAGGAGTGGAAGGGTATGCTCAGACATGAGTCCCTTGCTCACTGCACCATCAGGATTCAAGCAAGCCGGGCCGAAGACGGCTGCAATGCCAGAAACCGGTCCCCGGAAGCTTGTTTCCTTTCCAGTAAAGAATTGGCTTGGTAGTTTGGTCTGCCCTGTTCCCATGATGCACTGGGCCAGGGACAGACTAATTTGCATGTAGCCAGGTTCTGAACTGGGATGGTGCAGTGAGCTAAAAAACGGTGTTGGATAAAGCCCTGATCTTTTGACTGGGTAGGAGTGTTCTGCTTAATTCAGATGCTCTGTCCATCACCACCCCCTTTTATGAATCGTTTTGGCCACTATAGGAGTGGAAGGGTATGCTCAGACATGAGTCTTTTGCTCACTGCAACATCAGGATTCAAGCAAGCCGGGCCGAAGACGGCTGCAATGCCAGAAACCGGTCCCCGGAAGCTTGTTTCCTTTCCAGTAAAGAATTGGTTTGGTAGTTTGGTCTGCCCTGTTCCCATGATGCACTGGGCCAGGGACAGACTAATTTGCATGTAGCCAGGTTCTGAACTGGGATGGTGCAGTGAGCTAAAAAACGGTGTTGGATAAAGCCCTGATCTTTTGACTGGGTAGGAGTGTTCTGCTTAATTCAGATGCTCTGTCCATCACCACCCCCTTTTATGAATCGTTTTGGCCACTATAGGAGTGGAAGGGTATGCTCAGACATGAGTCCCTTGCTCACTGCACCATCAGGATTCAAGCAAGCCGAGCCGAAGACGGCTGCATTGCCAGAAACCGGTCCCCGGAAGCTTGTTTCCTTTCCAGTAAAGAATTGGCTTGGTAGTTTGGTCTGCCCTGTTCCCATGATGCACTGGGCCAGGGACAGACTAATTTGCATGTAGCCAGGTTCTGAACTGGGATGGTGCAGTGAGCTAAAAAACGGTGTTGGATAAAGCCCTGATCTTTTGACTGGGTAGGAGTGTTCTGCTTAATTCAGATGCTCTGTCCATCACCACCCCCTTTTATGAATCGTTTTGGCCACTATAGGAGTGGAAGGGTATGCTCAGACATGAGTCCCTTGCTCACTGCACCATCAGGATTCAAGCAAGCCGGGCCGAAGACGGCTGCAATGCCAGAAACCGGTCCCCGGAAGCTTGTTTCCTTTCCAGTAAAGAATTGGCTTGGTAGTTTGGTCTGCCCTGTTCCCATGATGCACTGGGCCAGGGACAGACTAATTTGCATGTAGCCAGGTTCTGAACTGGGATGGTGCAGTGAGCTAAAAAACGGTGTTGGATAAAGCCCTGATCTTTTGACTGGGTAGGAGTGTTCTGCTTAATTCAGATGCTCTGTCGATCACCACCCCCTTTTATGAATCGTTTTGGCCACTATAGGAGTGGAAGGGTATGCTCAGACATGAGTCCCTTGCTCACTGCACCATCAGGATTCAAGCAAGCCGGGCCGAAGACGGCTGCAATGCCAGAAACCGGTCCCCGGAAGCTTGTTTCCTTTCCAGTAAAGAATTGGCTTGGTAGTTTGGTCTGCCCTGTTCCCATGATGCACTGGGCCAGGGACAGACTAATTTGCATGTAGCAAGGTTCTGAACTGGGATGGTGCAGTGAGCTAAAAAACGGTGTTGGATAAAGCCCTGATCTTTTGACTGGGTAGGAGTGTTCTGCTTAATTCAGATGCTCTGTCCATCACCACCCCCTTTTATGAATCGTTTTGGCCACTATAGGAGTGGAAGGGTATGCTCAGACATGAGTCTTTTGCTCACTGCAACATCAGGATTCAAGCAAGCCGGGCTGAAGACGGCTGCAATGCCAGAAACCGGTCCCCGGAAGCTTGTTTCCTTTCCAGTAAAGAATTGGCTTGGTAGTTTGGTCTGCCCTGTTCCCATGATGCACTGGGCCAGGGACAGACTAATTTGCATGTAGCCAGGTTCTGAACTGGGATGGTGCAGTGAGCTAAAAAACGGTGTTGGATAAAGCCCTGATCTTTTGACTGGGTAGGAGTGTTCTGCTTAATTCAGATGCTCTGTCCATCACCACCCCGTTTTATGAATCGTTTTGGCCACTATAGGAGTGGAAGGGTATGCTCAGACATGAGTCCCTTGCTCACTGCACCATCAGGATTCAAGCAAGCCGGGCCGAAGACGGCTGCAATGCCCGAAACCAGTCCCCGGAAGCTTGTTTCCTTTCCAGTAAAGAATTGGCTTGGTAGTTTGGTCTGCCCTGTTCCCATGATGCACTGGGCCAGGGACAGACTAATTTGCATGTAGCCAGGTTCTGAACTGGGATGGTGCAGTGAGCTAAAAAAAACGGTGTTGGATAAAGCCCTGATCTTTTGACTGGGTAGGAGTGTTCTGCTTAATTAGATGCTCTGTTCATCACCACCCCCTTTTATGAATCGTTTTGGCCACTATAGGAGTGATAGGGTATGCTCAGACATGAGTCCCTTGCTCACTGCACCATCAGGATTCAAGCAAGCCGAGCCGAAGACGGCTGCATTGCCAGAAACCGGTCCCCGGAAGCTTGTTTCCTTTCCAGTAAAGAATTGGCTTGGTAGTTTGGTCTGCCCTGTTCCCATGATGCACTGGGCCAGGGACAGACTAATTTGCATGTAGCCAGGTTCTGAACTGGGATGGTGCAGTGAGCTAAAAAAACGGTGTTGGATAAAGCCCTGATGTTTTGACTGGGTAGGAGTGTTCTGCTTAATTCAGATGCTCTGTCCATCACCACCCCCTTTTATGAATCGTTTTGGCCACTATAGGAGTGGAAGGGTATGCTCAGACATGAGTCCCTTGCTCACTGCACCATCAGGATTCAAGCAAGCCGGGCCAAAGACGGCTGCAATGCCAGAAACCAGTCCCCGGAAGCTTGTTTCCTTTCCAGTAACGAATTGGCTTGGCAGTTTGGTCTGCCCTGTTCCCATGATGCACTGGGCCAGGGACGGACTAATTTGCAGGTAGCCAGGTTCTGAACTGGGATGGTGCAGTGAGCTAAAAAACGGTGTTGGATAAAGCCCTGATCTTTTGACTGGGTAGCAGTGTTCTGCTTAATTCAGATGCTCTGTCCATCACCACCCCCTTTTATGAATCGTTTTGGCCACTATAGGAGTGGAAGGGTATGCTCAGACATGAGTCCCTTGCTCACTACACCATCAGGATTCAAGCAAGCCGGGCCGAAGACGACTGCAATGCCAGAAACCGGTCCCCGGAAGCTTCTTTCCTTTCCAGTAAAGAATTGGCTTGGTAGTTTGGTCTGCCCTGTTCCCATGATGCACTGGGCCAGGGACAGACTAATTTGCATGTAGCCAGGTTCTGAACTGGGATGGTGCAGTGAGCTAAAAAACGGTGTTGGATAAAGCCCTGATCTTTTGACTGGGTAGGAGTGTTCTGCTTAATTCAGATGCTCTCTCCATCACCACCCCCTTTTATGAATCGTTTTGGCCACTATAGGAGTGGAAGGGTATGCTCAGACATGAGTCCCTTGCTCACTGCACCATCAGGATTCAAGCAAGCCGGGCCGAAGACGGCTGCAATGCCAGAAACCGGTCCCCGGAAGCTTGTTTCCTTTCCAGTAAAGAATTGGCTTGGTAGTTTGGTCTGCCCTGTTCCCATGATGCACTGGGCCAGGGACAGACTAATTTGCATGTAGCCAGGTTCTGAACTGGGATGGTGCAGTGAGCTAAAAAACGGTGTTGGATAAAGCCTGATCTTTTGACTGGGTAGGAGTGTTCTGCTTAATTCAGATGCTCTGTCCATCACCACCCCCTTTTATGAATCGTTTTGGCCACTATAGGAGTGGAAGGGTATGCTCAGACATGAGTCCCTTGCTCACTGCACCATCAGGATTCAAGCAAGCCGGGCCGAAGACGGCTGCAATGCCAGAAACCGGTCCCCGGAAGCTTGTTTCCTTTCCAGTAAAGAATTGGCTTGGTAGTTTGGTCTGCCCTGTTCCCATGATGCACTGGGCCAGGGACAGACTAATTTGCATGTAGCCAGGTTCTGAACTGGGCTGGTGCAGTGAGCTAAAAAACGGTGTTGGATAAAGCCCTGATCTTTTGACTGGGTAGGAGTGTTCTGCTTAATTCAGATGCTCTGTCCATCACCACCCCCTTTTATGAATCGTTTTGGCCACTATAGGAGTGGAAGGGTATGCTCAGACATGAGTCCCTTGCTCACTGCACCATCAGGATTCAAGCAAGCCGGGCCGAAGACGGCTGCAATGCCAGAAACCGGTCCCCGGAAGCTTGTTTCCTTTCCAGTAAAGAATTGGCTTGGTAGTTTGGTCTGCCCTGTTCCCATGATGCACTGGGCCAGGGACAGACTAATTTGCATGTAGCCAGGTTCTGAACTGGGATGGTGCAGTGAGCTAAAAAACGGTCTTGGATAAAGCCCTGATCTTTTGACTGGGTAGGAGTGTTCTGCTTAATTCAGATGCTCTGTCCATCACCACCCCCTTTTATGCATCGTTTTGGCCACTATAGGAGTGGAAGGGTATGCTCAGACATGAGTCCCTTGCTCACTGCACCATCAGGATTCAAGCAAGCCGGGCCGAAGACGGCTGCAATGCCAGAAACCGGTCCCCGGAAGCTTGTTTCCTTTCCAGTAAAGAATTGGCTTGGTAGTTTGGTCTGCCCTGTTCCCATGATGCACTGGGCCAGGGACAGACTAATTTGCATGTAGCCAGGTTCTGAACTGGGATGGTGCAGTGAGCTAAAAAACGGTGTTGGATAAAGCCCTGATCTTTTGACTGGGTAGGAGTGTTCTGCTTAATTCAGATGCTCTGTCCATCACCACCCCCTTTTATGAATCGTTTTGGCCACTATAGGAGTGGAAGGGTATGCTCAGACCTGAGTCCCTTGCTCACTGCACCATCAGGATTCAAGCAAGCCGGGCCGAAGACGGCTGCAATGCCAGAAACCGGTCCCCGGAAGCTTGTTTCCTTTACAGTAAAGAATTGGCTTGGTAGTTTGGTCTGCCCTGTTCCCATGATGCACTGGGCCAGGGACAGACTAATTTGCATGTAGCCAGGTTCTGAACTGGGATGGTGCAGTGAGCTAAAAAACGGTGTTGGATAAAGCCCTGATCTTTTGACTGGGTAGGAGTGTTCTGCTTAATTCAGATGCTCTGTCCATCACCACCCCCTTTTATGAATCGTTTTGGCCACTATAGGAGTGGAAGGGTATGCTCAGACATGAGTCCCTTGCTCACTGCAAAATCAGGATTCAAGCAAGCCGGGCCGAAGACGGCTGCAATGCCAGAAACCAGTCCCCGGAAGCTTGTTTCCTTTCCAGTAAAGAATTGGCTTGGTAGTTTGGTCTGCCCTGTTCCCATGATGCACTGGGCCAGGGACAGACTAATTTGCATGTAGCCAGGTTCTGAACTGGGATGGTGCAGTGAGCTAAAAAACGGTGTTGGATAAAGCCCTGATCTTTTGACTCGGTAGGAGTGTTCTGCTTAATTCAGATGCTCTGTCCATCACCACCCCCTTTTATGAATCGTTTTGGCCACTATAGGAGTGGAAGGGTATGCTCAGACATGAGTCCCTTGCTCACTGCACCATCAGGATTCAAGCAAGCCGGGCCGAAGACGGCTGCAATGCCAGAAACCGGTCCCCGGAAGCTTGTTTCCTTTCCAGTAAAGAATTGGCTTGGTAGTTTGGTCTGCCCTGTTCCCATGATGCACTGGGCCAGGGACAGACTAATTTGCATGTAGCCAGGTTCTGAACTGGGATGGTGCAGTGAGCTAAAAAACGGTGTTGGATAAAGCCCTGATCTTTTGACTGGGTAGGAGTGTTCTGCTTAATTCAGATGCTCTGTCCATCACCACCCCCTTTTATGAATCGTTTTGGCCACTATAGGAGTGGAAGGGTATGCTCAGACATGAGTCCCTTGCTCACTGCACCATCAGGATTCAAGCAAGCCGGGCCGAAGACGGCTGCAATGCCAGAAACCGGTCCCCGGAAGCTTGTTTCCTTTCCAGTAAAGAATTGGCTTGGTAGTTTGGTCTGCCCTGTTCCCATGATGCACTGGGCCAGGGACAGACTAATTTGCATGTAGCAAGGTTCTGAACTGGGATGGTGCAGTGAGCTAAAAAACGGTGTTGGATAAAGCCCTGATCTTTTGACTGGGTAGGAGTGTTCTGCTTAATTCAGATGCTCTGTCCATCACCACCCCCTTTTATGAATCGTTTTGGCCACTATAGGAGTGGAAGGGTATGCTCAGACATGAGTCTTTTGCTCACTGCAACATCAGGATTCAAGCAAGCCGGGCTGAAGACGGCTGCAATGCCAGAAACCGGTCCCCGGAAGCTTGTTTCCTTTCCAGTAAAGAATTGGCTTGGTAGTTTGGTCTGCCCTGTTCCCATGATGCACTGGGCCAGGGACAGACTAATTTGCATGTAGCCAGGTTCTGAACTGGGATGGTGCAGTGAGCTAAAAAACGGTGTTGGATAAAGCCCTGATCTTTTGACTGGGTAGGAGTGTTCTGCTTAATTCAGATGCTCTGTCCATCACCACCCCGTTTTATGAATCGTTTTGGCCACTATAGGAGTGGAAGGGTATGCTCAGACATGAGTCCCTTGCTCACTGCACCATCAGGATTCAAGCAAGCCGGGCCGAAGACGGCTGCAATGCCCGAAACCAGTCCCCGGAAGCTTGTTTCCTTTCCAGTAAAGAATTGGCTTGGTAGTTTGGTCTGCCCTGTTCCCATGATGCACTGGGCCAGGGACAGACTAATTTGCATGTAGCCAGGTTCTGAACTGGGATGGTGCAGTGAGCTAAAAAAAACGGTGTTGGATAAAGCCCTGATCTTTTGACTGGGTAGGAGTGTTCTGCTTAATTAGATGCTCTGTTCATCACCACCCCCTTTTATGAATCGTTTTGGCCACTATAGGAGTGATAGGGTATGCTCAGACATGAGTCCCTTGCTCACTGCACCATCAGGATTCAAGCAAGCCGAGCCGAAGACGGCTGCATTGCCAGAAACCGGTCCCCGGAAGCTTGTTTCCTTTCCAGTAAAGAATTGGCTTGGTAGTTTGGTCTGCCCTGTTCCCATGATGCACTGGGCCAGGGACAGACTAATTTGCATGTAGCCAGGTTCTGAACTGGGATGGTGCAGTGAGCTAAAAAAACGGTGTTGGATAAAGCCCTGATGTTTTGACTGGGTAGGAGTGTTCTGCTTAATTCAGATGCTCTGTCCATCACCACCCCCTTTTATGAATCGTTTTGGCCACTATAGGAGTGGAAGGGTATGCTCAGACATGAGTCCCTTGCTCACTGCACCATCAGGATTCAAGCAAGCCGGGCCAAAGACGGCTGCAATGCCAGAAACCAGTCCCCGGAAGCTTGTTTCCTTTCCAGTAACGAATTGGCTTGGCAGTTTGGTCTGCCCTGTTCCCATGATGCACTGGGCCAGGGACGGACTAATTTGCAGGTAGCCAGGTTCTGAACTGGGATGGTGCAGTGAGCTAAAAAACGGTGTTGGATAAAGCCCTGATCTTTTGACTGGGTAGCAGTGTTCTGCTTAATTCAGATGCTCTGTCCATCACCACCCCCTTTTATGAATCGTTTTGGCCACTATAGGAGTGGAAGGGTATGCTCAGACATGAGTCCCTTGCTCACTACACCATCAGGATTCAAGCAAGCCGGGCCGAAGACGACTGCAATGCCAGAAACCGGTCCCCGGAAGCTTCTTTCCTTTCCAGTAAAGAATTGGCTTGGTAGTTTGGTCTGCCCTGTTCCCATGATGCACTGGGCCAGGGACAGACTAATTTGCATGTAGCCAGGTTCTGAACTGGGATGGTGCAGTGAGCTAAAAAACGGTGTTGGATAAAGCCCTGATCTTTTGACTGGGTAGGAGTGTTCTGCTTAATTCAGATGCTCTCTCCATCACCACCCCCTTTTATGAATCGTTTTGGCCACTATAGGAGTGGAAGGGTATGCTCAGACATGAGTCCCTTGCTCACTGCACCATCAGGATTCAAGCAAGCCGGGCCGAAGACGGCTGCAATGCCAGAAACCGGTCCCCGGAAGCTTGTTTCCTTTCCAGTAAAGAATTGGCTTGGTAGTTTGGTCTGCCCTGTTCCCATGATGCACTGGGCCAGGGACAGACTAATTTGCATGTAGCCAGGTTCTGAACTGGGATGGTGCAGTGAGCTAAAAAACGGTGTTGGATAAAGCCTGATCTTTTGACTGGGTAGGAGTGTTCTGCTTAATTCAGATGCTCTGTCCATCACCACCCCCTTTTATGAATCGTTTTGGCCACTATAGGAGTGGAAGGGTATGCTCAGACATGAGTCCCTTGCTCACTGCACCATCAGGATTCAAGCAAGCCGGGCCGAAGACGGCTGCAATGCCAGAAACCGGTCCCCGGAAGCTTGTTTCCTTTCCAGTAAAGAATTGGCTTGGTAGTTTGGTCTGCCCTGTTCCCATGATGCACTGGGCCAGGGACAGACTAATTTGCATGTAGCCAGGTTCTGAACTGGGCTGGTGCAGTGAGCTAAAAAACGGTGTTGGATAAAGCCCTGATCTTTTGACTGGGTAGGAGTGTTCTGCTTAATTCAGATGCTCTGTCCATCACCACCCCCTTTTATGAATCGTTTTGGCCACTATAGGAGTGGAAGGGTATGCTCAGACATGAGTCCCTTGCTCACTGCACCATCAGGATTCAAGCAAGCCGGGCCGAAGACGGCTGCAATGCCAGAAACCGGTCCCCGGAAGCTTGTTTCCTTTCCAGTAAAGAATTGGCTTGGTAGTTTGGTCTGCCCTGTTCCCATGATGCACTGGGCCAGGGACAGACTAATTTGCATGTAGCCAGGTTCTGAACTGGGATGGTGCAGTGAGCTAAAAAACGGTCTTGGATAAAGCCCTGATCTTTTGACTGGGTAGGAGTGTTCTGCTTAATTCAGATGCTCTGTCCATCACCACCCCCTTTTATGCATCGTTTTGGCCACTATAGGAGTGGAAGGGTATGCTCAGACATGAGTCCCTTGCTCACTGCACCATCAGGATTCAAGCAAGCCGGGCCGAAGACGGCTGCAATGCCAGAAACCGGTCCCCGGAAGCTTGTTTCCTTTCCAGTAAAGAATTGGCTTGGTAGTTTGGTCTGCCCTGTTCCCATGATGCACTGGGCCAGGGACAGACTAATTTGCATGTAGCCAGGTTCTGAACTGGGATGGTGCAGTGAGCTAAAAAACGGTGTTGGATAAAGCCCTGATCTTTTGACTGGGTAGGAGTGTTCTGCTTAATTCAGATGCTCTGTCCATCACCACCCCCTTTTATGAATCGTTTTGGCCACTATAGGAGTGGAAGGGTATGCTCAGACCTGAGTCCCTTGCTCACTGCACCATCAGGATTCAAGCAAGCCGGGCCGAAGACGGCTGCAATGCCAGAAACCGGTCCCCGGAAGCTTGTTTCCTTTACAGTAAAGAATTGGCTTGGTAGTTTGGTCTGCCCTGTTCCCATGATGCACTGGGCCAGGGACAGACTAATTTGCATGTAGCCAGGTTCTGAACTGGGATGGTGCAGTGAGCTAAAAAACGGTGTTGGATAAAGCCCTGATCTTTTGACTGGGTAGGAGTGTTCTGCTTAATTCAGATGCTCTGTCCATCACCACCCCCTTTTATGAATCGTTTTGGCCACTATAGGAGTGGAAGGGTATGCTCAGACATGAGTCCCTTGCTCACTGCAAAATCAGGATTCAAGCAAGCCGGGCCGAAGACGGCTGCAATGCCAGAAACCAGTCCCCGGAAGCTTGTTTCCTTTCCAGTAAAGAATTGGCTTGGTAGTTTGGTCTGCCCTGTTCCCATGATGCACTGGGCCAGGGACAGACTAATTTGCATGTAGCCAGGTTCTGAACTGGGATGGTGCAGTGAGCTAAAAAACGGTGTTGGATAAAGCCCTGATCTTTTGACTCGGTAGGAGTGTTCTGCTTAATTCAGATGCTCTGTCCATCACCACCCCCTTTTATGAATCGTTTTGGCCACTATAGGAGTGGAAGGGTATGCTCAGACATGAGTCCCTTGCTCACTGCACCATCAGGATTCAAGCAAGCCGGGCCGAAGACGGCTGCAATGCCAGAAACCGGTCCCCGGAAGCTTGTTTCCTTTCCAGTAAAGAATTGGCTTGGTAGTTTGGTCTGCCCTGTTCCCATGATGCACTGGGCCAGGGACAGACTAATTTGCATGTAGCCAGGTTCTGAACTGGGATGGTGCAGTGAGCTAAAAAACGGTGTTGGATAAAGCCCTGATCTTTTGACTGGGTAGGAGTGTTCTGCTTAATTCAGATGCTCTGTCCATCACCACCCCCTTTTATGAATCGTTTTGGCCACTATAGGAGTGGAAGGGTATGCTCAGACATGAGTCCCTTGCTCACTGCACCATCAGGATTCAAGCAAGCCGGGCCGAAGACGGCTGCAATGCCAGGAAACCGGTCCCCGGAAGCTTATTTCCTTTCCAGTAAAGAATTGGCTTGGCAGTTTGGTCTGCCCTGTTCCCATGATGCACTGGGCCAGGGACAGAATAATTTGCATGTAGCCAGGTTCTGAACTGGGATGGTGCAGTGAGCTAAAAAACGGTGTTGGATAAAGCCCTGATCTTTTGACTGGGTAGGAGTGTTCTGCTTAATTCAGATGCTCTGTCGATCACCACCCCCTTTTATGAATCGTTTTGGCCACTATAGGAGTGGAAGGGTATGCTCAGACATGAGTCCCTTGCTCACTGCACCATCAGGATTCAAGCAAGCCGGGCCGAAGACGGCTGCAATGCCAGAAACCGGTCCCCGGAAGCTTGTTTCCTTTCCAGTAAAGAATTGGCTTGGTAGTTTGGTCTGCCCTGTTCCCATGATGCACTGGGCCAGGGACAGACTAATTTGCATGTAGCAAGGTTCTGAACTGGGATGGTGCAGTGAGCTAAAAAACGGTGTTGGATAAAGCCCTGATCTTTTGACTGGGTAGGAGTGTTCTGCTTAATTCAGATGCTCTGTCCATCACCACCCCCTTTTATGAATTGTTTTGGCCACTATAGGAGTGGAAGGGTATGCTCAGACATGAGTCTTTTGCTCACTGCAACATCAGGATTCAAGCAAGCCGGGCTGAAGACGGCTGCAATGCCAGAAACCGGTCCCCGGAAGCTTGTTTCCTTTCCAGTAAAGAATTGGCTTGGTAGTTTGGTCTGCCCTGTTCCCATGATGCACTGGGCCAGGGACAGACTAATTTGCATGTAGCCAGGTTCTGAACTGGGATGGTGCAGTGAGCTAAAAAACGGTGTTGGATAAAGCCCTGATCTTTTGACTGGGTAGGAGTGTTCTGCTTAATTCAGATGCTCTGTCCATCACCACCCCGTTTTATGAATCGTTTTGGCCACTATAGGAGTGGAAGGGTATGCTCAGACATGAGTCCCTTGCTCACTGCACCATCAGGATTCAAGCAAGCCGGGCCGAAGACGGCTGCAATGCCAGAAACCGGTCCCCGGAAGCTTGTTTCCTTTCCAGTTAAGAATTGGCTTGGTAGTTTGGTCTGCCCTGTTCCCATGATGCACTGGGCCAGGGACAGACTAATTTGCATGTAGCCAGGTTCTGAACTGGGATGGTGCAGTGAGCTAAAAAAAACGGTGTTGGATAAAGCCCTGATCTTTTGACTGGGTAGGAGTGTTCTGCTTAATTCAGATGCTCTGTTCATCACCCCCCCCTTTTATGAATCGTTTTGGCCACTATAGGAGTGATAGGGTATGCTCAGACATGAGTCCCTTGCTCACTGCACCATCAGGATTCAAGCAAGCCGAGCCGAAGACGGCTGCATTGCCAGAAACCGGTCCCCGGAAGCTTGTTTCCTTTCCAGTAAAGAATTGGCTTGGTAGTTTGGTCTGCCCTGTTCCCATGATGCACTGGGCCAGGGACAGACTAATTTGCATGTAGCCAGGTTCTGAACTGGGATGGTGCAGTGAGCTAAAAAACGGTGTTGGATAAAGCCCTGATCTTTTGACTGGGTAGGAGTGTTCTGCTTAATTCAGATGCTCTGTCCATCACCACCCCCTTTTATGAATCGTTTTGGCCACTATAGGAGTGGAAGGGTATGCTCAGACATGAGTCCCTTGCTCACTGCACCATCAGGATTCAAGCAAGCCGGGCCAAAGACGGCTGCAATGCCAGAAACCAGTCCCCGGAAGCTTGTTTCCTTTCCAGTAACGAATTGGCTTGGTAGTTTGGTCTGCCCTGTTCCCATGATGCACTGGGCCAGGGACGGACTAATTTGCAGGTAGCCAGGTTCTGAACTGGGATGGTGCAGTGAGCTAAAAAACGGTGTTGGATAAAGCCCTGATCTTTTGACTGGGTAGGAGTGTTCTGCTTAATTCAGATGCTCTGTCCATCACCACCCCCTTTTATGAATCGTTCTGGCCACTATAGGAGTGGAAGGGTATGCTCAGACATGAGTCCCTTGCTCACTACACCATCAGGATTCAAGCAAGCCGGGCCGAAGATGACTGCAATGCCAGACACCGGTCCCCGGAAGCTTGTTTCCTTTCCAGTAAAGAATTGGCTTGGTAGTTTGGTCTGCCCTGTTCCCATGATGCACTGGGCCAGGGACAGACTAATTTGCATGTAGCCAGGTTCTGAACTGGGATGGTGCAGTGAGCTAAAAAACGGTGTTGGATAAAGCCCTGATCTTTTGACTGGGTAGGAGTGTTCTGCTTAATTCAGATGCTCTCTCCATCACCACCCCCTTTTATGAATCGTTTTGGCCACTATAGGAGTGGAAGGGTATGCTCAGACATGAGTCCCTTGCTCACTGCACCATCAGGATTCAAGCAAGCCGGGCCGAAGACGGCTGCAATGCCAGAAACCGGTCCCCGGAAGCGTGTTTCCTTTCCAGTAAAGAATTGGCTTGGTAGTTTGGTCTGCCCTGTTCCCATGATGCACTGGGCCAGGGACACTCTAATTTGCATGTAGCCAGGTTCTGAACTGGGATGGTGCAGTGAGCTAAAAAACGGTGTTGGATAAAGCCTGATCTTTTGACTGGGTAGGAGTGTTCTGCTTAATTCAGATGCTCTGTCCATCACCACCCCCTTTTATGAATCGTTTTGGCCACTATAGGAGTGGAAGGGTATGCTCAGACATGAGTCCCTTGCTCACTGCACCATCAGGATTCAAGCAAGCCGGGCCGAAGACGGCTGCAATGCCAGAAACCGGTCCCCGGAAGCTTGTTTCCTTTCCAGTAAAGAATTGGCTTGGTAGTTTGGTCTGCCCTGTTCCCATGATGAACTGGGCCAGGGACAGACTAATTTGCATGTAGCCAGGTTCTGAACTGGGCTGGTGCAGTGAGCTAAAAAACGGTGTTGGATAAAGCCCTGATCTTTTGACTGGGTAGGAGTGTTCTGCTTAATTCAGATGCTCTGTCCATCACCACCCCCTTTTATGAATCGTTTTGGCCACTATAGGAGTGGAAGGGTATGCTCAGACATGAGTCCCTTGCTCACTGCACCATCAGGATTCAAGCAAGCCGGGCCGAAGACGGCTGCAATGCCAGAAACCAGTCCCCGGAAGCTTGTTTCCTTTCCAGTAAAGAATTGGCTTGGTAGTTTGGTCTGCCCTGTTCCCATGATGCACTGGGCCAGGGACAGACTAATTTGCATGTAGCCAGGTTCTGAACTGGGATGGTGCAGTGAGCTAAAAAACGGTCTTGGATAAAGCCCTGATCTTTTGACTGGGTAGGAGTGTTCTGCTTAATTCAGAAGCTCTGTCCATCACCACCCCCTTTTATGCATCGTTTTGGCCACTATAGGAGTGGAAGGGTATGCTCAGACATGAGTCCCTTGCTCACTGCACCATCAGGATTCAAGCAAGCCGGGCCGAAGACGGCTGCAATGCCAGAAACCGGTCCCCGGAAGCTTGTTTCCTTTCCAGTAAAGAATTGGCTTGGTAGTTTGGTCTGCCCTGTTCCCATGATGCACTGGGCCAGGGACAGACTAATTTGCATGTAGCCAGGTTCTGAACTGGGATGGTGCAGTGAGCTAAAAAACGGTGTTGGATAAAGCCCTGATCTTTTGACTGGGTAGGAGTGTTCTGCTTAATTCAGATGCTCTGTCCATCACCACCCCGTTTTATGAATCGTTTTGGCCACTATAGGAGTGGAAGGGTATGCTCAGACATGAGTCCCTTGCTCACTGCACCATCAGGATTCAAGCAAGCCGGGCCGAAGACGGCTGCAATGCCCGAAACCAGTCCCCGGAAGCTTGTTTCCTTTCCAGTAAAGAATTGGCTTGGTAGTTTGGTCTGCCCTGTTCCCATGATGCACTGGGCCAGGGACAGACTAATTTGCATGTAGCCAGGTTCTGAACTGGGATGGTGCAGTGAGCTAAAAAAACGGTGTTGGATAAAGCCCTGATCTTTTGA
This sequence comes from Lissotriton helveticus, assembly GCF_964261635.1. NCBI lineage: Eukaryota > Metazoa > Chordata > Amphibia > Caudata > Salamandridae > Lissotriton > Lissotriton helveticus. Next base: position 401,858,475 of record NC_136065.1, read on the forward strand.
CTGGGTAGGAGTGTTCTGCTTAATTCAGATGCTCTGTCCATCACCACCCCCTTTTATGAATCGTTTTGGCCACTATAGGAGTGGAAGGGTATGCTCATACCTGAGTCCCTTGCTCACTGCACCATCAGGATTCAAGCAAGCCGGGCCGAAGACGGCTGCAATGCCAGAAACCGGTCCCCGGAAGCTTGTTTCCTTTCCAGTAAAGAATTGGCTTGGTAGTTTGGTCTGCCCTGTTCCCATGATGCACTGGGCCAGGGACAGACTAATTTGCATGTAGCCAGGTTCTGAACTGGGATGGTGCAGTGAGCTAAAAAACGGTGTTGGATAAAGCCCTGATCTTTTGACTGGGTAGGAGTGTTCTGCTTAATTCAGATGCTCTGTCCATCACCACCCCCTTTTATGAATCGTTTTGGCCACTATAGGAGTGGAAGGGTATGCTCAGACATGAGTCCCTTGCTCACTGCACCATCAGGATTCAAGCAAGCCGGGCCGAAGACGGCTGCAATGCCAGAAACCAGTCCCCGGAAGCTTGTTTCCTTTCCAGTAAAGAATTGGCTTGGTAGTTTGGTCTGCCCTGTTCCCATGATGCACTGGGCCAGGGACAGACTAATTTGCATGTAGCCAGGTTCTGAACTGGGATGGTGCAGTGAGCTAAAAAACGGTGTTGGATAAAGCCCTGATCTTTTGACTGGGTAGGAGTGTTCTGCTTAATTCAGATGCTCTGTCCATCACCACCCCCTTTTATGAATCGTTTTGGCCACTATAGGAGTGGAAGGGTATGCTCAGACATGAGTCCCTTGCTCACTGCACCATCAGGATTCAAGCAAGCCGGGCCGAAGACGGCTGCAATGCCAGAAACCGGTCCCCGGAAGCTTGTTTCCTTTCCAGTAAAGAATTGGCTTGGTAGTTTGGTCTGCCCTGTTCCCATGATGCACTGGGCCAGGGACAGACTAATTTGCATGTAGCCAGGTTCTGAACTGGGATGGTGCAGTGAGCTAAAAAACGGTGTTGGATAAAGCCCTGATCTTTTGACTGGGTAGGAGTGTTCTGCTTAATTCAGATGCTCTGTCCATCACCACCCCCTTTTATGAATCGTTTTGGCCACTATAGGAGTGGAAGGGTATGCTCAGACATGAGTCCCTTGCTCACTGCACCATCAGGATTCAAGCAAGCCGGGCCGAAGACGGCTGCAATGCCAGAAACCGGTCCCCGGAAGCTTATTTCCTTTCCAGTAAAGAATTGGCTTGGTAGTTTGGTCTGCCCTGTTCCCATGATGCACTGGGCCAGGGACAGAATAATTTGCATGTAGCCAGTTTCTGAACTGGGATGGTGCAGTGAGCTAAAAAACGGTGTTGGATAAAGCCCTGATCTTTTGACTGGGTAGGAGTGTTCTGCTTAATTCAGATGCTCTGTCCATCACCACCCCCTTTTATGAATCGTTTTGGCCACTATAGGAGTGGAAGGGTATGCTCAGACATGAGTCCCTTGCTCACTGCACCATCAGGATTCAAGCAAGCCGGGCCGAAGACGGCTGCAATGCCAGAAACCGGTCCCCGGAAGCTTGTTTCCTTTCCAGTAAAGAATTGGCTTGGTAGTTTGGTCTGCCCTGTTCCCATGATGCACTGGGCCAGGGACAGACTAATTTGCATGTAGCCAGGTTCTGAACTGGGATGGTGCAGTGAGCTAAAAAACGGTGTTGGATAAAGCCCTGATCTTTTGACTGGGTAGGAGTGTTCTGCTTAATTCAGATGCTCTGTCCATCACCACCCCCTTTTATGAATCGTTTTGGCCACTATAGGAGTGGAAGGGTATGCTCAGACATGAGTCTTTTGCTCACTGCAACATCAGGATTCAAGCAAGCCGGGCTGAAGACGGCTGCAATGCCAGAAACCGGTCCCCGGAAGCTTGTTTCCTTTCCAGTAAAGAATTGGCTTGGTAGTTTGGTCTGCCCTGTTCCCATGATGCACTGGGCCAGGGACAGACTAATTTGCATGTAGCCAGGTTCTGAACTGGGATGGTGCAGTGAGCTAAAAAACGGTGTTGGATAAAGCCCTGATCTTTTGACTGGGTAGGAGTGTTCTGCTTAATTCAGATGCTCTGTCCATCACCACCCCGTTTTATGAATCGTTTTGGCCACTATAGGAGTGGAAGGGTATGCTCAGACATGAGTCCCTTGCTCACTGCACCATCAGGATTCAAGCAAGCCGGGCCGAAGACGGCTGCAATGCCCGAAACCAGTCCCCGGAAGCTTGTTTCCTTTCCAGTAAAGAATTGGCTTGGTAGTTTGGTCTGCCCTGTTCCCATGATGCACTGGGCCAGGGACAGACTAATTTGCATGTAGCCAGGTTCTGAACTGGGATGGTGCAGTGAGCTAAAAAAAACGGTGTTGGATAAAGCCCTGATCTTTTGACTGGGTAGGAGTGTTCTGCTTAATTCAGATGCTCTGTCCATCACCACCCCCTTTTATGAATCGTTCTGGCCACTATAGGAGTGGAAGGGTATGCTCAGACATGAGTCCCTTGCTCACTACACCATCAGGATTCAAGCAAGCCGGGCCGAAGATGACTGCAATGCCAGACACCGGTCCCCGGAAGCTTGTTTCCTTTCCAGTAAAGAATTGGCTTGGTAGTTTGGTCTGCCCTGTTCCCATGATGCACTGGGCCAGGGACAGACTAATTTGCATGTAGCCAGGTTCTGAACTGGGATGGTGCAGTGAGCTAAAAAACGGTGTTGGATAAAGCCCTGATCTTTTGACTGGGTAGGAGTGTTCTGCTTAATTCAGATGCTCTCTCCATCACCACCCCCTTTTATGAATCGTTTTGGCCACTATAGGAGTGGAAGGGTATGCTCAGACATGAGTCCCTTGCTCACTGCACCATCAGGATTCAAGCAAGCCGGGCCGAAGACGGCTGCAATGCCAGAAACCGGTCCCCGGAAGCGTGTTTCCTTTCCAGTAAAGAATTGGCTTGGTAGTTTGGTCTGCCCTGTTCCCATGATGCACTGGGCCAGGGACAGACTAATTTGCATGTAGCCAGGTTCTGAACTGGGATGGTGCAGTGAGCTAAAAAACGGTGTTGGATAAAGCCTGATCTTTTGACTGGGTAGGAGTGTTCTGCTTAATTCAGATGCTCTGTCCATCACCACCCCCTTTTATGAATCGTTTTGGCCACTATAGGAGTGGAAGGGTATGCTCAGACATGAGTCCCTTGCTCACTGCACCATCAGGATTCAAGCAAGCCGGGCCGAAGACGGCTGCAATGCCAGAAACCGGTCCCCGGAAGCTTGTTTCCTTTCCAGTAAAGAATTGGCTTGGTAGTTTGGTCTGCCCTGTTCCCATGATGCACTGGGCCAGGGACAGACTAATTTGCATGTAGCCAGGTTCTGAACTGGGCTGGTGCAGTGAGCTAAAAAACGGTGTTGGATAAAGCCCTGATCTTTTGACTGGGTAGGAGTGTTCTGCTTAATTCAGATGCTCTGTCCATCACCACCCCCTTTTATGAATCGTTTTGGCCACTATAGGAGTGGAAGGGTATGCTCAGACATGAGTCCCTTGCTCACTGCACCATCAGGATTCAAGCAAGCCGGGCCGAAGACGGCTGCAATGCCAGAAACCAGTCCCCGGAAGCTTGTTTCCTTTCCAGTAAAGAATTGGCTTGGTAGTTTGGTCTGCCCTGTTCCCATGATGCACTGGGCCAGGGACAGACTAATTTGCATGTAGCCAGGTTCTGAACTGGGATGGTGCAGTGAGCTAAAAAACGGTCTTGGATAAAGCCCTGATCTTTTGACTGGGTAGGAGTGTTCTGCTTAATTCAGAAGCTCTGTCCATCACCACCCCCTTTTATGCATCGTTTTGGCCACTATAGGAGTGGAAGGGTATGCTCAGACATGAGTCCCTTGCTCACTGCACCATCAGGATTCAAGCAAGCCGGGCCGAAGACGGCTGCAATGCCAGAAACCGGTCCCCGGAAGCTTGTTTCCTTTCCAGTAAAGAATTGGCTTGGTAGTTTGGTCTGCCCTGTTCCCATGATGCACTGGGCCAGGGACAGACTAATTTGCATGTAGCCAGGTTCTGAACTGGGATGGTGCAGTGAGCTAAAAAACGGTGTTGGATAAAGCCCTGATCTTTTGACTGGGTAGGAGTGTTCTGCTTAATTCAGATGCTCTGTCCATCACCACCCCGTTTTATGAATCGTTTTGGCCACTATAGGAGTGGAAGGGTATGCTCAGACATGAGTCCCTTGCTCACTGCACCATCAGGATTCAAGCAAGCCGGGCCGAAGACGGCTGCAATGCCCGAAACCAGTCCCCGGAAGCTTGTTTCCTTTCCAGTAAAGAATTGGCTTGGTAGTTTGGTCTGCCCTGTTCCCATGATGCACTGGGCCAGGGACAGACTAATTTGCATGTAGCCAGGTTCTGAACTGGGATGGTGCAGTGAGCTAAAAAAACGGTGTTGGATAAAGCCCTGATCTTTTGACTGGGTAGGAGTGTTCTGCTTAATTCAGATGCTCTGTCCATCACCACCCCCTTTTATGAATCGTTTTGGCCACTATAGGAGTGGAAGGGTATGCTCATACCTGAGTCCCTTGCTCACTGCACCATCAGGATTCAAGCAAGCCGGGCCGAAGACGGCTGCAATGCCAGAAACCGGTCCCCGGAAGCTTGTTTCCTTTCCAGTAAAGAATTGGCTTGGTAGTTTGGTCTGCCCTGTTCCCATGATGCACTGGGCCAGGGACAGACTAATTTGCATGTAGCCAGGTTCTGAACTGGGATGGTGCAGTGAGCTAAAAAACGGTGTTGGATAAAGCCCTGATCTTTTGACTGGGTAGGAGTGTTCTGCTTAATTCAGATGCTCTGTCCATCACCACCCCCTTTTATGAATCGTTTTGGCCACTATAGGAGTGGAAGGGTATGCTCAGACATGAGTCCCTTGCTCACTGCACCATCAGGATTCAAGCAAGCCGGGCCGAAGACGGCTGCAATGCCAGAAACCAGTCCCCGGAAGCTTGTTTCCTTTCCAGTAAAGAATTGGCTTGGTAGTTTGGTCTGCCCTGTTCCCATGATGCACTGGGCCAGGGACAGACTAATTTGCATGTAGCCAGGTTCTGAACTGGGATGGTGCAGTGAGCTAAAAAACGGTGTTGGATAAAGCCCTGATCTTTTGACTGGGTAGGAGTGTTCTGCTTAATTCAGATGCTCTGTCCATCACCACCCCCTTTTATGAATCGTTTTGGCCACTATAGGAGTGGAAGGGTATGCTCAGACATGAGTCCCTTGCTCACTGCACCATCAGGATTCAAGCAAGCCGGGCCGAAGACGGCTGCAATGCCAGAAACCGGTCCCCGGAAGCTTGTTTCCTTTCCAGTAAAGAATTGGCTTGGTAGTTTGGTCTGCCCTGTTCCCATGATGCACTGGGCCAGGGACAGACTAATTTGCATGTAGCCAGGTTCTGAACTGGGATGGTGCAGTGAGCTAAAAAACGGTGTTGGATAAAGCCCTGATCTTTTGACTGGGTAGGAGTGTTCTGCTTAATTCAGATGCTCTGTCCATCACCACCCCCTTTTATGAATCGTTTTGGCCACTATAGGAGTGGAAGGGTATGCTCAGACATGAGTCCCTTGCTCACTGCACCATCAGGATTCAAGCAAGCCGGGCCGAAGACGGCTGCAATGCCAGAAACCGGTCCCCGGAAGCTTATTTCCTTTCCAGTAAAGAATTGGCTTGGTAGTTTGGTCTGCCCTGTTCCCATGATGCACTGGGCCAGGGACAGAATAATTTGCATGTAGCCAGTTTCTGAACTGGGATGGTGCAGTGAGCTAAAAAACGGTGTTGGATAAAGCCCTGATCTTTTGACTGGGTAGGAGTGTTCTGCTTAATTCAGATGCTCTGTCCATCACCACCCCCTTTTATGAATCGTTTTGGCCACTATAGGAGTGGAAGGGTATGCTCAGACATGAGTCCCTTGCTCACTGCACCATCAGGATTCAAGCAAGCCGGGCCGAAGACGGCTGCAATGCCAGAAACCGGTCCCCGGAAGCTTGTTTCCTTTCCAGTAAAGAATTGGCTTGGTAGTTTGGTCTGCCCTGTTCCCATGATGCACTGGGCCAGGGACAGACTAATTTGCATGTAGCCAGGTTCTGAACTGGGATGGTGCAGTGAGCTAAAAAACGGTGTTGGATAAAGCCCTGATCTTTTGACTGGGTAGGAGTGTTCTGCTTAATTCAGATGCTCTGTCCATCACCACCCCCTTTTATGAATCGTTTTGGCCACTATAGGAGTGGAAGGGTATGCTCAGACATGAGTCTTTTGCTCACTGCAACATCAGGATTCAAGCAAGCCGGGCTGAAGACGGCTGCAATGCCAGAAACCGGTCCCCGGAAGCTTGTTTCCTTTCCAGTAAAGAATTGGCTTGGTAGTTTGGTCTGCCCTGTTCCCATGATGCACTGGGCCAGGGACAGACTAATTTGCATGTAGCCAGGTTCTGAACTGGGATGGTGCAGTGAGCTAAAAAACGGTGTTGGATAAAGCCCTGATCTTTTGACTGGGTAGGAGTGTTCTGCTTAATTCAGATGCTCTGTCCATCACCACCCCGTTTTATGAATCGTTTTGGCCACTATAGGAGTGGAAGGGTATGCTCAGACATGAGTCCCTTGCTCACTGCACCATCAGGATTCAAGCAAGCCGGGCCGAAGACGGCTGCAATGCCCGAAACCAGTCCCCGGAAGCTTGTTTCCTTTCCAGTAAAGAATTGGCTTGGTAGTTTGGTCTGCCCTGTTCCCATGATGCACTGGGCCAGGGACAGACTAATTTGCATGTAGCCAGGTTCTGAACTGGGATGGTGCAGTGAGCTAAAAAAAACGGTGTTGGATAAAGCCCTGATCTTTTGACTGGGTAGGAGTGTTCTGCTTAATTCAGATGCTCTGTTCATCACCACCCCCTTTTATGAATCGTTTTGGCCACTATAGGAGTGATAGGGTATGCTCAGACATGAGTCCCTTGCTCACTGCACCATCAGGATTCAAGCAAGCCGAGCCGAAGACGGCTGCATTGCCAGAAACCGGTCCCCGGAAGCTTGTTTCCTTTCCAGTAAAGAATTGGCTTGGTAGTTTGGTCTGCCCTGTTCCCATGATGCACTGGGCCAGGGACAGACTAATTTGCATGTAGCCAGGTTCTGAACTGGGATGGTGCAGTGAGCTAAAAAACGGTGTTGGATAAAGCCCTGATGTTTTGACTGGGTAGGAGTGTTCTGCTTAATTCAGATGCTCTGTCCATCACCACCCCCTTTTATGAATCGTTTTGGCCACTATAGGAGTGGAAGGGTATGCTCAGACATGAGTCCCTTGCTCACTGCACCATCAGGATTCAAGCAAGCCGGGCCAAAGACGGCTGCAATGCCAGAAACCAGTCCCCGGAAGCTTGTTTCCTTTCCAGTAACGAATTGGCTTGGTAGTTTGGTCTGCCCTGTTCCCATGATGCACTGGGCCAGGGACGGACTAATTTGCAGGTAGCCAGGTTCTGAACTGGGATGGTGCAGTGAGCTAAAAAACGGTGTTGGATAAAGCCCTGATCTTTTGACTGGGTAGCAGTGTTCTGCTTAATTCAGATGCTCTGTCCATCACCACCCCCTTTTATGAATCGTTTTGGCCACTATAGGAGTGGAAGGGTATGCTCAGACATGAGTCCCTTGCTCACTACACCATCAGGATTCAAGCAAGCCGGGCCGAAGACGACTGCAATGCCAGACACCGGTCCCCGGAAGCTTGTTTCCTTTCCAGTAAAGAATTGGCTTGGTAGTTTGGTCTGCCCTGTTCCCATGATGCACTGGGCCAGGGACAGACTAATTTGCATGTAGCCAGGTTCTGAACTGGGATGGTGCAGTGAGCTAAAAAACGGTGTTGGATAAAGCCCTGATCTTTTGACCTGGTAGGAGTGTTCTGCTTAATTCAGATGCTCTCTCCATCACCACCCCCTTTTATGAATCGTTTTGGCCACTATAGGAGTGGAAGGGTATGCTCAGACATGAGTCCCTTGCTCACTGCACCATCAGGATTCAAGCAAGCCGGGCCGAAGACGGCTGCAATGCCAGAAACCGGTCCCCGGAAGCTTGTTTCCTTTCCAGTAAAGAATTGGCTTGGTAGTTTGGTCTGCCCTGTTCCCATGATGCACTGGGCCAGGGACAGACTAATTTGCATGTAGCCAGGTTCTGAACTGGGATGGTGCAGTGAGCTAAAAAACGGTGTTGGATAAAGCCTGATCTTTTGACTGGGTAGGAGTGTTCTGCTTAATTCAGATGCTCTGTCCATCACCACCCCCTTTTATGAATCGTTTTGGCCACTATAGGAGTGGAAGGGTATGCTCAGACATGAGTCCCTTGCTCACTGCACCATCAGGATTCAAGCAAGCCGGGCCGAAGACGGCTGCAATGCCAGAAACCGGTCCCCGGAAGCTTGTTTCCTTTCCAGTAAAGAATTGGCTTGGTAGTTTGGTCTGCCCTGTTCCCATGATGCACTGGGCCAGGGACAGACTAATTTGCATGTAGCCAGGTTCTGAACTGGGCTGGTGCAGTGAGCTAAAAAACGGTGTTGGATAAAGCCCTGATCTTTTGACTGGGTAGGAGTGTTCTGCTTAATTCAGATGCTCTGTCCATCACCACCCCCTTTTATGAATCGTTTTGGCCACTATAGGAGTGGAAGGGTATGCTCAGACATGAGTCCCTTGCTCACTGCACCATCAGGATTCAAGCAAGCCGGGCCGAAGACGGCTGCAATGCCAGAAACCGGTCCCCGGAAGCTTGTTTCCTATCCAGTAAAGAATTGGCTTGGTAGTTTGGTCTGCCCTGTTCCCATGATGCACTGGGCCAGGGACAGACTAATTTGCATGTAGCCAGGTTCTGAACTGGGATGGTGCAGTGAGCTAAAAAACGGTCTTGGATAAAGCCCTGATCTTTTGACTGGGTAGGAGTGTTCTGCTTAATTCAGATGCTCTGTCCATCACCACCCCCTTTTATGCATCGTTTTGGCCACTATAGGAGTGGAAGGGTATGCTCAGACATGAGTCCCTTGCTCACTGCACCATCAGGATTCAAGCAAGCCGGGCCGAAGACGGCTGCAATGCCAGAAACCGGTCCCCGGAAGCTTGTTTCCTTTCCAGTAAAGAATTGGCTTGGTAGTTTGGTCTGCCCTGTTCCCATGATGCACTGGGCCAGGGACAGACTAATTTGCATGTAGCCAGGTTCTGAACTGGGATGGTGCAGTGAGCTAAAAAACGGTGTTGGATAAAGCCCTGATCTTTTGACTGGGTAGGAGTGTTCTGCTTAATTCAGATGCTCTGTCCATCACCACCCCCTTTTATGAATCGTTTTGGCCACTATAGGAGTGGAAGGGTATGCTCAGACCTGAGTCCCTTGCTCACTGCACCATCAGGATTCAAGCAAGCCGGGCCGAAGACGGCTGCAATGCCAGAAACCGGTCCCCGGAAGCTTGTTTCCTTTACAGTAAAGAATTGGCTTGGTAGTTTGGTCTGCCCTGTTCCCATGATGCACTGGGCCAGGGACAGACTAATTTGCATGTAGCCAGGTTCTGAACTGGGATGGTGCAGTGAGCTAAAAAACGGTGTTGGATAAAGCCCTGATCTTTTGACTCGGTAGGAGTGTTCTGCTTAATTCAGATGCTCTGTCCATCACCACCCCCTTTTATGAATCGTTTTGGCCACTATAGGAGTGGAAGGGTATGCTCAGACATGAGTCCCTTGCTCACTGCACCATCAGGATTCAAGCAAGCCGGGCCGAAGACGGCTGCAATGCCAGAAACCGGTCCCCGGAAGCTTGTTTCCTTTCCAGTAAAGAATTGGCTTGGTAGTTTGGTCTGCCCTGTTCCCATGATGCACTGGGCCAGGGACAGACTAATTTGCATGTAGCCAGGTTCTGAACTGGGATGGTGCAGTGAGCTAAAAAACGGTGTTGGATAAAGCCCTGATCTTTTGACTGGGTAGGAGTGTTCTGCTTAATTCAGATGCTCTGTCCATCACCACCCCCTTTTATGAATCGTTTTGGCCACTATAGGAGTGGAAGGGTATGCTCAGACATGAGTCCCTTGCTCACTGCACCATCAGGATTCAAGCAAGCCGGGCCGAAGACGGCTGCAATGCCAGAAACCGGTCCCCGGAAGCTTATTTCCTTTCCAGTAAAGAATTGGCTTGGCAGTTTGGTCTGCCCTGTTCCCATGATGCACTGGGCCAGGGACAGAATAATTTGCATGTAGCCAGGTTCTGAACTGGGATGGTGCAGTGAGCTAAAAAACGGTGTTGGATAAAGCCCTGATCTTTTGACTGGGTAGGAGTGTTCTGCTTAATTCAGATGCTCTGTCGATCACCACCCCCTTTTATGAATCGTTTTGGCCACTATAGGAGTGGAAGGGTATGCTCAGACATGAGTCCCTTGCTCACTGCACCATCAGGATTCAAGCAAGCCGGGCCGAAGACGGCTGCAATGCCAGAAACCGGTCCCCGGAAGCTTGTTTCCTTTCCAGTAAAGAATTGGCTTGGTAGTTTGGTCTGCCCTGTTCCCATGATGCACTGGGCCAGGGACAGACTAATTTGCATGTAGCAAGGTTCTGAACTGGGATGGTGCAGTGAGCTAAAAAACGGTGTTGGATAAAGCCCTGATCTTTTGACTGGGTAGGAGTGTTCTGCTTAATTCAGATGCTCTGTCCATCACCACCCCCTTTTATGAATTGTTTTGGCCACTATAGGAGTGGAAGGGTATGCTCAGACATGAGTCTTTTGCTCACTGCAACATCAGGATTCAAGCAAGCCGGGCCGAAGACGGCTGCAATGCCAGAAACCGGTCCCCGGAAGCTTGTTTCCTTTCCAGTAAAGAATTGGCTTGGTAGTTTGGTCTGCCCTGTTCCCATGATGCACTGGGCCAGGGACAGACTAATTTGCATGTAGCCAGGTTCTGAACTGGGATGGTGCAGTGAGCTAAAAAACGGTGTTGGATAAAGCCCTGATCTTTTGACTGGGTAGGAGTGTTCTGCTTAATTCAGATGCTCTGTCCATCACCACCCCGTTTTATGAATCGTTTTGGCCACTATAGGAGTGGAAGGGTATGCTCAGACATGAGTCCCTTGCTCACTGCACCATCAGGATTCAAGCAAGCCGGGCCGAAGACGGCTGCAATGCCAGAAACCGGTCCCCGGAAGCTTGTTTCCTTTCCAGTTAAGAATTGGCTTGGTAGTTTGGTCTGCCCTGTTCCCATGATGCACTGGGCCAGGGACAGACTAATTTGCATGTAGCCAGGTTCTGAACTGGGATGGTGCAGTGAGCTAAAAAAAACGGTGTTGGATAAAGCCCTGATCTTTTGACTGGGTAGGAGTGTTCTGCTTAATTCAGATGCTCTGTTCATCACCACCCCCTTTTATGAATCGTTTTGGCCACTATAGGAGTGATAGGGTATGCTCAGACATGAGTCCCTTGCTCACTGCACCATCAGGATTCAAGCAAGCCGAGCCGAAGACGGCTGCATTGCCAGAAACCGGTCCCCGGAAGCTTGTTTCCTTTCCAGTAAAGAATTGGCTTGGTAGTTTGGTCTGCCCTGTTCCCATGATGCACTGGGCCAGGGACAGACTAATTTGCATGTAGCCAGGTTCTGAACTGGGATGGTGCAGTGAGCTAAAAAACGGTGTTGGATAAAGCCCTGATCTTTTGACTGGGTAGGAGTGTTCTGCTTAATTCAGATGCTCTGTCCATCACCACCCCCTTTTATGAATCGTTTTGGCCACTATAGGAGTGGAAGGGTATGCTCAGACATGAGTCCCTTGCTCACTGCACCATCAGGATTCAAGCAAGCCGGGCCAAAGACGGCTGCAATGCCAGAAACCAGTCCCCGGAAGCTTGTTTCCTTTCCAGTAACGAATTGGCTTGGTAGTTTGGTCTGCCCTGTTCCCATGATGCACTGGGCCAGGGACGGACTAATTTGCAGGTAGCCAGGTTCTGAACTGGGATGGTGCAGTGAGCTAAAAAACGGTGTTGGATAAAGCCCTGATCTTTTGACTGGGTAGGAGTGTTCTGCTTAATTCAGATGCTCTGTCCATCACCACCCCCTTTTATGAATCGTTCTGGCCACTATAGGAGTGGAAGGGTATGCTCAGACATGAGTCCCTTGCTCACTACACCATCAGGATTCAAGCAAGCCGGGCCGAAGACGACTGCAATGCCAGACACCGGTCCCCGGAAGCTTGTTTCCTTTCCAGTAAAGAATTGGCTTGGTAGTTTGGTCTGCCCTGTTCCCATGATGCACTGGGCCAGGGACAGACTAATTTGCATGTAGCCAGGTTCTGAACTGGGATGGTGCAGTGAGCTAAAAAACGGTGTTGGATAAAGCCCTGATCTTTTGACTGGGTAGGAGTGTTCTGCTTAATTCAGATGCTCTCTCCATCACCACCCCCTTTTATGAATCGTTTTGGCCACTATAGGAGTGGAAGGGTATGCTCAGACATGAGTCCCTTGCTCACTGCACCATCAGGATTCAAGCAAGCCGGGCCGAAGACGGCTGCAATGCCAGAAACCGGTCCCCGGAAGCGTGTTTCCTTTCCAGTAAAGAATTGGCTTGGTAGTTTGGTCTGCCCTGTTCCCATGATGCACTGGGCCAGGGACAGACTAATTTGCATGTAGCCAGGTTCTGAACTGGGATGGTGCAGTGAGCTAAAAAACGGTGTTGGATAAAGCCTGATCTTTTGACTGGGTAGGAGTGTTCTGCTTAATTCAGATGCTCTGTCCATCACCACCCCCTTTTATGAATCGTTTTGGCCACTATAGGAGTGGAAGGGTATGCTCAGACATGAGTCCCTTGCTCACTGCACCATCAGGATTCAAGCAAGCCGGGCCGAAGACGGCTGCAATGCCAGAAACCGGTCCCCGGAAGCTTGTTTCCTTTCCAGTAAAGAATTGGCTTGGTAGTTTGGTCTGCCCTGTTCCCATGATGCACTGGGCCAGGGACAGACTAATTTGCATGTAGCCAGGTTCTGAACTGGGCTGGTGCAGTGAGCTAAAAAACGGTGTTGGATAAAGCCCTGATCTTTTGACTGGGTAGGAGTGTTCTGCTTAATTCAGATGCTCTGTCCATCACCACCCCCTTTTATGAATCGTTTTGGCCACTATAGGAGTGGAAGGGTATGCTCAGACATGAGTCCCTTGCTCACTGCACCATCAGGATTCAAGCAAGCCGGGCCGAAGACGGCTGCAATGCCAGAAACCGGTCTCAGGAAGCTTGTTTCCTTTCCAGTAAAGAATTGGCTTGGTAGTTTGGTCTGCCCTGTTCCCATGATGCACTGGGCCAGGGACAGACTAATTTGCATGTAGCCAGGTTCTGAACTGGGATGGTGCAGTGAGCTAAAAAACGGTCTTGGATAAAGCCCTGATCTTTTGACTGGGTAGGAGTGTTCTGCTTAATTCAGAAGCTCTGTCCATCACCACCCCCTTTTATGCATCGTTTTGGCCACTATAGGAGTGGAAGGGTATGCTCAGACATGAGTCCCTTGCTCACTGCACCATCAGGATTCAAGCAAGCCGGGCCGAAGACGGCTGCAATGCCAGAAACCGGTCCCCGGAAGCTTGTTTCCTTTCCAGTAAAGAATTGGCTTGGTAGTTTGGTCTGCCCTGTTCCCATGATGCACTGGGCCAGGGACAGACTAATTTGCATGTAGCCAGGTTCTGAACTGGGATGGTGCAGTGAGCTAAAAAACGGTGTTGGATAAAGCCCTGATCTTTTGACTGGGTAGGAGTGTTCTGCTTAATTCAGATGCTCTGTCCATCACCACCCCGTTTTATGAATCGTTTTGGCCACTATAGGAGTGGAAGGGTATGCTCAGACATGAGTCCCTTGCTCACTGCACCATCAGGATTCAAGCAAGCCGGGCCGAAGACGGCTGCAATGCCCGAAACCAGTCCCCGGAAGCTTGTTTCCTTTCCAGTAAAGAATTGGCTTGGTAGTTTGGTCTGCCCTGTTCCCATGATGCACTGGGCCAGGGACAGACTAATTTGCATGTAGCCAGGTTCTGAACTGGGATGGTGCAGTGAGCTAAAAAACGGTGTTGGATAAAGCCCTGATCTTTTGACTGGGTAGGAGTGTTCTGCTTAATTCAGATGCTCTGTCCATCACCACCCCCTTTTATGAATCGTTTTGGCCACTATAGGAGTGGAAGGGTATGCTCAGACCTGAGTCCCTTGCTCACTGCACCATCAGGATTCAAGCAAGCCGGGCCGAAGACGGCTGCAATGCCAGAAACCGGTCCCCGGAAGCTTGTTTCCTTTCCAGTAAAGAATTGGCTTGGTAGTTTGGTCTGCCCTGTTCCCATGATGCACTGGGCCAGGGACAGACTAATTTGCATGTAGCCAGGTTCTGAACTAGGGTTGGTGCAGTGAGCTAAAAAACGGTGTTGGATAAAGCCCTGATCTTTTGACTGGGTAGGAGTGTTCTGCTTAATTCAGATGCTCTGTCCATCACCACCCCCTTTTATGAATCGTTTTGGCCACTATAGGAGTGGACGGGTATGCTAAGACATGAGTCCCTTGCTCACTGCACCATCAGGATTCAAGCAAGCCGGGCCGAAGACGGCTGCAATGCCAGAAACCAGTCCCCGGAAGCTTGTTTCCTTTCCAGTAAAGAATTGGCTTGGTAGTTTGGTCTGCCCTGTTCCCATGATGCACTGGGCCAGGGACAGACTAATTTGCATGTAGCCAGGTTCTGAACTGGGATGGTGCAGTGAGCTAAAAAACGGTGTTGGATAAAGCCCTGATCTTTTGACTGGGTAGGAGTGTTCTGCTTAATTCAGATGCTCTGTCCATCACCACCCCCTTTTATGAATCGTTTTGGCCACTATAGGAGTGGAAGGGTATGCTCAGACATGAGTCCCTTGCTCACTGCACCATCAGGATTCAAGCAAGCCGGGCCGAAGACGGCTGCAATGCCAGATACCGGTCCCCGGAAGCTTATTTCCTTTCCAGTAAAGAATTGGCTTGGTAGTTTGGTCTGCCCTGTTCCCATGATGCACTGGGCCAGGGACAGAATAATTTGCATGTAGCCAGTTTCTGAACTGGGATGGTGCAGTGAGCTAAAAAACGGTGTTGGATAAAGCCCTGATCTTTTGACTGGGTAGGAGTGTTCTGCTTAATTCAGATGCTCTGTCCATCACCACCCCCTTTTATGAATCGTTTTGGCCACTATAGGAGTGGAAGGGTATGCTCAGACATGAGTCCCTTGCTCACTGCACCATCAGGATTCAAGCAAGCCGGGCCGAAGACGGCTGCAATGCCAGAAACCGGTCCCCGGAAGCTTGTTTCCTTTCCAGTAAAGAATTGGCTTGGTAGTTTGGTCTGCCCTGTTCCCATGATGCACTGGGCCAGGGACAGACTAATTTGCATGTAGCCAGGTTCTGAACTGGGATGGTGCAGTGAGCTAAAAAACGGTGTTGGATAAAGCCCTGATCTTTTGACTGGGTAGGAGTGTTCTGCTTAATTCAGATGCTCTGTCCATCACCAGCCCCTTTTATGAATCGTTTTGGCCACTATAGGAGTGGAAGGGTATGCTCAGACATGAGTCCCTTGCTCACTGCACCATCAGGATTCAAGCAAGCCGGGCCGAAGACGGCGCAATGCCAGAAACCGGTCCCCGGAAGCTTGTTTCCTTTCCAGTAAAGAATTGGCTTGGTAGTTTGGTCTGCCCTGTTCCCATGATGCACTGGGCCAGGGACAGACTAATTTGCATGTAGCCAGGTTCTGAACTGGGATGGTGCAGTGAGCTAAAAAACGGTGTTGGATAAAGCCCTGATCTTTTGACTGGGTAGGAGTGTTCTGCTTAATTCAGATGCTCTGTCCATCACCACCCCCTTTTATGAATTGTTTTGGCCACTATAGGAGTGGAAGGGTATGCTCAGACATGAGTCCCTTGCTCACTGCACCATCAGGATTCAAGCAAGCCGGGCCGAAGACGGCTGCAATGCCAGAAACCGGTCCCCGGAAGGTTGTTTCCTTTCCAGTAAAAAATTGGCTTGGTAGTTTGGTCTGCCCTGTTCCCATGATGCACTGGGCCAGGGACAGACTAATTTGCATGTAGCCAGGTTCTGAACTGGGATGGTGCAGTGAGCTAAAAAACGGTGTTGGATAAAGCCCTGATCTTTTGACTGGGTAGGAGTGTTCTGCTTAATTCAGATGCTCTGTCCATCACCACCCCCTTTTATGAATCGTTTTGGCCACTATAGGAGTGGAAGGGTATGCTCAGACATGAGTCCCTTGCTCACTGCACCATCAGGATTCAAGCAAGCCGGGCCGAAGACGGCTGCAATGCCAGAAACCGGTCCCCGGAAGCTTGTTTCCTTTCCAGTAAAGAATTGGCTTGGTAGTTTGGTCTGCCCTGTTCCCATGATGCACTGGGCCAGGGACAGACTAATTTGCATGTAGCCAGGTTCTGAACTGGGATGGTGCAGTGAGCTAAAAAACGGTGTTGGATAAAGCCCTGATCTTTTGACTGGGTAGGAGTGTTCTGCTTAATTCAGATGCTCTGTCCATCACCACCCCCTTTTATGAATCATTTTGGCCACTATAGGAGTGGAAGGGTATGCTCAGACATGAGTCCCTTGCTCACTGCACCATCAGGATTCAAGCAAGCCGGGCCGAAGACGGCTGCAATGCCAGAAACCGGTCCCCGGAAGCTTGTTTCCTTTCCAGTAAAGAATTGGCTTGGTAGTTTGGTCTGCCCTGTTCCCATGATGCACTGGGCCAGGGACAGACTAATTTGCATGTAGCCAGGTTCTGAACTGGGATGGTGCAGTGAGCTAAAAAACGGTGTTGGATAAAGCCCTGATCTTTGGACTGGGTAGGAGTGTTCTGCTTAATTCAGATGCTCTGTCCATCACCACCCCCTTTTATGAATCGTTTTGGCCACTATAGGAGTGGAAGGGTATGCTCAGACATGAGTCCCTTGCTCACTGCACCATCAGGATTCAAGCAAGCCGGGCCGAAGACGGCTGCAATGCCAGAAACCGGTCCCCGGAAGCTTGTTTCCTTTCCAGTAAAGAATTGGCTTGGTAGTTTGGTCTGCCCTGTTCCCATGATGCACTGGGCCAGGGACAGACTAATTTGCATGTAGCCAGGTTCTGAACTGGGATGGTGCAGTGAGCTAAAAAACGGTGTTGGATAAAGCCCTGATCTTTTGACTGGGTAGGAGTGTTCTGCTTAATTCAGATGCTCTGTCCATCACCAGCCCCTTTTATGAATCGTTTTGGCCACTATAGGAGTGGAAGGGTATGCTCAGACATGAGTCCCTTGCTCACTGCACCATCAGGATTCAAGCAAGCCGGGCCGAAGACGGCGCAATGCCAGAAACCGGTCCCCGGAAGCTTGTTTCCTTTCCAGTAAAGAATTGGCTTGGTAGTTTGGTCTGCCCTGTTCCCATGATGCACTGGGCCAGGGACAGACTAATTTGCATGTAGCCAGGTTCTGAACTGGGATGGTGCAGTGAGCTAAAAAACGGTGTTGGATAAAGCCCTGATCTTTTGACTGGGTAGGAGTGTTCTGCTTAATTCAGATGCTCTGTCCATCACCACCCCCTTTTATGAATTGTTTTGGCCACTATAGGAGTGGAAGGGTATGCTCAGACATGAGTCCCTTGCTCACTGCACCATCAGGATTCAAGCAAGCCGGGCCGAAGACGGCTGCAATGCCAGAAACCGGTCCCCGGAAGGTTGTTTCCTTTCCAGTAAAGAATTGGCTTGGTAGTTTGGTCTGCCCTGTTCCCATGATGCACTGGGCCAGGGACAGACTAATTTGCATGTAGCCAGGTTCTGAACTGGGATGGTGCAGTGAGCTAAAAAACGGTGTTGGATAAAGCCCTGATCTTTTGACTGGGTAGGAGTGTTCTGCTTAATTCAGATGCTCTGTCCATCACCACCCCCTTTTATGAATCGTTTTGGCCACTATAGGAGTGGAAGGGTATGCTCAGACATGAGTCCCTTGCTCACTGCACCATCAGGATTCAAGCAAGCCGGGCCGAAGACGGCTGCAATGCCAGAAACCGGTCCCCGGAAGCTTGTTTCCTTTCCAGTAAAGAATTGGCTTGGTAGTTTGGTCTGCCCTGTTCCCATGATGCACTGGGCCAGGGACAGACTAATTTGCATGTAGCCAGGTTCTGAACTGGGATGGTGCAGTGAGCTAAAAAACGGTGTTGGATAAAGCCCTGATCTTTTGACTGGGTAGGAGTGTTCTGCTTAATTCAGATGCTCTGTCCATCACCACCCCCTTTTATGAATCATTTTGGCCACTATAGGAGTGGAAGGGTATGCTCAGACATGAGTCCCTTGCTCACTGCACCATCAGGATTCAAGCAAGCCGGGCCGAAGACGGCTGCAATGCCAGAAACCGGTCCCCGGAAGCTTGTTTCCTTTCCAGTAAAGAATTGGCTTGGTAGTTTGGTCTGCCCTGTTCCCATGATGCACTGGGCCAGGGACAGACTAATTTGCATGTAGCCAGGTTCTGAACTGGGATGGTGCAGTGAGCTAAAAAACGGTGTTGGATAAAGCCCTGATCTTTGGACTGGGTAGGAGTGTTCTGCTTAATTCAGATGCTCTGTCCATCACCACCCCCTTTTATGAATCGTTTTGGCCACTATAGGAGTGGAAGGGTATGCTCAGACATGAGTCCCTTGCTCACTGCACCATCAGGATTCAAGCAAGCCGGGCCGAAGACGGCTGCAATGCCAGAAACCGGTCCCCGGAAGCTTGTTTCCTTTCCAGTAAAGAATTGGCTTGGTAGTTTGGTCTGCCCTGTTCCCATGATGCACTGGGCCAGGGACAGACTAATTTGCATGTAGCCAGGTTCTGAACTGGGATGGTGCAGTGAGCTAAAAAACGGTGTTGGATAAAGCCCTGATCTTTTGACTGGGTAGGAGTGCTCTGTCCATCACCACCCCCTTTTATGAATCGTTTTCGCCACTATAGGAGTGGAAGGGTATGGTTTGACATGAGTCCCTTGCTCACTGCACCATCAGGATTCACGCAAGCCGGGCCGAAGACGGCTGCAATGCCAGAAAACGGTCCCCGGAAGCTTGTTTCCTTGCCAGTAAAGAATTGGCTTGGTAGTTTGGTCTGCCCTGTTCCCATGATGCACTGGGCCAGGGACAGACTAATTTGCATGTAGCCAGGTTCTGAACTGGGATGGTGCAGTGAGCTAAAAAACGGTGTTGGATAAAGCCCTGATCTTTTGACTTTGTAGGAGTGTTCTGCTTAATTCAGATGCTCTGTCCATCACCATCCCCTTTTATGAATCGTTTTGGCCACTATAGGAGTGGAAGGGTATGCTCAGACATGAGTCCCTTGCTCACTGCACCATCAGGATTCAAGCAAGCCGGGCCGAAGACGGCTGCAATGCCAGAAAACGGTCCCCGGAAGCTTGTTTCCTTTCCAGTAAAGAATTGGCTTGGTAGTTTGGTCTGCCCTGTTCCCATGATGCACTGGGCCAGGGACAGACTAATTTGCATGTAGCCAGGTTCTGAACTGGGATGGTGCAGTGAGCTAAAAAAACGGTGTTGGATAAAGCCCTGATCTTTGGACTGGGTAGGAGTGTTCTGCTTAATTCAGATGCTCTGTCCATCACCACCCCCTTTTATGAATCGTTTTGGCCACTATAGGAGTGGAAGGGTATGCTCAGACATGAGTCCCTTGCTCACTGCACCATCAGGATTCAAGCAAGCCGGGCCGAAGACGGCTGCAATGCCAGAAACCGGTCCCCGGAAGCTTGTTTCCTTTCCAGTAAAGAATTGGCTTGGTAGTTTGGTCTGCCCTGTTCCCATGATGCACTGGGCCAGGGACAGACTAATTTGCATGTAGCCAGGTTCTGAACTGGGATGGTGCAGTGAGCTAAAAAACGGTGTTGGATAAAGCCCTGATCTTTTGACTGGGTAGGAGTGCTCTGTCCATCACCACCCCCTTTTATAAATCGTTTTCGCCACTATAGGAGTGGAAGGGTATGGTTTGACATGAGTCCCTTGCTCACTGCACCTTCAGGATTCACGCAAGCCGGGCCGAAGACGGCTGCAATGCCAGAAACCGGTCCCCGGAAGCTTGTTTCCTTGCCAGTAAAGAATTGGCTTGGTAGTTTGGTCTGCCCTGTTCCCATGATGCACTGGGCCAGGGACAGACTAATTTGCATGTAGCCAGGTTCTGAACTGGGATGGTGCAGTGAGCTAAAAAACGGTGTTGGATAAAGCCCTGATCTTTTGACTTTGTAGGAGTGTTCTGCTTAATTCAGATGCTCTGTCCATCACCACCCCCTTTTATGAATCGTTTTGGCCACTATAGGAGTGGAAGGGTATGCTCAGACATGAGTCCCTTGCTCACTGCACCATCAGGATTCAAGCAAGCCGGGCGGAAGACGGCTGCAATGCCAGAAACCGGTCCCCGGAAGCTTGTTTCCTTTCCAGAAAAGAATTGGCTTGGTAGTTTGGTCTGCCCTGTTCCCATGATGCACTGGACCAGGGACAAACTAATTTGCATGTAGCCAGGTTCTGAACTGGGATGGTGCAGTGAGCTAAAAACGGTGTTGGATAAAGCCCTGATCTTTTGACTGGGTAGGAGTGTTCTGCTTAATTCAGATGCTCTGTCCATCACCACCCCCTTTTATGAATCGTTTTGGCCACTATAGGAGTGGAAGGGTATGCTCAGACATGAGTCCCTTGCTCACTGCACCATCAGGATTCAAGCAAGCCGGGCCGAAGGCGGCTGCAATGCCAGAAACCGGTCCCCGGAAGCTTGTTTCCTTTCCAGTAAAGAATTGGCTTGGTAGTTTGGTCTGCCCTGTTCCCATGATGCACTGGGCCAGGGAAAGACTGATTTGCATGTAGCCAGGTTCTGAACTGGGATGGTGCAGTGAGCTAAAAAATGGTGTTGGATAAAGCCCTGATCTTTTGACTGGGTAGGAGTGTTCTGCTTAATTCAGATGCTCTGTCCATCACCACCCCCTTTTATGAATCGTTTGGCCACTATAGGAGTGGACTGTATGCTCAGACATGAGTCCCTTGCTCACTGCACCATCAGGATTCAAGCAAGCCGGGCTGAAGACGGCTGCAATGCCAGAAACCGGTCCCCGGATGCTTGTTTCCTTTCCAGTAAATAATTGGCTTGGTAGTTTGGTCTGCCCTGTTCCCATGATGCACTGGGCCAGGGACAGACTAATTTGCATGTAGCCAGGTTCTGAACTGGGATGGTGCAGTGAGCTAAAAAACGGTGTTGGATAAAGCCCTGATCTTTTGACTGGGTAGGAGTGTTCTGCTTAATTCAGATGCTCTGTCCATCACTGCCCCCTTTTATGAATCGTTTTGGCCACTATAGGAGTGGAAGGGTATGCTCAGACATGAGTCCCTTGCTCACTGCACCATCAGGATTCAAGCAAGCCGGGGGGAAGACGGCTGCAATGCCAGAAACCGGTCCCCGGAAGCTTATTTCCTTTCCAGTAAAGAATTGGCTTGGTAGTTTGGTCTGCCCTGTTCCCATGATGCACTGGGCCAGGGACAGACTAATTTGCATGTAGCCAGGTTCTGAACTGGGATGGTGCAGTGAGCTAAAAAACGGTGTTGGATAAAGCCCTGATCTTTTGACTGGGTAGGAGTGTTCTGCTTAATTCAGATGCTCTGTCGATCACCACCCCCTTTTATGAATGGTTTTGGCCACTATAGGAGTGGAAGGGTATGCTCAGACATGAGTCCCTTGCTCACTGCACCATCAGGATTCAAGCAAGCCGGGCCGAAGACGGCTGCATTGCCAGAAACCGGTCCCCGGGAGCTTGTTTCCTTTCCAGTAAAGAATTGGCTTGGTAGTTTGGCCTGCCCTGTTCCCATGATGCACTGGGCCAGGGACAGACTAATTTGCATGTAGCCAGGTTCTGAACTGGGATGGTGCAGTGAGCTAAAAAACGGTGTTGGATAAAGCCCTGATCTTTTGACTGGGTAGGAGTGTTCTGCTTAATTCAGATGCTCTGTCCATCACCACCCCCTTTTATGAATCGTTTTGGCCACTATAGGAGTGGAAGGGTATGCTCAGACATGAGTCCCTTGCTCACTGCACCATCAGGATACAAGCAAGCCGGGCCGAAAACGGCTGCAATGCCAGAAACCGGTCCCCAGAAGCTTGTTTCCTTTCCAGTAAAGAATTGGCCTGGTAGTTTGGTCTGCCCTGTTCCCATGATGCACTGGGCCAGGGACAGACTAATTTGCATGTAGCCAGGTTCTGAACTGGGATGGTGCAGTGAGCTAAAAAACGGTGTTGGATAAAGCCCTGATCTTTTGACTGGGTAGGAGTGTTCTGCTTAATTCAGATGCTCTGTCCATCACCACCCCCTTTTATGAATCGTTTTGGCCACTATAGGAGTGGAAGGGTATGCTCAGACATGAGTCCCTTGCTCACTGCACCATCAGGATTCAAGCAAGCCGGGCCGAAGACGGCTGCAATGCCAGAAACCGGTCCCCGGAAGCTTGTTTCCTTTCCAGTAACGAATTGGCTTGGTAGTTTGGTCTGCCCTGTTCCCATGATGCACTGGGCCAGGGACAGACTAATTTGCATGTAGCCAGGTTCTGAACTGGGATGGTGCAGTGAGCTAAAAAACGGTGTTGGATAAAGCCCTGATCTTTTGACTGGGTAGGAGTGTTCTGCTTAATTCAGATGCTCTGTCCATCACCACCCCCTTTTATGAATCGTTTTGGCCACTATAGGAGTGGAAGGGTATGCTCAGACATGAGTCCCTTGCTCACTACACCATCAGGATTCAAGCAAGCCGGGCCGAAGACGACTGCAATGCCAGACACCGGTCCCCGGAAGCTTGTTTCCTTTCCAGTAAAGAATTGGCTTTGTAGTTTGGTCTGCCCTGTTCCCATGATGCACTGGGCCAGGGACAGACTAATTTGCATGTAGCCAGGTTCTGAACTGGGATGGTGCAGTGAGCTAAAAAATGGTGTTGGATAAAGCCCTGATCTTTTGACTGGGTAGGAGTGTTCTGCTTAATTCAGATGCTCTGTCCATCACGACCCCCTTTTATGAATCGTTTTGGCCACTATAGGAGTGGAAGGGTATGCTCAGACATGAGTCCCTTGCTCACTGCACCATCAGGATTCAAGCAAGCCGGGCTGAAGACGGCTGCAATGCCAGAAACCGGTCCCCGGAAGCTTGTTTCCTTTCCAGTAAATAATTGGCTTGGTAGTTTGGTCTGCCCTGTTCCCATGATGCACTGGGCCAGGGACAGACTAATTTGCATGTAGCCAGGTTCTGAACTGGGATGGTGCAGTGAGCTAAAAAACGGTGTTGGATAAAGCCCTGATCTTTTGACTGGGTAGGAGTGTTCTGCTTAATTCAGATGCTCTGTCCATCACTGCCCCCTTTTATGAATCGTTTTGGCCACTATAGGAGTGGAAGGGTATGCTCAGACATGAGTCCCTTGCTCACTGCACCATCAGGATTCAAGCAAGCCGGGGGGAAGACGGCTGCAATGCCAGAAACCGGTCCCCGGAAGCTTGTTTCCTTTCCAGTAAAGAATTGGCTTGGTAGTTTGGTCTGCCCTGTTCCCATGATGCACTGGGCCAGGGACAGGCTAATTTGCATGTAGCCAGGTTCTGAACTGGGATGGTGCAGTGAGCTAAAAAACGGTGTTGGATAAAGCCCTGATCTTTTGACTGGGTAGGAGTGTTCTGCTTAATTCAGATGCTCTGTCGATCACCACCCCCTTTTATGAATGGTTTTGGCCACTATAGGAGTGGAAGGGTATGCTCAGACATGAGTCCCTTGCTCACTGCACCATCAGGATTCAAGCAAGCCGGGCCGAAGACGGCTGCATTGCCAGAAACCGGTCCCCGGGAGCTTGTTTCCTTTCCAGTAAAGAATTGGCTTGGTAGTTTGGCCTGCCCTGTTCCCATGATGCACTGGGCCAGGGACAGACTAATTTGCATGTAGCCAGGTTCTGAACTGGGATGGTGCAGTGAGCTAAAAAACGGTGTTGGATAAAGCCCTGATCTTTTGACTGGGTAGGAGTGTTCTGCTTAATTCAGATGCTCTGTCCATCACCACCCCCTTTTATGAATCGTTTTGGCCACTATAGGAGTGGAAGGGTATGCTCAGACATGAGTCCCTTGCTCACTGCACCATCAGGATACAAGCAAGCCGGGCCGAAGACGGCTGCAATGCCAGAAACCGGTCCCCAGAAGCTTGTTTCCTTTCCAGTAAAGAATTGGCCTGGTAGTTTGGTCTGCCCTGTTCCCATGATGCACTGGGCCAGGGACAGACTAATTTGCATGTAGCCAGGTTCTGAACTGGGATGGTGCAGTGAGCTAAAAAACGGTGTTGGATAAAGCCCTGATCTTTTGACTGGGTAGGAGTGTTCTGCTTAATTCAGATGCTCTGTCCATCACCACCCCCTTTTATGAATCGTTTTGGCCACTATAGGAGTGGAAGGGTATGCTCAGACATGAGTCCCTTGCTCACTGCACCATCAGGATTCAAGCAAGCCGGGCCGAAGACGGCTGCAATGCCAGAAACCGGTCCCCGGAAGCTTGTTTCCTTTCCAGTAACGAATTGGCTTGGTAGTTTGGTCTGCCCTGTTCCCATGATGCACTGGGCCAGGGACAGACTAATTTGCATGTAGCCAGGTTCTGAACTGGGATGGTGCAGTGAGCTAAAAAACGGTGTTGGATAAAGCCCTGATCTTTTGACTGGGTAGGAGTGTTCTGCTTAATTCAGATGCTCTGTCCATCACCACCCCCTTTTATGAATCGTTTTGGCCACTATAGGAGTGGAAGGGTATGCTCAGACATGAGTCCCTTGCTCACTACACCATCAGGATTCAAGCAAGCCGGGCCGAAGACGACTGCAATGCCAGACACCGGTCCCCGGAAGCTTGTTTCCTTTTCAGTAAAGAATTGGCTTGGTAGTTTGGTCTGCCCTGTTCCCATGATGCACTGGGCCAGGGACAGACTAATTTGCATGTAGCCAGGTTCTGAACTGGGATGGTGCAGTGAGCTAAAAAACGGTGTTGGATAAAGCCCTGATCTTTTGACTGGGTAGGAGTGTTCTGCTTAATTCAGATGCTCTCTCCATCACCACCCCCTTTTATGAATCGTTTTGGCCACTATAGGAGTGGAAGGGTATGCTCAGACATGAGTCCCTTGCTCACCGCACCATCAGGATTCAAGCAAGCCGGGCCGAAGACGGCTGCAATGCCAGAAACCGGTCCCCGGAAGCCTTGTTTCCTTTCCAGTAAAGAATTGGCTTGGTAGTTTGGTCTGCCCTGTTCCCATGATGCACTGGGCCAGGGACAGACTCATTTGCATGTAGCCAGGTTCTGAACTGGGATGGTGCAGTGAGCTAAAAACCGGTGTTGGATAAAGCCCTGATCTTTTTACTGGGTAGGAGTGTTCTGCTTAATTCAGATGCTCTGTCCATCACCACCCCCTTTTATGCATCGTTTTGGCCACTATAGGAGTGGAAGGGTATGCTCAGACATGAGTCCCTTGCTCACTGCACCATCAGGATTCAAGCAAGCCGGGCCGAAGACGGCTGCAATGCCAGAAACCGGTCCCCGGAAGCTTGTTTCCTTTCCAGTAAAGAGTTGGCTTGGTAGTTTGGTCTGCCCTGTTCCCATGATGCACTGGGCCAGGGACAGACTAATTTGCATGTAGCCAGGTTCTGAACTGGGATGGTGCAGTGAGCTAAAAAACGGTGTTGGATAAAGCCCTGATCTTTTGACTGGGTAGGAGTGTTCTGCTTAATTCAGATGCTCTGTCCATCACCACCCCCTTTTATGAATCGTTTTGGCCACTATAGGAGTGGAAGGGTATGCTCAGACATGAGTCCCTTGCTCACTGCACCATCAGGATTCAAGCAAGCCGGGCAGAAGACGGCTGCAATGCCAGAAACCAGTCCCCGGAAGCTTGTTTCCTTTCCAGTAAAGATTTGGCTTTGTAGTTTGGTCTGCCCTGTTCCCATGATGCACTGGGCCAGGGACAGACTAATTTGCATGTAGCCAGGTTCTGAACTGGGATGGTGCAGTGAGCTAAACAAACGGTGTTGGATAAAGCCCTGATCTTTTGACTGGGTAGGAGTGTTCCGCTTAATTCAGATGCTCTGTCCATCACCACCCCCTTTTATGAATCGTTTTGGCCACTATAGGAGTGGAAGGGTATGCTCAGACCTGAGTCCCTTGCTCACTGCACCATCAGGATTCAAGCAAGCCGGGCCGAAGACGGCTGCAATGCCAGAAACCGGTCCCCGGAAGCTTGTTTCCTTTCCAGTAAAGAATTGGCTTGGTAGTTTGGTCTGCCCTGTTCCCATGATGCACTGGGCCAGGGACAGACTAATTTGCATGTAGCCAGGTTCTGAACTGGGATGGTGCAGTGAGCTAAAAAACGGTGTTGGATAAAGCCCTGATCTTTTGACTGGGTAGGAGTGCTCTGTCCATCACCACCCCCTTTTATGAATCGTTTTCGCCACTATAGGAGTGGAAGGGTATGGTTTGACATGAGTCCCTTGCTCACTGCACCATCAGGATTCACGCAAGCCGGGCCGAAGACGGCTGCAATGCCAGAAACCGGTCCCCGGAAGCTTGTTTCCTTGCCAGTAAAGAATTGGCTTGGTAGTTTGGTCTGCCCTGTTCCCATGATGCACTGGGCCAGGGACAGACTAATTTGCATGTAGCCAGGTTCTGAACTGGGATGGTGCAGTGAGCTAAAAAACGGTGTTGGATAAAGCCCTGATCTTTTGACTTTGTAGGAGTGTTCTGCTTAATTCAGATGCTCTGTCCATCACCATCCCCTTTTATGAATCGTTTTGGCCACTATAGGAGTGGAAGGGTATGCTCAGACATGAGTCCCTTGCTCACTGCACCATCAGGATTCAAGCAAGCCGGGCCGAAGACGGCTGCAATGCCAGAAAACGGTCCCCGGAAGCTTGTTTCCTTTCCAGTAAAGAATTGGCTTGGTAGTTTGGTCTGCCCTGTTCCCATGATGCACTGGGCCAGGGACAGACTAATTTGCATGTAGCCAGGTTCTGAACTGGGATGGTGCAGTGAGCTAAAAAAACGGTGTTGGATAAAGCCCTGATCTTTGGACTGGGTAGGAGTGTTCTGCTTAATTCAGATGCTCTGTCCATCACCACCCCCTTTTATGAATCGTTTTGGCCACTATAGGAGTGGAAGGGTATGCTCAGACATGAGTCCCTTGCTCACTGCACCATCAGGATTCAAGCAAGCCGGGCCGAAGACGGCTGCAATGCCAGAAACCGGTCCCCGGAAGCTTGTTTCCTTTCCAGTAAAGAATTGGCTTGGTAGTTTGGTCTGCCCTGTTCCCATGATGCACTGGGCCAGGGACAGACTAATTTGCATGTAGCCAGGTTCTGAACTGGGATGGTGCAGTGAGCTAAAAAACGGTGTTGGATAAAGCCCTGATCTTTTGACTGGGTAGGAGTGCTCTGTCCATCACCACCCCCTTTTATAAATCGTTTTCGCCACTATAGGAGTGGAAGGGTATGGTTTGACATGAGTCCCTTGCTCACTGCACCTTCAGGATTCACGCAAGCCGGGCCGAAGACGGCTGCAATGCCAGAAACCGGTCCCCGGAAGCTTGTTTCCTTGCCAGTAAAGAATTGGCTTGGTAGTTTGGTCTGCCCTGTTCCCATGATGCACTGGGCCAGGGACAGACTAATTTGCATGTAGCCAGGTTCTGAACTGGGATGGTGCAGTGAGCTAAAAAACGGTGTTGGATAAAGCCCTGATCTTTTGACTTTGTAGGAGTGTTCTGCTTAATTCAGATGCTCTGTCCATCACCACCCCCTTTTATGAATCGTTTTGGCCACTATAGGAGTGGAAGGGTATGCTCATACATGAGTCCCTTGCTCACTGCACCATCAGGATTCAAGCAAGCCGGGCGGAAGACGGCTGCAATGCCAGAAACCGGTCCCCGGAAGCTTGTTTCCTTTCCAGAAAAGAATTGGCTTGGTAGTTTGGTCTGCCCTGTTCCCATGATGCACTGGACCAGGGACAAACTAATTTGCATGTAGCCAGGTTCTGAACTGGGATGGTGCAGTGAGCTAAAAACGGTGTTGGATAAAGCCCTGATCTTTTGACTGGGTAGGAGTGTTCTGCTTAATTCAGATGCTCTGTCCATCACCACCCCCTTTTATGAATCGTTTTGGCCACTATAGGAGTGGAAGGGTATGCTCAGACATGAGTCCCTTGCTCACTGCACCATCAGGATTCAAGCAAGCCGGGCCGAAGGCGGCTGCAATGCCAGAAACCGGTCCCCGGAAGCTTGTTTCCTTTCCAGTAAAGAATTGGCTTGGTAGTTTGGTCTGCCCTGTTCCCATGATGCACTGGGCCAGGGAAAGACTAATTTGCATGTAGCCAGGTTCTGAACTGGGATGGTGCAGTGAGCTAAAAAATGGTGTTGGATAAAGCCCTGATCTTTTGACTGGGTAGGAGTGTTCTGCTTAATTCAGATGCTCTGTCCATCACCACCCCCTTTTATGAATCGTTTGGCCACTATAGGAGTGGAAGGGTATGCTCAGACATGAGTCCCTTGCTCACTGCACCATCAGGATTCAAGCAAGCCGGGCTGAAGACGGCTGCAATGCCAGAAACCGGTCCCCGGATGCTTGTTTCCTTTCCAGTAAATAATTGGCTTGGTAGTTTGGTCTGCCCTGTTCCCATGATGCACTGGGCCAGGGACAGACTAATTTGCATGTAGCCAGGTTCTGAACTGGGATGGTGCAGTGAGCTAAAAAACGGTGTTGGATAAAGCCCTGATCTTTTGACTGGGTAGGAGTGTTCTGCTTAATTCAGATGCTCTGTCCATCACTGCCCCCTTTTATGAATCGTTTTGGCCACTATAGGAGTGGAAGGGTATGCTCAGACATGAGTCCCTTGCTCACTGCACCATCAGGATTCAAGCAAGCCGGGGGGAAGACGGCTGCAATGCCAGAAACCGGTCCCCGGAAGCTTATTTCCTTTCCAGTAAAGAATTGGCTTGGTAGTTTGGTCTGCCCTGTTCCCATGATGCACTGGGCCAGGGACAGACTAATTTGCATGTAGCCAGGTTCTGAACTGGGATGGTGCAGTGAGCTAAAAAACGGTGTTGGATAAAGCCCTGATCTTTTGACTGGGTAGGAGTGTTCTGCTTAATTCAGATGCTCTGTCGATCACCACCCCCTTTTATGAATGGTTTTGGCCACTATAGGAGTGGAAGGGTATGCTCAGACATGAGTCCCTTGCTCACTGCACCATCAGGATTCAAGCAAGCCGGGCCGAAGACGGCTGCATTGCCAGAAACCGGTCCCCGGGAGCTTGTTTCCTTTCCAGTAAAGAATTGGCTTGGTAGTTTGGCCTGCCCTGTTCCCATGATGCACTGGGCCAGGGACAGACTAATTTGCATGTAGCCAGGTTCTGAACTGGGATGGTGCAGTGAGCTAAAAAACGGTGTTGGATAAAGCCCTGATCTTTTGACTGGGTAGGAGTGTTCTGCTTAATTCAGATGCTCTGTCCATCACCACCCCCTTTTATGAATCGTTTTGGCCACTATAGGAGTGGAAGGGTATGCTCAGACATGAGTCCCTTGCTCACTGCACCATCAGGATACAAGCAAGCCGGGCCGAAGACGGCTGCAATGCCAGAAACCGGTCCCCAGAAGCTTGTTTCCTTTCCAGTAAAGAATTGGCCTGGTAGTTTGGTCTGCCCTGTTCCCATGATGCACTGGGCCAGGGACAGACTAATTTGCATGTAGCCAGGTTCTGAACTGGGATGGTGCAGTGAGCTAAAAAACGGTGTTGGATAAAGCCCTGATCTTTTGACTGGGTAGGAGTGTTCTGCTTAATTCAGATGCTCTGTCCATCACCACCCCCTTTTATGAATCGTTTTGGCCACTATAGGAGTGGAAGGGTATGCTCAGACATGAGTCCCTTGCTCACTGCACCATCAGGATTCAAGCAAGCCGGGCCGAAGACGGCTGCAATGCCAGAAACCGGTCCCCGGAAGCTTGTTTCCTTTCCAGTAACGAATTGGCTTGGTAGTTTGGTCTGCCCTGTTCCCATGATGCACTGGGCCAGGGACAGACTAATTTGCATGTAGCCAGGTTCTGAACTGGGATGGTGCAGTGAGCTAAAAAACGGTGTTGGATAAAGCCCTGATCTTTTGACTGGGTAGGAGTGTTCTGCTTAATTCAGATGCTCTGTCCATCACCACCCCCTTTTATGAATCGTTTTGGCCACTATAGGAGTGGAAGGGTATGCTCAGACATGAGTCCCTTGCTCACTACACCATCAGGATTCAAGCAAGCCGGGCCGAAGACGACTGCAATGCCAGACACCGGTCCCCGGAAGCTTGTTTCCTTTTCAGTAAAGAATTGGCTTGGTAGTTTGGTCTGCCCTGTTCCCATGATGCACTGGGCCAGGGACAGACTAATTTGCATGTAGCCAGGTTCTGAACTGGGATGGTGCAGTGAGCTAAAAAACGGTGTTGGATAAAGCCCTGATCTTTTGACTGGGTAGGAGTGTTCTGCTTAATTCAGATGCTCTCTCCATCACCACCCCCTTTTATGAATCGTTTTGGCCACTATAGGAGTGGAAGGGTATGCTCAGACATGAGTCCCTTGCTCACCGCACCATCAGGATTCAAGCAAGCCGGGCCGAAGACGGCTGCAATGCCAGAAACCGGTCCCCGGAAGCCTTGTTTCCTTTCCAGTAAAGAATTGGCTTGGTAGTTTGGTCTGCCCTGTTCCCATGATGCACTGGGCCAGGGACAGACTCATTTGCATGTAGCCAGGTTCTGAACTGGGATGGTGCAGTGAGCTAAAAACCGGTGTTGGATAAAGCCCTGATCTTTTTACTGGGTAGGAGTGTTCTGCTTAATTCAGATGCTCTGTCCATCACCACCCCCTTTTATGCATCGTTTTGGCCACTATAGGAGTGGAAGGGTATGCTCAGACATGAGTCCCTTGCTCACTGCACCATCAGGATTCAAGCAAGCCGGGCCGAAGACGGCTGCAATGCCAGAAACCGGTCCCCGGAAGCTTGTTTCCTTTCCAGTAAAGAGTTGGCTTGGTAGTTTGGTCTGCCCTGTTCCCATGATGCACTGGGCCAGGGACAGACTAATTTGCATGTAGCCAGGTTCTGAACTGGGATGGTGCAGTGAGCTAAAAAACGGTGTTGGATAAAGCCCTGATCTTTTGACTGGGTAGGAGTGTTCTGCTTAATTCAGATGCTCTGTCCATCACCACCCCCTTTTATGAATCGTTTTGGCCACTATAGGAGTGGAAGGGTATGCTCAGACATGAGTCCCTTGCTCACTGCACCATCAGGATTCAAGCAAGCCGGGCCGAAGACGGCTGCAATGCCAGAAACCAGTCCCCGGAAGCTTGTTTCCTTTCCAGTAAAGAATTGGCTTTGTAGTTTGGTCTGCCCTGTTCCCATGATGCACTGGGCCAGGGACAGACTAATTTGCATGTAGCCAGGTTCTGAACTGGGATGGTGCAGTGAGCTAAACAAACGGTGTTGGATAAAGCCCTGATCTTTTGACTGGGTAGGAGTGTTCCGCTTAATTCAGATGCTCTGTCCATCACCACCCCCTTTTATGAATCGTTTTGGCCACTATAGGAGTGGAAGGGTATGCTCAGACCTGAGTCCCTTGCTCACTGCACCATCAGGATTCAAGCAAGCCGGGCCGAAGACGGCTGCAATGCCAGAAACCGGTCCCCGGAAGCTTGTTTCCTTTCCAGTAAAGAATTGTCTTGGTAGTTTGGTCTGCCCTGTTCCCATGATGCACTGGGCCAGGGACAGACTAATTTGCATGTAGCCAGGTTCTGAACTGGGATGGTGCAGTGAGCTAAAAAATGGTGTTGGATAAAGCCCTGATCTTTTGACTGGGTAGGAGTGTTCTGCTTAATTCAGATGCTCTGTCCATCACGACCCCCTTTTATGAATCGTTTTGGCCACTATAGGAGTGGAAGGGTATGCTCAGACATGAGTCCCTTGCTCACTGCACCATCAGGATTCAAGCAAGCCGGGCTGAAGACGGCTGCAATGCCAGAAACCGGTCCCCGGAAGCTTGTTTCCTTTCCAGTAAATAATTGGCTTGGTAGTTTGGTCTGCCCTGTTCCCATGATGCACTGGGCCAGGGACAGACTAATTTGCATGTAGCCAGGTTCTGAACTGGGATGGTGCAGTGAGCTAAAAAACGCTGTTGGATAAAGCCCTGATCTTTTGACTGGGTAGGAGTGTTCTGCTTAATTCAGATGCTCTGTCCATCACTGCCCCCTTTTATGAATCGTTTTGGCCACTATAGGAGTGGAAGGGTATGCTCAGACATGAGTCCCTTGCTCACTGCACCATCAGGATTCAAGCAAGCCGGGGGGAAGACGGCTGCAATGCCAGAAACCGGTCCCCGGAAGCTTGTTTCCTTTCCAGTAAAGAATTGGCTTGGTAGTTTGGTCTGCCCTGTTCCCATGATGCACTGGGCCAGGGACAGGCTAATTTGCATGTAGCCAGGTTCTGAACTGGGATGGTGCAGTGAGCTAAAAAACGGTGTTGGATAAAGCCCTGATCTTTTGACTGGGTAGGAGTGTTCTGCTTAATTCAGATGCTCTGTCGATCACCACCCCCTTTTATGAATGGTTTTGGCCACTATAGGAGTGGAAGGGTATGCTCAGACATGAGTCCCTTGCTCACTGCACCATCAGGATTCAAGCAAGCCGGGCCGAAGACGGCTGCATTGCCAGAAACCGGTCCCCGGGAGCTTGTTTCCTTTCCAGTAAAGAATTGGCTTGGTAGTTTGGCCTGCCCTGTTCCCATGATGCACTGGGCCAGGGACAGACTAATTTGCATGTAGCCAGGTTCTGAACTGGGATGGTGCAGTGAGCTAAAAAACGGTGTTGGATAAAGCCCTGATCTTTTGACTGGGTAGGAGTGTTCTGCTTAATTCAGATGCTCTGTCCATCACCACCCCCTTTTATGAATCGTTTTGGCCACTATAGGAGTGGAAGGGTATGCTCAGACATGAGTCCCTTGCTCACTGCACCATCAGGATACAAGCAAGCCGGGCCGAAGACGGCTGCAATGCCAGAAACCGGTCCCCAGAAGCTTGTTTCCTTTCCAGTAAAGAATTGGCCTGGTAGTTTGGTCTGCCCTGTTCCCATGATGCACTGGGCCAGGGACAGACTAATTTGCATGTAGCCAGGTTCTGAACTGGGATGGTGCAGTGAGCTAAAAAACGGTGTTGGATAAAGCCCTGATCTTTTGACTGGGTAGGAGTGTTCTGCTTAATTCAGATGCTCTGTCCATCACCACCCCCTTTTATGAATCGTTTTGGCCACTATAGGAGTGGAAGGGTATGCTCAGACATGAGTCCCTTGCTCACTGCACCATCAGGATTCAAGCAAGCCGGGCCGAAGACGGCTGCAATGCCAGAAACCGGTCCCCGGAAGCTTGTTTCCTTTCCAGTAACGAATTGGCTTGGTAGTTTGGTCTGCCCTGTTCCCATGATGCACTGGGCCAGGGACAGACTAATTTGCATGTAGCCAGGTTCTGAACTGGGATGGTGCAGTGAGCTAAAAAACGGTGTTGGATAAAGCCCTGATCTTTTGACTGGGTAGGAGTGTTCTGCTTAATTCAGATGCTCTGTCCATCACCACCCCCTTTTATGAATCGTTTTGGCCACTATAGGAGTGGAAGGGTATGCTCAGACATGAGTCCCTTGCTCACTACACCATCAGGATTCAAGCAAGCCGGGCCGAAGATGACTGCAATGCCAGACACCGGTCCCCGGAAGCTTGTTTCCTTTTCAGTAAAGAATTGGCTTGGTAGTTTGGTCTGCCCTGTTCCCATGATGCACTGGGCCAGGGACAGACTAATTTGCATGTAGCCAGGTTCTGAACTGGGATGGTGCAGTGAGCTAAAAAACGGTGTTGGATAAAGCCCTGATCTTTTGACTGGGTAGGAGTGTTCTGCTTAATTCAGATGCTCTCTCCATCACCACCCCCTTTTATGAATCGTTTTGGCCACTATAGGAGTGGAAGGGTATGCTCAGACATGAGTCCCTTGCTCACCGCACCATCAGGATTCAAGCAAGCCGGGCCGAAGACGGCTGCAATGCCAGAAACCGGTCCCCGGAAGCCTTGTTTCCTTTCCAGTAAAGAATTGGCTTGGTAGTTTGGTCTGCCCTGTTCCCATGATGCACTGGGCCAGGGACAGACTCATTTGCATGTAGCCAGGTTCTGAACTGGGATGGTGCAGTGAGCTAAAAACCGGTGTTGGATAAAGCCCTGATCTTTTTACTGGGTAGGAGTGTTCTGCTTAATTCAGATGCTCTGTCCATCACCACCCCCTTTTATGCATCGTTTTGGCCACTATAGGAGTGGAAGGGTATGCTCAGACATGAGTCCCTTGCTCACTGCACCATCAGGATTCAAGCAAGCCGGGCCGAAGACGGCTGCAATGCCAGAAACCGGTCCCCGGAAGCTTGTTTCCTTTCCAGTAAAGAGTTGGCTTGGTAGTTTGGTCTGCCCTGTTCCCATGATGCACTGGGCCAGGGACAGACTAATTTGCATGTAGCCAGGTTCTGAACTGGGATGGTGCAGTGAGCTAAAAAACGGTGTTGGATAAAGCCCTGATCTTTTGACTGGGTAGGAGTGTTCTGCTTAATTCAGATGCTCTGTCCATCACCACCCCCTTTTATGAATCGTTTTGGCCACTATAGGAGTGGAAGGGTATGCTCAGACATGAGTCCCTTGCTCACTGCACCATCAGGATTCAAGCAAGCCGGGCAGAAGACGGCTGCAATGCCAGAAACCAGTCCCCGGAAGCTTGTTTCCTTTCCAGTAAAGATTTGGCTTTGTAGTTTGGTCTGCCCTGTTCCCATGATGCACTGGGCCAGGGACAGACTAATTTGCATGTAGCCAGGTTCTGAACTGGGATGGTGCAGTGAGCTAAACAAACGGTGTTGGATAAAGCCCTGATCTTTTGACTGGGTAGGAGTGTTCCGCTTAATTCAGATGCTCTGTCCATCACCACCCCCTTTTATGAATCGTTTTGGCCACTATAGGAGTGGAAGGGTATGCTCAGACCTGAGTCCCTTGCTCACTGCACCATCAGGATTCAAGCAAGCCGGGCCGAAGACGGCTGCAATGCCAGAAACCGGTCCCCGGAAGCTTGTTTCCTTTCCAGTAAAGAATTGTCTTGGTAGTTTGGTCTGCCCTGTTCCCATGATGCACTGGGCCAGGGACAGACTAATTTGCATGTAGCCAGGTTCTGAACTGGGATGGTGCAGTGAGCTAAAAAATGGTGTTGGATAAAGCCCTGATCTTTTGACTGGGTAGGAGTGTTCTGCTTAATTCAGATGCTCTGTCCATCACCACCCCCTTTTATGAATCGTTTTGGCCACTATAGGAGTGGAAGGGTATGCTCAGACATGAGTCCCTTGCTCACTGCACCATCAGGATTCAAGCAAGCCGGGCCGAAGACGGCTGCAATGCCAGAAACCGGTCCCCGGAAGCTTGTTTCCTTTCCAGTAAAGAATTGGCTTGGTAGTTTGGTCTGCCCTGTTCCCATGATGCACTGGGCCAGGGACAGACTAATTTGCATGTAGCCAGGTTCTGAACTGGGATGGTGCAGTGAGCTAAAAAACGGTGTTGGATAAAGCCCTGATCTTTTGACTGGGTAGGAGTGTTCTGCTTAATTCAGATGCTCTGTCCATCACCACCCCCTTTTATGAATGGTTTTGGCCACTATAGGAGTGGAAGGGTATGCTCAGACATGAGTCCCTTGCTCAATGCACCATCAGGATTCAAGCAAGCCGGGCCAAAGACGGCTGCAATGCCAGAAACCGGTCCCCGGAAGCCTGTTTCCTTTCCAGTAAAGAATTGGCTTGGTAGTTTGGTCTGCCCTGTTCCCATGATGCACTGGGCCAGGGACAGACTAATTTGCATGTAGCCAGGTTCTGAACTGGGATGGTGCAGTGAGCTAAAAAACGGTGTTGGATAAAGCCCTGATCTTTTTACTGGGTAGGAGTGTTCTGCTTAATTCAGATGCTCTGTCCATCACCACCCCCTTTTATGAATCGTTTTGGCCACTATAGGAGTGGAAGGGTATGCTCAGACATGAGTCCCTTGCTCACTGCACCATCAGGATTCAAGCAAGCCGGCTGAAGACGGCTGCAATGCCAGAAACCGGTCCCCGGAAGCTTGTTTCCTTTCCAGTAAAGAATTGGCTTGGTAGTTTGGTCTGCCCTGTTCCCATGATGCACTGGGCCAGGGACAGACTAATTTGCATGTAGCCAGGTTCTGAACTGGGATGGTGCAGTGAGCTAAAAAACGGTGTTGGATAAAGCCCTGATCTTTTGACTGGGTAGGAGTGTTCTGCTTAATTCAGATGCTCTGTCCATCACCACCCCCTTTTATGAACAGAGTTGAGCAGAGGCAAAACAAATGAGCCTGACTCGACCCAAGACAGTTTATGCAAATTTGTTCCATGATAAGGCCCCACAGCCATATCATATAATACACCCAAATCCTCACAATGACCAACAAACCTCTGAATATACCTCAGCTAAGCCTGAGAATATACCTAAGCTAAAAGTAAATTGCACAACACACAGGGAAATCACTGATACTGTAATCCAATCTGATAAAAGTCAGTCGAATCAGGGAACAACATTAAGTCCACTTAGGGGAAAACAGGGAAAAAAGGGAAATATAGTTTTTATTGACAAGAAAATATAAATTTTCCAAATTATTTTTTAAAAACACTTATTAATTTTAAAATTAAATCTGTCTAGCAGAAATATAGAACACATATTTAAAATGCATTCAACACCTCCTACTATAAGGAATGGGAGTGAACCCACAGGATTCCAGCAAGTCCATGAAGAGGTAATAGTCATTACAAAATCAACCAACAACAGGCAGCATGCCCGCATTAGAGACCAAAAGAGCAAATCACAGGAAAAAATAACCATGCTGGTAAAATCTTTGTTGCCTTGCCCCTCAATTTCAGGAACAATTGATTAAGGAGGGAATACAGGATTTATAGGCAGAGGACCAACATTTTTGGGATGTCCAGAAAAGAAATCATTACAAGATAAAGCTTCTTTGAAGCTGCAGTGCTTGATATAAGGTAGATAGGAAGCAGGAGCTTACTTCATCAACAGCCCGCTCACAAGTTATCCATTAACAGCAAAATGCTGTCTGTACACTACTTTCTGGCACAGCATTTTCCAGAAGATCAGTGGGACACTGTGCATATATCACAGTAATATATTTTTGGTATCCCCAAGCTTTACTTCAGATGTCTTAAACATATAGATGTTGTAGTCCCCAGAAGTACTGTGCACGACTACTGTAGCATGTTGTGTTCTCCACAAAATCATCATGCAGCATGTTGCACATGTAAACCTCACAGTTAAATACTAAGCCATCCAGGTTTCCTAGGTGGGATATAGAACAAAGTCATATTCTGCAAGTGTGTTACCAACTAGTGTCCTCATTGTTGACTTGAACTGCTAGATAGGTTGCTGCATCACAGTGTCTGGACAGTGTTGAGTCAATGGTAAATACTAGACTATGTCAACATCCATGTATACCCTCCTAAGTTGCCAATGTTGCAACATCACAATATCACATCCAGACTGGCAAGTCTCTTCATACTATGCATCCACTAACAAATTACTCACTCACTGTCAGACCCCATTTGAGGGCTGTCTAGGCAGTCGAAGGTTACTGGGCCCCACACATGGGGAGTGAGGTGCTTTGGGACTGATATCCTGGGGTCAGTCCTTCTATGGCTTTGCCAATTGGGCCAAGTACACCTTATCAGCACTTGATCTTTAGGGTAACAAACGTGAGCATTCAAAGGTTTCTCACATAGGAAGTATGGAGGGGGCAAGAGCTCAGAACTTAGCAGTCAAACATCAGACACAATAATGTATTGCCCACCCAGTGCTTATCGTAATAGTAAAAGGAAAGTGGTTTAATCACACTGTATTACTTATTACTACACAGTGCAATTAGGGTAACAAGACACAGGGTTGTAATCCTGTTTGTGATATTCAGTGAGGTGCTACACCCCTTCGAGGCATCCTTCCCAGCTAGTGGAGTTTCCACAGCAACTATGTATTACGTTTAACGGGAGTTTGATGATATAAAAGTATGAAAGCAAATACTAAAAAACATAAATTCATGCAAACACAAATCATGCTTCATATATATTATATTGTGAAATAGTAAATACATCTTCCATGTTCCTGAAGCAATAGAAATAGTTCACAAATGATGAGTATCTAGTATAGATAGGGAAATATCTGTAAAACAATTATCAAGAGCATCCAACATTACATGTGACAGTAATATGTATTTATCTAAGTAGGAAGCCAGTTGATTAAATGATTTCTGAGCGCCAATACATTGATTTTTGATTCAGTATAATTGATATATTGTACCAAAAAGGGTAATTCAAAAAAGTGAGTCTGACATTTTGAATAGATGAACATAGAGGCTGGAGTAGATTAGGTATTTACTTGAATAGAGATAAAATTCAATTAGGAGTGTTGTGAATTATATGAATTTTTAAAAAAGAGAATGGGGTCATGGAGGTTTTTTGTAAGTCTAACCATATTGGTGAAATGATTGGTTGGATTCAGATCGTTTTAATTGGAATGGCTCAATGTCTAAAATAGCCAATAGTGGGGATTAAGGATACCCTGTATCACACCTCTTTGTAATTGAAATTAACAAGAAGACATTCCATTCACAAAAATAGCAGCCTTGTGTGCAGAATGTAAAAGTCAAATCAGTGGGATAATCTAAGGACCAAAACCAAAAGAAGGTAATAAAATATAAAATCGCAGCATATTCTCTTGAATGCTATTTCTACATCTAGATTGATGGCTGTGGGAGGATATTTATATGAAGATATACTCAATACAATTAATTTAGTATTGCCCAAGGACAAAAGGCCTTTGACGAAAACCAGGCTGCTTACTGTCAATACATTTTTGAAGAAATTATTATAGACAAAGGGCAATAATATTATCAAAAATGTTATAATCTATACTTACCAAGGAGAGAGTTCTGTAATTCTTTTTACATAATTTAGGGTCATGATCCTCTTTAGGAACTAAACATATAAGGGCATCTTGAAAAGTACCCTGTGAGGATTTAGAGTTTGAAAAATGAGTAAACAGATCAAAATGTTTGAATAGTAAGAAATTAGAGAAACATATGTAACATTCACTTCTAAACCCAACTGATTTTGGGTCCTTATCCCCTTAAATTGAATGAATAGTTTTAGTATTTTCATCCCAGGAGATGTCTTTTTTTTAAAAAGAAAAGCCAATATCAGTGTTAAATGAATTATTGAGAGGGGAGAAACATTCCTAGATTTGATCAATCTTTGGGAGCTTCTGGAATGTAAATTGATTGATAGTAACATACTTACTTACTTACATACTAATGATTGAGAACTATCTAAATCATTACAAAGTAATGTATTTTTAATTGTGTATTTATTTTCTGCATTTGTATTTTTTTTCTAGGTAATTGGCTAATAATTCCCTTGTCTTTTTTGACCTCCATAATATATAGCACTGGATTTTAGAAGATAGGAAGATGCATTCTCGCTGGAGTATTTATTGGATTGAAATTTAGCTTTAACTAAATCATCTAGGCATTGTTGGGATTTGGAGTTGCAATAAATGTGCCCAAGACAATTAAAGGAAGTTAGGATATGTTTTAATTTTGTTGCTGCAGTTTTTTGTTTATTGGAGACAAAAAAAATTCTCGCAGCAATATTAAGCACGACCCAAATTATATGGAATGCCATATTATATGTATTCAAAATAAAACATTCTTCATAAAAGGTTTGAAATGAATGTGTAAAAGTGTGATCTGATAAAAAGTGCATTATTACATTTCTATGGTCAAAGGGCAGCTTTGAGGAAGGGTAAAATCAATGACAAATACAACTAGAGCATAGTGAGATATTAAAATAGGTCCCATTTCAGTATGAAACTATGTACTCAATATAATCAATTTTAGACTTCAAATAATCTCGAAATGGAAAGTATATTCTCTTTTATCTGGGTGGACAATCCTCCATGCATCAACAAAAAAACGCTAAGTGATAGTTTTTATAATTGCTTTTGCATAGATTTTGGTATTTATCTAACCTTAGAGTGTCTATCTTAAAATGGTTCAAATATCTGATTGCGACACCACCAAGTGTTATTATCAGCATATTCCATCAATTTAGGCAAAATATATATCCAACAGTTATTATGAGCCTGGGTTGGTACATAAATATGAACTAAGGTAACTGAATGTCATCAATTCTCAATTTCACAATTAGCCATCATCCTTCACTACTATTTTCTTGAGACAGTATCACAATATTTAACAACTTATAATAAAGAATAGTAACACAATTTTTCTTTTTCTGAACAGGCGAGGAGAAAGAATTACCAATGCAATTTTTTTGCGTTTCTTGGTTTCATTTTCAGTTTAAATAGATTTAGAGCAACATCAACTTTGAGTTTAGAGAAATAGATTTGAATTCCTTGGGCCTCATATATGAGGTTCTCCGCAGGCCTTCCTGCTGTGCTGCCCTACGGCAAAATAAAAGGCCAAGAATGCACTTTATCTATGTCCTTTTCCTATGTGCTGGCGCACAATTTGCTGCCCTGCACCAATGCGGGTACTTTGCACCATGGTGCAAGGGTATCTTCGTTGCGGGAGGATTATTATTGTGCATGAAGGGAAACCTTCTTGCACAAATCGAAGAGGCTTTTTCCTCTTTCTATGTGTGCAGAATGCAGCACACATTGAAAAAGGAAAAACAAGGAAAATTAAAGATATTTCTCCTCGTTGTGCCTCCCTTATGCCTTCCCTGCGGAGGCATACGTTTTTGGCACTACATCAGATTTATGATTTCTCGTGCATCTGGGGCAGTGCCAAAAAGCCATGGATGTTGCTGCATCCGCCCTCAACTACAAGCAAGGGGAGTAATGCAGAGGAATCCATACAACCCTATTTTCAGTGGGACACATACAAATTAATTTCTACTTTTTGGTACATAGTCCCTTCATATTTATTTGCTTCAATTCTTTTCTAATCACATACCACCTCCAAATCGAGTTGAAGCAACTTGTAAATTCTTTGATTGTTCTCCTTTTTTAACAACAAATGAGACACATCAAACATAAAGGGAGGAACCGCCCCCAGCAACAACCATGCACGCCCCTATAATGCAAAAAAGTACATTAAAGGGAACAATTTTTATGAGGCAGCATTAAGCCAAAAAAAAGTGGCTTAGTGCTGCTTCGTAAATTTGGAGCAGCTTCCTGCGCCACGGGACGTCACAAAAAGTGATGTCCCGTGGTGCATAAATGAATGCCCTATGTCTCTTAATAGGTGAGGCAAGCAAATTGATATTCCTTGAGACTATTTTAAGTGCTATACATGTATCAGTTGGGCACACTTGAAAAAGAGAGAACAGGATGCTAAGACAATTCTTGTGTATCACCTGTCTGGTTGCTGAAGGACCCTGCTTTTGTCCAACCAGACTCCGTTTTCTAGGTTTGTTGTGGGCACAGTGCATGCTTCAAACTGGGTATTAGTGTTCAATTTTGGAGGACAATGGAATTAATATAGTACACTCTCCAGACACTCATCCAGCCCTCAGAACCCAAGTTTAATGTGGAAGAAGAATGGAAAATTCCCTCTTGATTGGTATTTTGGGCCTTTTGTCAGAAGGGAAACAGGAACTACTGAAAAAGTAGGTAAGGTTGGCCCCAGGGACTTTTACCCAGGGCCAATGCTACTTTACTACCGCCATGCTGAAGGTACTTCACCCGCCAAATTTAGAGATGTCCACCAGTCCAGGGGACATCACTTGTATTGACATGAAAAAGCTGAATTTTCTCTTTCAAAATAAAGAAAATATCCTCCTCCTTATGGGAGATGGCATCGGAGTCATTTACAAGTTTTCACTTCCCATTACCAGCAGGTTTTACCTGATGATGACGGACAGTGGAAACAGGCCATTTGTCCGCCAACTCTAAATCAAGTGGGTAGTCAAATGGTAAAACCTCTGACATGTCCTACTCTCCTGGGCCATAAGAGGTGCAGAGGCCTACTAGTCTCTGCCGCTGACATGCATTAGTTCAACCTGACTCTAAATTAGGTAACTTTTCAATGGAGTACCTTCTTTGCCAAACTGTAATACAAGCCCTAAGTCAGAAGGTAAACCTTTTGACCAGGACAAACCTGATTGATGTATCTGACCTGTGCTCCATCTCAGTCATCCTGAAATATCACCTAGGCCGGTCTACCAAAGCTGGTCATTGGCGCCTATTGCTTTTTTGCAGCTATTTCTACTAAAAACACACACAAAAATCATGTCTCCAGTTCCCCCTATCGGAATTTTGTAATTTTCTTTATTACATGTGCTCAATTTTTCTAATTCTGTTTGAGATTTTTATTGTTTTGAATTTTGAATGTATTACTGTTTAAGTACTGCATAAGCACTTTACACATTGTCCTAAATTAATCTTGTCTGCCCAGTGCAATAGCTACCAGTAGGTTTGAGCTCAGGTCGATTTAGTGACTTTGAGGCTTTACCCTGACAAGAGGTGTGATTAATCCTTGAGTTGGGCAGTTGCCCACCCCAAATAATATTCCAATTTCTTACAGGTATGTTGTTACAAAAAGCATTATCCTAAATCCATATAGTGGAAGAAGAAGTGGCATACATCCATGATATGGAAGCTCATCTTTTGGCCAGTGTTGGGAGAAGTTCCCCTAATATTCGGAATCCTAGAGGAAATCTTTGTTGAATCTCAGTAGTCACATATGGATGTTGTTTAATGGATAGGTAGTCATTTGTTAGAAATTGAGTTTCTGGTTGGTAGAGGTATGCACCCTGCTCAAGCAGGAACCACAATCCTAGTCAGGGTAAGACAGAAACAGACCGTGGAAATAACTTGTGCTCGCCCTCTGGTAGATTGATATAGAGCAGTCAGGCTTAACTTAAGCGGCAATGTGTAAAGTATTTGTACAACTCTTCAAACAGTAAAACAGTGAAAAGACCACACAAATAAATGTCAAACCTGGTTAGGAAATTTGAGCATAATTAAATGAACAAAACAAGACTGGCAAAAATCCAGAATAAAGAATAAACTGAAATGTAGTGCTTGAAAGCATAAAGTGCCAACCAACGCTATCTGGTCGCGCCAAACCTGGTCAAATCCAAAAGTTCAGGCTAACCATGATGGAGTATGGGTCAGATACAATGACCAGCCTTGGGCTGCTGAAACAGTGCCATAGTTTGCGGTTGCGTCGACATCGAGGACAGGATGAGAGGAGCAAAAGAGGCAATGTGTTGACACCAATCCTTTGGATGTAGGCGATGCGTCAAGTCTGACCTGTGCAAAGTCAGAGATGCACCAGAAATGGAGGTGATGCGCTGCATAGTCAGCGATAAGATGTGTTTAGTTCTCGCAGGAGAAGCGATGCACTTGATTGCTGCAGCAGCGGCGATGCGTCAGGATAGATAGAGATTGGCCGGTTCTGAGCAGCATAAAGATGTGGGTGCGTAGATATTAGCTGGAGCAGAATTTTATAGCTACTTCCAATGGCCAGGGCCTGGATTGGCACCACTAGGCAGGGCAAGACTCTCAAAAGGCAGAGCCCAGCTGCTGTAGCAAGTTGAGTTAGAAGTATTTTATTTCCTTCCCTAAGACTTCAATCAGGAGGCAAGCCAGCAGGCAGGGGCATAGCATTGTCAAAATGTTAGGTAGGGGGTGTGATGAGTCTGAGATTTCCAAACTAGTAACATGGTGGACCGAACTGAAAATAGTAGTGATTGTCGGAGGTCACTGAACGGGAATAGCGGTCAAGCTCAGGGTCATTACTTTTAAGTTATTTAGTAAAGCAAAAATATACTTGGTGCCATAAAATTGTCATCAAGCCACAATATAAATTAGCATAGAACTCAAAGTGTCTACTATGTATTTGCAAACAGCAGTATACTATAACTAAGGGTTTTTAGCATGTGCCTAAAAGTGCTATAAACCGCTTCTAATTAGAAACACATAGCTTTTACCTAAAAAATGAATTGTATTGATTATTTTCAAAACACTGTTTATTAGCATTCAGCTAGTCTGTTATGATTTTATATTTGTTTAAGTGTCCTATGGAAGAATTGTGGAGATCAGTTTATCTTTACCATGATTAACCTTTAGGCCAGATAAACCCCAGTTCACAAAATTGGACCAAATTCATAAAGTGTGGAAGTAGTATGAAAAATAAAGCATTGTTTCTGGCTAGGAGCAAAATAAAGCGGGACTTTAAACTGAAACTTGTTGATCCTTTAAAATGCTCCACTTTGAAGTTATTGTGCCCAGGTTCAGTACATCTGGGATATCTGCTTCACAAGTATGAGCATCACATGATTTAACCCCTCATCTGTCATTGTAGAGCTAGTCATTCTTTGCCAGTTTTAATCGTCTAGAACTACGCTTGTTGCTGGTAATAGTAATTGGTACAAGCACTGCCAATTTGTACGCCAAAGCAAGTTGTGGGTAAATGTTAACCTTTCCTGATAGGAACCGTGCTGCTTCATAGAGAGTAGTTTTCCCTGTTTTAGTAATATCTCTACTCAGTTTGGCTTCTATTTCCAAATATTCAAATCAGATTCTTTTAGATCTTCAAATGCAAACCAGTTCTGTGAAACTCAATTTTAATGACTGGGAGATAAACATTGAGGGGTATATTTACTAAGGATGTATGCCATGATTGTGTCAC
The DNA here is from genome assembly GCF_964261635.1 of Lissotriton helveticus. Classification (NCBI taxonomy): domain Eukaryota; kingdom Metazoa; phylum Chordata; class Amphibia; order Caudata; family Salamandridae; genus Lissotriton; species Lissotriton helveticus. The sequence goes on from NC_136065.1 coordinate 401,903,326, forward strand.
AACAGTGACGCATATCAACATAAAATAGGCAATGTGAAGTAGAAGTGCTTTCATTTCTCCTTTCTGTTCTGCACTATGCAGCAAACATACAAAGTGGGAAAAGGTTTAAAGTTAGTCTAAGCCTAGTATTAAGTGCTGGAAGGGTACACTTCCAGTACAAAACCTATACCAGACTCGCGGAGACACCCTTGCACTATGGTGAAAAGGTGTGTCTGTGGCACAAGGCAGCAAATTTCTGCACCAACAATCGGGAGAGGGGTGTAGAGTGCCTTATTTCTGGAAATATGATGCTCTCCTGCTCTCTCCTTCTCATGCAGTGCAGGATTTGCAGCTGCTGCACTGTGCTGCTGCATGATAATCTAGTAAATAGGGGCCAGAGTGTTTTAAGTTGCATCCTATACCCAGGTCACAGTCACAAAAGGAGAAAAAAGTAAAAATAAAAAAATAAAACTTGTACGTTAAAAGTGGCATTTCCCTTTTTTTAAATTGTCTCTTGTTTATGCAACTTATTCCAATGCCAGGGCCCGCTTTAGCGCTGGTGGCGCCCCGTGCTACAATCAAAAGCACTCTTTACCCCCAGTGAACTCTTTCTCCACAGATATCCTCATTATTACTATGCAACATTGCCATTCATCTCTCCATAGCCCCTCTTGCAAATGCAATTTATTTGTTTTACAGCGCTATTCTTATTAGTGTACAAGGTCAGATACCTTTACATCACATATAAACTATGCAGAGACAATGAATCATACTTGTGTTAATCAGTCTAAGGAAATGTTACATAAAGCAATGAGGAATCACATGTCATCCATACTAGTAGGCAGCATATTTCAAGAGTGTTTGGTCTGAAGAAACACAAAGCAAACTTAGGACTTCAAATGGATCACAGTAGCTGGAGTTGACAATACTAATAAGAATGTATTACTATTCAAACCAACTCTTTTTTAGCAACATTAGGATAAAACGAAAGACAAGAGAAATAAAACATAACGTTCTAACCTTTACCATGCAGTTTACATGCAGCTCTTCTCTGATACAGTTCAAAGCTCATTGTGCTATATTAGGATTGTAATTTATGAACAGCAAGTAACAAAAGGATCTCTGTGACAGAAACAGAAACCCACTGAGCTAGCCACATAAATGCAGTTCTGTCATATGCGTGGTACACATTCTTTGCTGAAGGCACATTAACTATTAGCACTACAGTCAAAACTACCACTAGACAAAACGCCTATCTTTCTCCAGCAGGAACGTAACATTTAATCACCAGCGTGCAGTGTTATCTTGACATTTTGATTGTTGTCTGAATCATGCTGGAACACACAAGGAACTCTGCAGCAAGTGCTTGTATTCCAAGTTATTTCCTAACACAGTGCCCCACAAATCATTGCCCCTAACCCAGTACTAGGTGTTCACTGCCCTAAAAGCTGGTGCTGTCCGATGTCCAGCTATTGGTCACTCAAAATGACCTGCTCAAGTTTTAGATGTCAATTGCACATTATCAGAACCATATAAGAATTCACTTTTTATTGTCTGACTTTGTTACCGTGCTGGTGATAATTGCCAGCCACTTGAAAGCACAGGCTAATACATATATACATGAAACTCCTACAACAGAGTTCCTGAACAAGCCAAGTACATATACATGGCAGGAGCATATGCGGCCTGTGGTAGACAAAAACATAAAAAAATACACAGCTGAAACGTGTCAGTCTCCACCACCTGGATGGTTCACCTGCCTTCCTATGGGCAAGCACAGACCTCCCAGAACACACAAGTAGACTTCCAATTGTGGATAATATCACTGGCATGCAGAGACATGTTACGATGCTGCTCAAGCACTGGGCCCTGAATACGGCGCCTGACAAAGGTGCGAAGGAATTAACATTAGTTAGTTTGCTGAGGCGTCATCCGAGCACCAGCAGCACAGTGGAGTGAGTGACAGGCAGAGAGAGGCCCATTGCTCTGGTGTGATTGTGTCAATTTTATTCTGGTATGTGTTTTGAGCTCAGGGCCCTGCCTCTGCTCTCAGCACTGCCTCCGCCTGTCCCTGGTAATCTTAATAAAACAAACATATGATTACTGGCAGTAGAACCAACTATTCTGCTTCGTAACTGACAAAGAGGTTATTTAGGGACCTGTCATTCTCAACCAGGCAAGGAGGGCAGCAGGCAGAATCTCAGCACCGCGAGAACGCTATTCTTCCAGAACAGCAGTCCAGCAGAGTGGCAGTCCTTCAGCAGCACAGCAGTCCTTCTCCCTGGCAGAGTATCCACAGAACCAAAAGTGTACTGAGTTGGTAGGGTCAGAAGTCCAGTTCTTATATGCAATTGTGCCTTTGATGTGGGGGAGACTTCAAAGAGGAGCTTTGAAGTGCATAGAGATCCTCCCTTGCTGCCCTGGCTCCAACCTTACTACAAGGGGTGAAACAGTCCTTTGTTTGGATACATGACACAGCCTATTCAGGAGTAAGTGGGAGGCTGTGCCCAGCTGCTCCCTCACATCCTGCCCAGGATGGCCCATCAGGATGTGGATGGCCCATCGAGTCACAACCAAACTCCCTTTGTGTGTGGCTTTCTAGAGGTAATGCACAGAGCCCAGCTGTCACCCACCACAGATGTTTATTGGAGACAGGCACACAGGGCTAAGACACAAATGTTCCATCTTTCTAAAAGTTGCATTTTTAAAATTGCAATAATAAATTCTACTTTACCATTAAAGAAGATGTATCATTATAATTTCATAGGTACTAATCATGACAGCTCTACCTCCTTCTAATTGGGAATTACACATACAAGATGTAACAATGCCCAATGTTAACCTATGGTAGGGGTAGGCCTCACAGTAGTAAAAAATGAATTTGGGATTTTTTTACTACCAGGACATGTAAAACTTAAGTGTACATGTCCTAACTTTTAATTACACAGCACCCTCACCTATGGGCTACCTAGGGGTAACCTTAAGGGGGACCTATTTGTAACAAAAGGGGAGTTTAGGACTTGGCAAGGGGGTGGAAATGCCAAGTCGGCCTGGTAGTGTAAACTGCACACACAGGCTCTGCAGTGGCAGGCCTGAAACATGTTTTAAAGGGCTAATGATGTGCGTGGCACAAACAGCACTGCAGACCCACTAGCAGTGGCAGGCCTGAGACATGTTTTAAAGGTCTACTTAAGTGGATGGCACAACCAGTGCTGCAGGCACACTAATAGCATTTCATGTACAGGCTCTGTGCACATGTAGTGCACTTTACTAGAGACTTATAAGTAAATTAAATATGCCAGTTGTGGACAAGTCAATCAAACCATGTTTAGGGAGAGAGCACATGGACTTTAGCACTGGTTAGCAGTGATAAAGTGCCTAGAGTCCTAAAACCAACAAAAACAAGAACAGCAAAAAGGGGAGGAGGAAAACAAAATGTTTGGGGTTACTCTGCAGAAGGGCCATTTCCAACATGATGAAGAGGAATTTAACCTCATCTTGAACCGAGGCAAGATGTTATTTCTGACCAAGTGGATAGGAAGCCTTTGTAGGTTGAAAAACCTTAGATTTTGACTAATTTCTCATAAACCCAGGAAACCCTCTAAAATATACGATTGTCTCAATGAATGCCTGAAAATGTAATTCAGGATGCTGAATGCTAAATTTTCTACTATTTTCGTCCATGCTAATATTAGTCTCACAAGAACAGACATTAGTTTATGTCTGTAAATGTTTTTCATGCATAGTGTATAACAAACGCCCAAGTGATCGCACCAAAAGTGACCCGGCTTGTGCAGTTGGACAGGTATATAAAAAAAGAAATAAGTGAGATCATCGACTCTCATTTTACCATTCTTCCCTTCACTCCCATTCCCGCTGTGGACTGTCTTGTAGTCCGCTCCATTTCATTTGGGGTTCCCTTGACCTGTGTCTTGATCTATCGTCCCCCCCTGTCCACTCCTCACTTTCTTGGTTCTATGGAGGACCTATTGGCTACGCTTGTAGTGAACAACTCCGCAGTCCTGCTCCTCGGGGACCTAAACTATTGGCCTAATGACCCGGCCGAGGATGCTAGATCTAAGGAGTTCACTACTCTGCTCACCAGCCTTAATTTCCTTCCCCAGCTTCCTATGCCCACCCACTCCCTTGGTCACCAGCTCGATCAAATATGGACTCTTAACATCCCCACCAACTCCCCTATCATTTCGCCCTGCCCATGGTCAGATCACCATCTGATTTCCTTTGCACTTGACCTCGGACGCCCGCCTAAACCCCCACTGCCCAAAAACACCTGGCTTAGAAAGTGGGATAAGGCTGACCTCCCCGATGTCTGCTCTTCCCTTGCGGCTTCTTGCCCTGAGCTCAACGATCTACCCCTCTCCTCTCAACTCACAGCCATTAACACCTGGTTACTACAGGCATGCAACCGCATTGTTCCCCTCAAAAAAGTCGCCATCAAGCGAGCTCACGCCGCCAACAGGTGGTTTTCTCCCCTCCTTAAAGACAAGAAGCTGGCGGCGCGTAGAGCAGAACGAGCGTGGCGTCGCAATTACTGCCCCCTCCTCAAAGCTAAGTATCACCTTGTCCTTAAGGAATACAAACAAGGCATTTTAACTGCTAAAGCCGAGTACTTCTCTGGCAAAATTCTAGCAGCGGAAAATCAATCTAAAGAAATATTTGCCACAGTACATGAACTTGCTGCTTCCGACAGGGTGATCTCCAAAATCCCCCCCTCCCAGTTACTTTGCAACTCTCTCAACTCTTTCTTCATTGAGAAAGTGGCCCTCATTAAGGCTAATATTCCTTCCTCCTCTTCCACTCCGCTCATTATTCAACCGCTCCCTGTTGTCCCATTCCTCACTTCTTTTCCCCCCCTGACACGGGAAACCCTTCTCCCTTTACTGGCTCGGGTCAAATCTGGATCTCCTCATGACATCGGCCCGGCCTTCGCCCTAAAAGAGATCTTCTCTAGCTGCTATTCCCCCCCACTCACTCTCATCAACCACTCCCTCACCTCAGGTATTGTCCCAACTGCCCACAAATCAGCTGTCATCATTCCCATCTTAAAAAAGGCAGGCACTGATCCATCTCTGCCTGCCAATTATCGCCCCATCTCCCTGCTTCCCTATTTGGCTAAGGTCTCAGAGGCTCATGTCACCCGGACCCTGAGTTCCTTTGTGGAGTCCACCGGCCGCCTCTCCTCCTGTCAGGCTGGCTTTCGTCCGCTGCACTCAACGGAGAAGGTGGTAGTGTCAGTGATGGACAAACTGAGGGAGGGCATTGACACCTGCCTCCCCCAGGCCCTGGTCCTCCTCGATCTGTCCGCCGCGTTCGACACGGTGGACCATGACATCTTACTGACCCGTGTCGAGGCGGCGGGCATTCGGGGTACGGCCCATGCTTGGCTCCGGTCTTTTCTAACTGACAGGGAGCAGGCCGTCCACCTGGCAGGCTTTGCTGCCCCCCCCCGTAGAGTGACATGCGGCGTTCCTCAGGGCTCTTCTTTGTCCCCCTTGCTATTTAATTTATACATCTCACCCCTCATTTTTTCTTTACAGCAGATGGAGGTCTCGGTGTTTAACTACGCCGATGACCTCCAACTTATCTTTAACCTTTCCCATTCCCCTTCCTCTGCTTGGAATCTCCAGAGGGTAATGCTCTTCATCCAAAATTGGATGAACTGCAACCACCTCAAGTTAAATCCCGACAAAACCGAGTTGGTTTTGACCGGGGGTGGTTGCAGTCCTTGGTCCCCGTCTTTCTGGCCTGATTCACTGGGTTCCCCCCCCTCCCCGGTTTCCAAGGTTAAAACCCTGGGCATCTTCATTAACTCCCAGCTCTCGCTTCACACACAGGTCTCATCGGTGGTGTCCTCTTGTTTTTTTTCCCTCCGCACCATCCGTAAGGTTTCCCGTTTTTTTTCTGTTTCTGCCCTGAAGCTCATTCTCATGGCCATGGTGCTATCGCGCCTTGACTACGGGAATGTGATTTACAACGGGGCCCCTGACTACTTGATCCGCCGACTGCAGCAGATACAAAATCAGGCCGCCCGCCTGATTTATGGACTTCCCAAGTTTCATCGTGCTTCCCCTCTGTTGCAGTCGCTGCATTGGCTGCCGGTGAAGGAGAGGGCTCTCTTCAAGTTGGGCTGTATGACCTACCAGGCTAGATCTGGCACTGCCCCTGCCTTTCTCTGTGAGATTATATCCCCTTATCTCCCGGCTAGAGAGCTTCGCTCCTCCCACCAGGCTCTTCTGACAGTTCCACGCTTTAAGAAGAAGAGGTCTGGTGGGACGAGATTTGCGGTTTTAGCCCCCTCCTTCTGGAACTCCCTCCCTTTTGCTCTCAGAGCTTCCTCCTCATACGCTGAGTTCCGTAGACATCTCAAAACCTTCCTGTTCCCCAGCCCTCCAGCAGTATAGCTTCCGTTCCCTACCCCTCTGGTTCTTCGCTGTCTAGCGCCAGGAAACCGCCCCGGTAACAGTGCGCTCAATAAATTCATTAAAATTCAAATTCAAATTCAGATCACATGTCTACTAAGGTCATGACGTTAATAGTCTGGAAAAGACATGACCACTCCATAGTCAAACACCTTTTCATGACTACCAGTACTGTGGCTGTAGAGTGCTCATGATCAATCAGGTGAAGTACAGTGATTAGTATACAGACTGATTGTAGAGGAAATGCTGGAGATAAAACACACTTGTTCGGATAATAAGAATGGAGATGTCAGTGACAGTAATCTGTTGGCACTTTCCTTAGCTAGCATCTCATTAAGAAGGTTAATGAGACACAATGGACCATGTAATAAAGTGACTTAAATGGTCTCATTATGATCATTATGTTAACACATGTTAACTGTCACAGTGAATCATCTACTTGAGATCTCTACATGTATTTGTAGTGGACTGGATGGAAGACAGGATGTCCGCTAAGATCCAACAAATCTTAACTGTCAATTCTGAGAGACAAAGGTGTTCAATCCTTGCCAAACTTGAAATTAGAACCTTGATCTCTTGAAAAAAAATTACAGTGTCTAGGGTAGAACCCCCTTGATTTCTATGCAGGTCAAAGCAGGCTGGTGTGGGGATCAAAACCAAGTTTCAGGATACAGACATAATTAATGTCCTGATTTGCACCTAGCATGTCACCATCAAATTTTGTGTCATTGAAGGTAGAATTTGGACTCTTTTCCAACCTCAAATCCCATTACAGTTACCATCTGTATTCCATCACCATATATCTTAACAGCTATAATGTATTCCAGGGATTTAAAATTAGTCCTTTCCTGATTTGATTTAGAACTCTTTGTCCAATTAAAGTAACTAGGACAAAAAATGTCTAGTTCCTCACCGAGTGCCTTGAGATCTACGGCCTCCTGAGAAATACAAACTCTACATATAGACTTTAAAAGCTTTGCATACGTTCCATATGCTATTAAAGGCCTACAGTTTCATTGAAAAAGTATAATGTCCTCCCGCACTGTAGTTGCTAATACATGGTCTATCAATGCATCCCGATTTAAACACTAGCCCAGAGCTATACATCTAGCAATAGAGAGACACATTTTTGCAACAGCTGGCGAATTATCACACAACAGCCTTGTATAACTCTCCATTGCCTCCAGCCAGTGAAGAAAGTATGCCTATTGTTTGATCTACATATGATGATGCCTCAGGCATCCACAACACCATTAAACACAGCGGCTGGTCAGCAGTAACAGTGCATTTAGAGATTGGTAACTGCTGGTATTATCTTGGAAGAGCTGCAGGGATGTGTTACAGTCTTCAGCTCGTAACAAGATGGTGTCTATGAATAAAGCATACATGTTTAACCTTCCTTAATGAAATTGTGGGGGGCCCAGTTTAAGAAAACATATTTATCAGGGCAATAGCTGCATTGTCAGAGTTTTGTTCTACCGATCCTTGCAAGTGCAAGGACAACCAAGGGCTATGGGTACTCACTCTGTGATAGAACGTTGACCTCTGTAGCCCCCTCACCTCCACAGCCATCTTGAATCTCCATGTGGCCTACGGCAAGGCTCATCTGCGAGAAAGTTCTGTAGGTATGAGGTACGACACATAATAACACAGGTTTGACAGCAATAAGGAGATGATTTCGAAGCATGTTGTTTTTAATACATGACATTTTAATACAAGGTCATTATATATATATATATATATATATATATATATATATATATATATATATATATATATATATATATATATATATATATGTATATATATATATATATGTATATATTCACTGAAAAAACCATAGGTTATAGACCATATATAGTTAGGAATTAGCATTTAAAAAACCTTATTTTACTCACACAAAACCATTGAAATTCCATATATAGTTAGTTGCACTAACTATATATTGCGCACCCGCAATCCACTGCTGATGATGTCACATATTACATCATTCATGACATGGTCAGTGACATCACTGATGACATCACTGATGACATCTCAAATGACATCACTGATGACATCACTGATGACAACATCCAGTGACTATGTTTCTGTAAAGTTAAAATATGTCTTACATATTGAAGAATGAGTGGATGTATAAGTGTCTGGACGAAGGATTTAGTAGGTGCATGACTGAATGTATGAGTGAGTGATTAAATGTGTCTCACTGAGTGCATGGGTTAGTGACTAAACTGTCTTAATTTGTGCATCATTATGTCTGTTGTTCTGTAAACTGCTGCATGTGTTGATCAGTAGCTATATGAGTAACTATATGGGTTATTGATTGATTGCCCAAGTATTTGCATGGGAGACTGAGTGTGTGTGTGGCTGGCTGGGAGGTGTGTGACTCTGTACAGATCAATGTGTACTTGTATCAATGATTGTATAAGAGAGTAAGTATGTGTTAGTATATGGTTGAAAACGTAAGGTGCTCTATGTTTAACTGTATAGAGTAGAAAATGGAAGTGTGATTGATTCTTTACAGGACTGACTAGGTGTGTGAGTAACTCCATGGATGAGTGGCAGAGTGTGAGTGTCTGTATAGGTGTATGAGTGCATATGATTGTGTTGTAAACATGAGTGATTGTATGTATGAATGATTGTATGGGTGAATGAGTGAATGTGTGTGTAGACGTAGGAATCAGTGAGTACGTATGTAGTAACTAGTATTGGTGTGTCAATGGTTTAAAAAATTATACTCTGTTTTTAACACTGGGTGAAACAGAGGTTATATTAAAATGTGAGGAGATGCATTGTATTGTCACATGAATGATATCATCAGTGATGTGGTCATTGATGTCAAATGAGATGTCATCAGTGATGTCATCAGTGATGTCATTTGAGATGTCATCAGTGATGTCATCAGTGATGTCACTGACCATGTCATGAATGATGTAATATGTGACATCATCAGCAGTGGATTGCGGGTGCGCAATATATAGTTAGTGCAACTAACTATATATGGAATTTCAATGGTTTTGTGTGAGTAAAATAAGGTTTTTTAAATGCTAATTCCTAACTATATATGGTCTATAACCTATGGTTTTTTCAGTGAATTTTCAAGGTTTTGTAAATGCTAATTCCTAACTATATATGGTCTATAACCTATGGTTTTTTCAGTGAATTTCAATGGTTTTTTAATAGCAAATATCATAAGCTGTCGAATGTCAAGTACGTGGTAAGAATTTTTTTTTTCGTGTTTATGCACACTGATCTGCTTTGATTGCTGCCCCCCACCCCTCATTTCTATTAGGAGTACTCTCTCTTTGCAGATAGTGAAGGGTAGTTAACGCAGCCCTTTCCCCCTTTGTAATCCGTCGTGCCTGCTTCTCTCTCCATTTGATTGATTGTTCTCTTTGGTTCATTCTCTATTTACAAACAAGCACAGAGTCGCAATACTCTGTTTACTCTTTGCAGATAGCGAAAAATCGTGTAAAAAAACAAAAGGAATCGAGCAAAATCAGTAGGCCACTAATGGGATCTCTTTTGACCTCGCTAAAATAGAAACATTAGGAACAACCTGTTGAAAATAGCAATGCGTATGTATATAAGCGGCGTTCATTTGTGTTCACAGTACCCCTTGTTGATTGTTTCAATCGAGCATTGAATTGTTCGAAGTTAATTCTCTTAACGATCTTCTCTACCTGCAAACGAGGAAGAATAGGAATATTCTATCTCCCTTTGCAGATAGTGAAGGGTAGGTAACGCAAGCCTTTAACACGTCGTACCTATTTCATTCCTCATTGATTGATTGATTGTCCGAACATTGACTGTTTGGGAATTAGTTCTTTTTGGAGGTATTCCCTGTTTGCAAATAAACGTAGGAAAATCTTTGCAAGTAGTGAAAGGGTATGTAATGCGGACCTTTCTCCCCCGTTGTAATCTGTCATGCCTATCTACTCCCCACTGATTGATGCACCTTTTTCACCCGGACCATTTACTAGAGATACGTCATCTGGCCCGACCAGAGAGCACCCCTAGTGAAAAGGACATATGCAATAATAACGAAGTGATCACTGTATCCTGTTAACAGAAACTTTACCATGAAACAACCTGGAAAGAAAAAAATAGGAAAACGAAAATCAGTAGGCCACTGATGAACATGAACTTTTATTAAACAACGAACAAAGAAACGATAACATAACGTAATGATAAAACCTATTAATGTCCTAGAAACAAGAAAACGTTAAAATATGCCAGTGGTGAGAGACCAGAAAAACAGTAAGAGAAACCAAATCACCCCTCGCTGTCCCACCGCCTGCCACGCCAAAAAAATCGATAGACTAGGGAAAATGCAAGTCAGTAGAACATCCACCCCCACTCTGGAAACTTCCAAGGTGGGGCAGGGTTCCGGCTACGCCCAGCCGGGAGCAGCCCATATAAGGCAGGTCCTGCTGCCACGCCTCGGCCAGGAGATCCTAACGTAGGGTGTAGCCGGAGGAGAGGCCGAGACCAGCGGGACCCGGCCAGGGGATTGCCTTTACAACGCTGAACAGTTGCAGGGGGGGGGAATGTCTCCTCGACCCTCCCCTCTCTCTCCCAGTCCGGCCGCGTTGGCCCTTGTGAGTTGCAGGTAGTCCCGCCACATGCTCTTCCGGTCCGACCACCAACGGTCGGGGGGCCGAGGCCGACGGGATCCGGCTGCAGCCGATAAACCAAGAAACCCGTTCATGGGGCCAGAGCCAGGGGCGTCCGGCCGACATCCACCGGAAGCCCGGCCCGAAGACGGACGGGACACTTCTTTCTTTTATAATGGCTGCGACAACACTGGAGGGGGATGTCTTGCACATGCCTCCGACCCCCCCCTCGTCCTCATCGCCTGGTCCGGCCATAACAAATCTCAAGCGAGACGCCGTGGGGTGCACTGGGAGGGAGAGACGGTGCGAACAGGCCTCTCCCGCCTCCCCAGGTGGAGGCTTCCCAGCTGCACCCTCAGCGCTCCAGGCGGTGGCATCCTAACAACTACAGTGCTGCACAGTTTCGGAACGACCTAGATAACGGTTCTTCCACTGTGGCCATGCTGCAACGTCTCGCCCGGCAGGGTGGAGCCCGTCCGCTCATGTGACCCCGCGATCGCCGGTAGCTGCCGAACTCTCAAAATGGCGGTCGACCTGGCAAGAGCGGGCCCAACATAAAGAAATGGCCCGGTCACTGGTTGACTCCACCACCGTAGTCCTCCACGACCTTGAAGATTCTAGAGGAGCCGCGGGAGTCTCCGACCCCCGATGGGGAATGACTGCCATGATCGCCCGTGGAGTGACGAAACTGTATCCGCGGGACGTCGGCGCTCCCATGCTGGCGCCAGCCTCACTTTGAATTACTACAATCCTGCAGACCTCACTTCCGGTGAAAGCACAGTGTGACCCGGTAGGAAAAATTATTGCACCCCCTCCCCTTTTTGACTGATAGTTCAAACCACCGATCCTTTCCTTTGCCCTTTTAACGGAACTTTGGACTGCCTCCCCCTCTTTTACATTTTCTAGAGAAAACAAAACATTAACCACTACATTAGCATAGCAGTTGACACCAGAACTGTTTTCAAATTGAAAACCAACAACATCTTCAACAGAATCCTTTTTGTTTCTGCTGTGACCCTGCTACAGCACAGGCATTGTCCCCAGCAGTAATTCTGCAATGCCGGTAAGAATAGCTGTGGTGCCTACTGGACTCACTCACCCCCGCGGCGCCCCACGCCGTTATTTGCTGGGCGGCAACTTACTAGACATCACTTTCGTGCCATCTAGATTTCAGCGCGTTCTGCTGCCTTGGAACTATTCGCACAACAGACTGCTACTGACGACCCACCCCCAGGCAACATCTTCTGAATTTTCATAATTTGAAAGAACTAGTAACATGTCCTCATCAGGAATTCAAAAGAAATTGCCACGGTCTCTTCGTTGTTTAAATGTTTTTACTGTTTTTGTTTTGTTGTATATATTTATATGTTATTAAAGTTTTATATTCCTACTACTTTGTTGGAGTGCTATATATTTTTTATGTGACACATAATTGTAAAAACTTTGATGTACAAAGAGTCATTCCTAGAATCTTCCGCTTCAGGCTCGGTCCCCTCACCAATCACAATACAGGATGGTTTTCAGATAGTAGGAACACGTGTGGTGTGACGGATCTCATCGGGTGTGGGCCTTGATCTACTATAACTCCTTTGAAGAGGGGTGAATCTTTACAGCTGGAGCCATAAACTACATCTGCAGGGCTAGCTGATAGCCTGGACAATCGGACACAGAGGAAGAGGAGTGTCAGAGGGTGCGGTAGTGAATAGGGCGAAAGGGAGGTGTCGGGCGGGCACAGAGTGTGATTCTCAGGGAAGAGCAGCGCAGATGGGGGAAGGTTTATTGCCCATGCATAAGACAGAGAGCGGTGGTGACCAGTGCCTGGGGGAGATGCTTACGAGGGTGAGGAGCCATGCTACGAATCGACAGCGTGCAGAGAGTGGGTCTGGTCAAGACATCTAAAATGGCTGCCGTGCACGACAAAAGTGTGGCATTTCAAAAAAGGCAAGATGGCGCAGACAATGTTTTTCAACACTTCCTCATTTCCTTCGAATCGAACGTTAACAGACGTTGGGGCATATTACCAAAGTTAAGCGATATTTATCGCTAACGATGCTTACCAACCAATTTTTTACCACTAAGCATCGTCAGAAATTATCGAAGATAAACCTTACTATTATCAAGGTTTATCGCAAATGCGATAATAAACGGCCGCAATGCATGAATATCGCTAAAAACTCAGCGATATTCATGCATTACCGAGCTAATACTCTTAGCCATGTTATCCACCTCCCATTGGATAACATGGCTAAGAACTGCTCAGGGCAGGTGTTACTTTTTGGAGATATTCGCGCTTAGCGCGAATATCTCCAAAAGTTGGTAATAGGAGATAGATATCTTGCATGTTGTAATGCAAGTTATTGTGGTATATGGAACTCATACCATAATCTCTCAGGAAAGCAGAAACTGATCCTTTTGGGACCGCCTAAAAAGGCCTAGGGGGTGAGGAGTACTCTACTTTGCCCCCTTTTCACGTTCCGAACTATTTTATTTTACTCTCTTCTGTAATTACACAAAATAGCAGCGATAAGATGCATCGGAGACACACAGTGAGAGAAAGGAGGCCGGAGATGAAGAAGACATGTCAAATACACATTGGAGATAATATAGTGGCAGAAGGGAAGTAAATATGAGTAAACTTACCATGTAACATAAAAATGTTGCACTCTATACTATAAGTCTCATTTTATACTACAATCACTTCGCTACAACCTCATAAATTAAAAATAAAAATGAATAATGTCTCAAACAATTTTTGATTTCTAAATATAAATTTATTCTTCAGAATTTTCTAAATTTGAAAGAACTAGTAACATGTCCTCATCAGCAATGTCCTCATTAAAAGTCTCCAATGATGATTCTTGTAACTCTATGGTCTCCAAACACTCGATAAATTCGCCATCAAGAGATTGATCAAAAAAATCATTCAAGTCATCTCCTCCTTCTGACAATATTTCATTATTGGTGCTGTCAATTTCAATCAATGTAGTGGAATCATTCAAGTCATCTCCTCGTGACAATATTTCATTATTGGTGCTCTCAATTTCAATCAATGTAGTGGAATCATTCAAGTCATCTCCTCCTTGTGACAATATTTCATTATTGGTGCTGTCCATTTCAATCAATCTAATGGAATCATACAAGCCATCTCCTCCTTGTGACAATATTTCATTATTGGTGCTCTCAATTTCAATCAATGTAGTGGAATCATTCAAGTCATCTCCTTGTGACAATATTTCATTCTTGGTGCTGTCCATTTCAATCAATCTAATGGAATCATACAAGTCATGTCCTCCTTGTGACAATATTTCATTATTGGTGCTCTCAATTTCAATCAATGTGTTGGACAATTCAAAAGAAATTGCCACGGTCTCTTCATTGTGAGCCATTTTATTTTGAAATTGCTTGCTGTAAATTGCAGAAAAAAATAATCACTTTCATTTATCGTCTTTAGTAATACATAATATAAAACTAACTTTATCAAGTATTTAGTATAACAGAAGGACTGCAAATAAATAACAGAAAACATTTTTCAAATTATCTTCAAGTGTACAACATAGTTCCCCATACAAATTAACAACTCACCTTTTTAAAAGTAGCAGAAGTGTTAGTACTGTGTAAATCAAACACCAGAAATTCACCACCAAAAATTCCTCACAAATGTACCTCAGACAGTAGTATCACAAAATGGCTGTGGTTTCCTCTCATTTGACATATATACATAACCAATTAACTTTCATCACACACAAATACAAAACCAAAGTAACATTTTAATTGGTTCTAAATTTCAACACTTTCAAATGTGTTTTCCCCATGCAATTTTCCATAGGACATTTACATACGTCTACAGCCTGAATGGCTGAACGGAATTACACCAAACTTGGCAAAATGGTACATCAAACCTAAGAGGTCAGGAAGGATCTACTATGCCCCCTTATGGTCATTTCCCCCTTCGCTTTGGCCTCCTCTTGTCTCTCAATCCTACCGAGGGACAAGATGGCGGCCGCTACGGACTGTTTGGAATGTTGACAGACGCCGGAGAACCAATCAGCTTCGCAAAGCTCCGTAACGCGAAAAGTACGCGAAGCGGAGCACTGTTACAGATATATATCTTTTTTTCAACGTTAATTTCTCAAAATCCACTGGAGCACATATATTGAGACCTAGCAAAGGCACATCGGGCTACCAGTCCCTAATATTTTGCCAAGTTTCGTGCAAATCCATTCAGCCGTTCGATTATTATTATTTTGTTTTTTTTTTGCCCCGCGGGGCCCTTTTAAAACCTCCACATCAAACCTAGGGGGTCAGCGAGGATCTACTATGCCCCCTTATAGTTATTTCCCCCTTTGTTTTGACCTCCTCTTGTCTCTCGATCCTACCGAGAGACAAGATGGCGGCCGCTACGGACTGTTTGGAATGTTGACAGACGCCGGAGAACCAATCAGCTTCGCTTCACAAAGCTCCGTTGCGCGAAAAGTCCGCGAACCAGAGCGCTAACCGGTCCGCTGTTACAGATATATATCTTTTTTTAAACGTTAATTTCTCAAAATCCACTGGAGCACATATATTGAGACCTACAAAAGGCACATCGGGCTACCAGTCCCTACAATTTTGCCAAGTTTCGTGCAAATCCATTCAGCCGTTCGGGCTAAAAGTGAGGCCAACCGCCCTATGGAAAACTCAATGTTAAAAACACGTTTTGGGACCCCCCTTTTTTCTCGGCCCCCACTGGACGAACCCCCCCCGAATTTTCAAGGGCTGCTCAGAAACAAAATGTGCCATTTTCCTGAAAATTTCAGCCGATTCCGTCCACAAACGCCAAAGTTATTAGACATAGAATTTTCAAAAAACCCATAGAGAAAAAATCCTAACTATATATACCTACTGGCGACCGCCAGTAGGTAATATATATATATATATATATATATATATATATATATATATATATATATATATATATATATATATATATATATTACCTACTGGCTATTAGGTATATATAGTTAGGATTGTTTTCCATAGGGAAATCGCAACATTCTATTGGGAATAACTTTGGCGCTGGTTGAGGAATCTTCCTGAAATTTTCCTTAACTTTGCCTCGCGGCGCTCCGCTCCTTCCCTGAAAGTTTGGGGGGGATTCGTCAAGCGGGGGCCGAGATAAAAGGGGGGTCCCAAAACGTGTTTTCCCCATGTTAATTTCCATAGGGCGGTTGGACTCACTTTTAGCCCGAACGGCTGAATGGTTTTCCACCAAACTTGGCAAAATTGTAGGGACTGGTAGCCCGATGTGCCTTTGCTATGTCTCAAGATATGTGCTCCAGTGGTTTTTATGAAAATTAACTTTGAAAAAATATATATTGGACTACATTGGGCTATATATATATGTTAGAGCCCAAATGTAGCCCAATGCAGCCCAATGTAGCCCAAAGATGGCCACCAGAGACAAAAAAAAACAAATGTAGCCCAAATATCAGCCAGATGTAGCCCAACTATAGCCCAATGACAGAATGTCCCAGAGTGTTCTAAAGAACAACTAGAGCGCTAACAGTCTTACTTATGACAAAGGTATGGCACACCTGAAGTCATCTTGATTGGAATAAAGTGTTAACACTTAAAACATTTAATTTGCTAAGGAACAAAATGAGGGGGTTCATTTTGCCATAGAAATTATGATTAGTGCTGAAGAAAGAAAAATTAGGGCACATTTTGAGTGACTTCTCAAATCCTCTTATATTTCATTAAAAAAATTCTGATATGCAGTTTCCCAAGATGGCCACCAGAGACAAAAGAGCCCAAATGTAGCCCAAATATCAGCCAGATGTAGCCCAACTATAGCCCAATGACAGAATGTCCCAGAGTGTTCTAAAGAACAACTAGAACGCTAACAGTCTTACTTATGACAAAAGTATGGCACACCTGAAGTCATCTTGATTGGAATAAAGTGGTAACACTTAATACATTTAATTTGAAAAGGAACAAAATGAGGGGTTTCATTTTGCCATAGAAATTTTATTACCTACTGGCGATAGCCAGTAGGTATATATAGTTAGGATTGTTTTCCATAGGGAAATCGCAACATTCTATTGGGAATAACTTTGGCGCCGGTTGAGGAATCTTCCTGAAATTTTCCTGAACTTTGCCTTGCGGCGCTCCGCTCCTTCCCTGAAAGTTTGGGGGGGATTCGTCAAGCGGGGGCCGAGATAAAAGGGGGGTCCCAAAACGTGTTTTCCCCATGTTAATTTCCATAGGGCGGTTGGACTCACTTTTAGCCCGAACGGCTGAATGGTTTTCCACCAAACTTGGCAAAATTGTAGGGACTGGTAGCCCGATGTGCCTTTGCTATGTCTCAAGATATGTGCTCCAGTGGTTTTTACGAAAATTAACTTTGAAAAAATATATATTGGGCTACATTGGGCTATATATATGTTAGAGCCCAAATGTAGCCCAATGTAGCCCAATGTAGCCCAAAGATGGCCACCAGAGACAAAAAAAAACAAATGTAGCCCAAATATCAGCCAGATGTAGCCCAACTGTAGCCCAATGACAGAATGTCCCAGAGTGTTCTAAAGAACAACTAGAACGCTAACAGTCTTACTTATGACAAAAGTATGGCACACCTGAAGTCATCTTGATTGGAATAAAGTGGTAACACTTAATACATTTAATTTGAAAAAAGGACAAAATGAGGGGTTTCATTTTGCCATAGAAATGTTATATATATATATATTCACTGAAAAAACCATAGGTTACACACCAGTTATAGTTAGGAATTAGCATTTAAAAAACCTTTGAAATTCACTGAAAAAACCATAGGTTTCAGGCCTTATATAGTTAGGAATCAGCATTTAAAAAACCTTTGAAATTCACTGAAAAAACCATAGGTTTCAGGCCTTATATAGTTAGGAATTAGCATTTTAAAAAACCTTCGAAATTCACTGAAAAAACCATAGGTTTCAGGAGTTATATAGTTAGGAATTCGTTTTTAAAAAACCTTTGAAATTCACTCAAAAAACTATAAGTTTTAGTGGTGTTATAGTTAGCTGGACATTTTACTCATACAAAACCAATGAAATTGCTCCTATATAGTTAGTTGTACTAACTATATTTCGCGCACCCGCAATCCACTGCTGATAACTTTGGTGTTGTTTGATGAATCTTCATGAAATTGTCTAAACTATTTCTTTGTTCATATCAGCTCCTATGTTGAAAGTTTGAGGGTGATTCGTCAAGAGGGGGAAAGAAAAAAGGGGGTTCCCAAAACGTGTTTTCTCCATGCAATATCCATAGGAAATTGCAGACAAGGCTATAGGTCGAACGGGTGAACGGAATTACCCCAAATTTGGCAGGGAGAAGGTTCTTGGTCTAGAGAAAACACTTTTGTTTATTTGGTATAAATCCGTTCAGTAGTTTCGGAGAAATATCGAAATGTACAGATATTGAAATTTTGGGAACTTTGCCTTCTGATTGGCTGAGGCGTTACGAGCATGAGCTTGCTGCTTATTGCCTGTGAGCGGTTGCAACTAGGAAGTGTTGGCAGCCATTTTGTGATTCTGTTGAAGCGAGTAAGGGGAAAAAAGAGTGAAAAAGGTAGGAAAGAAGAGGGTAGGAGTGCAGTGAGCTCTGTGGGGTGGTTAGGGTGTGCTATACAGGGAGTGTGAAGCAAAGTATTCACCCATACCAGTGTGAAAGTGCTGTTTTGCCCAGAGTGAAATTATGCTAAGGTGAGGTGCCGGTACACTCAGGGAGGAAACTGTACACCTAAACTATGAGGTGATTGCCGTAAACTGATGTGCTCTGGGCATTGTAGCATACTGGCTGCTGTAGCATAGCGGTGCAGGTGGTGTTCGTATGCGTTTAGACTATAGCGGGAGTAGGAAGCAAAATACTCACTGTAAACTGATGTGCTCTGGGCACTGTAGCATACTGCCCGCTGTAGCATAGCTGTGCAAGTGGTGTTAGTATGTGTTTAGACTATAGTGGGAGTGGGAAGCAAACTACTCACTCCTACCGGCCTGAAGACTCAGGGATCAAACCGTGAGCCTAAGCCGTGAGCTGATTGGTGTAAAGTGATGTGCTGTGGACGCTGTAGGATACTGGCCGCTGTAGCATACCTGTGTAAGTGATGTTAGTACGCGTTTATACTAGTGGGAAGCGAACTACTCACCCCTACCGGTCTGAAGACTCAAATGCAGTGTTTTACCAAGCAGGAATAAAGAAATAATCGTGAAGATTATAATGCAGAATGTTGCAATGCCACAGAAGACAAATGGTGAAATCAGGTGTGTCTAAGAAAGTGGCTGTGTGTAATAAAGTGATGGAGTCTGCAAGTTAGATAAAAAGTGTCTTAATTTAAGTGCCATAAATGGACCCACTGGTGCAAGAGCTAAGGCATCCAGGTGAGACAAACTCCAACCGCTTCTGCTGTATTCCAACCTAAGCTCCTGCATCAGTGAATTCCACATTACATTTTACAGTTCCATGTGGCATAAACAATACCTATTAGACATGAATGACTCTAAATTCTATAATGAAAATAAAGGTAGGATACAATTACCACATGTATCCTTTAAGAACCACCCCCCAAAAAAAGAAACATTGCAAAATTTAATCATCAAATTTCTTAGGTACCCTGATACTCCTTTTTGGTAACACAAAATTACCAACAGCAGAACAGTCAGCAATCACTTGTACACTAGATTCAATCTGGTGCGTGTCAGAATTGGTAATAGTTCTACCTACATCAGAACTTTGAGGAAGAACACAAACATTGAGCTTCTCAGAAGCACATTCGGTACCCTTCTCGTCAAACCATACATTATTGTCTTCAGCCCTTTCAAAAAATCATTCTTGCGCAAGAGTTAAGGCATCGAGCTGCGGCAAACTCCAACCGCTTCTGCTGTATTCAAACCTAAGCTCCTGCATCAGTGAATTCCACATTACATGTTACAGTTTCATGTGATATAAACAATAGCTATTAGACATGAATGACTAAATTCTTTAATGAAAATAAAGGTAGGATACGATTACCACACTGTGCCAACCAGTTCCTAAACAATGTTGTGTTTTTTTATCTTGATCGCCAGCTCTTGAGCAGAGGCTGAGGATGAGCTAATTTGTGTGAAAGGGCTTCATGGATAACAGGCAATCAGAGAGACGTGTGCACAAAGAATAGACATGGTTTCAAAATGGATGTCAGGTTTAGGCTAATTTAGCAAGTTGTGGAAAAGTAAATTTTGCCATGTTCTGTGTCCCTACGCCTCATCCATCATATGTTATGTGTGCATGACCAATATGCATATGTTATTCCCCATGTCTGATTAATGACGCAATTATAGTTGTGTCCACCTCTGGTATGTCATTTTCCAGTCCTCGTGAATACTACGAATATCAGGCCTATGTAAAGTTACGTTGTCACGTTTCTCAGTGTGCACGTTATTCCATTATAAAGTCCCCGTTTCCAGGCCTCAAAAGGGCCCGGACCCTGGATTCAGCTCCTGTCTCCTGAAAGCCTCGCTGAGGAGCGATACAGCCCCCACCTGTATCCTCGACCCTTCACTTACTTCCTGCCTCGCAGTGCCCGGTGCAGCTTGGCTCTGCCTCTGAGTCTGCCAAAAGTATGTTATAGTTCCAGTTATCAGTTCAGTCCTCCTCTTCTGCATTCCTAAGCTACTGAACTGCATCAATAGTTTCCGTCATTGTCTAGCCTTCTCGTCTCCACGTTAGAGAAATACTGTATTTAATGGTCATTTAATATTCTTCATCACGCACTACATGTAGAATAATGCATGGTCCAGTCTTAGAATCAAGTTAGCTTTTCCCCTCATGACTCCTAGTTTATATCAACATGTTCCCTAAACATCAGATACCAGATAGGGTTTAGGTACATGTCGCTCCGACCCTCCAGACTCTAGTCTCTGCTCCTAGCACAGAGTTCGTAGCCCCCAGCTTCTCCTAGTAACACGTCATTGCCAGTTTTCGCGCACCATTAGGTTAGAGGTCCCGGCTCCTTAGGTAGCCCCCTCCTATGTTTCCGCCCATTCATGACATATTCTGTTACGTTTGCATCACATGTCTATGTATACTCCCAGTTACACCTACTTTTACTGTTATCTCTCGCGACTGCTACGCGTCACGCCTTCTGCTCCACCCACTGCTACGCCTACTGCAATGTAATGCTATGTGTTTGCGCTATGTATATAAGTTGATGTTTTGTTATTAAAAGTTAGCGCGCTCATCCCAGACCAAGCCCCAGCAGCTGCTGGGTCATCCTATGCAGGTTGTCCTGATCCCGTCCTTATGCTGTAATAAACCTGCAGAAACTCCTACTACCTCGAATCTTGACTCTTATTTTATTGAGCTATCTGTTATTCATTCATTCATCCAAAAATAGATCCGGTATTATTTATTTATATACCACATAATGGCGCCCGAACAGGGACTTGCCCTTTCCCCACGCGTCGGTGAAGCCACGCCGACCCCCTGACCCTCTGCAGTCGTGACGGAACCATACCGTGCACTGGCAGATATTTCTGCTCCAAGTATCCCTCAGGCCCACGGAGGAGACGGAGGAGGCGGTCCAGCATCCAAACGAGACGGTGGAGGAACGCGGCGAGTCCCGACCAGAGCCCAAGCCGAGAGTCCAAGGTCCGAGGTATCCGGAGGCCCACCTGTAACTGAAGTCCGAAGTTCGTCGTCCGTCGTCCAGTCCAGTCCGAGGCCTTCCGTTCCGTGCTGCCCGGTGAGTACCATTGCTGGGGTAGTATCTAGACAGGACCAATCTAAATTGACTCCTGGTCCGTGGGTTGGTGGTGCCCAGACTCACAAACGAAGTGTTCACCTAGGTGGATACGGGTCTTGATGCGTCCCTTTATGGGACCGGTATGTTCCGTACTGTTACAGCAGTACATCCAGTAATTCTAGTCTGTTCCGTTCTCGAGACATTCTGTTCTGTTCTGTTCTCAGTATTCCAGGTAGTATTCTGTTCGAACTGTTATTTATAATGTTCTTCATGTATTTTACTGTTGTGGTATGAGTGCGATGTGATTTCGTGTTTTTATTGTGTATTGTATTGTGTCCAGATTACAGTTCAGTCATGCCTATATTTTCCAAGTTACGTCAGATAAAAACTAGAAAGGGTCTGTTAGAAGAAGCGGTTCCTGTCCCGCCTAGGGACAGTCCAGGTCACTTTATGTATCAGAAACATGGCATAAGTGCCATAATGTATCTGGATTTATGGGTAGAGTA
Source organism: Lissotriton helveticus (assembly GCF_964261635.1). Classification (NCBI taxonomy): domain Eukaryota; kingdom Metazoa; phylum Chordata; class Amphibia; order Caudata; family Salamandridae; genus Lissotriton; species Lissotriton helveticus. The sequence continues at coordinate 401,925,602 of NC_136065.1, forward strand.
TACCAAACAGTTAGAAGAAAAGTATAGATGGCCCGTATCGGGTACATGGGATGCCGAATGTATCATGCGAGTAGAAGAAGCATTATGGAAAAAGAAAGCCAGACAGTCACAGAAAGATGCCATCGAGTTATGGCGTAAGGAAGCTCATAGAAGAACCGAGAAGGAAGTCAGAAAGTCAGAGTTAAGTAGAGAATCCCAAGAACGAGCCCAAGAAAGAGAATTAATCGAGATAGGTGAACAAGTCAAAGCCGAACAGTCAGACAGACAGAGGCATGCCCTCATTAAGGGTATGTATCCTCTTCTTGCCGAAGGTGTGCCAAAAGCGACCCCAGAGGCATCTAGTAATTTCCCGCCACCATTAGTTCCGACTAAGTTACGTCACAAACAGACCGCAGCTGATATTTTTATTTCGTCCTACTTGGACGACACAGTCCCAGAATATGCAAATCCTGTTCGCGCTCCGCCAGTCCCTGTAAATCAGGCACTTCCTGCTCCTTCAGACACCGGGGTGCCCTTACCAGCTCCCCCGGTCCAGTCCGCCATACAAGTCCAGCCCACGTTACAACTACCGACCCTGTCAGCACGAAGAATGTCAATCGACGATTCCAGTTTAGGGGCCGCAGGAGGAGGTCTTCCTCAAACCCCGCCGCCACACAAGCGTTTAACATTACTCGAATTACATGCTCAAGCGTTACAGCGCACGCCTAAACATCAGTCTGTTACAGAAATCAGGCAAACCCTTAACGAATGTGTCTATGATCCAGTTCCAGGCGAATATAATATGGTTTTATATTCCTTACGTGTAAGGAGAGTGACCGAGTATCTAGTCACCTTGCCGAATATGAAAGAAGATCTAGACAGAATATATCGTTTCATCCGTACAGGGGATGATCCAGAAAGTATTGGCGAGATTATGTCTCAAAGGAAAGCCGAGATTCAGCTCATGATATTAAAGTTCCTGATCAATTGTCTAATAAGAGAACAAGATTACCCGTCTAAAGATTCTGCCGAAATGAGAATCCTGACAAGGTGGAGTGATAATATAGCCGAGGGTAAGCACAAGACCGTCGGTGCTATGGAGAGTATGTACAAGAAAATCCGTAAAGAGATAGTAAGGATACACGAACAGCGTAAAGCAGCACAAGTAAGTGAGAAAGAAAGTATCTCTGATCCTGAAGAGGAAGAGAACGAGAATCCCGCCAGAATAGCGTATGTAGGAAAATCTAGATTTCCAGATCGCCATTTACGTCTAGAACACAAGTCTACTTTCCATCATCCAGCACCAGAACAAGGTTCTCTAGAACAAGTATTTCAAGCTACCGATCACATTCTGAAATCACGAGTCGGTTACAGTGAATTAAGTACCATGCATGAACAAGAACTAGCCCGATCAGCAGTCCGATGGATTACTGATTCTACCACTTTTCCAGACGAAATAGTGGCACAAATGTTTCTGAAACTGCCCCCAGCCGAGCAACGACTGGTGGGTATGTATATGATCCAGCACCTCATTACTCTGTATGAGGGTCAGCACTCTGATCCAGGTCCGTTACACGATGTCCTGAACGAGTTACTCCAGTATAGATGGAGAGGTTTAGGTACCGATTTAATTAGTGTCATTCTAGAACAGCGCCACAAATATAGAACGTTTTTGAACCCGCATTTTGTTCATGTCTCACCCCCAGAAAGTAAATCATTCTACATAGACAGACAGAATCCGTTACGAGAAGTCCACCCAGTCCAAGGGGCGGGTGGCGTAATGCAACGAGTGTTTGTATACACTCCGATTTCAAAGATGGAACTTCTTGAAATGAAGAAATTAATTCCCTGTCATGACAAAGATCCAGCAGGGTTCCATAGAGAATTAAAAGACATGCTCCGTATGGGAGAATATACTTACCCAGATATCATTAAAATGTTAAAGGTCCTGCTACCCGCAGGGGTGTATGAAAAATTAAAGGAAAAGGAATGGGAGGTGGGAGAGAAAAAGATCGATTGGACAGCTCTGGAAGCTGAAGACAAGGCACGAGTACCAGGTACCGGTCTTGGAGATAAATGTAAAGAATTACCAGAATTACTGATTCAAGTTTTACCCAGATTATTGACAACGAGAAAAGAAGACTGGGATGCAATCTCAGCCTGTAAACAGAAACAAGATGAAGATATTAGTGATTTTTATTCTAGATTTGAAAAATGTTTTAGTATTAACAGTGGTCTCAAGACAAGTAGTGAGTCATACCCTCATCTTTTCGTTACCAAATTAGTCGAGAATTCAAGTCCACAAATTAAAAATCGAGTTTTGAAAGTTGAAAGCACCTGGAAAGCAAATACCCCGTCCCAGATGCTCCAGATGCTCCAGTACCACCAGAATAGAATTAGGGAAGAGCAAGAACACGAGAGAAAACGTATGAAAGACACGAAAATGAAAGTGCTAGTTGCACAATCTGTTCCTCAAGACAGTCAGAAGAGGGGTCCGAATCAAGCCAGTCATCCTGCAGCTCCCGTTAAAGGGAACTGCAATTATTGTAAACAGCCAGGTCATTTTATAAACGAGTGTGCAGTTCTGAAACATAATATAGCTACTGGTAAGACTAAAGAAAGACCACGTCCGCCTAGACAAGAACAAGTTTCACAGATTCCTCAGTCACAGAATGCACCACAGACAGTTACAGCTCCGCAGCCTATTGCTGCAACACAGCACGTTACATCGCAGATGTACCAGTATGCGCAGTCTGAGTATCCAGAGTACCAGTCATATTCATGAAACAGCCTAGAGAGGGAGGTAGGCTTGCCTCTCATCGAGATACCTGTAGATCAAGAAGGTCCCTATGTTCACAGTCAAGTATTAGGGAAAGACAGAAAGTTTTTGATCGATACAGGGGCAAGTAGGACCACAATTAGTCACGCCGAAGTTCCAGGGGCTCCGCTCTCAGGCTCAAGAAATGTTTCCCTTGGATTTTCAGGAAAGCCAATAGTTAATGAGATATCAAAGCCAGTTACTCTAGAAGTAGGTCCATTGTCCCGCACTACTGATCTGTTACTTACTAAGTCATGTCCAGAAAACCTATTAGGCATTAAAACACTGAAAGAGCTAGGTGCAGTCATATGCTGTTCCCCAGAGGGAATACGTCTGTTCCTACGTGACTTTAAGGGTCACTATGTATTACGAGATTTTGATTCCAGATTGTCTAATGTTCCGCAGCATTTATGGGCGCAAGGTCCAACTGATGTAGGTTACATGCAAATCACACCCCATCGTGTGACTCTCAAACCAGGTGTAGTGTTACCCCGAATCAGACAGTACAGATTGCCACCTGAGGCTGTAGCAGCCTTATCCAAAATTATTGACGAGCTCATGGCTCAAGGAGTAGTTGTAGAAACTGACTCCAATGTATGCAATTCTCCGATCATTCCAGTCATGAAACGTACTGATCCGAATGCACCCCCAGTATATCGATTAGTGATTGATTTACGAGAGCTTAATAAATGTATTATTCCTCAGTACCCAGTTGTCCCAGATATTTCTTCCCTGTTAACAGCCATTGATTCCGAAGCCACGTTTTTCACTGTTATCGACCTCAAGAATGCATTTTTTAGTGTTCCAATTCATCCAGACAGCCAGTTTCTTTTCGGATTTTGTTTAAATGGAAGGAGCTATATGTTTACACGCGCTCCTCAAGGTTTCACAGAAAGTCCTAGTATTTACAGTCAAGCACTTAAGAGACAACTAGACAACATTCACATGCCAACTGACACTGCCCTGCTCCAGTATGTCGATGATCTCCTGATCACAGCCCGTTCTGAACGTGACTGCGAACGAGCATCTCTTACAGTCCTGTATTTTCTAGCCGAGATGGGGCACAAGGTGTCACCTTCGAAGCTTCAATTCTGTGTCCAGCAAGTGGTATACTTAGGACACTTGCTGTCCAAGAGGGGTAGGCAGTTGACACCCGACCGTATCCAGTTAATAGCGAGTCTTCCCCAGCCCAGAACCCAGAAGGAGGTACGTGCTTTTATCGGCCTTACTTCTTATTGTAGACAATGGATTCCCCAGTATGCATTTCTAGCCAAGCCACTGATACAGTTAACGACACAGGAGGCAGCCGTATCGACTGTCCTCCCTTGGACATCTGACCATACACTTAGTTTCAATGAGTTAAAGAAAGCCCTATGTCAAGCTCCAGTTCTAGCTACACCGAACTACAGTAAGCCTTTTACACTTTTCGTTACTGAACGCGAAGGTACAGCATTATCTGTTCTCACACAAGATCAAGCAGGACAATACAAGCCCTGTGCTTATTTTTCGAGCACATTAGATCCAGTCGCCCAGGCGTTGCCTGCGTGCCTCAAGTCAGTTGCAGCCACAGCTCTAGCTATCAGACAAAGTGATTCCATAGTTTTAAGGCATTCCCTGACAGTACAAGTTCCACATTCAGTAGAAGTTCTTTTAAACCGAACACAAACACAGCACTTGACAATTGCACGTTTAACAGGTTATGAATTGACACTGTTCCAGCCACACATAGAAATTAGACGCTGCAACGTTCTGAATCCTGCTACACTGTTACCATCAGTTAATCCAAATCCTGACCCACATGACTGTGTGGAAGTAGTCAACATTACGACTAAGCCAAGACAAGACCTGACAGACATTCCGTTACCAGATCCCGACCTGACACTTTATGTGGATGGTTCATGTATGAGAACTAGTACAGGAGAACTAGTCGCCGCGTATGCAGTGACTACTGACACCGAAGTTATTGAAACCCACCGTATTGACACCCTGTCCGCTCAAGCAGCAGAGCTAGTCGCTCTGACACAAGCCTGTATACACGCCAAGAACCTGAAAGTTAATGTTTACACAGATTCACGTTACGCATTCGGAGTTGTACACGACTTCGGAGTGCTCTGGCAGGAGAGAGGTTTTATGACTTCTCATGGAACCAAGATTCAGCATGGTCTCCTTATTCAAGCCCTGTTAGATGCCATACATTTACCGACATCCATTGCTATCATGAAATGCAAAGCACATACGAAAGTTACTGACATTATTTCCCAAGGTAATGATCTAGCAGACCGCACAGCCAAGCTTACAGCACAGACTCCAGACAGTCCAGTTAACATGACACTTACTCCAGATCCGACTACATGCATGACAGTTAAGGACCCTACACAAGATGTCATAGATATCCAGTTACATGCTACTCCCGATGAAATCAAGAAATGGTCTGAACAAGGAGGGGTCCAGACAGATCAAGGATGGTTAACGAAGGGTAGAGCCACATGGTTTCTCCCCGATTCTATGGTTCAAGTCATTATCAATACCGCACATAGTCCAGCACATTTAGGAGAAAAAGCTATGTTAGACAGTATCCAGAACATTTGGTTCAACAAGCATTTACGAGCTGCAGCCAAGCAGAAAGTCCGTACCTGTATGATATGTTGTCAGTTTAATCCAGGTAAAAGTGTCCCGGTGGAACAAGGTGGTTTCCAGCCCCCTGACCACCCTTTTGAGGTCCTCCAGATGGATTATATTCAAATGGAGCGATGTCGAGGTTTCAAGTATGTCCTTGTAGTTGTATGCGCTTTGTCCAGGTGGACAGAAGCATATCCAGTCCCAGATTACACAGCCGCGACCACTGCCAAGCAGTTGGTTCGTGAATTTTTCCCTAGATATGGACTCCCTAGAGTCGTATATTCTGATAACGGTCAGCCATTCTCATCTGAACTGATGAAGCACGTTTCCCTTTTGTTAGGGTACCAGTGGAAGTTCCATTGTGTACGCCATCCTGAAGCAGCCGGTCTCGTAGAGAGACATAATCAGACCCTGAAAATCCGTATTGCCAAAGTCTGTAAAGAAAAAGGTGTGGACTGGCTAGTAGCTCTGCCAGTCGCTCTGTTTTATATGCGCATGGTCGCACATTCCAGATCAGGTCTGTCCCCGTATGAGGTCGTATTCGGCCGCCCCCCTAACATGTGGGGTACTCCTAGACCCCGAAGTATTACCGATGTTTCATGTAATATGCTGACAGATTACCTAGTTTCCTTGATGTCTGCCCTCAACTCATGTCGTTCACAGGTTGCCGCCGCATTTCCAGACAATACCGAGGTGGCACCGCATGAAATCGTTCCAGGCTCCTTGGTGATGATCAGGAATTTCGACAGATCAAGTCCGCTGGAACCACGTTGGAAGGAGCCACGTCACGTCCTCTTGACCACCCGTACTGCCGTCAAGTTGGAAGGCAGGAAGGGGTGGGTCCATCTTTCTCATGTAAAACTTTTTAATGGATTGAAACCAGTCTCCAAGAACATTTCCAAGGATTCCCAAGATTCTAAAGACTGCCAGAATATTGCTCTTAAGGACTGTCCCGCAAAAGACATTATTACAACCCCTCCCTTGTTAGAGAAAACTCCGCAACAGGAGTATAAGTTAAAGCTCAGGTCTAGTAAAATAAGTCAGTCAGTTTGATTGTATAAGTCCTCCCCTAGGTGAAACGGTTAGACTGTTTCTGACATGTATAAAATAGACCCCCATAGTGAGAGAGTCAGTCAAAGTTCAATCAGATGTATCGTTTTTCTGAGTTTCGTATTATTCATCAGCATAATGATTTCCTGCACCAGCTATGCATTCTATCTGTATTTTCCAGTTCCTCATGTAAATATGTCTGCTAATGCTACAGTAGAGCACACGTTTAGTGATCTGCCTCCTCACGAATATTCTTACCGCCTCGCTATGCGTAACAACACATTTATCCGTATGTTACATTATTCACACCAGACCAGCAATGCCACTAATTGTTGGGTGTGTGGTCGACTCCCCCCTTTTCAGACACCGAAGGGAGTTCTGCCACTCTTTCCTTATCCATTCTCACACAATGGCTCGTGTGGAGCATGGTCCATGTTAACGTCATCCTCAACAGATATGTCTTTTCTTAACAGTACATGTTTCCCAGACAAGCAAGGTCTCCCCCACAGAACAGGTTTAGATCTAGAAAATGAAGTATATAATTTAGGTAATTATTCGTCGAATTTCATGGTCCTGAATGTTCAGTCTGATACTACTCCAGACTTACCTGCTATTTCAGTACTACCTGTCAAAGGCGAATTATGTGTCCGTAGTCATGGTTCCATACATGTAGGTCATAGTGATTGTACTACTGTTATCCAGTATAGTGACAGTGGGAAATCTGTTTTCAAAGCTTCACGTCATTCTTATTTTATTTGTGGTCAAACTGCATATGTCCGTCTGCCCCTCGATTGGGAGGGAACCTGTTACATTGCTTTCCTACTGCCACCTGTTTTCCTAGCCCCATCTGATTATCACAGAAACACACATCTAGTACACATTAGACATAGAAGGGAGTCCCCAATTGTCGATTATACTGAAACTACTCTAGAACAGTATACAGATTTCAATAAAGGTTTCTTCTTCTTTGTAGGACCTGTCCAGAATAGTAAACTGATCCGTAGGTTAACAAGAACCCTTGAAGCTGTAGTAAATGAGACTGCCTCTGCTCTAGGTAACTTAACCGAAGAACAATCTGCTATGAGATTTGTCGTTTTGCAAAATCGTCTCGTCCTTGACGTCATACTGGCCGATAGGGGCGGGGCCTGTAGAGTCATCGGATCTAGTTGCTGCATTTTCATTCCAAATAACGCGCCGTCTGTTTATTCAGCTATAACCAGACTCCATAAGATTGCCCATCTGTTACACCAAGATCCAGGCACCTGGACATGGTCCGGTTGGTTCTGGAATATAATTTCCGCATGGGGATGGAAAGTCCTGTCCTTTCTAGGTATTGCAGTAGCGATTATATTTAGCTGCTGCCTCTGTATACAATGTGGCCCTGCGATTTGCGGCATTTGTGCTACCTCTTGTATTCCTAGTCCCAAGCCCCGTTCTAAATCCCGTTCCAAGACAATTCGAGACGAGCAAATGGTACTGTATGAAATGATAGACGGTATCATGAAAATTGATGTTTCCTGATGGAAACGTAGTGACAAGGAGGGAATGTGGAAAAGTAAATTTTGCCATGTTCTGTGTCCCTACGCCTCATCCATCATATGTTATGTGTGCATGACCAATATGCATATGTTATTCCCCATGTCTGATTAATGACGCAATTATAGTTGTGTCCACCTCTGGTATGTCATTTTCCAGTCCTCGTGAATACTACGAATATCAGGCCTATGTAAAGTTACGTTGTCACGTTTCTCAGTGTGCACGTTATTCCATTATAAAGTCCCCGTTTCCAGGCCTCAAAAGGGCCCGGACCCTGGATTCAGCTCCTGTCTCCTGAAAGCCTCGCTGAGGAGCGATACAGCCCCCACCTGTATCCTCGACCCTTCACTTACTTCCTGCCTCGCAGTGCCCGGTGCAGCTTGGCTCTGCCTCTGAGTCTGCCAAAAGTATGTTATAGTTCCAGTTATCAGTTCAGTCCTCCTCTTCTGCATTCCTAAGCTACTGAACTGCATCAATAGTTTCCGTCATTGTCTAGCCTTCTCGTCTCCACGTTAGAGAAATACTGTATTTAATGGTCATTTAATATTCTTCATCACGCACTACATGTAGAATAATGCATGGTCCAGTCTTAGAATCAAGTTAGCTTTTCCCCTCATGACTCCTAGTTTATATCAACATGTTCCCTAAACATCATATACCAGATAGGGTTTAGGTACATGTCGCTCCGACCCTCCAGACTCTAGTCTCTGCTCCTAGCACAGAGTTCGTAGCCCCCAGCTTCTCCTAGTAACACGTCATTGCCAGTTTTCGCGCACCATTAGGTTAGAGGTCCCGGCTCCTTAGGTAGCCCCCTCCTATGTTTCCGCCCATTCATGACATATTCTGTTACGTTTGCATCACATGTCTATGTATACTCCCAGTTACACCTACTTTTACTGTTATCTCTCGCGACTGCTACGCGTCACGCCTTCTGCTCCACCCACTGCTACGCCTACTGCAATGTAATGCTATGTGTTTGCGCTATGTATATAAGTTGATGTTTTGTTATTAAAAGTTAGCGCGCTCATCCCAGACCAAGCCCCAGCAGCTGCTGGGTCATCCTATGCAGGTTGTCCTGATCCCGTCCTTATGCTGTAATAAACCTGCAGAAACTCCTACTACCTCGAATCTTGACTCTTATTTTATTGAGCTATCTGTTATTCATTCATTCATCCAAAAATAGATCCGGTATTATTTATTTATATACCACAAAGTAAATAGCGTATTTGCATAGGCCATACATCACCTATCCCTGGTTAGGCTGGAGACGTAAGGGGCAATAATGAAAACAGAGTTCAAATGCCTGAGTATACTTAGAAAGTTATTATATGAAAATAGTTCAATTGAAGTATATTAAAACATTTTAAAGGCAAAAGTAAAAAAAAAGTTGAAAAAAATCAATTGAAGAATAATGTGAATTTCTTACAAGTCTTTGAGATTGTAGTCCGAAAGTTCTTCAGCGGCTTGAGATGCGTAATGTTCCAAGAGGCAATTGTTGCCATTGTGTGAGAAAAGCAAAGCGATCCAATTCATATCCTTGAAGGGACAGTAATGTTCTTCGAATGTTGGAGTAGCAATTTGAATTGGCAGGCAATCTGCGATGTTGTCAAAAGGTTGCACGTTGCAGGAGATCTTTCGCAGCTTCGCAGAAATCCCATTCCGCCATGATACCTTTTTGCATTGCATCCACCATTGCTTCACTGCCTGAACAATCAAGTTCATAGTTTTCAAGATACTCCATTACCTGCTGGATATTGGGAGCGATTGTTGGGATGTTGGCAAGGCATAGATCCATTTGCCAGGCGAATGGGCAAGTTTTGCAATAAAAAGATGGTTGCACGCAGATTGCATATGTGTAAATAAATGTCATGTTGTAGCTGGCTCCAATAATAGATAGAGGGAGGCAGCCGAAAAGTTGTTCCATTTTTTTCACTTTATTGATGTAGCTTCTCGTACAGGCATATTCTGTGGGACATGCTTGTTACCACAGGGAGCGAAGCAATTTTTTACAAGCAAACAATAATAGTAGGATGGCCACAAACAGAGCGAGAATTATGGGCACTGTTCCTGTTATTTCAGAGATGATCGAATTAATGAAGTCTGGTATTATACCAAAAACAGTTTGAAAGCCTGTAACAAGGCCGGAGGAGACAGTGTTAAAAAAGTGTGCCAGACCTTGAGTGTCAGATGTGTTGAAAAGTGTGTAACAATTCACAAAGTGTAATGGGAGGTACGTATTTAAAAGGGACTGTATTTTACTTGAAGTTTGTGCTATCTGCAGTTGATACATTTCTTTTGCAGAAGTGAGGGACACTTCTGTTTGGAACAAAAGCGCTTTCTGTTTGCTCAGTTTTATGAAATCTGTTTTCAAAGTAAGTCTTGAAGGCCAAGTTGAACTTTGGGAGTTACATTGTGTGGGTGGGAATAGACATTGCCACAGGAAGTTACTTGGTTTGAAACAGTAAGGATATACGGTATGCCAGCTGACATTCCGTAGCAGTCCATGTTATTAAGAAGCGGATAACTCCCATTAGAAAGCTGTGTGAATGTTGGTCTGATTGTTGGAGTTGGCGTGCTTTTAAGAAAGCACGCAAGATTGAGGGCTGTAAGCTTAGAAGCGTCGTGCAGTTGGACATTCTTGCATAGTAATGAATGACTGCCATTGTAGTCGCACTTTTCACCTGTGAGAAAGACGTCTGTATCCTCTGTGAGACAGCGATATGTAAATGGGAGAAAACACTGCTCGTGAATAAGCGCGCTACCTTAAATAATCACATACAACATGACAAACAACATGTTCACCTAGCAGACACAATGGCACTACATACTGTGGGAACAGTGGATAGCCATATACATAAACCAAACATGGTATGGCACCTCTGCCACACAATGCAGAATGTGGGGAGGGATGGGAACAAAGTATGTGCGAATGTGGCAAGTGATTCTTGATAATAAAAGTATACAATTCAAAGTGTTCAGGGGATGTGCTGGACAGACTTGAGTATGTAGAGCACAGACATGTACATGTCAACATACACTGATGGTCTATTGAGTGATGTGGATAGTGGACGCAACCATGATAGTACAGTCAGTAGAGAAGATTACGAAAACATAGCGCATATGTGCCCCCTCCCCCTAAATCTTTAGCATAGTGGGCTGGCTCAGCGTTCGCAAGGCTAGCGTAGGGGTATGAATAAAAGGCATGTTTCTCTGGGTGTGGTTCTGTTCTGGAATGGCGAACGTGCCTGCCAGGTCTGTGCAGCTTTCACCACCACTAGGCTGATGCCGTGAGCGAAGGTGGCTGTGTAAATAATGCTCTCAGCCTGCTGGTATCCAGAAACAGCCATGGCCGCTGCGACGCACATATTCCCCACAGTTCAGCTTTCAACAGCGCCGTATGTGAAAGAGGGCCCACCACGTGTCAGCGGAAGCTCCTGGGTCGAGGTCTGCGAGGCTTCTGAGATCAACGCTGGCTACCTCAACACAGGCACACAGCACCCAGCCTGAGGCCTAGTACCCTGGAGTGCTCTGTATACTACTAACACAGTAGTCCAACAGGTTCCAACAGTGGAACGTTGTCTTTATCCCACAATGGACGATGTTAGAAATGCATCTGAGAGTGGTACTCCCTTCGACCAGGTGCAACCAACTCTAGGTCCCAACAGTGGAACGGTGTCTTGATCCCACAATGGACGATGTCCGATATAACCTGTTGCATGCTTTTCACAGAACTCCCTCTGTTGAGGTGCATCACACTCTGTGCTCCGTAGTTAACAGCTGCACATGATTATTGGGCTTGGGTGACGGCAGTCACTGGACTACACTGCGGTACAACAGGTCCAAACACTGAAATGGGGTCTTGATTGAGGATGTCAGAAGTTAAAGTCTGTGATGATTTCTGTGTGCCCCCTCCGATCAGGTGCAATCAACTCTGTGCTTCCGAAATGTATTGCAGAGTTTTTTGTAACTTATGTTGTTGGATTTTGTGAAGAGAAGTGAGAAAAAGTATTCATGGATGTCTGTGCTGACTACTGCCTTCCATTTACACTGCAGACAGCAGTGTTCACAATTCAGATCAAGTCGCTATTGTAGATGACGCAGTCCTGTAGGCAAAAGACATTGCTCCAGTGCGCTCTGTCCCCACCGCGCATACGCATCATCGCAGGCTGAGCACACGCTTTTTGTTGCTTCGTGTATTACAAACTGGGCATCTCAAGTCAACGGTACGTGGCCGTGGGCCCTTGCTGACCGCTCTCTCTGGCCTACACTGCAGACAGCAGTGTACACAAATCAGATCAAGTCACTATTTCAGATGATACAGTCCTGTAGGCAACAGACATTGCTCCTAGTACGGTCCACCCACAGCACGCATCATCGCTGGCTGTGCACATGCTGAATGCTTTTGATGTGGCTATCTGAGTGCACTAGAACTGATGGACCCTTTATAATACAATCTTTTTGTGTATTACTTCAGATCTACTGCCTGTATCTCAGTATACCACAAATTATGGCTCTTTTATGATAGAATCTTTTGTGTATGGTTTCAAATCTACTGTCCCTACCTTAGCGCAGCACAAACTATTGACCCTTTTAATATTGAATGTCTGTGTGTGATCCATTGATTACTGTTGTAGTTGATGCAAGCAGCAATCATTCCCTGAGGGCTAGTTTACACTCACCCCACATGGATCCAGCACAGACGTCACAGGATATGTGACCCTGGTAATAAAAAGGAGTCAAGGGAACGTGCCAGTACCGACTTCCACTATGTATCTGTGTACGTGTGTTCATTATCTATGCATGATACTGCCCCTGGGCCCCACCACAATATATTGTGCTGTGGACAGCGTATGTTACCTCTGGCAGTGGGGAAAACTTCAGTTATGTAACTATTATGTGCATGGTTATCATAGGTGGAAGGCTACTTCACACACCATGAATATTGAGGAAGATGATGGTTGCATGTTGTGTGTAGCGTAAGATATGTGTACATAGCAAAAAAAAATTCAAAAAAGCTCTCAAAGCAGTAGAGGTGTGTCTCATCAAATGCTGTAGAGAGAATGACTAAAATGGGTGGGTTCCTCCAACTGTTACAATGGGAAATATTATGAACCAATCAAATGCTTTTTTTAAGGTCACATGGCAATCACGCACCCAGCGCGCAAGGAGACCGCTCCCGACGCGATTTTGAGAAAATATATTTATCATAATATAAGTTTATTATTAGAAATATATAAATGTTTAAAATATTTTAGAATATCGCTTGCTCTCATATACACTTTAAAGTTATTTAGATATAGGTTTGAGACATAAAAAAACTAGCACACTGTCAGCGTTTAGGATGCATTTCTTAAAAGAAAGGCAAAACTGATTTCAACTGCATTAGGAGCGTGTTTACAGCAGTCAATAAATGGTTGGCCGGACATCTTTAAGAGTGCGTCGCACTATGCTATGAAGCCCCACTGGGTGGAGTCGATGCTACATAAGATATTACATAAATAAATATAAGGGGGAGGCAGGGGAACAAAAGAGTAGATGACACAAAAGAGGCTGATAGCCAAGGAAGGATAAAAATAACATCATGCAGTAAGGAGGCGGGACTAATACGCAGGCAACGAATAAGAATGCAGCATTTCAGATTTGAACAAATCAAAAGCTTGAGCAGAAATTGGGCGGAGCTTCCCCCACAATATAGTATACAGCATCTCTCGCCAAGACAGCACATGCGCTGCTTGACGAAACGTAAAAATGAGGGAATGGCGTACCAGGCACGACCCCATACATCTATAACATAACACAGGGCCTGGCAGCGTGCACTCATCGCATACGGAGCGCGCAGCCGGCGTGACCCCATACGTATATGAAGTAATGTGCGGCTTGGTACCGCGCAGCCGGCGCATACGAAACTGCCAGCTGGTGCGACCTCATAGGTATATGATGTTTGGTGGGGTGAGGTGCTACGAACCCGTCGAATACGAAATGCGCATCCTTTACGAGTTTAGCAATATGGCGGATAGGATTCGTGTGTTGATGGAGCTTGGTACACTACCGGTACGGGACTCCAGTTTTCTCAAAAAAGATGTACAAACTTTTTTGGAAGATATAATACATTACATCATTTTTTAAATTACAAAAATAAAGGATAATGGAGTTCCAAAATATTACAAAGAAAAATATAAAAAATATAGGTTTTATAAATATTAAAAAACGAAATTAACATTTAAAAAACCTTCGAAATTCACTGAAAAAAACATAGGTTTTACAGACGTTATAGTTAGGAATTAGCATTTAAAAAACCTTTGAAATTCACTAAAAATACATAGGTTTCAGGGACGTTATAGTTAGTTGGACATTTGACTCATATAAAACCAGAGAAATACGCCTGTTAGAGTTAGTTGAGCTAACTATAACTCGCGCGCCCGCAATGCATTGTTGATGACGTCACATATTACATCACTTATGACATAGTTAGTGACATCACTGAGGACATCTCAAATGACATCACTGATGACATCACAACATTTTTCAAAACAAATTGTTCACTCAGGTCAGCTCCTGTCTTGAAAGTTTCAGGGTGATTCGTCAAGGGGGGCGGAGAAAAAAGAGGGTTCCCAACACATGTTTACTCCATGGTAATTTCCATAGGAAACTTTAGACAGGGCTACAGTCTGAACTGCTGGACGGAATTACAGCACAGAGATAGCTCCTGGTCCAGTAAGCACGCTATTTTTCAAATGGTGTAAATCCGTTCAGTAGTTTTTGAGTTATTTAAATATTTACAGATATATATATACATATATATTTGAGAATTGTGAGATCTGATTAGCTGAGCCCTCCCGAGCATGAGTTGGCTCTGATTGGCTGCCAACACTTCAAACCAGGAAGTGTTGGCAGCCATCTTGTGCCTCGGACCGAGTGAGAAGAAAAAAGGTGACAGAAACATTAAAAAAAAGTAAAGGGGGCATGGTAAAAGCACTCTGAACTCCCAGGCCTGCTTAGGGGGTCCCACAGAAACCCCAAGCCCAAAAAAGCATTAATTTGTTTGCACTTTCTGCCGGGGCACACTGGCTGCGTGAACCCGGTCAAAAATGGAGAAAAAAAATGAAGCGCGGACTCCCGCGCTTTGTTTTTTAAAGCCCTGGGTGGGCCAGGTCCCGGGGGCAATGCTCATTTATGTAGCAGGGGCCCGTGTGGGCCCCTGCAGTCTCGGGGAACGCCACCTCCCCGGGGCAATCCTTATTAATGTGTGGGGGCCTTGCAGGCCCCCCAAGGACCAGGGACTGCCACCTCCCAGAGGCTAAAATAAATAATGTGTGTGGGGCAGCTCAAGACCCCCATACTGCCCCACGGACCACCACCTCCCCAGGGCATTGTTTATTTGAATGCATGGGTCCATTGAGAACCCCCTGGGCCCGGGAACCACCACCTTCCCGGGGCTTTCAAAATGTAGGGAGGGGGTCAAACGGCCCCCCTTTTGGACCCTTTAATGGCCCTGGGGATCGCCCCCAGGGCTGGCTCCTGCAATGTCCCGGGGTGACATTGCTGTTTGCTATGACAGGGCAGGAGCACGGCTCCCGCCCTGTCATAGCAAATACTGGTTTAGTTTGTGGAACTAAGAGCAGGAAAACCTGCTCTCGCTTCCAAAAACCAAAGCAGGATTGCTTTTGCACAAAGAGAGCTGCATGTCAGCAGCTCCCCTTGTGCAAAAGCAATGCTGGCTCCCACAGGAGGCGGTGAGCTGACTGGCATTGGGGCTCCCCCCATGGTCCCCAATGCAGAGGCCAGGCCCCGGGGGGGTCGGGTACCCGGGTCCAGAAGTGGCCTGGGAGGGGGCCACGCGGCCTCCCACCCCAATAATGAAAACAAAAATGTAAAAAAAAACCAGAAAGGCCGACCCCAGGGGATAGGGTCCCCGGGGCCATAATTTGCCTTAGGAGATGTCATCAGTGATGTCATCAGTGATGTCACTGAGCATGTCACATGTAATATGTGACGTCATCAGCAGTGCAATGCGGGGGACCGAGTTATAGTTAGCTCTACTAACTAACTATGACAGCCGAATTTCTCTGGTTTTATATGAGTGAAATTTCCAACTAACAATAGCAGCCCTGAAACCTATGTTTTTTCAGTGAAAAAAAAAAAAATTATATATATATATATATATATATATATTTGTGTTTTTTTTAAAACGATCTCAGAAGCCTTCTGTGGCAGAAACCTTAAGTATTCATCCCTTACAGGTTTGGGAGACAAAGGAACTTGAGAGGAAGATATGAGAAATTTGCTGTTTTTGTTACCTGTGCTGGTTGCCTCAATCCTCCATACTGGGAGTGGAATTCTTGCAAAACTAATTATGTTTCTAATCAGTTAAGGGTAGCCCTGATGACAGGTCTCTTGCTAGTGATTATCTTCAGAGCATAAACCTTTTGATATTTACGATAGTTACTGCAAAACCACTGCATATAATACTCACAAACATATCTGTTCATGCTAACAGGCCGCTCGTCTTCATTTGGAACAGGCTAGATGGCATCACTCCTGAGAGCAAACTAATGTAGTGCAACTGATGGTGCTGCGTCTCTGTTCAACCTACTTCTTTTTGTGCGTTCTGTGGCACACATTTTGAGAATAAAGAACGGCACAGAAATAAGGGCCACAACAAGAGACAAGTTACACAATCAGGTCAAAAATCGTCAGTATGTAGTTGTGCATACCTCTATTTCTATGGATTAGCAGTTTAAAGCCGGACTCAGTGGCTTTCCTGGGAGAAACGTTCTTCCATTTGTTTTTCTGCCAAGGTCGCAGAATTCCTCGCCAAGCCAATTAATAAATGTGAAACACACATTACCATGCTCTCAGAGCCATTTTCTGTTGACTTTCAGTGAGAGAGGTTTGACTCCCTGTGATGGACTGCACAGCTCTGCAGCTTCCTCGTTGTGCAGGAAGGGGAACTGCGCTCTGACATGGAGCCGTGTTTCATTCTGACGCCTTTATTTTCGTTCTTATTTTTTTCAGTGATGAGGTGTCTGGAAATGGGCTATGCCGCTTGTTCTACATATTAATGGTTTGAATTAATGAAGTCAAGGTTACTCACTGAAATTTTCAAGGTGAAAACAGCTGTAAGTTTCTCTAATCTAAATTAGAATACATGACTTTTGAAGTTGGAGCAGAAAGGAAATCAGGTATGCTTTTGGGGAAAAAAAACAGTGACCAAAAGTACAGGGAAATGCAGTGCAAAAAAATGAGAGCGGCCTCAAAATGTCCACATGGAATAGGAAATCACTCTAAAAAATGAGAGCGGGAGAGGAGCGCATAAGAACCAAATACCGGAAGTGAATGAAAGATGAGGAACAGGAAGGGAGAGCACGGGACAGACTAT
This sequence comes from Lissotriton helveticus, assembly GCF_964261635.1. Taxonomy (NCBI): domain Eukaryota; kingdom Metazoa; phylum Chordata; class Amphibia; order Caudata; family Salamandridae; genus Lissotriton; species Lissotriton helveticus. The sequence continues at coordinate 401,942,983 of NC_136065.1, forward strand.
GTGCGATTTCAGAAAATAAACTCAAAATGATTAACATTATTAAATGAAAATACGATTACTATCTCATCTTCTCAAATTGCAAATGTGAATCGCTTTTCTAGGCTGCAGAAGACAAATGTGACTGCTCTCAGTACTCATGGTGGCATCCTGCACAGAATAAGACAATTGATTGGTGGCAATCGTCTCCTTTAGAAGGTAGCCATCAGGATGAAAACTACTTTTGGCAAACTCTGTAATTCTTTAATGAATATGAAGACAATGTTCGTAATAACAGCAGGGTGTCAACCTACTCCTTACATCAGGAAGGAGAAAAGAGCCATGCAGATCCAAAAAGAGCCAAGTAATAGATCCACAAAGAAATTGATACAATCTGTTTGAGGAAAAAAATCAAGGGCAAAAATGAATAGCTCACAGGTGGTAAATGTGATGAAAAATCATGGAACAAAATCCATGGCAGCACTTTTTGCCTGTATGTGAGAAATCATGACCTGTTTGCAGTGTCCCCCCCATCCTGACTACTAGATCCTGGTGTTCTGGCTCTGCTTGTGTCTTTGGCTCTGCTAACCAGATCCGGGTCCTGTGCTCTGATTAAAAGTAAATGGTAATTAGGTATAATTACAATTGGTACTGGCAGGCCCCTGTAAGCCCCTAGTGTATTATAAGGCAAGGGGGATTCAAACTACATATGAGTCCCTAGTATGTGATAGGGCACAGAGGTTTAGAGGCCCAGTAGATTTCCTGCACTGGAATGCGTACTGCTGTGTTTTGCCTTCCGTCTTTAGAATTAATTTTAGGGCAATTCAACTTTTGAATTAAAGGTACTTCCAAAAGTAGTAATCTACCTTGTTTATTTATATAAGTCACCCCTCGGGTCCTCCAGAGGTGCCCCAGGGGTAGTGTGCCATGTAACTTATGCAGGGGCATTATAAAAGATGCTTTATAAGCCCTGGTGAGGGCAAACTGCTAAATTTGTTTTTTCCGCATTGTAGAAAACTAGCTCCATAGGCTAACATTAGAATATTGTATTTAAGTATAAATATTGACAGGAGGTGGTTACATTTTATTCAAGGACTTGAAATGATAGTTATGATAATTTATCACAGAAACAAAGTTATTACACTTTCTTTACTGTAAGCCAAAATCCAGCCTCCCAGCTACGCTCTACTGATTGACTAGCCTCTTCTAGGCTGAGCCAAGCTGTCTTAATGAGGTGTGAAGTGGCCTGCTAGAGAGCCAAGGGATTTCCTGTGGGTGGGGAACTGCAGCTGCAGAAGCAAAAGGCAGGATGAGGGAAGAGTGGCCAAACTGGTCTTCAAATGGAGAATTACATTTTACGCAGCACAGGCTCACCATTACATCCTGCAACCTCAGCCACACACGAGCCCCTGTAATTAGATTAGGGAGAGGGATGGAAGGGGGGTGTTAGGGTATCTTAGCCTCGCCGGTGGGTTGGTGTAGCCTGAACTAACCTACAAGGAGAAATTACCATCATGTTGGATTTTGAAAGAATAGCACTTTCTGGGACAAAAATATGCTACACTGATGGAGGAAGGGGGTATACACCTGGGTGGTACCCTGTGTTCCATTGGTCAGGGGTGCCTCTCTGCTTGACGCCCAGGAATACAGCATAAATATGGAACAGTTGTCAGGCAACTCAGATCTGCTGCATGAAACTACAAGGAGAAGGACTGCTAGAAAGCTGATCTGCATCCTGAAGTACTGCACCTTGTGTACATTCTGGGACTATACAGCCCTAAGGACTTTGCCATGCTTCAAGAAGGATTAAGACATGGACTCCCTGTAAGCTACTGGTTAACTGAGCCGACATGCATTATCTTCACCAAGAAGCCTCCGTCCTTGTGTGTGTCCAGTGGACTTGTAAGGATTTGGTCAGTTGCATTGTGGGAACTGAGGTCCCACAATCCCAAGGACCATCTCACAGATTCTAGACTCTGGATTGGTGTTGTGGACATTTTGAACCCCAAAAGAGACCTTCTGGAAGACGATCTAGAAGTTTGGTGAAGTTTGAGAACTTTTTTGTTAAAAGCTCGATAAGGTGAATTACTGGGAAAAAAGAGTCAATCCGGCGACCTTCAACCGTGACTCGGTCTAGGTTCATCACGCTGAAAGCTCCAGACTTCCAGGATTTCACTGAGGCCTTACAGAAAACCAAGCCGATGACGCAAATCCGGCCTGAAGAGGAGCCTCATTCGACGTCGAGAGAAAAAGCTCCAGAAAAATGACTAAGTGCAAAGGTAAAACTTCGACCAAGGTCTCCCACTTAGTGTATCTGACCAGGGCTCCATCGCGGTTGGCCTCAAACTTTGAGTTGTCCCGGTCACGCGTGACCAGAAGTCCCAATTTGTCGCAATAGGTTTTTAAGCACTAGAATGTGTTTATTCTTTTAAAAAATCCTTTCTCCGGTACCCTACTTTGGATTTCTGTCATTTCAATGTCTATTTGTTCATAAAAACATTATCTATTTGTATACATTGGTGTTGGTTTTTTATTGTATGCTGTATGCTGTGTCTTAGGTGTTTAATGTATTGGTGTTTACTTTGTAAATGCTTTACACACCAGTCTCTTAAGTTACATCTCCCTGCTCGTTGTCAGTTACCAAGGGTTGAGCAAGGGAATAATTTATTGAGACCTTGACTGAACCTTTTATTGTGTCTCTGGTTCTATTACTAGTGATAAGCCCTCCATGTCACTACTAATAACCCATTTTCCAGCACTGTAGAAGCACTGCCCTAAACAAACGAAAACTTCCACCACAGGAAGAAATTCTACAACATCTTAACATCTTAGACACTCCAATAGACTTCCAGATAATGGACCACCATCTTGAAATGGGCAGTTTATAAGGTTGAGTTCCATTCCTATTCCGATAATTGAAGGTGTTCATTCTATCTTAAAGAAGAAACCCATGTTTCACATACAGCACAACATGCTACTTTCTGAAATCCCACTACTGCATGGTTGCTGCAGGTCAAGGCATTCCCCTCCAGGTCCCTTTCAGGGCAGAAGTGATAGTGATGAGTAGACTTGGTTGAAAATTAAATTACACCGACGTAATTCACATAATTTCTGGAATTTCATATCAGACTTATGTGAAATTCCCGCAGTTATGCCACATCACGTGATTATGCACCATTTACTGTAAAAAACTTACAGCAGACATGCCATTCGCAGTAAAAAATTACCGCAAATGCATGGGAACAATAGAATGTATGCATGTTTTGTTTCACTTATTTTGCTTGAAATGCATCCTTGCTTCAAAAACTGACATGAAGATGCTTGTAGCATTAAAATATAGTGCTTTATAATGGATTTGTATATCACGCAATTACATGTATTTTTGCATAATCTTGCAAAATTTCATGTAGTTACGTGAAAGCAAATTGTGTGCATTTCACACATTACTAGTGATGAGGGATCTCTACATCTGATATAACACAGCATCCAGTATGTGCAAAGACCTTTCTCCCCCTTCTTATCCTATGCAGTCTTGTGTGAGCTTTTGGAACGGTCATCTGTACAAATGTAAAAGTGCAAACTGTGACGTCCCTCCTGAAGTATTTGAAAAGAGGGTATTGATATGATTTCTAGTAAAATATGTAGATGAGTGGTCACATTCCAAGAATTTGATTTTGGATTGTTTTTAAACCCTTGTGCCAGGGATCGTGTGGTGTATAATCTTGGTTTGCTGACAGGAACAAATTGGATGACTTAGAGGAGGAACATGTGGATTTTACTGGTGTATTTAGGAAGTACAATCTTTGTGATGTGCTAAGGACATGGATGAGGAAGAATAGAAAAAAAGAATGTGAGGGGTGAGTTGTCGGGGTCATAGAGTGGTACCTCTGGATGCTCACCAAGATGTGCTAAGCAAAAAAGCTCATGATGGGCACATTGGTATCAGTAAAAAGGGAGACTTTGTGTATATCTTATTGGTGGTCAGCTTTAGATACTCAATTTGAGAGCAATGTGAGGAATTGTATTGAGTGTCTGCAACGTGGATAAAGGGTATAAAACATGAGTGCTACCAATGGCATTACAGAGGTTGCTGGAGGCACCTTCGGAGAACATTGTTATGGACTTCTGGGGCCCATAGAAAGACAAAGATGCATGTGGTATGTGATTGTTTTAATGGATGCATTTACCTGCCTTTCCAAAGTGGAATTTGTGAATAAGGTGGAAATTTCCAAGGCAATTACGTTTTGGATGAGGTGTTCACTGGGCAAGATTGTTCCCATACTTTTATGATGGACAGTGGTGTCCAGTTGGTTTCACATGTAATGGAAAAGTGTCTGAGGGAGAAGAATATAAAGCATAAGACATGTGTGTTCTAAATGCAATAGCATGGTGGAGAGTTATTAGGAAAATGATACAGTGTGTAGAAGTGAATCCGTGCAATTAGAAAGCAGAGGTATTTAAGAGAAAGATGTATCAGTTGATCACACATTCTATTACATGGAAAATGCCTTTTTAACTGTCCAGAAGAATAATGCATAATTCCCTGGTTAGACCTGAATGGGTGGTGAACAAGGTGAAAGAGCGAGAAGGTAAGTGGAGACACTAAGAGTGAAACAAGCTAAAAATCAGAAAACAATGGTTCAATAGAAGGCCACCAAAGTGTAGCTGAGTGACATCTGTGTGAGGTTGCCTGAGATTCAAGGCGGTGTTTCTAAGTTTTCAAGCCTATGACAGTCACCAAACTGCTTACAAATGACATGAAAACTAATGATAGGAGGGTATGGAATTTGAATAGAGTCGTACTGCAAGTTGTAAATGATGATGATGACAGGAAGAATGGGTGTAATAGTGTAAATGTTGATTGCAGAAATCTGGATGAGGGTGTGTAAGGCGATGATGGTGTAAGGAGTAGTAGTGGGAGGTGGGTTACTGAGTCTGTCTAATTGAATGAAGTGGTGTTGGCACTCAGTAGAGCAGGTCTGCTTCTTCCTCCTTGTGAGAGCTTCCTGTCATCCATGTGGTTCTGTTTACCAACATGACTATTTGTTCGTTCCAAGAGGCTTATTTGCAAGCCCAATGGGCCGCTGTAACGTCAGTTTTGATGATGTTCCAGCGGCGCTATGGGCTTACCCATATCTACGAGGCCACGTAAAGCCACCCTGCATGGCTTCATCGATATAGTGCGACTTGTGCTGCGTTACCTCACACTGCAATGGGAAGGCATGCCATGGGCATTACGGTGGATGTTGCCATGGCATTTGGCACATTCCAAAATGTACTACATTCTGTAAACATGTAAATGTGTCAAAAGCCTACGCCTCCCCAGGGGTGGTATTGAGGTTGCTTTTGTGTGGGCAGGTGTCCCTTTCCCCACAAAATAACCTTGTTTCAAGACAGACACTCTTGTACCCTCATGCAAGGGTGTCTGCATTGGCTCATGGTAGCCAATTGTGCGCCAGTGCTGTGAAAGAGGACAGGAATGTGCCATATCTCTTAGATATACACACAACTATGACGAAATGCACACCATGGTTTATCCTGTTATATGAAAGTCACTTGTTCATTGTCCTTAAATTTCTCTTTCTTTGCGTGCAGCCCGAAAATTATGGTTTTGCCTTCAAACCACTAGTATAATCAGTCACTCAAGAATGGAGCGTTTGTAACACTCCTTGACGGACGCACAGCGGATTACCATTAAATAAACGATGAGTCTGTTTGATCCATTTAAATCTGTATATTTATTCCTTCATTCCTCCAATGCTTAGAATACTGTAAGTCTGAATCAGCAATCACATATGCGACACTTAAATGCCTTTCCAACATTTCAAATGCTGCAGTTCGCCGTAGGCATTTTCTTCCTGCAGCACGACGGATACATTTAAAAACATCCTTCATCCAATGCATTTCGGGCTATTCCTCAGCCCTTCGTCAGGGATTAACTGCAAATATTCAAAGCAACATAATTACCTTGTGAACCTCATTGTTATAATTTACTGTGCATTCAAAAACATTTATCGTGTCTATTTAGCCCCGGTCATTATTGAACGTTTTCCCTCTAATTGCGCAGTATGATGTCAGGCATCTAAACAAAAAGTCTTTTCACCCCCACTGTGGCGTTACTCCATCCATAACTTATTGCTAGTTGGTTAACCTCATTCTATGTTGTCGCCTGACCCCTTTGTCACCCCTTAACTTCGTACTCACATTTTAACATTTTCAAAGAAATCACGCCGTTTTCCTTCCTTCCTTGCTTCCTCAGCCATCTAAACCTTCTGACTTCCATTTCTCCCCTCCTATATAGATCGTTATACTCTCCACCCACTGTTTCATCCAATCATTTAACGCCCTCTTTTAACCAAACTACATCTCCCAGTATGCCTCCCCACTTTCAGAGACTGTGTAGATATCGATACGCTGATAAGTACTGCTGGTATTTGAAAAATGTCAAGTCTAATACCCCGCCCTCCCTAGAATGTATAATGTACGTTCAAAAAACCGTTCGCGCATTACTAGATTACATAACATAACGTTATCACAATAACAATCTGAATACAATTTCACAGTGTTAGTCTAGGCATAATTCACAAGTGTTCATGTCCCTCGAAAAAATTGCTGATTTAAACCAGATGTCCATGTCTCACATGTGGTTATCCAGAATTTTTTGATGATCCTTGATGGGTGCAACATGTCGGGTAGGCAACTAGAATCAATTACACACAACTATGACGAAATGCACACCATGGTTTATCCTGTTATATGAAAGTCATTTGTTCATTGTCCTTAAATTTCTCTTTCTTTGCGTGCAGCCTGAAAATTATGGTTTTGCCTTCAAACCACTAGTATAATCAGTCACTCAAGAATGGAGCGTTTGTAACACTCCTTGACGGACGCACAGCGGATTACCATTAAACAAACGATGAGTCTGTTTGATCCATTTAAATCTGTATATTTATTCCTTCATTCCTCCAATGCTTAGAATACTGTAAGTGTGAATCAGCAATCACATATGCGACACTTAAATGCCTTTCCAACATTTCAAATGCTGCAGTTCGCCGTAGGCATTTTCTTCCTGCAGCACGACGGATACATTTAAAAACATCCTTCATCCAATGCATTTCGGGCTATTCCTCAGCCCTTCGTCAGGGATTAACGGCAAATATTCAAAGCAACATAATTACCTTGTGAACCTCATTGTTATAATTTACTGTGCATTCAAAAACATTTATCGTGTCTATTTAGCCCCGGTCATTATTGAACGTTTTCCCTCTAATTGCGCAGTATGATGTCAGGCATCTAAACAAAAAGTCTTTTCACCCCCACTGTGGCGTTACTCCATCCATAACTTATTGCTAGTTGGTTAACCTCATTCTATGTTGTCGCCTGACCCCTTTGTCACCCCTTAACTTCGTACTCACATTTTAACATTTTCAAAGAAATCACGCCGTTTTCCTTCCTTCCTTGCTTCCTCAGCCATCTAAACCTTCTGACTTCCATTTCTCCCCTTCTATATAGATCGTTATACTCTCCACCCACTGTTTCATCCAATCATTTAACGCCCTCTTTTAACCAAACTACATCTCCCAGTATGCCTCCCCACTTTCAGAGACTGTGTAGATGTCGATACGCTGATAAGTACTGCTGGTATTTGAAAAATGTCAAGTCTAATACCCCGCACGCAAAGAAAGAGAAATTTAAGGACAATGAACAAGTGACTTTCATATAACAGGATAAACCATGGTGTGCATTTCGTCATAGTTGTGTGTAATTGATTCTAGTTGCCTACCCGACATGTTGCACCCATCAAGGATCATCAAACAATTCTGGATAACCACATGTGAGACATGGACATCTGGTTTAAATCAGCAATTTTTTCGAGGGACATGAACACTTGTGAATTATGCCTAGACTAACACTGTGAAATTGTATTCAGATTGTTATTGTGATAACGTTATGTTATGTAATCTAGTAATGCGCGAACGGTTTTTTGAACGTACATTATACATTCTAGGGAGGGCGGGGTATTAGACTTGACATTTTTCAAATACCAGCAGTACTTATCAGCGTATCGACATCTACACAGTCTCTGAAAGTGGGGAGGCATACTGGGAGATGTAGTTTGGTTAAAAGAGGGCGTTAAATGATTGGATGAAACAGTGGGTGGAGAGTATAACGATCTATATAGAAGGGGAGAAATGGAAGTCAGAAGGTTTAGATGGCTGAGGAAGCAAGGAAGGAAGGAAAACGGCGTGATTTCTTTGAAAATGTTAAAATGTGAGTACGAAGTTAAGGGGTGACAAAGGGGTCAGGCGACAACATAGAATGAGGTTAACCAACTAGCAATAAGTTATGGATGGAGTAACGCCACAGTGGGGGTGAAAAGACTTTTTGATTAGATGCCTGACATCATACTGCGCAATTAGAGGGAAAACGTTCAATAATGACCGGGGCTAAATAGACACGATAAATGTTTTTGAATGCACAGTAAATTATAACAATGAGGTTCACAAGGTAATTATGTTGCTTTGAATATTTGCAGTTAATCCCTGACGAAGGGCTGAGGAATAGCCCGAAATGCATTGGATGAAGGATGTTTTTAAATGTATCCGTCGTGCTGCAGGAAGAAAATGCCTACGGCGAACTGCAGCATTTGAAATGTTGTAAAGGCATTTAAGTGTCGCATATGTGATTGCTGATTCACACTTACAGTATTCTAAGCATTGGAGGAATGAAGGAATAAATATACAGATTTAAATGGATCAAACAGACTCATCGTTTGTTTAATGGTAATCCGCTGTGCGTCCGTCAAGGAGTGTTACAAACGCTCCATTCTTGAGTGACTGATTATACTAGTGGTTTGAAGGCAAAACCATAATTTTCGGGCTGCACGCAAAGAAAGAGAAATTTAAGGACAATGAACAAGTGACTTTCATATAACAGGACAAACCATGGTGTGCATTTCGTCATAGTTGTGTGTAATTGATTCTAGTTGCCTACCCGACATGTTGCACCCATCAAGGATCATCAAAAAATTCTGGATAACCACATGTGAGACATGGACATCTGGTTTAAATCAGCAATTTTTTCGAGGGACATGAACACTTGTGAATTATGCCTAGACTAACACTGTGAAATTGTATTCAGATTGTTATTGTGATAACGTTATGTTATGTAATCTAGTAATGCGCTAACGGTTTTTTGAACGTACATTATACATTCTAGGGAGGGCGGGGTATTAGACTTGACATTTTTCAAATACCAGCAGTACTTATCAGCGTATCGACATCTACACAGTCTCTGAAAGTGGGGAGGCATACTTGGAGATGTAGTTTGGTTAAAAGAGGGCGTTAAATGATTGGATGAAACAGTGGGTGGAGAGTATAACGATCTATATAGAAGGGGAGAAATGGAAGTCAGAAGGTTTAGATGGCTGAGGAAGCAAGGAAGGAAGGAAAACGGCGTGATTTCTTTGAAAATGTTAAAATGTGAGTACGAAGTTAAGGGGTGACAAAGGGGTCAGGCGACAACATAGAATGAGGTTAACCAACTAGCAATAAGTTATGGATGGAGTAACGCCACAGTGGGGGTGAAAAGACTTTTTGTTTAGATGCCTGACATCATACTGCGCAATTAGAGGGAAAACGTTCAATAATGACCGGGGCTAAATAGACACGATAAATGTTTTTGAATGCACAGTAAATTATAACAATGAGGTTCACAAGGTAATTATGTTGCTTTGAATATTTGCAGTTAATCCCTGACGAAGGGCTGAGGAATAGCCCGAAATGCATTGGATGAAGGATGTTATTAAATGTATCCGTCGTGCTGCAGGAAGAAAATGCCTACGGCGAACTGCAGCATTTGAAATGTTGGAAAGGCATTTAAGTGTCGCATATGTGATTGCTGATTCACACTTACAGTATTCTAAGCATTGGAGGAATGAAGGAATAAATATACAGATTTAAATGGATCAAACAGACTCATCGTTTGTTTAATGGTAATCCGCTGTGCGTCCGTCAAGGAGTGTTACAAACGCTCCATTCTTGAGTGACTGATATCTCTTAGATATGACACATTCCTGCCCTTTTCTTTTGACGTAGGGCAGCACAGCAGGAACGCTTGCTGCGCTGCCCTACGCCAACATTTTCTAACTATGCCTCTACATGCATAATTTGATATGTTCCTTATTTGTTGATACTATGTGCATAGATTTGAGTCATCATTCTTGTAAAGCTTTGACCTCTTGCTGGATGAGGCATTTTACGCAACTCAATACATTCATCCTGCTCGGCTCTTGTGTATCCTTTCTACAGGGGGCTGACCCATTGCCCACTCCATGTATACAAACTGCAAGCTGCGGCAAACTTTGAAAAAAACTTTAACAAAACAATGGCTGATGCAGGCGGATCCAAAGTCTCTTTAGCTTTGTGTATGTATGTATCAATGTATGTATGTATGTATGTATTATTAGTAGTAGTAAAAGTAGTAGTTGTTTTAATAGTGGTAGTAGCAGTAGCGGCCTGTGGTGGGAGTGCTGCTGGGTGCTGACGTGGGGCAAGGGAGGGGCAGGGTGGGGGGTAGTACACTACGGATTACGGCAGATTAGAGGTAAGTAAACGTATAAATGTATAAATCAATGCATTTTGCGATGCAGCGCGCGCAACAAAATTTGTTTTATTGATTTATATGTTTACCTACCTTGAATCGTCCGTAATCCATAGTTTACTACCCACCACCCTGCTCCTCCCCTGCCCGACGTCAGCGCCCGGCAGCTCTCCCATCACGGGCCGCTACTGGGTAGTAGTAGTAAGAAGAAGTCGGCTCTAGGCTAGAGCTGTAAGTGGTTGGGGAATGTTTTCCTTCCTCGCATCATTAATATTGCCATTCATAGCAACATATCTACTTTTTGGGTTTGTGAGGGCCTTTTTTAACCTGAAATTAAGTGTAGCGAGTGTATTTCTTCAAACATTGCTACTGGATGTTCTGTGCCTACCAAGACACTTTAATGTTTTCCTCGCTTTTAGACCAGCTTAAAGCTCTTTGTATTCCTTCTTAATACATTTTATGGAGTTCCATGATTTACTAAAACACAGACATATATACTTCTAAAACACAGACATATATAGTTTAGAATGTCCCTTCTGTCAACCACCGTAAGTGACTTCCTAGTCCCAGAAAACAATGAACCCATCAAAAAACAACACTACTAACTGAAGAACCGGGTTTTCAAGTACCCAGCGGCGTCAGGGACACGCCCAAAGTCCTCTAGGTTCCCTTGCCTTGGTATACAGAGACACAGAATACTTCTAGGTGGCGTCAGAGATCAAATTTATTAGCTGCAGCTAGTAGCAGAAATCCCAGTAACACAACACGGTGTACAACTCAAGAAACTGCTCAATTTTACTAAGGAGAGACATCCCTATTTATACACAAAAAGGTACATTTAAAATGCACGCCCCTGCACCAAAATTCAACCAATACAAAATACATGACATCACACAGCATCATACAGTAAAGCTCATTTTACAGTGTCCCAACCCACAAGTTAATATTTAGGCATATCTAAAATAATAATCTGGAAGGCCCGCACAAACCCTTAATTGAAAGCGTAACCCATGAAATGAAGGAACAATAAAGAAAAGTAGTTTCAGATAATGTGCAAGATTAACAGAGACGTAAAGAAACTTAAAAGTTAACAAATGTCTTGAATAGTGATTGGAAAAGCAAATAACGATCTTGCAGGGAAATTGGCTTGGCAGGGTCAATTCCTAGGTGAAAGGCCAGCTTCTGAAATTAACTCCAGTGCACAAAGAAATCCTTGGTTAATGTGTATATATATGATTCACAATAGGTCAGACTGCTTTGCTCACAGGCTAACTTCTGAGGCCTACATAAAAAGTAACACCAGAGGGCAGTCACGACACATGGCAAAAACCCATGTTTCAGGAAAGAAAGTCTTAAGGAAAGAAACCATTTAGATATTTGTTTAAGATAAGATATGCGCAAGGAAAACTAAAGGTTAACGAGGTCCTGAACAGTGATTGAAAAACTCAGACAACGATCAGCTAGTGAAACAGGTTTTGCAAAAGGTCAGTTTCAGGTGAAAAGGGTTACTCTCTCTGCAGTTCATTCAGAGTCAGAGAAACCCAAATTAATATATGCACGAACTCAGAAGGCAAGGTCACTTGTTTTGGGCCTACTTCACTGGCCTACGTGAGGGCAAAAACTAAAATGCAGTCAGGTTTGAGAATTACAGAACCACAGCCCTCCTTTTGCCATTACGTAGGCAATAACCTAAACTCATGTCAATCTGAATCTAGGTCTATATCTATTCTCATCAGGTCATCAAGGTGTTGCTGTAACATCATCTTATTATCCTTCACTTCTCTCGGGACTGGTCTTCTCACACAGATCGTAGCACAAAGACTACAAATGGCGGGACCACACTGGATGCATAAACAACACGAGAAAAGGATAGCTAACGCCATACCAAGGAACGTCAGAATCTTCCATCCCCATTTGGACAACGACTCCCATATCCATCCCATCAACGACCAGTCTCCTTCGTCCACATGAATAGACTCAGAGATCTTATGTAGTCTAGAGATGGCTTGGTACACTGTCGGGGCATTATCTGGTATGAAAACACAGCAACTAGATCTAATCAATTTGCATACCCCACCTCTATCTGCAAGTATAATATCTAAAACAAAACGGTCTGTAATGTCATAAGGCGATCCGCTTGAAGCTCAGCTGTAATATTGCTAAGAGCACCTGCAGTCTCATTTATAGTGGCCTCAACCACTCTTGTAAGCTGACGAATATTCCTACTATTAGCCATAGGACCCCAAAAGGGTAGGAAACCCTTAAAAAAGTCTCCAGCTTCTTGTGCGACAGTATCTTTCGCATCGATTACACCTCTACCATATCTTGTCTTATGGTAATCGAAAACAGCAGTGTATGTAGGGGGAAGCAAAAATGCCACATAACATGTGCCAGAAAAATCAGATGGCAACCATGTGTATGCTCTATCGTGACAAACAAAATACGTGCCTTTAGCTGGCACGAACGGAGGAGATTTCTGGGACGTATAAACGTATGTGTGAACACACACACTCTTACCAAGCTGAGCTCTCGGATTCTGACCATTACCTTGCAAACAAAGATGACCTCGGTGGGGTACAATCCAAATAGGAGGAGACCTTCGCTGCCTTTCTTTCTCCGTCAAGCCGGCACTATATGTCGTCTTATTCCAACCGACATATGCTCGTACCTCATCTCTAGGGATAGCGTTATACGCATCGATATCTCTAATCATATCAACTATTCCCCGTATCAAGGCATTATTACTGGCATTGTCTTTGACGGAACGTACAGGAGAGGCTTCATTCGCATAGATAAACATCGATTGGAGTGCCCAAACTGACCCATTAGGCGAAAAAGGCAAAGCCAAATATGGCATTCCCTTATCTGTAGTATGTGGCATAAGACCACACACCCAACAATTTGTGGTATTTATGACTAGCTGATGCTGATGCAACATCTGTATAAACGGATTGTTCACAAATTCTGATCTTCGTGTCTGTTCATGTTCAGGTAACGTATGAAACTCATGTGGAGAAACAGTAGAAAAAGAAAGAGTAGGTTGAGAAGTTGGTGCTGACGTCAATTGTGTAGAAGAAACAAACCAGAATATAATAGCTAATAGAATACATAAAAGTATTAAAATAGATAAAGCTATACCACACTTAGAGAACAACATTCTATAATATCGGTTTTTCATCTCTTGCTTTTTATCGTCATTCCTCAATACAATCTCCATTTTCTAATGTCGCTCACGCAATCTTGACAGAGTACTTAAGCTGTGATTATTAGCAGGTCATAGGGACACTGCAAGTCCTGCAGACCTACTGCCACTACTCAGGTCACAAACTGAACCATTGGTACTCCTACGTGACCCTGCAACTGGCAAATGGTAACCAATCAAAAATTTAACAGAAAACCATAATACAATTTCAGAAAAGCAAGAGAAAAAGAAAAAAAAAAGTCAAATGCAAAATACTTGAAGAAATTGTCTCTTTTTGGTCTCAGTGTGGGAAAAAAAAATAATGTTCAAAGTCCCTTTATTTATTCCGAGATCGGAGGTTGTAACGTGATTTAGTCTGCACAATTTGGTCCGTAAACAAAAGTTCAGGTTCGGTAGTGTCCAATCTCAAACATGGAGGAACAGCTTCTTGCAGCACATTGTCATCCTCGCGTTCAGACCGTGTCCATGTCAAATGAGCATCACTAAAAGGCACGAATGTGGGGACTCGCTCGCAATCTGTATCAGCTATACCGTCCCTCACCCACTGATCATACGGTAAAGGCAAAGGAACTTTTTTCGTATGGGTGGCATGCACCCAGTTTTTCTTGCCAGCTACTCTAACAGCAGTTCTAGTGACCAGAAGAACTAAGTAGGGACCAGTCCATCTCGGTTCCAAATTCTTGGTACGCTGGAAGTTCTTGATGAGGACGTATTGACCAGGTTGGGTTGTGTGCCCTGGATCTGTAGTAGCTGTCGGCAAACTGTCATAGACCTGTTGGTGGAGAACACGTAATTTAGCAGTCAAGTCATATAAGTAATCCACCAACATAGGGTACTCAATACTGCTGTATTCTTTAGGACGAGGCACACCCCAAACATTCGCAGGACGACCAAACACGATCTCATACGGACTAAGTCCCACTCGAGAATGCACAGTCATCCTTGTTGACAAAAGAGCCAACGGCAAGGCATCCGGCCATGTAAGACCAGTGCTCGCTTGTACCTTAGCTAATTTCAGCTTCAAGGTACCATTGTAACATTCAACAAGTCCAGCAGACTGGGGGTGATTCGCTGCATGGAACTTCTGATTTATTCCCAATCCAGCACACACTTTCTTCATGATTTGACCCACAAATTCACTCCCATTGTCCGACCATACAATTCTCGGCAAACCATACCTAGGGAAGTACTCTCTCAGCAAAACCTTGGCTGTAGACAAGGCAGTATTATCCTTTAGGGGGTAGGCCTCTATCCACCTGGAAAATGCACAAACAACCACAAGGACATACTTCAAATTGTTGCATCTCTCCATATGTATATAATCTAGCTGTATCACCTCAAACGGATACGTCGGAGGAGCAAAATGACCAGCTGGAGTTGGAGTTCCCTTACCAGGATTATACTTCAGACAAATCATACAATGTTTCACCACATTCTCTGCACATTTCAGAATTCCAGCATTCTACCAAACTGGAGCCAACAACTTGCATATTCCCTGGGAACTAATGTGAGCCATTCCATGAGCCATTGTAACCACTGGGAGCACATACGCATCTGGCAACAGCCATCGCTGGTGTTCTGACAACTCAACCCAACAACCTGTCGAATCCAACATACCCGTAGTTTCTCTCCAAACACTCACTTCTTTATCAGTCGCTTCAGCCTGAATCATTTTCACACTTTCTATTGTGTCTTCACACATTCCACCAGCCATAACCCAATTAGCTGGGCCTGCAACATACATACGGCTCATCATGTCTTTCGCCGTTTCCTTCGCAACTTCATCCGCAAACGCATTCCCTCGACCAACATCGTCCACAACTTTCTTATGCGCACTACACTTCATAATTGCAATCTGCTTTGGGAGAGTGAGAGATTCCAAAAGTTCATTCACCAACTGCCCATGCTGTATTTTGGTTCCGTGCGAAGTAAGGAACCCACGCTCTCTCCACAAACGCCCAAAACTATGGGCAACTCCAAACGCGTACTGGCTGTCGGTGTAAACATTCACTTGCTTTCCTTCTGACAACACGCACGCTCTAGTCAATGCAATCAGTTCTGCTGCTTGCGCAGAATTCTGTGGTATGCGTGCTGTCTCAACAACTGTATGTAAAGTTGTAATAGCATACACTGCAGTCGTTTCACCATTCGGAAGCTTAAACAAGAACCATCTGCCCACAGCGTACCATCAACATTCTTAAGGGGAGTATCCCTAAGGTCAACTCTAGCTTTTGTTTCTTCCTCTGTACGAAGAAAACAATCATGCTGTTCCTGAGGATCCGTCTCTGTAGAGATCGGTAACAACGTAGCTGGATTCAGCACATTGCATCTTTTAATGTGCACATGACTAGCCAACAGTGTCAACTCGTAACCTGACAGACGTGCACTAGTAAGGTGCTGTGTCTTAGTCCTGTTTAATAAGGTATCCACTGCATGTGGGACCATCACAATCAACGTATTGTCCAGTACCAAACCAGCAGACTGTCGGATAGAAACAGCCGCTGCAGCTGTAGCTCTCAGACAACTCGGCAACGCCTTAGCAACTGGGTCTAACGTAGAGGAGAAATACGCGCATGGACGTTGCTTGTCCCCAAACGTCTGTGTCAACACTGACAACGCACAACCTTCTCTCTCGTGCACGTACAACGTGAAAGGCTTACTATAGTCTGGAGTACCCAACACAGGAGCCGAACACAATGCATTACGTAGTTCAGAAACACTTTTCTGACATTCGTCAGACCAAGGAAGATGATGCGGAGTATCTTTCAGAGTCAATGCTAACAGAGGTTTCGCCAACAGTGAAAAATTGGGGATCCACTGTCTACAATACGATGTAATACCTAAAAAGGCACGCACTTCTCTCTGTGTGGATGGTACATTCATTTGCACAATTGCTTAAATTCGTTCTGGGGTCAATCTCCTTCCCTCCTTCGACAAGAGATGACCTAAGTAGGTCACTTCTTGGCGACAATATTGCAGCTTTGAAGGTGACACTTTATGATGAAGGTCAGACAAATACCGCAACAAAGAAAGAGTAGCCTCTTTACAAATCTTTTCATCATCAGCAGTAATCAACAAATCATCGACGTACTGAATAAGAGTAGCACCAACAGGTAACACAAAACCGTCAAGCTGAGTTTTCAACGCCTGACTATAGATGGAGGGACTTTCACAATAACCTTGGGGAGCTCTCTTAAACCGGAAGCTTCGGCCTCCTAATGAGAAGCCAAAAAATATCCCTACTCTCCTCAGCAATAGGAATACTGAAGAAAGCATTCTTCAAATCGATGACGGAAAACCAAGCTGCCGAACCAGGAATCAAAGTCAACAAAGCAGTGATATCAGGTATCACAGGAAACGG
Source organism: Lissotriton helveticus (assembly GCF_964261635.1). Taxonomy (NCBI): domain Eukaryota; kingdom Metazoa; phylum Chordata; class Amphibia; order Caudata; family Salamandridae; genus Lissotriton; species Lissotriton helveticus. The sequence continues at coordinate 401,960,124 of NC_136065.1, forward strand.
TGGCACGACTATCTTGTTTACCTCTCGAAGGTCGATCACAAACCGGTACACAGATGGCTGAGAAGCATCAGTACGTTTAAGGATAGGCAAAACAGGACTGTTACAAACATTACCTTTCGTTTCCTCAACTACACCCTTCTCAACCAGATCATAAACAATCGTTAAAAGAGCTCTCTCGCCACCACTCGAGATCTTGTATTGGGGAATACGAGGTAGCCTAGCATTTGACTTAAGGGTGACAACATAAGGTGGAATGTGCAAAAGACCAACATCATTTGGACCTGTAGCCCAAAGTGTATCAGGAAGCGAACGTAATTCCAGTGGCAAACAATCCTTAGACAAATACATTGGAGAAATCACTTTCTTACCAAGGGTAAGTTGTACTCCTGAAGGAGAACAATTTAATGTCGCATACAATCTTTTCAGCAAGTCCAAACCCAACAGATTCTCACCACAACCAGTCGTTAAAATAAGTGGAGCTTCCAATTCACAAGGGCCAATCGAAAGGGACAAAGGACTAGAAACCGGATTACGAACTGGGGCGCCTGAAAATCCTACTGAAACATTGGTCAAGCCAGACAAAGGTGCACCAGGAAGTTTAGAGTGCATAATAGAACTCTTCATCGCACCAGTATCCAAAAGAAAAGGTTCTACCACACCTGATGTAACCACTTCAACATAAGGTCCACTCTGGTCTACTGGAACTGACACTACTCCCTCACTTTGTCCTTGGCTGTCCTAGTTATCATTATAACCAGAACTCTCACCTTCGACATAGTAATCCTCAACATAATACTGGTCAGACTGACCACTCGGAACATTCTGTCTGTCAAAATAATTCGCAGAATTCTGAAGGGAAGAGGAACGCTCATTCTGGGGAAACACACCACGTCCCCTACCCCTAGGAGCTTGCTGAAAACTACCACAACCTCTCTGACCTGATACACCATTTGCACGCTGTAACAAAGCCGGGCAACTATTCTTGTAATGACCTTCCTCTCTGCAATAAGCACACTGATTAGGGCCAGGAAAGAATCGCGGAGCATAGGGCTCAGGCTTCTGTAACAATCTCTGAAATTGTGGAGGTTGATGAAACTGAGGCTGATTCTGACGAGGCGGATAAGCTTGCTGCAAAAGAACTTTTGTCTTTTTCTTCTCCACTTTATCCTTCTCATCTTTATCCCTATTCTCATAATAATATGCAGTAGCCAATATCTGGGCCAATGAAGAGACAGCCCATGTACTCTCAGAGTCTTTTAACTTATTAGAAAGTTCAGGAAGCAAATTAAAGACGAATTTATCCACAAACAACCTTTGACCACCCTCCGTACTCATATCCTGACCACTATGATCAATAAACGTCTCTTCAAACCTAGAGAAGAAATCAGATACACTCTCGTCTTTCTTTTGCTTGCATGCTGCTAACTTATCCCAATTCACTCGTAAAGCGGGCATCATCGTTTTCATCAGATTAATAATTCTACCTGGTAATTCTGAAACTAGAGGTTCAGGTTTAGCACCTCCCTCCTGTCTACCATCTGCAGCAACAATATTCGCCCAGGTATCACCTAATTCTTGCGCATGATTCTCATGACGAATCTTCGCCCACAAGGGTTGAGGGACTCCATTACCCATCAACATATCGATGTCAGCTAAATTCATAATACACGCTTCAACTGTCTGGGACAACTCCTTGTAATAACCAGCAGGATTCTTACAAGGGTCAGGTAAGGTCTGCTTAAGAGCCAAGACCTCTGCTCTCTTCCAAGGGACATGTACCCATACTCGCTGAAAATGAGCCGGAGCGGCCTGAATACCCAAATTTACATTAGCCTGAACTGCTTCTTTCCATACCGGAGGAACTTCTCTCATAGGGTACTGTTTCACTTTCCTCCTAACAGAGGAATCAGGTTCATACAATGTCTGAGGCGGAAGTCTAGATCTGAAAGCAAGTATTGTCTCTACGGCATCTGTAACATCAGATTCCACTATCATCCCTTTGGCAAAATCTGACTGAACATCGAGCACATCCTGCGGAATCGGACCCAACTCATTATCTTCCCATTCCTGACGCAGAAAAGTACACATTACATCAAAAACATACCTTTGCTTAGGCGGCTCACACTGAAAGAAAACATCCATAACTGCTGGCAAATTATACCTCGGAGCATTTAAAATCCACCTACGAGCCAACAAATCCAACACTGTCCGTTCTTCAGAACTAGGAAGCTGACTACGACTCTGCTTACGTTCCGAAACAGGGGTCATATTTAGTGACCCAAACAATGGTGACAATAAATTAGAAACAGTTTCTGTCATTCGTTTTCGAACAGAAGGAGAAGAAGCAGACATAAGAACAGGAGAATAAGTATTCTGAGGCAAGGAAGGTGTAGGAACAAGAACAGTAGACATCGAAGATGCAGAAGCAGAAGGCAAAGGAGTTTGAGGCAAAGCTGATAGCAAGGCTGGCGACCCTAGAATGGGTTGCGCAGGAGGAGGCAAAACCATCTGTGGAGCACCGGGTGGCTGAACAACAGCAGGAGTTTGAACAACAAAGGGTGGAACAACCGGGGGTAATAGAGGCGCAGTAGCACCCTGCACATAAGGAGGAGGCAATCTCAGTAAATGAGAAATCAAAGGATCTTTTTCAGGGTCTTCCATCACTTTCGGAGGAGAAGACGGCAAGGCCGGATAACATTTATCTATAGCCATGCAACGCTGTCTATCTAAGACTTCACTCGCACGCTCTTCTCCATCTTCCTTAAACTGTCTAGCAGCTTGTAGTACTGACATATTTTTATCTTTCCTATCTCTCTTTGCTTGCTTAATTTCTCTCTGTTTGGCTTCCTTACGCCAAAGGCGGAAAGAGTAAAACATTGCCGGCCGGGCTTTCTTCCTAAATAGCTTAATTTCTAGATTGTCTAAAATCTCTGTTTCAAAACTACCATGTGGGGGCCATTGCAAAACACCATCTTTTTTAGTGTAGCGGACCCATACTTCATTATAAGTAATAGGGCCTACTCCGTGTTTTGAGTAAACTTCATAAGTCGGAGTTCCAACCGGAGGTATCGGACATGAATCCTCCAATCGGGAATCCCTGTTACTACCACAAACAAACCAATTACCAATTTTACCAAGACCAGGCATCTTGCTCACTAGTCTGGTTTCAAACTTCAAAGGGAATCAAAAAATGATACACTCGTAAATATACAAGCCCTTGGCTTTGGGTACTGCAGCAACCAAATCAAAACCAACCGAATCAAAACCAAGGAACCAGACAAAGTCGTGGGAGCGACCCACTTATACTTAACTAAATATCTGTCACGCCACCAGAAGACCGTCTACCGTCTCGCTTTACAAACATCAATCGGAGGGTCCAAGACAAGGCGACAGTCAGGGCAGCAGTCCTTCGCAGCCGTTGGAAAGCGGGAAGCCTCGCAGAAAAGTCCTTTGGTCCACGTCGACATGCAGGGGTCGATGAAGTGGGGGCCCTCGTCCAGATTTTCCTCACGTGGCTCCTCGCAATCTTCGGGCTTGGACCGGTACCACTGAAGTCGGCCCGCGTTGGTCGTGCCAACTGAAGAACCGGGTTTTCAAGTACCCAGCGGCGTCAGGGACACGCCCAAAGTCCTCTAGGTTCCCTTGCCTTGGTATACAGAGACACAGAATACTTCTAGGTGGCGTCAGAGATCAAATTTATTAGCTGCAGCGAGTAGCAGAAATCCCAGTAACACAACACGGTGTACAACTCAAGAAACTGCTCAATTTTACTAAGGCGAGACATCCCTATTTATACACAAAAAGGTACATTTAAAATGCACGCCCCTGCACCAAAATTCAACCAATAGAAAATACATGACATCACACAGCATCATACAGTAAAGCTCATTTTACAGTGTCCCAACCCACAAGTTAATATTTAGGCATATCTAAAATAATAATCTGGAAGGCCCGCACAAACCCTTAATTGAAAGCGTAACCCATGAAATGAAGGAACAATAAAGAAAAGTAGTTTCAGATAATGTGCAAGATTAACAGAGACGTAAAGAAACTTAAAAGTTAACAAATGTCTTGAATAGTGATTGGAAAAGCAAATAACGATCTTGCAGGGAAATTGGCTTGGCAGGGTCAATTCCTAGGTGAAAGGCCAGCTTCTGAAATTAACTCCAGTGCACGAAGAAATCCTTGGTTAATGTGTATATATATGATTCACAATAGGTCAGACTGCTTTGCTCACAGGCTAACTTCTGAGGCCTACATAAAAAGTAACACCAGAGGGCAGTCACGACACATGGCAAAAACCCATGTTTCAGGAAAGAAAGTCTTAAGGAAAGAAACCGTTTAGATATTTGTTTAAGATAAGATATGCGCAAGGAAAACTAAAGGTTAACGAGGTCCTGAACAGTGATTAAAAAACTCAGACAACGATCAGCTAGTGAAACAGGTTTTGCAAAAGGTCAGTTTCAGGTGAAAAGGGTTACTCTCTCTACAGTTCATTCAGAGTCAGAGAAACCAAAATTAATATATGCACGCACTCAGAAGGCCAGGTCACTTGTTTTGGGCCTACTTCACTGGCCTACGTGAGGGCAAAAACTAAAATGCAGTCAGGTTTGAGAATTACAGAACCACAGACTTCAAACCGCTAGTTACCATATAGTAATGAACCAAAACGTATAAATAATAACCCTTTTTAAAGTTTAGTCAAAGACTCCCATAACAGCTGAGTCATCTAGCACCCAGGGGATGGCAGGTAGGCCTAAATGCTCACTCCATCCCCGTGCACTAGCAATATAATTCTGCTCCTCCCATCCACTGACGTCAGCCCTTGTGCTATTGGTGGCCGAACCTGCCTCTGGACTACGTACGAATTCTGTCACAGCAGCAGGAGTTTAAAAACAGGTTTTACCATCTAGAATAATATTTGACAAGAATACACTGTGTGTGCTAATTATTTTGGCCACGCACGGCTTTCTTACCACTTGCAAAAGCTTGATACCAGCGGATATTGACACATGACATCATTTGTAACTAAATTCAACATTTTCCCTAGCTTTTCAAAGGGCTATCTCACAATCCCGATAATTAAGTATTCTGTCAATGAATTGGCGCACAGGCAACATCAAGACCGGTACAGGGACCAGTGATTACTGGGCACACTGCTTCCAGAGGTACAAGGTGACCTGCATGGATTTTGATCACTATTTTTTTCAACAAATGTCTGTTTTCTTAGTTTAGTGTCTGAAATCCAAGTAGTGCAGACGTTGTATGTACCTTGACTCTACATCTCATTTTTAGCATCGGGTAGCCTTGTCAGTGGTATCTAATTTGTGAATAACGAGATAAATGGTGCATGTCGCCCATTGCCTAAACAATGTGCTTCTCTGCTTCATTCAACCATTCAAGCAGCTTCTTCTCCACATTTGTTTTTATTTCTAGCTGAGCATTCTCCTTTTCAAGTTTTTTCATTGTTGCAAAGGTGTCCACTTTTGCTTGTTGTACACATTTGCTACATTTCTAAACTCATGGTAACGCACACAGGAGAATGCATTAATGAAAGGTCATTATTTTGAAAAAGACAGTGGGGCAGATTTATGTTGGTAATGCGCCACGTTTGCGTCACGCAACTGCGGCGCAAACGTGGCGCAGCCCTACGACCCATTTACAACGTGACGCATCTAGGCAGATGCGTCACGTTGTAAAGCCCTGCGCCACTTGTGGGCGTTCCGGCGCAGGGAGGGCGTTCCGGGGCAGGTGCGCCTCGCAAAAGTGGCTGAGTGAAATCTATAAGATTTCACTCAGTCACTTTCAGGCCAATGCTGCGTCAAAACCCTGCGCCTGCTTGAAGCAGGCATAAGGCTTGACGCAGCATTGGACAGATAGGGCACCCCCGAGCCTTGCTGGAGCTACATCGCGCTTGCGACGCAACTCCAGCAATGCGCCACCTTTACGGCACAGATGCGTCACGCATCTGTGCCGTTTTTGCCCCATAAATCTGCCCCAGTATGTTGAAGACAAATAAGCTACAGTACCCTAGTGATGGTGTCTTTCAATCCAAGATTAGGTAAGGGGGAGAGACAAAATGTAAAGAGGAAGTAGTAGACCCTCCTAATGTACTTATGAACAGAGCTCCTTCCTCCACGCACATTGCTAAAGGTACATTTACTATTATTTCGCACAACAAGGCGAAGCAAGGTAACTTGCTGGCCTGAGTTGCATGCAAGGGAGAAAGCAGTAATGCTCCATTTTTACAAAGATATGGAGCATTTTTGTTCTCTCCTTGTGCTAGGGCACTGTGAGCTGCCTAGTGGCAACATAGGTAACCTTTCACTTTAGTGCAAGAGTGCCTGCATTACGAGCAGGATTGTTTTTGTGGGGGAAGGGACTCCTTAGGGGTGTAGTCCTCTTTCTTTGTGTACTGCAGATGCAGGAAGTGATGAGGAGAAATAAAGATATTTCCTATAATTATGCCTCTGTTGGGTAGGCGCTCCATTTTGGTGCATTCCAGGATTTCAAGTCTTTGTAAATATGGGCTTGCATTAGAATGGATGGATGTATGCATGAGAACTCCCATGTTCCACCCATGTGAAGCCTACCCGGCTCAAAGTAAAAGAAGGCAGCACTATGTGCTGCAAAGCGTTACTTTGCATTTACTAAACCATGCAAAGCCAAAGTAGTTGTGCATGGCTTAGTAAATGCCAAAATGATTTAATGTTGGGGCTGCCCCATGAAAAGTGACACAACCCTGATGCAAAATAATAGTATATCTGGATCCAAGTCTTTTCAGGCGTGCATAGTAGTCCTAGTAAGTGTGTATAATGAGGATTTTGTTTTAAAAAAAGTTGTCTGAACCTCACAGACAACATGTGGCATGCATCATCTTTGGGTTCCCTCCTTGTGGTACTGGATATCAACTGTAAAACATATGGTGAAACTTGTGGTGACAAGAGTCCTGTGAGTCTGGGGGACACACGTTTTCTGTCACCATACCTCACAGTTTCTTGACTACTCCTACAGTAGAATAGTGCAGATAGTCCTGCTCTGTTCTGTTCTATTGTATTGCCGCCTGCCATCCTATTCTAAAATTGTAAAAGGGTTGGAAATATCCTCCCTTCCACAAGTTAAAAACAGTTATTGTGCCATACTATATATTGTTTTCTTGTCAGAATTATAGACTAGTTTCAGTGCTACCATGGTTGCCCACTAGTGATTGAGAACATTCATCAGTCACAGCACATATATATGGTGGGTGTGCTCCAGTATTCAACTAAGAGACACCCCTGAAGTTTCTTTTATAAATCAGATCCCATCAGTTACTGATCCATGAGGAGCAAAGACGTTGTAGTCGTCACTGGAACTCTGAAACCTAAATCAGCATAAAGGACACACAATTGCTTTCATGCACGCTAAGAATTCCATCATAGCACCCAATATGGTCTTGTTCATTCAGCTGACCACTGGAAATTAGGCAACTGAGACCTATGGGTAAAAGCACACCTTAAACTCTCTAAGTAAAGGTACTAACTGGATGATTATGGGTATCGAAAATTTGGACTTTTGCTTGATTGTCAGTTGTCTGTTCAATGAGGATTTTTTTGTGATTATAGGAGCAAAGTGCTTCATGTAAATGTTGAATAGCAGGGGTAACCATGGATGGTCCAAGGAGATTGCAAAAAACACAGTTGATGGACAGAATGTAGAACAATGTCATACATTCACCCCAGTACAAGGATCTGGGCCTAAATCCATCGTTTTTTTGCACTCCACACCACCCTGGGTTAGACACTGGCTATATGCAAATCAGCTCTGACCCTGTGCCTCATGGGAACAGTCCAGTCCGAACTACCAAGCCATGTCTTTCCCAGACCGGAATCAAGCATCCAAGGACCGGTTTCTGGCTATCAGCCTTCATCAGCCTGGATAGCTTGACTCCAGTGGTGTGGAGAGCCTGGGACTCACGTCTGAGCATACCCAGCCCACTCGGGGTGAAAATTGCAAAAAACACAGTTGATGGACAGAATGTAGAACAATGTCATACATTCACCCCAGTACAAGGATCTGGGCCTAAATCCATCGTTGGTCCAAGGAGATGTCATTGATGTGGTTTGTTCATGACAAGTTGATATAAAGTTTAATCAATTGCATTCAGGTTGTGAGGGAGGATCAACAACCAGATTAAATTGTGGCTTTGAAGCTCGCTCATTTTTTTAAAGGCTTCATAGAATTTCTTTTTGCAATCAGCCCACACAACGGCTGATCTTCTGGCAGTACGGCCATGCTCAGGCTGATCTCTTTCGCAATAAAACGGCCATGCAGAGACTGATCCTCTGGACCATAAGACCATGCACAGGCTGGTGTTCTTGGCAAAACTGACATACAAGGGTAGTAGGGTCATGCACAATCTTCTAGGCAACACATTCATGCTCAGGTTGATTCAGACTTAGATCACAGCCCCACTGGGCAAATAAACATAGTTTTTCCATGTACCATTTTCCACCAGGAGCAGCTTCCGGAAAGACTGTAGTTCAGCAGGTGCTGAGGTATACAGCTCACTCTGCACAGTCATCCTCTTCCTGAAGTACGACTATCATAGGGCACCCACTGCACCTCGCTCCTCCTGACCAGTCTCTCTGCCTTCGGGATTGACAGGCTAGTTCCATCTCTTAGGAGGCATGCTGGCTTCTGGTGCTTCAGAACAGGTATACAGCTGTTCCATTAAGTATTTACACACAGGTGATATCCCCTCACCTCTGAGAACCTGGCTATCAGTGAGACACCAGCTGTGGTTGACCAGCAGCACTCTGAGTACTCTGCAAGGCAAGGCACTCACTTCTCTGGCCCCAAGGGTTCTGGAACTAGAGCAACAAGTGGGATAGAGGAGTACCTCATTTACACAGAAAAAGCAGTCAGGAGATGTTTACCCACTACCTGCACTTTGGAGTAGTTCTCTTTTTAAGTAGCATAGTAGCCTTTCCAGGCTGCTATCCAGACTTTTTGTAGAGGTATGTTTCTAACAGGAGAATTGTCTCCAGCTTGGAGCTCCCAAAACAGAAGGACAAAGAGGTGTGATGTTTCTGCAGCTGAATTTCATCAGCCAACTAAAAGTGTAATCAGGAAAGATAAAAGTCTGGACCCATCCCAAGTCTGCACAACAGATTCTGCAGTCCCACCATTCACCCCTGCCGTCCACCAAATGGCATTCAGGAAGACTACACAGTAGGTCCTTGCTCAGCAAAAGGCCGAAATAAATTTCGAAAGGGGCCTTGTCTCCTCTTCCCTCACTTCAATGTCTAGGGCTCCTCCCCTTAGCTGCAGGAATTTTCAGAAATATGCTTCCACTCTCTGGGAAAACAACTTTATGACTACCTTGTGCAAAAGACCAGGCCAGGAGAACCCAAGCAGATGGCATAGGCCTCCATTACTGTGTCTTCCTCCCATATACATCGCATATATTTCATCGGCTGCATATCCAAAAGCGAACAAACACTTGGAATTTTAGTGCTAGGATCTGGGTGAGGAAATAGAAGTGGTAATTTACGTGAGTGGGCCAGTAAGCCCTCACTCTAGTAACATAGATAAAAGTGGTCTGATAACAACTATGGATTCACAAAGCATTGTTACGCTGCCACCACCGTTCTATGTGCTAAACCCCCAGTAGGGACAATAGTCCACTCCCTGTCAATGAGGAAATGCTTGGTGAGCCACCCAAGGTCACAGGAAAGGGTTATGACACCATGTCATGGGGCAGGCCAAGGTTAGTGTGACACTAATGCCAAAATCGAAAACCCAAGCACGAGACACAAGCAGTCAAGCACCCAGGGGAGGGGACCATGACTGTATATAATGCAGGAGACTTTACCATTCCAACAGTACTTCACAAATTCTTTGTAGTCTTCTATCAGTTTTGTCAGTTGCAGTGAGCATTTTAGAGCCTGTGAATCACATCCTGCTGGAGAAACACATTGGCTGTCATTGTAGCGTCAGGAAATATGATTCAGAAGTGGTCTTTGATGATGGAGGACGGGAATTTCTCTGAAGGAAATTTCTTTGATTCGTTTTGTATGTCATGATTCGCTCCCACCACCAGAGGGCCGCATAGTGGGACTTTCCAGCGTTCTAATAAGCTCTCAAACACTCCCCTGCAAGCCTATCCTGACTTCCAGCCATTTGGACACTATTTGGGAATTGACATCCATTCCAAATCCGTGTCAGGTTTTGTAGAAGCCAGCCTGCTCATGCCTGAAACTCCATTACCTAGATTTCCCTGCTCACTGCTTCGTCTCCACCCCTGCAGGCCAAGGATGGGTGGAGAAATTCAGCTCACCTGTGGCTGGCTGCTGCTAGCCTGCTCCACACCTGATGCATGTGATTACTGTGAGCTCTTTTAAGTCACAGGTCCCTTCAGTCCAGGATGGTCATTGTAGCTGTGAGACTGACCCTTGTTTCCTGAGGTTTTGATTTGCTTGTATTCAGTGTTTCCTGAGCTTTAGTTATTCCTTGTTCCTGAACTAGCACTGCCTCTAGTGCTACCTTGACTCCTGAGCATTAGCATTGTGTGGCATCCTGGCCAATGGTGACTCGTGGAATCATGGGCCAGGGTTCTACATATCTCACATTCTTTGTAAGTCAGTTTGCCCTGGCTCTTTTCACTATATGGTTCATTGTATTTATATCCAATAAATACATATATAAAGATATCTCGTCTGGACCTTTTTAAAATGTAACACTGGCGATGAGTATGGGATTGGAAAATAAACATCAGCGACAGACTTCGGAGCTCGAGCTCAGCCCGTGCATGTATTCAAGCATTAAAGGAGCTGTTTACAAGAGAAAACAAAACGCGGTGTTCTTTTCCAATAAACATCGCATTCAAGACTTTTCTCAGCTGAAACCACATTGATTTAATAAACACTTACCGGTCGCTTTATCTTCTGGGATGTTGTTCAGTCAAGTTTTCTACGAGGTTGTTACACGAAGGATTGCGATTGGTCACATCATTTCCTGCATATTTTTCTAAGAAGAACAATAATTGGCTACTGCATTTCCTGTATATTTTACAAAACAAGGCCAATTTTTCATTTCAACAAGCCCAAAATGTTTTAAAACAGCAATTTTACTCATTTTTTTTCTTTCTTTTCTCTTTTTGTTTTTCCGAACAATTAACCATTATTCATTTTATAGTGACATATTGTTTTATATATATATCTATATATATATATATATATATATATATATATATATATATATATATATATATATGCTTACTTTCCACGGCTCTTTCACGGCGGAACCTCCCACAGTCTGGTGGCGCGTTTACGGCTGGCAGAGCCCCGCCAGTCAATCACTTTTCCAAAATTATCCAAGTTAGACGCGCACTCAGAGGTAAAGTGGTACACAGTGTCGCTTTATTGCTGTTACGCGTTTCGGAAGCCTCAGCAAGGGAGTTGAGGCTTCCGAAACGCGTAACAGCAATAAAGCGACACTGTGTACCACTTTACCTCTGAGTGCGCGTCTAACTTGGATAATTTTGGAAAAATATATATATATATATAGATATATAGATATAATATTGTATTTTATTTACTATGGATGGTTTTGTAGCACCTGCACCTTTCTTACGCATTCCAGGTGATCCTGTTCTTGAATGGAAACAATGGAAAAATTGATTTTTGGCCTATTTAGAAGCCATTGGAGGGGAAGATTATCCCAGTAAACGTAAATTGGCAATTCCTAAACATTCTTTAGGTGCAAAAGGTAGGCGAGTCCTGAGTCTTTTACCAATGTGCTTGTAGAAGGTGATGATGATGTGGATGTGTATGATATGGCCATTTCGCATCTAGACTTATTGTATATAAAGAAAACCAACGAGGTAGTTGCTAGGCATACGTTTTTAAGAAGGGCACAAATACCCAACGAATCTGTTGATTCATTTTTAAATGGTCTAAGAGTTCTAGCTGGTAAATGTATGTATGGTAATTTTCAAGATCAGATGTTAAGAGATCAACTTGTACATAAAATTGGAGATACTAAGTTGCAAGAAAAATTACTAGCTGCCAAGGATCTGACGTTAGAAAAAGCACTTGACATTAGCCATAGATTTGAAGACATGAAAATAGGGATGCAAGAATTGGCTGCAAAACCGACTTCTGAGGTACAAATTGTAAAAAAAAAAAAAGAGTGATGTTAAGGTAGAAGATAAACCTTCTAAAGTGGTCATTAGTAGTAAAGAGAACACAAGATTTAATATGCGGAATATAAAAAGGAGCATTTAGATTTGTTTTAAATGCGGAATACCGGGTCATTTGGTTAATTACAAATCTTGTCCTGCTGTGGGTCAGATGTGCAGATTCTGCAGAAATAAAGGTCACTATTCCAGAATGTGCAAGAATAGGAATAGATTTCCTAGTTCTTGGTGGAGAAGCGTGGCTCAATGGTTAGAGCGGCAGACCCTGATGCAGAGGTCTGGCCTTGAACCAGGGTTCAATTCCCACCACGGCGGCTCTTGGACTCAATTTCCCCAGACCTGATAATTCTCGTCTCGGTGCCTAGTCTAATCATGGGTCCCACTCTGTGACTCTGGGCAATAGCTTGCTTAATCTCCACAACGGCCCCAGCAGCGCTTGGATGCCTGGCTTCATCTTGGGGGTGCCCAGGAGTGGACATTTCATAGGAAAGCCAGGATGTGTTCCACAGCGGTATGAATACAGCGCTACGAGACCTCTGGGTAGGAGTGCGCTATATAAATACAAACACATTTACATTTCCCAATAAACCTGCCAAAATCAGAGAAGTATCTCAAGAATCGGAAGTTTTAGATGAGGAACTTATGCTTTGTTTTTATGAGGTTAATGAGACAAAAGGAGATTTCCCATTTTGTGTATTCAAAGTGGATGGTATAGACATAGAAGTGATGGCCGATTCTGGTGCTCGTCACACTTTAATTGCTGATAATTATCTTAAGATATTTTCCAATATTGAATTATTGCCTTCTAATATAAAACTGGTTGGTTATGGGAACAGACCCATTGATGTTTTGGGATATTTTGTTGCGAGAATCAATTTTAAAGGCATTACTATAACTGCTAATGTGTATGTTGCTAAAGAAGGTTCTTGTCTATTAGGATGGCCACAACAAAGGGATCTGCTCATCACCTTAGATCCCAACCATCCTAAACAAGTGTTAGGTTACACTGATTTTATTGCTCAAGTTCAAGACGATAAGGTAACTGAGTGGGAGAAATTGTATTCAGAAGTTTTTGCATCTAAACTAGGTTTACTAAAAGGTTTTGTTCATAAGATAATCCTCAAACAAAATAGTACACCCAAGGTCCATAAGGTTTGAAATGTTCCTTTATCTATGAGACAAGCAGTAAAAGAAGAATTGGATAGATTGTGCAGTTTGGACATAATTGAAGAGATCGAGTCATCTGAGTGGTTGTCTCCGGTAGTTGTTGTGCACAAACCTAATGGAAAAATCAGATTATGTATTGATTTGAACGAGTGTGTATGGGTAGATCGTCACCCGTTGCCTAATATAAATGTGATGTTTTCAGTTTTGAAAGGGGCTACTGTATTTTGGACCCTGGACCTATCTAATGACTATCACCAGATTGCTTTGCATGAAGATAGTAAACCATACACCTCTTTCATTACTTCTGAGGGTGCTTTTAGGTACAAAAGGATGCCGTTTGGCCTGATTTCAGCCTCAGCAGTGTTTCAAAGAGTGATGCACAAATTGTTTAAAGATGTCAAAAATACATTGTATTTCCAAGATGATATTTTGGTCTTTGGAAACAACAATCAAGACCATTCTGAAACTTTATGTAAAGTACTGAGCATATTGCGGAACTGTGGAATGACTCTTACTAAGGAAAAATGTAAATTTGAAAGGAGCTCTGTTGACTATTTAGGACATAACAATAGTGGCAAAGGTATATTACCCAAGCAGAATTTAATTAAAGCAATTCAAGAAGCTCCTGAACCTCATATTAAAGATCAGCTCAGATCCTTTTTGGGTCTGGCTGAATATCACGCCAAATTCATTCCTCTATTTTCGGACAAAACTAGTCATATGAGGGGTTTAATGAAAAAAAATCAAAAATGTATTTGGTGTGAAAATTGTGCTACAGAATTTTCAAACCTTAAAAAAGAATTATCTTCAACTTCTGCATTAGCGACATTTGATACTCGTTGTAGTTCTGTTATCATTACTGATGCCAGTAATATTGGAATTGGGGCAGTTTTGATGCAAAATCATAATGGCAAATTAGTTACTATTGCATTTGCATCTAGACCTCTACGAGATGCTGAAGTTAAATATTCAACACTTGAAAAGGAAACGCTGGCATGCTGGTGGGGTATAGAGTATTTCCGGAAATATGTATATGGCACAGTATTTAAAGTTAGAACAGATCATAGTCCATTGGTGGAATTGTTACCACAAAGGGTTGTGGAAAAGCTACACCAAGGACTGCCCGATGGCAGTACAAACTGCAAGATTTCTATTTTAACGAAGAGTACATTCCAGGGGTCAAAAATGTTTTAGCAGACTGTTTATCCCGTTTGCCCGTCAAGGAAGATTGTGACTCATTTATTCCTGCTGAGAATACTGAAAAAGTCATATCTGTTTGTATGGTATCTAATGGGTGTATCAAACAAGACGAATGGAAAAATGCTTGTGCAACCGATGAGGAAATCCAAGAAGTCATCAAATATATTTCTACCCGATGGCCGTTAAAAAAAGATTTAGATAAAGAATTATTGCCTTATTTGTATGTGGCCAATGAATTGTCAGTTATTGATGACATGTTATTTTGTGGTGTACAATTAGTAGTACCCAAGGATTTGCGTGAACAAGTATTGGGTTTGGCACACGTAGGACATCCTGGGATGTCTAGCATGAAAAACAGATTAAGATCAGAATTTTGGTGGCCAGCTATTGACAGGTTTATCGAGTCAAAAGTTAGATTGTGTATGGAATGTACTATGAGTGATAAGTCACAAAAAGTTGTGAAGTATGAAAAGGTTCCTGTATCAAGGCCAGAAGGGGTTTGGGAAAGAGTTTCTCTTGACATAGCTGGTCTGATTTGTTTGTCCAAGAGTCCAATGTATATAATTGTCCTTATTGATCAATTATCTTAGTGGCCAGAAATTAAGTTAGTTCATCATATTGATTCTCACACAGTCATTCAATTTTTAAATGAAGTGTTTAATAAGGAAGGGTTTCCCAAGTGTTTGGTTACCGACAATGGTACACATTTAACATCCACCCAAATGGAAGATTATCTGGCTAAGCATGGTATTTCTCATATTAGAACATCGGTATATTATCCACAGAGTAATGGAATTGTTGAAAGGTGGATAAGAGTTCTGAAAGAGGGTGTACAATTGGCATTATCTACTGGAAAGAATTGTTCTCAGATCCTCAAACATTTAGCGTGGAATTATAGGGTTACTCCTAGAGTGGTAGGTGATCTGTCTCCATTTGAGAAAATGAGGGGGAGAAAGGCTGTTTGTGACTTAAACCAGTCATGGATGTTAGAGATGATAAACAAGGTTGACCAATCCAAAGTATTTAGGAGTCCCAATGATAGGTCTTGATGGCCATCCAATGAAAGGCAATTGTCATCTCAGAAATGTGGAGATACCTTGTCTCAATTTCATGTTGGAGATTGGGTACGAGTGAAGAAGGGAAGATCAATAAAGCCTGGAGAATCCAAGATTTCTATGCCCATGAAAATAGTTTGATTTGAGCATCAAGTTGTAGAGTTGACGGATGGAAATGTGTGGAGCATGTGCAAGGTTGTTAGAGTGCCGAAATATTTGTGGCCTAATTTAGATACTTCGTCCAGTCCATTTATGTCTTCATTTAGACAACAAAACTGTAATAAGACAAGAGATTCAGCTACTTCAAGATTGAAAGTCAAACCAGCTTGGTGTAAAGATTATGTTATGTCATAATACTTTTAACTATAATTTATATTCTTGTTTGGTGTAGAACGTATGTCCATAAGTTTAAGAGTTGAATATGTTGTACAATTATTCTGAGATTTGTAGAAAAAGAAATATTTGTTGTTTTGTTTAGTCATACATTTTTTGGTTATGGTTTAATCACATAACATGTTACATTTCTTTTGATAACAATGTACTTGTAAATTTGTGTTGACAAAGGGGGATGTGTGGCATCCTGGCCAATGGTGACTCGTGGAATCATGGGCCAGGGTTCTACATATCTCACATTCTTTGTAAGTCAGTTTGCCCTGGCTCTCTTCACTATATCGTTCATTCTATTTATCTCCAATAAATACATATACAAAGATATCTCGTCTGGACCCTTTTAAAATGTAACACATTCCTTGTTCCTGAGCTGCAGCAGTTTCCCTTGTTCCAGAACTAGCACTGCCTGCAGTGCTACCTTGACTCCTGAGCTTTTGCTCAATTCTAGTTCCTGTTCCAGCACTGCCTTCAGTGCGGCGTTATTGTCTTGATTACTGAACCAGCACTATTCTAGTATACTTGTGTAGCCTCCCCTTTTATATTTCCTTTTCCAGTCCCTGTTTTTCTTCCCATTTCCTTAGTTCCAGTTCTTAGCACTCTCTTTCTATTTCTGCTGTCTTGCTTCTATTGCCCTATATGTTTGTTACTTGCTGTCTGCCAAGTTTGCCCTGTGATTTCCTTCCTTTCCTATTATTTACAACAAGGGGTGGTGAGGGACAGAGTCTCTGAATTAAGCAGAATACTCTCACCCAGTCAAGAGATCAGGGCTAGATCCAACACCGTTTTTTAGCTCATTGCACCATCCCAGTTTCAGAACCTGGCTGTATGCAAATTAGTCTGTTCCTGTCCCAGTGCATGATGGGAACAGGGCAAACCAAACTACAAAAGCCAATTCTTACACTGGGAAGGAAACAAGCTTCCGGGGACCGGTTTCTGGCATTACAGCCGTCTTCGGCCCGGCTTGCTTGAATCCTGATGGTGCAATGAGCAAGGGACTCATGTCTGAGTATACCCTTCCACGCTTAGGGTGGACAAAATTATTTACAACAAGGGGTGGTGAGGGACAGAGTCTCTGAATTAAGCAGAATACTCTCACCCAGTCAAGAGATCAGGGCTAGATCCAACACCGTTTTTTAGCTCATTGCACCATCCCAGTTTCAGAACCTGGCTGTATGCAAATTAGTCTGTTCCTGTCCCAGTGCATGATGGGAACAGGGCAAACCAAACTACAAAAGCCAATTCTTACACTGGGAAGAAAACAAGCTTCCGGGGACCGGTTTCTGGCATTACAGCCGTCTTCGGCCCGGCTTGCTTGAATCCTGATGGTGCAATGAGCAAGGGACTCATGTCTGAGTATACCCTTCCACGCTTAGGGTGGACGAGTGCTTTCCTATTAAGCACTCGTTCTTGTTAGCTCCTAGTCTATTGTGCTTGTGTTTAGTTCTACCCCCTTGCTGTTACTGCCTTCCGTGTTCCTGTTTGATGGCCAGGGTCTGAGGGCACCCCTGACTACAGGAGACTAATTTTGATATTGGGTGTGAATACAGCACATGATAAGTATATATATATATAAATATAGGCTGAAATCCCACCACCCCCTAGCAAAGGAAGAAGCGAGCGGTGAAGGCGCCAATCGGCTCCTCATTGGGTAATGTGACGGTCACGTTTACCCCCGCTAAACTGACTCTGATGTGACAATGGTGGTTGTTGCGGTCTGGGGGCCCGAGGAGGCATCTGTTGCAGGCAGAGAACGGCATTTGACATCTTCGTGGGGCCCTGTTTGCAAAAACGCTATCATTACCGCATTGGACCTACCTGGAATCGACACAGTATTCTGGGTATTGTAGTCCGCTTGCACTGCAATTTGGCACAGCAGGTGGAGCCAAGTATCAGCCAAGGGGCGGGTCTGGCAGTAACCAATGCGGCGCAGACAGGACACTTGAAAAACACTCACAGTGTAACCATGAACTGGCGTACCTGTTCTCACAGTTTCCTGGCGCTGACGAAGGCTTAAGAGAAGCCGAAATGCATTCGCCCAAGCTGTGTTTTCTGCAATAAAGAGGCTTCCGACTGTTCCCCTGCTGGGTCCTTGTTTCTTATCTTCGGAGAAGAATTTTTGTCCATATATATATATATATATATATATATATATATATATATATATATATATATATAGAACACGTTACATATTAAGAGCTATACTGTTAAATAGGGGTGGATCTTGCCTGTTCTCTATGCACTAGATGCACTTTAGGGCCTATAAACAACATCGAAAACATTGCTCATATTTACTTTTTTTGTCCGGCGTATGATAGGGCAAGGAGCAAATGGTTTTGACCACTATGTAATTCGTTGGGATTCAGAAAGCATCAAGAGGCACAAGGGTATGTCCGGACACCCTCCCGGGGCTGGTGGTTCCCTGCCGGGGACCAGATGGGCTGTGTTCCAAGAAGCGCTGAGGGTACTGACAACAAGTCCCCTACCACATGTCATATTTGCGCTATCAAGATATTTGTTTATAGTGGGTCTAATAAGGAAGAGAATGGGGCTAAAGTTGTGATATACCAATGACCAAGATATCTGCAACCGTGAAACTTACCTCGGACTGTATGAGTAATTAGACATTACTCCATGTATATTTTAAAAAGGTTTTATTGAATGAAATTGTTTTAATGCAATTGGCAATTTTATTGAAATTATGTAACATTTGGCTGAAACATTTTAGATTATTTTATGGACAAGTTTTATAATTTATAAGATAAGATAAGTTGCTATCCTTTGGCATGATGCTCACTAAAAATGTGAATATGGTGGTTCACATAGACAAACTGAGAATCAAAGTACTCAAGAAAACGGAATGTCAGGAATCTGAAAGCACAAAAAGTGGATCTTAGACAAACAACCTTTTCAGTAGCCCAGGTTTGCAAAACCACGTCCTCTGGCTATACAGGAGTAGATGGGTATTACTTGTATACAGGAGCATCACTGAGCTAGAATGCAGCTATCCTATGGCAAACCATGTCAAAGTATCAAAAAATGGCCACCTAGAATAAAACATTGTCATTATATGGCATCACTGTTATGAACAATTAGTACATTTTTATTTATTTTGATGTCGAAATGGTCTTCGCTTTTGCAAAAATACACCTGCAGGCTTCATAGGGCTGTTGCTTCACGATGCAGACACAGTGGCTTCTTAATATCCATGTACTGGCTGGGGACACTAACAAATGACCGTGCAGGAGGAGGCGATGCGCTGTAAAAGAAGTTGTGTCTGAACATGTCTGACATTGTCTCATGCTGTGATGTGAAAAGTCACCTCTTGATCATTTTAACATTGATCAGTTCTAGTTGCTTTTACAATTTCCATATTCTACAGTTGTCCTCCGCATAGACACGAGCTGAAGAACGACCTTGAGGTCTGGATGCTTTTAGGTTTTGCTCGTTTAGAGATTGTATCCGTCACAGGAAAAAAAATGAAACTGACTAAAATAGAAAACGAGGACGTCTGCCCACAGTCACATGCACTTAAAATTGTCTCCTCATTCCTTATTTGCTCGTTTTAGGCATGCCCAAGTAGTATGCGTTTGCCAGATGTGAGCATTTTTTTTCAAGCCCTTTAAATACTAGGTTATTTTTGGTAATTTCTCATGTATGTTTCAAAATTCAACTGTTTCTGTAAGAAATTACATGCAAGCAAGTTTGAAATCATTATTGTGGTGAACGAAAGCCTAACCTAAATGTTGTGATTTCTCTTGGTTCATCTTCAAAAATGACAAAGATAAATACAGTTGTTTTTTTCCCCCTCATTTACGTTTCATCAACATCTGAGTATTTTTTATTGCAAACACCCCTCGCAGAATTACTACTTTCTTAAAGTTAGTATTTTGTTATCTTTTACAAAGAGTAGAGTTTTTCTAATATATTTTCCTTTGACAGCGAGTGACCAATGTGTTTTTTTAATGATTTTGTACATACATCTACTGAAATGTTAATGAGGAAATAAGACATAGCCAAGGAATTAATAGCAGCTAGGCAGGATTTAATTTCACGAACCATTCACTCGTATACTTCTTACCAAAACGGCCATACATATTCTTCGCATTAAGTTGAAACAATAGCGACAATAAATTGTTTACATATGAAACACCTTAGACAGCCAGACACTGAGATAGATAGATAAATGTAAATGTACAGGAATTTATATAGCGCAAATCACCAAGCGGTTTCTAAGCGCTTGCTTAGGGAACCCGTCCTGGTACTCCCCTGTGAGATAACCCCGGCAGGGTATCCGCAAGGTGAAAGCCAGGCATCCCGCCGCGAGGGGCCGTTGTGGAGATTAAGCAAGCTATGGTCGCAGAGTGTGAACCCATGAATCAAGTAGGCACCGGAGCGAGAATTGTCGAGTCCATGGACATTTTAGGACTCAAGACCCCGCCGAGCCGGGAATTGAACCCTGGTCCCGGGCTGACCTCTGCTTCCAGGTCTGCCTCCTCTAACCAGTGAGCCACACTTCTCCAGATGCTTCCAGGTCTGCCTCCTCTAACCAGTGAGCCACACTTCTCCAGATAGATAGATAGATAGATAGATAGATAGATAGATAGATAGATAGATAGATAGATAGATAGATAGATAGATATCTTACAAGGAAGTACTTTACTTTTTCCTTTTTCGGTGAAAATGTGTTACTGGCTGATCAAAGTTTTTAGCTTGTTTCTTAAATTTTAATATTATTCTTACAAATTTTATGAGAATGTTATTCTTAAGTAATCATAGTTTATATGTTTGCTTTTAATGTACACATTAATTGTTTGCTATTTTAGATAATATTTCTGAGGAAACATTGCATACTGAAAGAATTATAAGATAGATAAATAGACGGAGAAAGATAGGATAGATAGATAGATAGATAGATAGATAGATAGATATCTAGATAGATAGATAGATAGATAGATAGATAGATAGATAGATAGATAGATAGATAGATAGATAGATAGATAGTACCTTGTGCTGGTATGGCGACTTTCTATGAAAATACTTTTCTCATTCAAATTTGCCTAGATCCGATATGTTAATACATAAATGAAAAAAGAATATTGGCATGAAGGCAATGACCATTACACACCTGTGTTAGTTTGATGTCATTCTGTTCAGTGGACTTTGACAAAAATCACAAGGATCAGAAATAGCTGTGCTGTTGCTACAGATCCGTTCTAAAACCAAAAATGTTAATTTGGGCTTATAACTTGATTGGCTAGCAGGAGTTGAAGGTTTTCCTCCGGTAGTCACTATGAAGTCTGTAATAAACCAAGGGCCAGATGTAGGTGGCCCAATACCGGTCGGTAACGGCCAAAATTACAGAATTTCGGCCGTTACCGAGCGGTATTGGGCATTTGGGATGTAGGTGGCCTAAATTGCAAATTCGGTAATTTACCGATTCGGTATTTTAAGGAATCGGTAAATTACCCATTCCTTAAAATACCAAATCGGTAAATTACTGAATTTGCCATGTAGGGAGCACTCAAATGTGTGCTTTTGCCATTTTAGTATTTGTTATTTACCACCAACTAGAAGTTGGTGGTAAATAAGGAATACCTTTGAAAATGCAAATCTGTGCATTTTCAACTGTGCCATGTGGCAGACATACATGCCCTTAGTGCATGTATGTGTGCCACATCTGCACACAAGCACGATTCAGGGGTGCAACATGGTGTCACAGTGACACCCTGGCACCCTTGAATGTGTCCCCCATTTTACCGAATTGATATTTACCGATTCAGTAATTGCCATTCATTCCTATGGGCCTCCAGGCCCATAGGAATGAATGGCAATTACTGAATCGGTAAATACCGATTCAGTAAATACCGAATCTTACCGATTCGGTAATTTTTACCAAAAATGTATCTACATCCCATTTACCTATTCTTAAATACCGAATCGGTAAAATTCGGTATTTAAGAATAGGTAAAATGGGATTACCTACATCTGGCCCCAAGTTTGGAAAGCAGATTCTGTCTCTTAAAATTTCTTCGCTGGGCCTGTGGGTGCAGGTGGTGGTGAAGTAGAGCCCCATCGCAGGGGAAAAGTGCTTACTGCGGAGCAGTTACAAGCACAGTGAGAGGATACTTATTTAAATACTACAATAGTCAGTTTTGATCAAGGAAACAGGTTTGTCAAATCAAGGGAATGGAGGTGTGAATATTTAAGGCTTCGTTCCTATACCAACAGAGGACAAAAATATTCTTGAGATCAATGGCCACGTTAAAACCTGCAGACTTTAAAGATAATTAAAACCATAGGCTGCATGAAGGATTGGTACACAGCATCACCAAAGGCCAAATCTTACACCAGGTGGCTATAGCACATTGCTTTCATCCATGCGGTATAACATTTACAGGATGCAGTGAAAATGGGAAAACGGGAATCGACTAAAGCTACACACTGTGGGGCAGATTTACAAGACCCTTGAGCCACTTTTGCACCACTTTTCCCATGTTAAAAGTGATGCAAAAGTGGCGCAAGGGGCTTGTAAATCTACCCCTGTAAACAGAATAAGGAGCATAGCTGAAAGTCATAGCATGGAGACCTTCGGTTACGGGCTACATGTCACAGACAAAAGTCATGCCCGTTCCCCAGCATTCACAGATGACAGCTGCAGACCATGACCTGTGGGTGCTGTAGGCTTGAGTAAAAGGAAATGAGAAACAGCTTGGTTTGCACAAAAATTATCTTTTCTAAATCCAATGATCTGTATTTCTTTTGAGAAGACCGAAAATCCAGCTCAGTGTTTGCTCTAAACGATTGAAACCTGACAATTATCTAAATTCAAATCCCTATCTATCTCAAAATAAGTTCATTGTATGAAATTCAAATAGCAGTCTCTGTGTAAGAGAGGTCATATGTTTCGCATGACTTGTGACTGTGCTTCTACACTGATAAAAAATGGACTCACAATGATACACAAGGTTCATCATAGGTAGCCTTCTCACTTGTGTTATCTTGGCCAAAACAGCAATGAAACTTTAAGAGATATGTGTGATGTATACTGTGTAATTTATGTAATCAAACCACCAAACCGATATACAGCCAAAACATGGGGCATATTCTCAAGGAGCCATAGCCGAGTTAACAGCACTTTATCGCAGCCAAAGTGGCGATACATTTGTCTCCCTAATCACAAGCGGGTGCTAACAGCTCATATCACCAGTTTACCTGTGATAGCAGCCGCATCGGCACAGATGACCCCCGCAACTATCGCTAATGAGATGGAGAGTAGGTGTTCCCATGTCAAAAGCAGTGACAACACCAATCCGCAACATTCTCAACGACCAGCCAGATCGGCAATGAGAACCCAAAACAGGCAATAAGGCGTGTTAGCAGCAGGAAATTAACACCTGCTCTGACCTTCTGTAAAGTCGGACGACAGCCTGCACCGCAAAAGGGAGCCAAGGCCAGAGCCGCACATGAAGGGCAACAGATGCCATGGAGCCACTGACCATGCAGATGGGAGCCTCAACAGGGCCACAACACACACCACCACGCCCCCAGGACCCCCTGTACCAACACTGAGGCAGCGCAGACAAAGACAGCGACCTCCAGAAAACGCACCAACCTCACAGACCCAACACCAGAGAATGTCATTGCCCACCACAGGCTCAAAGGGACAACCGTCATCCGCATCCTGACATTCCTTGCCCACCGGCTGACAGTACCAACACAGCGGACAACCAACATCCCAACTCAGCCAAAGCTGCTGGCCGTGCTGCTCGTGTTGGCCACTGGTACCCTCCTACCAACAACCGACTGAGTCAGAGGAGTCTCAAAGCCAGCCCAATCCAAGTCCCTCACAACGGTCATGGATGACACCATCAGCTTGGTACCACACTGTCTATACTTCCCCCACACTGCGCAGGAACCTCCGGCGATCAAGCAAGGCGTCTGCGCAACAGCTGGCAATCCGCATGTGTTATGGGCTAATTGGCTGCACACGTGTCCTACTTGTGCCCCCTGGCAACACTGCACACAATAACCGCAACAGAAAGCACACGCATTCCATCAATGTCCAGGCAATAGCGGACCACCGGGGAATCTTCACCAACGTCGACACCAACCCTCCAGGCAGTGTGCATGTTCCCTACATCTTCTGACAGTCCACAACCAACCAGCACTACCAGGATGGCACCCATGGAAATGCACTGCTTGTTTTCAAATACGAAATGAACACATCACGCACCTCAACTCCACAATCATGCAACTCACAACTCTGGGGATGCACACGTCTCAAGCTCACATTCAACATGCCAAACAACATGCCCACCCACCAGACAAGATAGCACAACTTACTGTGGGAACCTGGGCCAGCCATGCACAGAAGCCATCAACAACATGGCACCTCAGCCACACAATAGCAGAATGTGGGAAGAGGTGGGATTCAGGGGTGCAACATGGTGTCACAGTGACACCCTGGCACCCTTGAATGTGTCCCCCATTTTACCGAATTGATATTTACCGATTCAGTAATTGCCATTCATTCCTATGGGCCTCCAGGCCCATAGGAAATACCGATTCAGTAAATACCGAATCTTACCGATTCGGTAATTTTTACCAAAAATGTATCTACATCCCATTTACCTATTCTTAAATACCGAATCGGTAAAATTCGGTATTTAAGAATAGGTAAAATGGGATTACCTACATCTGGCCCCAAGTTTGGAAAGCAGATTCTGTCTCTTAAAATTTCTTCGCAGGGCCTGTGGGTGCAGGTGGTGGTGAAGTAGAGCCCCATCGCAGGGGAAAAGTGCTTACTGCGGAGCAGTTACAAGCACAGTGAGAGGATACTTATTTAAATACTACAATAGTCAGTTTTGATCAAGGAAACAGGTTTGTCAAATCAAGGGAATGGAGGTGTGAATATTTAAGGCTTCGTTCCTATACCAACAGAGGACAAAAATATTCTTGAGATCAATGGCCACGTTAAAACCTGCAGACTTTAAAGATAATTAAAACCATAGGCTGCATGAAGGATTGGTACACAGCATCACCAAAGGCCAAATCTTACACCAGGTGGCTATAGCACATTGCTTTCATCCATGCGGTATAACATTTACAGGATGCAGTGAAAATGGGAAAACGGGAATCGACTAAAGCTACACACTGTGGGGCAGATTTACAAGACCCTTGAGCCACTTTTGCACCACTTTTCCCATGTTAAAAGTGATGCAAAAGTGGCGCAAGGGGCTTGTAAATCTACCCCTGTAAACAGAATAAGGAGCATAGCTGAAAGTCATAGCATGGAGACCTTCGGTTACGGGCTACATGTCACAGACAAAAGTCATGCCCGTTCCCCAGCATTCACAGATGACAGCTGCAGACCATGACCTGTGGGTGCTGTAGGCTTGAGTAAAAGGAAATGAGAAACAGCTTGGTTTGCACAAAAATTATCTTTTCTAAATCCAATGATCTGTATTTCTTTTGAGAAGACCGAAAATCCAGCTCAGTGTTTGCTCTAAACGATTGAAACCTGACAATTATCTAAATTCAAATCCCTATCTATCTCAAAATAAGTTCATTGTATGAAATTCAAATAGCAGTCTCTGTGTAAGAGAGGTCATATGTTTCGCATGACTTGTGACTGTGCTTCTACACTGATAAAAAATTGACTCACAATGATACACAAGGTTCATCATAGGTAGCCTTCTCACTTGTGTTATCTTGGCCAAAACAGCAATGAAACTTTAAGAGATATGTGTGATGTATACTGTGTAATTTATGTAATCAAACCACCAAACCGATATACAGCCAAAACATGGGGCATATTCTCAAGGAGCCATAGCCGAGTTAACAGCACTTTATCGCAGCCAAAGTGGCGATACATTTGTCTCCCTAATCACAAGCGGGTGCTAACAGCTCATATCACCAGTTTACCTGTGATAGCAGCCGCATCGGCACAGATGACCCCCGCAACTATCGCTAATGAGATGGAGAGTAGGTGTTCCCATGTCAAAAGCAGTGACAACACCAATCCGCAACATTCTCAACGACCAGCCAGATCGGCAATGAGAACCCAAAACAGGCAATAAGGCGTGTTAGCAGCAGGAAATTAACACCTGCTCTGACCTTCTGTAAAGTCGGACGACAGCCTGCACCGCAAAAGGGAGCCAAGGCCAGAGCCGCACATGAAGGGCAACAGATGCCATGGAGCCACTGACCATGCAGATGGGAGCCTCAACAGGGCCACAACACACACCACCACGCCCCCAGGACCCCCTGTACCAACACTGAGGCAGCGCAGACAAAGACAGCGACCTCCAGAAAACGCACCAACCTCACAGACCCAACACCAGAGAATGTCATTGCCCACCACAGGCTCAAAGGGACAACCGTCATCCGCATCCTGACATTCCTTGCCCACCGGCTGACAGTACCAACACAGCGGACAACCAACATCCCAACTCAGCCAAAGCTGCTGGCCGTGCTGCTCGTGTTGGCCACTGGTACCCTCCTACCAACAACCGACTGAGTCAGAGGAGTCTCAAAGCCAGCCCAATCCAAGTCCCTCACAACGGTCATGGATGACACCATCAGCTTGGTACCACACTGTCTATACTTCCCCCACACTGCGCAGGAACCTCCGGCGATCAAGCAAGGCGTCTGCGCAACAGCTGGCAATCCGCATGTGTTATGGGCTAATTGGCTGCACACGTGTCCTACTTGTGCCCCCTGGCAACACTGCACACAATAACCGCAACAGAAAGCACACGCATTCCATCAATGTCCAGGCAATAGCGGACCACCGGGGAATCTTCACCAACGTCGACACCAACCCTCCAGGCAGTGTGCATGTTCCCTACATCTTCTGACAGTCCACAACCAACCAGCACTACCAGGATGGCACCCATGGAAATGCACTGCTTGTTTTCAAATACGAAATGAACACATCACGCACCTCAACTCCACAATCATGCAACTCACAACTCTGGGGATGCACACGTCTCAAGCTCACATTCAACATGCCAAACAACATGCCCACCCACCAGACAAGATAGCACAACTTACTGTGGGAACCTGGGCCAGCCATGCACAGAAGCCATCAACAACATGGCACCTCAGCCACACAATAGCAGAATGTGGGAAGAGGTGGGGCCCAGGCATGTGCGAAGGAGGCAATTGACCCATGAATAAGAATGAACACAATGCCAAGTGTGGCCTGGATGTGATGGCCAGACTGCAGTATGCAGACCACACGCATATCCATGTCGACATATACCACTGGTGTTTGGAGTGTAGTGGGCAGTGGACGCAACCATGTCACCCCAGCCAGTGGGGAAGATCGTGGAAATGTAGCTTGTTACATCTCCTCCGTAAGCGCGAGCGGAGTGGGCTGGCCCGGCATGCGCCAGGCCGACGTAGGGGTGAGAATAAAAGGCATGTATCTCCGGGCGTTGTCCTCTTCCGGAATGCCCAACATGTCTGCCAGGGTGGCGCATCTCACCCCGCCACAAGGCCAACGATGACGCCGAGAGCGTTGTTGCCTGCAATCCTGTGTGCCTGCTGCACCCTGGGACGCTGGTCCCCGAACCAGTATTGCCCGCCCTTGCTCACCTAGTCCTCCATGCCCACCTGATGACACCAGCGTGTGTCGAAGAGGGTCCACCACGTGCTCATGCACGCTCCAAGCCCGAGGCCTGCGACCCAGGCAACCTGCTAAGACCATCACAGCCTACACGAGCAAGGTCCGCAGCACTCCTTTTTCGTTGATGTACTCTACCAGATGACACAGCTGACTAGTAGGTCACACATTTGGAACTGAGTCTTTATTTCACTATCGCAGTGAACATTATTTAAGGAAGAGTTTATGTCACTATACTCCCTACGATGTGGTGCCACCAAGTCTATTCATAGCATTACAATCACATGTGTCTGTGAGCCCATGCGGACTACTGCCCTCGGGCCACACAGAGCTCGGGTAGGTCACACAATTGAAACGGAGCATTGATTTTTCAATGGCAGAGTACATATCATTGCACGCAAGGGAAGGTGTAAGAGGATGACGTGTTGCAGTCAGGAGGGAAAAAGGATCATCGTTACGGAGGTGATCGAACACTACGGACAACTGCCCTGGTGTCACTAACTCCGTGCATCGTGAGCCATCGACACATGGCTGTAGGACACTGCTGACCACTGCCTCCGGCCTACACTGCGATCAAGTAGGTCACACATTTGGAACGGAGTCTTGATTTAGCAATGGCGGAGTCCGTATCAGTGTACCGGCATCATCGGTCCCACTAAGTCTGTTCCCCGGCATTCATGGACACTATCTGTTGGACTTGACTTTGGTGGCACCTGAGTCTATTGACTAGGGGGTTGTCTTCATCCTCATGTAGCTGATGCCAAATTGGTTGTGGAAACCAGGCTGTAGAATTCGACTCCTCCATTTGCTGCTTCCGGACGGTTACTGCCCTCTGTATCATGCCCTGGAGGACACCTTCCACTGGTCCCCCGCAACCCTCCGCCACATTCCCCTTGGACATCATCGAGGACCCGCTCAGTCCACGTGGCCCTACCTCAGTGAACTGAAAGTCACCGTCCCGTGGCGGTGTGCCTGTGCCGGTCGCTGTGCATCCAGGGCCACAAACTCTGTGCAGCTCAAGTCAGGGGCCCCTGTCTGATTGAATATTCGATGGCCTCTGAGATGATGGCCTTGGGGTTGTTAACGCCATGTGTCTGTGGCCCTGCACTGCTCGCTGACTCCGGCCTCCACTGCGGTCCACCAGGGCTCACACATCAAATCGAGACATGACCGGCTCGGACGTCGCATCACCGCAGGAGGCACACACACCACCATTGCCAGGATCACCTCCAACCACCATCTGCCAGAGTTAAAACAGTGGTACTGGCAGACTTACGGAGTGGCTCACACTTGTCGTTGATGTCATCATCTGCCTGTTACCCTGCTCAGCACTGCAGGTGCCACTGATTCAGTTCACTGCAACCCATGGACCGTTACTGATTGAGTTTTGTGCTGTGGAGAGGTTGCGCAGCAATGTCTCCTCAAGCAGTGTGGGAGTCCTGGGACAATTATGGGGAAGATGATCCAGGTGTAACACAC
Organism: Lissotriton helveticus; assembly: GCF_964261635.1. Lineage (NCBI taxonomy): Eukaryota > Metazoa > Chordata > Amphibia > Caudata > Salamandridae > Lissotriton > Lissotriton helveticus. The sequence goes on from NC_136065.1 coordinate 401,989,225, forward strand.
CCCACTGCAGCTGCATTAGGTATTTACCGAAGGGACACAATCCTATACAATTTGCACACGTGAGCGGACTCAGTTCTAGTGCCCCAACCTCAGTGCACCGCAACTCACGGACACATCGGTTTTCATATTGGGTGACTTCAGTACTTGTCCCAGCTACCTCCATGTTGCTCAGCAGGTGTCTCAGTTAAGCTGGTGTTTTCAGTTTCCATTTTGATTGTGTTTACTGTTCAAGTTGTTGCCAGCACCAACCACTCCGTGCAGGCTGGCTTACACTCACCCCACACACATCCAGCACAGGTGTCACTGCAGATGTAGCCCTGCCAATAAAGGGGCGGGCGCATGTGCCCATAGCCAGTTCCACATACTGTCTGAATGTGTCCCTCTGGTCATAATGTATGCATGAGGGCCCTGGGCCATACGACATTACATTGTGTTGTGTACAGCGGACGCAGGCATGTCACCGCAGGCAGCAGGTTAAGAGCTTGAACATGTAGCTTTGTCGTCACCCACTCAATATGTAAGAGGAGTTGACAGGGCCATTGTATGCAGAGCCGATGTGGGTATGTGAATGATAATTGCATGCCTCTGTGCGTGGTTCTGTACTGCAGATGTGCATATGCATGTGTCTCTGTAGGGGTGTGGGTCTCCTTTGAGGGGTGTAGGTGGTCTCTGAAGGGTATTAGATACCCACGTATGTGATCTAGTTCATCTTCCGTGGGTTCGACCCCACCTGCACCTGTTCGGCCACCTCATTTGGCTATCTGACACCTGGCATTGGAATGGCATGTGTGGCTCGGTGGTGTGTTGTGAGCCAGCCGTGCATGCTTGCAGGTGCTTCCTGCTGTGTGGTCTGTGCAGGGGCTGGGTTCTCCTCTATGTAGCTTGGCTGCCCTGGTGGTGGGTTGCCTGGTATGTCCATGAGTTGTTGTAGGGTGTCAGTGTCGAAGGTGTGGTGGTCCGCTCTGGCATAACTGATGAGTTGTCTGGTCTGCTCTGTTGGAGGTGTTGTTTGTCCCTCTACATTGTGAAGGGGAGAGGCATGTTGACATTGTATTGACATGTATGTTGGCGAATCGATCTTGTTTACATGCAGACTGTATGGCAATGTACTTTGTGACTGTTTGGGCGGTGCTGGATTTTGATGGTGGACAGTGGACATTTGGACTACATGACGGATGTGAGGTAGTACTCGTACATTCCCATCTCACAGTTTCCTGCTCTGTTGGATGTAGTTGGCCTGTTTCTGCGCATGTACGGAGCCAGTTGTGTCCTCTGTTCTGCAATGTCGGTGTTGCACAATGTACCACATTGTCGTTAATGTGGATGTGCTGTTCTTGCTGTGTGTGTGTGTGATGCTGTGAGTCACAGGGATCAGGGTCATGATCCAGGGTCATTGTGGGTGTGCAATGTGCTACACATCGTTGATAATTTGTGCCATTGTGCCCATCTCCAAGGCCCCCTAGTCCCTGGTCATTACTCGCCCTGTTGATGTTGTGTCAGGTCCTATCGAGCTGTGTCTGTACTCCAAACTCCTTGCTCCGTCTCTACACTGATGACTGTGACCTCCATTTCATCCGGCTCCTCCTGTGGCACTGTACTCTCACCTCCTGTCGCCGTTACTGCCTTCCTGTTGGCAGCGGGTTTGTCCTTAGTTTGGTTTTCACATCATGCCAGCGCCTCTTGGCCTCCTCCATTGACCTCCTCTCATCACAGTAAGTTGTGCTGTCGTGCCTGTTGGGTGGGCATGTTGTTCGGCATGTTGTATGTGAGTTTGTAACGTGTGCATTACCCGAGTTGTGAGTTGCATGATTGTGGAGTTGGGGGGTGTGGTGTGTTCATTTGGTACTTACCAAGAGCAGAGCATTTCCGTAGGTGCCATCCTGGATGCGCCGGTTGAAGATGGACTGTCCGAAGATGTAGGAATCATGTACACTGCCTGGGTAGTTGGCGACGACATTGGTGAAGAGTCCCCGGTGGTCCACTGCAGGGACATTGATGGAATGCGTGTGCTTTCTGTAGCGGTAATTATGTGCAGTGTCGGCAGCGTGCCCAAGTAGGACATGTGTGCAGTCAATTGCCCCAACATGTGCGGGAAGCCAGCTATGGCATAAAAGCTTTGCTTGGTCTCCAGCTGTTCCTGCGCAGTGTGCGGGAAGTGAAGGTACTGGAGTACCAAGCTGATGTTGGCATCCAAGACAGTTGTGATGAACTTTGATAGGGCTGGCTGTGAGAATCGTCTGACTCTGGCAGTTGTTGGTTGGAAGGTACCAGAGGCCAACAGATGCAGCATAGCCATCAGCTTTGTCTGCGGAGGGATGTTGTTTGTCCACTGTGTGGCTACCATCAGCCTGTGGGCAATGATGTTCAGGATGCAGGGGATGGTTGTCCTTTTGAGCCTGTAGTGGGAATTACATCCTCCGGTGTTGGGTTGTGAGGCTGGTGCATTTTTTGAAGGTCCGCTCTCTTGGTCTGTGCTGCCTCTGTGGTAGGCCTGGGGGAGATTTGGGGGGTAGTGGACCTGGGGGTGGTGGTGGTGGGTGTTATTGCCCTCTTGGGGCTCCGGGCTGCATGATCAGTAGCTCCATGGCATCTGTTGTTCTTCAGGTGTGGCTCTGGCCTGGGCTCCCTTTTCTGGTGCAAGTTGTCGTCTGACTTTACACCAGGCCAGAGCAGGTGTAAAATTCCTGCTTCTAACGCACCTTATTGCTTGTTTTGGGATCTTATCGCCAATCTGGCTTGTCGGTGAGAATGTTGCGGAGGGGTGTTGTCGCATCTTTTTGCACGGGAACGCCTACTATGCATCTCATTAGCGATAGTTGCCCGGGTCATCTGTGGCGATGTTTTTGGTGGATGCTATTGCAGGTAAAGTGGGTTTACCTGCGATAGGCTGTTAGCACCAGCTTCTGAATGGGGCAATACATTTATCACCACTTTGGCTGCGATAAAGTGCCAATACCTCAGTGATATGTCCTTGTATGCCCCTATACCTTCTGCTGCATGAGAGAAAACTGGTTTCGAGTCAGGTTGCATCTTAGCCATTCTCCAGAGAGACAAAACGAATTCCTGGTTAGGATTTAAATCCCTGCTCCCACAGGAAAATTGCTTAGTTTCTGGTTCCAAGAAGGGATGAGTGTTACCAACTGCTGGACACTTATCATGGATTAGTAATCTAAGAGGGAGACCCAGTCACAATTCAAATTACTTGTAAAGTATAATAGAGGTGATGCTTGGACAAAAAGTTTCTTTTGAGAATAATGTTGAGGCAAGGGAAAATGATTATAGTCCTGGAAAGGTCTATCCACCTTAGATTTGGCCTTTTGTGAACCTTTTCAGGATATCAAATATGAAGTGTTGATAAAGCTGCTGGGCATATGATGAAAATATAGATAGGAATGGGTATGGGAAATTCTTAAATTACAGGCTGGTGCACAAGATAAGACTGTCACCTCACTACTACCTCCTCAGAACAAGCCTGGACCATGCGAGAAAACATCTTTAAAGGAGAAGGCTCTGCCTGAAAACTAGAAGAAACATTCCTGCCCCTTGCTAGCACTCAGGAATTGGGACTGCTTTACAAGTGTCAAGGTATTGTCTTCCTGTTTGCCTGCTCCAGGGAAACAGAAAAACTGACTCCAATACAGCCCAACTGACCACTGAGGATTAGACTTAGCAGGCACCCTTGTCAAAGAGGGACTTGGTGCATGGAAACCTGTCCTGAAGACCTAAGGGCAGCAGGAGTGACCAGGATGATCTTACTATCAGTTGGAGAGAAGCAGAGCCTACTTATTTTTCCACCTCTGGGATACGGGAACAAGCTGCTGCAGCTTTCTCCGGATGGTGCACCCTAGTTGCCAGAGAAAAATAGCCTTGCCCAGCTTTGAGCTTATGCGAGCAGAAAGAGTTCAGCAGGACCTCACTTTAAAGATACCTGGTCTCGTGGTGTTCTAACCAGCTTTAGCTTACAGTCCTGAGAACCAAAAATGTGACAGAGTCTGAAGGTAAAATATTGTACCAGGTAAATTCAGCAAATCTATCCCAGCAGGTTGTGGCCTCTGTAATTTGGAATTTCAGATTGGTCCTGCTTGGATCTTTTTGGGCCGAAACCAATAGCGTCAGTAGGAGCTCGACAATGAAGTATCCAAATATGAGGGACCCATGCCAGATTCAGTCTTTGACCTTGCCCCACTGGAAGACTTTGAGACCATAAAATAGATTAAGGGCCTTATGTAGACCTTGGCAGGACTAACGTTGTCCCGGCACGGCGGCTGTTCCAAGTACTCCATCAAGCTGACAGCAGTCTACCCTCCATATTTAAATGTTGTGGCAAGTGATAGTGGACAGTACTTCATTGCTGTTAGGCCGATGGGTTTGCATTGAGCCAATTTAGATGGTCTCATTGTACTAATGTTGTCCTAGCTGTGGTCTGCTGCCGGAGTGAGTTCCTGGTGGAGTGGAGGCTGGTAAGTACAATTATTAATGTGGCAGTACACAAATATGTCATGTTTGCATGAAAAAGTATGTAGGCAAGTTGTTATGTCTCTTTGTGTTACATGTTGTATGCCACTTACACAACATACACAAACTATTTAATTCCCACCCACAGGCACCATTAGCACAACATCCCCAAGCACCACAACATAAAACAAAATTGTAAGTGTCAATACAGGTGTGTTCAATTGATAAGTAGGAAAATGAACACTACTGCATTACACCTAAGAAACTATTGCATGTAACAGCAATGCAGAAGTACATGAGGTGACGCCAATTGTCAACACACAATACATTGAAGGACAATTGTACAAGTAGCTTACCTCAGATTTAGGCAAAAATGGAGCATTTGTATTCGTGATGGAGTCAAAGCAGGGACCTGGATGATAAGCTACAAGACAGAAACCGATGGGGAAGAATTTCCTTCAATTCGCCAATTCATAGTAGGGGGGATTCTCGCCACAGTTGCCTCTATGGAAAGGCACATCACAATCAGCTCAGCAGGACTCTTTGCTAGAGTCCCTCCACTTCTGCCTATGGAGTTGTCGAGGCAGACGAAGATTCCTGGCAAAGGTGGCGGGACTGTGGCAGTCTTTCGCCCATTCACTCACAAGCATCTAAATAAAGTGGACGGACTGCCAAGTCGACGGGTGAGAAGACTGTCGAAAACGCGACGTCTGAACCTGATCCGCTAACATCTATATCGGCCCTAAGTCATCAAGTTCTAAGGTAAAAATGTCAAGCAGTGTGACCACTTTGCTAAACCTTTTGTAAGAAATGCTGTTTAGTGTGGTCTCCCCGCCCCATTTTTTGCTAGATTTTATTGCTGATATATGGCCTATGAACACAGGAGCACTGCTGTCCAGCCCACAATGCATATACTCTGACCCCTAAAATATGTGTACAATTGGCTAATCCCTGATTGGCATATTTTTAATTACCTGTAAGTCTCTAATGTAAGGTAACTTGTGTGTCCAGGTCCTGCAAGGTAAATAACACTAGTAGACTGCAGCACATATTGTGCCACCAATAAAGTGACCATTTAAAATGTGTCTGTAGGCCAGCCACAGTAGCCTAGCATGGTAATTTTAAAAATGCATTTTCAGCCTGTTAAAATCACCTTTTTAACAAGCCTTAACTAGGCTGGGTAGAAATATGAATTGTGCCAGAGTAATAGGAGTAATTTCAGGAAGTATGCATTACTTTAAGGATGTATGACGTTACAACGCATACTTTTACAACGCATACCATTACAACGAATTTTTTACAACGCAAAAACTATTACAACGCATGTATTTACAACGCAGGTTTTTACAACGCAGGTACCTTTACAACGCATACCATTACAACGTAAGTATTGGTAAGTATATATTATTTTTTTATTTGAAATTAATATAATTTAATTTAATTTAATTTAATTTAATTTAATTTAATTAATTTAATTTAAATGTAATTTAAATAATTGAATTTAAATTTAATTTTATTTTATTTATACCCTGTACCCTTGTACCCCAAAAAACCAAAACTGACCCTGAACCCTAAAAATACCCCTTTACCCAAAAACCCAAAACTGACCCTGAACCCTAAAAATACCCCTTTACCCAAAAACTGAAAACTGACCCTGAACCCTAAAAATACCCTTTTACCCAAAAACTGAAAACTGACCCTGAACCCTAAAAATACCCCTTTACCCAAAAACTGAAAACTGACCCTGAACCCTAAAAATACCCTTTTACCCAAAAACTGAACACTGACCCTGAACCCTAAAAATACCCTTTTACCCAAAAATTGAAAACTGACCCTGAACCCTAAAAATACCCCTTTACCCAAAAACTGAAAACTGACCCTGAACCCTAAAAATACCCCTTTACCCAAAAACTGAAAACTGACCCTGAACCCTAAAAATACCCCTTTACCCAAAAACTGAAAACTGACCCTGAACGCTAAAAATACCCCTTTACCCAAAAACTGAAAACTGACCCTGAACCCTAAAAATACCCCTTTACCCAAAAACTGAAAACTGACCCTGAACCCTAAAAATACCCCTTAAAAAAAACCAAACATATAACATTTTAAAAATAATTATATACTTACCAATACTTACGTTGTAATGGTATGCGTTGTAAAGGTACTTGCGTTGTAAAAGCATGCGCTGTAAATACATGCGTTGTAATAGTTTTTGCGTTGTAAAAGTTTCGTTGTAATGGTAATTCGTTGTAAAAGTTGCGTTGTAAAGGTTGTTTCCCTACTTTAGTGATGCTAAATTTCTGATATTACACAATTATGCCACCTTGAGTAATTAAAAGTCATTTGCGGCAAAATCCTACCAAAGGAGCACGGGAACAACAAACTAAGAGAGCTTGGTCTCTTGGTGGAGAAGTTTGGCTCAATGGTTAGAGCAGGCAGACCTTGATGCAGAGCTCTGGCCAGGGACCAGGGTTCGATTCCTGCCTCGGTGTGTCTCTGGCTCATTAATTCCCCTGACTGGATATTCTTGCCTCAGTGCCTGTTCTGATCATGGGTCCCACGCTGCAACTCTGGGCAATAGCTTGCTTAGTCTCCACAACGGCCCCAAAAGCGCTGGGATGCCTGGCTGCACCTGGGGGGTGCCCAGGAGTGGACATTTCCCAGGAAAGCCAGGAAGGGTTCCTAAGCGGTATGCAGACAGCGCCGGGACACCTCCGGTGGAGGTAGCTGTGCGCTTTACAAATTCCGACATTTATTTGGTCATTGCTGGCTCCCTCTGTTTGGGGCCTGTAGCATTTAGTGTAATTTTCTTAAAGCAAAATGTATCCTTGGGCCCATTTTGGATGTGATGATTGCACTAAGAAAATAGCAATAAATGCTGCATTATTTGCTTATGTAACTACACATAATTACAAGTAATTTTGCAGTAACTACGTTAGAGAGAATTACTGCAGTATGCCCACCCCTCACCTAAACCCTCCTTTTTGATACTCATAAGTAAGCATGGGCGTAAAATCCGCTCCGCTCGCGGATTTTTCGGATTTTCGGCAAATCCGCAATCCGCGAACGCTCGCGAATTTGTCGAAAATCCGTGAATCTGCTCGCGGCGGATTTTTTGCTTGGTTGCGGCGCGCGGCGTGGTGCACGGCGTTCACTTTCCGTCATATTAGCGTTTGCCGAGTTGTTTTTCTTTGCGAGTGACGCGCCATTTTAGATCTTGCTGCGTGTTCCCGCGGGAGTTTGTCGCCCGCGAATACGTACTCGCGGCTTGCCACCTTGCACAGCACACCTCGCGAGAGTTCGCAATTGCGAACACGTAGTTGCGGCGGAAAGGAACAATCTCGCACTTGCGAAATAGAGATTTTGCAATTTCGCACAAGAAAATCACCAGCAAACAGGATAAACCTTCAGAAAATTATGATTTTTATCAGAATCACTCCTCAGGTTGACATTTGCATGGCCTTTTTTTTTGCAAGGAGTCCATTTTGGGGGGGGGGGGAGTAAGGAAGTGCCCCACAGTCTCCAACTTCCTGTTCCTGTCCAGCAGGCTCCTCCCAGTGCTTTGTCCATCTCCTGGTCACTTTCATTTGGATCTGGAGCTGGAAGGATTACTTTTTGTGGGTGCTGCTGGATATTTGGATTTGAGGCCTTTTTGACTGTCTTTGGATCACTTTTGGATTAGAAATCAACTTTCACAAGTAAGTTTGTTTGGGGCATTACAGTTGCTGCAAGTACAATTTTTGAACTTTTTCAGAAAATTAAATAAATTATATTGTGGGTAGCCACAGTATCCAGTAGGACCAGGGTTGGTTATGGGTGCATGATACAACTGTTTTGTTGAATTTAAACACCATTGAGGCCATGGATGGGCTGGGATTGTGCAGATTTTATTGTTTTTTGTCGTTTTTTTGGGCCTGCTGGTGTGGCCCTTTGCCCAGGGGTGGTGAGTGTTGCATGGGCCTAGTCTTTCTGTGGGGTGTCTTCTTGAATTTAAACATAATTGAGGCCATGGATGGGCTGGGATTGTGCTTATTTTATTGTTTTTTGTCGTTTTTGGGGGGCTGCTGGTGTGGCCTTTTGCTTGCCCAGGGGTGGTGGTGGTGCATGGACTGAGTGTGCCTGTGGTGTGGTCTCACTCTCTTTGATGTAAACATCATGGATGGCATTGGATTGTGGTGATTTCTGGCTGTTTTTCTGTTTTTTGGGGGTGTACTGTTGATGTGGACTGGCCATGTGGGTGGTGGTGGTGGCCATCTTGAGTGCTGGCTGGTACAGGCAACATGTGCTTGGGGTGTAAGGGGGCCATTTTGAGGAGAGGCAGTGTCTGAGGCCTGCACTTATTTTGCCTACTTTTCATCCCTTATGCCCAGGGGTAGTGAGTGTTGCATGGGCCTAGTGTTTCTGAGGGGTGTCTTCTTGAATTTAAACACCATTGAGGCCATGGATGGGCTGGGATTGTGCAGATTTTATTGTTTTTTGTCGTTTTTTTGGGCCTGCTGCTGTGGCCCTTTGCCCAGGGGTGGTGAGTGTTGCATGGGCCTAGTCTTTCTGTGGGGTGTCTTCTTGAATTTAAACATAATTGAGGCCATGGATGGGCTGGGATTGTGCTTATTTTATTGTTTTTTGTCGTTTTTGGGGGGCTGCTGGTGTGGCCTTTTGCTTGCCCAGGGGTGATGGTGGTGCATGGACTGAGTGTGCCTGTGGTGTGGTCTCACTCTCTTTGATGTAAACATCATGGATGGCATTGGATTGTGGTGATTTCTGGCTGTTTTTCTGTTTTTTGGGGGTGTACTGTTGATGTGGACTGGCCATGTGGGTGGTGGTGGTGGCCATCTTGAGTGCTGGCTGGTACAGGCAACATGTGCTTGGGGTGTAAGGGGGCCATTTTGAGGAGAGGCAGTGTCTGAGGCCTGCACTTATTTTGCCTACTTTTCATCCCTTATGCCCAGGGGTAGTGAGTGTTGCATGGGCCTAGTGTTTCTGAGGGGTGTCTTCTTGAATTTAAACACCATTGAGGCCATGGATGGGCTGGGATTGTGCAGATTTTATTGTTTTTTGTCGTTTTTTTGGGCCTGCTGGTGTGGCCCTTTGCCCAGGGGTGGTGAGTGTTGCATGGGCCTAGTCTTTCTGTGGGGTGTCTTCTTGAATTTAAACATAATTGAGGCCATGGATGGGCTGGGATTGTGCTTATTTTATTGTTTTTTGTCGTTTTTGGGGGGCTGCTGGTGTGGCCTTTTGCTTGCCCAGGGGTGGTGGTGGTGCATGGACTGAGTGTGCCTGTGGTGTGGTCTCACTCTCTTTGATGTAAACATCATGGATGGCATTGGATTGTGGTGATTTCTGGCTGTTTTTCTGTTTTTTGGGGGTGTACTGTTGATGTGGACTGGCCATGTGGGTGGTGGTGGTGGCCATCTTGAGTGCTGGCTGGTACAGGCAACATGTGCTTGGGGTGTAAGGGGGCCATTTTGAGGAGAGGCAGTGTCTGAGGCCTGCACTTATTTTGCCTACTTTTCATCCCTTATGCCCAGGGGTAGTGAGTGTTGCATGGGCCTAGTGTTTCTGAGGGGTGTCTTCTTGAATTTAAACTCTATTGAGGCCATGGATGGGCTGGGATTGTGCAGATTTTATTGTTTTTTATCGTTTTTTTGGGCCTGCTGGTGTGGCCCTTTGCCCAGGGGTGGTGAGTGTTGCATGGGCCTAGTCTTTCTGTGGGGTGTCTTCTTGAATTTAAACATAATTGAGGCCATGGATGGGCTGGGATTGTGCTTATTTTATTGTTTTTTGTCGTTTTTGGGGGGCTGCTGGTGTGGCCTTTTGCTTGCCCAGGGGTGGTGGTGGTGCATGGACTGAGTGTGCCTGTGGTGTGGTCTCACTCTCTTTGATGTAAACATCATGGATGGCATTGGATTGTGGTGATTTCTGGCTGTTTTTCTGTTTTTTGGGGGTGTACTGTTGATGTGGACTGGCCATGTGGGTGGTGGTGGTGGCCATCTTGAGTGCTGGCTGGTACAGGCAACATGTGCTTGGGGTGTAAGGGGGCCATTTTGAGGAGAGGCAGTGTCTGAGGCCTGCACTTATTTTGCCTATTTTTCATCCCTTATGCCCAGGGGTAGTGAGTGTTGCATGGGCCTAGTGTTTCTGAGGGGTGTCTTCTTGAATTTAAACTCTATTGAGGCCATGGATGGGCTGGGATTGTGCAGATTTTATTGTTTTTTGTCGTTTTTTGGGCCTGCTGGTGTGGCCCTTTGCCCAGGGGTGGTGGTGAGTGTTGCATGGGCCTAGTCTTTCTGTGTGGTGTCTTCTTGAATTTAAACATAATTGAGGCCATGGATGGGCTGGGATTGTGCTTATTTTATTGTTTTTTGTCGTTTTTGGGGGGCTGCTGGTGTGGCCTTTTGCTTGCCCAGGGGTGGTGGTGGTGCATGGACTGAGTGTGCCTGTGGTGTGGTCTCACTCTCTTTGATGTAAACATCATGGATGGCATTGGATTGTGGTGATTTCTGGCTGTTTTTCTGTTTTTTGGGGGTGTACTGTTGATGTGGACTGGCCATGTGGGTGGTGGTGGTGGCCATCTTGAGTGCTGGCTGGTACAGGCAACATGTGCTTGGGGTGTAAGTGGGCCATTTTGAGGAGAGGCAGTGTCTGAGGCCTGCACTTATTTTGCCTACTTTTCATCCATTATGCCCAGGGGTAGTGAGTGTTGCATACTTGCATGTCCGTAGTCTTTCTGTGGGGTGTCTTCAATGTAAACATCAAGGAGGGCATGGGATTGTGCTCATTTTTCTGTGTTTTGTCGATTTTTTGGGGTGTATAACTGAACTGATGTTCCTCTGTCTTCCATTGCTTTTAGGTGCACAAGAAGACTCAAGAGAACCACCAGTGCCAGGAAGAAGTCCTGCAGCGGTGTGTGCAGCATAACGTCACGCGACGTCACGTCTGGACACAGAACCCTCTGCAACTCGTGCAACTGCTGCCTGCTGACCTGCTCTGAAGAGGATGGCCCCAAAAAAAGTAACCCGTAGCTCCTCTAGCAAGAAAGGTGCCAGTAAGGAGCAGAAGAAGCAAGTTACCAAGGAGACTGGTGTGCCGCCCGCCCCTTTTTTTGGGAGTAAAAAAAAAAGTATGCCTGCAGCAGCAGCAGCGGGATCTGCTGGGGACCAAGCTGGCAGCAGCACCCCCGCTCCATTGGGCTCAGTGCCACCACCACCACCACGCCAACTTAAGTCCAAGCCCTTGAGTGCTGCAGAGGCAGCCAGTATAGTTGTTCAATCACCATCGACCAGTGATGTTGGCTCATCGCAAGAAAGCAGCAGCAATGTCCCTCAATCAACACAGGTTGTTGTAGCTCATCTGACGAGTGTTGAACAACCACAGCCGCAACAACAATCACATGTGCAAGTACAAGCCCAAGTACATGTGGAAGGAGAGGCAGCGCAAGGAGATGCGCAAGCAGAGGTGCATGGAGGGTCACAAGTGCCCACAATAGTTGTTCCTCCCGAAGTAGGGGCACATCAGGAAATCGACAATCAAGGCGAGGTATCATTTGAGGAAGCCACTCCTCCTGCTGATCCTTCATTGTCTTCCACAACCCTAGCAAGGAAGAGATCAAGGGTGGTGTCTACATCCTCTTCAAGCCCACCTCCTTCTGATGATACGGATCAAACTTGGGAACCAGCACCACAGCCGTCTGAGAGTGAGGCACACCATGATCCAACAAAGGTACTTAAGCGTAAAAGGAAGCTCGTCCAAAGTCTCAGACTTATGGAGTGTGATGAGGCTCAACAAGAAGTGGCGGATACTGCTGCTGATGAAGACTCTGCCAACGACGACCCAGTCATCATAAAGGTCACTGCAGCCCCAGCGGGCATGCAGCAAACAGACATTTTGACCCTAGCCCGAAGAGCTGCTGCGCGTGATGATGATGATGATGATGTTGTCGATGAGGAGGCAGTGGAAACACCACAATCATTGGAGTTAAGTAGTACACCAACTCGTCCCGCTTCCATATTTCTTTCTGGCAAGAAGAGACCTGCGTCAACCTCGACCTTAATTAGTGGCGGTGAAAGTGGAAAACGTACAAAAGTTGGGCAATCCAGATCCTCCACTTCATCTGGCATTAGCTTCATGACCACCACCACCAGTATCGCCGCCTCCTCCAGGTCCCACAGACACTTCAAGTCCCCAGTTTGGGACTTCTTTACTGTTTGTCCCAAAAATCCAAAGTTTGCCATTTGTACCCTTTGTAAGCTTGCAGTTAGTCGTGGTAAGTCAGGTACCAACTATGGTACCGGCGGCCAGAGTGGTCATCTTGAGAGAAAGCACGCTGTCCAATGGTTTGCGCACCTAGCTGCGATCAAGAAAGGCCAAAATCAAGGAAACGTTGATGTTTCATCTGATGTTGACGAGCAGGAAGAAGACGTGTCAAACACTTCCCTTACACCCAGTACCCCTGTCAGCAGCACACCCAATGTGAGGCACACTAAGAGTGTTGGAGCGAGTGAGACACCAACGCACAAAAGTTCACCAGCGAGCAAAATTGGGTCAACGAAGTCATTATCAGCCCGTAAATGCTTGGTCCAGGCCAACATTAGAACAATGCTTACTTCAGACGTGCCATATGAACGCAACCACCCACTGACGCGTCTGTATAACACTAAGCTGGCTAAAATGCTAGCTGTGGACCTTCTACCTTTTTCTTTTGTAGAAGCGGTAGGTTTTCTTGAATTAGTTGCAACGCTCTGCCCTAAATGGAAGGTTCCGAGCCGGTTCTATTTTGCCAGAGTTGCGGTTCCAGCACTACATGAAGATGTGCTGCAGGCGATTGGGGCAGCTTTGCAGAAGAGTGCTGTTCACACAATACATCTGACAACAGACATGTGGACCAGTGGCCCAGGCGATGATTACATGTGCATCACTGCACACTGGGTCTCTTTTTCAGGTGTTATAGCAAAGCTAAACGCAGGTGTTGACCCGGACCAAGTTTTCAAAGCTGCTCGGAAACATGCAACACTAGCCATGTTTGGCTTGGAGAAAAGTCACACAGCAGAAAACCTTTTGGAAGAGTTTGACAAAAAGGTCTTGACAATGCTATCCCCCCTAAAACGCAAGATTGGTTATGTTTCCACGGATAATGGCGCCAATGTAGTTAAGGCCATGTCGAAGGGTGACCATGTTAGAGTGCCGTGTTTGGCGCACTGTATCAACCTGGTAGTTCAAAAATTCTTGAGTGATAAAGAGAGTCCAGCGTTCGAGGTAATGGCCACCTGCCGCAAAATGTGCAACCATTTCAGCCATTCTTTTAAGGCCCGGAAGCATCTGCGGAGACTGCTACTTGAACGTGGAATGCCAGTGAAAGCACTCATCCAGGAGGTGGCAACACGTTGGAACTCAACCTTCTACATGCTTGAGCGTCTGTATGAGCAGTATACGGTACTCGATCACTATTTCTTGACAGAGGCTACATCTCAGAAGGAGGACCTGCGGATGAGTAAGGCGCAATGGGCCATAGTTAAAAGCCTGACAGACATGCTTCGTCCTTTTGAGTTCTTCACGCGTGCAGTCAGCCAGGAGGACTGTAATTTGGGAAAAGCTATCCCATTGTTGTGCATACTGGAGCACCAACTGATGGCGGTTTCTTCTGAGTTTCAAAAAGATGAAAAAAAAAAAACCCATTTCATTTTGTCTGAGAAATTATTACATCGCCTACGTGGTGATGAACGTCTTAAAAACATCAACTCAGATCAGCATTACATTTGTGCTACTATTCTGGATCCACGCTACAAAAAGGCGCTGGCAGACAACGCATTCTTTCCTTTCGCTGATGCAGATGTTCAAAAGTACAAACATTGGTTAGCCTGGTCAGCCAAGAGGTTTGAAAAAGAACGGCAGGTTATTGAAGGAGAAGCCAGTACATCAGCATCAGCATCAGCAGGCCATCCGCAGTCACAAGAATCCACTTCTGCACCTGTGGCTGGGGCACAAGTGACCTCTCAGCCGTTAAAGACACCGGCAACTGGATCATCTGCACCACACACAATGACAACACTAACAGTGGCTGGGGAGGAGGATTGGCTAAGTTTGATGGGGTATGGTTCTCGAAAAAATGTCACAGCCAGCACAGCAAAAAGTAAGCAAAGTGGAGGAACAGTTGATGACCTTGAGTCGATGGTGCAGGACTATCTGAATGACTCAACAGTGGTCTTTCTTAATGAGGAGCCATTGCAGTATTGGCATGGCAAAAAACAATTGTGGCCACAGCTCTACAACCTGGCTATAAACTATTTGTCTTGCCCACTCGCAAGTGTGTCTTCTGAACGTGTTTTCAGTGCTGCTGGTGGCATTGTAACTCCCAAACGGAGCCGCCTCTCGCCCAAAAATGTGGAGCGGCTGACAATGATCAAGATGAATCAGCACCTCATACCACCAGATTACAAAGTACGAGAAAGCACGCCGCATGAAGACGAGGAGGACAGCAACGTAGATGAGGGGATTTTTTCTCTGTTCGGTGCCACTGACCTCATCCAGCCTGAATTCGCAGAGTATGATGACGAAATCTTGTTCTTATTCCCTGACACCGAGCCCTGAAAATGAGACAATCAATCAAGAACTTTCTTTTTCGTCCTTATTCACTTTTATTCCTGTGTGCTTTGTGTCTCTCTTTCTTTGTTTTGCACAGTTAATTTAATTCAAACTTTAATCACCTAATCCCAAAAACAAGACCATCATCAGAACTGTCTTCACTTGTTTGCTTATTGATTTGAAGGTGCCGCAGTCTACATTCCTCAGGTTCACAAGTTCTGAAGAACATGCTCCTCTATCCTCCTCCTCCAGACTGCGATTTCCCTCCAAGCAGAGTGCTGGATTACGCACAATGAAGAAAGACTCAGCACTTGTGGGGGTGTTGTACTTCTTTGCGGGTGAGTTGACGGTTTTGGGCCCATTGCTGTGAAGCTCTAATAATGGACAAAAGTGTTTTGGACCAAATATGAGGTGGAAATTTCTTGCCGTTTTTGCTGACTTGCTTGCCTTTGAGGTGCTCTTTGGCGGGGTTCCGGGGGTTTGTGTGTAATTTTTGGTGTCTGTCGAAGCACTGCTGCGACAGTCTAATCTTGATTGCATTTGCTTTTCAGGAAATCCGTGGTGGAAAACAGGAGTTATGATGATTGATGATGATGACGACCTAGCTGCACAGCGCCGCGTTTGGACCGAAGGCCGAGAGACATTGTAAGTATGAGATTTAGCTTTTCCGCTGTTTGGGGGTGTTGTGTCGGGGTTTTTTTTGCGGGTGGGTTGGCGGGTCTTGCCTGGGGCATTCCTGGGAAGGTCTAATACCGGATACAAGTGTTTTGGACAAAATCCATAAGGAACAGCCTTTTTTTTGCCATTTCTTCAGACATCTTGCTCAATGTAGCGTTTTGGGGGGCTTCCTGCTGTTCGTGGGTGGGTTGCGGCCGGGGTCTCTGTCGAAGCACTGCTGCGACAGTCTAATCTTGATTGCATTTGCTTTTCAGGAAATCCGTGGTGGAAAACAGGAGTTATGATGATTGATGATGACCTAGCTGCACAGCGCGTTACTTTGGACCGAAGGCCGAGAGATATTGTAAGTATGAGATTTAGCTTTTTCGCTGTTTGGGGGTGTTGCCGCGTGTTTTTTTGCGGGTGGGTTGGCGGGTCTTGGCTGGGGCATTCCTGGGAAGGTCTAATGCCGGATAGAAGTGTTTTGGACAAAATCCTTAAGGAAAAGCCTTTTTTTTGCCATTTCTTCAGACATCTTGCTCAATGTAGCGTTTTGGGGGGCTTCCTGCTGTTCGTGGGTGGGTTGCGGCCGGGGTCTCTGTCGAAGCACTGCTGCGACAGTCTAATCTTGATTGCATTTGCTTTTCAGGAAATCCGTGGTGGAAAACAGGAGTTATGATGATTGATGATGACCTAGCTGCACAGCGCGTTACTTTGGACCGAAGGCCGAGAGATATTGTAAGTATGAGATTTAGCTTTTTCGCTGTTTGGGGGTGTTGCCGCGTGTTTTTTTGTGGGTGGGTTGGCGGGTCTTTGCTGGGGCATTCCTGGGAAGGTCTAATACCGGCTAGAAGTTTGTTGGACAAAATCCATAAGGAAACACCAGTTTTGGCACTTTTTGTAAGTTAGGGTTCGTTAGGGTTAGCCCTAGCAGCAGGATTGCATGTGTTTAGGGGGGTTCTATTGCAACGCGGTTCTGTTGTTGTAGAGCACTGTTGGAGCGATGCTGGCTATGGATACTTTTGCTTGCAGGCAAGTGGTTTGAATACAATCCACGGTCTGTATTTGGGTCTACTGTTACTTTCAAAGTACGTTTTGTAACCATTTTTCTGCTAGGCATCGTTTTTGGAGATATGATTGGGTTCTTCTACATTTTTGCGACTGGCTTTAGTAAGGGTCTTGGTGGGAGCATTGCTGGGAAGGTCAAATTTTGTTCTAAAACACAGTAGTACACCCACCTTGAGGGGAAAAATCCGCTATAATATTTTGGCCATACTTATTGATCCTTAAAAAGGTGACTCAGACAGAGCACGCAATTTCAAAAATATTGTACTGTCTATTAGGGAAATCAAAGTGTCACTTTTTGAACCACACAGCGTACATACCTTTTATTTATTTATCAGTGGTATTGTAATAGCACTTCCTGTTTTCCGTTCAATAATTACAGGCCGGGTTTCAGTCAACATCCGCCAGGCAGGCAGTGGACAGGGTGTCTCTTCTGTCAGTGGTCACCACCACATTGATGGACGAAGCGTCAGCTGGAATGGAGGAGTGCCGCCAATAAGAGGAATTGTTTGCTGCATGCAACTTACTTACCAATTTCAACAGGACAACTCCAACAACATACGCAATACAGATACAGTATCCATTGTTGTCTTTTATTCTATGAGTGTGACTGCATGTGCTTACCTTTAGTTTGTAACCAAAGATTGTCTGTAAACTCTGTATCTTCAATTATTGTTTGTCCATGCTCTGCTTTTTTTTTCTTCTCTCAACAAAACCTACCCAAAAAGAAACCCCCATTCCCATCCATTTTACAAACCCTAACCCTCTTCCCCCGGGCTGTGTTGTTTTGCTTGATGTCTGACTAAAATGACATCAATAATTCCACACACTTGCTGGGGAGGATAAGGTGATAGCAGCAACAGGCTGGTGAAGGAATACGAGGATATCTTCTAGACTTACTCAGCTTCAGTACTATATCTTCTAGTAGTAGTAGCCAATGTCAAATAAATTCAACGCAAGTACTAGTTATACTTGCAATACTTTACCATTTGTTAGGCTACATTATGGCACTGTTCTAGTGTACTGTCACCTGCTATTTTCTCGATCGTACCGTAACCGTTGTAATGCTACAGTAAGGAGTACAAACAAGGTTTCGTTTTCTTTTTTTCCATAGGCATGCAACTGCCACTGTGTCACACCACTAGTACCACCGCAATGAGGAAATGTCACCCGCCCAGGAATGACAACGTTAATCCCCATTTCACCTGGAGCCAGCCCTGGGCCTAGCCCTAATTTCTAACACAAATTACAGGTAAGATAAGCGTTTGGTGGGAGGTAGTATAATGGAGTATTATTTCGGAGTAGACAAGAGATTGACGGTTGTACTACTAAAGTCCTACGACTGTTCAGGAAAACAAAGTTACTGTTACACCCCCGCCCCCCACCCACCAGACTGAAAAGCAGTAAAAAACAGGTATGGTCAGATAAAGTTGAAAAATATATTTATTTATCCCTAACAAAATAATCTCCCTCACCCACCCTAACCCCAACGATTGTCTCTGAAACGTCGCAAAACGATCCCAACTCCCAAATCCCACCCCCCAAAAGTCTATAAAAAAAGGGCAAGGGACACTCCACTACTGGAGGGTGCTGGTGCTGGTGCATGATGCGGCATGGGCATCATACTCCTTGCGGAGGGTGGCAAGCTCGGAGCGGAGGCCCTTAACCAAGGTCTTATACCTCAGGACCTCCTGCTCCAGGTTGGACATGCGGACTCGTAGGCGGCGTTGGCGTTCCTTGCAGCTCCTGTGGGGGGCAGCTGGTATTTCGGTTGCTTGGCGGTGGCGGTCGGCTTTCTTAGCCCGGCTCGGTCCCGCTGGCTTAGTCACGGAGGAGGATGCAGTGGTCACAGTCGAAGATGTTGCCCCGCTCGACTGCGTGTCCTCCTCCTCCTCCAGGGCCACCAGCCGCCGATACTCGGCGACTGTGGCCTCCAGCCTCCGTTGCCGGGCCAATCTAGCCTGCTCCCTCCTTGTTGTTGATTTGGAAGGAGCAACTATATGAAGAAAGAAAGACATAGTCTGTAACCAATGCTCCTTATTAATAACACAAAGTGATTGAGCCGAAAGTTGGGTCACAGAGTACAAGTAGCAAATTGAAAGCACAGTACATAACTATTGAGGACAGTATCTATGTAACCTCCCACTTCTGCATCCTTGCTCTAACAGTAGTGGTAGTTTAATGAACTAATTCTACGACCACTATGGACTTCCATTACAGTCGACTATGACAGTACACCAGTCTTATTCTTCTTCTTCTCTCTTGTTTAGGGAAATGGGTACGTTATCTTATGCAAGCCGGCAGAATGACATGGACACAGCACAGTGAAGTTGCACCCGAGAAAAAAAGTTGCACACCATGATGATGGAGACAGACTTGCGTTACTGTACCGGTCCAGTACATGCAGGTGGTGAAGCTATTACTTTTCTATTACGGGTGGCACTGAGAATACTCTGTTACAAGGGCTACTGCTTAATTAATTTACCTTTCACCCTACAGTGCAAATGAGTACTAGAAAAGGAAACTGAAGAAGCTAACTAATTTGATTATCTATCACTTCACACGGGACGTATTTAATGACAGATGAGATGACTTTAGGTGCTTTGCTTAATATTGAGTGAACAGTGATACACCCACACATGAATGACGTACTACAAGTAAACTAAAGTTATTAAGAGAGGTACGGAGTGTCCACCGTAATAACCAGATATATGCTGTGAATGCAAACGCAATACAAAGTACTGCTACTATTCATGGTAGTATTGGACACATTTACAATTTCTTTTCCTTGCCTTCCCTGCACTGGGACGGACGTGCGGGTGCGGTGGTACATGCTCTTCAAGGTAACACTTACTTCACCTGGCGACCATCTACTCTCTCTAGATACACATGTGCTATGTAAGAGTCAGAGAATACCATGCTCCAGGCATCCATTCAGTCAAAGTATACGCACACATACAGTTTCTGTTTCACCCACCCAGGCTGCTGTCCTTCCACCCATCCTTGCTTCATCATTGACCCAGCCATGCACCATACCATATTCTTTCCTTCCCAGCCACCTCTGGGTCCAAGCAAACACATATCGTTCTTCTTTGCCAGCCATCATACAAGTTCGCGTCCCACTTACTTACACCCTTCTTTCGCTTTTCGTTCATCCCATCCATCACGTTCGTCTAAGAACTTATTGGGATTCTTCTCACCAAAAACTTCACAGCTAAGTCGAAGTACATTTCGAGGAGGCTACTACCTGGTTGATTTGTAATTGTAATACACCCGTGCAGAAAGCACACTATGCAGTCTTCAATCTCAATAAGTAAGGAATATATAGCTTACCTGTTTCCGCCACCACCGTTTGATCCCCCACAGGAACGGCCACCAGCTCTTCTAACGCCGCCTCCTCCCCAGAGGCCTCCGAGTCCAAGTCCAACACAGCCACCTCCGCGCTGGCCCCGTCACCAGATGTTACACCTACAAAGTACATTTAAGAATGTTAGAATACACCACTCACTACTATATAATATTTGGTCTAGGAGAAATGTTAAAAAAACAGAATACAATGTAATAATTTGTGACTGTCTACTCCATAGTAAAAATGTCCCATTTTCCAGGGAAGGCTGTTGTCTTGCTGCACTTTTATGCACAACTGATGAATGCTTGCTTTTGATTTTTAACACGCACCACTTTTTCTCCTAACAGACAGAAGCTTGACTCCTGAGTCCTAAGAACACGACCAGGATCAAGTTCAAACTAGGTGAGAGTTCGGCTCGACCACAAGAAATGTGTCCAATTAATCGTCAGCACTAACCACTTTTCCGTTTACAGTTAAATAGTTTTATGACAAAGTAGATTTTAATAAATGTGTTTACTTTTAATAAAGCTTTTACACTTAAATAGACTCTGTGGTTTTTGTTCCTCTAGACTAGAGTGGATGAGCTAAAGGTTTTGGAATTTTTGCAAGCATGAGTGCCTCTGACACTTCTTGACTGTGCTGTGACTCCGTACTACTCTCTTGTCCTGCGTACGATAATCTAGAGATCATTGGGGATCTATAATCGGTGACTTCGGGAGCTGAATGACTCTGCCACACTATCTAGTCAGTAAGGAGACAGTGCATAGAGGTATTGCTGAATATAATGGGAGTCCAATGGAATTGCCAAATGTCCAATCTTAGTTAGCTACACAGACAGACTAATAAGAATAGTCTAGTAATACCACAGGGAGTCATATTCGAGGCAGGATAAGAATTTATATCCAGTCTACAAGAAGATCAAAGACGATTTAGAAAAAATCGAATGAGGAACGCTAGGAAAAAATAGGTACTGTTTATTAAAATGTAAACTTACTGGGGCCAGCAAAGGAGCCCTCGCCTGCCCGATCCTGGCCTGCATCCTCAGCACCCTCCTCCTGTGTCCTCTTGCCCTTGGGGGGAGCTGATGTACAACATGAAAGAAAGAAAAACCAGAAAACATGGATGAGATTTTTCAACCAAATCAAACATTTCAAAAGAACAATAACAACATATTTTGGAAAAATAGCAAATAGATAGACAACTATTCCACGGGATCTATCTCATGTGGTATACTACGTTATTCGTATTGCCTGATTTGCGGAACGTTGACTTAGAAAGTTCCTATGTAACTCAATAAACAGACTACTAAAGAGGTTTGCCTAGGCCTGGCACTGCAGGCAGCAGTGCGCAACACGTGACAGACAAAGTCCATCCTGCTTGCAGATCAGTGAATACTCAAACTATCAATCCACCCGCCACCACCGCCACTATTTCTTCTGATAGCCATGTGACTGTCTAAAGGAAGGACTGGACTTCAGTCTGTTGGGGCTGATTTATAAGTCCCTTGCGGAAGTTGCGGCTGATTTTCCTCCATTGTTGCGTGCCTTTTCTGACGCAGCGGCAGAACAAAAGACTCGCCATGGTGTTGGTGCGGCGTATATATTAAAAAAAAAAACACATATTGGCATATGGGCGATGCATCACGTTGTAAAGCCCTGCGCCATCAGGGGGCGTTCCGGCGCAAGGGAGGGCGTACCTGCGCAGGAACGAATCCTAAAAGTGGCTGAGGGAAATCTACAAGATGTCAATCAGTCATTTTTAGGACAATGATGCATGACTCAAACCCTGCGCGCTTGAAGCCGACGTACGGCTTGATGCAGCATTGGGGAGATAGGGTACCCCAGAGCATTGCTGGAGCTGCGCCATCGTTGGCACGCAACTCCAGCAATGCGCTGCCTTTACGGCACAGATGCGTAAGGCTTCTGTGACGTTTTGGGCCAATGGGTGGTGGTGGCATGGCACACAATTACTGCCGCATCCCTGCTACTTTGCAGGGATGCGCCGGTAATTGAAAATATGACCCTTACTGTCTAGCATTACGCAGTTCTTTTCTTTACAGTACACTCATACATAATTTCTCAGGCCAATGAAATGCTTCTGAACACAACATACAAAACAAAGAAGCATAGTAGCAAGCAAGGCTACTGAGAAGGAGAGCAGTGCACCTGAAAATGAAATGCATAGAAGATTTTGAAATATAATTTACCTCAATGTAATCGGCAGCATTATTGCTCTTGGTAAAGAACAAAGATTTGCAAATAACAGAGCAGGATAAAACAGAGTAGTAAATGTACTACTACTACTACTCACCAAGCCCGGGGACCTCTACGCCGAGCGCGTCCAGCAAGTCCCGCTCCCGGTCCATGACATCGGTCCAGCGGTGGGTGGCCTGGTTATATGTGCGCCGGACCCCAGAGATCTTGTACATGGCCCGGCACACCTTCTCCCACCGCTGGCGGCGCTCCCGGATGCCATAGCCGGTCACGATCTTGCCGCCTCCCAGGATCGTCTTGGGGAGGCGGCGCTGGACATGGAAGATCAGTGCCGCCACTTCCTCCGCGCTGAAGATCTCCCTCGGGACCACTTGCTCCCCCCTTAAACGCCCGCACGGGAGCCGGGCACGGGGTGCGGGACCCTTCCCCTTCTCAGGGTGCTTCCCGGCTCCCTTTACCATGGTCTGGGCAGAAATAAACTTAAATGATAAAGAAGAAATAGAATAGTGAAGAAGAAAAGAAAAGAGTTTAAAAAAGTAGTTTAAAAGTAAATAAAAGCTGCAGAAAACACAAAAATATAGAGCTAGAAAAATAGAGGGTTAGATAATAAGTAAAATTAGATCAAAAAAACTTCAAACAAGCAAAGGATGGCAGAGATTGAGAGAGGATACAGAAAGCATGCCCAGAACCATAGCAATGAATGAGAAACAAGATGGCCGCGCCCGTTCACGACCGCGTGGGTAAGTTCGCGCGAGATTTTCCTTGCGAGTACGCGCGAAATTGTACTAGCGAGCAGCACACTTTGCGAGATTACACATAGCGGGCGGAAACGGAATTACGTCACGCCAACAAGATGGCCGCGCCCGTGTACGACCGATAGGGTAACTTGGCAAACGAATAGCTAGAAGCGCCTCGCGAACACGCGCAAGATCACGCGAACATACACGTCGCAACAAAAACAATTTTGTATTCGCACGTATTCGCGGCTTCCGAAATCGATCTCGCACGGATTCGCGCCCCAAATAACGCGCGAAATTGCAAAAAAAACGATTTTAGCTAAAATGAAAGCAATGAGCAGGTGCAAAAGTTCAAACTTAACATTAGTAACATTCAAGGTAGTGCTTCCTGATGGGCCCCTCCAGAGTTTGCAACAATTCTATGACCCTGCTATGACCCAAACAGCAGGCTCATAGAATAGCACCATAAAGGTCCTGTAAAAAAAAAATTTCACTGCAACAAAAAGCAAATTACAGATAAGGAAGGAAGCAGGTGCCAGCCAGACTGGAACTTTCAAAATTACTGACACATTAATGAAACACAAATTAATTGATGGCAGTTGAAGAAGGGCAGGTGTGCTAGCTTTTTTCAACCACCATAATCTACAGTGATAAATAAACCTAATAGGTGCCAGTGAGGATGTACTAGAGGGTGGCATGGGTGTCCCAGAGGGTGGCAGTGGTGAAACAGAGGGTGCTGTGAACCTGTGATGATAAACCAGACGTAGAAACAACATAGTCGCGGCCGTTGCAAGCCGAAAAGTAAGTTCGCAATTGCGAACTTGTCCCAAAATCGGCGCGAACACGCGCCAACACAAAAAACGGAAAAATCCGCAAATCCGCTAGAGTTCGCGGATCTTCGCGGATTGAGAATCCGTAAATACGCAAGTTCGCGGATTGCCAATCCGCAAAATCCGCCCATGCTTACTCATAAGTAAGCCCTAAGGCAATCCCTAAATGTCTATTTAGCAGAGTGCATAGTATATAAAAAGTAGGAAATGTCTTCATAAGTTTTACATGTCCTGACAGTGAAAAAATTAAGTCTGGGCAGTGAACTCCGCTCGTGGAGTTTTCAGAGATTTCCGCACTTCACATTATGCAGAGCTCACAGAGTTCGGAAAAACTCTGCTTCGCGTTGTGGAACAGAGTTTTTTTCCTCACTTACGTTCATCAATGTCAAGTTGGCGAGCGCGAGCGAGGAAAATCTACCTCCTGGCGAGCTTTTTCCCTGTTGGGCAATCATCAACATCAAGTTGGCGAGCACGAGTGTGGAAAATCAACCTCCCGACGAGATTTCTCAACGCGGGAGGCCATATTTTTCATTGTGAGTGGTCATAAACGATGGCGACCGCTTGCGTTGCGAAACCATCCGTTTGCGTTGAGAAAGCAGCCACTCAAGTAAAAATCAACCTAAGCAGCGGAAAGGATGCACAGCCCGCTTGCGCTGTGCATGGTGCCATATGCGATGATTGTACAGTGCGGACAAACACCTGGCACTGAAAATCACAGTGAACAGCATTTGCTTCTAACAAACTCCGCTGCTGGCAGAGCTCTGCATAGCGCAGCAGAGTTTTTATTGCTCCAAAGTTGTTTTGCACTGTAGTCAAGTTGGCTCTCCCATAGTAAAGCACCGGGTTACCTTATAACACCTTATAATGCATAACTTCAGTTTGGGAATAGCTAGAACCATGGTTCAAGGACTCAAATTATTATGTTTATGTTTATATGTTTATGTTTATATATTTATATTGCGCTCGAATGCCGAGGCATCTTGGCGCTGGAGCGTGGGGTCAGAAGAACATTATAATTGAAAGCCTATGCAGCTGTGAACAGCCAGGTTTTCAGACTCTTTCTAAAAAGCTGAAAGTTGGGTTGCAGCTTCATAGAAAGTGGCAGTTAGTTCCAAAGCCTGGCTGCACAGTGTGTTATTGCTCGACCCCCCCCATTTTGCCCCTCTTATCTTTGTAGTCCTAATGAGGTCTATACCAGCCGATCTGAGAGCACCTGAAGGGACATATGGTGTAAATAGTTTTTGAAGGTCCTCGGCACCACCACCATAAATTGCCTAATGCACAAGGCTTAGGGATTTGAACTCTATGCGCTGTTTAATGGGCAGCCAGTTAAGTGATTTAATTCTGGCCGAGGTTGACTGTCCTCTGGGAATGCCTAGTAGTAGTCTTGTTGCGGCGTTTTGAAGGGATTGCAAATATTGTGTTACAATAATCCAATTTGGATAGAAAAAGAGCTACCATCACTCTCTTTTGTTGCTCTTGAGGGATGATCGGAAAAAATGTTCTCAAGATTTTTAAGAGAACAAAAAACATGATGAGGTAAGGCTGTTTACATGGGAGCCGAAACTCAGTTTATCATCACAGATGATCCCTAAATTCCTGACCTTCTCAACTGGACAGGGACATTCTCCAGCTTTGATTGGCTACCAGGACTGGTTCCACAGAGGCTGGCCTGGCTCAAACTCCATCACCTCTGTCTTATCTGTATTTATTTTCAGATAACTCTGCCTCATCCAGGTTATAATTTCAGTGGGACAGGCATGAAACCTGACTGCTGTGGTCTCTAGCTGATTAGTAACAGAGATGACAAGTTGAGTGTCATCAGCGTACGAGACTAGAGCGAAGCCATGCCTCCTGACGAGGTTGGCCAGAGGGGTGACGTAAAGGTTGAACATGGTTGGGGAGAGGGCAGACCCCTGAGGGACACCGCAAGGGAGATGGAAACTGCTCAATTTCATGCCATCCCAGAACAACCTCCGCTCTCTTGCCTCCAGGTAGGAGGACAGGAGGGCTAGGGCAGCCACCTCTACCCCTATGTCCCTCAGCCGCTATACCAAGACAGTGTGGTTTACAGTGTTAAACGCGGCTGTTAGATCAAGGAGCACGAGGGCCGCACTCCCTCCCTCATACACCACCTGCGGATCTCTTCAGCTGCAAGGATTAAGGCAGATTCGGTGGAATGGCGTGAGCGGAAGCCATGTTGAGAAGTGTTGAGCAGGTTGTTGACATCCAGGTATTCGGTCAGCACTGTGTTTAGTTGTTTCTCTAGAACTTTGGCCACGATTGGTAGGCGGTAATGGGGCGATAGTTCTTAGGGTCTAAGCTAGGTTTCTTTAGTAGAGGTGTGATCAATGCCATTTTCCAAGTTTTAGGATAGCAGCCAGAAGTTAAAACTTGGTTCAGAATTGGAGTGAGATTCTCACAGATCTTATGAGCAGCTTGATGCATAATGAAAGGGGGGCATGGGTCAGTAGGTGCACCCGATTTTATAGAGAGTAGAGGCTTTTGTGCTTCCCCACTGTTTATAGGCTGAAAGCAAGTTAGCCTACAATGGGGCCGTACCACAGGTGTAGACATATCCTGAGGTCCTGGGGCAATTAGGAAATCGTTATAGATTCCTTGCACCTTTTCTTGAAAATGCCCAGCCAGTTTATTATTAAATAAGGTTTGATCAGGCTTACAAGCATTGTCCAGTTGGGGTTTGGCTAACGTTTTAACAGATTTGAACAATCCCCTTATGGAGTTGCCTGCCTCCTTGATTTTTGTTGTAAAAACCAGTTTTTTTTGTAGCAGTGATTGCTTCCTTATATTGCAGGATGGTATGATTATAGATAAGTTTCTTTTGATTGTCATATTCTTGTCTCCAGAGACTCTCAGCTCTTCTACAGTTGATTTCTAAACTTTTGAGCTCTGGGGTATACCAAGGTGATGATATCTTAACTCTTTTAGCCGTCAGTAATTTCTTTGGTGCAGCCCAATTGGCCGCTGTAAGTAAGTAGTCGTTAAACTGTAGGACAGCCTCGTTATTGTCAGTTTCTAAGATAGCAAGGAAAAGATCAAGGGCCGACTTAAAGTCGCCGTCATTGAGTTTGTCCCACCGCCTAGTTAATACCTTGGATGATTTAGCCTGTACTTTGGGATGTATCTGGGTAGCTTTAAGGTTAAAGTATATGATGTTGTGATCAGTTCAAGGCAGAGAAAGCAGGCTGGTTAGAATGATGTCAGGATTTCTTGTGAAAATCCCATCTAACGTATTTCCTGCCTGATGGGTGGGTTCGGTTACAAGTTGATTGAGGCTAAACGCTTCAAGATTGTCTAGCAGCCTTATGGTATCTGTGTTTTTCTTGGATTCTAGATGATAATCAGTATATGATTCTAAAAGTGTCAAAAGGTATTGGGAGAAAGCTGCTTTAGTGCCAGGTGGACGATAAATCAGTATCCCCTGAAAAGTCTGGAGGGTATTTAACTTTATGCGGAAGTGTAATGCTTCTGCTGGCAGGCAGAGATCGTCTCCACCTGTACTTTGAAATGATCGTGCTAGATAATTGCTATGCCCCCCCTTTACCAGTCGCTCTATCCTGTGAAAAAAGGCATACCCTGCTGGTATAGCGATGTTCCAGTCTGGTGCTGATGTAGCATCTGTCCAGGTTTCGGTTACAAAGATTAATTAGTAATTTAAAATCCAATTTGAGGGGTATGCTCAGAGCTCACACCAGTGGAAGAAAGATTTCCCATATTTTGGCAGAGCAGGGTATTGTGTGACTGCTTAGGCCCAACCTCCTTGGAAATGATGTCAAAGTGGGTTCGGTTGCCCCTTGGAACATTTTTCCTTATTAGATTGGGAGTTTCACTCATTCACAAGCTAGTACCAGGCATACAAGTGCCAAACTTGAAAACCATCTTCAGGACAATGCTGGACCTGAGGAAAACAGAAGAAGGACTGTACCTGTTGAACACTTTGAACTTCAGAAAGAAGACTGCAACTACCTTAACCTAGAGAGAACCCCCAATAGCTGGACCTACCCCCACTTGAACCCAGGACAGGAGAGTGGACTACAGCATTTTGGCTAGCCTCCTGTTAAGCTGCAAGAAGCCCACCTTCTTGAAGAGCCCAGATGACCAGTTCCAAATGGTCCCTCTGGACCTAGCTGGTGGCTTTCTCTGGAATTAATCATGACCCCTAAGCAGTGTCCTAAAGGTCCTGGGGCCCTTGTTTAAGTGTCAGAGTATACTCCTTCTGTCTAATTCTAAAAGTTGCGACTTAAAACGTTTTCAAGTATTTTTGCCAAAAGAACTAGGAGTGGGCGGAATGTTTCATTCAGCCAGTGGAATTGGTGGAATTTGGTGACTGAAGTTCCAGCCAAATTCTGCCAATCACCGCGTGGCAGAATTTGTTTCCTGCAAAGCTTCAGAAATGCAAGTGTAAGTTGGCATTCTCTAGCACCTTTTTCTAATGTGTAAGGGAGAAGGCGGTCACAGTTAGAGGGCTGCTTCTCAAGTAGATTTGCTGCTGCTCAAGTGAATTCTGCTCTTGAGCAGCAGGAAAATCAACTAGAATGGCACACACTCTTGCGCACCACATGGCGCCATTTGCACAGGTTTTTCAGCACTGCTCGTGCAAAATGTCAGTGTGAGCAGCACAACATGATTAATATCTGCCCGTTGGCAGAACTCCATGGAATTTGCCAGAGTTTTTATGTACCTCTGCTGAATTCTGCGGAGTGAAACTCTGTGAGTTCCGACCAACCATGAAAAGAACAAGAGAGTAACACCGGACCACAGCTGAGGCACAGCCGCCGACTTGGAACTACAGGTCAGACTAAACTTTCTGGTTTGCCCCACTGAAAGGGATCCTGAATTTCCCAAAACTTTCTAAGTTTGAACATAGAGGGCTTCACTGGGATTAATGTGGAGCAGCACCTTGCCACAGCCAGCACCTACCTGGACCTGATCTTCAGACTTCACCAGCTCAAAGTTTTTATGCCTTTGATGACGAGAGCGTTGAACTTCTTCCCAGTTCCAAGGCTCCTACTAAGGTCCTGCACTTCAGCCTGCCAACATCAACGAGATCTTCTGCAGATCTTGCTTGCCTCGTTGACAAGGATCTTCTCCAAAACAAGACCAAGTCAGTAGGAAAACTTTTCACTAGACCAAACCTGGTCCCTGTAACCGATCCTCACACCATAATTGTTGTCCTTAACTTTTGACTTTGACCCCGTTTAGTGTGACCAAATTCATGCTGTTTAAACTTTGTGTTTTGGCACTAGAAACATCAACAATTTAAAAAATCATATTACTAGTTCCCTACATCAAATGTTCGCTGTTTTGGTGTCTTTTTGCTCATTAAAATTTACTGGGATTTTATTCTATTGTGTTTTCTCTTTTTAAGTATTTTGGTACTGAAAGGTGCTTTACACATTACTCCTACATTAAACCTGCCTGCTCTATGCTACAGCTACCAAGGGTTGAGCTCAGGTTTTAGCTATTGTGTCCCAACTGGACCTAGTAAGGAATATTGCCATCATTACTTGATGAGGACTACCATCCACTTCAAGAAATAATCCACTTTCTCACAATTGACCTCTCCTCCTTTCCTGCAGACCGGAAATCACCCTGGGATCTGGTCAACCTCAATCTGATATTTTTCACTTGAATTAACCTTTCATATGAGCTTTTTCCTTAAAGCATTACATTTTGTTATCTTTTGCTCTTATCTGATTTTGAACATTTTGGTGTTTTTGGATTATTAAAAAAAGGTGTACTTTTCTAAATTGTTTTTGAAATGCTGGGTTTAAAATAGGGGGTACTGCTTGAACTTAAAATACACCTCTCTGGGGAATTGCCTACTGCTGCCAAAGCTACCAGTGGTTGAGCAGAGTTTCACTTAGAACTATATTGACTCCTCACCGGTGGGTGTTAGTTAAAATTGTAATGGCACCCCTTCCCCTTACTGTACAGTCAGTCAGTCAGTCAAAATATCTTTATTCGGCTGACTAGCAGCCATAAAAGAGAACATGAGAAGACATTTAAAACAGGTTAAGAAACAATAATAGATAAGTGCAATAGATGCTATTTTTCAAAACAATAACAATTTCAATGTCAAGATGTCAAAGTTATGATTAATAATTTCAGCGGGATAACATCATGATTTCAGGGTGGGGTATAAATAGGTTCATGACAAGCCCCTATCTCAATAAACACTGCCCAAAAGTTATTCCTTGATGAAGAAAGCAAGGAAATCATTTTCCAACAATATCACTCACGTAATCAAATAGCCAAGGAATTGCACCTGTAAATCATTAAGTAAGTAAATTAATCTTTTAAAAGCTGAAGATGATATAATGCTGCCCTGCACTTCCTAATGTTTAAAAACTTTAAGAGGGGAATAACAAAAACACGCCTTGGTTTAATATAGAGTTTAAAAACATAAAATGTAATGTGCACTGAACAGACTTAGAGTCACAGGGGCACGGATCCAATTTGACATCGCAATAAACTTTACGGGGGTAGGAAACTCAGGAAATGCGAGATGCCATACCTGAATCTTATGAGGACTGAAATAAAAGGAAAGATAGGGCTCGACGCCTACAGTACAAACTAGGATGGAGTGTTCTAAGACACTCTTTTTTTGCCCTCTCTAAATTTCCTCTGGTTGCATATAGGCAGGTTGAAAGGTCTCGCTTCAATTTCACTTTTGGGATCTTGGCAATACTGCCTGGATTGTGAAAGCAATCCGCTAGCCCCAAAGTCTCTAGCTGTTTTTTTTATGTAGCCTTACTGTACATAGGCTTTCTGGCACCGATGATTTGACTGTAGTAGACATTCAGGTAAATCACTTGATATTAAATTAAAACTAGAACCCATAGGTTCTCAATCAGTGAGCAAGCACATATAGTGGAAAAATACAAGAAAAAGTACAGGAAAAGAAAACTGAAGTATGTTATGAATGATTAACATACCTGGAATGCATTGTGAGCTAAAGTTATTAAAACCTGTTTGAAAAACCAAACTATGGCGGTCCTAAATTACATGAATTAGGAATTCAAAGTGAACTACCTTAGAATTCACATTGAGTTTATCACATAGATATCTCAAAATCGGAATTTATCAATTTAATAATACCCAGAATTAACTATATTGGGTTTGTGCCCTGATTTACTATTCATTTTCTATTCAAAGTAGCACCTTGTAAATACCAAGTACTATTTGAAACTCGGGGCAATAAATCAACACATTTTTGGGGAAATCAAAAGATGGCAGATTTGCATATAAGACAACATTACATATGCCAAGGACTTCTTATTTAATTCAAGTCATAATCACTATAGATATGAAACTTTTGTACATGCTCTGCCAGATTGCATAAGTAGAGTCCAAAGGATATGGTAAAAATAGTGGTACACAAAAGAGGATGGAAGGTTTTAGAACCTGCCAGTGGAAAAAGGACCAAGCATTCCATTTTGTGCCTACAATTCAGTGGAGCATGTGGTGCAAATGGCTGTACTCTATACAGGTGAGGCTGTGTGGTGTCCTCTTGACCCTACTCTGGATTGGGAGGATATGGCATCTCCAAACATCCTTACATAATGTGCCCCCAGTACACCAGCAAAGGTTAACACCACTAAAATATGGTCTATTCCACATTGGTAGCATTCCTTCTCTTACTGGTGCTGCGTTAATAGTATTATAAACAGCTCTGTTGGTAGAAGGAGGTTAGGCACATTTCCAAAAGGCACCACTCAGTACTGCACAGCATGTTGTATTAAAGAACATATAATGGTGATTGATGGTTGCCTGCACCAATTTTACTGACGTAAGGGCCCGGTTTAGAGTTTGGCAGACAAGGTAATCCATCGCAAATGTAATGAAGTACCTTGCCCACCTAACCCTCAGTCCACCCACACCATTTAGTGATGGACAGACATTACGTCGACATAATACTTATTTTGGCAATCCGATGGTATAGTGGTGGTTTGATATAGGCGATCACACCACAAACCTTATTTGGGGTGGGCAGCGTAATGACTTTTTTACAGTCCATCACCACAAGGAAAAATATAGCAGTGATGGACAGGAAAAAACAATAAGAACCCCCACACCCTAGATAAAAAACTTCCAGACAGTGTGGAGTCATTGGTTAAAAGTTTGGAGGATGACTGTCAAAACCGACAACAGCCTCCTTCAAACTTTTAGTACATTGAAAGGAACTTCTGTTAAGGTGGTTCCTTTCAATGCACAAAGATGACCACTAAGCCAGCAGTGATCTCTACAATTGATGAATGGAGTACTATCAGGATTGTGAAATACTGACGGAGACTACTTAATCTGTCAAATACTTGAGCAAGCCCTAAGTTTTTTGTCTCTCACCAGCATCATTTATCAAGAAAATCTATTTGACATTTATACAGTCACTTATGTATATCTGATGCATGCTTACAAAAAGAAAAGCTATCATAAGTCTACATTGGAAGTCACCAACATGGAATAATGCAGGACGTGTTAAAGGTATTTAAGCTATCAAAATTACAGACAATGTGAGTGGGAAGCTTCAGCAAAATTTGTGACTCATATTAACCATGGTGGATTGTTGAAAATTACAGACCAATATCAAAACTTTACAAATAAATCATGAAATGCTTTTTGAGACATGTTATAATAATAGCTTTTAATTACACATCAAGTAATATTACACAAGTGAAGTAATATTACAATTTTATAAATTATTCATAGAAAATTACACTGATTGCACAAAGTGTCTGAATGGCAACAGGGTATCAGAGCATTACAGTTTATGTTTCCTCTGCTTTGGGAGGTTATGATTAGTTTGACACATGCAACCCTTGTTATTACTAAAATAAATTACCATAGTTCATGAAGGCTTCCAGAAGGGTTTCTCTGACTATAGTAACAAATCTGGCTTCTGAGTTCATAATTTTGAAACTTGTCCAATATTGCCAGAAAGAGATATCTGGCTGTGGCTCAAAGATCATAATTTCGAACTGAAGCTACAACTATGCTTGATTATACTTGAGAAGAAAGCTCTGTTAACATTTATTGAAATAAACACAACATTTTTCATATGCATTTTCAAATAGGATTTATTCATCTAAATGACTTATTTAAAAGGCTAGTTGAGAATAACAAAGCAAAGCTGCTGCATTGACATGAACTAATTTAAATGAGAATGTTTATTTAAGGTCTAAAACCCAGATTGAACATTAAGCAGTACTTATAAGGTATAAGAATAAATATTAAATAATGCAGTGCTGCCATTGTGATTTAGAACAGATACTCTTGGCATGCAGGTAATTTGGCTGTATATTTAGTTGTTACGTTTCATCCTTTATTTTCAATGCTTTATAGTTGTAGGCTCTTTTTTCACACACCATTGAGGATATCCTATTTGTTTAATACAATAATAGTATATGTTTTCCCTGTAGATCCAATCATGCAGAGTGCTTTAGCACATTTCTCGTACCATCTGTAATTCCAGTAATAGGTGGCAGTGGCAGATTTTTTATAACTTCTGTGACAATGAGTTTCCCTGGAAGGTTTCTTTCCTGTTCCATAGTCTGGATTTATCATCGCAAACTCTCACCGATGGTGGTATGCATATGCTACTGATAATTAGTGCTAAAGTGCATATGCTCTCTGTGTAAATTATTATGGATTGGTGTTTCTATGATTAACCTATTTGATTTACTGCTAAGGCCCTAGTACAGTGCATTGTGTGTGCCCAGGGCCTGTAAATCAACTGCTGCAAGTGAGCCTGCAGGGCTGATGGTGCCACCCACACACGCAGCATTTCATAAGGTTCTCAGACCTGCCACTGCAGTGTCTGAGCGCAGTCTCTACTACCATGTCGACCTGGCAAGTGCATCTACTTGCCAGACCCTAACCTTCCCTTTTATTACATGTGAGTCGCTGCTAAGGTTGGCCCAAGGTTCTCCTGTGGGCAGGGTGCAGTAGAAGTGAAAGGTAAGACATGTATGCGACATGTCCTGATAGTGAAATATAGTGTATTTCGTTATTCACTATGGCAAGGCTATCCGTCCTATAGGATAGAATGGGAGTCTATTTATAACATTTTCCAAATAAATCTTCAATTTGGGACAAGATAGAAAGATGGGGTTAAGTATGCCTGAACTCAGAGTACAAAAATACACCTTTTGGTAGAGATGATTTTTCTATTGTGCATTTAAAAATACCACTTTTAGAAAGTGTTTTTTTCTTGTTTAGCCATCCTGGATGCCTCTGCTGGTTTGTGGATTGACTGTCTGGCTTTTGAGTGACAGGGGCAGGGGGTGCTTATTTTCTCAGACAGCCACTGGGTGGGGGGTTGATATGTATCCTGCCTTTCCAGAATGAGTCAGGACTGGGCTGAACAGATCTGGGCTGCATTTAGAATAGGGGAGGAGATTTCCTTGAACCTTAATAGGCCTGGTCTCCCTTACACAATGCTGTCTCCACCTCCTGCCAGGAAGCCAGACCAGAGAGAACAGAACTGGTTTTGACTTAGCACAGAGCCTCTCTGCAACCAGCGAACAAAGGAAAATGCTGTGTAAATATTGGGGTCCAGGCCACAGAACTTTAGATTACTTCTGGATTCAAGAGGAACCTCTGCCAAGGAGAAGAGCTAGGAACGCTGAAGAGTAGTACTGCCCCATTGCTGTATGCTGTCCGGGGTTAGTCTGCAGTGGTTGTTTCTGCCAAGGAAAGGATAAAGACTTTGCTGTGTGCTGTGTATCCTGCTTGAAGAATACCTCAAGGGCTTGAAGTAGAGCGTGCCTACTGTTTTGAAGTCTCAGGGACACAAAGACTTCACTACCAGCTCCCCTAAACTTCTTTGCTGGGAGTTCTGACCTGCCAAAAGGTGCCTGTTGCTGTGTTGGGCTCTGGAGGTTGTTCCTGCTGCTGGGAGCTTTAAAAGAGATGCAACGAAGAGAAGCGCAACACATCCCGATACGTTTCTGACCCATCGCCGCTATGCCACTGAAGAAACTGACACAGTGCCTTCCCGTGGCTTGACAAATTGCTGCATGCTACATCCTGTGACCCAATCTCCGAAGTCCAAGATCACTACACCCATTCCAATGCAGGCCCTACTGTGCGGCTGCAAGAACCAACGCATTGTGGGACAGCGACTGGAGAGACCAACATAGCGATGTTCCCTCGAGAACTGCCACATCCTAAATCCCCATATATGGTACCGGGCACCAAATCTACAAGAACGCCGGGACCGCAGTAAGAATCACCTCCCCCGACAGTAAGAAACCGATGCATCACTTCCCCTTCAGTAAGGAACCGACATATCACCTCCCCTGCGTGGCAGTAGGGTTCCGACGTATCATTTCCCCTGAACTAAGGAACCGGAACATCACCTTCCCTGATCACAAGGAACTGATGCATCACCTTCCCTGCAGCTGTTCTTTTTTGTTTCAAAGCTTTTTTATTTTCATCAAGGGGAAAGGGTCACACTCCACAAGGGAATCAGGTACACAGCGATAAGCCTACAACCCTATTCAGGGCCGGCCGCGTGGTAGGAGGGCATATCAGATGGCAATGAATTCCAAGGGGA
This sequence comes from Lissotriton helveticus, assembly GCF_964261635.1. NCBI lineage: Eukaryota > Metazoa > Chordata > Amphibia > Caudata > Salamandridae > Lissotriton > Lissotriton helveticus. The sequence goes on from NC_136065.1 coordinate 402,024,687, forward strand.
AGAAAGATTATACACCGCGTTGCGCCTACAACCCCAGATGGGCCGGCCGCGATCAAGTGTCAGGGTACAACATCAGGGAGGCCTGTGGAGTGATAAGACCCAGGGGGCCTTTCTTTGCTATAGTCGGGCAACAGGCCTGTATGTAACAACCATTTCAACGGGGCATCAGAGCCCGAAAAGAAGACAGTGATAGCAAGAAGAGAAGCGGACAGAGAAAGGTAAGCAGGGAAAGGAGGTGGGACAGGAGAGCAAGAATAGAGACAGCGCGCAGGAGGGGGGGGGGGCGAGATTCCAGTCCATTGTTGGTAGCGCTGAGGCGCAGCTTAGGGGGGCAGTCATGGTAGCAATCTACTCTGGACAATAGCATCCTCAAACAATTTCAGCGCCCTAAGTTTGGTAGGCACGTAGCGCGCCCGCTCAATTGCGCAAAGGTATTTGACTAGGGGCTGCCACACAGCTCTAAAGCAAGTAGCGCGCGCCTGCAGCCGGGCTGTGAATAGCTCCAACGTAAGGACATGCCAGAGGTGCACGAACCAAGCCACGATTGGAGGCGCTTCGGGCTTCTTCCAGTATAAGGCTATGAGCTGTTTGGCAGCACCCAGCATTTGGAGCGCCAGGATCCAGTCACTCCTGGTAAGGGCCTTCAGAGAAGCAGGCTTAACACCCAGCAGGATGGTGGTAGTGAGTTCAGGCAGAGGGAACCCCAGGACCCCCATGATGTGGGGAAGGACCTCCTTCCAAAAGAGAGTCAGTGCCGGCACGCCCACCAGATATGAATGAGATCCCTCGTTGCAGATCGGCACCGCCAACACAGGGGTGAGGAGGCAGGAAACATCTGGTGGAGGCGCTGAGGAGTATAATACCATTGGGTCATTAAGTTATAGGCATTTTCCCGCTGTGGGATGCTACGGTATATTTTGGGGATGTCCCGCCAGAGCCTATGCCATTGCGCAGGGGTAATGTCCGTGTCCGACAACGCCTGCCACCTGTCCTGATAGGGATGGGAGGGCGGCGTTTGTGGGTGCTGGAGGATCTGGTAATACGAGATACCAGCCCTTTGGATTCGATGGGGTGACGGGCCAGCCGCTCAAAGGGGGTGAAGGCGCGCGTGGCCGCCTGATACATTGCGTCCGTAGTCACCCAATGTCGCAGCTGAGTATACTGCAGTTGCGCCGTCAATGGGACACGGAACTCTTCCCTACATTGGGTGAAGGATTTTAGTTTGCCCTCCTCGAATAGGTCTGTAACCACCCTGCAGTCCCCTTGTGTCCATTTGGCAAAGGCCCGCGTTCGATGCGCCGGCGGAAAAGACAGGTTCCCCGCAATCAGGGTGTGCGGTGAGGAAAAGGTCGTAAGGCCTCGGCGCACGGCTACCGCGTCCCAGATGTCAAGCATCGTCTTCGTAGGGACCGCCAAATAGGCGCTCTTAGAGCGTGCCGCCCGCTAATGCCCGGCTAGGTCCCATATGGTATGCCCCGATACGGCCCGATCCATGTGTAGCCATCCCTTTTCACTCTCCGTCACTCCCCACTCCACCACAAAGCGGAGGTGCGAGGCCTAGTAGTAGTCCAATAAATCGGGGCATGCCAATCCCCTCCTGTCCCGCGGCGTCATCAACAGTTTCTGGGAGAATCGAGGCCTCTTGCCGCCCCAGATGAAGGCTGTGAGGGCACACTGAAGATCACCAATGTAGCGGAGCGGGATGGGCGTGGGGAGACACTGAAAGAGATACAGGATTTTAGGGAGGATTGACATTTTGACAGCGTTAAGCCTGCCAAGCCATGTCAACACTAGGGGCTTCCACTGTCGTAGTTCCTCCAAGACCGATTGTCGACACTCCCGCCAATTTACTTGCGTCCACGTGTCTAAGGAAGGAGTTATCGGCAATCCGAGGTAACGGATGCTCTGAGTGGCCCACTGGTATGGCGCCAGCTGCTTAAGGTGAGGGATGTCTGCCTCCAGAACGGTAATGTTGAGGGCCCAGGACTTGTTGTGATTAATCTTAAAGACTGGCACTGAATAGAAATGGTGAGCTTTTTCTCTTTTCGAGGTAAGTAGCGCAACATTGTAACAAAGGAAAAACTATCTACCAACCCGATACCATACCCAGAACTGATGTACATATTATATGGGACATCAGTGATAAGAGAATAGACACTATACCATAAAAACGAGAATTACAATACACCAAATTATATTTAAAACACCTTACAAGATGGCGGCCACAGTCGAGGCACTCACGGGGAGGAGTTACGGAAGTGAAACATTTATAAGCCAGCCGCTTTAGGAGCCGGGTGCTGCCGAGACAACGCCCGGATCCAGCCTGTTCTGGTAAGATGATTGAACGGATAAAAAAATGTTTTTTTATAAAATAGTTCCCCTCTTTTGAAAGCGACTGCAATGCATTGAAATTGGCACACCGATAGAAATGTTAAACCGCACTTTGAGCGGAGCGATAGTTTGCAAGACGACTACGAAGGGCTGAGTTACCTATAAGCACTTAGCGAACCCAATGCCTCTCCAGTTCCCCATACGAAAGGCAGACACATGAACAAAAACGGACTGGGCGAAACCCAGATACCGATCTTCGGGGTATTCATAATAGGACATCAATGAGAACACAACTCATTGGGGCATTCATAATAGGACACCAATGAGAAAGTAACTCTTAGGGGTTAATTTTAATTTAAATAGAAGTGCACTAAGGCAGAAGAGGGCCATGAACATCAGTCACGGTGGTTAACAGGTCTAAGAATTGAGACAAAAACGCTAAGCTGGCAGCTATATGCAATGTACTAGATTGCTTCAAGATAGAACCACTAACTCCATTTTATACGTTTTGCAGAGACTGACGGGAGCAGTTTTGAGGAACAACACACGAACTGGTGATACAGACACCACTATAAGATAGGTATAGGTATGCCCTCTGACACAGGTGAAATGGTAAATAATTCACTATACAGTCAGAAGGAAATTCTAAATGTGCCCACCTTGGAACATATGTTTTACTGTAGAATGAGCCAGCTCTTTACTTACAACGTCACTGACATAGAGAATGCTGTTTCTTCTTTTCACATTTACAGGAATACCAGTGAATGGGTGTAGGGTGAAGTGACACACACAAGCCCTGAAGAAGTTGCCGTAAGTATTCTAATAGGCAACGAAACATGTCGGCATTTTAATATGATACAGAAAAGGGGGTGGTGATGAACAGAGTGTCTGAATTAAGCAGACCACTCTTACCCAGTCCAAAGATCAGGGCTTGATCCATCACCGTTATTTATCTCACTGCCCCATCCCAGCTCAGAACCTGGCTATATGCAAATTAGTCTGTCCCTGGCCCAGTGCATCATGGGAACAGGGCAGACCAAACTACCAAGCCAATTCTTCACCAGAAAGGAGACAAGCTACCGGGGACCGGTTTCTGGCATTTCAGACTCTTCGGCCCGGCTTGCTTGAATCCTGATGGAGCAGTGAGAAAGGGACTCATGTCTGAGTATACCCTGCCACACCTATAGTGGCCAAAAACGATACAGAAAAGGGGGTGGTGATGAACCATCAGGATTCAAGCAAGCCGGGCCGACGACGCCTGAAATGGCAGAAACCGGTCCCCGGAAGCTTGTTTCCTTCCCAGTACAAGAATTGGCTTGGTAGTTTGGTTTGCCCTGTTCCCATCATGCACTGGGACAGGAACAGACTAATTTGCATATAGCCAAGTTCTGAGCTGGGATGGTGCAGTGAGCTAAAAAACGGTGATGGATCAAGCGCTGATCTTTGGACTGGGTAAGAGTGGTCTGCTTAATTCAGGCACTCTGTTCATCACCACCCCCTTTTCTGAATCATTTTGTCCACCATAAGCGTGGAAGGGTATACTCAGATGTGAGGCCCTTGCTCATTGCACCATCAGGATTCAAGCAAGCCGGGCCGACGACGCCTGAAATGGCAGAAACCGGTCCCCGGAAGCTTGTTTCCTTCCCAGTACAAGAATTGGCTTGGTAGTTTGGTTTGCCCTGTTCCCATCATGCACTGGGACAGGAACAGACTAATTTGCATATAGCCAAGTTCTGAGCTGGGATGGTGCAGTGAGCTAAAAAACGGTGATGGATCAAGCCCTGATCTTTGGACTGGGTAAGAGTGGTCTGCTTAATTCAGGCACTCTGTTCATCACCACCCCCTTTTCTGAATCATTTTGTCCACCATAAGCGTGGAAGGGTATACTCAGATGTGAGTCCCTTGCTCATTGCACCATCAGGATTCAAGCAAGCCGGGCCGACGACGCCTGAAATGTCAGAAACCGGTCCCCGGAAGCTTGTTTCTTTCCCAGTACAAGAATTGGCTTGGTAGTTTGGTTTGCCCTGTTCCCATCATGCACTGGGACAGGAACAGACTAATTTGCATATAGCCAAGTTCTGAGCTGGGATGGTGCAGTGAGCTAAAAAACGGTGATGGATCAAGCCCTGATCTTTGGACTGGGTAAGAGTGGTCTGCTTAATTCAGGCACTCTGTTCATCACCACCCCCTTTTCTGAATCATTTTGTCCACCATAAGCGTGGAAGGGTATACTCAGATGTGAGTCCCTTGCTCATTGCACCATCAGGATTCAAGCAAGCCGGGCCGACGACGCCTGAAATGGCAGAAACCGGTCCCCGGAAGCTTGTTTCCTTCCCAGTACAAGAATTGGCTTGGTAGTTTGGTTTGCCCTGTTCCCATCATGCACTGGGACAGGAACAGACTAATTTGCATATAGCCAAGTTCTGAGCTGGGATGGTGCAGTGAGCTAAAAAACGGTGATGGATCAAGCGCTGATCTTTGGACTGGGTAAGAGTGGTCTGCTTAATTCAGGCACTCTGTTCATCACCACCCCCTTTTCTGAATCATTTTGTCCACCATAAGCGTGGAAGGGTATACTCAGATGTGAGTCCCTTGCTCATTGCACCATCAGGATTCAAGCAAGCCGGGCCGACGACGCCTGAAATGGCAGAAACCGGTCCCCGGAAGCTTGTTTCCTTCCCAGTACAAGAATTGGCTTGGTAGTTTGGTTTGCCCTGTTCCCATCATGCACTGGGACAGGAACAGACTAATTTGCATATAGCCAAGTTCTGAGCTGGGATGGTGCAGTGAGCTAAAAAACGGTGATGGATCAAGCCCTGATCTTTGGACTGGGTAAGAGTGGTCTGCTTAATTCAGGCACTCTGTTCATCACCACCCCCTTTTCTGAATCATTTTGTCCACCATAAGCGTGGAAGGGTATACTCAGATGTGAGTCCCTTGCTCATTGCACCATCAGGATTCAAGCAAGCCGGGCCGACGACGCCTGAAATGGCAGAAACCGGTCCCCGGAAGCTTGTTTCCTTCCCAGTACAAGAATTGGCTTGGTAGTTTGGTTTGCCCTGTTCCCATCATGCACTGGGACAGGAACAGACTAATTTGCATATAGCCAAGTTCTGAGCTGGGATGGTGCAGTGAGCTAAAAAACGGTGATGGATCAAGCCCTGATCTTTGGACTGGGTAAGAGTGGTCTGCTTAATTCAGGCACTCTGTTCATCACCACCCCCTTTTCTGAATCATTTTGTCCACCATAAGCGTGGAAGGGTATACTCAGATGTGAGTCCCTTGCTCATTGCACCATCAGGATTCAAGCAAGCCGGGCCGACGACGCCTGAAATGGCAGAAACCGGTCCCCGGAAGCTTGTTTCCTTCCCAGTACAAGAATTGGCTTGGTAGTTTGGTTTGCCCTGTTCCCATCATGCACTGGGACAGGAACAGACTAATTTGCATATAGCCAAGTTCTGAGCTGGGATGGTGCAGTGAGCTAAAAAACGGTGATGGATCAAGCCCTGATCTTTGGACTGGGTAAGAGTGGTCTGCTTAATTCAGGCACTCTGTTCATCACCACCCCCTTTTCTGAATCATTTTGTCCACCATAAGCGTGGAAGGGTATACTCAGATGTGAGTCCCTTGCTCATTGCACCATCAGGATTCAAGCAAGCCGGGCCGACGACGCCTGAAATGGCAGAAACCGGTCCCCGGAAGCTTGTTTCCTTCCCAGTACAAGAATTGGCTTGGTAGTTTGGTTTGCCCTGTTCCCATCATGCACTGGGACAGGAACAGACTAATTTGCATATAGCCAAGTTCTGAGCTGGGATGGTGCAGTGAGCTAAAAAACGGTGATGGATCAAGCCCTGATCTTTGGACTGGGTAAGAGTGGTCTGCTTAATTCAGGCACTCTGTTCATCACCACCCCCTTTTCTGAATCATTTTGTCCACCATAAGCGTGGAAGGGTATACTCAGATGTGAGTCCCTTGCTCATTGCACCATCAGGATTCAAGCAAGCCGGGCCGACGACGCCTGAAATGGCAGAAACCGGTCCCCGGAAGCTTGTTTCCTTCCCAGTACAAGAATTGGCTTGGTAGTTTGGTTTGCCCTGTTCCCATCATGCACTGGGACAGGAACAGACTAATTTGCATATAGCCAAGTTCTGAGCTGGGATGGTGCAGTGAGCTAAAAAACGGTGATGGATCAAGCCCTGATCTTTGGACTGGGTAAGAGTGGTCTGCTTAATTCAGGCACTCTGTTCATCACCACCCCCTTTTCTGAATCATTTTGTCCACCATAAGCGTGGAAGGGTATACTCAGATGTGAGTCCCTTGCTCATTGCACCATCAGGATTCAAGCAAGCCGGGCCGACGACACCTGAAATGGCAGAAACCGGTCCCCGGAAGCTTGTTTCCTTCCCAGTACAAGAATTGGCTTGGTAGTTTGGTTTGCCCTGTTCCCATCATGCACTGGGACAGGAACAGACTAATTTGCATATAGCCAAGTTCTGAGCTGGGATGGTGCAGTGAGCTAAAAAACGGTGATGGATCAAGCCCTGATCTTTGGACTGGGTAAGAGTGGTCTGCTTAATTCAGGCACTCTGTTCATCACCACCCCCTTTTCTGAATCATTTTGTCCACCATAAGCGTGGAAGGGTATACTCAGATGTGAGTCCCTTGCTCATTGCACCATCAGGATTCAAGCAAGCCGGGCCGACGACGCCTGAAATGGCAGAAACCGGTCCCCGGAAGCTTGTTTCCTTCCCAGTACAAGAATTGGCTTGGTAGTTTGGTTTGCCCTGTTCCCATCATGCACTGGGACAGGAACAGACTAATTTGCATATAGCCAAGTTCTGAGCTGGGATGGTGCAGTGAGCTAAAAAACGGTGATGGATCAAGCCCTGATCTTTGGACTGGGTAAGAGTGGTCTGCTTAATTCAGGCACTCTGTTCATCACCACCCCCTTTTCTGAATCATTTTGTCCACCATAAGCGTGGAAGGGTATACTCAGATGTGAGTCCCTTGCTCATTGCACCATCAGGATTCAAGCAAGCCGGGCCGACGACGCCTGAAATCGCAGAAACCGGTCCCCGGAAGCTTGTTTCCTTCCCAGTACAAGAATTGGCTTGGTAGTTTGGTTTGCCCTGTTCCCATCATGCACTGGGACAGGAACAGACTAATTTGCATATAGCCAAGTTCTGAGCTGGGATGGTGCAGTGAGCTAAAAAACGGTGATGGATCAAGCCCTGATCTTTGGACTGGGTAAGAGTGGTCTGCTTAATTCAGGCACTCTGTTCATCACTACCCCCTTTTCTGAATCATTTTGTCCACCATAAGCGTGGAAGGGTATACTCAGATGTGAGTCCCTTGCTCATTGCACCATCAGGATTCAAGCAAGCCGGGCCGACGACGCCTGAAATGGCAGAAACCGGTCCCCGGAAGCTTGTTTCCTTCCCAGTACAAGAATTGGCTTGGTAGTTTGGTTTGCCCTGTTCCCATCATGCACTGGGACAGGAACAGACTAATTTGCATATAGCCAAGTTCTGAGCTGGGATGGTGCAGTGAGCTAAAAAACGGTGATGGATCAAGCCCTGATCTTTGGACTGGGTAAGAGTGGTCTGCTTAATTCAGGCACTCTGTTCATCACCACCCCCTTTTCTGAATCATTTTGTCCACCATAAGCGTGGAAGGGTATACTCAGATGTGAGTCCCTTGCTCATTGCACCATCAGGATTCAAGCAAGCCGGGCCGACGACGCCTGAAATGGCAGAAACCGGTCCCCAGAAGCTTGTTTCCTTCCCAGTACAAGAATTGGCTTGGTAGTTTGGTTTGCCCTGTTCCCATCATGCACTGGGACAGGAAGAGACTAATTTGCATATAGCCAAGTTCTGAGCTGGGATGGTGCAGTGAGCTAAAAAACGGTGATGGATCAAGCCCTGATCTTTGGACTGGGTAAGAGTGGTCTGCTTAATTCAGGCACTCTGTTCATCACCACCCCCTTTTCTGAGGCATTTTAATATGAGCATACTAGCAGCCTAGAATAAAACAGAGAAGGCCAGCGAGTAGTAGCTCACTTTTAACGTCTGTCCTGTGGGGTACAGGCTTGCTGCACACAAAACTTGGTGTGCACGCAGGCACTGTTGCCCGAGCACCTTCACCTATTCTTTCTTTTTCACCTCACAATTTTTGTTTGAGTGGTGTTTGCTAATGATGAGAACCTAGGCGGCAGGCGAGTACCTTCCTGCAGAGCCTCCATGGTGTTACTCCCGTGAGGCGACACCACTCCTTTCCTCACTTTTTCTCACTTCTTCTCACCTTTCTTTCACCGAGAGACAGGTAGAGATAGATAGGTGAACAGCGTTCTCTTTCTTTTTTAACATTTTGAAAGTGGTGAACCTGGTCTAGAAATATCAACCAGAATAGATGGTGATTTCCCTATCCTAAGGGAGAGACAGGAGAGGCTGACCAATGGTATCTGCATCACTGAAAGTAACAGGTCCCGTGTTGTTAGAAGTGATTAATCTTAAGGCCAGAGGCCCGCTCGAAGTCTGTTCTTTTTTATGAATGTGACGCACCCAAGGTATTTTATGTTGAAAGTGTTGCATCTATAGTTTACTTTGGACAGAACTGTTTTTACCTTCTAAGAATCACATTTTGATTATTGTATGGTAGATTTTTGTCATTTTGGTATTGTTTGGTTCAGATGCAGAGTAACTATTTATCTAAAGTGGTGTGGTGACTATTTTAGGTGTTTTCACTGTATTACTGTATGTGTGTACAAATGCTTTACACGCTGCCTATGAGGTAAGCCTGTCTCTCCGTACCAAGCTACCAAGGGGTTGAGCAGAGGTTATTTTTAGAAGTGTATCCCCCTTCCCCTGACTAGGGAGAAGTGCCCCTACTTGGACAAATGTGCAAACCACTGCCAACTAGAGACCCCCATTTCTAACAGAAATGATGTAACCCTTTAACAGAATGGTAAGGTTATGAAACATAATTATTGACTTTTCTTTAAAACGCTCATTTAAATAAATATATATTGAAGAAATATTTATACTGTATCAAGATAGTGGTATAAAACGTGCTCTAAAATAATTCAGATTCAGATTCAGAAATATCTTTATTTCGGTTAATATTTTACCATAAAAGACGTTCATAACATACAATTAAAACTGATTGTACTAAAAAAGGTTTATACAACAAATTGTAAAATTTATAAAATCAGCTTTTAGAAAAATCCAAATTGCACCCTGTTAGCCTGTGTGCAGAAAAATCAGTTAACAGCTCTGAGGCATTTCCTTCTGATAAACCAGAGAGCGCCCAGGTACTTAGCCACTGCAAACACGATGTGGTCAGACAAATCAGTTTTAAGGACTCTAAAAGCGGCCATGCACTTCACAAATCCCAGATTCCTGCATAAAGGAACAATCCAGTACTTGCGGATCTCTCGGTAGGCGGGGCAAAAAAAGAGAATGTGGAGTTCTGTTTCATCCGAGGTTTTACATGCTGGGCAAGTACTGCTTGCATCGTCACTCCAGTTAGATGTAAATGTTCTGATAGGGAGGGACCCATGTCTCCACTGTAGGTATAGTTTCTTAAGTAGAGAAGGGTATACTTTATCCAGGGTTGGTTCCAGGTTATACTTGGCCTTGAAGGACATAAAGGAGACTGTCAGAGTCCCGAGGTTTTGTTGGTTAGAAAGCAGTGATAGTTTGCTATCTCGGTATGTCTTGGCAAGCTCCTTTTTGGAAATGAGTTGGCACGTAGTCAGAGGATCGGACCACAATTTAGAAAGGCCCAAACCCTCCAGTTCCAGTTTGATGAAATTGAGCCATTTAATTTTTCCGGCCCCTGAGATAGCAAGGACATCCTGGAGTCCTTGTCTGTAGCTGTCCAATTCTGGAGTTGACCATAATCTGCGCCAGAAGGCCAGCGGGCGGAAGGCCAGCTCATCATCAAGCGGGCAAAGGCCTAAATCCATCCTGAGAGGAACAAGGGGGTGCTCGGTGGTAAACCAACTAAGTTTCGGATAAATTTGTTTTCCACTTTCAGGAGGGCTGATGTTCCAATGTGGCCCCAAAGTTCAGACCCATAAATTACAGCCCCCTTGGCCTGGGATCTATAGATCTGCATTGGTCGGCCGATGGGCCTGATTGTGGATTTGTTGTTTGCCAAGAGCTTCATAATGCCCCCCGATTGTTGCGTCAGTTTGAGTGCTGCCTTCTCTAGATGCGCGTTCCAAGTAAGTTTGTCATTTAGGACAATGCCCAGGTATTCAAAGGTTTTCACTCTCTCGAGCCTGATGTGTGCAATGCTGGGGCTAAAGTGGAATTTCTGTGGGGGATGAGGACCATGAATTTTGTTTTGATGGCATTAATTTCCAATCCATGGGCCTCACAGAAATCCACGAAGCCATCGAGGATGCGCTGGATGCCCATTGCCGACTTAGATAACAGCAAAGTGTCGTCGGCAAACATGATGGCTGGCACCCTTTTAGCGGCAAGTTTTGGGGCATCAGAATTGGGTACCCCCTCTAGGTGAGAGATAACCCCATTGACATAAAGGCAAAACAGGGTCGGTGCAAGCACACAACCCTGTCTTACCCCCCTGCCAACGGGGAACCTCTCAGACAGTGCACCCATCCTGCCACATCTCACCTGGGCAAAGTTAGTGCTGTGGAGGCGGATTAACATTTTTAGCAAGCCTTCGGGAACCCCCAATTTGGCAAGGACCTCCCACAGCTTTTTCCGGGGGACCAGGTCGAACGCTGCCCTCAGGTCCACGAATACAGTATAGAGACTGCCACCCTCCAACTGCACCGTTTTCCAATAAATGAGGACAAGCCGAAAGACATGGTCGATGGTAGAAACCTTCTCCCTGAAACCTGCCTGAAAGGGGCTCAGGATGCTAAAATCCCTGATCCACTCGTGCAGGCGGTTTAACAACAGCTTTGCAAAGAGTTTTTGGGACACATCAATCAGGCTTATTGGCCTGTAGTTGGTCGGGAGCAGAGGAGACCCCTTCTTAAAAATTGGGACTATCTCAGCCCCCAACCAAGTCGGAGGGATTGGAATGCCTTCCAAAATGGAGTTAAATAGCACCCTGAGGTAGGGAACCCATACCTTTGGCTCGTGTTTGTAAAGGTCGCCTGGAAGCCCGCCCAGGCCCGGCGCCTTGCCAGCCGCCAGTGTCGAAATTGACATGGTGATTTCCTCTATACTAAATTCATCCATGTCAGTTACTCTGTTGTTGGTGGAGTGTAGTGCTTTATCGGGTTCGTTCGACACCTGGTCACTGCTATGTGGTTCATATAGACTTTTGAAATGTTCCTCCCAGACAAAGGGTGCTATATTAGCCTCTACAGCTTCAAGTGGTTCAGCAGAGCCGTGCCTAACTATCTGCCAGAAAGTCCGTGCGTCTCGACGTGCAAGGGCAGCTGTCAATTTGAACCAATTCCCCTCATCCCAGTCTATTTTGGCATCAAGGAGGGCTAGTTTGTAGGCTAATCGTCTCTCCCTGATTACACATGTAGTGTCTCGCACCTTAAGTGATTTTAGTAATGCGGCTTTTGCTGCCCCGCAAGAGGCATTGAACCAAGTGGCTCTTTTCAGCTTGGGCCTAGAAGGCCTGACCACTGGGTTCAGCACCTCTGCGAGGTTAGTGCAAAACTCGGAGTGAATTTTACCAAGTTCAATCATTTGTGCCGGCTTATATAAGGGGGGATTAGATGCCCCAGGATTAGCTGTGGGAACGAATTCAGATTCGCTTGCTGAGTGGTGCATACAACGCTCTACCTTTTCCAAGGCAGGAACGACCAATGCATAGAGTCTCCCGATGTTACTTTCGTTTTCCAGCAATTTGGCCCATTTAATTCTGCGCCTATTGCTGGTTAATGCAAGGTCTGACTGTGGTGCGGAATTATCGTCAACCTTATCTATTTGACCACCGAGAGTCTCGAATTTTAATGAGAGCAGATTGTGGTCGCTATCGTGTCTGGGAATTACGCCAAAATCTTTCACTTTCCCCCAATCCCTAGTTGGAACCATTATGTAGTCGATTCGTGACTCATGACCCAGTCTATTAAAGGTGTTTTTAGGCGGTATATCACTTTTAGTCCTGAGAAATATTAGCCAAGGGAAGAGGATACTCCAACTTAGATATTGACCATGGTGGAATTAGGGGGTCTGTCAGTATGTACCTAGGATTGCTTTTCCACTTGGATAACATTTAATTGTGTGCAAGTTTCAAAATTGTTTATTAAATTGTGTGATTGTGTTTTTTTTTTAAGTTTGAAAAGCTTTATTGAGTAGGTAAAGACAATGTAAAACATCAGTGCAACTGCAAAAAGACAAAGTACGGTATAAGAGGAAACATAAATAAGCCTTGTGTATAAATAAAAACCTCAAGGAGGTAATGCATATACCAAGGGAAAATGCTTTTATAACTTTTAGAGTTTTGGGGAGGGAAAAGAAAGAAGAAGAAGAAAAAGAGAGAGAGGGGAAAGAGGAAAGGGAGGGGAAAGAGACATCAATAGTAGAGCAATAATAAAGCTATTACATAATATATTTATAATAATAATTAAAAAAAAATAAAAACAAATTAAAAAAAACAACAACATCATATGGCAGACAAATGAATATGAAGCTAAATGGCACATCTGGATAGGTAATCTGTTAAAGGGGACCATAATAAATCACGTTTAATCAGAAGGGAAGTGGATGAGGCATATGCACGATCTAATCTATGGTGATGACAAATTAAATTCCACCATGCAGTGTATTCGACATTCTTAGTATCGTTCCAATTGGTAGTAATGATTTGAAAAGCAATAGCAATACATAAGTCAATGAATTTGCGAGTATAAGGTGGAACATCCCAGACTGGAGTTAAACCACCCAGAAAAACCAGAGAAATATCAAAGGGTATATTATTAGATAAAATTTTGTTCAGGGAAGACCAAATTCGTGACCATAACAGTTGTACTTTAGGGCATAAAAAGAACATATGTTTAAAATCACTTGTAATACAGGAACAGGACCAACATTTTTTTGAATTTATTAGTTTAAATTTAAAAAGATCACAAGGAGTGTAAAACAATCTATTGTAAAAATAGTATAGGGTCTGTGTGGTACTAGCGGAGCGGGAAGTTGAATGGAGTTTAGACCAAATAGAATCCCATGTGGACTCGAGGAAGGTTTGGCCAAGGTCTGATTCCCAAGAAAGTTCAAGTTTTGTTTTAGGCCTCGTTAAAGGTGGGGGAGAAAGTAATTTGTAGATGGCTGAGGCTTTGAGGGGAATGTGAAAATTAGGAGGGGAGGATAAGGGAGGAGGAGTACAGGAAGTGGGTGCTTCTTGTATGATAATTGAGTGTAGAGAAGGAATAAGTGTGTGAAATTGTGAAGAGAATTTATTGGAGATACCAAAAGAATCACGAAGTATCTGAAAAGTCGCTAGAGAATTATTAAGAAGAAGATGATTATAAGTAAGGATTCCTTTATCAATCCATTCCTTCCAAAAAAGGGCACGGTTACGAAATTTAAGAGATTTATTGTACCACAGTGGGGTATTTAAGTGAAGAGTAGAAGACAAGGAAAAGGAGCGGAAAAGAGCAAGTACAAGGGCTTTTGAATGTTTGAAAATAGGCGAAGAAAATTTTGAAGGTGGCTGAGTGAGGTTAGAAGCGGTGAGAAGAGAGAAGGGGGAGATTTGTGCTGATTCTAAAGAGTTCCAGGATGTAATAAGCGGCGAAGGAGAGTCAAGTAAAGAAGACCAGATTTGCTTAAGGGAAAATGCAGAATGAAAGCGTGACATATTTGGAAAGTTGACACCACCAAGATGTTTAGGCTGTTGAAGACGGGATAAAGCAACTCTGGCTTTACGATTATTCCATAGAAATTTAGAGAAGAGACTGTTGATGAATTTAAAGAAGAAATGAGGAAGGGGAATGGGAAGCATAAAGAGATAGAAATTCACAATGGGAAGGAGCATCATTTTAATAGTGGAGAGACGACCCCACCAAGAGAGAAAAAGAGGAGACCAGCGATCAATAAGTGAAGAGAGTTTTTTAAGAATATCAGAATGATTGATTTTAACAGTTTCTCTAGTGGAGTTAGCATATAGAACACCAAGACACTTGATATGGCTAGAGGTTCATTGGAAACCAGAACCATGAAACATATGTGGGAGACAAAATTTATTGAGAGGGAGAACTTCTGTTTTGTCGATGTTCAATTTATATCCAGAAACAGAGGAATAGTCGTGTAGCAAAGAAAAAAAAGCGGGAAGGGAGACCGAAGGGTTGGAAATGTAAAGCAAAATATCATCCGCGTAAGCGGTGAACTTAATTTCCACATCCTTAAAAATAAAACCAGAATAAGATGGGGATTGACGAATCTTTACGAGGAAGGGTTCCAACGCTAAAATGAAAAGAAGAGGGGAAAGAGGACAGCCCTGTCTGGTACCTCTATAAACGGGGAAGTATTTGGATTGCATACCGTTGATCCAGATAGAAGTAGATGGAGCGGAATAGAGGAGTTGGACATATTTAAGAAAAGTGGGGCTAAAGCCATGCCAACGCAAAGCACCAAACATGAAGTCCCAATTAACTCGATCAAAAGCCTTCTCAGCATCAAGAGTAATTGCAGCAAGTGGAGTATTCATTTTAGCGGAGAGGTGAATAATATTGAGAAAAGTTCTAGAATTATCGGTGATGGATCTATCTTTAACGAAACCGGATTGATATATATTAACCATTTCAGGAATAATGGAATTGATGCGAAGAGCCAAGAGTTTCGCAAAGATCTTGCAATCAGTATTAATTAATGATATAGGCCTGTAATTTTTACACAGAGAGGGATCTTTATCTTTTTTGGGTAGAAGGACCAGCATAGCCTGTGTGAAAGAACCTTTGGACCCACCGGTGATGAAAAAGTGATTGAGCAATTGGAGTAAATAGGGAAGTAAAATAGATTTGAAATGAAAAAAAAGCGAACTGTAAAACCATCGGGACCAGGAGTTTTATCTTTGGGTAAGAGGGAGAGGGCAGCAAGAATTTCCTTTTCTGAAAGTGGAGCATCAAGAGAAGAAAAATCAGTCAGTGGAGTGGAGGGATTGGGAATTGACTGAAAAAACGCATCTAATTGGTCAGTAGAGGGAGTGGATTCAGGGGTGTGATTGTGTTTTTATAGGACTATTTAGGTGGAAGATTGCAAGAAGAAAAGCAGCTGGATTTTTTGGGTGATGAGGCTGTGCAATTTGTGTCCCTATGAAATACATTATAATGAAAGCCTGGTTTTGAAGCTTACAAAAAGATGAATATAGAAAGGGTGAGAACAGCGTTTAGTCGCAATATGATAGTTACTGGTGACATAATCATTTTAAAACTGTCATGTAATTTACATTTGTATAGTGCAAAACTACCCTGGAGGGTATCCTGGTGCTCGAGGTGATTTCATCATGTGAAAAAATGCTGACACTGGTGGGACTTGTTGGACCATGTTTCAAAGTGCTAGCATTCTACATCTATGACAAAGGAGTTGCAAACCTGAACATCATGCTGCTGGAGTAGGAGTAGAGGAGACACTAGTAAGTGAACAATATGATGGGTTGGATATTGTAACAAAAAGAGAGCAGTTAGTAATCTGAAATGCTAAATGGATGATACATTTTTTATAAATTCTGAGATTTCTCCTGCTTAATGTCAGAAGTAAATCTGGCAGGCTGAGTTAAATGTACTTCCAATAGCAGCAGCAGTCTGTAAGTTGATTCCCCAGTGGTCTATATTCACCACGGATTTCTAATGGACAAATAGAGTATTAACGGTTTATATTCATGACAGAGTGGATGTCACGTTTCTGAATAGATGATGTTCAATTCAAAAGTCCTTCTTATGAAGCAGGATAAAGTAAAGGAGTCTTGAGCTCTTAATGGGGATATAAAACCAGCTATGGCATAATAATATTTTAAAGGGCTAAAATACTTAGGGTTTGATTACGATGGTGGTTGGACCGCATCCAACATCTCGTCCGTTGTGGTATGACCTCCATCTGCTTCTGTGGCCCGACCTATGTATTACAATCCATACGATCGGAGGCAGCAGGTGAAGTGACCGTCTGATGCTTCCCACCGCTGCTCAAGGAGCCCGCCGGGGGTATCAGAAACACTTCATAATCGTCTTCATAATCCGTTAATGACGTTGGCTCCGCCGTCGGGATTACGATGCTGGTTTCTGACAACACTTCCATGTTGGCCTTTCTGACATTGAGAGGCTGTCGGAAAGAGTAATTCCCTCCTGGCCCTCTGCTCTGAGGCCTGGGGGGTACCTATGGCGCCCCCCAAACATCCCTGCACCTGCTAACTGTGCCTGCCACATGGTGCAGGGATGTTTGAAAAAATATATTTTTCAATGGAAGCTTATACTACGGGCCTTTTCCGCCCACCACACAAGCTTCCATTGAAAATAGTATGTTTCCTTCCGTCATATGGGCGGTCGCATCGTAATACTGCGGTCGGAACCACGACCTAAGGTCGGGGGGTTCTTAACGACAATGGTGTCGGGCGGACATGAGTCCACCTGACATCATAATTAGCCCCTCTATGAGAGAGATCCCTACATAAGTAAAACATCCCCTTTCCACATCTGTTTTCACTGACTTTCCTTCCTCAGTCTTATCCTTCTTCATACCTCCTTAATTTTAAAATAGTAACATTTCGTTGGAGATGAAGGTTATTTAATCTTTCAATTAAATGACGTCTTATTTAATTGCATTAGAATAGAGTTCCAAATCAAGTTGCCATTTGTATATTTCATTTTCTTTTTATATTTTCCCACTTCCATTAGTGAGTAGTTGCCTCAACCTGCATAAGTGTATAATGGCTTCAAATTGTTTTTATTCTGAGTTAAATATGAAATAATGATAAAACATAATCAACTATATCTAAATATGTATTGTCTAATGAAATGTTGTACTGAATACCTTAAAATTACTACAGTCAAAGGTAATTAAAACAGTTTAAAATAAGTACTACACAAGCCCAGCAGCACAACTTTATTATTATAATATATATAAAATGAAAGAAATGTTAATGGGGGCTCATTTATTTCAGAAACATGTAGTAGACAAGGTAATGCCATTTTTATGAACACATCCTCTACACATGAAGGCGAAGGATTACAAAGCTGCCTTCTACAGCAACTTGTCTACCAGTCCAGGCACATTCTGTTAGATTGGTGAGCATTCTAGTTACGTATTAGAATTCTGTAATATTTACATGCATCTGTAATGGCAAGAATATGTAGTGATATGTGTATTGATATTGTAATGAGGCTTTCTTCAGGTAACAGCTCTGAATCTCCTGGGTAGATATTGAGCATAATGAAGCATCTGGCAGTGAGAACTATTTGAGTTACAACAATCCATACATTTCTAAAAGAGAAGTATTATTCATTGAGCTGTTAGAAATGCTCAGTGATATATTATGACCTACCATTTAAACTAAGATATTATGAATTTCACCAGAGTTTCATTATTCGGACTAAACAAAAATTGCAAAATGGAAGCTTTCAATTTGCCAATATAAAGTGTTCTGTGTGGGAGCTAGGCCATAGCCTCATATATAATGGTCAGGAATATTTTCAGACTATTCATTTTCAGAAGTGACTGAGCAAAGTACTCCTTTGTAGCGATCGTCAAAGAATGATAAAATTGAGTGCCTTTGTTACACCCGACTTTGTAGTAGATCTCATTTTAGCAAATGCCATTTGCTGGTTTCACAAGTAATACTTGACAATGCATGCAGGGCCCGATTCACAGAACTAACTTAAGACAAAATCCTAAACTTACAACCATTTTCGTATTCACAGAAGGCACTTACTCATTGTTGTATTCACAGAAGACACTTACTCATTTCGGTATTCACAGAAGTTAGGAGTCCTAACTTTAGGACTCCTAAATGCATTCTGTGAATACCGAAAGTCCTAAAGTTAGGATTTTTCTCAGTTTAGGAGTAGTAAAGTTAGGACTCCTAACTTTAGGACTCCTAAATGCCTTCTGTGAATAACGAAAGTCTTAAAATTAGGATTTTTCTCAATTTAGTAGTAGTAAAGTTAGGACTCCTAACTTTAGGACTCCTAAATGCCTTCTGTGAATACCGAAAGTCTTAAAATTAGGATTTTTCTCAGTTTAGTAGTAGTAAAGTTGAGAAAAACCCTAATTTTAAGACTTTCGGTATCCACAGAAGGCATTTAGGAGTCCGAAAGTTAGTAGTCCTAACTTTACTACTACTAAATTAAGAAAAATCCTATTTTTAAGACTTGCGGTATTCCCAGCAGGCATTTAGGAGTTCTAAAGTAAGGAGTCCTAACTTTACTACTACTAAACTGTGAAAAACCCTAATTTTAAGACTTTCGGTATTCACAGAAGGCATTTAGGAGTCCAAAAGTTAGGAGTCCTAACTTTACTACTACTAAATTGAGAAAAATCCTTATTTTAAGACTTTCGGTATTCACAGAATGCATTTAGGAGTCCTAAAGTTAGGAGTCCTAACTTTACTACTACTAAATTGAGAAAAATCCTAACTTTAAGACTTTCGGTATTCACAGAAGGCATTTAAGAGTCCTAAATTTAGGACTCCTAACTTCTGTGAATACCGAAATGAGTAAGTGCCTTCTGTGAATACCAAAATGAGTAAGTGCCTTCTGTGAATACCAAAATGGTAGTAAGTTTAGGATTTTGTCTTAAGTCAGTTCTGTGAATCGGGCCCAATGTCTCTTTGTGGCACAGACACTAATGTTCTATTCTAATGCTTTTGAGACACCTGACAAATCACTTCTTGGCTTGAAATTACTGCACAGTGGATTGAAGATCAGCGGCTATGCATCTTTTTGCATGGACTGTTTTGTGACTAGAATTTGCCCTGCGATTTTTCATAACACCAAAGGCAGCTGAACGCTATTAGCAATTGAAACCTAGTTATCACAATTTGGACTTCATTATGATGAGTGGCTTAGAAAATCTAATGTTTTTTTCCCCATTTCTGGAGTTACTCAAACCGGGAGTAGTATTAACTTGTAAGAGATCAGATTAAACATCTGATCAGTTACAAGTTGGGCTGTGAGGAACCACTAAGAAATTAGGAATTTTAGGGAAGTTAGTATTTCTGGATCGAATTTTCCAGGTAATTCCACATTTTGGCTAGCACTTCCACCTTGAGTTTTTATGGTTGCTTTCTATTGATAAAAAATTCTGGATACAAATAAAATAAAAAGAATTCCGTTGAGGCCAGTGTCAACAATTACTGCCTCCACTGGAATTAAATGACCACTTGTAATGCAGGCCTATAGGTGATTGGCAGAAGACCAACCCACTACTTTGAAGTATTTCTGTGTTCTGCTCTATAGACCGGCCAATCTACATGAGCTTGGATATTAGCCAAGAATGTTTGTTTGCTCTATCTTCAACGATGATTGAATTGTTTAAAGACCATCAACTGCATGGCTGTATAGGTCAACCTACTGCATTAATTCACAGGTTGCAATTGGTGAACATCAGGCGGCCAGGATGGTCTTCTCCCATTCACAACATTGTCACACTAAGCCACAGATGGAAAAGCTCCACAGGGTCCCTGTTGCGCATAGGACCATCTCTAAAACAGCCTGTACGAACTGTAAGGTAAAAGCCCCGTTTTATATCAACCAGACTTCAACACCACATGTTCACTCTGCATCTGAGATCAGCTCTTCTCACTTTACTAACGGTGCCAAGAAGCAGAAGGTAAAGGCTAGGAGGGGCCATGGTTTCTGTTTTGGCTCACCCCTTGGCTCCTTGGATTTTAGATCAGTATCCAACTATGGAAAATTCAGGAGACTCTTTGCTACTAGGGCCAAGAGAACTTATGGTGAACCTGCGTTCAACAAGTGACCTATAACATATCATACAGCCCAGTTCTCTAACTGCCCACATACAGAAGCAGCAACTGCAGGCAACCCAGCAAAGCAATACCCAAAGTAGCAGTAGTCCTCCTAACGGCTCTTCAGCTCTTCTTCTTGGCAGAATCACCACTTGATCCGAAAGCATTCTAAAAATGTGGGGCTACAGGTCCAATACTTATACCCCTTTTGGCATACTTCAAAGGAAACCCTTTGTTGTCCACAAGATCTGGTCTTGCCCTGCCTTGGCTCTAGACACACTACACGGGGTGGAGTTAGCACTGTCAGAGGACGAGCACAACCCTATTCAGCTGTCAGTGACAACTCCTCCCACCACTCTAGCTCAAGAAGAAGACCCATCAGCCTGGTGATGGGCCATCGAGATATGCAGGGCACCTCAGTTCCCTTTGTGTCACATTTTAGAGTAAATGCATAAACAGCTGCTCTCAGCCTAAACCAGATGTTGATTCTATAGGCAGGCTGCAACACAGAACAGTAGAGCAAGAAAATGCCCATGTTCTAAAAGTGGCATTTTCAAACGCACAATTTAAAAACCAACTTCACTAAAAGATGAATTTTTCATTTCTGAGCTTAGGGAGCCCAAACTCCCAATCTCTATCTCTGCCCAATCCAAAGTTACACTTGTAAAATGGTACATCACAGCTACAATGATAACTATGGGAGAGATTGGCCTATCAAAAGTGAAAAATGAAATTGGCAATATCTCACCATTAGGAGGACATGCAGAAGAAACCAGGGCATGTCTTACTTTTCACATACACTGCATCCTGACCATAGCTTGCCTTGGGCCTACTTTAAGTGTGCCTTACATGTAGTAAAAGGGAAGGTTAAGGCCTGACAAGTGGGTGCACTTGCCAGTTCAGCATGGCAGTTTAAAACTGCACTCAGAGAAACTACAATGGCAGGTCAGAGACACGTTTACAGTGCTACTCATGTGGGTGACACAGACAGTTCTGCAGGCCCACTAGTTGCATATGATTTAAAGGTCCTGGGGACATATAATGCACTTTACTCGGGACTTACCAGTAAATCAAATATGCCAATCATGTATAACCAATCATAATCACAATGTACACAGGGAGTACTTGCACTGGTCATCAGTGGTAAAGTGCCCAGAGTACACAAACCAGTAAAATGAAAACCAGCATACAGTCGAAAATATAGGAGGTAGAGGCAAAAAGACAAGGGGGACCATGCCAATGATGCCAGGTCTAACATTCCTTTGTTTTATTTTAAATTGAATTCATATAGAGTCACCTCAAGGTAGTGCCATCTATGTACTGGGAACCTAACCGCACAAGTTACATCTCAACAGTAACTTCAGAAAGAATATTGGAGGGTATTAAAAATGACATGAAATTAGCTAACCTGAAGAATATACACTGTGTCACAGTAGACAATATATATGTATAACAACAACAACAAAAAGTGAAATGCATTCAGTTAAAGTCCCTGGCTTAAGCGCAAAATGAGTGCAGAATGTTTTACATAGTGTACAGAATGTTTTACATAGTGTATACTTTAATTCTCTTGCAATTGTGTTCTATTGTATTAAATGTGGTTTTTGTTAACTTTTATTCCATTCAAAGTGTTCTTGTTAAACATATAAGATATACATGTAAAACAATGAGAAATGGGACATGCATAGCAATGCAGCATTCCATTCAAAGACCAATCACAGTTTAGAGAGAGAGAGAGAGAGAGAGAGAGAGAGAGAGAGAGAGAGAGAGAGAGAGAGAGAGAGAGAGAGATAATGTATGTGTTGGTCACATGTATGTGGTGTACTACACAATGCACCAACACAATCAGACCTTTTTATTAGGGACACTGAATATACCACTACATTTTAAATACAGTATTATTTACTGACCTAAGCTGAGAGTGTCAATACATTTATTATTTCTTGAAAAAGTCAGAAAATTAGAAAACTATAAATTCGAACATACACATTGATGCATGCTACATAAAATGTGTATCTTGCTCAAATCTCTATATTCTCACGATTTCAGAAATTAAACATGCAAAAAAGGAATACTGCTGAAGAATACATTTTTTATGTTTATGATTTACAAATAATTGTTTGCCTCTTTCTACCCCTGGTGCACTTTTTACAGGTTAGCTCAAATGCAGGCACCCATGCTGTAAGGGTGCTTGCATTGCAGGCAGGATTGTTTTTGTGCATGAAGGGGCCTTTTAAAAAAAATAATATTCCAGCATTCTTCATTTTCTAAAAATACCTTCAGCTCAATATTCATTTGATGTTAGGCTTTCTCGCTCAATGTTTCACACTGAGTTAGGGTGGTAATGGCAGAACAGTGTTTTCTCGCTGAATGCGAGGTAATACTTTTCACAGCCAGTGTGATACAGCAGGTTGCAATATTTGGTTCAGCGGTAAGGCTCCCAAGCAGAGAATATATGGAGAGGAAACATTATATTCTGAGCACACAAAATGATCTTCCCTTTGATGTGGTTTCAGAAGGCTTTACTGATTCTTTCCAATTTTTAGAATTACGGGGTCTGAGAGGAAAATTAAGATTTGCCTGCACAACTTCCCTAAAATATTTATTCATTATTTCCTTGGAGAGGCCGGATGCTGCCACTTTATTTCACCAGTATGACGTTTGCAGTATCCCATGTTTAGTGGTAATGTGGGAATAGTCATTTTCTTTTGTTATCCTAGTTCTTTTGTTAAACGGTGGCAGGAAGTATTTAAAACACATAAAATGCTGACCGAGAGACAATTTATGTTTTTCAAGGTGCTTTTTTCAACATTTTTCACCTCCATTGCATGGAGTGGTTCACTGGGCTCACACTAACCCTGGGCGTAGTTCGCGGAGCCGCACTCCGCGGAGCTACGCGAAGACGCAGTTGCACTCCGCGACCTTCGCGTAGCTCCGCGGACATGCGTAGTAGCTTGCTAGACCCGTTCGCGCGTCGTTTTTCGTCTTCGGGAGCGCGGTGCGCGTGTTCGGGGCGCTGCCTGCATGCTCGAGATAGCTAGCGCGCTAAGTTACTCAAGAGGTTTGTCCCGCCCGCTTGCGTTCCCTTATTCTCGTTCGCACTGCCAAAGTGCGTGATCGCGTCAAATATCGCGCGAACTTACCCCCGGCGCACGCGATAATGTTATTCAGCGCGCGAGAACTACGCTACGCACCGGATCGCGGAGTAATCGACAGCTTCGCGTTCTCCGTAGAACGCGGAGTTGCCAAAACTCCGCAAGCTCCGCGAACGGAGCGTAGTTCTTCGCCCAGGGTTAGCTCACACCCAGGTGTAGCGGTGATGGGGATTTGTGAAGAAAAGCCAAACGCCGTGCCCAAAGACCAAGGTAAGGAGAGCATTATGGATACATGCCAAACCAAAGCATTATATCTTCTAAGGAAGGATTCATTTTCACAGAGGAGTTACTTTTTACAAACTTACGCATTACATGTTCCAAGGAAGAATTCATTTTCACAGAGAAGTGGCTTTTTACACACTTAGGGCCATTTAAATCTTGGTGAACGAGTGACTCTGTCACAACAGTGAAGGATATCCCGTCAACGGAAATATAAATCCCATAGGATATAATGGGATTTATGTTTCGGTGGACAGGGTATCCATCACCGCTGTGACGAAGTAATCTGTCTGCCAAGATCTAAATCAAGGCCTTACATCTTCCAAGGAGGGATTCATTTCCACAGAGAAGTAACTTTTTTATAATAATTGATCCAATTTAAGAGGCAAATAAGATGTGAGAGAGAAGACTGGCTGGCAAATTCCTGTACACTCGGAGAAGCTTAAAGGAATGACTTAATCCAGGTGCAATTTTGCTAATGATGATTTATATAATCAGTGACTCACAGTGGAAAGACAATAAACCAGAGAACAGACAAAACAAAATTACAGTTTATGTGGTACAAGGCTTTCTCAGTATCAAAAAAGATACCTGGTAATTGGGTCTGCATCAAAAAGGCATTATCAATTGCATTTAAGTGCTCAACAATGATGTTAAATAAAAGACCTGGTGCAAAACAAGTTTCATTTTTTTCTTATTGGTTCTGATGGCAACATTTTGGAAACATTTTATGGTCTATATGTGTTTTAACTCATTGGACAGTTTGATGGCCAACAAAGTGAATCTTTATTTTCTCCATAACAAAAATGCAAAATGATTTTCATTCTATGAATTAGGCATTAAGTCATCGGCTAAATTGCTATTGAATGTAGCGTAGTTACAGAGATGACTAAACATATTTATCTGATAGTTTTAAAGAACCCAGTATCCAGCAATTTTCTATTATAAACCTGTTAGAGTCAAATGTTCATCCCTTGCTCTAAAATTGGAGCTGTAATGTATTTTATGTAAACCAAGGTCAATATTGGCAAGTGAAATTACTGTGAAACTTCCAGATTTGTAACCTGACTTTTTGCACTTCAGAAAAAAGCATTCATGGGTAATGTCAATTTTGAACTTGATCCAGGGCCAAATGTGAGCTATCAGTTATCTTTAATTTTAATGATAGAATTTGAATGAATGCTTTGGCTAATTTGAACTGCGTTGCAAAGACCTAATTTATCCCTGTGTCTTTATTTTTCATATTTAGAATTTAATGCAGTCTTGTTTGGTTTTAACTTATAAATTCCCTCCAGTTCTTTCACCCTTAGGGATCGATTCCGATCTCATTCGTAAAGCATACCAAACGACTCGGTTCCGGGACCCTCGATCATTGCAGTATGACCGAAAGAGCATGATGCATTTGTATGCATCCGGATACGATTCGGTCAGGCTCCCATTGAAGAAAGGCTTGCACCCTGTGGAGGGCCCCCCATGGTGCCTGCCACATTGTGCATGGTTGGATAGGGGGGGGTCCCTTCATTTCCCCTACGGGCCCGATCCACAGGGCACTGGGTGAAGGAGGGCCTGCTACGGGCACCAAAGACTGATTCCAGCAGCCTTTTCGTTCCGGGCAAACCGAATCGAAAGGCTGTCAGAATCATTCATCGTACTTGCTCACTCGGAAACCAAGTCCATAGAGCAGTGCGCATCGGCTCTGGAAAGGCTCGATCTCTCCGAATGCCTTTCGGAACCCACTCGGTCAGCGCTAAGGGTTTCCAGACATCATACTTGGTGGTTCGGAACTAGGAACGATTCAGCCAAAAACAAGGACTCTGGATCGGTTTAGACAAAGCCAAATCCGATTCAGAGCTCTTACGACCGAGATCGGAATCGACCCCTTAGGAGGAACTGGTTTAGACAGTGAGAAATCATAGCTGCAGCCATTGATAAAAAGTAATTACATTGCAAAATAAGATTATAATATTAATTTCAAAGCCAGATATTAATTTTAACACATTGATTTTCATCTCTCTGGAGTCCCATATAATTATGTCACATGTCAGCAGTTTTTAAGTAGCCCAATTGACAGTGATCACAGTAATTGCAATAACATTAAAACATTCTTGTCAGAATATGTCCAACCTATCATTGGCATCCTGATCATGGAAGAGATTTTTCCTAAATTAATCTGTGCTTTGCGATGGTAGCAGAAAATGTTGTAATTGAGTTAGTTATTTTCATCATCCTGTGGTCAACAAATTGCTTTAGCCCAATTCACATAGCCATTTTCGGCCACACGTTTACATTTACACCTAAACATGTCTGCATATCAGGCTTCTAAGCACAACTTAGGGGCTCATTAGGATCTTGGAAGGACCACCATGGCCGGGCCGGCAGTGGCTGTCCTTCCTCCATTACAGGACATTCACACTGCTGAATTAGGATGGCAGTGGGAATCCCACAATGTCCCTGGTGTATGGAAAGTCTGTCCGCCACGACTTCACAAGGCGGTCCTTTTCTACCAGCCTTGCGGACCAACCAAAACACAGGTCAGTATTGCGGCAGTGCCTTGCAGGCACCGCTGTAGGGATTAGGAAATCCTTTTCTGCCTGTTTTTACGCGGTGGTAATCCCACTGCAAAAACACAGTTGGAGGCTGGATTCGGGGGCCCGTTGTGGGCCCCCTCTGTGTTGAGGGTTTGGTGCACTGGGGGATACCCATGGTACCCCCTGCATTTTCCTGCACTTTGTGGCAGGCACCGCGTGGTGCCTGCCACGCAGTGCAGGGAAATGCAGTGCAACGGTGCTGCATCCAGCAACACCGTCCACAATGTTAAGAGCCTGGGGTGCGCCCGCCAGTATGGCATGCGCATCCTAATATATGTGGCGGGGCTGCCGCAATCCGGTGGGTGGTCCCAACACATTTAGGGGCTCATCATAATGAGCCCCTAAATGTTTTATTTTTGATATTTTGTACACCATAACTACATACAGCCGGGCCGCCGTAACTCTCATGCAAGGGTTTGGGTATTTCCTTGAAAGTTTATGAATGCCCATAGACTCATGAGTTTGTGCCCATTCACAAACTCTTCTTTTGCCATTTCACATTGTGGAAATATTTTGGGATTTGCTTCAGAAACAACTGGAGCAAATTCCATTACAGACCAAGAAGGGGAGTGGAACACTTCCAAACTTCCTGGTGGTGTAGAGGAAGGGAGTTTTCTCCATGGTGAAAAAATAAAAAAGAACGTCATACTGTATTAGTGGACCTTTCCTCAATGCAGTATTTTACTGTGCCTACAACTGCATTGAAGAAACTGCACCTTAGAAAATAATGTTCATGTCATTACCAATAGTAAGACTTGAAAGTTGTGAATAGTGTAGTTGTACAGGCTTACTTTTGAGAAGGTAAACTGATTTTCACAACACATAAATATGCTTAAGTGTACCCTACTGGATGTTTTGAATTGGGTTCCAAGACCTTTACTTGATCTTCTTTACATGTTATGCAAAGAAGTAGACAACAGGAAGTAATAGAGTCTGGAAAACTGTTTGTATTTTTTTTATATTTAAAGGAAAAGCAGGATCTTTAAAAAGAATGCCTCTGAGACATCATAAAACATATAGAGGATAGAGACATAATAGTACAGCTTCGTGTAGGGAGAAGGAGGACGAGATTTCCTAAAAGACTATGAAGAAAAATAGCAGTAGACTCTAGAAAAAAATGAATATCAGAATTCAAACAAACTGCTCGTACCTTTAGATGACTGGAGTGATCATTACTTTTGTATCCATATAGATAAAAGAAAAGTTATTGTAAAGTTGGCAAGCACTAACTTGACTGCCTTTTATTTTGATCTGATATTGAATCTGTTTAAAGAATGCACAAATCAGAAGAAAAGGGTAGAAAATGCTCAACAGGATCACCTTTAGTGCACCTATCATTAGAGTTACCCTTGAATGATCACAAACGTATTTTGAATACACAGAGGCGCAAGAGTATAAAATGGAGGATGATTGCTGCACACTCAGCAACAACAAGGACAGCTACATACCCTACTTCTTTTTCTCTTTGCTTTTCAATGTTCAGTGCCTGTCTGGAAGAAATGTGAATAATGTCCTGTCATACAAAACCCCAGCAGGCACCTGAACAAAGGCAGTGTGCAGTATTTACCAGGACCACCACCTCACTATACAACCCTCTCTTTCCCTCTTACATTTCAATGAAAGATCAGCAGTTGTGAGGCAAATTCAAGTGGTTATTCACTTATGTGTTTATTTGTTGACACATTTTGGCTAATACTATGCTTGACCACAGCCTTTTTTTTGTCAAATCACCACCAGTCCAATAGTGGTGATAGAGCGCGCAGGTCACCAGACTACAATTTTACCAATACTCACCTGGGACCATAATCCATTTATACCACTTTACAAAATCAGGTAACCCACACTTAACTATCAGTTTATTTTATTTCACTAATTCCTATACCATTGACTTACCAATCCTTGTCACTAGTACCTATGACCACAATGGATCAGGGAGCTGGTTGTAAAGAAAGGCAGTAAAACAAACAATAACATTTGCACTCATATAATAACCACAGACTCGAGAAAGATTTAAATCTTTATCTAATTATCATCAAAAATCATGAGACATAGATTGAAAGTGATCAGACTGTCAATAACCAATATTAGAAACAGGGTATAACTATGCAAAAGATATATTATGGTGACCATTTAGCAAGTTGAAATAAAGGAAAGGAAAAACAAGGAACATGCTATTTTTAGAACCAACTTTAACCACTTAACTAAAGGAGGGTAAAGAAAAGGAACATACTAAACCAACAGTTTTCGCAAATTTAAGCAGGTGGAAAAGTACACTATATTGCAATATCGAAACTCAATTTTGAGCACATTAAATTTGGGGAAATAAGAAAGAGGAACATACTAGTAAATCGAATAATCAAGCACAGTCACTTCCAAGGGAGGGTAGAGAAATAGGACGCAATTTATACAATCATTAGACGTTTAGCATTTAAGTAAAGGGAGGGTAAGGAAAATGGAACACGTTAATAATCAGGAAATACAATTTTTCATTTACTAAGGAAAGGGTAAGAAAAGGAACATATGCAATCAAAGCTTTGCAAATTAGGGAGGGTAAAGAAAATGACGCAAATTATAATGACAATTACCCACACAGATTTATATTTACCTAGAATGGTGTGAAGACCAACCTTTTTTTTTTTTTTTTTATAAATTTTTTATTGAAACCAAACAGACATACAACAAACAACAAAAAAAAACTCCACAAGGCAAATACACTTGAAGACATCCTCGCGGATCCGTGAGTTGAGCTCGAGAGCGGGGCATAATCAATACAGTCGGGTACATCAGGGGTAGGGGCAGGCAAGGAGACATGCGACAAACATAACAACAATGGTAAATGAACGCCAGTTAAGGGGACAGTGACTCATCAACAGACAGGTCGTGAGGGGGAGCACATATGTCACCCCTATACGCATTCCATTGGGACCAGATACGACCCCACTTCTTGGGACGCCCACGGGAAAGAAATACAGTCTTTTCTCGAAACATACACCAGTCCATGTTGTCTTCCCAGGCGGATATGGTAGGTGGTCTGTTGGAGCCCCAAAGCTGAGCGATATCCCTCTTAGCGACCATGTTACCAAGAGTCGCCCAAGTGGCCTGCGAAGAATTGTAGTCGTTAGGCTCCCACACATTGAGCAGACAGCGCCTGGCTTCAGGCAGCAGGGACACACCCGTAACACTCTCCATAACAGCATGCACACGAGACCAGAATCGCGCCACCTCCGGGCATTCCCATAATATATGGAGAAAGGTGCCAGACATACCACAGCCACGCTTGCATAACCCATCCACGGAAAAGCCCATACGAACCAAGCAAGGCCCAGTGACATACACTCTGTGGAGTACTTTCAATTGAACAAAGCGTAGGCGGGCAGGAATGGCGACCTCCTTGGGAGAAGACAAGGCAGACTGCCAATCTTCATCATCAAGTTCCAGGCCGTCAGAGCACCACGCCTCTCTAAGACGAATCAGCAAATCCGCCCTGTTGTTAATAAGCTTCTTATAAATTAGGGAGATCGTACTGTCCGGCACAGGACCATCGAGAATGCGATCTTCCAAGGGGGAGGTTTCAGGGACGTCAGTGCCTACAGGGAACACAGACAACAATGCATGGCGGACCTGGGCATATCGAAAGAATTTCGTGGTATTCAGTCCGTATTACTGACGCACCACTTCGAAAGACTTAATGGACCCCTTCGACCACAAGTCACACACTCTACTGATGCCAATCATGTCCCATTTGTCAAAGCCTTTCGTCCGCCACAGAGAACCCAGGCATTCCGAGTCATACAGAGGGGTGGCCAAGGTGAGTCTACCACGCCAACCCAAAGCAGCGGTCGCATTATGCCACACACTCACAGCAATCTTGGTGGGACCGGTCAGTGCTCCGCGGCGTCCGCCCGAGTAAAGTGCTCTACTAAAAGACCCTCCTGGAAGGATAAACTTATCCATAGCAAACGCCGGCGCAGGTCCCGGGGCGTATGTCGCGTGATTAATCACGCTGAGCTGAGACGCCCAGTAATACCTCCTGATGTCAGGGAGGGCGATACCGCCGTCGTAGCAAGGGAGTGTGAGCTTTGAAAGAGCAATGCGTGCACGCCCATCCCAGATAAGGCGCCTCTGAAGATGTTCCACTTCACGGAAGTAACTGGGCGCAATCGGGTCAAAGGAGTTTTGCAGTGCATACAGGAAACGGGGCAAGGACACCATCTTAAAAAGCGCCGCTCGGCCAAGGGGTGAGAGTGGTAACTTACGCCAGCGAGCCACATCAAGTCGAAGCCGCTGTAGGGGGGGCAGTAGATTAAGTTCATAGCGAGTGGCGGAGTCCAATGAGACATAAATCCCCAGGTACTTAAAACCGGTCTGCGCCACCAGGATTGGAAATCTACGTGGCAACGGAGGGAGCACTCCCGCCAAAACGTAGACGCAGGATTTAGCCCAATTGATGACGAGACCGGAGTTCTTGCCAAAGGAAGCAAGGACATCAAAAAGCACATTGAGGGATTTGTGAGGCGAGGTGAGATAGAGGAGAATATCGTCCGCATACAGCGAAACGCGATCCTCAAAGTCGGGGGACCATCGAATGCCCCGCATAGACGGTTCCCAACGGAGCCACTCCGCAAGCGGTTCGAGGGCAAGAGCAAAGAGCAAAGGGGACAATGGACAGCCCTGCCTGGTGCCTCGTCCGAGTTCAAAGACACAAGAAACCCGTCCGTTGACCACTACCTGGGCCAGGGGGTTTTCATAAAGAAGTTTCACCCATGCTATGTAGCCCGGCCCAAACCCAAATTTCGAGAGGGCAGCCCACAGGTAGGGCCATTCAATCGTATCGAAGGCCATGGTAGCGTCGAGTGAAACCAAAATGGCCGGCTCCGCAAGCGTCCCAGCTCTCGCGAGAACTCCATGGAGTCTGCGCAGATTCAAAGCGGTGTTGCGGTGCGGGATAAAGCCGGATTGATCCGGATGGACCAGGTCACCAATCACCGTGACCAATCGATTAGCCAAGACTTTCGCCAAGATCTTAGGCTCAGCATTAAGCAAGGAAATAGGCCTGTAGGAGGCGCAACGATCACGTGGTTTACCTTCCTTAGGGATAACAACGATAGTAGCAAGGCGTTGGTCAACGGGGAGGGAGCCGGACTCCAGGGCCTCAAGAAACATGTTTCTAAGATGAGGCGCCATCTTGTCAGGCTGCAACTTGTAAAGCTCGATCGGCAAACCATTGGGGCCCAACGCTTTACCGGTATGGAGGGATCGAATCGCAGTTGCGATTTCATCCACCTGTGGCGGGGCGTCCAAAAGGTCCCTGTCTGCGTCAGAGAGACAGGGTAAAGCAATGTCCTTTAACAGTAAACGAGAGTCCTCCTCATCTCGAGCACAGACCGAAGTATACACATTCTCAAAGTGATCCGCGAAACACTGAACGATCCCAGCGGGGTCTGTAATGCACTCACCATCCAGCTGCTCAACCACCGGGACCACACGGTTCACTCTCTCCTTCCTATCCAGCCACGCCAACAATTTACCTGCTTTATCACCCACATCATACAATCGCCCCTGCTGCTCCCTGTTCATCATCTTCGCTGCGTCCGTGACAAGGGCCTTGTAATCCGCCTGCTTCAAAGCTAGAGAATGCAGCTTGGAACTAGTTACACCAAGACGGAGGTCATCCTCCAGAGCAGCTATGTCAGACTCCATCCGAACAACCTCCTCAGTAGTGGCTCGTTTCGCAGCAGCTATTAGCGATAGAGACTGCCCACGCACAACAGTTTTGAATGCTTCCCACAATGAAACAGCAGAGGCGACAGATCCCACATTTTCAGCAAAATAATTCTCAATCGTTTTGACAAGGCCGGAGCGGGTCAGGGGATTATGGAAATGCCACGGGTTAATCGGAGCAACTCTACCCTCGACACCCACACCAACCTCGAAACGGAGCCATAAGGGGGAGTGATCTGAAATTCCCCTAGGGAGCTGACGGACTTCCTTAACAGAAGTAGACTGTACCGCTGGTAGGAGAAAGTAGTCCAGTCTAGACAAACTACCATGGGCCCCAGAGTGAAAAGTGTACTGCAGTTGTGTGGGGTGAAGCAGCCTCCAAGTGTCGACAAGCCCAAAATTGTCAATAAAAGCAGATAACCATTAATGAGCTCTAGGTAAGACCCTGGGTGGATACCGATCAGAAGTTCCAGAGACAACAGAGTTAAAGTCCCCACCTAGAAGCAAGGGCCCTACGGGAAGGCCTAGGAGGACACCAGACAAGTCGGCAAAGGTCGCCGTCTGTAAGCCCGGGGGGACATAGATCGAAAGAATAGACAAGGTCTTCCCTTCCCATCTGCCCGTGATCACGGCATAGCGCCCCCTGTCGTCAAGTATAACCTTGTCAACTGCAAAAGGGAGAGAAGACCGAAGAAGGATGCCCACCCCCCTGGATCCCGAAGTAAACCCGGCGTGGGCCGCCAGGTGGTAACCACGTCGATTAAGAGCCTGACAAGAATTACCTATCAAATGTGTCTCCTGCAACAACACAATGTCAGGGGAATGGTATCTAAGGAATTCAATACAATACTCCGCTTAATCCTATCACCCAAACCATTGACGTTCCAGGATAGAAGTCTCAACTCACCGCCCCCCATCCCCAATGCATGAATGGAGCAGAAACCACACAGATCACCACAATCAATACGCTGCCTTGTGAAAAAACATAAACACACCAATCCCCCCTTCCCACCCCAAAACAAACCCAGAACTGTCCCGCCACCCTGCACCCCTGCGTTAGACTAAAAAGCCACCCCAACTTGCAGTGTGCCTGTCGCCCCATAGCTAAAATAAACTACGCTAAGAACCCAGAAGGAGGAAGAGTCCCCGAACCACCCCCCAACCCCCCCCTCGATCCAGTACAAGGCCGAAGGAGTCCCAAGGCCAAACTCAGCTGATACATCGGGCAAAAGTCCTGGTGACGGGATCCACGAACAAAGTCCTCATTCGGCCACACCACCTTCAGCGCCACCAGGATGTTCGGTGCGATCAAGTCCCTCAGGGAGCGAGTCCAGCCAGTCATTAACAGCTTCAGGGCGGTCAAAAGTGAAGACCAACCTTGGCCACGGGTCAGTTGAAAGGACAGATGAACCTCAAGGAATGCAGTTGCCAGTAGGCCAGCAGGTGCAGTATAGAAATCAGGACAGGGTAGACCAGATTTTGATCAGGACAGGACCACCAAAGGTTAAGACCAGCACCCGCAGTTCAGTTGCAACGCCTGCGCTACTCCCTCTCTGCAAGGAATCAGCCAAAGCCCATACTGGGTTTACAGCATATATGGACAAAGTGCTTCGCCAGCACTTCACCTACTCAGAACCCCGATTGGGTCAGCGAATCTGTCTGACAGAGTGCTCCGCAGCCCTCTGCTCTTAGTCACCTATTGAGTGCGTTGGGTCAGTGACAGGTCAGCTATTGGACAAGTCGGACAATTTCTCTAGCTAAACCTACACTAGTTATACTATTTTCCAGGTCAGTGTATCACGCCCCCAATGTTGCAAGTGTAAGGATCCCCGATTTCGATTGGACAAAAGAGGAGGAGAGGTCATCACACCACCTCAATTTCTGTTACTTCAGTGTTGAATATTAATTTTCCCTTCTCGTCCCACCAATTTACATTCCCATGACATCTGTATTTCACCTAACAATGGATGTTCTATTGACAAATACATTGTATGCAATTTAGCTTCTAATAGCCGGGTCAGAAGTCATCTTCCCACTCGCATCTTGGCTGTGACTGTCTTTGGCTTGAGTTCAATAACACAGAGTTCATCCTCTCGCTGCAGACTGTCATGCGCGGAAAGGGCTTCCAAGACGGAGTGAACAGCACCTCCAAGGCCCAAAGATTACGATACATGAAAAGTAAAGGAAACAATTTTAGGACACAGAATAAAATGAATACACTGTATACCATGAATTTCTACACTATACCCATTACTTTATAATAAACTATAGCATTAGGATTAAGCAGAACGAACAGCATAGCAAAAGCAGCAGTGCAAGCTTCTCGCATGTGAGAACACAGAACAGCCATATTAGCACTAGTGCGCAGATGCGACAGAGTTCCCTCCAAAGCTGCGAGTACGTCATGTCACGTGGGTATGACAAACGCATGCGCAGTAGAAATTCCCGCTTAGCAGCAGCCATTTTATTTGCAAGCGTATTAAGATTTAGAAAACACATAAGCAAGCTTCTCTCGGATGCCCGATGTCAATGTAAAGGTGCAAGATTAATAAGACAAACATATGGATTACATAGTTAACGTTATTCGAGGTTCTTGAATACAAGCAAGTCGCTTTTCGTGCGAATCCTTGCTCCATCAGTGGCATCTGGTTGCTTGGATTTTTAAATTGTGATTTGATTGTGAATCTGTGTATCAGCCTATCTTTAGGTCTTTTGTAGGTGTATTGTGTAAAGTGACCCTTTGTCCTCACATACCATGGTCATTAACTGTCCTGTCGAAGTGTAACTTTAAGGGTGTGCAAATCAAACTATTGGTACCACATCTTAAGGAGCCAAGCGGTTTGGCAGTATCTGACTCCTATGATGAGTTAGAGAATGGGTGTAATAGGACATTTCAGACTGTTACAAATTGTCTTTCTCTTCTGATGTGGAGGATGACCAAAAGGAAGACTTGCCCTTGGCAGCAATTGTACTGTCCCGAGTTTAGATGTTTAACAGCCAAAGGGTCGATTGCGATGTCATCATGAAAGGTTCTGAACGGCATTCGATTCATTCAAATCCGTTTCGGAACCCGCCTTTCCGACCGACTCGGACACGTTTCCCAATGACTGATTACAATGGCTGGGAAGCTTTCGAACTGTCCGAATCGGTTATAAAAAGCATTGGGACTGAGCGAGTCGGTCAGAGCCGAATTGTAGTGGTCTATGGAGGGTGTTTCCAGCTGAGCGATTAGGATGTCAGATTCGGACAGTCTTTCCAAATCGGTTGTACTGAAATGTATAGGCTGTCGGAATCTGCCTTTAGGGGCCCAGAGAAGGCACCCCTTCACCCCAGGCCCTCTGAACCGGGTCGGTGGGGGTACTCAATGGACCCCCCCCTTAAGGCCATACACAGTGTGGAAGGCACCATGGGGTGCCTGCTACATGGTGCACGCTTTTCCCCAACCACTCTTTTCTTTACTGGGAGGCTTTGTATTTGGTTGGAACACAGACTCCTATTGAAGTCAATGGGAGTCCGACCGAATTGTATCTGCAAGCATCAGGATGCATCATTATCGCTCGGTCGGACTCCCTCGATCTGAGTCATTCGGAAAGCATTCCGGAACCGATTCGGTCAGAATGCTTTCCTGTGGACACTGTAATCGACCCCCAAATTGTAAACTATGTTGCTCAAAGGGCAAGAATTTGGGAAAGAGCCAAGGAAGCTCTTAGAGAACAAGGGTATGCAGCAAAA
This sequence comes from Lissotriton helveticus, assembly GCF_964261635.1. NCBI lineage: Eukaryota > Metazoa > Chordata > Amphibia > Caudata > Salamandridae > Lissotriton > Lissotriton helveticus. The sequence goes on from NC_136065.1 coordinate 402,060,325, forward strand.
ATATCAAGCTGGAAATGTCGACTTATACTAATATTGAGTTTTAAATATCGTGACACAGAAATATCGACAGTGGCTCCTGTGGATATATATGTATCTCCTATGATAAGTATTATGCACCAACAGGAGAGGACACCTAACAGAGACCTTCACCGTACACCACGGTAATATCAGCGCCTGCACCGTCTGGAATGATTCTTCACCGTCACGGGAAGAATCATTTGATCCATTCACCTAAGCTTACCTGAACAGAGAGCGCCCTCATGTGCATCTTGTCTCGTGTCTCTCCTGCCACTCTCCACGTTCGAGAGTACTACGGATCCATTGCACCGATTATAAACACATGCTTGCTTGCTTACTTTACCCTTCTCAGGGCTCCCGGCTGGGATCCCTGTGAGTTTTTACCTTCACATATACCACACGGTGCCACCACTTTTTTGAATTCCTGAGAGGACCCGACATCCACCATGGGTCGAAACGTCGTCGGCAGACCGTGCACAATAGTTGCTTAAACTCTCCAACTATTGTATATTGATTGAATATACACTACTAGGTCGTCTCTTTCCAACGAAACAAAATGAAAAATAGAAACCTCCTTTCTTTTCTATATGCTATTTACTTTTCACTTCAGTAGTGTAGGTTCTTTCCTATGTATTCACTTGGGACACGCCGTCACTTGCTATACTATGTATGTAAATATTTCAGATGCCTAGTAAATATTGTTTACCTATGTTAATATAAACTATGCAAATTTATTACCAGATTGACTGAGTGTATAGACAGCTTCTTTCTTTGACGTCCTACATACCACCCACATTGCCATTGTGCATAATACTCATCATAAGAGATACATATATATCCACAGGAGCCACTGTTGTTTTCCTAAAACTTTATACCCAGGCTCCGAGTGAGTAGGGTTCCCTTGCTTCCTTTCCCAACAGAAATATCGACAGCAGAAATATACTGTGGTGAAGAATATCAACTTTAAGGTAAGAAATATCAATTTTAAAAATATAGAAGTCATTAATATCATTTGCAAAAATATAGTTGTTGAAAATATCGAATTTGTAATTAGTGTTATGTATTTTAGTATATATTTTAAATGTATGTGCTGTATTTGTTTGTATATATATTGTTTATGTTTTTTAATATGTGTTTGATAGTTGTTAATTTCATTTTAATAACATTTTGTATTTTTTAGTTCCATAGTGGGTTGTGGTTTTATAGGGGAATAGGGTGGGAAGTAATTTAATTATAGTACATTAATGAATATTTTTATTTATTTAATTGAGAATTTATAATGTTAATTTTTTGGGTACATTTTAGGTGCAGGCTGTGGGGTTTATAGGGGTAAAGAGTGGGAAGTGATTTATTTATACTCAATAAAAAATGTGTTGTTAATTAACATTATTTAATTAGGTGACAATACATTTTGGTAATTGTGTAAATAATTTTAGCTGCAGGTTGTGGGGCTGACAGGGGCAAAGGGTGGGAAGTAATTTATTTGTAATTAATTCATGATAAGTTGTTAAATAATAATTAATTACTTAACAATTAAATATGGAAATTGTGTAATTCATTTTAGTTGCAGGTTGTGGGTTTTTTAGGGGTAAAGGGTGGAAAGTAGTTTACTTTTAAATAATTAATAATTAGTTGACACTTAATATTAATTAATTAATTGATAATGAATTATGGTAAATGTTTAATTATTTTTTGTGTATGGGTTTTGGGTTTAGAGTGGTGGAGGATGGAGAGTAAAATAATTTTACTTTACTTTACTGTATCAGTCGTTAAATACTATTAGTTATTTATTTATAATGTTCTTTATTGTGTAATTAATTTTTTTACAGTTTGATTTTCGGTGTCAGTTGTGGGGATTATAGGTGTAAAGACTTGGAAGTTAATTCATTTTTTGTGTTTTAAATAGATTTTTAATTAATAATATTTGTGCTAACTAGGATACCCTCAGGTGGGCCCTCTGAGGTGGTTGTGATGCACTCATGCAGCAACATATGAACATCAGAACATGAAACGATGATCCATTCATCAAGAGTGAACTCATCATTTTGGGCTATATGTAGGTAGCCAAATACCGGTCAGTAACGACCGAAATTCGGTACTTTACCGAATTTCGGCCGTTACCGACCGGTGTTTAGCCCCATCCAATGTAGGTGACGATTCGGTATTTACCGAATCGGTTAATACCGAATCTGTATTTACCGAATCGGTAAATGCTATGTAGAAAGCACATTAAAGAGTGCTTATGTGCTGTAAGAATTTGTTAATTACCACCAACTCCAAGTTGGTGTAATTACCGAATTCTTTTAAAAATTCACTTTTGAATTTTATTTGAAGTGCCATGTGGCAGACATACATCCCCTTAGGGCATGTATGTGTGCCACATGTGCACACATGCATGATTCAGGGGTGCAACAGGGTGTCAATATATGTGCCCCCTATTACCGATTCGGTATTTACCGAATCGGTAATAGGGAATGGCTTCCCATTCATTCCTTGACTTCTAATCCAATGATAACGAGTATCCACACTGCAGCAGAAAAAAAAACTACACTCGATTGGGGGAATCAAGCAAGGTAAAGCATCGATTGTTAAGCCCCGACCCCAGGAAGGGAAGGGGCTTTATAGCGCACCACAACTCCGTGATAGTGCCGAAGTTTCCTTCCCGCCTGGCGCCCCAAGGGATTCTGGGAGTTGTTGTTCCCTAACGGGCGCCAGGCAACCCACGTAGATGGGGCCATTTGTTCACCAGACACCACATCATACACATAGGGGATGGAAGCCCTATGTGGTGTAGTAGCTATTCCCTTCATCCCCAGCCTCCGGTGGACAGGCATGACAGACTCCCCTCTCAAGGACTGACGTCCCGGCGGTCGCCCAGGTTTACCAGGATGCAGAGCGTGAAATCACTCCAACAGAAGGGCACAGTGGAGATTGCAAACAGGCGCCCAGATTCTATCCACAACCCCAAACCCTTACCAGTCCACCAAATACAGTACTCGCCCTCTCACAAGCCAGGAGTTCAGAAGTTTCCGCAACTCATACTCATCATGACCATCCAACTCTAGGGGAAGAGGTCTCACCTGTAATCCGGTGGACGCGGGACATGGATTGAGTAGAGACACATTAAAGACAGGGTGTATGGGCCAAGAACTGGGTAAAGACAACCTCATGACGACGGGGTTAATCACCTTCTCAATGCTATAGGGGAAAACATACTTTGGTTTCAATTTGTCCACCCTCTTGAGATGAAGATTCTTAGTGGCCATCCACACCTTGTCACCCACGTGATACTCGGGTTCCAGAGCCCGCTTCCTGTCAGCGGAATGTTTATGTGTGTCTTATGCTGCGACTAAGTGATTTTTAGCATCTATCAACACAGCTTGTAGATGTGCATGGTGTTCTTGAATGGAAGGGTGATTAGACACTACAGGCCATTTGAAAGGAAGCATGTTTGGATGGTCCCATAGAGGCAAAAGAAAGGAGAGCAACCCAACGTGGAGTGGTCTGCATTATTATAGATAAACTCAGCCATCCATATCAACGTGTGCCAGTCCATGGCATTCTACAAGGAGAAGCAGCGCTAGTATTGTTCTAAAGTCTGGTTGAGATGTTCTGTCTTTCCATCTGTTTGAGGGTGGTAACTGGTGGACAATCTGGCTTCCACCTTCATTGTGTCGCAAAGTGCTCTCCAAAATCGAAAGGTAAACTGGATTCCACGGTTTGTAATGAGAACACAGGGTATTCTATGGGCCCGCACTATGTGCTGCAGGAAGATGACCGCCAATTTAGAGGATGTGGGCAGGTGTTTCTAAGGAATAAAGTGCCCCATCTTTGCCAGGTGGTCTATCACAACCAAAATGCAGATATACCCTTCACTGGGTGGCATTTCCACGATGAAATCCATCGACACCGTATGCCATGGGCGTGTAGGAATGAGTAACGGATGTAACAATCCTGTTGGTTTCTTATGACTGGCTTTTCCTTGTGCACAAATGGCACAGTAACTCAGGTACTCTTTCGCTTCCTTACGTAGCGAGGGCCACCAGAAGGAATGTTCTATCCAAGAAATGGTTTTGTATTCTCCCAGATGCCCTCCTAACAGAGAATCATGGGCCCAGGCCAGTACTTGTAGTTGCAAGGAAGCTTCAGGTACGTATAGTGTGTGATAATGGTACAATAGATTGCCTTCTTCTGTTCGATGTTCAGGGTCTTCTTGTTTCCAGGCCAGTACATCCACGTCTGCCAAAAAACCCTTCAGGTTCTCTATGAAATCTTGCGATGTTATCAGAGCGATGTTCGGAAAGTGGTCCTAGGAAGTACAGTTGGTGACTCAGGAAGCTTTTCTTGCAGATTTTCATTGGGTTCGTCCGTACATGAGAGGGCGTCTGCCTTTCCGTTTTGTGGTTCAGGACAAAACTTTATGATGAAATCATAATCGGAGAAGAAAAGAGACCATCTCAGTTGACGTGGAGTCAGGGTTCTGGCAGTTTTCAGGACATCTTATTACAGTCCTTCGTATAGATCTCCACCATGGGACGAGCTCCCAAAAATAATGTCTCCACTCTTTGCAGGCTCTCTTGATGGCTAGCAGTTCCTTGTCGGTGATGTTGTAATTTACCTCATAGGGAGTGAGCTTCTTGGAGTAAAAATCCATGGGATGTAGCTGTCCTGTGTCTGGATGCCGCTGTGACAGTACTCCCCCCAAAGCATATTGCGAGGCATCTGTTTCAACCACAAATGGCAACTGAACATCTGGATGTCTAAAGATGGGAGCACGAGTAAACCGTTCTTTTAGGGTTCCGAAGGACTGGTCTGCTTCTTTTGTCCAAGCAAAGGGTGTTCTTTCTCAGCAATCGAGTAATGGGATGAATGATATTGGCGAAGTCTTTAATAAAGCGTCTGTAAAAGTGAATCCCAAGAAGGTCTGTATGGATTTGACATTGCGGGGAGTCTTCCACTGCGTGATTGCTTTGACCTTGTCCATCTGGAATCCTTATACCTTTATTACATAACTCAATAAGCTAATCTCTTCAGCGTGGAATAGACATTTCTCCAACTTGGCATACCAGGCATAGCGTTGGAGCCTGTCCAGCGCTGCCTTCACGTGGGTCACATGTTCTTGTGGGATTGATGAATAGATAAGAATGTCGTCAATATAGACAGTGCAGAATTACTCCAGGTAACCGCGAAGCACCTCGTCCATATAGTACTGGAAAGCATCAGGTGCATTGCACAGTCTGAAGGGCATCACTTGGTATTCGTATAACCCAAATTTTGTCTGGAAAGCTGTTTTCCACTCGTCACCTTTCTTCACTCTCACTAAATGGTAGGAACCCTGTAAATACAATTTAGTGAAGAGTCTGGCTCCCTTGAGTTGCTCCAATAGTACCCTTTTGATGGCTCTGTAGTCTATACATGGACTCAAATCTCACTTCTTCTTGGGGATGAAAAATTATTATTATTATTATTATTATTATTAATATTATGCGTTCTTATATAGCGCTCAATTACCCGTAGGCATCTCGGCGCTTGCCTTGGGAACCCGTCCTGGTTTTTCCCTGTGAGATACCCGTACTGGGCATCCCCAAGGTGAAAGCCAGGCATCCCGCCGCGGGGGGGCGTAGTGGAGATTAAGCAGGCTGATGCCCAGAGCTGCAGAGTGTGAACCCGTGATTCGAGTAGGCACCGAAACGAGAATTATCGAGTCCGTGGATATTTTGGGCTCAAGACCCTGCCGCGTCGGCGTCGGGAATTGAACCCTGGTCCCGGGTCTGACCTCTGCTTCAGGGTCTACCTCCTCTAACTGGTGAGCCACACCTCTCCACCAAAAATAGAGGGGAGGAGGCCGGTGACGAGGAGTGTCTGATGAATTTGGACGCAAGGTTTTCTTCCAAGTAGTCCTTCAGATGCTGTGTCTCTGGCTCGGTGAGGGCATGCATCCGACTACAAGGGATGGTGGCCCCGGGGGTCATATCGATTTGGCAATTGTATGTCCGATGTGGCGGCAACTGGGTAGCGTTCTGTTTGTCGAATACAGGTTTGTATTCTTCGTATACTGAAGGCAACATGGTAGAGCAGCAATACTGGGGTTCCTCGCATCCAGCTGTCAAAAGAATAGCCTGTGTACAGAGGGTTCTTTCCTGACATACATGTTCCCTACTGCAATGGTCTCAACAGAAGCTTGAGTCCAGGGTGACGGTGCGGGCTGACCACCGGACAACAGGATCGTGCAGGGTTAACCATGGCATACCCAACATAAGAAGGAAATGTGGTGCATCAATTAAGTCAAATTGAATTGTCTCGTAGTGGTCTTCGCGGAACTGCATAACCAAGGGAATGGTATGATACCTCACTGGTCCTGAAGTCAGTGCTGTCCCGTATACGCCCTTTACGGGCTCAGGGGAATCCTTTTTCTCACAAGGAATACCGATGTTCAGAGCGTACTTCTGGTCCATGAAATTTCTGGTTGCTCCGGAATCCAGCAAGGCAGACATCTTCAAAGGTGTTTCTTCGGTTATCCATAGCGTGATGTACACATTCAGATGTGCTACGGATGACTGTATGGTGTTGGCTAATACGAAAGAGTTTGCTTCCTGATGGTCACCCGAGCTAGGGACCTCGTTCTGGCTCGGGCTTGTTAGTTTTCCGACACCTCTTTTCTCTCTGATTGTTGCAGCACCATTGCTTGCATCCAGGGGGTGGTTGATCTTTCCGGGAATTTATTCCGGGCTCGGCATTCCTTCCTTTATGTGCCCGCTTTTTCCACAATACAGACACAACTTCAGTTTCCTCTCTTTTATTTTTCTTCGGTTATAAGGGGCCCCGGATTCCACTGATTTGCATGGGCTCGGTTCCCTCTGCAGCTCTGGCATGCTCCACAGAGACGGGCCTAGGTCTTGGAAGGTAGTAACAACTCTCCCCACGATTCTTGACCTCTTTTCTTTCCTATAGCCGGTGGTCAAATTGCAACGTGAGATCTATCAGCTCATCGCAGGACTGTGGTAGCTGAACCACCTGAGAAATGACGCCTTTCAGTACCCCACACAATCCTTGGTAAAACAGAGTGCTGCATTTTTTAAGGGGCCAATCAGTTTCCACCAGGTGGCAGTTAAACGTTGTAATGTAAGTCAGCAAATCCTGGGATCCCTGTCTAAGGGTTAACAGTTCCCGATCCAGAGTCCTAACATGTGATTTTCGGTCAAACAATTTCCTCATTTCTAGACAAAAGTTCAGAAAATTGTACAGGATGGGGTCATCTCGCTCGATCAGTGGAATAGTCCAACTCACTGCATTACCCCCCATATAGGACATCACAAATGCCATTTTAGTCTGTTCACCCTAGACTCCCGTAGGTCTACATAAGAAGTATAACCGGCATTGACTTAGAAAGACTTTGAATTTCTTCGTATCCCTAAAAAAGCGTTCAGGAGGCGCCAAAGGGATCCCAGTATTCTGTACTACTAGGATAGTGGGAGTAGGCATAGTGGAAAGATGGGATGCTTGTGCAGCAGAAAAGAACCCTGTTCCCTGCATTTTACCAGTAGCGTGTTTGTGTGTGTCTCATGTACCGGAAGAGGTAGTGTCCACTCCCTAATGTAACCCCCTGTACTATCGGGTTTCCCCTTGCGGAACAGGTCTGCAACCTCTCAACTTCTTTAACCTGTTAACCGCGGCGTAAAATCTGCCACGGTGCAGGCGTTCTATTGCGCGGGCAGGGCCGTGTCTGCCAACGGACGTGGGCATCACTACCAAAGTAGTGCTTGCGACGGCCGTTGGCCGACGCACACACTTAATGGGTTAAAGTACCCATCCCTTTCCTTAATTCCCATCGGGAGGTGTATACCTCTAACTGAAGAGACGTTATACTCTCCAATAGGGAAGACAGGACTGTGTTGGTATGCATCGTCCAGGCTGACCAACAGTTGTGGGCTTGACAATCTGTCAAGATCTGTAAGCAGCTCCAAACAAACGTGCCACTAACATTTGAAGTCCTCCAGCAAGGACGAGGGATCGCAGAAAAGCCCCCACACTCCCCTGAGCGCAAACTCCCACAGAGTGAAGACACACTGCTTTGGGAGGGTACACCTCGGGTAAAAAGGGAAGTGGATAAAACAACAAACTATGCTGCTCATGTAGGTGTCTGCTTATACCTAGGTCTGGTCAAGAGTCGGGGTAGATCTTCAGAAGCCACCCCACTGATAAGTGCTGTGTGGAGAAGAAAGAAGAGATGTGGGAGAAGCAGCATGGGGATAAACAGACATACGTAATAGTAGGAGGTACCGGACCGCTACACATACTCACAAGCACTCATGCAGCAATACATGAACATCAGATCATGAAACGAGGATCCATTCATCAAGAGAGAACTCATTGTATAGTCACTTGTAGCTCTTCTACTTGAGGGTAGACCCTGTTGGCAAGGATTACAAGCAAAAAGAACCAGTTTCACAATCATTCTCATAGAGTTAACTTCAATGGTAAAGGTACATCCACCAGCCTGCCACTATCCTGAACATTTGTTCCGTCCATCACCACCCCCTTTTGTACCACTGTCCTGAACAATGTTACAAGATTAACTAAGAAAAGGAGCCCAGGCAGGACTACCTCATTGCCTCTGGCTACAATCCAAATTAAAAATAGATACGCAGCAGCGAGCTTTGCTAACTGCCCACGCTCACCCGCTGTAGGAACAACGGAGTTGGGCAAATTGAAGTCTGGGTTGCGAGAAGAGCACTCCTGTGCTTCACTCCCGGCTTGGCAAATACCTGACGGCTTCTCTGTGGCTACCAAAAGGAACCAAGAACTCCGGGGCTGCCAAACACTGCGTCCCACTCCTTGGCTTCTAATCCAGCGATAACGAGCATCCACACGGCAGCAGAGAAAAACCTTGCACTCGATAAGGGGAATCCAGCAAGTTAAAGCATTGATTGTCAAAGCCCTGACCCCAGGAAGGGGAGGGGTTTTACAGATCACCACAACTCCATGACCGTTTCCCAAGGGATTCTGGGAGTTGTAGTTCCCTAACGGGTGCCAGGCAACCCACGAGATGGAGCCATTCGTTCACCAGACACCACATCATACACACAGGGGATGGAAGCCCTTTGTGGTGTAGTAGCTATCCCCTTCACCTTCAGCGTTCGGTGGACAAGCACGGCAGTAGGTCAGAAGGAATGCACTCTTCATCTTGTAAGTAAAGAAGAAGACTGACTTTGTAAAGAATAAGATTGACTCTGATTGGGGATCACTCAGATAAGTTGTAGCATTGCCTCCTGGGTCAGATACTCTTTGAACTGGGCAGTGTGCATGCTATCTTGGCTCGGTCACAGGCAGATCACTTGGAGATATGTGTGTCTGTCTTCTCCACTTCGAACTTCTTGAATTCAAGAAGTTCGAAGTGGAGAAGACAGACGCCCCACACAGCGCTCGAGAGCAATCGCCAAAGCCGCAGACCCCTTTATGGGCAATCGCCAAAGACGCAGACCCCTAAACACGTTGCACCGGCTGGTGCAGACGCTCCACGATTGAACAACAAGAATCAGCGTGAGCCTAGGCACATGTCGGCTGATATGCACCTACCATATTAGAAGATTGGATGAATCATACACCTAACAATAAGGCTGTCCAACCCCCGTCAAGTCCTGATGAAGACCCACCTTGGATGCGCATAAACAGCACATCTCCTAGGGTCGAAACGTCGACGTTATATGTCTTATACCAGTCCACACTGAGTACAACTGAACAAAAGGAACAATTAAAAAAAAACCCTTGTGACTATGATGCTACACACCCTGAAAAAAAAATATTCTATTTTATATATTTATGTATTGTCATTTGTAAACACTTTGTCACCAGTCACGACTTACACATTGTATATAATCACAATTTATGTATTCTATGTTTATTGGACAGTATATCTGATTGATTACAGATGACAAAGGTTTAGAATAAGAAAAACCTCGTAAAAAGTTGAATAACTAAAGATTTGTTTATTCGCTTTACCTGTGGTCAGTGTATCATTATTGAATCTGTCCCCCTTGGGATATTAAGGATTAAGCCATGTATGAAGTACTATGATGAATTATATAGTCCTTCGCCTTCCGACAGAACCATTGTTTTTTGTTTAATTACCCGCCCAGGTTATGAGGTTTACAGGGTTACCCCATTACACTTAATGGTTCTGTTGATGCTCAGCTGGAAGAGAGTCAGCCCAGCGCCTCCGGAAGGCACTCCGAATTTTGCTATGTATGTAAAACATGGCCTTGGCCCCATTATGTTTACTACGTTATGGCACAAATATACAAGGGACAATGGTGAGTTACAGAGGTCTTTGATGGGCACCTTTGATGAACAAAAAATTTGGATTTTACCGGAAAAGAAGAAGTAGGCAGTTTATGTTTGATTCCTTCAGAACATGGCAAAAAGAGGCTAAACAGAGGTGAATGAAAGCAGAGAAAGAGGCCCAGAAGGGGAGAATGCAGACATTGACGCATGATAGCGCATAGAAAGCAGGAGATAAGAATTGAACGTGAAGATAGGAGGTTTCGGCTGAATATTAATAAGTCTTATGCAGCCCGAGAGGAAAATAATGCTTGTGTCGAAGAATTGTTAGATGCTTGACCCCCACCCCTATATGCCCCACAGAGGGTATATCCTGTTCTCTCCCTACAGGCCCAGCGGCTTGGTCTTCTGCCTCTGCTGTCTCTGCTTCTGCTACTGTTGCTCAGTATGCCTTGGCCACCGAACCCCCTGTCCTTTCTTTGTCTTAGCCATCTGTGGCAACTACGACTGTCAGCATTCTTGCAACACCTACTGCTTCGGCATCCCTTTCGCCAGCTCTTACACCCACACCCACAACCCAGCCAGCAGCGTCGTTAATGCCTACTACATCCACCATTATCACTCGCACTGTTTTCCTCCATTCACCGAAATTGCAGAGTATTGGGACACCAGTACGCGATCCTGAAGATAGAGACTGGATGAAATTCAAGGAACGATTAGGGCAAACGTTGATACGAACTGACGTGTGGGAGGATGAAAAAAAGGTAGTAGCTAATCCGTCTGCGCAGTGGGCCCGGAATACTATTTATGGTGTGGAGGATGTGTGGAATGTGTTGAAAGATTATGAGCCTTTCATGGAGCAGCATGACCTTAAACACATATTGGCTACTTTAATTGGGCTTTGGGAATAGTTTTTCAATGATGCAGCACCGCAGATTATCTATGACATTAAAGATCATGTCTACGTTGCTGATATGGCAGCTGGTCAGGTTTTTGGTAATGTTGCGACATTGGGTGCTTATCGGAGTAGGCTGCTTGAGAAGAGTCCGAAGATGTTATCTCAGTTTCCGATGAGGGAGGTCCACCCCAAATATCACCCTGAAATACTAGAACTGCTGGATCAGGATGATGGTGTTACTAGACCACAGGTAGAGGCCCATTTCCAAGAACAGTGGGTGTATACTCCATGGAAAAGGCGTGAGGTTTTGTCCCTTAAACTCAGTTACCAGACCCTAGGAAAAATCCTACTGCATATTATGAGGAACTGACTGAGGCAGCTTCTTTGACAGTGATGACATTTACGAATATTGAAATGTTCTTTGGTTTACAGGTTCCTGTTGATATTTGGAGACAGGTACACACACAGGACCACGTTGTGGAATTGGGTGCTACCTGGGATCAGATCAAAGCATGGGACCAGGAGAGGAAGCCTTGTGAGAAGCCCAAAGCAGAGATACTTGCTTTTCCTGGCCGAATTATCACGTATATGCATTCCTTTATTCCACCCCGGAAGATTGAATGGGATAAGGTATCGGCATGTTGCCAGAAGAAAGATGAGAGTGTGTGATTTTTTCACCCAGTTTGAAAGTGCTTTTCTGGATTATAGTGGACAGAACTTGTCGATTAAAGGTGGTGTGCGTTTGCTTGTTAGTAGATTTGTTTCCAACTTGTTCCCCGAGATTGCGACTCAATTACAGGCTTCTGAGAGCACTTGGTCCACCTCTTCTCCTTCCGTTATCTTGAATATGGCACAGTATTATGAGCACAGGGAAAATGAAGAGACGGAGAAGGTGGAGAAAAGGCATAAATACTTGAAAACGAAGGTGTTGTTGCAACAGACCTCTCGAAGGAATGGTAGAGGGCGTGGTGGTATGGCCCTGCAGCTTCCCCGTACTAGCAGGAATGCTACGCCTGTAGGACCGAATCAGTGTGCGTACTGTAAGGAGGAGGGGCACTGACACAGCGAGTGCCCTGTGCTTTTGCAAAAGGTGGCGGTCCCCAGAGGATGAGGTTCTCGTGGACGGGGTCGTGGAAATGGTGGCCAAGACAGGGCTCAGATCGCCGAGACATCGCAGGGTCATACTGATTAAAATTACTTTGATGACCCTCAGAACAAACAGTATTATCATGATGACTATGATACGGATGAGGTGACAGGGATGTCTTACAGCTAGGGCAGCCAGGGACAGAGTAAGGGACCAGTTCCGATACCTGTAGATCAACGTGCCCGTACGTTAGTGCAGATGTGCATGGTTCGGCTAAGCAGTTTTTGGTAGATACCGGTGCAACAGAAGCTCTATTTCTCGTTCCTTGGTCCCTGGGGTGGCTCTGTCTGGCCACATTAATGTTTCAGTAGGTTTTTCGGGTGTACCGGTTGTGAACCCCCTTTCCAAACCTCTGTCAATGAGGTCCTTTCACTGTGGATTCGCCATTCTTGCTGACTTCCAATTGTGGAGAGAATTCGATGGGTTTGGATCTATTGAAGAAATTGCATGCCACAATTTAATGCTCCCCGGAGGGTGTCTACATGACATTAGGCACGAATGTTCTGTGCGCTATGCAGTGTTTGTCTAAAGATGCACCTCTCCCTGCTGAATTTAAAGATGCGCCACCCACACTGTGGGCAACAGGCGACACAGATGTGGGTTTGTTGCAGATATCGCCTGTTTCAATTCACGTTAAGGAAAGTGCTATTTTACCCCGCATTCCTCAGTATAAAATACCACAGGCAGGTGAGTGAGCTTTGATTCACATTGTGCAAGACTTAATTGAGAAAGGAGTGGTTGAGGAGATGACTGATAATGTTTTGTAACAGCCCTATTCTTCCAATCCTCAAATGGACGGTTTCGGGTCCCTCTGAGTATCATGAAGATGTTTATCATTTTGTGATTGATTTGCGTGACGTTAATAAGATAGGTATCCCTCAGTTTCCCATGGTCCCTGAATTTACGACTCTCTTGACGATGATGCCTTCTTCTGCCAAATTCTTTTCTGTCATTGAGTTGAAAAATGCATTCTTCAGTATTCCCATTCATCCTGATAGTAGATATCTGTTTGGGTTCACCCTCGCTGGTAGAAATTTTAGATTCTGTTGCGTTCCTCAAGGCTATACAGAGAGTCTGAGTATCTGCAGTCAGGCATTGAAAGGTCAGTTGGATTCTTTGTCGCTCCCGCAGGTAATGTATTAATTCAATAAGTTGACGACCTGCTCTTCACCTCAGACACAAAACTAGGTTGCAGAGATAGTATGGTTAAACTGTTGCTTCATCTAGCTTACAGTGGTCATATGATATCCCTTTCCAAATTTCAGTATTGTGGACGGGAGGTCACCTACGTAGGTCACCTTCTGTCGAAGGAGGGTAGGAGATTGAGCCCTGAGCGCATCAGTACCATTGTTAAAATGTCTGTCCTGCAAACTCAGAAAGGTGTGCGTGCTTTCATAGGTATCACTTCCTATTGCAGGCAGTGGATACCTGGCTATTCACCTCTTATTAAGCTCCTGCTTCCCCTAACATTAAAAGATGTGCATGAGCCCCTGCCTTGGACGTCGGAGCGTCAGCAGTCTTTTGAGAAATTAAAAACTATGCTTTGCTCGGCTCCAGTGCTTGGTCCCCTGAATTATGCCAAATGCCTTATGTTGTATGTCCATGAGCTAGGTGGTTGTGCCCTTTCTGTTTTAACACAAAAATTTGGAGATAAGCAACAACTATATGCTTATTTCTCTGCTGTACTTGATGCTGTCGCCTAAGCCCTCCCAAGCTGTCTAAGAGTGGTCGCGGCTGTGGCTTTCTCAATAAAACAATTGGCTGGACTCGTTCTCGATACTGGCCTCACAGTTAATAGTACCCCATGCTGTGGATACACTTTTGAATTACACAAGGACACATCATCTCACCAGTGCATGTCTGACAGGATACGAGCTAATGCTCTTTCAAAAGCAAATTAAGATCAAACGCTGTGCCACTCTGAATCCAGCCACGTTACTAAACCTTTTTTCTGAGAATGAGGAGATTGACATACATGATTGTATCTTCCGGACAGAGGAAGAAATGAAGGGATGGGTAGACCTGACTTATGTTCCCGTATCTGACCCCCAAGGGGAACTATATGTCGATGGCTCTTGTTTTGAGGTAACCAGATGGCACTAGAACTGCTGAATACGCAATTACAATACTAGTAGTTGAGACATCACAAGTTCCCTATCAGTCAGCCCAAGCTGCAGAGCTAGTCGCCCTTATTCGAGCCTGTGACTTGAGCGAGGGACTGGTTGTTAATATTTATACTGACAGCCAGTATGCCTTCGGGTCACCCATAATTTTAGGCAGCTCTGGGCAAAGAGTGGGTTCCTTACATCCCACGGGGCACCCATTCAGCATGGTCCTCCTAAAGATAGGCTTCTGTAAGCTTTTACACTCCCTGAGAAAGTGGCCATAGTGAAGTGCAGTGCCCATAAAAACATTACTGGCGATGTGGGTAACGAGAACGCTTTCACAGATCAGACTACTAAGGAAACAGTCCGAACAAAGATAAAAAGAATGTTTGTAGCAGGTTCCGCCAGGTGGGAGCCCGAGTTTTCCATGTTTGAGAATACATTAGAAAATGTGAAGGAGACTCAGAGTGAGGTCACAGTGGAGGAATTAGCGGTGTGGCAAGAAAGTACAGTGAATTTGAATGATGAAGGATGTTGGATTGACAAGTCAGGGAAGCAGAAATGGATGTTGTAAGTTGCATATGTTCTTCCTATAGTGACAATGGCCCAGCTCATATTAGTGCTAAGGGTATTTGCAAGTTGTTGGCAAAATACCAACATCCCCAAGACAGCTACACACTTAGTAAAATACTGCAAGGTATGCATGATGCACAATCCTGTCAAGGGTATCCCTACACCACCATGAGATTTTGCACTTCCCACATTCCCTTTTGAATTCCTTCAAATGGACTTAATTGATATGGACAGGGTCAATAATTTGAAGTATGTGTTGGTGGTCGTTTGTGCGTTCAGTAAATGGGTTGAGGCTTACCCCACTAAAGAGAAAACAGCCATTACGACTACAAAGATACTCCTGAAGGAGTTCTTTCCTCGCTTCGGCTTGCCCCGTTTGATCTGGAGTGATAACGGAAGTCATTTCAATGCCAAGGTTATTCAGCTAGTTTGCAAGGGACTACACATCAGACATGCTGCAAACCATCCCCAGTCCGCTAGTTTGGTTGAGAAGTACAATGGTACTCTCAAACTCAAATTGGCAAAGATTAAGGAGACTACAGGGTTGTAGTGGCCAGATGCTTCACCATTAGCCCTTTTGTCCACAACAGTGCATTGTAGGGCAGGATTTTCACCTTACGAGGTCCTGTTCCGAATCCTGGTGAATGTCTGGGGCGTCCTGCGACCGCTTAGATTTTCAAAAATTGAGTATCTTTTACTGATGGATTACCTGTGTGAGTTAGCTAGAAATCTGCATTCTATTCACCAACAGATACATGAGTGTTTACCACCTGTACCTGAGGGGCCCAGACATGATATTCAGCCTGATGACTTCATCTTGGTGAAGAATTTCCAGCAGAAAAAGAGTTTGGAGCCCCACTGGACGGGACCTGTCCAGGTCCCCTTGCCACCCACACAGCCATAAAGGTCGCCGGCCGAAAGAACTGGATCCATTCACACCATTGCCGCAGAGTACCCCTGCCCTTGCCCTATGATTAGTGGGTGAGAGAGAGCATTGGGGACTCAGAACATGAGGGGGTGCCGAGTTCATCCCATTCAGCGATGCGGTTTTAACGTGGACCCAAACGGATATTGAAAATGACGAGGTGATGAATGCGGCAGTGCCCCCGGAGATCAGAGCCATTCAAGAGCCCCTTTCCACTGACTCCTCTGTGCCTGAGCCCCTTTTTACCGACCTCTCTGTGCCTGGAGTCACCAGGTACAATTTGCACCCTCGAGTGAAGAACAGTGCACCAAAGGAAAAGTCAGATTAGTAGGGATGTTCTGCGCAAGTCAGGGTGTACTTTGCCTATAGTACCAACAAATTTAGTTTAGGGAGAGGGGAGATTGGTGCATTGATCGGACATTGGACAGGATAGATCAAATGTATGCCCTTGGAGGGGGTATATTATCCTGGACAATGTGGGATTCATTGCAAGCTAGGACTGATCAGCTCCACTGCCAGTGCTCAAGAGCGCCAACGTTGATGGACAATGGGAGTCTAACCAGTGAGGCTCTGATGGACACTGGGAACACTTGCCCTTGCCATCAGTTTTATTACATTCCTTTTTCCCTTGTTTCATAATTAGGGTGCCCGGTTTTATGGTATTTTTTTTTTACATTTCTGTCTGTATTTATCCATATTTAATTTTGGGCCATTTTATCTGTATCTATATTTATTTTGTGCTTTGTGTATAAATGCAGTTGTAAAACTGTACATTTCCATATTTATTTAAATGATGGCCGCGCACTCAAACTTTGATATCTGTCGTGTTTTAGCTATTTAAGTTGCCAAATTTTACATAACAGTACATCCACTGGCAAATATTAGCATTATACCACAACCATATGTTGACAAATACAGTTATTCAAAGACATTTCATCCTGTTTTTTTTATTTTCCATGCTGTCTATCTGCTCAGCTGTTGGGCTAAATTCATGAAAGACAGCACAAAGAGTCACTGAAAAGAAGCACGTTTTCTGTATTTATCCATTTAAAAAAAATGGAGACAGAAAACACATTATTTTTTGTCTATATTTATTTGCAAAAATACATAAAAAAGGAAAACAGTGAGCCTTATTCATAATGTATCCATTTGGTGGGCCCATTGAGGGGGAGGAACAGCTGTTTGCTTCATCTTGACCAGCGCAACAGGGCTGGCCCAAAAAGAGTAAAATAGTTTTTGCATCAATAATTGTGATTTCACTCATAATTGTATTGGAGATATCCTGGTTCCTGAAGGAGAAGTACCTTGTACATTCCTTGGTTGGTACAACACCCATTCCCCCTGAACGGTACACAGACATAATATCGACTCCAAAATATCGTTTGGACATAATATCGACTCCAAAATATCGTTTGGAGAAAATATCGACAGGACAGAATATCGACAGCCAAAATATCGTTTTTAAGGTAAGTGAAGTAATATCGTCTTTAAGGTAAGTGAAGTAATATCGTTTTTATGTTTAGGGTTGGGGTTTTTGGGTAAAGGGGTATTTTTAGGGTTCAGGGTCAGTTTTGGGTTTTTGGGTAAAGGGGTATTTTTAGGGTTCAGGGTCAGTTTTGGGTTTTTGGGTAAAGGGGTATTTTTAGGGTTCAGGGTCAGTTTTCAGTTTTTGGGCAAAGGGGTATTTTTAGGGTTCCGGGTCAGTTTTCAGTTTTTGGGTAAAGGGGTATTTTTAGGGTTCAGGGTCAGTTTTCAGTTTTTGGGTAAAGGGGTATTTTTAGGGTTCAGGGTCAGTTTTCAGTTTTTGGGTAAAGGGGTATTTTTAGGGTTCAGGGTCAGTTTTCAGTTTTTGGGTAAAGGGGTATTTTTAGGGTTCAGGGTCAGTTTTCAGTTTTTGGGTATTATTTTATTATATTTTATTACTATATATATATGTTTAATAAATATGAAATAAAAAAATATTTATTTAACTTTCATTAATTATTTAATTATTATAAGTTAATTTAAGTAATTTTAAGTATATTTTAGTAATTAATTATTAACATTAATTTAATGTAACACTGTTTTTAGTAAATACGATATTTTTTACAACTATATTTTTGTAAACGATATTTTTAACTCGATATTTTTGTACTTACCTGTTTGTAGATAGAAACTCGATATTTTGACTGTCGATATTTTCTCAACGATATTTTTGATGGTCGATATTCTGTCCGTCGATATTCTTTCAGTGATCCCCCCTGAACATATGTGTGTCACTCTGGCCCCTCACAAAGGATAGCACTGAAAGTCTTATGAGGATAACGTATTTATACAAATGTTGCATCAGGCTTATGAGGTGTTGCATGCAACTAATTGTTGGGTGTTTGGACTACTTCCCTCAGTAACTCATAAAAGTGATAACTTGTTGTTCATGCCACTGTCATACATCAGTAGTTGCGAAGGTTGGTTTGCCTTGCTCAGTATGGTGGGCCCCAACTCAATACTCTGGACAGGACACCTGCAGATTCTCACACTATGGTACAGAATGTGCATTTCTGTCATAGGGCCCCCCCGGTGGTTCGACAGGCCAAGAGCGATTTGGTAGATTATTATTAAGGACATGCATGAAAGCACAAAAAACAAAACATGAGGAGGGTCTAAGGGGAAGTATTTTAAAGACCAACTAACATCCTATCCCCCAGTCTAGCTATCAATAAACACAACAGGGATGCTAAGGGTCTAAATGAAACAACTACAATCAACCGATGCTCTCAAAAGTATTAAGGAAGGTAGATTGTGTAAGGAGAGGAAGAGGAAAAACAGTGTAGAGTGATACCCATCAAACCACCCATTGGCGGAGTCTCATCATCTGGGTTTAGTTTGAAAACTGGTATCTGCTAAGTACCTCTTTACTGATATGTAGAGGAATATTCACAACAGATCCACCAGTGATGGAGAGCCAACAGAAAGTATAGGCAGGATGAATAAGGGTAATGTTGCAGAGCTCAAAAGAAGTGTATAGAATAGTGAAAAAAGTGTAAAGATTAAGATTGCCTAGTATGATGCCAAGTAGACGACTTTATTGAAGGAGGTCATCATGCTGGCAAGATTAAAAGCAGAGTGAAGATAGTGTATGTAACAAATATCACTATCAGATGTAGAGATAAATTGGTCAACATGTTTCAGCCTCACAAGGCTTTCGTCAGGACCTATTATAAATACACTACTGCAACAGTGAAAAAGTGAAGGAAAATAAATGACCTACCAGGTGAAAAAAAAATTCATGGTGGTCTCACCTCATAAAGAGAACTCTCCTATAACAAAGAACAGTCATACAATTATAAATATAATTTTATAAATGTAATGAGTGCAAAAAAGCCATCAATAGAGCATCAATTTGTGTCCACATTATTAAATTTTCAGTTGAATAACTCACCCATAACTTGGTATGGAAGTTGCCTCTCCTCGCCTGGCACTCGCTCAGGTCAAAAAGAGGCCCCGCTCTACAAAATGAGAAGGAAGTAACATATATTTTATTTTGTTGTTCTGCTTATATTATTAGGCCTCAAGAAGAACACTCTGAGTGGAAAGGATAAACAGAAAAGTAGGGGGACTGCTAAAACCCAGCATAAGATGACAAAAAACAAGTTTGTAAAAATAAGTTGGTAAAAATGAGGTGAAATAGTTACTATACTCCAACTATAAAGAAGGGCTTCTATTATTACACAGCTCGTCCCTTAAGTTAGAGCTCCTCTTGAAAGAGAACAATGGTGGTGGAACGTCTTTGCCCGCAGTTTCAAGAATGCGCCAGTTTCTCCGTATAATCTTTTGGACTTGCGTGGATACTGTGCTAAAAGTAGTCACAAAGGTCAGGCGCTCCAAAGGTGGTTTTGCCACAGGTGGAGCTAGCAAGGCTGATCGAGGATTATTTGAGTCCTCATAAGGATAGAGTGCATACCCCTCACCTTTTTTGTAAGTACATCGAAAATAATGTGCCATAATTTCTGGTTTTCAAGACAGGATCTGCATTACAAATTTCCTGTGTAAGTTTTCTTTTTAACTTCAACCATGGTGACGTCAACTGGCTTATATACTCCTGTCGGCGCTGGAAACTAATGACACACGCCACGCGTAATAAAACCAAAAAAAACAGAACCGTAGTAAGGGTCCTCCTTACGAAAAACTGTATGCAATAATTTTATGACTTTTACGTTCTCTTTGTCTCTTAAGCAACCCGTTAATGGCTCAATCTTGATGCTACAGATTGCGGGCACCGTCTATGGGTCTCTCGACTTCCGTTTCCGGTGTGCCAGAACCCACCAATCGAAGGAAACTTCTCTTTCCATGTGTTATTCAATCATGAGAAAGAAAGGGATGCTTTCTCTCTGGTCCGCATCCCCGCATTTGCAAAATAGCCGCAAATGACTCAATTAGTCAACAGTCAGCAGCGCGCTTTATTTTCATTTTCACTTAAGGTTTCCTTTATTTTGTCTGTTTTTAGTTGAAAGACGGGCAACTTGAGGGTGTATGGTAAACCTTTTTCGGTTAACAGACAACATTGCGAACGCTTCCTGTTTTGTTCTCATGGATTGTTCCTTCCGGTCTCGTGTGTATTAACCAATCAGGACACAGAGGCCACAGTTCCCTCTCTGGTCCGCTATGTGCTTTTATAACTCAGCGCATCGGTATGCCTCCCACCTTCCCCTCGGCTCAGATGGAAACGGGAGGCACCGACGGACAGGTGGGTGTTTGGGTTTCTTGGTCTTTAGACACCTTCTTTGTAGAGCTGGATGAGGGCTCCGTTTGAGGTTGCAGCATCGCTATTGTTGATGTTTTATTTCAAACTATTGCTGTGTTATCCACTTAAATACTTTTTCAAAGATGGTGTAAGACTTAAAATATGATCTTTTTGAGTGTGTAATAATAGAAGCCCTTCTTTATAGTTGGAGTATAGTGACTATTTCACCTCATTTTTACCAACTTATTTTTACAAACTTGTTTTTTGTCATCTTATGCTGGGTTTTAGCAGTCCCCCTACTTTTCTGTTTATCCTTTCCACTCAGAGTGTTCTTCTTGAAGCCTATTAATATAAGCAGAACAACAAAATAAAATATATGTTACTTCCTTCTCATTTTGTAGAGCGGGGCCTCTTTTTGATCTGAGCGAGTGCCAGGGGAGGTGAGGCAACTTCCATAACAAGTTATGGGTGAGTTATTCAACTGAAAATTTAATAATGTGGACACAAATTGATGCTCTATTGATGGCTTTTTTGCACTCATTACATTTATAAAATTATATTTATAATTGTATGACTGTTCTTTGTTATAGGAGAGTTCTCTTTATGAGGTGAGACCGCCATGAATTTTTTTTTCACCTAGTAGGTCATTTATTTTCCTTCACTTTTTCACTGTTGCAGTAGTGTATTTATAATAGGTCCTGACGAAAGCCTTGTGAGGCTGAAACATGTTGACCAATTTATCTCTACATCTGATAGTGATATTTGTTACATACACTATCTTCACTCTGCTTTTAATCTTGCCAGCATGATGACCTCCTTCAATAAAGTCGTCTACTTGGCATCATACTAGGCAATCTTAATCTTTACACTTTTTTCACTATTCTATACACTTCTTTTGAGCTCTGCAACATTACCCTTTTCCATCCTGCCTATACTTTCTGTTGGCTCTCCATCACTGGTGGATCTGTTGTGAATATTCCTCTACATATCAGTAAAGAGGTACTTAGCAGATACCAGTTTTCAAACTAAACCCAGATGATGAGACTCCGCCAATGGGTGGTTTGATGGGTATCACTCTACACTGTTTTTCCTCTTCCTCTCCTTACACAATCTACCTTACTTAATACTTTTGAGAGCACCAGTTGATTGTAGTTGTTTCATTTAGACCCTTAGCATCCCTGTTGTGTTTATTCATGCATGAAAGCATACAAAAGTGTTATGAATGGGACATGGTCTCAAATGGAAATAGCTTATTTCCAAGGGTTTAACACGTCAGAGTATTTCCAGACTTTCCAGGCCCATAATGTTACTGAGGACAGGCCAATACTGGTGACAGTGGTCAACACAACAGCTAGTTTCTGTGTCAAGTGGACCAGGATGATAACCTTGAGGGAGAGCAGATGCAATTCCACCTATGAGTTGAGAACAACTGATAGTCCAGCCTTAATACCACCACTTAATGTCTATTTTGTTTGTGGATCCTAAGCTCATGTCTGGCTCCTGGAGGGATGGCCGGACAGGGTTTATCTCTCTTTTCTTCTGCCCTGGTGTATATAGCGCTGTCCAATTACCATAGAGATCATCAGCTGCAGTGCAGGAGTGTATACTTGCACCGAGTCGGAAGGGTTATTGACACAGAAGATATAGTTCAGACAGATACCACTTTGCAACAGTTTAAGGATGTCCTGAAGGGTATCGTACCCTTTTGGGGCCCCATGTCTAACAGCCTTAACATTCATAAGTTAACAAGGGAAGTGGAAGGGGTTATTAATATAACAGCTGGTATACTGACCAATATTACTGCTGAACTCCAGGCTACGAGGCTCGTCACTTTACAAAACAGGATGGTGTTAGACGTCATCCTTGCTGATCGGGGAGGGGATTGTCGCGTTATTGGCAGTAGCTGTTATGTGTATATACCTGAACACGCCCCCCCATGGGTATGCGGCCATACAAAATTTGCATAGACTTTCATCCAATATACACCAAGAAAATGGTACTTGGACTTTCTCTGGGTGTTTCTGGGATCTGTTCAAGTCCTGGGGTTGGAAGATCCTTATCTTTTTAGCTGTGACTGCCTGTATTATCTTCACATGATGTCTTTGCATACATTGCCTCCCGACCAGCTGCACTTATTGTATTAGTGTTTTCACCCCTAAACGGAAAAAGCCAGCTTCTAACACTAGTGCTGCCATCATGTTGTAAAAGGATATTGCCCACATGATGCAGATAGACGAGGGCATTTTTGGTTCTATATCATCTCTTGCAATGTCAATTCCCGATATTGAATATATCAATAATTCTGAGTGCTGATATCTTTTGTTTCTCTGCATAATACTTTTAGTTCCTAATTCTGTCATGGTTTAGCAAATGCTAAAAGGAGGGTCTGTTGGAATCAAAATGTTTTAGCTTTACAGTTAATGCATTGCACGTGTTAAGTTAGCATTTGCGGCACCATTTTATACACAGCCGCCATTTTGAGTTATGATTGAAACTAACTTCTGTCTCTGTGCCTCAGCTGAAAGCAGCTGCAATAGTTTTTTATGTCTCTCTAAGATTGAGATTTGCTGAATTATTGAATACATTGCTCTTATTAGTACATACCTTTCACACTAGATAGGCCTGTTCCCACCCTTAGAGCGGTGGGTGCAGGCAGAGTGACCTTGGTGCTGAGATAGCATGTACACGGTCCCAGAGTCGAAACTAATCTTACTGTACTCCATTTCCATTAGGGGCGGGGCATTCTTGATCCAGAAAGTGTACATATTGTATCTTTATGTTTGCCAAAGTCAGTCCCTCTGCAGCAATCCAAGGAGGCTGGTCAAACTGGACTCCAATTGAGTGTTTATGAATAAAATATACTTGGTTTGTATTCTCTACTGTCTGATCGACTCCTATTTTGTATAGAAGGCTGAGAGGTGGTCGTGAGCGACCCTAATCAGGTCACTTCCTTCAAAGACATTTGGAGTATCAGTACAGGGGCTCTTACCCCATGTTTTTAGAGTATTTTTGTAACTGAGATGGAACACTTGTCAGAAAGATTGCTGCGCTGCGCAAAGGACTCATCTGGTCTGCTCTTCTGTTGTTGCCCTCCTGCCTGCTAACTGCAGGGTGGCCTTAAGAACTCACTGGATTGCTTTTCTGCGTGTTGCCCTGCTACCAGCTGCTCTCTGACCTTGGATGACTCAGGCATTACAAGGACTATCAGGAGGAACCGCCACCTACTTAGCTGTGCTGGCCTGCCTGCCCCCTTTGTGGCAGGCTACCAGAGGGTGAGCCCAGGGTATCTTTGGTGTGTAACTTACTTGTCCTGACAAAAGTGGTGGGTTCTGCCTGGCTTAGGTGTATACCCTAGCCAACCAGACACCATATTTCACACACTACCATAGGTATAAATGCTCAGAAATGTTACTCTACCTTCAAGACTTGTCTGAATTCTGTAAAGCCTGGAGATCACACATAGGCTTCCTGGTATTGATCCCTGTGGTTGTGGTTCTCTTTGACATAGTTAATTTCCATAGGAAACTTTAGACACTGCTACAGCCCAAACTGTTGAACAGAATTACACCACATTTGGCAGAAAGCTAGCTGTTGGTCCTGAAAGCGCCCTTTTTGTTAAATGGTATAAATCTGTTCAGTACTTGTTGAGAAATTGAAAGAAATTCCCAGTTGTATAAAAGGAAACGTGGTGGATCCCTACGGATCTCGTGATGAGACATGATTGGCTGTCAACACTTCAAACCAGGAAATGTTGGCAGCCATCTTGTGACTCGGTTCAACCTTTTAAAAAAAGAAAAGGGAGCAGGGTAGAAAGACCCTGACCCCCACCTCTCGGGGGGGGGGGGCAAAAAGCTTTTTTTTTAAACTTTTCACTGGGAGATGAGTAAGATTTGCGACTCCCACCAAAAATGAATTTTAAAAACCGAAAGCACTGACTCCCGCTCTTCAGTTAATTAGGCTCCCGGTAAGGCCAGGTCCTGGGGCCCTGGTGCATTTTTAACATGTATGTGGGGTTGCCTTAGTGGCAACCCTGCGCCCTGGGGACTGCCACCTCCCCAGGACTAATAAATTATTTTCTAATGATGCCGTGAGCCCCGGCAAAAATATTCTTAAAGCCCCGGCGGTTTCAGTCCTCGGGGCTTAGGGGGGCCTTTGAGCCCCCCACCTATATATTTTTGAAGCCCCCGATGAGTGGCGGTCCCCGAGGCAGGGGGTGGCTCTGAGCCCTCCCACAATTTATTTCATAAAACCCCGGGGGTGGCAGTCCACGGTGCTTAGGGGAGCCTTTGAGTCCCCCACCCATTTATTTTCTAAGCCCCGGGGGGTGGCAGTCCCCGGGGCTGGGGGGGGCTGTGAGCCCAACCGCACATATTTTTATAAAACCCCGGGGATGGCGGTCCCCAGGGTTGGGGGGCCCCTTTGGGCCCTCCATCCCAATACACATCTTGCCCCCGGGATTTGGCCCACCCGGGGGCTAAATATTAACGAAGCACGGAAGCCCTAGCTTCGTTTTTTTTTTTGCCCGGTTCCGCGCACCCTGTGTGGATTTTGGCGATTTAAAAAAAAAATTGGGGGGGTCCTGGGGATCCTTGTGGGACCCCCTAAGCAGGCCTAGGGGATCAGGCTGTTTCTACCCTGCCCCCTTTTCTCATTTTGCACATTTGTTTCACTGATTTCTTGTGCCTCATCATGTGATCAAGGTCACGTGAAGTGAACAAAACGCATAATGGCAAAGTTGGAGTGAGCTAATAAAGGATATTTAGCACAATTTCAGAGTCTGTTCCCGTCTGTTCCCTCCTGTCCGTGTGAGGAGGATTTTGGTTGGGAGGCACATTGAAATTGAAATTTACGGAAGCAGGCTGCTTCCGGATACGACGGACCGCCTCCCTGAACAAGGTTGAGCGGCACACAGCCTATTCAAGACATTTTACTCTGACTAAGAGATGGCCACAGCAGCACCCTGTTATCAGCCAGAGGATATACAAACGGTGTGAAGCAGCAGTGGGAGGTGAGTAGGAAGACTGCCATAAATACAGGTGGGTAGGTGTGCTACAATACATATTTAACCACGTAGGGGTCATCAATATTATTCCCAGGTGGGCTCATATAATTTCCAACATGTCAGTTGAAGCATTGCGAGAAAGAGAAACAGCAGCAGAGGTGCTCTATCGCAATAAGCCAACAACAAAGGAAGACTATAGTAGAGGCGGACCCTCGTTCCCAAGTAAAGATAATGACAGCAAGTTATTTTTAGAAAATCTAGACAAAAAAATGTGCACTGAAATCATGAAGTGGTGGGAGCAAAAGTCCCTGCAGAAATATGAGAAAGCAGGGAGAGTGCCGAGAGGACTCAGATTTATGCTCTCACCAAGCTTCGACAATGCAAACACCAAAGTGCTAACTGTGTGGGGAGAAAGTAACCTAGAGGCATTGATGAGATCGGTGAACATTTTAATAAAATATGCATTAAATGACAGACAAGATTTGATCAAGGAACTAGATAAAATTAACAGTGATCTGGACAAATGTGATAATCAAGAATACATCAGTAAGACGAAAAATGATATTAAGGCACATTTGAAAAGGCATGAATATAACATTAAAATAAAAAAGGCTTTTAAATTAAATTGTGACAAAATAGACTAAGAAACAGGACATATTTTTACATTTGCATTCAAGTTTGATAATGTTAAACACCGGCGGTTTGTGAAGACAAATGTAGTAGGTCTCAGTACCCAAAATACAGACAGAAGAGACCCAAATGAAATAGCGTACACCTCAGATCTGACCTCCCTAACAAGTGAGATGGAATCAGAGGATGGTGGAATGGTGACAAGTAGTACTAATACATATAAGGGAAAACTCATGCTGGTGGAAGAGTTGGATTTTTTAAGTTTGGACAGGAGACAAACCCTGAGGCCGCGGTACTCCCCAAAGACCCAAGAAAAAGGAGAAACAAAAGAAGAGAAAGGAGGAAGTGTGGGAAAACCAAAAAATAAAAGACAACTATGGAGACAAAAATAAGGGGAAATGACAATCTGATCATAAATCAGTCTAATGTCAAACTAACCAAAACATAAATCCAAATACTTTCATTAGGATTATCTTTTTGTCCCGAAAATAATTTTAACTATGGAGAAACAAGAGTGGACGTTTTTAAATTTATCAAAAAACTAAAACTCAAAATATATTTCACTATTAAAGGTGGTCTCCAACAACAAAAGAATGAGGGACAACATTGGGTACTAAAAGGAAATTTAAAGAACAACAATAAGAGAAACTAATGAAAAAATTGAGAGTAAATAAAGACATAATAATAAACAAATCTGACAGAGGTGGCAACATTGTCATATGGCCTACGGAACAATACATAGCAGAAGCATACAGACAATTGGAAGAGAAATCATATTATGAATGTACTAACAACAAACAGTACAACAAGATGAGGGCAAGACTAAAAAAAGATGCATTACAATGTAAAAGAGATAGACTGATTACAAAGGAAGAATTTGAGTTTTCACACTATGAATATCCTATACTTCCAATGATGTACCTCATAACAAAAAATCCACAAAGAAAATACACCACGTCACAAAGTCCCGTCCCAGGACCAGGAGGAGGAGGGATGTGGAGACCTATTTATTTCTTACGTTTCCCCTGTGTTTTGCTTACAGTACCCATGGGACCTATGGCAGAGGATGACGGCGGTCCCTTTAACTCCCCACGTTTCCAGGACAGCCCCGTTTCACGTGACCATTTCACATGCTCCAATGAGCTCCATGGCAACCGAGGAGGCAGACTTTTTTTACGGGGTTTAAAACAGCTGAGTGTGTGACCCGGGAGTTGGTGGACGACGAGAGAATTAACCGGATGCCTTGGGAGGAAGGAAGGAAGGAAGGAAGGAGTGACTCCATCAAGCTGATTGCTGAGTCCCCGGACGAGAACGGAGGAAGGACGCCCTCGAGAGCAGAAAACGCCTGGGACCAAGAAGTGAAGGAAAGGGCACCACACCCATTAGCAAGCAGGCGCAATCATGGAGGAGCGTGGCTACCCGAGGTACGCAGCCGCATCCGCGGGTGTTTTGGGAAGGGGGAGCCTAGTGAGGATGAATCCCTAGTCAGGGCAGGGGAGGGCTATGGAATGCCTCGTAAGCTATCCCCACCTGAGTGATTTCGCCTTCAAGCGCAGCGATTGGCACCCCGAGGTGGTACAGTGTGGTGGTGTTCTTCCCTCACTCCTCTCCCTTTTGTCAAAATGAGCAGAGACCGCCCTCATCGCCGCCACCGACGACCTTCGAACCCTGATGGACAACGGAGAAACAGCGGCCCTCATCCTCCTGGACCTCTCCGCGGCTTTCGACACGGTCTGCCACCGCACCCTAGTACAGCGCCTCAGCAACATCGGAATCCAGGAGAAGGCACTGGAATGGATCACCTCCTTCCTCGACGGAAGAACACAAAGAGTCCGCCTACCACCGTACAAGTCAGAGGCCACCAAAGTCATCTGCGGCGTCCCTCAAGGATCCTCACTGAGCCCCACCCTCTTCAACGTCTACATGAGCCCCCTCGCGGCCATCGTACGCAAACACAACCTGAACATCATCTCCTACGCCGACGACACCCAGCTGATCCTCTCCCTGACCAACGACCCCGACACCGCCAGAGCCAACCTGCACGAAGGGATGAGAGACGTAGCCGAATGGATGACGACCAGCCGCCTGAAACTGAACTCAGACAAGACGGAGGTCCTCATCCTGGGCTCCACGCCCTCCGCCTGGGACGACTCCTGGTGGCCCCCCGCCCTGGGCACCGCACCCAAACCGACGGACCACGCACGCAACCTGGGCTTCATACTGGACTCCTCCCTCTCCATGACCAGACAAGTCAACGCCGTCTCCTCGTCATGCTTCAACATCCTGCGCATGCTACGTAAGATCTTCCGGTGGATCCCCACCGAGACGAGGAAGACGGTCACCCAGGCCCTCGTCACCAGCCGACTGGACTACGGCAACGCCCTCTACGCCGGAACCACCGCCAAACTCCAGAAGAGACTCCAGCGGATCCAGAACGCCTCGGCGAGACTCATCCTCGACATCCCCCGTCGCAGCCACATCTCCGGACACCTGAGAGATCTGCACTGGCTCCCGGTCAACAAGAGAATCACCTTCCGGCTCCTCACCCACGCGCACAAAGCCCTACACGACCAAGGCCCGAGCTACCTCAACAACCGGATCAACTTCTACACTCCCAAGCGCCTCCTCAGATCAACCAACCACGCCCTCGCCGCCGTCCCCCGCATCCGAAGAGCGACAACAGGAGGAAGATCCTTCTCCTACCTGGCCGCCAAGACCTGGAACTCACTTCCGACCAATCTGCGCCTGACCCAAGACCACCTCTCCTTCAGGAAGAAGCTCAAGACTTGGCTGTTCGAGCAGTAGCGGCACCCCCCCCCCCCTCCCAGCGCCTTGAGACCCTACGGGTGAGTAGTGCGCTCTACAAATGACCTGATTGATTGATTGATTGAACATAGTCCCTAAAACAAGTATTTTTTTCTTTTCATTTAGAGTGGGAACACCCCCTAAAATCGTCCACTAAAAAGTGGCGGGGTTACCAGGATATAAAATGTGACACTTGCTTAACTGAGCACAAGACTTTATCGCATGTCCTGTTTGTGTGCCCTGCATACAAGAGCCCTCGGCTGAAATGACTGAAGCCGGTTTGCACAAAGTTTGGAACTAGATCTTGTGAAACGGCCCTGTGTATTTTAAAAACTGAAACTTCCAAAGTCATAGTTGTTGCTATGGCTAAGTTTCTGAGCTGGACTAGGGTCCTTAGAAGGAAAAACCTGCAAGGCACTATCTATTTGCGTATGCATTGGTGTACTCAAGTTTCCCCCAAGCCATTGAGTCCAATATGGAAGACTGTTACCAAGTCCTGTGCAATTAAGCATTAATAGCTTTTGACCCTGAATTCTCCCTTTTACACTTAATCATTGTTTTAACTGTCTTGGGATTTTATGACATGCTTTTTTTTTTTTTTTTTCAGAACAAATTTTATTGGATTTCAGCAGTTGAAAGAATATAAACAAGACACCGCTTCCGTAGTATCAGGAAGGTAGTGAAAATAAAAGAGCAAA
The DNA here is from genome assembly GCF_964261635.1 of Lissotriton helveticus. Taxonomy (NCBI): domain Eukaryota; kingdom Metazoa; phylum Chordata; class Amphibia; order Caudata; family Salamandridae; genus Lissotriton; species Lissotriton helveticus. The sequence goes on from NC_136065.1 coordinate 402,090,124, forward strand.
GAAGTCAAAATATTCAATCAACGTTCACCCAGGCCCCCCTCCCCGTATTCCAACCCAACGCCCACCCCCCACCCTGCACGGTGTTTACATTGTCCAAAACATAACCTGAGGGATCACATCAGCAACATGTGGCACAGTTCACACAGGGGCAGAGCCAACAAGGTCTAGACCCACGTCTCTCGTCGCTGGGGGGTCCAGCAGTAGGCCCCGGTAATCTGCCCATTTCTTCCAGATTCGGTAATGTTTTCTAGGGCAGCCCCTAGCCTCAAAGATAGGACGTTCCAGGCCCATGTTGAAGTCCATGCCTCGCTTCCACACTCCCACCAGCGGAGCTCTGGGTGCCGTCCAAGCCTGAGCTATGTCCCTCTTGGCCACCGTGAGACCCAACAGGAGCAGATGCCGTTTATACCCATTGCCCCCTACTTGCTCCATAACATGGAGGAGGCCCAACTTCGGCGTGCGAGGGAGGTCCCATGCCAAGACTTCCTCCAAACAGTCCCACACACCCGTCCAAAACCTCTGCAGCCGCACACATCCCCATACCGTATGTAAGAAGGAGCCTATCTCAGTCCCACACCTCAGGCACTCCGGGGAGGCTATCAGCCCAGCCCTCCACAGCCGTTCCCTTGTATAGTATGCTCTGTGTAGGTACTTAAATTGGATGAATCGCAGGCGCACTGCTATTGCTGCTCCCCTAGGGGCCTCCAGAGCCTCCCTCCAGTCCTCCTCCTCCAACTCCCCTAGCTCACCCTCCCAAACCGCCCGCAGTTTATCAAGGGAGGGGGAACAATGGGTAACCAGCGTCTGGTATATAGTTGAAATTTTCTTTGTCTCCAAGTCCCCCATAAATACTTTAGCTTCCAAGGGGCTGAATTCCGGCAAAGACGTTAAAGTCGCTATTGCGGGGGTCAGCGCGTGCCTGAGCTGTAGGTATCGGAAGAATTGAGACTGGGGCATGTCATATTCTACTCGCAATGCCTGGAACGACTTGAGGACTGTGCCTTTCAATACGTGGCCCAGTGTCGAGATGCCAATAGCGTCCCAACCGTCAAAGCCCCGTAGGGAAGCCAAGCCGGGCAGTCTCCCATTGTGCCACAGGGGGGTCTCACCTGTTAGCCTATTCCACCATCCCATGCGGCGGAGAGCGTCGCGCCACACCTTGAAGACCACCTGGGTGACCATCGGGAGTCGTTTCCGGGTGGCAGCCGAGTAGAGGATAGTATGGAGCGTGTCCGGATCCATCAGATACCTTTCCAGGGCATAGGCCGGGTCTCCCCGATCCCCATACCACCATTTGTTGAGGACAAGCAGGTGCGACGCCTGGTAGTAGGACTGGACGTCCGATGTGGCCAGCCCTCCACAGTAGGTCGACAGGAAGCACGTACGGAGCGCCACTCTGACTGCTCCCCAGTCCACAGGAATCGACCCAAGGCAGAGTTCACCTGCCGAAACCAATGCGGCGAAACTGGGTACGGGTGGTTCTGCAACTGGTACAACATGCGGGGTAGTGCCACCATCTTGAAGATGGCCGAGCGGCCATAAACATTGAGGGGCATCCTGGACCACATCTGCATATCTGAACGGACCCTGTCCCAGACCGGCACTATGTTTCGGGACCATGACACACCCGGTACATCTGTCAAGAAGACTCCTAAATATCTAAGGCCTCCCACTGCTTCTTGTAAGGCCGAGGCCCAAGGACCCAAGGTCCCCCGGTCACCCAGGACCCACAATTTCGACTTCCGTACATTGATCCTGAGACCGGACACCTCGCCAAAAATGCGCATTATATCCAGGACCCTCGGTCCCGATTTATTGAGGTCTGTGAGGAAAAAGAGCACATCGTCCGCATAAAGTGCAATCCTATCGGATGGACCTCCCACCCATTCCACTCCGTGCAGTTGAGCGTCCATCCGGACCCAAGCCGCAAGCGGCTCCATAGCCAAGGCGAACAGGTAGGGTGAGAGGGGGCATCCCTGTCGGGTGCCCCGACCAATGGGGAATGAACCGGAGACCGCCCCCGCGACCCTGACCGCCGCCGTCAGGTCCGTATACAGCAAGTGGATATACGACAAAAAGCGCGGGCCCAGATTAAGCCGGAGGAGGAGCGCTCGAAGATACGGCCAGCTCAGGGAGTCAAAGGCGCGGTCGATGTCCGCCAGCAGGAGGGCCGCAGGAATGCCCGCCGTCCGCACCGCCTCTACCACTACATGCGCGCGGCGTATATTATGTCGTGTCGCTCTGTGGGGCATGAAGCCCGCCTGGTCCGCATGGACCCAGTCCGCAATATGTGGGAGAAGGCGATTCACCAAAGCCTTTGCCAGTATTTTCGCCTCGAAGTTCAACAGCGATATCGGACGATAAGATTCGGGACTATCCGGGGGCCTCCCCGGCTTGCAGAAAACCACAATCTCGGCGTGTCGCCGTGTCGCCAGTCCGCCGGCATCCTGCCGCGGTCCCTAGCCACTTCCAGGGCCTTTTTATAGCGCAGCCCCAACTGAAGATGGAACTGCTTCATGAACTCACAGGGGAACCCATTGGGCCCCGGGGCCCTGCCCGTATTTAGTCCGCCTAGAGCAGTTCCCAGCTCCTCAGCAGACAACGGAAGGTCCAGCTGCTCTCTAGCTTCATCTGAGAGCGCCCGGGGCGGGAGGTCCGCAAGGAACCTATCGATCTCCTCCGCTGGGAGGGAGTCCTGGGGGGCATATTGCGCCTCGTAGTATTTGGCAAACGTTTGGGCCAAGACCTCGGGAGCTGATATAGGAGTTCCGGCGGCATCACAGAGTCCCGGCAAGGGCTGGGCCTGGTAGGTGTCCCGACATAGCCTATAAAGCATCGTACTAGATTTGTCCCCCCATTGATAGATTCGACTCTGTGTAGCTAGCCAGTTCTGTCTGGCTTCATCAAGCAATAAGGAGGTATAAGAGCGCTGGAGGTGCAGCAACACAGTTACCGCGTCGTCGCTCTCCCCTGTCAGGCAGGTCGCCTCCTGGGCACGCACCTGGTCCGCCGCGTCCGCCAGGGCCAAAGTACGGGCCCTGCGATTCGCGGCGCACCACGCAATGTCCACACCCCGGAGCACAGGTTTCAGGGCCTCCCACAAGGTCGCGGCATCAATGCTCGGGTCCTCATTCTCTATCCAGTAATGTGCTATCGCCTTCCTCATGTGTGATCGGTAGTCGTCGCGCTGCAGGTGCCACTTGGAGAGTCACCAACGAAACGGCTGCCGCCGCGCACCCAGACACAACGTCAGCGCAGTCGGGGAGTGGTCCGACAGGCCCCTAGGAAGTATGGAGGTAGAAACAACCCTCCCTATCCAGGGCTGTGGGATAAACAGGTAGTCCAGACGGGAGAAGGATTTGTGGACTGCTGACACAAAGGTATATTCGCGGATACGTGCATGGTTGTGTCGCCAGGTGTCAATCCACCCCATCCCCTGCACCATCCTACTCAGGCGTGTAGTGGCATCTGGCAACTGGCCTCCCCCGGGTCTACAGCGATCCAGCCTCCCGTCCATCACGTCGTTCCAGTCTCCACCCACAATCGTCAACACAAGCGGGATGCCAGTCCAGATATCAAACAGTCGTTCAATCAGAGCGTCTTGTAGTGGGGGTGGAGCATACACACTGCCAAAGACCACAGGCTCACCGCCCAGCTTCCCCTTAACAAACACGTATCGTCCATGCACATCCAGCCACTGTGTATTGTGTGTGTAAGGGACCCTGCGGTGAATCAGGATCGCAACTCCCCTGGACCCTCTCGTGAACCCAGCATGAAACACTTGGTCATAACCATACCTCCGCAGACTAAGAACCTTTGTACCCATGAGGTGCGTCTCTTGAAGTAACAATACATCCGCTTTTTCAGTCTTCCCCAATCGTAGAACCGCACTACGTTTGATTTTGTCAAGCATTCCTCTCACGTTCCAACTTAGTACGCGCATCGTAGCATGCGGAGGGCTCGCACCCTGTTCATCAGCCGCCATCAGTCACCCAAATCTCGAGAGTATCGGGCCACCAAGACCACACGCACTCATGCAATCGCCCCCAAGTTCCCGCAAACACCGTGCTAGAGCTAGATCCAACTCCCCCCCCATGTTTCCCGAACTCCCCAAACCCCGGTTCCCCCCCCTGCACCCCTTCCCCTGCCCCAAACTGTACCAACGACCCCCTCTCCAACCCCCCACCCCATACCTCAGAAACATTGAAGTACCTGTCGCGGTGCAGGCAATCACAGACCTCCAACGGAAGATCCAAGACCCACTACACCAATGGATCCCACCCAACTACCCACAAGGTATCTAACAACCTCCCACTTAACACGTGGGAACGAACTCCGGGAGTAGGCCCGCCCTTGGGGAGGCGTCACCCGACCCACTGTCCACCCATGAGTATGAAATTGTGTAGTCCATCAATGAGTGGCATGTCCAAGAGCAGCGCCTGGCCTATACTACACAGCCAAGCACCTCAACAGTCCTGTAGATCCATCGCCGGAGTCAGCGTGAAGAGAAGGGCGTCAGGATTTCGATGGGGAAGAGTCTGTCTCCTCCGGAGCCTCGGCCGTCTCGTCGCGGGGAGGCGGGCGTTTCTGGGAGCGCGACCTCCAGTTGCTTCTGCTGCGTGACCTTCTGGGTGGTTTCGGAGGTCTCCCGGTGGTCGACGAGTCCGAGTTCTGCCTGGGGGGGGGGTGTTCACCTTGACACGCACAGTCTCGTCCGTCCATTCAAATACTTCCTCCGGAGAGTTGATGAACTGGGTGCGGGACTGGAAGACCACGCGGAGGCGGGCCGGGAAGAGTAGAGCATAGGGAATTTTGAGCTCACGTAAACTTGCTTTTGCCGCAGTGAACGACTGCCTCTGCTGCTGGACCAGCTTTGTGTAGTCCAGGAACACAAGGATTTTGTGGTTCTCAAACATGAGAGGGTCCTGGGCGCGGGCCTGTCGCAGGATAACGTCCCTGTCGTGGTAGTTGAGCAATTTGGCAATCACTGAGCGGGGGCGAGCTCCAAGAGGTGGTTTAGGAAGGAGTGCTCGGTGCGCCCGCTCTACCACAAAGCAGCGCGACAGGGTGTCCGGGGGGAGCCATCCCTCAAGCCATTGGGTCAGGAAGGCCCCCATATTTCCTTTCTCACAGTCCTCCGGGAAGCCAACGAAGCGCAGGTTGTTCCTTCTGGCCCTCCCTTCCGCATCTTCCACCCGCAGCGCAAGTCCCTTCTGAATCCCCTCCATGGCGGCAACTTTCTTCTTGAGGACGACCACATCATCCTCGACCTCCGTGATCCTGGATTCCGTTTCGGTGATACGGGCCACCGCATTGCGTAGGTCCTGCCGGAGCAAGGACACGTCGGCTCCGACCGCCCCGATCTTCGCATGCAACATGTCCCTCGACTGCGTGATCGCCGCCATCAGCGCCGCGTTGTCGGGTCCCGTGCCCTGGGGACCCCCAGATGCCCCGGCATTCCCACTGGGTCCTGCAAACTTGTCCATTGGGCCCTGCTTTGAAGCATTGCCGCTGTTGCCCCCTCTCGTCATGGCTCGGACAGAGTGATGGTCTCGACCACGAGGGACCCGCAGTCCAACGCGCTCCTCACTTCGTGCACGGTCTCTGATAATGAACGTCTCCTGGACCGCCGTGGACCTTTGGATATGAAGCGCACCCCCGTGGAGCTCCCGCAAGGCGCTACACGTGCAGTGGCAGGGGATGGTGCCACGCGGTATCGGGGCCGTCCACTCCGCTGCGGGCCCGCAGCAATCAACCCAACACCCGTGCCACACCACTCGGTTGTAGTGTCAAAGCAAATTGGGGGGCCGCTTGTATGCCCAGGATCGTGCCAGTAGACTGCGGGGGTCCGTCCAGGTCACTTCCCCCCACCACGGCCCGAGGCGGCCACCGAGCAGGAGTGTATCAGTAATCCGGCCCCCAGGAAGAGTCCAGCAGGGTCGCAGTCCGAATATGGAGGGGGGAGGGGGGGGACAAGTAGGGGGTCGGCAGGGCCGCCACCCCCCTAGCGTTCGAGTGTCTCAGAGCCCCGCGGCCCGATCCCGCCGCCGAATGGGGCCAGGCACAGTCCCAGGCCGTCCCCTCCCCCACTAGGCCTCACACCCAGTCTCCTCTCCTTACCCCACCTCCGCTGGAGAACGGGCGCCGACTTCGTCTTCCCCCAGCCGGCGTTGCCGCCACCGCAGCAAGTGTCCAGGCGGCAGCGGGGCTCGATCAGTCCCAGCCGCCTCTCCGCCACTGTACTTCCGCTGGAGCGGCACCTTCGGCCGGCGCGCCCCGGCTGCCACACACTTCCGGGCGGATCAGCCCAAAATCGAGGTCCCGGCCGTGGCGTGGAGGAAGGCCCCTTCGCCGTCAGGACTCCCGGCGGCTGTATCTCCCCAGCCGCAGACCGCCGGGACACCAGAGTCACTGCCGAGGCGTCGCCGTCGGATCCGCCGTCTGCCACCAGGTTTTTGGGCGCAGTGCGGTCGGGGCGACGTAGGATGCAGGCAGGATATGCGGATGGCGGGACGGAGCTCGTTTAGGCTACGTCCGCCATGTTCGCCGTCTTGGCCACGCCCCCCATGACATGCTTTTTTTAAAGAAAATATTCTCGTATGAAATTTTATGTCATTTTAATATTATATTGTATTTGTCTTAGTGTGTCTTTTACGATTGATTATGATCGAATAAAGGCGGAAAATGAATTGAATTGATTTTGCGTTCAAGCGAAGCGATTGACACCCGGGGGTGGTACAGTGTGGTGGTGTTATTCTCTCACTCCTCTCCCTTTTGTCAAAATGAGCACTGCCACTGTCTATGAACTTGCACAATGACTCAGGCATTGATACAAACGGTGGTACAGTCAAATGTGCACATTGTATGCGGTCCCCTAACCCCCTGCAGACTACTGATTTAGTCCTGCAAAAAAACAGGTAATAGTCATGCTTGTCTGGAATCACACTGTGAGTCTCTGTCCACTCCTACAATTATCCTGACAGAAGCATATCCTTATCTAATCACTCTGTTGACACATAAACACTTATAAACTCACCTTGCTGTCAACTACTAGCACTCTAGGTTCCCAGTCACTGTCTATGCACTTGCACAATGACTCAGGCATATACACATCATCATGAAAAGACACTTATCATGGCTAGAAAAACAGAAAAGAGGAAACAACAGAAAAAGGTCTATTATTTGAAGAAAGCTCAACAGAAAAATTAGATGAACAACAACATGTGGGGAAAAAGAAAAAGTCTTGCGGTAAGAGAGCAAAATAATTTATTTAAAACATTTCAAAGCCTAGAAACAGTGTGCACATTGTGGAAAGTACAAAGATTGCCTCAACAACAAAAAAAAGAATAAGAAGAAAAAAAGCGTAAATAATAGTAAATCACATTCAAAAGAAACAATGTATGGTGAAAGGAGGAAGACTCAGTTTGAAGAAATTAGAAAGAAAATAGAGTTGTCTTTAATTTGTTGAACGTTATATGAAAATTATAAAGAATTGCTGATTGAATTATTGTTTCTGTTCTTTCGTATTGTAGTGACAAAATTCTCTTAGAAAGAAGCATTTTATATATGTTAGGTTTGTATTATGTGCTATGGTATTGAGGATGTTGTTTTTATACAATGTGCAGAGATAGTTGACTATGTTGAAAATATTTTTTACACAGATTTGTTTTTTTTTAAACAATCTTATTGATTGTTTTTTTTTGCCCGCTGTTATGTGATGAGTAACATTTAAATCACTATCTATTGTGACATTCAATAAATTCTGACAACAGCAAAAAAGGCAAACTAAATACTTTATGTATTGCTAAAATGATGTTGTATTTACAAAATTATAATATTATATATTATAACTGTTTTTTTCTTTTCTTTTACAGATCCTAAATCTAAAGTTTGAAAGTTTTTAAAATTTAAATTATAAAAAACAACTGCAATTTTTAAAAAAAATATTTTGATATCTACTTCTGTCAAGGTAAGATTAAGTAATCCAAACACTATCCATGCGCTACTACATTCAGCTGTACACTATATATATAAACCTGTAACCAGCAGTGTATTGCGGGCGCGCGAGTTATAGATTGCAGAACAAACTATAACAGAGGGATTTCTATGTTTTTGTACGAGTGAAATGTCCAGCTAACTATACCACCCCAGGAAACCTGCTCTCTCTTTCAAAAACCAAAGCAGATTGCTTTTCTGCATGGGGACCAGCAAGTTAGCTGCAACCCAAGCAGAAAAGCAATGCCGGCTCCCGCAGGATGCAGTGAGCAGGCAGGGACCGTGGGGGTATTGGGGACCCTCCCACGGTCTCCAACAGACAGGGCCAGGCCGCGGGGGATGGGGTCCCCGGGGCCTTAAGAGGCACAGCGGTGATAATGAGCAGGCTGGCATGTGGGCGGGTGGGCGGGTGGGCGGGTGGAGGGAGGCGCAAACACACATTCGCTACCAGTTCAAAGCTTCTGTGCAGACTGAAGATTTGGTTTTTCTTCTAATTTCAGCAGAATGACATAAATATATGTTGAATGATGAGTGCATTAGCAGCCACGGCCCGAAGAGATGTATACGGAAGCTCAGTATATATAAGTCATAACATTGGAGCAGTGGTGAAAGTTGTCATCTACTAATAAAAGAATTCTTCCGCTGCAAAAGACAATGGCACTGTTTTTAGTTATTATCCAGTCATTAGTTGTCTACAAGATTGTTAATGGTGTTGTATTTAATGAAAAATGTAGGTTACTTCTTGTCTGGATGTGCATGTTTGTGGCTAGGGTCGGGTGGTTTCTCGTGTCCAGGCCAATGTAGAAAGACGCAATCCTTTGTTCTCAGCTACCTTCCTTTCCATGTGCTTGACAATCATTTTTTGTGAGTTTGTGTCTATTTAGCATGGTTGATATTGTACTTTACTCTTATTTCTGCAACTTTTAAAAGTATTTTGGAGGAGTAATTGATGTTCCCATGGGATGTGTGTGTTTGGTGAACTGTTAAAGCTCATTTTTCTTTTCTGACATTACTAAATACCCACAGTAGGCAAAGGTCAATCATATGAGTGGTTCCAGACACATTTTGGGCACATCTGTGCAATCTTTTTCCCGCAATGCTGAAAGATTATTTGGGGCAAAGGAGATGCTCAAAGCAGAATAGGCTAACATGCTATTTATTCTCCATGTCTCTATTTCTTAGACACTTTGCCATGGCCATTTTGTGTATCCGTGTGGACATTTTGTGTATCCTTGCATGCTTATCACAGGCAAACATTGTATTTGTTCTCCATGCCTCCTTCTTTGCAGCAGTGGCCATTATGTGGAGCTAGCATGTGTGTGTGTGTGTTTGAACATATAGGGGCATATGTACAAGAACTACCGCTAGCTAAGGCTAACGCTAGTTAGCGGACGCTTTTTTAACGCAGCTTATCACCAAAAGCTATCGCCCTATTAGCAATGTATTTACAATACGTCGCTACATGGCTATTGTTTCAAGTAGCTGTGGTGAAAAATGCAGAGAAAACTGCTGATAACACTAGCATGAAGGCAGTACAAATTCCTGATGTTAGCGGGCAAAGACTGACAAAAGGCCCATTAGCGGCAAAAAAACAAAGTGACCTTTTTGCCTCTAGAGGCAAAAATAGCCTATAAGTCCACCTCTAATGAAAAATAAGAAATAAAACCATTGGAATGCAGAATGGAGCACCAACGAAGGCAGGTCTGCATCGCATACTATGATCCACTACTACCCTGGGGTGCACAGAGGAGATCATCAATGGTGTGCCCTGCCTCTCTGCCTCACAGGCTGTAGGATGTTGTGCTTGCTGGACGCTGTGGAGGGTGAGGGCCCTGAGCTGTACCAAACTTGTGTGGTAGGAGCGCTGCAACTTTGTACCTAAGGGGGCCCTGTTGCCAGACCTGCATCGGGAGGTTCCCCATCGGACTTGGTGGCGACTGCTGTACCCAGGCTTGTGAAATCCCACCCGGCTGAGGCTCCTGCTGGCTGAGTTACGGATTTGGAGAGAGTGCAGTTCATTGAGCCCGGGTGTCAATGTCCAGGTGAGCAGAAGGTGGGATACTAGCGGAGGAGACCTGGGGGTGAGTTGGACCCAGGCCTAGCGCCTATGGGTAACGCACATCATGCCCTGAGCAATCCCTGCAATGCGGCTGACCTACATCACAGAGAGCACTGCACAAGGCTGGTGGGGGACTCTACAAACTCGCTCAATATGCTGAGAATGGTCATTGGTGGCAGCGGGTGCCAGGGGCACGGGGGCCTGATCTGGCACAGGCCCTTGGGTCTGCAGCTTGATCCGCTGTTACTCACTGGGGAACTGGGGAACTGGGGAACTGGGGAACATGTTTGCCACTGTCAGATCAGAAGAGGCATCCCGGTGCTGCTGCCTTTCCTTGCCCCCTGTTAGTTTGCATTTGGGTGTATGTGGGACTAACCCTTAGTGCTGCTGCTGCTGTCCCCATCTGCTGGTTCCTCTGACACAGAGGTCAGGTGTTTGAGTCCATCCTCCACCCTCAGGCTCCTGCCTGCGCCTCATCCCTGGGAGCCAGTGGTAGAGTGTCACCTCTCTGCAGCTTGACTGCCCTCCTGTCCCTCTCGTCTGCTTTCCTGTTCATCTTTCTGCTCTCCTCTGTTGTTTTCCCACATTTTACTTTATTTGTTAATCTTTGCTGTGTTTAGCTTTGTTTTTCCTGTTTTTTTGCAGTTCTATCTGCCTCATTGATGCTGCAATCACCAGCGTCCCTACCCCTCCAGTGTCCTTCCCGTGTCTCCCACCTCACAGCTGTCCGGCCCCCCTGCAGCACTACTTAGTGGCAGACGGTGTGTGGCCATGCGCAGCAGGCATGCCACTGGTGTGCCACAGGGAAGCCAAAGGCAAGCCATCTGTGTCTGTCCAGCACTGTCAGGAAAGGAATAAGGGAGTTAGAGGGTTTAATAGCTTGGCTCGCCCTCCAGTCATTAAAGTCAGAAAAAAGGTTTCTGTTTCCAGATACCTGAGAGCCTAGCTAGAGGAAAGGACAGCCACTGCTCAATGTGGTTGGCTGTTGGAAGTAGTGTCTAGTGTATAACAAAGGAAAAATTGTTCCTTTTTTTTTTTTTTTTTGGTTGTCCCCTCACTCACCGGGGTTGCCCCACGGTGACATGCTTCATCATTGGGGCCATCCCAGTCCTCTACGGGCTGGGGCGTGCTACGACTTGCGAAGTTACGTAGGAGCACTTAAATGGACTATGTGTGGTGCATGTGTATTTGTGGGGAGTGGACTATGTGATGAAATTAAAAGTTACCTGCCCAGTAGGTTCCTAATAAACTTTATTCTGGCCTCTAGGTGGTAGTATTAAAAACGGGGTAGGGAGATAGGCTATCCTAAACTTAATGTGTCCAGATGTTCCTATCCACTCCTAAGTCGACATGTTTCGTGCATACCCCAAGCACTTCTTCGGGACTACACAGGGACCAGCCCTGTGTTCGCCACTCCTTACTCTATCAATGAGATATTCGTAAAAAGTTATAAACTGCAGAAAACTCTATTAAGTGCATGCATTTATACCTACGTATTTTGTTCCCAAAAACACGTGGTTCTTTCTTTTGAGACCTAACTGGGCCCCATGGAGTCGGAGGGGTATCGGTATCCTCGCAACTTTGTGCTCCGGTTACCTCCTGTTTTTAGGCACCTACTGTTTCTCCCTCCGGTCCAGCACTGTACCATGCCCAGCACCAGGGACCCTGCCTCTCGGACACTCCACCCTTACGATGCCAGCACCCTCCTCACCCTCAACCCTGAACTCCACGCCGCCTGCCATTTAGCATCACTGAAGAATACCCTTGCACCCTGTGCCTGGTGAAACTGCAAACATACCTTCTGCCACATCAGCACCTCTTGCTGCCCAGCCAACCAACAGTGCACCTGACCCGCTCAACTCCATCCTCCTCAATGTGCGGTCCCTCCACAAATACACCACAGACATCTGCGACCTCCTCAATGCCACCTCTTCAGATTTCTCCTTCTTCACAGAAACCTGGACCAACCTCTGCTCCGGACCAGACATCGTCATTGCCATCCCTGATGGCTACTAAATTACCCGCGAGGACCTCCCAGACCGTCCAGGAGGAGGCATTGCCATCGTCTACAAAATCACACTCCGACTCACCTCGCACTCTAATGACCCAACAGTGACCATGAAACACCTCCACTTTCAGATCCAGGTCAACTCCACCACCATCCTCTGCGGCACCCTAATCTACAGGCCTCCTGGGACATGAACCCCCATTCACCGATGCCATTGTAGAACTCATTGCACCCCAGGCTCTCCCATCTACTGACTACATCCTACTCTGAGACCTCATGTTCCATCTGGACAACCCCAGTGACCAGAACGGCATTCCCCTCCTGGGGAACCTCGCCCACATTGAACTCAAGCAGCTAGTCACCGCACCAACCCACGTAGCCAGACACACGCTCGAGCACGTCTTCTCCACCAGCGGGAAGTTAAACTACAGCCACACCAGCAGACTCTCCGAGACCGACCATCATTGTATACATCACGTCTTCACCATGCCCACCGTACACACCACCATCACCCCCCCTCGCAGCTAGATGAAATCCACCGAAGAACTTCTCGTCAACTCCTTCAGCACCACAACTCCGCCAACGCTTACAGACGACAATACCGCAATGCGCAGCCTCCACCTATGGGTCTCAAACTGCACCAACACCCTGGCACCCCTCAAAAAAAGGCCAGGTAAACAACACTCCAAGAAGGCCAACTGGTTCACTCCCACCCTCCACTAGTCTAGACGCACCTGCAGACGTCTCGAGAAGTGATGGAGCCACAACATCAATCAACTTCGCAACACAGTCAAGTTTGCACCATGGCGCAAGGGTGCCTGCGTTGTTGCCTGGCAGCCATTGTGCGCCTGCGTAGGGGAAATAGACAGGGGGGCTTATTCATGAGCCTCTTCTGACAATTTCACCGTGCCAGTGTGTAATTTTCTTGACATACTTGTAGCGTGATTCTTGTACCACGTTGCGCTGTATTTGCAAAGTGAAGAATCTAAGCATATGCGTGAGCTTGTGAAGCTCTGTTAATAAAGGTTTGATATCCCTGTGCACTCAACACAATTATTGTTACATACCGGACAAGCAAATTCCACAGAGCACAGCAACAAAAATGGCTTTTTTAGACATAAGCCCAGCAGCCAACGCAGCACCACAGTCCGAAAAACAAGGAGGGGCAAAGGAAACCGAAGAAGAAAGACAAATGAGGATCACAAGAAGTATGACGAAAGTAACCTAGTTATGAATATCTCACAAAAAACATAGACAAAAGCACAAGTATCAGTATTAAACAAAGGTACTTCTTTTGTCCTAACCTATAAATCCAATTTACCAGGAACTAAAGTGGCTTTATTCACATTTTTCAGGTTACTAAAATTGAAGTATTTTTTTAAAGATTATCAAACAATCTCTGACATGGACGATGAAACTACGATCAAAGAGTTCAAACCCAAAAGCAGTTTTTGTGCTCCAACGTCACACAAAACAATTGAGGCCTTTGAGAGAACTGTGCTAGCTGACATCCAAAAAATGTACTTTTCCAAATGTACTAAGGTTAACTTTTACAAACACGAATGGAGTACTCTACAAAATCTTATCAATGATCCCAACTTGACTTTCCAAAGAGCAGATAAGGGTGGAGCCCTAATTGTGATGGACACGGATTTTTACGTAACTAGTGTCAATGAGCATGTGAACAATAAAGAAATCTATTTACCATTGGAACAAGATCCCACATCTGAATATCAAAAGACATTGAAACAAATTTTAGATCATGCATTAGAGATGAAATGGATCAACGACAAAATATATAAATTTCTAGAAACCAAGTATCCACGAAGACCAAAGCTATATATGTTACCAAAGGTACATAAAGATCCATGTAAACCCCCGTTCAGGCCCATCTTCTCAGCCTGCGGCTCTATTTCTGAACCGATTGGAAAATACATCGATTGGTACTTGCAACCGTTGGTACAAAGCAGTGATACACATATTAAAGACACTACAGCTTTCTTGAACATTCTAAGGAATATTAATACAGATGACACAACAGAATGGTGGTTATGCACGGTAGACGTGACAGCTCTGTACACTTCTATTCCACATAACGAAGGTCTTGAAGCACTAGAAGGGTGCTTGTTTAAAGATGAAAATGAAGAAGTCAACAAAGTATTTCTATTGGAACTAATGCATTTCGCACTTTTTCATAGTTATTTCCAGTGGCAAGAGAAATTCTTCAGTCAGTGTAACGGAACATCACTGGGCTTCGGGGGGGCGCCCTCGTACGCCAATATTTTTATGTCAAAATTTGAAACTTACTACATCCTCAACAACCCAGATTGGAAAGATCATCTGAGTTTTTAAAAGATACATTGACGACATATTCCTAATATGGAAAGGTGGGAAAGCGCATTTACTAAGGAATATTGAAAACATGAACACCATTCATGAAAGAATCAAATTTACACATATCATCGGAAAACATCAAATAGCTTTCCTTGATGTTCAAGTTACCCTAGAAGCTAAAAACTAAGCACTACATTGTTCAGGAAGAAAACAGATAGAAACACCTGCTTGCTGTATCATAGTTTTCATCCGGCGGCACTCAAGAAGCATTTACCAATCTCACAATTCATCAGACTGAAGAGAATCATTTCTGATCCTGAGAATTTGCCCGGCGCAATAGACAATCAAGTAATGAAATATGGTACACGTGGATATCCTCAAGATATCCTAGATGAATCAATAAGGAAAGTCAATCAAATGGCAAGAGAAACCCTACTTGAATCTAAAATTCCATCAACAGAAAAGAAAGCTGTTTGTGTGTTGAAGTTTTCAACTATGGCAAAAAAAATTAAGAATATCATCAATCATCACTGGCCCCTGATAATTAAAGAACAAGATCTACAAGGTCTCTTTTGTTTCCGGATTATATTTGCTTTGCAGAGATCTCAAAATCTCAAAGAAATATTGAATACGAAGAAAACCACAATTAAAACTCATAAAGGCATGATGAGATGCGAAAATTGCACCCATTGTAATAATGTAATCACTGCAAACACTTTTTTACACCCAATGAAAGGAAATAAAATATCGCTGCACCATTTGAGTAGTTGTGACACTAAAAACGTTATTTATGCAATTAAATGTCCATGTGAAAAGATTTACGTGGGGCAAACTGAAAGGAAAATTAAAATAAGAATGACAGAACATAAGAGTAACATCAGACTAAAGAATTTTAAATCAACTATTGCTACGCATTGGATTGAAGCCTAACATCAAATCGCTCAAATCAAATTTACTATACTGGAAGTAGTGCAGCAGCGCTGCAACATGGATTCACATAAATCTCGTCTTATGGCTGAGTTTTTCTGGATAAAAAAACTGAATTCTTTACATCCTAATGGGATGAATGACAGAGTGGAATACACATGTTTTCTATGAAGACAGCAGACATTGTACGATGGGCTAATCTCTATCCCCTTTTCCATTTTTTCATTTTTTCTCTTGCCTTATATTGTTACAATATATTTTCATTGTGTAATCGGATGTTACTGTAGAACAATTGCACGTAGTTCCCACAGTTCACAATAATGCATAGAAGTGTGAAGTATTATGCACGTATTTATTTTAATTCTATTTTTATTTATTTTTATTTTTGTATATGGACGTTTGCACCTCCTTCATTTTATAGCACCATTCCAATGAGACGGTTAAATTGTATGTTGCATTTTTCACGAGTTCCGTGAATTGCATCCACTCTTCTTTCATAAATTTAATGTACACATTGAGCATCGCTCGGGTATTGTTCGATGCTAGATCCTCTTCACATGATTTATAACACAGCTTCCCGCTCGTATCACATGACACTGGTTTATGTAGTCTTTCCACACTTCTGCATAGATTAGATAGACAGTGTTAGGATTGGCCACCCCCTCCACGTGATCCTTTCTGTGAAGTTTGTTTCTCATATCACATGACACGCGTCATCTGAGTAAAAACATAGCGGATTGGTGGATTCAGAATCTGTTACATTCCGAATCAGGAAGTACGCGGAATACCACTGAGCATTCACACACGAACGCCATTTTCCGACCGAGGTAAGTAGATTAGGATCTTGTTTATTTACTCTGCACGTTCAATCTCCTGCATAACACCGGTCATGATATGCTGTCACATATGGAGAATTAGAGGTTTTGGTTCGCTGGTTTTCGTACTCCACATTTTTAGCGTTGTTTTGTGCCTCTAGCCAGTCATTTAGTGGACGATCACACTAGTGTCCCGCATTTTGTAGTCCAGTTCGCTCTATGGCACTGCACTTTATCTAGCACGTTGGTAACATCCAATTACTGTATCTAGAAGTTACTATAAGTAATTATGGTAAGATTCGTTTACACTGTGAAGTCTTTTCTTTTGATAACAAACCAATGTTGTAATCTCTGGATAACAGAACAATGTTGTTTTACCATACTGAGGCTTATCTGGTCCTGTATTTTCCTTTTTCTAGACCCCTGAGGAAGGGTCGTGTTTGATGTCCCGAAATGCATTGGGTGTTGTATGAAATGCATCAATCAAGATTATCTAAGATGTTACATTTGATTTGAATCGTCTATGAAAAAAGAATAATAAAATAAAGAAATTTCTGAATCAAATGAAGATGAACTTTTGAAAGTCTTTCCAAAAGCACCATATGATTTGACGAAACTACATAGTTTCACGTTAAATGTGTGCAAGCCTTTAGTGTTAGGAGGACTCCTTTCATACACATTCTACTCTTGAAGCTCTGTGCCTCATTATACCTGCGTCAGGTATGATGTATCCAGGGTGGGCGTTCTCACGCAACAAAGCCTCATAGGAGTGGTGCAGTGGAATCCATCAGATTTCACTGCAAAAATTGTAGGATGCCCCTGCATCAGTTCCTACCTCATGGCAGGTGCAAGGGTAACACAGGGATAGGCTTTCCCCAATGCATTGCTGGAGTTGCATTATGCTTGTGACACAACTGCAGCTATGCATGAATTTAGCGCTGACAGATACGTCAGGATTCTAGACGTATCTGTCAATAATTGTGACATGGAGCGCCATAGAGTGAATACAGGTCATCCAGTGTGTGTGCAAACAGGGCATAGTGAAAAGTTTTGCAACGCTGTTTCGTGGCAGCAATGCAATACTTTTCCTTAATGAGGCCCAGTAATGCGCCCTATTGTATTGATGGTACAAAAGGGGGTGGTGATGGACGGAGCATCTGAACCAATCAAACACTCACACCCAGTCAAAAGATCTGGGTTTAATCCATCACCGTTCTAAAGCCCACTCTGCCTCCCCAGTTCAGACATGGCCATATGCAAATCAGTCTGACCCTGTGCCTCATGGGAACAGTCCAGCCCGAACTGCCAAGCCATACCTTCCCTGGACTGGAAACAAGCTTCCTAGGACCGGTTTCTGGCATTTCAGCCGTCTTCAGTCAGGCTTGCTTGAATCCAGTGGCAAAGTGAGCAAGGGACTCACGCCTGAGCATACCCTGCCAACTTATGGCGAACAAAGCGGTACAAAAGGGGGTGGTGATGGACGGAGCATCTGAACCAATCAAACACTCACACCCAGTCAAAAGATCTGGGTTTAATCCATCACCGTTCTTTGGCCCACTCTGCCACCCCAGTTCAGACATGGCCATATGCAAATCAGTCTGACCCTGTGCCTCATGGGAACAGTCCAGCCCAAACTGCCAAGCCACACCTTCCCTGGACCGGAAACAAGCTTCCTAGGACCGGTTTCTGGCATTTCAGCCATCTTCAGCCAGGCTTGCTTGTATCCAGTGGCAAAGTGAGCAAGGGACTCACGTCTGAGCATACCCTGCCAACTTATGGCGAACAAAGCGGTACAAAAGGGGGTGGTGATGGGGTCTGTACTGGGGTGAATGTATGACATTGTTCTGCATTCTGTCCATCAACTGTGTTTTTTGCTATTGTATTGATGGTGCACATTCCTGCCTTGTAGTTTTGTTGCAGGGCATTGCAGCACCATTCCTCACAGTGCTGTCCAGCATCAAAACCTTCTGAAATGAGGCCCCAGGTGTTAGTACCATTTTTAAGATCAGCTATTTTCTGGTCTTAAAAACTGCCTCTGCAGTTAGAAGTCGTTTTTTGGGTTTTGCCCCATACAAGGGATTCCTTGTAAATATCGCAAAGTGGGGCTAGCGGCCATTTTTGCACAGGAACACTTACTTTGCATCTCATTTTCGCTAATCTTGCTAACAGAAGTGGCAATCTCAAAAATGCACGTTTTCACCAGAATACTGCTGCTAACTGAGGTTAGCGCAACTTGTAAATACAGGGAAAAGAAAGCAGCCGTAACGTAAAATATTTACGCTATGGCGGCGTTGACTCCTTGTATATATGCCCCATAGTACTTTAATTCACTTACAAATGCATTTTTTTTAAGTCCTCATCTCACCACTAACGAGTGCAAATTATCTCCTAAAGCCCATTCTTGACCTGGGCGCCCCGGGCTGGAGTTCTTGCTTTCGCCTGGGGCCAGCCCGGCCTGCCTTTTTATACCAAGGCATGGTGTAATCATTGGACCTTTCGTGCTTTAACCCAACCTCATTGCTGTTCCCCATTCTATAAAAGGTTCCCAAACCGTGATATTTACATTGTGAGATAATAATGATTCTAACCGTGTAATTCTCAATGTTGCTCGAAGCCAATTTTCATACAGTGGGGTCTAGCATCCTTCCAGATCTTACAGATTTCTCTTCGAGCAATTAAGATAAAACAGAAAAATAAAGCAACTTGTGTCTCCCTGAATCCACCAATAAGGTCTGCATCCAAACCAAACATAACTCTAGCAATGTTAAGGTCTAATTTTGTTTTAAAAATACTCTCCATTGCCCGCTCCACTCTACCCCAGAAGGGACCCACTACCGGACAGACATAAAAGATATGGATATCGTCAGCCTCGGGAAGTCCACATCTTGGACAAAGAGGAGGCGGGTTTACAAACTTCGCTAATGTTTTGGGCGTATAATAAAGCCTATTTATAGTATAAAAGTGATTTTTTTTAAAGAGAAGCAGACCTGACATATTTATAAAGTACTTGAAGGGAGGTGTCATATAAAGTAACTGAGACTGCCTCAAGCCTAGAAGAACTCTAAACACGCTATAGTGGAGAAGACTGTAGTTCCTCTACCTCCAGCATTTTCCTATACCAGAGTCCAACTTCCTTCTTCCTAGGCCATGGGTGTAGGAGTGCACCTTCGATTTCCCAGTTAACGCCGATGTTCTCTCTCTCGGCAGAAAACCAGGAACAGAGTTGGATATATTTAAATCTGGAGAAGGAGTCCCCAATCTTAGAACTCAAAACCCCCCATGGGAGGACCCCTTCTGATGTTACAAG
Organism: Lissotriton helveticus; assembly: GCF_964261635.1. Classification (NCBI taxonomy): domain Eukaryota; kingdom Metazoa; phylum Chordata; class Amphibia; order Caudata; family Salamandridae; genus Lissotriton; species Lissotriton helveticus. The sequence continues at coordinate 402,109,569 of NC_136065.1, forward strand.
GTCCGACCAAATTCTTATTCCTGCTCTCCTAATGGGAAAGGACAAACTGTCCTTAAGGCATGGGGGCAGGCCCGGAGAGTCCCAGATTGGGGCACAGTCAGAGTAATATTTTATGCCCCACCTTCCTTTAACTCTGTTCCATACAGAGAGAGCTAATTTTAACACCTTAAGACGTACTTTTTTGTAAGATTTTACTGCTCCAAATTTATACAGAAACCCAGACCCGCCTCCCTCTTGATCTACCATTACGTTCAGAATCCTACCCCAGTTAGAATCATCAGGGCTCGAAAGAAGACATCGGATATTTTTCAGCTGAAAGGATAGAGCATACCAATTTACATCTGGAAGAGCAAGCCCCCCTTTTAGTAGTCTTCTTTTCAGCTTCTTCCAGGATATCCTAGAATTTTTATTGGCCCAAATGAAGCTGCCGATTTTTCCCTGGATATTTGCCAAGATTTTATCCGGAAAGATCAAGGGTATCGAATTAAACAGATAGGTTAGCTTGGGCATAATTACCATCATGACCAAGTTAACTCGGCCATAAATTGTAAGGGGAAGGTTCTGCCATCTAGAGAAAAGCTGATCAATATCCTTGCCGACCTTCTTTATATTGGTTTGGACTATGTTGTTAAGATCTGATGTAATAGTTACGCCCAGATATCTAAACTGGCTACTGCGAGGACCATCCCAATTATCTACCCCCCAGCACATAATTTCAGTTTTCAAGTTGTTAATTTGGTATCCCGAGTAAAGGCCAAAGTCGGTCATTATCTCCTCCACTCTTGGGAGCACCTCAACAGGGTTGCTGGTGTAAACTAAAAGATCATCAGCATATAGAGCCAGTTTACAGCTGTAATCCCTGACTCTAAAAGCTGTAATTGACTCATCAATACTCAAAGCCTGTGCCAACGGCTCTATATAGAGGTCCAACAGGAGGGGCGAGATGGGACACCCCTGCCTGGTACCCCTCTTAATACTAAAGCTTGGTGTCAAAAGGCCGTTCAATAATATTGCAGCAGAGGCGCCCTCATAACACCCTCTCAAAGTTTGAATGAAGGTCTCACCAAAGCCCATAACATTGAGTACCATCCACAATAATCCCCAGTTGACACGGTCGAAGGCCTTCGCCGCATCATATGCGGCTACCGCCAAGGGCTCCGTCCGTGCCACCGCTAGGTCTATGCTGCCAATCACCTGCAGGGTTAGCTCATGGATGTACCTTCCAGGTACAAAACCTTTCTGGTCCGGTCCGGGCTAATAAGTTGTGGGGCCAATTTACCCAATCTCCCTGCCAAAACACTGGTAAAGATTTTATAATCAGCCTTTAGCAGGAGGTGGGCCTGTATGAGTCTGCTTTGAGGGGATCCTTCCCTGGCTTTAGGATGAGTACAATAATGGACTCCTTCCAGGATGCTGGTGCCCTACCCTTTGAGCCATATACATAGTTAAATAACTCACATAGTCTTGGCACCAAACTGTCCTGGAAAACTTTATACACTTCGCCGGGAAGGGCATCCGGCCCCGCTGCTTTGTTTTTTTGTTTGTTTTTTAAAACCGCTCGGGAGCCATCCCACCAAGTGGTGTGAAAGTCGTTTAGAGCGGCGAGGATATCACTGCAGGACAGCGCAGGCTGTGTTTTCCCCATCACTGGGCTACTCGGTGACTCGCACTCACCCTCGCACAGTACGTCAGTAGGCAGGGTGTTGCACTCCCTCTTATTCAGGCACCCATTAGGCGCGTCCAACTGGTCGAGAGAACAAAGGCAGGGCAGGGACAAGTCCGGCTTAGGCAGACCACAGATGGGATTCCGGGGCTTCCCAGAGTATAAGCCTAAAAAAAAAACAGTCCACGGCAGCTGTCATCCCCACTCCGACTCAGCAACAGCCTCAAATTCGGGAGCGGCCTGCAAAAACCGGGCAGGAACAAAGACAAAGCCGACAGGCTCACCTTCCGCTCTCCGCATTCAACAGGAGTTTCATCGAGCCTCAATATCAAGGATGCACTCCGGCCGCATCGTGCGACAACCAGGGCACCAACAGATAATTTCACTGTGGAGTTGCCGCGTCTCGGCGGGCCGACTCCGCCCAGGTCCCGCTGGCCGCCTCTGATGTATCAGCGTCCGGCCATGTTTACCAACCGAGGTCTCGGCTCCGGGTCGTTTAAGGCCAGCAGTCAATTTCGCGAATATCTCCGTCTGTGAGGCAGGTAGAGGTGCCGGGATCGCGCAATCGATATCTGCGCGCCTTCACCGTCGCCTCGCTGCCATGCAATGCCAGGATCGTGGACAGGATTATCTTGCGGGGCTCGGAAGCTTACGGAGCCGGGAGCCTACACTGCCACACCGATCGCCATCTTGGCTCCTCCACCTATTTTTTTATTTTTTAATATGGTCTCTGATCTCTTCCTCGGTGAAGGGGCTGTTGAGAATGATTCGACCTTCATCGGTCATGCTAGGCAGAGCCTTACTCTCCAGCCACTGTACGGTGTTCTCATGGGTTGGGGACGGTTCTTCCTGGTAAAGTTTAGAAAACATAGAGAGCAAATGCTCTTCCATGTCTTTCTGTTGGCAAGATATATTTGCCTGGTCATCAAGCATTAACCTATCTATATTATTCCGCACCCGGTCCGCTCTGATCTTACTTGCCAGGATTGCACCAGCTCTCTCACCGTACTCATTTATTTTGTGTCTTTTATAAAGCGCGCAGCTACCCCAACGGGGTGTCCCGGCGCTAAGTGATTGCGGATCTCAAGGAGGGACCAGAGATGGGCGATTAACGGCAGAACAGGAAGGTTTTCAGAGCGCGACGAAATTCTTGTTCGGTCTTGCTCATGCGTAGTTTAAGAGGCAACCTATTCCACCGCTGGGCCGCACCTAGTTCAAAGGTTCTTCCTCCAGAGCGAGATTTTTTGAATCTCGGAATGACCAATAGGCCTTTAGAATTGGAGCGTAGAGAGCGGGAATTACAGTATGGAGAAGAATTGATCTGAGGTGAGCAGATCCGTTACCCTGGGTGGAGTGGTAGGCGGGTGTCATTGCCTCAAACTCGATACGTTTGCTCATGGGGAGGCAATGCAAGTCATGAAGGTAGGAAGATATGGGGTGTCTCCGAGGGAGACCACCTATCAGTCGAGCAGCGGCATTTTGGGCGGTTTGAAGTTTGTGACAAAGGCCAGCTGAGAGTCCTAAGTAGAGTCCATTAGCGTAATCCAGATGGGAAATGATCAACGCGTGGACTATTGTCTTTCTATTGTCACTTGGAAGGTAATTAATCAGTTTTCTTAAAATTTTAATCTTGGAAAAACAGGCAGCTACGACTGATTGGACTTGACAGCTCAAGGACAGCTGTTGGTCCCAGCGAACTCCAAGATTCCTAACTGAGTCTTTAGGGATAGGGGCTAGGCTCAGATCAACCGGCCACCAGATGTTAGGGTCGAGAGGAGAAGGTTGATTAAAAAATAGCACTTCCGTCTTAGTGGCATTCAATCTCAAAGAGTTGCGATCCATCCAGTGAGCAATGTCTCGGATACAGGATTTGAGGGGATCAAAAGTGTTAGTGGAGGGGTTATCAAAAGTAAAAAGCAGTTGAATATCATCAGCATAGGATGTAGTTTTGATGCCGGTTTTAGAAATCATCTCAGCTAGCGGGGAAAAATAAACATTGAAAAGTAGGGGGCTTAATGAAGAGCCCTGGGGAACACCCCATTTCAATGGCTTGCAGGAGGACTTAAAAGGGGGGGTGTGCACTAGTTGAGTGCGGTTTGAGAAGGAGCTGATCCAGTTGAGGACATTGCCCTGGATTCCAATGGTCTTCAGACGATCCAGTAGTATTGGGTGAGAGACGGTGTCGAATGCTGCTGATAAATCCAGCAGCACCAACACCGCTCGCGATCCTCTATCTAGGGCCCATCGTACGGAGTCCGCCATATCTATGAGGGCTGACTCCGTGCTGTATCCTTTGCGAAAACCATGTTGGGAATCGTGAAAAAGGTCATGGGTCTCAATGAAACTCGCAATTTGCTGATGGGCGAGCCGTTCAAGTATCTTAGCCGGGGCCGGGAGGAGGGATATTGGCCTGTAATTAACTGGATTACCAGGGTCGGAGTTGGCTTTTTTTAAATGGGGAACAAGGTAGGCCTGTTTCCATTCTTCCGGGTAATGGCCTGTGCTAAGGGAAGCGTTCCATATTGTGTTAAGGTGGGGATTGAGGAGTGGGACCAAGGCTTTAAATTGTTTTACTGGCCAGGGATCCACTGGGGATCCAGATCTGCATCTTAGCAGCTCCTGTAAGGAGGCCTCTTCCGATATAATATCAAAGTCAGCGAGGATAGGACCTGACGTAGTGATTTCAGTGTAATTCTCAGGGTGATTGGTCTTCTCGCTGATGGGGAATGAGGCCTGTATCTGGGCAATCTTGTCCTCAAAAAATTCGGACAACTGGGAACAGAGTTCTTGAGAAGTAGGTTGTTGTCGAATCAGGGCCTGAGGGTCAGTGAAGGATCTAACGATAGAGAAAATTTCTCGTGGGGCATTGCTAGCTTTATTTATTTTCTCCGCTAAGAAACCTCTTTTGTGCTTAATGATTTGTTACGGTAGTCTTTAAGGGCCTTACGGTACGCCAATTAGCATTCTGTAGAATACCCAGATCTCCAGCGCCTTTCCAGTATTTTACAGAGCGATTTTTGTTGACGTAGTTCGTCAGAGTACCAGGGGGCTGCAGGTGAGGCCCTAAAGGTCTTTATAGATCCAAGGGGGGCTAATGCATCAATTGCATTAGTGATCCAAGTGTTCAAATTGGTGATACGAGAGTCCAGATTGATAGCGGGGGGGGCTGCTGTCTTTGAGATGCTGTTCCATGGAGGACAAGGAGATTTTACTCCAATTTCTTCCTTGTACTCGTGGAATGGAAATAGGACGGTCTAAGCGGGTCAAGAGGATGGAAAAAGGAACTAGACAATGGTCTGACCAGATAACTGGAAGGGGGCTTCTATTGTTATATCAGGGAGATTAGAAAAGATTAAGTCCAGAGTATGGCCTGCCTTGTGGGTGGGATAAGCGACTAGCTGTCGCAAATTACAAGCAGCCAGAGAAGATAGAAAATTAGAGCTGGCTAGACAAGAGAGGTCGTCAATGTGTAAATTACAATCTCCGAGAACCGAGAAATTGGCGTATCGGGCACAGGACTGGGTGATGTAATCTAGAAGAGCTGGGAGGTGAGAGGGGCTAGAGGAAGGGGTTCTGTGTAGAAGGAGACCTGTGAGGGATATAGAAGCCGAAAATTTCACACAAAAAGGAAGCCCTTCGATACTATCGATAGGGTCGAAAGACATGGATGAGATGGCCCACTTGTTTTTATAGATAATGGCCACCCCACCCCCCTTTTTACCACCTTGACGGTTGGCACAGATAATGCTAAAACCCTCTGGGATGGCCAGAGAGATGGCAGGGTTGGTGTCTTCAGTAAGCCATGTCTCGGTCAGAAACAAAAGGTCCCAGTCATTATCTGATAGAGATTGATGGATGTCGAGAGAGTGCTTGACTAATGACCGGCAGTTAATCAGGGCGAGTTTAATGGATATAGACAGGTTAGGAGCTCTCGATAGTATCCGCCTAGGAGATTTAATAGGGGCAACCAGAGTGTTAAATGAGGAGTCACAGAATATACATTGGGTGTTCCCTCCATATAGATCTAGGGGGTTGAGTTGATGCTGGACACATTCCGTAGGACACAAGGAGAGTAATGTCTTACGGTTGTAGACAAATCTTACCGGGCTTGTGTATCCAGCAGCGTGGTTGGCCCCGGCCGCGATCTGGTCACGGACGGGCGCAGATGGGCGCAGACGGGCTGGTCTTAGGCGCGACTTCGGTGCGCTGTCGGCGCGCCCGCTGCGCGCGGCCGCTGCGCGGCCGGGTAGGAGGGGACATTTTATGCAATGGGGGCGTGGGAGGGAAAACAACTAGAACTCCACCCCCAGCCTCTCTCCAATATGGCGGCTCCGCTTCGTTAAGATGCTTCCTACCTCAGCGCCTTAATCGGCTGAGGGGAAGATTGACAAGGGTCAGGGTAATGTGCAAATATGCGGGCAGATAAAATCAGGGGTCCAAAATAAGCAAATACGTTTTTAAAAGCTGCGAGCGTCTATGTCCTCGTTGTGTTGCTTCCCACCTCAGCGCCTAAATCGGCTGGGGGGAAGGATGTCATGCAGTGGGTCAGGATACTGTGCAAATATGCGGGCAAATACAATCAGGGATAACAAAGTAAACAAATGTACCTCATAGTTATCCACAGCATGTACATCCCATTGGGCCTTCATTTTTAAATCTAGGAGCCCTCTGTACTCTGATCGGAGGAGTTCCAGCTCCTCTAATACCCGTGATAGATTTTGTTGGTGAGCTCCCAATCGTGCGTTCTCTAGCGAGGCGATTTTGTTCTCCAGAATCTTAAATTTCCTCGCCTAATCCCAATTTTTCAAACAGATCAGACTATGAAGTAGACCTCTAGTATGAGCTTTCCAGGGTTCCCAAACATATTCGGGAAGAGCAGAACCAACATTGTCTGAAAAATAATTGACTTCAGATGTTTTCACGATGGTGACTATATCTTGGTTGTTCAGCGCCAACCTTTTTAGGGTCCACCTGGGCGATGTTGTGGCTGTGGCCCTACTGGTCAGAACCGAAAACATAATTGGTGCATGATCAGATAAAATGGTAGGTAATATTCTTATGTCTTCCAGGACCTCTAAACATGACCTATCAACCAAAATATAGTCCAATCTTGACGCGTGGCCATGTTTTTTGCTAAAATATGTGAAGCCAGGTACAGACCCTCCTTTGGCCTTCCAGGCGTCTATTAAGCCAAGTTCATGCATCATGTTAACCATAGCACGCCGAGATCGCGGTGCTGCTGCAAGTTGGGAATAATTGGAGCGATCCTGCCTAGGATCAAGCAGGACGTTAAAGTCCCCCCTATAATAATAGGTGAACTAACCTCCACCAAGTTGGACTGTACTTTAAGTAGGTGGGTGGGGTCGTCGATATTCGGGCCATAATAAGAAACAATAGTCTGTATATTTCCGCCAAGATCTAACTGTGATGTGACCCACCTTCCTGATTGGTCAGTAGATATTGACCTGATGGAGCCTCCTGCCCCTGTCTTTATCAAAATTGCAACCCCCTTACTTACGACCGACTGCCCAGAAAAACAAAAAGCCCCAATCCATCTACGTTTCCCAAAAATCTCATTGCCCTCACTGAGACATAGATGGGTTTCTTGGAGAAGAACTATTTTGGCGAGGGATTGTTCTTATACTTCAGGACCAACCTTCGTCTTCTGGGACAGCGGAGCCCGTTAACATTCCAGGAGATATAGGAAACCTTATTACTAGTCATTAAATAATCTCCTTACCCTACGCCCAGAACCCCACAGAGTTAATAGGAACCTCCTAAAAGCTAGAGTGGAATGAGAACTTAGTTTTCATTTTTTTTCACCCCAAACCCCCTCCCATTCTGTCCATCAACTGTGTTTTTTGCTATTGTATTGATGGTGCGCATTCCAGCCCTGTAGTTTTGTCGCAGGGCAGTGCAGCAACATTCCTCGCAGCGCTGTCCAGCATCAAAACCTTCTGAAATGAAGACCCAGGTGTTAGTACCATTTTTAAGATCAGCTATTTTCTGGTCTTAAAAACTGCCTCTGCAGTTAGAAGTCGTTTTTTGGGTTTTGCCCCATACAAGGGATTCCTTGTAAATATCGCAAAGTGGGGTTAGCGGCCATTTTTGCACAGGAACACTTACTTTGCATCTCATTTTCGCTAATCTCGCTAACAGAAGTGGCAATCTCAAAAATGCACGTTTTCACCAGAATACTGCTGCTAACTGAGGTTAGCGCAACTTGTAAATACAGGGGAAAAAAAGCAGCCGTAGTGAGGTTCCGTGGCTTTCGGGACCGGACTCCATTGTTGTTTGTGACGCCATTTTGTGTTGCCCTCACGAAGGCCATGGGGATAAACGAACAAACGAAGTTGCATGGGCCTCGTTGTCCATGTAAGCATTTAACGTGGGCCTTTTCGACTTGCGAGTGAACTGCAAGTTGCTGACCCCTTCACCTGAAACTACCCTTTCACGAAGCTAGTTTCTTTAGCAGATCTTGTCTGCAAATTTAATCAATGTTCAGGATATCGTTAACTTTTAGTTTCTTGCACATATCTTATCCTACTCAACATCTGAATTGTTTCTTTCTTTACGACTTTTCATTACATGGGTAGTGCTTTCAATTATGGGTTTGTCCGGCTTTTGGTAATCGAATTTGGGACAATCCTAATAATTAACTTGTGGGGTTGGTACGATGTAAAGTGAGCTTTTTGGAATGTGATAATGTATAGAAATGTGTTTCCATTGGTCAGAATTTGCCGCAGTGGGTGTGCATTCGTAATTTTCTGAATTTCCGATAAAAAGTGTGTCTTGCTCGACGAATTTGAGCAGTCTCCTGAGTTGTACACCGTGTTGTATTGCTTGGATCACTGTTACTAGCTGCAGCTAATAAATTTGATCTCTGACGCCACCTAGAAGTATTCCGTGTCTCTGTTTGCCAGGACAGGGGAACTCGAAGACATCGGGCGTGTCCCTGACGCCGCCGGGTTCTGAAAAACCCGGTTCTTCCGATGGCGCCCAACGAGGGGCGACTTCAGCGGTACCGGTCCAAGCCCGAGGATCGTGTAGAGCCACGTGAGGAAATTCTGGAGGAAGGCCGCCACTTCATCGACCCCTGCATGTCGACGTGGACCGAAGGTGTTTTCTGCGAGGCTTCCCGCTTTCCGACGGCTACGAAGGACTGCTGCCCTGACTGTCGCCCTGTCTTGGACCCTCGATAGATGCTTTGTAGAACGAGACGATAGACGGTCTTCTGGTGGCGTGACAGATATTTTGGTTAAGTATAAGTGGGTCGCTCCCACGACTTTGCTTTGGGTTCTTGGTTTTGTCTGATTCGGCTGCTGCAGCAATCGAAGCCGAGGGGCTCGTATATTTGCGAGTGTATCGATAGTTGATAACCCCTTGAAGTTTGAAGCTAGATTAATGAGCTATAAGATGCCTGATCTTAGCAAAATTAGGAAATGGTTCAGTTGTGGTTGTAACAGGGATTCCCGATTGGAGGACTCGTGTCCGATACCTCCGGTTGGAACTCCGACTTATGAGCTCTATTCAAAACACGAAGTGGGTCCTATCACTTATAATGAAGTATGGGTCCGCTATACTAGGAAGGATGGTGTTTTACGATGGCCCCAACATGGTAGTTTCTAAATAAATATTTTAGATAATCTGGAAGTTGCGTTATTCAAGAAGAAAGCCCGGCCGGCAATGTTTGACTCTTTCCGCCTTTGGCGAAAGGAAGCCAAATAGAGAGAAATTAAACAAGCAAAGAGAGATAGGAAAGATAAGAATATGTCAGTACTACAAGCTGCTAGGCAGTATAGGGATGATGGAGAAGAGCGAGCGAGTGAAGTTTTAGATAGGCAGCGTTGCATGGCCATAGATAAATGTTATCCGGCCTTGCCGCTTTCTCCTCCGAAAGTGATTGAAGATTCTGAGAAAGGTCCTTTGATCTCTCATTTATTGAGATAGCCACCTCCCTATGTGCAGGGTGCTACTGCACCTCCATTACCTCCTGTTGTTCCACCCTTTGTTGTTCAACCTCCTGCTGTTGTTCAGCCACCCGGTACTCCACAGATGGTTTTGCCTCCTCCTGCGCAACCCGCTCTAGGGTCGTCATCTTTGCTACCAGCCTTGCCTCAAACTCCTTTGCCTTCTAATTCTCATCTTCGACTCCTACTGTTCTTATCCCTACACCTTCTTTGCCTCAAAATACTTATTCTCCTGTTTTTATGTCTGCTTCTTCTTCTGTTCGAAAACGAGTGACAGAGACTGTTTCTAATTTGTTGTCTCCATTGCTTGGGTCATTGAATATGACCCCTGTTTCGGAATGTAAGCAGAGTCGTAGTCAGCTTCCCGGTTCCGAGGAACGGGCAGTGTTGGATTTGTTGGCTCGTAGATGGATTTCAAATGCCTCTAGGTATAATTTGCAAGCGATTATGGATGTTTTCTTTCAAAGGGAACCGCCTAAACAAAGGTATGTTTTTGATGTAATGTGTATGTTTCTGCGTCAGGAATGGGAAAATAATGAGTTGGGTTTAATTCCGCAGGAACTACTTGATGTTCAGTCTGAATTTGCTAGAGGGACGATAGTGGAAACTGATGTTACAGATGCCGTAGAGACGATACTTGTTTTTAGATCTCAACTTCCGCCTCAGACATTGTACGAACCTGATTCCTCCGTTAGGAGGAAAGTGAAGCAGTATCCTATGAGAGAAGTTCCTCCTTTATGGAAAGAAGCAGTTCAGGCTAATGTTAATTTGGGTATTGTAGCTGCACCGGCTCATTTTCAGCGAGTATGGGTACATGTTCCTTGGAAGAGAGCAGAGGTCTTGGCTCTTAAGCAGACCTTACCTGACCCTCGTAAGAATCCTGCTGGTTATTACAAGGAGTTGTCCCAGACAGTTAATGCGTGTGTTATGAATTTAGCTGACATCGATATGTTGATGGGTAATGTAGTTCCACAACCTTTGTGGGGGAAAATTCGCCATGAGAATCATGCTGCAGAATTAGGTGATACTTGGGCGAATATTGTAGCTGCGGATGGTCGACAGGTAGGAGGTGCTAAACCTGAACCTTTAGTTGCAGATTTACCTGGTATTAATTTGATGAATAATATATGCCTTTACGAGTGAATTGGGATAAGTTAGCAGCATGTAAGCAAAAGAAAGATGAGAGCGTGTCTGATTTCTTCACTAGGTTTGAAGAGACGTTTATCGATCATAGTGGTCAGGACATGAGTACTGAAGGTGGTCAAAGGTTGTTCGTGGATAAATTTGTCTTTAATTTGCTCCCCGAACTTTCTAATAAGCTAAAGGACTCTGAGAGTTCATGGGCTGTTTCTTCGTCGGCCCAGATATTTGCTACTGCACAGTATTACGAGAACAGGGATAAAGATGAGAAGGATAAAGCGGAGAAGAAAACGAAAGATTTAAAGACGAAAGTTCTTTTGCAGCAAGCTTATCCACCTCGTCAGAATCAGCCTCAGTTTCAGCAACCTCCGCAATTTCAGAGATTGTTACAGAAGCCTGAGCCTTATGTTTAGCGATTCTTTCCTGGTCCTAATCAGTGCGCTTATTGTAGAGAGCAAGGTCATTACAAGAATGGTTGCCCGGCTTTGTTGCAGTGTGCGAATGGTGTGTCTGGTCAGAGAGGTCGTGGTGGTTTCCAGCAAGCCCCTAGGGGTAGGGGACGTGGTGTGATTCCCCAGAATGAGCATTCCTCTTCCCTACAGAATTCTGTGAATTATTTTGACAGACAGAATGTTCCGAGTGGTCAGTCTGCCCAGTACTATGTTGAGGATTACTGTGTTGAAGGTGAGAGTTCTGGTTATAATGATAGCTAGGACAGCCAAGGTCAAATTGAGGGAGTAGTGTCAGTTCCAGTAGATCAGAGTGGACCTTATGTTGAAGTGATAACATCAGGTGTGGTAGAACCTTTTCTTTTGGATACTGGTGCGACAAAGAGTTCTATTACGCACTCTAAACTTCCTGGCGCACCTTTGTCTGGCTTGACTAATGTTTCAGTAGGATTTTCAGGTGCCCCAGTTCGTAATCCGGTTTCTAGTCCTTTGTCCCTTTCCATTGGCCCTTGTGAATTGGAAGCTCCACTTATTCTAACGACTGGTTGTGGTGAGAATCTGTTGGGTTTGGACTTGCTGAAAAGATTGTATGCGACATTGCATTGTTCTCCTTCGGGAGTACAACTTACCCTTGGTAAGAAAGTGATTTCTCCAATATATTTGTCTAAAGATTGTCTGCCACTGCAATTGCGTTCACTTCCTGATACGCTTTGGGCTACAGGTCCGAATGATGTTGGTCTTTTGAAGATTCCCCCGTATGTTGTTACACTCAAGTCGAATGCTAGACTGCCCCGTAGTCCGCAATATAAGATCTCGAGCTATGGTGAGAGAGCTCTTTTAGCGATTGTCTATGATCTGGTTGAGAAGGTGTAGTTGAGGAAACGAGAGGTAATGTGTGTAACAGTCCTGTTTTTCCTGTCCTTAAACATACTGATGCTTCTCAGCCACCTGTGTACCGGTTTGTGATCGACCTTCGAGAGGTCAACAAGATTGTTGTGCCACAGTTTCCTGTGGTTCCTGATATCACTGCTTTGTTGACTCTGATTCCTGCTTCGGCAGCTTGGTTTTCTGTCATCGAATTGAAGAACGCTTTCTTCAGTATTCCTATTGCTGAGGAGAGTAGGGATATTTTTGGTTTCTCATTAGGAGGCCGAAGCTTCCGGTTTAAGAGAGCTCCTCAAGGTTATTGTGAAAGTCCCTCCATCTATAGTCAAGCGTTGACAACTCAGCTTGATGGTTTTGTGTTGCCTGTTGGTGCTACTCTTATTCAGTACGTTGATGACTTGTTGGTTACTGCTGATGACGAAAAGATTTGTAAAGAGGCTACTCTTTCTCTGTTGCGGTATTTGTCTGACCTTCATCATAAAGTGTCACCTTCAAAGTTGCAATATTGCCGCCAAGAAGTAACCTACTTAGGTCATCTCTTGTCGAAGGAGGGAAGGAGATTGACATCAGAAAGAATTCAAGCAATTGCGCAAATGAGTGTGCCATCCACACAGAGAGAAGTGCGTGCCTTTTTAGGTATTACATCGTATTGTAGACAGTGGATCCCCAATTTCTCATTGTTAGCGAAACCTTTGTTAGCACTGACTCTGAAAGATACTCCGCATCCTCTTCCTTGGTCTGACGAATGTCAGAAAAGTTTTTCTGAATTACGCGATGCATTGTGTTCGGCTCCTGTGTTGGGTACTCCAGACTATAGTAAGCCTTTCACGTTGTATGTGCACGAGAGAGAAGGTTGTGCATTGTCAGTGTTGACACAACCATTTGGGGACGAGCAGCATCCATGCGCGTATTTTTCAGCTACGTTAGACCCAGTTGCTAAGGCGTTGCCGAGTTGTTTGAGAGCTACAGCGGCAGCGGCAGTTTCTATCCGACAGTCTGCTGGTTTGGTATTGGACAATACGTTGATTGTGATGGTCCCACAGGCAGTGGATACCTTATTAAATAGGACCAAGACAAAGCACCTTACTAGTCCACATCTTTCAGGTTACGAGTTGACACTGTTGGCTAGTCATGTTCACATTAAAAGATGTAATGTGTTGAATCCAGCTACGTTGTTGCCAATCTCTACAGAGACGGATGTTCAAGAACAGCATGATTGTTTTCTTCGTACAGAGGAAGAAATGAAAGCTAGAGTTGACTTAAGGGATACTCCCCTTACGGATGTTGATGGTACGCTATGGGTAGACGGTTCGTGTTTTAAGCTTCCGAATGGTGAGACGACTGCAGCGTATGCTATCACAATTTTACATACAGTTGTTGAGACAGCACGCATACCACAGAATTCTGCGCAAGCAGCAGAGTTGATTGCACTGACTAGAGCGTGTGTGTTGTCAGAAGGAAAGCGAGTGAATGTTTATACTGATAGCCAGTATGCGTTTGGTGTTGCCCATAGTTTTGGCGCATTTGTGGAGAGAAAGAGGGTTTCTTACTTCCCATGGAACGAAAATACAGCATGGGCAGTTGGCGAATGAACTTTTGGAATCACTTACTCTCCCGAAGCAGATTGCAATCGTGAAGTGTAGTGTGCATAAGAAAGTTGTGGACGATGTTGGTCGAGGGAATGCGTTTGCGGATGAAGTTGCGAAGGAAACGGCGAAAGACATGCTGAGCCGTATGTATGTTGCAGGCCCCGCTAATTGGGTTATGGCTGGTGGAATGTGTGAAGACACAATAGAAAGTGTGAAAATGATTCAGGCTGAAGCTACAGAGAAGGAAGTGAGTGTTTGGAGAGAGACTACGGGTATGTTGGATCCGACAGGTTGTTGGGTTGAGTTGTCAGAACACCAGCGATGGTTGTTGCCTGACGCGTATGTGCTCCCAGTGGTTACAATGGCTCATGGAATGGCTCATATCAGTTCGAAGGGAATATGCAAGTTGTTGGCTCCAGTTTGGCTGAATGCTGGAATTCCGAAATGCGCTGAGAACGTGGTGAAGCATTGTATGATTTGTCTGAAGTATAATCCTGGTAAGGGAACTACAACTCCAGCTGGTCATTTTGCTCCTCCAACGTATCCGTTTGAGGTGATACAGCTAGATTACATTCACATGGAGAGATGTAACAATCTGAAGTATGTCCTTGTGGTTGTTTGCGCCTTTTCTAGATGGATAGAGGCCTACCCCCTAAAGAATAATACTGCCTTGTCTACAGCCAAGGTTTTGCTGAAAGAGTACTTCCCTAGGTATGTTTTGCCGAGAATTGTATGGAGTGACAATGGGAGTGAATTCGTGGGTCAAATCATGAAGAAAGTATGCGCTGGTTTGGGTATTAAGCAGAAGTTCCACGCAGCGAATCACCCCCAGTCTGCTGGACTTGTTGAATGCTATAATGGTACATTAAAGCTGAAATTAGCTAAAGTACAAGCAAGCACTGGTCTTACATGGCCGGATGCCTTGCCGTTGGCTCTTCTGTCAACAAGGACGACAGTGCATTCTCGTGTGGGACTTAGCCCATACGAGATAGTTTTTGGTCGTCCAGCGAATGTTTGGGGTGTGCCTCGTCCTAAAGAATATAGCAGTATTGAGTACCTTATGTTGGTGGATTACTTACATGACTTGACTGCTAAATTACGTGTTCTCCGCCAACAGGTCTATGACAGTTTGCCGACAGCTACTGCAGATCCAGGCCATACGATTCAACCTGGAAACTACATCCTGACCAAGAATTTTCAGCGCACCAAGAATTTGGAACCGAGATGGACTGGTCCCTACTTAGTTCTTCTGGTCACTAGAACTGCTGTTAGAGTAGCTTGCAAAAAGAACTGGGTGCATGCCTGTTGGACTGGGCCCTTCTGGCAGGTCCACCCCGGAAGTTTTGCTTGCTATATGTGACCTGGGGATGGTGATTCCCACTCTGAGTGCGTGTAGATGGGAGAGGCCTGCCCTCCCATAGGAATGCATGGGGAATGTGCGTGTCCCTACTAGTTCCTGATGCATGGGGGGTACAGGCTCGAGTCTGGTATGTGTGGACTCGTGTGATTGAATGCTACAAGATGATGTATGCGACGTGTGTGTGTCTAGAAGAGAAGTGCCACTTCTAGACATGGGTGTGTGTGTGCAGTAGGTGTGCTGGCGCATGATTGGCTGAAGCCGGCTGGGGAGCCTGGCTCCAGGAGTCTGTGTGGGTCTGCCCCGGTGGTGAATGGAGAAATTAACATGCTGATGTCAGGGAGGGGCTGTGCCTGTATCCTGTATGGAGATGGGCTTTCCCCAACAATGCTGGCTCCACCCCCGGGGGTGCGTTTGGTGTCCCTAGCCTGGCCAGTAACAAGAAATCCTTATAACCAGTTCTAGCTGGTTCTCACCCTGCCTGCCCTTTTTAGACAAAGGAATCTCATGTATAAAAGGGAGGGTGGGACCTCTTCTCTCGCTCTTGCCTGCTTGTCCTGACTGAATCCTGCCAGGGGTGTGCTGCTGCTTGGGCTCAGGGGAAAGGCTTGCCTCCCTGAGCCCTGCCCTGCTCCTGAACTACTGAAATCCTGGACTTCCTACGGACTCTGCTTTCTATGGGCCTAGCGCTTGGGAGCGCTTTCCTGCTATCCTAGCGCCTTGGGGCGCTTCATTCATGCTGCTAGCGCTTTCCTGCTGTCCTAGCGCCTTGGGGCGCTGCCTTCATGCTACTAGCGCTGGGAGCGTTATATTCCACAAGCCGGTGCCCACCCGGCATTTGCCCCGTTCGTGTGAGGGGGCCCGAGCCCCCAGCGAGTGCCTACCTCGCTTGCCCCGTCATTGCTACACTTATCGAGGGAGCCTACTCCTCGTTAATTCCCCCCGAGTTCACTGCCGCAGCCCGGGACCCCTCGTGAGGCCCGCCCCCGGGCCGCGCTCTGATTGGCTGCCGGCCCGGGCTGGGCTGATGACGTCTCCCCGGGCCGCGCTCTGATTGGCCGGCGGCCCGGGGAGCTGTGGAGGCGGAGGAGAGAGCCGAGAAATGCAGGGGGCAGCGGGAGCCTACTCCACGCCCCTGAATCCCCCCAGTAGAAGTGCCGCTTTCCCCCTGGGGCCCCCAGGAGCGAGAGGGAGCCCCGGAGAGCGAGGAGAGACCGGCGTGTCTGCCCGCCGACCGGTGAGTGCTGCAGGAGGGGAGGCGGGGCGTCGGGGCACATTGCCGGTGCCCGCCCCTCCCCTCCAGCGCGAGCACACATGTGCTTAGAGGCCCGCGGGGCCCCCAGTGATGCCGGGTCCCCCGAGGGGGACCCCACCTGCCCGCAGCTTTGTCCCTGAGCCCCGCGAGGTTCTTTCACGGCCCATGCAGCCCCCAGTGATGCCGGGTCCCCCAAGGGGGACCCCGCCTGCCACAGCTTCAGCCCCTGAGCCTCGAGAGGCTCCATCCGCATTTCAGCCCCTGAGCCCCGAGAGGCTTCATCCGCATTTCAGCCCCTGAGCCCCGAGAGGCTCCATCCGCATTTCAGCCCCTGAGCCCTGAGAGGCTCCATCCGCATTTCAGCCCCTGAGCCCCGAGAGGCTCCATCCGTATTTCAGCCCCTGAGCCCCGAGAGGCTCCATCAGTCTCTTAGCGTCCAGAGCCCCGAGAGGCTCCACCACATGCCCCAGTGTCCAGAGCCCCGAGAGGCTCCACCACGTGTCCCCTGCCCTTCGGAGCCTGTGAGGCTCCGCCCAGTTGTTCTCGAGCCCGAGAGGCTCCACCGTTTGGCGCCCTTTTTCCTCCGAGCCTGCGAGGCTCCCACAATGGCCCCATCCTTGCTCTACAGCTGCCCAGCACTTCGTGGGCAGCTGTCCCGTTTAGGTTTATTGTTGGCTACCTGCAGCCTGCCCTGAACATCGTGACATTGCCTGTTGGAAGTATCGATTAATGTTAATCTGCTTCTGAGAGTTATTACGTGTTGCCTTCTGATGATGCCTCTGTTGTGCTATGTACCTTGTCCTTCCTTCCCTCCTGTTAATCCGATGTCCCATGTATGTTGATCCTGGTTAGAGTGAGTTCTACCGCTAGTTCCATGAAGCTCCTGGGCGTAATGTGTTCTAATGCTAGCGCCTGGTTGTTATGTGTTCTAGTGCTAGTTCCAGGAAGCTCCCAGTGGTTATGTGTTCTAATGCCAGTTCCATCATGTGCATATCCCTAGCAGTGGCCCCATGGCACTGCCCTGTATATAGTCCCTTGTAAACCCTGCCCGTGCCCCTGGCACCTTGTAAATTGCGTATTCCTGTCTAAGTGTGTTCTTCAATACCAAAGCTATTTTCATATATATCTTGTGTGGAGTTTGTGGGGGGCCCGGGAGGTTGTTGCTGGGGGTGCGTGCGCAAATGCTTTACACATGACCTCCGAGATAGGCCTGACTGCTCGTGCCAAGCTACCAAGGGGGTGAGCAGGGGTTGTCTTGGCGGGTGACTACCCTACCCTAACTAGAAATGGTGATTTCTGCCTGGCCTTGGCTCAAGCCTCGGTGTAGGAAGGTGGCTACCTGACTATGGTTACCCCAGATTTTTTGCCTGTGTTTAGCTGGTTTTTTGACTTAGTTGACCTGGTTCCCTGCTAATCAGGGCCCCAGGCCATCTGCTCTCTCTGTAAAATGGATTCCATGTACCCTAGGTACATACCACAATTGGAAATGGACTCCTTGTCAGCCCCTGTATAATGCACTATAGGTGCCCAGGGCATAGGGGCCACCAAGGCCTACCAGGGGCTGCAGCATATCTTTTGTCACCCCTGGCTGGTTCTTAAATTGACACAACTGGCTGATCACTCAGCTGGGGTAAGGTGGTGTAATCACCCCTTGCTTAGATATAGTATACCTATATCTAAACCTATATCTGGACACATGTAAACCTGTGAACCACTCCTATGGAAGGCCTCATCAATCCTGGAGGCAGGGTGCGTGGTTTTATGTGAGATGGAGCTCTAGCATGAGCTGAGCCTGTCTGCAGCTGTCGGGAACAACTCCCTAAGCTGTTTCAGGATAATGCCATACCATATACTCTTAAGTGCCTTATAATCCTCGCGGTTAAATAGCAACTTTGGTTTGGCTTTATCAAAACATGTCGTGTAAGGTGTCATACGATTTGGAATACTATCCCCTCGCCAGTTCTGGCGACGGGGATAGCATTCCACCCCTCTAGAGGGGTAAGACATGTTCCTTTACTGTAATGCGGTTAATTTCTCCAAAGACCTTAGATCCACAAAATGGATGCCTCTGCCACAGACAAATGTCTGGACCCCTGCAGCTGACCGAAACTCAGCCAAAGGGGTCCTGGACAAAGGGTTTCCTGTCACAGGAGGGTGTCACCACCCTCCAGACAGGAGATAGTGGATTGTAGCAGGGAGGTCTGAAAGAAACCAGACACTGCCTGGGGCGCACAAGGCTGCCCCTTGCATAATCCGGCCAAACCGGTTCTGGGGCACTCCAGCCCTCGTGCCAGGGCGGCCTGGATCAAAGGAAAGGGGTGTATCCACCCCCTTCCTGGGTCCCACCCATAGGGGGGGACCTAGCAGGTAATCACGCCCCCCAGATTCGAATAAGAGTGGGAGCAGTGCCAATGCACATCAGATTTCCTGGAAGAAACATTAGAAACGAAACTCTGGACCCTTGGACCTCCATCTCAACGTGGAAGCCCGAAGAATCTCCCTTGTGGTCAAGGAGTGACCACCCTGCAGCAGCAGGCACCATCCAGCCCTCGACGTCTACTTAGTTGCAGTTCCCGCCGGAACTCGAGCAACTGAGATCGACGAGATCAAGCTTGCCTGCCTTCCAACAGCCCGATCCACAGTCCCTGCAGAGCTGAGACCCGTGGAGGTGACCGGAAGCGTGGGGCACGCCATCTTGAATTGACCACGAGACGCTGACCGTGCAGCCCACGAGTGACCCTCGAAGCTGTGCACCGGGGTTTGAGAAGCCCCCACCCTGAGCTACTCCTGAGCCGAAGTTCAGCCCTCCAAACTCGACGAGTGCTGCGTGGGGCCCTTCTGCTCCATTTGGCTCAACGCGTTGGCCCGGTCACTTGCCAGCCGGCTAGTGGTCCCTGTGCCGACGAAACTACGAAGAAGACTCGTGAATCTGGTTGCTCCAGATCCACACCAGCTCCCCTGAAAAGGAGCCCCCACTCTGACCTTCCTGGTTCGAGTGAGAAGCAATCTCCCGGTTCCGCGTGGATTGCTCTTGCCAAGTGTTGTTTGCTCCAAACTTGAAGCCGACAGCGCCGACGGTGAGAGCCTGCGTGGGACAGATCGTGACCTGCTCCTGGACGTCGCTGATGCCCCAGAGCCCACGTGACAGCGGAGAGAAGCTCCTCGACGACCACCTGATTGCGCCCGACATTGCCTGGTTCCCTCCTGGTTCCACCCTGGTCACTGCTGAGTGACCCAGACTCTGTCCCCTCTGCTTTCAGGTGCCCTTCGACTTGAGTCCACCCTCGGACTCCACCGGACACTTCATCTTCAACCCGCCTGCAGCCCTTTCAGCTTCAAGCACCAAGAGCCTGCGTGTCAAAACCCGACGCCACTTCGACCCTGTGCACCCACTTCCTGTGGGTGAGGTAACTTTGCTCCGCCGGTGTTCCCACACTGGTGCACATCTCTAGGGTCTGTGTCTTAAGTTTTGTTCCTCTAGGTTCAGCGGAAGTGTCCTTAAACTTTAACTTTACACTTTTTACGCACCATTGGTTAACATTGGTGCATGCGTGCGCTTTCCGCACATCTCCCGAATCCCGAGGGCCATTCCCGACTTCAGCATTGCTTGTCCTGACTGCTCCCAGCGATGCCCTAGGCCTAACCACTGTTCGATTGGTATCTCTTATACCACTTGTTTAGTATATGGTTTGAGTGGCCCCCCGCCCTCATCCATAATTGTGCAACTTGTATGTTTAAACAGTGCTTTTGATTTAACGCTTGTGCCCCTTTATTCATAAAGAATACTGGGGATTGTTTTTAGTAATAAACACATATATTTTTATAATATATACTTGTGTGGTGTCCTTTCATTTGATATTACAGGATTGTATGTGGTAAAACAGCTCGCTTAACACGACCTCTTAAGTTAAGCCTTTAGGCTGCTTAGTCCATGCTACCCCTAGGATAGCTTGTCTAATAAGGTTGACTTACAACCAGACACCATAAGGGATTGTTTGGTCTGATAATAGGTGGTTCCAGAATTGGAAACATCACCTATCAGGCCAACTTCTCACATTGGTGAGCAGCGGTGCGGATTTGAGCTTGCTGTTGTTTTACCATTGCAATCTTTTATCAAATTGAAAGATCACATATAAATCAAAAGCTTAGCATATTAAGTTCTACTGAACTTAGTAGTTGTAGATTAAAGGGATTAGCACACCCTGGCTACAACTCACTAGTAAGGTACAGTAGGGAAACACTTAGTGTAGGTAGGTGCATCACTTACACCACACTAGAGTCATGTCTGACACAGGAAAAGCCTCAGGGTCTACTCCTGTGACAGTTGACCTTACCCAGGCAACTTCCAGCTATGACAAACTAACCCGAAAGGACTTGATTGCCTTGTGCAAATCAAGAGGGTTAAAAAGGGGCAGAAGCCCCACCTGTCCAATCCTGATAGCCATTCTAGAACAGGATGACTTAGAAAGGGCGAAGGGAATTCCCCTAGGATCAGGAAATGGAGAGAACCTACCTGTAACTGGTACCCCTCAGGAGGAAGAAGAAGGAGAAGAGGGGGATGAGGACTCAGAGGTTGAGGACACAGAAGACCAGGGTCAGGAGGGTAGCCAGGTTGGAGTTGCCAGGCTTAGCCAGGCCAACTTAAACCTACTGGGGAATGGAGAGGGCAGCACCTCCCCAGATCCTATAGCATTCTCCCAGGCAACAGAAGAGTGAGATCTCCCTCAGGGGACTCTCATATTTCTAGTGCCTCAAGAGAATCTGAGAGAGGTATGACTGCCTCTCAAAAGACTGAGCATAGGGCCAGAATGAGGGCTGTCAGACTCCAGATAGAGAGGGAGGAGGTAGCCCTGGCTCAAGCTAAACTTACCTTGGCTCAAGCTAGACTTACCTTGGCAAGAGAGCAAAAATTGTGTGGCTTAGATGCCACTGGTGGCAGCAATATTCCTAAAGAGAAACCCAGGTCCTATGATAGTAGAAACCTGACAAAGATTGTGCCCCCCTACAAGGAAGGGGATGACATCCACAAGTGGATAACTGCTCTTGAGAGAGCCTGCATGGTACAGCAGGTTCCTGAGGAACAGTGGGCAGCAATCTTATGGTACTCCTTTTCAGAGAAAGGGAGAGATAAGCTCCTCACTGTCAGACATGAGGATGCAAACAATTACAAAGTCCTGAAGTGTGTCCTAATAGATGGGTTTGGCTTAACCACTGAACAGTACAGGTTGAAGTTCAGAGACACCCAGAAGACACAGACTCAGGACTGGACTGATTTTGTTGATTGTGCAACTAAGGCTCTGGAGGGTTGGCTACATGGCAGCAAAGTACATGACTTTACAGGATTGTATAATTTGATTATGAGGGAGCAGATCCTAAGTAATTGTCAGAACCAGCTCTTACACCAGCACCTGGTGGACTCTGATCTGACCTCTCCCCAAGAATTGGGAAAGAAGGCAGACAAGTGGGTCAGAACCAGGATTAGGCCTAAGAATCAGGACAGTAACCAGAAGAAGGAGTCTACCAAGCCTCAAGATAAGGGTGGGGATAAAAATAAAGAACAGACTTCCCCAGGGCCCCAAAACTCCAAGAATGGGGGTGGGTCCCAAGACACTTCTTCAACTGAGAAAAAGCCTTATTGTTATGCCTGTAAACAGGTTGGGCATTACAAAACAGACAACTGTTGTCCCAAGAATAACAATAAAGAGAATATACCTCCAAAGCCAGCTCCAACACCTCCTGTTACTGTCAGCAGTAATCCCCCAGGAAGTGGGAGCACAC
Organism: Lissotriton helveticus; assembly: GCF_964261635.1. Taxonomy (NCBI): domain Eukaryota; kingdom Metazoa; phylum Chordata; class Amphibia; order Caudata; family Salamandridae; genus Lissotriton; species Lissotriton helveticus. The sequence goes on from NC_136065.1 coordinate 402,131,655, forward strand.
CCAGGAATCTGGGTGGGTTTACTTTTGGAGCACAGGAGGACCCTGGCCTATCCAGGTCCCCCTCCCCAAATGATCTTGTTTATGAGACTGGCAGGGGGTTTGCCAACTTCTCTGATTGCCCAAATACTTTGAGCAAATATAGACAAGAACCCATCATCAATGGTTTGAAAGTTGAAGCTTTTAGAGACACAGGGGCTAGCATCACCATGGTGGCTGACTGTATAGTCCCCTCTAAGCAACTTTTACCTGGTGCCACATACCAGGTAACAAACATTGATGGCATCAAAACAAATCATCCCATGGCAGTAGTAAGTCTCAGCTGGGGAGGTGTCATTGGCCCAAAGAGAGTGGCAGTGTCATCAAACTTGCCTGTGGACTGTCTACTTGGTAATGATTTGGAAATCTCAGCCTGGGCTGAGGTTGAACAGGAAATCCATTCTAGAATGGTAAATTCCAATGGAAAGGTTAGTGGGGCTGTAATGGCTACAGCCCCAATCCAAGATGTCCTTCCTGAAAAGGTTGGTAGGGCTGAGAAACTCTCTGCCCCATCTTTAGCAAAAGCTCTTCCTGAACAGAATAGCAAAGCTGTTATGATAACAGCAGAAACCCAAACTGAGTCTCCTCCTGAAAAGGTTGGTGGGGCTGTGATGGCCACAGCCCAAACTCAAACTGATATGTGTGTTGTGAAGCCTGAAATGATGGATAACTCCACACAAACTGAGAGCATGGAGGAGGAAGAGAAATCTCCCCCTCACCAGACTTTAGGACAGGATCAGCCTCCTCAGGGAACTGATCTTACCCCTGATGAAGGAACTGCCCCAGAGGTGGTTGGGCCTAGCCTGACAGAACCTCTGATGTCAGTGGACCCTTCTCAGGGGGGACCCAGTCTGGAGCAGGTAACCTGCCCCTCTCTACCTTGCCTTAGCCAGCCCAGGGCTGCAGAGGACAAGAAGGACAGTGAGACCCAGAGGGCCCCCTGTCAAATAAAGCACCCCCATCAACAGATTAGGGGCACCAAAACTAGTAGCCCTAGTGAGGTGAAAACTTTAAAAACTCCTGAGGGAGCCCCCTTAAAAACAGTTAGGGACCTCCCACAGATGGATTCTGTTGGGCACAGCCAAACCTGGGACCCAAAGGGCCCAAACCTGAACTGTCCCTCCAGCAAGCCAAACAGAGGGACCCAGCCTCCAGCTTTAGGTAGCCAGAGGTTGACCCTGAGAGCACAGTGCAACTCAGTTAAAGAAAGAAAGGCACACATGGTGGAAGATATTTGGAGGAAGCTAAGCCCTAATTTAGTAGAGCCTCACTTCAATACTCCATATCCAAACCAGCCTTTAACTTTGCATAAACACACCCAAGGTAGTGATTCCCTATGGTGGAGACCCTCTAATACCCCAAGGGTGAGGGACTGCTTAGTGGACCATGAGACAGGGGGTACCCATGCTAGTGCAGGTACTTCCTTATATGGCCACTCAGGCAATATAGGCTTACCTGGCCAAGGATAGCCTTATCTCCTTTCGTTTGGGGGGGGGGGGGTTATGTAGGAAGGTGGCTATCTGACTATGGTTACCCCAGATTTTTTGCCTGTGTTTAGCTGGTTTTTTGACTTAGTTGACCTGGTTCCCTGCTAATCAGGGCCCCAGGCCATCTGCTCTCTCTGTAAAATGGATTCCATGTACCCTAGGTACATACCACAATTGGAAATGGACTCCTTGTCAGCCCCTGTATAATGCACTATAGGTGCCCAGGGCATAGGGGCCACCAAGGCCTACCAGGGGCTGCAGCATATCTTTTGCCACCCCTGGCTGGTTCTTAAATTGACACAACTGGCTGATCACTCAGCTGGGGTAAGGTGGTGTAATCACCCCTTGCTTAGATATAGTATACCTATATCTAAACCTATATCTGGACACATGTAAACCTGTGAGCCACTCCTATGGAAGGCCTCATCAATCCTGGAGGCAGGGTGCGTGGTTTTATGTGAGATGGAGCTCTAGCATGAGCTGAGCCTGTCTGCAGCTGTCGGGAACAACTCCCTAAGCTGTTTCAGGATAATGCCATACCATATACTCTTAAGTGCCTTATAATCCTCGCGGTTAAATAGCAACTTTGGTTTGGCTTTATCAAAACATGTCGTGTAAGGTGTCATACGATTTGGAATACTATCCTCTCGCCAGTTCTGGCGACGGGGATAGCATTCCACCCCTCTAGAGGGGTAAGACATGTTCCTTTACTGTAATGCGGTTAATTTCTCCAAAGACCTTAGATCCACAAAATGGATGCCTCTGCCACAGACAAATGTCTGGACCCCTGCAGCTGACCGAAACTCAGCCAAAGGGGTCCTGGACAAAGGGTTTCCTGTCACAGGAGGGTGTCACCACCCTCCAGACAGGAGATAGTGGATTGTAGCAGGGAGGTCTGAAAGAAACCAGACACTGCCTGGGGCGCACAAGGCTGCCCCTTGCATAATCCGGCCAAACCGGTTCTGGGGCACTCCAGCCCTCGTGCCAGGGCGGCCTGGATCAAAGGAAAGGGGTGTATCCACCCCCTTCCTGGGTCCCACCCATAGGGGGGGACCTAGCAGGTAATCACGCCCCCCAGATTCGAATAAGAGTGGGAGCAGTGCCAATGCACATCAGATTTCCTGGAAGAAACATTAGAAACGAAACTCTGGACCCTTGGACCTCCATCTCAACGTGGAAGCCCGAAGAATCTCCCTTGTGGTCAAGGAGTGACCACCCTGCAGCAGCAGGCACCATCCAGCCCTCGACGTCTACTTAGTTGCAGTTCCCGCCGGAACTCGAGCGACTGAGATCAACGTGATCAAGCTTGCCTGCCTTCCAACAGCCGGATTCACAGTCCCTGCAGAGCTGAGACCCGTGGAGGCGACCGGAAGCGTGGGGCACGCCATCTTGAATTGACCACGAGACGCTGACCGTGCAGCCCACGAGTGACCCTCGAAGCTGTGCACCGGGGTTTGAGAAGCCCCCACCCTGAGCTACTCCTGAGCCGAAGTTCAGCCCTCCACACTCGACGAGTGCTGCGTGGGGCCCTTCTGCTCCATTTGGCTCAACGCGTTGGCCCGGTCACTTGCCAGCCGGCTAGTGGTCCCTGTGCCGACGAAACTACAAAGAAGACTCGTGAATCTGGTTGCTCCAGATCCACACCAGCTCCCCTGAAAAGGAGCCCCCACTCTGACCTTCCTGGTTCGAGTGAGAAGCAATCTCCCGGTTCCGCGTGGATTGCTCTTGCCAAGTGTTGTTTGCTCCAAACTTGAAGCCGACAGCGCCGACGGTGAGAGCCTGCGTGGGACAGATCGTGACCTGCTCCTGGACGTCGCTGATGCCCCAGAGCCCACGTGACAGCGGAGAGAAGCTCCTCGACGACCACCTGATTGCGCCCGACATTGCCTGGTTCCGTCCTGGTTCCACCCTGGTCACTGCTGAGTGACCCAGACTCTGTCCCCTCTGCTTTCAGGTGCCCTTCGACTTGAGTCCACCCTCGGACTCCACCGGACACTTCATCTTCAACCCGCCTAGAGCCCTTTCAGCTTCAAGCACCAAGAGCCTGCGTGTCAAAACCCGACGCCACTTCGACCCTGTGCACCCACTTCCTGTGGGTGAGGTAACTTTGCTCCGCCGGTGTTCCCACACTGGTGCACATCTCTAGGGTCTGTGTCTTAAGTTTTGTTCCTCTAGGTTCAGCGGAAGTGTCCTTAAACTTTAACTTTACACTTTTTACGCACCATTGGTTAACATTGGTGCATGCGTGCGCTTTCCGCACATCTCCCGAATCCCGAGGGCCATTCCCGACTTCAGCATTGCTTGTCCTGACTGCTCCCAGCGATTCCTTAGGCCCTAGGCCTAACCACTGTTCGATTGGTATCTCTTATACCACTTGTTTAGTATATGGTTTGAGTGGCCCCCCGCCCTCATCCATAATTGTGCAACTTGTATGTTTAAGCAGTGCTTTTGATTTAACGCTTGTGCCCCTTTATTCATAAAGAATACTGGGGATTGTTTTTAGTAATAAACACATATATTTTTATAATATATACTTGTGTGGTGTCCTTTCATTTGATATTACAGGATTGTATGTGGTAAAACAGCTCGCTTAACACGACCTCTTAAGTTAAGCCTTTAGGCTGCTTAGTCCATGCTACCCCTAGGATAGCTTGTCTAATAAGGTTGACTTACAACCAGACACCATAAGGGATTGTTTGGTCTGATAATAGGTGGTTCCAGAATTGGAAACATCACCTATCAGGCCAACTTCTCACACTCGGCCAACCAGGGATCCCATTTCTAACATTGTTGGCTAGCGGTGGGATTTGGACTTGTGTTTGCGCAGTACCACAGTGATAACCGGCCCCACTACAACACTCTACAGTTTAGATGGTCGCAAAGAAAAGAAACTATTGGTGCGCGTTGCTAAAAATATCGGTTCTGGTAGAAAATGTGGTTCTGGTGCACGTTGCTAAAAATATCTGTTTTTGTGAAAAATGTGGTTCTGGTGCACTGTGAGTTAGGTGTCCCTAGCTCGGGTGGGTAGATCATCCCCCTAAGTGCAATGTGTTTTCTGGGTTCACCAGAAGGGTGGGATCCAGTGGTGGCAGCGAAATTGTGTCCAATATGTGTGGTCCTTGTCCCTTCCCTAGAGTAATGGTACCTGTGCCACATGGGTCAGGTTGAGGAATCAGGGGCGGTGGAAACTGTCTTACCAGTCCGGGGGAGGGTGTGTGGATGAATGTTAAGGTGTGTGATTAATGGAGTGTAAGTTCTCTGAGAGGGGGAGCTTGCTGAATAATAGAGTGTAAGTTCTCTGAGAGGGGGAGCTTGCTGAATAATGGAGTGTACGTTCTCTGGGATGGGGAGCTTGCTGAATCCACGATAATTGTGTCCTTCCTTACCCCGCTGAATGTGTTTGATGCATCATGTGTTCCGTACACCGCTGAATGTGTTTTATGCGTCAGGTGTCCCCCTTGCTGAATGAATGTTAAGTTGTATCCCGGACAAGGAAGACCTGCTGGCGCTGCCGCGGCTTGCCTTGGGGAGAGCTGAACACTGGGGCCTGCTGGCACTGCCGCGGCTCATCTTGTTGAATGAATGTTAAGTTGTATCCCGGACAAGGAAGACCTGCTGGCGCTGCCGCGGCTTGCCTTGGGGAGAGCTGAACACTGAGACCTGCTGGCGCTGCCGTGGCTCATCTTGTGGAATGTATGTTAAGTTGTATCCCGGACAAGGAAGACCTGCTGGCTCGGCCGCGGCTTGCCTTGGGGAGAGCTGAACACTGGGCCTGCTGGCGCTGCCGCGGCTCATCTTGCTGAATGAATGTAAGGTGCGGAACTGGAAGGGGGTCAGAGGGAGTCTGACCCCTGGGCATCCGGTGACTTAGTTCCCAGGTGGTAGACCAGAGGAGGGAGGAAGCTCCGAAACTGGTAGAAGAGCGCGTTCTGAGGGTGCTTCTCCTGGGAGAGCGCGGAACCTCAGAAGTAGAGGTAGGGTGGGGCATTCTTGCCCGTCACCTCTGGCCAGCCTGAGGGTGCGGACCCTAGGTGGAAGAGAAAGTGGTAGAGTGGAACTACACGAAGAAGGGGAGTGGAGAATAGATGTCGTGGGCCAGGGGGTACCACCCCCCACTCTGGGTTGGCATGGACCAGTGGTATCTGGGTGGCCTAGGGCCTGGTCCTAGCCGTGGTCAACTAGGACGTGCCAGTGGGGTAGCCTGGTTGGACCTATGGTTTTTTTTTTTGTGTTGTTTGTACAGTCTGTGTGCCTCTATAGATCAATGTGGCGTAGAACTGGAGGGTGTCCCGGCAGTGCGGGCCCTCGTCCATGTTTTATCGCCCAAAGCAGGGAAGTCCATCACGCTGGTGATTGGCCTACCCTGCGTTTTGGCTGGAAGGGGGTCGTGTTGGACTGGGCCCTTCTGGCAGGTCCACCCCGGAAGTTTTGCTTGCTATATGTGACCTGGGGATGGTGATTCCCACTCTGAGTGCGTGTAGATGGGAGAGGCCTGCCCTCCCATAGGAATGCATGGGGAATGTGCGTGTCCCTACTAGTTCCTGATGCATGGGAGGTACAGGCTCGAGTCTGGTATGTGTGGACTCGTGTGATTGAATGCTACAAGATGATGTATGCGACGTGTGTGTGTCTAGAAGAGAAGTGCCACTTCTAGACATGGGTGTGTGTGTGCAGTAGGTGTGCTGGCGTGTGATTGGCTGAAGCCGGCTGGGGAGCCTGGCTCCAGGAGTCTGTGTGGGTCTGCCCCGGTGGTGAATGGAGAAATTAACATACTGATGTGAGGGAGGGGATGTGCCTGTATCCTGTATGGAGATGGGCTTTCCCCCACAATGCTGGCTCCACCCCCGGGGGTGCGTTTGGTGTCCCTAGCCTGGCCAGTAACAAGAAATTCCTTATAACCAGTTCTAGCTGGTTCTCACCCTGCCTGCCCTTTTTAGACAAAGGAATCTCATGTATAAAAGGGAGGGTGGGACCTCTTCTCTCTCTCTTGCCTGCTTGTCCTGACTGAATCCTGCCAGGGGCCTGCTGCTGCTTGGGCTCAGGGGAAAGGCTTGCCTCCCTGAGCCCTGCCCTGCTCCTGAACTACTGAAATCCTGGACTTCCTATGGACTCTGCTTTCTATGGGCCTAGCGCTTGGGAGCGCTTTCTTGCTATCCTAGCGCCTTGGGGCGCTTCATTCATGCTGCTAGCGCTTTCCTGCTGTCGTAGCGCCTTGGAGCGCTGCCTTCATGCTACTAGCGCTGGGAGCGCTATATTCCACAAGCCGGTGCCCACCCGGCATTTGCCCCGTTCGTGTGAGGGGGCCCGAGCCCCCAGCGAGTGCCTACCTCGCTTGCCCCGTCATTGCTACACTTATCGAGGGAGCCTACTCCTCGTTAATTCCCCCCGAGTTCACCGCCGCAGCCCGGGACCCCTCGTGAGGCCCGCCCCCGGGCCGCGCTCTGATTGGCTGCCGGCCCGGGCTGGGCTGATGACGTCTCCCCGGGCCGCGCTCTGATTGGCCGGTGGCCCGGGGTGCTGTGGAGGCGGAGGAGAGAGCCGAGAAATGTAGGGGGCAGCGGGAGCCTACTCCGCGCCCCTGCGTCCCCCCAGGAGAAGTGCTGCTTTCCCCCTGGGGCCCCCAGGAGCGAGAGGGAGCCCCGGAGAGCGAGGAGAGACCGGCGCGTCTGCCCGCCGACCGGTGAGTGCTGCAGGAGGGGAGGCGGGGCGTCGGGGCACATTGCCGGTGCCCGCCCATCCCCTCCAGCGCGAGCACACATGTGCTTAGAGGCCCGCGGGGCCCCCAGTGATGCCGGGTCCCCCGAGGGGGACCCCACCTGCCCGCAGCTTTGTCCCTGAGCCCCGCGAGGTTCTGTCACGGCCCATGCATCCCCCAGTGATACCGGGTCCCCCGAGGGGGACCCCGCCTGCCACAGCTTCAGCCCCTGAGCCTCGAGAGGCTCCATCCGCATTTCAGCCCCTGAGCCCCGAGAGGCTACATCCGCATTTCAGCCCCTGAGCCCCGAGAGGCTCCATCCGCATTTCAGCCCCTGAGCCCCGAGAAGCTCCATCCGCATTTCAGCCCCTGAGCCCCGAGAGGCTCCATCCGTATTTCAGCCCCTGAGCCCCGAGAGGCTCCATCAGTCTCTTAGCGTCCAGAGCCCCGAGAGGCTCCACCACGTGCCCCAGCGTCCAGAGCCCCGAGAGGCTCCACCACGTGTCCCCTGCCCTTCGGAGCCTGTGAGGCTCCGCCCAGTTGTTCTCGAGCCCGAGAGGCTCCACCGTTTGGCGCCCTTTTTCCTCCGAGCCTGCGAGGCTCCCACAATGGCCCCATCCTTGCTCTACAGCTGCCCAGCACTTCGTGGGCAGCTGCCCCGTTTAGGTTTATTGTTGGCTACCTGCAGCCTGCCCTGAACATCGTGACATTGCCTGTTGGAAGTATTGATTAATGTTAATGTGCTTCTGAGAGTTATTACGTGTTGCCTTCTGATGATGCCTCTGTTGTGCTATGTACCTTGTCCTTCCTTCCCTCCTGTTAATCCGATGTCCCATGTATGTTGATCCTGGTTAGAGTGAGTTCTACCGCTAGTTCCATGAAGCTCCTGGGCGTAATGTGTTCTAATCCTAGCGCCTGGTTGTTATGTGTTCTAGTGCTAGTTCCAGGAAGCTCCCAGTGGTTATGTGTTCTAATGCCAGTTCCATCATGTGCATATCCCTAGCAGTGGCCCCATGGCACTGCCCTGTATATAGTCCCTTGTAAACCCTGCCCGTGCCCCTGGCACCTTGTAAATTGCGTATTCCTGTCTAAGTGTGTTCTTCAATACCAAAGCTATTTTCATATATATCTTGTGTGGAGTTCCTTTTGTGGGGGGCCCGGGAGGTTGTTGCTGGGGGTGCGTGCGCAAATGCTTTACACATGACCTCCGAGATAGGCCTGACTGCTCGTGCCAAGCTACCAAGGGGGTGAGCAGGGGTTGTCTTGGGGGGTGACTACCCTACCCTAACTAGAAATGGTGATTTCTGCCTGGCCTTGGCTCAAGCCTCGGCCAACCAGGGATCCCATTTATAACACCACCCACTGTAAAAAAGTTCCTTTGCCCTTACCGTATGATCAGTGGGTGAGGAATGGAATAGCTGACTTAGATGGTGAAAGAGTTCCTAGATTTGTGCCTTTTAGTGATGCTCATTTGACATGGACACGGTCAGAACGCGAGGATGATGATGTTCTGCAAACTGCTGTGCCTCCTCATCTAAAGATTGACATCACCAATCTGGAACTTTTATTTAAGGATCCAACTGTACCTGGTAAAGAGCGCTACGATTTGAGGCCAAGAAAGCCTGTTGCTAAGGACAAATAAAAATAATTTTTTTTATAGTGAATTACACCTTGTCAGATCAAGAGACTTTTTTTGCTTTTTCCTTTTTCGAGTCACCATCCGGACTCAGCTGCAGGGTCGCGGTACAGCCTTAAGGGGTGAGCCGCGTATTGACATAAGGTCTGTGGTTCAGGGTCGTTAGTGCGATCTTGGCGCACACTTAAGTGAAGAAGGTAATAACCATGAGCAGCACGTTAGAGGATGGAGTCTTTTGAGTCTGATAAGAGTGTTAGAAAAGCTGATCCTAAAGTAAAAATGTATATACTGATTCGTAGCAAATGTTTTTTAATACTGTGTTTTCTTATGCTCTTGAATATTACGTTAGCTTGTGTGCGTTGGATTTTCTATGTCACACAACAGTCGATTACATCTACCTCCCAACCTACTCTTTCTTTTTCTACTGTTTCTCCACATGAGTTTCACACGTTACCTGAACATGAACAGACACGAAGATCAGATTTTGTGAACAATTCGTTTATACAGATGTTGCATCAGCATCAGTTAGTTGTAAATACCACGAATTGTTGGGTATGTGGTCTTATGCCACATACGACAGATAAGGGAATGCCATATTTGGTTTTGCCTTTTTCGCCTAATGGGTCAGTTTGGGCACTCCAATCGATGTTTATCTATGCGAATGAAGCCTCTTCTATACGTTCCGTTAAAGACAATGCGAGTAATAATGCCTTGATACGGGGAATAGTTGATATGATTAGAGATATCGATGCGTATAATGCTATCCCTAAAGATGAGGTACGAGCATATGTCGATTGGAATAAGACGACATATAGTGTTAGCTTGACGGAGAAAGAGAGACAGCGATGGTCTCCTCCTATTTGGATTGTACCCCACCAAGGTCATCTTTGTCTGCAAGGTAATGGTCAGAATCCGAGAGCTCAGCTTGGTAAGAGTGTGTGTGTTCACACATACGTTTATATGTCCCAGAAATCTCCTCCGTTCGGGCCAGCTAAAGGCACGTATTTTGTTTGTTACGATAGAGCATATACATGGTTGCCGTCTGATTTTTCAGGCACATGTTATGTAGCGTTTTTGCTTCCTCCTGCGTATACAGCTGCTTTCAACTACCATAAGACAAGATATAGTAGAGGTATTATCGATGCGAAAGATACTGTAGCACAAGAAGTTGGAGACTTCTTTAAGGGTTTCCTGCCCTTTTGGGGTCCTATGGCCAATAGTAGGAATATTCGTCAGCTTACGAGAGTGGTTGAGGCCACTATAAATGAGACTGCAGGTGCTCTGAGTAATATTACAGCTGAGCTTCAAGCGGATCGCCTTATGACATTACAGAACCGCTTTGTTTTAGATATTATACTTGCAGATAGAGGTGGAGTATGTAAATTGATCGGATCTAGTTGCTGCCTTTTCATACCAGATAACGCCCCGACGGTGTAGCAAGCCATCCAGAAGTTGCATAAGTCTGCTGAATCTATACATGTAGACGAAGGTAACTGGTCGTTAATGGGATGGTTTTGGGAACTGCTGTCCAAATGGGGATGGAAGATTCTGATGTTTCTTGGTATGGCTTTAGCGATCCTTTTCTCGTGTTGCTTATGCATCCAGTGTGGTCCCGCCATTTGTGGCCTTTGTGCTATGATCTGTGTGAGAAGACCCGTCACGAGAGAAGCGAAAGATAATAAGATGATGCTACAGCAACACCTTAATGATCTGATGAGAATAGATATAGACCTGGATTCAGATTGACGTGAGTTTAGGTCATTGCCTACGTAATGGCAAAAGGAGGGTCTGAGGTTCCGTGGCTTTCGGGACCGGACTCCATTTTGTTTACGTTGTTTGTGATGCCATTTTGTGTTGCCCTCACGTAGGCCATAGGGATAAACGAACTAACGAAGTTGCATGGGCCTCGTTGTCCATGTAAGCATTTAACGTGGGCCTTTTCGACTTGCGAGTGAACTGCAAGTTGCTGACCCCTTCACCTGAAACTGACCCTTTCACAAAGCTAGTTTCTTAGCAGATCTTGTCTGCAAATGTAATCAATGTTCAGGATATTGTTAACTTTTAGTTTCTTGCACATATCTTATCCTACTCAACATCTGAATTGTTTCTTTCTTTACGACTTTTCATTACATGGGTAGTGCTTTCAATTATGGGTTTGTCCGGCTTTTGGTAATCGAATTTGGGACAATCCTAATAATTAACTTGTGGGGTTGGTACGATGTAAAGTGAGCTTTTTGGAATCTAATAATGTATAGAAATGTGTTTCCATTGGTCAGAATGTGCCGCAGTGGGTGTGCTTCATAATTGTCTGAATTTTCGATAAAAAGTGGTGTCTTGCTCTACGAATTTGAGCAGTCTCCTGAGTTGTACACCGTGTTGTATTACTTGGTTCACTGTTACTAGCTGCAGCTAATAAATTTGATCTCTGACGCCACCTAGAAGTATTCCGTGTCTCTGTTTGCCAGGACAGGGGAACTCGAAGACATCGGGCGTGTCCCTGACGCCGCCGGGTTCTGAAAAACCCGGTTCTTCAGTAGCATAAAATATTTACGTTATGGCGGCGTTGACTCCTTGTATATATGCCCCATAGTACTTTCATTCACTTACAAATGCATTTTAAATGTTATTTTGCCGAAGAAGGAATAATGATTGTGATGATGGGTTGCAAATCAAAATTTCAGAACCTAGGAGGGACATTTTAGAATCGTTCAAAGGTCTGTAAGTTGATTACCTTAACATTGGGGTAATAATTGCATATTTTTTATACAGTGCTTTCACAAGGCACCGTGTGACATGAGGCAGAACATTAAAAAAGGTGTGTTGTTTCTTTGGTGACAATACATATTCATGGCATCCATGAAATGAAGGGGATCCAGCTGGATCCTTAATCCCCAGCTATTTTTGAGCAGGTTTAGGAATCTGTGCTGCCCTAGTGAAATATGCTGAATATGTTCCTGTGCAATTTGCAGACACCAGGACTCATTCAACAATGCCCACACATTATTTGCTCTCAGTTCGGAGCAGCAACCTACAGGTGATGAGGAAACTTATTTAATTTTAACTCTCAGCAGGCTCCAAAATAAAGGCTTCATTAAAGCTATCATCCTGGCTGGGCGCTCTCTGAAGCCTTACATCTAGATACCAGTACAAAGGAGGGAAACAAAGGCACACAGTTTGTTATCACTTAACAAGTACTTAAGAGAAACAATGAATTAGAGGCAGGTTATTTACTTTTTTTAACCCATATATGTAAGTGGTATACATGGACTATAAAAATGTCAGGTGTATCAATAAGAACAACACTACCAACACCATTTTAAGTAGCACTTTTGTATTATTGTTTCTTTTATAGTTTTACTCATTCCAATATAGAGTGTCAGTACACTCTTCATAACACACATGCTTTACACAGAGATAATAAATCACACAAATCTGTAGATTTATGTTTAGGAAATGTTACTTAAGGCAATCAGGTTTACAATGAGTAGGAGTCACATATCACCCTACTGGTTTGCATTATATTTTAGGAGTGCATAGTCTCTGGAAGCACAAAGTAGGGATTTAAAATGTAATGCAGTAGTTCCATTTGTCTGTACTATTAAGACTTGTTTGCTACCGAAAGGAGCATTTTTTTAGAAATCTTACAATAACAAATGATTGATTAAAAAAAAAACGAAATCCCAGCCTTGCAGTTGGCAGCCAGCTCCTTGAGACCAGCTCATAATTCACTGTGCTACTGTGCTCTGTTAGATAGATTGCAATTTATGAACTGCAAGTAACAAAATAATCTGTGTAACACAAGTAGTAACCCATTGACCTATCAATATAAAATACAAATCTGTGATCTGCATGTTACATGATATGCTTTGCTCCAGACACATTTACCATCACATATGACAATTTCTATGGGGATGAATTATTTTAAACAATTGTAGAAGACGACTGTCAGACTCTGCTTTTCATGACCATGACTCCACCTCCTTTCTGCCACCACACCTTAACCCAAAATATATGGGTTCCTGGAGTATATTTGTTGCCTTTCGGCACTGACTTGCAGTTTGCAGCCAGCTCCTTCAGACCAGGTCATAATTCACTGTGCTATGGTGCTATGTTTGATAGATTGCAATTTATGAACTGCAAGTTACAAAAGAATCTGTGTGACAAATGCAGAAACCCACTGAGCCATCTACATAAAATACAATCTGCATGTTACACGATATGCTTTGCTCCCGACACATTTAGCATCACATTTGACAATTTCTATGAGGAAGATTTTTTTTTTAAATTGTATAAGACTATGCTTTTCATGACTCTGCCTCTTGTGGTTCCATCGCCTTTCTGCTACCACATCTAACTCAAAATATATGGGTTCCTGGAGTATATTTTCCAGCACTTAAACACACATGAGGCCATCACTACAAATAAAGTCTTTAATCGATATGAGTTCTTAGGTTATCTGCCCTTTGCTGTAAAGCACACTCCCTTCCATATTGAAGATTTCACAGGGGCGTAGCTATCATTAATGCGCGGGGGGTACAGTGGCACTGAGGCCAAAGGGAGTTAGGGATCCTCTTCACCTCAATTATGACTGCTTTAATCCCTCTCTGGGTGGTATGATGGTCCACCATCCTTAGGGGTCACAGCTCCCCTCCGAGAGTATCCGTGCCCTAAACCTACATTTCTATGAAACCAGGGACAAGTCGGGGTACACATGGGTAGGTGGTTTCCACCCACTATTTTCACACGGTGGAAACCGTCCCCCTGCCAAGAGGTTGGGCCCCATGTAATATGCTGAACATGTACTGATGTAATTTTTCAGTACAGGACACATTCAGCAGAGCCAGGACGTTGTCTTGCATTCCCTTCTGAGAAGCAACCTGCAGGCGGTGGAGGTGCTTTCTTACATTCAACCCCAGTTGGGTCACAGACAAAGGCTAAGTTTAAAGGGCAATCAGTCCTCCTTTTGTTCTAGTAGCACCTGACTGGTAGCTATCTCAAGCCTATCACCTGTATGCCAGAACTATGGACGAGAAACAAAGACATACGGCTTGCTATGCCTCACTTTATCACTCAAGAGAAATTATGATTTGGAAGCAAACTGTTGACTTTGTTCAATCATATATTAAACAGATATGAATACACTGGAATTATAGATGTATGTACGAGTATTTACATGAATAACAATTTAAATGACCCACTTTTTTAATTAAATTTTTTATAGTGCTACCCCCAATGTTGGGTGTTAAAGTGCTTTACATTGTAATGTACAGATTTTACATTGACAATAAATCTTACCCGTGTGTAAATCAATGTACAGAATGTGATTCATAATACAATGATGACAGGGACACTGGAATTATGCAGCAGGGACAGACCAAATTGTGCTGCAGGGTTGATAACATTTTGAGGCAAGAAGAGTCAAATTGTGTGGCAAGAAACAGCACATTATGAAGCCTATTGCAGTACATCTAGGTCTAGCAGTTCCTCAATATTTTGGAATTTATCGACATGTTGGGGTAAACATCCTTTACAACGCAACTTTTACCACGCAGTGCCTTTACGACGCAACTTTTACAACGCAAACCATTACAACGCATTGCGCTGGGGGGGCGCTCTAGGATAGGGAATAGATCTAATTTACTATCCAACACCTTCCCTACTATCCACGGGGACTGGAGTTGGAATAGTAAATTAAATAATTCACTATCCAGCGCCCAAAAGCACTATGCGTCGTAAAGGTATTCGTTGTAAATACCGCGTTGTAAAGGCATGCGTGGTAAAAGTATGCGTTGTAACGTCATACATCCACATGTTGGCATTATCTGGCTAAGGTTTCATCTCATTAGTACCACTGTTACACCAAAATAAGGAAATAAGCAGCAGAAAAGTGATCAGTCAACCTTTGTAAAGTGTCTTCCACTGCACAGCAACATGTCACTGTGCTTTTAGTAAGGTTTAATCAGTTTGAGCTACAAACAAATATTGTTGTTGAAATCTGCAAATTAAGCAGCAAATGATGGATTGTGTGCCAAATCCACAATTATGCGGAAAATGCCACGACTGAAACATCATAAATTTCCAGTGGATCTGAATAAGGGTTATAATGTATAGGAGTCACACATCGTCCTTCATAGCTCACTGTGCTAGATTAGAAAGATTGCATTTTAAGAACTGAAAGTTCCAAAACGATCCATGTTTTAAAAGCAGTAACTCACTTACCTATCCACATAAAATAAACGCCTGTCATCTAAATATTACATATTGTGCTTTGCATGAGACAGATCAGACCTTTATGCTGCTTTGAGTCAAAACTGTGACCAGACAAAACAGATATCTCCAACACATGCCTTAATCATCCTAGTGTTCCTACCATTATTATTATTCCTTTAGATTTAACAGCACACAAAGATCTCTGCAGCAGTTGCCTTAACCCCATTAGATATTTTAAAATGTGGCCTTTGACAGATTTACTGTCACGTTTCTCCTTATTGCCTATTTCTTTTTTGCTGAATTTTTTTTTTTTAAGAAAAGTTGACTGTCAGACTGTCTTCCATGACTCCGCCCCTCGTGACCCCATCAACATTTGTTGCATAGAGATATGGGTAGGCCAACAAACTAACAGGGAGGCCAGAGTTGAACAAAAAGCCTGGCTTGGCTGTATGGACCTGTGCACAAGCCGAGCCCGGGAAAGGTTTGGCAAGGAAATCATGCAACAAACATGTTAGAATATGGTGTGATGTCTTCAACAACCAATGAAGTGTATTTAGCACACAGAAGGATTTTACCTTTGTAGGTAGGCAGGGGGGACAGTGTGAGTGTTTCCCGGACCCGCTGGCCTGCTTGGACGCTCAGTCCGCTTTATTTTCTTCTTAATAGCGTGTTGCGCATGATTTAAACTGTGATATTTTAAAAGCATTGTGAGAATTGATTTTACAAACTTTCCCTATTTGTGACACTAGACTAAAATAGTGCACACACTTGCACACATACACGCTGAAAACACATCATTACCTGAGCACTCGCTCGCTTCCCCGCCTCCCCGTGATTGTGTATCGGGGAGGAGAACACCACTTCCGGGTTTGCTGAGCGGTTAGCGCTCTAGCGGACAGGCTGACGGGGCTATTTAGGCTGAGCCTTCATTTTCCGCGCTGCGGCAGGGGGGACAGTGTGAGTGTTTCCCGGACCCGCTGGCCTGCTTGGACGCTCAGTCCGCTTTATTTTCTTCTTAATAGCGTGTTGCGCATGATTTAAACTGTGATATTTTAAAAGCATTGTGAGAATTGATTTTACAAACTTTCCCTATTTGTGACACTAGACTAAAATAGTGCACACACTTGCACACATACACGCTGAAAACACATCATTACCTGAGCACTCGCTCGCTTCCCCGCCTCCCCGTGATTGTGTATCGGGGAGGAGAACACCACTTCCGGGTTTGCTGAGCGGTTAGCGCTCTAGCGGACAGGCTGACGGGGCTATTTAGCCCTCGCCCCTTCTGAGCGCGCAGCGTTCGCGCGCAGGGGAGCCGAAGATAACGCCGAAGAGTAGCCAAAGAGTGGCCCGTCTGCACCCGTCCGCGACTGGACGAGGCCAGGGGCCACCTACCCTGTCCTTGCCACTATGGACTGTTGCAGGCCAACCCCCGTATTCAGGTACGCCTCACACACTCTGAAAGCACTACAACACCAAGAGAAATATACTTGTACCGCTAAAACTTTACGCTGCCCAGAGGGCCCTTTTTCTTGCCTCACTTGCGGATTTCAGGCTATGGACTCCTATATTATTGCTGGACGGCCCACTCACAACATAGGCCCCCAAGGAGGCGTAAAAAGCTTTTTGTTGAACCTCAGATCCCTCCCGAAACATCATACACAATTATGGGATACCATTCATAGTATTCAACCAGAGATTTGCTTCCTAACGGAAACTTGGCTGAAACCCCACACTACCCCCACCATCACTCTGGGGATACCCACAGGATACAGAATCCTCCGGCTTGATCGACCTGTGAAAATAGGAGGGGGAATTGCCATCATATATAAGGACACTCTGAATATCAGAGTCTTAGACCAAGTCATGCTACCTACCATGGAAGTGTTAATTTTCCATCTGGCATTCAGCCCCAAGGTATACTGGCGAGGAGCATTAGTTTACCGTCCGCCTGGGCCTAATGCGGGGTTCTCTCTTGCCCTCACTGAACTGTTAGCTCCTCATTTGAAAGCTAACGGAGATTTTATTCTCTTAGGAGATTTTAACTTTCATGTTGATATTAAGGATCACCCGGACACTAAAGTCTTTCTCGCGGACCTTGCTCTCTTAGGTCTCCATCTTAGAAACAGTGAACCCACTCACTCAGGTGGCCATATTCTGGACTTGATTTTCACCTCACATCCGAATGTTCACTGTTCTTCCCCTAAATACATTTTTTGGTCTGACCACAAATTGATTAATTTCTCTTTCGCCCACCTAACTAATCCTATGAATCGCTCGCATTCCCAGCATATTAAACGCAGACCCTGGCATAAAATAACTTCTGCTAAACTCATGCAAACATGGGAACAGCCAACACTCTCCAACTCTGACAACATCAATACTGCTCTCTCTAAGTTTAATTCCACCCTGATGATGGCTATTGACACTCTTGCCCCTCAGAAAAACGTAAAAAAAACTACCATGGCCAAAAGGGAAGCTTGGTACACCGAGGCCCTAAAAACTGAAAAGCAGGGATGCAGAAAATTAGAGAAAATTTGGAGACGAACAGGCAAGGAGGAAGATAAAACCCGTTATCTGGAAGTAATGACCTCCTATTATAAAAATATCAAAAAGGCCAGGAAAGTAGGCCTTACAGCCCAAATTGAAGAGGCAGGTAACTCTACAAGAGAGCTTTTTAAAATCATTCAGACTTTTACTAATCCTGAGGTGTGTGAGAGCCCAGACACCTTCACCCAGGTCTTGTGTGATGATATATCTCAGTTCTTTGAGGACAAAATAGAAGGGATATATAAAAAAATCACTGCAGTCTCAGATCCTTTGGGAAACGAGGTCCCTGAAATGTCCCCTATACTGACCCCTGTAACAACCCTTCGGGTAATCCCAGAAATAACTCTTGAGGGCCTGACCATACTTATTCATCAAGTAAAGACTGGCTCCCCCACTGATTTGCTACCTGCCAAACTCATTTCCCCTCTTATTGACATAGTAGGACCTCCCATCCAGAAATTACTTAATCTCTCCTACACTGAGGGCTTGCTCCCATCAGCCTGGAAGGAAGCGGTGGTGAACCCCATACGCAAAAATTCCATCTTGCCCTGGTCTGAACTCTCCAACCTTCGTCCGATTTCCCTCCTTCCTTACATCAGCAAACTGGCAGAGAAGCATGTAAACACCATTCTTTCCAGTTTTATCGAAGTGACAGGGGGCCTGGACCAATCACAATCTGGGTTCAGGCCCAACCACAGCACTGAATCAGCCCTTCTTTCTGTGACTGATCAGATCAAAATGTCACAGGATAGAGGTGGCTCCATGATTCTAGTGCTGCTGGACCTGTCTGCAGCTTTCGATACCGTGGATCATAACATCCTTCTCAGCCGTTTGCAAGGAGTAGGAATCGGAGGCTCTGCACTATCATGGTTGGAGAGTTTTCTTTCCGGAAGGTCACAATCTGTCAGCCTGGGCCCCTTCCGCTCCACCTCTAGGGGGCTCACGAAGGGGGTGCCACAGGGCTCGTGTCTCAGCCCAACATTGTTTAATGTATACGTGGCCCCCCTTGCTGAGATTGTGCGGAAGTATGGGTTCACACCGATCTCCTACGCTGACGACACCCAGCTCCTCTACCCTTTTAATTCCCTTGACTCTAGAGTCAAAGAGAATTTTGCTGAGGGTATGAGGGCGGTGTCACATTGGATGGCGACGAACTGCCTCCAATGCAATGTCACAAAAACTGAGGTCATGCTCTTTGGTAAAGCAAGCATTCTCTGGTCCCCTGACTGGTGGCCGGTGGATCTTGGCCCTGCACCCACATCTAAACATCATGTAAAGAATCTTGGGGTGAAGTTGGATCAAAAGCTAACCCTGAAGGAGCACACCAACCACATTGCAGGACTGTGCTTTTATACTATTGGTCTACTTAGACGTGTCTTCCCGTATCTCCCTGCCACCTATAGAAAGACACTTGTGCAGGCTCTTGTGACCAGTCGTCTGGACTATTGCAACGGCCTGCTGACACTAGCAAATGCTGATGCAATAGGTCGTTTGCAGGTAGTCCAGAACACGGCAGCAAGACTGGTCATGGGCGCACCAGCTAGAACCCCCTCCAAACCCCTGCTGAAGGAATTACACTGGCTTCCTATACGACAACGCATTGATTTTAAGATCTGCTGCACGGTCCATAGGTGCATTTATGGTGTAGGTCCTAAATACCTGTCTCAATCTTTGGTGTTATATCAGCCGAGTAGGTCTCTTCGCTCAAGCAACCAAGCGCTTTTAAAACCTCCGGCCACAAAGAAATCCAGACAAGGAGACCGTGCCTTTTCATCGGTTGGACCTGCCTTATGGAACAATTTGCCACCTGATGTTAGATCAACTACCAACTATCTATCTTTCAGGAAAACATTAAAAACCCTTCTTTATCAAGAAGCATTCCTGTCCACTTAATTCACTTAGATGCACTGACTGAGAACTCTATAGCTGGCTCAGCGCGGAGATACCCTTACGGGATTGATTCCAGCGCTATAAAAGAAATTAAAATAAAATAAATAAAAATACATCAGTGCATATCACTGCAGTGATTTAAAGTAATGTTTTTAAACACAAACTTGTAAACATCCTGGCACATACATGCCATGGCTACAATGGGTTAAGTAAACTAAGAAGCAAGTCAGTTGTCATGCATACCATAAAAATGGCACAGATTTGAATTATAAATGGAGCAACATTGTAATCCATTTAATCAAGCACAAGTAGTTTTTAAACAGCACACATCCTGAACTCACTTATCTAAAGGTGCTCTCATATGTGGTGATAAAGTAAAAGAAGGCTCAGTGAAATAAAATCCTTGCCTAGAATCTCATAATTATGAGCATGGCAACCGTGATTGATCACTGGTTTTCTTGTTGCACACTGTGCAGTTCAAGCCCTTATAGGTATCTTTTTTTTAACTGTTAATGCTTTGTCTTCAACTCTTGGTGTACAAGGCTAAAACATGGTGTACGTCAGAAGCCACATGAAAGCTTGGCTTTTGTTGGGCTTGATGGCACAAGAAGACCTCCAGTGAGCCAGAGCCAGCCACCTGGCTCTAACCTGCCTCGAGCTTTCAATGGCTTACCGCCTCTAGTTGCACACCATTTAAAAAGGCGAAAAGCCAGAATGTTGGTCTTTTTGTTCCTGTGCCCCTACACCTGCTTAGCGACCCTGACCCTTTCTTTCTATTGAAGTTGGAGCACATGCTGCATATGGACAGAAAGAGGAAGAAAGAAGCCAGATGGAGATTGCTGATGGAGTGGAGTCAGCTGTATCGAGGCCTTCATTATAGCTCAAGGTAAGTATTACTATTCCAGCCAGAATTCAACCCAGCCCACTGCAAAAGAAATACTGCATCTTATCTTTGGACAAACTGTTACCACTGCTGACTAGACCTGCAACTGGAACTGCCTGACCCTGCTGGACTCTGAAAGAGTGAGTCCATAATACTCAAAAGTTGCCTCTCCAGGTCCTGGACACTTGGTTGGCATCAGAGTGCACTCTTCTGACTCCAAAAGAAAAACTCTAAAGTTTTGGGCTCTTTGCGACCTGGCTGTTCGCACCAAGATCTTGCCGCCCCTGCTGATTGCCAACATGAAGCTCCAGTGAATGCAACTCTTCATGTTACTGTGACCACTGGCAACGTGAGATCTGCACTTCGTCCTACAGCATTGACACTGTGTGGTGACCATCAACGTGAATCTCCAGTGAAAACCATTGTAACAGCCGACTGAATCTTTGTGCTACAGTGGCGACCATCGTCGAAACCTGCTCATGCTATTTTGATGAACATCTGTGATGCTCTGCCTGTTCCTTGCAGCCTGCTCCACCGCGAATGGAACTCTTCCCGCTGGACTTTAGAAAGTAACTTTTTCAGCTGGACTAACCTGGTCCCTGTATCCGGCCCCTGCTCCTGTGTGGTCAGCCTGAACTTGTGACTTTCACCCAGTCTCATATGACCAGATAACCGCGAGTGGCTCTTTGTGCTTTAAGGTGCAATTTTGAAATGAATTTTTGAAATTGCATATCTCTGCGTCTACTGATTGGATTTTTGTTGTTTTGCTCTCATTTTATTTATTACATTTTATTCTATTTTTTTAATTGGTGCAAGATGTTGTTTGCTTGTGTTTTCACTTTATTACTGTTTGTGGATGCATAAATACTTCACACATTGTCTGTAAGTTAAGCCAGACTGCTTTTATGCCAAGCTATCACAGGTTTATGCGCAGGTTGATTTAGTGACTTTTGCAGTTCCCCCTGGCAAGGATTATGGCTGTTGTTTGAGAAGGGTTCACACATCCCTCAACCAACTACTCAATTTCACAGTCTCTGAAGTCTGAATTAATATATATGTGCAGAATATCCAGTTCTAAATATATCTTTCTTGGGGAATATCATTTTCCAAACTCAGAATACCAAATGCAATGTGCAACTTGCATTTATTTTTATAATGGCCCAAGTTCTAAAATTGTCAGTGTATGTAATGGTGGTATGTTTGATAGGTTAATAGTCAATCAAACCTTTATTCGATTTTGAATAAAAATCATGAAAGTACAGATAAAAATGAAATACATTATATACAAAAGCTACAAAGAAGTGTGAGCCATAAAATGGCTTTCTAAACTTAAAATGCTTAGTGCAGAGACAAGAGTAACAATATAGTGTAGTAGGAAAACATTACTTGCTGGTTACATAACACGACCTTTAAAAAAAACATCAGTAGCTCCCCTATCTTACAGAATTTGATAATGAACCCTTAATGAGCAATAAGGCATAAAAACATGTCAGAAAGTGAAGGAGTGAAAAGTGCTGTTGTCACTAAAACCTTACTTGAAATTCTTGCATTATTCAATGTCCGAAGGGCCAATGACTATAAAAAAAAGAATACAATACTATCACACAAAAGTATAAAAACCAATCATAAAAATCCATTATCATATCAAATAAAGGAGTTCAAAGCAGGGGCTTGGAGCACAAATATAGAGAGTGCAATTTCATGGAGCAAGTGCAGACCATTAACGTATGGCCCACTGTATAAAAAGGGCAATCGAGTAGCATAACCTCACAGTGGTTAACTTCTGCAGTAACTCCATGATATCACTGCACTGCCTCAAATTTGCCTGCTTAAGAAGTGGTCAAATGTATGCAGACTTTGATGTAGAATATTTTTTTTAAAAGAGGATAAAGTGCAAGGTACTCCGTGTAGACAATCCATCACAGGGACAGACAGGGAGATTAGCAGCAAAAATGCCTTGCCTAGGTTGTTTCCCAAAGAAGTGGGTTGTATTAAGGTGTAGTCTAACTAGCAAAAACCCGTGGTGTTAATTACTGACCCATGAGAGACATGGCTCATTGGCTGGAAAGGTACTGATTTGGGCATAAGCAGCGCCTGTAGACAATCTTGAGTTTTTTATTATCCTTTCCTCTGCACATTTTGCTAGAAAGAGTTTCCTCGGAGGTTTATGGAATCTTGCCTATAAGTGGTGGGTTTTGAAAATAGCTCATCCAGCCGATTGCAGGCCGAGGATATATATGACAGCCAAGGAATTTTTGAGCTCTTTTCCAGATTCAAACAGTCAGCCAAGATTGTGCGGTTTAGTGTGGTCTCCTCCTTTGTCCATATTCTCAACCATAACAGGAGGGACAGGAGTCTCAGAAATTCACTTGCGTACCCTATTCCAGTTTCTGAGCAACATATAAAGTTACTAGTGGTCTTCGGTACAGCATGCAGTATTTTTATAAGTCCATTTTCTACCTTCTCCACCCCTGATTGATTGTAGAAGCCCCAAATGCCAGCACTATCACCCACATGCATCAAGCAGAATTGCATTCGCAAACGGTGCGAATCGCATTTTTTGGCCGTTTGCGAATGCAATTCTTAAATTTGGGATGCATCATGCAAAAAACACTTTTTCGCTATTTAAGAATTCGCAATTCGGTTTGCGATTTCTTAAATATTCGCAATAGTAAGGAATCGCAAAAAATTCTCAAAAAAGTGTATGCATCAAAAATCGCTATTTGCGAATCGCATAAAAATCGCTATTAGGAATTCTTATTTTTAGAAGTACTGAGAGCAGGTGGTAAATTTTTTTTTCTTTAAGACACATGTGAAACTAATTAACTAATTATCAGTGTATTTAAGGAGTCCCGCAGTAGTCCCAGATCTCTTTGAGGATGGCAGCAATCATTGTTCTGGCACGTAGGTGGAGGTTGAGAGCAGCAGGAAGGAGGAGAAGGATGCTGAATGAAAGAATTTTCAGATTGCGCATAACTTTATTTGGACAGACACAGGCTGAAATATATGACAAGTACAGACTAAATGCAGACTCCATTTTAGACCTAATAGCAGAACTTGACCCAATTTTGCGTAGGCAAACACGTAGGACCCTGGCCATACCTACCCATGTGCAGGTGCTATGTTGTCTTCACCTTCTAGCCTCAGGGTCCTTTCAGGGAGTCATTGCTGTTGCTGGGGGTGTTTCACAGAGTGCACTATCTAGATTTTTTAATGATTTCCTCAATGCAATGCTGCTGAGGATAAGGCATCATATTTTTTTTCCAAACACACAGCATGATCTGTTAGAAACTAAGTTAGACTTCTACAACCTTGCTAATTTTCCTCATGTAATAGGTTGTGTAGATGGCACACATGTACCTATTTGTCCCCCATCTGTGAATGAGTATATATTTAGAAATAGAAAACACTACCATTCATTAAACATACAAGTAATTTGTAATGCTAAAACAATCATAACAGATGTAGTTGCAAGTTACCCTGGGAGTGCCCATGACTCCTACATTTTTAAACATAGTGCCATCCATGCTCGTCTGCTTTCTGGTGAATTTGGAGATGGTTATTTGCTTGGTAAATATGGTTAAATATACCTTTGATCACACTTTGTTCCTTGTACTTGCTTGATATTTTAATTACATGTCTAATATGTCCCCTCCCCATAGGTGATAGTGCTTATGCTGTGAGGTCATATATACTCACACCATATCTTACACCCTCAACCCGCAAAGAACAGCATTACAACCAGGCCCACATATCAACCCGCAATGTGATTGAAAGGACTTTTGGAGTCATGAAGTCTAGGTTTCGCATCCTGCATAAGACTGGTGGTGCACTGCAATATAGGCCAGAGGTGTGCTGCAAAATAGTTGCTGCATGTGCCATGCTGCATAACATTGCAACTAGTAGAGGCCTAGAACTTGAAACAGATGACATTCTACCCAACATGGACAATCAGCCACAACAACCCCATGCAAGACTTCATGGTCCAGATGCCGCAGAAGGAAGAAGAAGAAGAGAGGAAATTACAGAACATTACTTTTGAAGTAGGTAAGAGCCATGACACTTTTGAGCAAAATCAACTTGTTTTTATTTGCAAACTTGAAAGCAGATCTGCTGCAACTCAGGAAACATTAATGCATGTTTACTTGAAGTAAATTTGGAATTTTGTCCATGGTTTTTCTAATAAAAAAGAGTCCACATGTGGTTTATCATCCTGATCATAGGCAATTGCTTTTTATAACAGTTACTTTCTACCACGCACACCTAAAGCTTTATTTTTTAAATTACCAACACCCTTTGATGTGCTAGGTTTTTGGTCTAGATGTCTTGAGCTACGTCGTTCACCAACTTTATTGGTTAGTTCATAAGCAATACTTTTTGCAGAAGTATCAATTGAGTCATCTTTAAATGACTGCAGCATACTAAGATCATGTTCCTTGAGATCATCAGCTTGTCTTTTTTCCATCAAACCCATTGTGAGTTGTTTGCAGCACTTATTTAACTCCCTCTGCATGCACATAGTTTGTTTCAAAATATGTCAATTGGTATTGGTCAAGCGATTTAAAGCACTGGTGTAAGTGTGCATACTAGACATTAGTCTCAAGTGTCTATTGCAATGGGCAATGTTTTGAGCCTGTATTGCCTCAGACATGGTTTCCATTGCTGATGCCATGCGCTCAAGTTTAATATCTGTGGACAAGTGTGCATTTTCAAAAACTTTTGAGAATTCATTTACACTGCTACTCATGGCACTCATGTCTTTACTAATTCGAAACAGAATGCCCTTCATTATCCGCATGTCTTTTCCTTGGAGCCTTTGAATTTTGACCAGCTTCTTTTCAACCACACTGGCATTGCTTTCATCTTGTGAATTTCTCCTTTGGTTTGCAGGATGGGACCTTCGCCTGTAAAACTGTTGGATTCTGGAGCGCCGACTAAGTTTACCTGCTTGAGGGGCACTATTTTGAGGAGTCATCTGTTCATTAATTTGTGCAATTTGTTCCTCTTCAATGTCTGAGTCTTGAATTTGCTGCACTCTTTTTTTTTTTTTTTACCAATTATATTTGGAGAGGATAACAAATTATGTTGTTCTGCTGGGATTTCCATCTCTATGTTTAATGTGTTATCAAATCAAATGCTTGACTTTCCTTTTCATGTTCTAAAAATGAATAAATTTTTTTTTATTGATTTGCATCATTTTCAATGTGTTATTGTTAGGTGTATTTGTAAAGCGCAACATTCATCCTACAAGGATATCACGGCGCTGGAAAGAAATAACAGTGAAACCAAGGCAGTAGTCTGGAAGCATATTGATTATTCTGATGTAGGGAATAGTGCGGTTTTTAGTTTTTTCTTAAAGGTGGGGTAGGAGTCCGTGAGTCTGAGGTTGATGGGTAGTTCATTCCAACATTTCGCAGCAATGTGAGAAAAAGCACTTCCGCCCATTCTGGATAGCTTAATCCGAGTGGTGGCTGCTTTGGCTGAGGCTTGTGAACGTAAGTTCCGCGCTGGAGCATAGAACTTAATTCTATTTCGTAAAATGTAAGGGCCAGTATTGTGAATTGTTTTATAGGCAATACATAGCATTTTTAACGTGGCTCTTTGCCTCATGGGCAGCCAGTGTAAGGCTCTCAGACAACTTGTGGCTGAATCGTACTTTTTCTTATTGCAGACAGCTTTTGCTGCGGCATTCTGGACCAGTTGTAGTTTCCTAAATAAGTAGTCCGACATTCCTACAAATAGTGAGTTGCCATAATCCAGCCTGCTAACTAGTAACGACTGGACTAGGATCTGTCTACATTCAAGAGGGATCCAGGGGAAGACCCTTTTCAACCTTTTTAATATGGCAAATCCTTTGCCACATATTAAGGAGACATGGGATTTCATTGATAGAGTGGTGTCCATCTGAATTCCTAAATTTCTAGCAGACGATGTGGGGATTGGTGGCGAGCCTAGGGAAGTTGACCACCAGGTGTTATCCCAGAGCTGTTTGGCCCCCCCAAAGAGCAGAATCTCTGATTTGTCAGCGTTCAGTTTTAAATAATGGCCGTGCATCCAGTTGGATAGCTCTGACAGGCAGTTGTGTAGTCTACTTTTGGCGTCGTTATCTCCATTTAGGGTAACCATCAGCTGAGTATCGTCAGCGTAGGAGCAGATATTAATGCCCCATTTCTTACCAATCGACGCCAAAGAGGAGACATATACATTGAACAATGTTGGGCTCAATGTAGCTCCTTGGGGAACTCCATATTTAATCTTACGGGGGGTGGAGGAAAAGTTACCTAAACAAATAGACTGGGATCTGTTTGATAGAAAGGACTCCAGCCAGTTTAGGGCTTTACCTTGAATTCCTTTTGCGGCAAGTATGTGGATTAACAGTTTATGGGACACGGTATCGAATGCCGCTGATAAATCGAGAAGTATCAGGGCAACCGTTTTACCTTTATCAACCTGCATACGAATGTCGTCCATTACGGCCAGTAGCGTTGTTTCTGTGCTGTTATTAGATCTGAAACCTGTTTGGCAAACATCGAGGAGTTTTTTGGTTTCTAAATAACTTGACAGTTGTTTTGATACCAGTCTTTCTAAAACCTTCGATAGAAAGGGGAGCTGTGAGATGTGTGAGTGCACTGTCAGACCCTACACTGCATTTTGAATAAACATGCTTTATGCTTGCAAAGTCACATGGCCTTTTTTCTTTACTTTTTAAAAAAAAATGTGATTAATGTGTTCTCAATACTATTTCTGAAACAGTTGTGAAAACTACATTTCCCACAATGCATTGCTACAATGCATTAACATGACCCTATTTCTACTGTTTTGTAATGTACAATTTTAAATAATAATGGGATTTAAAGATTGTTGAGAGAGTTTTATAAAAGGGGCATGTGCAGTATTACCAACTTATAAATAAGTGAAAGATTATTTAAAAACCATACCTTGTGATGTGGCAGCATGCTCTGAGGTGTCTATTTCTATCATTCCAATGACAGCTTCAGTAACAAGGGTCCCCTCTACCATGTCCTCCAGGGGGGTATTAGGCCTATCCATGGGGGAGCCTCCACCAGTTTTTTTAGCACTTTTCATCCTTGTCGCAATTTTCTCTTTAGCACGACTGCGTAAATCATACCAGCGTTTCTGAAGATTGGTAATGTCACGGTGGGCAACTCCAACAGCATTAACTTTGGCTTGTATTGCCAGCCAAAGCCTTCTCTTCACTGCCTCAGGAACTTTAAGGGAATCCTTTCCAAAAAGCTGTTCATGCCTCAAAGTTACCTCTTCTATTAAAATCTCCAGCTCCTGGTCACTAAACTTGATTTTTCTTTTCCTAGGTTGTTGGTCTTCTGTAGAAATTTCTGTAGCCATTTTCCTTGAAGCAGCAAACAAAAAACACTCCTTCAGCAGCTGCAGTCTGAGCTCCAACTGCCAAAAGCCACTCCTGCAGTTTGAACTACCCTGCAGGTGTCTGTAATTAGTCTCCTGGCTTCCTGGGTGTGTCTTTCAAGCAATGCATGAATATGCGTATTCGCTAATTGCGAATTCGCAAAATGCGAATTCGCATTATTTTTGCGATTCGGATAAAATTGCGAATTTTTCAGAATCGCTAAAAAAATGCGAATTTCATGATGCATTCCATTTTGCGATTCTTTATTTGCGATTCACATTTTTTCGCAAATAAAGAATCGCAAAAATGAACAATGATGCATGTGGGTGTATATGTTGCACCTAAGCGACACTTGGCCTTGTAAATTTCTAGAATCTCTTTAATTGGTTTACTGCTTAATGTAACCACAAAACCTAGGACTGCTTTAATGCTCCTGGCTAGGGCAGCTGCGCTACCAGCTTTCAAAGTACTCCAGGTCAACCTGTCATCAAATAGTGTTCCCAAATAGGGATGCAAGGGGACCTTGTTAATCTTCGTTCCATTGACAAAAGGTCCTACTATCGCTGTCACGGCGGTCAAAGACCATATTTTGAGTTTTGGACTGGTTCACCAACAAATCTAGGCTAGAGATAAAGGCATAGAATTGGTTGAAAAGTTTCTGAAGGCCATTAGCAGTCCTTGCCATCAAAACGGTTTCATTGGCATAGACCTAGGCTGGTACACTGCGCTTGCCTACCATGGGACAGCCAATTTTAGAGTTTAGTAAAAGCTTCTCTAGATCATTAATATAGAGGAAAAAGAGAAAGGGAGCTAGTACGCACCCTTGGTGCACGCTACATCAAAATCTAAAACTTTCTGTGGTTGTAGTTTCCCCGCCTGGACTGTATCTCACACTGGCAGTACCTTCATGTAAAGCTCCTTCAAAAAGTCTATTATGCTGGACTCGACCCACGGCTCGACCATTATTACCCATTTTATTGTTGCATGTAACCATGCCGTGGGGGGGGGGGTCCAAGTACAAGGCAGCCTTGAGGACATTCGTCAAGAGAGGAGCCCAAAGGTGTAAGTTTGCCCCAAAGAATTCCGCCAGCATCGCATTAGGGCCAGATGCGTTGCAAGGAGGGCACCTCTTGATAGCCTCTGTCACATCAGAAACTTCGATATCTAGGTTGTAAAGGGGTTGGACGGGAGCTGATAGACCTGGCAACTTTTGGTGTGGTTCCCCTGTCTTTTTGCTTCTGGCTGCCTGTTTTTGACTGTGTGCTGAACTTCGTTGTTGCTGGTTTTAGGACTCTAGGTTTGTCCATGATTGCCATATTTGATTTACTAATAAGCCTCTAGTACAGTGCACTTCGTATACCAATAGCCGGTAAATCGAGTGTTACTAGTGGGCCTGCAGCACTGATTGTGCCACCCATATGAGTAGCCCTTCAACCATGTCTCGGACCTGCCACTGAAAAGCCTTGTGCGAAGTTTTTTTACTGCCATGTTGACCTTGCAAGTACACGTACTTGCAATGCCCAAACCTTCCCTTTAATCACATGTAAGCGATCCTCAAGGTAGACTCTAAAGTAGCCCCATGGGCAGGGTGCAGTGTATTTAAAAGGTAGGACATTCTGTTTTAGGTTTTACATGTCATGGTAGTGAAAAACGACCACATTCGTTTTTCACCACAGCAAGGCCTATCTCTCCATTAGGTTAGCATTGGAGATGCCTTGAAAGACTTTACAAGTATATCTTCCAATTGGGAGCTGATAGAAAATTTGATTTTTGTGTCTCTGGACTCACAATTTAAAAACACATATTTTTGTGAAGTTGTTTTTTAAATTGCAGGTCTGAAAATGCCACTTTTAGAAAGTTGGCATTTTCTCACTTAACAATTTGGTGCCTCTGCCTGTCCCTAGAATAGACGTCTGGGTTGGATGACAGTTGGGCTTTGTAAATTCACTCTAGACAGTCACACAGAAGGGGAGCTGAGGTGTGCCCTACATATCCTGATGGCCCATCACTAGGCTGATGGGTCGACCTGAGATAGAGTGGTGAGACGAGTTGACACTTGCACCTAAATTGGGCTGTGCCTGTCCCCTCACAAAGAGCTGTCTACCCCCCTGCAGTGTGTCTGGAGCCAGGGCCAGGAAGGGCAGGGTCTTGTGCACTACAAAGACCTTTCTTTGATGTCTCCTGACTTCAAAGGTTAAAATGGGTATAAGTACTGGACCTCTGACACCATATACCTAGAACACTTCTAGACTAAGGGCATTCTCCCAAGGAGAAGAGCTGTTGTGCTGCCTGGTGGGACTACCACTTTCCTGCTTGCTTTGCTGTGTTGGCCTGCTGCCTGCTGCTTCTGTCTTGGAGTGAGAGGACTGGACTTTGCTCTCAGCATCTTGCTTTCTAAGGTTTTCCAAGGCATTGAGTTGAGCTTGCCTCTTCCTGAGCTAGCGTGGTGAGAGGAGTTGATACTTGTGCCTAAATAAGGCTGTGTCTGTCCCCTCACAAAGAGCTGTCTACCCTCCTGCAGTGTGTCTGGGGCCAGGGCCAGGAAGGGCAGGGTTTTTTTCACTACAAAGACCTTTCTTTGATGTCTCCCGACTACAAAGGCTAAAATGGGTATAAGTACTGTACTTCTGACACCATACACCTAGAACACTTCTGGACTGAGGTCATTCTCCCAAGAAGAAGTGATGCAGTGCTGCATGGAGGGACTGCTATGTTGCTGCTTGCTTTGCTGTGTTGGCCTGCTGCCTGCTGCCTCTGTCTTGGAGTGAGAGGACTGGATTCTGTTCCCAGGATCCTGCTTTCTAAGGTTTTACAAGGGCTTGAGTTGAGCTTGCCTCCCTTTGGAAGTCTCAGGACCATCAAAGGCTTCACTTGCTGTGCCTGGGCTATGCTGCTGGGAGCCCTAGTCTGCCAAGTGATGCCAAATCCAATTCCTGGGCCCTTGTAAGTGTGTTGCTGTGTAACCAAGAAGAAACCAGTACATTGACTTTGAGTGTGACTTCAGAACAGCTCAGTTCTTTGACAACGCACCGCTGCCTGCACCAGAGCCATGATCCCCGCTCAAACCAAGGTTCGTGACTTGCAATGCAGGCCCCAATGCTGCCACAGCACTTTCAACAATCTGCCTCAGCGTGGATCTCCTGCACCATGTCACCAAAGTCTGTGACACCCAACTCTGCCACACCACCTGTGGCCCTATGGCGAGGCATCAACAGCATGAAGCCAAGGCATCATGACTTGACCTTTGATGCTTCATCAACCCCACACCACTAGCGGAACTGACACCTTGCTGCGAATGCCACATCCCCACCCCTGTGCCTTGCAACGTACCGGGCGTCAATGGCCCAGCGACTCTTCACTGTCTCCAGGAACTGATGCTTCGCTTGCTTCAGTGACCCCTCTCCTCCGTTGTGCCAACGACCAGCACCGTCAGTGAGGAACTGATGCTGCACCGGCCTCAGCGACGTCTCACCTCCCCGGTGCCTCACAATGTCTTTGTTTTGTCCTCATTTCCAAGGTACTATAACTGAGGGTCTGTACTACTCTGTAGCTGGCTTGCACTCCATTGCGGTCAGCCCCAAACATTTAGACCCAATTTTGTCAAGCACGTCGCTATAGCCCCAGCCAGAGCTCTTCTGTTTCTAAGCACTATAACTGCATTTAATTTTGAGAATTTGAGAATTTGATATCTTGACTAGAATTGAGGGTCCCTACTTGGACACGGTGCATACCTTTCCCAACTAGAGACCCCATTTCTAACAGGACCCACCAGGGCTGTGAGTTTTATTTGCCTGAGACCTGCTCGTGGCATGCCCCTCCATGGTGGTAGGGTCCGAATATAGCTGCCAAAAGGGCCTGATCTATACCACTGGAGGAATCATTGTGTCAAAGCTGGATTCCTGGCCTTTTTCTAGGTCATTTTTCTTCACTGTTTGCCAGAAGAGCTTACTATCCTTGATATCACCGGCCTTTACTAAAGCGTGACAAGCTTCCTCCTTTAGTGTCCTTTCGGAGCCTGTAAGGCAGCCTTGTACCTCCTCCTACAAGTGCGAATCCTTTCCAAATCTCTTGGTACTGCTTTAAGTGACAAAAATAAGAGGTTGTGAGCTTTTGTACAGGCAGTATCAAACTACCTTGCACGTTCTTTGTGGCCGGTCTTCAATCTAACGGTAAGAATTTCTCATGCTGTTCTACAGATTTTATCAAAACTGCTTACTAGTTCTTCGCCAAACACGTCATAAAGTTAGCAGAAATTCAATTTGAAAGAAAGGGGTTCTTGTCTACTTCCCCTCAACTCATGATAACCCCCTTATCAGAAGCAAAGGACAGTGGTAATGATAGTCAATTGGATAACTCTTGCTATTTTTCAAAAAAAAGTAATGATTGTCTTAACTGAACTCAGCCTGTGATCGCTCAGAGGTAAATCCATTTTACAGATCTGATATATGACAACTGCAGATTCTAGCATTGTTAATGCAATGCAAGAAATGTGCTTTGCTCTTGGTACCAAGGTTTGTATGACTAGTGTGTACAACTCAGTGGCTTGTCTACTGTAGTTAGTTAGAAACCAAACTTCATCCACATTTGGACTGTTAATTTCTTCAGACAGGGACCTCATGACACAAGCTGAAATACTAATCAGCTCTCATTTTTAGGTCGAGCCTAGTGCAGCGCGCATGCGCTATTCTATGGGGAGACTTCTTGTAAGCACTCCAAACTTCCTACAGACTTCTCCTTATGATTTTGTTCCCACCCACACATTTTATTGGCCATTGTGAGTGGCTTTCAAAAATGAAAGCACGCAAATGGCCAAAGGCGGGGGTATGTCCCGCCTTTCCTGTAAATGTTCACTCCCATGGCCTATGGGTCTCGGAGCGAGCGGAGCGAGCAGCGGTGCTCAGTGTGCCAGCTGCATTCCAGGATCAGGTTACTAATTAACCCAGCGCTGTCGCTTTCACTTTTGCGACCGCACTCGGTTAACTAGTAACCTAACAGTATCAACAGGTGGTTAAATCACATGCCTGCTTTAGTGGAGCTCTTCGGTTAAAGGTAAATAGCATTTGCAGGTTTCATTCATGGTGGTTCCTACTATCTTGCAGAACATTTATCTTTACGAACAACGCTAACTTTGTGTACTGTTTAGTGCAGAGCGACCTTATGGCCAGATTTTCAATTTTTTGTTATTCTCAGAGTGCCTCTGCATGCCCTTGTGCATCCAGCCCCTCCCCCTTTCTTCCTGTGTGCACATCTCTCTTCCTCCCATCCACCCAACCCCATCTGCCGAAAGGTGCTGAGGTGCACGGGAAACAGGTTGGAAAGCCCTGGCCTCACGTAACCCCTTCAGCCATGAGACTGTCGCGAGATGCTGGTCTACGATTATGAGGGGTCTTTGAGACAGAGGCGCTGTTGAGTGGGAAGAGAAGTACACCTCCCTGCTCTTTAAATGCCTTCCCACAGACATAGTGCCAATGTGAATGCACACGGGTGGGGGCTATGGGTGGGAGGGGGAACTGAAGTTCTCCTTACTTTAGGAGTGAGGGTTCCATGCAGCCTTTGGTGATGTTTTGGTTCTGGACCCTATGTTACTCGTATGTGAGGGTGTTTGCTTTTATGCTGCCATCATGTTATGGTTTAGATATTTCTTTTGTGTGTGTGCTTCATTCAATCAATCAATCATAGCATTTATAAAGCTCACTACATACCCGTGAGTGTCTCAAGGCACTCGGGTGGGTGCTGCTACTGTTCGAGGAGCCAGGTCTTGAGGAGCCTCCTGAAGGTTAGGAGGTCTTCGGTCTCCTGCAGGCAGATGGGGAGGCTGTTCCATGTCTTGGCGGTGAGGTGGGAGAATGATCTGCCGCCGGCGGTCACTCTTCGGATGCTGGGGATGGTAACGAGGGTGCAGTCTGCGGAGCGGAGCTGGCGGGTGGGGGTGTAGAGGCTGAGTCGGCTGTTGAGGTACGCTGGTCCGGTGTTTTGGAGTGCCTTGTGTGTGTGGGTGAGGAGTTATCCTTTTGTTGATGGGGAGCCAGTGCAGGTCTCTCAGGTGGGGTGTGATGTGGCTGCAGCGAGGGATGTCGAGGATCAGGCGTGCTGAGGCGTTCTGGATGCATTGGAGCCGTTTCAGGAGTTTGGCCGGGGCTCCTGCATAGAGTGCATTGCCGTAGCCAGTCAGCTGCTGACGAGGGCCTGGGGGACAGTACTTCTAGTTTCGGTGGGGATCCTCTTGAAGACCCTGCGAAGCATGCGGAGGGTGTTGAAGCAGGAGGAGGAGACGGCGTTGACCTGCTTCGTCATGGGGAGGGTGGAGTCGAGGATGACCCCTAGGTTGCGTGCGTGGTCGGTGGGTGTAGGGGGTGCTCCTAGTGCAGTCGACCACCAGGAGTCGTCCCAGGCCGAGGGGGTGGGCCCGAGGATGAGGACCTCCGTCTTGTCTGAGTTCAGCTTCAGTCGGCTGTTTCTCATCCAGTTGGCGACGGCCTTCATTCCTTCGTGGAGGTTGGTTTTGGCGATGTGGGGGTCTTTGGTGAGGGAGAGGATCAGCTGGGTGTGGTCGGTGTAGGAGATGATGTTGAGGTCGTGTTGTCGTGCGAGGTGGGTGAGCGGTGGCATGTGGACGTTGAACAATGTTGGGCTAAGGTATGAGCCTTGGGTTACGCCCCAGATGATTTTGGTGGCTTCGGAGCGGAAGGGGGGGAGACGGACGATCTGAGTTCTGCCGGAGAGGAATGAGGTGGTCCAGTCCAGGGCCTTCTCTTGGATTCCGGCATTGCTTGAGCTGGACTGAAGTCCATTCAAGCACTTGCGATAGTGAAGATCAAATGCTTGTGGCGTCTGTGAGGTAGCGTGTTCTATACAATTACTGTGACATTGAACGTTTATTTATTTATGTAATTTATATAGCGCGCAAATACCCTGGGGTGTCTCATGTGTGTGTATTGCTGTTCAGTGCCCCCGTGTGATGTGTGTCACTTTAAGCCAGTTCTGCCCCTTTCAGCCACAGAACTTTGCATCCTGAAATTTGTGAGCCTATTAAAATGTAAAAAAATAAAATAAAACAGCACAGACTGCTAGGTGCCTTTGCTGGCTGAAGGTTTCACTAATTCTGCATCGCTACATCTGTGTGTCTGTCTGTGTGCTGCTCCTGTGATTGTCTTTAGTTGTCGATCTACCCTGCTCTTGCGTTTTGCCAAGGCTCCAGTAATGTTAGCCTTCAGATAAGGGCATTACATAAGTGCATGTCAAACTGGAAGCTCTTGTGATCTTGGAATTCACATACACAAGAAGTGTATGTAGTCGGTAGGGGCATTGCTACAGGCTACTGTGATGTTGGGTGTTCATATGTTCATGGTACATAATGTTGTAGGGGCAAGGGGGGCATACAGACTCGTGTGATGGGTTTTCATAGATTCATGTTGCTGTGTGTAGGGGTAAAAGAAGGCCTGCATGCGCTTTTGTTTTCACACATTGTACTGCCATATTCTCCCTGATTGCCCAGACCTCAGTGGAAAGAAGGCATCCAGTTCTTTCACCTCTCATAGAATTTTTGATCACATGTCTGTGCGGCTATAAGACTTATAAGGTCCCAAAGGCGAGACCTATTTGCTGTGCCAATGCTTGTTTAAATATTGTAATGTTTTCAAAAGTACTCGTATGAGACCTGTAAACATCCTGCGAGGTCTTAGGATCTGATGCCACTTGTGATGTCACTTGCTTTGAGGCTGTGATGTCACTTTCTGTGATGGCACACGTGATGTCATGCACTGTGATGCCAGTTGCATACTGCTACTTTGTTAGTTCCCCCCAATTGTGTTTTTTAGGACTTGTGACCTGCATGAAACAAACGAGAAAGTTCCCAGCGTTGGATGCTTCAGAGGGTCCGGTCGTGCAGGCGCAGCAGCGAACAAGTACCGGAGTGTGTGCTAGCCCCGCTCCTGCCTCTCGTGCTGCTCGCCATCCCTGTGAACAGCCCAGCAGCTCTCCTGGCGGGGAAGAGGAGGGTTGCCCAGCCTCTGTTTGGCTTTTCTAACACAAAAGCGTGCGTTGTGACAGTGGACAGCAGTGCCAGCCTGGAGAGAGAGAGACAGTAGGTCCTCGCGGAGCAGGGAGAGGTGCTTGACTGAAGGGAGGCAGAACCTCGAGCAGTCAGGGAATAAAGACATTGTAATCAGCGCGTGTATAACTGGAGCCCCGGAGCCCAGACTGCACGAGGACAGAGAGTAGCTACCAGGAGGAGGTGGCTCGCGCCAGGATGTGCAGGATCCGCTGTGGCAGATGCTGACGGGGGTTACGGGATCCACACCGCTGACAGGAGGGAACACAGGCGGATTAGAAATATACAGTGTTCGACAGGATTACACGCGGCCAGGGTGCAAGGGGATATACCGTAACTGGGAGGGGAGGAGACCACGGCTCACTTGGATACTTCGTGAGCATCAACGAGGGCAAGAGAGCCGGACTCGAGGGGATACACACAGACCATCAGGAGACCGCGCGTTCTCACTAAACCGGTCAGGAGGACAGAGCCCCGGCAGACTCACGGCGCACTATGTAGCCAGCAAAGCCTAGGACGTAATGTTTATACAGGGAAAACTGCGATATGAATTGTTTATATGCGTCTGCATCAAGCCCGGCTGTGTTTATTGTACTTTTCCGCGGAAGGATGAGGAGCTTCGAGCCTTCTTCAGCCCTTCAGATTTACACCTCGTTGCAAGGGATGCATGAGTCCACTGAGCTGCCTGACAGGTACTCGCCCAGAGGTTGAGCGCGGGAGTAGATCACAGCAGCATCACGGCTCTGTAACCATCACAATGCTGCGAGTCTCCCGGCCGTGCAGTTCGTGGGGAGCTGGCCGGCACACCAGCGCCGTCTCGCCGCTCCGTGGAGCAGCCTCGGGGCTGGAGCCGGAGGCGGGTTCGCTTCAAGTTTGGGGGACGAGCCCTAGCTGTCCGCGGGTGCACGGAAATGACGGGTGCGCGCCCTGACACCAGCAGGCACCTCTCGCGCCAGGGGGTCACCGGCAGAATGCGAGGTAACACCCATCACCGCTAATTCTTTCCAAGGCTAATAGCTGGATGTACATACTTTTGTTTCTACAAATATATAGAGCAGTTGTCAAAGTACTGTTACATAATTTCATTCATACTGGAGCAGAAACGGTTATTATGTTTGTATTTACTTTAAATGGTATGCTGACTGGGCTGCAACACTCCTTGATAGTAAATATGTTTTTTGGGTGAGATGTAGTGTTCAGTTATATCCTATGGCACAACATAGTGCAAGAGGCATTTTTTTTGCTTATTTTCTTTTTTTAGCATGAGTGGGAAACTTGTCAGAAGGGTGACGTCAACATTTTGCCAAGCTAACAAAAGGCACTCTGAAAATGTGCGCACCCGTGTTTTAGTTATTTTTCTGTACATTCAAATGGCAAGCGCCCCCTGCTCTCTTGACTGTAATTAACAGATGGGTGAGCTGCGGTAACTTGTAAACCTTCACTGCCTGAGCTTTTGTCAAAGCGAAACACGGAAGGCGCCTTTCCTGCCAGCAGCAGCTGACTGGCGCGCGCCCCGGGGAGCCCCAGGGCAGCTATCGGCCCCGTCCCCTCCTGCACCCACTGGAAGCAGCGGGGGCGGGCAAACAGTGCACAGCCAGCCTGTCTCTTGTCACGCTCCTGAGCTGCACGAGACCGAGGTGACTGCACACAGCTTTATTGCCTGGATCGTTTTACTCATATATGAAGTATGGGTTCCATGCATGGGTTTTGTGCGTGCACCTGCAATCGGACGGAATGCGACTGAATGCACCTGTACATTCACTCGCCTTTAATTGTTACACTTGCATGCAATGCATGGGTCCTGTTACCTATGAGACATTTGTTTCTGCAGCCAGCTACACCATTTGCTACGTCTGTATGTTTGTATGCACCTATAACACAGCTGCTAAGTGGCACCGTGTGGTGTGCGTTACATTAGCTAGTGCCGCTCTAAAGCAAACTATGCTTTGAATTGGCAGGAATTTTAAACACATACAATTGAAATGGAAGTCTACAAGACCCAGAACGCTACATGCTGTTGTTAAATGCCGGATTTGAGTAAAAGTGGCACCCATGATAGGGGTCCTCTTGACAGCCTGTACCACAGCCAGACACTGGGCCCTATTCGCAAGGGCAAATATACATGTGTGGATTTACTCGTGAGTAAATTTACACTTGAACTTAGATGTACGCCTATCCCTTTTGGCTATTCAACATTTATATATGTAGATTTACACCTGCTTCCAGGTTTACATGTCTCTACCTCCTCAGTTCAGGGAGTGGAGGCATCTAAGACAGGGTAGAGACATCCTAGACAGAATTTACAAGTGTAAAGTTCCTGCCAGTAACATTTCACATGCAGAGATTTACACGACTGGAGGCAAGGACCACCCTGTGGTAAAGTATAAGGACAAATAATACAATGTAATGTTAAGAAATATTCAAAATATTTACTGTAAAAGAAATATTCAAAGTATTTACTGTAAAATGAAAAGATAAATACATTTGAAATATGTCTATTAAACAATATCAAATAAAATATTGCAGTGCATTAACTCATCACATTACATGTTTATTAAATAATTCAATATGTAAAATATATGCATCTAATTTTTATACATGATATTTTTAATCACTTTTAAAAAAGCATTATGAAAATTTTAATATTTCATTAGTATTTATTCAATTTCATTTACAGTTATGTTTTTTATTCATGTTTTTATTAAAAGTATAATTTAATTAACTGTCGAAATAAGATAGATTATACATTTTCAAATGTAAAAATATTTAATTTACTGTAACTTTTTAACACATAAACTATTTTATACATATTCAATTTAACAGTCAAAATATTTTAATTTATTTAATATTATTTTTTATGTGGTGTTATTTACTATGGCATTATGCTGCAGTACCTGTGACTGGCCATGTGTGATGCTAGACTTACTCCCTGGCTCATGTGGATTGCATTTACTAATGTTTTGGGACATTTCTTGCTTCGTAACTTTTGTGGGTGGTGTTTGTATTTGTATGTCCTTCCCTAAACCCCTTCGTACTTTTTCCTACCAATTTAGGAGTCATTATTCTGCCTTTTCCAGCCGCTCCCTCCAAGATTTACTACTAAAATGTATTCTTACATATGTGGGGATATAGTGGAGATCGCTGCACAGAAATGATAGGAAACGGTGGAGGCAGATGTATTTGCATGCACGTTAGTGAAAAGCATTTTGTAGTACACACGTAGTATTGCTGTAGTAGTAATCCACACACTACAAAATGCAGCTTGTGAATCAGGCCCATTATTTTTAGTGAAGAAGTGCAGGATGGTGGCATGTTTGAGACTGAGACCATGAATTTAATAGTGTAAACCACTTAGGGGCACATTAGTATGGTGTGTGGACTTTGTCCGCCCGCCATAGCCCCAAGTCAAGTCAAGTCAAGAAGATTTATATAGCGCGCTACATACCCATAGGGTCTCAAGGCGCTTGAGGAAGGGTGGGGAGTTACTTGTCAAATAACCACGTTTTGAGTTGCTTTCTGAATGCTAGGTGGTTCTGAGTAAGGCGAAGGTGATTGGGAAGTGAGTTCCAGGTTTTAGCTGCCAGGTAGGAGAAGGATCTACCTCCCATGGTGGTTTTGTTGATGCGAGGTACAGTGGCAAGGGCTTGGTTGGAGGATCGTAGCTGGCGGGAGGGGGTGTAGAAGGAAAGTCGTGTGTTGAGGCATTCGGGTCCGATTTCGTAGAGTGCTTTGTGTGCGTGGGTTAGGAGCCGGAAAGTAATCCTCTTATTGATGGGAAGCCAGTGGAGGTTTTTCAGGTGACCAGAGATGTGTTCTTTACGCGGGATGTCTAATATGATCCTGGCTGAGGCGTTCTGGATGCGTTGGAGTTTATTCTGGAGTTTTGCGGTGGTACCGGCGTAGAGGGTGTTTCCGTAGTCCAGTCGGCTCGTGACCAAAGCGTGGGTGACTGTTTTTCTAGTTTCGGTGGGGATCCAGCGAAATGTTTTTTTGAGCATGCGAAGGATGTTGAAGCAAGATGAGGAGACGGCGTTGACTTGTCTGTTCATCGAGAGTGAGGAATCCAGGATGACGCCCAGGTTCCGTGCGTGGTCCGTTGGAATGGGTGCTTTTCCGAGGGCCTCTGGCCACCAAGAGTCATCCCAGGCGGAGGGGGAGGTGCCTAGGATGAGGACTTCTGTTTTGTCTGAGTTCAGTTTCAGACGGCTGTGCTTCATCCATTCGGCTACTTCTTTCATTCCTTCATGCAGGTTGGTTTTGGCAGTGTTAGGGTCTCTGGTGAGTGATAGGATCAGTTGAGTGTCGTCGGCGTAGGAGATGATGTTGAGGTTGTGTTGACGTGCAATGACCGCGAGGGGGCTCATGTATACGTTGAAGAGGGTGGGGCTGAGTGAAGATCCTTGTGGTACGCCGCAGATGACTTCAGTGGCTTCTGACTTGAATGGTGGAAGGCGGACTCTCTGGGTTCTTCCGGTGAGGAACGAGGTGATCCATTCCAGTGCTTTTCCTTGGATTCCGATGTTTCTGAGGCGTTGTAAAAGGGTGCTATGACAGACCGTGTCGAAGGCTGCGGAGAGGTCGAGGAGGATAAGGGCGACTGTGTCTCCATTGTCCAGAAGAGTTCGAATGTCGTCTGTTGCTGCGATGAGGGCGGTTTCAGTGCTGTGCTTGGCTCGGAAGCCGGATTGTGAGGAGTCGAGGGATTTGTTGGTTTCGAGGAATGCGGCGAGCTGGTTATTGATCGCTTTCTCGATGACTTTGGCCGGGAATGGAAGGAGTGAGATAGGGCGGTAGTTTTTGAGTTCGGTGGGGTCAGCTGTGGGTTTCTTCAGGAGGGCGCTGAGTTCGGCATGTTTCCAGCTTTCCGGGAAGATTGCGGAGTTGAGGGAACCGTTGATGACGTCTCGGAGGTGCGGTGCAATAATGGAGTCTGCTTTGT
Source organism: Lissotriton helveticus (assembly GCF_964261635.1). Lineage (NCBI taxonomy): Eukaryota > Metazoa > Chordata > Amphibia > Caudata > Salamandridae > Lissotriton > Lissotriton helveticus. The sequence continues at coordinate 402,172,415 of NC_136065.1, forward strand.
TAAAGATGTGGTGAGGGCATGGGTCTGTGGGGGATCCTGAGTGGATAGAGTTCATCAGACGGATGGTGTCCTCAGTGGAGATTGGCTTCCAGTCATTGAGGATGTTCAGGGGGGGCGGGGGTCCTGCAGGGGGTTGGGAGGGTTGGTCTTCGGGTCGGTTGTCGAAGCTGTTGTGGATGTCTGCAATTTTGTTGTGGAAGAATGAGGCTAGGGAGTCGCAGAGGGCTTGAGAGGGGGTGATGTCGTTGGAGTTGGCTGAAGGGTTGGTAAATTCCTTGACGATGTTGAATAATTCCTTGCTGTTGTGGGCGTTGTTATCCAGTCTGTCCTTGAAAGCGGCTTTCTTGGCATTCCGAATTAGTTGGTGGTGTATGCGGGTGGCGTTTTTGAAGGCGTCCTTGGTGCTGGTTGTTGGGTCTATTTTCCAGGCCTTCTCAAGGGAGCGACAGAGTTTCTTGGATTTCTTAAGGTCATCGTTGAACCAGGAGGCCTTCTTGCTGCTTACTTTGATTTGTCGTTTTTTCAGTGGTGCTAGGATGTCGGCGCTGTTGGATAGCCATTGGGTGAAGTTGGTGGCTGCTTGGTCTGGGTTTGAGGAGTGGGCTGGGGGGTTTTGAAGAAGCGAAGAGGAGATCTGGTCGATGGTGATTTTGTTCCAGTTTCTTTGCAGAGTAGGTTGAGGATGGTTGTTGGATGTGGGCTTGTTGTAGGTAAAGTGAACACAGCTGTGGTCAGTCCAAAGGAGAGCTGTGGTGTGGCTGAAGGAGACATGTTTGCTGGAGGTGAAGATAGGGTCGAGTGTGTGACCTGCGATGTGGGTGGGGGTAGTGACAAGCTGTTTAAGTCCGAGGTTGGCGAGGTTGTCCGAAAGGGTGGTGGTGTTGCGGTCGTTGTTCTTTTCAAGGTGAAAGTTGAGGTCTCCCAAAAGGATGTAGTCCTTGGAGGGGAGCGCGTGTGGAGTGATGAAGTCCGTGATGTCTTCACTAAATTGTGCGCGGGGTCCTGGTGGCCTGTAGAGGAGGGTGCCTCTGAGTGTGGTCTTGGGGTCGATGTGGATTTGGAAGTGAAGGTGTTCAGAATTGGCGAGATTGATGTCTGAGGTGGTTGAGATACGGAGGGATTTCTTATGGACGATAGCGATGCCTCCACCTGTGTGGCCTGTGCGATCCTTGCGAATGATGTTATATCTTTCCGGGATGGCAATGGTGATGTCTGGGGCTGATGCGGCGTTCATCCATGTTTCTGTTAGGAAGGCGACGTCCGGAGAGATGGTGTCTAGTAGATTCCAGAGGTCAATGGCGTGCCTGTGGACCGAGCGGGTGTTGAGCAGGATGCATTGTAGGTTGTTGGTGTCGGCTATCTGTTGTGAGATCGTAGAAGAGGAGTTGTTCTTGGTGCTGTCGAACTTGCAGGAGTTACAGGAAAAGGGTCCATGGGTGTGTCCAGGGGCGGCTTGGACGCAGTTTGGGGAACGGCTGGGGTTGAGGGCTAGGAGGGTGGTGGCATCGTAAGTAATGCGGGGGGGTGGATATTACGAGGACCAGGGGCTCTGGCGCTGGGCGCGGTCCAGGCGCGGACGGGCGTAGACGGGCTTACCTGTGGCGCACCTTCGGCGCGGATTGGGCGCGAACGCTGCGCGTGGACGCTGCGCGCAAATGCAACGGTAATATATGGATGGTGAAGGGGGAGGGGCGAGGGCGGCTCAGCTGGGAGGCGGGGCGGGCTCAAGGGAACGGAGCACAACAACAACAAAAACAAAATGGAGGGGAGAGCAGAGCAGGGCGCCGGGGGATATCGCTGAAATAATGTGCAGGTCAATTTCAGAGCAAGCCAGCAAAGCAGCGACCAAGCATTCTAAACGCAAGTAAATTCCAGGCGCTATTAAAACAAACTTTGTCACAATGCAGCGTAACAATACCACGTCTCAGCACAGAGACAGGGGAGCGACCACTCAGGGCAGGAGCGAAGAATGGATCACAGCGCTACGAGGTCAGGGGACGCTGTATATTGATAGTGGGAGGGCGGCTCAGCTGGGAGGCGGGGCGGGCTCAAGGAAACGGAGCACAACAACAACAAAAACAAAATGGAGGGGAGAGCAGAGCAGGGCGCCGGGGGATATCGCTGAAATAATGTGCAGGTCAATTTCAGAGCAAGCCAGCAAAGCAGCGACCAAGCAATCTAAACGCAAGTAAATTCCAGGCGCTATTAAAACAAACTTTGTCACAATGCAGCGTAACGATACCACGTCTCAGCACAGAGACAGGGGAGCGACCACTCAGGGCAGGAGCGAAGAATGGATCACAGCGCTACGAGGTCAGGGGACGCTGTATATTGATAGTGGGAGGGCGGCTCAGCTGGGAGGCGGGGCGGGCTCAAGGGAACGGAGCACAACAACAACAAAAACAAAATGGAGGGGAGAGCAGAGCAGGGCGCCGGGGGATATCGCTGAAATAATGTGCAGGTCAATTTCAGAGCAAGCCAGCAAAGCAGCGACCAAGCAATCTAAACGCAAGTAAATTTCAGGCGCTATTAAAACAAACTTTGTCACAATGCAGCGTAACGATACCACGTCTCAGCACAGAGACAGGGGAGCGACCACTCAGGGCAGGAGCGAAGAATGGATCACAGCGCTACGAGGTCAGGGGACGCTGTATATTGATAGTGGGAGGGCGGCTCAGCTGGGAGGCGGGGCGGGCTCAAGGGAACGGAGCACAACAACAACAAAAACAAAATGGAGGGGAGAGCAGAGCAGGGCGCCGGGGGATATCGCTGAAATAATGTGCAGGTCAATTTCAGAGCAAGCCAGCAAAGCAGCGACCAAGCAATCTAAACGCAAGTAAATTCCAGGCGCTATTAAAACAAACTTTGTCACAATGCAGCGTAACGATACCACGTCTCAGCACAGAGACAGGGGAGCGACCACTCAGGGCAGGAGCGAAGAATGGATCACAGCGCTACGAGGTCAGGGGACGCTGTATATTGATAGTGGGAGGGCGGCTCAGCTGGGAGGCGGGGCGGGCTCAAGGGAACGGAGCACAACAACAACAAAAACAAAATGGAGGGGAGAGCAGAGCAGGGCGCCGGGGGATATCGCTGAAATAATGTGCAGGTCAATTTCAGAGCAAGCCAGCAAAGCAGCGACCAAGCAATCTAAACGCAAGTAAATTCCAGGCGCTATTAAAACAAACTTTGTCACAATGCAGCGTAACGATACCACGTCTCAGCACAGAGACAGGGGAGCGACCACTCAGGGCAGGAGCGAAGAATGGATCACAGCGCTACGAGGTCAGGGGACGCTGTATATTGATAGTGGGAGGGCGGCTCAGCTGGGAGGCGGGGCGGGCTCAAGGGAACGGAGCACAACAACAACAAAAACAAAATGGAGGGGAGAGCAGAGCAGGGCGCCGGGGGATATCGCTGAAATAATGTGCAGGTCAATTTCAGAGCAAGCCAGCAAAGCAGCGACCAAGCAATCTAAACGCAAGTAAATTCCAGGCGCTATTAAAACAAACTTTGTCACAATGCAGCGTAACGATACCACGTCTCAGCACAGAGACAGGGGAGCGACCACTCAGGGCAGGAGCGAAGAATGGATCACAGCGCTACGAGGTCAGGGGACGCTGTATATTGATAGTGGGAGGGCGGCTCAGCTGGGAGGCGGGGCGGGCTCAAGGGAACGGAGCACAACAACAACAAAAACAAAATGGAGGGGAGAGCAGAGCAGGGCGCCGGGGGATATCGCTGAAATAATGTGCAGGTCAATTTCAGAGCAAGCCAGCAAAGCAGCGACCAAGCAATCTAAACGCAAGTAAATTCCAGGCGCTATTAAAACAAACTTTGTCACAATGCAGCGTAACGATACCACGTCTCAGCACAGAGACAGGGGAGCGACCACTCAGGGCAGGAGCGAAGAATGGATCACAGCGCTACGAGGTCAGGGGACGCTGTATATTGATAGTGGGAGGGCGGCTCAGCTGGGAGGCGGGGTGGGCTCAAGGGAACGGAGCACAACAACAACAAAAACAAAATGGAGGGGAGAGCAGAGCAGGGCGCCGGGGGATATCGCTGAAATAATGTGCAGGTCAATTTCAGAGCAAGTCAGCAAAGCAGCGACCAAGCAATCTAAACGCAAGTAAATTCCAGGTGCTATTAAAACAAACTTTGTCACAATGCAGCGTAACGATACCACGTCTCAGCACAGAGACAGGGGCGCGACCACTCAGGGCAGGAGCGAAGAATGGATCACAGCGCTACGAGGTCAGGGGACGCTGTATATTGATAGTGGGAGGGTGGCTCAGCTGGGAGGCGGGGCGGGCTCAAGGGAACGGAGCACAACAACAACAAAAACAAAATGGAGGGGAGAGCAGAGCAGGGCGCCGGGGGATATCGCTGAAATAATGTGCAGGTCAATTTCAGAGCAAGCCAGCAAAGCAGCGACCAAGCAATCTAAACGCAAGTAAATTCCAGGCGCTATTAAAACAAACTTTGTCACAATGCAGCGTAACGATACCACGTCTCAGCACAGAGACAGGGGAGCGACCACTCAGGGCAGGAGCGAAGAATGGATCACAGCGCTACGAGGTCAGGGGACGCTGTATATTGATAGTGGGAGCCCCAGGAAATGGCACCGCCCGCAATGGTTGCTGCAGTTCCGCACCTACAATTAGGTTGTGCCCGCGCATTTGTAACATTGCGGCGGGCGGTGCTAAAAGCAATGCCACAAATATAAGTTGTGCGTTTCAATGCACAACGTGATAGGCACTGCGCAGTGCCTGCCACGTTGTACATTGAAATGCAAGGGGGGTACCATAGGTACCCCCCATGTGCACCCCCTACCCCCCAGAAACCCTGGGGGTCCGCTACGGGCCCCCAAAGTTGAAGACCTCATGCAACGCCGGCACGGAAAGGCATCATTCCACCACCATGATGCTAATATGGATGGTGGTGCCTGCAAGGCACCGCCACTATATTCCTTGGCTTTTCCGCCCGGTAGGCAATCAGGCGGATTGCCTACCGGCGGACGGTCTTCACGTCTGCCGGGGTCCCCCCGCCATTGTAATGTGGCGGGGGAAAAGTAATGCGGGCGGTGGATTTTGGCGGTCGGATCGCCACCACCATACAGGCGGTGGCGATCCGCCCACTATGCTAATGACCCCCTTAGTACATGGGGTTCCTGCAAACATACTTGATGCAGGATCTCTGTGTCTGCACATAACGCTCAAGCACAGGTATATTCTCCCTGATTGTTTGAACCTCTACAGAAAAAAAACTTTTGTTTCCAAACACAGCTACAGGTTCTTGTACATGTTTTCATTTGCAGGTGCTTGAAATATGAAAAATATTAGAAAAATATTTTAAAAATGAAATTGTGGAGCCACACTGTTGTCTACATAGATATAAATATGCTTCACTCACCATATACCACATCCTTGTTGTTTCGAGCTGAAAGGTATCCAATAATATTAACATTTCTACAAATGGGTTGCAATTCCCTGCCTGACTTTTTAGTTAGGTGGCAACCTTCAGCAATTGATTGTTCTTACTAGCCTCGTTAAGAGGTGACAAAGTTGCTGAGATAGTATAAAAATACCGATTTGGAAGTCTGGGAGAATGGCTTTTTTCTTCAGTGGGAGGCAGAAACCTTAAACACTTAAATGTCATTCGCACAGATTAAATATGATTTATTTGTAATTTTTAAAAATGTATTTATTTATTTCAACAGGGAAGTCAGACTTTAGAAGAATTACAAGTACTATGAACTCTTGCTAAGGTCACTTTTTTGCATCCTAGTGAGACGCTTATCTCATAAATATGAAATTACTATATTGTTCTGCAGAGATCGTTTTAACGGAAAGTGATGCCACTCACATACATCATAATTTGCCTTACCTTACTGCATAATTTAGTCAATCCTCCGACATAATTTGGTTCCCCAGTGCTGTATGAATCCAGTGGCTTTGCCTGTAATGCATGTTTTAGAGTTTTAGTTTATATCTATTTTCTTTAAGACGTGTATTTTTTTCTCAGCATCATATGAATATTTAAAAACACACTGCATACAATGCACAGTTAGCTAAAAAAGGCAGGATTGGTTGAGTATTTCAAAACTGACATGGTGCCACTGATATGTTAATGTTTCCATATACACTGTTGTTTAGGGTGTCTCTTTGTGAATACCAGAAATAGTAAGCTTTTTTAAATGAAGTAGGGGCAATGCACTCTGGCCCTGTCTGCTGTTAATACGTTGTTTTGTCAGGTGTTCATCTGTACTCACAAGTACCTGTAGTCACAAAAGGCGTTATGTAGATTTTGGTGAATATGGGGCATTCATAAAAAATTGGCACATCTCGCCCTACCTAGAGTGTATACCCGTATATGGACTGAAAACAGGATATCAGCAACACTTCTGCAAAAGTACTGAATCTGCCAAACTAAAGGTATCACAGAAAGTCTCTGGGGAATAGCATCCTCCTGCAATGCTCATGACTCCATAATGGCCTAATTACGAGTCTGGTGGTCCTCGGACTGACAGACTCGTTGTGGTGCGGCGGTCTGAATGACCTTGCCGGTTGTCCCGCCCTGGGACCACCGACTCTGTGGCGCGGTGGTCAAGAGGCATCAATATGCTTGGCAGGACTACTGCATCCCTCCAAGCATATTACGACTTACCTCACCGCCACTGATTTCATAGATGTCTTTCCTCCATGAAAACAGTGGTGGTGAGGAAAAAAAGGGTGTCCTTCAGGGGCCCCTTGTGCCTCACTTCATGTGGATACACCAGCGGGGCACAACATGTGTCCCCCTGTGTGCATGCACTCCCAGTTCCAGCAAAGCATGGACTTCACCGTCCATACCATGCTGGAGCCTCCATTGACGTTCCTATTGCGGGGCGTATTTTATAAGCATTGCCATGGGAGAGGCAAAGGAAATGCCCGCCAATGGCTGAAAAAGTTATTATGCGGTGGTCGGATCTCACATGGGTTTGGCAGTGCAGCAACAGGTATGTCCTGCTGCCGCACCGTCAAGTTCGAAATCATGTCGTAAGAGTGATGTGTGAATATGTGTTGCACGGACCTTTGAATCTATTACCCTCATGTAACACATGGGGCCTACATCTGTCGGATTACGTGGTTCTGTAATACGTGGCATCGGTTGCTGAATCCACCTGGGTTTCGAACTGTGAGTCCATTTCATTGTATGCACCTGCCATTCACTCCCTCTGAACATATTTGCAATGTGAATCAATTGGAGGTGTGACACATTCATCCAATTCTGGCTTTTTAACCAACAGCACAATGCACTTTAGGATCTGTAGTGTTCTTTTTACTTTTAGAAGCATGCGCTAAACAATAACAGCAGGAAAAGTTCCACTCGGTAAAAAGCAAGGACTGGAAAAAGGTGACATATCAAACATGTTGCCTCTTGGTGGCAATGCCCACATTGCCACACACATGCAGAATGGGGCATCTCTTTCTTAGCATATGTACATGTCAAGTATTGTTTTAATGAAGCAGAGGAGTGGACCCTTTACCCTATTTTTGGTATTACCTCTCTTCTGTAGTTGCATCCACAACTACTCCATAGGGCCGCTATGTTATTGTATGCACTTGCATGGGCGAATGGACCATTTTGTATGCATATGTGGCGCTTTGGTTTTTGTCTCATTATTACCGTAAGGAATTGACAAGACCCCTGTTTCAGTGTATTTCTTTGGAATACATGGTTACTGATTCTTGAATGCACCTTCATATTGCACACTGTCACTATCTAATTGCAAACTTCTGCAGCGCATGCACCTGCTATTTGCCACATACTTTTACACCGTGGGTGACTCTGGTTACAAACGTCTGTAACACATTTAGAGGCTTGCTTATGAAAGCCCTACGTCACTTTTGTATCAAGTAAAGTGGTACATGCATGATGCAGAGCTCTGAATCAGATTTATGAAGCTACGCAAAACCAGCCTGCTTGGCTCTGACTGGCCTTATAATTCTTGAGTAAGGCAACACAGCACAAATCGCTGCGTCACCTTACCCTGCACCCGAGATTCACTCCATGGGCGTTGCAGTGGGTTTTCCCACGCAACACCCATGGATTTTGATGCCCCAGATTTACAAAATCATGTAAACCTGGAGAAGAGCCAAATCCTTATAACTCCAGAGGTGAGATGTAACTAAGAGAAATACCTTTATTTCTCCTTGTTTTTTCCTCTTCCTATGTGTGCTGCATTCTGCAGCACACATAGAAAGAGGAAAACGCCTCTTAGGATTGTTTTTGTGCAGGAAGGTGCACCTTCCTACACAAAAACAGTCCTGCATGCAATGGAGGCACCCTTACACCATGGTGCAAGGGTACCTAGGTTGGTGGTAGGCTGCCAAAACGGTACCAGTGCAGGGAGAAAGGACAGGAATGCACTATTCTGCATAAATACGGTACATTCCTGACCTTTCACTTTGGCATAGGGCAGCATAGCAAGGTGCCTTGCCGCGTTGGCCTTTGCCAAAAGCCCGAAAATAAGGGCCTCAGTAGTGAGGCAGCCACAGTACATGTCAACATGGACCCATTTTGTAGTCCTGGACTTTTAATGAAAATCAGTGCTACCAGGTGTGCCAGTTTATTTAGTTCACTTGGAGCAAGCTAAGTCTGTAGCACTTAGGATTTATTAGGGTACACACTAAAATCCCGGACTGGAATAGTGCCTGTGATGACATGGAGTAAGGTGGGAACTCTAGCTGCAATGGGTATCACTTTAGTGTTCTCGATGGGGTGGGAATGAGTAGAACAGCTGCCCCAAATGCAGAGGAAACTCAAGCATGGACACGCTTTAGTTACATTCCCATATATCAACAATCTGCAGAAACATCACCTGGGTCACCAAAACAGCTGAATTCCCCAAAGACACGCATCCCACATATGTGTTCTGAGGAATACACAATATGATGGGTCCGAAACAACATTGAAAACTGGACAGCTCCAAAGTGCAGTAAAGGGACCATTAAGAGAATGGGTTTTTAGGTTTCGCCTGAGAAAGCTATTGTTTTTCATACATACTTAAAAAGGACTTACATCCTGCCTCCTCTCTTTCCTGGCTTCTCATTGGTTCTTGTGCGTGCCACTTACATTTCCTCCATTTCTATTGGTTGTAGCATATTTTCCTGCATTTACCAATGCTTGTTCCTTGTCTACCTCTCTTATCAGTTTCCTACTGCCGAAATACTGTTAACATCGGCTCTGGTTGAACTATATTTTCATAAAGTTTTACCTTTTACTCTTGCAGTATATTTATATAACAATTTATCACCAGGAAAGATGAAGTGATTTGCATAAAATTACAGGATGTGTGCGGCACAGCTGATAATCTATCTGGGATCCCCAGCGCTCGATTCAGCAGCTCTGGCCACTGTGCCACATCCGCTCTACTTCTGTGTTATCTGTCAGGGAGCTCTTTCTTTCTGTCGGACGATTGATGAAGAAAACAGCTATTTATTGATTATATAGGTGAAACCGATACATGACCAATGCTTGTTTAAGGTAGCAAGTTCAAACATTTGTCAGTTTGCAATCCACTGTTTACTAAACTACACACAGAACTGGCTGAATGTGTCACAAAATGACATTACACTATCCTCATATTGCCTGGGAGTACAAACACTATGCGGTAGAAAATTCACCGTTCCCCAAGACGACAGGTCTTACCATGTTAGGTGAGGCACATTCAGCTCCTCTTAGTCTTTAGCCAACAGCATTTGCAGGCTGAGGTATTTGTGCTTGGCACTACAATGTTGAAAATTAAATTACCGGCCCGGGACTTGTAAGGTTATTTAGCACCAAGGCTTTATAACGTGGCAAAGTCATCTGCTCTCAAATTAAATGGGTAGATCACCCCATAAAATAACATATCAGTCTCTGGAAAAAGCAATGGCACAAAGAAAATAACACAGAACTATGAAACCTAAATACAGATAACAGTCAGTTAAATTAGTGACACTTGATATTTTAAGTGCTTTGCAACCCAAGCCTCCTTATTAAAATTGCCATCACGTGGCACAACGTCACAAGGGTCTCTATTGCCCCTACTTTCTGATGGAAAAAGTGAATCTACAGGTTCTAGAATACAAGTGCTATTGCAAAAAAGCCAGGGCTGAATATTAAGGATTACAACATGTTGGGCAAGTCTAAAATCTTAATATATTCTAAAACTAACTTTTAATTATCCTCTGCAGGTAAAAATATTGTTTATGGAAAATGAGCAGGTAGGTCCTTTGCTTATAACTTTATCAGACATATGTCTGAGAACAAATCAGCAATGGTATAAAGAACGCAATAAGGAATAGACTGACAAAAGGAGTGCTAATAAACCTAGACTTAGATAAGACTAGACTTAGATAAGCAAGCAATGCAGACACACAGTGACAAGGAACACAGGGGCATATTTACAAGGGAATGGTAGAGTGTGGTGTTGAGCACAAAATTCTAACACCACCTTCCGCCATTCTGAAAACGCAAGAATGAGCCGTATTTAGAAAGATACGGCACACCCCTAAGTTTTCCCTAGCCCTGGCACTAAAATAAGCTGCCTAGCACCAATGCAGGCACCCTTGCACCATAGTGCAAAGATGCCTGCATTGAGGGAATGATTGTTTATGTGCAGGAAGGAGTCCCTCCATTGGTATTTGTTTATGTGCAGAAGGGACATCATCCTGCACATAATGTTATGTTATGTTATAGAGACTTTTATAGCATGCTACTACCCATAGGTGTCTTGGTGCTTGCAGAGACATGAGCTACAGAGCTGGAGTATCACTGATTGGTAAACAGCCAGGTCTTGAGTTCCTTTCTGAAAGCAAGAAGGGTACGGTCCTAAGATTCAATAGAAGAAAGTTCCACAGACTACCTGTGCTATTAGTGAAGCATCTTCCTCACCAATTCATTTTCCTGATTCTTGTTGTGGTAATCAATATCACATTGGGTAGGTAACCTTCCAAAAGAAATTTCGATCCTTCTCTGTGCAAGGCTTTATGGGCCACACGGAGCGCCTTAAATTTAATTCACTGTTGCACCAGGAGCCAATGAAGCTACTGAATGCCTGCAGTCATAGGCTGGAATTTGGGGACATCCAAAGTCAGTCTAGCTGCTGCGTTCTGCACCGCCTGGAGCTTACCGAGTAGTTTTACCTGTAGATTCTTATACAAGCCGTTGCAATAGTCCAACTTTGACATGATTTAGTGAGGACCAGACCAAGCTATTCTTGAGGAGTGGCCCTGGAGAGTTAATTCCATCTATCTGTTTCTGCTGGAAACCATTCATACTGCTCTCTTAAATACAACTTGGGGGCCCTCAAAAGATTGAATCTCTTGTTTTGATCAGTGTACTAGTGTGTAAATGTGGAGTGAATGAGTGAGAATGTTCTGGATTCGATGAGCAGCTTTAGGATGTTGTGGGGTGATTGTATTTTTGTATTTATACCAATGATTTGTGGATAATTTCGATATCATTGTGATTTCGACAAAGATTTATAAGTTTTGTATGCAATTAATATTTGCATAGTTTTATTGACATGTATTGAAAAAAATATTGAAAATAATAATAAGATAATGTTTTTAATGCTTGAAGAAAACTTGCGATAAATAAAGTAAGAAATACAATTCTTTTTTTGTAATCAAGTGTGGGGTACTGGCTTGTTAGAACCTTGCTGGTCAATCTAAAAGAAAATAGGTCGGAATAGAGGTATTATACTAGTTGTTATGATTAGTGAGGAGACTACAGTCTTCCTAGTATTTCTGGGGATAAAAGGAAAGATTTTCCTCAAGGTTCTAATGGTATAAAATGAGGAGGACACTACTTTAGACACCTGGGCCTCATATCTGAGCTTGTCATCCATGATAAATCCTAGATTTTTGTCTTTTGTCTTTTGTCACTGTAATGGGTGGTGAGCCAAGGCTGTCTGGCCACCAGGCAGGAAACCATGCTGGAGAGAGATTGTCAAACAGAATAACCGCTGTTTTACTTGAGTTCAGTTTTAAGCAGTGTCTGCTCATCCAGTTGCTTAGGGCAGTCATGCAATTGTGGAATCTTAGAGGGTAGTTGATATCATTGTCTACAACTGATTCAACCAATTGGGTGTCATCAGCATAAGAGGTTGGATTTAAATTGAAACTTTTATTTAAAGGGGTAAGATCTAAGACGTAGATATTGAAACGTGTTGGGCTCAATGAAAAACCCTGAGGAACCCCGCATGGCAAGGTAAAGGGTGAGGATTTAAATTGACCAAGATTCAGAGTTTGAGATCTCTCTGATAGGAAGGAAGTTAATAACATGAGAGCTTTACCTTTAACCCCTATGACATTCAAACGGTGGACCAATAAATCATGATCCACAGTGTTGAATGCTGCAGAAAGGTCCAATAAGATAAGAGCTGCTGACTCCCCGCCATCCAGTGCCATTCTTATCTCTTCAACGGTTTTTATCAGTGCAGTCTCTGCACTGTGATTCAACTAAACCCAAACTGACCGGGGTCTAAATGTGGATTGTCTAGAATAAACTTGAATAGCTCTACATTTGTCCCACAATTTTAGCTGGGAAAGGAAGTCTTGAGATGGGAAGATAGTTGCTAGGACTGTTGGTGTAAAGAGATGGTTTTTTAATGAGAAGGAGAATATAAGCTTGTTTCCAAAGAGTAGGAAAAGACCCATGCAAGAACATTTGATTAAACACTGATGAAAGATGAGAGACGATCAGCTGATTTGCACGCTTTAAAGTCTATGGGGGACATGGGTCATCAGTAGAACCAGATCTGGCAGCTAAAAGAAGAGAGGCTACTTGATTTGGAGATGTTGGAATACATTTTGTAAGTAGAAAGTCATTGGTCACTTCCTGGTCGTTTAAATCCGTGTTGATATTAGATGTATCGAATAGATAAAAAATTAGATCAACCTTATTTCTGAAGGTCCGAGCAAGGGTATCACAACATTATTGATTACGCATGGTGGAATTGTTTTTTGTAACTGAAGTAAGTTTTGTTATAACCTGGAACAGCTCTTTATTGGAATTCCTAGCTTTTTCAATTAGTTGGGTGTAATAATGGCTTTTGTTTCTTTGATAACCATCTTTTTATTGTTTGCAAGAGCAACTTTATATCGTTGTTTTTCAATTTTTTCATAGTGTTTATGCCAATTCCTGTCTTACCTCCTACAGGCTTGTTTTTGTAAATCTCAACACCTTGGAAATCCAGGGAGCAGAAGGTACCCCTCTAGGCTTGTTTACAGAGATAACGGGAGCTAATTTTGCAAAGGTAGATCCAAGCCATGAGGTATAACTCCTGGCTGAGGAGTTCGCATCCATACCAATGTCAGATTGACTCTGTGCCTGATGAAATGTTAAAACCTCAGGGTCTATTTTATGCCAAGGTCTACTAGAGACCTTGATTGCAGATTTAGTAAATGTCTGACAAGATAGGGGTAACTTATAGTTAGGGAATCGCTCAGTGGTCAGACCAGGCTAGAGGGAGTGTTTTAAGATTGGTAATGGCAGGATTATTGGAAAAGAGTCCATCCAAAGTATGACCAGCTAAGTGTGTGGGGTTATCTATCAATTGTTTGAGCCCTATTTCACATGTCATATCTAGGAGATTTAACATATCTTTATCTGTGGATGATTCTAAGTGAAAAGTGACATCACCAAGTAGTGTAAAATGATTAGAATGGAGGCCTAGTTCTAGCAGCGAATAAATGCTGGCCAATAATTTATTTTTAGGGCCAGGTGGTCGATAGATTAGTATTCCTGTAAAAGTCTCTTGTTTATGAAGTGTCAGTTTGATGAGAAAAGCCTCACAATCTGTTGTGGGATAACAACCATTCATGGTGTTTTCCTGTTTCTTTATTTGCTGCACAAAGCAGCACACATTGAAACATCAAACACGTGGAGAAATAAAGCCTTTCTCTCGGTTTCGCCATGTTAGGACCAGGATTTTCCTTGTCTTAATTTTGATTCTGCCTCCTATTTACGCCACCCATGTAAATACGGGCAGCACCAAAATCAATGGGTGTTGCAGCGGAACACCCACCCCAATACCCATTGCCCACACCTTGCACTCTAAGTATAACATGAAAGGGTGCCTTATTACAAGGCAGCCTTGTAAATAAGGCAAAACCCCTTTTGCCACAGGAATGTTGTTAAACGTGACGTTCATGTGGCGATAGGGGCTTGTAAATATGCCCCAAACACTTGGAGAAAAACTTTATACTTATTTTAGTACTAAGGCCTTTATGAATAAAACATAATGGTCTGTTTTTCAAATTACGTCACTAAATGCTTTAATTAGTCAATACTCAATTGCAAGAGACAATATACCTTTTTTGTGCATGAACTCCATAAAAACAATGACAACAACTTTATATACAATATACTTCCACAATAAACATATTTTCCACACATCCACAAACCACTTCGGCCAACTCACTCAAACTTCTCGGACCTCATTCACTCACACACTACATCACCCCAAAGGGGGACAAAACAACGATCCCAATGTCCAAATTAAATATGCATTGAACGAAAATATTCTTCTAAATATACAAAATTATTTAGATTATATATCTTTTTTTACAAGATCTCGAAATTAATCACTCTGTTTGTACATATTTTCTGTCTGACATGGGACCAGGTCGATGGGTTTCGAATCCGTTGATGAGGGGTTCTCCTCAGGACCAATAAACTCTACAAAAAATAAAATACATTTTAGACAACCTTCTCTAGCAGATCTGCCCATTTTCTAATCAGTGTCAACCGGCTGCATCCCTACCTTCGGTCGAAACACTTACAAAACTTACAGACATGCTCTTCCACAGGAGACGTTTATGCTGAGTTAGGAGCAACTATCCCCCTCCCTTCCGGTGCAAGGGAAAAAGGGGTAAGTTGAAGCCTTTTTCTTTGGTGAAAAGGTAATGGTGACTTTGAATGCCAAAAACAGTGAAGTTATGTTTGTTTCCCCTCCTTTTTTGTCATTTTGTCCTATGTGTTTAGTGTTCACACACCAGACAAGAGAAAGGAGCCTCCATTTCTTGAAGGTAGGGATGCAGCCGGTTGACACTGATTAGAAAATGGGCAGATCTGCTAGAGAAGATTGTCTAAAATTTATTTTATTTTTTGTAGAGTTTATTGGTCCTGAGGAGAACCCCTCATCAACGGGTTCGAAACGCGTCGACCTGGTCCCATGTCAGACAGAAAATATGTACAAACAGAGTGATTAATTTCGAGTTCTTGTAAAAAAGATATATAATCTAAATAATTTTGTATATTTAGAAGAATATTTTCGTTCAATGCATATTGAATTTGGACATTGGGATTGTTGTTTTGTCCCCCTTTGGGGTGATGTTGTGTGTGATTGAATGAGGTCCGAGAAGTTTGAGTGAGTTGGCCAAAGTGGTTTGTGGATGTGTGGAGAATATGTATATTATGGAAGTATTTTGTATATAAAGTTGTTTTCATTGTTTTTTATGGAGTTCAAGCACAAAAAAAGTATATTGTCTCTTGCAAATGAGTATTGACTAATTAAAGCATTTAGTGACGTAATTTGAAAAACAGACCGCTATGTTTTATTCATAAAGGCCTTAGTACTAAAATAAGTAGAAAGTTTTTCTCCAGTATTGGCATTTGTTTTGTTTCTTTGTCAATTTGACTCAGCCTTACTGGGTCCGAGTCAAGACCCTTAGTTGTTTTCTTGTTCCAAACACTCTTGGAGCAGTGAGCATTCTGACGCTTGTTCATAGGAAATACGTTTATTGGTTTGCTAATAACTCTAGTACCATTTGACAAATCTTCATAGAACTTTTTAAAAAGTGCTCTTTTTGCTTAGTTTCTACATGGAACGTTCAAGGTCTGTGAAAAAGGGGTGGGGGCCCAAAACGCAAAATCCCCATGCAATTTCCATGGGAACATTAGAAAAGAGCTACAGCCAAAACCCCTGAATGGAATTATACCAAAGTTTGTAAGAAGCTACATATTGGTCCGAAAGTTTTCTTTTTTTAATTTGGTTTAAATCTATTCAGATGTTTTTGAGACATTAAGGTACAAATATATTTCAATAACAGGACGGCTGGGTTCGAGGGACTCTCACAAGAGTCCAGTGAGCTCACCTTAAAAAATAGAGTGTTCTGATTGGCCTAAGGGGCTTTTTTTACCTTTGGCCACCTCACTCCAGCGATAGTGAGGCTCCCATGGGAGCAAGCGATCTGATTGACTGACTGCAACATGCACAAAAATGTTGCAGCTACATTTAAAAGACTACAGTGACTTAGTCCATTGCTCTGAAAAAAAGTTAATAAACCCTGCTTCCCTACCCTTGGGAACAAAATTAAAATAAAATAAAAAACAAGATGGTGTATGTCATTTAAAAAAAAAATAGAACCCCCGCGGTGGGCCACATCCTGGGGGACAATATATGTACCCTACCCCCAGGGTCGGACATAATATTAAATCAGAGGGGGCGCGCAGGCCACCTCTCCAAGCCTCAATGAGGCCCGGGGATCTCAGGACCTGGGGTCGATTAGGAAATAAAGAGGTGGGGGGAACGTAGCTCCCCTTCCCGAGTCACTCCTGGGTCCCAGGGACTCTATCCCCTAGGGCTTCGTTTTTTAAAAGGGAAGGGGGGTTGCTTGCTCCTGGGACCCCATGTCCCACGGTCTAATGTTTTTGTAAAGGGGAGGGGCAATGTGGCTCCTCCCCATGCTGCTATCGACCCCAAAGACTCCATGCCCCTGGGTCCCGATACTGAACAGTGTCCTGGGAAACCCAATCCGGTGATTTCTTGCCTGGGAGCATACCCTGCATGCACTCTCCAAAACAGGTAACTCAACTTGGCTCCCGCCCGACAGGAACAGTAAAGAAATGCTGCTACCACCCAGTCAGGAGCACAGAGTAAGTGCAGACCCCTGGCAGCACCCAGTATGGTGCAGGCTTGGGAGCTCGTGGGGTTCACAGGGGCTTTTAGGCTCCCTTTCTGGCCCCCAACAACCCCTACACTGTGTGTGGGCATCAGTGCACCTACCTACACTTTGAAAAGTGGCCGGCTCCCGCAAGGAAAGCTGGCTCAGGCCGTGAGGGCTGCAAGGCTCCCCCAAAGGCCTCCAATCACCCCTGCATTGTGGGTGCCATAGGTGGGCACCAGGGTACCCACCTACAAAAAAATCACTGCTTCTGCAAGGGGTACCCCCTGGCCCCTCAGGGACTCTAGGGCTCCACCTGCAGACCTCAATGACCCCTGCAGTGTGGGTGTGCTGGGTGGTCACTGGGGCACCTATCTACAAAAAAAAGTGGCCTGATCGCACTAGGGCCCCCATATCCCCCATCTAGAAATGGAGATGTTGGTGCCCCGGTTGAGCAATGGAGTACCAACTTAATAAAAAATATTGAGCAATTTTTTAACCCTGAAGATTTGCTAAAGGCCGATTGGAAATGGGCGAGGGATCACTTTTTAAAATGGAGAACGTTGGCTAGAGCACAGGAGGAATTATTAAAACCAGCAGGACGAGGGTATATCTTGTTGAGTACGACCCAGTTGATTGAGCCTTATTTAAAAGTTGTGAAAAATAACACGGAACACTTTTTGCTCATCAGATCTTGACTCAATAGATTGCATTTATTGCTAGCTTCCCTTGCAGATGGCATGAGGTTGCTTCACTGCTTCCTTGCGGTTGCGACAATATCTCTCCGCAAGACAAAATGCATTTTATTATGTTCCGTAGGTTTATTGATCTGCCCAGAAAAGCTTTTATTGTTCCTTTATTGAAGGCTATGACATTTTCACTAGTCCGACCTGCTCTCATGTTTCTACAGCTATTATCTGATGAATATGTATTTTGATGTTAATGTTAATATATTTGTAGTGCGCATGGCTGCCCTAGCAACGGGGTGTCCAAGCGCTAAGATAAGCACCAAGACAGACAACAGGACATAAGAAAGATTTGATTTGGGTGAATAGCCATGTCTTCACCAGCCTTCTAAAGGTGAGGTGGTCAGGGGTGCTGTGGATGTGGATAGGGAAGGAGTTCCAGAGGGCAGGAGCTAACCACCTGAAGGAACGCCCGCCTGCTTAGGCCCTCAGTATCCATGGAACTCTGGCCAGGAGCAAGTTTGCTGAGTGCAGGGATCATGTGGGAGTGTAGTGGGAGCATTGATCACTCAAGATTCTGGGGCCAATAACCCTCAGGATTCTGTGAGTGATGCACAGCATTTTAAAGCACACTCTCTGTTTGAGGGGGAGCCAGTGAAGTCAACAGAGGAGACTAGAGCTATGACAGTTGTATAGGGAGGGCAAAGATTGCGTGAGCAGCTGCGTTCAGAACACGCTGCAACCTTTTTACAAGGAATTTGTTGGCTCCCAAGAGAGGCACATTGCAATAATCTAGTCTGGCAAGGACAGGCGATTGAATGATCAGTTGACGAGTCTTGGAGTCAAAGAGACCCAGTATAGGTTTGAGGACTCACAGAAGTCCTAAGCATTTCCCTGCCACTAATTTTGCATGGGACTCAAAAGTGAGATCACTGTCCATCATTATGCCGAGATTTTTCACCACCGAATTTGCGGTGGGGGGGGGTTTCGCTCTGAGAGCAGGAGGCCACCATTAATTTCCCCAGTGGTGGCGATCTCTGCCGCCCAGAAGGATCCCAGATTTGAACGAGTTGAGCTGCAAATAGTTAGCAGTCATCCACTCCGAGATTACTGTCAGATCCTGTCTAAATTTCACTTTCCTGGCTGGGGTTATTGGAAAAGGCAAACACCAGCTGGGTGTTATCTACATATGACACCAGGGAGATGCCCCGGGTTTTGGCCAGCAGCGCCAGCGGCCTCACATAAACATTAAATAGAGTAGGTCTTAATGCTGAACCCTGGGGCACCCCACAGCGCAGTGGATGAGTGCGAGAGTGGAAGGGGGGGCCGAGACATGGAAGGTCCAATCCTCCAGGAAGGAAGAGAACCAAGAGAGGGTCGAGCTCTTGACACCGATCTCCTCCAACTGTAGGAGCAGGATCTTCTGGGAGACCGTGTCAAAGGCTGCACTCAGATCCAGCATGATTAATGCTGTGGTTCGGCCGGCATCCAAGGAGGTCCGTAATTGATCCGTTACTGTCAGCAAAGCAGACTCGGTACTGTGTCGAGGCCGGAAACCATTTTGAGAGAAGTCAAGTATGGAATTAGCTTCCAGGTAGGACGTTAGAAGAGAATTGACATAGGATTCCAAGATTTTAGACAGAAATGGAAGCAGCGAGATGGGACGGTAGTTTTCTGGCATTGAAATATCTGATGACTTCTTTTTTAGTAGGAGGCCCACCTTGGCATGCTTCCATGGCTTAGGGACCACCGCCGAAGAAAGGGATAGATTTATTAACTCTGATTTGATGTAACCTGTTTTTTAAAAGCTATCATGAAATTGCGGTATAGTCAAAATATTGACTGTTTTATGTGTTCTAAATGTATCGTAAGGTTTTACTGATTATTGTATTGTATTTATTATTTTTTAAATATTGTGTTTTTATGTTTTTAAATACAGCCGAAAAAAGCTTAATTTGAGTGAAAAAATATGCAGGCTGCAGGACACCCACAAAAAAAGGACAAAAATGATAAAAGTGAACAATAAATATGTGGCAGCTGCCACTCATTTATTATTCACCACTGCTTGTAGGAGCACCCCATAATGCCTTGCAAGGGCTATTTAAATACATTTTTTTGTTTTAGCTTGATGATTTTCCTAGAAGGAGCAAGGGGACCACCAAGTATTTCTTTCTATATTGTGGGTGCTTCAGGGAGTGCTACAGTCCCCAAGCAACAACTTACCATAAATGTTTCAATCACTCCTAGCTGGACCTCTTTGCTCTTCAGGTGGAGTGCAAGGTCCTCTTGTGGTTGTTTTTATGACTACGTTTGAGGGCAGAAAAATGTTAAAAGAAAAACTCAATGATATATTGGTTTTATTAAAAAAATGTCTCCAAATCTTCCTTTTAACATATTTCAGCCCACAAACTGCAATCATAAAAACTATCCTAAGAAAGACTCACATGTTGAATTTTAAAACACTGAAACTTTATTCAACATTTTTAAATAATCACTGTTAATAAATATTGCATTGTGTGAATTACTGCAGTATAAATTTGATAAAAAGTATTGGTGAGTTTTTGGACGAAGATGACAGATTGCCTTTACGTATATATTGATATTTCACCCTTTGATAAAACCAGTTGTTTCACTTTTTAGATTTTGGTGTTATGACGGTTTGACAAAGTCTTTAAGGCCACATGAGTGCAGCCAAGACCTGTGAGACCAATTGCATGCTGTGTATGCCAGAATGCCTTGTGCTGCACTAGGAAGCGCACTTGTAGGGGTTTTAAGTGCAGGTCTTGCTGCACGCACCCCGCTGGGGGTTGGTGACAGGGGGATTACCTTTACATATGGCAATAAATTATTACTTTACATTAAAAAAAGTTAAAGTGATGGTATGGTTAGGAATTGTAATTAAATCTTACACTACGTTTAAAAAACAATGGAAATGCAGTGGAAAAACAAAAGGTTGAAGTAATGTTATAGTTAGGCGAAATGTTCAGTGACAACCTAACATTTAAAAAAAAACACTGAAATTCTCAATTTATAGTTATCTCAAGTAACTACAACTCGAGCCCTAAAGTAACTATAACTCGCGCCCTCACCACGTACAGCTGATTACCCCACATATTATGTCTCTCATATGTTCTACGACAATATTGATAAAATCACTGCAACACTTGCAATAACATCAGTGATAACAAAACTATGCATGGTGTGGCACGAGTTACATTTACTTTAGGGCACGAATTATAGTTACTTGAGATAACAATATCTGGTGAATTTCTGGCTGTGCCTCAGCTTACAGTAGTCTTTAACAAGTCAGAGGAGTGGGGGCAGGTGACTCTCCCTATTGATACTGTCAAATATATAGTTAGCTTAACTTCTTGACCACCCAACTATTTCAGTAATATTTACCACCAATTTACTTAGGTAACTGTCTATTCTCCACAGACCTGCTTCCAGTCTGTCCTTTCTCAATTTCAATTTTCTCACTAGTACTATATCTATTTGTTTAGGATTTACGTATGCCCTACAATTCAGATACTGTCCTGATAATGGCTCTACAAATACCCTCTGGGTTAAAACTCCGTCAGCCCTAGGGGGGATAAAGACACTGTGTTAAGAAATTGCCCCACCGGGAGCTAACAAGAAAATTGAAGGATTCCTTTGATTTTGAAATTCAATCATTATTGTATCAGCCCTGCAATTAGTTCATTGTATTTTCTATTGCCAATTACATGATCCCCATTATGTTTTTCTTATCACTGCATTCACTTGCACTGTGTGATCACTTCTCTTCACGGAGCACCATTTTATTAATTGCAAATCCGTTTTGTACAGTATATGAATGTGATTCCTGTGACTTCTTTCAGGTATAAAAGACTTTTGCACTGTATACAAGTCACTGTTGACATTCATTTGCTCGTGATTGTGTTAATTGATGATCAAAGAACGTTGCATTACCAATGTTGTGAAAGAAAACCCACAGAGAGATTTGTTGTTGTGTTATGATTTTTGGGATTTCTAGTAGCAGGGCCATTGGAGCATTCCTGTGTCATCCCAGAAATAGCAAGTACCTGTTGAGTAGCAAGCTTATGGAACAGGAATAGTGCTGTAGGCAAGGCACATGCTTGACCCATTTATTTTTATAGGCTTTGCAAGCTTCACGGATTATGAGTCTGGGGAATTCTGCACAAAATTGTGGAGTTACATGGAATCGCTAACAATTTTGCACACTCTTCACACACTCCCCTAGACAGCTAATCATGTGTAGCAATTATCTACAGTTTTTTTGGGTAGGCACGGGGAGATTAAGTGATTTGCCCAGAATCTCAGGATGTGGAGTCGACCCGTGGCTCGAACCTTGGTTTCCCGTCCCCAAAGTCGGCAATCTAGCAGTGGGACCACATCCCCTCCCCAGTCTTCATAGACAGCAGCGGCCTTATCTTCTGTGCTTCTAAAATTAACCTATAAGGGGTGCTCCGACTTTTGAATCTGCCTAGAATATCACATATTTTATTTAAAATCTGAAATTATTTGGGTTAGATCCTTTTTTGGTAACAAGCAATGTGAGACTCTGCATATCGGCCATGTTTTTCGATTGAACTGAGGCTGAAGGTAACCATTGCTTACCAACAAGATGATCACACTTTACTCATGTGTGATGTGGTCAAATGAATGATGGAAACACAGTGCTTTCTGCAAAATGACGTGGCTCAAAGTACTTCCTGGTTAGAGGGAGTGGGTTCATTTAGGGTTCAGAAAAGAAAAGTTTTTACTTTTGAATGACAGGGAGATAATGACTGCATGTGGATAGTCATAGAGAATGCTAGCCATATTTGGGGTCTTTGGACTATAAAGCCTCTTCTTCCTTACAGGGTGGTACCTTTTTGCGGAAGCTAGAGTAGGGTTTAGGCAGATGAGTATGGCTCTGCTCACTGATGTTGTATTATATTTGTCATTAGGATATTTAATTAATTTTCTGTGGATGCATTTTAGGTTAATAAAAATTTAACCAGACATTGATAGAGAGGCAGGGTAGTGATGTCACAGTCAAAAAGAGCATCATGGAGTCTTAGAACTTCATGCCAGCTATTACACATCTTGCAACATGCCGGAGCACTTAGAGACATTTGATACTTTAGCATGCGGAGGGACAGACAATCAAGTTGGTTCCCTACTATTTCAAGGTAGAGTTCAGGGAATGAAATGGCATATACATCACAGTATGCTGAAGTGTTGCTGTGATCTGCTGAGCACAAGTCCAATCTAGCAGTCAGGGGGATAATTCAAGATTGTTTTATTTTATCATTGTTTTTGAGGTAATGGATGGGTCAAGGATGAGAAGAACAAAGGGGTTAGGCGGAAGTGTTGTGGTGCATGGAGATAAATAGACGGAACTTAAAAAATGTAACTAGTATGTTTCCTAAATTTCCCATCGAAGAAACACTATAGAAAAAATAAAGTGAAGAAGGATGATGGAGGCTCTTGAAAAAGTTTTGTTTTTTTAATTCATTTATATTCGGGGAAGTGTTAACTTAAAACAATCACTCGTCAGTTAATGTTGTATTTCTCAATTAAGGTTATTTTTCACAGAGAAAAGAGTATTGTGGAAATTGACATACTGAAGACAAAGGATGTGTGATGAATGCAAATGAACGCATTGAGAGCAAATTGGCCTGATTTATTGTAATCAAGTGAATAGGGACTGTAATATACCAGGGGACAGGCCAATGATTACTCCGGAAATTATGCAATTTATTCAACTCTGTTTAGCTGTAACATTTAAGGCAGAGGGCCACATTTTGAGATTGTAAATCTGTCAGAAAATTATGCATATCTGTCAGAAAACTGACTAGGTCCACAGAGTGAAAAGAAAAACGCAACATTCATTCTGAAGCTTACTGGGAAGCTTTTTGCTTGTGCTTTAGTGACGTCATTGAACAGAGGATGCTACTCCGCCCTCCACACTAATGTCAATACTCCCTCACTTCTGACACCCTTGTAGCATAACACCACCCTTCTAGCAAAGCTGCATCACTTCTGACAGATCTTTCACTCAGGATGGGGTTGTCACATGTAGGGAATGGTTCAATGTACCCCTTCCCCACCATCTGTCTGACACGGAGAGCCTGTAATGTAGTTCTAGTGTTTGTCATTCTAGGTTACTTTCCATATATCAAGATTAAACATACATTTTGTTACACATGACCATTTTTTGCAGGTCATTGAAGCTAGTTTCCTTATGCAGTAATCCGCTTATAATGCATAGTAAAGTTGAGTTGTAATAGCTCTCTACACAGTCACAGTGCATTAAACATAAAATGAATGCAAAAAAGGCGCATATTTAAAGCTCTGAAAAATGAATTGTACAGACTTTATGAAATGAAATCTTTCTCAAAGGCCGCAGGAAAAGGAAGCCCGGGAAAAAAACCTCACAATCGCGGGGGCTGAAGCTCTCACTGCCTATATAATCACTATAGTGATTGCAAGCGAAATTGTATATATAATCAATAAGCAGCATTTCTTTTAATGCTATTTTGTCTTCTGAAGCTAGCCAGGATTCATAGGTGTTCAATAATCCAAAATGATTCACGCCCTGTTTGTCGCGCATCAGTTTTATGCAGTTGACAGTTTCCATGAGGTGCGAGATGGGAGTGATGGCTTGGCTGTCCACAGGCTATATGACCACACAGCTGCAGGTTTCTACTTCTGAATTCAGATCTAATGGTGTTGCTGCAGAGGCAGTGTTGTGTGTCATTGCGGTGAGAGAAGCAGATGCATTTGTATTGAATTGAAATTGAATTTCTAAAGCCCTTACTACTCCCAACAAGGCGTTGAAGCACTTTCTGACGAATAGCATGTTACGTGAGTCTAAGTTAGTGTAGTCCAGTGGTTAATGGGATTAGTTTTGTGCTCTCATGGAAACCATTCCAGGCAGTTTACTCCAGTTTCTTTGTGGTACATTAAAGAATTAGATGTGATCAACAATGGGGACTGTGAGAAGCAAATCGTTGATGCAAGGAATAGACCTATTATTACATTGCAGGGAGATGGCATGTCATAGAGTAATCTATATATTCAGGAAGCATACTAAAGCTAGAAGGCAATGAGAAGGAAGAAATAAAAGATGGAAAATTAAATGTATAAGTCAAGGGCAATCATTCATGATCGGTTTTCGCAACATAGTGGGTGGACATTTTTGAGATAGCATATAATCTGTGAACCTATAGAAAGAAACAGCAACCCATCTGCTGCAAGACCCTACTACAGTTTCACATTCTGCTCCAAAGAAAGGTGGCTTTTCACAGCCTTTCTAGGAACACTTAAAAGATGTGACATATTCTTGCCTCGCCACAAAAAGAGAGATACTTTTATAAGTGACAAACAAGCATGGTCACATTTAAGCAGATCCCAGTACCTGTAACTACTATTTGACAACACCACTGAGAAAATCAAAGGCTAATAGTCAAGATAAGTGACTTAGGGCCAGATGTAGGAAGGCCATTACAGGTCGGTAACGGCCGAAATCGTCCGTTATCGACCGGTAGTAGGCTTTTCCTATGTAGGTGGCAAATTTACCGATTCGGTAAATACCGAATCGGTATTTACAGAATCATCATTTACCGAATCTGCAAATGAAATGTAGGAAGCACTTTGAAGAGTGCTTCTGTGCTTACAGGATTCGTTATTTACCACCAACTATTAGTTGGTGGTAAATAACAAATACCTCTGTAAATGCAAATCTGTGCATTTACACCTGTGCCATGTGACAGACATACATGCCCTCAGGGCATGTATGTGTGCCACATGTGCTCACAAGCCCTATTCAGGGGTGCAACAGGGTGTCAAAGTGCCACCCTGCCACCCTTGACTCTTTCCCTATTTTACCGAATCGGTAATTACCGATTCAGTAATTGACATTCATTCCTATGGGCCTCCAGGCCCATAGGAATGAATGGTAATTACCGAATCTTAACGATTCGGTAATTTTTACCGATTTTTTATCTACATAGCATTTACCGATTTGAAAATACCGAATCGGTAAAATTCGGTATTTTCGAATCGGTAAATTTAAATTACCTACATCTAGCCCTTAATTACTAGCTCTTGTGCACACTGTCCCATTGTATGCATTGTAATCAATGCCTGAAAATCTGGGGAAGGAAACCTTTGTGTGTACCGACTACAACAAATTATTACATTTTAAAATATCGTTACCATTTTTTATGGTCTCAAAAATTTGCATACACCCACAAATATTAAAAAACATAAATACCCCAATGTGAAAAAAAACAGGGTAGCTGATATACAAGTTTAAGAAATCATTAGTGAATTCAGTGCATATTTATCTGACACACTCACTACCTGTTTCAGCAAAGTGCAGCTCATTACAGGAACTTCCTGTCCCCAATCCCCATCTGAAGGTCATCGGGCTCCAAAAGCAGTATATTTTCTCTTCTTGGAGCAGACGTAGCCGTAAAAATATTTATGGCCACTGGTGTTTTTCCAGGCGAGCTGCGAAAGATGTCAGAGAGTGCAAGTGATAGAGGAAATACGTTAGGGACTAAAAGTAAGTTCCATTATATATCAGGGCGCATAGGACCAAGATTCAGACTCTGTTAGATATGGATAATTTTATTATTTACCTACCACTAAAAAGTTGAAAGAAACATATATGGAAAGAGGAGAGAAATAATGTTTACAATTTCAACAGATGTAAATGGCAGCAGTTATTCAAAATGGTGTCTACAGAGTTGCCAAAGTGATTATCTTTTGCTCTGGATCTTTTTAGCAGGACCCGTAGCAAAGTGAAATATGGTCATGTTTACACACAGTTCTATAGGGTTTAGGGTTCATCAAGGTCAGTAAATGGAACCTTAGGGCTAATTTTTGTATGCTGCTCGGAATTTGCCAGCAGAGGATATCTCTGTACTCTGTATCTGAAGAGGGCACCACAAGATTGAATATGTGGCTAGGGTTACATTATGAAAGATACATTAATTGTGGAAGAAGCGGCTTCTCTGCTGCATATGCAGAACACTCTGTTGCCATTAGATCCTTCTGCCTGATTCCATCATTTGGTTCTTTTTTAAGTTTCTGGACTTTTCTCTCATCAGCCGGCAGGGGCTACAGGCTCAGACTGAACATCTCCCAATAAGTGCTCATGTTGACTACTGCAATAATGGTAAACACTCCGAATACGAGGGGACCCTGACTGAGGCTTCACATGGTGTGCTTTCCCAGACAGATGATTCATTCTGGTTTTTCTTTAGATCTTTAAAGAGTACTCGCTGCAAACTTGTAGGTGAGATTGGGTGGACTATGCTTACTGCAAGTCTCCAAGTAACTAAAAGACAAAAGTCTCTTTCACTCTACATGGCCATATGCAGGGCGTAGAGCAGGAGGCAGACTCTGCTAGAAAAGAACATGTAATCTAGTTTACTTAATCCTATGTTCTTCTACAAATAATATAACAGACCCAATTGTATAAATTAACACATTTTGCACTAATGCATATTGTGTATATCACAATGCACAGAAATAGCTTCACAATTTGCTTATACCTTGAATACCCCCTATAGATCAAGAATCCCTGAGATCCTCTTTCTGTAAAAGTGAAGGTTGGGAGCTTATGTTATACCTATATCCCCACCCAAACCATGGGGAGACTTAATTTGATGGGGCTTCACTGAATAGCTAAAGTAGTAACTGATGTCCTGTTGATAAGTAAGCCGTGCTTGACACAGTGTATCTCTGAGATGCTGATGTTGTTCAACCTGGTTGATTAATGGAGGAAATAATACTCTACCTTTACATTTCTTTACATTTTACATCTGTCAAATATCAGGTACAGGAGACGGATGAGCACTGATTTCTTCCTGATACCAAATGCCATGCACTATTAGGAAGTAGGGGTACACCGAATGGAGTTCCCTTATCGGTGTATGATTACAAAAAAGGATAATTTGGGATTGGGAGGTGCTAAAACTGTGAATCTTCCCATGCTATGTTGCTGGTTAATTCATGCTAAATTAGACAAAGAGGTTAAATAAATATTCCAGATAAACTATGATGCAACCATCTTCCCATCTTGTGGCATCCTAAAGAATAGAGGTAAACATATAAAATAACAGAACTGTAGAACGATAAAGCCATAGAATCAACTAATATGGGGGCAGCTCTTTAATTTTTCAATAATGAAAACAAAAGCCTAGAGCACATTTTGAAGAATAATACTTATAACAAGAAACACAAAAATATTAGACTTTTGATTAAACAAAGAAGAAAAAATAATATTGGGCTGTCAACTCTCAAAAAGTAGAAAACTTGAAAACCATATCGTTAAAAATATCATCCTTTGGCTGAGTTGTAAAAATAATATATCACAATTCTTCCCACTCTATTACACTATTCTAAAGAAATCATACAATTCAAATTGAAATGTAGGCCATGTGCCTCTATGGAGCTATCTCCAAGCAGGCGGAAGAGGATCAGGCTAAGTAAAGCCCAGCAGGCCAGCAATCTGCCAATATTTTTTCATTACAGACGAAACTGACAATGGATCTGGATAAGAATCCTGGCTGCGTCTGCTTGATGCAGCAAAATCATTTGACCAGGTAAAATCGGAGTTGTTATGGTCAGCCCTGCAGGAAATGGCCTTCTCCTGCCAGTTTATCAGATAAACACATTCGATTTATTATATTGTCTACTCAGAACTAATCATTATTTCTAGATCTGCTAAGATATTGTCTGAGGAATGAAACAGGAATGTTGCCCTCACTTACTTGTTAAAAAAAATCTTTAAGCCATTAGCTAACTTGTGCACAAGTAAACCATTAGTGAGTCATTAGCTAACTTGTTCACAAGAAAACGAGAAATAAGTATCCTATTCGTATCAGTTACTGCAAATCCAGTAACTGTTGATCAGGTGCTGTAATATTGAACTCTCCCTGGTTGCCCGATAAAAACCAAAGATGCTTTCAATTCAAGAAGTAAATGGGACAACACATCAACACTACTGGAAAAGAACAGTGGAAGTCAAAGACACACATAGGCCCTAATTACAATGCCGGTCAGATGAGCATTCGACCAGCATTGCGTCCAAATGGAAATCAACCGACAAGTAGTCAGTGGTTCCATCTGACAAATTTTGACGCAGCCGCCCATGAGGTGTTCGGAAACATTAATTTTCCCATTGCTGCTTGTGCTGTGGCCAGAAAAGGGCTGCAGCACAAACCACAGTAGGAAAATGGATGTTTGCAAACATCTATGCACCTTGTTATACAAGGTGCATGGATGTTTAGGGGGCACCGCAGTTCTCATAGCGGAGGCCACAGAGGACTGGAGCCCTGCTAAGGGCTCCCAAAGGCCATTTCCGTCTGTCTTGCTATGGTGGTCGGACCCCTATGGAAAGGCAGACCGAAAGGGACATAGTAATCCCTACGGCGGTGCCTGAGAAGGCATTGCTCTTATTGTAGGGATTACATTCCGGCTGTTGGGCCGACGGGCTCCTTGAGTCCATTGGAACAGCAGTGGTCGGTCCCTCCGCATGATGCCTCCGACCGCCGCATCATAATTCGGTGGGTGGAACGCATCCGACCGACATCGAAATTAGGACCATAGTGTTTAACAGCCTCATTTACAGATGGCTAGGTAGCCAGCCAGCATGTTGGGCCAATAGAAGCATAAACTCTGCCCCACCATTTGTTTCTTTTATGAATTCCTTGGACCCCTCTATCAATTTTAAGAAATCTCATATAATATTGGTTGTCCCAAAATCAACGCTATCTAGGCTACTTTTTTTTCAAGGGCATGAATTAGGTACGGTACTGATGTTTTCTTACTTGGGTAACATTTGGATGAAAAATCTCTTGAGCTCCAATTATGGTTTTTAAAAAGCATCTTTTTGTGAAGTCAGTTTCTGCCATCTTCAACTTTGCTTCGAGGGTGGGCAATAGGACACTGACAACTATGTTGAGAATATTCCAGGCCAAATGTGTTTCTACTGTTTCATTATGGCAGCGACATTTTGACAAATGGGGACACTTCATCTTACAATCAGTCAAGAATTTTTTTTTAAGACGTTTGTTGTCCCTGCCCAGGAGTACCCAGGCTTTTATAGCTCATCAGGAACTAGGCCTGGGATACATCTCTGATATTCTTGCTTTTGTTCCTTTACTTAAGTGGCTTTTGTCACAGGGCCGGACTGGGAACCAAAACCGGCCCTGGCAAAGTGCTCGGCCGGCCCCCCCTCGGGGGGCAGAGCGCTTTGCCAGGGCCGCTTTTCGGCCGATTTTGTTACAGGGACGATTTTGCAGCTATGCTGCAAAAACGGCTCTGTAACAAAAACGGCCCCCAGGGCCCAAAACCGGCCCCCACCCTTGCGGCCGACCGGGGGATTGCCCGGTGCACACAACGGCCAGTCCGGGCCTGGCTTTTGATCTGGTCCAATGGGGAATTAGTCCTTAATAGAGCGATATTGAAGGATTGTCTGCATCTCAGGGGTGTTCAAGGAATCCATTGGCTGAAAAATATTGAGTTTGTTTTTTATGCACTTGGTCAACTGGAACTGTTTGATAATGCCAGATATTATCATTAAAGGAGATCTGAAATGACTACTTACAATTTCCTTGCAGATTGTATGGATAACGCAGAATTCATGGACCTCTTGAAACCCTCTGCCAGGGGGCATTTGTTATCATGATTATGATTTTCAACAAGGTTCAAGTTAAATCTTGTGCTGCCTTTTTGCTTTCCTAGGGACCTGGAGTCTGGTAAATAATCTGGATTCTTGTGGATAGGCTTTATTTTTAACCCAAAATACATTGCACTTTTTCCTATTTTGCAGGTTTTATGTCTTCTTGTTAAGTACATTGATTTTTCAATTGTGAAAGGATATGGATTTTAAACAAGCAAACCCGCCCTGCTCTACGTGCAAATATAATCTCTGCGCATACCTGCTTTGCGATTGTTACCTTGTTAAGAGGTGGTGCTAAGAAGAGGGCAGCTATATTTTTGTAAGATATATTTTATAACTTTAATGCATATTTTTGATATTATTGTTTTGGTCTCATGGGGAGTTTTAATGGATTTATAGTTTGTTAATGTAATGCTTATTTTGTGTGTAAATGAAAGGGGTATTGTCGTTCTGATTGATCAGAGACCTCGGTGAACTTGTGTATTGTTTTATTTACTTTATGGTTTTATGCAAAACCGAAATAAAGGAATTTTATTAATGACGATGAGTCGAAGATCTTTAAAATATTTTGAGAAAGGTTGTGGCACTAAAGCCACATGCTTCATTTTCTGATGGAGCTTTGTAAACTCTAGCTAAATGAATTTATATAAACGGATTTTAAACTATTATAATTGTAATGTTTGAAAATTCACGTTGGGTATCCCCCTGTTTGAGGTCCTTTGCAACTCCGTTTACCTCCCCTCTGCAAGGAGAGAGTATTCCAGGTTAATACTCCTCTAGTTGGAGAGGAATTATGTTATGTAGGTTAGCGCCCACTTAGGCTCCGAAAGTGATTTGTATTCTTATTAAATGAAGTTCACTTCCTGCTTTGAGCCCGTTAATCTGAACCATCATATGAACTGTGCATTAATGACCTGTGTGACCAGATTAGATTTTGTTTGCTGTACGGTGAGGACAAATGACTGTGAATTATTTTACTCAATCGGATTTTTGAGCATTCTCAAACTATCTGGCCGTAGAATAGAAGGAAATTCAATGATTTTATGACAAAATAACCGCTTGTATTTCGTCCTAGGCACGGTTACACATAATACCTCGGGGCCCTTTCCATTACTTTAACAGAGCTCATGCTAAGGAGTTCCAGAACTCTGACAGTGACAAATGTTTCTGGAAAATCTCCGTGACATCGACCTTGTCTGAGACATCAGCCAGTGTGCAGCTTCTTGTACAAGCGCAGCTGAGAAGCAAATCTGAGCATCAGTCGACAATATTGTACAGCATCCGTTGAAGGATAACGCTAGCGATCATTGCATCTAGTGTCATGCAACTTTAACTGCCCCCACCACCAGAGAAATACATTTCTATCATCTTTCTTATTGTAAACAATAACCTTACATCTGTTTGTCTACAGCACAGTGATCCCCAAAGAAACTGGCAGGGCTGGAGACCGGTGGAACTTCACATCATCCAGACGCCTGAATCCCTCGTGGCAGCTTAGGACGGGCCTGTGTCATTTTAATGGTACATCTGCTGACTGCAGTAGACGAGGGAGGGGGAGGGAA
This sequence comes from Lissotriton helveticus, assembly GCF_964261635.1. NCBI lineage: Eukaryota > Metazoa > Chordata > Amphibia > Caudata > Salamandridae > Lissotriton > Lissotriton helveticus. The sequence continues at coordinate 402,204,273 of NC_136065.1, forward strand.
CCCTCTATAATGGATCTGTATAGAATAATAAAAAAGCCAGAAGATGGGTGACCTGGGGACAGTTGGCTGGGTATAAAGGCACAGTTAGTTCTAGGGCAAGGAAGGCTAAGAAGTGATCTAGAGGTTCCTGATTGTCAATAAAGGCGGTAAAATGTGCCCTTGTGCTAGGGGCTAATAGACAAGCCCAAGGTTTTCTGAACATAGCTGCCAAGTGGTCTGTGGGCACCTTGAACCTGTCCCGATTTTACTCAACATCCCTTTGCATGGTGGAGTGCATAATCTATACTTTTAAGGGGAAAACAAAGTTAAAAGTTACAGTATTCAGTGTGTATCACACACGTTTATCATTGAGAAGGGAAACATCTTCATCTTACACACAAATACACACACGCACGATCGCACACACACAGCGCCATAGAACAAAGTAAACTAGATTAATCTTTCACTTGCTCCCCATTAATTTATTCAAATAAACATCTCTCATGCACAACACCTGAAAAGCACAAAAAAAACCATACTATATCTCCCACATGTTCAATATGCACACCACCGCACTTTTTTAGCAATGCCTCTATAATCACAGAAAACGAAAACAAAAGAATACAATTATTCAGCTGCCGAATGGTACATTTATACCACAACTACCATCAGAATGTGAATCACTCGCAATTACTTGAACAGACAACAAATAAACGTGGTCATTGACCCTCCAGTGGTGCAAATGCCTACTCTGCTGTCACCACCGGAGCGTATCGCCACCTTATTTCTACCTGTAACACACAACAGAACTTATATTTTGACAAGATTGCCAATCCTCCATCTAGCCAAAGCTCTCTTATGTTGCAGTCCTCACTGGCAGAAAACTCACTCTTTCTGCCTGTCTTGAAGCAGAACAGCAGTAACATAAACCGTATGGTGCAGGATCCTCCGCCATGTGAGTGGTCAATGCTTTCACCTTTCAACCACCATTCACACAGTGCCCTCCTTCCCCTATCAACCAACACACAATATTTCACTTCAAGAGAGCTTGTATGGTCACATCTCTACAACTTGATAGTCCATATGTCACTGCCACTCAAAACGATGTCAGTCACTAACCACTGGATTCAACAATACAACCAAACCTCACAAAGGAAAAGCTGTCAGAAAGCATCTTGCACACTTACAACACACCTCAGGGCTCATCACAGTCCTAGTTCAATTCAATACTACATACATTAGCACAACACCTACATCATACATTTAATCAACAAAAGTATTTAGCTACCATCTTCTTTAGAAAACTAATGTAACAAACAAATACAAACATTTAGGATAGCGCATAGATTTAGAACATAAGTTTAATTAAAAAATAGCCACAAACATTCTAAAAAAGCAAGGTTATTACCTAATCAAAGAATGAGAGCTTCACCCTTGATCAGCTGGAGCACGTAATGCTAAAGTCCATACATTTTGATGCCACAGTTATCCACTTTGTAGGTCTGGGATTAGCCAAGACTTTTTGATTTTGATACAATTATATAATATATTTACACATAGGGGCTTTAAGCCACATCCCTTCATCTAATGGTCTGTTGTTGTGTTATTTACATTTTACTTCTGCCGGCTACAGCATACAACATGGGGCAGTGGGTCAACCCACTTAAGCCACTGGTTAACTTCACTTTGACTGAGTGCATTTTGCTCTCTCAAAAAGAGCACATCCACACACAAGCGTGTTCCCTTCGGAGACAGTGAATTGGTTTTAACTTTATAACTACTTTACTGTTGCCTTTGTGTTTAGAGCCAGATGTGACAGCAGGATGCTTCTGATGCACAGTCCATCTTTACCAGATCCCATCCAATGTCAGTGCTGTTGTAAATTCCATTTTGCAATGTTGTCATCAATTATGTAATTTGAGGTGTCATCAGTGGTGTTATCAATGATGTCATAGAACATGTCATGAGTGATGTTCTATGTGAGGTCATAAGCAGTGCATGGCAAGGGTGCAAGTTATAGTTACTTCAGTATCCTCATATTGACTATGAAAAGATTTATTTCCCTTGAATGTCTCTAACTCCCTCCCTCCAATCTTGTTCTCAGTTTGCGGGAATGATACCAGAATATAATCTTCAGAATATCATTTGACATAAATTGTGTGGTAAATATCATCTTTAATGTACTGCCCCATTGTAGTTAATAATACAAAATCGTCACACAATGGGGCAACACTTTTATAAACGATATTTAGGACGTGATATTTACAGCAAAGTATATTTCTGCATAAGATTCTTTGACTCACAATCATATGGAGCTCTAACATATCCAATACCCTGTTCTAGGTACCTTTTGCATTCTGTCATTAAATAGGGAATTAGGGTTTGGTTTGACTGATACCTAACCAGACTGTTGTCCTAATGTATTTTTTTTTCATAAAAGCAATTAACGTTTACAATTTATGGTTATCTTCTGTTTCAACACTCAATGTCTCCAGCAAAATGATAACTTGGTTTCACTTGACCATTGCCACTATTTCATGTCAGAGTCATGGACCAGAAATGTCAGTTTTTCCCAGAGTAAATGATTTCCAACTCAATTTCGATATGAGGTATTTTCCCAGCCAATTAAGCAGTGGTGGCTGGTCTGCTACTACACTATGCAGCTGCAGAATCATGCATTCAATTTTCTTTATGGATATATGATACTTGGATTGCTATTGCAGTCCCAATGAAAGAGATGTGAAGAAGCAGCTGCAGCTCTGAATCACTCATGCAGACCAGCTTTGGTATTCTGTGTATTGTAGCCAGACATTTCCCATCTCAAACATAACATGGGTGGCTGGATTACATGTGTTGGACATGAAGTAATTAACTACCTCTGCTTTGTAGCCCATAACCCTTATAAAACATGACTATAAAATATAAACATACATTTTTATATGGAAATGGAAATATATGTATTTTCAGTTTACAGACAACTTTACAATACATGAAATCACTTTGCAAAAAGGATTTCATGACAAACATGCTGTTTGTGTAAATTGAAATAAATGTCCTATTAATTAGCACTAATCTGAAGTGATTAATTTTTTTTACCATTGGCTAAAAAATGATGTGTAACAGGTCTTGGCAATAGACTTTGAAGCTCACGAAAATATAAAAAAACTCACGGCCTGATTCACAAAAGGCCTCCACACTTGTGGCGGGGGACCTGCAGTCGAACAGCAGTTTCTCAATGAGGAGCTCCTGCCGGGAGTAAAACTGCGGGGCATCCACCCCCAGTTTGCAGGCCCTTTGTGAATCGGGCTCCCAGTTTATTTTAAATGAAGACATAGGTGAAATATTTGCATAATTATTTCACTCTTTGATAGCTTCAACTTACACAGAATCCCCACGTACATATTCTTCTTCCATGCCAAAGCAACCCTTTTAATTTTGCAAGGAGGCAGAGACAGTGCCTTATTAAGAGTTTGGTGGACGGGATACTCTGTCCTAACACTGCAATATCCTGTCTGACATATTGCAAGTGCCATAGGCTATAATGTACTTGTAATAAAGTTAACAGAATATCTGCCACATTTTTAGAAGAGTATCTTAACCACCGACATGCTTCAGAGTATGTATGAGCTTTGTTGCTGAAACGGTTATTATTAACAAATGATTTACTTCCTGCACTATTCTTTGTGAATTCTATTTAGAGCCCTGCTGGCATAATGTCTCAGTGTTGTGCTCAGAAACAAAGAAAAGATAAATCAATTGTTCTTGCTAATGTTGAGAGATCCAGTGCTCTGTTCAGTGTGTATGTGCTAAAAAAATATGTTGAAGAGCGTCTGGAGATGCTGAGTGCTTTGAAATGCAAAGCAAGTGGTATCATCAGTTTGAAGTGTCTTAAGTTAGCAAAAAAAATTCTACGGCAGCAAAGGAAGATTCCTGAAATAACAGTTTGTTGCAATACTAGTTGAAATGCAGGTTGAAGTGTCCCTCAGTACATAGGATTTACTGGGCTGCAAGAACTGGATCTTTCACTTGTAATGCCAAGTGACCCCCATTTTGTGGTCCCTCAACAGGGAACCAAGTAGTCCTTTTAACATTTGACTCTCAAGGATGTGAGCCAGAGCAGTCTAAGTCTTACTAATGGAATTGCTATGGGTTAGAAACTCAAAACTCAGCAACAAAACAAAGAATACTCAATACATCAATGTCCTTTCAGGGATTTTTCTTTTAAAATAAAAAGTACCTTAATTCATACAAAGCAAACACTACAACACAATTTAGAAATATATATCTAAACTAACCAATGGGAACATCCTATAAAGTAGGCCTAGATGGAATTTTTAATTCCATTGGGGGAATTTGAGGAATTTGTATTTCCGCATTATTCTTGTAACGTGAAATCAATGATAAATTTCACCGCTCCGCCTGCAGAATTAAGTCTGCAGTGGTTTGTTTCTAACCAGGGTTGGAATCTGCAGTAGTTGTTAAACATAGAAGGACTGCTCCCTCTTCTAGCTCTGTTTTGAAACCACTGCACTGCAGTCAACACTCCTCAGCGCCCTTACATACTCCGCAGTGATTACTGCAGAATATGTAGAGGGGGCTAAGTGGTATGCACTGCAGTGGTTTTTAAACAAGGCGAGAAGAGGGACTGCTCCCTCTTCTGGTCCTGTTTTAAAACCACTGCAAAGCTGTGCATACTGCTCAGTGCCCTTACATACATCAGTAATTACAGATGAGTATGTCATCCAGAACTATCAAGACACTTTTGGTAGTGCCCCAGTTCCTCATAGGAGCATCACAACTAATATGCAGATTTTGCAGCCCCACCCATGAGCAGATGGAGTGTTTCTTCCAATCACAGCAATGCTATTTGAGGCAACCATGGATGCAATATTTTCCTGTTCTTTTAACCTTTATTATGTTAACAACCTTTTAATGTACCCACCTCCCAGCTGTGTGTTTTCACCCTTTGCCTCTCTTGCCGGGCCTATGTCTAAAGTGCTGGATGGGAAAGACACTGCCTCTTGCTCTCCTGCATAGCTTTATTTCTGGTTTGTCAGCAAGGTGGGGCACATTGTATTGGTTCTGATGTGCCTGAGGGCCCCATGTTTACATGGACAATGTACTTAGGCTAGGGGGCTCCCCAGATTGAGTTGTTGGCATGGTAGTACTCCACCTCCAATATGTGGACAATTTGGAATATCACAATGGCTCTCTTTCTCTGCCTTCTGAGAAACTCAACATTCATGTGCTTCCTGGAAGGGAAATGAATTGCGTTTGTCAATTTTTGCGTAATGGTTGCACATATCATTTAAGACACCTATGCAGAGGATGTTCACCCTAATTTCGGGAAGCTGGCTCTTCTACACATAACTCTGTCCCTGATGTTTTGCTTCTTGTGGCATGCCACCAGTAGTGTTCTTCTGCCAATTCACTTATTGGCAATACTCCCTTCCCATCTCTGGTAAACCAGGCCGGGTTGAAAGTAATTCCACGTAAGAATAGAAAGCAGCTTCCACTTCCACCCTTCACTGGTGTCCCCGTAACACAGAAGGGGACAGGACTGACAGCAAATCATTTATTGGACCCCGGGTTTTGAATCCAGTCCACCAACTTAGCCCATACTTTTTTCAGACTGCTGGGATTGCATGTTATATCCTGTTGACTTATATTTATAACATTCTTTTTGCACACAAGAAAAGGAGATGGAACACCAGATTTCCATGTCTCCTGTCTCCCCAGTAAAATCACATAAAAAATGAATCTTGCATCCAGCTTATTAGTACAGGTTGCACTATCTTGAAATATTCCAAAAAATACAAGTAGAGGACTTACCCTCAATAGTATACCCTTTACTTCTGTTTAGAATTTGCATACTTCAGACCAGAATTCTGTAATCTCTGGGCATGTTAAAAACATATGGAAGTCATCTGCTGAGGGATCTCTACATCTTGGGCATGCATAGTGTGTTCCTGAAAATTGTTCCAGTCTTGCTGGGGACCAATACACCCTATAGACAGTAAAGAGGTGATTTTGTTTAAGATAGGCAGGTTTAACTGTCTCCCGGAGCATTGCGAAGGAACCCAACCAAACTTCACTCAGGTTTATATTCATCACATCGTCTCCCCATTGCTTTTGAATGTCTTTATCCAGTTCATCTTCTGCGTTTACCAGAATGTGATACCACAAGGCAACCTCCTTCTTAACAATACTGATTGTTGTTGCTTGATCCAACCAGGTATCATCTTCCTCCCCATCCCAATCTTGACTTGCCCACTATGCAGAAAGTTGGTAGTATTTTAATCTGGTTAGTTGGTCCCCTGTAAATAAACTCAAAGTTTCCAAACCAAATAATTCAGTTCCCAGCTTCAGATCTCCCCAGCGAGAGATTCCTGCGTTCTTCAAAGGGAGGCTGAGTGAGTCTTTCAAGCACTCTGGGGTTCCTGGTGATTCCCATACTGGGGCCCTAGATGAGTCGTAAGATATTCCTAGCTTTTTCCGAATAAAGACCCATGCTTTCAATGTCTTCGATAAAACCTTCAATCTCACTTTCTAAAAAACTTCGGGTCCCCACAATTAAATAGAAATTGATCTTGCCCCTTTCTCAGCTCACTAAGCATTGCCCCAAAGAGGATTCCTATTGCTGAGATGTCAGCTTTATTTAAAAGCATCCGACAATTCTTAAAATTAAAAGCATGCCCATATATCATCAGATCGGGTAGTGGCAGCCCCCCTTCTCCAACCTTCTTCTTAACCTTTTCCAAGATATACGGGAACCCCTTGAAGCCCAAATAAAGCTACCCATCCTTCCTTGTAGTTTTGCGATCTCCCTTTTGTCAAATAATAATGGTATAGAACTAAAAAGAAAAGTGATTTTTGGTAGAATAATCATCTTAATAAGGTTTACCCTACCATACACATTTAGAGGGAGGTTTGCCCACCTAACCAGTAATCTCCCTACCTCCTGGCTAATCTTCCTCCAGTTCACAATAGTTACTTCCGCTAATTTCTGCGTGATTATAATACCAAGGTAGCGCATATGCGATTTTGCTTCCAGGGTTTGTTTTGGTTGGTTCCATTCCATATTTTGTCTTATTTCTATTTACCTTATATCCTGAAATCTTTCCGAACGCATCTGCTTTGGACATTAGAGTAGGAATAGCCCTCTCGGGGTTCAAAGTATACAGTATAAGGTCGTCAGCGTGTAAATCTAATTTTATCTCTAGGTTTCCATATCTGAACAGAACATTGATATCGTCCTTTCTGATCCATGCAGCTAAAGTTTCAATATACAGATTAAATTAAAGCAGGGATAGGGGACACCCCTGTCTTGTTCCACGCATTTTATTGAACCAATCTGTTAACTCTCCGTTTACGAGAACCCTTGCTCTAGGAAAACGATACAAGATTTGGACAGCCTTTATTGTTATTGGGAAATCCAAAGATCTTTAGGGCCTCAGTAAGATAGGGCCAGTGAATTTGGTCAAAGGCCTTAGCGGCGTCCTCTGCCACAACTGTTAAGGGTAGATCATTAGACTATACATCAGTCTATATAGGAAAAGCAGAGAACGTAATACACTTTTACGGTACTCTAGCCATCATCCCCGCAACCTCAGGGATAACCTACGGTTCTGGCAATTCTTGAGGTTGCGCAGGAACTGCTCTAAGAACGATTACTATTTTGAGGAATCTTCAGATTTGATATTCCGCCTAACAGATAGAGGTTATCCCATTAGATTACTCAAGAAAGCACACAAATGTGCTTGGTTTAACCACAGAGAGTTTCTCCTTGAACTCAAACAGAAAAATGCTTGTGAACAGGAGCGCCTAGAATGTGTAACCACTTTTTTCACCAAAAGCAACACAATCAAGAAGATCATTAATCGCCATTGGCTTTTGGTGTCAGATGAACTTGGCGTCATATCACCTCCGTTGCACGCATTCAGAAAAGGTAAAAAAATGAGGAATTACGTAGTTAAGTCACTGTTACCTACGGTAGACAGGGCCCAACAATCCACACTATGGGACATCCCTCCAGTGAAGGGACACCACAAGTGTGGACAATGTAAGGCATGCCCGTTGGTGAGGAAAGTTAACCAATTTACTCACAACAACCATACCCACATATTACAAGATCACAGCAACTGTAATTTTACCGGCGTGGTCTATGCAATAACATGTCCCTGTGACTTTATGCAAACTGGCCAGACCATACAGAAAGCTAAGGTACAGGGCGCACCTCTGGTGGAACACTTCACTACCTTTGGACACACACCAGAAAGTCTACTTTTGTGGGAAATAGAAAGAGTGAAGCTCAACCCAAGGGGAGGGATTTCTCGAATATCTTAAATACCCGGGAGTGCAGATGGATAACCTTCTTTGAAACGATAGCAAGGGGACTCAATGAATATGAGGAAATCAGTAAACAGGTGGCAGTTCTCAACAATCGTTAACACTACTATCCATTATATCCCCCAGACATATTAATTCGAGACACCTCCTATCCAAACATGAGGTGGTAATACTGTAAATAAAGGCACTTAGGGTTGATGGCAAATTGCCGTAATTGCCATTTTCTATGTGTACTCATTTTTCACCCTCTTACCTTCATGCATTATTAGCAGTATGTATACAAATGCAGTAGGTTATTGTGTCCCATGCAATGCTTTATCTTAACTTTTGCTGCATGTCTCACTGTCAATGCCCATAGTAATGTGTCTTTTCACCTTTATGCGCACTAATGTGATAACTGATGTGTACCAGGGATTGCTGAATTTTAACTATCGTTATATGTGTTATGGTCAATGTCCTGTGAATAATGTTTGTTAAATATTATATGCATATTTGAATCACATTTGTTGGCTGAACGAATATGAATGATTTTAACTTAAAGAGCCTGACTCCCGTTTTTTCAATACTTATATCGCACTCAGTGGAACACCCCCCTCAATCCACACTGGGGTTTTAGTCTTTTTTCCACCTTTAGCGGCACTACCACGGGCCGCTTTACCAGCGTGAGACTCACGCTAGCGGTACGTTCCAATGAACGTCCTCACGTCTTGTGAGCCTTTTAAGCCATCCCGCCTCACGGGCTCAGTCCCGAGTGAGGAGACTTCACGGATACCAATGGTAAATCAATCACGCTGAGATGTGCGGTCGCACCATTTTTTTGGGTTGCCTAATGCCTGATACCACCCTGATCCCCATGTTTTTGTTACCTTAGCTGCTAAATTGATTGCCTTGTGCCAATTTAATCGGTCTACACTGCCCTACATATACGGGTAAGTGTCAAGACGCACATTTACTTTTTTGACACCTAATATACTAATAGTTACCAGTACTGATATACTGATAAGCCTATTGCTTTCACATGAGGACTTATGCTCCTTTGAAGATTGTGGACCATTAAGAAGCCATACCCTTTCGCTCAGCACACCTCAGCGGGTGAGCTTGACTCTCTTACTATTAGTACATTGAGTGTACCTAGGGTTTTAGAACTATTGCTCATGCGCACTACCTCTACCTTTTCCTAACTATACCCAGGTGGTTAAAACGTGACCTATACACCATGAACAGGTTGGTCCACAAGCATGTTTATCTAGGTTTTTTGGTAAATGAATGGGCTACATTGTAACATGCCCCTGCATCCCTTTCGGTTGCTTATCCCTGTCCTGAAGAAGACCCGCAGGCCAGGCCCCAATTTCCCTCTGTGCCCCAAACCGGATCGAAACGTCCATCCCCCACAGGCCCGGACCACAAGCCCCCCACCCCACCATGCAAATGATGATACATCTCTTACATATTGAATGAAATATGTTGAACAGAATTTTTGTACAATTGATTATCCCTAGCAAGGCCTACTCAGATTGATATTTGGTTATCAGTCTGTTTTGATTTATTCCAATCATCGTTTTATGACTACTACGGGGAACTCTTTCCCTTCCCTAACCTCATTTTCTCTCTATTAGAGTAGCCCCTTTTGCATGTTTCATTGGAGCAACCTTTCTTTCTTTAAAGATATAGTAGGATATCTACTGTTAGTTGATTTGATTTATGAATAATATATACATGCTGTTTTTAAATCTATTGGTTGTTGCACATCATAATTCAACTAGTTATGGATCTTTGTTACCGCAAGCTGATGTTACGCATGCTCTAATATTTAACTAAATGACTATTGTCTGGAAGAAATATATTGTTTAAAGTAAAGTCTAGGACCATTGTTTCCTGTACCATTCTCTCAGGATGGTTCTATGTTATGGGAAACTCTGAACTGCCAGCAGAGTAGTTAATTCACCCAGTAGCGCAGCTAAATACAGAATTCCAATAAGACTGTCTCCAGTGAGTATGACCAGTTTAACAAATGCATAAATAAACACATATATAGATGAAAACAAACTTTGGATATGTATTTGAAACTTAGTAATAGATAGGAAAGGTCACCCCAATGTTTTTTTTACCAACAAATTGCCCAAAAGTGCAAAAACTGTTTAAATTCTACAAGATCTACACTTCTTTCAAAAAGAAAGGGAATATTTATCCTTGGATTCACAGCTAAATATTAGGCCCACAGAATCCATAAACAATTTATTCTTGGTCCCATCTGTCTCACTTTTCCTGCACACAGATGGCCCAGCTGGGTCATACAACCAGTCTCTCTCCCAGCCTCTTCAAGTGTGTATTCACATGGAAATATTTGTTGCTCATAACCTTTCCACAGCCCTTTACCAAAGATTGAACCATAAAGATGACCTTATTTTAAAAGGAAGACCAAAAAGGTTGCAGATCAAAACCATTGTAACAGCAGTGTACAGCAGTTGAGACATAGGGGCATATTTACAAGCCCCTATCACCACGGGAACATCACTTTATATGAATTTCCTGTGGCGATAGGGGCTTTGCCTTATTTACAAGGCAGCGTTAAACCACTTAATATGGCTTAACTTAATATGGCTTAACGCTGCATTGTAAATAAGGCACCCTTTTACGATATGCTCTGCTTGAAAGAGGAGGGCAATGAGTGTTGCTGCCGCAACACACATTGATTCTGACGCTGCCCCCTATTTACAAGGGAAGCGTAAAGAGGAGGCAGCGCCAGAATTAAGACCAGGAAAAACTTGGTCTTACCCTGGCGCAACGAGGAGAAATGTTTCATTTCTCCTCGTTTTTGCTGTTTTTCACATATGTGCTGCGTTGTGCGGCACACATGAAAACAGCAAAAGGCAAATGATCGTCTATGTACAGGAAGGTCCCCCTTCCTGCACATAAACAGTCATTTAAAAAAAATGCCGTTTTGCAACTTCTATGTGTGTTGCATTAAGCAGCAGACATAGAAGTTAGAAAAGGGCATATTAAGATTGTATGTGTGCAGGAAGGGGGAACTTCCTGCACATACACAATCTTTGCTGCACGCAGACACCCTTGCACTATGGTGCAAGCGTGCCTGCGTTGGTGCTAGGCTGCTAAGTGTAGCACCAGCGCAGGGGGAAATACAGGGCTGCACCATATTCTTGTAAATATGGTGCAGTCCTGCGTTTCAGAAGTGGGGGAGTGAGGCGTTAAGACAGGAAATCTAATGCCTCACTCCGCCACTTCCCTTGTAAATATGCCTCTTAATTCGGGAGACTCACTCACTGGAGAGTAGGGGTGTGCGGAAGTCGCGGAAGGGACTATCGCGGAGAGGCACGGAGATTGAACAAATCTCCGTGTCTCTCCGCGATATTTCCATTTCGCATGCCCGCCCGCCCGCCTTATTAATTATATTTACAGGGTATGAATAAAGTTAAATAAAACTTACCTTATTGTGCTGGAAACGTCCCCATCGCGGCTTCTTCTTTGAAACTGCTCATGCGCATTCCTCGCCAGGAATGCGCATGCGCAGGCTCCCGCTCATGCGCAGTTTCAAAGAAGAAGCCGCGATGGGAAGTTTCCAGCTCAATAAGGTTTATTTAACTTTATTTATACCCTGTAAATATAATTAATAAGGCGGGCGGGAGGCAGGCGGGAAGTGGGAGGCGGGCGGGCGGCCAACTTCCGTTCCGCCCGAGAATGTGTGGAAATTTGCCCTGTTTTTCCGCCTTCTTTGCGGAAGGCAGAATGTGCAAATTAGCCCACATTCCGTGGGCGGAACGGAAATGTCCACCCACCCTTACTGGAGAGGCACAAATACCAAGGGGCCAAAATCAAAATGGAATATTCTCATGGGTCAGAACCAGCTTCCCTACAATTGCTCATGGAAGTAAAAATCCTAAAAGCATAATTATCACATTTAATAATTTCTTGTTCACATACATTTAAAGAAAGCAGAAGGATCACTATAACGTATAAGACTTGATAAAGTATGTCCCACAATGCTCATGTCAACTGCATTTAATGAGGTTGGTGTCAAAAAATACACCATGTACTAGTAACCTGAGAGACAGTGTACCCAAATGAAACTTCAAGATCAAAATGAACTTCAAAGTAAAATACTGGATTGTTCATATTTACGTATTTCTGGACTCGTCTATGTTATATTTATGCACAGGATTTCCCCTAAAATCATATTATGAGAACACTTGCTTCCGGTTGATTGTGGGTGGAACTGCAATTTGGAAATACATATTAAGGCTGACATGGATGAGCATTTGAGACAACTTTTAGATGTGGTTGCAATTTAATATATCAGGGAACTGACACAGTGTTAAGAGACAATATTGCAATGTGTTTAAGTTATCAGCAATATCACGTTGGTTTGCCTGTTTCTTTAAAAAATGTACAAGGCAGTAGTTAGTGGACAAAGCAAAAGGCATGCACTTGGAGAGCAGAGTGAATTATTGTGTAGCAAAATGGAACAACAAAAATATGTTCACTCACCCAAAACGTTGTCCCAGTAAGGTGCTGCGTGGCACTTGATATTGATTTAGGACTTCTTTGGTCTAAACTTGTTATGAAAAGAAATAATTAATCATTTGTTCTTAGGGCCTGTGCAAATCTGGAAATATGTGTATCTACATATTTTTTAAAACATGGAATGGAAACCCATGGCGGCATTAGAGTGAACATATCATACATAATTGATGTTAATTGAGTATAGTTTGGAAGTCCCTTATTATGAGAAAATGGATTTCTTGGCCCCCCTCCATATAGACTATAAGAACCTTTGGGCATGGAGTGGTATTGCACAAGTTGCTGATGACTGATCCATCTATAAGGAAGGCATTAAGGCATCGATGGGTGCATTATTGCTAGATGAGTGTTCGCAAAAACACTTAAAAATGATCTCAGTTTCTGCAGTGAGTGCTAAATCTATACTAGGGGCTAGGAATGGAATTTGCACCATAATAACATCATAATACTGATGGTATGGTAGATGACATTGCAGTTGTGGTTAGCTCTCTAAATTTTGTTTATCAGATCTGTTACAACACAAAACTAAATCTGACTCCCAGTCTATTGCCGTAAAAGAAAACCTTCACCTGGGTCATGGTGGTGAAGGATTCATCCAGCAAAGGCTTCACTGGTTCTAATGTACTCACCGAATACTGCGATCAAGAGGAGAACAAAACTGAACAAACTCCAGAAAGGAGCACCTTAATGGCTGCTATTCTGTTTACTGATGTCCTTCTAGATCATCAGACCACCTCCAGTTATCTGCAGTAGTTATAGCCTGACGATGTCATTTCACTAAAATAAATATATCATAATTAATTATCCTATGTCTGTAAGGACCAGAAAAAACAAGTTCATGAACTCCAATTAAGTTGGGAGTGTTGAGTAGAGTGCATCATGGTACCCAGAAATCTAATCATTCCTCGTACAAAGGGATATAATGCCTGTTCTTTATGCAACAGTGGTTAGCTTGGGGTCATGTTTAGCAGATAGATGTTCTACACAATGCAGTGACATAATCGAGGAAAAGGATTACATCATTCAACATTCCATAGAGTATACTTCTGCAGAACTGCTTTGTGGTCCAGAAACGCCTTCTCTGCATAATTTCAACTTATAAAAGCACGGTGAACATGCTACAAAACAAGAGAGTAGGCTTTTTTCAGAAGAAAGCCAGTGGTGGTAAACTAACACTCTACCCAGATTCCCTATGCCAGTCAGTGATGTCAGTGCAGTAGTATTACATAAAAGGACTGCTAGTATTCCACTACTAATGGTGCTAAATGCCACTGGTGGAAGTGAAAGATAGTGATAAATCACCACCTTCAGTGCAATCAATTTCTTCTTTTAAAAACTGTGAAGGTGGTATTGTTTTGTCATTGGGGTGACATTTTATATTAGTGGTGCCACTTGCCACTGTCTAGTATTAAAATATAAACTAAAGTGCCATGGTAAGGGCAGCTTTTGCAAAATCAATTCCTTACTAAATGTGTAGTGACCTTACCTAGGCTGCTGATTACTTATTTAGTTTTCCCACTAGTATTCGCGTGGGAGTCAGGAGAGTGATTTTTTTTTTATATATATTTTTATTAATTATAACACAAGAGTAGAAATATACATATCGGGCATCATTCGGAGGAACATATCGTAATGGTGGACGGGCAAATCAATTAAGAAAATACACAACAATTACAAGCATCTGAAAGACATCAATAGCAGTGTAGGGCAGAGGTAAAACAATACGTTACCGTTAACCTAAGCAAACATCGCCGAATCCCGCCCACCCAGAATACAGGATATGAAGACCAAACACTCGATACCCGAATATGATGAATAAAAATCAGGAGAATACGCCACATCTCTTGTGAAGAAGGGAAAAGGGAAAAAGAAAGGTCATAGAACAAAAGAAAGGAAAAATAACAAACCCCCCCCCAACCCCCCACCCTGCACCCCTGCGGATGGCTACGACCTAACCCACTAGCAGCGTGCCTGTCGCCCACTAAACTAACCCCAAGGAAGGGGAAAGATGGAGGAGGGAATGTCGTAAAAGCAAACACACCCCCGGTCTCCCATACCCCCCGCCAGCAGTGACCTCCCCGAGATATAATCGAACCAACATTTATCAAAATATACAAAACCAATCGGGGGAGTATAACAAAGCACCACCCAGCTCCCAGCACATTACATGTGACAATCCCGGCATTGAGTCAAGCCATATTATCAAGTCCAAAGCCCTCAAGTTCAACCCTGACCAGTACGGTATTTCGGGAGAGTCTCGTTCACTCGAACCACCATCACAAAGGAAAAGGCAGAATGTTCATTAAAGTCCACATCAGTGTTGCAGGATCGACAAAAGGATAGAAGGTCATGATAGCCACAAAACGAGTGAGGGAATGTGTCCAGAAATAACAAATCTCCCCAACTGTCACTTTGGAACTTGTCACAGCACAGAAGACTGTCCATATCTGTACGAGGCGGCAGCAGGATCGAGCAGGGAACGATAGCGACAATCACGGGCTCGCTGAGTGTGTATTGGGGGCCGGCAAAGCACATTGAATCCAGGTTCTGCCCGGGGACCTCAATCTCAGGCGTACATTGCACCTCTGGTACCACAGATGTGTCAGGACTAAACGGAGAGTCGTGTGCCAGTCCCAAGATACCGTCCACTTGCACGATCAGTGTCCGGAACACAGCGGTGGATTGTGAATAGAGCACCTCAATGGCGGCCATGACGGCCTGTAGCGATGGCGTACTTTCCGTCCGCCCCATCTCCTCTCACGAAGAGGCAGAGCAGGATTCGAACCCCGGAGGCCGGCTTCTCCGGGGTAACAGGACACGCAAAGCCAATGACAATAATGGGCGCTCTCCGTCGTGCCAGATCGACATCGTCGCCGGCAGCAAGGGCCCCAGCCCGTCAACCCCGGGAAGGGGCAGGGTCTCCGGGCGCCGGACCCCCGAACACGGCAACCGGTGCAGTACGCTGTTGTCTCCACGGTGTAGACCGCTCACAATGTAGCATCAAACAAGCAGTTTACGATGCACTCCGGGGGACCGGGCTCAGTCCAGGTCCAGCGGCCGTTGTTGATCAACTCCAACCCGGATAGGCTAGAAATCGAGGCCCCGGCTTCCACACGATGTTAGGCCGAGAATGGGAACACGGCGTATCTTTGGCATCCGACAAGATAAAAAGCTCGGGAGTACACCTTTAGAAGCAGGAATACTTCAAGAACCCGGGAGACTGGTGCGAATTCAGGATTGAGAACAGGATATACGAGCTGCTGGCGGAGGTCGGCGGAGCCGGGAGCTTACGCGGCCATCTTGGTTGCTGGCGTAGCTCCTCCTCCCAGGAGAGTGATTGATGATAATTCCTCCTAGCATTTTGCGATGCAGTGTGCGCTACGAAATTCGTTTTATTAATTAAATTGTGTACTTACCTGCAATTATCCATATGCCCGTTTTTAGCTCCCTCCACCCTGCCCCTCCCCCTCCCCGCCTCCCTGCCCCACCGTAACTCCCTCCACGGGCCGCGGCTGCCTGCAACCTCAAAGCTGCAATTGCAGTTATCTGGTCACGTTGGACTGGGCCCAAATCAAAAAGCCAAGCCGACCGCGATGGTGTGCGGACTGGATACAGGACTTTGTTCAGTCCGCTGTTGAATGTTTCTCGCGTCCCGGTGTATCAAGATGCGAAGTCCTTGCATTGGCCTGTGCAGTGTGGTCATCAAGCATCTGTTGACAGGAGCTGCGATGTGAGGTCCTGCATCAAGATGCATCGCACTGAGACGAGGTCCATGGCGCCTGGCGCAGAGATGCAGAGTGGTGTGTCAAGGACGATGGAGCCGCTGGTGCTGGTCAAACCATGTTGTTAACCCCACTGAGCATGGCAAAAGCCAGGCCCTACAGCAAACCCTGATTCTTGTTGATGAAGATCATGTGCAGCTATGTGTAATTGCTTCAGGGGGTTGGGCACAAGTATTGGCGAAAGGCCTCACTCTGTGGCCAACCCCCTGCTGCACAGAAGTGAAGGCTGTTTATAGTCACAGATGTGTCAACCATAGTAGCTAGGGCACACAGGTCTTGCAGAGTGCAAGATCTACAAACAACAACGTTTGTGCACAATCTTTGGCTATATGGGATGGTGAGTGGCCAATCATAGTATGTTTGTTGCATGACCTGGACATAGGCCATGCTCCGTGTCCCACCTCTACTGTGCATGGTCAAAGGCGTTTCACTTCAAGGGATAGCCAGCTATGTGGGTTGTTGCAGGACCTGGCCTTTAGTGTGGGATGGTCGCAGCATTGTTTTGCTGTCCTTGAGATTTTCAAAGTTTGATGAAATACAGTATCAAAACAAATAGCTGAAAAAACACATTTAAATTGAAATTTAGGCTGCTATTGGTTATGAAACCTTACACATGTTAAAAAAAATCAGAAGTTTACTTTAAAAAACATAAAGTGCAGTTGTAGATGCTTATTAAAATAAAATCACACGTAAATTCACTTGTTATGGTTAGCTCCACAAACCATAACTTGCATAATAGCCATTCAAACCATAAATTGCAAACCAAATGCAATACTTATTACTTCAGAAGAGTTATATCAACAAGTAACAATACCTAAAAGCACAACATCATGAACAAATAACACATTCTCAAACAATCAATAATAATATATTCATGGCTATCAAGTCAAGTCAAAATACCTTGATTCGATTTAACATAGCAAATCATAAAAGTACAATAAAAACAATTCAGTATCATTAAAATCAATTTCAATTGCTCAAATATTTTTTCATACACGAGAATAAAACACCCCCACTAAAAACCACGATACATAATGGCAAACATTAAAATTAGCTAGGAATTGCAAGTACAGTAAGGCTGGTTTTGCCTGTTTGAAATCCAGAGGCGAGGCAGAAGAAGGGGCCAAGTATATTTGTGACTTAAACTAGCCCATTTGGGACAAATAAAGGTGATATGTAAAGTGTTTAGTGCAGCAGTCATATCACTTGGGCATATCAGAGGGTCTGAAGGCTTAAACCACTCCATTAATAATTGTGGGAACAGATTCTGCCGAAAACACGTTAAAACCGACATATCAAGCGTTAAATACAAGTCTAGCTTACTTGACAATTTTACCATATCATAATGGCTGCACACGCTTTTGTGCATTTGGCCATTTTTTCTTCCATGTATCCCATAAAGGACCCATTTACCCAGGCAACATCTGATTTACTAATCGAGCATGAATCAATCAAAAAGGTGCGATTTACCCAGTTCAGCCAAAATGGTTTTGATATAATTCATCCATGGTATATGAAGACAATGATCCAGGCTCAGGCAGCCTCTTAAGATCCTTCTGTTGAACTCTAATTCACTGTTTATTTATACTGTGAACCATAAAAGTAAGTGGCGAATTCCTATATGGTCCAAAATAAAGCCAGCACCCTAAAGCTCATGCACACTCTCTTCGGGTACATTATAGGGGAGCCTTAATATCCACCTGAAGAATTTATTTTCTGCTACTTGTATTGACGGACATGGCTTGTAGCTCCAAATCTCTGCCCTGAATGACACAGTTGGTGCACCTTTTGCTTTGTAGAGATGTAATATGGACTTAATAAGGCTATATCCTAGGCGCCTAGAGAAGGCATTGATACTATGAGCTACCCCATTGAACGAATGGGCATGTGATCTAATCAAAGGGCCCCAGTTCATTTTATTGTCTAGCAAACGAGCAGAATTTACCTACTTTGCCAATATGCTTATATTTAATTGCATATCTTTTGGATTTCGCGTTTTTTGAGACTAGCGTCATTGTGTAGGATTTAGTATAATCCATTTTCAGTCCCAGCTTATCGCTAAAATCCTAAAAAAGGTCTAATAAAAACTGCACGCCATTCGCTATATGCGCTAGGAGGACGGTATCATCCTCATACAGTAATGCTGGGACCTTTGGCACGTCTTTTCACTGACTGCCTAAAAACTGCTCTAGCCAGTTATGTAAAAAATAACAAACATAGGAGCTAATATAAAGCCCTGCCGGACCGTCATCTCTAAATAAAAGTGCGTAATACATTCACCATTTGCTCCAAATCTAACTTCAGCTTCTAGCCTCATACGTAAATCATGCAGAAAAGCTACGAGAGCATCATCCACCCCCATGTCCCTCAGGTTCGATCTATCCACTGTGTCAAATGCTGTGCTGAGATCCATAAAGGCCACATGAATGCTTTCTCTTCTTGCTACTGTAATTGGTGATTAATAAAGATTCAGATTCAGTTCCACTGTTCCTCGACCTGATCTAAAACCATATTAAATTTCCAACATGATTTCCTTGCTATCTGCTCACTCAATAAGCTGATTAAGCAGGACCCTTCCAAGAACTTTGACTTCAGCATCTATCAAAAAAATGTGTCAATAGCATGCCAGATCCACTTGGTTCCCTTTTTTAAAAATTGGAACAATAACTGACCACGCACTGCTATATTTAAACTTTGAGTAAGGAAGAGGGCCCAGAGTTCAACACATGATTTAAAAAGGTCTCCGGGCATGCCTTTGGGGCCCAGCACTTTTCCTGAGGTAAGACCCACCATTCCTGCCTTCACCTCCACCAGGTAAAAATGTAGTTTCAGCTCACAACTGAAAATGCGATGGGGGCTGGATGGCAATTATTCGTATACATAGATTGACAATGGGCTACCCAGTTCTGGGCTGGGATAGATTGGGGCATGTCTGGAGCTGCTACCTAATTGAAAAGTGGCTGGTTCACCACTTTCCAGAAGGCAGAGCTATCCCTAGAGCTGCATGCCTTCTTCAATTCTTACCATGCTTCTTGTTTAAGGGCACTTTTCCTATTCCTACGCACCAGCGAATACAACCTAGTAGCCTCCTTTACAGACTCTTTCGACCTTGGTTTATGCAGTAAGGCAAACTTTAAATCTTTGTAAGCTTTGGTGTAGCTCTTGTCAAACCATTTGGGAGAAGAACTGTCTGATCTTTTGCTTTTCCTGGTTAAGTCAGTCTGAACCTCTTTATAAATAGGGGAAAAAGAATCCACAAAATCTTGTCAGCGATGTCTAGATGCAGGAATACTTCAAGTTCCGACTGCACCTTTGAGCCAAATCCCTAGTAATGATCTTTTCCTAATCAATTCACTGACCTTGTTCCTTGATTAGAAAGGTCCCTTTAGGAATGTGTGCATTTGGCGATGCAGTGCGCGCAGCATCTGTTTTATTTATTTATATGTTTACTTACCTGTCTTTGGCCGTATTCCGTAGTTTACTACCCCCGCACCCTCCCCCTCCCCCATCCCACATCACCGCCTGGCAGCACTCCCACCACCGACCACTACTGGCAGTAGCATATTAGATGAATGAGCAATTCACATTCTTTTGACCCTGAGTTCCTCCATGAGATCTGTGACTCCTATTGTCACATTTTCAGAGTTTCTACAATGAAACATTTGGGTCACTGCAAATCAGCAAGGCAACTTTTCAGAAATTGTTTGCAGTACAGTTGGTGGCCAAGTTAGATACATCTAGGATTGTAAAAGAATATGCTTTTCAGCCGAATTTCCACCCAAAGGATTGAGTACGATCATATGTACCAATGCCTGCAACAATGCTGATGTTTGAGGGAAGTACTATGACTCTATTGCAGAAGTGTCAATACTGATTATTTGCAGAGGCAGTATAATGCATACAAAGCCACTTACAATACTTCCATACTAATTGATTGGCCCAGCATAGTTTCTGACCAGATAGACTGGAACACTGAATGACACAAACATGCACAGTAATCTAGGCATTTCTAACACTCATTGCTGGAATCAAAATCGGTTGTAGAAATATTTAACAATGTTTGTTGCTTAAACATCTTTCCTTTGACTTGTTTTATTAGTGCAGAGATAAATAGGAGGAGGTTCAGTAGAGTGACCATGTTATTCCGACTTACCCTGTTATTTGAGGCGTGGTTTAAAAAAATAATATAGTGACTTTTTGAGAATTATTACAGCCAGTGAGCTTCACAGAAATGAATATACTCCAAGTTCCTCAAATTCATGGAAAACGTAACTATTGACAACATTACCATAGGAATAGGTGATTGCCAATATAAATCTTTACACAAAGAAAGCCATCACCAAAAAATCTAGTACTCAACTCCTTAACCAAGGAGCCGTTATAATAAATTTGTTTTGCTATTGCTACTTTTATTTTGTGTGGTAAACTTCCAGAACTTCTCTATCAACTCAAATCCAATATGCATATCGACATCACGTTTGGTCTATCTCCCAATTTGTGGTTGTAGATTTAATTTATTTTTTCCAATATAAAAGCTTTCCCTGTAATGTGGTAGAGATGTTCCTATAATGCTGCTTCATCAACTAATGGGCCGATTACGATGTCATTAGAAAACTGTCCCGAACGATTCGGTTCCGGACTAGTTTCCAAACTAATCGGGTCCTGTGAGTACGGACGACCGATTTCTATGCCTCCCAGTATCGTTTGGTCAGACTTGCATTGACTTCAATGGAAACATGTGTCCCGAATGCAAACAGGCTCCCATTGAAAAAAGGGGTGGTTGGGGAAAACCTTGCACCCTGTGGCTGGCACCCCATGGGGCCTAGCACATTGTGCATGGTTGGGAAGAGGGCTCCCTTGGGTACACCCAAGGGCCACATTTGGACACCTTCAGGTGAAGGGGGGCCCGCAACGAGCCCCCAAAGACAGATTCAGGCAGCCATTTTGTATTGGGCAAACCAAATCAAAACAGCTGTCAAAATCGGTCTTTGTAATCGCTCATCAGGAAACCGTTTCCCTAGAGCTGTACGAATCGGCTCTGAAAGACTCGAGCTGTCCGGATGCCTTTCAGACCCGAGTTGGTCTGCTCGAACTGTTTCCGAGCATTGTAATCGGTCGTAGGAAAAACTGTTTTCAATTCAAGAGGAAACAAGGGTTCCGAAGCGGATTCGACAATGCCGAATCCCATCCGGAGCCCTTCCTAATGACATTGTTATCGGCCCCTAAGACTTCAAACACTGTAATTGTTAATGTTACTAGTATATAAGATAGGCATGCATTATGAGTGGTTTTTTAATTCCTTTAGGGCTGTTTAGAGCAGCTACTGGCCCCATTGAAATTACAGATTCATGGCTCTGTTCAGATGGGAATGAGGAATAACCAAGAGAATAGTGACCAAAATGACTGCTGCTCCTGTAATTCCTTATTTTGCAGGGGCCCTCAGGATCCCAATTGTAATATGTTGGTAATATCCCTGAGTTACAGGTCTCATTGGTATCGTTAACTCCAGAGGAGAATTATCAGCCTTATCACAAGAGCACTTAGAATATAGCCCTGACTAGCACTCATTGTATTAACCTCTGAAGAATGAAATGATGAGTTTGATTACTGGGATACCATTCCTCACGAGTGTCATGTAACACATTAATTCTTTATCAGTTCACTAAGATGTCGTACGATAACGTGCTCACGGCGGTACACAATCCACACATCATGTTAGTCACCCTAATAAAAGTCTCAATTTTTCAAAAATAGTATTATATTATAGGAAAACTTATATTACATCAACAGCTACTGGATAATTTTGTTTTTAAAGAATAAAGCCTTTGCAACGACCAAATGACAAAGAATGGTAGCAGTTTCATATTTTCTTAAAAGTTCCTCGAAAGGTTCCTCTTCAATTATGATGTAATTATAGGTATTGTTTGTATGGCCCTTCATGTTATGGGTGAGACTGGAGAAAAACTAATGTTATCTGAACTGTCTATATACATTGATTAAGTGAACATTAGAGTTTAAGTACGCAAGTGGCAGGGAATCCCTTAAGGCATACCTTTTTTCCTCGCAGCACACTGCATTGGGGATCGTTTATCTCATACAATATATATTGTTGAATATAGACATTTTCACACAAACGTAGACCATACTTTAGTAAGAGGTTGAGTTTTTTAGGTTTCTGTTGTAGGCCTATTTCTCTGATATAATCTTGTCTAATTTCCTACATTTCCTATTACACTTGCTATGCGAAATTCCTGAAATTACACCATTTTGCCACAACTGTGAAATTTAAGGTCCCTTCAGATAAAAAGACCAACACCGAGGAAATGTGTCCTTGCTAACAAAATGGACATGAGGACACAATTTAGTCTCAAATATAGTTCTAAATGCAAGATTTACATTTCATGTAATTTAGCATTATTTGTTTAAAATGTTCAAACATTTTACGTAATTATGCAGAAGGAAATTAGGGACATTTCGAACACCTTCATTCTGTTTTAAAAAAGGCCTAAAAGAGTAATGACATCAGGCCCACCTTGACTCTTTTACATTTGGTCCCTACTGGTAAATCAAATACACCAATCATGGATAACCAATAACAATAACAATTTACACAGAGAGCATATGCACTTTAGCACTGATCAGCAGTGGTAAAGTGCCCAGAGTCCTATAGCCAACAAACACAGGTTAGGAAAAAAATAGGAGGAAGAAGCAACAAGTTTGGGGGAAATATAGCACATGAGGTAGGTCTAATTTCTAAATAATGCAATGACATTTATGCAAAAAAGATAAACCTTCAACAAATTATAAAAATCCCTTAGCCTAATAAGCACTCTGGAACTGTAGATGACCCATGTTTGGGTTGCATTTAAAACTGCAGGTTCGCAAGACTTAACTATATGCAGTATATTCACGAATAAATATCTCTGCGGTCTGTAGATCCGATGTCGCCCTGTTCCAGTTGCTGACCTTGTAGCCAAACTATTCTGTTCCACTTCACCATGCAGACCAATCAAGACCCCATCATCATCATGATACCTAGAGTTCATCATGACTTAATCGTCATGATTTGAGCATTACGCATGACACTTCTTCTGAACCACCATCGTCTCCTGCAAAATCACAGCAGCTGTCATCATTTTGACAGGAGAGGGAAGCTTTGACTCACCTTTATTAGCCCTAGCCCTTTCTGAGTTTTTAATCGCGAGCCAATCTCCTACCATTACGTCCACACCTCTGGTTTCAGTTTTAGAGTCATAACTGGTTATTCATTTACACAAGACCATTGTATGCAGGGCTATACAGTGCCTTTGGCAGATATTTGACATAGTGTAATTTCTCCTTACAATATCTTTGGAAATTAAATTAGCACATTTCTCAGTGATTTAGGCCTTAGGCAAACCTTACCCCACACACAATATTTGTAAGAATTCGATCACATTATCTCTGGTAGATGCTCTAAGAAATGGAAAATACAACCATTTTGAGTTGTAATGTTCAATGACTATCCAGTGCCTCATGTCTACAGATAGAAAATTGAAAGGCCTTGAGAGGTCCAGAGCAAGTTTGTCCCAGGCTTCCCAAGATAAGGGAATTGGATGTAATGGCTTCTTAACAGTCTTCCAATGCTTGTTAGATAACAAGGACACCATGCAGCTATGCACACATTCAATGGTGCTGTAATGAGAGTGTACTTACTTTAGTAACCTAAAGAGAGAGTAACGTTTTATTCTATGCTGTAACTCACTACTCAAATACGCTCAAAAACCTCTAGTGCTAGCATCTACTGTAATCACATATTTGTCATCAGACTCAAACAGTTTCAAAGTGAGTGTGTTATTTATTAAACCCTTCACTCTGTTAAATGCTTCATGAACAAAGTGGCCAATTCAGACTTACACCCTTTAAAACACCCTCAATGGTTGTACAACTATAGTATTCACCTTAAAAAGGAAGGAGCTAAACTTTGATTGACTATCAATGGACATATAGAGTGCCCTAAGTAGTCAACACCCTCAGTAAAGAACTTGCATTTCGCTCTTCTAAGGTCATGCCTCTATCTCTCTAAATTGATAAAAAACTGTTTTAAGCCTATCATTATGCACTTCTGGCTTGGTGGCGTAAACGAGGATGCCATCTTGGAATGTCTGGATACATTTGAGCGCCCCAAACAAGACACCTATTTTTTTTTTACTGTGCTAGCAGCAGATGCTAACCCAAATGGCATACATATTTATACTCCCTGACGTATCACAAAAAATAGTTATATCTTGAGACGCCTCATTCAATGGGACCTGGTAGTAAGCTGAGTGTAAAACTATGATAAAAAATATTTTGCATCCTCCGGATTGACTAACATATCATTCATCTTTTACAATGGATGTTCTACAATGATGATTTTTTAAAGTATTCAGAGGTCAGCACACAAACATATGTCACCTGGTCTTTACAGACACCGATTCTGATGAGTTAGTGGGTTGGATGATACCATCATTAAAAAATGTATCCAGGCCTTTCTTAAGCTGTATACGAATAGGTATAGGAAGAGGAAAATATTTGGGAATCTATTGTCAAATACTTCTGAGTAACTGTTTAGTATTGCTTATATACTACCACCTTTCTATTCCACATTTAACACAGAAATGTCTCCTAAAACAATTGGTTATCTTAACCTATCTCCAAAGGTTCCCAACCTGGCTCTGACTTGCCATCACAGAATGACTTCCTGTTTGACTGAAGCATATATCTTGGTGGTAATATGTTTACCAATTACTTCTAAGATGCTCTCAAAATAGTCCATGAGTTCATTTTCATATTACTCCAAATGCTTTGGGATTAATATCTGTGGCTGTTAAATATAAATTGCGGTACATATTTAAGAAAGTGACATCTAACAAATGTGTTATTACTGACCCAAAATTAGCCATACTATTTTAGAGAAACATTCCCCATGTGTGCCATACTCAGGGGGCCCTTTTACGGATCAATTCAAAGATGTACTCTGGGCAGTTTCAGCATTGAGCACCCACCTATTAACTCTATATTTACATCATCTGTTCGTCCATTTCAATATGAATAATCCTGACAGAGTTATTTAAACCCCATATGGACTGATTGAAAGTGCCCTGTTGCTCTATAGTAATTTCAACATTTAATAGTAGCTGGACAATTAACACTCTTGCTGATGTGTGATTATGAACGAAATCTGTAACAACACATTTTATTATGTTGCTGTAGTACAGTCTGTCTTCAGAGTTGACTAAGCACACTGGTACAGTCTCCAGAACGTTGCTAACATGGAAGTCTCCTTATCCTCATCAGCTGCTAGAGCCTTAAATGACAATGTAGATCAATCTATTTGCCATGGCCGAAATGCCCCTCAGACTAGGAGTTCTGTAATTCAATCGACTGTTCTGTATCTTCTAGGAGAAACAATTGAACACAAATTGGTCTCTTAAGTAAACTCCAAAATTAGTTTCAAATTTGTAAACAGCAGCTAAAATGCACAAAGCTGTAGCTTCATGATTGCTGTGTTTTCTTTTGAAAAAATGATGCCACTCGAGAATGAAGCTTGTTTCCTTGAAGTACTGTTTCTCTGTGTGTACAACATACTCACAATATTTATCTCATTGTTGAAATTGGTTTTTAAGGCTCAATCTCAGGGTGATTATCAAAAACCTGCTTGTCTGCATCCCCAAAGTGATTGAAAAAAATAGCTTTTGTAATTTCTGCATCATACTTTCTAGCATCAATTGATACCAAATAATGTTCAAATCGTCTTAGCCACTTCTTCCATTTCATGAGTGGCTTTCCTGGATTGTCCAGGAAGGGAGGGGGCTGCATCACTGTCTCGATTAATGCCATACTGCTGGAAGTAATGAGTTGATGCTGCTCATTAAATTTTAAATCCACTTCAAATTCCTCTTCACTTCATGAAATGAATCATAAATCCATTTCCTCTTTTTATTTAGTCTGTGCGTAAAAGTTACAACTAGAGTCGTTTTATTTATTAATGCTTGTATTACTTGCAAATGTACCTCATGAATTGAGGAAGTTCTATTTATATTTCCTTTTATAAACCTTTGTACTTGTGCAGCCTTAATGGTTGCGGGTACAGCATCCTCAAGTGTCTCCGCTGTGTTAACCCTTGGTAAAGCCTTTCAAACAACTCAAGATGGCCACTTAACCCAATGACGTCCTACATGCTTGTGTGGCATGGCAGGAGGATGCTGGATACACTTCCCTCTTCGCGGCTAAAGTCTGATGTGCACACATGGCTAGTGATGCTGGACTGCTATTGTCACTTAACGACTGGTGCTGATGTCACATACCTCAATATCAGGCCTCAACTGCACTGCAATAGTTTGAGGTAGATACCTGCTATGGGTTCCTGGTGTTGGTATTGGAGAGAACCAAAGGCGTACACTGCCCTCTAAAGGCATCCAACATCCACAGGAACTACTTGGTAGTCACTTGGCTCACCTTCACTTTTCTGCAGTGTACTAAACATCAATCTGTAGTGGGGGGAGCTTCAAGCAGAAGCAGGCACATAGGTGCATAAAGAGACATAGTTAGTTACAGATGAAGCCCACATTGAGACACAGAACCTCAGCAACTAGTAACTGATTGGAATGCATCTGTCAGATTTCTCTGGACCTGCCAATTCCCTGGACCACAAGCATGGGAAGGAATGTTCCATGAAAGAACATGGAAGAAAATATAACACATTATGTAAGGCCCATTTACAGAAATGACTGTGCTTCTAAGGTTTGTTAACAGTAATGACGGTGGCACATTTTTCACAATACCCAGTTCATTCAGCAAATGATAAGGAATGGAATCCTAGCTGAACTTTATTTTCAATGCTACTCAAATATTTGCATTGCTTATCTAAATAGAATTTCAATGCTGTCACGGCTCATTCGCATTGACCTTTTTTTGCTGTGAAGTCTTTCATCATCTGTAAACAATTTGTTAGGATTTCTACCTGAAACACACAGCTTTAGCATGAGCAATTATAACTGTGAGACTTCAAACCTTAATTATAACAAACTCTTTGCCGGATACGAAGCTACTTTGACACCTGTTAATTTCTGGTTTATGTCAGCCCGCCTTGTACAAAACAGCAGTGCATATGTTCTACCACCTTTTTTACTGGTTTTTAGAGAGTTCTTATTGTTAACAGTAGATTTTAAATGTGTATTATATCTTATTGCTGATACACTGACCTGATGAATGATTTTAAAATACTGTTTTAATTACGGTTGTCACAAATAGTAAAATTGTTAAGGTTTTAATTAACTAAACAATAAACTTTACCTACCTACCTACCTAACTGTGAGTGCACTCACATATTTGCAAGAAAATGCAGATGAATACTGTCCACGGTTATACCATCCATCATGTTGCAGCGTTATCACTTGAAAATAATGTCTCCTGCATTACACTGAGTTAACCACTACAGTAATAGTGAATATGTATTTACCATGATGTTGTAGTGGAGAACAATATGGTGGTTGCAGTAATATTGTAGTTCAATATTGTTGACTGTGAACTTGTCATACAACCAGTCTATGTGATAGTTTCAGAGATCCTATGAAAACAACTCAGTGATGAAAAATGACAACCTCATGTAGATGTTTAAAAATGTGTAAACCCTGTACTTGTCCAAAGTAAATATTTTCAGTTACAGTACTGATGCCAGCCAATGCAGGTAGTTTTAGGTTCTCATACAAAACACGAAAAGGAGACCAGGTCAGTTAGTGGTGTGCTGTCCTGAATGGAGGGCAGGAATCACAGGGACACCTGTGTGAATAAATATGTTGGGTCACACTGGGCAGGAAAGGTCCCATCAGACCACCCTCTTGGCGGCATATCATCATTTGGGGATGGACAGTTGTTCCATTTACCGCCCAATGTGATGATGCGGAAAAGGAAACCAGCCACAGTGGTGCCCAAAATAAAATAAAGTGCAGTGCTATGAAAAAAGTGATGCTTAAAAATGGCTACCTAGACTAAAGAATTGGCTTATCGAAATAAGTATAGGTGTCATGATTAAAAACACGCCTAGTAGTAAATGAGTAAGACTACATTATGGCGCTGCGTAGAATGGTCGACTAGTTTCAGCTAGATGGAAAAGTGTTCCAGCTTTCATCAGGACCTTGGATATAATACGCTACTGCAACATGATCTGAAGGGTGTACAGATATGAAAAAGCAAAAGTTGCATCAAAATATTTTACAAAGAAAGTGTCACCCAAGATTTGGAACCTCTATGTCCTCTGAAGACAGGAAAAAGAACGTTCTACCTGTCAAGGAAACAAAAGATACCATATATGTGTTACCCCACAGGAATCCACATAACCCTACATACACCAACAAGACAAGGCCACACCTGCATGAACATTTTGCGTTCTGCATTACAAACAAGCATATTAAATTTATCACAAAGAGGCATTTCCTCACAGTGATACTTACCCAGCTTTGTGTGGGTGAAAAACCTCACCTTGCCCGGCAACCGCTCGGGGAGTTGAGGCCCCGCTCTGATGTGTAAAAAAGAGGACACAATTAATACACAGTTAAAAAGTGTCCAGCCCAATCGCTATACACAATAACCCAATAAACGTGTGGTAGACTCCTGACTACCCAAATATTACCCAACCCTGCCATTGAACCCATATTGATTGTTTGTACTAAATAAGTAAAGACCCCTCAAACTAGGGTAATAGTAGTGCCAGTGGTGACATGTATCACACCTTAACTCATATTATGAATAGCACTACAGAGCATCAGCAAGGGAATTCTGCGTTAGGAACCTGACCTAGCAACCTGTATCAGCTTCTCTGTTCAATCCGCTCTCTCTGAACTAACCTGTCCGTCGGTGCCTGCGCTCGGAGTCGAGCGGAAGGGAAGGCACCGACGGAACTGCCCGTTCGATTTTAAATGTCGAGGCTTCCTGCTTGGTCAGCCAATTGCGGCCGATACTGGGACCAATAGGTAGGTGTGGCTTGAATAAAGAAATGATCTCACCTGCGTTAATAAGGAAGTGAGCCCGGGGCAGTCAAATCTGAAAAGCCCGGCAAAGGTCTTAACGCGCATGCGCAGAAGTGCTCAGCTCAAAGTCAGAGAGCACTATGTTTTTGCGCATGCGTGGAGCTGTTTAAGAACAGCAGGAGTAACACTAGCCTGCATCTGTGCTGAAATGTATGGGCTCGATGAAAGAATGCCCGGTTTGTCTGTGACAGTATCCTAGCCCAAGAAGCTGTTTACATGCAAACACAAGAAGATTGAAAAAACCCCCGCTCTGGAAAAACATCCACGTGCTTAGATAGAAAAATTTAGCAACTCAAGGGTCAGACTTAAGACAGGAGAGGGCATGTGGGCAGGCGGAGTCATACATAATTAAATTAGGTGAGCTTATATGATGCAAACAGCAAATAAGTTTGCATCTGGAAAAGACCCGCAACAAGAAGTTGCTCAAAATACTCAAAAACAAATGTGTGGAGGGTCAAAGGGGAAATAATTTAATGACCTGTCAACTCATGCCCCAATACTAGATACAAAACACGAAAAGGAGACCAGGTCAGTTAGTGGTGTGCTGTCCTGAATGGAGGGCAGGAATCACAGGGACACCTGTGTGAATAAATATGTTGGGTCACACTGGGCAGGAAAGGTCCCATCAGACCACCCTCTTGGCGGCATATCATCGTTTGGGGATGGGCAGTTGTTCCATTTACCGCCCAATGTGATGATGCGGAAAAGGAAACCAGCCACAGTGGTGCCCAAAATAAAATAAAGTGCAGTGCTATGAAAAAAGTGATGCTTAAAAATGGCTACCTAGACTAAAGAATTGGCTTATCGAAATAAGTATAGGTGTCATGATTAAAAACACGCCTAGTAGTAGATGAGTAAGACTACATTATGGCGCTGCGTAGAATGGTCGACTAGTTTCAGCTAGATGGAAAAGTGTTCCAGCTTTCATCAGGACCTTGGATATAATACGCTACTGCAACATGATCTGAAGGGTGTACAGATATGAAAAAGCAAAAGTTGCATCAAAATATTTTACAAAGAAAGTGTCACCCAAGATTTGGAACCTCTATGTCCTCTGAAGACAGGAAAAAGAACGTTCTACCTGTCAAGGAAACAAAAGATACCATATATGTGTTACCCCACAGGAATCCACATAACCCTACATACACCAACAAGACAAGGCCACACCTGCATGAACATTTTGCGTTCTTCATTACAAACAAGCATATTAACTTTATCACAAAGAGGCATTTCCTCACAGTGATACTTACCCAGCTTTGTGTGGGTGAAAAACCTCACCTTGCCCGGCAACCGCTCAGGGAGTTGAGGCCCCGCTCTGATGTGTAAAAAAGAGGACACAATTAATACACAGTTAAAAAGTGTCCAGCCCAATCGCTATACACAATAACCCAATAAACGTGTGGTAGACTCCTGACTACCCAAATATTACCCAACCCTGCCATTGAACCCAAATTGATTGTTTGTACTAAAGAAGTAAAGACCCCTCAAACTAGGGTAATAGTAGTGCCAGTGGTGACATGTATCACACCTTAACTCATATTATGAATAGCACTACAGAGTATCAGCAAGGGAATTCTGCGTTAGGAACCTGACCTAGCAACCTGTATCAGCTTCTCTGTTCAATCCGCTCTCTCTGAACTAACCTGTCCGTCGGTGCCTGCGCTCGGAGTCGAGCGGAAGGGAAGGCACCGACGGAACTGCCCGTTCGATTTTAAATGTCGAGGCTTCCTGCTTGGTCAGCCAATTGCGGCCGATACTGGGACCAATAGGTAGGTGTGGCTTGAATAAAGAAATGATCTCACCTGCGTTAATAAGGAAGTGAGCCCGGGGCAGTCAAATCTGAAAAGCCCGGCAAAGGTCTTAACGCGCATGCGCAGAAGTGCTCAGCTCAAAGTCAGAGAGCACTATGTTTTTGCGCATGCGTGGAGCTGTTTAAGAACAGCAGGAG
The DNA here is from genome assembly GCF_964261635.1 of Lissotriton helveticus. Classification (NCBI taxonomy): domain Eukaryota; kingdom Metazoa; phylum Chordata; class Amphibia; order Caudata; family Salamandridae; genus Lissotriton; species Lissotriton helveticus. The sequence continues at coordinate 402,235,916 of NC_136065.1, forward strand.
TAACACTAGCCTGCATCTGTGCTGAAATGTATGGGCTCGATGAAAGAATGCCCGGTTTGTCTGTGACAGTATCCTAGCCCAAGAAGCTGTTTACATGCAAACACTGGCAGATTGAAAAAAACCCCGTGTCCCTGTGATTCCTGCCCTCCATTCAGGACAGCACACCACTAACTGACCTGGTCTCCTTTTCGTGTTTTGTATCTAGTATTGGGGCATGAGTTGACAGGTCATTAAATTATTTCCCCTTTGACCCTCCACACATTTGTTTTTGAGTATTTTGAGCAACTTCTTGTTGCGGGTCTTTTCCAGATGCAAACTTATTTGCTGTTTGCAACATATAAGCTCACCTAATTTAATTATGTATGACTCCGCCTGCCCACATGCCCTCTCCTGTCTTAAGTCTGACCCTTGAGTTGCTAAATTTTTCTATCTAAGCACGTGGATGTTTTTCCAGAGCGGGGTTTTTTTCAATCTGCCAGTGTTTGCATGTAAACAGCTTCTTGGGCTAGGATACTGTCACAGACAAACCGGGCATTCTTTCATCGAGCCCATACATTTCAGCACAGATGCAGGCTAGTGTTACTCCTGCTGTTCTTAAACAGCTCCACGCATGCGCAAAAACATAGTGCTCTCTGACTTTGAGCTGAGCACTTCTGCGCATGCGCGTTAAGACCTTTGCCGGGCTTTTCAGATTTGACTGCCCCGGGCTCACTTCCTTATTAACGCAGGTGAGATCATTTCTTTATTCAAGCCACACCTACCTATTGGTCCCAGTATCGGCCGCAATTGGCTGACCAAGCAGGAAGCTGCGACATTTAAAATCGAACGGGCAGTTCCGTCGGTGCCTTCCCTTCCGCTCGACTCCGAGCGCAGGCACCGACGGACAGGTTAGTTCAGAGAGAGCGGATTGAACAGAGAAGCTGATACAGGTTGCTAGGTCATGTTCCTAACGCAGAATTCCCTTGCTGATACTCTGTAGTGCTATTCATAATATGAGTTAAGGTGTGATACATGTCACCACTGGCACTACTATTACCCTAGTTTGAGGGGTCTTTACTTATTTAGTACAAACAATCAATATGGGTTCAATGGCAGGGTTGGGTAATATTTGGGTAGTCAGGAGTCTACCACACGTTTATTGGGTTATTGTGTATAGCGATTGGGCTGGACACTTTTTAACTGTGTATTAATTGTGTCCTCTTTTTTACACATCAGAGCGGGGCCTCAACTCCCCGAGCGGTTGCCGGGCAAGGTGAGGTTTTTCACCCACACAAAGCTGGGTAAGTATCACTGTGAGGAAATGCCTCTTTGTGATAAAGTTAATATGCTTGTTTGTAATGCAGAACGCAAAATGTTCATGCAGGTGTGGCCTTGTCTTGTTGGTGTATGTAGGGTTATGTGGATTCCTGTGGGGTAACACATATATGGTATCTTTTGTTTCCTTGACAGGTAGAACGTTCTTTTTCCTGTCTTCAGAGGACATAGAGGTTCCAAATCTTGGGTGACACTTTCTTTGTAAAATATTTTGATGCAACTTTTGCTTTTTCATTTCTGTACACCCTTCAGATCATGTTGCAGTAGCGTATTATATCCAAGGTCCTGATGAAAGCTGGAACACTTTTCCATCTAGCTGAAACTAGTCGACCATTCTACGCAGCGCCATAATGTAGTCTTACTCATTTACTACTAGGCGTGTTTTTAATCATGACACCTATACTTATTTCGATAAGCCAATTCTTTAGTCTAGGTAGCCATTTTTAAGCATCACTTTTTTCATAGCACTGCACTTTATTTTATTTTGGGCACCACTGTGGCTGGTTTCCTTTTCCGCATCATCACATTGGGTGGTAAATGGAACAACTGCCCATCCCCAAATGATGATATGCCGCCAAGAGGGTGGTCTGATGGGACCTTTCCTGCCCAGTGTGACCCAACATATTTATTCACACAGGTGTCCCTGTGATTCCTGCCCTCCATTCAGGACAGCACACCACTAACTGACCTGGTCTCCTTTTCGTGTTTTGTATCTAGTATTGGGGCATGAGTTGACAGGTCATTAAATTATTTCCCCTTTGACCCTCCACACATTTGTTTTTGAGTTTTAGGTTCTCTACAGCTAACCTTAAAAATATTAACCACCCTCTGGCAATTCTTCTCATGGGGCAACCCAAACATTTGGAACTCCCTCCTTCTGGATCTGCAAGTGGCCCCTTTGCTTAATGTGTCCATAACAGATTTGAGAAAACTCTTGATCCGTCTTTACTTCTCCCATCTTCCTTCCCAAACTTTCACCTCTTACCTGTGACACACTTTAGTGTGCCCTTCTGTTAGCCTTTTTTTATCTGATTAATTTGACTGGATATATCTCTCCCTTTCCCAATTCTCTATCTCTCTCTTGCCTATGTCATGTACCAGTGAATATAGCCATGTATGATCTGACTATCTCTTATGTCTATATTACTGCAATTTGTTATCTCTTTATGTATAATATTCTGACTCTGGCATTACTGTTATACTTGTATGCATTGTTCTTGATTTAATGCGTTGACGCCAATTGCTCCTGTTGTGCACTTTCTGATCATTTATTGACCTCACCAGACCTGCATTATTTGTCCCACTTAAAATTGTACAGCTGCCTGACAGCTTTTGAGCATGGTTTATTCCACAGAAAACTAAAAACTAATTGTTTATGTGGTCTGTTTTTTCTTATTTGATATCTGCATCACCAAGTAAGAAAAATAGCAAATGTGTGCTCAAATATCATTTTGTCCGAGTTCGTTTTATTGTTTAACCCAACTTATTACTGCGTTTATAGTTTAATCCAAGTTACAACTGCCTTTTGATCAACCATAGAACAATAAGAGGCAAGACAGACTAGATGAACTTTGGCATAGGACCTCAAAGTTGCAAATGTATGCCTTCAGGGGATGCATTATTCCATGGAACTGCCTCACAGGCTAGGGTCCAACTAAGGTCAAAATTAAACTTAAAAAGTTTAATATAAAAATGCATTACTAAAAGTGGCATTTCTCAAAAAATAAAACTAAAGAAAACATAACATAAAAATATAAAATGTAAATAAATTATTAAAAATTAATTAAATACCAAAATATATTTTAAGCACTAAAACAAATACACTTCTGTATTAAAACAAATAACACTCAACAATCAAATAAAATGAAAATACACATATATTAACAGACATAACACATTAAAAACATAAATAAAATAAATATATTTTAAAAAGAAAGAAAATAATAATTCCAATTTTAACTCAAATATAATACTCACATAAAAAAAAGATATAAATATTTTTCTATGTGTAAAACACATTAATCAAAGAAAGTACAATTTACTACTCAAAGTCCAACCTAAGCAGCAGTAAGGAAAGGATTTTATTTGAAGGGGTCTGATTTACTGTTCCCACTCCAACCTGAGCAACATTAGTAAAAGTGTTGGACTCTAGACGGTTCAGATTTACTGTTCCAACTCCAAACAGACAAATAGTAAGAAACGATTTTGGGGCTTCAAATATCTTTATTGCTTGATTAATAATGAAAACTGTTGCAGTATAATGCACAATAAAACACATTATAAAACACATAAAACATTCACATCTAAAACATCTTCATAAATCCATTTAAAATAACACATTCACAACCTATAAACTTCTTGTTCATACATAAGTTAAAAACAGTTGAGAGAGGGACCTCTCCACTTACCCTCCATTTACCCTACTATTCGATATTGTTGACCCTTTGAAACATAAGTGCACTGAGGCCTGGCAGCTAGGGCACAGGGTTTAAGGTACATAAGGCAATATGGGAGTTAAAATGTACATGCTTGTAATAAGTTTCTAAGTTGGCCACAAGACAACCATTCTAATCAACCTTCCATTGGATCGGAAAGAAAAATGTAATTAAAGTACTTACCCCCTTGAATCCCAACAAAGTGCATATGACAGAGTAAGGACTCAACTGCAATTGCTCCAGTTAAGTTGCATAGGGAAATGTGGGAGTTAAAGTGCAAGTGCACATTATAATTTATGAGTTGAGCAAAGAAAATGTGTTCTAATAGGCCTTCCTTAAAATAAAGATCATCTTTGATCTTCTGCTTGGGTGAATGTAAACGTTTACCACTGTGATTGTCTTAGCCAGGCCTTTTGGTGTTTTAAGGGCCATATCTACTACTTGTAGGCCATCTTCATTGCTTTCCTGCTCAAAGCATTCCGTTAATACATACATTGCAAGTCCTACCTTACAGTGTGCATGTTTACAAGCTATGATTGCGGGGACAAAGAAATTGACAAAGCCCTAAAGAGCAACTGCCACATGTGCCCAAGTCTCTTGCAAAAGCACTACTTGAAAAGAATGAAGATATTGAAGAGTGTTTGGGTTTTCAATATGTGAGCGAATACAGTGATGTGTTCAAAGCTCCCAACAGCCAACCTCAATCTGCTACTACCTCAAAGCCTGAAGCAGGCTTTCCTGGGGACTTTCTAGCATGTTGCATTGGAGGTCCTGGCAATTTACTCAATGCATTTCTTAAAACAGAATAGACCTTTCTAGATCAACTCAGTGTTGTTCCATCCTTCCTTGTAGCCTCCAAGATGTATGGCTATCCTGTACTCCTTGACCCGGTGATTATTATATTTCCCCAGCTACGAAGAGATTTGGCCTCTTTCAAAAATTTCTGAGCCAACTCAACCAAGCCCCAAGTGACTTTAGTAGATTCATTATTCTGTCCTGGGCCTTGATTGATGAATTCTACTGAAACAATGTCTTTTCAAGTGACCTCTCCAAGAGTATCCATGGATCAAATAAGCTTTAGAATGTTGCTCTTGTTTAAAATGTCAAATGGGCCCCTACGTATATATTCTGGGTATAGTAACAAGAAGACTGCTTCTTAAAAGTGTCTTAACTCTTTCTCGTGCCCAACACATGACATTGACAGCAATTGTTCTCTGCTCCCCTGAGTAATAGAAGTGGCACTGTCCCTTGTAGGGTTGAAATCATGACCAAAACTGGTGTGAGCCATTTGTGGTTTGATGGAGTTGACCTTAGCCCTAATGCTCATAACTACAGCCTCTTCTTCATTGCAGTGTTCATCTCTAGGGGTTAGATGAAGCCCCATGACAGTGTCTGTCTGTTTTCTAACCAACCATTCAGGCAGATTTTCAAGGATGGGTTGGAGTGTAGAGACCCGTTATTAACTACAGCTGGATCTGGGCTATCCTGTGTAGTTCCTGTACAGCCGAACATTTTAATCTCACTGCTAAACTTCCTGCGTTGTGCCCATTGCTTTAGAGTCATCCCCTATATCTATGGTGGATTTTTGTTAGTGGGATTTTTGTTTGTGGGCGGGTGGGGACGATCCGTTTCTTGTATTGAAAATTAGGTAGGCTGCCAAACTGCTTGCCTGAAGAGGTTTTTGTTATGACCTTTCCTTTTTTTTAGCTCTCTGCAATTCAATTAGCATCTATGTTCTCAAAATTCATTTTCTATAAAGAAAGCTTTTCACAGCCTTCATATATCTTCCAATTGCAATGGCAATATCAAGATTAGGCATATCAGTGAGTAGGTCTGCAGCGTGGGCTCGTGATTTAATACCATAATTTAAGATGATGTCCTTGATATTATTCCTAGCTCAACCCTATTAGCCTGAATCATTGCTGAGCCTGGTAACGGCAATAGGGATTGCAAACACCTTCCTTCCTCTAAGTCCCAGCCATATTTACCACTTAGGTAAAGAATTTCCGCTCCATACAATACTTAGGGGGGGTATCATTGCACTGTAGGCCTTTAACAACGGCCTGTGGGACATCTCCCCATAGTCCTGGTTACACTTTTTAAGCTCACATACCGATGTGAAGGCTTTAGCTTTCCGTGTTTCTAAGTGCGTGTGCCACTTTAGGGTACTATTAAACCAAACCCCTAGATATTTGTATTCAGGCACAATTTCTAGTTTTAGTGGGCCCAAAAACTATTAAATGCTTTGACACACAGTACTCACTAAATGTATTTAGCTTTCTTCAAAGTCCTATCTCAGTCTGATCAAAAATCACTAGATCGTCTGCATACAATAGGCATGATAGTTGATTGCCATTCATTTTTGGGCTGGCACTTCTATCAACCTCGAAGGCTGAGGGCAGATCTGCTAGAAAGATGGCAAATAGTAAGGGAGCCAGCACACACCCCTGTCTAAGGCCATTCTCAATCACTATTTTGGAAGTCAGGGACCACACCGTATCCTTGATGATTGGTGCCCAGTTCCCTCTATGTAGCTCTTGAATTATGGCTAGCAGACCTTTCGGAATGTTATATTTTTCCAGAGTCTCCCATAGACATTTGCGATCCACTAGGTCAAACGCTGCCCGGAAGTCCACAAAGCAGCAATATAACTTCCCTCTTTGTTCAATTGACTTCCGTACCGCTGCCCATAGAGCGAAGCAATGGTCGGTAGTGGAGTGACCTTCCTTGAAGCCACCCTGTTCTACCGGCACGTTCAACCTGTGCTCCACCCAGTCCTTCAGCCTACCTAGAATTATTTTTGCAAAGACTTTCTCCCCTATGTCTACCAGATTGTTCAATCTATAATTTTTCGGGGCTTTCATGTCACCCTTCTTATGCACAGGTCTAATTGCCGCACCCTTCCAGTTCTTTGGAATTCTTCCTGAGTCTAAAATTGCTAATAACATATGTGACAGAAATTCAGCCCACCAATGTAACTAGGACTATATTATTCTAGCAGGGAGGTTATCAGGTCCTGTTGCCATGGTTAGCTGTAGCTTCTTTATGGTGTTATTCATGTTCTCTACTGTGAAGTGTATTTTTAAGTCTTCCGCTATCCCACTCCAATGCACTGTTTCTCCTACGTCTGGTGAACTACGTGTCCTTACAGTTCCTTTAAATATTGCTCCCATGCGGCTTCTTCTACCACACAATTCATGGCCCCAACTGGTTGTTCTGATGCTGCCTGTATCAGCTTCCAGAACTTCTGTATATTTTTTGTTTCAATGGTTTCTAACAGGTTTTCCCAGCATTTCTCATTATGAATTCTTTTCAGGCTTCTCACTAATGTTTTATGATCACTTCTCAGTTTTTTTAGTTTTATTAACCTAACCAAATTGAATTTAACTCTGAGAATTCAGGCTTCTCTCCTTATCTCACTTTTCTTCTTTAGGCATTCTTCAGAGAACCACTAGGCATGCCTTAAGGGAATTATTTGTTGGTTCTTTGCCCTTGTGTTATTATTTTTTAGTTTGACTCTAAGGCACTGCACTACCTGTTTGATATTTTTCTCAAACCATTCCAGATTCTGCCCACTGGAACTTCCCAAATCTGACTCCTGTTGTAATTTTGCCAGCTTAGCAATATATTCATCTGTTAATCTCGATGTCACCCTCCTAGGATACTCTACTTGTTGTGGGATTACTGTATCTCGTGATCTAGGAAGCTCTCTTGAGAGCTCGAACTGCAGGGGAATATGGTTGCTACCTTCCCTTTGACATACACAAAACCCCTTAATTAAAGCAAAGTTCCAGGTGGGAGTAAAAACATAATCTATTGGGAAAAGCTGTGAGCCTATTCTAAAAGTTTTCTTAGCCGGACAATCTGTATCCATCCTATGGTTCAGGCAGAATAGCCCTTTTGACCCCAGATAATTTCCTGAATGTATATCTTGTCTTGAGGTGGTTCTATCTTGGAAAATCACCATCATTATATCATAAGCTTCCAATACATCCTTGAACCAGGGGTCTATCTTATTTGGGTTCAATTTATGGTTGAAATCTCCCAGTCTTCAAAACCTGTCAGTGCTATATTTTTCACATAAGTTACCAATGTCTTCTTTAAACAATCCCAACTCAACCCCATATTCCTCTTGGCACTCCCATTGCATATAGACATTTATAATAACCACCCTTTTTGTCTGAGACAAACAAAGATATCCTACAAGCAAGCAGCCATTTACATTTTACTATTTGAGTCATCACATCTTTCACAATTTTAGTTGGTATTGGGGTCACAATTTTAGTTGATATTAGGGCTGCAGGTAAGTGTGTGTGTGTTTTTTCCAATTCATGTTTGGTGCATGCATGTGTTTGTGTATGTTTGAATGTTTGGTAATGGATGTTGTGATTGGATATGTCTGTGTGTGTGTGTGACATATGTGAATGCATGGCTGTGAGTGTGTATGTGTATGTGTGCATGTGCATGTGTGTCCCGTATGCCCCTCCCTCCTAAACTTACCAGCCGCCACTGTTGAAAAGGAACCTACTGGAAAGTTTTGAAAAGCTAAAATTAGACAATTTACTGGCAAGTTCATCCCTGGGTGCACTGATGGATGGGTTTTTATAGCATAAGGCCCTATACCAAGCTGAAACATGTTTGGATGAGGTGGTGCCCAATTTAGCTAGAAAGCTGTATCTAGAGTTAAAACATGGGATACTACCCCCGTATGCTTTTTCTCATAAATGGGCATCTTATCTCAGTAGAGATGACCTGGTATGTCTGACATGTGCTAGCTGTAATGAAACGGTGGTACAAGTTATGCTCTTTTGCCCAGGGTAAAAATTGGTCAGGTCAAAATAGGTTATACCTATCTGTAGGAATATGGGGATTGACTGGCATACGGAGGCTTTGAGAATACTACAAACCGATTCAAGCCAATATATTGTATTCACAGTGCTAAAATACTTGTTTTCAATATGGTGTATCAGGAAGAAGTTTACTTTAACCGCTTCAGTTGACAACAGCACATAGGATAACAACAGGTATCTTCAGTGAAAAGGCATGTGCATTTTTAGAGACGCGAACAAGAACTTGATTCCCATATTTGGTCAGTAACGTCTTGACAAAATAGCATTTACATTGTTTGTCAGGACATGCATGGGGATATGTACTTTTAAAACTGCCTCACTGAGAAAACATTCTCTACATATCATTACCTATACATGTGGATAGTTTTTTGAAGTTGTGTTCATTTAATAGGCTTTTTAATGTTCTTAATGTTTTAATCAATAATCATGGAGGATGATAATAATTTTTTTCTGGACTTTTATAATATTTTGTACTTTAAATGTCTTAATCTGTTTTATGTCGTTCATGGCATTAAGCTGAAATAAAGATTGCATAACGGTTAAAAAATGAAATTGTATTTAACAATTTTACAGAATGGCCAAATATTCATACAATTTGCCACCAACGTATTTTATATAGTATACATATTCAACAAACAAGTTAATGATTAAAAAATGATTAATGGATTTAAATATATATTTAAAATAGTTCCCACCGTACACCCACACAAACCCAACAAACCACCAAAAAATTCTAAATTATATTAAAAAGTCTAAAACTTAATTCTGTATAAAAGAAACACAACATCATACTTATTCTAAAAAGACAAAAATGAACATGTACAAATGCAACAGTTCATAAAATAAATAATCAAGTTAATCAATTGAAATGTAATACATTAATGATGAAAATGATAAAATGATGTACAACACATATTTCGAAACACCTCCCTGCTCCTTTAAAATCTCAGCAACCCACCAATAAATGAAATATAATTGCTCAAATATATTACAAAACCCAAAATTAACGAACATTACTAAATAGAATTATAAATACCATAAAGAAATGAGAATTTGTAATGCTAACATGTTTAGAGCATTACAAACACAATCAAAACAGATCTCATATGCAACAGTATATAAATACTTCAATATTTTAAAAGGTACAAAAATACTATATTCTTACCTGTGATATTATATCCCACAATTCTATTGTCATCAAGCTACTTTTTAAATTATATTAAAGTACTATAGTTTTTCAACATTATTAAGGTGGAACACTGAGTCTGCATGCTCAATTAAGGAGCATATAGTTTCTAAACATTGGAGTGAAAATCTGAAAGATACAAATTAAAGACTTGGACACAGCACTGTGTGCTGAATGTCATATTTCTAGAGGTTTTTTTTTACCTTTCCTCCGTGCCTCAACTCTAGCCTTTAGTGTTGGAGGCAGGAATATCATTCATTTTATAACCCACCATGGGGGAAAATATAATTTCTTACACTTTTTTTTGGTAAAGTTTATGTACTTTCTGGGCATTCACCCCATACATATAAAAGCTTATTTTTTCTAATAAAGGACTAGATCCACCTTTGAATTTTTTTTCACAAGTTGGTGTGCAGTAAGGACCAATTATCCGATAGAGTCCACTCAACTAGGTGCCTCAATAGGATCTCAAAACAAATTGGAATGAGGTATACTTACTAATTTTCATGAGGTGAATGAACCACATGCAACACGTAAAATAGTGATTGTATTCTTTTCCTGACCAGCGGTTCCAGATTATGCGGGGGATTTACCAAAACATCAAGGAGGCAGCTGGAAAACCAGCTCAGCTGTTGCACCATATTTTGCTAAATACAAGCAGAGGGTTATTTAGAATATCCTGCCAGCAAAGGAGGAGTTGCACTCCTCTTTAAGCAGCCTACATTGAACTTTATGTCAGCTGCAGGAATTGAGAGTTCCCATGTCTCACCAGTGAGCATGAGCTAGCATGAGTACTCAGGCTGGATACCTCACAATCTGTTCTTTTGAATCAAACCATCAACTAATTTGTGCCCCTAATTTATTTTCTCTGAGTAACAAAAGCAGCATTTTAATTTTATTAACAATTTCTCTCTTGACTATTAACCTGCTGCCATATTGTTGCTTTTGAATTTCATTGATTTTGCAGTTTTCATCTTTCTGCATAAACAGTGGGAAGCTCAGTGTGATGAGAATTGTTTTTGAGATTACATCTTCATCATTTGGTGCTTCTGCTGCTGTACTGCAAAAAGATCAAAAAGCTTAAATGGCCAGTGACTGAAAAAGCACTTTCAATTACAAGCCAGACCTTTGAGACATTTTTCTATTGTTATGTTCTAGTTTTAAACAACCTGAGTTTCAACCCTACTGAAGAATGTAGCCATGCTGTGAACTATAATAATAGGAAGAGAGGTTGGTTTTATGGCACAGCGGGGTTTTTCAGAGTTTCAATTTCTCATTCAGAAAAGCTCTCTCTGCTATTGAAACAGGCACAGATTCTTGCCTGGAATATCATTCTGGCAGTATACATTAGTAGAGGCTAGAAGTAAAAACAATACAGATATTTTGTTTTCAGTCTTGGAGGTTCATAAGATTGACATTCATAAAATCTGTTGATACTCATACATCAATATCACTGTTTTTGAGCTGGTTTCACATGCATTAGGCTTATAACAAATGTGACAAAATCTGGCAAAATCTAGCAAGAATGTTCCCTTTCTCTTGTACCAACAAATAGTGGCTTTCCTTTCTACGTGTGCTGCCTAGTAATTGCTCCTGGAATTGAAAGAGACTCGAAAGAAGATGCATCGAGGAACACATAACTACATTTACCATAGTCCTTAGGGGTGATACCGCTGGTGTGTGAGTAGTGTGCGACCCCACCCCCAATTGTAATGTTAAAGCTCCCTCGAGCAGTTGGCTGACGAGCCTGGGACCCCGCACCTACGCTCCTGAGTGGTACTAAACCTGGCAGATATTTGTCAGCCCCCGGCAACCCCAGAACACGGCCTATCCCTGCTGACGAGGGGTGATACCCCGAAACACGTGTCTCAAGGATGGCGAAGACAGCGAAGATAGCAGAGAATCGAAAGAAGATACATCGCGGAACACATGACTACATTTACCATAGTCCTTGAGGCGATACCGCTGGTGTGTGAGTAGTGTGCGACCCCACCCCCAATTGTAATGTTAAAGCTCCCTCGAGCAGTTGGCTGACGAGCCTGGGACCCCGCACCTACGCGCCTGAGTGGTACTAAACCTGGCAGATATTTGGCAGCCACCGGCAACCCCAGAACACGGCCTATCCCTGCTGACGAGGGGTGATACCCTGAAACACGTGTCTCAGAGATGGCGAAGACAGCGAAGATAGCAGAGAATCGAAAGAAGATGCATCGCGGAACACGTAACTACATTTACCATAGTCCTTAGGGGCGATACCGCTGGTGTGTAAGTAGTGTGTGACCCCACCCCCAATTGTAATGTTAAAGCTCCCTCGAGCAGTTGGCTGACGAGCCTAGGACCCAGCACCTGCGCGCCTGAGTGGTACTAAACCTGGCAGATATTTGGCAGCCACCGGCAACCCCAGAACACGGCCTATCCCTGCTGACGAGGGGTGATACCCCGAAACACGTGTCTCAGGGATGGCGAAGACAGCGAAGATAGCAGGGAATCGAAAGAAGATGCATCAAGGAACACGTAACTACATTTACCATAGTCCTTAGGGGCGATACCGCTGGTGTGTGAGTAGTGTGCGACCCCACCCCCAATTGTAATGTTAAAGCTCCATCGAGAAATTGGCTGACGAGCCTGGGACCACGCACCTACGCGCCTGAGTGGTACTAAACCTGGCAGATATTTGGCAGCCACCGGCAACCCCAGAACACGGCCTATCCCTGCTGACGAGGGGTGATACCCCGAAACACGTGTCTCAGGGATGGCGAAGACAGCGAAGATAGCAGAGAATCGAAAGAAGATGCATCGCGGAACACGTAACTACATTTACCATAGTTCTTAGGGGCGATACCGCTGGTGTGTGAGTAGTGTGCGACCCCACCCCCAATTGTAATGGTAAAGCTCCCTCGAGCAGTTGGCTGACGAGCCTAGGACCCCGCACCGAACGCGCCTGAGTGGTACTAAACCTGGCAGATATTTGGCAGCCACCGGCAACTCCAGAACACTGCCTATCCCTGCTGACGAGGGGTGATACCCCGAAACACGTGTCTCAGGGATGGTGAAGACAGCAAAGATAGCAGAGAATAGAAAGAAGATGCATCGCGGAACACGTAACTACATTTACCATAGTCCTTAGGGGCGATACCGCTGGTGTGTGAGTAGTGTGCGACCCCACCCCCAATTGTAATGTTAAAGCTCCCTCGAGCATTTGGCTGACGAGCCTGGGACCCCGCACCTACGCGCCTGAGTGGTACTAAACCTGGCAGATATTTGGCAGCCACCGGCAACTCCAGAACACTGCCTATCCCTGCTGACGAGGGGTGATACCCCGAAACACGTGTCTCAGGGATGGCGAAGACAGCAAAGATAGCAGAGAATAGAAAGAAGATGCATCGCGGAACACGTAACTACATTTACCATAGTCCTTAGGGGCGATACCGCTGGTGTGTGAGTAGTGTGCGACCCCACCCCCAATTGTAATGTTAAAGCTCCCTCGAGCATTTGGCTGACGAGCCTGGGACCCCGCACCTACGCGCCTGAGTGGTACTAAACCTGGCAGATATTTGGCAGCCACCGGCAACCCCAGAACACGGCCTATCCCTGCTGACGAGGGGTGATACCCCGAAACACGTGTCTCAGGGATGGCGAAGACAGAGAGATAGCAGAGAATCGAAAGAAGATGCATCGCGGAACACTTAACTACATTTACCATAGTCCTTAGGGGCGATACCGCTGGTGTGTGAGTAGTGTGCAACCCCACCCCCAATTGTAATGTTAAAGCTCCCTCGAGAAGTTGGCTGACGAGCCTGGGACCCCGCACCTATGCGCCTGAGTGGTACTAAACCTGGCAGATATTTGGCAGCCACCGGCAACCCCAGAACACGGCCTATCCCTGCTGACGAGGGGTGATACCCCGAAACACGTGTCTCAGGGATGGCGAAGACAGCGAAGAAAGCAGAGAATCGAAAGAAGATGCATCGCGGAACATGTAACTACATTTACCATAGTCCTTAGGGGCGATTCCGCTGGTGTGTGAGTAGTGTGCGACCCCACCCCCAATTGTAATGTTAAAGCTCCCTCGAGCAGTTGGCTGACGAGCCTGGGACCCCGCACCTACGCGCCTGAGTGGTACTAAACCTGGCAGATATTTGGCAGCCACCGGCAACCCCAGAACACGGCCTATCCCTGCTGACGAGGGGTGATACCCCGAAACACGTGTCTCAGGGATGGCGAAGACAGCGAAGATAGCAGAGAATCGAAAGAAGATGCATCGCGGAACACGTAACTACATTTACCATAGTTCTTAGGGGCGATACCGCTGGTGTGTGAGTAGTGTGCGACCCCACCCCCAATTGTAATGGTAAAGCTCCCTCGAGCAGTTGGCTGACGAGCCTAGAACCCCGCACCAACGCGCCTGAGTGGTACTAAACCTGGCAGATATTTGGCAGCCACCGGCAACTCCAGAACACTGCCTATCCCTGCTGACGAGGGGTGATACCCCGAAACACGTGTCTCAGGGATGGCGAAGACAGCGAAGATAGCAGAGAATCGAAAGAAGATGCATCGCGGAACACGTAACTACATTTACCATAGTTCTTAGGGGCGATACCGCTGGTGTGTGAGTAGTGTGCGACCCCACCCCCAATTGTAATGTTAAAGCTCCCTCGAGCATTTGGCTGACGAGCCTGGGACCCCGCACCTACGCGCCTGAGTGGTACTAAACCTGGCAGATATTTGGCAGCCACCGGCAACCCCAGAACATGGCCTATCCCTGCTGACGAGGGGTGATACCCCGAAACATGTGTCTCAGGGATGGCGAAGACAGCGAAGATAGCAGAGAATCGAAAGAAGATGCATCGCGGAACACGTAACTACATTTACCATAGTCCTTAGGGGCGATACCGCTGGTGTGTGAGTAGTGTGCGACCCCACCCCCAATTGTAATGTTAAAGCTCCCTCGAGCAGTTGGCTGACGAGCCTGGGACCCCGCACCTACGCGCCAGAGTGGTACTAAACCTGGCAGTTATTTGGCAGCCACCGGCAACCCCAGAACACGGCCTATCCCTGCTGACGAGGGGTGATACCCCGAAACACGTGTCTCAGGGATGGCGAAGACAGAGAGATAGCAGAGAATTGAAAGAAGATGCATCGCGGAACACGTAACTACATTTACCATAGTCCTTAGGGGCGATACCGCTGGTGTGTGAGTAGTGTGCGACCCCACCCCCAATTGTAATGTTAAAGCTCCCTCGAGCAGTTGGCTGACGAGCCTGGGACCCCGCACCTACGCGCCTGAGTGGTACTAAACCTGGCAGATATTTGGCAGCCACCGGCAACCCCAGAACGCGGCCTATCCCTGCTGACGAGGGGTGATACCCCGAAACACGTATCTCAGGGATGGCGAAGACAGCGAAGATATCAGAGAATCGAAAGAAGATGCATCGCGGAACACGTAACTACATTTACCATAGTCCTTAGGGGCGATACTGCTGGTGTGTGAGTAGCGTGAGACCCCACCCCCAATTGTAATGTTAAAGCTCCCTCGAGCAGTTGGCTGACGAGCCTGGGACCCCGCACCTACGCGCCTGAGTGGTACTAAACCTGGCAGATATTTGGCAGCCCCCGGCAACCCCAGAACACGGCCTATCCCTTCTGACGAGGGGTGATACCCCGAAACACGTGTCTCAGGGACGGTGAAGACAGCGAAGATAGCAGAGAATCGAAAGAAGATGCATCGCGGAACACGTAACTACATTTACCATAGTCATTAGGGGCGATACTGCTGGTGTGTGAGTAGTGTGCGACCCCACCCCCAATTGTAATGTTAAAGCTCCCTCGAGCAGTTGGCTGACGTGCCTGGGACCCCGCACCTACGCGCCTGAGTGGTACTAAACCTTGCAGATATTTGGCAGCCACCGGCAACCCCAGAACACGGCCTATCCCTGCTGACGAGGGGTTATACCCCGAAACACGTGTCTCAGGGATGGCGAAAACAGCGAAGATAGCAGAGAATCGAAAGAAGATGCATCGCGGAACACGTAACTACATTTACCATAGTCCTTAGGGGCGATACCGCTGGTGTGTGAGTAGTGTGCGACCCCACCCCCAATTGTAATGTTAAAGCTCCCTCGAGCAGTTGGCTGACGAGCCTGGGACCCCGCACCTACGCGCCTGAGTGGTACTAAACCTGGCAGATATTTGGCAGCCACCGGCAACGCCAGAACGCGGCCTATCCCTGCTGACGAGGGGTGATACCCCGAAACACGTGTCTCAGGGATGGCGAAGACAGCGAAGATAACAGAGAATCGAAAGAAGATGCATCGCGGAACACGTAACTACATTTACCTTAGTCCTTAGGGGCGATACCGCTGGTGTGTGAGTAGTGTGCGTCCCCACCCCCAATTGTAATGCTCCTGGAATTGTGTTTCCCTGTACTTCCATCCATTTATGCTCTATAATTTCGTTTTTTAACATAAACCATTAGAGTGATCATTCAGATGCATTGCTACAAGTTAAATCCTGGAATATAATATTATTGTGCTCTAATTTCAACATACAGACTTCAAAGTCTGTCTAAGCATACTAAATAGTATATATATAAATACATCAAATACCTTCTCTCTGACAAAATTATTATTTTGAAATTAGATGTAAATTTTGCCAGGTTGCTCTCTATAACCAATGCTTCAAATTAGTACATTACTCTCTATGGGACTTGTTCCATTTTTCCGACTGGGTGGTTTACTATTTTCCTGGTTTTGGTTATGGTAGAACTTTATCTCCATTATTACTGATATAATATTCGGTACTATATCGATTACTCTAATCTTGCTTTGTGTCCGGTAATAAGTGAAAAGCCCATGGTTGTTTCTTCACACTGTTCTTAACTTTTGAAGACAGGTCAGCATGATGGTGAATGCTGCTAACTTTAAAGTTTAGAGTGCCAAAGAATGGCCCATTAAACCTACTGCTATGTGATGGAACAGGTATATTCAGTACTCTAACAAATACATACTTTTTAAAATCTTTGTATATCAAGTTATAAGATACAATGCATAACTCATTGGGAAACACTCCTCATCATCTGTGAAACAACTTAACCCTATACCACTTAGTTGCCAAACACAGCAAGGATGTTCAAACTACTGATCCTATTACAGTCTGGTTTGTAGCTATGTGACACAGCTACGAAACACACTAAGGCATGGTCATAGTATATGCACTGTTTATAAGATAGTTGTAAATGTTAAGTTTTTTTTAAATCTGATTTATAAATCTTGGATTTCCACTGTTTATTGCTCTTTTATCTACAAATGGAATGAGCATAACCAACCATCCATTGTTATTCAAGGAATCTAACACAAAAAGGCCAAAGTTCTCAACTAATTTCAGTGGATGAGATTGCCTTCTGATGAAGAGGGGTAGAGTAGTCTATAAATTGATATACACATTTCAGAAGATCCCGTCCCAATCTGCAACCCAAACAGTCCCTTGGCAGGCCCTGTTTAAAGTGTCTTGCAGCAGCGGCTGGAGTAGATAAGTGCGGTGGGAGGCGGGGCGGGGAGGGGGGAAAAGTGTTGACAAATAACGGAATAGGATTTATTTCTTTATTTTATTTTCCCTATTCCGTTGTCTGTCAACATCCCCCGCCCTGCCCCACTGTGCTTACTTGCACCGGCCCCTGATGGCGTCTAGCAGACCTAAGAGTTAGACTTGAGTGATACCAGTTGGATTTTGAGGCTCAAAATACATTGCAGTGTTGTATATATCTTAAGGAACAAGGACCAAAGATTAGGCTGCGTATTTTTGTAGTTTTGTCACAAACATCCACTTTAGACTTGGAAAGCAGGAGTTAATTATTCAATTTTAGAAATTCAGTCAGAAGTCCGGCTGTGGAGTTCTTAATTAAATGAAGATGCTTATGGATTTCTTCAAATTAATTCAGATAAATGTCTTGGCAACAACCAAAGGTGTTACAATACAAAACATTAAGCTTGCTGAAATAGTCTTGCAGGATGAAAACATGGCGCACAACAGCTTACCCTAAGTTACTTTGTAGTTGGTCATTAGACCAAGGTTTCTCACTTTCTTAGCTGTGTGCATGCCACTGATAGATCCTGGCCATAGTCCGGGATCCTAGAAATGAAAGTCCAGAGTAGTCAGCAGTACTTCGGTCTCAAATTGAGGTTTAATAGTTATGTGAACTTGTATGACCTGATCATGGACAGCAAGACTAAAGTTTGTACCTAATGAAACTATTATCTGAGTATCATTGCCATACCTGAAAAAGCCAGCTGTTGTTATGTTCTAGCTTTTGCGGGGGTCGAATTTGATAGTTAAATAGTAACAGTGACATTGTGGACCCCTGAGAAATCTCAGGTTTATTTGTTAAGCTGTGAAATAAAATCCAGACTATGCATTGATATTTATATTGTAGCTGGGACTCGGGTGTTTTTTTACATTAGGAAATTGCAGTTGCTGCTAAAAAGATAAAAGGTAAATCTATTTTTAGTAAAAGTGTGAAGTGTATTAAAAACAATGTACCTATTTATGTCAAAGGAGTCAATGGAGAGAAAAGTGTCCCCGAGATATGTTGTAGAAAAAGTGGGTGGTGCAAGCGGGAGTATTTTTGGTCAAGCAATGGCAGTTTCTATTTGAAAATAATAACAATTGCGTCGTCTCGGACCTACAGTATGGGTTCAGACAGGGAAAGGGCACAACGGGCCAATGCCTTAATTTACATCTTGTTATAGGGAAGTACATGGTCGTAAAGCAGGGGGACATCCATCTAGCTTTTATGGATTTGTCCACTGGTTTCGACCTTGTAAACAGGCTCCATAGTATTGGGCTAGAACCTGCATTGATATCTTTCCTGGCTGATATCCATGAGAATACCACGGCAGCGGTCCGTTATAATGAGAATGGGAGCCTAATAGAAGCTTAGCCAGTTAAGCGAGGGGTGCGACAGGGATGCATCCTTGCACCATTGCTGTTCACGCTCTACATTAATAACTTGGAAGACACATTAATTTCATCTTGTAAGGATATCCCAAGAGCTGGCTCAAAAATGATCCCTGCATTATTATATGCAGACGATGCAGTTTTAGTGGCAAGGACGGCAAGAGGGCAACAATCCCTTTTAGATTGTTTTATTGATTTTATGGACTCTCTAGATTTAATAATCAATTTTAAAAAGTCACACTCTATGTCAATAGGCGGGGGACGGGCAAAAAAGGCTACATTTTTCTGTAAAGGCTGGAGCTCATTAAAGTCCCAGCTTTCCCATACTTAGGGATTCTTTTTGATGACAGAAGGTCATGGGTTAGGCAGCGTGCTCATAAAAAGAATACCCTTGCCAGGGCGACTGGGGCTCTGTTAGGGTTTGCAAAACTGTTAGGTTCTAAGCCGCTCCCGGCCCTCATGAAAATTTATAACGCCAAGTGTGTCCCAATGGTGCTATATGGGAGCGAGGTATGGGGCTACACAGACGTTACCGAAATTCAAATAGCAGAAATCGTCTTCTTTCGCAAACTGTTGTCGCTCCCAGCTTCCGCTGCAACTTTTAATATTCATGAGGACCTTGGTGCTGGTTATATTTCAGATCAGATCGCTGTGGCCCCATTATTATGTTGGTTGAGAATCTGGGCACAGCAGCCACCTAACCTAAACCAATTGATTATTCAAGACTGTATGTCTTTAGACAGAGCCCTCGATATCCCGTGGATCCGTTATATTAAAACCCAAATGGATTCAATGGGCAGTCCTGATTTGTTCTCGAACCCTAGTGTGTCAGGCAAGACGGCTATTAAAGCCGTAAAGTCTCAGTTTCTGAGCAGGGCAATGCTGATGAGGGAAGAAGTGGGGAATTGGTAAAACCTTTAGTCAGGAGTTTTGTAATGATGAGTATAGGGAGAGAAATCCAGCCGTACTTGACCTACATAAACAAGCCATATCATCTGTTTGTGTTAATAAGGTTCAAGTATAACATGCTCCCATGGCTATTATCATTCCCAAAAGGTTTTTCCAAGGAAGGGGCCTTGGGGTCCTGCCCCTGTGACAATTTGTCTGAGTAGAATACCCTACATATGGTCTTTTTTTGCGATTTTTATGTTTCATTACGCAAGAAATTCATTTTGCCATTGTTAAGGGGATGTAACTTTGAGCAAGTTAGGCCGGCTATGGCCTACTTGCAATCGCTTGGGTCCTCAGTGGTGTGTTTCGGGGTAGCTCGTTACATCTCAGGGGCAATCAGGCAAAGAAACAAAGTACAGCTATAGCTGTGACTGTCCTCTACATTTTTACCTATAGTGACTTCTTAAATAGAAAATCTGTGGTGTGACGATTTAGCTGATGAATTATTGATTTTTTAGTGATAAACTCAATGTGTGACAAACTTTTTAATTTATTTATTTGAACGCCAAGTGTTCTTTTTTGATGGTGTTATGTGACATATTTGGCTCATGCATTATTTATAGCATTTGTTTATTTGTAATGTGTTATTGATACCATTTGGCTATTTGTAATGTGTTATTGACATCATGAAATATTGTCCTGTGCTTTGATGGTTTTAAAGCAAATCTTTGACTTTGATTTTGAAAATAAATAACACCCTTTGAAATCATTGAAAATTATTAATAAAAAAAGGAGCAAGGAATTTATAGCATGTGTAAGATCATGTCCGAGAGTATGATATGCCACAGTATAAAAACAACATTTCAAAAGTAACATAGAAGTAGCTCTCTATATGAGTATGTCATGATTGCGGTATATATTCCCCATGCAGCAAGGGTGAAAAATATAAGAAATCAGGCAAGTACCAGCTTTAAAACAGATTGAAAACTACTGGAGTACAAACATGTTCTTTTCTTTCCAAACTTCTCCTTCACGTCTCAAATCCACCCTCTTGATGTCTGTCTATATATTTATCCTCTTGTCTTATCAGCACCTCCGTTGAGAGTGTTTTAACCAAAAACAGTGAGAAGACACTTCAGGTAATGAAAAATAAACAAAATTACCTGAGAATGGTGAACAACGGACACAATCGAATGGAAGAAATTGTCGTGAGGAAAGTAAGATGGGTTTCAGTTCCAGTTGAAAAGAGTGTGATAGACAGTTGGATTCAACAATGCGGGCTTCCAGGGAAGAGGGTTAATGAGGTTTTTAGAAAGGGGATATGTAGGAGGAGGAGAAAACAATAGGCGCTGGTAAGAAGAGCGAATGAGGGGTGTTGGAAAGAAAAGGGAAGGAGAAGGAGTATTCATTGGGAGGAAAATGTATTGTGTAGTTGGAAAAATGATGCAGGGATTATTAAATGGATCCCGTGGAAGGTGGGTTGTCAATGGAGTTCAGAGTGAAGCACAAAGAAGTGACCAATACGAGATGGACGGTAAACAAAGTGGGAATTGGAGAAGCCGAAGATGAGAAATACAATAAGCAAGAAGTTACAGAAAAAAAGTTAGTTCAAATGGTGATGCTATAAATGATAAGTGTATCAGAGAGTTGTTTGGCAATAATTGGAAAAGGGCGAATAAATGCAAGATAGAGTAGATAGTGACAACAGTTGCAGGTAAGCCATATAATGATGGGCAAAATTAGATGGCTTTAGTGACTACAATTTAAAGTCACTGTGTGCTTGTGATCAGTGGTTGAAATGAGAAACAATACGGTATAGATAGATTCATTCCCAAGCTTGCATGTAAACAAGGTCATTAGAAATAAAAGAGCTTACCAGCCCACTCGCCTGGAAACAAGAAAAGTACTCCTAAAAGCTACTTGCAATTGAGCCCTTGATTACATGCTCTGATACTTTCCATATTTTTATTGTTCCCATGCGGATTGCATTCCCCATCTGTTTTTAACTTGAAAGAAATTATTAGATGCAACCAATGCTTAATACATGTCAACAGGTAACCCATACACTATCAGTTGGAGTGTTTATCGATAGAACCAAAACCTTTTCACGGTAGAATCACATTTGGCAGAGCTCAGCTGGCTAACCAGAGTACCAATGTAACTGTAAATTAACATTATAGGGCATGTTTACTAGAAAATGATGCAGCGTGGCACTGCAAGTCATCTTGCTGTGCCAAGCAGCGTCATTAGGAAAGTGCAGGAATGCGTCGTGTTTGCAGCAATTTGATGTATCCGGTGCATTCCTCTGCACTGGTGCAGAGTTGGCTGCCTAGCGCCAGTGGTGCAATGGTGCCTGCATTGCAGGGATGATTGTTTATGTGCAGGAAGGGACACCTTCCTGCATGTAAACAATCATTGATGGCGTTTTCATAGGAAGAGAAAAAAAGGAGAAATAAAGGTATTACTTCTCGTTGCACCACTTTTACGCCTCCCCTGGAGAGGAATAGGAAACTGATGCATTCCCATGTTCACGAAACCTTGTAAATCTGGGAATGCATCAGAAAACAACACCCATAACAACACCCATGGAACGCCCCTTTCACACAGAGTAATGCGTGAAAAGGGGGCATATTTACAAGGCCATGAAAAGCCACACAGGGTGGCTTCATGTGGCCTGGTAAATATGGGTAGGCGGACTACACCTCCGGAGCATCATAAAAGTCATGTTTCGGTGGCATTAATGTGCCTCAGCGGCATTGCAAATATACCCCTATATTAATACAGAACCTATATACAGTGCATTGATTTTATGTGAACCGTTTCATTGAATTAGCCTAAAAATCGTTTAATCAAAACTTTATTTTTCAAATGGTTGGAAATTACTCATCTCTGCTGATCTTGTCATTAATTTTAATCAATTGGTTTAAATTTACATTAGTTCCTGTCATTATACTCATTCCCAACCTTAATCTTAACCCTCGCTCTACCCCTAACATTAACCCAGGCCCTAATTTTAATTCTTATCCTAACCTGAATCCCTGCCTAAACCGAACTTTAGCTCAAATTCTAACCTTTATTCTTCACTCTATCCAGGGCCGTACTAGGAACGCAGACCGGCTCTGCCAATTAAGTCGGACCAGCCGATCGAGGGGGTCGTGTGGAAACCAAAAACACTGCTATGCTGAAAAACTGGCCCCCGGTAACAATAACGCCCCACAGGGGTCCAAAACCACCCCCCATCCTGGCGGCCCACCGGGAAAAAGCCTGGTGCCCGCTATGGACAGTAAGGCCCTGAGCCTAACCATTACTCTGATCATAACTTCAAACTATTCGGTAGCCCTGACCCTAGCTTTCATCTAAACCCTAAGTCTCAACTTCATCCTAACACTCAACCTACCACTAAGGCTGAACCATCCTTTTATCCTAACCTTATCCCTGATTCCAATCCTAATATTCACTATAACTATAACTTTCACACCCAAATCTGAAACCTAGTTTCCCCCATACCCTACTCCTCACACTAAGCCTATGTGCTCATTTTTTAAAGCTTGTTTCCCTCCTCTGTTTGTTATCCTACTAGTTTCAAAACGTTTGTTTAGAACCACAGGTAATTCACATCCAATGATTTGATCTAGTAATTGATTGCTCAATCCATCAATGGTTGGCTGTCACAGAGACCCAACAAGGCATTCAAATGACTGGGAAACTGTAAATGCAGTGCCCACCACTCCAGTGTCTTTTACATTTAGGTAGGGACTTTTTTTGGCCTGCTTCTCCAAATGAAGAACATCACATCAAACAGAAACAAAAGGCATGGTCAGATTTGAGGAGTAATGTAACCTGTTCTAATTGCACAGCCTGTATTTCATTGAATATGCATCCTTGCATTGTGGATTACAGAAATGTGGGCATCCTGTGCAAGGTCCAGTTGGCAAGCCAGTAGGAGCAAGTTGCAAACTGACTGACTTGCAAACAGGGCTTCGTTTTGTGATGTGCCTTATGCAATGATCAGTCGCATCACAAAATGTACATTGGCATGACCACTAAACCGTCTGCCTCGTGAATGGTGATACAATAGGATGCATTTATAATCCCTTGCAAATTACCTGCGAATGCAAGGGTGGAGCCCTGCAAGTGCCAGGAAATCTTCCTCCCTTCCTTCGCATTCATTCCATGTGAATATTTATTAAAAGTAGTCTGAGTCTCTTAAAGGGACTATAGTGTGCTCCACTGAGGTCAATCACCACATTTATTTACAAAGGGAATCGGTCCTGCAGGGACAGTTTCATCTTTGAAAATCTGAGTCCACTCGGCTTGTGTGTCGGTAACTGATCAATCGGGAGAGGATGTAGCCTAACGGCTAGAGCAGTTGACCTCGAAGCTGGGGAACTGGGTTCGAGTCTGCACAACAATGCTCAACATCCTGTGATTCTGAGAAATTCACTTAATCTCCCCCTTGCCTAACACAAATTAATGTGTCCATCTGTAGCGAAACTGGTACTCATGTAAAGTGCTCTGATACCCGATGTCTTGGGTCTAGTTTGCGCTATATACAACTCTAAAGCAGAAAAAATAGTATGTGCCTACAATTGTGGTCCCAAGCAACTGATACATTACATTGTGACCAGGGCCGGCTCTAGGCTCATGGTGGCCCTGGGCAAGGAGCGTAGGTAGGGGGGCCGGAAGAGGGCGTCCGGGCTGGGCGGTGCGCGCAGGCCAGTAAAGAGGGGAGAGGTCAGGGTGTTTGGAAGTGGAACAGAGCCGGAGGCCGCCAAATCCCTGCCAGGGGCCACCACGCAAATATGTATCCATCCTCAGAGGATTAATATATTAAGGATATATATTGGTGTGGTGGCCCCTGGGGTTTGGTGGCCCTGTGCAGGTGCACAGTTTGCACATGCCTAAAGCCGGCCCTGTTGTGACTCACAACTAATGAGGTTATGGCTCTTTCACGCCTATTCCTATTTGAAATGAGCCATAGCAGTTACTTGGTGAGTCAGAAATACTTTTCCTGTTGGCAAAGCTACATTTGTAAATTGAGGTCAAGTAGTTTGTGGTTGTAGTTCCATTGATTTTGTAAATGGCAGGATTTACTACCACAAAAAGCTTTTATGTATGCGAGGCATCCATTCCACACATAACATATGTGAGGAAATACAGTTCACTGTATTTTTATTTATCGGCTCTATGAGACCTGCCCATGTCAGAGTATCATTTGTGAAAGGGTGGGAACCTGCTGACATCAGCATTTCCATGGGTCATGGTCTCAATATGTAACAGAGCAGAATAGGGGCATCTACTTCTCGGTCATGCACGGAGGACCAGACTGAAACTGTGGGGGCCGCACCTGTGCTTGCACCCTACACTAGAACCACCACCAGCTCCTGCTCATAAATCAAGACTTGGGGGCTCTGAAAATTGTGCCACATATCTGCTAAGGGCATTTTTCTACTTACAAATATGCACCCAGGAACAACGAATCAGCCCCTTTGTATGCATGCTCCATCGAATGCACCATACAAGAGATTGGCAGCAGCCCTTAGCACTTTATATAACTGAATGTTGCGTACAACTGAGATGAACTTGCCTAAGTACAGGAGTTAGCAAACAAAGGTGCAGATTTACAAAGATGCCACAAAATGCAGATGGTACACAGATGGCACACAATGGAGTGCAGCCATTAAGGTTTTTTCACTGCATTGCTTGAGAGTTCAAGAGCAGGAAAGTGCCATATATATTAAGGTATGGCACTGTCCTGATCGCTGTCTAGAGCTGGTGAAAATCAGGCAGCCTAGTGCCAATCGCACACCTCTGAACTATTGTACAAAGTTGTTTGTGTCATCTACAGCATAGGTTTCCTACTGGATGGCTACCATTCCAGTGCAAAATACTATGCCTAGACAAGTTTTTAAACTTTTCCCACTTTGGATATGTGCTATAGAATGCAGCACATATGCAAATTCAGAAAAAAAGCAATTCTCCAAATTAACCCCAAACACATACAGATGCTATTAGAGCTTTGCATAAAAACCATGGGTGGTTGCATGGGAACACCCATGTGCCACCCTTGGAATGTTCCCTTAATTTAAAGTAATGAAAAGCAGCACGAAGACCTGCTTTGCGGCAACTTTGCAGTGCAAAAAAAGTGTTGCGCTTTAAAGTAAATTCTAATTCAACATTCTGCACTGGTTTGTGTCGCTTTTGTGACAAAATGCATACACAAAATGTTAGTAAATCTGCCTAAACATGTCACTGACTCTGACAGAAAAAAACAAATAATAAAGAATAAAGCGGTTCATAAATCAAAATTTGAATTTCTGTTCAATAATCTAGGTCTATATATCTATCCACTTAATTTAATGGATGGACATATAGCCGTTTTTCAATGCCTATCGCTGTCAAGAAAAACCTAGCGGTTAGGGTTACTGCAAGTGCTCAACGCCTTTTTGCCATAGGAGAAAACTCCCATTGTGAGGGGGGCATTGAAAAAGAAAATCCTGCTTTGAGAAAATAAAACAAAAATGGAACTTTGCCTCATGACTTTATCAGATTTGATTTAGCTGTCCAGTAAAGTTAGAATGCATTGGCAGGATCGGCCTTGTTGAAAGATCCGCAAACCCAACGGACATTTCAAAATTTGCCACAATGCACCTCTGTCAGGGCAACTGAGTCATTTATTCTATTGCCCTGGGAGAGGATGGGCTGTCCAAGAAGATCAAAATTGGGCACTATGTCTAAGTCTATAGAGAAGACAGCTGCAGATTTCCCGGAGTATTCATGAAAAGTGTTGAACTTTCCAAAAGTCATAAATCTGCAGTGTTGCGAGGCAGTAAGTCGATGGGTGCAGGTTTGTGCCATTTTCTGAGAACATACCCCTGGTTTGCCCATGTTAGATCATAGTAGAGTAAAAGCAGTGTTTGGTCACTCACTGTTAGGGGTTTTCGGAAGATATCCATGAACCATGTGAAGTCAAACTGAGTGACTAACACAGATATCTGTGGATTCAGAATCATGTCAATATATAACAAAGACAACAATACTGAAAACAAATAAGTAACCGAAATAAAAATGCCAAAGTGAGTGAATTTCTGTATCACTGATTTTGGAGATATTCAAAAAATATTTTGAAGACCTGTAACCTCTTTTAATAGGACAGCTGTAGTCATGGCACCAGCACTGGATCTCTGGCCTCATGTGTCCTACAGAGGCCACCATTTTTGGAAATCGATTACCAGCTCCTCTTCACAAATGTGTGGTTCTTTCCGCCTGTACATGATGGCAGAACACCATGCAGAGCATTGGTAAGTTTATGCGAGTTTGCAGGTGAGATGTTTTGTGGGCCCCTCTGGTAATAGAAACCCCTGCGATCAGTTACCTTGCAAGCTATGATGGTTTTCCCACATGATGGTTATGTTGGCTGAGGTCTAGAGCCTGTATGTCCTATCCTTGCTCAGCGCTACAGAGCTGTACATGTGGCCCCAAAGTCCTAAGAGCAATTAATTGGATTTTTCTAGTTTTTTTTTCCTTTGACGAATATTTAAAAGAACCAAGGTGGCTTTAAGATTACAATGTCGATGGCCTTGTGAATTTTGAAAATAAAGAGTGTAAAATATCTACCTTTCAAAGATACATTAATTTTATTCAAAGCTTCCTTTATTTTACATTAGCTCATATTTTGTATTTCAAGTTCGAGAGACCCATCTTTAATCATCCCGAAATTACACGTTTTACACTGTAATCTCATTGAAGTCTTCCTGATAGATGGAATAACAACATTTGGTTCTTTTCCCAGAGTACTATTATGGAGACATTTCTGCTGCATGGTAATTTCGGAAATATAGATTTAAGAGCAACAGCACTTTTTGCTTTGCTTGATAAAATTGGCTTGCTGTTTTTCCAACTTTAACCACAACAAAGAAACCTCAGATGTGGATTTTTGAAATAATGGGCACACAGAGCACCTTTTATCAAACCAGCTTCATCAACAGAACTAACAAAGTTAATGTTATTACATAATCCAATATTTGAAAATACATATTTGGAAATAAATAATAGGGTTTTGAAATAGGCAGGTCATTATTATATTTTCCTAAGCACTCCTGCTGTCCACTGGTACAGTATGCCTTTGTTAGATACATAATAGCCAATAGGACTGCCTTTATTGTGCTAATATATTCCAACAATGTACACAGACTAATTATGGCATATCGCTGTGAAGCATGGTTCGAGGACAGAACACTTGGGGAATAAAACAGCAGCATCAAAATCTTGCGGACTAAAAACAATGCACAGACATGAGGCACAAAAAGAGGCAGGTTGTACACCAAGCATAATTATTTTGTTCACATTTGTACATGTCTGTGTTTCAATGTGTTACCACATTAAAGCCAGATGCGTTGCCTTTGTCAATGATTGTTGTGAATGTTTGTGAGATCTTTAGATTTTACGATTTACATCTCTTGCTTAACATGGGCAGGGTGAGTTAAGGTCAAGATTTTAAAAGGAATGTGGTTTTATTTATATTGTTTAATGTGGAGGTTTACATCTCCTCGGAAAATCAAATCAATAGAGGAGCTGAATTAATTCTGTGCTCTGATAAAGGAAACCATGTGTACACTTTTTGCTGTCTATCCGGTAACATAAATTGTTCAGCTTTAGTGTTTGCAATTCAGGAGGACACTGTTATGATTTATAGGAGATGGGCCAATAGATTGACAGGAGGTGATTCTTCTGAGGTTGAGTGGCAGATTGATCTTTGATTGTTTTTAAGACATTCAATTCAATTCAGGGGGATTTTGTAAAGCACATAACTCCCCGAAGACTTCCCCGTACTAGCTGATTGTTGTAATACTGTGGTACTGTAGATGTAATATGAGTGGTGGATTGTTGCGAAGCATTCGTGTTTGTGTGCATGTTTTCAGGAATAGATGTCTTGAGTGAGGTGTAACAGGGGATCAGAATTCCACTGAGGAGACTGCATAGGAAAGAGAGAATGGTGAGTGTGATTTGCTAGCTTTGAGTCATCAAATGCAGGTGATCCATCCTTGGTTTCATGTCAAGCAGTTCATTTTATGGAGCGGGTCATAGATTAGTGCTTTCTTTAGTCATAAGTGACTGTAGCACACTAATACATTAGCAATTGCACATCCCATGTGAATTGTGCCTGTGGGTGATTGAGTACTTTTCCGGAGAGGTAGTTTGCATGGTGTTTTTTCAGCATAGCTAGACTAGACTAGGAGTTAAGTTGGCAGAGGGAAGCTGTATTGATGGGTGGGGCGGGTACCGGGAGCACTGTGGATTTGTTCTTGACAGTATTTTAGTCTGTGTCGGTGTAAGAGTAGCTTTGTTCCAGGTTAAGGTCCTGACTACCTTGATATATGCTGCTATTATGTTGTCTCGTTAGATTCTTTGAGTGGTCGGTGGGTAATATTTTCGAAATGTGGAGTGGAGGAAAGTGAGCTAGTACTATTGTAGGCAGTGGAAATACAGGCATGGGATCTGTATTGACACTCATAGCCTAACTTTGGTAACATTTTTAAGGCAATGGGGTTAAAATATGAAAATCGATATCTGAGTATTGGCTCATGACCTTCCAACTTTTATAAAAGATGATGTGTAGATCCTGTTCCTGGTAACCTGAGATAGTACGTTTTTCCCTTAAGGGATTTTATGTGTTCTTTGAGACTATGAGGAACGCCCAGAGTGCATCAATCCAGAGGGTGAGTCCTTAGTAAAAAAAGAAAAGAGCAGATCAGTTTTAATGGAGTTCAATCTCAGACTATGATTATGGACATCAATTCGTTAAAATGCCAGGGGTAGCAGAAATTATATCATACACCGTTAAACCTTATTGGCATCATAGGAAGTGACATTATATGACCTTTGACCCTGAATTTTCCCAGCAAGTTATGCCACTAGACCTTAACCCGGATGATATCACAATAATTGACATTACTGAAGTTACATTAAATCCATGTCATAAATATAAACATACAAGTGTCTCTTTTGGATACACCTATATTAGGGTGCTGATATAATGTTTGAAAGTTGGGGGTTGTAATATAATAATTGCCCTAGAGTGCACGGATCAAAGCGAATGAACCAGATCTCTTTTCAATGTGTTTGGGGTAAGAGGTCTCCCCACAAGAACATTTTTAAAAGTCAAATAGTGCAATTTAAAGCAAACGTGTCACATAAATCTTCTAAAAAGCCATGGGCTATGAAAAGGCACTCATTAAATAAATAAGTATTTTCATGGTATGTTTGTTAGGAGAATAACTCACAATTAGGAACAAAAACCTTTAGGTGCAAAATGACTATTGGTGTAATATTCTCTACAGTGTGGAAACATTTCTACATACAACAATTCACATTTCAATGCAAAATATATTTTGGTGCAAAATCAATTTTAGGTGGAAAATCTTCCTTGGTGTGAAAAAACATAATAAAGTGCAAGACAACATTTAGGTGAAGGATCTGATTCAGATCTTGGCGGATGGGTTACTCTGTCACTACGGTGATAGATATCCCATCCGCTGAAATATAATTCCCATAGAATTTTATGGGATTTATAGCTCGGCAGACAGGATATCCATTACAGTTGTGACAGAGTAAATCATCCACCAAGATCTAAATCAGGCTTACAGTCATGTTAAGCAACTACATTTCCCTTCGTGCAACATCTACAGGAGTGTGGGATACTATTAGGTACACAAACACATTTATGCGCAAAATTATCTATGGTTTAAAGTTAGTAGGATTGGGCTATACCATTTAGATAAAAAAGAAATATGGGCCTAATCCCTTCAGAAAAAAACCTGAAAAAGTCCAGTCCATGCCGAAAGAATCCTGCAATAAGTGCAACCCTCATTAAGCACAAGCTTGATCAAGATCTTGTACTACCAAAAGACACCAAAAAAAACAAATGTAAACCACCCTGAAAAAAACCCCTTATCAAGCCTGCATGCTACCCCATAAACCCCAAATAAGCATGCCACCATACCAAAGAATGAAAACTGACATTTGTTTGACATTTTCTTTCAAAATGGTACAATATATTTGTACATTGCTTCACAAAGTACTAGCATGGCCAATTCTATGTCGCACTCGCTTCTGCTCTTCTGAAAAAATCCAAAAGCAGTGACATAAAAACTAAGGATGTGCTAAAAATTTCATTTTTGAATATATGAAGAGGAAAATAAAAAATTCACAGTTGCTTAAACCATAAACAAACAACACAAGCTGCAATAAAAAGACATGCTTATATTGAGAATGATGTAGATTAATATGCATGTGCACCACAGTTTCATTGAAGGCACATGTTTTTTTCACCGAAGCAATCTTTTATACATTGATTATGTTAAAAAAAGAACTTGACAAATATAGCACACTGATGTGGTCATTAAAATGAAATCTAAAGTAGTTGAAATATGCTGCTGTGGAGGAGAAACTTTTTCTAGGTGATTTCTGGATTCGCCAAATCAACCATGCCAGCTGCTGTTGCTCCTGAAAACAATGCATTACTATAGAAGCACACTCTGGGGGGCACACTAATACAACTAACAGCTAATAGTGTGCCAATATATGAAAAATAGCCACCTATGTTGGTCCAGTATTTGACTTACAGGGCCTTAAGGCAGTGACTGAAAGTAGATGGTCCAAAAGCAACCAACGCCTGAAAGGCTCTGACTTAAAGCCTGCTCTCTGCATATTTTCTCAAAACAACCACTATGAAACCGTTGTTTCTTAATTAATGTGACTAATTATGCTCCTATCCTACTCATTTGGATATCTTGCACTTCCTGGTCCCAAATATGACAAATCGGACTTTGTTTTTTATATATATTTTTGTTTATATTTGTACATGTGGATATTTTACTTGACACATATTACGTGGCAGGAATGAATAATTGCTTCATTTTGAATCCCTGTGCACTTCTAAGGCAACTGTAAGCAACTCATACATCATTGAGGGTTACTTTCTAGATTTTCTGAGCTATAATACCTTCTCTTTACATTTCTGAGTGTACCTCTTAGGTTAACCAGACTAAGGCCCAGATTTATCACAGGTTCACAAAACACAGCAAGACACCTTGCTGCGCTGTGATGTGTGAAAGGGAGAGGGCAGGAATGTGCCATATTTAAGATTATATGGCACATTCCTGTCCTCTCCTTGGGCTGGCGCACAATGTGCTGGCTTGCGCCAATGGAGGCACACTTGCGCTGTGGTGCAACGGTGCCTGCATTGTAGGTTGGATGGTTTTTGTGCAGAAAGGGACACCTTCCTAAGCAAAAACAATCCTCTGAGGCTTTTTCCACTTTTGACGTGATGCAGAATGCAGCACATATAGAAAGAGGAAAAAGGAGGAAAATTAAACATATTTCTCCTCCTTACACCGCCCTTGGTAAAGCATAGCATTTTGATGCTTTCTCAGGTCTACCACTCATAGTAAATCTGGCAAAGTGCTAAGATTCACGGGTGGATGCGTGGTAACATCCATGCTCCATCCATGCTCCACCCATGGAACCCCTACCCAGGGTAGAGTAATGCAAGCTAGAGACTTGTGCTGCCTAGTGTTACTCCAGATTTATCAAGCACCACAGGGCCCCGCTAGGTGACTGCATTTCTTGGTAAATTTGACCTCAGTGTTGCTTTGTCTTTGCGTTAACTTGCATGACGCAAGGACAATGCAAAAACATGGTAAATCTGCCCCTACATCTCTGCTATAAATGTATAAAGAACAAAAATCTAAAACTTCAATTTTTTTCATTTACTTTGCTCTCTTATCTCCTAACATGGTTAGAGGAGATAATGACAAAGGAAGGCAAATTAAAGCACAGTAATTGAACCTGATGAGGGTACAAATGTCCCTATGTTTTTTAATGGTTGATGAAATGACCTCTGGTGACATGGTTACTGCTTTTGAATTTAGGGTGTCTGATCCGAGCCTTCGATTTGAAATGTTTGCTTCTTAATGAAATTACTTTGTCTCTCTGTTCCTCAGTTCTAAAATCTACAAAATGTACATGTGAGTAGAACCAATAAAAGGCTGACTTCATGTGCTTTGAAAGGGCAAGGCTAATATCAAGGTCCAAGGGCCCAGGCATTTTTAGCATTATGGAAGGAATTTAAAAAAAATAATCCAATATCCTTAGAATCCAGGAAGTGTACTATCGTGAATTCGGCATAACAGATGCCTTGTGATGATTTCGAGACAGGAAGATGAATGCATTAAAGGACAGGGCAATTCACTACTGAAATGGATATTAAGCATATTGTTTGAAAATTTATTTCTTTCTGGGCTTCAGAATGAACCAGTAGAAAGCAATTCTTGACCACGCCTGACAAAAAAAAAAATTCTCTTTTACATCAATGTTTTATTATACCCAGTTTGATCTCCCCTAGAACTTACAGTAAGAACTCCTGAACAGGGAAGATGATTTGGCTCGTATGTTTATAACGTTTGCATGAACTAGTAAAAAAAATTAAATCAGGAGCTCTTTTGCAATTAAGTTACTTTTGTCAGACACTGAAAAATTATCAATTTTGCAAAAGTACTAGAAGTAACACTCACATGTATTTGTGTTTATTTGTTACAATGTATCCCTCTCTGGTCCTCTCATGCACTGATTATTTGCTCAGAGGACTGTTCCCAAGCAATAGAAGCCACTGTGCACTAATTCTCTCCCCGAATTTATACCCATAATACCAAAATGATTGGTTCTTATGTGCCAGCTTGTTTAACTGGAATGGTTTGATCTGAGGCTATAATAATCTAATGTGTTGCAGATCTTACGTTGCAATTGAATTACTTGCCTATATGTACTGTATGTGCTGTTTTTCTCCAACCGCTACTCGCACATGTATTGCTTTCTCTCTGTCTATTTGCTCCATGAGAGATGATTCTAGTAATACCCTGAAAAATACCTTTCACACATACCATATGTTTTCAGTCATAAGACCAGTGGTGGCTCCTCCGCTACTGCGGAGGAACGTCGCCCCACTGCTTTTGAGCAGTGAAAAGGAAATATAAAATGATAACTTTAAGTTACTATCATTTTATATTTCCTTTGCTGGATTGCTCTGCTCACGGAGCACGGCAGGGGATGGTTTACCGACTTCTAAGTGCGCAAGGACTGTTTGGTTGGCCCTCTCGGGCCACCCAAACCTGTCAAGCGTACTTTCCCCTTTCTCCATGCAGGCTGCATTACAGTTAACATCCTTTATAACGCATGCATTACAACCATGACATTACCCTGCATTTTTTTCTCCGCAAAATCTTTTACGATGCAGGGCTTTACACTACAAACCATTACAACGCATTTCCCAAAGTAACGCCCCGGTGGAGTTCAAATAGTAAATTGCGTGGTAATGGGGAATGTGTTGTAATGGATTGCGTTGTAAAACCCTGGGTTGTCACTTGGCATCATGTATACCCATTTTCTTTTCCACCTAACATGCAGTCATTAAACACCATCACATTTAGAAAGATTTTGGATGTGACTAGCTAACTGTAGTTAGGATTTTTCCAGTATCAATCCTCTCCACTCTAGGCAATGTGTTTCAGTGGTTTCACTAGACCTATGAGCCAATACCACTCTTGACTATGCAATAAGATGCTAACATTCCATTTTTATCGGTTGCAATAAGACAAGGATTTTAATTGCTTCGTTTACAGTCTTAGATTCTCCTCTTCAGAGCACCCAGAGCCTGGACAGTTGCATTATCTGTCCCTGGGCACCAGCCAGTTGAAACTCTGCTATCAACCACCTCATTCTTTCATAATTCAATGCTAAACAGTACCACACTTTCTTCAAGATGCCTGACCGCCATATTTGGAGATCACTGTCTCCTTTGAAGGGATCTCTGTGCATACAATGCGTTTGCCACATCACAAGAACAGCTGATTGCCAAATGAGATCAAGTTGGGTCCTCAGCTAACCTGGTGGAGCTTTGCCCCTCTGCTGTCAGAGCAGGAAAAAATTAAATGATAACATTGATATTATAATTTTATTTTTTGTAGGTTCAGGACTCGGTTAGAGCGGAGGTGGGCTGGTGCTTCAGGGATTGAATTGGTTTGCACACTTCAAGTGCGCATGACGGTTAGACCAGTCGACTTGGGCCGGCCAAACAGTTATGCGCACTATGCATGTTCCCCATCAAGCTAATAGCTGAGACTAATCACAACGCTGCATTGCAGTATTTTGATTGGATTAGGGGACCCAATCACAATGCTGCATTGTAGCATTGTGATTGACTTAGGAGAGCCTGTGTGGTTCCTGGGCTCACCTGAGAAGCAGAGGAGAGATGTGGCTGGCAAAAGAAGTAAGTGGTATTTATTTTTTTGTATTTTGCCCTCCCTGCCCCTCCATAGCTGTTTCCTGCCAGCCACTACTGAAGGTCATACCATGCAGTAAAATGTCTTCCCATGGATGGAAGCATTGTTTGTTTTCCCCTCCCATCTATGCTCATTAGGGAAATCAGTGGCATGGAAATAGCACCAGTCTAATTTAGCAGGGTTACCGACTGATCGAATATTGGGCACAAGTGGAGGCAGCTGTCAGAAAAACTTGCAAATAAGAATATGGGTTATTTCACCATGAAAGGATAACGATGGAACTACCTTGCATTCCTTTCATTTCATTTCTTCCTGTAGTAGGTGACAGTCAATATGGTGGTTGGCGAAGGATTAGAATCCTCCAATTGTGGATTAAAAATTGTGGATAGATTTAGCATTTGTACAAAGTGTTTTATACTGTAGTATTTAAATAGGCTCCTGGCTACAATCTGAAAAAGTGACATAGGGTCAAACCCTTCTGTTCAAGGAATTTGTTGGACTAGCCTCTCTCTAATCATCAAGATCTTATAACAAAATATATTAGGCACAAACGGATGAAAGCTACCACATTAACAATGACAATTGCTAAGATGGCCGCCGGCGTAGGAGCTCTTGGAAGGAGCTCCGTGTGCTGGAGATCCCAATCTGGACTTTATCTCCGCTAGCACCCAGCTGCATCCCCCACCATCCTATGCAAAGTTATTACAAAAGTAACTGGAGTAAGAGTAACTGAATTGGAATACGAGTAACTGGATTAAATGATCTTTAAGCCTCTTACCAGTCTGACAGAGGACGAAGCCTGCGGATGATCCCCATCCTGACCGGAGGCGACACATCGCGGGAGAAGACGGAGACACCCCCTCCTCCTCATCGGACCCGGGCCCCCCGCCCTGGATTGACACGAAGAGCGACGACTTTGTTGACTCCTGCCTGGTCCCCGCGGCGGATGGCGGATGCACGCTGCGATTGCCCGTGACTGCCTGCGGGAGGTGCTGGCTGGCGGTGCATCGGAGGTGTCCGACCCACCGGCGTACACTGCTGCAGGTGACGGTTTGTCCAACAGAGGTGTCCGGTGCGCTGCCACGGAGGCACCGGACGATCCCGGAGCTGAGCTGGAGGGACAACACTGGATCCAGAAATCGAGTGGAGGCGTGCTGGCGCTGCCGCAGGAACAGTCTGAGGGGAGCCCTGGGACGCGCGGGAGCCGGAGGAGCAGCGTCGCATAGCAGGAGCCTGCACTGCCCCTGCTAGGGGAGCCGATGGTGACCGGAGGTGAGGCGCCGCCGCCCAGAGAGCAGCAGGAATGGAGCCATGATGCACTCGGGTCAGTGGGAGACATCGGAAAACGGTCTGACCAGTGCATACCCCTCTGCACGGGGAATTGAGGTGAATTGAAGTAACGTTATTGCCCACTGACGGAGGAGATGGCTGTCTCCTGAGACCTGGGCCAGTAGGGAAAACACACGCTGCGCACACACATCAACCAGAAGGCGGTGCAATAGCGGTGTGCGTCCCTTTCCCCATTTCTGGAACGGAACAAAAAAAGGCTTCACTTTGCACCACTCCGCTGGCAACATCGTGGGTCTGGAGGGGCAGAACTATAAGAAGGTATTTATCGACCCTGCACACATTTCCCTTTTTCTGTTCCTTTGTGACTTTATTCAAAATGGCTGTGGCCATAAAAGGGCAGCAATAAATCACCTCCTGCATCGAAGAGGCCCACGAGGCTCCCAGGTCTGACTCTGACTCCCCCACACAAGTCCATTTTACAGATAAGACTCCCTCCCAGCATGAGAGGATCTGGGCCTGCTCAAACAGAAACTTGAATCTGACTCTGCCCTCCTTGTGTCTAAAGCAACAGAAACTAACAGAGGACTGCCGTAGCTATCTCCTCTACTTTGGCGGCCATTTTGGATTGGTCTGACCCTATCTCTCCTCTCTCCTAATATCAAATACCGAGTGTCTACCGTTTATTGCAGTATTTTACCTCTACTTGTACTTAATGCACTGACGGATACCTCATATATTTCTGGCTGCCCAATAGGGGCATCTCTGACTCCTGCTGCTTTTGTTTGCACATGTATTATGTATATATACTTTGACCCGGTATATCATTAATATTATACTCCTTTATGTATATTATACCCCTCGCACTTTCAATATAGTATTGCACCGTTAACTACCTCATTTTTACCCCATACTACCCACTACCTATATTCTGTTATCATTGTATTTTGAGTCTGACTGTGATTATTGTTTTTAGATTTCGATTCTGACTATGTTTACATCGACTGCTGAGTCTGATTGTGATTATTGTATTTAGATACAGTGATTTAGATTTAGATACATACTACCACATATTTCTCTTGGACGCTACCACATATTTCTTTTGGACGCTACCTCATATCTCTTTTGGATGCTCACTAGTGTCACTTATGACGCCCTAGCTCCTACACTAGTGCTCACTAGTGTCACTTATGACGCCCTAGCTCTTACACGCACAAGCAACAGAAACTAACAGAGGACTGCCGTAGCTATCTCCTCTACTTTGGCGGCCATTTTGGAGTGGTCTGACCCTATCTCTCCTCTCTCCTAATATCAAATACCGAGTGTCTACCGTGTATTGCAGTATTTTACCTCTACTTTTACTTAATACACTGACGGATACCTCATATATTTCTGGCTGCTCACTAGGGGCATCTCTGACTCCTGCTGCTTTTGTTTGCACATGTATTATGTATATATACTTTGACCCGGTATATCATTAATATTATACTCTTCTATGTATATTACACCCCTCGCACTTTCAATATAGTATTGCACCGTTAACTACCTCATTTTTACCCCATACTACCCACTACCTATATTCTGTTATCATTTTATTTTGAGTCCGAATGTGATTATTGTTTTTAGATTTCGAGTCTGACTATGTTTACATCGACTGCTGAGTCTGATTGTGATTATTGTATTTAGATACAGTGATTTAGATTTAGATACATACTACCTCATATTTCTTTTGGACGCTACCTCATATCTCTTTTGTATGCTCACTAGTGTCACTTATGTCGCCCTAGCTCCTACACTAGTGCTCACCAGTGTCACTTATGACGCCCTAGCTCTTACACCCAACATTACAGCCTTTCTGAAATGGAGCTCAGCGGCAAGCACACTTTTAGAATTAACTACCCCTCCACCCTCACCAAAAAAGCCACTAAACGTTTTAAACATAACTTATTGAGGTCGCACCCTGAAACACCCTTTGCTGACACTTACTTCTCACCGGGCAATGGAGCCCTGAATACCGATATCATCTTCCACACCTCACGCAGAGCCCAATGGAGAAAAGCGTTCCTTACCCTACTCACCGTCTCCTCCACTAGGAGAACAACTCATGGCCTATCTCTCTCTATCACACCTTCCCACCTCTTCCCTGGCAGGACTACCATTACTATCTACAATAACGGGATTGTCCTAATTCAATCCACGGACAAGAACCTAGAACTACTAGACAACCTGTTCCCCAAGTTCAAAGAACACCTCTCCAAGCTGCGGACCCCCACCCAGATCTCCACCAGCACCATCACCCCTGACGTCGCAGCCCCCACCTACAATACCTCTACCCTCAGCACCCCAGTAAATGGCACACCTGCTGTTAACGCCCCACACTCCCCAAGGACAGACACCCCCAGCACCCCAGTAAATGGCCCACTTGCTGTTAACGCCCCACACTCCCCAAGGACAGACACAAATGTCGCCACCTCTTACACTAGCCGCCCCTCTAACATGATCCCTTTTACCCCCACGCATATCCCCAGCTCCCTCCCCACTCCCACCCACGACACTCTCACCCTCCCAACAAAACATACAGAACATACTGCCTCCCCTACCTTAGCATCCCCCTCTCTCCCACCTCCTATTCTCAGCCCTCACTACCCTCCTGTCTCACCCACTGTCTTCAGCCTTCACTCACTCTTCCACTCACCGGCACCGTCTCCCACTGACGGCACTACCAATGCCTCCCACCCACTGCCTTCACCGCCTACTTCACCCACACCCCCGCCCACAAACACGTCCACTCTTTGAATGCCATCCCACTCATTAATACCGCAGAACGTTTCAACAATGCTAGTATACCCCCCCCTCATTACCCTGCTCGATTTCCAGCTCACTACTCAACCAGCCACCAATCGCTCTCACCACCAACACCATCCCCAATCCACCTACCGACCTGACTTTATCCACCCTCCAACAAGTCAAAGAGGATATTCTACAAATCAAAAAAGATGTACACGCAATCAAAGACCTTCTCTCCTCACAGCCCAGTCTACCTCCCACCATCCCTCTACCCTACAAACGACGCACCCTCCCTACATACCCCCGCCTCCAACGACACCCGCGCTGGCCGACTATCCCCGTTCGCAACAACCCCCACCGCCCCCGTCGCATCCTCATTACGATGTCGGACCGCGACCTTTCCTCTCTCCTACGCTCTTATGGCCCAGTTCCGGTAAAACACATATCCAACACACACATCCCCATACCCACAATTCTTACAAACCCTCTGAGACTCCCAACACTCAACAACAGAGGTTCCGTCCCTAACAACCTCAGAAAAGTTCCACTCACTCTAGAAAGCTCGACCACCCTTCTCTCTCCCAAACTCAAATGCATCCTACTCAATTGCAGATCTGCCCAGAAACACTCCTCCGACATCGCTGATCTCGTCTCAGCTAGGGATCTGGACCTAGCCTTTCTAACAGAAACTTGGCTTACTGAAGCCTCTACCCCGATTATGGATATACTAGTCCCCCCCAACTATCACATCATTAGGCTAGACAGATCTTCAGACAAGACAGGCGGTGGAATTGCATGCATTTTTAGGAGCAACCTCTCCGTTACTAAAGTCACCTCCCCCTCCCTTTCCTCCTGTGAACTCCTCTGCCTCGACATCACCAGCGAGGGCAAACAAGTTTGTGCTTTGCATCTCATCTATCACCCGCCTGGTGACAATCTCATATTCACCCAACAACTCATGGACATGATCACTTCCAATGCCGGTCGGCAGACTACCCAAGTCTACCTGGGTGACTTCAATCTCCATTGGAACGATCAGAAAGACACAGTGGTGAATAGTCTCAAAACTTTCCTTAATGCGCTTGACCTCACCCAAATATGCGATAGACCAACACACGACAAAGGCTCGATACTCGATCTCATCATTGCCAAAGAAAACTCTACACAACTGGAGGCGATCCAACCCTGCGACTGGTCAGATCACCACATTATCACCTTTTTTATCAATGAAAAAGTTAAACCTAACCCGGCTCAACCAATTAAACCCAAAACATGGAAAAGGGACATGAAGAATCTTAACCCCGCTACCCTGCCTCCCCACATCGGCAATCTCCTCCTTCCCCCTGCAGGTGCCTCGGACGTTCAATCACTGACTGACCACTACCTTGACTCTATGAATACAATAGTCAATGAAGTCGCCCCATTGCAACTGAAGAGAGTCTCCACCAAAATCTCTAACCCCTGGTATGACGACAAACTCAATGACGACAGGCGTACTATGCGAATGGCAGAGCGCACCTGGAGATCGGACCCGTCAGCACTGCACCTCAAAAGGCTTAAGAACAAGAGAAATGCCTACTTCAGGAAAATAAAGCGCACAAAGTCGGACTTCTTTAGCCGCCAGTTGGACCAAGCAAAAAACAGGCCAAGAAAGCTGTTCGAACTAATCAAGACCCAAACAAAGTCACAACCCTCACATTCAAACAGCACAACAAGCGACACCCCACACTGTGAAGCCTTCTCTACTTTCTTTAAGCTAAAGTCTGATAACATAAGAAATTATCTCATCATGGATGTAAGCCGATTCCCCAACCACACCAGAATGTCTAACAATCAACCTAAAAACAAGGCATCCTGGCTATACTTCGATACCTACTCGGAAGAAGCAATACACAAATTGCTCTGCACCGTGAAGCCCTCTAATCACCTCACAGACCCTCTACCTGCTAATGCTGTAAAAGACTTCATCCCCTTGCTCATCCCTCTCTGGACCAAAATCATCAACAGCTCCCTACAACAAGGCCTCATTCCAGACTCCCTCAAGGTGGGGCAAGTCACGCCTATACTCAAGAAACCTACAGCTGATCCGTCCGACCTAAACAATTACCGACCCATCACCAATATCCCCACCCTGGCCAAACTGCTGGAGAAATGTGTTCAACTCCAACTAACAAAACACATTGATCAATGTAACCTCCTCAACTCTCATCAATCAGGCTTCAGAGCGAAGCATAGCACGGAAACAGCGATGACACACATAATTGATGACGCCCTCCAAATTCTTGATCGCAATGAGTCCTGCCTCCTCATCCTTCTTGACCTCTCTTCAGCATTTCACACGGTCAAACATGAGAACTTGCTGGAGCTGCTAAGCACTAGAATGGGTCTATCGGGAACTGTTCTCAAATGGTTTTCATCCTTCCTTCACAACCGGTCTCAGAAGTTCAAGATCGACAATGTGCTATCTTCACCGGTGCCTGCAGACCTAGGTGTCCCACAAGGATCCTCCCTCTCCCCCACACTGTTCAACCTCGTCATGGAACCGCTCGCCACCCTGCTCCAAGCTTCCAATGTCCAATTCCATATGTACGCCGACGACACACAACTTTACTTAAAGCTTCAATCCCCGGAAAATATCAAACATCTGAATTCCACACTTATTAACACTCAATCATGGCTGGCAGATAATCACCTCAAACTAAATGCTCTGAAAACTACTCATCTCACCCCCGGCGAAAATTTCCATCACCCAAACCTGGCTCAATAACTTAACAGCACTCAACGTCCAACCTACCATCGTGGATTCGGCGAAATCCCTAGGCATTACACTTGACGCCAAGCTCAACATGCAGCAGCACATTAGCAAAGCCACAAAAGGAGCTAACTTCCAAATCAACACACTGAGGAAAATTAAACCTTTCCTCCCTGCCGAAGACTTCCAAACTGCTGTACAAGCTTTAGTCATCCCTCGAATAGACTACGGAATTGTGGCCCTCAGCGGACTCCCGCTATCCACAACAGCACCCTTAAGAGCCTCCCTGAACGCTGCCGCGAGACTCATTACTGGCTCAAGAAAACGCTCACATATATCCCCAGACTTAAAGACTCTAAAATGGCTGCCTTTTGAAGCCAGAATACAGCTAAAAATTGCTATTATGACACACGCGGCCATGCACCACAAGGCACCCAATTACCTCGCTCACAAGCTGTCTTTATCAGGTGGTTCGAGATCCAATAGAAGTACAAAAAATCTACTCCTGAAACCTCGTAGATTCCGGAAAGAGAAAACATACAAGCGCTCCTTCTCAGGAATGGCACCCAGGATCTGGAATGCGCTCCCTCCTGAAACGAGGCTTATCTCCTCCACTGCACTCTTCAAGAAAGAGGTGAAAAACATCCTTCTGGCCAAGATCCCCTGAACCGTATAGGTGCTGGACCAAAGACTCTGCATTGCTCTGTATCACTGCTCTCCTTGTCCTCTGTCACTATACTTCGACTTGATGGGCGACACTATTACGCTACTCTCTTAATACCGACCAATATATGTTA
Source organism: Lissotriton helveticus (assembly GCF_964261635.1). Taxonomy (NCBI): domain Eukaryota; kingdom Metazoa; phylum Chordata; class Amphibia; order Caudata; family Salamandridae; genus Lissotriton; species Lissotriton helveticus. The sequence continues at coordinate 402,278,505 of NC_136065.1, forward strand.
CACCTTGGTTTACTGATTCACTCTCCCGCTGCCCCCACTCATTGTTCTCTACACTCTAAGAGATTGGTATAAGCCATCCACACACCCAAGGTGTACCTGAACACCTCTGTAGCGGGATCAATGACTAGTGTCGTCTTATATTACTTGTTTACCTGCTTGTATATTGATATGTTCTTATGTATGTTATTTTTATCCTACCATGTCAGTGACTACTATACTGCTTCCATTATCTCTGTTCATCCCTACCGCCCCTACCCTGTCTTTGTGAAGCGCTCTGATATCCGCAAGGATCTTGTTCGCGCTATATAAAACTTTGAATAAATAAATAAATAAATAAATTAACCTGGCACCTAAGTGATATATTATGATATTCTTGAATCCAGGATTCTTTATGCAATGAACAGGAATTGGCCACAAACATATAAGGTCCGTAGAGGACAGAGTTCTTTCCAATATCATTGTTTTGGTATTAATTAGTTGTTCCACATTGTTTATGGAGGTTAGTTATCCATGCTGTACCCAAATTCCTAACCACTTGCATTCATTCAAAATGTTTCTAATCTGCAGTGGTCACTAACTTTTTGACCTTACCAAAAAAAAACTAGAATCTTGTTTTGAAGATAGCAAACATGGCTTTTAAACCATCTAGTATAGAAATCTAATTTGCACAGGACATTTTGCACTTAAAAAAAGACATGCATATATACATATGTATATATGTATTTTGATGTGGGCTCTGGTGACCATTCCGATTGCCTTTTTTTAAATGTGATCTGGAAATGCACTTGTTTTTATATTTTTAGATTGTAAATAGATACATGTTTTACTGTTTGTATACTTTGATGGTTTGGAACAAATAACTGAATAAAGTGATTTGATGATGATGGTGTATATATATATATATTACCTACTGGCGATAGCCAGTAGGTATATATAGTTAGGATTTTTTTCCTATGGGATTTTTGAAAATTCTATGTCGAATAACTTTGGCATTTGAGGACAGAATTGGCTGAAATTTTCAGGAAAATGGAACATTTTGTTTCTGAGCAGCCCCTGAAAATTTGGGGGGGTTTCGTCAAGGGGGGCCGAGAAAAAAGGGGGGTCCCAAAACGTGTTTTTCCCATGCAATTTTCCATAGGGCGGTTGGCCTCACTTTTAGCATGAACGGCTGAATGGATTTACACCAAACTTGGCAAAATTGTAGGGACTGGTAGCCCGATGTGCCTTTGCTATGTCTCAAGATATAGGCTCCAGTGGTTTTTACGAAAATTAACTTTGAAAAATATATATACTGGGCTACATTGGGCTATATATATGTTGGAGCCCAAATGTAGCCCAATGTAGCCCAATGTAGCCCAATGTAGCCCAAAGATGGCCACCAGAGACAAAAAAAAACAAATGTAGCCCAAATATCAGCCAGATGTAGCCCAACTATAGCCCAATGACAGAATGTCCCAGAACAACTAGAGTGCTAACAGTCCTACTTATTACAAAGGTATGGCACACCTGAAGCCATCTTGATTGGAATAAAGTAGTAACTCTTAAAACATTTAATTTAAAAAGGAACAAAATGAGGGGGTTCATTTTGCCATAGAAAGTATGATTAGCGAATATATGACGAAATCCCGCATACCATCAGTCTGCAAAAAAAATCCCGCATGTACTATTAGGCCGCAAATTAAAATAACGAAAACTTTTAGAACGAATATGCCTTTAGCATACACTAAACAACTAAACTACCCTAAACCCTAAAACACTACCCCCAGCATGACCCTACACTACACAAACAGTACAACACTACCCTAAACCCTAAAACACTACCCCCAGCATGACCCTACACTACGCAAACACTACAACACTACCCTAAACCCTAAAACACTACCCCCAGCATGACCCTACACTACGCAAACACTACAACACTACCCAAAACCCTAAAACACTACACCCCAGCATGACCCTACACTACGCAAACACTACAACACTACCCTAAACCCTAAAACACTACCCCCAGCATGACCCTACACTACGCAAACACTACAACACAACCCTAAACCCTAAAACACTACCCCCAGCCTGACCCTACACTACGCAAACACTACAACACAACCCTAAACCCTAAAACACTACACCCCAGCATGACCCTACACTACGCAAACACTACAACACTACCCTAAACCCTAAACCCTAAAACACTACCCCCAGCATGACCCTACACTACGCAAACAGTACAACACTACCCTAAACCTTAAAACACTACCCCCAGCATGACCCTACACTACGCAAACACTACAACACTACCCAAAACCCTAAAACAGTACACCCCAGCATGACCCTACACTACGCAAACACTACAACACTACCCTAAACCCTAAAACACTACCCCCAGCATGACCCTACACTACGCAAACACTACAACACTACCCAAAACCCTAAAACACTACACCCCAGCATGACCCTACACTACGCAAACACTACAACACTACCCTAAACCCTAAAACACTACCCCCAGCATGACCCTACACTACGCAAACACTACAACACTACCCTAAATCCTAAAACACTACCCCCAGCATTACCCCACACTACGCAAACACTACAACACTACCCTAAACCCTAAAACACTACCCCCAGCATGACCCCACACTACGCAAACACTACAACACTACCCAAAACCCTGAAACACTACCCCCAGCATGACCCTACACTACGCAAACACTACAACACTACCCAAAACCCTAAAACACTACACCCCAGCATGACCCTACACTACGCAAACACTACAACACTACCCTAAACCCTAAAACACTACCCCCAGCATGACCCTACACTACGCAAACACTACAACACAACCCTAAACCCTAAAACACTACCCCCAGCCTGACCCTACACTACGCAAACACTACAACACAACCCTAAACCCTAAAACACTACCCCCAGCATGACCCTACACTACGCAAACACTACAACACTACCCTAAACCCTAAAACACTACCCCCAGCATGACCCTACACTACGCAAACACTACAACACTACCCAAAACCCTAAAACACTACACCCCAGCATGACCCTACACTACGCAAACACTACAACACTACCCTAAACCCTAAAACACTACCCCCAGCATGACCGTACACTACGCAAACACTACAACACTACCCAAAACCCTAAAACACTACACCCCAGCATGACCCTACACTACGCAAACACTACAACACTACCCTAAACCCTAAAACACTACCCCCAGCATGACCCTACACTACGCAAACACTACAACACTACCCTAAACCCTAAAACACTACCCCCAGCATGACCCCACACTACACAAACACTACAACACTACCCTAAACCCTAAAACACTACCCCCAGCATGACCCCACACTACGCAAACACTACAACACTACCCAAAACCCTAAAACACTATCCCCAGCATGACCCTACACTACGCAAACACTACAACACTACCCAAAACCCTAAAACACTACCCCCCAGCATGACCCTACACTACGCAAACACTACAACACTACCCAAAACCCTAAAACACTACCCCCAGCATGACCCTACACTACGCAAACACTACAACACTACCCAAAACCCTAAAACACTACCCCCAGCATGACCCTACACTACGCAAACACTACAACACTACCCAAAACCCTAAAACACTACACCCCAGCATGACCCTACACTACGCAAACACTACAACACTACCCAAAACCCTAAAACACTACCCCCAGCATGACCCTACACTACGCAAACACTACAACACTACCCAAAACCCTAAAACACTACCTTTACGAAAATTAACTTTGAAAAATATATATACTGGGCTACATTGGGCTATATATATGTTGGAGCCCAAATGTAGCCCAATGTAGCCCAATGTAGCCCAATGTAGCCCAAAGATGGCCACCAGAGACAAAAAAAAACAAATGTAGCCCAAATATCAGCCAGATGTAGCCCAACTATAGCCCAATGACAGAATGTCCCAGAACAACTAGAATGCTAACAGTCCTACTTATTACAAAGGTATGGCACACCTGAAGCCATCTTGATTGGAATAAAGTAGTAACTCTTAAAACATTTAATTTAAAAAGGAACAAAATGAGGGGGTTCATTTTGCCATAGAAAGTATGATTAGCGAATATATGACGAAATCCCGCATACCATCAGTCTGCAAAAAAAATCCCGCATGTACTATTAGGCCGCAAATTAAAATAACGAAAACTTTTAGAACGAATATGCCTTTAGCATACACTAAACAACTAAACTACCCTAAACCCTAAAACACTACCCCCAGCATGACCCTACACTACACAAACAGTACAACACTACCCTAAACCCTAAAACACTACCCCCAGCATGACCCTACACTACGCAAACACTACAACACTACCCTAAACCCTAAAACACTACCCCCAGCATGACCCTACACTACGCAAACACTACAACACTACCCAAAACCCTAAAACACTACACCCCAGCATGACCCTACACTACGCAAACACTACAACACTACCCTAAACCCTAAAACACTACCCCCAGCATGACCCTACACTACGCAAACACTACAACACAACCCTAAACCCTAAAACACTACCCCCAGCCTGACCCTACACTACGCAAACACTACAACACAACCCTAAACCCTAAAACACTACCCCCAGCATGACCCTACACTACGCAAACACTACAACACTACCCTAAACCCTAAAACACTACCCCCAGCATGACCCTACACTACGCAAACACTACAACACTACCCAAAACCCTAAAACAGTACACCCCAGCATGACCCTACACTACGCAAACACTACAACACTACCCTAAACCCTAAAACACTACCCCCAGCATGACCCTACACTACGCAAACACTACAACACTACCCAAAACCCTAAAACACTACACCCCAGCATGACCCTACACTACGCAAACACTACAACACTACCCTAAACCCTAAAACACTACCCCCAGCATGACCCTACACTACGCAAACACTACAACACTACCCTAAATCCTAAAACACTACCCCCAGCATTACCCCACACTACGCAAACACTACAACACTACCCTAAACCCTAAAACACTACCCCCAGCATGACCCCACACTACGCAAACACTACAACACTACCCAAAACCCTGAAACACTACCCCCAGCATGACCCTACACTACGCAAACACTACAACACTACCCAAAACCCTAAAACACTACACCCCAGCATGACCCTACACTACGCAAACACTACAACACTACCCTAAACCCTAAAACACTACCCCCAGCATGACCCTACACTACGCAAACACTACAACACAACCCTAAACCCTAAAACACTACCCCCAGCCTGACCCTACACTACGCAAACACTACAACACAACCCTAAACCCTAAAACACTACCCCCAGCATGACCCTACACTACGCAAACACTACAACACTACCCTAAACCCTAAAACACTACCCCCAGCATGACCCTACACTACGCAAACACTACAACACTACCCAAAACCCTAAAACACTACACCCCAGCATGACCCTACACTACGCAAACACTACAACACTACCCTAAACCCTAAAACACTACCCCCAGCATGACCGTACACTACGCAAACACTACAACACTACCCAAAACCCTAAAACACTACACCCCAGCATGACCCTACACTACGCAAACACTACAACACTACCCTAAACCCTAAAACACTACCCCCAGCATGACCCTACACTACGCAAACACTACAACACTACCCTAAACCCTAAAACACTACCCCCAGCATGACCCCACACTACACAAACACTACAACACTACCCTAAACCCTAAAACACTACCCCCAGCATGACCCCACACTACGCAAACACTACAACACTACCCAAAACCCTAAAACACTACCCCCAGCATGACCCTACACTACGCAAACACTACAACACTACCCAAAACCCTAAAACACTACCCCCCAGCATGACCCTACACTACGCAAACACTACAACACTACCCAAAACCCTAAAACACTACCCCCAGCATGACCCTACACTACGCAAACACTACAACACTACCCAAAACCCTAAAACACTACCCCCAGCATGACCCTACACTACGCAAACACTACAACACTACCCAAAACCCTAAAACACTACACCCCAGCATGACCCTACACTACGCAAACACTACAACACTACCCAAAACCCTAAAACACTACCCCCAGCATGACCCTACACTACGCAAACACTACAACACTACCCAAAACCCTAAAACACTACCTCCAGCATGACCCTACACTACGCAAACACTACAACACTACCCTAAACCCTAAAACACTACACCCCAGCATGACCCTACACTACGCAAACACTACAACACTACCCAAAACCCTAAAACACTACCCCCAGCATGACCCTACACTACGCAAACACTACAACACTACCCAAAACCCTAAAACACTACCCACAGCATGACCCTACACCACGCAAACACTACAACACTACCCTAAACCCTAAAATACTACACCCCAGCATGACCCTACACTACGCAAACACTACAAGACTACCCAAAACCCTAAAACACTACCCCCAGCATGACCCTACACTACGCAAACACTACAACACTATCCTAAATCCTAAAACACTACGCCCAGCATGACCCTACACTACGCAAACACTACAACACTACCCTAAACCCTAAAACACTACCCCCAGCATGACCCTACACTACGCAAACACTACAACACAACCCTAAACCCTAAAACACTACCCCCAGCATGACCCTACACTACGCAAACACTACAACACTACCCTAAACCCTAAAACACTACCCCCAGCATGACCCTACACTACGCAAACACTACAACACAACCCTAAACCCTAAAACACTACCCCCAGCATGACCCTACACTAAACAACCACCACAACTCTACAATACACTAACACAACACTACACTACACAACACTACACTGCACTACACAATCACTAACCCACGAAAAAATTAACACAAACCCACTTACCTCTCTCGTCATCGTGGTTTTCACAACGCAAATGCATTTACCATACATGCCTTTAAAACGTAATTCTTTGTAAAGGCATGCGCGATAAATGCACATGCGTTTTGAAAAAATGCGGGATAATGGTATGCGAGGTCAATGACCTTGCGGGATAATGGTATGCGGACTGAAAGTCTGCGGGATAAAAAATGCGGGAAAATGGCTGCAAACCATGATTAGCAGCAGACTTCCCTGGTGAGCACTAGCTTTACTACAGTGATCTAATGAGCAACTAGAGTGCTAACATTCAGAATTCATGGAAAATGTGTGACACATCTGAATGCCTTCTTGATAGAACCAAAGTAAACAAGCATTGAAAATGCAATAGATCTCGCCCTCGTTTAAGTTAAAGCCATTCTGTTTGTAATGAGGTGGCTTTTTAGCTTTGCTTTTATTAGTGTTTTTAAAACTTTCATGTAAATAACATGCATATGTATGCATATATGTATATGAATGCATGCATTTATATTTATATAGATATGCAGATTATATATGTTTATATATGTATATTACCTACTGGCGATAGCCAGTGGGTATATATAGTTAGGATTTTTTCTCTATGGGATTTCTGAAAATTCTATGTCTAATAACTTTGGCGTTTGTGGACGGAATTGGCTGAACGTTTCAGGAAAATGGCACATTTTGTTTCTGAGCAGCCCCTGAAAATTTGGGGGATTTCGCCAAGGGGGGGCAGAGAAAAAAGGGGGGTCCCAAAACGCGTTTTTCCCATTCATTTTTCCATAGGGCGGTTGGACTCACTTTTAGCTCGAACGGCTGAATAGATTTACATGAAACTTGGCAAAATTGTAGATATGGTTTGCCCGACATGCCTTTGCTATGCCTCAATATATGTGCTCCAGTGGATTTTGAGAAATTAACGTTTAAAAAAATATATATATCTGTGACAGCGCTCCGGTTAGCGCCCCGGTTTGCGTACCTGACGCGTAACGGAACTTCGCGAAGCGAAGCTGATTGGCTCTCCGGTGTCTGTCAACATTCTAAACAGTCCGGAGCGGCCGCCATCTTTTTTTTTTGCGATTTTACGCCGTAGAGGCGCGTCCCGGTACGAGAACCGGGCAGCTCACCGGGCAGCTCACCGGCAGCGTAGCTGTCAACATTGTAAACAGTCCGGAGCGGCCGCCATCTTGTCTCTCGGTAGGTTCGAGAGACAAGATGTGGTGAAAAAAGAAGGGGGAAATGAAGGAAAGGGGGCAAGGTAAACCCCTCCTGACCCCCTAGGATTGATGAGGGGGATATTAAAGTCCCCCGTGATTTTTCGCGGTAGAGGCGCTTCCCGGTACGCGAACCGGGCAGCTAACCGGCAGCGTAACGGGAGTCCGCCATCTTGTGTTTTTGGAGCGTCCGGTTCGCGTACCGGGTAGCGTCCCGGTAAGCATAACAAGGGGAAAACCAAGAGAAACAGTAAAAAAAAAATTAAGGGAATAGATTTCCAGCAAACTTGGCAAAATTGTAGGGACTGTTTGTTTGATGTGCCTTTGCAAGGCCTCAAGATATGTGCACGTGTGGATTTTGTCTAATTAAGGTTAAAAAAATATATATATCTGTAAGCGTGCTCCGGCACGCTTACGTTACGGGTTTTGTTTGCGCTGCAGAGCCGATACGTCACGGTTATGCGACGCGTCATGAGGCGTCTCACGTGGCTACGTGATACGTCACGTAATAAAGAATATATTTTATAGCTATAGATATTAGCTTTTAAAAAACCAATGAAATTCACTGAAAAAACCATAGGTTATAGACCATATATAGTTAGGAATTTGCATTTACAAAACCTTGAAAATTCACTGAAAAAACCATAGGTTAGAGACCATATATAGTTAGCTGGACATTTTATTGACATAAAACCAATGAAATTCCATATATAGTTAGTTGCACTAACTATATATCGCGCACCCGCAATCCACTGCTGATGATGTCACATATTACATCATTCATGACATGGTCAGTGACATCACTGATGACATCACTGATGACATCTCAAATGACATCACTGATGACATCACTGATGTCCATTAGTTAATTTATTAGCATGATGATATCCCATCACCTCCAAATACCTGGCTTTTAATCTCAATAAATCACCTCTTGTAGCCCTGTCTGGGCTACAATATATATGGTGCACCAACATAATATCGAGTTTTTTATTCCAACCTACATAAATATTGAGTTTTAAATATTGTAGAGACAGAATTCGACATCAAGAATATCGGTTTACCAGAATATCGCCCTGAAGGTAAAAACATAGTTGGTAATATCGATAGCAAAAATATTGATGATAATAATATCGATGTGCATGTTAGTGTTATGTATTTTAGTATGTATTTTATACGTATGTGTTTCACATGTTTTGTTATGTTTTGTATTTTTTTAAAATATATATATTAAATGTTTAGAAGTTGGTAATTTTATTTAAAGGAAGTTTTGCATTTTAGTACCGTAGCGAGTTGTGGGGTTATAGGGGAATAGGGTGGGAAGTAATTTAATTATAGTAAATTAAATCATAATTTTTAGAAATTATTAATAATTTTTAATTACATTTTACATTTTAGTTCCGTAGCAGGGTGTGGATTTATAGGGGAATAGGGTGGGAAGTAATTTTATTGTAATTAAGTAATGATTCATTTTTATTTATTGGATTGATAATTAATTTATTGTTAATTAATTATTAATTGGTAATAAATTTTTAATAATTGATTAATTGATAATGATATTAATTGTGTTAATTTTTTATTGGAGCGGGTTGTGGAATTATAGGGGAATAGGGTGGGAAGTAAATTAATAATAATACATTAATTAGTAATTGTTGCTTTTTGGTATTGATAATTAATTTATTGTTTATTAATTGGTAATTAATTGTTATTAATTGATAAATATATTAATTGTGTTCATTTAGTTTAGGAGCGGGTTGTGTTTTTATAGGGGAATAGGGTGGGAAGTAATTTATTATAATTAAGTAATTATGAATTAATATATATATTGGTATTGATACTTAATGTATTGTTAATTAATTATTATTTGGTAACTAATTTTAATTAATTATTATGTATTGGTATTGATAATTAATTTAATGTTATTTAAATATAAATTGGTAATTCATTTTTATTATTTGATTAATTGATAATTATATTATTTGTGTTAATTTTTACGCTATCAAACACTTTCCCTACTGTTGCACTGTCTGGAGTGGGAATAGTAATTTTTACCCCTACGCTATCCAACACTTTCCCTACTGTTGCACTCACTGGACTGGGAATAGTAATTTTTGCCCCTAGGCTCACCAAAACCTTCCCTACTGTTGCACTCATTGTAGTGGGAATAGTAATTATAACCCTTTCTCTATCCAACACTTTCCTTACTGTTGCATTCTCTGGAGTGGAAATAGTAATTTTTACCCCTACGCCATCAAACACTTTCCCTACTGTTGCACTCTCTGGAGTTGGAATAGTATTTTTTACCTTCACGCTATCCAACACTTTCCCTACTGTGTCACTCTCTCGAGTGGGAATAGTAATTTTGACCTCTACGCTATCAAACACTTTCCCAACTGTTGCACTCACTGGAGTGGCAATAGGAATTTTTATCCCTACGCTATCCAACACTTTCCCTGCTATTGCACTATCTGGAGTTGGAATAGTTATTTTTACCCCTATGCTATCCAACACTTTCCCTACTGTTGCACTCTTTGGAGTTGGAATAGTAATTTTATTACCTCCGCTATCCAATATTTTTCTGTATTCTTTTAGTTAATGTCGTGTATAACTTATTTTAAAAAGTTTAAAAATATTGTAGTTTTGTAATTTGTTGAGTGCCGTCTCACAGCGGTGCTAACTTTGCCAATACGACCCAGGGCAGGTAGTTCTGCATTTCCACAGTGGGTGCTTGTGATTTGCTGCGTCCACAAAAACAATAGCGTCGGGAAGTCTCAGCGACGAGGCACGCCGCAATTAATTATCCACACAAAAAAGGTTGCCCTTGATGGAAACGCCATGTGCAGGTAAAGAGACGCCCCGCTGCTGCAAAAGTGGACCACGGCCCTGAAGCTTTGGGGCCATGTGGAGGTGTAAGTTCCAGTACTGCGGGACTTTGTACATGCAGGACAGTGTTGCTTTCACCTTCATTATGACCCACTTAGGGAAAGAAATTGTTTTTATAGACGCAGCAAATCACAAGCACCCACTGTGGAAATGCAGACCCTATGGTCGGATCTGATTTGAGGATGTGCCAGCTCTTCCTCAATGCCTGTCTTAAATCATTTGCATTGCTAGAGTAGTTTGTGATCATTCTACAATCATTAGATTGAGACAGTCTAGCTTGCTTTTTTTCTGTTTGGTAATAGATACCCCACATATCAGTTCTGTTCTTAACTTAGTGTCTACTTTCTTTTTGGCACTTAGTAGAACTTCGCTGGATTAACCTCTTGTTTGAAATCTGACTGCACTCTCGTTTGCTGCTGCTTGGAAATCGAATTCTCTGGTGCAATTCCTTTTTATCCGCAGCAGTTCACCATATGGAATACTAGTTTATCCATATGGCAACTGCTAGCATGTAACATGGAGTTACCCGCTGTGGGCTTCCTATGTAAGATGGTGCAAAGTCTCCCTTTAGAAACAAAGACCTTCAAATCTAGAAATGTGCCTTCTGTCTAACTCACTTCTCCAGTAAATTTTAAGTTGAGGTCATTGGTGTTCAATATTGTGTCCAGCTCTTTAGCTGACTCTACTGTCCAATCGTATATGATGAATAAATCATCAATATACCGGTTCCAGCTGACCAGTCTATTGGTTCATTCCTCATTGGCATCTGACCAGTCCACCACTTCTCCCACCAGCCCACAAAGAGATTTGTGTAACTGGGGGCGAAGCAGGTGCCCATAGCAAAGATATTGTTGGTTACACAATTTTTGACAAATTCGAGTAGCATGTTGTTATGTTCCATGTATTTTAAGGAGTGTCCCTTCAAGAAGAATTCAATAGCTTCCAAGTATTTGCTTTGTTGAATTCTTGTATAAAGACTGGAGATATCTAGAGTAAGCATGACAAAGTCTGAATCCCAAGTTATACCTTCATTTCTTTTCAAGAAATCCTTAGTGTCTTGTGTGTATGAGGTCAGTTCTATAACAAAGTCAAACAGAAAGAAATCAATAAATGTAGGCATATTTTCGGTTAGACATCCCTTTGAAGAAACAATAGGATGCCCAGGAGAATTTACACTGTCCTTATGTAACTTCGGAAGATGATAAAAAGTCTGAATGACTGGATGTTTACAGTGTAAAAATTGTAATTCTCCATTGTCTAGCATACCTTTCTGTTTCCATTTGCTTATAAGGTGTTCATAAGTGTCAATGCTCTTTGAATACTCCTTCATGTTGATCCATGTATAATTAGAAACATCAGTTAGTTGTTTAAGTGCTTTTTTACAATAGTACTCAGATGTTAAGAGCACAATGTTTCCCCCTTATCAGAGGGTTTACAGATGATCGTTCGATCTGCCTGTAGATCTTTGATTGCCTTTCTATGTTGATTTGTGATATTGCCCCCGACTCTATGATGATCCTCATTTAATCTGAGCTTCATTAGGTCTTTGGTGACTTGATCCGTGAATAAATCAATGGCATCACTTGGCATTTGAGGGATGCATTTGGATGCTAATTTAAATGGGCTCTTAGGACTCTCTTGTGTTACACTTGTGTGCACACTTTCTGATCTCATATCATCTATATATATATAGGACATACAATGGGGTTTTAAAATTAATGATTTTATTGTGTATAATTACCACATGACTTTAAAAAAAACATTTTTTACGGGATGCTAATTTCCTGCTCATGCTTTCATTGGTCCTCGGAACTAAAGCACTGCTTTTATTATGGTTGTGTAATTGATGCTTTTACATTGTATGATTTTATTTAATCAATCAATAAAATTTGACTTGAATAATCTGCAGCGGTACTGCCACTCCTAAAAAACTGACAGAGGACCTTTCCTCTCAATCCACCTCTCAATCTATATCCTAACTATTTTTTATCTATAGAGGGCTGTATTGCGTGTATATAACAGTGTTAGTCTTTACCTATCCTCTCACAGTCAGTGCAACACTTTCCGGTCTGTCTTTTTTTTATGGTTGAAAGTAAAATGCAAACATGTAGGTACTCACTATGCAATGGTGAAATGCTGGCATCCTCAAATCAAAATGATTGCACCCCTCCCTTTAAAATTAAAGAAGTACAAGTTCTCAGGACCCCCCAGTACATGCCCTTTTAAAGAATCACTGCAAACAATCATGGCTGTCCTCTCACACATCTCTAACTTCATTACTTCAGCCTATCACAACCATCATTTAGAGGTTCTTAACCTCCATAACTTTTCATTTATTTTCTTTATTTTGGAATGTTCCATCCTACATAAGAGTCAATGGCAACATGTATCCTCAAGTGGCTCTACTCATACATGCGCAATCATTCCTTCTCTGTCTTACAATGCTCATGCAGTCCTCGTCCTCCCATCAGCTAAAGGTGTCCTCTAAATTTTAGACTGAGGCTCATTACTTTTCTCACTCTACAACTCCTCACTGAGGAATAGCTCCTCCTTCTCGTACTCCTTTACATCAATGAGACTTAACTATTCTCCTTTATCTCTTTTAGACTCTGAACTCAAGTCTCCAGCTGTCTCACTCATGTCATGCACTGGTTAGCTTAGAGTACCATCAAGACAAATTCATGAACTTTGAGATCAACTATTGTTCAGCTTTGTACAGCATGTTTCCCCTTGGCTCTAACAATCGTATTTCCGCCAGATGTTCTTTTTCATTCTTCTGCAGCTAGCATTTTAGGAGTACGGTGTTCACAAAAATTAACTTAATTTATTTTGTCTTCTCTGTAGCTAGTTCGACCAAATTCTAATTGCTCGATATCATACATTTCTGCTTTTACATTTTATTTGTCACTGTACTGCCGCTCATAAATACATGTTAATGATCAGATTGAACATTAAAGAAGTGTTCTCTACCTTTGACAAAGTCATCAACTTTTCAGCTTCTCAATATGCCTCGATGCAGTCCCAACTCGTTCCACTGATCACAAGCTGGTTGACTTTCTTCTTGAAGAAAAGTGTTGTTTAACTTGGCTGCTAAGGCTTTTCCCGTCCTGTGCTGAAGACCTTCATTTTCCATTGTTCATGACAAGGTCAGCTCGTCATAAGCACAGCTCCAGTGTACTGCATGACGTGCTGACCTTGTCATTAGCATGGAAGTGGTTAAGCTCCTTCTAGTTGTCTTTAAGTCAGTGACATCTACCATATGACTTTATGTGACTGTCCAGCCAAATATTCCCTTACCTCCGATTCGGTTTGCTATTGACAATTTTACTTTCAGAAATGTCCTTGCTGTTCAGTAACATCAAGTTCAGATATGTGAATACAACACAGTGTGGGACAGAACAATCAATGCGGAGAAACTGGGAGCAAATCCAGCTCCTGCAAGAGGTTTAAGAGGCTGACATTGCATTGTGAAGAAAGTGCAAACCAAAGCAATAAATTCTATTTGAAGATTAGAACTTGTACTTATTATGACAATTACACAGTTATGCGCCATATATACTTTTTTGTGCATGTTCACACAAATCTATGTTATTCACTTTCAGAAGGTGTAACCTTTGAACTTAGAGCCATTTATGCTGAGCATTTTAACAGTTTCAAATATTCTAATTTGGCTTTCTGACCATTGAAATGCTTTTTCTTTTGTACTAAATCCTTTTTACTAAAACGGAATCCCGAAAGGACAGCAATTTGTTATCTGGAATGGGCATGTTGTACTTATCCCTTTCAAATTCCGAATTGGCATCTAATATATCAATGTTTCATAGCCAAACCAGGGCACTAAACTTTGACATTTTACTGACAACTTTGTACAAGGGGGTAACACATTCAAAAAAGTAAAAAGGTTGCGTTGAGACCCATCCTCATTTGCAAATGTAAAAACAAGGGGACTAATTACAACGGTGGTCAGACGAGCATCCAACCACTATTGAAGCGAGTTGGAAACCGACCAACATGTTCAGCCTGCCAAATTTAGATGCGACTGCTGTGTGGGCAGTCGGAAACATCCCCTTTTCCATTGTGGCTTGTGCTGTGGCTCGGAAAAATGATTCAGTAGAAAAAAGGATATTTTCAAACATCCATGCCCCGTGTGCCAGGTACCATGTGGTTCTGGCACACGGGGCATGGATATTTGGGGCGCACCATGGGTGCTCCTTGTGCCTCATAACGAAGGCCCATGGTGGACAGGGGGCCTGCTCGTGGACCGATAGTCCCTTTCCGAGAGCCTTTCCATGGAGGTCGAACTGCCATGGAAAGGTCAGAAAGGGTTATCGTAATCCCTACGGTTGAGTCTGCACAGTGACCGCCCCTATTGTAGGGAATATCATCCTACAGACGGCCTGATAGTTTCTTTGAGCCTGTCGGATGTGTCAGTCCCTCCGACGGCAGCGATAGGACCAACTGCATCACAATGCAGCAGTCAGACAGCTGTACTGGATGGCGGCTTTAAATATTTTATTATTTAGCAATAATATAATGTGAATGAAATACATGTAAATAATATTTAATACTATATATAAATAAATACTTATATAAACACCCAAATATATGTGTGTAATGTAACACTGTTAATAAATATATATTTTACATTATAGTACCATAAACAATATTAACAAATCAATTGCAAAACATTAACTAAATAACCAAATTGATTAAATATAAAAACAAAAAAGACATTTACTAAAAATATTCTAAAAAAATGAAAATATTATAAAAATGTAAAACATCTATATATATAAACAAACAATATAAAAATAATAGATATACTATTCCCAATTGCAAAACATTAACTAAATAACCAAATTGATTAAATATAAAAACAAAAAAGACATTTACTAAACATATTCTAAAACATTTAAATATTATAAAAATGTAAAACATTTCCAACGCCTCCCTTTAGTGGGTGTCACTGGGCGTACCCCGGATGGACAACCTTGCAAATATCGCTGATGTTCACATCGCGATATTTACAAGGCTGCCCCAGCATTTTAGCACACGTTAGTTTTTAGTGAAAACCGCTGTTTTCTCCAAAAACTAACGTCTTCTAAAATGCAGACTTACCTATCCCTAACATTGGGGTGGATTATGTTGATACAACCCTGTGGGTCGTATCAGCAAGGTTATCATCGTTTTGCAGGGAACTTCACTGGAAAACCAGCGAAGTTCCCTGCAAAACAGCAATAACCTCGCAAAGAAATGTCTTCATCTTTGATCATCTTGTGACAGCCTGTGGTCCTATCTGAGGGCCTAATTTGGATTTCATCAGACAGGTTGCTCCGTCACAATGGTGACGGATATCTCATCCACCGAAATATAAATCCCATAATATCCTTGGGATTTATATTTTGGGAGATGGGATAGCCATCATCGTTATGATGGGATAACCCATCCGCCAAAATCTAAATCAGTCCCTTAGAGAGATACAGAGAGCAAATTGGCCTTAGCTGTGTTTCATGGAATAACCATTGCACCGGATAATAAGGCAATATTTTCCGACATTGCGTCATTCTTCAGACACTCACAGGGTACCGCTAATAGAGTCAAGAGCAGCGTTTATAGACAATAGCTCATGAGAAAATTGTTGAAAAGGGACTAGGGAACTTTGAATTTAGAAAGCAAAATACTGCTAGCTTGACCAGTTGGGAAGATAGTGAAGACTTTTTTTTAAAAAAAAGGCAGGTGAAAAGGCACTGTGCAGCAGAGGAAATGCTCAACTTGAGTACCCCAGGCACTCCACTCTGTGGTAATTTATCTTCTTCCTGGAGACTTGAGGCAAGTAAAATGTTTTCTCCCCTGCCAGACATATTAGAGTAGTAATTCTGCCAACCAGAAATGGGATGCAACCAGGGCCGGACTGGGAACTTGAATAGTTCTGGCAAAAATTATTAATTCAGCCCCCATGTGCAGACGTGCTAATGCTTGCTTGAACCAGAGAAACTCTTTCAAGCTGCCTCCGGGATTGTGTAAAGCACACCACCACTCCTAGAGGCTGAAACCTGCCTCACAGTGTCAAGACCAGCCTCCTGGGGCTTTAGCCTTGGGGGAAGAGGGGGGGGGGGTGAATTGCACGCTTGCCAAGGTGGCCCCAAGGAAGCAACCGTTACTAGTTAGAGGCTATTGTGTTGCATTTCAGCCATTCAAGGTTAAGAATAGCCCTGAGTGACAGTGGGAAAACAATTGCACGTAGCCTGAAGAACTGTCCGTCTTATGTTCTACATCTGGCTGCCAGCCATATGGGGCCGGGCACAGCTGAACCTTGCCTCCAGCGAGGTCAGGAAAATTTGCTTGTCTTCAAAAATAGGGAAACGTTACCAAACTTCTAATTTTGCCCACTCCTATGTAGAATCGCACATGTATTTTTTTCCCAAACTAGGGAAAACAGTATGCAACGTCTAAGACACTCATTGCAAGTGATAACTCCGAATGGAATTCTTCCATCTGCAATTTGATTGTTCAAAGATACCACACCCTGGTTCATGCTGAAGGGGCAAGGGCTGCCATCAAGGGCACAGCCAAGCATCGCCCCACTTCTGCTGCAACACCGAGGGAGCCCCACTGTACCCTCAATCCCACCACATCATCTTGCCTCAGCATCCCTTCAGCTGCACTTTGCATCTGCCCTGAGCAGGCAGAAAATTTCAGTGGTTTCGTCCTTGGAACAAGGGAAAGTAACATGAAAAAGGACCTGGTATTTCCAGGCCAGGCAGTGCAGTTATTCCCCATTCTAGGGATACAACTGTAATTACCGAAATATGGTGCAGAGAATTGTTTTGAGTTTTAAATACCGCGAACTAGACCCTCAGATATCAGAGTCGCTTTATATGAGCACCAGTTTAGTTTCAGATGGACATATTCATTGTTGATGGGCACGGGGCGATTAAGTGATTTGCCCAGAATCACAGGATGTTTAGCGTCATTGCCGAGACTGGAACCTGGTTCCCCACCTTCGGGATCAAGGGCTCTCTAGCCTTAAGGCTACATCCTCTCCCCTAATATTGGCCTTAGTCAGAGATTGGAGTCCTCCACAAATTTCCGACATACTTGTAATGAGTGCCTTAAGTGTCTTTTCCTGCAAGGTTACATCTGCTCAGAAATTGGTGCCTTTATTGGCTGAATTATTGCAGGAAATTATAAGGCTAAATCATCTCTAGATTTATCTAGTCATGTTAGATTAAAAGAGCGATTGAATATTTTGTGTCAATCAAAATCTGAAGAAAATAATGTGTGCAGGTTTGAGTAATACTAGCCACAAAGGATCTGCACGGGGCTTTGGGGTTGAAAATAGTTTGTAATCATGACCTAGAACACATTTTGAATTTTACCTTCTACTACAACAGCAGCAAGGTCCCACTGACTTTGCATTGGACACAGTGTCATCTTAAGGATTCCTGTGGCCCTGGGCAAGACATACTTTGAGGTTCCCTGTTTTGAATAATTTTTAACTTTATTTCCCATTTTATGCTAGCATAATGCCCAAAAAGATTAAACTACATTAAGCTTTCATAAGCTGAATCACTTAAAACAGCTGACATATGTCTTACACTGGGCCTTAAACATCCGTAATACAACACTGGACGGTGGGAGGGGCTGAGATACAGAAATATACAGAGGTGATATATAGCGAAATATCACCTTTTTAGGGGGTTAATTTAGAGCAGGGGGCCCGAGCAATCGCCCTCTTTGCCCATGCCCGAAGACGCCTCTGACTAGACAGGTTTAATGCTTCCTCGTTTATGTTCCGAGGGCATGGCCAGATAGATAATAGATAGTTTGACTGATACATTTTGTCCAAAAATCCTCCTGTGCTAGGAAAGCGAAATAGGAAACGAAAACATCCACGAATCACCATGAATAAGAAAAATGTGCATCTAAGGCTGCTTTGAATTAAATCTTGGAAGATGCTAAAGAAAATAGATCATTATGCAATTGCAATTACCGCCGTAATTATGTTTAATTACCATACGGATTCATAGCTATTAATCTTACAGAATTACGGTGCAGGTGTATTTCCGGTAGAAAGTATGCTCTAATAGAGTAAGTGCCTGCAAATAAATGATACTCAAAATTATGCGCAAAATATATTCTTTACAGTGGGGATGAGGAATATTGATGTAGTTGTTGGCCACTGGAATGTATTATTCGGGTATATCATGAAGAGCTGAAATGGCTCAGAGCAGTGGCGCACCTGTTTCTTAGTATACGTTGGGGTCATTATACTAAGATTTAACGCCGTGTTTGCATCACAAAAGTGATGTCAAGCGACTCTAAATCTGCATAGTGTTGTTTTGCTTTACTTAGCCCCAATAGAGTGTACCATGGTTGGTGCACGAGTGTTCCCATACAACCACTCAAGGTTTCTGACACTAAGCCCTATTTACTTAAAAAAGTAGACAAGGTGTAGGGTCAGAAAATAGCGCCCACGTCAACCAGGCGCTGCCAGGAAGAAATTATTTAGTTTTGCCTTTCTTTTCCGATTTTGCATGTGTGCTTCACTGTAAAGCACACTTACACAGTGAGAAAAGGTTTAAAGTGAGTCTCAGCATAGTATTTGGTCCTGGAGGGCTATCCTTTCAGTACAAATTCTATGCTAGACTCACGTTAACACCCTGGCACTATGGCGCAAAGGTGTGTCCATGGCGCATGACAGCACATTTCTGAATTAGCGCAAGTTAGAGGGGAGGAGAGTGCCATATTTCTGTAAATATGGCGCTCTCCTGCTCTCTCCTCACGCAGCATAGTGCAGCATTTACGGCTACTGCACTGCGCTGCGTGACAAACTAGTAAATCTGGCCCATGGTGTCTAAAGTTCATACATTTAGAAATCTTCAGAGTTCATGCATGAATTCCAAATGGCAATAAATTGAAAAACAAAGGGAAGCAGTCCCTGCTCACTGTTTTGGTCTTGTGTCTGCATTAAATTGGCTGATTTGGAGGGTACTCCTTCATGTTTGCAATGGCGTACCCTGTTAACCAAACACTAAGGGACAGATTTATTATAGTGTTGTCATGCAAGGTAACACAAGGGCAACACAAAACGAAAGCCAGATTTTCTCAGCAATGCAAGGCCACCTTGCTTGCCCCTGCGATGCTTGGTAAATCTGGAGTAATGCAAGACAGCACAAGTCTCTGCCCTGCATTACTCTGCACCAGGGAGGCGTTCTATGGGTGGAGTGTGGGTGTGATCCCACACATCTACTCTTCGGTTTTAGTGCATACCAGGTTTACCACTGGGACTGTGCAAAGATGCTAGACCTTCCCAGGGGACGTGTAGCAAGTAGACATATGTTTATTTCTCGGTTTTTCTTCTTTCTTTGTGTGCTGCAGAGGATTGTTTTTTATGCAGGAAGGTGTAGCTGCCTTCATAAAAACACCTTCTTGACTACAACATATGCACCCTTCTACGTTAGCGCAAGGCAGCACATTGTGTGCCAGCACAAGGAGATAACAGGAATGAGCCATATATAATTGAATATGGCTCATTCCAGCCCTATCCTTTTCATGCAGTGCAGCAAGGTGTCTTGCTTCGTTGTATTGCGTGAAAGTTTGACAAATCTGGGCCAAAATCAGGCCCTTAGTTACAAATGCATCCCACATAATTATATGTTTGCATAACAAATTAGATAACTCAAAAGCCTAACTATCCAGCAAGAGAACTGAAAGGAAATGTCAGCCTCATTTAAAATGAAACAATAATTGTACATTGACTACTTCCTCCACCCATAATACTTGAAAGAGCAGGACGGTGAAATCCAAGTTACAAGACAGCTGTAGGCTCCACCATTGGGAGGACACTGTGTACATGTCTGATGCTAGCGAACATTTTGACCTTTACATCTAGAACTGCCACATAAACAATGGTGGCACTGGGTAAAAAAAGTTTTGAAATGTTGCTCAGGCACTGGGAGAAGTTCCACAGCGCAAAGAGGTTAATAGTAATAATAATACTGGAAATGATTCCCCACTAGTGGACTTTATCTCCAAACTAATGTAAGTGACAACAGAGCTGAGGGCTTAACATGTGGGAGATGTTGCCAAAGATAATGTTTCTGAACAAGTATCTTCTGCCATTTTGGAGGGCCGGGGGGGGGGGGGGGGGGCACACGTGTGTTGGAATTGTTTAGATAAGGTGAACTTGCTGTAAATGTTTGTTTACAGTTTTTTTTCCAAAATATTTTATTACCATTTTTTAATAACAAGGAAAACAATAGAGAAGAAACCAAAGAGGGGGTAGAAAAATTAATGAAATTGGTTTGTGGGTAAGGTATTCAGTGATAGGTGTTAGGGGTATTGATGATTCCTGTCGGGTGTGCTTAAATAGTATATATGTAGCGTACGTGTCATTATAAATGCAGTCTGAATCAAAGGCTAAGGATGGGGAGGAGTAGAGAAGGAGGGAGGTGAAGTGGAGTCGTGTGAGTCAGTAGGAAAAAAAAGATATTGCATTTTGGGTAGTATTAGAGATTGAGTATCAGTGACCAGAGGGTATTAGTATTTCTGGAGTTCCCATTAGGAGGATAGGCTAAGAATAAAGAGGTCTAGTGTCTCCCAAATACATTGGGAGGTTACAGGGTAACCTTTGAAAAGAGATTGGGCTATATGTGTGATTCTTAGATAGGTAACCCAAGCCCACCAGTTTTAGTATGATACTTTGTTGCTAGACTTCCAATTGATTAGTATCACTTTGATCGCAATAGTGAATAGGAGGTCAAGAAGGAAAAAGGTCTGTGTCAGGGAGATCAACTGGGCATCTGCGAAGCGTGGTTCCACTAAGACCAGTGGGAAGGATAGTGGGATGGTGATTTTGACGATTTTTAGATACTTGTAAGGAGACAGCTCACAAGTATAATTGCAGAAGTGGGCAAGAGAAGATCATAAGCTTTTCGTTACCAGGTGATGGGTTGCATGATCAGCACGTGCCAGCATCTTTGTGTTTTAGTTAGAACATCTTTGCAGGGTCCACTGTCCAATGTACAGCTAAGTATTTGGTTTGGATTAGTGAAGGAATCCGTTTATGTTTAAGTAACTTTGATTACATTTTTGACCAGGTGTCCTCACTAGGGAAATCAAGGCCTTTAGAGGAAAAGTGAGGAGACCACTTGTGTGTTAAAGGGGGGATTGTGTGGGGTTCTGGTAGTAGCAAGTAGTTTGTGAAATCTCGAAGCAGCATGACCACTCAAGAGTATCAGCTGTAGTTTTCGTAGCCTAGATCACTTGTGAAAAGGACTAAGCTTGGATATTTTGGCCTTGATTTGTGGGAAATCATAAACATCCATGTTTGAGAGATTGTACTTGTGCTGTAGGGAGGCGAACAAGAGTGGTTCGGTGTTTGTGTAGAGATCTGATATTGTTAAGATCCCTTTGGTTGAACAGATAGGGCCGATAGTTAAGGAGTTAGGAATATGTCGTTTCTTATTGTTCCATAATAAAGCAAGAAATGATTCACGAATATTTGTTGCTAGTGCTTTGTCTAAGGACAATATGGAGGATATAGCGTCTTTTAAAGATTTTCCGAGATTGATCATAAGGGGAGTGTGTCATTGTTAGGATGGTCAATTGTGAAAAAGGGTGACAGATTGAGGACTTCACATCAAGCCATGCTGGGTTTTTTAACAGATTAGTTTCGAACCACCATGACCCTTGCGCTGCCAATGAGGCAGTTTAGTAGGTGACTCAAGTTGGGAAATTGCAACCCCCTACTGTCATGGGTATCCTCAGTTTTTAAGACAAATTCTAGGATTTTTGTTCACCCATAGGAAGTTTGAAACAGCCTTATAGATCTTGAGGAAGAATTCTGGGGAGAGCCGAGTAAGGAGCATATCATCTTGATAGTTTCAAATCTACCCCACCAGGAGCTATGTTTTGGTGACCATATCTGCAGTAGATCCATCATTTTAATCAGGATTCTGTTTTCATTGATGGAGACAGACTAAGAGAGACTCTCACAAAACCATATCCCGAGGTATTTGATAGGGAACTTCCATTGGAGGTTGGAGGAGCCAATTATTGAGGAGTGGAAGTGGACATTCAGAGTGAAAATGTCAGTTTTGTCTCTATTCGGTGAGGATCCAGAGAAGTAGGAGAAACTATTAATGCTGTTTAGTATTGCAGTAATCGCAAGCTCAATAGATTCTGTGAATATCAAAAGGTCATCTGCATATGCAGCTATTTTGTAATATATATATCATTGAATGAGATTTATGGGATGTCAGCTGATTCATTTAGCAATAGGAAGCAGGGGTCAATAGTGAGTAGGAACAATAAAGCTGATAAGACGTATCCTTGACGGGTTCCCTGGTGTAGTGTAAAGGGTTGGAATAGGGCTCAATTGACTCTAATTCTGGCTGAGAGTTTTGAGCATAAGGCCATGGTAATCATTATAAATTCTTCCCCTAAGTCATGTCTCGAGAGAAGGGCTCTGAGGTATGGTCATGACACTTCATCAAAAGCCTTCTCTGCGTCAAGGGCTACGGCTGCTGCTGGAGGAGAAGGAGGGTTGGAGGCTCTCTAAAGGGGAGAAGAGGCAAATGTTGTCGCTGGCGAGGTTTCCTTTGATAAAACCAGATTGAAAGGGCTACACTATTTTGGGAATCAGGGGTGCAAAACGGTTTGCAAGGATTTTTGCATATATCTTTGCTTCCATGTTTATGAGAGATATTGGCTTAAAGCTTTTATGGTTGAAGTGGTCTTTCCCGTCTTTGGGTATGACTACAATGGTGTCTTCTGAGGTGTACCCCGTTAGTGAACCAGAGGCAGCAAAGTGGGACAGGACCAAATCTAGTTTGTCAAAACTTGAAGGGGCAAAGGTTTTGTAAAATTCAATTGACAACTGTCCTGGCCCAGGGCCTTACCAGATGGGATACTTTTACTGACAAGATTAATCTTTTCTTTGGTGACTGATCTGGCTAGTGAGATTTGGTCAGAGTTGGAGATTTGTTTTATTCATAGAGATTTGAGGAACTCTGATCAAGCATAAACGGGGGTGTTGAAAGAGGGTATGGATAATTTAGTATAGAAATATTGGAAAACCTTAAGTTTCGCACTGTTGAAGTTTGGAATTTGTTTTGTTCATCTTTAATCATCTGGATAAAGTTAGAATTGGCTTGAACTTTAAAATAGAATATTTCTTTTCCTTTTTGGGCATTAACTGAAAAATGTGCATGTTTGCTGATTATAGAATTTAATTCATATTTAAATCTCTTTAGTGTCATCAGGATAGCTGGGTCATTAGTTTCCCGGTACCTCAGTTCTTTAGCTTTTATTTCTGATGTCAATTGGTCCAGGGATGATCTGATTAGTCTGTTTTTCTGACTCATCTGGCTTATAATTTGACCCTTAGCATTTCAGGGAGTCCCAAAGAAGTATTGGGGAGGATACAGAATCTTTGTTTATCTGAATGGATTGTAATAATTCATCATGGAACTCCTTAAACGTGCCTGAGCCTTCCAGGATCTCTAGATTCATACACCATTCCTTCTCTTTTAGGGGGTGTAGGGGGAAGGAGTTGGAGAGTTATTGCGATGGCTGCATGGCCCGAGATAGTGATAGGTTATATGGAGGTAGATTTGGCATGTTGAAGAAGAGCGGAGTCGATTATGATATAGTCGATTTTGGAGAAGGTGTTATGTAGGGGTGAAAAAATACTATAAAGTCACTGCCATTGGGGTTCTAGAGTCTCCAGACATCTGAGAGTTTGTGGGCTGAGCACAAGGCATGAAATGCTTTGTGGTATGTAGGGATTATCGTATCTGAAAGCAGACTGTCTGTCCATAAGGGGGTTCATTGGGAGCTTAAAATCGCCACCAAGAAAAAGCTGTGCCTCATGGGGGAAAGTGCAAGTTTGGTAGAGAGGTTGTCCCAAACTTTGGGGTTGTCCATGATGGGGGCAGATATGTTTGCTGCATACATTTCTGTAGTGGTATTCTGTAGTTGTGTAATTGACCATCTACTATCATTATCTGGTTCTGAATAATTGAGAGTCCAGAATTCTTGGAGATCCATGTAAGAAAACATTTGTTTTGGATGTTGCAGGGGAACAGACAATGTCTGAAACCCATCCCTTGCGGAGGGTAAGAGCTTCTTTATGTCCAAGTTTAATCTCTTGTAGAAAGACAAGGTCGCCCTAAGAGGGTGGCAGTAGTCAGAGAATGTTCTATGCTTTACGAGATTTTTAAGACCTTTGGCATTAGGGAAATCCCTTTGAGCATGGTGGAGTTTTGATCAGCCAATGGTGTACTACAAATTCATAGCGGGCTAGGTATTGTGGCTGGCCATGGAGTTTGGTGCGGCCAATCAGGGTTTGTGGTGATCGATCACATGACTTAGGGTAGGAGTAAAACAAATGGTTACAATTAGTGTTTAGAAGAGAATAAAGGGTCAATGGGAGACCTGTTGTACTCCAACAGGAAGAGAGAGTCTCAAGATACGAGGAGTAAATTTTGGGGCAGTGGGTATCAGTTGCAAGATACAACTAGTAAAACAGTGAGGCCCTGATGGGCAATAAACCCATACATAGAACATTTACGACTTAATACAACTCAATGCAATCGAACTGTCTAGATGAGTATCCTCCACAGCTGTAACTAGGTACATAAAGTCATGAGACATTGTATTGAGCCATCATAAAAGATTCTGTAACAGTGATGTGCGGAATATTTTATCATGAGGAATCATATAGTGACTAATATACTTAAATGCGTCATGGAGTGTAGAATGAAGTAATTGGGTACATTGTAGCCTGCATGTGCAATGGGAGAAATGAGGACATCAAACCTGAAGGTCCGAGTGTTGCATAAATAGAATTTCGGCACCTAAACAGGAGACATCATATATGGGCTCATTATGAGGGGTTATCCTAGAATAGAGTGCATATGCATCACAGGGTTCATTTATTGGGTCATATCTCTGACCTTTGTTGGTTCTTATGTTAGCGCACAAGGGGAGCTGAATTGCGTTGCGTTGCGTTGCATCCTGCAGTGGTATGGTAGTAGGGTGTCTTGTAGATTGCATTGTCGGGTGCGCACTTCAAGCTCACAAAATCTGTATAGGCGGTATATGGATTATGTATAGACACTTGCACAGGAGACATTGTGTCAACCCATTGTAAGATGTTATAGGAGGATGGGGTGCGTGTATCTTCTATAGGGCCATATTGTGTATGGAGCTTATAAGACATGTGACATGTGAAACATGACAAGTGAGACATTATAGTGAAACATTATTGTATTCTGGTACATTATGCAACATTATGCGATATTATGAAACATTGTGAAGAAATATAGTGCATGTAGAGAAATATAGAGCATATAGATAGACCTTATTGGTCATTCAATGATCCCCGTAGAATATCCCACAACACATATTGAATTGTAGGGTGCAATACTTTAAAGGTCAAAGCCATATATAAGTATCTGGGTAGATATGGATTGTACATTGGCTTCAATCGTGACCACTCTGGGACTCTTCCATGTGAGTTTCTACAGAGTTGTCCTGGAACACTCACATTTGATTGGGGTCCGAGAATACATGGGTCTTGCCGTGATAGATAATCCTAAATATGGATGGACCAATTAAGGAGTGTTGGATTGCTCTATCCAGCAGTGTTTTTTTGAGGGCTGGAAACCCTTTCCCCTGAACTACCGCGCCCCTATTGTAATCCTGGGAAATGTTGATCCTTGCGCATTGCCAGAAGACTGATTTGTTTTTTTCTGTATTTGATAAGTTATGTATGCTGATACTGCAAGGGTTAAAAACTTGTGCCCGTGGAGTGGACATGTTTTTAGGTTTGTCGGAAGGCACCCTATGGGCGGGTTCAATTTCAAAGTCCTTGTTGAATGTGACTTTTAAGGTCACTGGGATCCATGTTTCAAGGAAGGCAATCACAGTGGGAGCTTTGTCTTCTGTTCCTTCTGGCAGACCAAAGTTTCTGAGGTTCCCTCTTCTATTTCAGTCTTCCAGTTAGGTGATTTTGAATTTGAGAGTAGAGAAGGCATTGTCGTTCTTGAGTAGGTGCTTTGATTGCGCTGTTAGGCTATCCTCTGTGATGCTTATTTGGATTTTGCTGTTTTATACTCTCAAGTTTAGTTCTTTGAGTTCTCTTCTGATTGCCGCTACTTCCGTTTGTATCATGTCAGTGTTTGTCTTTGTGCTTTGAGCAATGTCGGCGACATCATTTAGTTTTCGGAGAATACCTTCCAGGGTGGACTGGCTCTTGTGTTTGTCCTTAATGGAAGACTCAGAGTTCAAAGCTTCATGTTTTGACCTTTTTAATCTAGTTTTGCTTTCTTTGTCTTTGAGTGATTTATGATTCCTCTGGTCTGCCATTGTTGCAGAGTATCCAATGACTTCTTATGGCGCAATGAACAAATGAGTGGGGTACTGAGGCAATGTGGCTTGCACTGGTCCAGCTGGGTCAACAATATGGGTGACTGTGGCAGGGTGTCTGACAGCCAAAATATGAAGAGTCTGTTATGAGTTTGGTATGGGGCCACAGGTAGAGTCTACTAAAACTGCACTACCTTTGCAGTGCGCTGTAGGAATTAATTAGAATTAATTTCTCCTCCTAGTACGTAGTGTACGGGTCCACTAGTTGGTTAGCTTATGGAATTGGAGCACATCATTTATTGGAGTATACCTGAGATTACCTGAACATCCCATGTCAATCATTCATTCATTAAATATCCATCATATATCCATAGAAGGCACCTGCATCAAAGAGGCGTATAGACTTTGTCATTTTCAGTTTCACATTCTCTATTCTCTATTGTTGATTGCAACATCAGGCATTTAGTTATGTGTTGTGCATTAACCTTGTATGCTTGGCAGGCTGAGCAAGTATTCAGATCAAAAGGTACAGGCTGGGTACTGGCCCAGTAATATGCACTGCATTCTGAGTTCAAGGTTCATGCACTGGGCCAAGAGCGAGAGAGGGTCAGGGCCTACCCCACAATGTCAGCTAGAATCAGCAAGACCACTAGCCAGCTAAAATCAGGAAGATTTGCAGGATGAAAAGACCAGTTGGAAGTCTTGATCCCAACTTTACAGAGATGGAGGCCCTCCCAACAGTGAAAGTTATTAGGCCAACAAGTGTATCCTAGAAGCAAGTTTTAAGGCCTCTGTACAATGTATGTGATGAGGGCCGAGTGCCAGGAGGCCTGCAAATTAACCATTAGCGTTTGTGTGGCGAGATAAGATTAAGGCTCGTTTCGCGGCGCTAACCTAAGTTTGTGAGATTGGAGTCCAGATTGCCCTGCCTGGATTGGAGATGTTGAAGGCATCGGGAGTATTCAAGGCATGGAAATGTTTAAAGCATCACGTGCGTTGAAGGCAATGATGCGTTCTGAATGCCAGAGCTGAGGTCCATGGGCCACAAGGGCATCCCATGAGCCACTAGGGGCCACGGGGTGAGAGCAATTCAGAGTGCGTGTATCGCATTAATTGTTGGGAATGTGCAGAGTCCCACTGGACACAGTGTTCATTGACGAAGTCTCTGCAGGTACAGAACCCGCTGGAGTACTTGCACACAGTGTCTTCAGATAAGCGAGTGGGTGCCGCCATTTTGTTGCCTGTCGTCCATGCGGGTCTCAGCAAGTTTGGAGCGGATTCAGCCCCAGGGGGTCTTGGAGCCTCAAGGACCCCCTGCACCTACAGAGTGAGACACTGGTTCTTGCAATGTGTCGTCAGAGAGGTGTTCAGGGACAGAGAAACCAATTGACGATGCAGCGGGCTCAATGAAGCTTAGCAGAGACCCACCATCTTGCATGGATGCTAGCCACGCTCCATGTGTTTAGAGTTTTAATGTTTTATTTTGTAAAATATTTGACCACATAATTAAACTCTTTCACCCTCACATCCATAAATGTGTGGCTGTTTCTTGTTTTTTAACAAGTAAACACACTTACTTCTATCCTATTGAAGAGCATATCTTCGTGCATTTTCAAGAGAGGAAACTAACTGCAAATTGTTGGTGAATCTATGAGTGTTTAACAGATTTCACAGGTGGACCCACAAAGAAACACCCGCGAACATTTACATTCCTGATACTATAAATCAGAAATGTGACTTTCCCATCACATTTTTTTCTACATTTTTTATAGACTCCATAATTTAAAAAAACTATCAGATTAGAACATAAACAACTGTTGTGTGTTCAAGAATCTGGTCCGGTATGGACATACATGACATTTAGTTTTCACATGAATTATATTCATAGTATATTAACTAGTTAAACAATAGTAAATAAGTACACAGTATTTTCGAAAGGATAGTATCAAAGTTATCAAACATTTCTGAGCACCTTGTGTCTTAAACCGCCTGTAACCAAAGCCAAATCTGATGTAAATGTATGTTCTGTATATGCTAGCTGGTGCAAAAGCTGGCCCTAAATGAGTAGAAGCAATTAGAGTGTTTTTTAAAGCCTTTCAAATGCTTCTGTTCCTATTGGATCAATGGTAATGTTTCTAATAAGTACTTAGTTGGGAGCTAGGTGATAATTAGTTAAACATCCTCTGAAACCAGACTAAGACACTTATTTTGAGCTTGGCTGATGCAGGGCATTTATTAAAGAGTGCTGTTGACATTGATATACTTTTAAGACGGCAGACAGGACATATGCCATTTTGGGGCAGAAGTCTCACATCTGTAAAACTCTAAATAAGGCCCAAAATGCTTTAAGCCACAAGATATTGCTCTATTAGAGGCACAAGGTCAATATATTTCCCAAGTCAATCTATGTATCTGAAATCACTATCACTAGCTTGCAATTCTCAATTCGCCGACTCATTTTCCCCCAAAAATACTTTTCGTAACTGCCA
Source organism: Lissotriton helveticus (assembly GCF_964261635.1). Classification (NCBI taxonomy): domain Eukaryota; kingdom Metazoa; phylum Chordata; class Amphibia; order Caudata; family Salamandridae; genus Lissotriton; species Lissotriton helveticus. Next base: position 402,308,454 of record NC_136065.1, read on the forward strand.
GTACTAATAACATCAGTTCTTGCTTCAGCTCGATTCAAGTAATTCAGCGATCCTTGCTAACGAGTGGATGTTCGAAATAATGTATGGGGACTTAACATTGCAACTTGGTTATTTTATGAGGGAATATACAACTTGTAACATTAAGCTAATTAAGCATATTTTAAAAGAAGACGAGTTTTTCGTTTGAGCCATTTCACAGGTGCAGCTTTTCTCTACTGCTCCCTCTAGTGCTCAATCCAGTTTATACCAAGTGGTATAATTATAGTGCTAATATTACTTTTTTTTAAATGCCTCTTGCAAAATAATACTTGATGCATAGTTTACTTTTTTGGTCGGACAAAAACTGACCGAAAGTCAACAAGGGACTTTGAAATTAAGAATCTGCAATGTGCAGAAAGTTGTTGCTGACATAGTATTCCTGTCCAAGATTTCAGGAATTATGTGTCAGGATACCTTCCCGTGGACGAACTCAAATGTCTATATACAGAACTTGCAGGTAGATGCATCAAGCATTTTTGCGAGCGCAAACGGTGCAAATCGCAAAATTCAGCCGTTTGCATTTGAGATGCATCAAGGGTTCAGGCAATCGAAATTCAAGAATTCGCAAATAATTGCGAGTTCTCAAATTGCGATTGCATTTAAGGAATCGCAATTTGCGATTCCTTAAATGCAATGCATGAACCATTCCAAGATTACGAATACGCAATCTGGGGCCGCTATTTACCGCGAAGTCATACTACATGGTAAATAGCAAAAACTTAGAAATATGCACGTTAGTTCATTTTTCTAAGTTGTATGTTACACACACATATTTCCTTGGGACATGTGTGTGCGCAACACCAGTGAACATTACCATTTCAGGGGTGCAACAGGGTGTCCTTTAGACACCCTGGCACCCTTGAAATTGCGGCACATTTGCGATTTGCTAATTGCTAATCGCAAATAAGGAATTACTCCCAATTCATTCCTATGGGCCTTTAGGCCCATAGGAATGAATGGGAAAGCCATTCCATATTTGCGTTTCGCAATTAGCGAATCGCAAATAAGGAATCAGTAGAAATCGCAAATAATATTGCGATTCCTACATGCATCCCGTTTTGCGAGTCTTTAATAGCGAATCCTTAAAATTCGCTATTAAGGACTCGCAAAACATAACTTTGATGCATCTGGGGGTTAGTCCCGGCTTGAAAACCTTATTAATTTTATTTTCTTAGCCTAAAAAAACGGGTAATCCACTAATCTCTCAGCAGAGTCTACAAGACCACTTTTGAAAGAATTCGCCAATAGAAAGGTTTCAAATGCAAAGTAATTTGTGGCTGTAAAAGCAGGAGTATTTGAATATGGCAGGCTGTATCAAAATCTCTTTACGGGCAGACATCCAAATAGCTGCTAATATTTTGCCATGTGGTCTTGTAACAACTCCTCGGGCTTTGGGCATTCTAGGGCAAAATGTCGTGCCACAATGTATGATTGCATGTTGGGTAAATGGGAATCATATAACTTTCTGTAAATGTACAGGCAATGGAGAGTTCACAGTACTAATGATTATTATATTGTACACATGTGCATCCAGTACACGAGGCAGCCAAGTGACACTTTCCCTTTTGACAATGCCTTGGAATCACATAGTGTAATAAAAGGTGTTTGACTTTTATAGGGGATAAAAGTTGCATGTCCTACACATAGATTCTGCTGACAATAATTGCTGCCAAGATTTCACAAACAGTCCAACTGTTGGCCTTGTATTGCAAAAGATCTATAATTGTAAGTGATATGTTCTGTTTTATCTTTTCAGTACAGTCTCTAATATTTTCGTGGTTTAAGACGTACAGCACACATGTAATTGTAAAACCATCCACAGCAGAAAAGATTATTTACAGAAAAGTAGAGAAAAGAAAGTGGTGTAAATCATTGCTCCATATGGCACAGTAAAAACGCTAACATTTAAATGTGTAAAATCTCCATATTTTATTAACCCTTCATGAAGTTACTCATTTAAATTGCCATTTCAGTTTTAAAAACATTCCCCCACTCCAAACCTGCAAGTTGTTTTACTTTCATGGAGGACAGCTATCCAGCTGTGTTCTCCTGTTCCCCTTTACATGCTATCCCTTTTTTTTACCTACTCATTACCCTCATTCAGCCCTATTTTATTTGGTTTGCTTTTCTTCACGGGATTAACTCAGGCCACATTCATTGTACCCTCTTCTTTCACTGACCCCACATCTCTCATACATGGTTTCTCTTTCACTTTCAATCATATTCCCCAAATTTGATTTGTTGTTACCTCTTCCGGCAGCACTTAGGTAAACTGCAGTACTGCTTCTATTTGTGACCAATGCTTTGCTCTTATAGCCCACAACGTGTTATGTTTCTACTCCATTCTTTTATTTGCATGTGTTCTGTTACCATTGTAGAGAGCCACATGGGCCCTCCCATACAATGTTGCAGCCACCAACACGCATCCATGCATACCCCGGGGCGGGCTCACACCGGGGTATAAATTAACAAGGCTGAAGACCGCTCGGGGTCTTTCCGGCTAACTAGCACAGCAGTGTTCGTGTCCCGTTATTTACAATATCCTGCCACGTGTTGGGCCCTGACCCGACACACAACACTGGCGACGAGGCCGGCCTACCTGCACGCGTGCCTGGCTGCCTCTGTGCTCAGCTCCTCAGCGTGTCTGCTGCCTGCCGCGGAGCCCACCCGCTTGTGCTCCTGCATCAGCCCCGGCTCAGAGGCCCGTCCACGCGTCTCCCCGTCGGGAGCGCCTTCAGCTGGTGGAACTCTCCGGTGGGTCGTTTCGTGGCCGGCTGGCCCCGAGAGGTGCGGGTGAGTCTGCTTTGCCCGCCCGCGCGCCTCTGCACACAACCCCCCCGTGCGCTTCCTCCATGGCGCGGAGTCTTCGGCCGCATGGAGGCCTGCAAGTGGCGGCGCACCCGGCCGGCGAGGGTAGGAGCATTGCGCTACTCGAGCGCGGGGACACACGTGGTCGCTGGGAGGCCCAGGGCTCGCCCTCAGCAGCGCGTCGATCGTGCTTCTCACCGGCGAGAGGGAACACTGCGCCCTGGCACCCGCAGGACGACGCTGCAGCGGCACACAGCATAACAAGCACAGGCAAAGCCAAGAAAAAAATAATAATAAAGAAATAAATCCGGGCACCCCTGGCCTCACTCCTGCAGCGCCCCAGAGCCACACTTATATCAAGGCAAGAACAGGACCCTCAAAACAAAAGGGGGAGAGGGTCAGCCGCCTTAGCACAGAACAGACAGACTTGGCCAGCCCAGTCCCCCGCGCAAGAGGGTTTAGCGCGCAGAGGCCACGCGAGTGAGCACCAGAAGGCCGGAAAGAGACGGAGGCATGTCAAACACAGCGCCAGGCGCAGGCCAAGATGGCGCAGGGCAAAATGCACCAGCAGTGGTCGCCCCACCACCACCTGCGATAGTCGCACCTCCACCACCAGCCCTGAACCAGGCCGGAGCACCAGCGCCGACTCCACCCAACCTCCACTCGGGCGCGGCGCCCATTCCCCCATTAAGCGAGGTGGCGGACCCTGCCACGGCGGCGCCGAGATGGAAGGCGTGGGTCGGAAGGCTAAACTTATACTTTAAAGGCACCAGGGATACCGACGGGACAGTCAAGAGGTCGCTCCTCATCCTGTATGGTGGTCCAGAGATCTACGATCTGTTTGAGACGCTCCCCAACACTGGACCTGAGCACGACTACGACGCCGCGGTCGCGGCACTTAACACGCATTTTGATCCTCAACTCAATAATGACTTTGAGAAATTTAAGTTCAAAAGAGCATGGCAGACTGAGTCTGAATCGGTGGACATGTACTACGCTAGGCTGCGTCGGCTGGCCAGCACCTGCCCGTTCACCAACCCGAGGGAAGAAATCCGTGACCAAATCATAGTGGGATGCCGATCAAAGCTATTGCGGAAACTCATTCTCCGTCAACCGGGCATATCGCTAGATGAGATACTAGTGCTGGCCAGGTTACATGAGCTGTCGGACGCGAGAGTGGAAGAGATGGAGGCTGCGTTACGCACACCGATAATCGCCCCAGCCACAGCTAGGACAACGCCAATCAAGGAAGAGAAGATAGACGCTATCCAGAGACCCCTGGCAGCCCGCCCACGAGCCACAACCTCCCGAGGGAGTCAATGTGGATACTGCGGTGAGGACCACCCAGCAACAGCGACGTGTGGCGCGAAAGGGAAGACGTGTCTGAAATGCGGGCGACTAAACCACTTTGCCGCGGTATGCAGAGGAGGAAAGTATAGACAGGCCGGGCCAAGGCCCAGAGCAATGATGCAACGCATTCGGCAGGTTGTCGCTTGACCAAGAACTACCCCCCCCCCGGATAGCCAAGCCCAAGAAAGACGACCTCGTTATGAAGATGACGAGGACGATGAGGTATATGTCGTCTCCTACGTCAGCTGAGCGTCCACCAAGAGAAGGCCACCACCCATGTGCTCAATAGCCGTAGAAGGTACCGAGATAAAAGCCCTCATAGACACGGGGGCCTCAGTGAACGTCATGGACTCAGACCAATACGAGAAGATGTCTCCCAAGCCCCCTCTTGCACCTTCAAATGCCAGGATCTACACCTATGGCGGCACTGAGCCACTACCACTGAGAGGAGTAATTCAGACGACCGTCGTGAATGGTGATTACTCTACCGAAACTCGCTTCCACATCACGGAAGGGAAAAAGGGCACCCTTCTGAGCTGCCACACGGCAGAAGACCTTGGGCTCGTGTTCTTTGCGAACTAGGTACACCAGGCGCACGCAGCCATCCTGTTGAAAGACTTCCCTGCGTTGTTCCAAGGCCTTGGAAAACTCAAAGGGCAAAAGTTCAAACTGCATATTGACACATCTATACGGCCGGTAGCCCTCCGACACAGACGGGTGCCATTCAACCTGAGACCGCAGGTCGAGGAGGAACTCCGGAAATTGGAAGAACTCGGCGTGATAGAAAAGGTGTCAGGCCCGACACCCTGGGTTTCCCCGTTGGTGGTCGCGCCCAAACCAAAACAACCTGGGGCGATCAGGTTGTGTGTGGGCATGAGGTTGCCCAATGCGGCCATCAAACGGGAGAGGCACATCACCCCCACTATGGACGACATAGTGGCGGACCTAAACGGGGCAAAATGGTTCTCGAACCTGGACCTCAATTCGGAATACCATCAACTCGAGCTACAACCGGCGAGTAGATACATCACGACCTTCTCAACCCATGTGGGGCTTCGTCGCTACAAACGGCTGAGCTTTGGTGTCTCCTCCGCCGCAGAGGTGTTTCAGAACGCCATACGTGAAGTCCTATCCGGACTCAGCGGGGTGATTAACCTCAGTGACGACATCCTGGTATACTCGGCGACACTAGAGGAACACCATGCACATCTGAGGGCAACCCTCCAAAGGCTCGTGGACAGCGGACTGACCCTACACCGATCGAAATGCTCCTTCTATCAAGAATCGATAGACTTCTTTGGGTATACTTTCACAAGGGAAGGACTAAAAGTTGACCCCAAGAAGGCAGAAGCGATCAGGGCAGCAAGTACCCCGAGAAACTCTACCGAAGTGCGCAGCTTCCTCGGCATGGCCACTTACTGTGGCCGGTTTATACCCAACCTGGCTGCTTTGGCATAGCCTCTCAGAGCCCTCACGCAGCTAGACCACAAGTGGGAATGGACAGTAGTCGCCAACAATGCTTTTCAAAACATCAAAGCCAATCTCCTAGACACAACTGTGATGGCCTACTTCCAACCCCCAAATCAAGAAGGAATGTCCCACGAAAGATGGACAATAAAAAAGTGTCCACATTCAATGTGAATTTCCTTGAAAAAGCCTATTGTTTTAACGGACTCCACGCCAACAATTGGGCGGGAAAGGCAAAGGTACAAGGTTAAGGCGGTATGTTTCTCAAATTCACATTTAAGCTGCAAGGTGTTCTCACTAGTACTTATACTAAAGGGAGACCAAAGTGCAAACATCAATCATAGTACACAATTGATAAAAAAGATAGAAGATTCCCACACTTTACGTTTCTTAAAACTCTGTTACAATTTATTCCGATACAAAAACAATTTCACATCATTACAATATTTAAAAACATGTCATACAATTTATAAAAAAGATTTTCATGTCACATTAAAAACACAAAAGAATCAAAAAAAGTCGACGCGGCGTTTCGGTATTCTGGTAGTAGACCTTCTTCAGGACTGATTCTAAACAAATTTGAAAACATAGAGTTACCATTCTTTTTTAGTCACAGAATCATCAAGCATCTCCCTGTCTATTGGAATCAACTCTCTATCCCATTATTAATAAACACCTTATGTCACATAGGCAGTACTGTTTTCTATACTGGTTCCTTGCCACACAAAGTGATACTAAACATTATGTTGATCTTATTTCACAAACATATTGTAAGTCTGAAACACATCTCCACATAGCTACACTATTAACAAAACTAATATTGTTTGCCTTTCCCTTAGACATATTGTCCAGTGCTTTTTGTCCCTTAGTTAAAGACTATTGTATTCGTATTTACAAAGGTCTTTTCATCATGCATACCTTATACCAGTAGGATTTCTTATGACTACTGGGCACTGCTTTATGCTTTGCAAAAGGAATCCTGACGGTTTCAGAATGATAGACCTGCCCCTGGATTCTGTACACACTTCTTAGTTTCTGGTGTCACTAGGTGGAATGAACAATTTTTCTTTATTTTACGTTTTGTCCATTCTTGGTTATATAATGATGATTATTGTGTTAATTTATACGTTTCCATCACTGGCTGGGTGCTTTGCATACCTTATTTGAAGACAAAATGTTCGTAACCTTTTTTAATTGTTGTTTATATCAATCCATCTTCTGCTGAGCAATTATCTCTCTGCCCTATGGATAAAGAGAGGAGAAAAACCACTCATATCTATCTGTATCTACTGTTTCTCTAGTTTATGTTATGTTAACCAAGCCAGTTAGTCTATTTTATACCTGTCTTTAGTTGTACATCTTGCAGGGTATTAGACCACAGGAGGAGCCACCGTTCTATTTGTCGTGGTTGCCGGGATGTTGGCTAATCAATTTGGGAGACAGGTTACCTCTTCCCTAATATCATTGATTCACGGTCGGTCCGTTTTCAATTAGGTCCGTACTATATAATGGTCAAAACAAAGAGAGACACAGGAATTATTTATCCAAATGTTAGATGCCTCACCTCCCTACTCTTTGATTTTCACAGAAGGTTTCTTTGGGGGATTTTTATGTTCCTTTATTCCCCATCGTTTTGATAGTTATGGGCGGGAGTTGGAAAACCGTCCACCTCGTTTCTGGGCTTAAATGCTTGCTACCGCTACCTCTAAGGTTTCTGACTCACCCGCGTTCATCAAGTCGGCCTCCCCGCTCCTGAGTTCCTGGCGGTCCGTACTTATTCCTTGCAGTCGGAATCTTCCGATACGTAAAATGAAACACTGTTTGTTTTTGCGGCTTATATGTCTGCTGTTTGCTCATTGGCCATTGAATACCCGTTACCCATTGGTTGTATTTACACCAATTGTACGTCCGTTACCATGGTGACGAGACGCAGTTCTTGCTGTCTAAGCGACGTTTCCTATTGGCTACCGTCCCACCAATCCAAACGTGTTGCCATGGTAAATGGACGCAGTTCGAGCGGGCTCTACGGCGTATGATGTTTACTGGTTGTGTTTTATTATGTTGCCCTTTCTTCGTGCATGATTGTTCCTTATGCATAGCTTTTGGTAATTACGCCCCTGTTCAGCCTCGAATACCTCCCCGTGGGTCTATGAGGCCGGTACTCGTTTTATCACTTTCTTCGCTGTTATTGATTCTCTCCGTTATTGCACGGGACCGCATTTAGCATTGTTGCCGATATCAATAAGATGATCAACTATAATTTTAAACGCCTCAATTGTTCTCTATATCTGCAACATAATTTTGTAATATTCTCATTCCCACACAACTTTTAGTTTTTACAATGTCCATATTACGGTGGCAATGTTAATTATATTGCTATGGTATTATTCACCTATTAGTTTGTTACCCCCTGAATTAAATCTTTTGAATAATAGGATTGGTTACATATTACCAATTTTTATTATCTCCTCACTCCATTCCAGTAATATAGGAAAAAATATATATATGGAAAAAATACATATGTGGAAAAAATATATATATGGAAAAAATACATATGTGGAAAAAATACATATATATATATCTCCATATCAAATGACCTCTCATTCCACTATTTGGGTATTATACCGTCTGTTTTAGTCTGCCTGGCGACTATAGATTACACTCAAAAATTGACTTATTTGATGGATAGAGTCACATAGGCCTTATTTAATGATTTTTTCCCAGTCTTCTCTAGAGTTTAATCCACACCTCACACTGTTCAGAGTAGACATATAGAACTGTTCTCTGTTTTTCCTTTTGTTATTCAGGTTCCCACCTCTCCTATTGCTACTTATTTTTTCTAAACCGCACCATCTCAGGTCATTGACCGTATGACCCCCTGACCTCCAATGTTCAGTAAGGGGTGCACCTACTTTATTTGTTCTCAATGCTGATCGGTGTTCATTCAGGCGCAGCCTAATCTCCCTTGAAGTTTCCCCTACATAGGATTTTTCACATGGGCATTGAATGAGATAAATCATATTCTTTGTCCTGCAGTTGATAAAACTTTTAATATGTATTGTTTTATCATTACTGTGATCTTATCCCCTTTCATAATGCTGTCACAATTGACACAACCATTACAGGGATGTGTCCCTGTTGGTAAGGGGTTACCATCCATCGTTGCCTGTAGGTTCTTGGGCACTTCTCTGTAGGTATGTACTAGAGAATTTCTTATTGTCCTATTTCTCCTAAATGAGAACATGGGCTTTGGTATTGGGACTTGTGATTTGTCTGAGATCAGATGTGTTTCAGACTTACAATATGTTTGTGAAATAAGATCAACATAATGTTTAGTATCACTTTGTGTGGCAAGGAACCAGTATAGAAAACAGTACTGCCTATGTGATATAAGGTGTTTATTAATAATGGGATAGAGAGTTGATTCCAATAGACAGGGAGATGCTTGATGATTCTGTGACTAAAAAAGAATGGTAACTCTATGTTTTCAAATTTGTTTAGAATCAGTCCTGAAGAAGGTCTACTACCAGAATACCGAAACGCCGCGTCGACTTTTTTTTATTCTTTTGTGTTTTTAATGTGACATGAAAATCTTTTTTATAAATTGTATGACATGTTTTTAAATATTGTAATGATGTGAAATTGTTTTTGTATCGGAATAAATTGTAACAGAGTTTTAAGAAACGTAAAGTGTGGGAATCTTCTATCTTTTTTATCGATTGTGTACTATGATTGATGTTTGCACTTTGGTCTCCCTTTAGTATAAGTACTAGTGAGAACACCTTGCAGCTTAAATGTGAATTTGAGAAACATACCGCCTTAACCTTGTACCTTTGCCTTTCCCGCCCAATTGTTGGCGTGCAGTCCGTTAAAACAATAGGCTTTTTCAAGGAAATTCACATTGAATGTGGACACTTTTTTATTGTCCATCTTTCGTGGGACATTCCTTCTTGATTTGTAAGTTTTCCCGCCAGTCCCTAATAATCCTGTGTGGGGTCCTCCTTCTTTTATAACGTTACACTCGGCTTGTGAGCTGAGGAGGTGTTTGATTTCTAATCTGCAAATCAGCAGAGGGATAAAAAAGTTTACCCTAATACTAAATTGAAGAATAGTATATAGAGATGGAAGGCATAAAAACGTATAGCTTTTCGGAAGATCAATTTAACCAATTGATCAATTGTAGATCCCGTAATACCACCACGGTAAGATTAGATAAAACCGATGAGGAACAGTGGGAGAAATTGTGGAACCTCAAGAAAAAATATGTAAGAGCGGAACTACATGCTGAGTTCCTCGTGGAATACTGTAAAAGTGGGATCATTCCCAAAGGCCTGCAGGTAACGAATGAACCGGGGATTTTTATAACGGATAAAAATTTTTTAGACAAATGGACACTTGTGGCAAATAGATGTAGTAGGGATTGGATCCTTCTTATTATTGAGACTGCTAATGAATTTATGGTCATTATAAAGAGAGACATAGAGGAATTAGAGAGCCAACTCAGGGATAGTACGGCATTGGATGACGCTATATCCAAATTAAAAGAAATTCAAAATGATGTGGAAGGATACAATGAGTACTTAATTAAAAAGAAAAGTAATAAATTGAAGAAAGACATAGAGAACTATAACCCTGAGATCGTATATCCCTATCTCCAGAAAGATTTTTTTGAACGCCCAAAGGAACACTTCCAACCCCGGAAACAGTGTCAAAACCAACCCAGAAATCAACCCATGAGAAGGGTTAGGTTTTTTGATTCCTCTTATAGCAGCACAGACTCAGAGGGAGAAGTAGGTAATGAGAAACAACAAAATGGGAGATTAGGCTGCGCCTGAATGAACACCGATCAGCATTGAGAACAAATAAAGTAGGTGCACCCCTTACTGAACATTGGAGGTCAGCGGGTCATACGGTCAATGACCTGAGATGGTGCGGTTTAGAAAAAATAAGTAGCAATAGGAGAGGTGGGAACCTGAATAACAAAAGGAAAAACAGAGAACAGTTCTATATGTCTACTCTGAACAGTGTGAGGTGTGGATTAAACTCTAGAGAAGACTGGGAAAAAATCATTAAATAAGGCCTATGTGACTCTATCCATCAAATAAGTCCATTTTTGAGTGTAATCTATAGTCGCCAGGCAGACTAAAACAGACGGTATAATACCCAAATAGTGGAATGAGAGGTCATTTGATATGGAGATATATATATATGTATTTTTTCCACATATGTATTTTTTCCATATATATATTTTTTCCACATATGTATTTTTTCCATATATATATTTTTTCCTATATTACTGGAATGGAGTGAGGAGATAATAAAAATTGGTAATATATAACCAATCCTATTATTCAAAAGATTTAATTCAAGGGGTAACAAACTAATAGGTGAATAATACCATAGCAATATAATTAACATTGCCACCGTAATATGGACATTGTAAAAACTAAAAGTTGTGTGGGAATGAGAATATTACAAAATTATGTTGCAGATATAGAGAACAATTGAGGCGTTTAAAATTATAGTTGATCATCTAATTGATATCGGCAACAATGCTAAATGCGGTCCCGTGCAATAACGGAGAGAATCAATAATAGCGAAGAAAGTGATAAAACGAGTACCGGCCTCATAGACCCACGGGGAGGTATTCGAGGCTGAACAGGGGCGTAATTACCAAAAGCTATGCATAAGGAACAATCATGCACGAAGAAAGGGCAACATAATAAAACACAACCAGTAAACATCATACGCCGTAGAGCCCGCTCGAACTGCGTCCATTTACCATGGCAACACGTTTGGATTGGTGGGACGGTAGCCAATAGGAAACGTCGCTTAGACAGCAAGAACTGCGTCTCGTCACCATGGTAACGGACGTACAATTGGTGTAAATACAACCAATGGGTAACGGGTATTCAATGGCCAATGAGCAAACAGCAGACATATAAGCCGCAAAAACAAACAGTGTTTCATTTTACGTATCGGAAGATTCCGACTGCAAGGAATAAGTACGGACCGCCAGGAACTCAGGAGCGGGGAGGCCGACTTGATGAACGCGGGTGAGTCAGAAACCTTAGAGGTAGCGGTAGCAAGCATTTAAGCCCAGAAACGAGGTGGACGGTTTTCCAACTCCCGCCCATAACTATCAAAACGATGGGGAATAAAGGAACATAAAAATCCCCCAAAGAAACCTTCTGTGAAAATCAAAGAGTAGGGAGTGAGGCATCTAACATTTGGATAAATAATTCCTGTGTCTCTCTTTGTTTTGACCATTATATAGTACGGACCTAATTGAAAACGGACCGACCGTGAATCAATGATATTAGGGAAGAGGTAACCTGTCTCCCAAATTGATTAGCCAACATCCCGGCAACCACGACAAATAGAACGGTGGCTCCTCCTGGTGGTCTAATACCCTGCAAGATGTACAACTAAAGACAGGTATAAAATAGACTAACTGGCTTGGTTAACATAACATAAACTAGAGAAACAGTAGATACAGATAGATATGAGTGGTTTTTCTCCTCTCTTTATCCATAGGGCAGAGAGATAATTGCTCAGCAGAAGATGGATTGATATAAACAACAATTAAAAAAGGTTACGAACATTTCGTCTTCAAATAAGGTATGCAAAGCACCCAGCCAGTGATGGAAACGTATAAATTAACACAATAATCATCATTATATAACCAAGAATGGACAAAACGTAAAATAAAGAAAAATTGTTCATTCCACCTAGTGACACCAGAAACTAAGAAGTGTGTACAGAATCCAGGGGCAGGTCTATCATTCTGAAACCGTCAGGATTCCTTTTGCAAAGCATAAAGCAGTGCCCAGTAGTCATAAGAAATCCTACTGGTATAAGGTATGCATGATGAAAAGACCTTTGTAAATACGAATACAATAGTCTTTAACTAAGGGACAAAAAGCACTGGACAATATGTCTAAGGGAAAGGCAAACAATATTAGTTTTGTTAATAGTGTAGCTATGTGGAGATGTGTTTCAGACTTACAATATGTTTGTGAAATAAGATCAACATAATGTTTAGTATCACTTTGTGTGGCAAGGAACCAGTATAGAAAACAGTACTGCCTATGTGATATAAGGTGTTTATTAATAATGGGATAGAGAGTTGATTCCAATAGACAGGGAGATGCTTGATGATTTTGTGACTAAAAAAGAATGGTAACTCTATGTTTTCAAATTTGTTTAGAATCAGTCCTGAAGAAGGTCTACTACCAGAATACCGAAACGCCGCGTCGACTTTTTTTGATTCTTTTGTGTTTTTAATGTGACATGAAAATCTTTTTTATAAATTGTATGACATGTTTTTAAATATTGTAATGATGTGAAATTGTTTTTGTATCGGAATAAATTGTAACAGAGTTTTAAGAAACGTAAAGTGTGGGAATCTTCTATCTTTTTTATCGATTGTGTACTATGATTGATGTTTGCACTTTGGTCTCCCTTTAGTATAAGTACTAGTGAGAACACCTTGCAGCTTAAATGTGAATTTGAGAAACATACCGCCTTAACCTTGTACCTTTGCCTTTCCCGCCCAATTGTTGGCGTGCAGTCCGTTAAAACAATAGGCTTTTTCAAGGAAATTCACATTGAATGTGGACACTTTTTTATTGTCCATCTTTCGTGGGACATTCCTTCTTGATTTGTAAGTTTTCCCGCCAGTCCCTAATAATCCTGTGTGGGGTCCTCCTTCTTTTATAACGCTACTTCCAACCCCGCCGCAAAAAAGGAGCTGATCGTTGAGGCCAGCCCAGTGGGCCTAGGTGCGGTACTCCTGCAAGAACATGGACCAGAGGTGTGGAAGCCAGTCGCATACGCCAGCAAAGCATTGTCTGCCACCGAGACTCGGAATGCGCAAATTGAAAGGGAAGCCCTGGCCATAAAATGGGCGTGTCAACATTTTCACCTCTACCTGTGTGGCCAGGAGTTCACCGTGGTGACAGACCACAAGCCACAACTACCGTTATTTGCGGGGTCCTCCAGGCTAGCACCCCCACGGATCGAACGTTGGGCGGTTCAGCTACAAGGCTACAACTTCAAGATCGTGTACCGACCCGGAGCGCACAACCCCGCTGATTATCTGTCCCGTCCACAGCCAGAAGAAGGGACAGAAGCAGAAGAATTCGTCCATATGATCTCGCAAGCAGCATGTCCAGAAAACATGACACTGAAGGAGATCGGGGAAGCGACTGCAACGGATGAGACGCTGACCAGAGTGCGCCAGGCTTTGGAAGAAAATCGCTGGGCCCATTTCCTGGACGGAGCGCAGAGCCTTCGACTGGAAGTGAGCCACTCTCGCCAACAGCTGTGGCAAATTCGAAGCGAGCTAAGCGTGGGAGATGAAGGGGTCATCCTCCGAGGGCATCTGATAGTAATACCTGAGAGCCTCCAGCAGAGGGTGCTGGCGCTGGCGCACATAGGTCACCAAGGAATGGCCAAGACAAAAGCACGCCTGAGAAGCAAAGTATGGTTTCCAGCCATGGACAGTCGAGTTGACGAAATGGTACGCTCATGCCATGCCTGCACTATCACCGGCAGCGACCCAGCCCCTGCACCGGTGATCACGGAGGATGCTCCACAGACGCCATGGACACAACTCAGCATAGACTTTGGGAGTTTCCCCGATGGCCGACACACATTGGTCATTGTTGATTCGTTCTCCAAATTCCCGGTAGTGGAAGTCATCTCCTCGACGGCGTTTCCACAGGTCAAGAAGGCCCTGAATCGCATCTTTGCCATCCTGGGACTCCCGGACGAAATCAAATTAGAGAACGGACCCCCCTTTCAGGGGAGAGAATTTCAGAACTACCTCGAGAGCCTCCGGATCAAACATCGGAAGATCACCCCGTTGTGGCCCCAAGCGAACAGGGAGGTCGAAAGACTAATGAGGACCCTCAATCGATCCCTGAGGATTGCCGTAGACAACGGAGAGGAACCCGAACTGGCCCTTGATCAGTTCCTAGGGGCCTATCGGCAGACGCCTCATAGCACCACCAAATGCGCTCCTGCCCATCCACTGTTCAAGAGAGCACCCCGCGACTGTATCCCGACAGATAGCACGTGGGTGCCCGAGGATAGAAATGACGAAGCCATTCAAGCTCGGAGGCGAATCACCAATCAGAAGGCGAGTGAGAGTCGCCATGCCAAAGAGCCGACTCTACAGGAGGGAGACACCGTAATAGTGCGAGATCGGCACCCGGGATGGAATTTCTGAACACCCTATGAGCCAGAGGTGTGGGTCGTAGACAAGATCCGGGGAACCATGGTCACCGCCAGACGAAATGGACAAGTGGTGACACGCAACGTGTCGTGCTTCAAGAGAACGTGCGCACTCGCTGGGAGACACAACACGACGGAATGTCAGGAGATGGGAGATGATGGAGGTCTAGATTTTGGAGGATCATTGCCAGGGTCACCTGTGGACAGGCAGAGTGGAGAGAACTCACCCAGCGGGATGCCACAAAACATCACTGTCGAGCACAGTCGACCGTGTGGGACTCTCAGCGGTGAGAGTGAAAGGACAACCCCGTCTGGGGTAGCGGCATCTCCATGTGCCCGAAGCCAACACTACAACCTGCGATTCAACCCGAGACCCAGCCAGAGACTGAGAGACTTTGCTTGGACATCTCCCTGAGGCAGAGAGTTTTTGATGCACGTAAGGACAGACTAAATTGAAGGAGGGATGTAGAGAGCCACACGGGCTCTCCCATACAATGTTGCAGCCACCAACACGCATCCATGCATACCCCGGGGCGGGCTTGCACCGGGGTATAAATAAACAAGGCGGAAGACCGCTCGGGGTCTTTCCGGCTAACTAGCACAGCAGTGTCCATGTCCCATTATTTACAATATCCTGCCACGTGTTGGGCCCTGACCCGACACACAACAACCATGACTGTTCATGTAAGGCTAAGGGAGTTCCATTGGTGCCAGTTGATGCTGGAACCTTAGGGAGGACTGACGCCAGGCAGTGTCCTTATTAAAACTTATTTGTGTTCCTCAATATCTGCCGTGTTAGACCTGCACTTTGTTTCACCACACTTTGGTGGCGAGTTAAAGCTGAAGAATTTGAAGGACAACTAGAATAAGCGCACACTGCCTGGGTGGTCTAATCTCACAAAGCGGTGTGATACTACGTGGGATGGAGAGAGAACTCACCGCATGAATAAAGGAGTGAAGAAGCAATCCCACAGGTACTGTAATTTTGAGAAACTCACCATTTTTTGTAAATCGACATACGGAATTGAGCGCACTCGCTGAGACGATAGCGAGCACCTTCCATTAAAAAGTCGCACTGGTGCAAGCAGTCTAGAGGCACGTGAAGTCTTCGGTGGCCGTGCTCCAGCATCTCGTATTCAGAAGCTGCTTTGGCGCATGCAGTCATGAGGCACGGAAAGCTTTCCTTGGTCGCACGCTGCTGACGTTTCAGTGGAACGTCTTTCCACACGTCATTCATTCACAGGTGCGTCCCTGTGATGACTAGACTGCTTAACAGAATGCAGTCACTCAATTTATACTATCTCACACATCTCCCTGTGAAAACTCTGAGGCGGCTACAAGAAGCATGCGTAGTTAAGTCAAATGCGTCCTCTGCTGGAAATAACAGTCACAGGTGGCGAAAGCTTAATACTACCTGAGATGAGGAACAGAATTTCTTTGGATATTCCTCATTGGGTGAGTTTCCCAGTACATGGAGTTTTAACTTAACTTTGTGGCCCGTTCAATAAGTGACTTTGCTTTACCTCATCATCACTCTGTTTTGTTTTGAGTGGATAAACGTACTGTTAGGTACTTTTACCCTGGTGCCTATTTTGACATGTGGAGTATGTCTAATAACATCATCACACGACCATGTTTTCATTCTCAACCAGGACCCCCATCAATACCATGGGAAGAATGGGTGGAAATGATGGACAATTATATAGTAGCATTAGATGGCCATGATTTTCCTCCAGCAAGGAAGAAAGCATTACTCTTGAGTGTACAGGGGAATGAGGGACAAAGGATTGTCAAGTACTTACCTGTAGCGATGGGGCACATTGGTCATCCTATAACTAACGTGTACAAGGAAAGCATTAAGCAATTGGAGAATAGGTTTTGCTAAGGAGATCAACTTAGTTATGGTGTGCTACAAGTTTTATACTCAACCGCTGCTGGAGCATGAGTCGATTGATGAATTTCTGGCAAGATTACGTGAACTTTCAACTAAATGTCATTTTGGCAACATGACTGATGAATTAATATGTGGCCAGATTATCATTCAATGCATAGACAAAAACATTCAAGAAAGGTTGCGGGCTGCAAAGGATCCTTCCCTCAAGAAAGCGATAGACATGGCGAAAGTCATTGAAGAGTGTGAAAGGTGCTTGATGGAACTTAACAAGAAGGAGAGAGTGGGTGACACGTCTGTTGTAAATGAGTATTGTCAAGAAGATACTGATGAAGTAGTATGCGTGGCAAAGAAGAGAGAAGGGAAAGGAGTACCAGCAGCTGGGGCTAAAAATAACAAAGGGAAGAAATGTTTTAGGTGTACAGTGGCTCCCATACTGCTGAAACCAAGACATGTTTTGCCTTCAACAAGGAATGCAGGGTCACATCATGGACACCCCTTCTGGTGAGAGTCATAGCACTTTGGTAAGGAGTAGTGTTTACCGTGAAAGGGTGTTAATAGTGGGTGATAGCGAAAATACCACTATGTATGATATGAGAAGACGAGTGAGACCTGTAGCAAAATTTACTGTATGTGGGAAGGAAGTAGAATTAATGTTGGATTCAGGTTCTATGTACACCATCATACCCAAGAACTTTTCAACGTTGTTTGTAGTGGTGTGAGTATATTGGAAAAGGACATTAATCCTGCCGGGTACCAAGGGGAGGCAATTGATATTGTGGGGTACAGGCATGGAGGCAGACATCCAATTTGGTATGCGATGCACACAAGGGAAGGTGTATGTAGCCGAGCAACTGCCTCCGATTCTGGGATGGATGCAATAATTCGACCTCAACATAATGATTATTCTCTGAGCTGACAACCAGGTTATGATTGTGCATAAAGTGCAGCTGGATGATGTGCTGAAGGGAGCTGAAAAAGTGCTTGACAAATCTTTGTTGCGTCTCAAGGGATATGTGCACAAGGTTATGGTGAAGGAGACTGCGGTGCCTGTGCAACACAAACTTCGGAGGGTACCTCTGTCCATGAGGGGAGGGGTTAAAGAACCAGTTGAATCATCACCAAGGGTTTCTCCGGTGGTGATCACCCAAAAATCGGATGGCCGCTTGACATTCTGTGTCGAATTGAGGTGACTTAATCAAGAGATTGTAGTGGACACTTTTCCCCTTCCTATTATAGAAGACATTTTGAAGATGGTGAAGGGTGGTAAGTACTTCTCGAAGTTAGATTTGAGGAGTGCTTACCATCAAATTTGGATGCATGAAGAGTCAAGGAAACTCACTACTTTGATCACTACTGAAGGCACATTCCAGTTCACCCATATGCCGTTTTGTTTAGCCGCGGCTGCGAGCGTGTTTCAGCGTGTGATGACGGAAGTATTGAAGGGAGTTAAACATGTCATTTACTTTCAGGATGAGGTTCTGATCATGGGGGAAACTATAGAGCAGCACAGTGTCACACTGAGGAGGGTGTTAAAGAAGTTGGAGGAGGTCGGACTAACCATAAATAAAGATAAGTGTAAATTCTTGACTGAGCAGGTGGATTATCTTGGATATTCCATACCCAGTGGGGGTGTCAGTCCTAAGCACTCGTTATTGGATGCTATTGGGAAAGCACCTGCTCCTGTAGAAAAAGATCGATTAAGATATTTCCTTGGACTTATCGAATATTATTCAAAATACGTGGAGAGACTTTCGGATAAGACTGAGGTTTTGAGGAGATTATTGTGAAAAGGAGAGAAGTTTGTGTGGGGCAAGGAACAAGTCACAAAAGTGATGCAAAACGATGCAAAATCTTTACTTACCAGCGTGGAAATAATGTAAAAGTAATGCGAACCAGTGCATTGCGATGCTTCGCGTTACTGTGCACCATGGGGGTGTACCAAGGGTAGTGCATGGGCGTTCCCATGCAACCACCTAAGGTTCCTCATGTTAAACCCAATTTACTCAAAACAGTAGATTGTGTTTAGCATGAGAAAACTGTGTCCTTTTCAACTAGATGCAAGATTGGAGAAATGCTTTCATCTCTCCTTCCTTTTCCGACTTTGCATGCTTGCTGCACTGTGCAGCACGTATACAAAGTGGGAAAAGCTTTCCCTGGTGTCGAGCATAGTATTTTGTACAGATTTTGTACAGGAAGGGTATCCTTCCTGTACAAAACCTTTGCTGGACTCAAGCACACACCCTAGCGCTGCAGCGCTAAGGTGTGTGCATGGTGCACAGCAGCTGTAATCAGCACATGCGCAAGGAAAGGGGGAGGAGATAGTCATATCTTTGAAGATATGGCGCTCTTCTGCTCCCTCCCTGTCGCGCAACGCGGCATAGCCTCGCAGGGGCTGCACTACATGACGTTTTCGGAAATCTCCCCCCAAGTGTTTTGACAACATCCAAGCAGAAATTTGCAATGCAGGTGTCTTAGTACTTTTTGATAACAAGTTGAAGTCTGTTGGGAGTAGTTTTCTCACAGGTACATGGAAAGGAAGAGAGGAACGGCAGAAAGCAATTATTCTATGATTGTGCATGAGGCATTAGCAGCGCCATGTGAGGGCGCTGAATTATTCGAGTTTATTTATGGGGAATATGCTTTGTGTTACGCACTGATCATAAACCTTTGATGAAAATCTTATCTTTAGGTGAAGTGGGCAAGGGGTCTGCCTGACTAGCTAGGTTAGCTGCCAGGCTACAAGAATATTCTTATACAATGGAATTTGTGCAGGGGTGGAGCAACATTCAGGCAGACTGTCTATTGAGATTGTCATTGGAGTGAGAGCCAGTAGATGCCATGGCAGTGAAGTAGTTTGATCTGGAGGCCTTCACTATTGAACAATGGGAAGAAGAAATGGAACGTGATTTGGTGCTAAAGGAGGTTTTTAAAATGATTTGGTGTGTGAAAGCAAGAGAGAGTACATTGCGGCAGACTGTTCTGCCTGACTTTAAGGTTGTTGATGAGTTGTCCATTTGTGGGGTGAATCTTTCAATGAAGGGTGATCGCTTTGTGTCTCTGGAAGGGTTGAGACGAAGGTTGTTTGAACTTGCCCAAGAGGGACATTTGGGTCAAGGTTTGACTAGCAGAAGACTCATGGTAGAATTGTAGTGGCCGGGCTTGGATGATCAAGTGAAAAGGTCGGTGAAATGTGTATCATTTGTAAAGAGACTAAAAAAAGATTGAAAGTGGGGTGTAAGAAGGATGGAGGAAATATAGAAGATCCAGGCAAGCCTTGGCATACTGTGTGCTTAGACTTTATTGGACCCATGATGGAGCTGCCAGTGCATTTAAGATTTGCTCTTCTCATGGTTGATATACATTCCAAGTGTATTATGGTAAAATTTATGAAAGATGTGATCATCTGGGTGTATTGAAAGGAGTGAAAGGAGTATTCGGGGAAGTGGGTGTGCCAGTTGCATTGATCACTGACAATGGCACTCAGTTAATGTCTTATCAGGTGGTGAAATGTCCGCATAGGCACGGTATAAGACATGTATGCACTTCTCTGTATAATTCCAGGGGTAATGTTATTGCAGAGAGGGTCAACTGTTTGGTGAAGGGTCCTATTCAGTTAGCCATGTGCAATCAGTGTGATGTTGAAGAGATGGTGGATGATATGGTGTGGGCTCATCGCACCACCAGGCACATCGTCATGCGTGAGATTCCGTTTGTGGATATGTGTGGACATTTCCTGGGTTCTAAGTTGGTGCCTGTATGGTTGAAGGAATGGGTCATACATGAAGATGGCAGGAGAGGTGGGACATGTGGCATGGACAGCTGGCAAATCAAACTTAACATTGGTGATTGGGTTAAGGTGAGGCCTGGAAGGATTGGAAGGGGACTAAGTTTAAAGGTCTGTTTCGCATTGATACAGTGGGGAAGTATGTGGTCACATTGGAAAATGGCGACAAATGGAACTTCAGAAATATTGCTCTATATCACAAGGGTGGAGAGTGTCCAAGGGAGGGTGAGGATTGTCCAGCAGCAATATATATGAAAGATGTAGCAGTTATAGAAACATAAAATGCACTGAGAGAAAGCAGAAGGGTATGCTTGAGGGCAGGCGGGTGGGCGGGGCTGCTCTGCAAGCAGGGCTGGGCAGGAGAGAAGTGGTGTGCCCACTCCTGAGTGTGCATGACTGGTTTGGTCGGCCATCTGGGGCCGACCAAACCAGTCATGCACACTCTGCGCTTCTCAAAGCAGACTACAATGCAGCCTACATGTAGAACATGGCCTGGCCATTAGCCCCCGGCTGGGTGGCATCCCGACCAATCACAAGGCTGCTTGAAGTATTGGTGGGAGCCTGGCTGCCTGCTTCCTGTTTCGGAGGCAGGAGAGCAGGAAAGGAGCAGAGACGACTCGAGACCCGGACGGCTAGAAGGTACGTTTTTTTTAATTATTAAATCAAATTCCCCACATGACCCACCTCCCCCGCACGCTCCCCCCCCACCCGCGACTGAACTACATTTTTGGATTGACTCACAAAGTTTTATTGAGTTTACTTTTATACTTACACAATGTAAAATTCATAATTTAACCATGTGTGAATGATAGGCAATTGCCAAAGCCTGAAAAGTCTAAGTAAGTAATTTAGATATCAGTGAACCACTGGTCAAGTACACACTCTCCCTAAGATGGAGTACGCCCACTTCAGTTAAAGGCTAGTTTCCGATAGCAGAGTCTCAGACAGATATACCATCTGAAACACTTTACCTGATGGCCTATCTCCATGGACACAGGTTCCCAGTGAATGTGGACCCAACCTGTTTAGGGGGGACGAATGGCACTCATTTTTCGTGCCCAACACCACTCTACATGGTTGTCCCCATGGGGAAGAAGTAAAATATCTGTGACATGCTTAAAGAAAACTCCCAGTGCATCTGGGACATTGTTAGTCTGTTTTACAGACTGAAATCCCTGGTTTTGGAGATGAACATTATGCACACCGAAACAATGAGAAAGTAATGCAAGCAGTCATTGGTACCCATTTGAACTTGGATTTAAAAAATGTTTTACAATGTGCTTGCGCCTATGAGAATATCAAATTTAGACTTAAACAGATTTAACTGAGGTGGAGTGAAGTGCACAAATAATGACATAAAACAAAAGATGATTTTAGGAAATGGGAAGATAATGTAAGATATTAACACAAAATATCTCTGCTAATAGAAGCTATAGTTGTCCATCAAAATCAATGAATGTAAATAAAAAACTTAAAAATTACCGGACCACTGGTACGAGAAAAAGATTACTAGCAAAAAACAAAATAGCACTGAAATGTCACGGTTATATTTACCCCTTTCCCAGTGGGGGCATCAAATCACTGTCCATGACATCATTACTGTCATCACACTTGGCTTCATTTATAGTGCCATGGGTAATATTGCTTATGACATTACCCTATTCAATCAGATTGGTTAATTGACATATTATGGAGGCATGAAGACTTGCCTTCTTATCTAGGCCTGGAGTGTGTCAGACTTAAAGACAACACAACACATCAGACTCTGCAAAACAACATGTATTTATTTAATTTTTATTGTGAGAAGTGCATAACTTTTCTATGAATTAAAATTATAGCAAGGTGCTTGTGCTTAGCATACGATAACTAAAATATTGCATCAGAGATTGATTATTTTTTAGGAATGGGTAGAACTTGCGGAGGTGCACTCTGCGAAATTCTGCTGAATTACAGAAAAACTCTGCAAGAATTCATGGAATTCTGCCAATGGGCGGAAAGTATGGAGCTTGTGTTGCAACTTAGTGCTGATAGCACGAGCAGTGCTGAAAACCAGTGTGAATGGAACCATGCGTCCTGCGCGAGCGCTCAGCCTTTAGAGTTAATTTTGCTGCCACATGAGTACAGGATCTACTCGAGCAGAAGTAAATCTACTCTGACTGCTCACGAGGGTCGGTGACCACTCACATCAGGAAATTGTGCTAGGGGACGCCAAATCTCATTCGCGCTTGCCAGCTTGCACAGTCTGGAGACTCGCAGGAGAAAAATTCACCCACATGGTGATTGGTGGAATTTGGCCACAACTCCGCATTGAAGAGTAATTCAGAAGGCCAAAATTCCGCCAATTCTGTGAGCGGAACGAAACATCCGCCCACCCCTAGTATTTGTTTTAGTATACAGCATATATGAAATGGATGATGCACTCTATTTATATTCTTGTGAGGCTTTGTGAGTTCAAAAGTTTAAATTCTGAGTTCCAAGGTAACATTAATCCAAGACAGGCAGGCTGGCATCCCTTAATGTAGTTTGTAGTTAGTGGAAGATAAGATATTTCACTTGACAAAGAAAATGGTGTGCATGTCAAAGCTCATTTAATTACTGCCTTAAGAATTGTACTTGTTTCATGAAAGATAAACAATAAATTACTTCGTTAGACTAATGAATGTATCACTTTTTTACATTCTTTCATTTTTTAACATAGATAGATAGATAGATAGATAGATAGATTAAGATATTTAGATATAGAAAGTAGTTGAATTGATGCCTCAGAGGATCATCCAGATGCACCTACAATTGATAGATAAGGAATTTAGGCTGTATTTCACCTGATGATTGTATGTTAGTCAGTCAGTCAAGAATCATTATTTCACTACATTTCTGTAGCATAAAAGTACAGAGAAAAGATAAAAGAAATACATTACAGTTATAGAAGAACAAATTTGTTCATCAAATAAAACATCTCATGTTACATCCTAATTTAGACTAAGATTAAACACATATCGTATAACCATAAATATAGTACTCAAAAGATATAGCAGCAATGGATTATAAAGTGCATAGTGAGCAGCATGTCAAGCAGTAATACGCTTCCGTAATTTAAAAGCGTGCCATATAAATGAGGCCACAGCATAACATACCCAAGGGCTATGTAAGTTTTGTAAGAACGTCAACGCCGGTCTACACTGTCTAAATTTTAATTTTTTCAAATGGGTATTAAAAATAGTTTTCTGGGAATATCATAGAGTGAACAAAAGAGCATAATATGCAAAGTGGATTCAGTGGAAACCACATCACAAGGGCACAGACTAAAATCAACGAAACTAAAACATGGCAGGGTAACCAATCATGAGAGGTAGGAGATTGAATCGAAATCTTGTCAGCACATAGCGATGTTGTACATTCTGTATTTCGGATAAATAAGGCGGGAGATCTCTTGAGTATATAGTGAATTGTAAGCGACTATTAAGGGTTTCACATTTTCCCTCTCAAATCTTTTTAACAGGGCCTTGTTTATAAACATATGCTTCAAGGTTGACTTTGAGATTTTAAGACAGTATTCCGGCTCTTCAAATAAATTGGGGCATCTAAGCTCCTCAGATATTAATTTCACGTATGCCAGCCTTGGAATATCCTGTATCGCGTGAGGTTGCAGACAACCCTTCAAAGTCGGTTTAGTTAAAACTGTTTCCTCCCTTCTCTGCTAGAGTAACAAAGGTGCCATAATAATTTTATCTGTTATATACTGAGTCTGAAGTTCATCATGAATAATAGCAGAAGATCAGTTTTGGGGAACTGGCAAAATGTAAAAAAAAACTGCATTTTCTACGGACTGAATACTTTGTACATTCTGAGTACCTCAAATACCAGCCCTGTATGTAGCGATCATTATACGTTTAGATGCATGTATTATGAAAATTTCTTTAACAGGTTTACTGCCCCAGGTTTTTCATAAATCTATGTAATCTGCATATTTCTTGTTCAAACACGGCCACCCTATTAGCAATCATGGGTTTCCAAACATTTTTATTATCAAATAGGATTTCTAGATCCGCAAATTACGGGGTCTCTGCCACTCTACTGTTGTTAATAGTGTGTGCTGGTCTTCTGCTGGGCTTTACCCCACATATCTTTGCAAAAGTTTTAGATTCATTAACTTGTAAGTCAAGGTTCAGCCTGTCCACAATATAGTCATCTATCAACTCTTGAAGACTTCTACCCATTCTCGCAATTAAAACTGCATCATCTGAATGTAAAGTAATCTGTAGCGGTCATAAGTCGATGAAGGTGTATCTTGTGACCCTGAACTCAATACATTAGTAATGCTATGGGGGCCCATTAGGATGTAGGGCGGATCGCCACAGCCCGCATGGCGGTGGCGATCTGCCCTACATCCTAGCCTGCCCGCCACCCATTTCCCCCTGCCATATTAGTATGGCGGGGGGACCACGGCAGACGGGAAGACAGTCCGCCGCTTTCCCGCCAGGTTGACAAGTCGACAGGGCGGAAAAGGGTTTCATATGGTGGCAGTGTCTGCTAAACATTGCCATCCATATCAGGATGCAGGCGGGAGGGAGACTGTCTGTGGAGGGAAAGGCATGTAGGTTTCGAGGTTGGGGGCCTGTTGCGGGCCCCCAGGATGTTGGGGGGCACATGGGGGGGTACCTATGGTACCCCCCTACATGTGCATGCACAACATGGCAGGCACCGCGCGGTGCCTGCCACGTTGTGCATGGACATGCACAACATGCATTTTGGGCATTGCGGCAGGCGTTGCTGAAGTGTGGCGAAAATAATTTCAAAAAAGGGGGTGGCGGGCACATCCTAATGTCACCCACGGGACCCCTGCACATATGGCGGGCGGTCCCTTTTACCGGCAGGATGGTAGGCGGACTTTGTCCGCCTGCCATCCTAATGATGCCCCATGTGTGTACAAAGAAAATAAAAAAGGGGCGAGTATGCACCCTTGTCTTACTCCTCTTCTGATTTTGAAGTGCTCAGTGTATTTATTATTACGTCCATAGCATACACATGCATTGACATCCTTATACATTTGTCCTATACATGTGACGATTGTCTCCTCTACTCCTAGATCTGCCGTAATAATCCAAAGTCTTGAATGTGATACACAGTCAATGACTGCTATCATATCAATAAATAAAAGAAAAACTGTGCCCTTTTTTGCAGCTATGTAGGACACATTTAGTCTCTTAAACAATAGGAACCAGGAGCTTTTTTAAACAGGTCCTGCACACGTACTCTTAATATGTAATATGAAAAATAAATCAGCCTGCAGTTCCTATGTGTGTGGGAGTGTTCAAGTCTGTTATGAAGTGCCCTAACATATCCCGGGGGATGTCATGCTTCATCATTTGGCCTGATCCTCGTAGGACCAATGCTGCAATGCCAGACAGGCACTCGCGAAGGGGCTCTTTGGTGGAGATCTTGTTTTTAAGCCATTGGGTGGGTGAGGGTTTGTGGACAGGGTAGTGTCGTGAGTGTTCAGTGTAATTTAAAATAGGTCTAGGGCTGCCCTTTGCAATAATTTTATTCCCAGGGTGCACTAACCTAACTATAAACTGAAAGCCCTGTCTGGAGATAATGGTCCTACGGGGTCTGTGTGGTGCATGGGGTCGACATGGTTCTTGCCTAAAGAAGCCCCTAACCAATCTGATGGCAATTCATCAGGACTGTGATATATAGGAGTAGTTAATCTCAACTATTGCAATACCGCAAAGCTGCTTCTTGACGTCGTATGATGGGGTAGTAAACAGCGTTGTTGTTGACCACCAGGTACAATGGCCTGGTGTACTGAGATCTGAAAGAAAGTGGTAAAAAGATAAAACAATGTTTAAAATAAAGGGGAGGGGAGAACGTCCTTGTGGCGCTAGGTAAGCAGAATGAGCCCATAGGGGTTTCACCATGCTGCAAGTTGGAGAGAAAGGTGGTGGTTTTCAGCTTTCCCTTGGATGTGCCGTGGCGTGTTTCTAGAAGTTCTATTAGAGAATTGGCCTGGAAAGTCCTGTGTGACCAGGTAACTGCAGTGTGCAGTTGATAATATATCATGTTATCTTATTTAAAGGATCAGTCAAGGTATAGATCCATCCTTCAATGGTCGGTGCCTTATCGAAGCGTAAGAGCGCTCCACATTAAACATTCATTGGAGGAGCCTTGAGTGTGCCAAGGGTGGAAATGACATGCCTGCTCTACTATTGAAATCATTAGGGAGACATAGGCGTGGCATAGGACAAGGTTAGTGTCACTTCCAAACCATCCCAGTGGACAAACAAAGACAATACAACATGTATAGTGGGTGATATGCAAAATGTTGCCGTATATGTGTTGACCAACCACGAGCAAAAACAAGTGGTTGCCTCTTCACCCTTTTTATTGAACCACAAGCAAGTTCACACATTAAAGCATAAACATACACATGCACTTTGTTGCAGCAACGAGCGTGTGTAGTCATATTAAATAATGCCATGGCAATTGGTATGGTGAGCGCATACTAATCGCGGTCTGTAGCGGACTGTTAGCCAACCCGCTCACACTAGTTTCCTGAGGTCAGAAATGACGGGGGGTGTCAGCAGAGCACTTCACAGCTCTTACCCTGTGGAGAAAGAAAACCAAAACACTGAGCGTATTGGCGTGAACACACATTGTTTGTATCTTACCGACAGAGATAAATCATAGCCGGTCAGCGTGTCCTGATGAGGGCAGGCAGGCATACTCACGTAGGGTGGCGCGACAACTAGCTGTGATCCTACCCTTGCTCAGGTCCCCATGTGTGTGTCTGCATGGCCAGAGTATTTGTAAAGCCACGTGTTAGCGTCCCAGCGTGACGATGCTAGAACGCTAGTTGCGGCAGCCATTTTGGGGGTAAACTTTGTTGAGGCTATACTACGCTACCAGTGGCAAATGTAGTAGCGAGTATTTCTCCAGGTTGCCTATGTGTTAGGTTGTGTTAAAGCTGATATGATCTTCTCTATACCCTGCTGGATATTGCCTATGAATTAGTGTGTTACCAGTTTTTAACGTTGATGAAAGGGGTCCATTATGATTGGCGGTAAGTGGACCTCGCCATAGACTGCATAGAATAATAAGTAGGTGGGTTATACAATCATAATGAAAGATTGTAATATGCAAGTAGTGCGATTAATTCCCCAATACTACATAATGTTCAGTGTGTCTTGTGATATATATGTGGCATAGTTACCTCCCACATTGAGTGTAAGTACAGTGGTAAGGTGGAAATACAGACCATGATGTGGTACAACTATCATGAATTGTGGCTGTCATTGTGCGACGAGGATGGGGGGGTAGCGTCGCACAATAGTGGCCACAAATCATGATGGTTGTACCACATCATGGTCTGTATTTCCACCTTTACGGATCTAAACTTCCATGGGCATGAGAACCTTTTCCATGTCCATCTTACTCATAACCACCATACCGTTCACAGGTGCCTGTTGGGCATTGCAGTGCCAGCCGGACAAGGAGCAGGCCCATTGATGAAGCATGACATCCCCAGGGTGTGCGAGGGCACTTCATATTAGACCTGAACATTTCCACACACTTAGGAACTGCATACTGGTTCATTTTTCATAGTAAATATTTAGACCTTGGTCAAAGGTGACCATTCCTTTTTTACGACCATATTGAGTATCTGCTCAAATCTTTTTCTCCATAGTCCAGTACTCCAATCTGTGTGATTAAATATGCACATCACCTTCAGAATCGAATCATGCAGGGGTATGGGCCTATAATTTTTGGGAAGAAATCTTTCATCTTTTTAAAAAATGAGGATTATGATCGAAGCCTTCCATGTTAGGGATGGATCTAATTAGTGATAGTGTTGAAAACATTCGTAATTAAAGGTGTCCATTGCTCTTGGGGTTAATAAAACACATCCAGTTGGACCCCATCTGGGCCTGGAGCTTTGCTCCTACTGCTTTTCTTCACAGTCCTCTGTACTTCCTCTAATTGAAAACTCAAATGATTGTAACTCCCCCTCTGAGCATCTTTGGAGATGACTTATGCCGTTTTCTCAATGCCATAAATACTACTAAAATGCTTATACACTTTTTTTCTTGTATGTGGACATCCATATTAGGATTGGAGGATTATCTAAAATACGGTGCATTGATTACTTTTCAAAAGGATATGGTATCTATTAATTTGCTCACCTTTTGGAGCACCTCCCATGCTTCTTCCTTTAACTGGGACTTCCTGGTGTTCAGAACCTCTTTACAAATCGCTTGCGAGGTCTTAACATGTTCTGCTATTCTGGGTTTGGCATGCAGTGCTTTATGGAGCTCATTAAGTGCTCTGGTTGACTCCAATCAAACCAGCCCCTGATGTTGGACATGAAACAACGGCTATCCCGCCATATTAACTGCTTCATATTGGCCGAGATACCCAGATAAGCGTTTTTAATTAAATATGGGTCAGCCTGCGAATCCAAGCAGATATCTACCTCCTCCCTTGTATTTGACAGGGTAGAGGCAAGACATTTATTGTGATCTACCATTCTCCATTTAAAAGTAAACCCAATTTTATTTGCCAAAGAGGGAGTCACCTTAACAAAACCACTTAGCCCCAAACTACATACCACATGATCACTGTACCCACCAAATTTACAAACAAAATTGCCACCCAATTGATTTGGTCCTCAGTGATTAAAGTATAGTCAATTGTTGAGGTAACCAAGTTACTCTGGAACGTTGGTGCTAGCTCCCCGTATTCTCCAAATCACTAACCATCCTAAGATCCAGTTTGCCCAATAAATTATTTCAACTGGAACCATGATCATTGGGTCTAAAATGCATTAATGGCTTGTCCTGGGAATCCTTTAACCTACAAACTGCTTTAACTGAAATGGGACAATGATGTACATTAGAATCTCCATCCCAAAAAAGGTGAATAGTGTGAGGAAGATCCCTGAGTAATGAGTGAATTGCCTTTTTCAAATCTTCAACCACTTGGGACTCTTCCCAATAAACATTGTATCTCATAATACTGACACCTAAATATTCACTGACAGAAATATTGTGGCTTAAGTATCGTTTACAAACATATTGAATTGTTAGGGTACAATATTTTTGTTTGATGACATTTAGGCAACCATATTTTGGTTCCTCAGGGTGCCGATGCGGGTCTCGGACTAGGCATAATAGCTGACGTTTGTTCTTCTTACAACTGTGAATCGAACGAGCACCCTGACCCCGGCTTCCATGAGGCACACTATCCTAACGTCTCTAGTTTTTTTACATTTCTACTACTGAAGAGAGGACACCCGACTGTGAGTACATGGTTACGTTTTACAGTGGGAAAACACAGAAGGCGTCCCTAGCATTTACTAGCTGATGTGTGTGAGTACTAGGCAAGCAAAAAACGAAGAAAGTCTAAATGCATAAAAATTACATTATTCGTGTGCAAAGATGTCAATTTAAAGGGTCACTCAAACAACAAAAAATACAAAGAAATACAGGAAAATATAGTTTATAAAAATGGTTATGAACAATTTATTACACAAAATATTTTAAAAACATAGTACATTAAAAATGTCATTGATAATCATGTGTACAGTACACAAATCAAGAAAACAAGGTCGACACTGCGTTTCGGTGATTTCATACAGATGTTCACCTTCTTCAGGACAGTTTTCTAAATGGTAAAAACAATTCACACTGTTATTCTTCAAACATGTTGTTGGTGAGACCCTCTTTTAACTGCACAAATTAAAATCTTGCCCTGTGCCATTTAGAAAACTGTCCTGAAGAAGGTGAACATATGTATGAAATCGACCTTGTTTTCTTGATTTGTGTACTGTATATATGATTATCAATGAAATTTTAATGTACTATGTTTTTAAAATATTTTGAGTAATAAATTGTTCATAACCATTTTTATAAACTATATTTTCCTGTATTTCTTTGTATTTTTTGTTGTTTGAGTGACCCTTTAAATTGACATCTTTGCACACGAATAATGTAATTATTATGCATTTAGACTTTCTTCGTTTTTTGCTTGCCTAGTACTCACACACATCAGCTAGTAACTGCTAGGGACGCCTTCTGTGTTTGCCAACTGTATCTACCCTGTCCCTATTTTAAAATAGTAGGGTTCCTCCCTCTTTATTTTCATACGTTTCACAGTGACCAAGGGTAGGGTAAACCTTAGCCTGTGTAGACTGCCGGGGTCTTACTGGTCCTGACGAAAACCTTGTAATACCGCCTTCAGGTTGAAACATGTAGACCGCTTTTTATTTTTTCACTTTTACTTCACTACTAGATACCGAAGGTCGATTTAACCTAATACAGTGTCTCATGAATTGTTAACATTGCCAAGTTGCTCCAGAATAAAATGTGTTCCTTAGGGAGTTAAATCTGGCCAATTTTTAACCCAATTTTCACTCACACCACACACAAAAGAAACCAGCTCCACTGTAATCAGGTGTCGTAGCACACCCGGATGGCATTCAGCTATCCGGGTGGAACCCCAATGATGAAGCATGTCACCAACTAGGTTGGTGAGTGAGGGGTCTTCTATAAAAGAAACAATCTGCCTTTTTGGTGCACCTCTTTTTATGCCACAGAGACATTGAGATGTCTCCAGGGTGTAGTCCTCATATTGTTTGATTATAACCATATTTTGATACCATGTCTACCCGACAACAGCCATATGTAGAAAACATCACCTGTTTGTGGCTTTCATGGTTGTTTTGTCTTTCATCTTTTGGACCACATGGCCTTGGAGAACTTTTGTTTTCCACCTGCAAGAGAGGGCATTCTACCCATGGATACTGCAATTTCTCATTATTTTTAAACTATTTTCTGTGACAGGGGGCACCATTGTAGAGATGTTTTCATCATTTTAAAGCCAAACAAGGTCACTGAAAAATCATTTATTAAGTAATGTTATCGATTTGCACTAAGAGCAGATCTCAATCATTGCATATATCAATAAACATGTACAAGTGATGTTATAATTGGTTTGTTTAGCATTACTGGTAACTGCCAGCTGTTTTTGATTATAGCCTTAACGTTCCTACTAAATAATACTGTTAGTGCCGAGAGGGCCATGGGCAAAGGGCACAACACTTGGCTATGATCTGTGCCCAGTTCAGTCTGCTCTACGTATCAGCACCTTCCCTCTTTTTAGACCTCTACAAGTGATTCTCTACATCCAAATGTGCATAAGAAATGTGTAAATGTTCATGGTGGTTCAAAGCACTAATATTGAACTAGGTGAAATGCCATTAATTTGTTATTTTCAGTAGGATAAAAGACGAGAAGGCATGTTTAACCCCTCTTTCTATGCTTGTTTCCTCATGGATTTTGTGTGGTATAGTTAGTCGGGTATGTCCGCAGCAAAATTTGTCTTGTTTAGAAAACAAAAAGTGGTCAGTGGTAGAAAATGTCTCCGATTTAAGTTTAGATTAAAATGTTGGTTGTGAATACATTCACAAGCACATCCAATGCTATTGACCGATTTTTACTTCTCTCGAAATATTTTGAACAACTTTGGGCCATATGTAGGTAGCCCATTTGCGATCTCAAATGCTGAAATTCGCCGAATTTCAGCATTTGCGATCGCAATTAGAGCAGTGTGCTATGTAGCACGCAAAAAGCCACATGCAAAATAAGGAATCGCAAAATGTGTGATTCCTTATTTTGCAATTGCATTTAAGGAATCGCAAATTGCAATTCCTTAAATGCAATGTAGGAAGCACCCAAGTTGTGCGGAAGGTGGCTTAAGGAATCGCAAAATACCACCAACTTCAGGTTTCTTTGAAAAATGCACTTTTTGGCATTCTTCAAAGTGCCATGTGGGTCACATGCATGCCCTTAGGGTATGCATGTGGGCCACATGTGCACAAATGTTAATTTCAGGGGTGCAACAGGGTGTCCTTTTCACACCCTTGCAACCCTGGAATTGCATTCTCAATTTGCGATTCTCTAATTGAGAATCGCAAATTGAGAATGTCATCCAATTCATTCCTATGGGCCTTTCAGCCCATAGGAATGAATGAGAAGGTATTCCTTATTTGAGAATCGCAATTTACGATTCGCAAATAAGGAATAATTGGGATTCGCAAAAAAATTTGCTAATCCTACCTACATTTCATTTTGCGGTTCTCTAATTGCGATTCCCAAAAAATCGCAATTAGAGATTCGCAAAACAAAAATTACCTACATATGGCCCTTTATGACAAGTTAATCATGAAAACGAAGTTGTGCCGAAAACTATAATCTAGAACAAGTTTTGTGTCAGTGTGCAAAAAAATCATATGAAAGTTTAAAAAGAAAATTCTACATTTGCTTCCCCATTATAACTTTCCTCTCATCACAAATCTACAAACCACTAGAGTAGGCAGGTCACCATGGACCATAGTACAAGCAGGGAAAATGAAAAATGGGGCCCTATGCTACCAAGTCAAGAAATTTAAGAATGGATAGAATTGAGGTGAGGTCGGCCCCTCACACCTCTGTGCCTCAGTGTCTCTTCACCTTCACCCTAGTAATAAATATGCCCAAAAATAAAACCTGAATACATCTTAATTTCTTGTATAACTTTTTTCTAGAAAGGTGCACCCACATTTATAAACTGAGCTAAATATTAATATCGAACTTAAAGCAGTTTTCTTCGTTTCTTTCTTTCTATGAAGTAGGGTACGACATTTCATTATCGTTCACTTTTTTCCTTTAACAGTTTACTGGTGCTCCAAGCTGAAGTGCGAAAAATCATTGCATTACAAGTTTCCCTAAACTCCATTCAAGCGCGTGTTGAGGTGGAAAATAAAAGAAGCTGTTGAACCTTGACTTCTTGCAATTGGCTCACAAATCATTACTATTCTAGCATTGACTGGATATAATAATTTGCTTCGTTTTTTTAGGTTTCCAAAAAACCCTCAAGGATGACTTACAAAGTCTGTAGGGTCAGTCTTTCAACATCGCTGAAAATTGGTGTCAGAATGTGTTCAGATTTAAGAACTATTGGCTGAATAAAACATGTCAGTGTAAGCTTTTCATTGCCAATTATAGGCTCGGGCAAATGGTACACACAGCAAGAAAATGCAGTCTTGCAAAGAGGCTTAATGTTGGGAAGCCGGAGGAGGATTTTACTGAGTAATTGTTTTGACATATATTATAAACATTCTTCACACTGAGCTATTATTCTGTTGAGCGCAAAAGAAAAGACATGGGAACCAATTTTCTAAAAGGCTCATTTTGTGAGAAAAATGCACCCGACTGCTCTGTCGACATATTTGTAAATTTTCCACTCTCTCTCTTCAGCATGATTCAGTTTCTTGCTCTCCGTCAGTTACTGCATAAACCCTATATTTATCTTGGCTACAGCATCTCTATGTGAAGGACCCCATCTGTATCAACACTCCTATATTCTTTGGTTACCATATTTTAGATGCAGCATTTGTGAAATGTGCTATTTTTATGGTCAAGTACTTTATGTACAGGGAAGCAGTGGTCACTGTGCTTGGACCTATTATGATATTTGCAGAGCTCTGAAATCTCACATGTCCTGTATGAGTAGCTCATCCAATCCAGATGTTTTTTATTGCTTCACATTTTGGAACTTGGAGTCCGATTCCTAATAGGATAAGTGCCCAGTTCTAGACGAATATTTTTTAAAGAACATTGTGTCATGATAAAGTAATAATTCAAAAGCCAGCCACCTCTCAAATCAGTGGATGACTGTTTCTTTGCCCTTGACTCTTGTTTTAGCTGTGATTTTGCTGTACGCATAACTACTACATACATATTTACCACATATACATATATATATATATATATTTTTTTTTAATAAATATATATATAGATAGATAACTGTATATATATATATATATATATATATATATATTTTTTTTGCGGTTTCTCCCGAAGGGGAGAGTGGTTCCTTGTGCACTCCCAAGCTTAACAATAACTTTCTTTACCACGTCTTGGTTCATGAATTCTTTAATTATCACAGCAAGCCAGCAACACCTTACGCGTTTCGGTCTCTACGGAGACCTTGCTCACAGGAAATCATCACCATGTTTTTTTGTGTTTAAATAAAGTATTAAAAAAAAAACAATTCAATTCATTGCATCACTTCCTGTTAAGTTCACAGGGATTTCTGGGTTACGTAGTTTTTCATTCAATTATACACAATTGTATTTTTATATTACTATCTTGGGCCGAGATAGGGCATATATTTTTGATTTCTTACGCGCATAGTCTTTATCACTTTCCAATCTAACATTTGGCAAACAAAATGCATTTTTTATAACAACCAAAGAAATAATCAGCCCTCTAGTGGGCAGCGCGTTTATCAATCATGACATTCTCTGTAATGTTTTGCAATCTATTTCAATTTACCCTCCGGTGGGTATAATCCCTGTTTTCACTATTATGCCCATAAGGCGACCCTTCGGTGAACCTCCTCAATTTATATTACATACACTAAATTTGTTGTATGAAATTATAACTGATATACCTGATGCACTAAAAAGCTAGTACAAAAAATTAATTTTAACTGAAAATGATTAAAAGTTAGTTTCAGGGAAATATTGTTCGTGCATGCATATTTTTCATATGTATATAGTTCCAGGCAGTTTACAGGTGGCAATGTAATTCTTCATCCTGATTTAACCCATACGGGCTCATTGTCCTGAAGTTAATAATATGTTTTGACTCTCTTTGTCTCATTCTTAGTTCACGATCTCCTCCTCTACAGTGTAGATCAATGCTCTCAATGCCATAGAATTTCAACTCTTTCCAATTGCTACAATGTTCCTTTTCCATGTGTTTTGCCACCGCGTTGCTTCTGTCTTTGTTAGTTGTGGCTCTTACATGCTCAAGTATTCGTTCTTTCACTTTCTTCTTTGTACTGCCCACGTATTTTAGTGCGCAGGGGCATTCCAGCACGTAAATAACAAACTGTGTATTGCAGTTGATCAATTGTTGGATTTTCCATTTTTGGTTGTTTGCCATCACCAGCTCTTTAGTATGTTTTGCAATGCAACAGACTTTGCAATTAGTGCATTTGTAAAATCCTTTTGATTTAGGCATTGTTTCCGGTTTTTGTTGATCAACAAAGTGACTGTGAATCAATCTATCCTTTAAGTTCGTAGCTCTTTTATACGTGATGGTTGGGTGTCCTCCCACAATTTTTGCTGTATCAGGATCCATGTGTAGAATATGCCAATTTTTTTGTAGAATCTTCATTATCGATTGGTTGGCTGTTGAATGAGTTGTTATGAATCTGATTGTGTTATCTTTTTCCAGGTTAGTTGGTAATTTCTCTTTTAATAGCTCAGTTCGATTTACTGTAGAGGAGCGATTCACGGCTGATTTCACAATGCCCGGATTGTATTTGCGTGTTTCAAATCTCATCGAGGCTTGTCTTTTGTTTGTGTTCCAATCTTCTTCTCGAGAACAAATTCTTTTTATCCTCAATAATTCTCCATAAGGAATATTATAGTAAATCGAACTGAGCTATTAAAAGAGAAATTACCAACTAACCTGGAAAAAGATAACACAATCAGATTCATAACAACTCATTCAACAGCCAACCAATCGATAATGAAGATTCTACAAAAAAATTGGCATATTCTACACATGGATCCTGATACAGCAAAAATTGTGGGAGGACACCCAACCATCACGTATAAAAGAGCTACGAACTTAAAGGATAGATTGATTCACAGTCACTTTGTTGATCAACAAAAACCGGAAACAATGCCTAAATCAAAAGGATTTTACAAATGCACTAATTGCAAAGTCTGTTGCATTGCAAAACATACTAAAGAGCTGGTGATGGCAAACAACCAAAAATGGAAAATCCAACAATTGATCAACTGCAATACACAGTTTGTTATTTACGTGCTGGAATGCCCCTGCGCACTAAAATACGTGGGCAGTACAAAGAAGAAAGTGAAAGAACGAATACTTGAGCATGTAAGAGCCACAACTAACAAAGACAGAAGCAACGCGGTGGCAAAACACATGGAAAAGGAACATTGTAGCAATTGGAAAGAGTTGAAATTCTATGGCATTGAGAGCATTGATCTACACTGTAGAGGAGGAGATCGTGAACTAAGAATGAGACAAAGAGAGTCAAAACATATTATTAACTTCAGGACAATGAGCCCGTATGGGTTAAATCAGGATGAAGAATTACATTGCCACCTGTAAACTGCCTGGAACTATATACATATGAAAAATATGCATGCACGAACAATATTTCCCTGAAACTAACTTTTAATCATTTTCAGTTAAAATTAATTTTTTGTACTAGCTTTTTAGTGCATCAGGTATATCAGTTATAATTTCATACAACAAATTTAGTGTATGTAATATAAATTGAGGAGGTTCACCGAAGGGTCGCCTTATGGGCATAATAGTGAAAACAGGGATTATACCCACCGGAGGGTAAATTGAAATAGATTGCAAAACATTACAGAGAATGTCATGATTGATAAACGCGCTGCCCACTAGAGGGCTGATTATTTCTTTGGTTGTTATAAAAAATGCATTTTGTTTGCCAAATGTTAGATTGGAAAGTGATAAAGACTATGCGCGTAAGAAATCAAAAATATATGCCCTATCTCGGCCCAAGATAGTAATATAAAAATACAATTGTGTATAATTGAATGAAAAACTACGTAACCCAGAAATCCCTGTGAACTTAACAGGAAGTGATGCAATGAATTGAATTGTTTTTTTTTAATACTTTATTTAAACACAAAAAAACATGGTGATGATTTCCTGTGAGCAAGGTCTCCGTAGAGACCGAAACGCGTAAGGTGTTGCTGGCTTGCTGTGATAATTAAAGAATTCATGAACCAAGACGTGGTAAAGAAAGTTATTGTTAAGCTTGGGAGTGCACAAGGAACCACTCTCCCCTTCGGGAGAAACCGCAAAAGAAATACGTACGCGGCTGGGTCCTGCCGCGCCTTGCGTGCACCGCTGAAGAGCACCCGGATGCTTGAACTTTGGATCGCAGTCGGATTCATATATATATATATATATATATATATATATATATATATATATATATATATATATATGTATAGATACAGTTATATAGATATATATACATACTGGTACCAGGAGCAACACATATATATATATATATATTGCTACACGGCGGCCTGACCGTGGAAAGTGCACCATCGCCTGCTGGAGGATTTTCTACTGTCAGCAGAACGAGGCTTGTACATCCAAACCTTTTGGAAGTAATTCAGCACAGGACTCTTGTGTCAATAACGGCGCGCCAGACCTCACAGCCTACTGAAGGTAAAGACTGAGCATAATCAAAACAGAACACTCGACCTTACTATAAGGAGGAAAAATGTAAATGCATTACGGACTACAAGTCCCAGCTCATGATGGTGAGAGTTGCACTAAGCATACGCCCACCTGGGGGCTTGTTACTAATAAAAAACCCGGAAATGCAAGTAATGCTGTCTTCGAGTGTCATGTTTGCAAGCCCATGAGGAAGGGGTGTGTTAACCCTGAAACGCGTCGGGCATTTCTAAACAATGTGAAAGGGAAAGGCGTGCCATGTGAGAAGCCCGAAGGGCAGAGGACTGTCGTGTGCCTTTCGTATGCTACAGGCATTTTGTTGAACCATATATATATATATATATATATATATATATATATATATATATATATATATATATATATATATATATATATATATATATAAACACCCACAAGCTTTTAGGAGCGCACACAAAGCCGCTGACACCATCCGGTTTTTCTTTTAGGCAACTTGCTTCTTTATTCGGGGAAGACGAATACTGCCTGACCTGACGCGTTTCGAGGTATGCACATCTTTTTCAAAGGTCACGTTTCTTTCACAGGTGGTTCTGGCATAATTGGTTTAGGGTGCATGCACATTTTATATCTGCTGCGTTGGTTTTCAAAGTCTATTGCATGCTGGGTAAAGTAGTCCCATTCGGAACGTCATGTTTGCCTATAGTAGGTCCGTGATTAGAAGCGATAATTCCATGGCATAATCGTACCTTTAGTGTAACCACAAATGCTTCCACAAGTTCATTTTCGCCTATATATATATATATATATATATATATATATATATATATATATATATATATATATATTCACTGAAAAAACCATAGGTTTCACAGCAGTTATAGTTAGGTGGAAATTTTACTCGCATAAAACCATTGAAATTCCCACGTTATAGTTAGTTGGACTCACTATAACTTGCGCGTGCAATGCACTGCTGATGATGTCACATATTACATCACTCATGACATGGTCAGTGACATCACTCATGACATGCGCACGGAAAGCTGATTGGCTCTCGGGTGTCTGTAAACATTCGAAACAGTCCGGAGCGGCCGCCATCTTGTGTCTCGGTAGGATCGAGACACAAGAGGTGGTAAAAACAAGGGGGGAAATAACCAAAAGGGGACAGGGCAGACCCCCCCTGACCCCCTAGGTTTGATGTGGGGGCCATAAAAGGGTCCCTCGGGTAAAAAAACATTTTTAATTTTTTTTTTATTTCCGCGGCGGGTGCGCCCGGTATGCGCACCGGGGAGCGTACCCTGGAGAAAAAATAATGACAGACTTCTTTTCATTTTTTTAAGAACACATCTCTTTGATGAGAATTGGAGGTAGCTCTGAAAAGAACTTTTGTTTTTCTTCTTTTTTTTAATCAAAAACAAAAACAGGGAACTGGGGAACTGGAAACAGCTCAACAGGAGCCAAAACAAAAAATAAAAATTAGCAGCGAGAGCTCGAACCATGAGTGTGACACTTTGCTCCCCATAGCAAAGAAGATGGTCACATTTCGACATTTTAATATAGCCTGATTAAAAGCAGGCTGAATATTTGGTATCATCTCCTGCTCACGCCGACGCACAGAAGGTGTTGCTCCACCGGTAGAAGTAGAGCCACCATCCCTGGGAGCCTCTCGTGCCAGAGCCCTGACACTCTCCCGTGCATAGTTCTGGGGATGTTTCCTTGACACGTGGCGTATCATCGTCCAGTTCCAGAAGCTGTATTTTTTTCTGGGATTTCCTCTCGATAAGATGGTGTGGCATATTTAACACTCCACCTTTGGAGCATTTACCTTCTTCTCCCCCTCTGGAATTTTGAAAAATGTCAAAATGAAATGTTCCTTCACAGTTCGTTTAGGAACCTCCTCATCAATGAAATCCTCAGTCTCATCACTGCTGCTGGATGCTCTTGCAGCCATGATAATAGAGTAAATATGACACAGGTGCCAAAAGCAGGTCTTGCACTCACAAAAGTGAAACAAGAAGTGAAGGAAGTGGGTGGGGATTTCAGTCTTTGTAAAAAAAAAAAGTTAGGAACCAATGAAAAGTGTTATTTTCAAGTCACATGATCCGGGCTTTCATCATTTGGAAACCAAAACTGATCTGCACCAATGAAAAGTGTTAATTTCAGATCACATGACCCGACGCGCTTACGCTACGCGCCCCGGGGCGCGCCCGTAGTCGCGCCCCGGGGCGCGCAGCGTAAGCGCGTCAGGACGTTGCGCGATCGTATGCGCTCGCGTGCTTCCGGGTGCGCTTACGCAGTGCGTCATATGACCCATCACGCGGCTACGCGAAACATCACGATGTTATTTTCGTTCGCGGGAATAGCGCTAACGGGACGCTCCCCGGTATGCGCAGCGTAAGCGCGTCAGGACGTTGCGCGATCGTATGCGCTCGCGTGCTTCCGGGTGCGCTTACGCAGTGCGTCATATGACGCATCATGCGGCTACGCGAAACGTCACAATGTTGTTTTAGTTCACGGGAACGATCCCCGGTACGCGCCCCGGGGCGCGCCGTAACATTGCGCTTACCCGTGCGTTCACCGGTACACGCCCCAGGAGCGCCCCAGGGCAAAAAATAAATAAATTTAAAATTACATAATTATACAATATAAAATTCATTATAAAAAATATTACTTTTCATACCTATAGAGATTTGCTATTAAAAAACCATTGAAATTCAATGAAAAAAAACATAGGTTTCACACCAGTTATAGTTAGGAATTAGCATTTAAAAAACCTATTAAATTCACTGAAAAAACCATAGGTTTCACACCAGTTATAGTGAGCTGGAAGTTTTACTCGCATAAAACCATTGAAATTCCCACGTTATAGTTAGTTGGACTCACTATAACTTGCGCGTGCAATGCACTGCTGATGATGTCACATATTACATCACTCATGACATGGTCAGTGACATCACTCATGACATCACTGATGACACCATCCTTGTGATACAGTGACAGACCTCCTTTCACTGTAATGTAAGCCTTAAAACACATATTCAAAAATAGAAACTAAAATGTTCAAAAAAATGGAGATACCCATACCAGTTACAACAACCAATTCAATAATTCCGCCATCTATATACACATCCACTCATTCACCAACAGTTCTTTATAATCACTCATACGTATACTCAGTCATCATATGTAGTGATACACCTATACATCCGGTTACACACCGACAGTCATCCAAAAGATACTCTCACACATACTCACACATGCAAATAAACTATTGAACATCCATTTATTTGCATATACAGCTATACACACACTACCACTTTACTTCTAAGGAAACTTACACATACTTACTCTCTTAAACAATCACTTATAGAAACACATACTAATTTAAACAGGAACTCTTACAATCCATCACTCTCACATATACTCACTTATATACATCAATATTCACATATACTAGATTAAAACATATGTAGTTACTGATAAAGACACTAGTGAGACAGTCATTCACTCACTAACACACACATATACACACTCATCCACCCATACAGTCCTGCACATATGCTGTGTTCAAAACACATACAAAGAGAGAGTCAGTCATTCATGCATGTATGTGCTAAGCAACACCCCCACCAAACCATACAAACACTCATACTGATACTAAGAAAAACATCTAATAACCCATATACATACATATGTAGCTACTCACCAACCCATGCAGCCACTTATACAGAAAGTGAAACACTAATACATATATTTGAATATTTAACATTACTCTCCAATATATGTATTCACTAAGATACACTTAATAAACCAGTTAACCAATCATTTTTTTATAAAAAAACATCCATGTAAACACTTATTTAAACATTTATTCTTCCATAAACTTTAACATTTTCATATATAACACATATTTATTTTTTAAAAAGACACACATTCACTGGATGGTGTCATCAGTGATGTCATGAGTGATGTCACTGACCATGTCATGAGTGATGTAATATGTGACATCATCAGCAGTGCATTGCACGCGCAAGTTATAGTGAGTCCAACTAACTATAACGTGGGAATTTCAATGGTTTTATGCGAGTAAAACTTCCACCTAACTATAACTGGTGTGAAACCTATGTTTTTTCAGTCAATATATATATATATATATATATATATATATATATATATATTCAATCTTGCCAAACTTGTCCGGTTTAAAGAAGGCGCTGACACCATGAATCTGAATCCAAACTCGATTTATTCGATCAGTATCTGCTAAGACGCGTTTCGGCGTTGCCGCCTTGTTCACTACATATATATATATAAAATTTCTATGGCAAAATGAAACCCCTCATTTTGTTCCTTTTCAAATTAAATGTATTACGTGTTACCACTTTATTTCAATCAAGATGACTTTAGGTGTGCCATACTTTTGTCATAAGTAAGACTGTTAGCGTTCTAGTTGTTCTTTAGAACACTCTGGGACATTCTGTCATTGGGCTATAGTTGGGCTACATCTGGCTGATATTTGGGCTACATTTGGGCTCTTTTGTCTCTGGTGGCCATCTTGGGAGACTGCATATCAGAATTTTTTTAATTAAATATAAGAGGATTTGAGAAGTCACTCAAAATGTGCCCTAATTTTTCTTTCTTCAGCACTAATCATAATTTCTATGGCAAAATGAACCCCCTCATTTTGTTCCTTTGCAAATTAAATGTTTTAAGTGTTAACACTTTATTCCAATCAAGATGACTTCAGGTGTGCCATACTTTTGTCATAAGTAAGACTGTTAGCGCTCTAGTTGTTCTTTAGAACACTCTGGGACATTCTGTCATTGGGCTATAGT
Source organism: Lissotriton helveticus (assembly GCF_964261635.1). Lineage (NCBI taxonomy): Eukaryota > Metazoa > Chordata > Amphibia > Caudata > Salamandridae > Lissotriton > Lissotriton helveticus. The sequence continues at coordinate 402,351,150 of NC_136065.1, forward strand.
TGGGCTACATCTGGCTGATATTTGGGCTACATTGTTTTTTTTGTCTCTGGTGGCCATCTTTTGGCTACATTGGGCTACATTGGGCTACATTGGGCTACATTGGGCTACATTTGGGCTCTAACATATATATAGCCCAATGTAGCCCAATATATATTTTTTCAAAGTTAATTTTCGTAAAAACCACTGGAGCATATATCTTGAGACATAGCAAAGGCACATCGGGGTACCAGTCCCTACAATTTTGCCAAGTTTGGTGGAAATCCATTCAGCCGTTCGGGCTAAAAGTGAGTCCAACCGCCCTATGGAAATTAACATGGGGAAAACACGTTTTGGAACCCCCCTTTTATATCGGCCCCCGCTTGACGAATCCCCCCGAAACTTTCAGGGAAGGAGCGGAGCGCAGCGAGGCAAAGTTAAGGAAAATTACAGGCAGATCCCTCATTCGGCGCCAAAGTTATTCCCAATAGAATGTTGCGGATTTCCTATGGAAAACGATCCTAACTATAACTACCTACTGGCGACCGCCAGTAGGTAATATATATATTATATATATATATATATATATATATATATATATATATATATATATATATATATATATATATATATATATATATATATTGTTTTTTTTTTTCCTGCATTCCGCTACTCATCCACTTGGAGCAAAACGGAACGGACCACCAAAATGTGCCATTTTCAATCATTTATTTTCAGGGTGCAGGTCATATGAAGCCAACAAAATGCCCTAAGCATTATGGGGTCACTCGACAGTTCCTTACCATCCAGTTTTCTCCTCAGCATTCCTTCCTGCTCCACTTTTAATTGAGGTTGCCGACACGTTTCAGGGTGAGAACCCCTTCATCCAGGGCTGCACATAAAGGACGCTTAATGTGCATGAGTAAAAATGGCTCCTTTTATTACAAGCCACCCAGTGGGCGTAAGCTGACTGCAGTGCACACTGTTGATTACTGGGACTTGGAGGCCTATCATGTGTGAATACATATAATCCCAGTGAGTTCAAGTGTTCATTTATAATTTGTGCCAGTCTTTATATGCCTTTAGTAGGCTGTGTTGTGGTTGACAATGCTGTAAATAAAAAGGACACGGTGCCGACAAATACCCAATTTGTTTGATGCTCCGGCCTCAGACAGCTAGTGTGACGTTTCTCTTCCGGCTGACGATTGTGCCTCCCTCATGGCCGGGCCGTCGTGCGCAGATATGAAGCCAACAAAATGCCCTAAGCATTAGGGAGTCACTCGAAAGTTCCTTGCCCTCCGGGTTTCTCCTCAGTATTACTTCCCGCTCCACTTATAATTGAGGGTGCTGACACGTTTCAGGATGAGAACCCCTTCATCCAGGGCTGCACAAAAATTACACTTGATGCGGGAAGAAATGCTGAGGAGAAACCCTCTTGGCGCACTGCTGGTGGGGCGATGAGGTTCTCTTGTGTCCTGAAGATCTCAGGACACAAGTGGATTTCATGCCCCAAGCAGCAGTGCGCCAGGAGCTGTGTTTGCAGAGTGGTGTAAAAAGGGGTGTGGCCACAGACCACCTCTCTGCAATTCAGCAGTGTGCAGCTTACTGGAGGTACCTGGTGGGCTAGTTGGTCCTCAGGGATCCTCATGAGGAAAGGGGACTTTATCCCCCAACCAAGAGCCTGCCAGGAGGTGCGTTTGCAGAGTGGTGGAGAAAAGAGGTGTGGCCTGTGACCACCTCTCAGCAATCCACTGTGTGGGGCTTACTGGAGGTAAGAGGTAGGCTAGTTGGCCCCTAAGGACTCCAAGAAATGAAGGGCACTTCAATACCCACCAAAGAGCACTCCAGGGACAGCGTTTGTAGAGTGGTGAGAAAAGGGGGCATGACCTGTTATGAAAACTGAGCAATCCTGCTGTGTGGTACTTACTGGAGGTAATAGGAGGGGTAGTTGGCCCCCAAGGATGTCCTTAGGGAATAAGTACCTTGTTATCTCCAGTAAGTCCCACACAGTAGGATTGCTAAGACATCTTCGGAGGCCATGCCCCCTTTTTTCACCACTCTGCAAACGCGCCTCCTGGCAAACTGCGGGGTGGGAGATGAAGTCCACTTTACTTCTGAGGGACTTTGGGGGCCAAGAAGCCCCCTGGTACATCTTGTAAGTCCTACACAGCAGAATTCCTGAGCGCTGGTTGGAGGTCCAGCACCTTTTCTCTACACTCTGCAAACATGACTACTAGTTAAAGAAGCATTTTTCTGCACCTCTGACTTAAAGGTAGTTTTAATCCTCCTGCTCTATTATATAGTAGGGTCTTACAGGGGAGGTCATGCCAATCACAGGGGTACCCCA